>NC_134160.1:15795000-18295000 GCF_033958435.1 Carettochelys insculpta | reverse complement strand
AAGTCCCCTTATTGCTATCTGCTCATAGGAATAAGGGGACTTCGAAGTAGCCGGGGTCCTTTCGAAAAAGAGCCTCGTCTGGGCAACCCATGTCAATTTCAAAGTGCCGCGGCCACCCACATGCTAATGAGGCACTGCATATGTATTTCAGTGCTTCATTAGTAAACTTCGAAATGGCCATTTGCATGGCCATTTCAAAGTTTTTGGCTAGCGTAGACACGGCCAACAAGTCCCTTTCAAAAAATAAGTTGGGATAAATGTGTCCCAAATACAGGACCATCCCACTTAATATGGGACTGATGGTCCCCCTATATACACCATACTGCCTAAACCACAACTAAAAATTCTTAAAATAAGTAACTAAGCCCTGCACATGTCCACAACGGTAGATTCAGGAAAACCAGCAAAAGCATGTATTGACACTAAAATAATGAAAGGCGCAAGTTGTCAATACAAGTCCCTCATTTACCAATGTGATCAACTCCAAAATTGGACTCTCTGCAAAAGGAAGTCTCATTGTAGCATGTAATGCTGGATTTCTGCATAAAAAGACTTTGCCCATCCAATCTAGCTACAAAATTTTGATTTAACAGAACAGACTTTTACCAAACTTAGGATAAGATATTTATTCTAATGTATGATTTTTTTAAAATAAAACTTTCCCTTCTGTTGTGTGCAACCTTCATCTCCAAAATCAACATGAATACCAACGAAAGAAAGAAACTGCCTCAGTAGCCAATTTGAGAGAACAGAAAAAAGTAAACTTTACATTATATGTATCTATTGAAATAAAACTGTAAAGCTTCTTTCAGTTTTAATAATTGAAGATGAGCTACGAGGAGGCTGATTTAAAAACATGATTTTTAACCTTCCTAATTTCATTTGGTTGAAAAGTGCTGAGCCAAGAGCCTGCGACTGCCCTCAGCTGTAGACCAGTAGGATGATGATGTTTAAGAGGACACGGGGGACAATTCTCATTTCTTTGCTCTGTCACTGACTCCTGGGGGGCAGGGGAGTCCTTAAAGCTTAAATCCCTCTGAATGCTAATGGAAGCTGGGGCCTAAGCCACTTAGATGGGCGTGAGGATGGACACTGAATCTCTATGAACAGGGGTGACATTGCCCTCTGCGGGGACACTTGTGACAAGGACCATACAGTTAAGTAGGGAGAGCAAGTGCAGTGTGGGCACTATGTCCTACGCTTTCATTTTGGCCTCATGCCTGTGCTAGCGGTACTGACCGCTGCCAAGTCTCCACAGCCTGTCCCGTCTTCAGCTTCTCCACAGACACTGCCAGCAGGAACACAACAGGCAAATGGTAACTATGTTGCTAAAAAGAAGATGGTTTCTTCCTTAGAAAGGGTAGTAGGATGATGTGTATGCATAACACCTCTCTGCTAAGAGCTGGACTAAGACAACCTGTTCATTTGCATTATTAAATGTGACTTATGCAAGCTGTCCTAATGATAAGAAACCCCTACCTGGAGCACAGGTAGCAGCATCTGAGCCTTACTATGACAACAACAGCCAGGCAATTTGCTGTCAGGGTGCCACTAGAAAGGCTCTCATACACTGTGTTAACAGCATGATAGAAAGGAGCAGCCTGTCTCTACTGATGTCCATGTTATTAGATAGGAGTCTAGTTTCTAAAAATTAAAAAACCAAAACTCTCCAACAACAAAACATAAAAATCCTTTTTACTGATACCCAACAAAACAAAGCAGCAGAAATGTAGCACTTTAAAGACTAACAAAATGATTTATTTGGTAATGAGCTTTCGTGGGACAGACCCACTCCATGAGATCAATCTGTCCCATGAAAGCTCATCACCAAATATATCATTTTGCTAGTCTTTAAAGTGCTACATTTCTGCTGTTCTGATTTGTTGGAGTACAGACTAACATGGCTACCTCTCTGTTACTTACTGATACCCAGTAGACCTCAGTTTCCCTGGGTCTCCCTAATGCAGCCCTCCATATTAATCAAACCACCAGCTGACAGGACATTCAGCCTAGTTCAGGTGGTTACCTGAAGACCTGGTTCAGTTGTTAACATAGAGAGCCAATAATGAAGGCTCAGATAAACAGGGCTCCACCATATATGGTTCCCCCCCCCCCCAAAAAAAATATAAAAACTAAAGATTCTTTGTAAAAATGCAAATTCTATATTTTTCCATAGCAAATGGATTTCTAGGACTCTTGGTTATCACAAACAACAGAGTGAACTATAGAGCAAGATTCTTGAAACCAAATATAGATTATTCTGAAGTCTGAAATCCAAAGTTGCTATGGAAGCTTTCCCTGAGACACGCATATGCTGCATCTACACTACAAGCTAAAATCAATTTTATTAAAACCGACTTATTAATGCTGGGTTTTATAAATTGCCCTTGAGCATCCTCACCTTCCCATATGTGCCCCACAAAATCCACTTATTGCTGCTACATACAAGTTGCCAAAATTGACTGTTGCAGCAGTGAGTTGCAGGGACCCATCCCACAGTTCCCTGAGCCCTGCAGCATTCTGGCTATTTTCACTGGTGCAGCATGGCAAAAAAAATTCTCCACAAGTGGCTGTGGGTATCTGCCATCTTCACACATTTCATTTCCCTCATTCCCCTGCTGTGTTACCCAAACACCCCTTTTTCCGGGCATGGTCTGGCTTGCCTGTATAAGATATGTGCTTTTTATAACTGTGGGGAGGGGAGGGGTAATAAAGTGCTCAGGAAAGAGTAGAACAAAGATCTCAGGTTTCCTAACTGACAGGTTTTCAAAATGGGTGCAAAAGCACTAGATCTTTGGAGGCTTGGACCTGAATTTAGACCTCCCAGCACAGAAGATCCTCAGATCCATAATTCTATCTCAAAGGTCAGCCACTCCAGGGACAAATTTCTGAGTGTGCCCGAACAGCAGAACTACAAGCTGCTGTGCAAACACCCTTGCACCCACTCCTTTCATAGAATCATAGAATGCTAGGACTGGAAGGGACCCTGACAGGTGATCGAGTCCAGCCCCCTGCCCTCATGGCAGGACCAAGTACTGTCTAGACCATCCCTGATAGACATTTATCTAACCTGTTCTTAAATATCTCCAGAGATGGAGATTCCACAATCTCCCTAGGTAATTTATTCCAGTGTTTGACCACTCTGACAATTAGGAACTTTTTCCTAATGTCCAGCCTAAACCTCCCTTGCTGCAGTGTAAGCCCATTGCCTCTTGTTCTATCCTCAGAGGCCAACAAGAACAAGTTTTCTCCCTCCTCTTTATTACACCCTTTTAGATACGTGAAAACTGCTATCATGTCCCCCCTCAATCTTCTTTTTTCCAAACTAAACAAGCCCAATTCTTTCAGCCTTTCTTCATAGCTCATGTTCTCTAGTCCTTTGATCATTCTTGTTGCTCTTTTCTGGACCCTTTCCAATTTCTCCACATCTTTCTTGAAATGTGGCGCCCAGAACTGGACACAATATTCCAACTGAGGCCTAACCAGCGCAGAGTAGAGTGGAAGAATGACTTCTCGTGTCTTGTTCACAACACACCTGTTAATGCATCCCACAATCATGTTTGCTTTTTTTGCAACAGCATCACACTCTTGACTCATATTTAACTTGTGGTCCACTATAATCCCTAGATCCCTTTCTGCCGTAGCCATTCCTAGACAGTCGCTTCCCATTTTGTATATGGGAAACTGACTGTTCCTTCCCAAGTGGAGCACTTTGTATTTGTCTTTATTAAACTTCATCCCGTTTACTTCAGACCATTTCTCCAATTTGTCCAGATCATTTTGACACTATCCTCCAAAGCAGTTGCAACCCCTCCCAGCTTGGTATCATCTGCAAACATAATAATCATACTGTCTACGCCAATAGCTAAATCATTGATGAAGATATTAAACAGAACGGGTCCCAATACAGACCCTTGCGGAACCCGACTTGTTATACCTTTCCAGAAGGATTGAGAACCATTAAGAACTACTCTCTGAGTGTGGTTATCCAGCCAGTTATGCACCCACCTTATAGTAGCCCCATCTAAGTTGTATTTGCCTAATTTATTGATATGAATATCATGTGAGACCGTACCAAATGCCTTACTAAAATTTAGGTATACCACATCCACTGCTTCTCCCTTATCCACAAGTCTTGTTATCCTATCAAAGAAAGCTATCAGATTGGTTTGATGTGATTTTTTCTTTGCAAATCCATGCTGGCTGTTCCCTATCAGCTTACCACATTCCACGTGTTTGCAGATGATTTCCTTAATTACTTGTTTCATTACCTTTCCTGGCACAGAAGTTAAACTGACCGGTGTGTAGCTTCCTGAGTTGTTCTTATTCCCCTTTTTATACATGGGCACTATATTTGCCTTTTTCTAGTCTTCTGGAATCTCTCCTGTCTCCCATGATTTTCCAAAGATGATAGCTAATGGCTCAGATATCTCCTCCATCAGCTCCTTCAGTATTCTAGGATGCATTTCATCAGGCCCTGGTGACTTGCAGACATCTAAGTTTCCTAAGTGATTTTTAATTTTTTTTTTTTAATTTTACCTTCTAAACCTACCCCTTTCCCACTAGCATTTGCTAGGTCTGGCATTCCTTCTTCAGACTTCCCAGTGAAGGCCGAAACAAAGAAGTCATTAAGCCTTTCTGCCATTTCCAAGTTTCCCATTACTGTTTCTCCCTCCTCACTGAGCAATGGGCCTACCCTGTCCTTGGTCTTTCTCTTGCTTCTAACGTATTTATAAGTCTTCTTGTTTCCCTTTATGCCTGTAGCTAATTTGAGCTCATTTTGTGCCTTTGCTTTTCTAATCTTGCCCCTGCATTCTTGTGTCGTTTGCCTATACTCATCCCTTGTAATTTGTCCTAGTTTCCATTTTTTTTATATGACTCTTTTATTTTGAGATCACGCAAGATCTCCTGGTTAAGCCAAGGTGCTCTTTTGCCATATTTTCTATCCTTCCTATGCAGAGGAATAGCTTGCTTTTGGCCCCAGTGTTCTCCATGGCACACCATGAGGGAGCCCAAGACCCCCTGGGCCCTCAAGGAATCATCCGGAGAGGTCCCAGGAGCCAGCCTGGGGCAGGAAGAGGGGGCTCCCGCCTGAACTGGGCAAAAGGTATAGACCCTCCTGGACCTGTGGGGTGAGAAGCATCTTCTCCAAGACTCCAAGGTGAAGTGCCATAATGCCCAAGCCTATACTGGCTGGCCACCACCCTGGTGGAATAAGGCTGAAGCATGGATGAAGTCCAGGCAAAAGTGAAGTAGCATCAGCAGGGCTACATCTGTGCCCACAATGCTGGCTGACACTCCGGGGCAGGACCCACCACTTGCATCTGGATTAAACCTCCTGGCAAAGACAACCCTCAGAACAAGAATGTGCACCTGAACTGTATGGGTAAGTAGACATGGGCACTACACTGAAAATGCAATGGATCACTGAATCAGTCATGGCTGCTCTGGCTGCTCGCCAACACTCCAGGACAAGACACACCACTTGCACCTATTACCAGCAGGCCTAGGCTTGGTTCTGGGTTTAGACCTCTTGGCAAAGGAGATCCTCAGAACAAGAATTTTCATCCTTGCACCCACTTGAAAATCTGAAAATGTAAGTGTAAGTAGTAGACACGGGCATTACACTGAAAATGCAATGGATCATCAAATCTGTTATGGCTCAGTTGGTTGCCCCCAGCCTTACTTGGAGAACTGTGGTAATTGTAGAGCTACTACACTGCCTTCAATGGCCTGTGGATCAGGCCCATACAAAAATTTGGTCTCAAAGGACAGTTACTCTAGTGACAAAGTTTTTCTTCCGTTGACCCAAAAGGCCTCCAAGCTGCCCCAGGGAACACCCTGTCCACAGTAATCAATGCTCTATGGTGCCTGCCTCTGGCCCTTCTTAAAACCGCTGGGAGCCCAGGAGACCCTGTGGCAGGACCCACCACCAGCCCCTCTGCCCAGTGTGCCCAGAGGAAAGTTTTGGATCTGTATTTAGACGTCCTGGCAAAGACGACCCTCAGAGCAATAATTTGCTCCCTTGCACACAGTCCATAATCTAGAAAGTACATCTACATACACATAAGGTATTACACTGAATGCCGCCCAATCAACTGTTGACGGCACTTCCTGTGCCTATGGGTAACGGGAAACCAGGGGTTAATTATGGAGAGGGAGCCTGAGAAACATCTGCCACATTGGACTGAGTATAGTTTAAATCTTTTAACAATGATCCCTTGGAGGTAAGTCTGGTCCCAGCCCCTACCTCTGGGCGCATGATGCTCTTAAGCCAGCCCATGAATAGTAGCCGCTGAGGGAGACTTCCCCCAGGTGGCTGCAAGACCCCCACATAGCTGCCAACCCCCCAGTATCTGAGCCGCTGAGAGAAACTGCCCCGGGTGGCTCCAGGACCCTCACCAATCAGAAGCTGCCAGGCAGCATGTTCAGCACGTCCCTCCATTGCTTTGGGGTCACATGATGCGGCTGCACGCGGGAATGTTCCAGACTGTGTGGCGACTCTTGGGAAGGGAAGGGGAGGGGATGTGGGGGTCAGGACAAAACGTAAACAACTGAAAATAAGTTCCTCATCCTATCACACAAGCACGCCCCGCCCCGCCCAGCCTAGTTGCCACATGGTGCGGGGAAGGAGCAGCTGCTGGCACCAGGCAGCACAGAAGAAAAAAAAGACAGCTAGCAGAGGTAGACACAGAACCCATAGCTACACTAATAGCAAAGAAACAAAGAAGATTTTTTAGCCTCTCATACAAACATGACCCCACAGCCATGGACTTCCAGGTGCCGAATTGAAACAGTCTTCCTGCTGCCTAATGCCTGCGCACCTGAGAGCAGTGGAGATGGAAGAAGCCAGGGTAGAGAACTGTTGGGTATTGTGGGGCACATACAGGATCTCTCTAGAGGTTAATGATTTTGATTTAAAGACATGGAGCTTCCTCACTACCCTTCATTCGGAATTTTAGATTCAACCTGAACGCTTCACCCGTCACGTTACAACGATATTACAATTTCAATATGTCAATTTTAGAGCTCTATAAATTGACCTAATGAACTTTACAGTGAGGACAGGACAGGCACTTGGTAAAATTGGGCTAAATGCCTTAAAATTGATATTATCTCATAGTGCAGACATAGCCACAGTTCCACATGGGAAGCCATCTACAGAAGGGAAATAAAGATTCTTCATTTAAATATTCCCAAGCTGCAGCAAAGTAAAACAGTCCAGTCCAGTTGAATTTCATTGCTGCTTTTCAGAACGCTAAAGGCAGCAGGAAACTTACCACAAAAAGCAAGTCACTTTCACCAGGAGAGAACTGAAAAAATGGGAGATTGGGGGAAGATACAGCACAAGAGAGGCACAGCTACATCACAACTACAGGGAATGTCTTCCTTTCACACCTCCTTACTGTATGCTTATATAGGCCCACCTGCTAGGAATACGTCCACCAGTTAGCCCCTCTGCTGTACCCCGACTGAGTTTGTGGCCTTATTTTCCAAAACCAGAGCTCATCGTCTAAACAGGTAAGGAGTTGAATGACAGGATGTTGAGTTAGCTCCAGAGCCAGAAACCCCTGCTCCACAGCCCCAAATCTGTATTTAAAGGCTGTTATCAGGTGTCTCCCTTCCTCCCCACAACTTCTTTTTCCCCCCAAGATTAAACGTGTCCAGGTTTTTCACATTTGCCTCACAAGTAACTTCGCTAAACCTTTGATCAGTTGCGTTGCTCTCCTCTAGAAACTCTCCAACTTATCTGCTCCTTTCCTACAAGGCAACAGCCAGAATTAGACAACAGTATTCCAGCTGAGACCTCACCAGTGTCAAACAGAGCAGGACAATTACCTCCCATACCTTACATACACTATTCCTGTAATATATTTCAGAATATTAGCCATTTTTACAACTACTTCATATTGTTGACTCATTCAATTTGCACTCCACTCTAATTCTCAAATCCAATAGCTGCCATCCCAGTTATTCTCCATTTTATAGTTGTGCACTTAACTTTTCCTTATTAAGTACAATACTTTTCATTTGTCTTTACTGTATTTCTTCTGCTTCATTACCTTGGTAATGGTCTATAATTTTGAATGATAATCCTGTCCTTCAAAGTTCTAGCACTCTCTCCTACCTTGGTGACATCCACACATTTTGTAAGTACATTTTTATCAGTGTTCCCTGTAAGCTGAGCACTTGGGCGGCTGTCCAGGAGAGATTCAAATTCTGCTCAGATGATTAGGCACATTGCCCACAGCTGGCAGTATGTGTTTCTACTGGTGGTGAACATGTGCACACACCTTGGTTCACAAAACAAAATTGATTCCACCCACAGATGGAAAAAAATTAGAGGTAACACTGAAAATTAAAAAAAAAACAAAAAAAAAAAACTGAATAATACCTGACACAGGAGAGATTTCTGCAAGATCCACTGGAAGTTTTCTCCCACTTTGACAGCAAACCATTAATAACTACTCTTTGAGTACAAGTTTTCAACCAGCTTTGCATCTACCTTTGTCTGTTTCTGGTATTTGTGCTACAAATGTTTCCTCCTCTAGGTCTTGTGAACGAATAGCAGGGCAGAAAGATAAAGGAGGTAAGGAGGAAATCCTAAAGAGAAAAATGGTGTATATGTACATGCATGCATACAGTATAAGGGGCTGAAGGCTAGAACGATATTTGAACAACATGTAACAAAAGCTGTGTGCCACTAACTGATAGAAGAATTTGACTCTAAAGCAGACATGGAATTCTGCAATAACATTAGAAGCAGTGTGCCAGAGGTGGAGTGTGTGTCAGCTGGACCACCAACATATAAAGGAACCAAAGAAGATGGAGACAATACAGAAACTCAACTATAGTTTTGTACCAGTGTTCCACAGGATAAGAGGGAAGTTGCTTCCTTGGGGTTACTCTACACAGGTAAGAAAGTATCAAAAGAGTTTATGGCACAGCTACATTTCAGACAAATTAAATTCCAGTACATCCCTACAGTCAAATGATTTATACAGGAATTTAGAAAGAACTAAGACCAAATTATCTGGGTTAATAATAAAAACAGATAATACGGCATTAAAATCAGCTATTATGTGGAACGACCAGAGAGTGGTGTTGTACGTATGTTTTTTTCAACGACTGTGAGAGGTTGATCCTAAGACTCAGTGGCCAGCAAACCTTCTTGAGCATCAGACAAATAGTTAAAAACTAAAAAACACTTGTAGCCAAGTATACTGTGATGCTTTGGTTGAATAATGTACCGTGGGACACCGCACTCCACAATCAACGCTTTTTTTTTTTTTTTTAAGAGTAAATTTCCATCTGATATTGTTATCAAGTTAAATTCAAAAGCATGCAGCAAACGTATACTGATGTAAAGTGGTCTTCCTGGAAAAATAGGTCAGAGGTACAAATTAATCTCAATATGATGTTAACTCTGAAACCTAAAGAGTTTACCTGTTTCACTGAATATTATTTTAGCAGAGGCACACCTAATGTACTTATCTCTCAGTCCTCTAGATGCCAAAAGCCCTAATATGCCTCTGCAGAACAGCTGTAACTTCCAGCTCCCCAGGACAAATGCTACAAGACAGTTATGCATTCTCAGTACCCATACAAAACTCTGTAGCATATCCAAATCTGGGAATATGCAGACAAAGTAAAAAACTGAATTTAATCTCAAATCGAGTAACAAAAGCTAACATACTTCTGGATTTATGCATTTTCATATTTTATGCATTAGACCTTCCATATTTCAATGTAGAGCGACCTTGGCAAGATCATGGCAGATTACATAACCCTAGGAAGGAAGATCAAGGAGGTAAGTGGGGAAGGGAACAACCAAATAGATTTCCTGGGTGAAGAGGAGAAAGTGAGCCAATCAGCCACTTCTCTAAGATGCTTATACAAAAACGCCAGAAACCTAGGGAACAAACAGGAAGAATTAAAGGCCCATTAGAGGCCCTGGCACAGTCAAAGAAGTATGAGGTGGTTGGAATAACAGACTTGCTGGGATGACTCGCACAACTGGAGCACGGTTATGGAAGGTTATTAACTGTTTAGGAAGGACAGATGGGGAAAAAAGGAGGAGGAGTTGTGCTCTGTGCAAGGGAGCAGTATGATTACTCAGAGCTCCAGTATAAGGAGGGAGAAAATCTAGTTCAGTGTCTCCGGGTTAAGCTTAGAGGCAAAAAGTTGGCATCTGCTACACATCGCTAGATCAGGGAGATGAGGTAGTTGAGAATTTCTTCAGACAGATAAGTGAAGCTTCCAAATCACAGGCCCTGGTTCTCATGGGAGACTTTAATCATCCAGACATTTGTTGGGAGACCAATACAGCAGCGCACAGACAATCCAGGAAGTTTTTGGACAATGTTGGGGATAACTTCCTGGCACAGGTGCTGTAGGAGCAGAGCAGGGGCCGTGCACAACTTGATTTGCTGCTCACAAACAGGAAAGAACAAGTAGGAGAAATAGAAGCAGATGGAGACCTGGGCTGCACCGACCAGGAGACAGTAGATTTCAGCATCCAGACAAAAGGGAAAAATGTGAGCAATAACATACAGACCCTTGATTTTAAAAGAGCAGACTTCATTTCCCTGAGATAACTGATGAGCAGAATCCCTTGGGAAATGAAGATGAAGGGGAAAAGAGTTCAAGAGAACTGGCAGTATTTTAAGGTAGTCTTACTGAAGGCACAGGAACAAACCATCCCGCGGCATAGTAAGAAATTCAAATCTGGTAGGCAACCAGCTTAACAGGGAAATCCTTGGTCAGCTCAAAAAGGATGTGTATAGAAAATGGAAATGTGGACAGTTGAAAGCGAAAGCACAACTAGAGCTGCAGCTGGCAAGGGATGTGAAGAGTAACAAGAAGGGTTTCTACAGGCATGTTAACAATAAGAGGGTTATCAGGGAAGGGTGTATTAGGAGGAGCACTGCAAGCAGATCTAGAGAAGTGGCTGTGCCACTCTATTCAGCACTGCTGAGGCCACATCTGGAATAGTGTCCAGTTTTGGGCCCGCCAGTATAAAAAGGATGTGGAACATATGACCTGTGAGGAGAGGCTGAGGGATTTGGGCTTGTTTAGTTTACAGAAGAGAGGACTGAGGGTGATTTTATAGTAGCATTCAACTTCCACAAGGAGAGCTCTAAAGAGGATGGAAAGAAAATGTTCTCAGTGGTGTCAGATGGCAGAACAAGGAGCAATGGTCTGAAGTTACAGAAGAAGAGGAGTAGGCTAGATATTAGGAAAAACTATTTCACCGGAAGGGTAGTGAAGCATTGGAATGTGTTGCCTAGAGAGGTGATAGATTCTCCATCCCTCGAGGTTAAGTCCTGGCTTGACACACTCCTGGCTGGGATGATTTAGTTAGGGGTTGATCCTGCTTGAAGCAGGGGGCTGGACTAGATGACCTCCTGAGGTCCCTTCCAGGCCTAGGATTCTGTGAAATGATGCTGCCACAGAATAATGGCATCTGGCTATTTTAGGCTCAGCTTGCTAATTAGTATGTCACCTTTGATGTGGAGAACAGACAGAAACAAACACCAACACATCTTTTATAAACATAAATCAAATATTTCTATTCTTTCCTTGTATGGCAAGAACTGTTCAGTATGAAAAAGAGAAAAGTCACAGGAGAGATATTAGAGTTAAATACAGAAGAGTGTGGACAAAAAGTCAGTCAAGATTCCCACTTGCCCCTCCCAGAATACAACAAATACTTCTCTAACATTAAATACATAACACTCCTAAAAAGAATAGGGGGAATACTTTATGCTGCTGCTGGGCACTAGCAACAAAATGCAACAGTACAGTTTACAAGCAGATTAGACTCTTGGCCAGGGATCAGCAACCGAAATAGCAAGAGCAGCCATTTTCTTCTAATTCATTAAAAAACTCGATAATTCAAGAGCCGCAATGCATGTGAATACGAGATGGTCCTTAATAAATTATGTCAAACCGTACTTCATGTGACCCCAATTTTAAAACAGCACATACAATAATTTGTAATGAGATATGTCTTTTCTGCAGGACATTCACAAACTTGTTACATACTCTACTGCCTCACACTTTACATGCATGTTTGTACCACTATCTTGCTGACTCTCATTCCTGAACCTACTTTAACTCTGCCAGTTTCACTTCGGCCGTGTCTACACGAGCCAAAAACTTCAAAATGGCCATTTCGAAGTTTACTAATGAAGCGCTGCAATACATATTCAGCGCCTCATTAGCATGTGGGCAGCTGCGGCACTTCGAAATTGGCACAGCTCGCCCAGACAGGGCTCCTTTTTGAAAGGACCCTGCCTACTTCGAAGTCCCCTTATTCCCATCTGCTCATAGGAATAAGGGGACTTTGAAGTAGGCAGGGTCCTTTCGAAAAGGAGCCCCGTCCGGACAAGACGTGTCCATTTCGAAGTGCCGCGGCTGCCCGCATGCTAATGAGGCGCTGAATATGTATTTCAGAGCTTCATTAGTAAACTTCAAAATGGCCATTTGCATGGCCATTTCGAAGTTTTTGGCTAGTGTAGACACACCCTTCATGTTTAATTTCAGTTTTCCTTCTTAAAATGTGTGTTGCCCAGCACAGCAGGAATGCCACCACCTTCTTTTTCTTTTTCAAAAATCGAGACTTTATTAGGAACACAATCACAACAGGTACAGTATCATATCCCACAATGCACTGCAGATATTAAAGGGGGCGTTATCCAACATTTCGAGATCACAGACCTTTTGCTATTTATATATGAGCTGTGCATTGCTGGGCTTTTAGATGGCCATCATTTATTGAAAATAATCAAGAGTGGGTTGTTTTTTTTTGTTTTAACTTTGCAATTATGGCATTGGGAGCTGCAAAGGAGTCCTCAAAGAGCCGCACACAGCCTGGAGCTGCAGATGGAGACCTCTGCTTTTGGTAGTCACTCAATAATGGGTAGAACATCTTCATATCACTCTCCTATTTGTGAGTCCAGCGATGGCTGACCAGCCTGATTCTGGAGCCACAGGTCTCATCAGGGAAGGGGCAGGTATTGGTAGCTGTTGGAGGGGCGCGGGGCAGTTTTTGATGCTCTTTTCTTCTTCTCCACCTCTCCTTGTCTGCACTGCAGCAGGACCTCTAAACTGAGCCACCCCCTCATGAATTGCCACTCTCACTGGGGATGGTCCTGGGCAAGGTTCACCCAAGTGTTGACAGCGATGCTGTACTTTTTCATGGGTGCCTTCAGCACGTCCTTATATCGCTTCCTCTGCCCCCCAGTGCTCCTCCGTCCAAAGAGATCAGACTCGCAGACAAAGCATATCATCTGTAATCACACTGCTGAGACAGAAATTGCACAGACCATCAATCCCATGCACCAAAGTAAACAGCACGAAACTCCATCTCTATGGTACAATACTGCTCAAATGGCTGCATTTTGTGAGGCGAAGGAAAGGGGGCACATGTATGTCTTTCAGGTGAAGTTTCTAGCAGATTATATATGGTTAGTCTCAGCTCCAGAATTCCAAACAGAATTCAAAAAAATCTGCCTTTCCAGTGAGTTTTCATTTTAGGCAGAGGCATCACATGCAAAGGGCAGTTCAGGTCGGCCACCCCAGACCCCACACTTTGCAGAGACCCCACAGTGGCCACTCCAAGCCATCCTATGGATGGGACCCAGAGCAGCCCGGCGGATTAGCTGGGAAGAGGGGCCTGGCACGGGGCAGCAGCAGGAGTCAAACCCCGCTCCCCCAGTGTAGCAGTGGGAGCTGAAGCAATTGACAGCAAGCCACAGGGCACTACACTTCCCATCAGTGGGGAAAAGCTGAGAGCAGCAAGCTGGGAGAATGGCGGGGGGTGGGGGGGGGTGAAGCAGGCTGCTGGGTCGCTCCAGCTCCTGACCCTGCGGTGAGTGAAAGAGGGAGGAGGGCGACCCCTGCTGCTGCATTGCACCAGGCCCCCCATAATCCCCTGCCACATTGCCCGTGGGAGGGAGCTTCAGTAAGGGTGCAGGGCAAGGATGGAGCAGACACGGAGCAGAGCCTGCAGTGGAGTCTGCCCCAGGCCCTGCCCTCTTACCCAGGGATGGCCCTGATTTCAGGACTGCATGTCAGTGAGTCATCACAGATGGGCGCTCTCAACCACCAAAGCAACTGGAGACAGACAGACCAGATCCTTGCTCTGAATCTGGGTTTAGGGTGGCCCCATAGGAAGAACATTCCAGAAGGAGAGTGTTTTTCAGCTTTGAAAACCATATGAAAATTTAAAGTGCTATGCAACTCAAGCAATTTGCAGCCAGGCCTTGATGTGGAAGTTCGGGGGTTCCTGCAGGAACACACTCTTCCCTTCCAAACTGCTTAACAGACAAGCAATAGTCAGAAAGTGGACCTAATGCAAATCTCCACATCAGACACAGAAGGTCCTACTGTGAAGATTCTCAAGTAAGGCAGAATTTTCTCTCTCTCAAACAGTCTTCATGAAAGCTCATAACCTAATAAGTTTGTTAGCCTCTAAGGTGCCACAGGACTTCTTGTTTGTGATGCAGAACACAGTAAATTATCCCTAGCCCCAGATAACGATTCAATTTACCAATGCAGAATTGAAAGGGAGTTCAGACTTACTAGGCGCCATCACATAACAGCCGTCTACAAACGGTGCATCAACAAGGGTGAGGATTTGCATCTCACAGCATTAGAGAAGTGTGGGTAGAAGTTCCTGCTAACAAAAAAAAAATCACTGTTCTTTTCACAGAGTGCGCAGTAAAAAGAAGCACTGCACCTGAGGCTTTGAATTGCTCTGCCACCTTTATTTTTCAGCAGGTTCTGTTCATAGAAATGTTAACTTCTCCACATCTCTCCAAGCCCTACAAGTCCAGCTCCCAGAAGCAGAACCAGGTAAACCTGGACCATCCCTGATAAGCATCTAACTGGTTCTTAGAAACCACCAATTTTTTGTTTTCTTTTTTCATGGCTCTAAGATAAGCACATGTTTAGCGAGGCCCTGATTCAGGCCAGCATTGCTAAACTTTTGTGAAAGTCTGGTGCACTTATATCCATGCCCATATGTACATTACAAGGGCAGCAACAAGGAGCAGCACCAGCAGTCTTATTGTCTACTCTGCTCCATTAGGATGGAGGGGCCACAGGACTAAACCTGAGTGGCATTGTGACTGACCCCTGCACATATGGGGAAGGGGGTTGCAGCACCACACAGCTTTGATTGACCTCCTACTATAGTCACTGATTCTGGCCTAGTGCCAGCAAAGGGAGCTTGCCTATTGAAAATCTTTTAAAAACCCTGTAAAAGCTCTGCTCCAAAGGCAGTGCTGAGTCTGCCGCTTGAAGGTACAGAATTCTGGAGAGCCCCTCCTGAGGGATGGGTTGAAGCCCAGGTGCAGAACAGAGATTTGCCTCCAACTGCCTTGGAGTTGAGAAACAGCCCACTGTGACAAATGTCTTACGTGGAAGGGGTACAGTAATTAAATCACACAAAACAAATTCCACTGGTAACACAGATAGGGTTACAAAGGCTGCAGCTCTTTGAATTACTCTGGGGAGATTTTCTTCCTCTTCGGTTCTGCTGCCTGTATGTTTTCAAGCATTTTGCACTGTGCTATCATTTCTCCTCCTGGGGATCTGAGATGCAAAATGCCAGATCCAGACATGAAAGAAAGTCACAAATACTCCACCTCACCACAAATCCATTCAACAGCTTTTGAAGAAGCAGCATGTTCCTGTTTCACAGCGCTTTGCAGAGGCACCGCTGTCAGGTACCTTAGGCCCAGATCTTTCTTTGCCGGTTTTATAACTACAGTGGGGCCATGCCAGTACAGCTGAATTCCAGCAGAGGCCAACCCACAGATCATCCCATCACCGGGAGGGCAGTCTCTTATAATCAAGAGATCTCCATTACAGCAACATCTAAGCACCTCATAATCTATAATGTATTTACCACTCCAGCACGTCCCAGAGGCACTAAAATATTATTTTGTATACTGAGTATTAAGCATACGGAGACAAAGTGAATTATGTGAGGCCATCCTGGAAGAAGGAGACAAAAGCAGAGGACTGAACCCATGCCCTCAAGTACCAGAACCCTACTTATGAACTACCTGGGTTTTCATTCAGTGTATTTATTAAAATTTGGTGCTGATGGGATTACGAGCCTCGAAAAACAAAGATCTGTGTCCACAGAAGAGGACTAGCTTGAGCAGCAACTCAAACTGTGCCTCATGCCAGGACACCAATGGGTTCCATGCCAAACCCGGAGGGGTCATGTCTGTAAGAAGCAGGGAAACTCAGCCATGTCCCAAGCACTCAGACAGGATTGAACAAAGAGGCCAAACTGGTGCCACTCATGACAGTAACTTTATAATCATGTGGTTGTTTTAATTTACACTGAGCCATACGTCAAACCTGAAATACAAATCAAAACCACCTGCAGTTTGCTCTGGAACTGCTACGTGGCTCACTCAAGTCCTTTAAATAGGACTCTGCCCTTGAGTATTATTAAAGCACAACCATGCAATAGTAGCTGGAAGTGAATTTCAGCACTATGCTACAGCAAAGCTTTAAAACAGAAGAATGAGACAAAGATTTGGGCTGGACAATGCCACCAAGGTGAAATGCCAAGGTGTAACTGTCCTCCCTACACAGAAGATAACCCAAAACCCCAATGTATAAAGGTTTCTTTGAGGGCTTGTCTACACTGAGGTTTTCTTGTTTTGTTTGTTTGCTTTTGTTCTGTTTCTGTTTTCAGAAAAAAAAAAAAAAAAAACTTTTCTGGGGGGAAAAAATCTGGCATCCACACTGCAAAGTTTCAAAACAAAAAGCAGTCAAATAGCACTTTAAAGACTAGCAAAATAGTTTATTAGGTGAGCTTTCGTGGGACAGACCCACTTCTTCAGACCATAGCCAGACCAGAACACACTCAATATTTAAGGCACAGAGAACCAAAAACAGTAAGCAAGGAGGACAAACCAGAAAAAGATAATCAAGGTGAGCAAATCAGAGAGTGGAGGGGTTGGGGGGGGAAGGTCAAGAATTAGACTGAGCCAAGTATGCAGACGAGCCCCTATAGTGACTCAAAGTTCCCATCACAATTTAAACCATGTGTTAATGTGCCGAATTTGAATATAAAAGCCAGCTCGGCTGCTTCCCATTATTATTAATTCTTTATATTAATTTATTATTAATTCTCTATCATAATTATTACAATTAATTATTAATATTAATTCGGCACATTAACACATGGTTTAAATCGTGATGGGAACTTTCTGAGTCACTGTAGGGGCTCGTTTGCATACTTGGCTCAATCTAATTCTTGACCTTCCCCCCCACCCCTCCACTCTCTGATTTGCTCACCTTGATTATCTTTTTCTGATTTGTCCTCCTTGCTTACTGTTTTTGGTTCTCTGTGCCTTAAATATTGAGTCTGTTCTGGTCTGGCTATGGTCTGAAGAAGTGGGTCTGTCCTACGAAAGCTCACCTAATAAACTATTTTGCTAGTCTTTAAAGTGCTACTTGACTGCTTTTTGTTTTGATAGTGTATAGACTAGCACGGCTTCCTCTCTGTTACTACTGCAAAGTTTGTTTTTCTGGAATCACAGGGCATTTAACCAGAAATAGTAACTCCACCAAAACAAACAAACAAACAAACTGACTCAGTGTGTAGTAAGTAGTGGTAATTATGACTTAATTGGCCTGCAAAAAGGCATCCCATCATTGCTCTTATTTCAAAATTGGGCTCCCTAGCGTAAACACTCAATTTAGAAATGTTCATGCAGTGTGAATGCTCATCTCAGAAATAACTTATTTAGACATTCCAATGACAAAATAAGTTCTCTGAAAAGCGCTGCAGTGTAGACACAGCTAAGCATGCCACAAACAGGAGAGCAGGACTGAGCTCAAGTCTCTACTCAACACACGTGCTCACGGAATTTTGTTTCATTTCATTAACCTGACACCTGAGCTCTGCAGTGTACAGAACAGACAGGAAACATAAAAACCAGTGGCACTACATAAATGCTTTAGAACACTATTAAATTAATAATTGCCACTTAATCAAAAGAACCGCAACAAAACTCCAGAAACTTACACATTGTTCCTAGTGAAATATCCAGAGCTTTCCCTGGCTCAACATCCACAAAATCCCTCCCAACTCACCACAAACAACATTCTCCAACTGAGGGGTTGTCTCCACTGTCCCCCTTCCCACCTCCTAACCCCCGGCCCTAAGGAAAAACCCTTTTCCAAAAAACCACCCCAAAGCGTTCACATAGCATCATCATCATCAACAACCAGGGGCTCAGCACCCATTGGTGTCCAATGTTCCATCACTATTTCCTTCCATCTTTCCCTGTCTAGTGCAGAGTGGCTTAGTTTCTGTAGGCTAGATCCACACCAATCATCTGCATCATCTATCATCTCTGTGGGGTCTGCCTCTCCCATTCGAACTGTACATTATGCCGAATACCAGGCTCAGTCAACCCCTGCTGGCGAGCTCCCGTCAGCTCCTTCTCTACCACAGAGACTGAGAAGAACTCCAAAGTAGAGGGCAAGAGGGTGGATTGTGGAGCACCCAGAGGGTCACACCTCTTGAACAATCATATTCTTCTTCATGTGGTACCCCTATGCATGCTCCACTCTGGTTGACTCCCAAGCAGTACCCATTCTGGAGAGCTTGGGCTTCAGAGCTGGGTTAGTTACTGATGACAGCACTGTGGAGTTAAACATGGCACTGGAGACAGAGTCCCGACTGATCATAATGGCTACGTCTACACGTGCACCCAACTTCGAAATAGGCTATTTCGATGAATAACGTCTACACGTCCTCCAGGGCTGGCAACGTCGATGTTCAACTTCGACGTTGCTCAGCCCAACATCGAAATAGGCACAGCGAGGGAACGTCTACACGCCAAAGTAGCACACATCGAAATAAGGGAGCCAGGCACAGCTGCAGACAGGGTCACGGGGCGGACTCAACAGCAAGTCGCTCCCTTAAAGGGCCCCTCCCAGACACACTTTCATTAAACAGTGCAAGATACACAGAGCCAACAACTAGTTGCAGACCCTGTATATGCAGCACGGACCCCCAGCTGCAGCAGCAGCAGCCAGAAGCCCTGGGCTAAGGGCTGCTGCCCACGGTGACCACAGAGCCCCGCAAGGGCTGGAGAGAGAGTATCTCTCAACCCCCCAGCTGATGGCCGCCATGGAGGACCCCGCTATTTCGATGTTGCGGGACGCGGATCGTCTACACGTCCCTACTTCGATGTTGAACGTCGAAGTAGGGCGCTATTCCCATCCCCTCATGGGGTTAGCGACTTCGACGTCTCGCCGCCTAACGTCGATTTCAACTTCGAAATAGCGCCCAACACGTGTAGACGTGACGGGCGCTATTTCGAAGTTACTGCCGCTACTTCGAAGTAGCGTGCACGTGTAGACGCAGCCAATGTTTTGCAAAAGTGTGGATGGACTCCCATATCAGTGCTCTTCAGATCTGAGAAGATGGCAATGGCTGAGGAGATCAACGTTGTGGGGTGTATACAAATAGAGAATCAGGGTCATATTGTGAATGTGGTAAGTGTCTAAGGAAGTTCAAGATCCTGTTAGAGTCTTTGGGCTGATGCTGCTCAGCCTTTGGATCTTTCCGCCATGGAGAAGAAAACCTCAGGGGACTTCCTGAAAACCTTCATTCCGCTCATGTAAAAGACCAGAGCTCTCCTGACATACAGAATGTACAATGGCTAGCAGTAGAAGGCTGGAAGATGAACCAATTGGTTCATGTATCAGAGGGGTAACCGTGTTAGTCTGGATCTGTAGCAGCAACGAAGGGTCCTGTGGCACCTTATAGACTAACAGAAAAGTTTAGAGCATGAGCTTTCGTGAGTTAACTCACGAAAGCTCATGCTCTAAACTTTTCTGTTAGTCTATAAGGTGCCACAGGACCCTTCGTTGCTGCAATTGGTTCATGGGAAGCAAGGAGTTAACTGTAAGAAAGAACTTCAGATGTAGCCTGAGCAAAATCTTTTCCTGAAAGAATACCATATCAACAGCTGACTGTGGACAAGACAAAACCTATGCTACAGTTCTGGGAGAACATGCAGGATTCCAGTGAATGACCATCACACACAAGTGTGAAATTACTCTTACCTAGAAAGCATCATTACAGAAGAAAGATGGGATACTGAAGCAAGCACCAGAATAGAAATCAGGAAGAATATACATCTCACTAGAAGGGACATAAATCTGAAGATTAAATTCTAATTGTTTAAAACTTACATTTGGTCTGTGAAACATCTGCTTGTGAAACATGAACATTTAAATCACCAATAATTTAAAAAAATCTATAATAATTCATATTAAGGGATTACAGAAGAATTCTGAACGTATCATAGATAGGACCATGTAACCAACAAATCTGCACTGGAAATTACTGGAACCCAGCAAATGCTAATCAGAGAGCTTATGAAAACAAAGGGCACATTTTAAGACGTTCAGCAGGTGATGAGTATTTAGTGGCACTGGAAAGGAAAACTGACGGAAGGAAAAAAAAAACATGGCAAAATAGAAGTTGGATGCATGATGTGGCGATATCGTGGTCAGCTGAAAAAGACTACTCATCCCCACAGACTTGCTGAGCATTGTACAGAATGGGCTACCATGGTTGCACACCTCTGGTAATGAAGATACCACATAAGATGATGATGCATGAGGATGTCTGGAGCGTGTGCAGAGGCGGAATGGGCATTGCTACCAGAAATCTTCACAAGCACATCTGAAATGGAGTACCCTCAAGGACAGTCTTTTTTTTTGGACCTGAGAGATGTTAGTGCAAATGCCCAAGATGACCATAGATGCCAGAGTATCACATGGTGAGAGTGGAAATCATGTTAGCCAACACCAGCTAGGCCCTAACTGAATGCAGCAGTCCCACATGTACAACAAACCTGCTACTGGTGAATCCAAAAAGAGTTTCAACTGCTGTTCCAATGGGAGAGGAAATGCAGACAGTCCAACTCATAACAGAACATCTCACTCACCAAGCCTAGAGCAGTAGCCAGGCCATAATTTAATTTTCACACAATACACCATGCCTAGTCTATTGTCTCACCAGCAGGAGCAGCAAGGGCAACAGTCTGGTCAAATGAGAGCAAAGCCTCTGCCAAGGAGACTGAAGCCCAGCCAGCCAGCCGGGAGAAGAAGGGGAGCTTAGAGGAACCCAGCACTGTGCCCAGGCCCAGAGAGTGGGGGCACAAAACCAGTGAGTATATTTACTTGTTTATTTTATCTTCTCAGTCACACTGAGCTGTGTTAATACATCTGTGGTGCCTGGAAGAAGAAACAGGGAGCTACAGCGGTGCCAATCCAGAGGAGTCCAAATATGTTCAGAGATTTCTGTTATCAACTGCTGTTTGCATTTCATACTGCATAGAATTAACTCCATTTTTTCTTGTGACTTGGGAAGCTGGGATCACGGAAGTCAACTTGAATCTGCTGAAACAGGAGAAATATCTTCTGCAAGTTTGACTGTGAAGCAAAGTCCAGCAAAATGCTGGCAATACTTGTGATAATTCCAACACTGAAAATCAAGGTCCCTGAGTGCCATCTAATTACTCTAGCCAGACAGCACTCACCATATCTAAAGGAACAAAAAAGCAGTCACGGAGCACTTTTAAGACTAACAGAGTAATTTATTAGGTGATGAGCTTTCGTGAGACAGACCCCCTTCTTCAGATCACAGCCTCACCAGAACAGGCTCCATATACAAAGCACAGAGGTCCAAAAACGGTTACCAAGAGTGACAAATCAGAAAAATTCTTATAAAGGTTGACAAATCAGAAGAACAGAGGGGCGGGTGGGAGGGGATGCGTGGGGTGGGGAAGTTAAGAGATAAAACATCAACGTTTTGATTTGTCAACCTTGATAACAATTTTTGGACCTCTGTGCTTTATATATTGAGTCTGGTCTGGTATGGCTATAATCTGACGAAGTAGGTCTACCCCACGAAAGCTTATCACCTAATAATTTATTTTGTTAGTCTTTAAAGTACTCCACGACTGCTTTTTTATTTTGATAGAATACAGACTAACATGGCTATCTCTCTGCCACATAGCTAACAGAACAGTGCTGAATGGTGACTCTTAGCCAGTTCCTGTGAAAAAACTGATTAGCAAGGACAAACTGCTAGGAATGAGGAGGAGTTGGGTTATTCCACGTGTGAAAAAAGGCCTGTCCTGTGTGCTCCACATACAGTCTTAGGTTGGCCACTGAGCTGAACACTGGAATCATTGCTGGAAGCAATGTGTCACCTTCCTCCAGATGTTACTTTTCTTAATTTGCATCAAGCTGAATACCAGTTCAGAAGCAGTCTCTCTCATGATTCCAAAGCTGAACACCAAATCACTGGATGTCAGAATGTTTTTAAGACTATTGGCACAGAGCTCTGCCTTCCTTGTCCATGAAGTCCTCAAAATGTACCACAGGATCACAGGGCTGGAAGGGACCTCAGGAGGTCATCTAGTCCAGCCCCCTGCTTCAAGCAGGATCAACCCCAACTAAGTCATCCCAGCCATGACCTTGTCCAGCCGGGACTTCAAAACCTCAAGGGATGGAGAATCCACCACCTCTCCAGGCAACGCATTCCAGTGCTTCACCACCCACCTGGTGAAGTAGTTTTTCCTAATATCTAACCTACACCTCTCCCTCTTCAACTTCTGAACATAACTCCTTGTTCTGCCATCTGACACCACTGAGAACAGTTTCTCACCCTCCTTTTTAGAGCTCCCTTTCAGGAAGTTGAAGGCTGCTATTAAATCACCTCTAAGTCTTCTCTTCTGTAAACTAAACAAGCCCAAATCCCTCAGCCTATCCTCATAGGTCTTGTGCTCCAGACCCTTAATCATTTTTGTTGCCCTTCGCTGAACCTGCTCCAGCAAATCCTCATGGTACGAGACCAGACTGGCTTACCGGTGAAATCCTTGGAAAACCTAGGCACAAAAAGGGAGCTTACAAAAGTGGAAACTTGGACAGATGTCTAGGGAGGGATATAAATGTACAGCTCGAGAACGTAGGGCAGTTATCAGGAAGGCGAAAGCTCAACTGAAATTGCGACTCGCGAGGAATGTGAAGGATAACAAGAAAAGTTTCTAGAGGCATGTTAGCAAGAAGGTGATCAGAGAGCGTGTGGGGCCCCTGCTGGATGAGGGAGGTAACTCAGTGACAGATGATGTAGGGAAAGCCAACATACTTAATGCTTTCTTTGCCTCTGTCTTCACGGACAAAGACAGCTCCCGTGCTAATGCGATAAGTGATGCACTGTGGGATGAAGGTGGTCAGCCTTTGGTGGGGAAAGAACAGGTTAGCAGCAATCTAAAAAAGCTAAATGTACATAAATCCATGGGCCCGGACCTACTTCATCTGAGGGAGGTGGCATATGTCATTGACGAGCCCTTGGCCATTGTCTTTGAAAAGTCGTGGAGATCAAGAGAGATCCCCGATGACTGGAAAAAAGCAAGTGTAGTGCCCATCTTTGAAAAAGGGAAGAAGGATGATCCAGGGAACTGTAGGTCCATCAGTCTTACATCAGTCCCTTGAAAAATCATGGAGGGGCTCCTCACGGAAGTCATTTTGAGGCACTTGGAAAAGGGGAAAGTGATCAGGAATAATCAGCATAGATTCATGAAGGGCAAGTCATGCCTGACCAATCTGATTAGTTTCTACGATGAGGTAACTGGCTCTGCGGATAGGGGAAAATCAATGGATGTGATTTATCTTGACTTTAGCAAAGCTTTTGATACGGTCTCCCACAATATTCTTGTCAGCAAGTTAAAGGAATATGGATTAGACAAATGGACGGTAAGGTGGATTGAAAACTGGCTAGAAGGTCGGGCCCAGTGAGTAGCGATCAACGGCTTGATGTCGGGAAGGCGGTCAGTTTCTAGTGGAGTGCCCCAAGGTTCAGTTCTGGGTCCTGTACTGTTCAGCATATTTATCAATGATCTGGATGAGGGGTTGGACTGCACCCTCAACAAGTTTGCTGATGACACTAAGCTAGGGGGAGAGGTAGATATGCTGGAGGGTAGGGACAGGGTCCAGACTGACATAGGCAAATTGGAAGACTGGGCTGCAAGAAATCTGATGAGGTTCAATAAGGGCAAGTGCAGAGTCCTGCACGTGGGCCAGAAGAATCCCAAGCATTGTTACAGGCTGGGGTCTGACTGGCTCGGTAGTAGTTCTGCAGAAAAGGACCTCGGAGCTGTAGTGGACAAGAAGCTGGACATGAGTCAACAGTGTGCCATTGTAGTCAAGAAGTCTAATGGCATATTAGGTTGCATCAAGAGCATTGCCAGTAGATCCAGAGAAGTGATTATTCCTCTTTATTCGGCTTTGGTGAGACCGCATCTGGAGTACTGTGTCCAGCTCTGGGCCCCCAATTATAGGAAGGATGTGGACACACGGGAGAGAGTCCAGTGGAGGGCGACCAAAATAATTACGGGCTGGGGCATACGACCTATGAAGAAAGGCTGAGGGAACTGGGACTGTTTAGTCTGCAGAAGAGATGACTGAGGGGGGACTTGATAACAGCCTTCAACATACTGAAGGGAGGTTGCAAAGAGGCTGTTCACAGTGGTCACGGATGGCAGAACACAGAACAAAGGTCTCAAGTTGAGGTGGTCCAGGTTGAACGTTAGGAAAAACTTTTTCGCCAGGAGGGTGGTGAGGCATTGGAATGGTCGACCCAGGGGAGTGGTGGAGTCTCCATCCCTGGAGGTGTTTAAGTCTCGCCTCAACAAAGCCCTGGCGGGGCTGATCTGATGGGGTTTGGTCCTGCCTAGGGCAGGGGGCTGGACTTGATGGCTTTTTTAGGTCTCTTCCAGCTCTACTGTTCTATGATTCTATGAGCTAATGGCAAGGGAGAACTGACTACCACAAATACAGAAACTCTTTCATATCTGGCAGCCCCAGGACCAGGAGGTTGCCAGATGTTAAACATGCTGGATGACAAATTTCAGGCACCTCCCTGCCTCAAAGCACTGGTGCCTGCTCAACCACTGCCCCATTACCGTGTTGGTGGGGACTGTGGGGAGCTGCTCTGGAGCCCAGGCATGATTGCGGCAGGCAGGGAGCTGCTCTGGGCTTTGGGCACTGGGCTGAGAGCCATTTGGGGGAAGGCTGCTATGTGGCAAGCTGCTACTGGCGGCAGGCACTGGGCAGGGAGCTGCTCTGGGGGCGGCTGCCGTGCCACTGCTCAGGGAGCTACTGCTGGTGGCGGGCACTGGGCAGGAAAGCAGAGGAGCTGCTGGCTGCACACACACAAAGGCCACCAGAGTAAGATGGGGATGCCTGGGGCAGGACAGAATGCTGGTTAATTGAGAATTCCAGTTGTTTGAATAACGGATAAAATAGAGTTCATTGTATGTACAATCATGGCTCCAGCTTCTCACAAGACGATGATACTAATGAACCTGGATGGGCAAAACGTCTGAAAATTATTCCAGGAAAATACAGCAGAAATATATCCCTTTTGGTGGAAGGCACTCAGTAAATGCTAATGCACAGAAAACAGGCCATCAAGAAGGGGTATTTGTCATATTATGAAGACTTACATGCACTACTGAGAGCCTCAATACTCCACTATCATAATACATCTGGGATAAAATCCTAGCTCCACTGAAGTTAATGGCAAAACTCTCACTGATATTGACAGGGCAGGATTTTACCCTGGCAGTTTCATTTTGGCTCTGTAAGTAAGGAATTCACAATCACAGTTTGAATTTGGGAGAATATCCCTGTTCCCTCCAACTGCAGAATGGATCTCAACATATTTCAGTTTTATGAATACCATTTTAACATGGCATAAAAACTATCAACCAGTGATCTGAAAGACCCAGATGTTATGATATTCCCTTAGCTCTGGTCTACGCTAGAGGAGTTATTTCAAAATAACCCGTTGCCGACATGCACTAGACAACCCATTATTTTGAAATAACTGGGAGTTATGGCAAAATAACGTAGTCCTGGTTTTGAGAGGAGTAAGCAACTATTTCAAAATAGCTTTTCTGAAATAGCACTAGTGTGGAAGCTGCAACGCAGCGCAGACAGAGGGAGCCATGAGCCAGGCTAGCGCTCCAAGTGAGCCTCTTACAGTTGACAACACTGCCAGAGCTGCTTCCCCAGCACCGAGTGCCTTGGGACGCAGAAGATCCTGGACCTCATAGGGCCATGGTGAGAGGAGAGCACTCCCTAGGATCTCTGCACCAGGTGGTGAAATGCTGAGGTCTACAGCCAGATCGCCTCTGATCTGGCTGTGAAGGGGCACACCCAGATACGGGAGCACTGCCAGCTCAAAAGCAAGGAGATGCACCAGGGCTACCACGAGACCCTTATTATGAGCAGCTGGGTGCCATTCTGTGGCAGAGCCCACATCATCGTCCCCTGTAGTCATGCAGTCTGGCTGAGACATTCCCAGATTCACCTTAGGGGTGCCTGAGGATGACAATGGAGAGGCGGAGAAGCAGTAAACAGCCACCTTATCCACCATGCTTGTCACAGCCAGGTCCTGCTGCTCCTGGAGCCAGTCCCCCAACTCCCAAGACAACCCCCAGGATCCTCACAAGGCGCTTCAGGTGAACTAGAAACCTTTCCCTCCGACCTAGGTGCAGGCAGCAGCCAGGGCTAGGGCCACACTCCTCTCATGGCCCACATGACCTGGGGGTTGCAGAACACCCTGGTCACCTATCTGCCCATGGACCGCCAATCTAGAGGAATCAGCTCCAGGACACACCCATGCAGGGACCCCACAGTCCTCCTCACAAGGTTCCTCCAGAGGTCTGCCTTATTCCAGCCTCTATGGTGGGACACCTTCCCACGACAAGTCATCAGTAAGTTTTCCAGGATCAATGACCCACACAGCAGTGCCACTGATGACCCAGTGTTGGGCCCACACTCAGGCAGCAAGAGCTCCTAATGTAGCATGGAGCTGCAGGGGAGACCAATGTTATGCAGGGGAACTTGCCAGGGGGAGAAGAACCCGGTGGCATTCTCCTTAGCAAGCAGCATCTGCCGCTCACGCACAGCTCCCTCAACCACCTCCCAGGGATGCCACAAGTGCCAGACCCAGGGTGCACAGGACATGGGAAGAGGTTGAGCCACCCAGTCCTCCCTCACACCTGCATGCCCATGGCCTGGCTAGCAGATTCCAATGCCTGTTCATCCCCAGAACTTCTTTTCAAATGCGTGCCAGCTACAAGCATGGTACCTCCCCCACTTCTGATACTGTCCATCCACCAGCCTGCGTGGGATTCACAGGAGGAAACACTCCCAGGATTACCTGCTCTTGGAGCAGATGGCCTGCCTGCAGACCATCATGGAGGGCCAGGAGTTGGAGCAGGCAGAAAGTTGAGCAGATTGGGAGCACTGCCAGGCAGCCTGGGACCACATGGTGCACCAGTAGGGCACCCTGGCCATGGCAGTGGAGCTTGGGGTATCCTGCGTGAAGAGGACCACCAGCCATGTCTTCACCCCCGCCCCAGCCTTCCCCTCAATCTCCACAGAGGCCACCAGGGCTCCAGAGCACTAAGCAGCAGGACAACCTGGGCAGCTGCAGCCTCCCCCCCACTTGAAGCTTCCTTTCCCCATTCTGCATTCCAGCTTCCTGTCCCCTTCCCTCCCCTAGTGTATGTCCCCCACAATAAACACTCCATTTTGCTCCAGAGAGAGTTCTTTATTGTTTATTCTGCAGGAGAAGGGGCAATGAAGGAAGGTAAAGGCAGGATAAGGGAGGGGTAGAGAATGAAAGACACACACAGAGCAGAGGCCCCTTGTGGAGATGAATGGGGGAGCATCCGAAAAGTGTCCCTGCAGAAAACTGTCCTTCAAGGCCTCCCCAACGAGCACAGACACATGATGTGCTCTGTGTATGACACTGGTGCCTGGCTGCTCAGAGATCCTGGCCTGACATTCTGCCTGCCCCATGCTGGCAGGAAACCCTCTCATTTGTTCTCACACAAGTCGTGGAGCACACCACAAGCCTCCACCACAAAGGGGATGTTGCACTTACTGAGGTCCAGGCAGCTGAGGAGACACCGGAACCTCCCCTTGGGATGGCCAAATGTGCATTCCGTCACCATGCAGCACCAGCTAGTCCTGGCGCTGAAGTCCTCCTTGCTGGGATCCAGGCTGCCCATGTAGGGATTCATGAGATAAGGGAGCAAGAGGTAGGCCACATCCCCCAGAAAGACAATGGGCACGTCCACCTCCCCAACTCTCATGTTGTAGTCGGGGAAGTCGCTGGCATGTATCTTCTGGAAGAAGCAGGAGTTCCAGAAAACACATGCATTATGAGACTTTACCAGCCATCCCACATTGAAGTCTATGAAGTGGCTCTTGTGGTCCACAAGGGCCTACTTTAGCATGGAGAAGTAGCCCTTGAGGTTGATACAGTCTGCAGCTGGGTGGGCAGGGCCTAGGATGGGGATGTTTGTGCTGTCTAGGGCTTCCCTGTAGTTGGGGAAGCCCATGGTGGCAAAGCCCTCCACAATGGTGTCCACATTTCCCAGAGTGACAATCATGCACAGCAGCATCTGGTTAATGGCATGAACAACCTGCAGGAGCACGACTCTGACAGTGGATTTCTCCACACTGAACTGGTTCCCCACAGAGCAGTAGCTGTCAAACATGGCGTGCTTCAACAGTGTGATGGCCACATGTTCCTGTAGAGATATGGTGGGTCTCATGCAGATGTCCAGCCACCTTCGGGCAGGGGTGAGCCACTCGCAGAGCTCCTGGAAGGTGGCCTTCTTCATGAAGAAGCTCCAAAGCCATTTCTGATTGTCCCATCCCTGCAGGACAATGTAGTCCCACCAGTCAGAACTGGTGTCACAGCAGCACTCCATGGTGTGCAGGCAACTGAGGGTACTGTGCAGCAGCAGCAGTGCCAGGACCTAGTTGAGGGGGTCCAGCTGGTCCTCGTCATCATCCTGCCAGAGCAACATGTGGATGGTTTGGAGGAAGTGTGCCATGAGAACCAGGACAAAGCCTGTGAGTCCAGCAGTGGTTTGCAGATGCTCCGGCTCCATGCTGTGAGTGCTTTGGCATCCTCAAGGACAACCACTTTGTCCAAGGACAATCCACTTTGGTACCAAATGACTGGAAGACGGCCAATATAACGCCAATATTTAAAAAAGGCTCTAGAGGAGACCCTGGCAATTATAGACCAATAAGTTTAACATCAGTACCAGGCAAATTAGTAGAAACACTAGTAAAGAATAAAATTGCAAGGCACGTAGAAGAGCATGAATTGTTGGGCAAAAGTCAGCATGGTTTCTGCAGAGGGAAGTCGTGTCTAACTAATCTATTAGAATTCTTTGAAGGGGTTAATAAACATGCGGACAAGGGGCACCCAGTGGACATAATATACCTAGATTTCCAGAAAGCCTTTGACACGGTCCCACACCAAAGGCTTTTATGTAAATTAGGTGGTCATGGGATAGGAGGAAAGATCCTTTCATGGATCGGGAATTGGTTAAAAGACAGAAAACAAAGGGTGGGAATAAATAGTAAATGTTCACAATGGAGGAGGGTAACTAGTGGTGTTCCCCAGGGGTCAGTCCTGGGACCGATCCTGTTCAACTTGTTCATCAATGATCTAGAAAATGAGGTAAGCAGTGAGATGGCAAAGTTTGCAGATGACACCAAGTTGTTCAGGACAGTCAAAACCAAAAGGGATTGTGAAGAACTACAAAAAGATCTCAGCAAACTGAGTGATTGGGCAGCAAAATGGCAAATGAAATTTAATGTGGGTAAGTGTAAGGTAATGCATGTTGGAAAAAATAACCCAAATTACACGTACTACATGATGGGGTCAAATTTAGCTACGACAGATCAGGAAAGGGATCTTGGAGTTATAGTGGATGGTTCTCTGAAGACATCCACGTAGTGTGCAGCGGCAGTTAGTAAGGCAAATAGGATGTTAGGCATTATTAAAAAAGGGATCGATAATAAGACAAAAGATATCATACTTCCCCTATATAAAACTATGGTACGCCCACATCTTGAGTAGTGCGTGCAGATGTGGTCTCCTCACCTCAAAAAAGATATATTGGCATTAGAAAAGGTTCAGAAAAGGGCGACTAAGATGATTAGGGGCTTGGAACGGGTCCCATATGGGGAGAGGCTAGAGAGACTGGGACTTTTCAGTTTGGAAAAGAGGCGATTGAGGGGCGATATGATAGAGGTATATAAAATCACGAATGGTGTGGAGAAAGTGAATATAGAAAAATTATTTACCTTTTCCCATAATACAAGAACTAGGGGACACCAAATGAAATTGATGGGTAGTAGGTTCAAAACTAATAAAAGGAAATTTTTCTTCACACAGCGCACAGTCAACCTGTGGAACTCCTTGCCCGAGGAGGCTGTGAAGGCCAGGACTCTATTAGGGTTTAAAAAAGAGCTTGATAAATTTTTGCAGGTTAGGTCCATAAATGGCTATTAGCCAGGGATAAAGTATGGTGCCCCTAGCCTTCAGTACAAGGGCAGGGGATGCATGGCAGGAGATAAATCACTTGATCATTGTCTTCTGTTCTCCTTCTCTGGGGCACCTGGCATTGGCCACCGTCGGCAGATGGGATGCTGGGCTGGATGGACCTTTGGTCTGACCCAGTATGGCCATTCTTATGGTCTTATGTTCTAACCAGAGCACAAGGCTGCACGTGCCCCGTGTGTCCCTTTTTATGTTCCAGTAGCGAGGAGGCAGTGCTGGACTGACTTGTGTGACGGCTGTTCAGAGTAGTTTCCCTGACCAAGCAGCCATGAGGTAGTGAACAGAACAGCTAATCGATCCCTCTCCTGTCATACACTTCCAGCCTCTGACAGACAGTCTAGGGACACCATTTCTACCAATCCTGGATAACAGCCATTGATGGACCTAACCTCCATGAAGGTTGCACGTGCCCAGTGTGTCCCTTTTTACAGCTCAGTAGTGGGGAGGAAGAGGTGGAGCGACTTGCAAGACAGCTGTTCGGAGTTGTTTCCCTGACCAAGCAGCCATGGGAAGGACCCACCCTGCTGCCCTCCCTGGAGTGCTTCCAGGGGCTCTAATCCGAAAGAGTCTCTACAGCACATGGATGCGCTTCTCAGAATAAGTTTTGCTTATGCCAGTGTTTCCACATAGTGCAAACCCATTATTCTAGAATATTTTATTCTGGAATAATGGCTCTAGAATAGCCTATTTGGGAATAACACTGCAGTGTAGACATGCCCCAGAGAAGTTACAAATGACTCCTCTACCAAAAGATTGCAATTAGTTGTAAATCGTAAGGTTCCACAGAAAGTATATCTTCATATAAAATATATATTATTGTCTAGTGAGGGAATAGTATTACTGTGGTTTCCTCACTAGCAATGGCTCTATCGGTAATATCACTAGATCATGTTCTGAAGTAATATCTAAGTGTAATTTTTAATGACATTCTGTTGACTGAAGAAAAGACATGACTTCCTGAAAACTTTATAAAAAGCAAATGCATTTTACCTATGAAAATATCAAATAACTCTGCAATTCACACTAGACAGGTTTAATCCAATGTTTCACCTTTACCCACCATTGATGATGTTAGCAGAATTCTAAGAAGGTTAATTATGTTGATTACTACAACGTCCATGACTGGGACTATTAGGTGCTACTGCAATGCAAACAATAAGAATGGCCATACTGGCTCAGACCAAAGGTCCGTCTAGCCCAGTATCCTGTCTTTCAACAGTGGCCAATGCCAGATGCCCCAAAGAGAGTGAATGGAAGAGATGAGCGAGCCCTCTCCTGTCATCCTCTCCCAGCCTCTGAGAGAGGCTAGAGCCACCATTTCTGACAATCCTGGATAACAGCCATTGATGGGCCTAACCTCTACGAATTTATTTAGTTCTTTTCTGCACCCTCTTAAAGTCCTGGTCTTCACAGCATCCTCTAGCAAAGAGTTCCACAGGCCAACCGTGCACTGCGTGAAGAAAAACTTCCTTCTGTTAGTTTTAAACCTGCCACCCATTAATTTCATTTGGTGATCCCTTTTTCTTATACTATGGGGACAAACAAATAACTTTTCCTTATTCACTTTTCCATACCTGTCATGCTTTTATACACTTCTATAATATCCCCCCTTAGTCTCCTCTCTTCTAAGCTGAAAAATCTGTCTTTCAGCCACCAAACTTTGATATTTTAGGGGGGTTTTCACCTCCCTAGTTTCTTAGCAATATGGTGAGTGGAGTTTAAAATCTATGTAAACACAAGATTTAAGAGCCTTTCTTAATTTGACTGTTCATAATTTAAATGAAGTGTAAGTTTGAGGCTCAAAGTTTTGCAGTCTGCTGCTAGTAGGACTATAAGGCTATGTATACACTGCATCCTAACCTTGAAATAAGAAATGTGCTATTTTGAAGCATCCTTTACTCCTCCTGAAACAAAGACTATAGGGATGATGAAACAGCACTGTCATTATTTCGAAAAATATTTCAAAACAACAGGCAAGTTTCATAGACACCAACTAGCCATTTCAGATGCTGAGGTATCCCAAAATAGCTCTGTTGTGTAGACGTAGCCTAACTGTGGAGATCTTTTTCACATGATTCTTGTAATTTCCAAGAAGAAGACAAACAGCGCCCAGAGTTCAGTGCATAAATAGGAGTGACCAATGGTCAGCAGGCACATGAGTACTAAGACATTTACATTCTGCAAAATACAATTTTTAGAAAGACTTGATGAAACCATCTCATGTGGGCAGATCCAACTCCATCATATCCCCTTTCTAATCACTAACTCAGTGATTGGATCCACCCCCCATGTAACATGGAAATGTGCAACATTTCACATGAAAAGTCATACAGCTGTGTGGTGACATGCAAGAAAACCCATATGACATACAAAGGTGGGACCAAGATTGATCAAAAAGATGCCCCCCAGGCAGTCAAACTCAAACATCTCTCTGTGCAGTGGTGGGCAGCGCTGCAGAAGGTGGGTGGCCAAGGAAACAAAATCCACATTAGGAGGGAAATATCTCCTAGAAAGACATTATGGGAGAAGGAATGGCCAGAGTGAAGCACTTGCTTTAAAACTTGAGGTACAAGCTAATTTCCAAGTGTTTAACACTGGGGACTGGCCAGTTCAACTGCGTTAAAGGCATATACTATGGAGAAACACGGCAGGAGGTGGGATGTAGCACGAAAAGTAGGTTGCCGGCCAATGTAAAACAGGGCCAGATCTGAACACTTGCCTAGAGTGAGTCCTACTGGTCCATATTCCCATGCAGAGAACGTACCTCTTCCAGCAAGCCCTCATATACAGCTCCATTTGCCTCTCTTCACTTTCTTGGCTTCTCCCTCATACTGGAAAACAGCAGGGAATACTGCCAGGGCAGTTGCTAGAAAAGGGTCCAAAGAAGATACGCTAGCATACTTGACAACAGTCAGGAGGCAATGGACAGGGAGCATAAGGCTGTCTGCTAGCTTGGAAGGTGAATCGGAGGGTAGCCTACTATTTGGAATGAGGTACAGGATGTAAGTTATTTGGAGCTGGGACAGAGAGATGGTGCTGAAAAAGGGAATATGGAAGGACCACTGTAAAATAGGAAGGTAGATGAGCAGCATTCTCAGCACCCATGTCCCAAACTCCATGGATGAGGACACTCACTCCAAAGGCTGATCAACCATTGGCCCTATACTCGTCACGGTTTAATTAGTGTCATAATGTAGTAAGAAAAGCCAAAAAAGAGTTTGAGGAACAGCTAGCCAAAAATTCAAAAAACGATAGTAAAATGTTTTTTAAATACATTAGAAGCAGGAAGCCCGCTAAAAAAGCAGTGGGGCCCTTGGATGATAAAGATATAAAAGGAGCGATCAAGGAAGACAGTGCCATTGCGGAGCGATTAAATGATTTCTTTGCTTCAGTCTTCACGGCTGAGGATGTTACAGAGGTTCCTAAATCTGAGCCAGCCTTTTTAGGTGACAAATCTGAGGAACTCACTCAGATTGGAGTGACATTAGAGGAGGTTTTGGAATTAATTGATAAGCTGAATAGTAACAAGTCTCCAGGACCAGACGGCATTCACCCAAGAGTTCTGAAAGAACTCAAATGTGAAATTGCGGAGTTATTAACAGTGGTTTGTAACCTACCCTTTAAATCCACTTTTGTACCAAATAACTGGAAGACGGCCAATATAACACCAATATTTAAAAAAGGCTCTAGAGGAGATCCTGGCAATTATAGACCGATAAGTTTAACATCAGTACCAGGCAAATTAGTAGAAACACTAGTAAAGAGTAAAATTGCAAGGCACATAGAAGAGCACAAATTGTTGGGCAAAAGTCAGCATGGTTTCTGCAGAGGGAAGTCGTGTCTAACTAATCTATTAGAATTCTTTGAAGGGGTTAATAAACATGCGGACAAGGGGCACCCAGTGGACATAATATACCTAGATTTCCAGAAAGCCTTTGACACGGTCCCACACCAAAGGCTTTTATGTAAATTAGGTGGTCATGGGATAGGAGGAAAGGTCCTTTCATGGATCGGGAATTGGTTAAAAGACAGAAAACAAAGGGTGGGAATAAATGGTAAATTTTCACAATGGAGGAGGGTAACTAGTGGTGTTCCCCAGGGGTCAGTCCTGGGACCGATCCTGTTCAACTTGTTCATCAATGATCTAGAAAATGAGGTAAGCAGTGAGGTGGCAAAGTTTGCAGATGACACCAAGTTGTTCAGGACAGTCAAAACCAAAAGGGATTGTGAAGAACTACAAAAAGATCTCAGCAAACTGAGTGATGGGGCAGCAAAATGGCAAATGAAATTTAATGTGGGTAAGTGTAAGGTAATGCACGTTGGAAAAAATAACCCAAATTACACGTACTACATGATGGGATCAAATTTAGCTACGACAGATCAGGAAAGGGATCTTGGAGTTATAGTGGATAGTTCTCTGAAGACATCCATGCAGTGTGCAGCGGCAGTTAGTAAGGCAAATAGGATGTTAGGAATTATTTAAAAAGGGATAGATAATAAGACAAAAGATATCATACTTCCCCTATATAAAACTATGGTACGCCCACATCTCGAGTACTGCGTGCAGATGTGGTCTCCTCACCTCAAAAAAGATATATTGGCATTAGAAAAGGTTCAGAAAAGGGCGACTAAGATGATTAGGGGCTTGGAAAGGGTCCCATATGGGGAGAGGCTAGACAGACTGGGACTTTTCAGTTTGGAAAAAAGGCGATTGAGGGGCGATATGATAGAGGTATATAAAATCATGAATGGGGTGGAGAAAGTGAATATAGAAAAATTATTTACCTTTTCCCATAATACAAGAACTAGGGGACACCAAATGAAATTGATGGGTAGTAGGTTCAAAACTAATAAAAGGAAATTTTTCTTCACACAGCGCACAGTCAACCTGTGGAACTCCTTGCCCGAGGAGGCTGTGAAGGCCAGGACTCTATTAAGGTTTAAAAAAGAGCTTGATAAATTTTTGCAGGTTAGGTCCATAAATGGCTATTAGCCAGGGATAAAGTGTGGTGCCCTAGCCTTCAGAACAAGGGCAGGAGATGGATGGCAGGAGATAAATCACTTGATCATTGTCTTCTGTTCTCCTTCTCTGGGGCACCTGGCATTGGCCACCGTCGGCAGATGGGATGCTGGGCTCGATGGACCTTTGGTCTGACCCAGTATGGCCATTCTTATGTTCTTATGTTCTTATGTTCTAACCCCACAGCTGGAATTATGTGACGGCAAGAGAGACATGGCTGATAAGGTGTTATGGATTCTACGCAAACATGGTTTGGGGTCAGGTCTTGCAGTGCCTAGTTCTCAATGTGGACTTCAGCATACCGACACCAAAACTGAAAGAAACACCAGATGTTTCCTTTAACACATACAAAGAGCTAATATGCACAGCTGTAATATTTGCAGCAAAGTAACTACTCTTCCTCTTGTCCTTCCCAGCACCACAGACATCAATAACACATTAGGGAGAAGCCAGAATGATTCCACTGAGATTGCATTGCACTGTATCTGCCCCCAGCATGCTCACTGAAACCACAGTAAATGCGGCTTCAGCAATGCATGAATTTAAGCAAGTCCCCTGGTAATATATTAGCATGAAGGAGCCCTGCACAGTTTCTGGCAAGTTGTCAGGAAAGCCAAGGGTGGAGAGGAACTGTGTATTTCTGAAAGGGAGGATAGATAAGTACTCACCATGACACTAACAGCTTCATTCCTGAAACACAGCAAAGCTCAAAGAAAAAAAAAAGGAAAAAGAAAAACTGGAGACTTCTGGACTCCTCATGTAACACACTGCAGGCATACACAAGAGCTAATTACAGTGGGGCCAAGGGACTAAACAGACCAGCTGTGGGACATATGTCGAACAGTGTTTATAAATTTAAATCACACCGATGCTATTTGCCGGACAGAATGAAGAGAGCGAGGTGTTGGGTCCAGTGACGTAAGCACAGGTCTGAAAGACAGGAACTCCAAAGTTTTACTCTCAACTCTGACATCAACTCCTCCTGATCTTGGCAGATCAATTGAGCTGTGCCTCAGTTTCCTTGTCACCAATAAAAGATGCTATTGGCATGGTGGAGTTGCAAGGATTACTTAAAAACTTATAAGAAAAAAAACCCCTCAGTAAAAGTGCTAAGTATGATTCTGCTCTTTTGGATAAAGGTATTACAGATCAACAGCCACAAGAATGGAGATTCCCCTTCTACCCACAAAATGGGGAAAGCCCATACACAGTGAGGCCAACTTTGACACTAACCTGCCTCAAAACTTTTGCCTGGAGAGTCCTTTTCTAAAGGCACCTCTATACCACCCAACAGACTGACAGGCAGCAATCAATCCAGCAGGGATCAATTTATCACATCTATACATACAATAAATCAATCACCGAACACTTTCCTGTCAACTCCAGTACTTCACGAGAACAAGAAGCAAAGGTGGAGTTAACAGGAGAGCATCTGCTATTGACTCTCAGTAGTGAAGACAACATGGTAAGTAGGTCTAAGTACATCAACTTCAGCTACATTATGCATATAGCTGAAGTTGCATAACTTAGAACAGGGGCCTGCAGACAAAGCCTAAACTGAGACTTCAGTTTTCATAACTCTTTCAAACAAGGGTAATCAATAGGAGCATCAATCAACCTATGCCAAATATGATGGTGATTTCTGCATTGCAGAAACCTGCCCACTACATAGTGAGTGTTCTGACAACACGGATTAATTGTGCTCTGACCAAGAGGTGTGAGTGACTTTCATTTGTTATCAAGCCATTTCAAACTAGAATCATTGACCTAAAGATGAAAGGCTCCACACCCCGCCTACTACCAGTCCTTTAAGCAAGCACCCCGTTGGATTGCGCCTTCAATGATACAGCCATGAGTTAGGAAAAAATGCACAGTTAAAATGGTTTAAACTTAGTATCAAAGGAGGTATTTCAGAGCAATTTAAAAATATAACAGGCTTTTATATGTTTTACACATCTCATAAAGAAAAAAGGTACAAAGAACTAACTGAATCCCACATGATATTCAGAGTTGGAGCTGTCACTATGTCCTCAGTTCACCTTGTTTAACTTACCATAGACCATAAGACCATAGCTGGGTATTTTATTCAGAAACTCGCCAGAGACAAATAGACTAAGATTCAAAATTTGTCCTTCTCATCACAAAACATAACTGAATTTCAGCTGCATTCCCTAAATACTCAGTGCAATAGGAAAAACAGGTAAAAAGCAGACGGGAAGCAGACAGAGACAAAAATATTAAATAATGTTACGAGAAACTCAGACATATCAAATTCTCAGTTATATGAAGTGGAAGTTCACATACCTAGTAACAGGTAAAGTATATTTCTTCAGATTCTGAAAATAAGACTGGTTTATGTAACAAGCACAGGCCTCTGCATAGAAACACAGCTCAACACACAGGTATGTGAATTTCACAGCCTGACCAAACACATTTAATCTGCTCTGTAGGACAGCAGTCATACACAAGTTCTTAAGAAAACTAGCACGGCTTATCCTCTGTTACTATTTAACACGCAAGTTCTTAAGGTACATAAAACAAGGACACACAGAGCTACCTTGCTCCTCTCCCCCATAGGTGCTCAACTGATTTATGTGCACTTTCACTGTTTTTTCTTCAGTTTTCCCTCTAAATTATGTCAGTGCTCTTTCTACCCTCTTATCTCAATCTTTTTCTGTGTTACTCTGACATCAAATAAAAAGATAAAGGATAAAGCTTATTTCTCCCCCCCCCAACCCAAAAAGAACTCCTTATAGTTCAGAGGTTGGCTATTTGGTGAATACCAACACTTTCCCCTTCTACAGTGCCTTTCATCCAAGCATTCCAAGGCATAATCAAACATGGCTGATGAAATGTTTCCAGACGGGCAGGTCAAAGTTAAGTATTATCCCTATTTTACACCTCAGAAACCTGAGAGAGAGGGTGATTAAAATGACCTGCCCAAAGGATATAGAGCCTGTCATGTCTGACTCCTTTGCTCTAGCCCCTGGACATCGCTTGGGGGGCTTTTGGGGAGAACTCATCTCATGCTTACTGTTCTGAAACAAGAACATAATAAATTACTATTAACAGACACAGACTTCTCTTGAAGTGAAAAACTATGATTCACAGAGCAGTGATGTAAATAATAACCAAGAAGAATCTGAGGTCAATTTCTTCCTCAAGAATAAACAAGCTTTGTTTTTAAAAAAAAGTAAAAATCTGTGTTATGTTACATACACCCTGACCTATTGTAATGAACTGGTGCTAGCACCAAACTCTCTTCTGGATGACTTCAGAACTATTCAATTGCATGTCACAAATCTTAATGTTACAAGTAATGATAAGCGTCCTTAGCAGATGCATTCTAGCCTGAATTTGTAAAATTCTATATGGCTTTGGTGACATTCATAAAATCCTTTGTGGGTTCAGCATACTATATTATAAATGTCTTGATCAAGAATGTCTTGAAATCTTCAGCACAGCCAGGATGGGTAAAGTATGAAACAAACATTCAAATGGGAAAATGAAGCTGGACGTCTAGAAATGGCCTTTTCTGAGAGGTGGATCGCTGCAACCTGTCAGCAGGTACTTATGTATATATGAAATTTTATTGATAAACACTCTTCCTAACCTAGTGTGCTTGATTTCCAAAGAGACAAATAGTAACTGTCATCACATGGATTTTTCGCCAATGTGAGGCAGGATTTTTCATATAAACACCACAAAAACTACGAGAGCTAAGTCCAAACTAGTGAAGTATCAGCACCTAAAGAGGGGCTCTGATCTCCTTATTTTAAGCACCTGACTTTCAGAAGCACTGAATACCCACCACTTCCAGTGAGATCAAAAGAAGCAGAGGTACTCAGCAATTCTGAAAATAAAATTTAACCATTCAGACTTGACAATATCGGTACAATTCTACACAGCAGCTTCAAAAACGTGTAAATTGAATCTCCATGACATTCAGCAGCAGCAGCAAGTTTGACACTACGTTTATTTTTAAATATCTTGCTATTTATACAACAGTCTCAAACCTTTCCTCGCTCTGCTCCCAGTTCCGCCAGAGTGTATCACTCCGAAGGGTGGCTCCAGAGATTTTTCAAAGGGTAAACAAAGAAAAGCCCAAAGAGATAGTAATTAGGGGGTGTATCTGCCCAATCATTGGGATTACCCTTTGCCTCAACCAGCCGCGCCTCAGAAGCAAGGGACTCCATTTTTCAGTGATAGGTTTTCCAGCACCACCTTCTGCTTGTTCATGTCTCATCCTGCGCTAGGCTGAGAGGCGTCCTTCGGCCACATCTGCGACCGCCCCAGCTAAACGAAGCCAGCAGTGCGCTCTGCCGGTTACTGCGCTGCCTTCCGGAGGTCACTTCACCTCTCTCGGATTTGTCCTTCTCCTTCTGCGAGCTGGGTGATGCGACGCGCCCCCCGGCGCAGGCTGCGGGGTGTAACTCGTCCCCGACAGCACTCGGAGCCTGGACGAAGGCTCCCGCGGGGACCCCACTGCCGCCGGGCCAGCTCACGGCCCCACCTAGCCAAACACTCGGCGGCGCCCGGCCCCCGTGCCCGGCACCCCCCGAACCACAGCAAGGGCCCCGCGTGCGCCCCAGGCAGCTGCCCCTGCCCCTGCCCCTGCCCCTGCCGGCGGCGGGCGCGTTTCACTCCCGCCCAGGCTGCGGCGGGCGCGGGCGCGGGCAGGCACCGCAGCTGAACCAACGAACCGCTAACCCGGCGGCCGCGGTGCAGGCGGCAGACCCGAGAGGCGGCCGGGGATCGCTCCCCGCTGGCGGGATCGTGCCGAGCGGCGGCGGCTAAGCGCGGCCCGGCCCGGGGACTCGGCGAGCGCCCACCCCGCACCGCGCCGCGGGCCTGGGAGCCGCCAGCCCGGCAACAGGTGGCGGCCGCACACGGGGCTCCCGCCGGCCCGCCTCACACCCCCGGCGCGGCGCGGCGGGAAGGGACGGGACGAGCCCGCCGAGGGCCGAGCCCGGAGCTGCCGCCCGCCGCGGCGCGTCCCGCCCAGAGCTGCTGTCAGAGCCCGGCGGCGGCTGCCGGCTGGCCGGGGACGGAGCGTGACCGGCGCCCCAGGCCTGGGCCGAGCCGGGCCGCCCCCTGCAGCCGCGCCTGGGCGCGGGCGGGGCGCAGCCTGGCAGGGCGGGCGGCGCGTGGCCGCGGGCGGGAGCCCTGACGGGGCCGGGCCGGGCCGGGCCTGCGCGCCCAGCTCCCCCCGCCGGGGCCCGGCCCGGCCCCGCCGCCCCCTCACCTGCGCGGCCGCCGAGCGCGGGGCTGCTCACTCCCTCGCCGCCGCCATGTTTCCGATGCGCAGCGCAGGGGGAGGGAGCCGAGCCCGGCCAGCGCCGCCCTCTGCCGCCCAGGGAGCGGGGGGCGCCGCGCGGGGCGCTGACAGGCCTCGCCGCGGCGCAGGGCCCCGCCCGCCGGCCACGCGCCGCCCGGAGCAGCTCCCGCTGCCCCCTCGCCCCCGGCTGTCGCCCGGCCCGGCCGCAGCCGCCGCCGCCGCCCCTCTCCCCGGCCTCCGGCGCTGCCCAGCTGCCCCCTCCCCACCACACCGCCTCTCAACGCCTCCCTGGCGCCGGCCTTCCGCCCCCACCGGCGACCCCCGCGCCGCGGCCCCTCCTGCCCGGGCAGCCCGTGTCGCGCCCCTGCACCACCCCGGCGATCAGCCACCGCCCAGCGCTCCCCATCCCCGCCCGGGTTACCCCGCCTCTCGCCAGCGTGGGCCCCCGGCCGCCCCCAGACCGCCCGTCTGCCCCTGCACCCCGGCGGCTCCCTCATCTCGCAAGCCACAGCCCTAGCGCTGGGGGGGCCTGAGGAGGTCATCGGGTCCAGCCCCTGCCCCTGCCCGAAGCAGGATCAGTCCCCACTAACTAGTCCCAGCCGGGACTTGGTCAAGCCGGAACTTAAAAACCTCGTGGGATGGAGATTCCACCGCGTATGTCAGTAACACATTCCAGGGCTTCACCCCCTGTCTGGGGAAAGAGTTTTTCCTAATAGACAACCTACACCTCCTCCTCTGCAACTTCAGACCACTGCTCCCTGTTCTGCCATCTGCCAATACTGAGAACGGCCTCTCTCCAGCCTATTTAGAGCCCTCAGTCAGGAAGCTGAAGGTTGCTGTCAAGTCCCCCCTCACTCTTCTCTTCTGCAAACTAAGTAAGCCGAGATCCTTCAGCCGCTCCTCATCGGTCAAATACTCCAACCCCTTAATTATTTTCATTGCCCTTCACTGGACGTGCTCCAATGCATCCACCTCTTTTCTATACTGGGGCGCCAGAACGGGACACAGTACTCCAGATGAGGTCTCACCAGTGTTGGACAGTAGTAGTAGTAGTAGTAGCAGCATCCTTCAGTCTACGTAGACTATGGATCGCGCCCTTTGTAGTTCCATTTGGAATCATCATTTGCAGAGTCGACTGTGACTGTGACGGCCCACACGAGAGTGACAGTCCTTGCTGCATCTGTTGCATGTGTAATGAGTGTCTGGCAGGTCCTTACTGTGCTTTCCGTGGGCTCACTTCTCTGCTAGCTGTTTGATCCTCATCTCACCCTTCTGAAGGCCCCTGTGTAGTTCCTGCCTCCATCCGCTATGATCATCTGCCAGCTCCTCCCAGCTGTCCAGCTCGATGTCTGCCTCCCTGAGGTCCCTCTTGCAAACATCTTTGTGATGTAATTGGGGGCGTCCAGGAGGTGTTTTGCCAGAGGCTAGCTCGCCATACAGGATGTCTTTTGGGATCCTTCCATCATTCATCCTGTGGACGTGGCCAAGCCAGTGGAGCCGCCGCTGCCTGAGGAGGGTGTGCATGGTTGGGATTCCAGCTTGCTAGAGGATGGCAGTGTTGGACACTCTGTCCTTCCACAATATTCCAAGGATGCGCCTGAGGCAGCGCAAGTGGAAGATGTTCAGCCTCTTTTCCTGGCGGGCGTACAGGCTCCAAGAATCGCTGCCGTAAAGGAGGGTGCTGAGGATGCAGGCTCTGTAGACTTGCATTTTGGTGTGGGTGTACAACTTGATGTTATTCCACACTGTCTTGCTGAGTGTGGACAGAGCTGTGGCTGCTTTTCCGATCCTTCTATTTAGCTCAGTCTCCAATGACAGGGTGTCAGTGATGGTGGACCCGAGGTAAATGAACTCGTGGACAACCTCTAACGTATAGTTGTTAATGCTGGTTGATGGAGGTTCAGCAACATCCTGACCAAGTACGTTTGTCTTCTTTAGGCTGATGGAAAGCCCAAAGTCCTTCCATGCTTTGGAGAACTGATCCAGCAGTTTCTGAAGCTGGTCTTGTGTGTGTGACACTACAGCATCATCATCTGCGAACAGCTTATCTCTGATGAGGATATCTCTGATGAGGACTGATATGAACAGCGTATCTCTGATGAGGACTTCCCACACCTTAGATTTAGCTTTCAGCCTTCCAAGATTAAACCGTTTCCCATCAGATCTTCTGTACAAAAAGATGCCCTCTGTTGAAGATCCCAAGGCATGCTTCAGGAGGAATGCGAAGAAGATCCCGAACAATGTCGGAGCAAGGATGCATCCGTGTTTGACTCCGCTCCTGATGCTGAAAACATCCGATAATGTGCCGTCATATTGGATGGTTCCACTCATGTCTTCGTGGAAAGACTGGATCATCTTGAGTAACTGTGGCGGACAGCCTATCTTGTGGAGCAGTTTGAACAGTTCATCCCTGCTGACCAAGTCAAAGGCCTTGGTCAAATCGATGAAGGCAATATAAAGTGGCTTCCTCTGCTCCCTGTATTTCTCATGCAGCTGCCTCAGAGAGAAGACCATGTCAACGGTAGTTCTCTCTGTGCAGAATCCACACTGTGATTCGGGATACACCCTCTCAGCAATCTTCTGGAGTCTGCCAAGGATGACGCGAGCGAACAGTTTACCAGTGACGCTTAGGAGGGAGATTCCACGGTAATTGTTGCAGTCGCTTCTGTCTCCTTTGTTTTATACAAGGTTATGATGTTAGCATTGCACGTATCCTGTGGAACCTCTCCCTCTCTCCAGCACAGGCACAGTAGCTCATGTAGGGGTTCCAGGAGGGTGTTGGATAGAAGGGAATAATATTTTCTCTAGATCTGCTGGAAATGCTCTTCATAATGCACCCCAATATGTCATTAGCCTTCTTGGCTGCAGGGGCACACTGTTGATTCAAATCCAGCCTCTCACCCACTGTAATCCCCAGGTTCTTTTCTGCTGCTCCCAGCCTGTAACAATGCTTGGGATTCTTCTTTCCCAAGTACAGGACTCTACACTTCTCCTTGATTATTTTTGGCCAAATCCTCCAATTTATCTTGGTCACTCTGGACCGTATCCCTACCCTCCAAGGTATCTACCTGTCCCTCTATCATTGTGTCATCTGTAAATTTGCTGAGGGTGCAATCCATCCCCTCATCCAGATCATTAATAAAGATGTTGAAGAATACCAGCCCCCAAACGGATCCCTGGGGCACTCCACTTGAAACCTACCGCCAACCAGACATTGAGTCATTGATCCTTACCCATTGAGCCCATCCATGTAGCCAGCTTTCTATCCATCTTAATGTCCATATATTGTGGCAGGGTGAAGCCAGGGGAGGAAAGACAAGAGTAAAAGCAGGGCAGATTTGGAGCTGACAATCGGCGTGGAAGCAGCTGAGGAGTAGGCCATCCTAAATCAGTTACGCCCAGCTGATCCCACTCAGGGCTGCCTTTATAAATCCTTTCCCACAAAGGGCAAAGGAGTGTGAGAGATGATTAAGGAGAGTTTAGGAGGTGTGTGAGGAGAGGGAAGAAGAGCTGGAGGAACAACAGAGATAGTAGAGGAAGAGAAGAGCCTCAGTAACCTGGGGCTGGGCTGCCTCCAGTCCAGGGGAGCCTGGGCTCACCCAGAGACTGTGGAGAAATGGTCAGCCAGTGGTGCTAACCAGGTAAGGGAACTTACTACTGTGGCTGCCACTATTTGAAGGGGGTATTGGTGGGACTGTGTCGGGAAGTAGTCCAGGGAGAAGAGCTGTAAGGGCAAAGGGAGTCTACCCTCACTGATAGCCTCCATCCAGGGTCCCTGGGCTTGAATGAGTGGGTGGGGATGGGGTTCCCCCCCAGATCACCCCTCTGCCCCAGCCATGGTAATGGGGTTCCTATGGGGAGGGGCCTATGGACTGAACAGTGGCCCTGGATCCAGGAACAAGGCTGACCCTGCCACAGTGCCCAATCCATACTTCCTTAACTTATGAGCAAGAATATTGTGTGGAACTGCATCAAAAGCTTGCTAAAATCAAGGTAGATCACATCCATTGACCTCCCCGTGTTCACAGAGCTGGTTACCTCCTCATAGAAGCTAATTATGTTGGTCAGGCATGACTTGCCCTTGGTGAATCCATGTTGACTACTCTTGATCATCTTCCCCTCTTCCAAGTGCGTCAAAAAGGACTGCATGAGGATCCCCTCCATGATTTTTCCAGGAACTGAGGGGTAAGGCTGACTGGTCTATAGTTCTCTGGATTGCCTTCCTTTCCTTTTTAAAGATAAGCACTATGTTTGCCTTTTCCAGTCATCCAGGACCTCTCCTGATTCCCCATGAGCTTTCAGAGATAACAGCCAAAGCTTCTGCTATGACATTTGCCAGTTCCCTCAGTACCTTTGGATGCATGGATTTGTGTATGTCTAGCTTTTCTAAATAGCCCTTAACCTGTTCTTTCTCCACAGAGGACTGCCCACCACCTTTCCATACTGCATTGACTAATGCAGTAGTCTGGGAGCTGACCTTGGCTGTGAACACAGACAAAAAAAAAAACATTGAGTACTTCAGCTTTCCCACATCTGTCACCAGGTTACCTCCCTCACCCTCCCTGATCACCTTCTTATTGTTAACATGTCTGTAAAAACCCTTCTTGTTGCCCTTAGCATCCCTTGCCAGCTGCAGTTCCAGTTGTGCTTTTGCTTTCATGATCATTCCCCTGCATTCTCCAACAATATAAATATATTCCTCCTTAATCATCTAAGTTTCTACTTCTTATCTGCATCCTTTCTGAGTTAAGCTCACCAAGGATTTCCCCGGTAAGTCAAGCTGATTGCCTACCATATTTGCATTTCTTACTGTGCATTGGGATAGTTTGTTCCCATGCCTTCAAGAAGGCCTCTTTAAAATACTGCCAGTTCTCCTGAACTCCTTTCCCCTTTGTATTAGCTTCCCGGGGAGCCGGCCCATCAATTTTCCGCGGGAATTGAAGTCTGCCCTTTTGAAATCAAGGGTCTGTATTTTGCTGCTCAGTTTCCTTTCTTCCGTCAGGATCCTGAAATCTGCCATCTCAAATTGCTGCAGCCCAGGTTTCCACCCACTTCTATTTCTCCTACTAGCTCTTCCCTGTTTGTGAGCAGCAGGTCAAGCTGTGCATGGCCCCTGGCTTGTTCCTTCAGCACTTCTTGGGGATAACTTCCTGGTACATTCTCCAAAAACTTCCTGGATTGTTTTGTCTGTGTGCTGCTGTATTGGTCTCACCACAAATGTCAGGGTGATTGAAGTCTCCCATGAGAACCAGGGCCTGTGATTTGGAAGCTTCTCTTTGTCTGAGGGAATGCTCATCTACCTCATCCACCTGATCTGGTGGTCTATAGCAGACACCAACTACAACATAACCTCTATTGCTTTCACTTCTAAGCTTAACCCAAAAACACTCAACTGGCATTTCTCCTTCCTTATACTGGAGCTCTGAGCAATCATACTGCTCTCTTACATACTGCACCACTCCTCCTTTTCTCCCCATCTGTTCTTCCTCCACAGTTTATACCCTTCCGTGACAGTGCCCCAGTTATGTGAGTCATCCCACCACAGCTCCATTATTCTAATCCCCTCATACTCCTTTGACTGTGCCAGGGCCTCTAATTCTTCCTGCTTGTACACAAATGTGAGAAGCCTAGGCAACACCTTAGATTGGCCTACTTTCTTCTTTTGGTGTCAGGGCTCCTCCTTTGTACCTTATTCCTTCCCCACTTACCTCAGGGCTTGTCATCATCCCCCAACAAACCCAGTTTAAAGCTCTCCTCACTAGGTTTGCAAGCCTGCCTGCTAAGATGTTCTTCCTTCTCTTTGTAGCAATCCTTGTTCTCGAAACAGAGTCCCATGGTTGAAGAGACTACATCCCTCTCTCTGACACCACCTGCACATCCACACATTTACATCTGTGATTCAATGATCTGTACCTGGACCTCTTCTTTCAACAGTGAGGATGGATGAGAACCCCACTTGTGCTCCCTATTCCTTGATCTTCCTTTCCAGAATTACATAACCTATGGTGATCAGCTCAAGGTCATTCTCTTGGTGTCTTGGTACCTACGTGTAGAAGTAGGAAGGGGCAATCCACAGGTTTTGGTTTTTTTTTTAATCTTGTCACATCCTGGCAAACTTCATGAAGATTCTGGGTCTGGACAGCAGATGGTTGACTCTGTCCCTCTTTGTAGGGAGTCCCTGACACCTCCACTTATCTTCTACTCTGACGGGTGGTGCTTATAGAACCCTCATCCCTATAACTATGCATCCCATCCCATGCCTTCCAGTCAGTGGGGTCTTCCGATTCCTTCCCTGAGAGGTCTCTGACACATCATTTTCCACCATAGCACCCCTGCAGAGAGCCTGAGAGAGGTTGCTTACCACCACAGGAGTTGGAGATACCTCAGTTGGTTTTCTTCTCCTGGAGGTTGCATGTTTACAGTTGTCTTCCTTATTTTATACTGTTGTCACTGGTTGCTCAGTCTACTGTGCCTGCAGGACTAAATGCTGCCTTCTGTCAAGGAAGTCTTTACCTTCTCTGATGGACTGGAGGGTTGATTATTTGGGCTTCAAGTCCTCCAGTCTTGCACCCTGTCTCCCGCCCCTGGTATGACTTGCCTTCCCTGGACAACCCTTAGCTACCACCATCTCTTTCCACTGCCCTCCCCCCCCACACCCCAGCCTGGCCCCTCCTTCCTGAGACACTCCCAGCTATTCCCTCCCCCACCATTGCTGCAGCATAATCCCCTCTCTTCCTACCACCCCACTCTATCACAGATGCTTGACCCATAGCACACGCACCCTCTTCAGTGTCTTCCCCTGGACTACTTCCTTCCATCTTCCAGGACAGACATCCTCTGTCCCTGACACAAAACCACCCCCCACCCTGGCAACCCGCCAGCACAGATGCCCTGAACCATTCATCCCTTCTTCCCATCTACTGTTGAGCCTATCTGTCACATGACTGGATTTCTATATTGGTTATGGAGGCCATTTATATGTCCAGTGTATCTATTGGCCCCACATATTGTGCTAAGGGGGAGTGGATGTGTGAGGTGTCTAATAAAAGCTGATGATGCCCTGAATCTATGTATGCTACTTATGTCTGTATCGTTTGTCAGTAAAGTTACAGATTTTAACTATGTAGCTGTAGTAGAAAACGTTCTAGTGCTAAGCTTCACAATAGGTGTGAACTCAGCCCCAGCCGTGACATTGGCCTAAACAAGGAGGTGGAAACAGGTGGTCAGATGTTGAATCCACATCTCAGAGGCTTGGGACTTGCCAAGGGACTGTAGCCCACTGGTCAGGTGATGGGGACTGAGACAAAGGAACAGGCCCAGCTCAGAAATTTGGGACTTTCTTCTGGGATTCATCCAATGGCAGTTTGCCCCCACCCGACTCAGGTGCTCTGTTGTGGCAAACGCCAAAGGGACTACAGGAAGAAGAAAGGGCTTCAGTCCCTGAACACAAAAACAAGAGAGAACAATCGTGTGGACTTAGCATTGTCTAGCTTGGATCTTTTGTCATTTGGCCTCCCAGGGTCCATGTACCAGCATTTGGACCCCCCTGGGTTGGATCTGCAGTGCTACAAAATCTTAATCTACATAACCTGAAACGAACTTTCAGAGTCTTCAAGAATTGGCAAATAACACTGCTGGTGTGTGTGTGTGTGTGTGTGTGTGTGTGTGTGTGTGTGTGTGTGTGTGTGTGTGTGTGTGTGTGGCATTGCTTTAACAATTTTTCTCTTTAACCCTGTGTGGGTTTGTTTTATTATTATTCATAGAATCATAGGGCTGGAAGGGACCTCAGGAGGTCATCTAGTCCAGCCCCCTGCTTCAAGCAGGATCAACCCCAACTAAGTCATCCCAGCCAGGACCTTGTGAAACTAGGCCTTAAACCTCAAGGGATGGAGAATCCTCCACCTCTAGGCAACACATTCCAATGCTTCACCACCCTCCTGGTGAAGTAGTTTTTCCTAATATCTAAGCTACACCTCCCCCTCTTCAACTTCAGACCATTACTCCTTGTTCTGCCATCTGGCACCACTGAGAACAGTTTCTCACCCTCCTCTTGAGAGCTCCCCTTCACGAAGATGAAGGCTGCTATTAAATCACCCTTAGGTCTTCTGTAGACTAAACAAGCCCAAATCCCTCAGCCTATCCACATAGGTCTTGTGCTCCAGCCCCTTAATGTTTTTTTTTGTTGCCCTCCGCTGAATGTGCTCCAGCACATCCATATCCTTCTCATACCGCAGGGCCCAAAACTGGACACAACATTCCAGATGTGGCCTCACCAGTGCTGAATAGAGGGGAACAGCTATGCCTCTAGATCTGCTTGAAATGCTTCCACTAATGCACCCAGGGTGCCCTTGTCACCAAAAAGGCTAATGGCATACTGTTTACTCATATCCAGCTTTTCATCTACCGTAACCCCTAGGTCCCTCTCTGTCATACTGCTGCTTAGCCAGTCAGTCCCTGGCTTATAACACTGCTTGGGTTCTTCTGTCCCAGGCGCAGGACTCAAACTTCTCCTTGTTGAACCACATCAGATATCTTTTTTGGCCCAGTCCTCCAGTTTATCCAGGTCACTCTGGATCTTCTCTCTCTCTCTCTACCATCCAACATATCTACCTCTTCCCCCTAGTTTTGTGTCATCCGCAAACTTGCTGAGGGTGCAATCCAGTCCCTCACCTAGGTCATTAATAAAGATGAACAACACCAGCCCCAGAACTGAGCCTTGTGGCACTCTGCTTGAAACTGACTGCCATCCAGATATTGAGCCATTGACCACTACCTGTTGGGCCTGACCATCAAGCCAGCTTTCTATCCATCTTATAGCAGAAGGATCCAATCCATCTTTCCTTAACTTATGGGCAAGAATGTTGTGGGAAACTGTATCAAAAGCTTTGCTGAAGTCAAGGTATATCACCTTCTAAAGGATGGGTGACCATGGTGATTTGGGTAAGATTCAGGTATATTGACCAGGAACTGGAGCCGGACCCTTTAGGGCCCATAAGAATCTGTGCGGTGTTGAGTGAAACAGGCTTAAGACCCTCAGCCCAACAACCCCCCCACATTCAGGTGGGGCTAGTAAGCAGATGGGAAGTGTAGGAGTGTGAGAGGGAGGCCAGGCAAGGCAGGGACTAAACAAGGCCTGTTTGGCCCAGTCAGCCCCACCCCAGTTCACCTGTTGCCAGTGTCAGGCCTGGAGAGGTATAAAGGCAGAGACGCCAGCTCAGTTTGAGGCTGACCAGTAAAGAGGCAGGAGCCGGCTCTGAGGCAGGAGGCCCCAGGCCAGAGCTGCCACCCAGTTAGCCTCTGGAGGGTGCAGCCCAGGACCCTCCCCAGGTACTGAGGGGATTGGGGACCTCCTCCCTAGGGAACCCCTTTCCTGCCAAAAGGGGGAACTAGATTATCAGGGCCATGCCCCAAACTCAAACCATAGGTGCTTGAGTGGGGGCTGAGGGCCCACCCAACAGGCCCTGGCCAGGAACCCTAGCACCTAGGCCACCTAGGCCCAGGTGTGAACTGCTTACATGTGGTGGAGAATGTGGGCATAGCCCAGCCCTGCAGAAGGGCCATCCCACTGTGCCAGCCATAGACCCAGCAAGTGTCTGAAGAAATGGAGCCCCTGCTGAAGTGGATGGTGGAGCAACAGGCCAGCCAGCAGCAGTTGCTCCAACAGATGGCTCAGCAGCAGCAACTAATTGGGGAATTAGCAACCAGCCAGCAACAGCTGCTTCAGCAGGTGTCTTCCCTGATACAACCCTGAACGCTGGATGGACCACTGGCACCACTCAAACTCACAAAGATGGGCCCAGAAGATGACTCAGAGGCATTCTTGGAGACCTTTGAGTGGGTGGCCACCATAGCCCAGGGAGCCTGAGGGCAATGGGCAGCTAGCGGGGCACCTGACTTGGCAGGGGTTGCTCAGAGGGTCTTTCAGGCACTAGATTCAGTAACTGCCCAGGACTATGCCCAGGTCAAGGCAGCAATCCTGGATGCTCTGGATATCTGACTTTCCACCAGCGCTTCTGTGGGGAAGTGTGGGCCCTGGGAGCCCAGCCTCGCTGCATCGCCCAGAAGCTGCCGGATGCCTGCTGGAGGTGGTTGAAGTCCAAAACAAAGTCTGGGGTGCAGGTAGCCGAGCAGGTCCTGCTTGAACAGTTCACCAGATTCTGCCCTCTGGGGGAAGGGAATGGGTGATGAAGAACCATCGAGAAGATGTGACGTCAGCCATCCAGTTGATGGAGAATTATCTAGTGGCCAAATCCCTGGGGATGACTCTGTCTGTCGCCCCCAGGTCAGTCAGAGGCAGCCCGGCACGAGGGACTGAGGGGGGCAGGAGTCACAAGGCTGGGGTGGACCCCAGCATCTGCCACACCTTCCTGGGCCCTAAAAGAGCCAGAATGACTGGGCTAACCTTGGGCTTCACCCCATGAGCCAACCCATCAGCTCCCCCATAGGGAACCAGCTGCCCCTTGGACACGGTTAACAGCGACCCGACTCGTGCCCCACCTGGAGATCTGGTTCCACATCCATCCCTGCCACAATCCCCTCAAGGAGACACCCCCCACCCCCCGCCTGAAGGCCACCCTCGGAACAGGACTCCTGCCCCACACGTGGGGGCAGTGGGCACTGGGCCCGAGACTGCCCATACATGGAGTGCAACTTTGGGAAGCTCTGGACCCCACAAACACGGGTGCACCCCAAGGCCCTGCCAAGCTGACTGTCCTGGTGTTTGTCAATGGGACATCGTCAATTGGGCTGATCGACTCGGGGTGTGCCTAGGCCCTGGTTCAGCAAGCGCTCGTGCCTGATTTCGGGCCTCCCCCAGGCACCATCAGGCTGCAGTGTGTCCATGGGGATGTGAAGGCCTATCCCTGCACCCAGGTGACCCTACGGGGGGAAGGCACGAAGATCCAGCAATTGGTAGGCCTGGCCCCAGCTCTTGCCTGTCCAGTAATACTGGGGACATTTTCATGAACTACTGTCAGGACTTGGGAAGCTTTCAGCTAGGGAGCGGCAACCCCAGATATTGAGTAAGGGAAAGGCAGGGACCACAAATCTGGCTGGAGTAGGAGAAGTGGTGGACCCAGGGGAACTGACTTCCTGGGAGCCAGCCCCCGCCCAGGTGGACCCAAGCCCCCATCAGCTGGAGAGGGAGCCACCCCCACTACCTGAATCTGCAGTCCTCGCATGGCCCTTGGATTTTGTGGGGGAGCAGATGAGATGCTGAGCCAGGCGTATGATTAGGTGGCAGTAGTGAATGGGGAGACTACCAGAGTCCATTCAGTGGGACAGTTCCTCCATTTTGAAATCTAGGGAGACTGTCTCTACTGCGTAGAGAAGGACCCACAGACCGGAGAGGTGCACCATCAGCTCCTGGTCCCCTGGCCATATCGGACAGAGGTCATGCGGCTTGCCCGTGCCATCCCCCTCACGGGACACCTGAGGAGAGACAAGACCCTGGCCCAGATTGTGGCCCACTTCTTTGGGCTTGGCATCCACAGAGAGATTGCAGACTTCTGTGCCTCCTGTCCAGAGTGCCAGCTCACAGCCCCTCGGTCTGTGGAGAAGACCCCATTAGTTCCCCTCCTACTTGTGACTATATCCTTTGAGTGGATTGGTGTTTGATATAGCTAGTCAGGCCCCCTGGAGAAGAGGGCCATTGGATGCCAGTTCATAATTGTTATTGATTATGCAACTCTGTAACCAGAAGCTACGCTCCATGAGTGCCAAGAGGGGGCAACTGAGCTCATGAGCATCTTCACTTGGGTGGGGGTCCCACAGGAGATCCTAATGGATCAAGGGATGAACTTTATCCCAAACGGTGCAACAACTTTGCAGCTGCTAAAGATCAAGACCCTCTGAATGTCTGTCTACCACCCCCAGACCGACGGCCTAGCAGAACGCTTCAATTGGACTTTGAAGGCCATGCTCAGCAAGTTTGTGCTGACATGCACGTCACTGAGCCCAGCTCCTCCCCATCTTCATGTCTGCAGTTTGGCAGGTACCCCAGGCCTCCACAGGGTTTTCATGCTTTGGACTCCTGTATGGGAGGCAGCCATGGGGGATTCTGCCCTAGTAAGAGATGTGGGAGGAACAGCCCTCCCAAAGCAATAACATGGTGCAATATGTGCTCAACCTACATGAGAGGCTTGAAGCTCCAGGGACAATTGCCCACAAGAACCTCCTCCAAGCACAGCGGGCCCAGGAGGCAACTTACAACAAACAGGCAAGACTCCATGAGTTTCAGCTGGGGGATCGAGTGTTACCGCCAAGTATCAACTCAAAGCTTCTCGCCAACTCCTGCTGGCAGTATCCTTATGAGCTCGGCTGGCAAGTGGGCCCAGTGAACTATGAGGTAGACCAGCCAGGTAAGTGTAAGGGGTGGCAGATCTACCATGTGAATCTCTTAAAGTCCTGGAAGGCCCAGGAAGGGGATGAGTAGTAGCCCTACCCACCAGAGACAGAACTGGGGCCCCAGGCACTGGAGGTGGCAAACCCTGGGGAGGTACAGTTTAGGTCCAACCTTACCCCAGAGCAGAGACTTTAGGCCCAGCAATTAGTGGCTGACTTTTTTTCCTTGGTCTTTTCAACGAAACCCAGTCGAACTCACCTGGCTGTCCCCCATATCCAGACTGAATGCAGGGATAAGGTCAGAGAAATGCCTCCACCCCTTCACCAGAAGTTGAGAGAGGTGGCCAAGCAAGAACAGCAGTTGATGCTAGCGCTGGGGATAATCAAGGAATCTTTCAGCAAATGGAAGAGCCCAATAGTCCAAGCCCAAATTGGATGGGAGCATGTGGTTTTGCATAGACTTCCGGAAGTTGAATGCCATCTCCAAATTTGATGCCTACCCAATGCTGGGGGTAGATGAGTTGCTGGATTGGCTTGGGGAACCCAAATAAATCACTACCCTTGATTTAACAAAGGGCTATTGGCAAATCCCCCTCACGCCTGAGTCAAAGGAGAAGAGGGCTTTCTTCACTCCATTTGGACTTTTTGCAGTTCTGGACCGTGCCCCGCGATGTTCCAGTTCCTAATGGACCGGCTTTTATGCCCCCGTGGCCAATACACCGCAGCGTATTTGGACGATATAGTGATCTATAGCTGCTATTGGAAAACCCACCTACAACGTGTGTCTGTCATGTTGCAGTCACTCCAGGACACGGGACTGACAGTGAACCCAGCAAAATGCCACTTCGGAAGGGATGAGACCACCTACTTAGGGTACACCTTGGGGAAGGGCATGGTACGCTCCCCAGGAGGGAAGGTCCAAGCCCTCCAGCTGTACACCCCTCCATCCTCAAAGACAGGTAGCCAGTTCCTGGGGTTGGCAGGGTATTACCACTGCTTCATCCCAGGCTTCTTCTCCAGCGCTGCCCCTCTTACCAACCTCCTCAGGAAAGAGGTTCCCAACCGCGTCCCATGGACCCCGGCTTGCAAAGAAGCGTTCCAGGCCCTAAAGGCCCAGCTCTGCCGAGAACCAGTCCTGTACAGCCCCAACTTCTCGAAGGAGTTCCTGCTACAGATGGGTGCCTCGGATGTTGGGGTGGGAACGGTGTTCTCCCAAATTGTGGGAGGTGAGGAACACCCAATTCTTTATATCAACCGGAAGCTCTTCCCAAGGGAGAAGGCCTACTCAGTAATAGAGAAAGAGGCCCTAGCAGTCAAATGGGCCATAGACTCACTCTGGTACTACCTCCTGGGCAGACACTTTACCCTCGTTGGCGACCACGCCCCCTGTGCCGGCTACAGGTGATGAAAGAGACAAACCCCAGAATCATGAGCTGGTACCTCTCCCTCCAACCCTTCTTCCAGATTCAGCAGTGGGCAGGAAAGGATCATGCAAACGCAGACTTCTCGAGGGGAGAAGGAACAGTTGGTGGAGGGGCAGACCCTTGTGGGGGGCCGGGGCGGCGGGGCAGGTGTAGGAGTGTGAGAGGGAGGCCAGGCAAGGCAGGGGTTAAACAAGGCCTGTTGGCCCAATCAGCCCCCCCCCGGTTCACCTGTGGCCAGTGTCAGGCCTGGAGGAGTATAAAGGCAGGGATGCCAGCTCAGTTTGAGGCTGACCAGTTAAGAGGCAGGAGCTGGCTCTGAGGGAGGAGGCCCCAGGCCGGAGCTGCCACCCAGTTAGCCTCTGGAGGGTGCAGCCCAGGACCCTCCCCCAGGTACTGAGGGGATCGGGGTGCACCTCCCTGGGGAACCCCTCTCCCGCCAAAAGGGGGAAACTAGATTCTCGGGGCAATGTCCCACACTCAACCCATAGACGCTTGGTTGGGGGCTGAGGACCCACCCAACAGGCCCTGGCCAGGGGGCCTAGCACCTAGGCCACTCAGGCCCAGGTGCGAACCGCTCACAGGAAGTTTTGTGGGTGTGCTTTTGTGGCTTCTGGCTGGCCAAGGGGCTGGTGGAAATGCTGTGGGGGCAGGCTGGCTGGATTTGCCCTAGTAAAGGAAATCCCAGCCTGGGGCTGTGAGTAACTGAGATTTTAAACAAAGTTACTGGGGATTGGGTTTCTGGGCACAGCTGGAGAAATCAGTCTCTGGCTGCTTTCCCCCACCAGTCTGTACTTACCTATTCCTGCCAGCCATAGAAACTTCTGTTGAGCTCACTCTAAGCACAGACACATGCCGTGGCTACTCCCCCTGCTAGAGAGACTCTTTCCTTGCACAGTTTCTGTCCATGACCCCCCACCCCACCCCACCCCAACATGCACCATGCAGACACCCCCACCAATCTGAGACCTAGCCAGTGACCTGCAATCTGGAGAAAGATACGCTGCAGCAAACAGTGGCTCCCTCCCATAACTCCTCCAACTTCAGCATGGACATCCACTTCCCCAGCAGTCACAAAGTGGCCAGGCTGCTCTAACCAATGGTCTTGCTACCAATGTATTCTGTTTTCTCAACAATGGCCAGCACCATGTGCTTCAGAGAGAATAAACAGAACGGGGTGAATTCTAGTGATCCATCTGCTGCAGCTCAGTCCCAGCTTTTGGCAGCCAGGCATAGGCTGGTGTCCCTGACCACCCTGCATGATGGCGATTGATGGCTGTAGCCTTAGTGATGCCTAACTGTTTTTTTGAACCTAGCTATATGTTTGGCCTGCACAACATCTCCTGAAAACACAACTAGAAGCCCTGCGGTACCTTGATGGACAGGTATTTTGGAGTATCAGCTTTCGTGGGCAAAGACCTGCTTTGTCAGATGTAACTCACCAGAGGATGCTGACAAGTCGCCTACTTGGTGCCCTAGCAGAAGTGCTTCGTTCAGTAAGTTTTTTAAACTGACTGAGTGATTCCAGGTTCTTGTGTTATGTGAAGGCATAACTAGAACATCCCTATTTACTTGCTTCACACCACTCAGAATGCTGCATACATCTATCAGATTCTCTCTTGGTCTGCTGCCACCTACCCCTCTCAGTTTCTTACCCTCTTCTCTTGCACCCAGGTAAAGGTATCCTCAGCCCTTCATATGGAGGGAGGGGAGGGGTGTGATGGGTGGTCTCTCTGATCTTTCGGCTACAGACCTCCAAACTCTAGTCCTCGCTCCCTGTAGCCTTCCTGAAGCAGGGGGTTTTATTAGGCAAATAAGGCCCTGTCAGGAACCTATCAGTACTTTACTTAACCTGTAGTCACCTTCTGTAGTCTACAGGGAGCCACACCTTTGCTAGGCCTGGGACATATATATCTGCCTGTCCCTGCTGTATCATATGCACCCGCACACCAGGGGTTGGACTACTTGGAATGAGGGCAGTGTTGGTGCACCAGGCCCTCGGTGTTGCTGTGTTGGTTTCTGGCTCTATCTGGAAGGGCTGTAGGGGCAGGAATCCTGCATTCTTTTCTGGAGTGGGGGATGCTCTGCTCATGAGGGTGAAAGCTCTGCCCCAGCAGGTAGTAGGAGGGTCTCTGTGGCCCATGGGATGGCTAGACAGTCCTTCTCAGTGATGGTGTATTGTCACTCCCTGGGATGGAGTTTCCTGCTGACTGTGTAGGACCAGGTGCTGCTTATCGCACTCTGTGGAAGGCCAGCACCTACTCCTGCCTGTCAGGTGTCTGTCTGGAGAACATACTCCTCATTTAAGCCTAGATTATGAGCACTGTCTGGAAGGCTGCAAAAGAGCCATCCGTACGTTGGTTGATGCCCCCTAGTGGTCCAGTGGTTCCGGGGAAGGACACCCTGTGATGACTTACGTGGGCCCAGAGGCCGCTATAAACGAGGCCTCCAACAAACTATTAAAAGGATAAACAAAATTACACCTATTATAAAAACCAGTACTCCCTGGGGGGTTTCTAAGTCCCAATAATTAGAGGGGATAGTCCAGGGATTAGGGCAAGTGGTATTCATCAACCCCTTTTACCTTGACGAATTGTTAATTGATTTTGGTACCTGAGATAATTGGAACAGGGTTGTTTATTTATAGAATCTGATATTTTAAATGACAGACCGGTTTTACAATTATGACTTATACAACAATTGTGACTTATACTTACAGCATAATACTTATGATTCCAATAAATGCTAGCAAAGACATACTACATGGTTGTGGATGTGGTTACAAAGGCTTTGGTTACGCCTGGGGTTCCAGGGGAGGTGGCCAAACGGGTGATCAGTCCGTCAACCAGCGCAGGGAAGATGCGTGCGCTCTACCTCCCCGAGAGCCGGTAGGGCGGGGTATTTATTCCTCTATGGAACTCCCCCTCCCTTGGTGAAAAAGGGGTGATCTTAGCAAGCCAATAGGGTAATATAATTTGGGTGATGTGCTGTGGTGCCACTGCTAAGTTCCCATTTTTAAGATTTATGTGACAGCTATCTGGTTTCACTTCCTGGATTTTTGGCACCAACAGCCCTTAAAAAAACGGTTTGGGGCTATGAGTGTGTGGCAATGCCTGCCTCGCGAGCAGGGCCGGGCCGGGCCATATCCAGGTTCTGACACCACCTTGGTGAATGGTTCTGCATTGGTCCATTTGACTGAGTGGGCCACAGTCTCTTATCACATCTGTCAGTGGTCGTGTCCTTGTGGAAATCATACCCCACTGTCCTAAAAATGCTCTGACTTGCTTTATCTGGAGAGGCCCTCGTGTTTAAGTGCTTGTCTGCTCTGGGGAAGATCTACACCTCCACAGTCATTCTTTGGGAGCATGATTTAGCATATCTGGTAGGAATGCCCTAAATTGAACTCAGAGGGTAGCCCCATTCAGCATTGGTACTCCTGCTCCTTGTGAAGTGGAAGGAAAGTCAGTGGGAGTGTTCACTCCATACAGTGGACACCATGCAGAAGCCCAGATAAGGTATGTAGACTCTAGCTGCATTAATTATATTAATTACCTTAATGTGGCTGCAGTTGCATCTTATTCAATCCTCCCCTTAAGTGTAGACCTGGCCAAAGAGCATCTGACACCACTTCTGCTTTGTCTAGGTGCATCCTACTGTGGGTTATGGATGAGTCTTTAAATAGGCAGCAGCAAGCTTGTTATGAGACTGAAGTAATTGGTCTCTTAATCATTGGAACATCTTAGGCATGGAGTCCCAAAGGGAGGATGGTGTGTTGGAAGAGGCTATTGGATGTAGAGAACGTAGTCTTTTTCCTAGGCATCCTTAGCCAGCAGCTTTTTTTTTCAGATCCAGGGTAGTTAAGCATCTGGCCTTGCCCAAATGATCAGCTCCTCGGTAACTGGGGGCCCTTGCATTCAGGACTGGCTTTCTGGTCAACTGCGTATCATCTCTTGGATTCTAGAACATTTCATGGGCTGCTCATTGTCTCCCTATGAGGGTGACCAACTCATTGTAGGGAGAGAGGTCATCCTGCCCAACCTGTGCTCAGACACGAAAGCATAGCCCCCCTCCCCCTGTATGGAGGCCCAACACCAAGTGGTCCATCATTTTCTCTCAGCTGAGGGGCGCAGGCCTTAGCCACTTTGGGAGAGGTATATGAGGTCAAACAGTGGCAATCATGGAGCCTTTTCCTCAACATACACCATTCATTAAGTCTCCAGACTCACAACACCATCACTAGCTTTAATCTGGGCAGGACCTTTGCTTTCAGTTGTGGGTAGTATAATGCAGTCTTGGAGGCCACATCATAGTAGGCCTTCTGGGCCTCCCCACGCAGAACTGGGACGAGGATGCCAGGCTACTGATCGCAGGGTGAAGCCTCTCACAGGGCTGTCCTCTCCAAGGCCAGGAGGTAGGCTCTATGGAAGCCTCCTGTGTCATTTTTTGGGCAGGCAGTTACTGGCCCTGACAGTCTATATACTGTCATGGCCATGGTTCAACTCCACAAGGGCCTTCCCCTAGTTTACCAATTCCTGCAACATAGCACAGTTGTGGGCAGCCCAGCTTATCAACAGGCAATTAATTGATTTCTTGTGCAACCACCACACTACCTCCTATGGGTCCCAAACTCCCCATGGGTGAGGTGGGTCAGGGTGCCACCAATTACTCCTGTTCTTGGGCATTGTGCTTGTACTTTGGGAAAGAGGGGAATGGGGAAGGGATCTGGGTCTGAGCCACAGCCCTTCTCAACCCCAGTGGATTTCTCACTCTCCATCTCTTTCTCCATGCTCTGTCCTTGTTGCCAGGGAAGGGAGTCCCCTTCTTCCATCCTCTGCTCTTTCAGCCACCTACCTCCAGTCCTGTCTCCTTCCTCACTCTGCCCAGTTGCCTGAAGCCGGGTGTTGGGGTATTAGGTTCTGAGAGGCCTTTTATTAGCTACAGGTGAGTCAATAACTCAGTCTCCCCTAGCCTACAGGGAACCATACTTTGATTAGCTCAGGGTTTGTATATCTCCCCATCTCTTGCTTCATTCCACCCTAGATTAACCTTGAGTCTTCTGCAGTGAGGAGTCTACGCTCGCCATGGCAGCTCCATTATGCCTAAAGAGCTGAACTGTTGACTGTGGTCTTAATCCTAGAGCTTCATGTGCTCTTTTAGCTGCCCTGGGTCTGTGCTACTGTGTATCTTAAATAAGGACCAATGCTGGAACTTTTTCCCTCTTTAATAAAAGATTCCTCTCTACCTGCAGGTAAGGTCTAGACTAGAGGCTGTGGTGAGGGTTTGGGTCTGGATGTTCTGAGGGGCCCTCTGACAGAGGAGGCCTCCAGGGCACCACACAAGTACCCTAGGGGCCACCCTCTCCATAACAAGCCATGCTCTGTGGTCCCTGCCTCAAGCCCTTCTTAAAGCTGCAGGGAACCTGGGAACCCTGCTGCAAGAAGCTGAGAACATGGGAGCAGCAGAGCTACAGGCTGCAGTCCCCCATACTCTCTTAGCCACACCTTCACAGCCCGTGGTCCCCCAAGGCCAAACAGGAGGAGCCCAAGACCACCCTGAGGAAGCAGCCTCACAATTCCCAGGACCCTCCCTGGGCTTGAAGCAGCATGACCTATTCTGGCCCAGCTCAAAAACCAGATCTTGGGCCAGAGGAGGAAACCCTCCAGGACCTCATGCCTAGCACTGCAATGCCAAAATCTGTGGTTACATGGCCCTGGCCGAATGGGGACACCCCTACCATGCCATGGAGCAGGTCCAGGTGAAAACCCGAGACTCCACCAGGAGTACCTGTGGGTCCAGGATGCGACCTGCTGTTCGTGTGCACGATCGCGACCAACCCCGTGCTCCTATTACAGGGAGCTGCACACCGTTCTGGGCGGGGGCACGTCACCTCCAACCTGCAGCACTAACTCTGCACTAGAGCCACACCCCACTGCACCAGGAGCCCCTGGAGGAGGAGGTGGCAACCCCCACCCAAGCTGGACTCTGAGACTAGCAGCTTGATTCCAGTCCTGGGCCCACTCCATGCCAGCCAGGCCCCCTCCTGGGCATCCTCTGAGCTCAGTGAGGGTCCTTCCAGCGCGTACCCTACCCATTACGCACCCAAGGGCAGGGGAGGTGGGCACAGATGGGTCATGCTGTGGCATCAGCCTGCTCCCTCAGGTGGGACCTAACACTGTGGACCTGGCACATGGAACCATGTGCAAAGTAGTGTGTACCACCCAGCAGCCAGCCCCTGGGCATGTGCGGCAGCCTGCTGCTGGCCTCATGGGAGGCTGCTGAGCCCCAGGCCCTGGGGAATGGAGGGACCCTCCCAGCTCCTGCACACAGCTGGCAGCAGGCTAGCCCCAAGGGTGCTGGCTTGGCCCCAGACACACTGAGGCCTAAGACACCCGGCATGCAGACATGCCCACAGGTGAGAGGCAGCACCCCTTCCTGCAGATAGTGCTGCAAGCCCTGGGTGTGTGTGGGGAGGCGCCTGGGGAGGGCTGTTCCGGGCTCACCTGCCACCCCTGAGGGGACTCCTCCATGGCTGGACGCCCACTTTGGCTGCTAGCCTATTGCCTGCTATCGTCAGCCCAGTCCCAGAGGCAGTGCAGAGTTCCCATGCAGCAGGACCTACTGTTCAGGCCACACCTGACATTGCTCCTGGAACATCCCTGTCCCTTGGCCTGGGGCTACTGGTTGCTGCTCACAGGTGGGGGGGGGCACTGCCAGAACGACTCACCGTCTCTCCTCCTTGTCTTCCTTACAGCTGGACCTACACCATCCGAGGGCTGGGCCACCTGCACCTTACCACCAGGGCAAGCCCCCAGCTGAAGGGGCCTCTGGTGTGTCCATGAGAACCTGCAGCAGGACGACGCCATCACTTCTTGGACTATGGTGCAGATAAGGGAGCGGAGGCTGCAGGCTTTGATGATGCCACCAGCGGCCAGTGGTACATGATGACACAACCACTTGCCCTGCTCCCACCCCCTCCACTCTGTCCCTGCCAGCCATCCTACAGGGCATCCTAGACCTGCCCCTGTGGCTGAGGGCCGTGCCTGCCCCCTGCCCATCCACACCCAGCCACAGCCCCACCTCTTCAGTAACTCCTCCTGGTCCTGGCCCCAGCCCCAACCCAGCCCTCACAGAGTCCCTGAACTTGTGGCAGGAGAGGAGCCTGAGACCAGTACTGCTTGGGGTCCCACTTCCCCTGGGGTTTACAGAGCTCTACCCACTCCATGTTTGGAGTCCCACCCCCTCAGTTCCTGTCCCACCCCTGACTTGGCCCTACCCCGGCCAGACCCTAGCCTGCAAACTCCTCCTGGCACCTCAGTGTTCCCTGTCAGCTGAGCACTTGGGCATCCCCCAGGGGAGATTCAGGTACTGCTCAATGGATTAGGAGAGCGCCCCCAGGCAGAAGCAGGAGCTTCTACTGGTCGTACACATCTGCCCCTGTGCACAGCACCATGCCCACTCCCTGTCCCTGCCCCGAACTCAGTGCCACACCATGCCCTGCAGGAAGCAGCACCCCTTCTCCCTAACCATGCACACAACACAATGCACACCCAGCCCCTGCACACAGTACCATGCACACTCCCTGATCGTGTACACACAGAACTACCCCAGCTACCCTCCCCCTGTGCACAGCACCACCGCCACCAGCACACCCTGTACCCAGCATTAGCAGTGCTTACACACACACTGCCCCTACATCCAGCACCACTACACCCACCGGTCCTGATACACAGTGCTACCGCCATACACTACCCATCATCCTACTTCCACGCACACTGCCCCACTTCCACACACCTTGTACCTGCACACACAGGGCTACCAGCATGTACATACACCTGCCTCTTGGTACAGCACCACACCATTTCTGCCCTGCCTGTACACACTTCACTATCTCCACACATGCTCAGACTGCCCATAGGTACAGCACCATCAGACAGACCCTACCTTTACTTACACACACACACACACACACACACACACACACACACACAGCACTACGAGTGGCTCCATGCACACCCTTGGCCCTATAAACCACACCACCTCCCACATTACTATCTTGACTGTGCATCCTCTGGAATCGGCACACCCACCCTCCCACCCCCTAGCTTGCCCCTCTTCCTGTGCAGCCCTGCCATGAGTGGTCACTAGGACCATAGGCCCCCCTTGATGTGGGAGAGTTGGGGGCACAGTGGGTCCCCTACACACAGCCCCCGCACCCGCAAGTCTGCGGAGAACCAGACACACACCTACCCAGCCAGTGTTAGCAGTGTGTTGTTATTTATGTATTTTCCCTTTTTCTATGAAATAACTACCAGGAATATGAGGGGTGCAAATTTATATTCTTGCTTCAGGCACAAAATTAGCTAACTGCAGCACTGACATGCCACCAGAACTTGGCGGATGTTGTGCTTCCCCACATCCAGGTGGGTAAGCAGGCACCAAAAGTGTGCCTTGAGGCTGCTGAAGACACACTTGGCCTGCATCCTAGCCTAGTTGAGGCAGCTGTTAAACAGTTACTAGCGTGGGTCCACCTGGCTGGTGTAGGCCTACATGAGCAAGATCATGAGGGGCTAGGCCTTGTCCCCCATCATGCAGAGTGGCATCTGCATCTCCCAGACCACCAGCTCATGGTGGAGGGTGAATGTGCCCACCTCCATCCTCCAGCATTGGGCCAGAGTTGTGGAACACATGGGCATCGTGGGCCTGGACTTGCTACCCTACATAAATGTTTGAATTGTCCAAGATGTTTGACCAGGTTCTGCATCGCCATCAAAAATAGCCCTTGTGGTTGATATACTTGGCTGCGTTATGCTCCAGGGCACAGGTCAGAATGTGGGTCCCATCGATGGCCCCAGTGCAATCCGGGAAGCCCAGGCTGGTAAATCTGGCCACAACTGCATCCACATCTCCCATACAGATGACCCTCAGCAGCTGGATGGTGTTGATGGCCATTGCAATCTGCAGAGGGAAGGGACTAAACACGCACATCAGGGACTGAGGGAGGTAGTTCCTGGTCCCCAGCCCCCAGCTGTCCCTGCTCCCAAGCTCTCTGGGAGCCACCCCGTGAGGCTGCTGCCCCAGCAGAAGAGCTGAGCAACGGTGGGATGGCATAGTCCCCCAGGGCATAGGGCTTCCCCTCCATCCCAACCCCACACCTTGCACCCCTGACCCCACTTCCCAAGGGTCCCCCTTGAGCAGGGCACCCCTCCCCCTTGGCAGATATGGCAACCCCAGACTGTGTTACTTCCATGGGGAAGGAAATAGTGACTTGCAACCCTGTCTGCTCTGGTTCTGGGTGGCCATTTTGCTGGTAGCATAGCCAGGTGGTCTGTCCGCTTTCTGTCAACAGAGCAGATCTCTCTTTTGATCCACCTTTCAGTCTGAGCAGAAGCAAGATATCTTCTGACAAAAACTTCTGCCAACAAATCACACTAATCGAGACATAGTCTTGGAGTCTGTATTTCGAGTGGGGAAGTGCTACCTTTCAGAGATGCCCAGATGGTGTGTGAATTTCCCAGGTTAGTGGTGGGAGGTGGGGCTCGAGCCATTCTACCTTGAATCAATGGAAATGAACTCCTAGATATTAAATTCAGCTCTGAATTCTTCTGGCACCATGCAGCAGAAGGGTTACAATTCACCCAAAGACATCTGTTGGGAAGCGAGGCAGGCTTTAGTAAACTCAGGAAGCTGGTAGGTAACGTCCCACGGAAAGTAAGGTTACAAAGAGAAGCAGTTGAACACCGTTCACAACTTTTCAAAGGGACGTTTCTAAAGGCACAACAGCAAACCATTCCGCTGTGTAGGAAAGACGGAAGTGTGACAGGACACCAGCTTGGCTTAACCAGGAGATCTTGAATGACCAAACAATCAAAATGGAATTGTATAAAAAATGGAAACTAGGTCAAAGTAGAAAGGAGGAATATAAACAAATAACACAGGGAGGTAGGAGCAAAATTAGAAAAGCAAAATCACAAAACAAGCTCAATCCAGGTCAAAATGTAAAGGAAAACAAGAAAACATTCTACAAGTATATTAAAAACAAGAGGCAGACTAAGGACAGCGTAGGCCCTTTGCTCAATGAAGAGCGAGAAACAGTAATAGCAAACATGGAAATGGCAGAGGTACTTAAAGATTTCTTTGTTTCCATTTTCACCAAGAATGTTGATGGAGACTGGATGCCTAACACAGTGAATGGGAGTGTAAATGGGGTGGGTCAAAAAGAACAAGTTTTCTCCCTCCTCCTCATGACACCCTTTTAGATACCTGAAAACCGCCATCATGTCACCCCCTCAATCTTCTCTTTTCCAAACTAAACAAGCCCAATTCTTTCAGCCTTTCTTCATAGGTCACATTCTCTAGACCTTTAATCATTCTTTTCACTCTTTTCTGGACCCTCTCTAATTTCTCCTCATCTTTCTTGAACTGCGGTGCCCAGAACTGGACACAATACTCCAGCTGAGGCCTAACCAGCGCAGAGTAGAGCGGGAGAATGACTTCTCCTGTCTTGTTCGCAACACACCTGTTAATGCATCCCAGAATCATGTTTGCCTTTTTCGCAACAGCATCACACTGTTGACTCTCGTTTAGCTTGTGGTCCACTATAACCCTTAGATCCCTTGCTGCTGTTGTCATTCCTAGACAGTCTCTCCTCATTCTGTATGTGTGAAACTGATTGTTCCTTCCCAAGTGGAGCACTTTGCATTTGTCCTTATTAAACTCCCTCCTGTTTACCTCAGACCATTTCTCCAATTTATCCAGATTATTTTGAATTATGACCCTAACCTCCAAAGCAGTTGCAACCCCTCCCAGCTTGGTATCATCTGCAAACATAATAAGCGTACTTTCTATGCCAATATCTAAATTGTTGATGAAGATATTGAACAGAACCGGTCCTAAAACAGACCCCTGTGGAACCCCACTTGTTTTACCTTTTCAGCAGGATTGAGAACCATTAAGAACTACTCTCTGTGTACGTTATCCAGCCAGTTTTGCACCCATGTTACAGTAGCCGCATCTAAGTTGTTTTTGCCTAGTTTATTGATAAGAATGTCATGTGAGACCATATCAAATGCCTTACTAAAATCTAGGTATACCACATCCACTGCTTCTCCCTTATCCACAAGGCTTGTTATCCTATCAAAGAAAGCTGTCAGATTGGTTTGACGTGATTTGTTCTTTGCAAATCCGTGCTGGCTATTCTCTATCACCTAACACCTTCCAAGTGCTTGCAGATGATTTCTTTAATTACCTGCTCCATTATCTTTCCTGGCCCAGAAGTTAAGCTGACAGGCCTGTAGTTTCCTGGGCTATTCTTATTCTCCTTTTAATAGATGGCCACTATATTTGCCCTTTTCCAGTCTTCTGGAATCTCTCCTGACTCCCATGATTTTCCAAAGATGATAGATAAAGGCTCAGATACCTCCTCTATCAGCTCCTTGAGTATTCCAGGATGCATTTCATCAGGCTCTGGTGACTTGCAGACATCTAATATTTCTAAGTGATTTTTAACTTGTTCTTTTTTAATTTCAACTTCTAACCCTACCCCTTTCCCACTAGCATTCACTATGTTAGGCATTCCTTCATCAGACTTAGTGAAGACGGAAACAAAGAAGTCTTTAGTAGTTGTAGTAGTAGTAGTAGTAGTAGTAGTAGTAGGCATCCTTCAGTCTGCATAGACTATGGATCGCGCCCTTTATAGTTTCAATTGAGGACTTCATTTACAGCATCTACTGTGACTATGAAGACCCACATGAGAGTGACAGTCCTTGCTGCATCTCTTGCAGATGTGGTGGGTGTCTGGCAAGTCCTTAGTGTGCTTTCTGTGCGCTCGCTTCTCCTCTGCTAGCTGTCTGATCCTCATCTCGCCCTTCTGAAGGCCCTTGTGTAACCCCTGCCTCCATCTGCTGCGGTCGTCTGCTAGTTCTTCACAGTTGTCCAGCTCGATGTCTACCTCTCTGAGGTCTCTCTTGCAGACATCTTTGTAGCGCAACTGGGGGTGTCCGGGAGGTCTTTTGCCAGAGGCTAGCTCACCATACAGCATGTCTTTTGGAATCCTTCCATCATTCAACCTGTGGCCGTGGCCAAGCCGGAGGAGCCGCCGCTGCCTGAGGAGGGTGTGCATGGTTGGGATTCCAGCTTGCTCAAGGATGGCGGTGTTGGTCACTCTGTCCTTCCATGATATTCCAAGGGTGCGCCTGAGGCAGCGCAAGTGGAAGACGCTGTGGAAGTATAAGATGTGACATTGTACATAAAAGAGTTACATTGTAAAAAGAAATTAAATCACACTATGATACAATGTTACTTCTGAGCTCAAGAAGGGAAGTTATGTTGATACTGTGTGTAGGGATGTAGGGTGGGTTTGGATGGAGCCAGGTGTGCCTGGGAAAGCAGAAACCAGAGCAGTAGGTGCTAGACAGTAATTAATTAAAGTAATCAGGGAGTCATTGGCAGGGGATTGCTAAGGGTGATATGGAAATGAAGGTACGTAACTGGTCTCAGGGACTATATGGGGTGGTTGTGTGTCTGTCTTTTTCCTTTTTTTCCCTTTGTCTATTAACTTGCCTTTTGATCTGTATAAATTAAGAGACCTGGGCCCTGGGAGGGGACTCAATTTTCTAAATGTATTAGCAGAGCAGCTTTGCTAATAAACAGAGTGGTCTGACAAATTGTGAGTCTTGAGTCTAACTTTGACAACGTTCAGCCTCTTTTCCTGGCGGGCGTACAGGGTCCAAGTCTCGCTGCCGTAAAGGAGGGTGCTGAGGATGCAGGCTCTGTAGACTTGCATTTTGGTGTGAGTGTACAGCTTGTTGTTATTCCACACTCTCTTGCTGAGTCTGGACAGAGTTGTGGCTGCTTTTCTGATCCTCCTATTTAGCTCAGCATCCAGCGACAGGGTGTCAGTGTTGGTGGACCCGAGGTAAACGAACTCGTGGATGACCTCTAACATATAGCTGTCAATGCTGATTGATGGGGATTCAGCAACATCCTGACCAAGTACGTTTGTCTTCTTTAGGCTGATGGTAAGTCCAAAGTCCTTGCACGCTTTGGAGAAGTGATCTAGCAGTTTTTGAAGCTGGGCTTCTGTGTGAGACACTACAACAGCATCATCTGTGAACAGCATGTCTCTGATGATCGCAGATGCTGCTGCTGTAGTGTCTCACACAGAAGACCAGCTTCAAAAACTGCTGGATCAGTTCTCCAAAGTTCTCTGTCAGTTCTCTGCCATTTCCAGGTTCCCTGTTACTGTTTCTCCCTCCTCACTGAGCAATGGCCCTACCCTGGCCCTTGTCTTCCTCTTAGTTCTAATGTATTTATAAAAAGCCTTCTTGTTTCCCTTTATGCCTGTAGCTAGTTTGAGCTCATTTTGTGCCGTAGCCTTTCTAATCTTGCTCCTGCATTCTTGTGTTGTTTGCCTATATAAATTGTTTAGAGTGATTGTGGAATCCCTATCATTGGACATATTTAAGAACAGGTTGGATAAATATCTAATTGGGATGATAAAGATGGTGTTTGGTCCTGCCATCAGGGCAGGGTAATGGATCTGATGATCCCTTGAGGTCCCTTCTGGATCTAGAATGCTAGTATTCTATGATTCTATTTGAGCACCTTGTATGTGAAGTCAATAGCAAAGTCTCTTCTGATTTTTATGGAATCTCTGTTACCTCTTGCTTTTTGGAGCAAAGTGTCACGTATAATAGGCAAGAGGTAAATTGTGGCAACTGGAGAGAAGTTTTCTGACCGAATTAACTAACAATAAACTATAACAGAGCTCTCAGTGTTTTACATGTGATGAGCATATGGGCACGATAATAATGAAACATAGTCTACCATTTATTTTGAAGGGTTGCCAATTTTTTCCAGCACAAGTACAGTTTGTTTTCATGTTGTGTCAGCTCTTGGAGGACACAAGCACAACAGCTGACTCAAATTTTGCAACTATGAAAAGGCACAAAGATACACATTCATCTGGTGTTGGGTGTCTGGGTGGCAGAACCCAGAAAAGTTCTCTGAGTGCATAATGCACTGTGTTAGACAGGATGAGGTTCCTTGGAAAAAACCCACCATTTTACCATAAACAACCAGCAAGTCTTTCCTTATCCTACTGATTCTGCTGTCTGATGTTTAACAACACGCTGTCATTTCAAGGAGCAGCAGTGGGAGAGGCGGGAAGATTTACAGGAAATAACACACCACTGGGAGTCAGAAAGTCCTAACTTTTACTGCCACTGACTTCTCCTGTGCCCTTGCAGAGCCTATTTGATGGTTGGGTGGCTCTTGCTCACTTTTTGGCATGGGGGCACGAGAAGCAGATTTAAAATTTAAGGTTGGAGAGTATTATATCATCTAGTACAGGGGAAGCCAACCAGTTAGAGACTAAGGCTGTGAGTACACTGAGATAAATTCAATTTCTAATAAATTTGATTATTTAACCTTGATATTATGAGTTAAAATAAAGTGTCTGCAAAGCTTCTTGAAATTCAAGCCACCTTTTTCCATGTCGAATCTCCTTGTCTCCATTGCCCTGTGCAAGTTCAACAGAGTGAGCAGTGCATTGTGGGTACCTATCCCACAGTGCCTTCGCCCCAGTTGTTTGTGAGTGTTTTGTGTTTGAATCCCAGAATTGCAAGCACTGTCCCAGAATCCACAGCATCAGGAACCATGTAAAAAAACCCAAAAGATCGCACCATTTCCTGCTGCAGGATTCCAGTGCAAGCACAGAGCCACAAACACTCCAAATCACAACACAGATCATTTTGGCAACCACAGTGGCAGTTGTGTAATTCTTCCTTCAATTAAAGAGCTCAGTGATGGTTCAGTATCAAAATAGTGCTGCTCTTGATGCCAAGGATAGTTTGGAAAAGGAAATCTCCTAATTGTGATCCAAGAACTCACAGCTGCTGGCTGCCATGACGGCATTGCTGACAGTGGAGTGGTGATTTTGAACTTGTGAGACCAGCACACTGGTGGGACTACGTCGTTCTGGAGTCCTGGGACGACCAGCAGTGGGTGCAGATCTTTTGCACGTGCGTGTCCACTTTTATGGAACATTGTGATGCCCTGGCGCCCTCCCTGAAGTGCAGCAACCCAAGAATGGGGCTGACTTTAACCGTTCACAAGCGGGTGGCAATTGCACTGTGGAAGTTTGCAACCCCAACAGTTACCAGTCAGTGGCAAATCAGTTTGGGGTGGGCAGATATACCATGGGATCCATGGTGATGGAAGGGGCCCATGCAATCTGTTGGCCTCTCCTCAGGAAGACAGTGACCCTGGGAGACGTACAGGCAATAGTGGATGGTTTTGCTGACCAGGGGTTACCTAACTGTGGTGGGGCAATAGATGGTGCATCATGGGACCATCATGGTCCCAGCCCACCTGGCCTCAGATTATATAAACCAAAAGGGGTACTGCTCGATGCTGATGCAGGGGTTGGTAGATCACAAAGGTTGTTTCACTGACATCAACATTGGCTGGTCAGAGAGGGTTCACAACGCATGCATATTTTGAAATTCTGGACTGTACTGAAAGCTCCTGGTTGGCACTTTTTCCCTGATTGGAAATTCAAGATTGGCGATGTGGAGATGCCTATTGTTATATTGGGTGACCCTGCTTATCCTCTGCTCCCTGGACAGAAGCCCGGGACCCCAGCAAGGAAAACTTTAATCACCGACTCAGCAGGTGCAGAATGGTGGTGGAAAGCACCTTTGACCATTTAAAAGTGATGTTTATTGACATGTTTGGACCCTTCCTAAGGTAATGTCCCCACCATTATTACAGTGTGCACTATTTTGCACAGCATATGTGAATACAAGCGGGACACTTTCCCATCAATCTGGAATTCTGAAGTTGAGGCCATAGGCAGGGCTTACTTGCAGCCGCCTACAGAACCATCCACCAGTAGCCGCACCCAGGCAGCAGCAATAAGGGACGCTTTACAAAAATATGTTCATGGATGACTGATCTGTAACATACATGCTACCAATATATTTCTCTGCCACAATGCCAATAAATCATACTGTGCCTTAATGAATGAATGAATGCTTTTACTTAAGTTGCAGCAAGTAGGTTAAGTTGCAGCAAGTAGAATGCATGTGGTGGGCAGCTGTGCCTTCAGCCCTCCCACAACCAGCCCAATTCCATCAGCCAGGCATCTGCTGTAGACCAGGGAGTATCAGTGGGGAGCTGCGCCTTCAGCCCTCCAGCAGTCACGGGGTTCTCTCAGCCATGCGTCTGCTGCAGACCAGGGAGTATCAGTGGGCATATGTGTGTTCAGCTCTCCCCCAGCCACACAATTTGATTTGTGTTTCCCCCTACTCCTGCACACCAGGAAATTGCACCGAGTTCACAGGAATGATTTTATTTTGGGGGGAGGAGAGGTTTACATGGCCAGGAAAAGAAGCCTTCTCAAGGGTGCTTGAATAGCCATTCGCAGTGGACCTTGGGGCTGGAGCAGCAGGCTATCCTTAACCTTCCTCCCCGTGTGTGGGGACATTGACAATGGGGAATGGGCAACCTGTCCTTAGGGGACTCCGGCCAGCAGGTATCAGCTGCTGCACTGCTGGGTTGGGAGTCCTTTTGCAGCTGCATCAGGGAGCACAGGACCTCCATTGGCTCTATAACTGCCATTACGAGGTTTGCTGCAGCCTCACTCTGCTTTGCCACTTGCTGGGCTGGAGGTCAAGCATTCTCTTGTTAAATTCTGCTTGACTGTGATGCCACTGTGCTGTACTATGATGCCACTGAGCAGCGTCCTTTGTCAGCTTGGCATGCTCTGCCTCAGTCTTCTCCATATGCTGCAGGATAAGATCTTGTTTGCATTTTTTCATCTACAGTTCTTTTCTGCTATGCTGGGCATTGGCTCTGGAAAATGAAGGTCAAAATTAAGATATAATTCACATAATGTGCTTTGAAGGGCAATGACTGGGTCTCTGTGTCTACTGTCAATGAAACTTTACTTTTGAAGGACACTCGTGTTATTATGGATGGGATAGTAAGCGTGCATTTCACAATACATCACTTGCCATCACTTATCCAGCACATTGCTTTGTGGACATGGTAAGCTATAAGCAACTGTGTGCTTTTCAGGGGAAGTGGAGGGCTGCAAAGCAGGGGGAGCCACCAGGTGTCCTGGCCAGGTGTCCTGGGGGTGTCCTGTGGCAGTGAAAAATATTTTTTGGCCATTTCTGGAGCAATCCTCCACAACGATCAAGCTGCATGTAGGGGATGATGAGGAAGTGTTTGATTACAGCCAAATGGATGGCTGGGGGGGAGGGGGTTGATGTACAATAAAAGTAATGTAAAGAAAAAAAATAATCCAAAGAAAATCTGGATGTAAAGGGACATGGTAGGGGGGAAGCACAGCAGAGGAATCCCCTGTGGGGTGGGGGGATTCCTGAAACCTAAAACAAATGCTGCTTGGAAAGGGACATGGGAAGGGAAACACCCAGCAGAGCCTGGCAGTTGCGGGGCGCAGGGGAGTCCTGCAAAATGAAAAGAGATGCTGGCTGGAAAGGGACATGGCAATGGAGGAGCCCCGCAGAGCCTGCAAACCACATTGTGGAGTGGGGAACAGAGCTCCTGCCAGCTGGTGCAAGGAAATGTAAAGGGGGAAGAAGCATGTTAAAAAAAAAAAAAGATGCGAATTCCTGTGCTTTTGCAGGTTGCCAAAGAAGACATCAGCCTCCTAAAACTAAGCTACTCCTGCTGTGTGACCAAAAGCCTGGAAATGTGCTAAAATGCTGGGTGGCCCTATGACACCAGATCGCTATCTGGTTGCCTGGCCTGGCAAGCTGTGCTACAGTGCAAGCCACAACAAGTCAGGCCTGCCCAAGAACGCAAAAAAAAAAAAAAATACAAGAGTTCCTGGATGAGGCCTTCGAGGAGATCTCCAAAAACGGGAAGTGCTCCATCCCTAGAAACATTAACATGTTGTTCTGGGGGGCACAGAACCATGGCTAGCAAACCTGTACCCATACCCAACCCTATAGCTATGCCCACCCCAACCCACTTCTAGCATGCAGAATAAATACTCATCCAAACAGTGTGCTCCAGTGGGCTCAGGGCCCAGCATTGAGGGGCCTGCCATAGAGGGGACCAGTTTCAGGTCTATAGTGAAGAGCTCCAGGCAGTCTGGCACAACTTCCTCTATCCGCCGCTCATTGTCTCCTTCCTCCTCTCCATTGCCTTCTTCGTCCAGGCCACCCAGCTCCTCCAGGCTCACCCCAAACTCCATACCAGGGCCTCTGCAAGTGTCATAATTCGGATGGGACTTCATGGTGTTGTCGCTTCCCATAAGCATGTTCATAATAGTGGCAGGTCCATGGAGCCGTCCCGACCACCGATTGGCTTCCCAGATTTTTTGATAGGCCTGACAGAGTTCTTTTACCTTAACCCAGCATTGCACAGAGTCCCAGGAGTAATCTCAGATGGCCATCTCATGTGCCATCTGATCCTAGATTAGCACGTTTCTCTTGACCACCCAAAGCGTCTTCGCCACCAGTTGGCCTCCCCACATGGCAATAAGATCAAGAATTGTGGGTCCAAGCTAGGGCTCTCTTGTGAGCCTGAGAAATGCTAGGCAGATCACTACCATGCGTGTGCATGATTACAGTAGAGGACTACCAATAATTGCTACCTATGCCATGTGATGGCTATCTGCAATGCGATGGGCAAAGGAATTTTTTTATAATGGGTGCCCTTTATATTTACAGGGGTGGGCTACTGAATTCAAATTCAAATTCAATCAAAACTTCACTGGCTTACTATGACCTTCTTGCTACACCCCTGAGAGCAGCACACAATGAAGCGGGCAAACTTGGAGGTTCACCGCATAGCTTTGTGGGAAACATATGAGACACTTCTGGAGGCCAATAAATTCAAATTAAGGACATGGAACTTCCACACTAACCTTGACTCAAGATTTTAAATTTGAATTTGATGCTCTACCCATCCCGTAATATCGGTGTTTTGTAATTGATATTATAGGTCAATGATAGTATTAACTGTGACGACAGTCGAGTTTTAATACCAAGCTAACTCCTTGGAATTCAACTTGATCTCATAGTGTAGCTGCAGCCTAAGGAGCTATGGGCAGAGTGCAAAGGGCCAGGTATGATATGTCTATTTTTATACATCTGTGTCTAGCTATAAGTATATGTCTGCGCCTTTCCCTCAGAGCCAGGCACTCCCGGCCACCCCACTCTAACCTAAGCACCCTCCTTGCCCCCAGCCTCCACGCTCTAACCCCATGCCCTCCCCTGCCCCCAGAGCCAGGCACCCACAGCCCCTCCCTGCTCTCATCCAATGCTGCTGCTGCGGCCACCCTCTTCTCCCTTCCAGCCCTGGGGTAGGCCTGTGCTCAGAGTGGTGCTGAGCACTCCCAGCATGTGGCTCCGAGCAGGAGCCTCAGTTCATTGCCCAAAGAGCCCCATTCAGCCCAAGAGCCACAGGCTGGCCAGCCCGGTCTAGCCTGTCAGACACTGGCCATTACGTTTTACTCTTACCCCGTACTGAGCCCAACGACACACTCGAGTAAAGCATAACTTGCACGGGGCTAAAGCTTATTTTCCAGAAAGTCACCTGGTTTGGCAGTGGAGACTCCACCACTTCCCTCAATAGGATATGTAAATTTGGATTTATCCGGTTTCAGCTTCCAGGCATTGGCTCTTGCTCTGCCTTTCTCTGCTAGACTAAAGAGTCCTGCAGTACCTTGCACAGAGCTGCATCAGAACTGCACTGAGTATTCCAGCAGCAGTCTTACTAATGCCATATATATCAGTAAAATCCCATTACCACTCCTACCGCCAGCCTGTGTCTATACCCCAGAGCTGCATTCATGCCTTTTGCCAGAGCATCACAATGGGAGCTCATGTTCAGTTGTTTCCTTGTTCGCTTTGACCTGAAAATCCTTGTCCAGCCCACAGTTCTCTTTGCTGTTAGTGTCGCCTGCACTCCTTGTTTCTAGCTATAAGCCTTTGCATCTGGCTCTATTACGATGCATTTTGTCTGAATCTTTCCAGGTCTCCTGTGTAGCTTTATCTGTTAACCACTAAGGCTATGCCTACATAACAATAAAGTCAATTTTTAGGCAGTTAGCTTGATTTTACAATGTCACCGTCTTCCCTGTGAATGCCATTAGGTTGGTTTTAGGGAGCGTTGAGGTCTATATTATAACACCCACAAAGTGAGTTGATGTAGTGACAACTTTGAGTTTAAAAGGTCCAATTAATGCTAGTGTGGAAACCGCAATTATTTAAACTGACTTTATTGGCCTCCAGAGGTGCCCCATATATATCCCACTATGTCCCACACTTGTCTGCTTTGGCCACTTTCATCTCTGCTGCTCTTCAGGTGCGCAGGAAGTAGGTCACAGGAAACCCACACATTTGAATTAATCACCAGGAAGCTTGGAAAATTTAAGTGGCACTTGGAAGCCTGAATTTCTTTCTAGCCAGTGCATCGGTAGCAATCTCTTGCTATCATGAGTAGTCAGGTTTCTGATCTGAGTTCTCAGGGTTGAAAGAGAACTCCGGTGTGGTCCCATAACGAGATCATGGTTCTCCTTGCTGTTTGTGGGGCGGAGTCAGTTATGGGCAGACTTAGAATCATAGATTCCTAGGGCTGGAAGGGACCTTAAGAGGTCATCTAGTCTAGTTCTCTGCCTAAAGCAGGATTGACCCCAGCTAAATCATCCCAGCCAGGACTTTGTCAAGCCAGGACTTAAAAACCTCTAGGGATGGAGATTCCACCACCTGTCTTGGTAACACATTCCAGCGCTTCACCACCCTCCTGGTGAAGTAGTTTTTCCTAATATCCAACCCACACCTCCCCCTCTGTAACTTTAGACCACAGCCTCTTGTTTTGCCATCTGTCACCGCTGAGAACATCCTCTCTCCATCCTCTTTAGAGCCTCCCTTCAGAAAGTTGAAAGCTGCTATTAAATTGCCTTTCACTCTTCTCTTCTACAAACTAAATAAGCCCAAGTCCCTCAGCTTCTCTTCATAGGTCATGCATTCCCTAATCATTTTCATTGCCCTCTGCTGAACCCACTTTAATGCATCCACAACCTTTCTATACGGGGGGGCCCAGAATGATGCAGTACTCCAGATGAGGCCTCACCAGTGCTGAATAGAGGGAAATAATAACGTCTCTACGTCTGCTGAAAGTGCTTCTCCTAATGTACCCCAATATGCTACTAGCCTGCTTGGCTACAAGGGCACACTGTTGACTCATATCCAGCCTCTCACCTACCATAATCCCCAGGTCTTTTTCTGCTGGACTGCTACTTAGCCAGTCAGCATCCAGCCTGTAACAATGCTTGGGATTCTTCCGTCCCAAGTGCAGAGATCTTGTTGAAACTCATCAGATTTCTTTTGGCCCAATCCTCCAATTTATCTAGATCACTCTGGACCCTATCCCTACCCTCCAAAGTATCTACTTCTCCCGCTAACTTAGTGTCACCTGAAGATTTGCTGAGGGTGCAATTCACCCCCTCTTCCAGGTCATTAATAAAATTGTTGAAAATATTGGCCCTAGAGTCAATGCTTGGTGCATTCCACATGAAACTGACCTCCAACCAGACATTGATCCATTGATTGCTACTCATTGGGCCCAACCTTCAAGCCAGCTTTCTATCCATTTTACAGTCCATTTATTTCCTTAACTCATGGGCAAGACTGTCGTGGGAGATTGTATCAAAAGCTGTGCTGAAGTCAAGGTGTATCACATCCATTGATTTCCTCATGTCCACAGAGCCAGTTACCTCATCATAGAAGCTAATCAGATTGGTCAGGCACGGCTTGCCGTTGGTGAATCCATGCTGACTATTCTTAATCACTTTTACTTCTTCAAAGCGCTTTGAAATGGATTCCTTGAGGACCCCCTCCATGATTTTTCCAGGGACTGAGGTGAGGCTGACTCATCTATAGTTTCCCGGATTGCCCTTTCTGTTTTTAAAGTTGGGCACTACATTTGCCTTTTTCCAGTCATCCAGGACCTCTTTCAGTCTCCACAAGTTTTCAAAGATAATGGCCAAAGGCTCAGCAGTGACATCTGCCAATTCCCTCAGAATCCTTGGATGCATGAAATCTGGACCCATGGATTTGTGTGCATCTAGCATCTCTAAATAGCTCTTAACCTGCTCTTTCTCCACTGAGGCTTCCCACCTCCTTTCCATACTGCATTGCTTAGTGTCGTAGTCTTGGAGCTGATCTTGTCAATGAAGGCAAAAAAAGCATTGAGTATTTCTGGCTTTCCCATGTTATCTGTCACCAGGTTACCTCCCTCATCCAGTGATGGCCCCGCACCTTCCCTGATCATCCTCTTATTGTTAACATGCCTGTAGAAATCCTTGTTGCCCTTCACATTCCTTGCTAGCTTCAATTCCAATTGTACTTTTGCTTTCCTGATTACCTTTGTCATTCTCCAGATTCTTTGAGTCTGCAAGCAAAATGTGGACATTTATGAGAAGATTTCATGTGAGATGATCAACAGAGGTTACTCCCGGGCCACTCAGCAATGCCAGCTGAAGGTGAAAGAACTCCAGCAGGCTTATCATAAAGTACAGGAAGCCAACAGGCCGTCTGGATCATCTCCCAAGGTGTGCTGCTATTATGAATATCTGGACGTCACTCTTGGGAGGAACCCGATGATATTGCACAGTCTTAACTGGGCCTCTTCAGGAGGCTTTCTGCAGTGTCTAGGAGGAGCCAAGAGGAGCTGAGCCAGGCAGGGAGCAGGACGAAGAGGCCAATGGAGAGGAGGATGGGAGCAACCAGCAGGGGCTCTATGAAGCTGATCCTGACACCCAGGAGCTCTTCACCCTCGACCTCAAGCTGGTTCCCTCTGCGCCGACACCAGAACCGCCTGGGCCCAGCTGCTCTGTCACTAGATGTGCCTGTTACTCTGGGGTCTGCTCATTTATTTGGGGTTACGGGGGGAGGGGTTGGGGGGAGATGAGAATAATTCTGTCAGTGTGCTGCTTGTGATGCTGGTGTTCCTAAGGAGCTTTACTCCCTTCTGCCAATTCCCTTCCAGTGGAAGTCTTCTGCCCAGCCCAGGGTCCATCTTCCCACCCTGGGCTCAAGTGAACACACACACACACACACACACGCACACAGAGCCAGGGCTTGTCTGAGAGGATTGGTCAATCAGCACTTACAAGTTGACACCTTAGATGTCCCCGTACTCAGTGGCTGGTTGCACAGCAGTGCCAAGCTGTGGCCCTTATGTGCCCTTGGACTCAATGGCTGGGTTAAACAGCGCTCTCAGCTGCCACCCTCATATGCTGCCCTGGTTCAGCACCCCCGCCCCCGTCTGCACTTTCACAGCACGACTGTCCTACTAGCGACCCAGTCGCTGGGCAAACCCCACAGGAATTCGGCGCACCACAGGAATCTTTTAGCTTAGGCACAAGAAGCATTGCAGAGTGAATGGGGAAGCCAAAACAACACCCCTGAGGAAGAGTGAGCCAGAGAGGAAGAAAAAGAGAGAGAAGCAACCAGCTTAACAATGGAAGTTATTTATTGCTGGGTAGTGAATATGTATTTAACAGTTACAATAGTAAATAAATTGATTATGAATGTCACGGCTAGCAAACCACAGAACTAATTACATAAGGCAAGGTTAGGAGGCTATGCCGAGACAGAGAGAGAGATTGAGGGAGAGAGAGACATCTCACCACTCAGTGGATCTTGCGCTGATCAGGAGTCCCAGATGGTGATGGTAGCCGGGGCTCCAGTGGGCAGGAGACAAGCAGAGCCCCCAGCACAATTTGGCAGGGGATGAGGAAGTCTCAATGGAACTGATGTAGCATTTACATCCAGGCATCAGAACAGTTTCTAGAGCAAGGGTATGTGTTTTTGTGGACAAAGGACAATGATTCAAGAAGAACACTGGATTTGATTATGGGTAAACAGAGGCGAGACAATAGAGACAGACCATGCCTGGCTACAGGTGATGGTCCTTGAACGAACTCACAATGGAACTAGGCACTTTCAGTATTTTGGGTATCAATAGGATCCATTACTAGAATTGATCTGATAATGGCTAATTGGGGTGTTCGCAGGCCTGGGTTCAATAGAATCAAGAGCAGAGATTTCCCACCAGGCAGTGCTTCTCTGCTTTCGGTAACCCATAGTTCAGTGCAGTTCCTACTTTGGAAGAGCTGTTCCCCATTCATTACACTGATGGAGATGTCTTTCTGTTCTAATTTCAATGCAGATGTGGCTGGGATGTTTCCACAATCCAATCACCTTTGTTGGTAGGATTTAGGTGTGTCCTCCTCTTCCAGTTTCAGTGCTTTGTCTTTGATTCAAGTGGAGGCCTGGGGGAAGGGGATTTGTTTTCCATGAGTGTCTCTTCCTCGCCCCCTCCCCCAAGAGCACAGGGCTGACAGGTGGTCATGCTGTGGTTCCCCCAAACCACCGAGCTGCTACGTAACAGTTCTGGTGAGTATTTTTTTCTAGAATGCTACACCCAGGTTGCAGTTGGATTTAAGCATAGGTTTTCTCTGGATCTGTGCCCCTTAGAACGGCGTGTTAATATTTCTGTGGATGGAGCGCTTATCCTTTTTGGCCATCTCCAGGAAGGCCTCATCCAGACACTCTTGTATTTTTTCCATGAGGTTTTTGAGCAGGCCTGACTTACTGCAGCTTCCACAATAGCACACCTTTCCCTGCCAGGCAGCCAGGTAGCCATCTGGTATCATGGCGCCACACAGCATTTTGGCAAGTTTTCCAGGCTTGTGCTCACACAAGGGCCGTGTCTACACGTGCACGCTACTTCAAAGTAGCGGCGCCAACTTCGAAATAGAGCCCATCACGGCTACACGTCTTGGGCGCTATTTCGAAGTTGAAATCGACATTAGGTGGCGAGACTTCGAAGTCGCTAACCCCATGAGGGGATGGGAATAGCGCCCTACTTCGAAGTTGAACATTGAAGTAGGGCACGTGTAGACAATCCGCGTCCCGCACCATCGAAATAGTGGGGTCCGCCATGGCGGCCATCAGCTGAGGGGTTGAGAGACGCTCTCTCTCCAGCCCCTGCGGGGCTCTATGGTCATCGTGTGCAGCAGCCCTTAGCCCAGGGCTTCTGGCTGCTGCTGCTGCAGCTGGGGATCCATGCTGCATGCACAGGGTCTGCAAACAGTTGTCGGCTCTGTGGATCTTGTGTTGTTTAGTGCAACTGTGTCTGGGAGGGGCCCTTTAAGGGAGCGGCTTGCTGTTGAGTCCGCCCTGTGACCCTGTCTGCAGCTGTTGCTGGCACCCTTATTTCGATGTGTGCTACTTTGGCGTGTAGACATTCCCTCGCAGTGCCTATTTCGATGTGGTGCTGCCCAACGTCGAAGTTGAACGTCGACAGCACCAGCCCTGGAGGACGTGTAGACGTTATTCATCGAAATAGACTATTTCGATGTGGCGTGCACATGTAGACATAGCCAGGATGAGCATCTCTTCTTTTTCACTCTCTGTTATGCTTGGGAGAGCGATGGCTTTGGCAACCTAAAGAAGCACAGGAATTTGGGTTGGATTTCTTTGCAATGCTCCCTGCCCTTTTACTTTTCCCTGGACTGCATTGCTGCACCATGTGGCTGGCGGGCACTCTGTCTTCTCCCCCTCCGCACAGCTGGCAGGCTCTCCTGGTCTTATCCCCTCCAATCATGCTGCTGGCTTGACTGGGAGCTGCCAAGAAACCATTTTCCCCCTGCCATGCAGCTGGAAAACTTTCCCCCTGCCTTTCTTTGTTCTTTACTTGGATCACTCTGCACCCAGCTGGCCATGTGCCTGGAATCGAACTCTTCCCCCTCGCCATATGGCTGCCAGGCTCAGCGGACCTTGCTATTTGACACTGGCAAGTCCAGCACAGGTTTTCCCTGCTTTAAAAGGCCTTTTCCCTGCAGAGGCTTGCTCCAGAGACCACCAAGAAAACTTCTCCCCATGCTCCGAGACACCATCCAGCTTCTCCTGCTTAACACTGCCCCCCACACCCAGTGCTTTGTTAAGTGGGCAATACCTTACCACGTCCACAATGAAATGGTCTGGGTAAGTGATAGCTGGTGCAATAAGAACATAAGAACATAAGAATGGCCATACTGGGTCAGACCAAAGGTCCATCCAGCCCAGCACCCCATCTGCCGACAGTGGCCAATGCCAGGTGCCCCGGAGAAGGAGAACAGAAGACAATGATCAAGTGATTTATCTCCTGCCATCCATCTCCTGCCCTTGTACTGAAGGCCAGGGCACCATACTTTACCGCTGGCTAATAGCCATTTATGGACCTAACCTGCAAAAATTTATCAAGCTCTTTTTTAAACCCTAATAGAGTCCTGGCCTTCACAGCCTCCTCCGGCAAGGAGTTCCACAGGTTGACTGTGCGCTGTGTGAAGAAAAATTTCCTTTTATTAGTTTTGAACCTACTACCCATCAATTTCATTTGGTGTCCCCTAGTTCTTGTATTATGGGAAAAGGTAAATAATTTTTCTATATTCACTTTCTCCACACCATTCATGATTTTATATACCTCTATCATATCACCCCTCAATCGCCTCTTTTCCAGACTGAAAAGTCCCAGTCTCTCTAGCCTCTCCCCATATGGGACCCGTTCCAAGCCCCTAATCATCTTAGTCACCCTTTTCTGAACCTTTTCTAATGCCAATATATCTTTTTTGAGGTGAGGAGACCACATCTGCACGCAGTACTCAAGATGTGGGCGTACCATAGTTTTATATAGGGGAAGTATGATATATTTTGTCTTATTATCGATCCCTTTTTTAATAATGCCTAACATCCTATTTGCGTTACTAACTGCCGCTGCACACTGCGTGGATGTCTTCAGAGAACTATCCACTATAACTCCAAGATCCCTTTCCTGATCTGTCGTAGCTAAATTTGACCCCATCATGTTGTACGTGTAATTTGGGTTATTTTTTCCAACATGCATTACCTTACACTTACCCACATTAAATTTCATTTGCCATTTTGCTGCCCAATCACTCAGTTTGCTGAGATCTTTTTGTAGTTCTTCACAATCCCTTTTGGTTTTGACTGTCCTGAACAACTTGGTGTCATCTGCAAACTTTGCCACCTCACTGCTTACCTCATTTTCTAGATCATTGATAAACAAGTTGAACAGGATCGGTCCCAGGACTGACCCCTGGGGAACACCACTAGTTACCCCCCGTCCATTGTGAAGAGTTTGATTCACCGTCATTCTCAAGAAGCCAGAAGTGGCCTTGGCAAAAGAAAGCGTCGCTGATTGTAAAGACAGACAGGCCGTCTGGTGTATGGGGAAGCAGCTTTGTGTGAATCGCATCTCAGTTTTGACCTTCACCTTTCAGCAGGCATCCCCAGCATGGGAGACAGGGTGAGGAAGTGCGAAAGATCCAGGCAGGGCCTCATGCTGCAGCAGCCAGAAGGGGCTGACAGGACAGCTGCTGCCAGCCAGAGGGCAGCAGAAGGTCCTGGAGTTCAGGAGAGAGGAACTGGCCCAGCTGAGAGGATGCGGCACAGCTCCCTGGGGCTGGGAGGAAGCCAACCAAGGTCCTGCTTTCCACACTGGAGCTGCAGAGGGACTCCCTGCGCATCATTCAGTTGCAGATGCAGTCAGGGAGGGCAAGGAGAGCCTGACACTCCGCCCCAAAGTCCTTGCCCCCCTGAGCAAGTTATTCCACCCCCCCTTGCTGCCCCTCCCTTTCCCTGCCTCTCAGCCCTCTACCCCCCCGCCCCCCCGCCGAAAAGTGTCCCATTTATGGGTTCACGTGTGGCAGGCGCACAAACCGTTGCGGGGAGGGCAGCGCAAGAACCGCGCTGGAGGTGGAGAAGGCCCAGAGCACAGCTGCCCCTGCGCAATCGTCCCCAGAGGACTTGCATCAGAGGGATCCAGGCGAGGCGGGGAGAGGTTGCTGAAGCTGATGGGGCTGATGATACCCCAGAGGTACTGCCCCGTGTTCAGGATGAGGGGCTGGTGGGTTGTCACTGGGGCCTGCGCCCAGGCACAGGGAAGCCAGGTACCAGGTCTCAGTTATTTCATGCATGTGGGAACCCCTAGTACAAAACCAAAAATGAAATAAACCAAAAAAAAAACCCTTAGCCTTCCCTCCCCCAAAATACAAACATTCTTTTTGTGAAAATAACCTCCCTTCACATCCTGTCTTTCCCCTGCACCTTAACCCGATCCCCCCAAATAAGAGTATTCTTTCCGAGAAAGCCACACTCGGATTTATTGGTTCACATGTGGTGGGGTGCACAAGTCATTGTGGGGTGGTATCACACCAGTCAAATACAGCAGAATCATTGCGCCCCACAATGAGGTGGGCAGGATTAAGGCGCAGGAAAAAGACTGTATGTAAAGGGAAAATTATTTTCACAAAAAAAAGTTTGTATTTTGGGGGACGAAAGGGTAAGGGGTTTTGCTTTGTTTTTGTTTTTTTTACAATCATTCAAACAGCTATTTTTCAAAGCCTCCCTGAGTGCTGCTGTCTCTGTGTTCTCATAGAAGAATACCATTGTGGTCAACTGTGAACAAACCCTGCTCATGGTATCTGCCTCTGAACTCCAGGCTGTCATGAAATTCCCCTGCCTGGACTCACAGAGGTGATGCAAAACACAGAAACAATCAAGGCAGGTAGTGAGACATTGGTCAACACGATGAATAATCTCTTTGGGAAAATTTGGGACACTGAGGAGATCCCACAAGACTGGAAACATGGCTACTTTATCCAGCTTTCGAAGACAGACAACCTGAAGGAACGCAAGAACTGGAGGGGCATCATTTTACTGTCTGTTCCAGGAAAAGTGTTCAATAGGATTCTCCTGGAGAGAACGGAGACAGAAATAGAGAACAAGAAGTCCTGTGGCACCTTACAGACAGACAGATATTTTGGAGCTTAAGCTTTCGTGGGCAAAGACCCGCTTCGTCAGATGCATGTGTGTGTGTGGGGTGGTTTCAGAGGGGTATTTAAAGAGTGGGTTCCCAGTAAGAGGGAGGGCCAGAGCTGACAAAGTCTATTCAGCAAGGTGGAAATGGCCCAGTATCAACAGTGCTTATCAAAAGAGGACAAACCAAGTCAGATCGGACGGGGGATATGAGCCTTTGTCAGAGTCTAATGGGGCGACATTAGCACCCAGAGCAAACAAACGGCTTTTGTAAGCTGCGAGCCACTCCCAGTCTCTGTTTAATCCATGGTTAATGGAGTCAAATTTGGAAATAAATTGCAGCTCAGAGATTTCTCTCTCCATCTGATTTTTGAAATTTCTTTGTTTCAGGACTGTCACCCTTAAATCTGTCACTGAGTGTCCAGGGAGATTGAAGTGTTCACCCACAGGCTTCTGTATATTACCGTTCCTGATGTCTGATTTTTATCACATAAGCTGAATGTGTTCCACCAACGATGTCTGAGTAAGATCCTTGGTGTTACCTACATCGATCGCATTGGTAATGAAGAGATTCTACGAAGATGTGGTCTGCGGAGACTGCAGGATGTTGTGGCAGAGCGTAGATTGCGTCTTGTTGGACACATCTTGCGTCTTTCAGATAATCTTCATCCAAAGGTATCAATGCGATGGACACCAGCTAAAGGAAAGAGAAAGAGGGGAAGACCACTGAAAATGTGGCAAAGCACGGTTAAAGAAGACTTTAAGAACATTGGTCTAACGTGGGAAGAAGCGGAAACAGTGGCATCAGACTGAAATCTCTGGAGAGCGCTTGTTGCCAAATGTGCCCAGACGCACAGGCGGACCTAAGTCTAAGTCTAAGATATCTGATTTATGTCTGTTTATTCTTTTATGGAGAGACTGTCCATTTTGGCCAATATAAATTGCAGTGGGGCATTGCTGGCACATGATGGCATATATTATATTAGTAGATGTGCAGTGAAAGGAGCCCCTGATGGTGTGGTTGGTGTTAGGTCCTGTGATGATGTCACTGGTGTAGATATGTGAGCAGAGTTGGCAGCGAGGACTGTTGCAGGGGCTGGTTCCAGGCCTAGAGTCACTGGTTTGTGGTTTGTAGTGGCTGGTGAGGATTTGTGTAAGGTTGGCAGGCTGTCTGTAGGCAAGGACAGGCCTGCCTCCCAAGGTCTGTGAGAGTGAAAGATCATTGTTCAGGATGCAGATCACTGATGATGTATTGGAGAGGCCTTAGGTGGGGGCTGTATGTTATGGTCAATGGTGTTCTCTTGTTTTCCTTGCGAGGACTGTCTTGTAGCATGTGGCTTCTGGGTACCCATCCGGCTCTATCAATCTGTTTCCTCCCTTCCTTAGGTGGGTATTGTAGTTTGAGGAAAGCTTGGTAAAGGTCTTGTAGATGTTTGTCTCTGTCTGATGGATCAGAGCAAATACGGTTATACCTTCGTGCCTGGCTATAAATAATGGATAGAAATAGATAGACAGCTCAGGGAAGAACAGGCCGGCTTACAAAGCAAGAGATCCCATACTGACCAAATAGCAATTCGCAGAGTGATCAAAGAACAGTCACTCGAGTGGAACTCCCCCTCTGTACATAACATTCATAGCCTTTGAAGAATCCTTTGACAGCGTTGATAGAGACACTTTGTGGAAACTGCTGCAACACCACGGCATCCCATCCAAAATTGTTAATTTGATTTGTTTAACATATGAACCCTCAACATGCCAAGTTGCTCACAATGGTGTCTTAACTGAATCCTTCAGCAAGCTGTCAGGAATGGGACAAGGGTGCTTATTGTCACCCTTCATGTTCTTGATCACAATGGACTGAATTATGAAAAGGACGACAGAAGGCCATCAACGAGACATTCAATGGATACTTTTCAAAGAGTTAGAGGACATTGATTTTGCTGATGATGTCATCCTCCTTTCACACCAACATGAAAGCATGAAAGAAAAGGTCACAACACTCGACAAAATTGCCTCAGTGAGTGGACTGAGCATTAACAAGGGAAAGACCAAGACAGTGAGGGTCAACCAGTCCAACAAGAACAACATCACACTTGGAGGGGATGACCTGGAAGATGTGGAGAAGTTCACCTATTTGGGGAGTATTACGGGCATAGATGTCAGAACAGATAAGATATTAATTCCAGGACAGGAAAAACCACAGTTGCATTCAAGACTCTCCATCCCATATGGAGTTCACAAATAATAGCTGTGAAGATGAAACTGTGGATCTTCAACACAAATGAAGAGTGTCCTCTTGTATGGATGCAAGACCTAGTGTACTTAAAACGTCTTCAAATCACAAGCTACAGACATTCATAAACAGATGCCTGTGATACACCCTTCACATCAAATGATAAGACTTTGTCACAAATGTGGAGCTTTGAAAAGAGAAGGACAAGAACCAACTGACACTGAAATCAAGAGAAGAAAGTGGGGATGGCTGACCCACACTCTCAGAAAACCTTCATTTAGCATAGCCTGTCAAGCTCTCACATGGAACATTCAAGGCAAATGCAATAGAGGAAGACCTGGGACAATGTGGAGAAGGTCTACTGAGACTGAAGGACAACCACTGGAGTACTCCTGGAGCCAGCTAGAAGTTTTGTTCAAAGACAGAGTGAAGTGGAGGAGACATGTAGATGACCTATGGTCCATGTGGAGTATAAGGGTTAAGCAGAGTAATAGTAGTAATGCAAAACATAGCATGCTGCAACCACGGTGGGGACATTACTTTCAGAAAGGTTCAAACAGGTCAAAAGGCACCTGAACCTCACTTTTAAATGGTCAAAGGCACATTCCACCACCATTCTGCACTTGCTGATTCTGTAGTCAACATGGATTCACCAAGGGCAAGTCATACCTGACTAATCTGATTAGCTTCTATGATGAGGTAACTGGCCCTGTGGACATGGGGAAATCAATGGATATGATATACCTTGACTTTAGCAAAGCTTTTGTTATGGTCTCCCACAACATTCTTGCCCATAAATTAAGGAAGTATGGATTGGATAAATAGTCTGTAAGGTGGTTAGAAATCTGGCTTGATGGATGGGCCCATAGGGTAGTGGTCAACGACTCAATGTCTGGTTGGCAGCCAGTTACAAATGGAGTGTCCCAAGGATCATTCTAAGGCCAATATTGTTCAATATCTTTATTAATAACCTCAATGACGGTATGGATTGCACCCTCAGAAAATTTGCAGATGACACTAAGCTAGGGGGACAAGTAGATACTTTGGAGGGTAGGGATAAGGTCCAGAGTGATCTAGACAAATTGGAGGATTGGGCCAAAAGAAATCTGATGAGGTTCAACAAGAAGTGCAGAGTCCTGCACTTGGGACAGAAGAATCTCAAGCATTGTTACAGGCTGGGTACCAACTGGCTACGTAGCAGTGCAGCAGAAAAGGACCTGAGAATTACAGTGAATGGGAGGCTGGATGTCAGTCAACAGTGTTCCCTTGTAGCCAAGAAGGCTAACATCTTATGTGTAGGAGAAGCATATCCAGCAGATCTAGATAAGTCATTTTTCCCCTCTACTTTGCACTGATGAGGCCACTTCTGGAATATTGCATCCAGTTTTGGGCCCCCAGCATAAAAAGGATGTGGATGTGTTGGAGTAGGTTCAGTGGAGGGCAACAGAAATGATTAAGTGGCTGGAGCACAAGACCTATGAGGACAGGCTGAGGGATTTTGACTTATTTAGTTTGCAGAAGGGTTAGGGGTGATTTGATAGCAGACCTTAACTTCCTGAAAGGGGGCTCTTAAGAGGATGGAGAGAGACTGTTCACAGTGGTGACAGATGGCAGAACAAGAAGCAATGGTCTAATGTTACAGAAGGAGGAGTGTAGGTTAGGTATTAGGAAAAACTATTTCACCAGGAGGGTTGTGAAGCACTGGAATGCGTTACCAAGAGAGGTGGTGGAATCTCTATCCCTAGAGGTTTTTAAGTCCTGGCTTAACATGGTCTTGGTTGGGATGATTTGGTTGGGGTTAATCCTGCTTGAAGCAGGAGGCTGGACTAGATGACTTCCTGAGGTGCCTTCCAGCCATGTGATTCTATGTTTCTAGTTGGAGTACCCCTTGTTAAGGACCACAGTGCCTGTGTATGGCTTCATGAGGCAAGGGAGCAGAGGGTAAGCAGGGTCACCCAGTATTACTACAGGCATCTCCACATCAGCAATCCTTATTTTACAGTCTGTGGGAGAGTCCCATCCAGGACCTTTCTGTATAGAGCAAAATTTCTAAAGATGTGTGTGTTGTGAACCTTTCATGACCATCCCATGTTGATGCTGGCGAAATGACCTTTTTGATCTACCATCACCTGTAACACCATGAAAATGTATCCCTTGCAGTTTATGTACTCAGAGGCCAGGTGGTGCTATCTATGGCCCCACCACAGTTAGGAAACCCCATGGCAGCAAAGCCATCGCCTATGTGCTGGACATCTCCCAGGGTCATGGTTTTCTTCATGAGACACTGACAGATTGCATTGGCTCTCTGCATTACCACAGCCCCTGCTGTAGATCTGCCCAACCCAAATTGATTTACCACTCCCAGATAACTGTTGAGCATTGCAAACTTCCATAGAGAGATTGCAACTTGCTTGTGAATCTTTAAAGTTGATCTCATTCTTGTATTGCTGCGCTTCAGGCAGTGGGCCAGCAAATCACAAAGTTCCATGAAAGGGGACTTGAGCATGCGAAAGTTCTGCACTCACTGTTGGTCGTCCCAGACCTCCAAAATGATGTGGTCCCACCAGTTCCTACTGGTTTCATGGGTCCAAAATCACTGCACCTCTGTAAGCAATGCATCCAGGGCAGCCTGTATTTCTGAGTTACTGGTCTGCAGTTCATTAATATTCATCTCCTCCCTCTTCCTCCACAACCATCATCTCAGCCCACTGCCTTCGTTGAAATAAATACTGTGCCGCATTCCAGGAAGCGGCCATAATGCCCTGTGCAATGACTTGAAGCATTTGAGGATCCATGCTAGCACTAGCGCTGTGCCAGAGAAAATGGCATGATCTGCCATTTGTCTGTTTTTGAGTGATTAGTGGGTGCTCTGAATTCTGGGATAGTGCTTTGCATTCTGGGATAGTGACATCAAACACCCACAAGCAACTGCAGCAATTTTTTTTCCCACAGCCCAATTGTACATAACCCCCAGAATGCAATAGGGCTAAGGCACTGTGGGACACGTCCCCACAATGCATTGCTCATGCAGTTGAATTTGGATAAGGAAATGGAGATACAGTAAGCTGACAAGGAGAAACAGCAAGCTGACTTTCCGGAACATTTGTGGATAATTAAATTCAAGTTTAAAACATCAATGTTAAAAAGTCGAATTTATTAAAATCGATTTTCTCTTGTAGTGTAGACATAGTCTTAGAGGCAAGTTGGGTGCAAATCTACCCTGCCCTGTCCTATTGCACACTGTGTACATAAGGACCCAGCTGCTGCAAACCAAAAGAGCCATAGTGCCCTTTCGCCTATGTCAATTTGCAAAGTGAGTCAATGAACGCACACCAAGGGACTGTTAGTGCTCAGCAACAGAGTCTGCACAGGCCCAATGCATGGCAAATGACTGTCAGGGAGATTTGTACCCTCGCTTGCTGCAGACAGAGCATTTGTACTGACATATTCTGTGGCTGCCCTTCACGAATATTTGCCACTTCCCCAGTTCCTGGGTCATCTGCAAATGTCATACACAGTGATTTTATATGTACTTTATATGTACTGCCTGTACCAGTCCCTGTAGAACTCCAGAAGAAACTGTCAGTTGACAATTTCCCACCGATAACTACTCTTTAAGACCTGTCTGCTACTCATTTTTTTATCTATTTAATATGTGTTTTATTTATATTGAAATGTGCTCAGTTTTCAATTAAAATTTTGTTTGGTTCTAAGTCAAATGCCTTACGAAAATCTAAATGTGTTACATGAAAACAACTTCCTTTATCAACTAAACAGGTTATCTCATCAAAGAATGAAATCAGATTTGTTTGACAAGCCCTATTTTCCATAAAACAGTATTGACTGGCATTCACGCTGTTTCTATCCTTTAAGTCTTTTTAGAATCTCAGATTAGCTTCTCCATTATTTTGTCCAATATGGGTAAATTCTCTTATTTCTTGGGTCATCCTCCTCGTCGTGTTTGAATTCTGCTCCAACACAGGGACCTTCCATGCTTCTGAAATTTCTCCAGTTTTCTGAGATTTATTAAAAACTAACATCAGTGAGAGAGTCAACGCTTCTAGGACTCCTTGGTGCAAGTTATCTGGGCCTGATGATTTCAAAATATTTATTCCTCGAAGAAGTTATTTAACACCCTTTGCAGTGCTAATGGGCCGGAAAGCGTGTGATCATCCCTGGACGATATAAGTACAGCATCCTGATTCTTTCCAGATACAAGGTGGAAATATGTTCTGGATGCATCTGCCTGTTCAACATCAGCATTAACAATTTTCCCATCTCCATCTAGAAATGGGCCCATACCTTTGATAGTATTTATGCTACTCTTACAGTAAGTCTATACTAGGGAAATAAGTCGATTTCAGATACGCAGTTCTAGTGATGGCATTTGCGTACCTAGACTCGACATATTGGAATCAACTTGCTTCCATAGCGTAGTCCAAGCCTCTTTAGTCTTGCATCAACGTTCCTTACTTCACACAATAGCACGGGGTACAGGCATCAATGGCCGAGCGTTGCATCTTTATCAGATATGCAAAATTGAACTCTGAAAGATAGCGCGTCAATCTTCCGGTAAGTATAGACAAGTGCTGAATTTACTTAAACTCTTTCCTCTTCTCTTTAGTCCTCCAGCCAGGTTTTTTCTGTAATAATTTTAGATTTAGCTATCAATTTTCTGCATGTCGTACCTTGTAACATATCTATTTGCCTTTTTATATGTTGCTTTTTTATTTCTAATTAATACTTTTACTTTGCACTGGACTAGGATGGGCTTTTAGCAAACACTCTTTTCTCTCTTGATTGTGGACTTGTGTCCTTTTGGGCATTTACTAGACCCTTCGTTAAGAACTCCCTATTTCATTCACATTTTTTTCTCAGTTAATTTCTCAGGTAATTTGCAGCACATGTTCAGTCTGTTTTAATTTTGAGGCAACGCTTGGAGCACAACAGATTACTCAAATTTTACATCTATAAAAGGCACAAAGATCCAAATTCAGCTGGTGCTGGACATACTGATGGTAGGACCTGAAAGAGTCGGATGAGTGCGTAATGCACTGTGCTAGTGTGAGCGTTCCTTAGAAAAATCCTACCATTTTACCATGGAAAACCAGAACGTCTTTCCTTATCCTACTGTCTGAGGTTAAGCAACAAGCCTACATTAGAAGGTGCAGCAATGGGAGAGGCAGGAACATCTACAGGGAAAAAACACTCCACTGAGAGTCAGAAAGTTCTAATCCTCACTCTGCCACTGATTTGTCCTGTGCCCTTGCAGCACCTGTCTAAATCTTTCTTTGCAATTAGTTTCACTCATAATTTCCCTCTGCTTTGGGAAATTAGCCCTTTTGAATTATCATGCCTCTGATTAACTGGCTGGGACAATTCTGTTTGCCCATAATTAATGTAATTAGGTCATGACCTCTGGTCCCTAAGCAATCACTAGCTTCCAGTTCAATGATTAGATTTCTTTTATCTGTGATAATGGTGGACAAAAGAGTTAACCTCTTGTTTACTCTTACTCTTATGGTAAGTCTATACTAGGGAAATAAGTTGATTTCAGATACACAGTTATAGCTATGGCATTTGCATACCTAGACTTGACATACAGGAATCGACTTCATCACATACAGCCCCCACCAAAGGCCTCTCCAACGCATCATCAGCGATCTGCAACCCATCCTGAACAATGATCTTTCACTCTCACAGACCTTGGGAGGCAGGCCTGTCCTCGCCTACAGACAGCCTGCCAACCTTAAACAAATCCTCACCAGCAATAATAGATCACAAAACAGTAACTCTAACCCTGGAACCAATCCCTGCAACAAACCCCACTGCCAACTCTGCTCATGTATCTACACCAGTGATATCATCACAGGGCCTAACATCAACCATGCCACCTTTACCTGCACGTCTACTAACATAATATATGCCATCATGTGCCAGCAATGCCCCACTGCACTTTACATTGGCCAAACTGGACAGTCTCTCCATAAAAGAATAAATGGACATAAATCAGACATCAGGAACGGTAATATACAGAAGCCTGTGGGTGAACACTTCAATCTCCCTGGACATTCAGTGGCAGATTTAAGGGTGACAGTCCTGAAACAAAGACATTTCAAAAATCAAATGGAGAGAGAAATCTCTGAGCTGCAAGTTATTTGCAAATTTGACTCCATGAACCAAGGATTAAACAGAGACTGGGAGTGGCTCACACCTTACAAAAGGAGCTTCTCTGCCCTAGGTGTTAACATCTCCACATTAGACTGACAATGGGCCACATCCCCCTGTCTGATCTGACTTGTTTTTTCCTCTTTTGATACGTACTACTGATAATGGGCCTTTTCCACCCTGACTGAATAGACCTTGTCAGCTCTAACCCTCCCTTTTACTGGGACCCCACTCTTTAACTACCCCCTCTGAACACCCCCCCACTCATGCATCTGATGAAGCGGGTCTTTGCCCATGAAAACTTATGCTCCAAAATATCTGTTAGGCTATAAGGTGCCACAGGACTTCCTGTTGTTCTCGAAGATACAGACTAACACGGCTACCTCTCTGATACCAACCTCTTGTTTTGAGTCCTACCAAATTCATGGTCTTGAAAAATGTGTCACAGACCTTGAAATCTGGCCTTTTGTGTCTAGGGAAACCCAGTGCTTATCCAAGTGGGGTTTGACCCGAAAGGGAGTTTCAGAGTGGTCAGAAGGTTATTTTTAGGTGGGCTGTGATATTACTACCCTTCCCTCTGTGCTGCAGAGCAGGGCAGCTGGAGAGCAGCAGCTTAGGCCAGGCACCCAGTTTGGAAGGCAGCACCCTGCCAGCACCAGCATAGAAGTAAGGGTGGCGATACCATGCCACACCATCCTTAGCACTGCTCTGTTGCTGACAGGGTGCTGCCTTCACAACAGAGCCGCAGTACTGCAACTCCATCTCCAATACCCTTCAACTCCCACATAACTTCTTTCTGGGGCAGGACCCCACGTTTACAGCCCCACGGCCGCATCGCCATGGAACAAGGGAATTTCAGAGTCAGGGTCTCCTTTCCAAGTGCCAGTGTCTGCATGGCACTTTCAGTTTCAAAACTACATACTTCTAAGGCTGCATCTCCTGGCAATATGCAAATGAGGTGTGGGATATTTAAATCCCCAGCTCGTCTGCAATTTCAATCCCACAGATTTACGCACCCCCTTCACAGGGCAGGGGTGTGTAGACATGACCCATGAAATTTCAGATTTAAAAAGCTGAATTCATGAATTTTAGGGTTTGTGAAGTCCTATGACTGTGAAGCAATCAAAATGACCGTGGATTTGGTAGGCCCCTACTCATGTTGCATGCGGTAACTTTTATCTTAGAAAATCATCTCTAACTTTTAGAAACTCTGTTTTTGTTATTGACTGGACGAGACCTCCAGCATGTGTGTCCCACGTTGAAATCCCCAGTAACAACACATTCTTCGTTGGTTGCTGTCCCTCTGCGTCTTCATGGTAGGTGTTGGGCTCACCCTGAACCACAGGATGGAGACTCAGTGGGGCTGCACATGTGTATTCCCAGTGCACACTGTTTGTGCCACTAGGGATAGTGTGCACAGCCCCGCTCTCTCCCCAGTTTCTTTATAGCCAACCTTTGCTGCAGACAAAGCTCCTGTCCCTCCTCTCCCCTCAGACCTGTAGAAAGAAAATACATAACCTTTAGTTCTTTGTTTCTATATATATAGTTCTTTGTTTGTAACACACTTACTTCAGTTACAAAAAAAATTACAAAAAAAAGAGAGAAGTAGAAAGAGGGAACTTCCAACTTGACTAGCTGCTCACAAACAGGAAAGAACTAGTAGGAGATACAGAAGTATAAAGTGGGAGAAAATCTAGTTCGGTGTCTCTGGGTTAAGCTTAGAGGCGCAAGTAACAGAGGTGAGTAGTTGGTGTCTGCTACAGGTCGCTAGATCAGGGAGATGAGGTAGATGAGAATTTCTTCAGACAGATAAGTGAAGCTTCCAAATCACAGGCCCTGGTTCTCATGGGAGATTTTAATCATCTGGACATTTGCAGGGAGACCAATACAACAGCACACAGACAATCCAGGAAGTTTTTGGAGAATATTGGGGATAACGTCTTGGTACAAGCGCTGAAGGAGCTGACCAGAGGCCGTGCACAACTTGATTTGCTGCTCATAAACAGGAAAGAACAAGTAGGAGAAGTAGAAGCAGATGGAGACCTGGGCTGCAGCGACCAGGAGATAGTCGATTTCAGGATCCAGACAAAAGGGAAAAAGGTGAGCAATAACATACAGACCCTTGATTTTAAAAGAGCAGACTTCATCTCCCTGAGATAACTGATGAGAAACATCCCTTGGGAAATGAAGATGAAGGGAAAAAGAGTTCAAGAGAACTGGCAGTATTTTAAAGAAGACTTACTGAAGGCACAGGAACAAACCATCCTGCAGCATAGTAAGAAATGCAAATCTGGTAGGCAACCAGCTTATCTTAACAGTGAAATCCTTGGTCAGCTTAAACTCAAAAAGGATGTGTATAGAAAATGGAAATGTGGACAGTTGACTAAGGAGGAATATAAATATATGGCTGGAGAATGCCAGGGAGTAATCAGGAAAGCGAAAGCACAACTAGAGCTGCAGCTGGTAAGGGATGTGAAGAGTAACAAGAAGGGTTTCTACAGGCATGTTAACAGTAAGAGGGTTATCAGGGAAGGTGTGGGGCAGTTCCTGTATGAAACAGGTAACCTAGTGACAGATGATGTAAGAAAAGCTGAAGTCCTCAATGCTTTTACGGCCTCAGTCTTCATGGACAAAGACAGCCCCCACACTACAGTGCTTGACAGTGCAGTATGGGAAGGTGGAAGGCAGCCCTTGGTGGGGAAGGAACAAATTAAGAGCTACCTAGAAAAACTAGATGTACACAAATCCATGGGTCTGGCTTTAATGCACCCCAGGACGCTGAGGAAACTGGCAGATGTCATTGGTGAGCCTTTGGCCATTATCTCTGAAGATTCTTGGAGATCAGGAGAGGTCCTGGATGACTGGAAAAAGGCAAATGTAGTGCCCATCTTTAAAAAAAGGAAAGAAGGACAATCCAGGGAACTATAGACCCATCAGCCTTACCTCAATCCCTGGGAAAATCATGGACGGGATCCTCAAGGAATCCATTTTGGAGCACTTGGAAGAAGGGAAAGTGATTAAGAGTAGTCAAAATGGATTCACCAAGGGCAAGTCGTGCCTGACCAATCTGATTAACTTCTATGATGAGGTAACAGGCTCGGTGGACATGGGGAGTCAGTGGATGTGATATACGTTGACTTCAGCAAAGCTTTTGATACAGTGTCCCACAACATTCTTGCCCATATGTTAAGGAAGTATGGATTGGATCCATGGACTATAAGATGGATAGAAAGCTGGCTTGACTGTCAGGCCCAACAGGTAGTGGTCAATGACTCAATAGTTGGTTGGTGGTCAGTTTCAAGTTGAGTGCTCCAAGACTCAGCCCTGGGGCCAGTGTTATTCAACATTTTTATTAATGACCTGGATGAGGGACTGGACTGCTCCCTCGGCGAGTTTGCAGATGACACTAAGCTAGGGGGAGAGGTAGCTACATTGGAGGGTAGAGGTAGGCTCCAGAGTGATTGGAGGATTGGAGGACTGGACCAAAAGAAATCTGATGCAGTTCAACAAGGAGAAGGGTAGAGTCCTGCCTTGAGATGGAAAAATCCCAAGCATTGTTATAGGCTGGGGACTGACTGGCTAAGTGGCAGTACAGTGGAAAGGGGCCTAGGGGTTACGGTGGATGAAAGGCTGGATATGAGTAAACAGTGTGCGTTTGTAGCCAAGAGGACTAACGACATACTAGGGTGCATTAGGAGGAGCATTTTGAGCAGATCTACAGAGGTACTTGTTCCTCTTTATTCGGCACTGGTGAGGCCACATCTGGCATATTGTGTCCAGTTTTGGGCCTCCTGGCATAAAAAGAATGTGGATGTGCTGAAGAAGGTTCAGTGGAGGGCAGCAAAAATGATTAAGAGGCAGGAGCACAGGACCTACGAGGAGAGGTGTTGGGATTTGGGCTTATTTAGTTTGCAGAAGAGAGGACTAAGGGGTGATTTAATAGCAGCCTTCAACTTCCTGAAGGGGAGCTCTAAGGAGAATGGAGAGAAACTGTTCTCAGTGGTGCCAGATGGCAGAACAAGGACCAATGGTCTGAAGTTACAGAAGGAGTGTAGTAGCTTGGATATTAGCAAAAACTACTTCAGCAGGAGGGTGGTGAAGCACTGGAATGTGTTGCCTGGAGATGTGGTGGATTTTTCATCTCTTGAGGTTTTTAAGTCCTGGCTGGACAAGGTCCTGGCTGGGATGACTTAGTGGTGGTTGATCCTGCTTGAAGCAGGGGGCTGGACTAGATGACCTCCTGAGGTCCCTTCCAGCCCTAGGATTCTATGATTGTTTCTTGTCAGTTCTACATTCCTCATACATAGTTCGTTGATGTGACCCATTTAAAAAAAAACAGAGAGGAAGAAGAAGAGACAAAAGAAAACTAAAATAGAGGAAGAAGAACATAGACATGTCTCTTACTCTGAGTTTTAGAAAATGTTCAAAGGTCCGCGATCCGATGCTCACGCTGTGAATGTACCCGCTGCCTCAGAGGGGATTGTATTCCTCAAAAACGCTCCCATTGGAAGAGCCTAACCACAAGATCCAGGAAGGACAGGGAGCTGAGCCTAAAAATGCTGCTCTTTGATAAAGCTCTCGAGCTGCTGCCAGACTCACTTCCTACCCTGGGAAACAACCCTTCTGCCAGGGGCACTGCCCCTTCTACGCTGGGGACTCAGGCGAAGAGGGAGCTTTCCCCTTTATGCTCCCTGCCCAGAGTGAGCACAGGAGAGGAACTGGGCACTCCAGGCATGCAGAAGCCCACGTCCCTCTCTGTTTCTAAAACTAAAAGCTGCACCTCAGGGAAAGCAGCTTCAGCATCCGCGGCACCGGCATTGCCGGAAAGGGTGGCCCGGCCATCACCGGCACCAGCCGCCCAAGCGATGGCTGCCGTGCCAAGTGTGCAGCTGGTACCAGCCGATATACAGCCTTTATCGGTGCCGGAGGAACATGCGGCGCTGTGGTCTCTCCTGGCACTGGGAGAACCACATCACACCCCGGTGCATCACCAGCGCTCACCTGCGGCACCGCAAAAAGCCAGACAGAGCTAACGCAGAGTTCCCTCCGGGAACCACAGCCCTTGTTGGTTAACTAAGTCACAACGGGGGGCCTGTATTACATTCCCCAGTCCACCCTACCACCACAGGGACACTGTGAGCGGCTGCCGTCACTGTTACAAGCCACTGAGGTATTATCATTCACCTTGCTCCTAGTGCTCCGCAGAGCGCAGAGACTGCTCACCGAGAAGGGGCGCTCAATTTCTACAAGCCTCAGATCACCACTTTCGTCTAAGGATAACTGATACTTTGACTGCAGAAGCACCTGGTTGTCTCAACATTCATCCCTGAGGGCAACCCATGGAGCGCATCACCACCATCACCATCCGCAGGAGCCTTACTACGCCAGACTCGATCACGTCGATTGCTCTTCCGCTACAGCAGTCCCTTTAGGGATCACTGAAGGGTGCCCTCTGCTTTGCCACAGCACAGCCATCTCTTATCTTGTCGGTTTCTTCACACAACAGTAAAGACAGAATTCCATGCTACCCATCTGCTGGACGATCTTGAGTCACGCCTTCCCCTGGCTCTCCACCAGCTCAGTCTGCCATGTCTCACAGAGAAGCACTCACCCATACACCAGTCTTTTCCTGAGGACCTGAAACAGTTCCAGGATCTGTTTAAGAGAGTGGCAATCAGCAAGGAGGTTTTTTAACAGAAAGACCTGAGAAGCAGCATGAGCTTCTAAAAAATTTACAGCCACCTACAACTGCCAGAGTAGTTCTACTGCTTGATGAGGCCACAATGGAGACAGCAGATGAGGTCTGGCAAAACCCTGCCACAGCCACACCCACCAGCAAATGGGCTGAGAGAAAACGTTTTGTCCCAGCAAAGAGCACGGACTTTTTATTTCTGAACTCACAGCCAAACTCTCTGGTGATAGATGCCGCCAACCACAGAGCAAAATCATCAATGCACAAAACCACCCTTGCTGACAAGGAGCATAAACGCTTGGAGCTATTTTGTGAAAGGACCTATTCGTCTTCTATGCTACAACTGCACACGGCTAATGACTCAGCACTGCGAGCCAATCACAACTTTGACAATTATTCTAAACCTTCTCAGTCTCTCTTCTCCCTGAAGACAAGAGACCAACCCTGACATGTATTGTTCAGGAAGGCCACACTGCAGCTAAAACAGCACTGCAAATGGCACTGGACTTGGCTGACACAGCAGCCGGAGCCAGAGCCACAGCCAGAGCCATTTCTATGCCAAGATCCTCATGGCCACAAACACTAAGCATTACAAAAGAACACCAGGCACAGGCGGAGGACTCACCATTCAATAAAGTTAAGCTATTTGCAGCAAAAACACATTAAATTTTATACTCCAGCAAAGACACAAGAACTGCTTTGTGCACTTTGGGGGTGTGCACTTTCCCATCCTGTAAACGTATAAACCCCATAGTGGAGGTGCAAGGACCAGTCATTTGCAAGGCAGTCCTACAAATCTGATCACTATAATACCAATAGACCAAGACATCAGAGGTGCAAAGCCCTGAATAACCACTCAGCACCTCCACTGGCCTCGAAGCAGCAGGTTTGAAGTTTTGGTTCAGAACTTGTTGAACCTCCCACACTCTCCAGTGCACAACTATCAAATATTTGATCATGGCCTATGTCCCTTTTACCACCAGTAGACACTAATAACCATGGACAGATGGGTGTTCGACACCTTAGCCCAGGGATACACTTTCCCTCTACTCTCCATCCTTCCAATATCTGCCCCTTACCTGCCCCTCTTCAGGGACCCCTCCCAGGAGAGCTTTATATGCCCCAAAGTGCAGCACCTTTTTGCAGATTGGAGCTATAGAAGAAGTTCCAAACCAGCATCAGGGGAAGGATTTTACTCAAACTACTTCCTAAAGGAAAAGCAAACAGAGGGTTGGAGACCCATCCTGGTTCTATGGTGGTTGAACAAATACATTGCAAACAGCAATTCAAGATGACCATGCTATCTTCTATAATCCCTTCGCTGGACAACAGGGACTGGTTTGCAGCCCTCAAACTTATTTCCATGTCACTATTCACCCTGCTCACAGACGTTTCTTGCGATTTGCCCTCAGAGCACAACTCTATCAATACAGAGTCCAGCCCTTCAGGCTTCCAGCTGCCCCCAGGGCATTCACCAAAGTCCTTGCATCAGCAGCTGTGCATCTCAGCTAGGAAGGCATCACCATATTCCCATATCTTGACAACTGAGGACCCTCACAGGACATTATAAAGAACCATGATCCAATCCTTGAGACAGCCTCTACAATTCCTTGGGTTCCTTATAAACATTGCCAAATCACCGCTAGAATCTACCACATGCATCGATTTCATAGGAGCTCAGCTCAGCTCAGCTCCACAACCACCCAAGCTTATTTTATAAAGGGCCTTATATCACAACTTACCATCAGCCCTGTGGCTCCCGTTCTTACATGCGTTCACTTCCTTGGCCACATGGCGGCCACTACATTTTTGTTGCCTTTAGTATTGGCTGGCATCAGTATATATACCTGTGGCAAACATCAAATACCCAGATGGGTATCGGTATCTTGAAAGGTAACTGAGTCCTTATGCCGGTGGACCCAAGAACAAAACACTCTAGCAGGGGGTCCCATTTCATCATCACCCAACCAGTCTATCAAATTACGGATACATAATTATCAAATGGATGCATCACTGCTTGGCTGGGGAGTGCATTGTGAACAACAACACATCCAAGGTCAATGGACCAGAGGGGAGCAGAGGCTGCATATCAAGCTCCTTGAGTTACGCACTGTTTGCAATGCTTGCAAGGCATTTCCTGCCTCACATTCAAAACAAGACCATCTGGATCCTCACAGACAACACCACAATGATGTTCTATATCAGTCATCAGGGAGCAGCTTGGTCACAATCCCTTTGTGCAGAAGCCATCAAACCATGGAACTGCTGTATTGGTCACAACATCGTCCTCTTGGCTTCATACCTGCCGGGCATGAGCAGCACAGTCGCAGACTCTCTAAGTTGTGATTTCTCCCTGGGCCACAAATATGCCCTCTACCACAAAGTGACCCAGCACCTCTTCCAGATATGGGACCACCCAGTTGTAGATCTCTTTGCAACACTGGAGAGCTCCAAATGCAGCTGGTACTGCTTCAGAGTAGGCAAAGGCCACAGATCTCTAGGGGATGCCTTTCTCCTCTCCTGGAGTATTCACCTCCTGTGTGCCTTTCCACCCATTCCTCTGATCGCCAGAGTCCTCAGGAAAAGCCGGACAGACAGAGCATGAATTATCCTCATTGTTCCAGGGAGGCCCACACAGATCTGGTTTCCTTTACTCTTTCATATATCTTGTCATCCTCCTCACTTGCTTCCCAGCCCTCTGGACTTGCTGTCCCAGAACAATGGTTCCATGCTTCACTTCAGACCGCACACCCTCCATCTGACAGCCTGGTTTTTCTGTATCAGAGGGGTAGCCGTGTTAGTCTGGATCTGTAGCAGCAACGAAGGGTCCTGTGGCACCTTACAGACTAACAGAAAAGTTTAGAGCATGAGCTTTCGTGAGTTAACTCACTTCTTCAGATGCTGGACCAGCATCTGAAGAAGTGAGTTAACTCACGAAAGCTCATGCTCTAAACTTTTGCGTTAGTCTATAAGGTGCCACAGGATCCTTCGTTGCTGCCCTGGTTTTTCTGTGGTTCCCAGATCATGCACACCTCTATTCCCACCAAGTGAGAGACGTGCTCTTACAGAGCAGATGAAAAATGACTAGAAAAACTTACCTTTCGACGTGGACCCACTTCTCGTCCTGGTGTTCCAAAAGGGGTTCTAAAAGCTCCCCTGCATTTAATCCTTGTCTACTTTCTTAACTTAAAACTCACCTATCACTGTCTTCACACTGAATCTACCTTTCAGCCATTATTTCCATCCTCCTGTAGAAGGCTTCTTGGTATTCACTCCCACGATCGTAAAAAGGTTTTGCAAAGGTTCACAAAACATTATGCCTCCTCGCAAACCTATACGTACAGCATGGGACTTGGGACTTGTCCTTTATACATTGACGGGGCTGCCAATCAAGTCAATGGCCACATGTTCCCTAGCTGTATTAACAATGAAAACCCTGTTTCTAGTGGTGATAACTTCAGCTCGAAGGGTGAGCGCAAGAGCTGCTTTGACCAGCTCTCCACCATACACAACCTTCCACAAACCGAAAGTGGTATTACCACCCCATCCTGCCTTTCTACCCAAAATGTTCCATCTCAACGAACCTATAACCCTGCCTACCTTCTAGCCTAAACCACACGCTTCCCACGTGGAGGCCAAACTCCACACTTTGGATGTCAGGAAAGCCATATACTTCTACATAGACAGGTCATGGTCTTTTAGAAAATCACAAAGATTATTTTTATCCCTTGCAGAAAGATCAAAGGGATTGCCCGTTATCCCAAAGTATATCGAAATTCTCATCTGCATGCATAGTGCGGTGCAATGGTTCTTTGAGATGTGTCAGCACCCACACTCATGGACAGCACTGTGCCCTAACCCTGGGGGCAGGGGACCATGCAATGGGGCCACCCAACAGGGACACCACACCCATGGAGGAGGATGGAGACCCAGCACCCAAGGGGGGCGCGGGAGGCATGGGCCACAGGTCAGGGCACAGTATTAACAGCCTTCCCATCCCTCTCTCTTTCCGGATGAAAGCCTCCCCCTTGCTCTCGACAATGTTGTGGAGCATGCAGCATGTGCCCACAACCTGGGGGATGTTCTGGAGGCCAATGTCCAGGCAGGTGAGGAGGCACTGCCACTGGCCCTTCAGGAGGCTGAATGTCCTCTCCACCACCTGGTGGGCATGGTTCAGGCGACCATTGAAACACTCCTGGCTGGTGGTGAGGTGGCTGGTGTACAGATGCATGAGCCAGGGCTGGAGTGGGTAGGCCGCGTCCGCCACAAGGCAGAGGGGCACGGTGGTGTCCCCCAGAGGGAGATCCCTCTGGGGGATGTAGGTCCCCGGCTCCAGTCGGTGGCACAGACCTGAGTTCCAGAAGATGTGGGCGTCGTGTGTACAGCCGGGCCAGCCCACGTACACGTCCTAGAAGTGTCCCTGGCTGTCCACCATGGCCTGAGGGACCACAGAGTGGTAGCCCCTCTGGTTTATGTATCTTCCCCCAGCTGTGATCTGGGGCGTGGATGAGGATGTGGGTCCTGTCTAGGGCCTTGAAACAGTTCAGGAACCCCATGGTGGTGAATCCGGTGACAGCTGTGTCCAGGTCCCTGACTTGGATGACCCTGTGGAGCAGCAAAGCATTGAGCACATGGACCACCTGTGGGGAGGGGATACAAGTGTCCATGATGGCGTGCAGGGTGCCCCAGGCTGCCGTAGCAGGCACCCCCCTGCCCAACCCCTCCCTCCCAGGGCACCCCTCTCTCCCCGGCCCCACACCTGAGCCCTTCCCTCACCAGCCACCCCTCCCTCCCCAGGCCTCCACCCGGCCCCTCGTTCTCCAGCCCCACACCTGGGCCCCCCTCCCTAGCTGCCCGCCCCCCGGTGGGTGCATGCCCAGGCCTCCTTATCTCCATGATGATGGCCCCGACCGTGGCCTTTCCCACTCCAAACTGGTGTCCCACGGAGTGGTAGCTGTCCAGAGTGACCAGCTTCCAGCCGGCTATTGCAACCCTCCTCTCGATGGGGAGGGTGTGCTGCATCCGGGTGTTGTGGTGCCTCCGTGCGGGGGTGAGCCACTGGCAGAGCTCCAGGAAGGTCTGCCGGTGCATGCGGAAATTCTGCAGCCACGTGTCATCGTCCCACTCCTGCATGACCAGCTGCTCCCACCACTCGGAGCTGGGGGGCAGCTCCAGAGGCAGGGGAGCAGCCGGCAGGGGAGGAACAGGGGACCCCGGTGGTCGGGGCATCCCGGTCAGCCCCCGGGGAAGGGGCCCCTGCCAGGAGCTGCTGGGCAGTCCCCATGCAGCACCTAGCAGGGTGCTTGCTCCCTGGATGACAACCTGGAAGGCTTCCAGGTGCTGCTGCTGCTGCTGGGTGTCCATGGCTGCTGTGCGTCGGTCTGCGAGAGTGCGGCTACTGCTCTGCAGACCTCGTGCTGGGCAGGCCGGGTGTGTCTGGGAGGGGCCCTTTAAAGGGCCGGCTTGCTGTTGCCCTGGAAGGGCTAGTCCAGCCTGTGACCCCGTCCGTGGGCATTCATGGCCCCTTATTTCGAAGGGGAGCTCTTGTGTGTGTGAATGCTCTGTGTTTCCTTCTGGGGCAGCTCCTTTCCATGTTCCCCATCGCTACTTCGACGTTGAGCATCGACAGCGCCGGCCCCGGTGACGTGTGGACAATACATGTTGAAGTAGCCTATTTCAATGTCATTACTTCGAAGCAGGCTACTTTGACGTAGTGTCCTACTGTAGACGTAGCCAAAGTGAGTAACTTCTCTGTCTTTCACATTACAGGCTGGTGCCTGAGGAGTAGCTCCTCCTGCTCTGTGATTCTCCCAGCTCAATTAATGACCACAATTGTTTGGGTTTTCCCTGCCACTGAACAAATCAGTGTGCATGGAATTCACCCCGGGTGTGCTGCTCTTCTCCTTGGCCAAGCGAGCTTATGCTGTATTTAAGAACTAAGCTATTGTCATTTTGAAGGTGACCTAGTTCTAACATCATAAAAAGCAAACAACAAGCGGGTAGCACCTTAGAAACTAACGAATTTATGAGGTCATGGGTTAGACCAGGGGTGACCAACCTTTTTGCATTGGGGGCCACACGGTAATTTTTTACATGTTCTGGGGGCGAAACACAAAAGAACCTGAAACTTGACCCACCATCGCTAGGCTTAACCCCACCTCAGCTCCAAACTCCGCCTCCCCCCACATCCTCAGGAGTAAATCCTCTCTGCCCCACACTCACGCAGCGGGAAAAGACGTCACGGACTAGATTCTGGCCTGTGGGCCACACGTCGGCCACCTGGGTTAGACCCACTTCTTCAGATGATTGACGTCAGACTCCAGTCATCAGAAGAAGTGGGTCTCACCCATGAAAGGTCACCACCTAATACATGTCTCAGTTTCTAAGCTGCTTCAGGGCTGCTTGTTAGTTGTGAAGCTACAGACTAACACAGCTGCCCCTCTGAGATAATAAAAAGCAGAGGCTCCTGGAGACTGCAGCCTACAGCTGCTTCTCAGGGCTCATCTTCACTGCGAAATTAGCTTAAATTAACTTGGGGATTGTTCCTAACTTCACTCCTGCGCATACACAGAGACCCTCAATTTGAATGGGCTGGTGCTTTTTTATTAAATCAGTCTGGCTGGCCAGTCAGGGGTTAAGGATGGAAGCTCAGGTATACCTTGGATGGCAGCTTCAAACATGATCGCTCAGCAGTGTTCCCACAGGTTCGCATCACTCAAGTGCCACGGGTCCTCGGGCACCTTCCCACAATTCCTGCATGTGCCCAGAAAAGACAGGCTCATTCCTGTACCATGTGCTGCAACAGAGCATATAGTGCTCCCCGCTTAGTGCGCTGCTGGGAACCTGGGCAGTGCCCCCGTGTGCAGAGCCACCCGGGAGTGAGCACAGAGCCAAAGTGGCTGCGGCTGCATGGGGGGGATTTCACAGCGCAGCGACTTGTCAGTCCGACGAAGCTAACAGCAAGGCAGACGCCCCACTTGACTCTGCCGTGAGGAAGGCGCTTGTCACCACGCTCAGGGCCTGCCTTCCTGCCCCAGGGTGCCTCCTCTGACCTTTATGGCCACACCCCACTCAGCAAGAGCTGGGCCACACATTTCCGTTTTATAAAACGAAATTGTACATTGAATTCCACCAAAAAAAAACAACCCAACCCCACCATTTTCAGTGCTTTTTACCTGTTCCATCACATCTTTACAGGCCTCGAACCTGCCTCTGCTTCTTGTACTGTCACTCTGACGGACACACCCTCACCATCTGAGCCCCTCCAAGCCTATGCCAGGTCGCGTTCTGTAGCTGGCGTTCTCAGCTGGCTGCACTGTTGTGCTACACCAGTCAGTATGGCACCTCCGTGCGACACTGGAACTGACAACAGGTTTCTGCAAGTTATCTCAGCAGACGTCCTCTGTCTATTTTACTCCCATGTGATCCTGAGAAACAAAGCACATCACTTCAGTTCCCTCACCTTAAGTGCCATCAATCCAAATTCCCTTAGATGTGCTTAACTTTAATCATCCTTATCTCCCACTGACATCAGCCATGTGACTAAATGCTTTGCTGGACTGAAGCCAAAATCATGGGGCTCAGAGGTTGTACACCACAGTTGATCTCTGCTGTACACAAGGAGAGAGGCTGTTTTAGGACCTCTGCAAAGCAATGGGAAAATGTCAAGTGCTGTTTAATAATGTGCTCTGGCTACATCTGCACTACAACGGGGTTTCAAAAGGACGGCTTTCAAAAATGCACGTCGAAAGAGGCCTTTCGAAAAGGAGTGTCCGCACAGCCAAACAGGGATCAACAGTCTGACCCGCCCCTTCAAAAGAGCATGTCCACGCGGCCCGGGGTGCCCTTTCGAAAGTACAGGGCCAGGAATCGTCACAAGCAGGGTCACATGGTGGCTGAGACCTTCTGGGGCCGTTGCCAGCCGTTTCTTTAAGGGGTCCTCTCCGGGACCCTCGGCCTGCACACGCTGAGGGCCAGCTAGCTGTCCTGGGGCAAGCAGAGCAAAAACATGCAGAGGAGGCACTGCAGACCACCCTGTGGACCCCAAGCAGCTCCCTTCCCCAACCAAAGCTGTGGCCACAGTGCTGGCCATGGTCTTGCAGCAGCTTCAGGTGGCTACCTGCTGGCCACCCTCCTGGAAGCTGTCCTCAGGGCACGATGCCCTCGCCTGGTCCCCCAGGCCATCTGCCACTTGTGGGGCTATCCCACAAGCACAGACTGGTGGGAACAGCTGGTGCTGGAGGACGGGGGGTGACTGGTGGCTACAGAACTTCAGGATGACCGAGAGGATATTCCTGGAGCTGTGCCACTGGCTTGCCCCAGCCCTTCAGCACCATGACACCCGCATGATGCCAGCGCTCCCGCTGCAGAAATTGCCCTATGGAAACTGGCTACCCTGGGCAGCCACCGATCTGTTGGCCACCAGTTCAGGGTGGGCAGATCCACTGTCGGGGCTGTGCTTAACAAGGTAAGCCATGTTTGGGTCACACTCCCGCCACAGGCAGGGGGCAGGGGATGGTAGGGGAGCTCCCCGACAAGGGACACCATTGGGAAGAGGGGGGCAGCCCCTGGCGAGGATGGGGGAGAGGACATGTGGGCATGCAGGGGGGAGGGAGAAGGCATCCCCGGGAGGAATGACCTGTAGGGGATGGGGGAGGGGACAGGGCAGTGGAATTGGGGACGGGGACAGGGATGGGGATGGGGTCAGGGACAGGCAGGTTCTCCCCTCACACACTGCAGGTCATCCAGTCCATCAACAGTTTCCTCCTGTGGCAGCTGATCTGCACTGGCGACCTCGATGACACCCTCAAGGCATTCCATGAGCTGGGCTTCCCCAACAGACTCGGGGAGCTGCATGGCACCCACATCGCCATCTGGGCCCCAGAGCTCAGCAGCAGGGCCTATGTGAATCACAAGGGCTGCAACGCCGCGGTGCTGTAGGAGCTCACCGACACCAAGGGCTGGTTCAAGGATGTACGTGCGGGCTGGGCCAGCCGCGCCCATGATGCCTGGATGTTCCGGAACTTGGGGCTGTGTCACCGTTTGGCTGAGGGGAACTTCATCCCCTGGGAGGGGTAGCTCCCCGTGGGGGACACCACAATGCCACCCTTCATCATGGCTGACGCAGCCTATCCCCTGAAGGCCTGGCTGATGCGGCCACGTACGGGTCACATCCAGTCTGCCTAGGACATTTTTAATGAGCAGCTCAACCGGGCCCTGAATATGCATTCGGCTTCCTCAAAGGGCACTTCTGCTGCCTGCTAATGAGGCTGGAGCTTGGCTTTGCTAACATCCCAGCCCTGGTCAGGGCATGCTGCACCTTGCACAACCTCGTGGAGGTGAAGCACGAGCCCTTCGTACGGGGCAGGCCACCTGGGCTGCCAGGCCCAGAAGGATAGGGTGTGGGTAGGGGAGGCCCTGTGTGAGGCCTTCACCCAGGAGCCACACTGACCTCCCCCATGCATGTGCCTCCCCACCCCATGTACACCCCCTCCACCCCCACACATGCACAGGGGACACAGGGGTAACCACAAATAAATGATTTACTGGGCACCTAACCAATCTTTGTGTCTATGTGACCTTGTAAACTGTGTACCTGGGACTGGGGGAACTATGAACTGGGGGGGTGGGGAGAACTATTTGCAGGGGTGGCTTGAGCCAGGGCAGATGCACACCAATGCTACAGGAGAGCTGGCGGTTGGGGTGGGGGGCCTTAACCTTTGATGGGGGTCAAGGGACGGGATCCCCATCTCCCGCGTGTGCCCCTACCCTCCCCCCTGGGGTCCAGAAGCCCCATTGAGTGTGGCTGGGCCGAAGTGTCCGCTGCCTCGCCGCGGTTGGCACAGTGGGGGGGATCGTGAAGAGCTGCCTCTGCATGACTGGCCCTGCCACAAACACGCGCACCAGCTGGAGGAGGCTGGCTGGCGGGAGGTGGGTTGGGATCAAGGCAGCGATATCGGGCTTGTGGCAGGGGCTGGTGTGTGGGGGGAGAAGTTGGAGCAGGGGGAGGTTGAGGGGGCGGGGCCAGGGAGAGGTTGGGGGGGCAGGTGACAAAGGGGAGGGGTGGGTACAGGAGTGGCTCATGAGGGGGCGGCAGGTGGGGCCAGGTGGATGGTCACAGCCTGGGTCCAGGCATCCAGGTTGGATGCCATCCTGTCCCAGGCCTGCCACCCCACCAAGAGCCACACTGCAGCATGCCTGCGAAGTGCCGCAGGGCTATGGCGTGGGCAAGGTCCCCCGGGTCCTCGTCTCTACCCTGGCAGCGCCAGTGTACGGCCTGGCGGCAACCCCGTTCCATCCCTGGTTGGGGTCTGGGCATCTCCCCTTCACCCTCAGTGGCTGGGCTCCTGGCCAATGGATGGAGCTCACCCAGCTGCTGGGTGCTGGAGCTGTGGGGACAGAAGGGGACAGAGGAATGGGCCATCAGTCCTGTGCCATGGCTCCTGTGTCCCTGCCTCTCCCCTCCCCATCCTGGGGTTCCCTGTGATGTCTGGATCCCAGGGTTCCCCACAAGGGTCACAAGGGTGCAGGTGTGGGATTCCTTCTGCCCCTCCCCTCCAGTCTCTCCATGGCTGTGCCGCCTGTGGTGCTGTCCAGGTTGTGCGGTGCTGAGTGCCGAGTGCCAGCCCCCCAGGGCCCAGGGAGCATGGCTCTCTGGTGCCGGCAGCTGTGTGGGTGTACTGTGGCTGCCCTTGGTGGGACTGACCGCCCCCTCCCAGGTTACAGGGCAACCAGCATGCCTAACACCTAGTTGAGGGTCCCTCCAGGAACTAGGGCGAGGTATGGGCGGAGGGTCCCAGCTGGACAACCCAGATGTGATGTCAATGACGAGGGCCCCCTCGCTTGAGCTCTTGTTGTCTTCATGTAAGTATTTTGCTGTAAGTTAAAAGGTAAGGTGTGTTTCAGTAAATGGAAAGAAAATAGTTCAAATGGTATCTGTGCATCTATCATATTACACTTATCTGTGGAAACTGGATGAGTACTTTGTAAAAAAAAAAACTTATCAGTCAAACGTTGCCTTTTTGTTTCCTTGCAAATTATTTGCAACATACTTCAGTTTTCTCTAATTTATTTGCCACTTCAGATTATTTGCAGGGACTAATTTGTGGTCTTGTAGATAGTTCATTGTGATGTTTCAGAATTTGTGCTCACTTGATTGGACACAGTTCACATGATGTTGTTCCTGTCACTTAATTGGGTTGGTATAACCCTTAGAATCAGGTTTTTGGTACAAATATTCACAATTACAATACAAAATTTCTTAAAATATTCTGGAGTATTTACTTATCAGATTTTGAAAATGAAATAAAATGTTCTTACTTGCAAAATTGTTATTCAGAATATTTTTCTGTGACTAAGCACGAAACCACAGATGACATTATTTTGTTTAAAATCCATGCTGAATTCCCTCCCAGGTTTCTCCTGGCTGTTTTCAGGGGATTGTGTTAGCGTTGCGTCAGATAACACAAATCTCATGATCCAGACTAGTGCCAGACCAAACGTTGCTTAGGCCAGGAACATCTTTGGCACCCCTCTCCATCTGGTAAACTTCTGAGTACCTATAGCACTCAGAGCCCACCCCCCACCCCCCTCCCCAAGCTGGTACCCCAAGAGGTCACTTGCCACTAAGTCTGGCCCAGCTCTTTATACGGGGAGGCCTGAGACACTGAGGCTCCTGGTGAATTGTTTGCAGCTGTGCAATGCAAAGTGAGTATCAAAACCAGCTGCACCGGCATAGCGCGATTGTGTTTTATCAGGTGTAACTGACTGTGCGAAGTTCAAGGCAGAGAAACACCAGGCCCAGTAAACATATACCAGTAATGACTGATGGTAAATAATTTTCTAGAGTGCTTTGCACACTCTTCTATGCTAGTGAGAGATTATAGATGAATAATACAAACTCTTGGACTTCCCGGCACCTGTCATACAAGGACACACCCTTTGTGTCTTCTCTCAAATACCTGGAATCACCCAAACAAAAGACCCTGAAACTTCTCGTGCTCTTTCTCAACTCAGAGTGAACAGTTATGAAAAATTTGGGGAAATTTTACCTTACTACTTTTGGAGCATCCCTCAGCCCATGAAAACCCCATGTGATCGCTGCAGTAAACCTTCCATCTGACAGACCCTGGCACACGGGATTTCAGTAATAACAGGCGCTGCCTGCCAGCCTCTCCCCTGCGCCCCCAAATAAATGCTGGAGACTCACTAGAGCCACCGCGGGGGCTGGAGGAGCCGCAGCGCTGAGAGCTCAGGAGGTGGAAGGAGCCAGGCTGGTGTCCAGCTCCTCTGCTAGGGAGAGGGAGGTGTGAGGGGAAGAGCGGGGCAGGAGGGGGAAGGGAAGTGGGGGCAGAGGACAGGAGTGAGTGATGGGCTGGCAAGGTCAGTGCACCGTCACACAGTACAACAGGCTCAGGCATTAACCGACACCCCTTCCCCATCAGTCCCGTAAATGCAGGTTTGCTGTACTATTTCTGAGACTTCGCTGGATAAGACAGAAATAATTTCTTTAACAGCCCCCAGTGTTTCAGAGCTGAAAGTCACACACAATAGGTGCGGGAGGGGGTGCCTGTGGACGGTGGGCAGTACACAAGGCTGCCTGGCCATGCCTTCGCATAGAAGCTGCCTGGAAACAGGAGATGCCACTTCTTGCAGGAGCTGCTTAGAAGATAAGAACATAAGAATGGCCATACTGGGTCAGACCAAAGGTCCATCCAGCCCAGTATCCCGTCTGCCGACAGTGGCCAATGCCAGGTGCCCCAGAGAAGGAGAACAGAAGACAATGATCAAGTGATTTATCTCCTGCCATCCGTCTCCTGCTCCTGCTTGAGGAGGTAACTGTGGCCTGGAGCCTGCACCCCGGAGTCCCCTTCCTTCATGCCTCAGTCCCCAGTCCTGCTCCTCCTCCTGTCCTCTGAACACCTCTGCCCCTGCCCAGGGAACTCTCCTGCACCTCTACCCCTCATCCTCAACCTCAGCCCAAGCCCTCGGCCCCCACTCCAATCCCTGCCCCGGCACAGAGTCTCCCCTTGTCCCCTCAGATCCTCATTTCTCACCCCACCAAGATCTCACACTCCCAGCCGTAGTCTGCACCCCCTCCTGTTCCCCAGCCCCACTTCTGTGAGCATTCATCGCCCTCCATGCTCGGCTGTTTTTGCCCACCTGGGACTAGCCCCTGGGGTTGAACAGGGACAACACATGGATGGTAGGGTCTCAGCATTGGCAAGGGTTCCATGCTGAGAGCCGTGAATGTTGAATTTTGTGAATATGGCTCCTGCCTGGAACCTGGCTGCTGGCACTCCTGCCTGGATCCCTGGAGAAGTGGCAGCTACTGGCAACGCTGCCCAGGGCTGTGGGGGAAGCTGCCACTTGGCCACTTGCGAATAATTGAATTTGCGACCATTAAGTTTGCGAATCCTGAGACCCTACTGTACCTCCCAAGAGGCGTCATGGGACCTGGGAGCAAAGGTGTGCTTTGTGATGTTCTCAGAACCTGAGCAAATGGAGTCAAATGCCCCAGCACGTCCTTCGTCTGGAAGGAGGCTCGCGAGCACTCTACCTTCCTGGAAAGAGACCCGCGGTTTGGAAGTCTGGTAGTCGATTAACCCAACAAAATTTAGGGCTAATGAGAAGTCAGAGTTGTCTGATTATGTTGAGTTTCATATGAAAACGTGAATTAATCATGAACAGAATTTCCCTTTGCGTAACTGGAACTTTCCATTTTCCAAAGGCTTCTAATGGCTTCCCTGAGTCCACATCCACCTCGCCTCTGAGCAGGTATAGCACTGTCCGGTATCAGCGCTGACTTTCCCGCAGCCCTCCCACTCAGGCAGAGCTCGCCTCTGCGGAGAGAGAGAGCGAGAGATAGATAGAACAAGAGGATCAGGGGTGTTACAATGGCAGCTCCACTGAGCTTGGAGGGGTGGGGGGAGAGATACAGCAGCCCATTTCATTGAATGAAGATGCTGAAATGAGCAGCTGTTTCTAAGACAAATGCATTTTCAAAATGGAATTATCAATATATTGATTCAGAAATTTGTAGTTCATGCTTCATGAGCAAATGTCTCTGGCAGCTCTCCATGCATCATAGTCACAGGGGGAGAAGGCACCGCCAGGGTTGTCTCATGTACCCCCTCTGCCAAGATGCAGGGCTTACTGAGGCTGTTTGAGGTCACAAATAAATCCTTCCATTTTATGTACAAGGTTGCAATAAGTGGTGCTTATGTTCCAGGCTGAGTTTGGAGCCCTCTTGCTAATTAGTACAGAGAGGCTCTTGGCTGAACACTGTCAGATGGAAGGAAAGGGGAAGAGATGCCCGAGCCATGGAGTGAATATTTTCAATCCCTTTCCCCCACAGCTGGGTCACATGAGCACTATCCAGGAGCATATATAAGAGTGGGTAAGGGGATTACGTGTGTTTTAGCAACATTAAGAAACCATTATGAAGCAGAAAGTGGGCCTCAAGATCAGTCAAGAGACGACCAGGTTGATGTGCATTAACAACAGACAGGAACACGAAATTACAATTGAAGGAAAAGCTGTGCAAGGCACTGACCAGTTTGCACACTTGGGGAGTGTTATCAGCAAGAGTGGGGGCACTGAAGGGGTCATCAGTGTGAGAATACAAAAGACACAACAAGCCTTTGCCATACTACAACCAGCCTGGCGTAAAAGAGCCATTTCAACAAGAACCACACTGCGTATTTTCACTTCCAATGTGAAATCAGTGCTGCTGTACGGCTGGAGACATGGCACATTGTCCAGAGCAACACTAAGGAAATTCATAAGTTCGTCAATAAATGCCTCAGACACTTTCCCCAGCTGCAGCGTGATGATGGGATGCCAAATGAAATCTTATGGACCAAAACACACCAGAAGCCAATGGAGGTCCAGCTCAAGAAGAGACAAGGGCAATGGGCGGGTACTGCGAGGAATGTATCATGAGACAAGCGTCAGAATGGAATCCAAAGGGAAAGAGGAAAAGGGGATGTCCCAAACAAACATGGCAAAAAAGCTTCCTGGATGAAGTGAAAGCAGCCGGCTTAATGTGGGATCAAATCAAGACTATTGCCAAGGATTGCAAGAGCTGGAGGATGACTGTGGAGGCCCTATGCTCCACTAGGAGCTCAAAGGATTAGTCGTCAGAAATCATCATGAAGCTGATTTAAACTGTGGCTTACAGAAAACTGCTGAATAATAACAAGGGGAAGTTGGGCTGAAACTTAATTCCCACGTGTCTCTGAGTACTGTGTAAAAAGTCACACCTACATCACCTTCCCATATAGTTTGGAGACCTGGGGGGGTTACTATGGGCCAGGAGAATGGTGGGCTGCCGGATCCAGGGAGATATGTTTGTATAGTGCAGGAGAGCTTCTGCGGGACTGGAGGGTGACTTGTATGTCCTTACACACACACACACACACACACACTGCCCAGCTCTGGTATCTTCCTCTTACTCCTGCCCCTTCAAAACTCCACATTACTCCATCTCTAACCACGCCCGAGCTTTGCTGCCTGAGAGAGCTGCAGGCTCCTCTACCTCCGGCCTTCTTGCTGAGAACTCTTCTGTGATGCACAGCAGGGAGCACGAGGCTGGCGCAGAGCTGCATTGTGAGCAGGGGCCCATCTGGGGCAAAGAGGCAGCTGTTCGTTGCCATGAGTGGATACAGTCTGGAGCACGTGTCCAGTGGAGGAGCCTGTCGATGGAACTAGTTCTCATTCTGAGCCAAGCTTCGCGTGACGGAGTGAGGGATCCTTGACTTGTGAGTTGTCCTCTGGCAGCGCCCGGTCCGCTAGGCCCTAGTTCCCTTCTGGGGGACCCAGGTTCAATTCCGGGCACCCACCGCTGTGGCCCACTGCAGCCTTGGTCCAGCTCCTCACCGCAGGGGCAGACCACCGTTTGTTAGGGCTACCCTGGTGCGCGGCTAGGTGCAGCACAAGGGGGGAGGGAGGGACTCAGGCCCACCCACTACTCTGAGTCCTGGCATAGGGACCCTCAGTTACTGTCACACCTGGGCTGGAGAACAAATGAGGACAAGGAAAAGGCGGCACCTGGGGATAGGCTCTTGGACAAGAAGGAGCAACGTTCCCACCAACCCTCCATGCCCCCACCTCATCCCCAGGCTTTACCCACCTCAGCTCCCTCACTGCCCCCCAAGCTTAACCCGTCTCAGCCCCACACCAGCCCCCACCCCAAGGCTGAACCCCTCTCAGCCCCAAACCCACCCCACCCCCAGGATTAACCCCTCTCAGCCCCAAACCCACTCCCCACCCCCAGGTTTAACCCATCTCAGCCCCAAACACGCCCCCCACCCCCAGGCTTAACCGCTCTGAGCTCCAAACCCACCCCCACCTCCAGGATTAACCCCTCTGAGCCCCAAACCCACCCCCCACCCCCAGGATTAACCTGCCTCAGCGGACAAGCTCCTCCATCTGTGCACGGGGCAGCTCCTCACCCTTCTTGCGGAAGATCTCCTACAGCTTGCCCTGCAGGTGCTCGTTGTACTGGCGCCTGTGCTCGTGCAGCCATTGCCTTTTCCTCAGTGGGGCTGCACGGCACCAGCAGGGGCAGACGCCACCTCCTGCCCCCCAGCTGTCTTGCAGGCTTAGCACTTTCCCCACCTGCAGCGTGGGAGGCTCCCTGCCTGGCCCCCAAGGAAATAACAGAACTCAGTGTAATTGGTGTAAGAGCCGGACCCTCCCGCTGCCCTGCCAGCCTTTACACCAATTGCATTGAGTTCCATTATTTCAGTGGCAACAGGGTGGGGAGCTGTAAGAGGAGTAAGCACTGGCAGTACCTGGAGCCACAAATGAACAGGTAAGCCTCAGGTGATCCTTCCCCTGTAACCTAGTGCCAGACTCTGACCATCAGAGGCCAGGGACACATTCCTGCCCAGCCTGGCTCATAGCCATTAACGGACGTCACCTCCATGAATTTACAGGAAACTCTTTTCTATCCGGCAGTCTATCATCTGGAACTCTCACATAACCGGCATTTCAACAATAGGTACATTGGAGTTATGTTTTCCACAAGTACAGTACAGCAAAAGGAAATACAAATACATCCAGCAAATCCAATATAAGTGTACAGCGTACTACTGTTGTTGGTAATTAAAGTATTCTGCATACATTTTTGTTTGCTTCTTAATATCTAATCCTGGTTTTATTTAGTGTTATGCATTGCTAGGTATACCTCTCTATTGTCAAGAATATTTGAATATCCGGTGACCTCCCAGTCCCAGGGCTGCCACTTATGAATGAGTTTACTCTAGTTAGTTCTTTTTTGAACCCATTAAAGTCCTGGGCTTCACAACATCCGCTGTCAAGCAGTTCCACAGGTTGACTGTGTGTTGTGTGAAAAACTACTGCCTTTTATTCATTTTCAACCTGCTACCCACTAATTTCATTCAGTGACCCCCCTAGTTCTGTAATTCTTTCTTCCAAACTAAACAAACCCATTTTTTTCATTTCTCCTTCACAGCTCATGGTCTCTAGACCTTTCATCATTTTTGTTGCTCTTCCCTGAACCTTCTCCAATTTCTCCACATCTTTTGTGAAATGTGGAAGACAATGGGGTGCAAATCAGAGGGTAGAGAGGCAGAAGGAGCGGGTATTAAGAATTAGGTTAAGACAAGTATGCAAACAAGCCCCTATAGTGACCCAGAAAATTCCCATCCTAATTCAAACCACGTGTTAATGTCGAATTTGAATATGAAAGTGAGTTCAGCAGCCTCTCTTTGAAGAATGTTGTGAAAATGTCTCTTCAGTAAGACGCACACTCTTAAGTTGTTAACAGAATGGCCCACTCCATTAAAATGCCGACTCTGTTACATTTTGAATCTCACTGTGTATTTTAGAAATGTGCATCGGTCTGTCTGGTCATTGGTCTCAGTCCATCTGTTCCAGAGCTCCTTCTAAAAGGTAAGCATCAGGACCACGAAATTCGGTACGTGGCTTCCTGTTAGCATAACTTAAGGCCAGTCAGGGATGGGTTGTGTCAGGACAATGGGGCAAGTGCGGAATGTGGTAGTTTCATACCAGAAGGAAAAAGGGGGTGAGTGCTGGCACGGATAGTTACATTCACACATGACCATGGAGGACACCAAGCACAGGGGCAGGACTGACCACTGGAGGACTATAGCCTCTCTGCAAGCAGCCACACACCAGCAGCACCCGCCACCTCGGCCTTCCCCATGGAGTAGCTGCCAAGCACAGTGTGGTTCCTGCTGCCCAGGGGCCTGCCTTAATCAGCACCAGCCTCCCCGGGAAGAAGCTGATGGCTAGGATGCATCCCACCCCCTGCCTTGTGCTGGTGTGAAGCCAGAGCATGGTGTGTCTGCTCCTGCCCCATCGCCCCAGCCTGGCCCCGGGGAGAAGCCAATGGCCACCCCCATCTCCTGCCCTGAGCACCCCTTCGCTGGGTCCCCCCTCCTCTCAACCCCCTACCCTGACCCCTGCACGCCCCACACTCTCCAGCCTCCTGCCCTGAAGGACCTGAGCAATGCTGGGTATGTCTCCTAGTTCGCTATATTGGCCCGTGTCAAAGACCTGTAAATCCTGTAGCACCTCAGTGACACGCCTCTGAAAAGTACTTCCCACATGTCGACATCCAACAGATACAATCTGAACCCTCTGCGGCAGTGTTGCGCAAACTTAGAACATTGCGTGCTCCTCTGGGGACCTCAGCCGTACCGGCATACGCCGGTGTACCCCTCTCCCAGTGCCAGCCCAGCGCCTGTAGCCTGACGTTTACTCATTTGTTTGCTGCTGTGTAACCCTTGAAATCCTTCTGCATACCGCCAGTGGTGTGTGTCCCATGCTTTGGGAAACGCTGCCCTCAAGGCCAGATTCCACTGGGAAGACAGGCTGTTCCCAGGCATCAGCCTCCAAGGGAATTTGCCAGGTTGTACTCTGGTCCAATCCAGAGTACCTATGAATTTGCTCCCCACCAGGAGATCCAGTAGGTTCTCTGTCCAGGGTGTGGAGTGAGGATCAGGTTGAATGGTGGCGCTGCTCCTTCTAAGATCCACACAAAATCTCCCAGAAATGGGACTTGCATAGAAATAAGCAGAAGATGAAACAGTTTCTTCTGGGGATGTGTTTATAAGAAAAAGCAGCAAGTTAAGGACCTGAAGAGCTGCTAAAAAGATCTCACAGCACAAAATAGGAAATAACGGAAGGAATTTTAGCAGAGGAAAAGCGAGAGGCACTATGAGAAGATGAAGCAATGAATGAGAGGAAATGATCTTATGAGACATAAAAGTTCATATGAAGAAACTATTTTTACATGGCGAAAAATTCTTCAAAGAGACACTAATAAAGACCATCTATCCTGCAGCGTAGTGCTGGGCGGGTTGAAAGGGTGGTGCTGCTTTCAAAGACAAAAGTACTACAAGATCCCCTTGGGTAACCAGAAAATGAAAACATCACAACTGTCACAATATGCTTCTGTCTTTTCAGGGAGCAGTGCCCACTGCACAGCCCAACCGCCTGAAAAGTGGAGCCAGGCAAAAATTTTCAGACAAAAAATATATTAAATTGAAAAAGTGGCCTTTTTTCTACATCTGGGCCGTGTCTACACTAGCCCCATACTTCAAAATGGCCATGCAAATGGCCATTTCGAAGTTTACTAATGAAGCGCTGAAATACATATTCAGCACCTCATTAGCATGCGGGCGGCAGCGGCACTTCGAAATTGATGCAGCTCGCTGCTGTGCGGCTTGTCCATGCGGGGCTCCTTTTCGAAAGGACCCTGGCTACTTCGAAGTCCCCTTATTCCTATGAGTGGATGGGAATAAGGGGACTTCGAAGTAGCCGAGGTCCTTTCGAAAAGGAGCCCCGCATGGACAAGCCGCACAGCAGCGAGCTGCATCAATTTCGAAGTGCCGCTGCCGCCCGCATGCTAATGAGGTGCTGAATATGTATTTCAGCGCTTCATTAGTAAACTTTGAAATGGCCATTTGCACGGCCATTTCGAAGTTTGGGGCTAGTGTAGACATAGCCCTGATGTTTTACTGGAAAAAGCTTTGTTTTCTCAAATTTTTCCATTTTGTTTTCAAAATTGGAAAATAAAATGCATTTATTCTTTCATTTTTTCATTTTCAGTTTTTCAGTTATTGGTGGTTCATTTTGTCCTCCTTCTCCTGCCCACTCCCCTTTTTGGTGCAAAGTATAAAAGGAAAAGAAGACAAAAAATCAAAATCAAAATAGGAAAAAAAAAACCCCACATTTCAAACCAAAATTATTCTTTCTGAAAAGCTGTGGAATGAACATGTTTTCAATATTTTCAAAAATTTTCATTACTTTTTAAATTCTATTTTCAGCCATCTTGACTTGAAAGCAATTGGCCTGATTCTGCTCTTGATTTCACTTATATAAATTAAGAGCAACTTCACTAGGTGAAATACAGTTGAACTAGTGGAAAATGAGGACTTCAGGTCAGAATCAGGCCCTATGGAAATGAGGCAGCTAGTAAAACTCTGGGAGAGAAGTGAGCTCCTTCTTGCAGAAGCAAAAGACAACCAGCAAGCACAATAAAAATAAATGACAGTATTGCATGTCAGCAGTGTTCTCTGTGTGAGCGCTTATGAAACTGAATGCTGAACTGGTGGATGCAGAGGTATTTCCAAAACTTATGGGCTACATCTACACGTGCCCCAAACTTCGAAATGGCCACGCAAATGGCCATTTCGAAGTTTACTAATGAAGCGCTGAAATGCATATTCAGCTCTTCATTAGCATGCGGGCGGCAGCGGCGCTTCAAAATTGACGCGGCTCGCCGCGCGCTGGCGCGTCCAGACGGGGCTCCTTTTCAAAAGGACCCCGCCTACTTCGAAGTCCCCTTATTCCAATGAGCTGATGGGAATAAGGGGACTTCGGAGTAGGTGGGGTCCTTTCGAAAAGGAGCCCCGTCTGGACGTGCGGCGAGCCGCGTCAATTTCGAAGCGCCGCTGCCACCCGCATGCTAATGAAGAGCTGAATATGCATTTCAGCGCTTCATTAGTAAACTTCGAAGTGGCCATTTCGAAGTTTGGGGCACGTGTAGACACGGTCATGGTGACCTTCAAGCTCACGTCTCTGAATGTTATCGGCAGCCCCAACCCTAAGGTCTTTAAATCTGAGCACGGATCATGAATGTGTTTGTTCTGTGAGGAGCTAACTTGCAAAATGTGAAATTTTGGGGGAGTGAAATCACGTGTGGAGATCGTCTCCTGCTTTCCTAGTGACTGAAGGAGGCTGCATCGGCTTTTTCAAACAGCTGAAGCCGTTTGTAGTGCAAGAACCTTTGAGGAAAGAAAACTAAAGAAAGCGAATCTGTTTCCTGCTTTGATTGTTCTGTGCCCCAGATCCTCCTGTGCAGTTATTTCTTTCATCTCTCTCTTTCGGTTTGGGTGAGACACGTTTAAATGACATTTCAGTCATATCTGGGCCTGGGGCCTGCCCTCCGCAAGGACTGCATTTCACCTTCCACGAACTTCTGGGGCAGGCTGAGAGCGCTTCCCTAAGGGAGTGCCCAGTACCCAGGAGAGTGGCAAATCATCACTGGAGAAGGGAAGATGCCCTTGGCCTCTCTGAGCCAGAATCAGAAGCAGAAGCATCGTTCCAGGTGTTTTGGTTTAAGGTCTTTATTGCTCGCTAAAGGCAAACGCCTGCGACGCCAGGTTCGAAACCCAGCTCATGGCTTGTCACGCTGCAGGCAGCTCGCTTGTGCCACCTCCGGGCACCGCAAGAATGGCTGGTCCCCGTTGGAAGCCTCGCAGCCGTGGCGAGCACGCGCCTGGCGCGGGGAGGCGGGACACAGCTGCGCCGAACTGGAGCGTGAGTAGTTTCCTACGTGAGCCTGGCCTGGAACGACACCTCCGTCTGCACTTCCAGCTCGTGCAGGGTCTGCACGTGCCGCACCCGCCCAGGGACACGCTTCTTCACGCAGCTGTGACGGGGCGTTCCAACCCTGCACTGAGCTGGGGGGGTGATGGTGTGTTCCAACCCTGCACTGAGCGGGGGGGTGATGGGGTGTTCCAACCCAGCACTGAGTAGCGGGTGAGAGCCAGGCCTGTTGGATAGAAAAGGCCCCGGCCCTGAGGCCCTGCTGGGCATGCTCTAGCTGTAGACTGGGTATAAAGGGCTGGTGAAGCCTGGTGGTTGGGGCTGGCCAGCAGTGGGGAAGGAGCTTCCACTGGAGCCATGGCTGCCCGAGTGGCGGCAGGCGCGGTGGCGGCAGCTGGAGGAAGACCAGCCCAAGTGGAGACTGCGGACGCACCAGGAATGAGGTAGGAAGTACCCAGGGTGGGGGAACTGGGAAGGTTCCCCGTGAGCTCAGCGTGTTGCGGTGAGGATCCCTGCTGAGCTGGTGGCTGGGAGCACACACCCACCACGAACAGGGCCCTGCGCTGGAACTTGGTGGAGAGGGTGAGCCCAAGCTCCCCTACCCCCGCCTCCCTGTGAGCCGGAGGCAGGGAGGACCGAGGCCTCAGAGGCCTGACTGGGTAGCGAGGCCCTGTGAACTAGGACTAGGCCACTGGGGCCTGACTGGACTGTGGAGCCCTGAAGGCAATGTAGGAGCACCTGGGAGCAAGGCGGAGCAGGAGACCCTGCCACATCAATGCACAGTCAATCTGCGGAACTCCTTGCCACAGGATGTCATGAAGACCAGGACTTTGTCAGGGCTCAGAGAAGAGCTAAATAAACTTGTGGAGGTTTGGTCCATCAATGTCTATTAGCCCTGATAGGTGAGGATGGTGTCTGTGGCCTGTTTGTCGGAAGCTGGGACTGGATGGGGAGGGATCACTGGAAGACAGGATCCTGGGCTTGCTGGACCTTTCATCTGATCCAATATGTCCTTTTGCAGCTGCATGGTCCTGTGGAGCAAGAGAGAGACAGTCTTTGTGCTAGGGCTCCTCCGGCACGTGGGGATTCCTAGCTTTACTTAATTTCACACAGAGGCCACGGCTCACCCTCTGGGACCCATTAGGAGGTGCTGTGCCACAGGGAAGAAGGGTCTTGGACACTGGGCATCCAAGCTGGATTGGACCCTTGCCTGGAGTGACTCCTCCCTGCCCCATCTCTGCCCTGGAAAGAATCCCAGGTGCTTCCTTGACCTGTGCTGACAGCCCCAGTGGCTGAAAGATGGGAGAGGGGTAAGCTGCCATGAGAGGACCCTGGGCAGAGCACAGCCAGGAAGGACTGGCATGGCTCCAGCCGTCTGTGCGGGCAGAGAGCCCAAGGGCCAGTACAAGGGGGATGCTCTACTGGCAGACACTCAGCTGCTGCAGCAAGAAGGGTGGGATAAAGATCTATAAGGAACAAGCAGGTGAGGGGCCCCAGGCCAAAAGGGAGGGTTTCAGCCTTCTTTGGGCCTTGCACCATCTGGCTCTCGAGGGAAGTCAAAGCGGATGGGGGCTGGGTAGTGGCGGGTAGGGGGCGTTGAAAATTTCCTAGCTTGAAAAATCCCAGGGAAGAACGTGAAAAGCCCACACTGGGTTTCATGAGATGAAATATCAACTGCACCCTCCCCGATTCACTCCTGAGTACAGTAACCTTGGACACAGGGCACACACACGTCATCCAAACACAATGCCTGCAATTCTGTAAGCAGAAGCAAAGGTACAGTAACCCTGTTCCCAGCCTGATCTTTCAATAGGCCCTTACCCCAGGTGCGTCTCTCCCTAGATCTACTGCTCTTTCTTCTTTCCAGCCTGGGGCCACTGTCACCATTTGGCCAAACCAGTCCAGATATGTTCCAGCACCTTCAGTGGATGTTGACCTAGCTGGACAGGGCAGGCCGCACTTCTAAACCATACCACTATTCTGAGTTCATCTGTCTTGCTTTCTGCCACAAGCTTCCATCATTTTGATGCAACAATCTGATGTGCCCTCCTTTGCCAACAGAGACCTTCCGTGTTAATGGTAGAAGAGAATGAGGAACATGGGGATGATTATGTTCCATTAGCATCATTTCAGCCTTGTTTGGGCTCAGCCTGCAGGGCAGCCTGGGTACATGGAGTCAGTGGTGTTGAGTACACAGAGGAAAGCTGACACAGCTTCTGTGAACAATTTGTTTCATTTTGTTCCCGGGGCAGTTCCAGTTCTTTATTGTTAATTAGAACAAGACAGATTTCCATTCATGACAGTTGCAACATCAGCCTCACGTTTGTCGAGTCCCCCTGAAGCCTTCAGTTGTTCTTGTACAATTTACTTCTGCAGAAACTCTCTGCTTTTGTGCGTCACTGGCTGCATTGTGATCACAGACATCTCTTGCTCACTACAAGTTCCAGCATTGCAGCTGGATTCGGATGACATTGTGTAATGGAGTGGGGGGAGTGCATGTGTGAGTCGGGCTGGATGTCTGAGGCAAGCAGCAGCTCCCAGTGGCTAAGGATGACCCTGGGGCTACAACTGGCAGGTGACACCTCTGCCTGAACAAAGAGCAGGGAGGAGCTGAGCTGGGTTTTTGAATCGGGGGTGGCAGTTAGAGGCTAGGAAAAGGGAGAGCTGGAAGGCAGCCAGCCTGAGGAGGAGGAAGCTACACCCCAGAGGGGCACCCCTCGGGGTCTTCTCCCCAGGACAGGTTGGAAGGACTGTCTCTGGCTGCTGTGCTGTCGCTTCTGTGAGAACCTGGACATCTGTTGCCTAATAAACCTGCTGTTGTACCTGCTGAGTGAGAGTCTCTCCTGCCAGCGGACGGGGTGCAGTGCAGGGGGACCCCTGAACCCCATCACACTGGTGTCAGAAGTGGGATGCACTGCACCCACGGATGAGCTCCCAGCAGTGGCTGACTGAGCACCAGAGAAGGAAGGAGCCTCACAAGAGCCGGAGGGGGAACAGAGCCATTCCTGCAGCTGCTGCTGGTGAGTGGATACCCCGGGAGATAGCGGGGAGATGGATTATACCCGACTCCTGAAGGCAGAGCTAGCGGGGCTGTGCAGAGAGAGGGGCCTGACCGTGGGGAAGGCGACCAAGGCCCAGCTGATTGCACAGCTGGAAGAGAATGACCGATCCGGGGGGGCAGAGCCTGTCCCGGCAGAAAGTGGCTGGTCAGCCTCGGGAAGCGTTTCGGATTCTCCGACAGGAGCAGGGGCTCGACGCCGTCAGACAGACGCGGTGCCCACCAGGTCGCGCTCAGCTAGCGGTGGTCCATCGCGGGCAGAGTCCCCCACCGCAGAGCTGCGACGGCTGGAACTCGAGGTGAAATTAAAGGAACTGGAGCACCAGGAATGGGAAAGAGAGCGTGAGCGCCAGGAACGGGAAAGAGAGTGTGAGCGCCAGGAACAGGAAAGAGAGTGTGAGCGTGAGCGCCAGGAACGGGAAAGAGCGCGTGAGCACGAGTGCCAGCTACAAGAGAGACAGCGGGAGGAAAGAGAGCGAGAGCGTGAGGAGAGAGAGCGAGAGCGGGAGCATGAGCGAACCATGGCAGAGGCGAGACGCCAAGAGGCCCCAGCTGCGGTAAGCGGGGAGAGGGCCAGACGGCTCGGGGTGGCCAGTCACTTGGAGACGCGTGTGCTGGCCCAGTGTCAGGACCCAGGGGACATGGACGAGTTCCTTACCGCCTTTGAGCGAGCCTGTGAGTTGCATGAGGTTCCCCCAGATGAGTGGCTCCGGCACCTCACCCCCTTGCTGGGCCAGAAGGCCGCAGCGGTGCTCAGCCAGCTGGTGGGGCTGCAGCCTGGGGACTATGAACGGTTCAAACAGGCCCTGCTGCATAAGTTCGGGCTGACTCCGGAGATGTACAAGAAGAAGTTCCAGGAGGCGCAGAAGAGGCCAGAGGAAACCCATGTAGATACAACCGCCCGCCTGAAGCAATACTACCAGAAGTGGGCGTTCGGAATGGGAGTCCAGTCCGTAGAGGAACTGGTCGAGCTGGCGGTCCTGGAGCGATTCTACGAGATGTGCGCACCTGACCTGAGGGTGTGGCTCGTGGACCGGAAGCCAGGGGACTCACATGATGCAGGGAAACTGGTAGATGACTTCACAAACAGCCGGGCCAGGTTTGAAAGTGAGCCCCACAAAGAGAGGGAGTCTCGGAGAGAGAGGGAGTCCCGGAGGGAGAGGGAGTCCTGGAGAAACCGAGAATCTCAGAGAGACCGGTCCCTAACTGTACGACAAAGGGGACCACCTCTTGGGCAAGCCCAGGAAAGAGGGGCCAGCCACCCACCCCACAGAGAGCCAAACAGAGCCCGGACAGAGCAGCCGGCCCGAGGGACACAACAAGACCCAGGCTGTTATCGCTGTGGGCGAAAGGGGCATAGAGCAGCCCAGTGCCCCAGGCTCCCAGACAGGTTGAGCATGCCGGGGGGTCATGGAGTCAACTGGATGGGGTCCCAGAAGCCAGAGGGGCTGGCGGCCAAGGCGGGTGGTGCTGACAATAGGCACTCGGATTGGGCCGAGTCCGCCCCACAGACCAGCTCCTCAGGGGGACCAAATGCTCAGAGGCCAGTTTACAGAGTGGGGGCGGCACTGCCTCTGTGGAGCAAGTGTCTCAAACACCTCGAGGTAGACAGGGAAAAAGGTCACGGGGTTCTGGGACACAGGCGCTGACGTGACGCTGGCCCGACCAGGGGTGGTGGCACCGGGCTGCATGATACCCGATTCCCACCTGACGATAACAGGAATTGATGGGACCCCTTTCAAGGTGCCCATGGCGAGGGTGCACCTGAAATGGGGGAAGAAGGAAGGCCCCAAGGAAGTGGGCGTGCACAGCCATTTGCCGGCGGATGTACTGATGGGGGCTGACCTGGAGAACTGGCAAGGTGAACGCCCTCGTGCCCTGGTCCTGACCCGTAGCCAAAGAAAACGAGGGGTGCGCTCCCCAGATTCAGGGGTACAGGCCCAGCCAAAGTCACAGGAGCCACAGGGGCCAACCCTGAGAGAAAGGGGGCCCCCAAAAACCAGATCTCACAGGCCAGGGGTGCTGGAGCCAGGCAGGGATGGGGGAGTAGCATCTGCCCCTGCCCCAGCGGAAGAATTCCAGGCAGAGCAGCAGAGACCCCTCCTTGCAGAAGCTGAGGGAACTGGCCAGTCTCAGCCCAGCTCCACAGCTGGGGGAGGGCTGCAGGCAGAGATTCCTGTGGGAAAAAGGATTCCTGTACCGGGAGTGGGCTCCCAGATGCAAAGCGGAGCCATGGAAGGTCCAGAGGCAACTGGTGGTCCCCCAAAAGTACCGGCGCAGGTTGCTGTACCTAGCCCATGATGTCCCGCTCGCCGGACACCAGGGGATCCACCGCACCAGGAGAAGGTTGTTACAGAACTTTTTTTGGCCAGGGATCTTTGCAGCTGTCCGTCTGTATTGCCTGTCCTGCGATCCCTGCCAGAGGGTGGGGAAGGCCCGGGACAAGGGGAAAGCTGCCCTGAGGCCACTGCCCATCATAGAGGAGCCTTTCCAGAAAGTGGCTATAGACATAGTGGGCCCCTTCAGCAAGGCAACGCGTTCGGGGAAGAAATATATTTTGGTAGTGGTAGATTTTGCCACGCGATACCCAGAAGCAGTGGCCTTGACCTCTATCGATGCTGGCACCGTGGCAGATGCACTGCTGTTCATTTTCAGCAGAGTGGGGTTCCCCAAGGAGGTCCTCACAGATCAGGGGTCCAACTTCATGTCGGCCCTACTGCAAAGCTTGTGGGACAAGTGTGGGGTCCGGCATACCTGGGCCACAGCCTACCACCCGCAGACCAATGGGCTGGTGGAGAGGTTCAATGGGACTCTGAAGCAGATGCTGAGAACCTTCATGAATCAATACCCCCATGACTGGGACAAGTACTTACCCCACCTGCTGTTTGCATACAGAGAGGTGCCCCAGGAATCCACGGGGTTCTCCCCGTTTGAGCTGCTGTACAGAAGGAGGGTACGGGGACCCTTGGACTTGCTCAGAGAAGAGTGGGAGGGGACGGCCTCTCCTGAAGGGGAGTCAGTGGTACAGTATGTACTGACCTTCCGGGAAAAACTCACCGAGCTCATGGGCCTGGCCAGGGAGAACCTCTCCATGGCCCAAAGGAAGCAAAAGGTCTGGTATGACCGTAATGCCAGGGCCCGAGCCTATGCCACCGGGGATCAAGTGATGGTCCTTATACCTGTGCGGCGGAACAAGCTGCAAGCGGCCTGGGATGGGCCCTTCAAGGTTGTCAAACAGCTAAATGACGTGAATTATGTGGTGGAACTGTCGAACCGGGCCCACAGCCACCGGGTCTATCATGTGAACATGATGAAACCTTACTGGGACAGACAGAACTTGGTGCTGGCCGTGTGCAGACACTGGGAGGGGCAGGGGGATGATGCCTTGGTGGATTTACTCACAAGGACTGGAGCCGGCTCCTTGCTGGAGTCTATTCCCCTCTCAGACCAGCTGACCCCTGCCCAGCAGACGGAGATCAAGGAGGTGCTGCATTCGCACCAACAGCTGTTCTCTGACAGACCCGGACGCACTGACCTGGCTGTCCACCGAATAGAGACAGGCACCCACGCCCCTGTCAAGTGTGTGCCATTCAGAGCCACAGGGAGGACGGCTCAGGACATAGAGCGGGAGGTTGAAGACATGCTGGCTCTGGGGGTGATCCAACCCTCGTCCAGCCCCTGGGCCTCTCCCGTGGTGTTAGTCCCTAAAAAAGATGGGTCTGTTCGGTTTTGTGTGGACTATCCCAAGCTTAACGCCATCACTGTCTCGGATGCCTACCCCATGCCCAGGCCTGATGACCTTTTAGACAAGCTGGGGGGAGCCCGTTACCTCACCACCATAGACCTCACCAAGGGGTACTGGCAAGTGCCATCAGACCAAGATGCCCGGCTGAAGTCGGCTTTCATCACCCCTGTGGAGCTCTACGAGTTCCTGGTCCTGCCCTTTGGCCTCAAGGGGGCACCCGCTACCTTCCAGCGTCTGGTGGACCAGCTACTGAAAGGGATGGAGAGCTTTGCCCTGGCTTACATGGACGACATTTGCATCTTCAGCCAGACGTGGGAGGACCATGTGTCCCAACTCAAGCAGGTGCTGGACCGACTCCAGAAGGCCGGGCTGACTATCAAGGCAGGGAAGTGCAAGGTGGGAATGGCTGAGGTGACCTACCTGGGGCACAAGGTGGGCAGCGGCTGCTTAAAGCCAGAGCCAGCTAAAGTGGAGGCTGTCAGAGATTGGCCAACACCCCAGACTAAGAAACAGGTCCAGGCCTTCATTGGGATGGCGGGGTACTACCGGAGGTTTGTGCCCCACTTTAGCTCCATCGCAGCCCCCCTCACGGAGCTGTGTAAAAAGGGAAAGCCTGACAAGGTGGTCTGGACCGAGCAGTGCCAAGAGGCCCTCTGCGCGCTGAAGGAGGCTCTGGTCAGGGCCCCAGTGCTGGCAAATCCAGACTTCAACAAGCCCTTCCTGGTGTTCACCGATGCCTCAGACGTGGGGCTGGGGGCGGTGCTAATGCAGGTGAATGACAAAGGGGAGAAACTCCCCATCGTGTACCTGAGTAAGAAGCTGCTGCCCCGGGAGCAGAACTACGCGGCCATAGAGAAGGAATGTCTGGCCATGGTGTGGGCGCTGGGGAAGCTGCAGCCGTACCTGTTTGGACGGCGTTTTACCGTGTACACCGATCACTCACCCCTGACCTGGCTGCATCACATGAAAGGGGCCAACGCCAAGCTCCTGCAGTGGAGTCTGCTCCTGCAGGACTACGACATGGAGGTGGTCCACGTCAAGGGGAACAACAACACCATAGCCGATGCCCTGTCACGCAGGGAGGGCCCCGAACTTCCCCAGGTCACTGGCTAAGTGACCCCGCTCAGTTCGGTCTGGAAGGGGGGAGAGATGTGATGGAGTGGGGGGAGTGCATGTGTGAGTCAGGCTGGATGTCTGAGACAAGCAGCAGCTCCCAGTGGCTAAGGATGACCCTGGGGCTACAACTGGCAGGTAACACCTCTGCCTGAACAAAGAGCAGGGAGGAGCTGAGCTGGGTTTTGAATCGGGGGTGGCAGTTAGAGGCTAGGAAAAGGGAGAGCTGGAAGGCAGCCAGCCTGAGGAGGGGGAAGCTACACCCCAGAGGGGCACCCCTCGGGGTCTTCTCCCCAGGACAGGTTGGAAGGACTGTCTCTGGCTGCTGTGCTGTTGCTTCTGTGAGAAACTGGACATCTGTTGCCTAATAAACCTGCTGTTGTACCTGCTGAGTGAGAGTCTCTCCTGCCAGCGGACGGGGTGCAGTGCAGGGGGACCCCTGAACCCCATCACACATTGCCAGAGCTCTTTTCTCCGGGACAGGAGAACTCACAAGGTCCTCAAAAACAGCCTTTTCCCTCCTCCCCCTGCATGCTTGGAGATGAGTCCGAACCTTTCCTGTCTTGCTGCTTAACCCCTTTTGACAAAGATCATACTTTGCTTTCGATGATTTCTCTGTTTTCTTCATGTCAGTCTGTTTGTTGCATGTTTCCTCCTTCCCTCCCTTTTTGGCAGCTGAACGAGATAAATTCACATGCTAGGGACAGGCCATCACTAATCTCCCATTTGCAGTGTTGTTCTGCAGCACCAGTCAGGAGAAGACTCAACCATCCAGTGAATGCAGTGATCTGAAGAGTGACAAGCCTGGGGAGCTTGCCCGCTTTATGCAGCACTGTGGTACTGGGGTCAGTCCATCTTCCACCAGCTCCTAGCTTCAAGCAAACCACGACTCACACCTCACAACTGCACTCTCTCCCACTTTCAGCTTCCAATGAGCTGAGCCAGGAGGGGTGTGAGAATGCACCAGGCAGCAGGGCCTGGGTTCTGGAAGAAACGGCTGAGCCCAGTAAGGCACAGAAGAAATTGTGGAGTGGGAGGAAAGACCTGAGCTGTGAGGCTTTTTAACGAACCTGACCCCCAATGGGCACATGCTTAGAGAGGCAAGAAGGGGAAAGTGAGGCAGCAGCTGGTCCAGATGCCCGAGTGGGTAAGACCCCGTTATGCTACCCACTAGCCATGTCTTCTCAAATTTCTAAAGACTCTTTCCTGAGTTTGTTGTTCCTAAGCAGCTGCAAGAGCCTCAGTTTCTTTCATCATGTCCCTCTTCACATCTGAGAATAAAAGTGTCACCTGCAGATTGAAGTTACACCCGAGTGGTCCTGGAAGTCAGAATTTTTCACATGCTCCAGACCTTCCTGTGAGCAAGAGCCTCAGAAGTGAGATGTGTGTGTGGAAACCCATCAGGCTGTCATGGGTTTTCCCCCTTTAAAATCAAACCAACAAAACCACCCCAGGCCCTGTGCATCGCGCCCCAGAGAGCAGAGGGCAAGAAGATAAAGGAGGGTGCCCCAGTGGGTGTTCTGGCTGCAAGAGAGGACAAAATGCCCAGAGAAAGAGGCAAACGTGGAACATGCCCCCAACTTTGTGCCAGTGATCTCAGTTCCCTGGATTTGAAGGGTAACTTCTCAAAGGCCGTGCTCAAGGCATTGCCTGTTTGACGTGCACCCCTAGAGCAGGCTGGGAAGCAGAGTTAAAATTTCTGACTTTCAGGAACACAGTTGGCAAAAAGTGCCAAACTCAAAGCTTTTGGTAGCAGTGACATTCCCCAGAATTTCATTCCAGGTGATTTGTGTGGTTCCAAAATGAAACATGCTCCCCACGCCCTGGGAGTCTACAAGCTCTGGAAACCCCAGCTCCATGGCGGGCTGCAAGTCTGGTGCTGCAGAGCCTAACAGACTGGATGTAGAGCCCTGCATGGATACAAAATTAGAACCAGCAAATACGATCTGTGGCTACCAGCACCCACATCCTGGCCCACAGATGCCCAGCTCTGCAGACACAGGGGTCTAGATACAAAATTTGCAGCTGCATTGGTGTCCCCATCCATAGCTGCAAAAATGAGCTGCGGATATCCACATCTGCAGAAACAAAGAGGATGTCTGATTTGCAGGGCTCTACCTGGAAGACCAGGCATCAGACCATCAGGGGAGGGTCTAGCTGAGATAGCCATCTCTGAGGGGAGGCTGGGCTCTGGAGCTGGCCTGTGTGCAGGCTACAAGGAAGGCAGCGAAGGAGCAGGTGAGCTGCCCTGGAGCAGGGTCCCTGGTCTCTGGCTGCCTGCTGGGCAGGCTGCTAAGGAGCCCCGGCCTCTCAGCAGTTCACCAGGTGTGAGCCTGGGAAGCCAGCTCCCATGCTCCTTCCCACGCTGGAGCTGGGACCCTGCAACCCAGGGATCTGGGGAGTCCGCGGAGTCCATCTGGCCATCAGGCAGCCAGGGTGGGTGCTGAGAAGCCTGGGTTTCTGGAAGAGCTGAACAGCCTGGCTCTGTGAGAGCCTGTTTAGGAAGTGGTGGAGTGGCCAGGGGTGGCCCCAGCTCTCTGGACATGGCAGCTTGGAAGGCCAGGGAGCAGTCAGCGGTGGAGTGGGCCAGCTCAGGGTGCAGGAGAGTGAGCAGGGAGCCAGGCACTCTGCACTGGATACCTAGGTGAAAGTGGCCCTTTCTTGGCCAATCTTTCATTTTGACAAACCCAAAGGAAAAATATTTTGTCAGAAAAGGTCCCACTGGTTGCAGTGAGAAGCCCCTGCTGCCAGGGTCACCAGAAGGGCCAGCGCTTTGGCCCTCCCTGCCAGGAAGCAGGGAGAGCAGCGTGTGAGCTCCAGAAGGGTGTGTGACACAGCAGTTACAGAGCCGGTGTGTGTCCTGAGCCCTGGTTGGCACTTCAGACTAATCTGGGTGCCCTGAGCCCGCTAGCCTCCAAGATCGGCTGTTAAACAGGTCAGAAACGCGCCCGGGCAGTGAATAATTCGGAAGAAATAGTGGCTGGGTGAGTCTGGCTGCATGTCTGTCAGTCACAACTCCTGCTGGCCTGGGGCTGGAAGGAATGGGGCAGTCTGCCCTGCCCCCCCCCACTCCCTCAGAGCCGTGCAAAGCACTGGCACAACACTGCCTGGTGTTTCAAAGGGGCCCAGAGCTCTGACTGCCGCCACTTCTCCTTTGGCGGTGGGGGTGGCCAAAGCTCCACGCCCCTTTGAAATGCCAGGCCCTGGAGCAGCTGCTCCCTTTGCCCTCCCTGAGGGCAAGCCTGAACTTGTGGGTCAGGTGTAGGTCATGTCTGTGGCCCACCCACAGAGAAGATGAGCTATAAAAGCTGTAAGCCTGAGAGCTTGGCTCTGCAGCTCACAGAGCAGACACTCAAAGGTAGCTCCCATGGTCCTGTTTTCAAGCTGGGCTGGTGCCCACCCTCCTTTCATTCTATTTCCCACTTGATGGGTAAGTAGGCCGGGCCTGGGCATGCCATGCAGCCTTCCTGACATGGGCATGGATGGGATGAGCTGGCAATCAGGGGCCTGGCAGCATGACAGCGATCCAGGGAAACCCTGGCGTGGCTGAAACAGGATTCGGTTAATAAAGAACTCATCGGAGCTGCGGCGATAACAGTTAAGGGGGTTAGGGAAAGTAGATGCTGTCAGACCTACCAGAGCTGTTTTGATGAGGTGACAAGTTTGGTTGCTACAGGCCACAGTGCAGCTCAGAGTCTGCCAGACACTCAGCTTGGTACCAGCTGACATTTTGATTAAGAAACTAGAACTCAGGGGGAGGGATAGCTCAGTGATTTGAGATTGGCCTGCTAAGCCCAGGGTTGTCAGCTCCATCTTTGAGGAGGCCATTAAGGGATTAGAGCAAATAGACATCGGGGTGGTGCTTGGTCCTGCCAGAAGGGCAGGGGACTGGACTAGATGACCTCCCAAGGTCCCTTCCAGTTCTAGGAGATGCATATCTCCAATTTGCTTTAGCTTTAAAATGAAAACAGCACACATGGAATGGAGTAAAACCTGACCCACAGCCCGGTCTCGAAATGTCGCTAAACTGATGCTTGTTGCGGGGTGGAGATTCCCTGGGTGTCACTCGTCGGCCTGTGCGATTAACATCTGTATCAGTGATCCCCATGGGCAGAGGGATGAAGAACAAAGAAGACATTGGACTAGAGATCAGGTCACTGATACAGAGTGATCTGCTGCCCTTGGTCAGCTGGGTGCGAGCAAACTGTGCATTTAATGACAGTGACATAATGTGCACAGTGGAGTCCTAGTGACAGGGTGCAGGACTCCACCCTGGGAAGAGGGAATCAGAAGGATGAGTTGAAGGTCACAGTGTATACTCAGCTCCCAGGGCCCATCCATGGATGAATAAATGAGGGGCCATTAAGTAGGAGCACAGGAGTTATGTTACCTTTGTATTTGGCACTGGTGCCACTACAATTGAAGAAGGAGGTCAGTAAGTCAGGAGAGTTCAGAGAAGAGCCATGAGACTGATCAAAGGGCTGGGAAACCCACTTTGTCGTGACCAGCTCCAGGAGCTCAGTCTAGCCAGTTTAACAAGCAGAGGTTCAGGGAGACTTGGTCAAAGTACCCGTGCAGGGAACAAAGATTTGATCGTGGGCTCCTCTGTGTGGCAGGGAAAGAGCCAACATGCTCCAGTGGCTGCTAAGTTGGAGCAAGACACATTTAGACTAGAGATAAGGTGCATTTTTAACAGTGAGTGTAAATAGCCATTGGAAGAATTTATCGAAAACCATGATGGAGTCTCCCTCACTGGATTTTGAACACCAAGACTGGATGTTTTTCTAAAAGATCTATTCTAGCACAAATGGGACTTAATTCAAGGCGGAAGAGACTCAGTGTTAGTTTGTAGCTTCACAATAACATGCAGTCCTGTTGCACCTTACAGACTAACAATTGTATTAGATCATGGGCTTTCATGGGTAAAACTGGGTGCCACAGGACTGCTTGTTATTTGTTAATTCAAGAAAGTTCTTTGCAGAGTCGGCTGGAAAGTACAAATCCTTTTTCATTAAAAAAATTCACACTTCTGGGTTTTTTTGCTCACGAATGGGCATGAAAAGTTAAAAAACCTCAACATTTTTCTTGGGAAGGATTTTCAGGAAAAGACCACTTTAGAAGCACTGAAATGGATTTTTTTCAGCTGTTTGGCTGGCTGTCTGGAAAGTGCTTGCCAATTTCACTTGCTGAATTTGACAGGCATTCTCTGCTGGCCACTAGACAGGCGCAGGTCCTGCGCACAGTGCCTCAACAGCCCCTGGAACGCTTTGGTCAAATTCCCGGTGTGCCGGACAAGAGCTGTCCTAGTGGGTTGAAGGAGGAGCCATCATTTGTATTTTCCCAATAGACAACTGGACATTTGGGGCAAAATTGAAATTTTCCAATTTGCAAAATGAGCATTTTCCATGTGAGCGGCTCTATTCCTGAATTGCTACTCCGCAGGAAGCCGGACTAGATCCCAATAGCCTTTTCTAGCATTAGAATCTAGGGACTTTTTAAAATTTTCCAAACTTGATTAAAAATTAAAAACTTGAGCTAAAAAATTGGGATTTTGTAAAATGTTAACAATAATCTCCTATTTCCCAAACAGCTCTATTTCTGAGCTTAGAGAAATACCCTGTACAACCGTGGTATCCATGCTCAGCATGTCCTTTTCAAAGGGTCATAACCCAGCTAAGAAAAAAACAATCTTCATCGTAACCTCCAAACAAGTGTTTTTGCTGCCGTGTCAAGCTTTCATCTGCTGCTCTCCACTCAACAGCTGTTTGCTTGTTGTGTAAAAAGACACCTGGACTTGTTTAGGCATAATAGGGAAATTGCATATTTTCACTCACGCTCCGAAATGACAATACCTTTTCACTTCACACTGCTCTTTGCACAACTCATCTTCGGGCCAAGAGCACAGGTGGGAACTCTCAGCTGAAGAAATGAATCTTTCAGCCAATTATGAGCAACTGAAAGAGGGGCACTAGAACCTTGTGCCTCGGCTGAGCAGTACCTCCCGCTCACTTTAGTGAACAAAGGTTAACATGCAGTATCTACGGCAGCAGTCAAAAGCTCCGACCCTCTACGCCCTTCTTGCACAGTTCCCTGCAAATTGTCCCCTGGAGCCCATGTGCTGCAGGGTTGGGGTCTAGTTTTCTGTAATCTTGCCTCTGAGGAGCTGCCTTGGACCAGTGGAAGGCATTCTGAGCTGGGCTGCATTGGACCTTGGATCCTGGGATCTAACCCCAAGTTCCTAGGGCCTGAGATGGAAGCCTTGCGGCATACTCCTAACTGTCCCCAGGGAGTAGCCACTAGAGGGAGGTGCAGACTCACACATGGGTGTGGGTTACTTTTGTCATTCAGGCTAGGTCTGCACTAGCCATGGAAGAGCGAATGCTGGGGTTCGATCTTCCAGGCGTAAAACGGCATGTTCCGGGATCACTGTTGAACCCAGAACTCCTTGTAAGCCACAAGGGTTAAGGGATGTCGGTGGGCAGAGAGCTCCTGTTGACGTTCTGCAGTGAGGACAGGGGCCAATGTCGACAGCTGCCAAATCGATTTTAGGTACACAATTGGTGTACCTCAAATTGCTTAGCAGCCATGTGATGGGGTTCAGGGGTCCCCAGGTTCTGCACCCTGTCCACAGGCAGGAGTGTGATGGGGTTCAGGGGTCCCCAGGCTCTGCACCCCATCCGCAGGCAGGAGTGACTCTCACTCAGCAGGAGAACAGTGGGTTTATGAGCCGACAGGACACAGCGTCGTACAGAGGACTCAGTACAGCCGGCAGAGACAGCCAGTCCAATCCATGCTGGGGAGAGGAGGCCCCGAGGGCCCCACGAGGTGGGGCCTTGCCCCCTCCTTTGTCTCTCTCTCTCCCAGCCCAGACTCACTGCTTCCCAACTCCCATCTCCAATTCAAACCCCTCAGGCTCCACCTCCCCCTTTGTCTGCAGCCCAGAGGTGTCACCTGGTCACCAGGTTACCCCTCAGCAGGAGCCCCACCCTCTGTGAGCCACTCACACATCCACACTCATATCCCCGCCTCCATCCCAAGCTGTGGACATTCCTGGCAAGTGTAGACGTAGCCTCGGTGTGAAATGAGAGTCTGCAGTCCTTGGGCAGCCAGCGCTCACTGCTTTTAGTTCAGGCCTCTAGTGTGGGGCCTCTGGGATTTTTTCACTGAATTATCAAACCAGCCCCCTGCCCAGGGCACTGTGCGGAGCTGCCATCTTTCTGACCAGTGGTGAAGCCAGTCCTGACTCGGGGAGCACAGAGCCGAGGGGGCAGCTAGACTCCCATCGGGGGGGCGGTGAGAAGCTGAGCCATGGCTCTCTGCCCCTCCAGCACCCGCCGTCAGTCTCTGGACATGCCCTGAAGTTGACACAGCTGCGAGCCGGGCAGCGTGACTGCACCTGTGCGGCAGAGCACTCCAGGGCACACAGCCAGCACCAACGGGGGTTCTCCTGCTGGGGTGGGGGCGCCCTCCCTGCGCCATGCCCCCCGTGTCGATGGACATGCTGTGTCTACAGCCGGAATTGGTCCGTCCCGCTCCTGGCTGATGGAGCTAGGCTGAGATACCCGGGATGGCGGGGGGAGGGTGTCTGCACATAGACCATTGGGGGCTATGCAGTGGGGTGCCAAGAGGTGGGTGAGCTCCTGGGCGGGGAGCCTGGCCTTTCTGGGAGCTGACCCCATCTCTGGCAACGTCTCTGGGGGCTGAGCAGAGTCACAGCCCCGGGGTGCAGGGACGCAATGGGCTTGGTGTGGGCAGTGCAGGTCTGCCGGTAGCTGCTCCCGCTGGCTCTGCCCGACACGCCGCCCGTCCCGCTCAGCAGGCTGAGTCCTCGCCCCAGGGCGTGATGGGCTGGAGGCCTGGCACCTCCCAGCGCCTGCCCCTGCACCGGGCACTTGTGGGGAAGCGGGGAGGGGACTGCAGGCCTGGGAGCGGTGCCGGCTTCTGGGCTGGGCGAGGGCCTGGCAGCCCACGTGGGGAAGGTGAAAGCTGGGGCCTCTTCTGGCGCAGGTCACTGGGAGCCAGGCAGGAGCGTGCTGGGCCCAGCTGAGCGCTCTCTCCCCTCGCTCCCATGTGAGACCCAGGATGGGCAGTCGTCATGGTTACACAGAAGGATGGGCAAGTGGGGGGTTTGCCAGGGCCACCGTCCGGAACCAACCCGGTCAAACCAGCCCAGCGCGGCCCATAGAGCACCAGCTTCCCTGCGGAGCAGGCCATGGGCCTGGCCCCAGCAGCTCCGTGACATGTGCCTGGCCTGCTCCTCGGCCATCGTAAACCCCTCCTGCCAGATCCCCGCAGCCCTGCTCCTGCGCCAGGCCCAGGGGAGCCTGGGAGTGTGTGTCCCTCGGCACCACTCTGGGCGCACGCTCCCTGCCCCCTTTTCGGGGGCTCACAGTGGCAGCTGGGGGTGGGGGGCAGACCTTACAGTCACTGGACTTCCCGGCCTGCTGGAGCTGGCCCTGACGTTTCTTGGCCTCCTCCTCTGAACCGCCCTTAGAAGAGCTCCTGCCCAAGGGCAGCTTCGGTCCCTGCTCCCCGCACGGGCACATGGAGGTTTATGGCCAGTGCCGTGAGCTGGCAGGTGCTGCCCCGCTCCAGGCTGGAAGCTGACACTCTTTGGGGGCACGTCACAAGTCCCCCTCCCTCCCACCCCCAGCCAGGATGCTGCAGTGGGAGGGAAGTGGCCCCGGGTTCTGGCCCAGCTTTGTCCCTCTCTACCTCCTGCCCTGGGCAGTCTCCCGAGCCCCCCAGGTGTGTGTGGGGTGGGACCTGGCCAGAGCCAAGCAGACAGGTGCTGCATAAGATCCCTCCCAGCTCACTCCGCAGCCTGGCCCTGGGTCCCCACACAGCCTGCCCCCCCCCGCCCCCCCGGCTTTCCCAGCTGTCTGCCCCCCCCGCACCAGTGCAGAACTGCTGGTGCACCTGGCCACAAGCGCTGACTTTTACTTTTCCCCAGGGGTGCCCCACCCCCCTCTGCCCCAAGGCCCTGCCCCCCAACTCCACCCCCTCTCCTGGGACCCCACAGCTTCTACTGGCTCCAACCCCTCCCCAAGGGCCTTGTCACTCTGCCTCTCCCAACGCCCACTCTGCCCCCCCCCAGAGTCCCACCCACCTGCTGCTCTGTCCCCTCCCTCGGCCCCTCCCCCAGCCGCCCAAGCTGGTCTGGTGCACACCCAACAGCTGTGGCTGGCTGGTGCTGAGCACCAGCTGTTTTTTTCTGTGGGTGCTTGAGCCCCAGGGCATGCACGGAGTCAATGCCTCCGCACCTGGCTCCTGATCTGCATTGACCCATCCACTGGGGGCACATGGATTATTGGGAACCCTGCCTACTCCCGACTCCACCTCCCACCCACCTCAGCTGCTGCTCCAGGCCAGGGCTTCACAAGCCAGGCTCCATCTCGCCGAAGGGCAGGGGTGCCGGGTTTCACGCTGGCCTGCTCCTCGGACCGCGTCCCTATGCCACACGCGAGTCCAGAGCAGAACCGCGCCCTTCACTCAAATAACCCAGCAGCTGCCGTGCAGCCCAGCCTGTGCGCCACACGCCAGCTGGGATCCAGCCCTGCTGTGGAGCACCTGCATCGCCCCCTGTGTTTCATGCTGCCACACTCGTTTCCATTGGGTGCACCTAGTGCTGGGGCACGGCACAGCCCCAGCATCCCTTCTGAAGCAAGAGCGCTCGGCCACCAAAGCAAGGCCGGGGCTACTGGCGTCCCGTTTGACGTGCAGGGGAGAGGGGTAGGCATGAAAATCATCCTGGTCCATAGGCACCACTCTGCAGCCACTCCTCTTCAAACCCAGACACGGCAAAGCACGTCCTTCCGCCCTGCGTGGAGCAGGCCCGGTCAGGGCACAGCCGAGCCATGGCGAGACCTGCCAGCTCCTCCGCCCAAGCTCCACACCTGCAGTGCGGCCCACACGGTTGGCAGGCCCTCCGGGCAGAGCTCTCGTGTGGGAAGGGGACTCTGGGGAGCCAGCTGTGTCGCTGGCTTGGCTGTTTACACAGAAACCCCTCCGGTGTGCGGCCGCTTGCTGCCCCCGGGCTCCCACCGGAGCTGGATCACACCCAGGCATGTTACCCGGGAGTGAGAGCGGAAGGGAGCACACATGCTGACAACACCCACACGCTGCAGGGTGAGGGACTAGAGCCTGGCCAGGCAGAGCCCTCCGCCTTGACATGGGGAAGGGTCTCCCAGCCACACAGGGTTGGGGCTGGAGCCAGGGTGGAAAATCCTGGGGCTGGTTGTCTAGAGGTGAGCCAGACAGAAAGGGCCAGGCAGAGGCGCTGGTGCTGAGGAGGTCCCGGTGGCTCCTTTCTCGTGCTGTAGCAATGCGGGAAAGGAGTTTCATTTTGCGTAGCGCTCAATCAGCCAGGGGATTGCACGGCCCAAGCGATCATGCCAGAGGTTAGCGGTGGCCTACGGAGGAGCAGAACGTATCTGGAGAGCGAGAACCGCCCCCGGTAACAGACCGGCTACACTCCCGTCGTGGGAGGCGTGCAGGCCAGAGCAGGAGGCAGCGTCCCCGGGCCAGGCTGGGTTGTGGCTGTCTGCTCTGGGGCTCCTGTTCTTTCTCCGGAGGTCACAGTCGGGCTGCAGCCTGCCCTGCCCAGCCCTGCCCTCCTGCCCCGAACATGGCAGCGCTCCCTCTGGCCTGACGTGGGCTGTGGCAGGCCCCGCTGGTGACCTGCAGCCTCTTCCCAGGGAGGCTTCCCGCCCCGCCAGCCTGCGCCGGACCCCAGGCCCCGACGTGCATCAAAGGGCCACACGCTCAGAGAACCGCTCTGCCTGTGTGAGCCAGTGCAACACAGCGTCTCCGTGGCAACCGAATCTGCCTGGGAATTTCGCACCAGTGCCGGCGGTGCTGCTGGGCAGCGTGTCTCCGGGAGAGGGCGCCGGGCGCTCGCTGATCTGCCCCTGTGTCCTCAGCCCAGGGCTGGGGCCGTGCTCCGACGGGGCGGCTGCTCCCCAGGGCCCCTCTAGACCAGGGAGACCTGTGGCCATGCCGGTGTCTGGCGCGGGCCCTGGTGTCGGAGCTCACAGAGCTGGGCCGAGAGACTCGCCCACGGTCCCCTTCCGCACTAGTGCCAAGAGTGCCTCACAGCCCGGGCAGCCTTGCAAAGGCCAGGCTGCCAGCTGCATAGCTGGTGGCACTCACTCTGCACCGCTGCCCAGGCCTCTTGGGGCACGCTGCCGGCTCAGCCAGGGAGAGCATCAGCAGCGTCTTTGGAGCCGTCCCCAGAGAACCCTGGTCACTGAAGGAGACTCAGGAGGCTGGCTCTGGATCCAGCACCCTGTGCAGAGAATCTCAGGCCTCAGTTCCATTGAGAGAGGCTGTTTTCACTGCCCAGGCGTCCAAGAGAGTCCCCCAGGCTTTGAAAGCTGTGTGTAGCTCGGCCTGGGCGGTCCGGCTGCCTGAGTGGTGGGCTGTCTGTCAGGAGTTCTGGGTTCTTTTGCCAGCCCTCCCCCTGGCCGGGGCACAATGGGGCAATAACACGTCCCTGGGGAGTTCCAAGGCACGAGTAGGGGATGTTACAGGGCACCTTGACACCTTCAGAGAGAAGACGCCTGGAAGTGCAAAATGTTCCCCCCATAAAACAGTGAATTTGGAGACTCACTTCCTAGCTGTTCCCGTGTCTGTGTCTGCCAGAGCTGCAGTGCAAAGGTGGGTGGGTTTCACGCCTTGTGTGCATGCTGGTAATGTTCCAGCTGCCTGCCCCAGCTGTCTACTGGTCCAGCTGTTCCTGAACCTTGGGCCCAATAGGCAGCACCTGTCCTTTCATGCACTCAGTTCTAGTTGCTGACAATTCTCTCCTCCTCCTTCTTCTCGCAGGTGTGGGCGCCATCCTAACCCACCCATGACTGCCCCAGCTTGGGGTTTGCAGCACGCCTGCTGCGCAGTCAGAGGTTGTAAGCCAAAGGGCCAGTGACACCTTTTCTTCGCTACCCCCCGACCTTGGGAATTTCACAGTATCTGTAGTATTAATGAAAGCCCAGCTCCTGGACGCATGTGGTCGGAATCCAGTCTGTAGTTGCTATGTGCGGGGAGATGAGCTGGGAAATGCCCCCCTCAGGGATCAACACACCAAATGCAAAGAGCACCTTAGTGACTGCTTATTTAAAAACTCCTGATTTTCAAGCCACCTTCAGGCCTGGAAAGTGGGGCTGATGCTGCCAGCCTGGGTCCCCGAGATGGAGGGGCCAATTCCTTGTCATCCTTGGGGTTATCGTGGATAGTTCCTCAAAAACATCCACACAGTGTGCAGAGACAGTCAACAAGGCACATAGGAAGTTAGGTATTACTAAAAAGGGGATAGACAATAAGACAAGGAGTATCTTACTGCCCCTATATAAATCTATGGTATGCCCACATCTTGAATACTAACAGAGAGTTAGCTGTGCTAGTCTACATACTATCAAAACAAAAAAACAGTCCAGTAGCACTTTAAAGACTAAAAAAATAATTTATTAGGGTGATGAGCTTTTGTGGGACATACTTTGCTTTATCTAATTCTTGACCCCCCCACCTTCCTTCTGCCCCTCTGCTCTCTGATTTGCTCACCTTGATAATATTTTTATGATTTGTCAATCTTGATTACTCTTTTTGGTTCTCTGTGCCTTAAATATTGAGTCTGTTCTGGTATGGCTATGTCTGAAGAAGTGGGCCTGTCCCACGAAAGCTCATCACCTAATAAATTATTTTGTTAGTCTTTACAGGGCTACTGGACTGCTATCTTGAATACTGCATACAGATGTGGTCTCCTCACCTAAAAAAAGATATCCTGGCACTGGAAAAGGTTCAGAAAAGGGAAACTAAAATGACTAGTGGCTTGGAACAGGTCTCTTATGAGGAGAGGCTAAAAAGATTGGGACTTTTCAGTTTAGAAAAGAGGAGACTGAGGGGGGACTCGATAGAGGTCTATAAAATGATGTCAGGTGTGGAGAGGGTGAATAAGGAGAAGTTATTTACTTGTGCCCATAATACAAGAACTAGAGGACTCCAAATGAAATTAATGGGTAGCAGGTTTAAAACTAATAAAAGAAAGCTCTTCTTCACTCAGCGCATAGTTAACCTGTGGAACTCCTTGCCAGAGGAGACTGTGAAGGCTAGTACTATAACAAAATTTAAGAAAGAGCTAGATAAATTCATGGAGGTTAGGTCCTTGAAAGGCTGTTAGCCTGGGTGTAGGAATGGTGTCCCTGGCCTCTGATTGTCAGAGGCTGGAGATGGAAGGCAGGAGACAAATCGCTTGATCATTGTCTTCGGTCCACCCCCTCTGGGGCACCTGGCACTGGCCACTGTCAGCAGACAGGCTACTGGGCTGGAGGGACCTTTGGTCTGACCCAGTATGGCCATTCTTATGTTCTTATTAAAGAACAGGCCAACCACCATTCAGGAAATGTCCCGGTAGCCCATTCTTCCCCTTGGGATGGAAGAGCTAAGTCCCCCTCCCTCAGCTCACTAGGGCTTGTGGCAGGTGGCCACTGCTGCTGTGTTGTGGAAAGATCTTGTGGGTAACATACGGGGCGAGAAGATAAGAGAGCTGCATTCAGTTCCCAGCTCCGGCAGGGCGGCCCACGGGCTCTCCTCCGGCTATGCCAGGAGCCTTCTGAGGCACAGACTGGCTCTCGCAGTGCCTATGTGCAGCACCTAGTGCCGTGGGGCCCTGCTCTAGGGCTAATCCTATAGAGTTACTGTATTGGGCTCTAGTAATTCAGCCTCTGGCTTGGGGCACCTACTGCTTAACGTGGGGAAAAGGCTGTAGCTGAACAGCAGGACAATGGGGCAGGCGTCAGCGCAGGACTCCCTTGTGTCTGCTTATGGACATCTTCATGCACGTCTTTGTGCTGGGAGGGACGTCAACTGACACTGTCTGGTGCAGTCAGAGACCACCTCAGACGTCAGCCCAAGGCCGCAGTTCATAACACCGTACTGCCGGGGTGCACGCGCGCCTGTGTGTGCAACGCTGCCTTCTCCTGGTGCAACCAGAGCTCCTCATCCACGTGTCATAGGCTCAATCATGAAAACAGCTCATACAGGTTTTCTTCGCTTAGCAGGCCGAGGCCTGTCTTGGCGCTGCAGGAGCTGAGGTCCGGCCCCAGGAAGCACTGTGCCCTGGGAAGTCCTGCCAGCCCTAGACTGTTACAGCCCTCGCTGGCAGTGCAGCCGTGGAGGGGAAATATTTGCCTGGCTGGCAGGGTGAGGTGTCTGTACAGTGTTTTCTAGTCTCTCTGGGCTTGTTTTAAACATTGGCGACTGGTAGGAGCTGGCACTGACTCCTCAGGGAGGGAAGATATATATAGGCATATAACACATCTGTTATGAAGTTAAAAATAAAATCAAACAGCAAATTACCTGATCTGTGTGATCGTGGGCAATTCACAGGTGCTGGGCCCACAAGATGCAGGTAAAGGCTGAGGAAGCCTGGCTAGGGGCTGCTCACATGTCCTGCCAGCACAAGTTCTCCACCCGGGAAACCTGGCCCAGGGAAAGGGCCTTTCTTTTTACGGCTGCCTCTTGGGGCTGTGGTATTCCTGCTAGTTCTCTGCTGCTGGCACACCACCCATGCGCGCACCACGGATAACCATGCAGGAGCTGTAAGACCATGTGGTCGGTGAAAATGGCAAGAAAAGTCCTTTGCTCCCCGGCGCCAGCTGTCGGGAGATGTGGCCCTGTCCAGCAATAAGGTGTGTCCATCCCTGGCAGAGTGGTGAGCAGCTTTCATTGGTGCCTGCTGGGTAGAACCGTCAGTCAGAGTCCCCAGTGTGCTGCCAGGGGAGGGAGTGCCGCATGCCCTCGTTCAGCCTCTGTCAGGTCCCCCTGGCTCTGGGGGCAGACTCCCTCAGCCATGCATCCCCTCCCATTCCCAGCTGGGCCGTGCTGAAGGGTCTCTGGGTTACTCTCAGCCTGGGCACACCCAGGCTCTGTGGAGTATCTTATCTCCAGCAGTCAGGAGGATGTCCCTTGCAGTCTTGCTGTCCCTTCATTCTCCTTGGCCAGCTGTCACGAGGGGCCAGTGCTGTCCTCCTCTGGCCCAGCAGCTGGAAGAGTCCACCTAGATTGCCTGGCTAACTAGAGATGCTCTGCACTGGGAGCTGGGGGTAGATGGGGGAAAGAGCTGTTGCCTCCCTTTTAGCAGCGCAAACCAATGGGGTCACATGCACAGACACCCAGCAGGGTATGGTCTGGTTTGGGACAGTGCCTTGAGCCCAGCACACAGGCCAGAGTTGCTTGCACATTGCCTGCTGGAGGCACTGCTGAGAACCCTGACCCTGCCTGTACAGGGGCAGGTCGCTCCCAGCCTGTTACAGACAAGGCAGCAGAAAGTGTGCACAGAACCCAGATCCCTGAGCTGAGACTGGCCAGCAAAGCACGCTCTGTCCACCTGCTCTTATCAGTAGCCAACATGCGCTTCCATTGGCAGCGTCCAGCTGGCTGATCCTTTGCTGTCACTCCCTCCTGCTAGGCAAGACCAGACCCAGCAACCCCAAGCCCAAGAGTCTGGGGCTGCTAGTCATGAAACCCAGCAGCAAAAGGGTGTGTCAAGTCCCCACCCTGGCTGGGCCCTGTACAGCGTGCCAAGCCTGGAGTGCTACTTGTGGGGCCTCGTAGTCTGCAGAGCTGGAAAGGGTCCTGAGATCACCTCACCTGGCCCCCTGCACACCTGGCACAGGACACCCTGGGGACTAAAATGTCTCACCTGGGAAGGCTGGCAGCATTGCTCTACAGCCTGCAAGAGCTGGTGAATCCACCCCTGTGGGGAGAGGGTCATGTGGGGAATGTGCAGAGGCCTGAGTCCAATCCCATCAGGCCCCCGTCGGCGATCCATGTGGAAGACGATGGAACATCATGTTTTCTGGTTTTCGGTCTAAATGCCTGGCATGTTCACACCATACAATGAGAAACCAGCCCTAGAACACGCCATTAGGCCCCACCAGCCATGGGGAGATGTTCAGCAAAACACAGGGGCACCACATTTCCATCCCCCTTGTTTCTCTGGGTCCCCTCATGCCATGGCATGGCTGAGGGCTGAGATGCACATCTTTCACCACTAGGCCAGGTTAGTGCAGTGCTCCTGAGCCAGGGCCTCAGCAGAGTGCACCTGTGTGAAGACACCGGGCACTATTTCCTATCCAGACGAGGCTGATGGGGCCAACACTCCAGTATTCCATCTTGCACAACCTGAGCAGAGACCTGTAGGTTGCACACCCAGAAAAGAAAGTGTTCAATGTACATGGCCACTTCTGAAACCTTCGGCCCAGAGCCCCCACTGGGCAGCTCCTCGGTTACCTGAGCTGAGGCTCAGCCTAAAGGCTGGAGGTTCACAACACTGACTGCCCAGCTAGCTGGAGCTTTGGGGCTCAAACTGGCTAAAATAGCTAAATATTAGCTAAAATTAGCTCAAAACTGGCTAAAATAGCTAAAACCAGAGCTGCAGGGCAGTTGCTCCAACCAGTCTGCTGCAGCTGATTGCGCTATGGGTTGCAAACATTTCCTCCCACACTGTAGCTTCCTTTCAGATTGTCTGGGCAGATCATGGACAGGCAGGAATTAAAGATGACTCCTTAATTAAAGACTGTCATGTGATGAAATCTCCAGGAATACATCCAGCCACAAGCAGCCACCCAATTGGTCAGGATTTGTTCGCTACCTGGAATTGTTCAGGGCACAGGCATTGCAAGCTCTGGGACCTCTGGCTTGTTCTCCAGCTGCCTGCATTAAGCATTTTGTGCCTCTGGGATTGGTCACCTAAGCCACGTGGCACATGGCTGTTCCCTGATAGGCTGACCTACCTAATTCTGCAGCCTTCTACAATGGAGTTCATCTGTGTTTAAACTAGTCTTGGCATTGAACCTGAAACTCCCTTTCTATAAAGAAGACGTGCATGGGGACAGCCCCAATGACGCGACAGCAACAGTTTGGTGAGGGGGTTGGTGACTCGTGCTTCTGTCTGTCTAACGCCATCACCCAGTGCCCTGCTCTCGAGGTATTCCCCACAGTGACTGTGCAATAGAATTTTGTGGCCATTTCTTGCTACCTCCTTGGGCTGTTTTATCTGGGTGCTTGCCTCTGAGGGCTGTGAGTCCAGGCCTGTCTGAATGGGCATTTCCCACACCGCAGCCATGTGCTGCAGAATGAAGAGTTGGCAGCCTAGGAGCAGGGAATGACTTCAGGTTTTCGGATAGGAGCCATCCACCAGCAGCTGTGGCTAGGAAAGTGACAGTAGAAATGTCATCCTCTCCAGCTGCATAGCTCCTTGCTGGCTGTCTTTGTGTAGCTCATCAGACACCAGTATCCCTGGGAGCCTCTGGGGGGAAGATGACCTGTGGTAAATGAGAGGCAGACACCCTTTCATCTTCCAAAAGAAACACCATTTCTTTAATTGGCCAGTCCTTTGGGATGTGCATGTGTACATGTGTGTGTGTCTATGTGTGCATGCAGGTGCATGTGTTTGCACACACGTATGCATGCACGTGTATGCTGCATGTACAGGTCCTTGTGCGAGTGCCGGCATTGACATGAACTGGAGGTGGGGGTCAGAGATGCTGCGATTTGGTAGGTTCTTTTTCATGGAGGCAGCACAGGAGAGGTTCCTGGCATGGCTGTGCCAGGTCCGGGCATGATGCTGTCCCTGAGAAGCGCGCTGTTTGCATGGTGCAGGCTGGCAGAGACCAGATAACATGCCCTGGGGAGCAAAGCTCCTCGGATCACCTCGAAAGCTCTTTATACGATCAGACACTCATCACCTTAAATCCCCAGCTTGTCCTAGGTCACGTACCACAACTGCTCTATTACTAATATCATTAAGCCCCCTTGGCTGGCGTCTAAATAATCAGCATAGGCGGGCACAGTGTGATTAATGGAGGGCTGATGGATGAACCCCCCCGTCACTATTTAATACCTGTAACAATAGATTCATTAACTAGGATTAGTTTCAGACATAAGCTTTCTGTACCCATAGCTATTACTCACTCAGTTCATTAAGAGGACAGCATTAGTTCTGGTCTCTTGGAGCAAGGATACACCCTGAATACCAATGGCACCCGGCTCGGGAACTTGCAGGAAACTGGAAGAGTGACCCCAGAAAGCTGCAGCCGCAGCCTTGCACCCCTCCAGGAGAGGCATTCTCATGCGGAGGCACCAGGGGAGCCATTGGCCAAGGCTCTGCCCCAGTGTTACCCTTCCGGAGAAGACACGTGTGTGTGTGTGTGCGCGCGTGTGGGTGTGTGTGGGGTCTGCGCTTACTCTGACTCACCACTGGGTGTCACTCTCGTTGCCCATGAGTCAGTTTAAGGAGGCTGTTAGGGCCCCACTTCAGAACAAGCCATTTAACGGGGACAGCTCACAAAGGGACCCGACTATGTCTCCTTGGATTCCAGGCATATGCGCAGCAGCCAGTTACCCCCATCTAGACAAGCACCAAGCCACTGCATTACCGCTTCTGCCCACTCCCCTGAGCGCTGGGTCTACAGGCTGAGGTTAAAGGGAAGCCCCTTTCTTACTGCATTCTTTGGTTTTTATGTTTCTTTAAACATATTTCTGCCGTGGGGCCAGGAGTCTGGCAGCTGGAAGCTGTTTGATGGGAATGGACATTGATGCCAGTTCTGCAGGAACTAGAGTTTCTGGAGAAATGTACAAATGACTAAAGCTTATGTAAAACTCAGAGAATCTGATGTGGTGCTGAAAAATTATAGTCAAGGGGATCAGAGGTCTCACGATGGCTGCAGACCAGTGTGAAGCATCAGAAGACTGCTGTAACCACTGGTTGTGACACAGGAAAATGCTCCCATTGTCAGAGGTTTGCTTAGCAAGGTGAAATGGCTCGGGCTGGACACCAGGGTAGTAGACATGATGGCAGCTTTACAGGAAAAATGGAAATTAGCCTTTGATACAGACAAGCACTTAGCAAGAGAACAAAAGGACAGGGAGTTAAATCTGCTGGATTGAAATCTCTCAAAGCTTGTCCCATACCTTCTGCTACATGACAAACCACGGAACAGCAATGGGAAGGATTTCAGAAGCAGAAAGTCGGCAGAGGTACTGGGTTGCACAGACTGTGCATTGCTACAAATGATGGATTGGTGAGGGCTTGCAGGACTGTACAGTTACCATGGCTGGAAATGAATCAGAGTCTAATTCCAGAATCAAAAGAAACATGCACTAAGCTGCCAGGGGACCAAGGAGCGTCACTTACAAAACTCGGTCTGTCCCAAGCACACTAGTGGGTGGCATGAGAGAAAATGTCACCGAGAACACCTTTAAAGGGAACTTGGTCGTGAAAGGGTTCCATTTGGTATAGCTGCAGCTTCTGCCACATTCCAAAGATTTGGGGCACACGGAGTCAGCCAAGTTTTGCATTTGGCCATTTGCCCATTTAGATGAGCTATTAATGCCCGGCAGAGACACAGAGAAACAGGAAAGAAATACTGAAGACAGTCTAAGAAGGGTACAAAAGTCTTGGTTCAGTGTAAACCAAGTTGCTTGTTTTGGGTGTGAGCCTGGATGCACAACCCGCCCCCCCGTGAAAAGCCACGGTAGGTATGGCTTTACCTAAAGGCATTTGCAATTTGAGATCATTAGCCTACTGTGGAAGTTGCCTTCCCAATTTGCCTACCAGAATAATTTCAGTCTCTCCATTATGACAGCAAAACGTGCTGTGGGTTTGGACCCAAAAGCAAACAAAAGCTTTGGAGGAGTAAAAGCAAAGCTGATTTCAGTTCGTGGTGATGTGGGTGCAGCGCTGGTCATATTTTTGCAGCAGCACAAGAAGCTGCAATTTTGCCCACATGGACAGATGGGAATGAGAACCCATTTCCTGCAGAAACTTTAGCAAAGGCAGGAAGCACCGGCTTTCAGCCTGTGAGAGCGACACCTGGGCACACCTCTGGGGTAAGTCAGTGTCATGAATCAGTATTTGGCTAGAATGTAGCATGATCTCTGGTCATACATCCAGCCAAGGACAGTCACTAGTCCAGTCTCATGGTTTTTATTCCACCTCCAGGAGCAGCCAGGCAGGTCTCAGTATGGTATGCAGCACACTGCTCTCCCGATGGGCTCCAAGCGTAGCAATACCACGAGAGGCAGACTCAGGTTGTCAGGGGTTCTGTCCAAGGTGTGGCCTTCACTATAGGGTCAGACTGACTTTAGCTGCCTGCCTGCCTCACTGGGGAAGTGTCTTTGCGTAAATTTGGCTCCTGCCAATGTCAGTGCCTCTTTGTGACGCGTAGTAATGCCACCTCCCCACGCGGGGCAGAGTCGTGGTTGATATAGTGTGGCTGATGCAGTGTCAGTGCAGAGGCCACGTGGCTTACAGTGATGTTCACTGGTTTTCAGGAGCCATCCTGCAATGCCCCACACGGACGCTGCAATCGATACAAGCACTCCTGGTGAGGACGTGCACGGCTGACACAGGGATCCCAGTGTGCGCACACACAAGCGATTTCATGACCGTGGGATGCCAGCATAAGTTAGCTCAGCATAACTGTGTGGTTCAGATGTGGCCTTAGCTCAGTGGTGGGCAACGTGGCCCATCGGGGCTCCCCGTGTGGCCCACGCAACCTTTTGTTACCGTTGCCCGTGTGCAGAGTTGCCGGATTGCGCCGGTTGGGGTCTGCGTAGTTTTTCTCCTGATGGGCATGCGAAGCCCGGGCAGGTGAAGTGAGGTGTGGTCTGATCACACACGACACTGACTGTGAGAGCCAGGCACTCCCCTGCAGCCAATCAAAGCACTGCTACGCACCCCCGGCCCGAACTCTGGGCGCGCCGCACCGCTAGCAAAACTGCCCTGCAGCCCACACACTAGCTGAGGTTGCCCACTGCTGCTCTAGATGATCCACTAAACAAGGAGAGTCCAAAGCCCACTGAAGCCAAGGGAGCATTTCTGGTGGAAGGGTTTTGGGTCTGGCATGATTACATTCAGCTGTGGGCCAGCGTGTCCACAATGACATCAAGGGGGAGACAGTGGAGCAACGGGTGGGACTCAGGCACTGAGAAAGGTGCCGCGATGCAATCCGCTCTCCCCAGCCCAGCTGTCTGGTGGGTGAGAAACGACACCTTTCCGCCTCTCGCCAGATGGAGCTGTCCGCAGAGAATGACACTTGGCCTGGGCTGCACGAGCCCAAACCCCCAAGTGGCAGCACTCCATGCTGCTCCGACGCAGGCCTGGGGCATCTCCAGGGCACAAGGAAAAGCGGAGACTTGCCCAGCGGTTATTTTTGCTGGCTCAGATATTGAGAGAGGAACTTGTTGATGTGCACTTTGCAGCTGGCCCTGAGACCTGCCCTGTGTCACCCATGGCAGCAGGTTACACACCTGGGGAATGGCTAGACACTGGCGTGGTGAGCGGGGTGAGGAAAGGTACGAGGCTGAACCAGCTGTCAGAAAAGGCTCCATGTCTGCGGCTCAGGTTGCTGAGTGCTGTGGCTGTGTTTGCCTGATGAAATCATTTGGATAAGGGGTTGCAGTTCGTGTCCAAGGACTTGCAGCTTCTTCTCAAGAGAAATGACTTAACCCCCCTGTAGCTCTCCTCCAGCATCCAAAGGAGCAGCAGATGCTTTGGGCTCCAAGTAAAGGCAAAGGGGAGTCCGAGAGCACAGTAGTGCAGCCATGCTTTCAGCCGGAGCTCAGGGTTCCTCCACCTTTGCAGGCTGGAGCCCTGCGGCTGGAAGGAGAAAGAAAAGTCACAGCTCCTTAGATTTGCTCTAAGGCAGAGTAAAATGAGTATCGATGTTGAAGATGCTCAGCCTAGGGTGGCTAGTTGTGCATGTATCTGGGGGCAGAGGTCACCTTGCCTCGATGTAAAGGAGTCTGCAGAGAGCGGGGGTGGGGGCAGGGGAGGAGAAGAGATTTTCTTTGCTTTACATTGTAATAAAATCTCTGACCCCTCTGAGCGCCACTGCTAGTGACTGCTCCAGTGACTGTGATCCCCCAGCTGATTACCACTGCTCTAGGTCGGTCCACACCACTGCCCAGAAAAGCCCAGCAGGACTGTTTCTGAAACATCCGTTACCAACCAGACTGAACATGCTTAGAGCAGCTGGAGCCCAAGACTTGATGGAGAACCAGCTTGGAGTGAGAAAGGCCCAAACAAGACTCCCGGGGTTCTGTATCGCAGGCAAAGCCCCAGTCCCAAAGCCCAGGGCAGGAGCACTGGCGGGACAAGGGTATTTTTGTCCCTGGGAAGATGTCAGAGAAGACAGGACTGTGGTTTTAATTGACGCTTGAGGCACTGGAGCTGTGTGCTGCACCAGGACCCCGCAGGCTGTATGGGCCCCGACAGAGATTCAGCCCCTGGCTTGATTGCACATGTGGTACCAGGGCAAGGCAGCACCTGCAAGAGGGCACTGGGTTGTACCTAGCTTAGTGCAACTCTTGCTGGATTCTCAAGCAGGGTTAGTTCCTTTGGGCCCCCCTGGAGGAAGGTTTGGTGTTTGTGCAGGGGCAGGTGGCTAGAGCCTGGGACCCTTTTCCAGCCGTGGGAGTCTGGGACCTCTCTCCCAGCCCAGTAAATCCGCCACCTGACAAGTGGCATCACAAACAGGATCTGGGGCGTTAAGCTGGGACCCTCAGGAATGTGCCTGATGCACAGGCAGCTGGAGGCACCTTTGACTAATACATCCTCTTGGCCAGCCTCCCCCAACCCAGCCCACTCCCCAGCGACCAGCCGGCTCTGCTGCAGCATATCCCCGGGGGGCCCGGGCTGCCTGCTGCCTGTGGGGGATCTCTGTCCCAGCTTTCCAGGCAGGGCTGGAGTGCCCATTTAACATACATGGCCTCCCTGACTAACAGGGGCTGGGGATCCTGCGGGGTGGGTGTGGGGAGCCTCCCAGACAACCAGAATGGTGTTCAGCATCTGCAATGCCTCAGGGACGCAGCAGCAGTTGATGGAGCATTGTGTGTTCAGGGACAGCTTCCAGATGGCCCTGCGGTACCTGGGTTGCATCGTTGCACATGCAGAGACATGAGGAGCATCTGCAACACCTGGGCAAGGTGTTCACTCTGCTAGCCTGGCACACGCTGACAGTCACACCTCCTGCCGAAGGAGAACGTGGCGTGCCTGAGCCAAGGTCCCTAAACAGAGACAGTTCGAGACGTGGCCAATTCCCACCACAGTAGCAGGTGTCCAGGAGCACTTTGGGTGCATTGAATGAGCTAGAAATGTTACGAAAGACTGTGCCAGGCTGGCTGTGCCCCCACACACCCTGCTAGGAGGGGGCTCCAAGGGCGCCTGAACAGACCCTCTGAACTGGGGGACGGGCCGCCAGAGGGCTTTTGAATGTGTGAAATCTGCCCTGGGGAAGGCACCAACACTGGCCTATGTACAGATGAGAGCAGCCAGTGCCGGGGGCTCCGCTCTCCCAGGCCCAGGCCAGGCAGGACAGGGTAACAGTGTTCTCCAGATGTGGACTGAAACAGTCATAATGGAACAATGAGTACGACAGCTCCATCCAGCTCGAATTCCTGGCCCCAGCCTGGACCATCACCAAGAAGTTTAAGAGCTACATCTGCTATGTAACAGTCACGGTTAACAGCTCTGGAGCATAGGGGCTCTGCCATGCTGGGAGCACTAGAATGGCACTGGGCATCGTGAACAGACAGTTCAAACTTGCCAGTGGAATTCTGCTCTGGCTGGAGCAAGGCCAACGCCTGCGCTGCACGGACCAGAAGTGCCCAGTGACTGCCTGGCTCAGAGACGTCACTGCCTGACGCAGTCAGGCAGCTGCCCTCATCCCCCAAGGTGCGCAAGGAACCGGGAGACAGTTCAGAGGAGTAGGCCCTCTGTGTCCGGCTCCACACCCGGAATCCTCTTATCCAGAACGTACGAGACCGAACCAGCTGGGAGCTGTGATCTCTGCCTCGAGCAGGGCAGCCTGTTCCTGGATGCCAGGCAGCAAGTGGAGCAGCAGACCTACCTCCAGGACGGCATTCAAAGCGCCAGGACAAGTGAAGAAATCGCCCTGATGGCTTTGTCCCAGATGGCAGGTGGGATGATGTTCCAGCCCTCCCTTGGCACTTTGGACCACTTGGGCCCCGAAAGACTGACAGGAAAGTCCACAGTTGGCTCTGCTGGTGGGGGCCAGAGCTGTGCAGGAGGGATGCAATAATTACCTGGGCCACACCAGGCACGAGGCCGTGGAGCAGGGGACTGGGCCCCCTCCAACCACCAGACAGCAGCACACCCGTGGAACTGGTAGCATTGCATGTATCCCACATCCTGACCACGGTGGATCACTGCACCAAATCCCTGGTCCCTGGGCCCCTCGAGGAGACTGTGGCCAAAGCAGCCATAGAAGACTTGTGAGGTTACTTTGTCCAGCTCTATGGCTACCCCACCAGGGTGCTCACTGGCACGGCATAGCCTTGGGGTCACAGATGTTCTGGGAACCGTGCTCTCTACTCAGCAGTCTCAGGCGAAGGATGACAGCTCCCCACAAGACAACCATCCCCAGGAGTGAGGCCAGGATCAGCTGGGCTCAGGAGCCTACATGAAGTTGAAGACCCACCAAATCAGCAGCAGATCACTCTCCAGTCGACCCCTGTACTCTGCCCCCAACAAGAAGAGCAAGGTGAGAGCCCACAGTAGCTGACTGAAGGTACGTCAACGCCCACAGCTGGCATTGTGTCGCGGCGGTCGACTTACTGTGCAGTGCGGATGTACCCTGCCTTACGCCACAATGGTGCAGAGACCCTCCCAGTGCAGACAGTAACCCCCCACTTCAGACTCACACGCACGTGTACCCACGCACCACACGTGCACAGACCCGGCCTCTTTCCAGCATTGGCTGTGAGAATGCACTGCACAGCTGGCATCCTTACTAACCAGGGGCGATGTTACTGGGCTGTGAGATGAATATGCAAACTCGTTGCATCCACTGTTGTATGTGTGCACCAAATCCTGTGCCAAGTGGTCCAAGTGAGGTGTTTACTGAGAGCTTATGATTCGCTGAATCTGCTTCGCCTGCTCATATGCCTGTCCAACTTCTACCCGTGGAGTTATGAGTATGGGCTCAGTTCTTGTATTTGAAAGTTTAGTTTCTGGGACACCTCAGCAGGCGGCTTGGCAACCTCAAGTGAAAGAGGTCCTAGGCAAGTGAAGCCGGACTTGACAAAGGATCCTGTCAGGTGCCAATCGACATCTGAGGAATTTGGCTGTGATTATGCCATCCAGCAGACAGGCGAGGACTGACTGCCTGGAGAGGACTTGGACAGGCAACCTGCTCATGTGACAGATTCCATCTCAGATGTGCTTCCATCACAGGGAGAACAATGGAATTCTGTCCACTTGGGCAAGGGTATAAAGGGGGCGCTGAGAGCTTCTCCATTTGTCTTCATTCCAGCTCATCCCTTCAGGAGCATCTCTGCTATGAACTGGACCCGGAAGGATTGCTGAGCCATCCTAACAAAGGACGTACTCCAGAGACTGTTAAGATAGCAGCTTACTCCATCTGCTGCCAGCCTGTACCAAGAACCATGTGATCGGCGTGTGTGACTTGGTTGCTTCAGTGATTTCACTCTTACCCTTTTCTCACTTTCTTTTTATTAACAAACCTTTAGCTGTTAGAGGCCAAAGGACTGGCCCCGTGCGCTCCTTTGGGAGGATCAGAGGTGCCCACTGACCTGGGCACATGGCTGGCCCATTGGGACTGGGAGAAGCTGTTTGGATTTGGTGAGATCAGTTTCCATAAGCTCTCGGCTGGGTGAGGAGGGGTCTGGCTGCGGCACAAGGGAAGCCGGCGTGTGCAAGGGAACTGCTGGTGTGACCCTGCCGGCCGCTGTGGCAATAGGGGAGCTCTCTGTAACTGGTTTGGTGCCCTACAGTGCAGGGCCCCCAGTCTGGGGCTGTGAGTGGCCCTGTTTTGAGCCATTGGTCTGGTTTGGCCCACTCCTCAGTACCCAGGAAACACGAGTTGAAGATGCAACACGCCCTTCCCCTCCTGACCCCACTGGGGGCAGGAAAAGAGCAGCACTCTCAGAAAACCAACTGCCCAGCTTCAGGCACCTAAAAAAAGGCCGGTCCCCGGGGTCCTGCTCGCACATGGCCGAGTCCTCTGAGGCTCGCCACAGAAGTGCACCCGGGGTGGGAAGTGAGGGGTGGGGGGCAGCAGGCCTGACGTGGCCCTACTGCCGGTGTAGCTGAATTGCCCCGTTAGCAAGGTCCTGCCCACGTGCAATGGCAACTGTCTGGCGCATCCTCCTTCCTCTGCTGTCTGCTAGCTGAGGAGCAGCCAGCGCTTTGCAAACACTAGTTAGCACTGACCTAAGCATCCCTGGGCAGTGCTGTGATTCCCCCACACCCGTCCCAGAGCCTGGGAGGCAGCGCGCGTGTAGGAGACTGGCCCGAGGACCTGCTGTGAGGCCGTGGCAGAACGAGGCACTAGCAGCCCAGTCCCCTCTCTCTGTGTCTGGTGGACTACCCTCAAGCTTGTCCTCAGTTAGCCGTGGGTGTGGGGGGGGAGGCTACCCCCTGTGGCAGCTTTACCCTGGACGGGGCTGGAGCTGGGGGAGGTGCCTCACCTGCCACCTCTTTAGAAGAGCGGGGATGCACCTTGTCAGCCTCCTTGCGCACCCCAGTGGGGGGGGGGGTCACATAAAACCTTCCTGCCATGGCAGCCTGGGTGCCATGGGGCTGCCTCTCCCTCCCCACAGACTCCTTGTGCCTTCCTCCTGCCATTGGCACCTTGGCTCAAGGAGGGGCCCAGTGCCGCCCCAGGGAATGCGCACAGACCTTGGTGAATCAGAATCACAGAATCACAGGGCTGGAAGGGACCTCATGAGGTCATCTAGTTCAGCCCCCTGCTTCAAGCAGGATCAGCCCCCACGAAGTCATCCCAGCCAGGACCTTGTCCAGCCGGGACTTAAAAACCTCAAGGGATGGAGAATCCACCACCTCTCTAGGCAACGCATTCCAATGCTTCACCACCCACCTGGGGAAGTAGTTTTTCCTAATATCTAAACTACACCTCTCCCTCTTCAACTTCTGACCATTACTCCTTGTTCTGCCATCTGACACCCCTGAGAACAGTTTCTCACCCTCCTTTTTAGAGCTCCCCTTCAGGAAGTTGAAGGCTGCTATTAAATCACCCCTAAGTCTTCTCTTCTGTAAACTAAACAAGCCCAAACCCCTCAGCCTCTCCTCATAGGTCTTGTGCTCCAGACCCTTAATCATTTTTGTTGCCCTTCACTGAACCTGCTCCAGCAAATGCACATCCTTTTTATACTGGGTGTCCCAAAACTGGACACAATATTCCAGATGTGGCCTCACCAGTGCCGAATAAAGAGGAATAGCTACTTCTCTAGATCTGCTCGAAATGCTCCTCCTAATGCACCCCAGTATGCCGTTAGCTTTCTTGGCTACAAGGGCACACTGTTTACTCATATCCAGCCTTTCATCCACCATAACCCCTCGGTCCCTTTCCATCGCGCTGCTGCTGAGCCAGTCGGTCCCCAGCCTGTAACAACGTTTGGGATTCTTCCACCCCAGGTGCAGGACTCTGCACTTCTCCTTATTGAACCGCATCAGATTTCTTTTGGCCCAGGCCTCCAATTTATCCAGGTCCCTCTGGATTCTCTCTCTCCCCTCCAACGTATCTACCTCTCCCCCTAGTTTTGTGTCATCCACAAACTTGCTGAGCGTACAATCCAGTCCCTCATTCAGGTCATTAATAAAGATGTTGAATAACACCAGCCCCAGAACCAAGCCTTGTGGCACTCCGCTTGAAACAGACCTCCATCCAGATATTGAGCCATTGACCACTACCCGTTGGGCCCGACCATCAAGCCAGCTTTCTATCCATCTTATAGTCCAAGGATCCAATCCATATTTCCTTAACTTATGGACAAGAATGTTGTGGGAGACTGTATCAAAAGCCTTGCTGAAGTCAAGGTATATCACATCCACTGACTTCCCCATGTCCACAGAGGTTGTTACCTCGTCATAGAAGCTGATCAGATTGGTGAAGCAGGACTTGCCCCTGGTGAATCCATGTTGGCTACTTTTGATCACTTTTCTCTCTTCCAAGTGCTCCAAAATGGATTCCTTGAGGATCTCCTCCATTATTTTCCCAGGGATTGAGGTAAGGCTGATGGGTCTCTAGTTCCCTGGATTGTCCTCCTTTCCTTTTTTTAAAGATGAGCACTACGTTTGCCTTCTTCCAGTCATCCGGTATCTCCCCCGATCTCCAAGAGTCTTCAAAGATAATGGCCAACGGTTCAGCAATGACCTCTGCCAATTCCCTCAGTACCCTGGGGTGCATTAAATCCAGACCCATGGACTTGTGCACATCTAGTTTTTCTAGATAGCTCAGAACTTGTTCCTTCCCCACAGATGGCTGCCCTCCACCTTCCCATACTGCATCATCTAGGACCGTCATGGGGAAGTTGACTTTGTCCGTGAAGACTGAGGCAAAAAAAGCATTGAGTACTTCAGCTTTTCCTGCATCATCTGTCACTAGGTTACCTCCCTCATCCAGCAATGGCCCCACACCTTCTCTGATAACCTGTTTATTGTTCACATGCCTGTAGAAACCTTTCTTGTTACTCTGAATGGCTCAGACCACAGGCTGCCAGTGCTTGGACATGCTTCTCTGGGCACCCGAGTGGCCACCCCCGAGCCCTTGGGCGCAAGGCTCGGTGCAGGTGGAGCAGCTACACTGGGGGGGCAGAGGGCAGGTCATGCTGTGAGCAGCTGACGGGGCAGAGGCCCTCCTGGCCCCCACTATCCTGTGCCCAAGTGGGGTTTGAGCCGGGCCCTAGCAAAGAGAAGGCAGGACCTTGCTGACAAATGGGGAGGGCAGACACAGGCCCACCCACCAGAGCACTGAGCCTTTGTGTGCTGCCTGCGGCTGTTACATGCGACGTGAACTGCAGACCAGCTTCCTGGGCGCCCTGACCCCCAGAACACCCCCCTCCAGAGCCCTGACCCCATGGGACACCCCCCCCAGCACCCTGACCCCATGGGACACCCCCTCCAGTACCCTGACCCCCAGGATACCCCCCCTCCAGTGCCTTGGGCACCCTGACCCCATGGGGCACCCCCTCCAGTACCCTGACCCCCAGAACACCTCCCTCCAGAGCCCTGACCCCATGGGACACCCCCCCCAGCACCCTGACCCCATGGGACACCCCCTCCAGAGCCCTGACCCCCAGGATACCCCCTCTCCAGTGCCTTGGGCACCCTGACCCCATGGGGCACCACCCCAGAACCCTGACCCCCAGGATACCCCACCTCCAGTGCCTTGGACACCCTGATCCCATGGAACACCCGCCCTGCAGTGCCCTGGGCACAGTGACCACTGGGATCCCCCTCCAGTCCCCTGGAGCCCCTGACCCATGGGACACCCCACCTCCATCACTGCCCCCCGATCGTGAGGTCGAGGAGGGGGCATAATGGAGACCAAACTCCCTAAGACAACGCCAGCAGTTGCTGAGCCGCCCCCATCCTTTCAGCTGCACCGTGCTTGCACTCTCCCGAGCCCCAGGCTCTTCCCAGGTGTGTGGCTGGCGCTGGCAGCTCTGTGCAGAGAAGGCGCCTTGGGTCTGGCGGTGTCACGGTTCAGGTGCTGGGAAGGACAGCACCCACTCTGCCCCAGTGTGGGGCTAACGAGAAGCTCAATTAGTTATGGGAAATAATTCCCGCGGCTTCCCTGTGCCACGCCGGCGGGGCCCGGGCGCGGTGGTGCTCAGGCATGGCCGTGCCGCTAAAAGCTTTGATGCCTGGTGAACATTCAAGGGGAGTCTTTGACTTGGTCCCTCCTCCTTTTGCAAGCCACCACCATGTGCAACACCCAGTGCCACGGTGACTCCGAGTGGCCTGAGCCAGGGCCTCTGCCCGCTGAGATGATCTCCGGGGCAAGAGCCCCAGCCAGTCATGAACAGATCCAGGGGGCAGGGGGTGTCGGGGCATGGGGGGTGTGTGTCACAAGATCATCTCATCTCGTCTCGCCTCTCAAGGCAGCGAGGGACCTTCACCCAGCGAGCTCATGCTGGGTTCCCCTAATGCGGGAGAGGCAGCGTCTCCAGGTTGTCCTGCGTAGCTGCTTTTTACCAGATAATGGCCCAACCTGGCTGAGTAATTCATCAGCTGAGATTTTTCCCCAGTAAATCTTCCTGTGATGGGCAAAACAGAAGCCCTGGAGCTGAACTGAGCTGCCAGAATTGTGTGGTGCTGGTGGGGGAGGGGGGTTGTGCGCCCTCCCCAACCCCATTTTCCCTTGGAAGAAACGCTGCCAAACACAAGTGACTCCGGCTTTGCTCAGAACGAGGCTGCCGGAGGCTCTGGGCTGCTCTTATTTTTGGCATATAAAGTGCTCAACATCAGGGCTCCAGCAGCAGGACAGAGTGATGTACTTTCGGGTGGGGATGTGGGCTGGCAGGGCTCACAGCTGCACCCCAAGAGCAATGCAGGTCTGCTGCCTGGGCTGGGGGTAGGGTTCAGAGCAGAGCCTGGCCCACCTGAGAAGCAGCTGCCTGCCCCGGGCTGGACCCCACCTCGCTGACATCAGCAGGACTGGCCCAGTGCCGCAATGAGCGTTGCAGTGATGGTTAACTGACAGATCGCTCCGGGGTGGTTCCTGGCCTGTTTGACGGAGGACAGAGTCATGGCGAGAGATTAAGTGACTGGACAAAGCCCATGGAGCAAATTGGTCTCAGAGCTGGGATCAGACAGCAAGAGCCCCCAGCTGCCTCCAGACATGCTGGCGTTGGTCTGGCCCCGAAAGCTGCAGCAGCAGGTGCCCTGGGCTCCTTGAGTCACTCTGCACTAAGTTGGAAGCAACACAGAGGCTCCAGCAGGAGGTGGAGCTGCAGCCTGGCAGTTTGTAACCAGCTCCTGTCTCACCTGGGCCCAGGGCCTCAGAGCCTGCGCTCTCCTCAGGGGCTGACCAGGGCAGGCAGCGTGGACACTCTCCTCGCGACGGCCGTGGGGAAGGGGAGGTGCCAAGATGCAGGGTTTGTGGTACGTCACACCAGCTGGCTCTCCAGCCTCTTTGTGACCACCTCGAATGAAGGAGCTTCCACCACCTCCCAGGCCAGTCCGTTCCACCATGTCTATGGTTCTCGCAGCTAGGGAGTTTATGCTGCGCTTCAGTCTAAATCTGCTCTGCGGGAGGTGGTCCCCTGCCTCTTGTCCTCCCCTCTGCGGCGAGAGAGGAGAGACTCTCGCCAACTGTTCATGGCAACCTTGCAAGCATTTGACGACTGCCGTCATGTCTCTCCATCGCCTCTTTCCAAAGCAAACGTGCCCAGATCCTTCAGCCTCTGCTTGCCTGGCTGCAGTCCAACCCTTCGACCTTCTCTGTCCCTCACCTCTGGACTCCTTCCAGTACCTCTACTTCCTTTCTACAGACTGGTGAACAAAACTGGGCCTAACCAGCACTGAGTAGAACTGTACTACGCCCTCCTGTGACGAGCATGCTGTGCCTCTGTTAATGCAGCCCATTCTGAGGCTTCTCTGTAAACGATGAGCAGCCAGATGCATCAATTCTGAATGACCCCTCGATACTCAGAAAAGTCATCTGAGATGGGACTTGTATATAATGGGAATCTGCAGTGCACAGCTAGCTAATCACAGTCTGCAGTGCACTTGCATCCAAACGCAGTCTGCGGTGCCCTGCCATCTAACCACAATCTTCACTGCACTGCTGTCTAATTGCAATCTGCAGTGCACTGCCATTCAATCGCAGTCTGCAGTGCACTGCCATTCAATCGCAGTCTGCAGTGCACTGCCATCTAACCACAATCTGCACTGCACTGCTGCCTAATTGCAATCTGCAGTGCACTGCCATTCAATCGCAGTCTGCAGTGCACTGCCATCTAACCACAATCTGCACTGCACTGCTGCCTAATTGCAATCTGCAGTGCACTGCCATTCAATCACAGTCTGCAGTGCACTGCCATCTAACCACAATCTGTACTGCACTGCTGCCTCACCGCAATCTGTGCTGCACTGGCACCCAATCGCAGTCTGAGGTGCACTGCAAACTAGCCACAATCTGCACTGCACTGCCAGCTAACTGCACTCTGCAGTGCACTGCCATCTAACCTCAATCTGTTTATCTAGTGTCTAATCACAGTCTACAGAGCATGAGTGCCTGACAAGACTCCGCAGCATGCCAGCCTCTAATGGGGAACCCTTGGGGAGCACAGTTACACCAGTGCCAGAGCAAGCAGAATACAGCCTTGTAGTCTATTGTCAGCCCTCTGCTCCCTTTCTTCCCTGTGGCCATTGATGTCCAGGTGAGGGCTCAGGAGTCTGGCTCCAGATACCATCCCTTGTCCAAGTGGCAGCCCAGGGAAAGTTTCCCTCTCGCAAAGTGTCTGCTTCCGTTCTCTTGCAGGGAACCCCTCTGGAGTGACCATGGGATGGACCATTCCCAGAATCCCTAAGCAGCAGGGCCTCCCTGCACGGGTCTCGCCTTCCTGCGGAGAAGGGCTGCATTGCCAATCCTGGAGCTCCAGCTCTCCAGTTGGCCACCCCCAGGACATCCCCTGTGGATCTGGGACCCCCTCTGGGCAGGCCAGGCAGCAGGGCACTGGGAGGCTGTGGGAGCACTTGGTTTGGAGTCTCATGTCTACCTACGGCCCCAGAGTAACCGAGTCCCTGGCCCAGTCGCTGTGTTACAGCTGGGGCACCTCGGGCACAGACTCGCCCTGTGTCATGCAGAGAGGCCAAAGCCGAGTCAGGAAATGAGCCCACGGCTCCAGCCCCCTGGCTGCACAAGGGTGCCCAGGAGCCCCTGCTCCCAGGGAAGGGCAGGCACAGTGCAGGGTGGGGAACCTCAGGCTGTTTCCTGCCCCTGTGCAGCTTTTCTGCCCGCTGCAAGGGACAAACCAACCTCTGATGCCCCCTGGGAATGGGGCAGTAAGTAGGGGCACAGAAAAGTGGCTGGGAGACCCAGCCTGAGAGCTGCAGTCGGCATGCAGGTGCTGCAGTCGATTCCACAGCATGCCTGACGCAGGAGGAAGGACGGATGAAGCCATGCTGAGGCCCTGAGCTATGCTGAATCCAAGAGGCCCTGTAGCATTACCCCACACTGTGTGTTATTCTGTTAGAGGCCCCTTCTAAGCGGAGGCCAGAAGCTGTAACTTAGCTTGTGCGTAAATCCGGCTCTGCACAGGAGACACCTCGCTGTGTCGTGGCAGCTGGAACAATGGCTCGGCCAGAACCAGGTGCTGCACTGGGGCAGCTCACTTACCATGTGCTTTGCAAGCTCTCTTCACCCGCCCTCCTGGAGCCAGCAGCTTTTCCAGCCAGACCTGTGTGCACACCCAGACACAGCCAAGTAGCTCCCAGGCAGTACCACTCCCTGGCGCGAAGTTACAACCCCCCTGCCTCCACAGCACATGCTGCACGGCTCCCCGGTGAATGGGGAAGTTCAGAGCAAGAGGCCTGGGCCAGAGCCACATCATGCAATTCCAGAGAGTGTCTTCAAGTGCCAGGAGGTGGTGTTCGGCCGGACAGCTCCTCTGCTGCGAGCTCTGACCACGTACAGAAACCTCCTCAAGCACACTGCAAGGGACCCACTTTAAAGGTGCATCTACGTCCTATACCTGCCCAACAACGTAAATGTACCATGCTTCCCACACCACGCACCACAACGCACACAAGAATGCCTCCAGCTTCCACTTAAAACTCATTCTAACCAGTGAACAGCTGCTAAATTGATTTTACCAGCTCGACACCAGTAAATCACGTTCAATTTCAAGACTCCACAAAATTTGCATCCTGCTAATTTCGAATATCTTGGAAACTCTTGGCTTCAGCTTGTTCCTCGGGGTAACTTTTATACCACGAAGCCTAGAGGACAATCAGCCCACAGATGGCAGCAGGAACATGCATTGGGTGGCTAATCCCTGGGCCTGTTTGCATAACCTCATTTATCTGACTCACAGTCCTGTGGCAGGAGCTTGCCCTAAGAAAATCTCCCTCTGCTAGGAACGCAGAGAGCTGGTCAATGGGCCTGTCAGGTTAGCTAGAGGCAAATTTGCTAACATGGGCACCTGCTAAGGGTGGGCAGCTTGTGTGTGTTCCTTGGTATGTGTGTTCAAGGCCTGCTAGTGGCTTTCTTGTCTGCTCAGTACAAAGGGAACCAGGTAAAATAATACATGTTCTGTGGGAGCTCAGAGGTGGTCTGGAAGACTGCCGTGAATATGTAGAACATTTCATCTAGATTTTGGTGTGTAACTGCCACGCTCATAAAGAATTTTAACTAATGCATGAGCAGGAGCTGAAGGAATGATTTCCTCACAGCCAGCTGGAAGTGGGGGAGACCCTGGGCGTGGGTATGGAAATACCAAGAAGTCTTGTGCCACCTGATAGACTAACAGATATTTTGGAGCATAAGCTTCTGTGGGCAAAGACCCGCTTCGTCAGGTGCAAATACTGTTAGCTCTGCCTCCGCTTTAGTTGTTTGCTATTCGGGAGACTGAGTGGTGTTTTGCTATTGTGATTGAGTTAGTTTGTGACCCAGCCTCAGCTCGGTTTGTGGTGACTCCAGGGAGAGCTGAAATGTGGTTACCCCTGTTGGAAGTATTTGTGGGAATACAGGCCTGAGCTAAAGCTGTTCCGGAGGAAAGAAAGGGGGCTGGGCACAGTCGGCAGAAAGAACCCCAGGAAAGAGCTGGACTTTGCTTCTGGCTCTCAGCCCCTGCCATGTTACATGGGTGCCCTGGCACAGTCACTTGAACAGCAAGCAGCTGGTGAAGGCCCTCGTGGAGCTAGCTGCCTCCTGCAAGGGGGAGTGAGTGTTGGTTTTGGGGAGGGATGAGGGTGGGGTTAGATGGGGGGCTGCGGGTGCCAACCTTTGGGGGAGAGGAGGGGCTCAGGCAGGCAGCTCACAGGCAGCTGGGGTGGCTGGCCTGCAGCTTGGGATGGCAGCTTGGGCAGCTGGCCCTGGCAGCGCTGGGGCTTGGGCAGGGAGCTTGGGAGGCTGATGCTGGGAGCGTGGGGCTCAAGCAGGAAGCTTGGGCAGCAGCTGGTGGTTGGGCAGCTGGCTCCAGCAGCGTGGGGGCTCAGGCGGGCAGCTAAGGCAGCTGGCCTGCGGTTTGAGTGGCTGGCCCATGGCTGGTGCATGGGCGGCTGGTCCTGGCAGCGTGGGGGCTTGAGCAGGCAGCTTGGGCAGCTGGGTGGCTGGCCCCAGTAGCACAGCAGGCTTGGGTGGCTGGCTGACTGGCCCTGGGAGCATGGGGGCTCGGGCGGGCAGCTAGGGTGACTGGTGGGTTGGTGTGGGCTCGGGTGGATGGCTTGGGTGGCTGGTCCTGGCAGCACGGGGGCTCGGGTGGGCAGTTGGCCCTGGCAGTGTGGGGCTCAGGCAGCTGACTTGAGGCTTGGACGGGCATCCCGAGCAGCGCAGGGCTTAGGCAGGTGTCTCCAGCAGTGTGGGGTTTGGGCGGGTGGCCCCAGCAACACGGGACTCAGGCAGCTGGCCAGCTGGGGCTGCACCAGGCACCCACAAGGTGGGCTCTGCGCCGTTAGCCTGGATGGTTCTTAGTCAGTCTCCCAGGATTTCCGAACTTACAAAGAAAATGCAGCAGCATCTTTCACATGAAATTCATTTGTTTCTGCTGCTTCTGTTGTTAAACTACATTTTTATTCAACATTTGGGCCAAGAAAAACTTTGTGCTTATTTTTAATTTTAAATATTTTATGTCAATATTTTGTGTTTATTTTAAATTACTCATTGAATTTTTTGTTAAAGGGGGGTTGGATGGTGGCAAAGAAGAGGTGGTGGGTGTGAGGGTTTCTCAAAGAGCAAAAGGGGGGTGTGATGCTGAAAAGTTTGGGAACCCCTGTTCTAGGCTGCTTGCTAAGAGCTGAAACCCTCGGGAGCTGAAATCAGTGAAGACTGATGGGCACAGGGCAACTCCACAAGGCAGATGGCAGCAGAGGTTGAGTGATGGTCTGCAGGGCGTTGTTGTGACCAGCAGCCCAGAGCAATGAGCAGATACCTGAAGAGCAGCCAGCAGAGCGAGTAAAATGCCCCTTTACCTCCCTACCACACCCAGGGTGGGAAGTGGGCTCTGGGGTTGCACCCCTGAGCTCTGGGGCTGCCCTGGCCACGACAGCGGCTGTGAGTTGGGTGCAGAGAAGGACTGGGCTTGTGAAGGGGCATTTGGTTGCTGAACTGAACCCTGAGAGGAAGAGGACACTGCCCAGCCTGCCTGGGGTGGGACTTTTGCTCATGGTTTATGGTGATGAACTTGTCTGTGGTGTTTTTCCAACTTAATGCTGAGTTACGTCCCTCTTGTTATGAACAGTTTCCTTTCTGCGCTCAGAGCCTGTGCTACTGAGAGGGGCAGCATTGCCTCTCAGAGGCACCCAGGGATGGGTATGAATTTCCCAGCTTACTGGGTGGGGGCTCGAGCCAGTTTGGTGCTGAATTGATGGAGAGGAACCCCGAGACATTGACCTCAGCCCTGGCTGCTGCTGGCTCACACTCTCTGAAGGTAAAATACGCCTTATCCTCAGCAATTGTAAATTTGCCCAGATGGAGCCGTGGAGATTGTCGTCTTCTGAGGGTCTGGCCCATCACTGTTGCTGTAGGAGGCTTTGGTCTTTTCCAGCTCTAGAGAGCTGCAAGTACCTCCGCGGCTGCGTTCGCAGAGCTCTGCGGCAGCAGTGCAGAAACAAGGACGCCTTCCTCAGAACAGTCATGTTGGCTTCAGGTGTTACTGGAAAGTGGCAGCATCGGCCAGGGCAGGAGTGGGACCTTCACACTCTCTGCAGCACGTTGTGCTGGTGACCTTAGCTGAACTTGTCCCACAGATCTTCACCTTGCCTGGAGCAGTGTCATGGGGTGGTGGAAGGCAGGGGGCAGTGTCTGGGGAGGAAATGTGCTGTACTGGCTATTATGGGAGCCCTTTGCTTTGCTGGCAGCCAACAGAGTCCCAGCCTCAAACACTCTGCACCAGGGCAAAGGTTGCATCCTGCAGGCTGCCTGTCCAAACCCATCAGCTCCTCGCCCCCTTGTCCTGCTCAGAGGAGACAGCTCCCATCATCAGCTGAACCTGTGGGCAGCCGGTGGAGAAGGGCCTGGCTGGTTCCACACATGAGGCCCTGCCAAGGCAGTCCTGTTGCGCGTCAGTTTGTGCTGCGGCTGCTGCTGGCTTGCGCCGTGCCCCAGGACCCCATGTACTCCACTTTGCTGGCTTCAGCCTGTTTCCCCGGAGAGCCACACGAGACAATGGGAAGGCTCTGTCTGCGTCCACTGACTCAGGTGAGTTCAGCCCTTCTGTAATCTCCCCTACACCCCACACGAGGCGTTCCAGCTGGTAGGCAACGCATGCCCGTAGGCCAGGTGGAACACTTAGCTGCAGCACCTGCCTCATAGCACACCCACGTGTGGGGTAATTCCCAGTACCCGATCGCAGCCCTGGCAGCCACAGTCACCTGGGCAGAGCCAGCAACCGATCAAAAAAGTGAAAAAGCCAAGTGCCAGGTGCAGCTGGGGCCCTGAGATCTGCAAGGGCCTCCAGGCCTCAATGGGAGCAGGGCCAGGATCTCGCCCTGGGCTGGGCTCTGTCCTTCTTCATCACCAGTAGTGGTCAAGGTTCCAGAGGGCCAAATGTTACCCGCAGTGACCCTGTGAGTGATCCCTCCACGGGCTCCCTCCCTGTTATATCACTGCACCCCCCGGCTCTTTCCCTGCAGGCGGGACTGATGCCAGGCTGTGGCTGCGGATTGCTTCTCCACATGCAGCAGCAACAGCTGGCTCTGCCAGGCAGTGGGGGCAGCTCTGCCCAGGGCTGGGGACCATTTCCAGTGACCCTTTGTGTAAGGCCCACACAGAGACTGGGAGCAAGTCAAACAAAACATTGGCTGTGATCGCTGAGCTAGATGCCGGGGGGCACTGCAGGGGTGCAATGGGGCAAAGGTGGTGTGTGTTTGTCGTGGGCATGTCAGCAGGGGAGGATGATCGGGGAATGGCTTTGCTGGCCGTGGATACTGCAGCCTCAGTTAGCATGCAGAGGCTGAGGCAGAACAGCGCACTGGCGGGCTGGGAGCTGGCCATGGTGGGAGGACAATGTCCCAGGCCCCAGCAGGTGAGAAGGAGCAGAGGCCACGTGGCTGGACCTCTCAGACCCCCTGAGCAGTCAGTGCTGCTGGAGGGCTGGCTCATGCTGAGCTTGCCTGCTGGGTGAGCACCAGTCTGTGTGCCCTCAACTGTGAGCCCCACCATGCTAGCAGGTGCCAGGGCTCTGTGTCTCGGGGAGCCCCGCCGTGCTCACAGGTGCCAGGGCTCTGTGTCTCGGGGATCCCCGCCGTGCTCACAGGAGCCAGGGCTCTGTGTCTGGGGGAGCCCCATCGTGCTCACAGGTGCCAGGGCTCTGTGTCTGGGGGAGCCCCGTCGTGCTCACAGGTGCCAGGGCTCTGTGTCTGGGGGAGCCCCGCCGTGCTCACAGGTGCCAGGGCTCTGTGTCTGGGGGAGCCCCGTCGTGCTCACAGGTGCCAGGGCTCTGTGTCTCGGGGAGCCCCGCCGTGCTCACAGGTGCCAGGGCTCTGTGTCTCAGGGGATCCCCGCCGTGCTCACAGGTGCCAGGGCTCTGTGTCTCAGGGGATCCCCGCCGTGCTCACAGGTGCCAGGGCTCTGTGTCTGAGGGAGCCTCACCGTGCTCACAGGTGCCAGGGCTCTGTGTCTCGGGGAGCCTCACCGTGCTCACAGGTGCCAGGGCTCTGTGTCTCGGGGAGCCCCGTCGTGTTCACAGGTGCCAGGGCTCTGTGTCTCGGGGAGCCCCGCCGTGTTCACAGGTGCCAGGGCTCTGTGTCTGAGGGAGCCCCGCCGTGCTCACAGGTGCCAGGGCTCTGTGTCTCGGGGAGCCTCACCGTGCTCACAGGTGCCAGGGCTCTGTGTCTCGGGGAGCCTCACCGTGCTCACAGGTGCCAGGGCTCTGTGTCTGGGGGAGCCCCGCCGTGCTCACGGGTGCCAGGGCTCTGTGTCTGGGGGAGCCCCGCCGTGCTCACAGGTGCCAGGGCTCTGTGTCTCAGGGGATCCCCGCTGTGCTCACAGGTGCCAGGGCTCTGTGTCTCGGGGAGCCCCGCCGTGTTCACAGGTGCCAGGGCTCTGTGTCTGGGGGAGCCCCGCCATGCTCACGGGTGCCAGGGCTCTGTGTCTCAGGGGAGCCCCACCGTGCTCACAGGTGCCAGCGCTCTGTGTCTGGGGGAGCCCCGCCGTGTTCACAGGTGCCAGGGCTGTGTGTCTCAGGGGATCCCTGCCGTGTTCACAGGTGTCAGGGCTCTGTGTCTCAGGGGATCCCCACTGTGCTCACAGGTGTCAGGGCTCTGTGTCTCAGGGATCCCCACTGTGCTCACAGGCCATGAGTCCCACGTCTCAACATGTCCTGCAGAGTTCACAGGCACCAGGATTCCGGTCTTGGTGAGTCGCAGCCAGCTCCTTATGAGCAAGGTATTGCTGGGCTGTCCAGTCTGGTGTGAGCCACGGAAGCTGGGGTGCACGCAGGAGCTCTAGTTCAGAGCCTCGGTTTCCAGCATTGCTCCCCTGCTTCAAGCCGCTGCTCTCATGAGGTGCAAGGGGTGGGGTGGTGAGGGAGTGGGCTGGGCCCCGCTCTGGGTGGGGTAGAGGCTGGGATGGCAACATGTGTGGTGAATGGGTGCCTGTTGGGGGGTGGGGTTGGGCTGAGACCTGTGCTGGCTGGGGGCAGGGGTGGGGCCAGCACAGCTGGAGGGTGGGGCGGGAGGGAGACATGGAAGAACCTTTCCTGGACAAGATTTCCTTTTGTGACCACTTCTGAACCTCCGCACTCTGCCACTAAGAGTCTGAAAATTTCACATTCTCCAGTTGATAAACATGTTCATAAAATCATAGAATCACAGATCCCTAGGGCTGGAGGGGACCTCAGGAGGTCATCAAGTGCAGCCCCCTGCCTAAAGCAGGACCAACCCAACTAAATCATCCCAGCCAGGACTATGTCGAGCTTGGACTTAAGAACCTCTAGGGATGGAGATTCCACCACCTCTCTCGGTAACGCATTCCAGTGCTTCATCTCCCTTCTGGTGAAATAGTTTTTCCTAATATCCAACCTACATTTCCCCCACTGTGACTTCAGACCATTGCTCCTTTTTTCGCGCCCTCTGTCACCACTGAGAACAGCCTCTCTCCATCCTCTCTAGAGCCCCATTTCAGGAAGTTGAAGGCTGCTATCAAATTGTCCCTCAATCTTCTCTTCTGCAAGCTAAATAAGCCCAGATCTCTCCTCATAGGTCATAGGTCTAATAATTTTTGTGAACCTCTGCTGAACTGGCTCCAATGCATCCACGTCCTTTCTGTACTGGGGGGCCCAGAACTGGATGCAACGTTCCAGATGTGGCCTCCAGTACCGAGTAGAGGGGAATAATATCTTTAGATCTGCTGGAAATGCTTCTCCTAATGCACCCCAATATGCCATTAGCCTTCTTGGCTACAGGAGCACACTTTTGACTCGCAGCCATCCTCTCATCCACTGTAATCTCAACGTCTTTTCTCTGCTTCACTGCTACTTAGCCAGCCAGTCCTCAGCCTGTAACAATGCTTGGGATTCTTCCATCCCAGGTGCAGGACTCTGCACTTCTTGTTGAACCTCATCAAATATCTTTTGGTCCAATCCTCCTATTTATCTAGGTCGCTCTGGAACCTATCCCTACCCTCCAATGTATCTACCTATCCCCCTAGCTTAGTGTCATCTGCAAATTTGCTGAGGGTGCAGTCCATTCCCTCATCCAAGTCATTAATAAAGATGTTGAACAGTACCTGCCCTAGAGCTGATCCTGGGGGCACTCCACTTGAAACCAATCACCAACCAGACGTTGAGCCATTGGCCACTACCCATTGGGCCCAACCATCAAGCCAGCTTTCTATCCAACTTATAGTCCATGGATCTAATCCATACTTCCTTGACTTATGGACAAGACTGTTGTGGGAGACCGTATCAAAAGCTTTGCTAAAGTCAAGGTATATCACATCCATTGACTTCCCCGTGTCCACAGAGCCAGTTACCTCATCATAGAAACTAATCAGATTGGTCAGGCAGGACTTGCCCTTGGTGAATCAATGTTGACTTCTCTTGATCACTTTCCCCTCTCCAAGTGCTTCAAAATGGATTTCTTGAGGATCCCCTCCATGATTTTTCTGGGGACTGAGGTAAGGCTGACGGGTCTCTAGTTCCCTGGATTGTCCTTCTTTCCTTTTTAAACGTGGGCACTACATTTGCCTTTTCCCAATCATCTGGGATGTCTCCCAGTCTCCACGAGTTTTCAAAGATAATAGCCAAAGGCTCTGCAATGATAACTGCCAATTTTTTCAGTACCATTGGATGCATTAAATTCAGACCCATGGATTTGTGTGCATCCAACTTTTCTAAATAGCTCTTAACCCATTCTTTCCCACTGGGGGCTGCCCACCTCCTTCCTATACTGCATGGGTGTTCAACCTTTTGGCTTGCCTGGCCCACACTGAGTGAGGAGGAATTGTCTTGGGCCGCATATAAAATATATAATATAGTTAATGTGTATAAATCACATAATAATGTTAAAAGTTTACGATCTTGTGGGGCCGCATTACTAGCTGTCCAGGGCCGCATGCGGCCCGCAGGCCGTGGGTTGGACATGCCTGCTATACTGCATTGCCTAGTGCCTTAGTCTGGGAGCTGACCTCATCTGTGAAGACTGAGGGAAAAAAAGCATTGAGTACTTCAGCCTTTCCTACAACATCTGTGACCAGGTTACTTCCCTCATCCAGTAACAGCCCCACACTCTCCCTGATCACCCTCTTATTGTTAATATGCCTGTAGAAACCCTTCTTGTTGCCTTTCACATCCCTTGCCAGTTGCAATTCCATTTGTGCTTTTGCTTTCCTGATTACCTCCCCTCCTCCACGTTCTCCAACCATATATTTATCCTCCTCCTTCGTCTTCTGTCCAAGTTTCCACTTCTTATACGCATCCTTTTTGAGTTTAAGCTCACCAAGGATTTCCCTTGTGAGCCAAGCTGGTTGCCTACCAGATTTGCTTTTCTTACTGTGCATCAGGATGGTTTGTTCCTGTGCTTCTAATAAGACTTATTTAAAACACTGCCAGTTCTCCTGAACTTCATATTAGCTTCCCAGGGGAGCTGGCCCATCAGTTCTCTCAGGGTGTCCAAGTCTGCACTTCTGAAATCAAGGGTCTGTATTTTACTGCTCACCTTCCTTCCTTTTGTCAGGATCCTGAAATCTACCATCTCATGATCGCTGCAGCCCAGGTTGCCACTCACTTCTATCTCTCCTACTAATTCTTCTCTGTTTGTCAGCAGTAGATCAAGCTGCTCACAGCCCCTGGTCGGTTCCTTGAGCATTTGTACCAGAAAGTTACTCCAACATTCTCCAAAAACTTCCTGGATTGTCTGTGTGCTGCTGTATTGGTCTCCCAACAAATGTCAGGGTGATTAGTCTCCCCTGAGAACCAGGGCCTGTGCTCTGGAAGCTTCTCTTAGTTGTCTGAAGTAATCCTCATTTACCTTACCTACCTGGCCTGGCAGTCTATAGCAGATACGAAACACAACTTCGTCACTGTTCCTTCCTCTTCGAAGCTTTACCCAAAGACACTCATCTGGCTTTTCTCCCTTCATATATTGGAGCTCTGAGCAATCACACTGCTCCCTCACATCCCATGCAAATCCTCCTCCTTTTCCCCCCAACTGTCCTTCCTGAACAGTTTATTCTCTTCCATGACCGTGCTCCAGTTACGTGAGTCATCTCGCCAAGTCTCTGTTATTCCAACCACCTCACACTCCTTTGACTGTGCCAGGGCCTCTAATTCTTTCTGGGTTTTTTCCTAGGCTTCTTGCACTTGTGTGCGAACACCTTAGATAATAAGCTGATTGGCTACTTTCTCCTTTCGAACGAGTGCTCATCTTTTGTTGTACCTTCTTCCTTCCCCACTTACCTCAGGGCTTGTGTCACCGTCCCCCAAGAAACCTAATTTAAAGCCCTCCTCACTAGAGCTGTGTCTACACGTGCGCGCTACTTCGAAGTAGCGGCACTAACTTCGAAATAGCGCCCGTCGTGGCTACACGCGTCGGGCGCTATTTCGAAGTTAACTTCAACGTTAGGCAGCGAGACGTCGAAGTCGCTAACCTCATGAGGGGATCGGAATAGCGCCCTACTTCGACGTTCAATGTCGAAGTAGGGACCGTGTAGACGATCCGCGTCCCGCAACGTCGAAATTGTGGGGTCCTCCATGGCAGCCATCAGCTGGGGGGTTGAGAGACGCTGTCTCTCCAGCCCGTGCGGGGCTCTATGGTCACCGTGTGCAGCAGCCCTTAGCCCAGGGCTTCTGGCTGCTGCTGCTGCAGCAGGGGATTCATGCTGCATGCACAGGGTCTGCAACTCGTTGTCGGCTCTGTGGATCTTGTGTTGTTTAGTGCAAGTGTGTCTGGGAGGGGCCCTTTAAGGGAGTTGCTGGCTGTTGAGTCCGCCGTGTGACCCTGTCTGCAGCTGTGCCTGGCACCCTTATTTCGATGTGTGCTACTGTGGCGTGTAGACGTTCCCTCGCTGCGCCTATTTCGATGTGGTGCTGCGCAACGTCAATGTTGAACATCGACGTTGCCAGCCCTGGAGGACGTGTAGACGTTATTCATCGAAATAGCCTATTTCGATGTCGCCACATCGAAATAGGCTACTTCGATGTAGGCTTCACGTGTACACGTAGCCTAGGTTTGCAAGCCTGTCCACAAAGATGGTCTTTCCTCTCGTTAGGCGGATCCCATCACTTCCTAGAAATCCTTGTTCTCGAAACAGACTCCCATGGTGGAAGAAACCAAATCCCTCTATCTGACACCCTCTGAGCAACCCTGCATTTACTTCCATGATTTGACGATCCCTACCTGGACCCCTCCCTTCAACAGGGAGGATGGACGAGAACACCACTTGAGCTCCATATTCCATGATCTTCCTTCCCAGAGTTACATAATCCGCAATGATCCACTCAAGGTCGTTCTTTGTTGTGTCGTTGGTTCTCACATGGAGAAGTTGGAAGGGGCAATAATTCACAGGCCTGATGATTTTTGGAAGTCTCTCTGTCACATCCTGCATTCCAGCTCCTGTAAGCAGCAAACTTCTTGAGATTCCAGGTCAGGATGGCACAAGGATGACTCTGTCCCTCTTAGGAGGGAGTCCCCGACCACCAGCACCCGTCTTCTTCTCTTGGGGGTGGTGGTCGTAAAACTGCCATCCCTAGGACTACACATCCCATACCTTCCAGTCAGTAGGGTCTTCTTCTAATCCCTTCTCTGAGAGGTCTCTGCCACAGCATTCTGCACTGTATCACCTGTCCAGAGAGCCTGAAAGCAGTTGCTTACCTCTACAGGAAGTGGAGATACCTGAATTGGCTTTCTTGTTCTAGAGGTTGCATGCTTACAGTTTTCTTCCTTGTTTTGTACTGTCCTCACCGGTTGCTCAGTCTACTGTGCCTGCATGACTAATTGTTGCCTTCTGTTGAGGAAGTCTTCACCTTCTCTGATGGACTACAGGGTTGATATTTGCGCCTCAAGTCCTCTTCTTACAAGATGGCGACCAGCTCACACGTGGTAGATGCGAAATCCCTTCTGTCTCCTGGGAGTAAAACAAACATAGCACATGCCATGCAGGTCACAACAGCTGACTTGTCAGCAGACTTCTCACTATCCACTCTTCCCTTTCTTCAGAGACTTTCCTCAGAAGATATTAGAGCTGTCCGGTTCAGTGGGGTTCACCTCCTCTCCCAGGCAAACTCCTCTGTTAGCAGACCCTACTCAAGTTACAAAGGCTACACTACCCTTTGACAGAGTGGTGAGCTAAATGAGCTTGCATTGCTCAAGGTCTGGAGCAGTGTTAGTTGCACATTGCAGAGCTGTAAGGCTGTGGCCAGTTGGCTGAAGGAGGGATCCGGGCTGGGCTGGTGGGAGATGTCTGCCTGGGTGGGAAGGATCTGGAATGGGGTGTTGGAAGGCTTAGTTAGCGGAAGTTTGGCTTGGAGCACACCTGGTCCCAGCTGTCTGGGCAGGAACATCCCCACATGTCAGACTGAGTGCATGAAATCCAGGTGCTTGGTTTGAATATTTGCCTGTATGTAAATGTGCTTCCTTGGTGCTAACTGTGACAGTAACGGTGGTGGTGCTTCTTTTCATTTGCATATCCTCATCTGCAGTTAGTCTGTGATTTTAGTACTGAGCCGTTATGGTCCACTGCTGTCTCTGCACCTTCCTTTCCCTGGGGCTGGCCATTCCTCATTCCACGGGACCAGACTTGGAGAGGAAGGAACCGAGGGGCGACCCCTCCATGACCCCCCATTTCCCATGCTCCCTCTTGTGCAACCTTGCTGATGACTCTGCTGGCAGGGCTGGTTTGCGAATGGGGAGGTGGTGGCAGGGAGAGCAAAGGTAACGAGTCTGGCAGGTGAAGCCTACCCCTGCTGTCTGCCGTGCCTTCTGCCCACCTGGCATGGTTTCTTTCTCCTGCCCCATAGCATGTTGCCCTTTGGGGTAACAGGTTTTTAGATCTCCGTTAAGTTTTTGGATGACTTGGTCCTGCCAATCTCTAAATCATTTATGAAGGTATTGAACAGAATCCGTCCCCAAAATGATTCCTGCAGAACCCCACTTGCTATGCTTGACACAGCCCTGGCTGGGATGATTTAGTTGGGGTTGATCCCGCTTTAGGCACGGGGCTGGACTAGACAACCTCCTGAGGTCCTTTCCAGCCCCAGGATTCTATGATTCTGTGCCCTTCCAGCACGACTGTGAACCATTGATAACTACTCTCTGGGAATGGCTATCCAAGCAGTTATTCGCCCACCATATAGTAGCTCCATCTGAGTTGCACTTCCTTAGTTTGTTAGTGAGAAGGTCATACAAGACTGTATCACGTGCCTCACTAAAGTTTAGATTTACCATAGGTACCACTTCCCCCTTGTCCGCAAGACTTGATATCCCTGTAAAGAATGCTGTCCCATTGGTTTGATATGAGTTGTTCCTTACAAACGCATGCTGTTACTTATCAACTTTCGATCTTCTAGGTGTTTGCAAATGGATTCTTTAATTATTTTATCCATTATCTTTCCTGGTACAGATTTAAGCTGATTTGTCTGTAATTTCCTGGGTTGTCCTTATTTCTCTCTTTATAGAAAGGGAAGCACCAGGGTTCGATGGGTCAAGAAACCCCACAGAGTGTGGATGGCACTATATGTGCCCTTTTCCAGTCTTCTGGAATCTCTTCCATATTCCAGGACTTTTGAGAGATAATGGCTAATGGCTCAAATACCTCCTCAGTCAGCTCATTGAGTATACTAGGATGCATTTCACAGGCCCATGTGATATGAAGACATCTAACTTGTCTAAGTAATTTTCTCTTGCTCTTTCCTTATTTTAGCTTCCAAAATGCTCTCATTTTCACTGATATTCACTATGTTAGGGCATCTTATCACCACCGACCTTCCTGGTGAAAACCAAAGCAGATGTCATTAAGTACCTCTGCCATTTCCCCATTTTCTTTTAGTGTTTTTTCCTCTTCCCTGAGTAATGGGCCAACCTTGTCCTGGGTCTTCCTCTTGCTTCTCATGAAAAAAATGGCAAATCTGACGTCTGACGTATATAACTTTGTTCTCACTCTCAATTATTTCCAATATGAGACAACATACACCTCCAGATTACTGACACTGCTATGGGCACCCGCATGGCCCCACAGTATGCTAACATTTTTATGGCTCACTTAGAAGAACGATTCCTCAGCTTTCATCCCCTCTTACCCCTCCTTTACTTATGCTACATCGATGACATATTTATCATTTGGACCCACAGTAAAGAGAGTCTGGAATAATTCCACAGATATTTTAACAACATGCATCCTAGCATCAATTTCAGCCTTCACTATTCCACATGAGAAATACATTTCCTGGACACCACAGTACAAATCACTGATGGCCACATTGACACCACTGGAAACCCACTGACTGCTACACTTACCTACATGCCTCCAGCTTCCACCCAGCACACACCACACCGTCCATGGTTTATAGTCAAGCCCTTAGATACAGTCACATCTGCTCTGATCCTACTGACAGAGACCAAAAACTTCAAGATCTTTACCAAGCATTCATAAAACTTAACTACCCACCAGTAGAAGTGAAAAAACAGATTGACAGGGACAGACAAATACCCAGAAACCAGCTACTTCAAGATAGGCCCCAAAAGATCAACAACAGAACACCACTTGTCATCACCTATAGCCACCAGCTGACACCCCTGCAATGCATCATTAAAAACGTACAGCCTATTCTAGATCTTGATGCTACACTCCAGAAGGCCCTAGGTGACAAGCCTGTCCTCTCCTATAGACAACCTCCCAATCTAAGAAAGATTCTCACCAGCAATCACAGGCTACACCACAGTAATACTAATCCTGCAACTTTTCCTTACCACAAACCCCATTGCCAACTTTGTCCACATGTTTACTCTGGGGATACCACCATTGGACCTAACCACGTTAGTTACCAGAACAAGGGTTCATTCTCTTGTACCTCGATCGATATTATATATGCCATTATGTGCCAGCAATGCCCCGCTACAATGTACATTGGACAAACTCAGCAAACACTTTGCCAAAGAATGAATTGACACAGCGCAGACATCAGGAATCTCAATACACATAAGCTGGTCAGTGGGCATTTCAGTGGAGTGGGCCATTCTGTTAAAGACCTGAGAATATGCGTCCTACAATACAGAAACTTTAAAAACAGATTGCATAGGGAGATTTGAGAACTGGAGTTCATATTCAAATTTGACACGTTAACACGTGGTATGAACAAAGACAGCAATTATCTCATGAATTTCAAGGACTGCTTCCCTTCCTTTGATGTTTGTAATTATCTCAGGCAAGACACTTGACATCCCCCACCCCTCACCCCACTCCTTCAGTTCAGCTATTTGATTTCTCAGTTTTTATTGCAATGTTTTGGGACCTCTCTACTATTACTGGGTCTGGACTGGAGATTCTATAGATCTGAAGAAGTGGGTCTGTCCCACAAAAGCTCATCACCTAAAAAATCATTTTGTTAGTCTTTAAAGTGCTACATGACTGCTGTTTTGTTTCCTGAGAATACAGACTAGCACAGCTACCTCTCTGTTACTACTCTTGCTTCTCACGTATTTGTAGAATGTTTTCTTGTTACCCTTTATGCCCTTAGCTAATCTGAGCTCGTTTTGTGCCTTGACCTTTCTAATTTTGCCCCTATATGCCCGTGTTACTTGTTTGTATTCACCCTGCATGATTTGACCTCATTTCCACTTTTTGTAGGATTCCTTTTTGAGTTTTGATCATTCAAGATCCCTGCATCAAGCCAGGGTGCTCTCTTGCAATACTGCCTACATTTCTTATGCAGTGGCATAATTTGGTCTTGCCCATTAAAATGTATCTTTGAAAAAATGCCAACTAGTCTTCAGTTGGTTTAGACTTGTTTCCTATGGGACCTTAGCTACCAACTCCCTGATTTTGCTAATGTCTGCCTTATTGAAATCCACTGCCTTAATTCGCTATTCTCCCTTTTACTGTTCCTTAGATCCATGAACTCCATCATTTCATGATCACTTCCCCCTAACTGCCTGCCACTTTCAAATTCTTAACCAGTTCTCCCCTGCTTCTTAAAATCAAATCCAGAACAGTCTCCCCTGCAGTAGCTTTCTCCAATGTTCCAAAAACTTGTTGGATAATCTGAGCCTAACTCACGGTCCATTCCTTGTCATGATGAGGTGGCTTGTGACCCAGAGAGCTATGTCAGTGGGAGCTACAGCTCCTGGAAGAGTCACCCAAACTGGCAGGTCAAAGGGTAGAGACCAGACAAATCTGGATCACCTCTCCCCAAGGTAAAAGGGGTTGGCTTAGGGTTAATCCTACCTGTAAAAAAATAAAAGTTACAGAAACATCGACAAAGAACCCTGCAACTACACAAGTCTTGGGAGGAGCTGACAAGCCGCACTGATTGAGTGTGAAGCGTGGCAGGGAAAGCCAAAAGGAAGCTGCCCCGCAGATGGCTCTTCTGTCACCCAGGACAGCCACCCAGTTTGGTACGTGGAATGTTCGGACCATGCACTGAGTGCGGAAGACAGCACAGATTGCAGCTGAGATGAAGCAGTACAGGTTTGTAGTTTTGGGCTTGTGTGAGACAAGACGGACACAATCTGGCCAGCTACACTTGGTAACTGCTGAAACCCTCATCTATCAGGACATGAAGAAGAGGGTGCACCTCACACAGAAGGTGTGGGCTTGATGTTATGAGGGGCAGCTGGTGCTTTAATGGAGTGGACGGCAGTGTCATCCTGCATCATCACAGCCAGATTCTACACCAAAGTGTGAAAGATACTAATGGTGCAGTGTTATGCACCAACCAATGAAGCAGCTGAGGAATGTAACACAGACTTCTATGAGAAACTACAAAGCATTGTGAACCAGAAAGCAAAGATGGATATCTTGATTTTGTTGGGTGATTTCAATGCAAAACTGGAAGCAAAAATACAGGCAGAGAACAGACCATGGGAAATGAAGGCCTAGGCCACATGAATGAAAATGGAGAGCACTTCAGTGACTTTTGTTCCTTCAATGGATTGGTGATAGGTGATGATGTTTTTTCACATATAGGGATCCATAAGATCACTTGGGTTTCACTGGACCAGCAGTCAGAAAACCAGATTGATCACATCTGTATCACCAGTTCTTTCAGGAGATGGATGCAGGACGTCGGCGCTAGAAGAGGAGCAGGTGTGGTTTCAGACCACCATTTACTCATGATAAAACTCAAATTCAAGCTCAAGAGGTACACCACAAAAGCGACCAAGCCAGGACTGAGATTCAGCATGGAGCAGCTGAAGGATTTAGAGACGAGCAGGTTTCCAAGTGGAGCTGTCCAACAGATACACACTTCTGACAAACCCTATCCCGGAAGATGCTCCTGTGGAACATATTTGGGAACATATTTGGGAACACACCAAAACATCCTGGAAAGGGACCTGTGGTAAAACATTGGGAAAGAGGACATGGCAACACAAAGAATGGATCACAGCCGGCGGCTGTGGAGCTACCCCACCAGCACCGACTGGTGGGAGCGGCTGGTGCTTGGGGAGTGGGACGACGACCACTGGCTCAGGAACTTCAGAATGAGCCGGCAGATATTTATGGAGCTGTGCCAGTGGCTCACCCCCGCACTCAGGCACCAGGACATGGCCATGCGGTGTGCCCTCCCTGTGGAGAAATGGGTCGGCATCGCTGTCTGGAAGCTGGCCACTCCCGACAGCTACCGATCCGTGGGACAGCAGTTTGGTGTAGGCAAGGCCACCGTCGGGGCTGCCCTCATGGAGGTAAGAGAACCCACGGGGGGAGGGCAGGGCAGGGGAGGGGGACCCGGGCAGAGGAGGGCAGGGGAGGGGAGGGGAGGCCAGGGCAGGGCAGGGCGGGGGAGGGCAGGGCAGGGCAGGGCAGAGGAGAGCGGGGGAGGGGAGGCCAGGGCAGGGCAGGGCAGAGGAGGGCGGGGGAGGGCAGAGGAGGGCGGGGGAGGGCAGGGCAGGGCAGAGGAGGGCGGGGGAGGGCAGGGCAGGGCAGGGCAGGGCAGAGGAGGGCGGGGGAGGGGAGGGGAGGCCAGGGCAGGGCAGAGGAGGGCAGGGCAGGGCGGGGGAGGGCAGGGCAGGGCAGGAGAGGGCGGGGGAGGGGAGGCCAGGGCAGGGCAGGGCAGGGCAGGGCGGGGGAGGGCAGGGCAGGGCAGAGGAGGGGGGCCCGGGCAGAGGAGGGCAGGGGAGGGGAGGGGAGGCCAGGGCAGGGCAGAGGAGGGCAGGGCAGGGCGGGGGAGGGCAGGGCAGGGCAGGAGAGGGCGGGGGAGGGGAGGCCAGGGCAGGGCAGGGCGGGGGAGGGCAGGGCAGGGCAGAGGAGGGCGGGGGAGGGCAGGGCAGGGCGGGGGAGGGCAGGGCAGGGCAGAGGAGGGCGGGGAAGGCCAGGGCAGGGCAGAGGAGGGCAGGGCAGGGCCACGCACACCCTGCTCACCTCTCATTGGTGCTGTCCTATGTGCTTTCCCTGCAGCTTGTGCGTGCCATCAACGCCATGCTCCTGCACAGGCTCGTGAGGCTGGGGGACCCAGATGCTACCATCGCGGCCTTTGCCACCCTGGGCTTCCCCAACTGCTTCGGGGCTCTGGATGGGACTCACATCCCCATCCGCGCCCCGCATCACAGTGGAGGATGCTACATGAATCGAAAGGGCTACCATTCTGTCGTCCTCCAGGCCTTGGTGGACAGCCGGGGACGTTTCCAGGACATTTATGTGGGCTGGCCTGGCAGCACCCACGATGCCCGGGTTTTCCGGAACTCGGGCCTGTGCCGCCGGCTGGAGGCGGGGACCTACATCCCCCAGCGGGAGATCCCTCCGGGGGACACCACCATGCCCCTCTGCGGCATCGCAGATGCGGCATACCCCCTCCGGCCGTGGCTCATGCACCCGTACACGGGCCATCTCTCCGCTAGCCAGGAGCGCTTCAACGAGCGCCTGAACCATGCGCGCCAGGTGGTGGAGCGCTCATTTGGCCGCCTGAAAGGACGCTGGAGATGTCTCCTGACCCACCTGGATACGGGCCCCAACAACGTTCCCCTGATTGTGGGTGCCTGCTGCGCCCTGCACAATTTGGTGGAGAGCAAGGGGGAGGCCTTTTTCCAGGGCTGGGCTGTGGAGGCCGGCAGGGCTGACGTGCAGCCACCCGCTGCCCCCAGTCGCCAGGTGGACCCCGAAGGGACCCGGGTCCGGGAGGCCCTGCGGGCCCACTTCGATGATGAGGCCGTGGGGTGAAATCTGCCAGGCCCCCCACTGCCCGCCCCTTCCTCCACCACACTCCTGCCCCAACGCCCACACCATGGAGCACCCAACCGCACCCCCCCTCCCACTTTTCCTGGACAAATGACAGCACGCACTTGTGGCTGAACTTAAACTGCTTTTTCTTTGAGAACTTTTTTTTTAACTATAACTATATAAAACAAGAACAAACTATATACAACATGTGGAACCAAAGTAATATGTACAAATAAAACAATAGTAAGAAAAAAGTGTCCTCATTAATAAAAAGAAAACCAGGGAGGATAAAGGGAAGAACTATTTACATGGGGGGGACGGGGCAAATGGGGGGCACAAAATAATAAGTTCAAACTATATACAAGGGGGGGGCCATGTCCCGGGCCCCTCGCTCCTACAGTCCGGCACTGGGCGTGGGCGGCCGGGAGCCCCGCCGCAGCCGCAGCCCTGTCCGGGGCTGGCTGGGGGCGGGCCGGACCGGAAGATATGCCCGGCGAGTCTCAGCTGGCTCCAGGGGTCCCTCGGCACTCCGGCCCTCGGCGGTGGGTGGAGGGGCGACGGCGGACGGGACGGCGACGGGCGGAGCAGCTGGTGGTGCGGCTGGTGGAGCAGGCACGGCGGGCGCTGCGGCGGCCGGCGTGGCATGGGGGACCAGGTAGTCCACCAGGCGGTTGAAAGTCTCCATGTAGGCCCCCCATGCCTCTTGGCACCAGGCCAGCGCCCGCTCCTGCAGCTGCAGGTGCTGCTCCGCGACCTCCAGCTGCCGACGGTGGATGGCCAGCAGCTGGGGGTCCGCCACCGTCGGCTGTTGGTGGCGCGGGGTCCGCCGTCCAGCCCGCCGTGGGGCCGGTCGGTCCTCGGCTGAGGGGCTGGCCTGGAGCGATGGTCCCGGAGGGCTCTCCGGGACCACTGATGCCTCGCCGGCGCTCTCTTCCGGTCCTTCTGATGGTGCAGGTGCGGGACACAGGAGAGGAGGGGGGGAAGAAGAATGGAGACAGGCATTAGTGTGGGCCCCGAGCCGTGGCCTTTGTCCCCCCAGCCCTGTGCTGCAGGTTCCCCATCCCCGTCCCCGGGAGATGTTGCTGTGATGGATGGGGTTCAGGGGTCCCCCTGCCCTGCACCCCGTCCCCTGGTGGGAGCGACTCTCACTTCACTCCGCAGGGTCTGACAGCAGGAGAGGTTTCTTAGGCCACAGATGCCCAGTTTCTCCCAGGAGTGACAGCACCAGCTGTCGGAAGAGACAGTCCTTCCAACCCGTCGTGGGGAGAAGACCCCAAGGGGGGCCCCTCTGGGATGCAGCTTTCCCCCTCCTCAGGCTGGCTGCCTTCCAGCTCTCCCTTCCTCTAGCCTCTACCTGTGGCCCCTGCCCTCCCCCGCCAATTCCAAGCCAGCTCGGCTCCTCCCTCATCTTTGTTCAGGGCAGAGGTGTCACCTGCCAGCTGTAGCCCCAGGATCATCCTTTGCCCCTGGGAGCTATTCGGCTCTTGTTGCTCATATGTAGCCTGAGTCTCCCTTTTGCACTCCCCCCACTCCATCACATGCTGCTGCTGCTGCTGCTGCTGCTGCGGGGTGTCCCACCCCCTCCTCCCGGGGGCCCCCTCGAGGTTCCGCTCCCCCCTGCCCCGGGGATGGGGCATGGCACTGTCGTGCGGGGTGCGGGGGGCAGGGGCTGATGCACTGCTGTGAGGGCCATGGCCCTGCTGTCCTTGGGGCCATGGCCATGTGAGCATGTGGGGGGCCCTGGACACATATCTATTACCCCCACCCCTCAAGCCCAGGGGTGTACACCAGAGGCGGGTACATACCTGTCGGTCCGCTCCCACGGTCTGGAGATCCCCGGGGGGCGGAGGCCTGGCTGCTGCTCCGGGATGGCAGGAGGAGGATCTGCAGCCCGGATTCTGCAGAGGAGGAGCCCCCCTCCTCCTCCTCCTCCTCCTCCTGCCGCGATGCCCCAGGGGTGGGCTCCGGGGGGGGCCCCCGGGGTGCAGGGCTTACCTCCGGGGCGGACTCCGGCTGCAGGGCCTGCTGGGGCTCGTCAGCCGAAGTATCAAGGGTGGCCGGAGGGGAGGAGGTGTGCCGGGGGCCCAGGATGTCCCTGAGCTCCCTGTAAAAGGGGCAAGTGACGGGGGCGGCCCCAGATCGGCCGGCCGCATCCCGGGCCCAGGAGTAACCCTGCCGCAGCTCCTTCACCTTACTCCTGACGTGATCAGGAGTGCGGGCAGGGTGACCCCGGGCAGCCAGGCCATCGGCCAGCCGAGCGAACGCTTCCGCGTTCCGCCTCTTGCTCCCCATTACCTGGAGCACCTCCTCCTCGCTCCAGAGCCCCAGCAGGTCCCGCAGCTCGGCCTCCGTCCAGGAGGGGCCCCGCTGCCGCTTGCCAGCCTGGCTGACCGCCTGGCTGGGCTGGCTGCCCTGGCTCCCCTTGGGGGGGGTCCCCTGGGGGCACTGGGGGGGCTTCCGGGCAGCCATCGCAGCTGGGTGGGGGGCTGTGCTGGCTGAGGGAGGTGCAGGCTGGCCGCGTGTCTGGGCTGCCGCCTGCACGTTCCCTCAGCTTCCTGCACAGGAAGGGAGGGGGAGGGGACCTTTAAGGGGCTGCTCCATGCGGCCACCATTGAGCTGAGGGGCTGGAGAGAGCGTCTCTCAACCCCTCAGCTGATGGCCGCCATGGAGGACCCCGCAATTTCGAAGTTGCGGAACGCGCAACGACTACACGGTCCCTACTTCGACGTTGAACGTCGAAGTAGGGCGCTATTCCTATCCCCTCATGGGGTTAGCGACTTCGACGTCTCGCCGCCTAACGTCGAAGTTAACTTCGAAATAACGCCCGACGCGTGTAGCCGTGACGGGCGCTATTTCGAAGTTAGTGCCGCTACTTCGAAGTAGCGTGCATGTGTAGACACGGCTTATGACAGCTGCGTGTCAGAAGGACGTTTTTGAGGTTATTTCGCCTAGTGATGACCACGTCTAGTTGATGCCAATGCTTCGAGCGTGGGTGACTACACGACACTCTGTGCTGTGGCTTTGTTTGGCAGAAGGTGTTTGTGATGCACAGATTGTGGTACGTGCACAGTTCAAGGAGACACTGTCCATTGTCATTCATTTTTCCCACACCGAAGTGTCCTAAGCAGGAAGGCCATGAGGCCCAATCAGCTCCAACTCTTGCATTGAAGTCACCCAAGATGTACAGTTATTCACAAGCAGGTATTTGCGCTACAGCAGCACTAAGCACGTCATAGAACTTGTCTTTTACTTCTGGTGTGGCGTACAGGGTTGGGGCATAAGCGCTGATCAGGTGGACGGGACCGGCGCAAGTTTGAAGCGTGATCCGAAGAAGTCTTTCTGATCCACCCATCACTAAATCCACCATTTGTAGAAGGGTGTTTCTGACAGCAAAGCCAACACCATGCTCTCTGGGTTCTTCTTGGGCTTTACCGTGCCAGAAAAAGGTGTAGTCCTTTTCCTTTAGAGATCCCGAATCTGTGAGTCGCGTCTCTTGCAGTGCAGCAATATCAACTCTGAGCCTCTTCAGTTCCTCGTTGATGACAGCGGTCTTTCGGGTGTCACTGATGGCCTGAAGATCTTCAGTCAAGCCGGTCAGCATGGTCCGCACATTCCAGCAAGCGAGCTTGATTTGTTGATGTTTCTCATTTCTTGTTGATTTTCTTATTGGTTTGCCTGGTGCCCAAATTTCAGTCACTTGTCAGGTTCAGGAACCTTAAGCCTCACGCACCCAGCAAGGCAGGTGAACTGTGGCGGGACAGTACCCTATTGGCTGGGGGCTGCCCAGCTTGAGGCGGGCGGTGACTGTCCAGTGAGATGCGAGGATCTCTCCCACCGTCGAAGGCAACCCCTGGTACTCGTTCTCTACGCCAATCAAGCAAGAGCTTATAACCAGTAACTGTTGCCTCCCGTGTTGATGCAACGCTGTTCAGCGATGCCGGAGTACCTCTCCGGGCGCGAGCCTGGGCATTTGTTATGGAGACTCTGGGCTGCCCAGACACCAGTGTGCCCCTCGCGGCTTTACTGATATAGTCCAAAGGAGAGGATAACTTCCATGTCTGGTACCAGCTCAGCTGCAGGAGTTGCCGGGACAGTGCCAGAAGTTGACACCGAACCGCCTTCGGACTCCACTCCGGATTTTCTGTCAGGGTTTACTCCCTTAGCCTCTCTCCTTCCCAGGATAACCCACAAGGCAGTGGGGTGTGGAGAATGTGGTTAAGGATCCTACTACTTCATACCTCCCTGTCACCATGTCACCATAGCTCCCTGTGGAGCAATGACCTTCTATCCCCGGGACCCTCCTCCATACCTTTCGCCCCCCCCAGCTACCATCACCATAGGACCCTCCCCAACCCACTACCCCCCATCTGCTCCCGTGTCCATCCTCCTCACTGCACTGGCCCCTCCCCACCAGCTGCTCTCAGTGCCCCCAGGTCCACCTTCCCCCATCACTCTTCAGGCTCTTTTCTTCAGAGGCTTCTTTTCCTGGTAGTGCTGCCTTGCAGGGCACAGGTGGAACACCATACCTGGAAAGGACAAACAAACACGGGGCTCCTCCCTCGGCGAACTCCCAGAGGCAAACTCCCTTCCCTGTTAGCTACTGCCCCTTGTTCGCTGGGAGCTCCCTTCTTATAGGGAGAGCTGCAGCTGGTCAGGCCTGGCTCAAAGCCTTGCCTCCAGTCTAATCAGCCCTTGAAGGCTCACCTGGCAGGGAACTCCCCCAATTCACACCTTGCAAACTCCTCTTCTCTGCACAGCACAAGCTCAGGCTCTGAGAGTGTGGAATAACAACAAGCTGTACACTCACACCAAAATGCAAGTCTACAGAGCCTGCATCCTCAGCACCCTCGTTTATGGCAGTGAGACTTGGACCCTGTATGCCTGCCAGGAAAAGAGGCTAAATGTCTTCCACTTGCGCTGCCTCAGGCGCATCCTTGGAATATCATGGAAGGACAGAGTGACCAACACTGCCGTCCTCGAGCAAGCTGGAATCCCAACCGTGCACACCCTCCTCAGGCAGCGTCGACTCCGCTGGTTTGGCCACATCCACAGGATGAACGATGGAAGGATTCCAAAAGACATCCTGTATGGTGAGCTAGCCTCTGGCAAAAGACCTCCCGGATGCCCCCAGTTGCGTTACAAAGATGTCTGCAAGAGAGACCTCAGAGAGGTAGACAACTGTGAAGATCTAGCCGACGACCGCAGCAGATGGAGGCAGGGGTTACACAAGGGCCTTCAGAATGGCGAGATGAGGATCAGACAGCTAGCAGAGGAGAAGTGAGCGCACAGAAAGCACAGTAAGGACTTGCCAGACACCCACTACATCTGCAAGAGATGCAGCAAGGACTGTCACTCTCGTGTGGGTCTTCATAGTCACAACAGACGCTGTAAATGAAGTCCTCAATTGAAACTTTAAAGGGCGTGATCCATAGTCTATGCAGACTGAAGGATGCCTACTACTAAGTTAAGGAAATATGGATTGGATCCTTGGACTATAAGATGGATAGAAAGCTGGATTGATGGTCGGGCCCAACGGGTAGCGGTCAATGGCTCAATATCTGGATGGCGGTCTGTTTCAAGCAGAGTGCCGCAAGGCTCGGCTCTGGGGCCGGTGTTATTCAACATCTTTATTAATGACCCGGATGAGGGACTGGATTGCACCCTCAGCAAGTTGGCGGATGACACAAAACTAGAGGGGAGAGGTAGATACGTTGGAGGGTAGAGACAGAATCCAGAGTGACCTGGATAAATTGGAGGACTGGACCAAAAGAAATCTGATGCAGTTCCAACAAGGAGAAGTGTAGAGTCCTGCACCTGTGGCGGAAGAATCCCAAACATTGTTACAGGCTGGGGACCGACTGGCTCAGCAGCAGTATGATGGAAAGGGACCGAGGGGTTATGGTGGATGAAAGGCTGGATATGAGTAGACAGTGTGCCCTTGTAGCCAATAAAGCTAACGGCATACTGGGGTGCATTAGGAGGAGCATTTCGAGCAGATCTAGGGAAGTAGTTATTCCTCTTTATTCGGCACTGGTGAGGCCACATCTGGAATATTGTGTCCAGTTTTGGGCTCCCCAATATAAGAAGGATGTGGATTTGCTGGAGCAGGTTCATCAGAGGGCAACAAAAATGATTAAGGGTCTGGAGCACGAGACCTGTGAGGATAGGCTGAGGGATTTGGGCTTGTTTAGTTTACAGAAGAGAACACTTAGAGGTGATTTAATAGCAGCCTTCAGCTTCCTGAAGGGGAGCTCTGAAGAGGAGGATGAGAAACTGCCCTCAGTGGTGTCAGATGGCAGAACAAGGAGTAATGGTCAGAAGTTGAAGAGGGAGAGGTGTAGGTTAGATATTAGGAAAAACTTCTTCACCAGGCGGGTGGTGAAGCATTGGAATGTGTTGCCTAGAGAGGTGGTGGATTCTCCATGCCTTGAGGTTTTTAAGTCCCGGCTGGACAAGGTCCTGGCTGGGATGACTTAGTGGGGGTTGATCCTGCTTGAAGCAGGGGGCTGAACGAGATGACCTCCTGAGGTCCCTTCCAGCCCTATGATTCTGTGAGTCTGTGAAAAGCATCTGGTTCAGACAACATCCCCGTAAACACAACCAAGACAGGTAGTGAGACATCAGTCAACATTAGGTATAATGTATTTGGGAAAATGTGGGACACTGAGGAGATCCCAGAAGAGTGGAAACTTGGCTATGTTTTCAGACTTCCAAAGAAAGGCAACCTGAAAAATTGCAAGAACTGGAGGGGCATCACGTTACTGTCTGTTCCAGGAAAAGTGTTCACTAGGATTGTCTCGGCGAGAATGAAGACAGAGGTTGATAGACAGCTCAGGGAAAAACAGCCCAGCTTCCAAAGCAAGACATCCTGTACTGACCAAATAGCAACTCTCAAAGTGATCATAGAACAGTCACCGGAGTGGAACTCCCCCCTGTACATAACCTTCATAGACTTTGAAAAGGCCTTTGACAGTGTTGATAAACACACTTTGTGGAAACTGCTGCAGCACCACGACATCCCATCCAAACTTATTGACCTGATCTGTTCACAGTACAAACACTCAACATGCCAAGTTATTCCCAATGGTGCCTTGACAGAATCCTTCAGCATGCTCTCAGGAGTGCAACAAGGGTGCCTATTGTCACCTTTCCTGTTCTTGATCACAATGGACTAGATTAAGAACATAAGAACATAAGAACAGCCATACTGGGTCAGACCAAAGGTCCATCTAGCCCAGTATCCTGTCTGCCGACAGTAGCCAATGCCAGGTGCCCCAGAGGAGGTGAACCGAAGACAATGATCAAGCCATTTGTCTCCTGCCATCCATCTCCCACTTTCGACAAAAGCCTAGGCACCATACCTCACTCCTTGCTAACAGCCGTCTATGGACCTAAACTCCAAATATTTATCGAGCTCTTTTTTAAACTCTGTTAGAGTCCTGGCCTTCACAGCATCCTCCGGCAAGGAGTTCCACAGCTTGACTGTGCTCTGTGTGAAGAAAAACTTTCTTTTATTAGTTTCGAACCTGTTACCCATTCATTTCATTTGGTGTCCTCTCGTTCTTATATTATGGGAACAAGTAAATAACTTTTCTGTATTCACTTTCTCCACACCATTCCTGATTTTATATACCTCTATCATGTCGCCCCTCAGTCTCCTCTTTTCTAGACTGAAAAGTCCCAGTCTCTCCAGCCTCTCCTCATATGGGACCCATTCCAAACCCATAAGCATTTTAGTTGCCCTTTTCTGAAACTTTTCTAATGCCAATATATCTTTTTTCAGGTGAGGAGACCACATCTGCACGCAGTACTCAAGATGTGGGTGTACCATAGTTTTACATAGGGGAAGTAAGATATTCTTCATCTTATTTTCTATCCCTTTTTTAATTATTCCTAACATCCTATTTGCTTTACTGACTGCCACTGCACGCTGTGTGGATGTTTTCAGAGAACTATCCACTATAATTCCAAGATCCCTTTCCTGATCTGTTGTAACTAAATTTGCCCCCATCATATTGTATGTGTAATTGGGGTTATTTTTCCCAATGTGCATTACCTTACACTTACCCACATTAAATTTCATTTGCCATTTTGCTGCCCAATCACTCAGTTTGCTGAGATCTTTTTGAAGTTCTTCACAGTCTGCTTTGGTTTTGACTATCCTGAAGAGTTTGGTGTCATCTGCAAACTTTGCCACCTCACTGCTTACCCCTTTCTCTAGATCATTGACGAATAAGTTGAACAAGATTGGTCCCAGGACTGACCCTTGGGGAACACCACTAGTTACGCCCCTCCATTGTGAAAATTTACCATTTATTCCTACCCTTTGTTTCCTGTCTTTTAACCAGTTCTCAATCCATGAAAGGATCTTTCCTCCTATCCCATGACCACCTAATTTACATAAGAGCCTTTGGTGAGGGAGCGTGTCAAAGACTCTGGAAATCTAAGTATACCATGTCTACTGGATCCCCCCTGTGCGCATGCTTGTTAACCCCTTCAAAGAACTCTAATAGATTAGTAAGACACGACTTCCCTTTACAGAAACCATGTTGACTTTTGCTCAACAAATCATGTTCTTCTACGCGTCGGGCAATTTTATTCTTTACTATTGTTTCTACTAATTTGCCCGGTACTGACATTAGACTTACCGGTCTATAATTGCTAGGGTCTCCTTTAGAGCCCTTTTTAAATATTGGTGTTATATTAGCTATCTTCCAATCATTGGGTACTGAAGCTGACTGAAAGACTAGGTTACAAACCACTGTTAATAGTTCCGCAATTTCACATTTGAGTTCTTTCAGAACCCTTGGGTGAATACCATCCGGTCCCGGAGACTTGTGACTGTTTAGCTTATCAATTAGTTCCAAAACCTCCTCTAATGACACTTCAATCTGGGACAGTTCCTCAGATTTGTCACCCATAAAGGAAGGCTCAGATTTGGGAATCTCTCTAACATCCTCAGCCGTGAAGACTGAAGCAAAGAAATCATTTAGTTTTTCTGCAATGGCATTATCTTCCTTGATTGCTCCTTTTGTGTCTTTATGAGCAGGACAACATAAGGCCATCAGTGGGGCATTCAGTGGGCACATTTCAAATACCTAGAGACATGGATTTTGCTGATGATGTCGCCCTCCTTTCACACCAGCATGGAAGCATGGAAGAAAAGGTCACAACACAAGACAGACCTGCCTCAGTGACTGGACTGAGCATGAGCAAGGGAAGGACCAAGACAATGAGGATCAGCCAGTCCAACAACATCATCACACTGGGAGGGGATGACCTGGAAGATGTGGAGCAGTTCACCTACCTGGGGAGTATTATGGGCAGAGATGGAGGAACAGACAAAGACATCAGTGCCAGGATAGGGAAAGCCGCAGCTGCATTCAAGACTCCCCATCACATATGGAGTTCACAAATAATATCTGTGAAGACGAAACTGTGGCTCAGCATCACAAATGGGAAGAGTGTGCTCTTGTATGAATGCAAGACCTGGCGTACTAAAAGGTCTTCAAATCACAAGCTACAGACATTCATAAACAGATGCCTGAAGTACATCTTTCACAGCAAATGTCAAGACTTCATCTCAAATGCAGAGCTTTGGAAGAGAGCTGGACAAAAACCAATTGACACTGAAATCAAGAGAAGAAAGTGGGGGTGGCTGGGCCACACTCTCAGAAAACCAGCATGTGAGCCCCGTGACACTCCAAACCTTGGAGGAGTGCCCTGTCACCCCCACATTCCTTACTGGTAGATGACTGTGGTGTTGTCATAAAGGTTACGTCTACATGTGCACGCGACATCGAAGTAGCTTATTTCGATGTAGCGACATTGAAATAGGCTATTTCGATGAATAACGTCTACACGTCCTCCAGGGCTGGAGCTGTCGACGTTCAACGTCGACGTTGCGCAGCACCACATCGAAATAGGCGCTGCGAGGGAACGTCTACGCACCAAAGTAGCACACATCGAAATAAGGGTGCCAGGAACAGCTGCAGACAGGGTCACAGGGCGGACTCAACAGCAAGCCGCTCCCTTAAAGGGCCCCTCCCAGACACAGTTGCACTAAACAACACAAGATCCACAGAGCTGACAACTGGTTGCAGACCCTGTGCGTGCAGCATGGATCTCCAGCTGCGGCAGCAGCAGCCAGAAGCCCTGGGCTAAGGGCTGCTGCACACGGTGACCATAGAGCCCCGCAGGGTCTGGAGAGAGAGCGTTTCTCAACCCCTCAGCTGATGGCCGCCATGGCGGACCCCGCTATTTCGATGTTGCAGGACGCGGATCGTCTACACGTGCCCTACTTTGACGTTCAACTTCGAAGTAGGGCGCTATTCCCATCCCTTCATGGGGTTAGTGACTTCGACATCTCGCCGCCTAACATCGATTTCAACTTTGAAATAGTGCCCAACACGTGTAGCCATGACGGGCGCTATTTCAAAGTTGGCGCCGCTACTTCGAAGTAGCGTGCACGTGTAGACGTGGCCAAAGCCAGCTGCCTCAGGCATCGGGGAAAGGTTGTGAGCTGCTGAAACCCAGCATAGTCTGTCAAGCTCTCACATGGAATCCACAAGAAAACGCAAAGGAAGAAGACCTCAGACAATGTGGAGAAGGTCTCCTGAGACTGAAGAACAACAGCTAGGGTACTCCTAGAGCCAGGTAGAAGTTTTGCCCCAAAGCAGAGTGAAATGCAGGAGATATATAGATGATCTATGCTCCACTAGGAGTACAAGGTTTAAGTGGTAGATGTCTGAGTAGTTGAAGTCCCCCATCACCACCAAGTCCCAAGCTCTGGATGATTTTGTTAGTTTTTAAAAAGCCTCATCCACCTCTTCTTCCTGGTTGGGTGGTCTGTAGTAGACCCCCACCATGACATCACCTTTGTTTTTCACCTCTTTTATCCTTACCCAGAAACTTGCAACAGATCTGTGATCTATGTCCATCTCAACCTCAGTCTAAGTGCAGACATTTTGAATATATGAGGCAACACCTCCTCCCTGTCTTTCCCTGCCTGCCCTTCCTGAGCAAGTTGTACCCTTCCATACCAACATTCCAGCAATGTGTGTTATCCCACCAGGTCTCTGTGATGCCAGCGATGTCACAGCTGTGTTTACTTACTGGCATTTAACTGCTCATCTTTGCCGGTGAGTTTGCCTGAAGTTTTTGGCTCAGGTTTGCAAGTGGCCAGTGTGTGTGTCCACTTTCCACTGATGTCTGAGTGAACCAATTAACAAAGTTGAGCAGCGGGCAGCTGGTGAGCAGGAATCCAGCCAGCATCAGGATCCCCAGTACTGATGGGGAAGGGAGGGAGACAGAAAGTACGGGACAATTTGCCCTTTTTAAATAAAAAGTTGGGACCCCTGTGGGAGGGCTTATGCGCGAGAGTGTCCCTTTAAAAATGGGACATCCAGGCACCTTTGCTAGGAACTGCAGCAGGGAGCGGATTTGCTGAAGGGGTCAGAGCCCAATTTGCTCTGAGCTTGCAGAGCTCTTTTGCAAACCTGACCCTTTGAGTCCAGGCCACCCTGGCCCAGGCTGTGCAAGGTCATTCGGCAAGGCTTTGCTGATTACAGCAGCTGGGATCTGGCCAGGCCAGGCCAGGTCAGGTCAGGGGAGGAAGGTCCCCGGCACGCTGCTGTCTGCTGTGCAGGTAGGATGTGGGAGGGCTGCGGGTGTCAGAGTCAAGGATGGGGGGGACCAGTGCAGTTCCTTTCTGCCACAGGTTTCCAGAACCTGGCCCCCGCCTCCTTGACCTTCTGAGGATGCTCTGGGAGGGTTTTCCTCCTCACACTGCTCCAGGTTTACTCCATCCAGCCTGCCATGAGCTGCTGCCAGATCCCTCTCACAGCAGCTCTGTGGCATGCAGCTTAGGCTGGTGGACATCTGACAGAACGGATCTGGGCAGAAATCTCTCTGTGTTTGCTGAGCCCTTCCCCTGTGATTTGGGCTTTAGAAAGAATGTCCACAGCAACAACATGCCCCTCTCACTGCCCCTCAGAACGTCTCAGCATCCAGCACTGAAGCAGGGTCTCGCAGTGGGACGTATATTTCCCCTGCAGCACCAAAACCTCACTGAAGAGGCACCTCTAGCAGACTCGTTACCGCCTTTGAGTGATAAATAAACCTGGGAAAAGTCGCCAAACTAAGTGGGCGTCTTCCTACCACGCAGCACCTGAGAATAGCGACTGCTGTGAGCAGAATCCCTTCCGGTGCACGGAAACAAGCCCCCAAACTGCTTTCTTGGTCTCCTAAAATTATCCACCTTCTGAAACAGGTGCCATCTCCCCGTGATAAACAGGAGCTGGCTGCCAGGTGAACACATGTTCTCTGTACTGCGGCTTGGAAAGCGACTCTGCAGGATCAGTGTGCCTGGGCTCTCTTCTGCACCTCCCTGCACCTGCTTTGCTGGAAGAAGCTGCCATTTGGCATTTGGTTCAGATGCAACAAGTGTGACAGTGCGCGCGCGCGCACACACACACACACACACACACACGTGCACACACTGCTCTTGGAATGGCTCTCGCTATTGTTCAGACTTGTTTTGTTTCATTTTCCTGAATGAAAACAAACCCCCTGGAGCTGAATTTATATCGTTGTCACGCTCTATTGATGGAGCAGCTCGGTGTGCCAGTCCTGGACCGGACTGCTTGGTGCTGGGCACCACACAGCCAGAGAACAGAAATGTGGGAGGCTCAAAAGCTGCCCCCCACCTGGCTGAGTCCCTCGGGGAGCTAGCTCCCCGGCTGTCAGGGTGTTACCTTAGTGCCAGCTGCCAGTGATGCCAGTTTACGCAATACAAACAGGGCTTGCAGGCCCACCCTGGGAGACGCAGGGATGGTGTAATGGCAGCGCCCAGGGCAGGAATGTCCCTGAGGACAGCTATGGAGTGGCGTGTGCGCTCATGGGATGGGCTCCTGCCTGCCGAGGGGCGTAGCTCACTCTGTCTCACCTGCAGTCTGGGGTTATGCAGTGAGAACAGCCTGGGGAGGGCCCACGAGGCGCTTGGCATGAGGTGAGCATGACACAGCCGGCCCGGGCACAGCATGCCAAGCACTGCCTGGTGCCTAGCCTGTGGAGACGTGGCTGGCACAGGTGAGTGTGCGGCTTGGCTCAAAGGAGCGTCGTTGGCTCCCCGCTGGCCCCACGTCTCCTCCTGGCTGCGGGATTCGCTCTCGGAGGCCGAGGGCCCTGCCCACAGTTTCCAAGCTGTCACTGACTCAGGCCTGCAACTGCTCTCGCGCCAGGACCCCCAGTGTTGGCTCTGTGACTCAGCCCCTCTGCTAGTCACGCCGCAGCCCCGCTTCCAGGATACAGTCCACAGACTGCTCGGCACTCTGCCTACTCACGGCCTCAGTTCTAGGCGCCTTGCTCAGTGCTGGCAGGCAGCTGGAGCATCCCTCTGCTCCGGGGTCCAGCCCAGTGACCCTCACTGGATGCTTCCTCCCAGGCTGGCTCCCATTCTCCCTCTGGGTGTTCCAGGTCCCCAAACCCTGCTTGCTGGCAAAGACTCTGCCTGCAGCCTTTCCAGCCAGTCACAGCTGCGTAGAGCCAGCTGGGGAGGGCAGGCACTGGGAGCCCCCCGGACCCCGTCGGGGCTGGGTGGTTGGCCTGCAAAGACGTAGAGATTGTGGGAGCTTTTGTGGCAAACACTAACTGCCTTTTCCTGGGCAGCTGGCACCTCTGCAGGGTGAGGGCAGGAATCCCAGTGCATGGGCAGTGCCCTGGAATGCAGTAATAAAGAAATACCACCTATTCATAATGGTGCTCAGTTCCTTACAGCCTCAGTCACGTCCAATGTCACCCTCAACCACAAAGAGGTGATAAGGGGACATGGCTGCCGCAGTTCAGGGCTCCTGCCCCCACTTCCTCTACCTGGGTCCCTCACACTAGGCTCCCAGCTCCTCAGCTGTCCCCCCTCTTGGCCAGCAGCCCACATCCTTCGCCCTCTTGCCCAGGCTTTCTCCAGGCTGCATGGCTCTTGTCAAGCCGAGAGGGATGCTGCTGTCTGCAGCGCTGCCGGGGTTTCCTGACTCTCAGGTCCGCCTCCCTTTCCCCAGGAGCTGCACTAGCTCCTGGGGGGTCAGAGACCAGGCAGTGCCCTGCAGAGTATGCCTAGAGCTGGTGCAGGCTTCCACTTCCACTGAGACCAGCCGGGGCTGTCTCGCCTCAGCACATAGAGCCAGCAGCACACAAGGACCATTCGGAGCCAGGAGCTGTGGGATGTTTTCCACCTCACCCCGACTGGGCCTGGAGTGACAGGAAGCAGCTGTTCCTCCGTGTGCTGCCGGAAGGGGACGAGGGGGACTCCTGAGGGCCAGAGCAGAGTGGTGGGCAGGGGCAACTGTGGCACCAACCCATGCAGGCAGTGTGAGCAAGGAGTGAGGTGGTCGTCGTGCACCATGGCCTGGTGTCCCCAGCGGCCGGTGGGCAGACCTGCAGGAGTGCGTGGAGCATCCGACCCCATAGCAGGCAGCACTCTAGGTTCTCAGCCTCCTGCTGCAGCCAAGCACGTGGGGAGCTGGCGTGAGAACCCCAGGGTGGATTACTCAGCGCTCCCATTCCAAGGAGCGCTGGTGCTCCCGCCAGCCGTCTGTGTGCTGGTGCACGCTCCGGGGGCGCCATTCAGCAGCGATGACGAGTTTGGCGCTGAAGAGCCTCCGGGAGCCCATGACTGCTTGTCCTCAGGCAGCCAGCCGCAAACCCACACCAAGCACTGGCCACCACAGAGAGGCCTTTCCGGCTGCCGCAGGGAAACAAGTGTTGCCCCTGCAGCCTGGCTGGCCCGGGGAGGTGCCCGGCGGGAGGCGGGGTGGCACAGGAGCACTGAAATCTCTGCCCAGGCTGTCTTGGCCAAATCCGAATGGCAAGGACCTGCGCAGCGCTGTGTGAAGAGTGGGCTGTCCCATGGGCAGCAGCTTCCAACCTCACCCTCTGTATCTGTCGAGCCCCATATACCTCCCCCTTTCTTATCACTATGCTACCAGCAGATGCCAGGTTCCAAAGAGCAGCTGTGGCAGGAGCAGGAAAGAAACCCAGTGGCTGGAAGCCAGGCTCTGGCCACCCCCTCCTCTGCACAGCTGGCAGGCTGCCCCAGCCCAGCCCAGCCCAGCCCAGGTGCAGAGGGTTGCACGTGGGAGTGCAAGGTGAAAAGGGCTGAGCACTTTGTATCCCAGGAGGGGCTTGCACTGGAGAGGGAAATGCACAACTAAATGGCTTGGTAGGACCCCACGCCCTCCGCACATCCAGAAGTGAGCATGCGAGGGACACGAGGGGCCCGCTGCTCCCTCTGTGCCTCGGGCGTATGCTTCCTTGTGCCCATGCAGGGCCTGTGCCTGCTCCTCTGCCCTGCCAGGCAGCCCTTCCGCCAGGTGGAGTCAGCAGCAGCACAGGGCAGGCTCTTTGGCCAAGGGTTTCTTTTCACAATAGAAAATGGAACTGGCTGGAGTCTGCACCCTGTATTCTGGGCAATACGAACACCCCGCAGGGTGCTGAGAGACAGCGTGCTCCCCTCGCACACATGGGCGCTGTGCACCTACAGGGGAGAGGGGAGACCACCACACCCACAGTTCAAAGGCTGGTGGCCCCCAGCAAACACCACCCCCACTCCTTGCACTGGCTTTCCTCCCTCGCAGTGTGACAGTCCGTCCATGCCCCACTCCTCTCTCCCTGCACCGCAGCCCACGCCGGGGTTCAGAGCGGTGCCCCCTGGGCATCACCTCCAGCCCCTTGCAGGAGGCACTGAGCAATTCCTCACAAGCGCTCACTGCAGCCACTGGCTCACAGCTACCTCGGTCTGCCTGGTTTGGCCGGTTGGGGTAACATATCGCTTCAGTATGCAAATGCAGGGTAATAACACCTCCTTCCGGCTGGACAAGGAAGAGTGTCAGAACGGCCACAGTGGGCCAGGCCCAAGGCCCATCTAGGCCAGTGTCCTGTCTGCCGAGTGTGCCAGGTGCCCCAGAGGGAGGGAACAGAACTGGCAATCATCAGGTGAGCCATCCCCTGCCGCCCATTCCCAGTAAAGGGCAAGGCCAGGCCTGCCCTGAGGGACAGCGGGTCACCCAAACCGGAAGCTCACATGCAGAGCCTGGGGTCGGCATGCCAAACCCTAGAGAGAGAAGAATGGGGGTGAAGTGTGTTTGGCTGCGGGTGAGGCTCTGCCCCTGGGCTCCTAGGCCTACTCCTCTCCAGCTGGCGTTCTCGCAAGGTGGCTGCTTCATGGAGTGTTGCAGCTGTCCCCAGCCTTGCGGGCGATGTCGCACAGATGTGGGGAAGGAGGCTGCACCCCGAGGGGCTAGACGCTGCCAGCTCCACTGCCCCTGTCTCTGCAGCTGCCACCGCAGGCGGGCGGAGTCCCACGCTGCTCACAGAGGGCCGTGGCACACTGCCGCTGGGTGCCCCATGCCGGCTGTGCAGGCACTGGCTGAAAGGGGAGGGCTGCAAGGCAGCAGCACTGGGCTGGGGAGCCGGGCAGTCAGTCCCCCCTTGCGTTCAGATGTCCAAGCTGGCACTCGTTGCCGGGCCTGCTCGCTGCCCACAGAGGAGAAGGGCAGCTGGGGTCCACCCTGCCAGGCTCAGGGTCCAATAACAGGAGGGATAACTGGCAGTGACTGCAGTGGTGCAGTCCCCAGCGCCTGGGGCCCCTCTACCAGGGGGTATGGAGGGAATTCCAGCCTCCCAGTGTTCGGCAGTGGGTTTTCTTCCCAGCCAGCACCACCCCAGGCTCGCCCACTCCTCCGGATCTGTCTGCTGCTTGTCTCTCGCCCTTGCCTCTTCCTGCCCATCCAGGCTAGGCCAGCCCTGAGCATCTCCCCTGCAGCTGTCTGCTCCATGCTGGCCGCGACTCGGCCACGTGGCCGACCACACAGAGTAAGTGCTGCCCTGCCCTGCCCTGGGCGGAGGGGGATGATAAGTATCGCCCGTTATCTGTGCGGAGAACCGAGCTGTGCAGTCTGTGACGGACACAGCAGTGTCCACCCCCTGCCTACACCCCCAAAAGCTGAACATGGACGGATGGGCTGTCCGAACCGTACCGAGGAGAAGAACCTGGCCTTGATGCAGATCTGGGGGAGGGGGAAATTTCTACGGGGGGAGGGGGTAATGTGGGTGGGAGATGGTGGGAAAGGCCCTGTGTCCTAAGAGTTTGGGGGGGGGGTCTATGCCGCGTAGCACAAAGGTGCATGCAGGTGTGAGCATGTGTTAGAATGCTGTGTGGCTGGATGTAGTAGCTGTGTGAGAGGAAGAGATCTGTGTGTGCATGTGCATGCTTCTCTCTCGGTGTGGGTGTGCGTCTGTCACTGTGCGTGTGGCCATACCGCTGTGCAGTGCGTGTGTGTGTCTCTCTCTGCGTGTGCAGAGGCTGTATCTGGATGCAGTACGAGTGCATGGAAGGTGCCAGGTAAAAAAGGAAGTAGCTGAAAAAGGTCTTCCCACTCCCATTTTATCAGAGAAATGAAGCAGCTGTTAGAGTGAATAGACCCTGCACTGAAGCAGACGTCTTAATATCTTTCTGCAGAGGAGGTGCATTGTGTGATTCATTCTGTGCAGCCCTATTACTCAGCTTTTGATAGGGGCTTACTTGTCTCAAGTGCTTTTCATTATTGCCCTAATGCTATCTATTAACATGCTGGATGGAGGCTCTTTTCTCATCTGGAGCATGCATCACTGTGCTTTTAAAGATTATGGGCCTTGCAAATACATAACACTTTACCGCTTCACTGGCGTAATTCACTGGGAAAAGGATACATGTAAATAGATAGGTAAATAGATAGCTTAGTGTGAGAGAGAGGGGAAGACAGAGAAACCTTCTCGCTCTAGTCAGTTAATTCACTTTCGGAAGAAGAGGAAAGAGTTGATTGTAATATTGGTAAAAACAATTTGTCTCTACAGAGAAAGAAATCCAGCGTTCCAGCCTCCCAACTCCCACAGTGTGTCTGCAGGGCCAGTCACCAGCCAGAGCTATGGGGCGGGTTGTACATCACACAGGGCTCTGTGCGAGGGGTGGGTGGAGCCGCGCCTCAGAGGAAGGCTGAGGAGCAGGGTGCTGCGTGTGGGACGGGGAGTGGCCAGAGCTACGGGGCGGGTTGCACGTCACACAGGGCTCTGTGGGAGGGGTGGGGGGAGCCGCGCCTCAGAGGAAGGCTGAGGAGCAGGGTGCTGCGTATGGGGACAGGGAGTGGAAATTGGGAAAGCACAATCTACAGGACACAGAGTAGAATAAAATCAGAGGCAGAATGGTCCAATGGTTAGTGCGCTTCCCTGAGACCAAGATTCCCTGGGTGACTTTGGACTCTCAAGATCTCAGCTGTAAAGTGAGGATGAGCCCTGGCGGGGGGTGTAGTGCAGACACATGTGAGATATTTAGATTATCAGCAACTACTTCAGTAGACAGACTTTGTGTGGGGAAATTACAGGCTGTTTTTCTCCGTTGGTGTTGTTACTGTTAGCAGCCGTCATGTCACTGGTGTGACAGCAAACCGGCTCAGTTTTCTGACAGACGAAGTCACGACGGGGCCTGAAACCACGAGGTCACGCGCTTCCGCAGGGCAGGAGTTTTTCAGCAAAGTGTTTTTTCATTGGAACATTCCAATTAATTGAAAGTGAAACGTTTACCTGGATAGGGGAAGTTTTAACAAATTTCTGTTTCAGAAAAGTTTTGGAAAAAGGGTTTCAAATGTCCCATTTTCCCCTTTTCTGCATGAAAACTTCCAAGTGCTTGGTTTGAAATGGCTTTTTGTTTAAAAATTTAAGCTACTTTTACTTTAAAAAGTTACAATATTAAACCAGTGATAATTGAAATAAAATATTTTGAAATGTTCAAAACAAAACCTTGGATTGACCTGAATAGGAATGATATGTTATTATCTCTCTGTATGTATCAAAATTGTTTTCTCCCAGGCAGCAGAATGACATCATCACACAAATGCATCTGCCCGCTGCCCAGGAAGGCTTGCGGGCGGTTGCTGCGGGCAGCTCTGGCGGGGAGGTGGAGAGAGGGACCAGCCTGGCGGGAGGCCCCAGGAAGACCAGGGCTGGCCACGTGGCTCCCCGCTCCCCAAGAATAGGGGGCTGCTGAGCATAGCAAGCGGCAGGTGCAGCTCCCTCGTTATGTTGGATTTGCGCAAATCTGTGTCCCGCCTCAGGGTGGGGGAAGGTTTGGAGACGTGGGCCAGTTACGCAGGCTTGTTGACCTCCATGCAGCAGCCAGAGCATGTCCGGCACAGCCCTGGAGGACAGAGCCAGTTGGGTGGTTACATGTCCCGTGATTGGCAGCAGAGTGCCAGACCTCCCTGGCAGATGGAGGCCCTGCTTTGGCTGTCTCTCTGGAACCACTAATGGAGACCAGATGGATCCCAGCCTGCTCCAGCCCGGGCAGTCAGAGCCCAAATCCTGGGTTAGGGGGCCAAGGCTCTTTTGAGAGCCGCTGAACTTTCTCTTCAGTTACCGGGCAAAGGGGCTTACTTCCAAAGCCATCTGCTTCCCAGCGGGGGAGCCAGTGGTCTGAAGCTGGCCCTGGGGTGGTCCGGGAGCCTGGACAGGCTGTGGTGTTGGAACATGGCACTGCAAAGGCCTGGAGATGAGAGATGTGAAGGAGCCAGCGTGGGACGTGCCCGGAAGCAAAGACTGCAGCTCCCTCTGCCTCATGCATGCGGTGATCTCCACTTGCCCTTATTACCTAGGGCAGCGTTTATCCGGCTCCCACGCTGCCATGCAGCTTAAAGGTGCCTCGGTCCCCTCCACCAACATCCCATTCATAGATTCCCAGTGTGCTTGCGCTAATGGGAAGGCTGGGGCGACCTTGCCCCGTTGCCTTCTTGGCGTACAGCTGACAATGGTTTTCTTTTCGGGGAGCAGAAGGGAGCTCTGTGAGATCCAATAGGCTCTAAAGGGACACAGCCTTTGGGCAGAGTAAGACAATACAACTGAGCTCCACCCACCTCCCAGCTCCCTGGTCAGAACTTGGCTTCCCCACACAGTGCTGCTGGCTGGGGAGGCCCCAGCTGTGTCACCTTCAGAGTTCCAGGCAGCCCAGAACGCGGGGCAGGGACATGAACAGAAGGACTCAGGATCTGAACCGGAGTTTCACTAATAGCTGCACAGCCACCTACCGGATCTCTAGAGAGCTCCCATCACCACAGGGGTTAGCGCTCTGTGTACAAAAGTTCTCACCTCACAGCCCAGTGCTCCAGCCTGTGCAGAAGAGGCTGGAATCTGAACCTGGACCTGCTATTAATTTTGTGTCTGGCCCTGATGAAGTCCCCAAATCTGGCACTTGAGAGTGTATGTGCAAAAGAGTTCTCGGTGCTAGAAATGCTGACAGGACATCCAGCATGCAGATGTCAGTGCGACAGACAGGCAGGCAGGCAGCTAGATACACAGGTAGATAGATAGACAGAGGGGGTGTCTGGGGCTAGATAGATAGAAAGACAGAGGGGGTGTCTGGGGATAGAGAGAGAGATTTTATGGAAATTCCCAGGGTGGATGTGGATCCCAGGTTTGCTGCTAAGCCCCCCTCATTCACATCTTGGTCCTGTTCCAGGACGCCGTGCTCAGCCCCACTTGGAAATGATGGGACTCATTTTGGCCTGCTCCCTCCTTTCCTTTAGGCATCACCCCCTTGCAGCCCACCCTTCTTCTGTGATAGCTGTCTTGCTGGAGTACTCTGTGCTATCCCCTTTGTGTTTCCCCCTGCAAACACACACAGCATTGCCCGGGTTGTTTAAAGAAGATCACAACTGCCCTCCCTCTCCCTCGCCTCTTTGCTCCCATGGGTACAGCATCAAAGGTGAGCCCTTGCCTCTTCCCACCCCCGCTGTGATATCTAAGAGCTCCAATGTCCACAAATCCCACTCCCCTCGCAGGTGCCAGAATGCCCTGCACCCAGAATGCTCCGTGTATGTCCCTGCTCCTGCAGCTCGGGCATCCGGCCTAGCTGTATTCAATACATAACCTCCTGGGCATATTACAGCCCTCCTTGTGCAAACTGAGACTGATGCTGGCTCCCAGCTATGGCTAATCATATAAACTTGCCTAATTTTATTCTATCAGCCATTTTGTTGCTGCATGCCAGATGCTTGTCTTAAATGAATAGTGCTGGAACATTCAAGCACCAAGTTAACAGCATAATACCAACGTTCCCGACAGCGTGAGCAGTCTATAAAACCTGGCACTAAACTGTGTTAGAGGGGAAGAGAAGCACTTAGAAGTGAGCTAGGAACGAGGCTTCTTGTTGTTCTTTTCAAATTGCTTCTTGCAGCAGGAGGTGCAGGTGTCTAAGAAGAAATCTGCCCATGTATCTATCTGTCAATGGCTGGTTATGCTATGAATCTTCTAATGGGATTAAGGCTTAATGCCCTAAATAGAATATCAGATGGCATTCCAGCTATTCCCCCCATTCTAACAAATGGGGGAGAGAAATTTCCACTTTTTGCAGATTGGAACAGTCACTCTCTGAATTGATGGCAACAGCTTCATCAACAAGATATAATGTTTTAATTATGTTGTGACATGACCTGACATGCAGTGTCATTTGATGGATTCGCTGGTGTCATGTTGCATCTCTCTGTCACACACACACACACACACACACACACACACTCACTCACTCACTCACTCTAACTTCTCTCCGCTGTCACAAAAAAAACAGATCACAGAAAAAAAGCACACGCTTTCCCCAGATTAAAGCACTCACCTCACACCCAGGTTTCCATGGGTTTCCTTGTTCTCTTGTGCAAGTCCGTCATACTTGGAAGAAGAAGAATTCTCTCTGGCCACATCTACACTAGCTCCCTCCTTTTGGAAAGGGCACGGGAATGAGGGACTTCAGCAGATGCTAATGAGGCACTGCCATGAATATGCAGCACTTCATTAGCATAGTGGCGGCTGCATGCAGTTCAAAAGTGCCGCTTTTGAATCGCACGCTGCCCATGTGGGCTGGGGCCTTTCAAAAGAACCCGCTGACTTCGAAAGCCCCTTCTTCTCAAAACCAAATGGGAATGAGGGGCTTTCCAAGTTCGGGGGTCCTTTTGAAAGGCCCCAGCTACACGGGTGGCATGCATTTCAAAAGAGGCACTTTCGAATTACATGCAGACACCATTATGCTAATGAGGTGCTGCATATTCATACCAGTGCCTCATTAGCGTATGCCAAAATCTCTCATTCACATGCCTCTTCCAAAAGTAGGGACTAGTGTAGATGCGTCCTCTCTGTAAATGCGCTACGCCTATCTGTGCCACATTTTACCTGTTAATAGAACAGAACGAATAATGCATCATTAACAGTTTGTTCAGCAAATTTCACCTCTTTCTCCTTTGGGTATTGGCCACATGCAGCTTCTGATTTATTCATATTATGGGGTCATTTGAACAGCATTGCCAGTTAATCTCTGTGAATGTTCTTGGACCTGTATCCTGGAAGTTCACAGCATGTGGTCAGAACTGGACATTTGAATTGGTGTCACTGGACATCTAGGTCACATGGTGTACAGCATTTGTTTTGACCTCCTGATTGGATGAGAGTAGATCTTGGAATCTGGTTTCCAGAATCCATATTAATGGTTACAAATTCAAAATTCCTCTGCTACAAACATTCACTGGCCTGTGCAATTCCCATGATTATTCCTATCTGGGAGCACATTTGCTGGGACATTCCCAGGCAGGAGATGCATCTGATGTGCCAAGACCACCAAAGCGGATGTGTTTAAACATTTCGTCTGATTATGTGTGTGACGGACACGATACCTGTGGGGATTCCTGCTGTCGGGAAGCAAATCCAGTGATGCCTGATCCAACCAGAGCGATTCATCCTATGGCTGGGTGAAAATGTCCCATTGAATCGGTTGATCAGAAAATTATGGTTTTGTCAAAATGAACTTTTTCAGGAAACTGTCTGGTTTCTGGGGAAAAATGTGAATTCTGATTAAAAAGTTTTCAGCTGGAAACCCCAAATTTGGGGGGGTTTGGGTTTTTCAGAAAAGTTCCTTTTAGAAGGGGAAGTTTGGGGGTATTTTTCAGATGAGCTGCGCTCTGGTTAGCTTGCTGTGCTGAGTAGCGCCGGTGAAGCCGATGGGATCACTCCCTGTGGGTAAAGGTAAGTATATGCATAAAGCTTTGCAGCGCTCGGGCCTTGGTGTCTATGGGTACTGGTTGAGGGATGCACTGATCACAGCCGCCTGCCCCACACGGCTTTAAATCCCTCTCCTTGTAAATGGGGAGTGGGGAAGCTCTGTGCAGTCTGTATGAGGGCGCCTCCACCCCATGGTTAATGGAGGGCAGATGGGCCAACTAACATAGTAGTTGAATGCTGAAAGCTCCGAGTACAGGACCAGTTGGGACAGGTGCTACGGAGTGGGGCTGCAGGAAGGCAGGGGAATAGGTTGTAGCTGCTCCCTTGGTGGCAAACCCAGAGAGGGAGAAAGCCTGGAGAAAACCAGTCAGGTGGCTTGCCATAGGGTTCCCCGATGTAAAGGGCAGGTCTGGGTTCCCCTACCAGCCATTGGGGGGGTGGGCGTGTTGGAGACATGAGCAGTTCTGGAGAGACTGATCCCCCGGAGCGACCTGGCCAGAGGGGCGAGCGATGTGGCAGGGACTGGAGCGAGGGACTGCGGGGGAGACAGCTCAGGAGAAAGCCCGGCTGATGGGGAGCGGCAGGCCTGGCAGAGTTGATTCCCAGGATGGCCAGTGGGAGGTGCTGTGCATGGTGCTTGGATCCTGGGCTACTCTGCGATTCACTGGCAGTGCCGCAGGGGCATCTGCTGCACTGTGTAGGTGGGGGGGAGTGTTGCAGGTACTGTGCGTGTGTCTATTGGGAGGGAACATGGAGGCGTGAGTGTGTGTGTGCCGGCCCTGCTCCTAGCGTAACTGTCCACACGGGCTCTGTCCTTGACAGAGCAGAGGAAAAGCTCTCCTCTGTGCTCCCAGTGCCGAACAGGAGTGCTGCCCTCGGGCTGGTGGGCAAAGGGGAGCCTGGACTTCTCTGCAGGCACCCCAGAGCAAGCCTGATGCTGTTCTGCTGCAGAGACACTGGAGGGTGCTGCGAAGCTTCTCTGCCAAAGAGCCCGAGCACTGTGGGGGGAAATTACACACCCACCCGGGAAACCTCAGGACCATGAGCCTGAGCTCTGAAACCCGGCCCAGAACAGAGGCCAGGGTGAGCGTCTCCAAGCGTGGGGGCCAGTCACACAGGGTCTCCTAAATCTGTTCTGTGTGGCTTCTTGGCTCTGCCAGGGCAGGTTATTAAAGGTGTGTGCAAACTGCCAGCAATAAGCTCTCCATTGGCAGATGAAATTTCGTGCTACCAACAAGGAAGCAAGATGCAAACCTGGGATGACTGACTGGGAAGGGAGGACCCCTCCAACTGTTACAAGGCCCAGAGGTCTTTCCAACCACTGGCTCTTCAGACCCTCAGGAGGAGCAGATTCCAGCAGCCAGCCTGATGTTGGGAGTAGCTGCTCAGAACGGGCAGCGTTATTGAGAGTCAGTTCCCTGACATTCTTTAACCCAGTGCAGTCATGGGAGTAGTGAGACAATGCCGGCGTGAGCTCCAGTGTACAGCCCAGCCTCAGAGGATCTCCTAGACATCGTCAGCATGGTTTGGGAAGCAGGCAGGGTCAGGGCCACCAGTTCCCATCTCTGCTGGCCACCCTTCTTCCCCGTACAGACGCTGCAAGATGGATGTTACTTGTCTGTTTTGCTCTCATCTCTTTTCCATATTCCCTAAGAACTGGTGATCGGAATGAGGGGAGTAATCTGAGCTGGCCAGTCCTGTGAAATCCTCTCCTCAGTGATGTGACTTCCCTGCTGCAGATAAATGATCAATTTCACGTTTTAGTCCTACTGCTATTTTTTAAAAAATCTCATTAAGCGATCTTGATTAGAGAAAAGATGCCTGTCGTTACCATGGGACAAATGGTGTGAGGATGCCTAGTTATTTTTCCTGAAAGCTTCGACACCTGGGGAAGGCGACTTCAAAGACCTGATGCTTATTTACCCATATTACAAATGAGGTGAAGGTTAAAAAAGGTGATTAAGAGCATCTGGAAAGTGAAATGTGCCACAGTCTTGCAGCAACCTCATAGCAGCTTGATTTATAATAGTCCAGTTCCACTTGTAACAAGATTATAGGTTCTTCACAGCAGCCATTGTGATAAATACCAATTACCTACTTGAATATTGCCATTAAAATTTGCCTAAGTAAGGAGCAGAATCATACATCTATGTTGATTACATATCAATGATGCTGTGGAAGCCTTTGCAACTTTTAGATCGGCTTAAGATATGCTGCCCTGATTTAGATAGTGATTTGCATACAATTTATCCATAAAGCTTTACTTTGAAAAGTATAATTACTTTTTTAATATTCTTCCTTCTGATTTGAATGTTAGAGGAGCCATATCATGAATTACTGCGCTAATGAAGACAAACCTGCATGGGGGATGTGCAGTGGGAGCAGCGTCGAACGAAAGCCCATCATGCACCCCTTGGGTCGTGGTTAATCTTTCAAAAGGCCGCTCCTCTTCCTCCCAGCCGTTTTTGGCCCCGGATTGTTTTTAAAGGGACGCAGGTCCCCATTTGTTGTGGTTCAGGCTGATTCCACCCCGGGCACACAGCGGTGCAGTGTACCACGAGAGCTCCTGCGCTGCCGGCAAATGCCCCCGCCGGTGCGTAAGGACTCCATGGGAAGCCATGTGGGCGCCTGGAGTCTCCCTGCTGTGCAGAGACCACACCCTGGTAACCCAGGCCCAGCAGCTCCAGGGGTTGTGTACATTGGAGCTGACGATGTGACTGCAGCATGGGTGGCTAGAAATAACAGTGTGAACATGGCTTCACAAGCTTCAGGGTGGGCTGTACAAACCCACTGGGGACCCCAGGGATGCATTTGTGTTGCTGTGCCACATAGGGATCCGGGGCACCACCTCTTCTCTGCTGTTTTTAGCAGCAGGAGCCAAATTAAAGCTAGCACAGGTATGAAAAGCACAAGCTGCAATCACGTCTCTGACTGTAGCTACAGCTCGGAGGGCTCCCCAGCGAGGACTTGCCTGTGGGATGCTGGGGGTACAGCAGAGTGATGGTCCACATCGGTGAAGGTGGAGGAGCAGGGAGAATGCCAGGCTTCCTGGGAGCTGGTCAGGAATGCACACAACACATCAGGATGGCAGGGTCTGAGCTTGTGACCAGCAGCAGCTTCACACTGCAGGTCACTGCAGGGTGGGAGGGTCCCAGATCTTGGACTCCATCTGGCACTCAGAAGTCTGCACAGCAGTGAAACAGCCCTGCCCCACAAACCCAAGCTGGCTGCTATGGGCTGGCCGTGGGGTTTTCTTTGCTGTTCACGCATACCCCAAATGTCTTTTGCTGTAAAGAGATAGCTGCTGCCTAGCTGCTGAGCACGAGGGCATCCACAGGGTGCTGACAATGCCAAATACCCCAAACCTGGATCACCAGACATTGTAAGGGAGAAGCCGTTCTTCAAGCAGGCTAAGGAAGGAGTCTGGTGAGCCGGAGAGTTGGTGGTGACCTTCCTCTGGAGTCAGTGTGTCTTGGGGGATTGTCTGGCAATTTCCTGGCTCCTGTCTGCCCAGAAGGAAGAACTGATGCTGAGGTCGGTGAGTTCCACAGGCCATCCACTGCTATACAAACACTGCCTCAGCCAGCAGGTTCTCCACTCAGTGCACCCAGGGGAACGTCACCTCGCGTGGGGGTCTGCACATCGCTCCAGCCCCATTGCTACTCATGCAGAGGCCTTGGCCGACTCCTCCAGGAGTGAATTTCTCCCCATAGTTTTCTTGGCAAGACCCATCGCAGAGAGAGGTCCGTCACATTTCATGCCAGCTGTCGAAGAACAGGAGAGCACAAGGTACAACGAAAAGCAGAGGGCAAGCTGTGCTACAGCAAACTGCATGTCCCTCAGCCCCATGTCCCCCCTCCCACTCGGTCCCCCATCCCCCTGCCCCCAGTCCCCTCTGCCACCCCTGTCCCCCCACTGTCCCCCATCCCACTCTGTTCCCTTCTCCCTGTCCCCATCTGCCCCTGCCCCTGTCCCCTCTGTCCCGTCCTCCCTCCCCCTCTCCGTCCCCTATCCCCACTCCCCTTCTGTCCCATCCCCTCTCCCCCGAACCCCTCTCCTTTCCCTGTGTCCCCCCTCTCTCTCTGCCCCGTCTGCCCCAAAAATGTGTCCCAGGGTGTCTAAACATGTTTTTTCCCCGAAAAGGCTCTTTCAGAAGAAGGCACTCTTCCTCACCGGCAGTGGAGAGCGCTGCTGGGAAAAGTGCTGTGGTTTTCCAGTTTCACATCAGAAGGCGGCATTTTGTGCATAGGTGCGCTGTGGGATTTTTTGAAAGAACCCTGGCTTTTCCGAAAAAACTTGCTAGCTTAGACATAGCCTCAGCTCGTGTGCCAATCTTGGTGCAGGGGGGTTGCGGCCCCTGGCTTAGAGACTGGCAGGCAGAGACGCAGAGGGAGTTGCTGTGCCAGGACGGGCAGGTATTGACATGACGGGCCCAGGGCAGACAGCTGAGCCCCGCTAACATGTCTCCTGCATGGTGCCACATGCTAACACTGGTGCCTCATGGGCTCATCTGAAGAGGCTTAGTGAGCTGCCCAGGAGACAGCTGGGTCCCATGGGGCCCTAGCCCAGCGGACTGCTTTCTGACACTGCTGCTCCGAGCCAGCTGCCAGCAGCTACCAGAGCCTGCCAACGGCGGGCTCCTGCCTGGGAGCACTGTGAGGAAATGGGGCAGCTGGATTATAATCTCCCCAGCCGTCCCAGGGCATGCCGAGAGCGGGCAGGTAGCCCAGCGGTTAGGGTGCCAGTCTGCGACTACTTCATTCATGGAGTTCAATGACAGGAGCTCAGCTAGTCTGGCCTCCTGCGTAGCGCTGGCCTCTGCGCTTCCCCCATTACCCCAGCTCTCAGCCCCACTGTACGCTGCAGCGAGGCCGTCAGAGAAAGCAACGGCCCCACTTCCCTGCGAACTGGTTCCCATGGTCAATGACCCTCACTGTTAGCACCTGGAGCGCATCCGGCATCAGCTTCCAGCCCGGGCAGTTCTTATGCCTGTCCTGATTAGCCCAGAGGCCCCAGGATTGTTCCCCAGGGCAGGGAGGTAGCTGTGCTTTGGAATCGAGGCTCTCGTCTTTTGGATGAACTATTTAATCTGGCAATGGGTGTCATCTTTCACCAGCCTCAGAAAAAGGCTCGTGCTTCATATGTGTGCTCAGTGCAAGTCTCCCCAGCGCCATGTGCAGAGATAAAATCACTCTCCTGCCTCTGCACCCTACTCCACTGTACACAGCCAAGGGTCACATTAGCCCTTCTGTCCACAGCGTCACTCTGGGAGCTCACGTTAACTTTGTCCACTCTGACCCCTAGTCCTCTGCAGAGGCTCTGGTTTCCAGGAGACAGCCCCCGCCCCGCCACGCCCCCGTAGACAGAGCCCACGTGGCTACTCCAAAGTATACTGCTTGCATTTGGCTCAAGCAAAATAAATTTTGTGTCTGGGCCCAGCTCAGATCACACCCTTTAATTACCTCGTCCTTGTTCTTCATCCCTGCTCGTTTTGGCATCATCCACACATTTTACCAGTGGTGATTTTATAGAATCATAGAAATGTAGGACTGAAAGGGACTTCTGTAGGTCACCCAGTTCACCCCCTGCACGGGGCAAGACAAAGTACCAGCTAGACCATCCCTGACAGGTGTTTGTCTTAAAAACCTCCATTAATGGAACCTCTCCAGGTAGTTTGTTCCCGTGCTTAACTTCCCTGACAGTTACAAAGCTTTTCCTAATAGCCAACCTAAATCTCCCTTGTGGCAATTTAAGCCCTTTGCTTCTTGTCCTGTCCTCAGTGGTTAAGGAGAACAATTCATCTCCCTCCTCTTTGTCGCAGCCTTTTACAAACTTGAAGCCTGTTATCATGCCCCCCTCTTTCTCCAGACTAAACACACCAGTTTCTCCAACCTTCCCTCACAGGTCCCGGGTTTTTAGACCTTTAAATATCTCTGTTGCTGTCCTCTAGACTTTGTCCACTTTGTCCACATCTTGTGTCTTGCTTACAGCACTCCTGGTAATATGCCCTAGAATGATGTTTGCTTTTTTCACAGCGGTGTTCCAATGTTGACTCATATGTCACTTGTGATGCGCTATGGCCCTCAGATACCTTCTTCTTTACTTCCTAGTCATGGGCAAAAATGTTGCATAGTATTGGGCATAGTATAGCCCACCAGCAAACACCCCCAACCCACCCCATTTGAAGATGATGTAAGAGGCTTGGGTTCAAGCCCCAGCTTTGCTAGTGGCTTTCTTGGTGACCTTGCCTCTCTCATAGCAGGTTGGCCATGTTAATATGTAGCTTCACAATACCAAGACATCCTTTTGCACCTTAATGGCTGTGTCTACACATGCCCCAAACTTCGAAATGGCCATGCAAATGGCCATTTCGAAGTTTACTAATGAAGCGCTGAAATGCATATTCAGCGCTTCATTAGCATGCGGGCGGCAGCGGCGCTTCGAAATTGATGCGCCTTGCCGCCGCGCGGCGCGTCCAGATGGGGCTCCTTTTCAAAAGGACGCCACCTACTTCAAAGTCCCCTTATTCCCATGAGCTCCCATTTTGAAGTTTGGGGCACGTGTAGACGTAGCCAATGACTAACAAATTTATCAAATGACATCATCTGCAGAAGTGGATCTTACCCATGAAAACTCGTGACCTAATAAATTTGTTAGCTGTTAAGGTGCAAAAGGACGGCTTGTTACTAGCCCGCGTCAGTATGTGCCATACTATCAAACGTATTCAGGTGCCTGACAGTGCAAACAGGCACTTAGCAGAATTTCTCAAAGCAGTTAAGCAGGTCAGCCACTAACTCCCACTGGCTGCAGCTCCACGTCCAGATGCTGCTGGTGCTCAGTGCACACACATCTCCACAAACCCTGAACAACGGGGGAAAAAAATCAGATTTGCTCCCAACGCCAGTGAGAATAGGTAGCACCTGGTCCCCAACACATGCTCACCCCCCCACACTGGCTTCAGTGTGACTTCTCACAATTCCATGCAATGAATTTCTGCACCCTTGAATACCCGAAAACCTTTGACAATCCAGCACTGTTTCCATGTGTCTCAGGCCTCCACCCGTAAACGGGGATAAGACCCAGGACAGCTGTGAAGAGAAACCTCTCAAGCCTGTGCCGAGAACTGGAAGGAACCTCAAGAGGTCATCAAGTCCAGTCCCCTGTCCTCACAGCAGGACCAAGCACCATATAGATCGTCCCTGTGATATAGTTATTGAACCTGTTCTTAATATGTCCAGCGATGGAGATTCTACCACCACCGTAGGAAATTTATTCCAGTGTTTAACCACCCTGACAGGTAGTAAATATTTCCTAATGTCCAACCTAAACCTCCCTTGCTGCAGTTTAAGCCCATTGCTTCTTGTCCTACCCTCAGAGGCCAAGAAGAATAATTTTTCTCCCTCCTCCTTAGAACACACTTCTAGGTACTTCAAAGCTGCTATCACGTCTCCTTTCAGCCTTCTCTTTTCCAAAGTAAACAAACTCAATTTTTTAATCTTTAATCTTCTCTAATAGGTCTTATTTCTAGACCTTTAATCATTTTTGTTGCTCTTCTCTGGGACCTCTCCAGTTTCTCCACATCTTTCCTAAAATATGGTGCCCAGAACTGGACACAGTTCTCCAACGGGGGCCTAACCAGTGCAGAGCAGAGCGGAAGAATGACTTCTCGTGTCTTGCTCCTAACACTCCTGTTAATGCGTCTCAGACTCATGTTTGCTTTTTTCGCAAGTGTCACACTGCTGACTCATACTCAGCTCGTGGTTCACTACGACCCCCAGATCCCTTTCTACAGCACTCCATCCTAGTGAGTCACTTTCCACTTTCGTTTGACATGATTTGTTCTTGACAAATCCCTGCTGACTGATACCTAGCCCCTTATCATCTTCCAGATGTTTGCAGATGTGTTTCTTATTTGCTTCATGATCTTTCCTAGCACTCATGTTAAGCTGATTGAACCGTAATTTCCTGAGTTGTCTTTATTTGCCTTTTTTATAGATGGGCACTATATTTGCACGTTTCCCGTCTTCTGGGATCTCTGCAGGATTCCGTGACTTTTCAAAGATGATAGCTAATGGCTCAGATACCTCCTCTGTCATCCCCTTGAGTATTCTAGGGTGCATTTCATCAAGCCCTGGTAACCCGAAGACATCTAACTTTTCTATGTAATGTTTAACTTTTTCTTCTCCTACTTTAACTTCTTGACCCACCCCATTTCCACTCGGCATCCAGTCTCCATCAACCTGTGTGATGAAAAGGGAAACAAAGAAATCTTTAAGTACCTCTGCCATTTCCATATTTTTTATTGTTTCCCCCTCTTCATTGAGCAATGTCCCTGTCCCTCATCTTCCTCTTGCTTCTAATATACTTGTGGAATGTTTTCTTATTTCCCTTTATGTCCCGAGCTAGAACAGTTCATTTTGTGCTTTTGCTCCTACCTTCCTGTGTTATTTGCTTATATTCCTCCTTTGTACTTTGACCTAGTTTGCACTTTTTATAGAATTCTGTTTTGATTTTCAGGTCATTCAAGGTCTGCTAGTTAAGCCAAGCTGGTCTCCTGCCACACACACTTCCTATCTTCCTATGCAGAGGAATGGTTTGCTGTTGTGGCCTTGGTAATGTCTCTTTGACATTAGGGGAAATAAGCACCAAATACACACGCTGGCTGGCACTGGGATCTGTGGGCGTGGGGCACGGACCCCTGCAGGCCTTGCCTGGCACCACGCGCAGAATGGCTAACTACAAGAAGGTGTGAAATAGCCCAGCGCCCTGTCTTCCCAGGGCTGACTTCCCTCCCTGGGTGCCAGCTAAGAGGCAGCAGAGAAAAGGCACGATGGGAAGAGAACAGGGGTTCTTGGGGTGGGAACGCTGCTGGGCGACTTGATCTGCTGCAGCTTTGGGCCCATAAGTGGCTCCACTGAATATCTCGTGTAAGCAATGGCCAGGCCACCTCGTCCGTCCCACTGCCTGGTGGAGCCCAGCCCCAGCCCAGCGGTGAGTCTAGGAGTAGAAATGGCAGGGGGCTCCTCCTGCACAACCAAACGTGAGACACGCCTGCCCACAGCTTCTGCACTCTCATTCCCACAGCCCAGCTCACAGAAGGGCCCGCACACGTGGGGGCCTGTGCTCCAGCCCCAGGCCCGGCCTGTGCACTAGTGGTGAGGCGGCTGTACCTTCCCCCGCCTCTCCGAGCACTGGCTGCAGGTAGGAGCTGTTAGGAGCAGTGCAGAGCAACCAGCCACCGCACCGGCTCTGAGAGGAAACCTGCCTCCCAGCCGCCGCCTGGCCCTGCAGCTTGGCTGGAGCCTCTAGCAGGGCCACATGAAGAGAGTGGCTCAGGGAGAGGGAGAGGGTGTTTGGGGAGAGCAGCCACCAGCTCCCTCTCTGTAGGTGGCTAATGAGCGAGCCAGCGTGTGATGGTGTCAGAGGTGGGGGCGGCACCATGCCCTGCACTAGGGCTGGAAGGCCTTAGGAGAAGCAGGCCAACGAAGGACCTGGCTGGTGGGTTAAGCTCCTCTCTCCCCACCATGTGCTTGGCAGCCAGCTCTCCGCCTTTGTCTAGCAATTGTCAGGTGGGGAGGAGCTGGTTTCCAGGGACAGGCCCAGGCCAGGACAGGCGGGGTGTTCTGTCTCTCGGGATGGCTCCTCCTGCCTGGCTCTGCCGGTGTGGGGAGGTGCCTGCTGCCGGTCAGTGCCCAGAATGATGAGCCAGCTGGCACTGCTGTCACCACAGTGCAGCACCAGCCCGTTGCAGAAACAGGCTTTGCAACCTCCAGCTCAAGTCACACCCTCCACTCCTGGCCCGTCGACTCTCCAGGCCTGGGCCGATGGCATGGACTGTGCCAGGCAGAGGGCAGAACAAGGCCCATGCTGAGAAGCTGAAGCCAGACAAAGTCATGCTGGAAATAGGGCCCCAGTTTCCAGCAGTGAGGGTGATTCCCCAGCAGCGCACGCACCCATGGGAAGTGGTGGATTCTCCCTCTTTTGAGGGCAGGTCCCTTGTGCCTTCCCGGAAGATGCCTTAGCGAAACCCAAGTTACTGGTTCAGAGCTTGAAAGTCTCTGACCTGTGCTGGGGAGGAGGTCAGACTAATAGATCACAATGGCTTTAAACTCCATGAAAGCATGATATGCAGAAGGCGTGCGCGTGCATGGATCCATGGTGCGAGCGGGGTGTGCACGTGCATGGATCCATGGTGTGTGTGTGTGCATGGATCCATGGTGCGAGCAGTGTGTGTATGTGCTTGGATCCATGGTGTGTGCGCGTGCATGGATCCATGGTGCGAGCAGGGTGTGTATGTGCATGGATCCATGGTGCGAGCGGGGTGTGCACATGCATGGATCCATGGTGCGAGCAGGGTGTGCACGTGCTTGGATCCATGGTGCGAGCAGGGTGTGTACGTGCATGGATCCATGGTGCGAGCAGGGTGTGCATGTGCTTGGATCCATGGTGCGAGCAGTGTGTGTACGTGCATGGATCCATGGTGCGAGCAGGGTGTGCACGTGCTTGGATCCATGGTGCGAGTGGGGTGTGCACATGCACAAATCCCTAGTGTGAGCATGGTGTGCATGTGCTTGGATCCATGGTGTGAGCGGGGTGTGCACGTGCATGGATCCATGGTGCGAGCAGTGTGTGTACGTGCTTGGATCCATGGTGCGAGCAGGGTGTGCACGTGCACAAATCCCTAGTGTGAGCGGGGTGTGTACGTGCATGGATCCATGGAGTGCCCAAGCTGACCAGAGCAGCCCTCTTGTGCGGGGCTGAATGGCCGGCTTGGTGTGTCACGCTGTGGGTGGTTGCGGGGGTGCCAAGGCACCAGCAAGTGGCGCAGCTCTCCCAGGCCAACAGTGACTAGAAGGAACGACCCCTGCAGAGCTGTCAGTGATCTGTGGGCTCACCTCCCCGGCCAAGCTGACAGAGGCCTGCAGCACAAGGCCTCCCCAGTGCTGGGCAGTCCCAGCAGAGCAGCCTTGGAAGGCAGGAGAGTGGAGGCTGGTCTATGCTCTGGCCCCTTGTGGTGCCCCCCAGAGCCAGGGGCCTGTCCACGGGCAGGGCCTGGGAAGCTGCCCTGCCCTGCCCTGCCTGCGTGTCCCGGGTGGGGCCATTGTGTGTGGCTGCACAGGCTGGGTCTGAGATTTCCAAAGGGCTCGGGGCTGCCGCAGGGCTGAGCCGCTCTGGGGTAGGAGAGGAGGGGTCGCGCTGCTGAGCATCTAATCCAGCTCGCCTCACTCGTGCCACCCTCACGGCAAAAGCAGCCCCTGCGTGGGCAGCTGGTGGGCGCCTCCCCAGGGCAGGGCAGGGCCAGCCCACGGCCCCTTGTGCTCTGAGGAGCTGCTGGAAGTCGCAGGCAGGAGCCAGGCTTTCCACAGGTCCCAGCACTGCAGTAGCTGCACCAGGGCGGTGTGAGCCATGGCTCCTTCCCCTCCCACTTTGGACAGGTTCCCACTGGCGCTGGGCAGCAGCAGGTGTTGCGCCAGTGCTGGAATGCTCCTGTGGGGCCCCGGGGGGTCTCTCTGACTGACGCCCATGGGTGCACTTCCTGGGTCTGCTACATGAGCGCGTTCCCCTAAGCCTCTGTCCCCAGAGCAGGAGGAAGGCCAGCGCTGCTACGAGGCCTGCAGGGGCTGGGAGGCCACACACCCGAGCTCCAGGACTCCAAGAGGGGTGGGGGGTTAGGAAGGTTGGAAACAGACACCCTCCTGCCCCCCAACAGTGTTCCATGGTGCAGGTCTGCAGTGCCCCGGGGCAGGCAGGCCTGTGACAAAGCGCAGCAGTCACCCAGCCGCTGGGGCACCCCGCACAAGGCAGGGCTCCCTCTAATTTTTTACATCCACGTGCAGAATAAATGTTGTTCTGTGTGCCACAGCAGGTGAGATGTGCACCACCCATGGAAACACACGCAGCCGGCTGTGGGCAGCTCTGCCAATCACGCGGGCAGCATTTGAATCCCTCCTGGGCGAAGTGGTGCATGTGAGTCGAGCAGGGAGCAGGCGAGGCAAGGGTTAACCCTGCCGCTGGAACGAGCGTCTGGGACTCAGCCAAAAGGCTGCCAAGTCTCTATAGATTTTGGATCCGTAACTCTTTGCTTGGAGAGTGAAAAGGGGACAGCTAATGAGGCCCATGACATCTGTTAACAACCTAATGCAACACCTCCTGGCCCTGCAATAAATCAGAGATGGGCGGCTGCTTTGCTCCTAAGGTTGAACCTCGCTCGTCCGGCAACATCTGTAATGCGGCATGAGGTTAGTTAGCCGGACAAGCACTTCTCATGGGTGAGGCCAACTTCTCTGTGGGCCCGTCAAGTCTGTTTCCGGACCCCAGTCCTGGCTCTCAGTGCTCTGGGCTGGTCTTAGGCTGGAATTACCCTGAAATGGCTTCTAAGAGCCCAGTCAGCAGAGGGAGTGTTGGTCATGTGCTGGGCAATACTGACCTCCCACAGTCTGGCAAATTCTCTCGTCCGGCACCAGTCAGGTCCCCAGGGTGCCGGACGAGAGAGGTTCAGCCTGTACTTGCAGCCTGGCTGTGCCATGGAGGGGCCATCCCTCGGGACACCCACTGAGGCCTTCTGGACTTTCATCTCGACTGTCCCTTTCCTCCTCTTTGCTTCTCTTCTCAAACAGCCACTCCAAGGCCTGTGGGAGCCTGCTGTGGCCAGAACCCAGACATACCCCTGCTGGTGGCATGACGTCCGTCAGCAGAGGCTGGAAAACAGCCAGTAATGCCAACTCTGAGCGGGCCTAGCCCAGCACAGAAAGGTCACGGGCCTGGGAACATTCAGCCAATGGGCGAGAGGTGGGGCTGGGAAACGCCGCAACAGCTTGACATTCTGGTTTTCAAAGCCCTCTCCAGGAAAGCTCTCTTCAGCTTAATCAGCACTGATTAGCCACCGTTGCTAGGCCACGCAGAGGCCATTGTCCACGTCGGTGGGTGTCCGGGGAGCCTGATTTTCAGATTGATTTTCGCAGGGACAATTAGGTAGCAGGCTACATGCATTTGCTTAATTCCACAATTAATTTTGTGGGCAAAAACTGTGACCAAAAATGACAAAGAGCCACGAAGCCCAAGCCTTGTGCATGGGGCAGGGTAATAACAGCCATTAACAAAGGGCACTGCCCACAGCGAGCTGGGATCGCTGCAGAGTGGTGGCGATGTGTGTGCCACACACACGCACTGCTAAGGCAGTGCAGAACTTGCCACAACCTCCAGACCTTCCCAATATCGTTATGAAGGTAAAAAAAGAGCTAATTTTGCTGCCTCGCAGACGCTGTTTCGGGCTAAATGAAAAGAAGGGAAAGTCAAGAAGCTGCCTGGTTTGCTTCCATTCCACCGGAACTGTTTTACTGCATGCCCAGGTGGAAATGCTCAGGGTATCACGAAGAAGGGACACATCACAAGTGAGGGTCAGAGACATGTTTGTGGATTGGTCCCAGTCACATGCCTCCCCTCCGGTTGGATACCTGCCCTTTTCTCCCACGCACCCGGGGCAGTCGACTAGCATTCCTTCCCTCTAGGCTGGGGCATGCAAAGTGGGGGCAGGCCCCTCGGCTGGGCGGGGAAGAGGGGGCTGCAACTGCGACAGCACGACTGGCTGCTGGTCTGCGGCTCATCCATCTCCTCCAGAGCCTTGAACTCCGTCCCTGGCGCTATGTTTGTGCACTCACAGCGTTTACGTTCTGCAGACTTGCTTCCTTCCATGTGCTGAAAGGGCTTCTTACATCTGAACCCAACCCAAATGTCTGTGCGCTTGGAGTACACTGGACAGGCCGTGGGGACCCTGCTCATTACAGGGTTGAAAAGTGGGGCCCAATGTAAAAAGCTTGCTCCCCTGATCTACTAGTGCACAGAGCTTGCGAACCTGCTTGGGGGCTAGTTGCCTTTGTCCAAAGGAGCTTGTCAGAGGTTGCTACCGAGGTTTGGGCTGCCTGCCCAGGAAGCTCTGAACCAGTGACTCCCAACGCTCTGGGAAGTCTGTTATCACTGGAGCTGGTGGAAAATGGCAATTGTCTTTTGAGGGGGAGAAAAAAAACCCAAACCCCAGATAAAATCTTCAGGGAAGTGAGGACAAAGGAGAAGGGAAGTGGGGGAGCGAAAAATAAATTAAAAACTCCCCCTGGCAAAATTCTCAATTTTGGTTTGAATTTTTGGTAATAAATAAAATAAAATAAAATAACTGTTGAAAAAAGTGCCCATTCTTAAAAGACACCACTGGAGCCAGAGAGTGACAGGAAATAGCTCTGAATGACAAACTTTTCTCAGCTTTCATTGCCACACGCTAACAACCCTTGAATCCACCAGTGCCTGATTTGCCCTTTGTAGTATGGTTGGTACTACCCCATCTGGCTGTCCAGAGGCTGGGTGTGCAGCTGCAGTGATATAGCAAAGAGAATTGCTGCCATGAACCGCTCAGGAATCTGTTCTCAGCTCATCTGGAAAGCAATGGTGAGTGAATGACGACGGGTGATGTGGAATATATTATAATGAACATGTTGTCTGGCAGCTCCAGCTCAAAAGAATCTGGGTCATAGTCCACTAATAAGACACAATCTTCCCCATTTAAATCTGACAGATCTGTACTAAGCTTGAATGAAGAATTCTCAAGAATCGCTGGATTCTTTTACACTCTGTTTCCTCCACTGACTGCAAATTTCACACGTGGAACGTTAATCTCTGATATTCCACACTCCTGTCTGAGCACAGCAAAGCATGGCCAGTTCTGGTCTTCTGCCTCTTGGGACCGATGTGCCCTGCAAGCTGAGCACTGCCCAGGAGAGATTCAGGTGCCACCCAGCCAATTAGCAGAGCGTTCACAGCTACCCACAGCCAGCAGCGCATTTCTACTGGTGGTGCACGTCCACATGTGCCTCAGTGCACATCAAAAATTTGTTCCGCACACGGCTGGAGAGTATTAGGAGGAGCACTGCTTGTGACCAGGCAGGCACAGGGTAGCAGCAGTTCCAACTTCCTGATGGCGCAACATCCCATTATGTGCAGCAATGCATCTGTGGTGTCTCAATACACCTGCCTGTTCAGATGTGCCGAAGCTTTTGCAGTTACGGTCACTTACAATTCACTGGACTTTTCTTCTAAAATTCCTAATTTTTCCTTTGGAAATGGGTGAGTCATTTTTTCTTCAAACACCTGTTTGTGGAAGTCCACATTTTCTGTACTTTTAGGAGCTCTTGAAAGCCTCTAAGCTCCACAAAGCTCCTTCCTGGGCTAGGATTTCACATTTAACTAATGCCTTCTGCGATATCATGGCTGATGCCCTTGAGGTGCTTTGCAGAGTGGTTTCTGCAACCGGGCTCCCAAGGGCAGTACGGCTAGACCGAAGGGCCACAAGTCACACCCCAAATCAGGAGATGGGGTTATAAAACTTGCAATTTAAAATCTCATTAATGAAAACTTTGCAGTTCTTTTTATTTGTCTTGTAGATTGTGAATCCTTCATGGCCCCATTCATAAGTTCTTCTTGGGTGACTCATGCTGGCACGGGATTTGTAATGCCCATCTGTGACTGCAGACAGAGAGGAGAGGAGAGAGCTCCTGGCTTGACAGGAAGGGGCCTGAGCCCGTTCTGAGCCCTCCTGGTCCCATGAGATTTTAGAGCTGTGGCAAGTAAGGGAGCGAGATAAATAAATAAAAACAATCAGCCAGCTCGCTTACCTGCAGCTCTCTCCATCAGCATCTATTTGGTTTGATTCAGCCTGACATCACCCATGGAGCCTAACCAAAGGGAGACCACACAGGATGTGTGGGGCTGAGCTGGGAGGTCTTTCCTCCTTTATTACAGCTGACACCAGTCCAAGGCAGCCAGGGACTCTGTGCGTGGGGGTAGGGTGCATTCCAGCCATGGCAACAACTTCTCCCCTCCCTCACCTCTTGCTACCCTGGTACCTCCCCAGTCCTGCTGCACTGATTTCTCCGATGACTAGCAGATGAGGAAAATCACACCACAGAGCTATTTGGTAACAGTCTTCTTTGTTTATGTGGCAGTGCAGCCCAGTGGCTGGAGTGCTGAAGTAGGTCTCAGGAACATGGGTGCAAATTCAAGCTGTATGAATGGACTCCTGGGCAAGTCATGGTGCCTTTCTAGGCCTCCGTTTCCCCACCTCTGCATGCAGAAGACAATGTGAGGACACTGTTCCTGGCAGGTAATAACTTGACGGAAAAGCTAGCAAGATTTGATGAAGGGAAGTGCTCAGTGAGGGTCAGTTCTCACATCTCAGCCCACACATCCTTCCGGGCATTATAACCAAGTGACTAGGAGCATCCAGCGTGATGCGCTGGCTAACGAGCCCTAGAGGTTTGAACAGCAGAATGCCAGGCAGCGGGAAGGAGGTGGGATCACCTCTATTTATGGCACTGGTGTGACTGGCACTGGATCCTGTGCCTACATGTGGAGGCCAAGCTCCAAAAAGGCTGTTTAAAAATTAGGAAGAACTCAGGAAAGAGCAACAGGAACAAGCTGAGTTCTGGCTACCCTAAAGCAGCTCAATCTGTCTTGTTTATCGAGCGAAAGTTCGGTGGAGGCTCGAGCACAGGCTGCTTCCTTGTGAGGCGGTATCATGCTGAGAATAGAGGGCTTTTAAATCGAGCAGACAAAAACAATGGGGCTACATCTGCAGGAGCAACCTGTCGACAGAGGTCAGTGTCAACAGAGAAGCCTCAGCAGTACCTCTGTCGACAGATCACGTCTACACCCAAAAGCAGATCAGAAGAGCCAGCCACTCTGTGGACAGAGAGCAGCCAGACTGCCTGCACCTTTCTTGACAGAACCGCTGCCCAGAAGCTCTGCAAACAGGGCTGCCTGGGGAACCAGAAGTCCCCTCTGTTGACAGAACTGTCTATGCGGGCACTCTGGGCAAAACAACGTTGACAGAGGCATTATACCTGATCAGGGATGGGGATAACGCTACCGACTGAACAGCTGAGTTTTGTCAACAAACTCTCGACAGAGTGCTTTAACCGTAGAGACGCGGGGTGAGTTTTGGTGACAAAGGGGCTGTTCTGTCGACAGAACCTGCCTGTGTAGACGTGGGCTGGGAGTCTGTCACTGGAAGTTGAAGTGAGAAAAACTCCGCTTGGAAATCATGCCCAGCTTTTAAACAATGAGCGTAATTAAGCGCCAGGGCATGTGGATTCTCCTTCATTTCAAGTCTTTAAACAATCAACCCTTTCAAAAAGAACTGCTCTGGTTCAACTACAAGTTATGGCATCAATGGCGTTACTTATGTTCCTTCATTGCAGGATGTCCTGGGTTGAATCCTCTGGTTGGTGTTAGACTGGAGGTCAGATTAGATGCAGCCACTGGTCCCCTTCTGGCCTTCAAATCTACAGGCCTGATTCCCTGTTGCCATGCGCCTTGTGTGGTCATTTTCACAAGCGCAAAGAAAGTGCAAAATTCTACCAGCAGAGAACGGTAATGTTCTTCCCCCTTTTTCATTGGTGCAAATAGTGACCAAGTGACAGGGAGGGCAATTTCCTGCAGTATCTCGCACAAAACCTACTGAATTAAGTTTCGCTGTTTTAGGAGTTTATTGTACTTAAGGGGCAAATAGTCACGTGTTATTGTGGGATTGTCTGGCCTGTACCAAGGAAGACGTGCTGTGGGGAGCTCCAAAGGGAAAAGGCACAAATGATTTTTGGAGACAATCTATGTGAAGTGGAATTCCTAGGACGTACGTGGGAAGAGGGATTGCAAAAGGATGAAACCTTTTGTTGGCTGATCCCCTGTTACGTGAGGACAGTTTAGTGGCAAACTGTACTACAGGGTAACTCAGCGGTGTTCTTGTTTTGAACAGAAGAAGTGATCCCCAGGAAAAGAAGTAACCCTGGGGAAGCCTCTGAGCGGGATATGAAGAACAAGTTACTGGTCAGGGTGAATTTATTAGCATGAGTTATTCTTTTTAATTTATTTTCTCTGTCTTGCTTTTGCCTTAAGAAAAAAGGTGCTTGTTTAGAAAGACCTGGGTGGTAACTTGTAAGTGTGCTGATGATCATAGTGGTCGATGGAGAAAAGTAAGACAGCTCTTCTCAGGCATCCTGTGCTGGAGAGGTCATAGTCTGAGCAGGTAGCTGTGCAGCCTGGAAACACCTGGCCAGGTGGCACAGAGATGTGGTTTTCTGTCCAGAAGCGGAGCCTAGAAGCGGTGCTTTGCAGGAGGGGGCACACAGGGCAGCAGTCCTGAGCTGTGACAGACACAACACGTGTGCAGTGGAGAATGAGAACTTGGGAATCTAGAGCACAGTGCGCACTAGTCCTTTGTCTGGTGCATAGAAGGCCAATGCTCCCGAGCTGAGACCTGCAGAACTCAAAGCAGGCATGGAGACGAAGTCTCTGTGCCCCACTGGACTGAACTCCTCCCCATTCCTAGGGAAGAGGAGAGCGTGCGTGTGAAGGTGCAGTCACCCCAGAAGTGCCTCCGAGAGGGGATGTTACCCCATTCGCCCCTCACCCTTGTGCCCCTGGCAGGCTGCGGGCTGACCATAACAGGTCCTCATGGCATGGCCCTCTGGCTAAGCCACAGAGTCTGAATGAGCCCAGCCAGGGTCCTAAGGAGGACAATAAATGCACAGTCCCTTGTCCCTTGTCAGCGGGTCCAGCCCCTTTGTTTGGGCCCCTGAAGAAGCCCCGTCTCTTTCTTTGGGCTTATGCCACTGCCTGTAGCCAGGCCTCTGCTACTCGGGACTCCAGTCCCGGGACCAGCTGCCACACACTGCTTGGGTCAAGCATCTGCCGCTAGTCCCCGGGCCTTGTCCCGACAGGCGCCTGACCTGCAGGTAGAGCTGCCACCCGCCTGGTTTCAGCTGGCACGTCTGAGCCTTGCCTTGTGTGTCTGGGTGCTGTTCGATGTCAGGCCTTTTGCTTTGTCCAAAAAGGTGGCGACCCTAAGCAGAAGGAAGGGGCGGAGCAGTAGCAGCTGCAGCCACTGCCTCTGGGGCAAGGCAGCCTTGTCCATGCTGGTGAAGACCCTGGTAGCCACGGGAGCAGGTCTCGGGGGGAAGAGGTGGGGCAGGGGCAGGGCCTTGGGGAAAGGGGCAGAGACAAGGCCTTTGGGGTCCAGCCATTAGAAGGGCAGCAACCCTGCCTGCAGGTCCATAGACTCCTCTCTCTGTCACCTGGGTGTGTGAGCTGCCCTGGAGCTGGTGTGGGGTACAGTAAAAGTGCTGGGAAGCCGTCCGTGCTGAGAGCAGCTCATGCCTGGGGCTCGTTCATGGCGCCTCTGGACAGGTGGTGGGCAAGGGGGTGCCGTGGAGGGAAAGCGTTAACCTGCTCAAAGTGGAGCTTTGCCCCTGCCTGGAGCTAGCCAGGGAAGCAGGAATTGTGGGGTGTTCAGAATGCCCAGCACCCGTGCCCCTCCCCCACTCACGCTCCCTCCCCCAACCCGGCTCTGGGCTGGGGCACAGGATGGGGTTCAGACTCTGGGAGGGTCTCTGGGATGCAGACACTGGGAGGGTGTCTGGAAGCTGGAGGGGTGCGTGGGAGGGGGTGAAGGTTCTGGGAGGAAGTGGGTGGGGAAAGGGGAGGAGAGTGACAGTTATCTAGGGCTCCCCCCCCTCCGCAAGCAGCTTCTGGGTGGGGGGGCTCTGCATGCTACCACCCACGGGCACTGGCCCCATTGGCGCAGGGGCACCTGGGGCAGCACCCGGACACGCTCCTCCCCATGGGGCCCGGACAGCAGCCACTGGAACAAGCAGCAGAAGCCTGCTCCAGCCCCACTGTGCTGCTGTGGGTGGGGGCACCTGGGCTGCTTTAAATCACCGGGGGGGCAGGCAGGGCTGGGGGAGCATGTGGGAACAGCAGCAGGAGCGGGGGCAGAGACCCAGCCCTGAACTGTGCTGGAACTAGGCTCCAGAGGCCCATGGAACTCACTGCCCTGCTTGGAAGATACAGCGCTGTGATTTCCAAAGTCCCCTCTAGGCTAGAGCTGGGGGAACCCACCGTCACTGCCCTTTACATCCCTGCTTCTTGGAGTGGGGGCTAGTGGACGGGGCACGTGCTGGAGGTGAGACCAAGCCTAGAAGCACCAGCTCAGTGGCAGGTTGTTACATAGATAGCTGTGTCTGCCAGCCTGTCTGTGCTTGTGCACAACATACCCTTGCCACCGGCTCCATTCCTGGGGGCTGGGCCGCTGCAGACAGAGGGCAGAACACGCTCTTCACTCACCGTTTGTTCCATGCTTCGGGTTTGCTGCTGCCTTTTCTGCTAGCTTTTTCCTGCTGCCCTAATTTTTTTTCACCTATAATTTTCTCCATTGACTTTAATTAAGCTCTCCCCAGGCTCGCTCAATAGGCAGGCTTCCCCGGGTCTAATTAGACTCTCATCATAAGCAATCTACATGGAAAGCAAACGTACGTGAGAGAAAGCGAGCGTGAGCAGGCGGGATGGGGAGCAAGCCGACAGGGAGCAGATGCGTGCAGAGAACGTTACAAGTATTTCTGGTACAGGTGAACAAAACAACGGTGCTAGTGCAGGGCTGGACCTGGCCCCGTACTCAGTTAGACCAGGTCCCTGCCTCTCTGGCTAGGTAGTGCCACTTTCCCATGACCAGGTCAGAGAAAACCGGCTCGGTTGCAGCTGGGAAAGTGGGAGCTGCTGCTCACGGGGATTCCCGAGTGAGGCTTGTGCGGCTGTTTCTCACTGTGGACTGAGGGCCTGAGGGCTGTGCTGCACCTGGGGAGCACATGGTGGTGTTTGCTCAGGGATGGACCGGGGGATGTTAGATGAGCTGGGATGAGGCATTGACCCAGCTTTGGGGGCTGATGACTTGCTCAGGCGAGCAGAGCCCACAGCACAGCTCTAGGACAAGGCCATGCGCATCCCCAGGTTTCACTGCAGGAGGTAAAAGGTTGTCCTAAGGGGAAAAGGGGGGTTGAAACTAACGAGGGGAGTTAGAAACGCCCCCAGCGCAGAGTCCTGCAGAGCTACCGCCGCCTGGCAGGAGGGCACAGAGAGAAGCGAGGCTCTGGGCGCCCCAGGGGAGGCTCTCATGCAGGTGCTGGTTCAGAAGAGCGGGAGAACCAGGGCAGGGGATGTGCGTGAAGTCGGGGGGGCGCTGAGCCCTACGTGCTTTCGGCTCTCCCAGGGGCCTTCACAGCACAGGCCTGGGGGCTGGGGCAGAGACCTGCATGGGAGGAGGGCAGAACGGGTACGCTGGGAGCTGTGCTTTGAGCCTGAGGCCCTGGAGCTTGTGGAGATTCTCTGGGCTAAGGCTGCCGCGGGCAGGGATCAGACCGACGGGGACGGACGCCTGGCTCCCAGGGAACCTGATGCTCCTTTTGTTCCCACTCACCTCTTCAGTCTGCAAATTACACAGACTGTGGCCTGGCCCACAGCAGGGGCCTCCTGGCGCCTGTCACTTGGGTGGCTGGACTCAGGAGCAGTGCGGTGCAGGCCAGGGTCTCAGACCCCCCTCCAGGGTGCAGCCTCTCTACCTGGGGAGTTGCATCAGTGGTCTGGGCAGAGCCCCTTCATCTCATACTCTGATTAAAATGGCCCTGGGCTTTGAACTCCAAAATCAGACCTGCAGTTTGGGGGTGGTCCTCGTCTCTGACCCTTTTCCCCTCCCCACCACTAGAAACACCCCACGCTGGGGGGCAAGATCTCGAAGCTAAGCCCAGTGTGTGTGAAACCCACGCACCTAGGGCTGCATCACTGCCCCTCAGAGTAGGACCTAGATGACTTATATAGAGAACAAAGGAGCCTCCTCTATGAGCGTAGGGGCCAGGTTCAGGCTGCTGTGGCTCTGCCACAGAGGTCCCTGGTTCAAATCTGCCTGTGGGTAGTTGCATTGTCTAGTTTGGAAAAGAGAAGATTGAGGGGAGACATGATGGTGGTTTTCAGGTATCTAAAAGGGTGCCATGAGGAGGAGAAACTTGTTCTTCTCGGCCTCTAAGGATAGAACAAGAAGCAATGGGCTTAAACTGCAGCAAGGGAGGTTTCGGGTGGACATTAGGGAAAAAGTTCCTAGCTGTCAGGGTGGTCAAACAGTGGAATAAATTACCTAGGGAGGTTGTGGAATCTCCATCGCTGGAGATATTTAAGAACAGGTTTAGACTGATGTCTGTCAGGGATGGTTTAGACAGTACTTGGTCCTTCCAAGAGGGCAGGGGGCTGGACTCGTTCACCTGTCAAGGTCCCTTCCAGGCCTAGCATTCTATGATTTGCACCTCTGTGCTCTGCACACACCGATGCCCCCAGGGCTCCTTTCCACGGAAGGAGGGTTTTTCCTTTCCTACTGCTGTGTGCAGCGACTGGAGTCACTCTCCCCAGAGGCGGCTGCATTCCCATGGTGGTGGTGTGTCCAGGCTGAGCGAGGCCCAGAGCAGATTGCACAGGGTTCAGATTGTCCTGGCCAGAGGCCGGAGTGGGTGGGTACAGACCAGCTGTGGACTCATCCCTCGCGGATGAGGCTGGGCCGAGGGAGCTGAGCTCTGAGGGGGGTATCCAAACATTTGGAAGTTGGTGTGTGCACTGGAGGAGCTCTGCTTTCTGGCCCGACTCCTCCCAGACGGGGGATGATTACTGCCCTTTCTAGAGCAGGGCTGATCATTCCCAGCCCCTTTAACACTTCCTGGATTTCCTGCAGGCAGCTTGTGACTTTCTGGCATCTGTCTGATGCTCAGAGTGGTTTGTCCAGGGAGCCCTGTGCGTGAGTCCTATTCCTTAGGTCATGCGTGAGCCTGGGGGGAGGGGACAGTCTCAGTACAGTAACCCCTCCAGGAACGGGAGGGCTGCTTTCCATGGGATGAACTGGGGTGGGGTGGTTAGCTGGGGTGGGTAGAGTCTCATGCGCCTGCTGTGGCTGACAGCCCAGTGCTCACGGGGCCTGGGAGCCCAGTACGTGCCGGCGGGGAGCTGGGGATAGGGAGGCAGGACATTGAGCCAGGCGGAGCGGGGGATTGAATGGGGGTGAACCGGGGTGGGGGTGGGCTGAGCTGGTAGGGGGGATACAGCCCCTGCACACACCGGCTGTGGCTGACAGCTGGAGCCCCATGTGCAGGCGGTGAACTGGGGCCACAGGGATGGAGGAGCTGTGGGGGTCAAGCCGGCAGGGGGTTGAACAGGCACAAACCAATGTGGCTGTCAAGCGGCACCGCTCTGGGAAGCCCGGGTAAGGTGGTTTTAGCCCGCCTGGCTGCTGGCAGGGGCAGGCAGCCAGGCGGGCAAAAAGCCTTCCCCTACCTTACCAGAAAGGTGCCTAACGCTGCTCTGGGAGGCAGGGGAAGGGCTCTTAGCCTGCCTGGCTGCCTGCCGCTGCGAGAAGCTAGGCTGGCTGAGAGCCCAGCAGCTTCACGTTGTGCAAATCTTGCATTACAGCAAGTTTTGTGCAATGCGAAACCGCATAAAGCGGGGGAGTCCTGTACTCACTATTCCAACTCTTGGGGGCACAGGTCAAGGGTATGCTCCCACCACAAGTAGAAGGTCTGGAGCTCCCCACAGTGAGCTGAGCTCCATGGGCAGCATTTACCTGGCTCTGGCTTCTGGCCTGGCCAGGAGCAGGGCCTCTGGGGAAGTGGCGCAACACTTTGTCTTTTGGAAAGGCGGTCGCCCTAGTGGCCTGCCCACAGCCAGGGCCTTGTCCCTCTTCTCCTCACGGTCATGGCCGGAGACCTGCTCTATTTTCCAAACCTCCCCATTCACTGAGCCCCTTCCTTGAGTCCCAGCAGGAGCTGCACAGGGACCAAGGGAGGGAGCTGGACAGGGAAGCAGGAGGATGAATGGGAGCATCCTGTGTACCAACCATGGAGGAGCAGAGGCCCTAGTGCTGATCTCTGTGGAACTCTCCTGTAACGCCCCATCTCAGGGTGACTCCCCGTACGGACAGCTTCTTAAGGGCTGCTGGTTTACCATGACCTATTCATTTAATGCCTGCTCTGCTGGTGGCGTTCAGATAGGCCTGGGAGGGGCAGGCAGATGTACTGGGAAACATCAGTAATGGCCAGTTTCGCCATACGCACACCAACAAGCAACCAAAAGGTGTTTCCATCAACAATAATCCCAATGTACAGCGCGATGAAGGCAGAGGAATGCTGTACGGCAATTTATTAGTGATGGATTTAAGGATATTCAATTTGTATGCTTTGACGTGTCATGTTGACACGGTATGGTAATATATAAAGCCTTAATTTTTGGAATCACAGCATCTATCATTAAATAACTGTTTGACTCCCACATGCAACTGAAAATTTAAATAAATCAAAAGTAAAAAAATGCTTAAAGTGAACATTAATATTTTCCTTCAGAATTATGAAATCAATAATAATCAAATCTGGGTAGGGGGCTATTTTTCAATCAGAATGTCATGAGGTACTAAATCAAATTCCTTACAAAGATCTAAATTTATGGTGTCATCTTTATCAACCAAACTTCTAATCTTGTCAAAGAATGAAATCCAGTTTGTTAAATAATCTACTTTCCAGAAACCTGTATTGACTGGCACTAATTATATTCCTATTGTTTAATTCTTTGTCAATTGAAAACCTATTAGCTCTTCTCCTGTTGACTGATGTTTGGCTAACTTTGGTTATCCCACTTGCCCTTACTGGATAGAAGCACAACATTAGCACACACCTACTCTTCTGGAATGTTTCCAGAATTCTAGGATTTATAAAAATGAACTTTATCAGGTCAGGGAGATCCTTAGCCAATTCCTTTAGAACTCTCGGATGTGGCCCTGCTAATTTAAAAGAGGTTATCCGTAGCTGATGTTGTTTAACATCATCCTTAGTTACTAATGGGCTGGGAAGTATTTTATCATCTTTATATGGCTGTATTTTAAAGTACATCATAAGCAGGAACCCTGCCAATTGCAGGCTGCTGAGCTTAACTTCTATACCAGGCACATTGGTTGAAGCAGTGGTAAAGAACAAAATTGTCAGACACGTACATGCTGAGGATGAATGAGCACAACTTTTATAAAGAGAAATCATGCCCCACCAGTCTCTTACAGTTCTCTGAGGGGCTCAACAAGCATGCGTACAAGAGCAATGGAGACAGTGTAAGCTACTTGGATTTTCAGAAGGCTTGTGACAAAATCTCTCACACAACGTGAGCTGTCCTGGGGTAGGAGGGGAAGCGCCTCTCATGCATCTGTAAGTGGTCAGAAGAGAGGAGCAGGGGATGGAAATAAATGGTCTGTTTTCGCAATGGCAAGGGTTCCAGAGGGATGGCATTAAACTGGACATCTGGGCAACATAGTGGCAGATGAAATTCAGTGTTGGCAAGTGCTGTTACCCCTCAAGAGAGAGATCTTGGAGTCTCTGTGGCTGGTTCTTTAAAAACATCCGCTTAATGTGCGACAGACATCAGAAAGCAAACAGAACGTTAGGAACCATTAGGAGAGGAATAAATAATAAAACAGAGCATCCCAGAGAGCCAATGTGTAAACGTATGGTACCTCCACACCTGAATATCGGGCACAGGTCTGGCTGCCATACCTCCCAAGAGATACAGGAGAATTGGAAAGGGCGCAGAGAAAGGCAACCAAAGATGCGGGGGATGGAACAGCTTCCCCGTGGGGGACTGGGGCGGTTTAGAAAAGTGATGACTAAGGGGCTATGATAGAGGCCTATAAAATCATGGCTGATGTGGAGAAAGTGAACAGGGGCAAGTTATTTACCCTTCATATAACTCAAAACCAAGGTCTTGTAGTGGGGCTCATGCCCCGCCCGACCGGCAGGGGTACAAGCAGGCTGGAGAGAGCCTGCGCAGAGCCCCCAGGCTCATAAGTAACCAATGAGAGGGCAGCTTGCTGGGGCAGCCTGGTATTAAAGGAGCTGCTCAGCAGAGCAGGGGCAGTTGGGAGCCTGACCAAGGAAGGTGCAGGAGCAGCTCCAGCTAAGAGAGGAAGCACCTGGATGAAGCAGAGCTGGGCAGGCCGAGGGGAGCCAGGGAGAGGCTCCAGCCCATTACCTGCCAGGCCACTGGTCTTGATAGGAGGAGCTGGAGGGTGTGAAGCTCCCAGGGAGGTGGCCCAGGGAACAGGAGGCAGCAGAGGCAGAGAGAAGGAGGGCAGGACCAGGCTACCGTTGGAGGGCCCCTGGCCTGGGGACCAGAGTAGTGGGTGCGCCTGGACTCCCGCCATCTCCCTTGCACAGCACCTGGCCACACTGAGGACTGTGGCTTGACCCCTGAGGTGAGGGGCTAGACCGAGGCCACAGTGGTGGGTGTGCAGAGGCAGGACGACTGACGTCCCCTGGAAGGGGGCGAGTGACTTGGCAGGCACTGCCGGCGGGCCATGTCCTGAAGAGGACGCCGTGATCCAGAACACAAGCGCAGAGCGAGCACAGAGCCAGGGCAGTGACTGATGAGCGACCCAGTTCCCGGCGTGACCAGCAGGAGGTGCTGCGGGGTGAGTCACACCCCATTGCCGGGCAATAGGCTGAAAGGCAGCGGCAGGGTGCATGGCACGCAGCGAGCCCGGGGCCGGGGAGGGTGCGAAGGCCCAAAGCACACCTGGGTTGAGACGTCATTTGGTGCCTTCCTGGCTGCCCTGTTCCCCCAAGCTCTGCGCCTTGTGGCAGCAGCCCCAGATTCAGGGAAGCCCCTCTGGGGGGCAGCTGCCCCATTCCCTGGCACCCCAAGGTGACAGCCCCCACTTCCTGAGAATTCCACAACAGGGTGGCTGCCTCATTCCCTGGTGCCCTCTGTGGTAGGATGGGGTTTCTGGGCACAGCTAGAGAAATCAGTCCAGGGCAACTTTGCTTCAAATCCGGGCTACTTACAGCCCCAGGCGGGGATTTTCTTCTCGCTAAGGCAAATCCCACCAGCCAGAACAGCACCTCTGCCAGCCCCACTGGCCAGCCAGAAGCCACACAAGCAAACCCACAGACTTCCCAGCTGCTGCACCAGCCCAGGCCAACAACTCCCAGCTTCAGTCTATTTCACCAAACATCTCACAGGTTCTTCTGGACCCCCAAGGGCCCAGCCCCAGACCCCCCATCAATGTATACTTGGATCTTACCCAAACCACCTCGCAAAAGCCAGATCCCTAGAGCTAATTTGTAAGGGTTTATCGATACCAAAGAAAGACCAGGGCGAGAGGGAGGAATTGTTCAAGCCGTACTTTACATGCGTCAGTCGTAACTACTGACTCAGGCCAGCCATGTTGTTTGCTGATTCTTGAGAGGCTCTGAAAGTTCATTTCAGGTCACATAGATTCACTCATTGGAGCTCCAGCCCGCTGGGGGTCCACATGCTGGACATGGACCCGTGGAGGCCACAAGACCAAAGATCTAAGATGGCCACTGCTAAATCCACATCATCCCTCTGAGGGCCGGGCCCCCGGTCCAGGCAGGCTTAACTCCTGAGGGCTGAAGAGCCAGGAAAGTCCCAGCCAGGGCCCCTCGTACAGCTCTTCCGATGCGGAGGGCAAATTCCATTCTGCTGCCATAGGTCTGGGCCCACCGCCTGCCCCGGTGGGTCACCGTGCTGAGTTCCCATTCGTTGCAGTGCCAGTGGGAAAACCCCACATCGGGTGCTGGCCATCTGGGCCTTTGCTCAGTGTATTGTCCTGGTGGGGGTGGAGCCCCACCTCCCACCGTGAGCCTCAGCACTGAAACAGTTCTCACCCAGCTGCAGAGCTGAACAGCTGCAACTTTACCTACACACACGATACCGACCCACAAGTAGCACACACAGACTCAGGGCATCATCAGCTTCCATGTGACACCTCACACGGCCCCCAGCACAGTATCTGGGGCCAGTAGCTGCACTGGGCATTAAAATGGCTTCCAGACCCAATATGAAATCCGGCCAGGAGACACGCTGCACTTAGGGGAGGCAGTTCCCGCTGCCAGGGAGCCCCTCCATGGCAGCTGCCTTGTTCTCTGCCCCGAGTGCCGCGGAGCTTGGGAACACCTCACCACCAGGGGGTTCTCCAGTCTCCTTCGTCCACTGGAGGTTGCAGATCCCTATCCCTGGCACCTCACCCTGGAGCAGCAGCCCCCCTCGCCAAGGAGCCCTAATGTGGCCAGCAGCCCCACCCCCATCCCGGCAGGCCGGTGTCCCTAGGGCAATGCCGTCACCCTATCTCTCCCAGCCGGCTCTGCTGCAGAGTTTGCCTCAGGGGAATGGGGCACAAAATGGCTTACCAGGGCCACAAGACCAGTTCCTGCTCTGTCCTAGCCCTGACAAAGCCCTTGGCTCAGACTGACCACCTCATCCCACAGCACCGATCCAGCCAGCAACCCAGCTTCCAGCACCCTAGGGTAGGAAGCACCCTGAGGAGGGGGCAGGAGCAACCTGCTGCTTCAGAGCTCAGAGCGTCCACTGGGCCTGGGAAGAATCAGCTACAGCCAACAGCCTGTGCACAATGCAGACTCCTTTCTGGCGCCGTCCCGCCTCGGGGCTTGCTTCTCCTCAGGCCTCTCAGCCCCAGCCAGCCATGCGGCACCTCCTGCCAGAGCAGCTGCAAGTTTCGACACTGCTTTTTGCTGCTGAAAATGTTGATTAGCTGAAACCAAAACGGTGCCTGAGGACATCTTGGTTTGGGTGGAAATGTCCTGGGCAGTTTTCAGGTGCAGGAAGGAGCTGCTGGGGAGAAAGAGAAGTAAAGGGCCGAGTCAACAGTCTCAAAGTTCACTTACCTCATGTGCTGGAGATCCAGGGCCAAGCTCCTGCTGTGGCTCTGCCTGGCCCCCTGCATCCCAACCACCCTGCTAGAGAGTTAGGTGCCAGGTGTGCTTTCTGGCCACTGAATAGTTAATGACACATACAAAGTGGAGCAGCTCCAACAGGACAGCTCGACAGAAAAATGGCTACCGCAGGCTGGCCGGCTCGCCCTCGCTCTACCACACACGCACTTTGCTCAAGCAGTTACAAAAGGTGTCAGTTTTGCTTTACTGCAGAACAAGAGTTCCGAGTCTTCAACGGCTTTGACAAAAAGGAACTGCGGTCGCCCAGCCAGCGCCAGCAGCACAGCGTCCTGAGAACAGAAACCGGCCATGGAAGACATGAACCAGCGAGGTGGGGCCCTGGGAGCTCTTACAGCCTGGGACGCAATACCCAGAGGTGAAAGTCGACCAGTGCACCCTCGTGTACAGTTCTGGCTGGAGCTGGCTGAGCTGTGGGTAAAGCCAGCAGAGAGAGCTGGCAAATTATTTTCACCCCTGGTGCCACGGGTGGGGGGTGCTTTCGCTGTGTGGAATAGGACTGACGTGAAAGGATGTCATGTTGCCAGCCTGAGCAGACAGAGCCTGCTCCAGCGCAGCCTCTATTTTTACACACACCATTGTGGCATCACATCCTCTGACATCACCTCTGGGACTGATGGACACATGGGGGACCCGTCTAGTCCTACTGGGGCATGGCCCCATTCAGCCACACAGGTGCCTTTAGCGTGTGCATGTGCATTGCCAAACCATGGGAGGTGGTGCCCGGGTTAGCACACTGGGAACACCTGGTCATTGTCAAATAATTGTTTGAGCCTTTGTCACATGGCAAAGGGGACCAATGTAGGCACCAGGGATCATGGCTTTAATAGGGTGTGCATTTGTAACAGCAAGAGTCATTAACTATTGAAACACTTTACCAGGCATGTGGGTGGTTCTCCATCACCGACAATATTTAAATCAAGATTGGGTGTTGTCATGAATGAATGCAGAGAAAGAGTTAACCCTAACAGAGGGCTCTCAGCTGGGCATGCTCAGGTAAACTAATGGGCAGAAGAGAAACATTTTTGACCTGATCAAAAAAAAAAAGGCAGTCCAGCGGCACTTTAAAGACTAACAAAATAATTTATTAGGTGATGAGCTTTTGTGGGACAGACCCATTTCTTCAGACCATAGCCAGACCAGAACAGACTCGAGCCGTGTCTACACGTGCACGCTACTTTGAAGTAGCGGCACTAACTTCGAAATAGCGCCCGTCACGGCTACACGTGTCGGGCGCTATTTCGAAGTTAACTTCGACGTTCGGCGGCGAGACGTCAAAGCCGCTATCCTCATCAGGAGATAGGAATAGCGCCCTACTTCGACGTTCAACGTCGAAGTAGGGACCGTGTAGCCGTTGCGCGTCCCACAACGTCGAAATTGCCGGGTCCTCCATGGCGGCCATCAGCTGAGGGGTTGAGAGACGCTCTCTCCAGCCCCTCAGCTCACTGGTGGCCGCGTGGAGCGGCCCCTTAAAGGTCCCCTCCCCCTCCCTTCCTGTGCAGGAAGCTGAGGGATTGTGCAGGCGGCAGCCTGCACACGCCGCCAGCCTGCACGTCCCTCAGCCCCACACAGCTGCGATGGCTGCCCGGCAGCCCCCCAACGCCCCCAGAGGACCCCCCCCAAGGGGAGCCAGGGCAGCCAGGCCAGCCAGAAGGGCAGCCAGGCTGGGAAGCGGCAGCGGGGCCCCTCCTGGACGGAGGCCGAGCTGCGGGACCTGCTGGGGCTCTGGAGCGAGGAGGAAGTGCTCCAGGTAATGGGGAGCAAGAGGAAGAACGCGGACGCGTTCGCTCGGCTGGCCGATGGCCTGGCTGCCCGGGGTCACCCTGCCCGCACTCCTGACCACGTCAGGAGTAAGGTGAAGGAGCTGCGGCAGGGTTACTCCCGGGCCCAGGATGCGGCCGGCCGATCTGGGGCCGCCCCCGTCACTTGCCCCTTTTACAGGGAGCTCAGGGACATCCTGGGCCCCCGGCACACCTCCTCCCCTCCGGCCACCCTTGATACTTCGGCTGACGAGCCCCAGCAGGCCCTGCAGACGGAGTCCACCCCGGAGGTAAGCCCTGCACCCCGGGGGCCCCCCCCGGAGCCCACCCCCGGGACATCGCGGCAGGAGGAGGAGGAGGAGGAGGAGGGGGGCTCCTCCTCTGCAGAATCCGAGCTGCAGATCCTCCTCCTGCCATCCCAGAGCAGCAGCCAGGCCTCCGCCCCCCGGGGATCTCCAGACCATGGGAGTGGACTGACAGGTACGTACCCCCCTCTGGTGGACACTCCTGGGCTTGAGGGGTGGGGGTAATAGATATGTGTCCAGGGCCCCCCACATGCTCACATGGCCATGGCCCCAAGGACAGCAGGGCCATGTCACTCACAGCAGCAGCAGCATGTGATGGAGTGGGGGGAGTGCAAAAGGGAGACTCAGGCTACATACGAGCAACAAGAGCCGAATAGCTCTCAGGGGCAAAGGATGATCCTGGGGCTACAGCTGGCAGGTGACACCTCTGCCCTGAACAAAGACGAGGGAGGAGCCGAGCTGGCTTGGAATTGGGGGGGGGAGGGCAGGGGCCGCAGGTAGAGGCTAGGGGAAGGGAGAGCTGGAAGGCAGCCAGCCTGAGGAGGGGGAAAGCTACACCCCGGAGGGGCACCCCTTGGGGTCTTCTCCCCAGGACGGGTTGGAAAGACTGTCTCTTCCGACAGCTGGTGCTGTCACTCCTGGGAGAAACTGGGCATCTGTGGCCTAAGAAACCTTTCCTGTCAGACCCTGCGGAGTGAAGTGAGAGTCGCTCCCACCACGGGACGGGGTGCTGTGCAGGGGGACCCCTGAACCCCATCCATCGCAGCAGCATCTCCCGGGGACGGGGATGGGGATCCTGCAGCACAGGGCTGGGGGGACAAAGGCCACGGCTCGGGGCCCACACTAACGCCTGTCTCCATTCTTCTTCCCCCACCCACTCCTGTGTCCCGCACCTGCACCATCAGAAGGACCGGAAGAGAGCGCCGGCGAGGCATCAGTGGTCCCGGAGACCCCTCCGGGGCCACCACTCCAGGCAAGCCCCTCGGCCGAGGACTGACCGGCCCCACGGCGGGCTAGACGGTGGACCCCGCACCACCACCAGCCGACAGCGACAGACCCCCAGCTGCTGGCCATCCACTGTCGGCAGCTGGAGGTGGCGGAGCAGCGCCTGCGGGTGGAGCAACGTCGCCTCGACCTGCAGGAGCGGTCGCTGGCCTGGCACCAAGAGGCATGGGGGGCTTACATGGACACTTTCAACCGCCTTGTTGACTGCCTGGCCCCCCATGCCGCGCCGGCCGCTGCAGCGCCCGCCCTGACTGCTCCACCCACCGTGCCACCTGCTGCTCCGCTCGTCGCCGTCCCGTCCGCCGTCGCCCCGCCACCCGCCACCGAGGGCTGGAGCGCCGAGGGACCCCTGGAGCCAGCTGAGACTCGCCGGGCATATCTTCCGGTCCGCCCCGCCCCCAGCCAGCCCCGGACAGGGCTGTGGCCGTGGCTGGGCTCCCGACCACCCACCCCCAGTGCCGGACTTTAGGGGCGTGGGGCCTGGGACGTGGCCCCCCCCCCTTGTATATAGTTGATTTTTAAAAAAGGACGATGGACAGTTGTAGGTCTCTTTTTTTGTGCCCCCCTTTGCCCTGTCCCCCCCATGTAAATTGTTCTCCCCTTTATCATCTTTGGTTTTCTTTTTAGTGAACAAACTTTTTTATTACTATTGTTTTCTTTGTACACATTACTATTGTTACACACGTCTTGTGTATAGTTTGTTCTTGTTTTAATTCTAGTTCCAAAAAAACAAAGTTCTCAAAGAAAAACCAGTTTAAGTTCAGCCACAAGTGCGTGCTGTCATTTGTCCAGGAAAAGTGTGGGGGGGTGCGGTTGGGTGCTCCATGGTGTGGGCGTTGGGGCAGGAGTGTGGTGGAGGAAGGGGCGGGCAGTGGGGGGGCCTGGCAGAGTTCACCCCGCGGCCTCATCATCGAAGTGGGCCCGCAGGGCCTCCCAGACCCGGGTCCCTTCGGGGTCCACCTGCCGACTGGGGGCAGCGGGTGGCTGCACGTCGGCCCTGCCGGCCTCCGCAGCCCAGCCCTGGAAAAAGGCCTCCCCCTTGCTCTCCACCAAATTGTGCAGGGCGCAGCAGGCACCCACAATCAGGGGGATGTTGGTGGGGCCCACATCCAGGTGGGTCAGGAGACATCTCCAGCGTCCTTTCAGGCGGCCAAATGAGCACTCCACCACCTGGCGCGCGTCGTTCAGGCGCTGGTTGAAGCGCTCCTGGCTAGCGGAGAGATGGCCCGTGTAGGGGTGCATGAGCCAGGGCCGGAGGGTGTATGCTGCATCTGCGATCACGCAGAGGGGCATGGTGGTGTCCCCCCGACAGGGAGCTCCCGCTGGGGGATGTAGGTCCCCGCCTCCAGCTGGCGGCACAGGCCCGAGTTCCGGAAAACCCGGGCATCGTGGGTGCTGCCAGGCCAGCCCACATAAATGTCCGGGAAACGGCCCTGGCTGTCCACCAAGGCCTGGAGGACCACAGAATGGTAGCCCTTGTGATTGATGTCGCGTCCTCCACTGTGATGCGGGGCGTGGATGGGGATGTGAGTCCCATCCAGAGCCCCGAAGCAATTGGGGAAGCCCAGGGTGGCAAAGGCCGCGATGGTGGCATCTGGGTCCCCCAGCCTCACAAGCCTGTGCAGGAGCATGGCATTGATGGCACGCACAACCTGCAGGGAAAGCACATGGGAGAGCACCAATGAGGGGTGAGCAGGGTGTGTGTGGCCCTGCCCTGCCCTGCCCTGCCCTGCCCTCCCCTCCCCTCCCCTGCCCTGCCCTCCCCCCGTGGGTCCTCTTACCTCCATGAGGACAGCCCCGACGGTGGCCTTGCCGACACCAAACTGCTGTCCCACGGATCGGTAGCTGTCTGGAGTGGCCAGCTTCCAGACAGCGATGCTGACCCATTTCTCCACTGTGAGTGCACGCCGCATGGCCGTGTCCTGGTGCCTGAGTGCGGGGGTGAGCCACTGGCACAGCTCCATAAATATCTGCCGGCTCATCCTGAAGTTTCTGAGCCAGCGGTCGTCGTCCCACTCCCCAAGCACCAGCCGCTCGCACCAGTCGGTGCTGGTGGGGTAGCTCCACAGCTGCCGGCGTGTGAGGCGGGGCGGGGGGTGCTGCAGGGTTGGGGGTTGAGCCCTGCTGCCCTGGGGGCAGCTCCTCCTCCAGTGTAGCAAGGAGGTGCTCAGCTGCCTCCCGCATGGCATGGATCAGGGCAAGCCCTGCTCCTGCCGGGAGGGCTGGGTGGGCCTCTGGCTGCTGCTGCTGCGGGTCCATGACTGCGTCTCCCGAGGTCTGTGTGCCTATGGCTCTGCAGACCGCGTGCTGTGCAGGCTGAGTGTGTCTGGGAGGGGCCCTTTAAGGGAGTGGCTATCTGTTGCCCTGGAAGCGCTAGTCCGCCCTGTGACCCTGTCTGCAGCTGTGCCTGGCACCCCTATTTCGATGTGTGCTACTGTGGCGTGTAGACGTTCCCTCGCTGCGCCTATTTTGATGTGGTGCTGCCCAACGTCGATGTTGAACTTCGACGTTGCCAGCCCTGGAGGACGTGTAGACGTTATTCATCGAAATAGCCTATTTCGATGTCGCTACATCGAAATAGGCTACTTCGATGTAGGCTTCACGTGTAGACGTAGCCTCAATATTTAAGACACAGAGAACCAAAAATAGTAATCAAGGTTGACAAATCAGAAAACTATTATCAAGGTGAGCAAATCAGAGAGCAGAGGGGCAGAAGGGGGGAGTCAAGAATTAGATAAAGCAAAGTACGTGGAAGAGCCCCTGTAACGAGCTAGAAAATTGCCATCCCGGTTCAAACCACGTATTAATGTGTCAAATTTGAACAGTTGCAGTCTGAGGGGCCTTTGTCTGTGTGGTGGCAGAGGAGAACAGAGGGAGATGGTTACCCCTGAGCAGATGGAATTAATCCAGTAAATATCCTGGCCATCTCATAAGCAGCCATAGGCATGTAAGTAGAAGGGAGGTGTGTAGTAAGATGGAATCAGGATATTGTTATGCTGAATTTGGCGTGGATTATTTTTTTTAGTGGCTCTGGTTAATGACTTGATACTTTGCCATGTTCTGTAACTTCTAAGCTGAATCCCAGGTGAATTGTGCTGCAACACTGTGATTGAGTTTATACTTTCTTGTTTTGTGAATAAATTACTTTTTTTAAAGGAAGTGATCTGTTTCCTGTGTCCTGAGAAGGTCTGTGTATATTCATGCCTTAGACTGAAAGGTCACAGAGAAGTAGCTGTGTTAGTCTGTAAATTCAGAATTTCCCAATCTGAAGAAGTAGGTCTGTCCCACGAAAGCTCATCACCTAATAAATCCTTTTGTTACTCTTTAAAGTGCTACAAGACTGAGAGGTCAGCTATCCGAGTCCAGTTCTTTGTGTGTAAGCTCTCTCCTGAGGGAGGGTTAAGAGTTTGTGGTACCCCACAGAGAGACATCCCAAGCATGTCTTCCTGGGTTAAAGGGTTTTTTCCTTACTTGTATGGTGGCAGCGAGGATCCCTGAGGGTCAGGGAATCTGTGATCTTGGGGAACTTTTTAAGCAAAACCTTTTACAGGCCAGAGTGGGGAGGCAGCACTGACAGGTGTTTTCCCACAAGAATGGGGAAAGTTCTCTGGCCTGTGTCAGGAGGTCAGACTATAAGGTATAATGGTCTCTTCTGGCCTGGGAATCTAAGAACAGGGGAAGCAGGCTGTACGATGGCAACCCAACAACAGCTATTCTCTGGGACAGGTAAAAGCCCAAGAATTGTTCAACCCTGACTCCTGTTTGTAAAGCTTTCATCACCAAGTCAAGGTCCAGACACAACAGTGCATGGGGTGAGCAATCTTCAGGCTGGAATACCAGCACCAGAGTATCCAGGGTTTCCCAGTCCCTTAGGATTAATGTTGCCAGTTGTGCAAAGAGGTTGGTCAATACTGGGCTGAGTATCAGCCAAATCAGAAAGCCATCAAACCGCAGCACCCCGCCCACCCAGCAAGCACCCCGACTGCTTGCAGGACGTTGCACAAAGGGGTGCTCTGACAGCAGGCTGGAAGACACTCAAATGGAGGTGCTGCCCCTGTGGTATTACATTCAGGTTGTGACGCTGGCAGAGATGCTGTTAACCCCAGAAGAGGGATGTTACTGGCATACACTAGGCTGCAGTGAGACAGGTTTTCAGGTACCGTATGTCGGTCCTTTCGACAGTGGAACATCACAGCCAAATGTGCCCCCGGCCACAGATTACAGGGTCACCTGACACTCTGCACTTGCTACCTAGGCGGAGATACACTGGGATGAGATGTTCAGCAGCTCTCAGCATTGGCCTAACTCTGCTCTCGCTGACGTTGATGGTCAGTGGGGCTGAGAGCTGTCGTGGGCCCTAGCGCAAGGTGCTGGAGGAGGGGCAAGGGCAGAAAGGGCAGGACCTAGGGCATTTAGCCCTCAACTTCACCTGTACCATGGCACTGGGCCACATTCCACTCCCACACAGCCACACTGAGTAGCCCTGTCAGAGCCTGGAGCTCCAGCCACTGCCAAAGCAGCAGCAGTGGTGGCTGGAGCACTGTGGCCATTTGAAATGCTGGGCATGGGGGCAGCTGCCCTCTTGGTCCCTGCAACTGTGTTGTGTTGTTTGCAGGCCTTTCACCCCACCGTGAGCAGTGCAGCTCTCTAGTGTGCCAAGGACCTGTGCTGGGGGCTCATGGGCTTTTCTTGCCGGCAGTGAGAAGTGCCGACCTAGGAACCAGAGCAGCAGAGGAAATCGCCCCAGGACTTCCCACTTCCTTAGACTTTTGCCTTGTCCCTCTAGAAGTTCTTTCCACCACAGCTCTCTGGCGTGCTCCACTCTGGGCCTGCTACCGCCTTGCAGGAATACTGCTCGTACGCTGCACCTTGTCTGTCTCTTTCAGATATGTAAATGCATCTCAGGGTTCAGATCACAGCTTCTCAACAGCAGTTAAATAAGTAACACATTCATATTTTGTAAACTGTTTCTCACAGCTTGTTTATTTAGGGTTATAACTCGATTTGGGCTCCTTATGGAAGTGTGACTCATTGTTTAGTGTGTCAGCTCATTAGCAATACTTGTTTTTGCCTTATATTTCTCTGCTACCACTAATTGCTGAGCCCACTGTGAGCTCCAGTTTCCAATGGCAGTGCACAAAACACAGAAAGATGGATTAGTTTCTAGATAAAAGCCGAAAGAAATGAGCAAAGCTCTGGACCTGCAGAGGAGGCTTTTTAGCTCCAATGATATGATACGATGAGAGTTCCCAGGCTGCTCACTTAATTGATACTACCAGCTTCGGAGTTCGTCTGGCACCATGCGAGCAAGGCTCAGTAAAGGACAACAAGAAAGAAAATCCACGCAGGGACTTCCACTTCATTGCAACAGAAATATGCTCACCTGCAGGTAGCAAGTTGATGGAGCAAAGAAAATATTGTGACTTCTCTGCCAAGAGCAAGCGTATCTCAGGGCCTTACCGCTTGGTTTCCCAGAGAAAGCAGTGACAGAAATTCTGGGCATTTTCTAAGGGTAACTTATTTTGTTTCCATTTCACCATCCATCCTGGGACAGAGATGGTCAAAGGCCATGCAGAACATTCAGCCGTAACAATGCCTGGTTTCCCAGGAGGAAGACAGCCTAAAGAACTGACTTTAGAATCACTTTGGGATAGTTAATGCAAAGGGCAAAACCCTCATGGTACTTGCAGCCACAAAAGGAATTGCATCACAAAACTCACAACAACATGTGCATGTCTCCAAAACAGGATGGCAGCATGCATGCAATAAGAGCTTGGAGTAACAGTGCCCCCCGTCAGTGACTCCCATCATGGTCATATTTAAAGGCTCTGCCCTCCTGTCTCTAATCTGATATGTGTCACTTCTTATTGCACTAGCGAGGTAAAACGAGTGTAATGCACCAAACGAATAGCACAGAGCCTTGGCGTTCGTATTAAATTGTGGGGTTTAGTGACAGTGATTAGCTTTTGGAGGAACAACAATATTGTGCCTAAGGCGGAGTCAGCAGGGCAGTGTTTACATTCCAAGCTTTGCTGCTGCTCTTTTTGTGATCTTTGACTTGTCACTGGCCCCTGCTGCACCTGTTTCCCCATCTTTAAAACTGGAACAATACTGCCTCCGCCCTCCCTTGGGCATGGTGCAGCCAGGTTCATTCATGCTTTGGGGACAAGTGCAAAGTATCATCAGTTTCAATCCTCAGCTAAATCACTCCCCTCCCTCCTTCGCGTGAGCTAGACTCCTGGCTCCTGGGCCTGTCCTTGGACCACTCCTTTCCTGGGGCGAGTTTTGTGGCTGGCTAGGGACAGCTGGGCTCCTTTGTGCAGTTCAGCTCCCACAGGTGCTAGGCTGGGACACAACCGGAAATTCCAGTTCTCCTGGCGCTGGCAAATCAGCATATTCTGGGCTGCTCATTTTATCACCCTACCCTGTAAGAGTGGATGGGCAAGCCTTTCTCTTCATCAGGGAGGGCTCTCAGGCAGGACCCTCTGTCGGAGCAACACAGCTCGCTTGTAGAAGAAGCCTCTTCTGTGCTGCTTTGCTGATGTCTCAGATCATTTTATCACTTTTGGGCCGCGTCTACACGTGCCGGCTACTTGGAAGTAGCGGCGCCAACTTCGAAATAGCGCCCGTCATGGCTACACGTGTCGGGCGCTATTTCAAAGTTGAAATCGACGTTAGGCGGGGAGACATCGAAGTTGCTAACTGCATGAGGGGATGGGAATAGCGCCCCACTTCGAAGTTGAACGTCGAAGTAGGGACCGTGTAGCCAATCCACGTCCCGCAACATCGAAATAGCGGGGTCCGCCATGGCGGCCATCAGCTGGGGGGTTGAGAGACGCTGTCTCTCCAGCCCCTGCGGGGCTCTATGGTCACCGTGGGCAGCAGCCCTTAGCCCAGGGCTTCTGGCTGCTGCTGCTGCAGCTGGGGATCCATGCTGCAGGCACAGGGTCTGCAACCAGTTGTCGGCTCTGTGGATTTTGTGTTGTTTAGTGCAAGTGTGTCTGGGAGGGGCCCTTTAAGGGAGCGGCTTGCTGTTGAGTCCGCCCTGTGACCCTGTCTGCAGCTGTTCCTGGCACCCTTATTTCGATGTGTGCTACTTTGGCGTGTAGACGTTCCCTCGCAGCGCCTATTTCGACGTGATGCTGCCCAACGTCGAAGTTGAATGTCGACGTTGCCAGCCCTAGAGGACGTGTAGATGTTATTCATTGAAATAAGCTACTTCGATGTAGTGTGCACGTGTAGACGTAGCCTTGGAGAGACAAGGGTGGTTTAAAAGAGGAAGCCAGCCACTGACAAGATGAGCTAAGGTTGGGGAACATCTCTGGCTAGGGCTGTTCAGGCTGGCGTTAGCTCCTGGTTGGAAGAAAGCAGAGGCTGCTGTTCGGGAAGGTGGGATTGAGGGATTTGATTAAATCACTCAGAAAGGGCCTGTCCCCTGGCATGTCCACACCTAGACAGCTTTCCCCCCTCCCCTACCCCACTGCTTCTGTAGCATCCACAATGGTAGCACCAGACCACGTGGCAGGAGGGAAGGTTGGGGTTGTAGCTCACAGGGAAGAGGGAGAGCCTGCGCCCTCTCTGAACTGGCACATCGCCTTTGGGGGGGAAAGGGAAACAGAAGCAGTTGCTGGGGGAGCCAGGTGTGGACAGCAGCCCCTGACTGTGCAAGGGACCACTCCTGGGCAAGCTTTGCAGTTCACAGGCCTGCCCCCCTCCACAGTCACACCTGGGAGGAGACCCACAGGGCACTTGCTGGGGGAAGCTGGGACTGCCCCTGGGGAAGGCTGCTTGTCAAATGCATGTGGCTGTGCTGTTGGCTGGGAGGATTAGTGTTAGACTCCACTAGTGAGTCCAGCTGGGTGCAGAGCTGGGTCTGGCATTCCCGCCCCAGTGCTCTGTCAGCCAATGACATATTGGGACTCTGGCTTAACTCAGTGTCCTTGGTGCTCAGCCTCCCTAGGCGTTTGTCTCCAAGTCCCAGCTCCTGGAGCCACGTGAATGTGAGGGTACTGGAGAATCAAAGAATCATAGAATCCCAGGGCTGGAAGGGACGTCAGGAGGTCACCTAGTCCAGCCCCCTGCCTACAGCAGGATCAACCACCACTAAATCATACCAGCCAGGACTTAAAAACCTCTAGGGATGGAGAATCCACCATCTCTCTAGGCAACGCATTCCAGTGCTTCACCACCCACCTGGTGAAGTAGTTTTTCCTGATATCCAACCTACATCTCTCCCTCTGTAACTTCAGACCATTGCTCCTTGTTCTGCCATCTGTCACCACTGAGAACAGCCTCTCTCCATCCTCTTTAGAACCCCACTTCAGGAAGTTGAAGGCTGCTATCACATCACCCCTCAGTCTTCTCTTCTGTAAATTAAATAACCCCAAATCCCTCAGCCTCTCCTCATAGGTCATGTGCTCCAGACCCCCTAATCATTCTTGTTGCCCTCTGCTGACCTTCTCCAGTGCATCCACATCCTTTCTATACTGGGGGGCCAAGAACTGGAAACAATACTCCAGATGTGGTCTCTCCAGTGCAGAATAGAGGAGAATAATAACTTCTTTAGATCTGCTGGAAATGCTCCTCCTAATGCACCCCAATATGCCATTAGCCTCCTTGGCTACAAGGGCACACTGGTGACTCATATCCAGCCTCTCTTCCACCACAGCCAGTTGGTCCCCAGCCTGTAACAAGGCTTGGGATTCTTCCATCCCAAGTGCAGGACTCTACACTTCTCCTTGTTGAACCTCGTCAGGTTACTTTTGGCCCACTCAGTCCATTTATTTAGGTCACTCTGGACCCTATCCCTACCCTCCAGTGTATCTACCTGTCACTCCAGCTTAGTGTCACCTGCAAATTTGCTGAGGGTGCAATTTATCCCCTCATGCAGGTCATTAATAAAGATGTTGAACAACATCAGCCCTAGAACCAATCCTTGGGGCACCCCACTTGAAACTGACCCACCAACCAGACATTGAGCTACTGATACTGCCCGTTGGGCCCATCCATCTAGCCAGCTTATAGTCCAAGGATCCAATCCATACTTCCGTAGCTTATGGGCAAGTATGTTGTGGGAGACTGTGTCAAAAGCTTTGCTGAAGTCAAAGTATATCACATCCACTGACTTCCCCATGTCCACAGAACCAGTTATCTCATCAGAGAAGCTAATCAGACCGGTCAGACATGACTTGACCTTGGCGAATCCGTGCTCGCTACTCTTGATCACTTTCCCTTCTTCCAAGTGCTTCAATCTCAGCTTTCGTTTTTTAAAAAAGGAGACTACCTCTTGTGGTTCAGGGGGACAACTCAGTGGGACCAAAAGACTCAGAAAGAAGAAGGACAATTAAAAGAGCCTTCAGATGACGTTTTTCACCCTCATGATTTTTAAGCAGATCTCCTGATTTTTGGGGCCAAAAATTTTGGGGTACATGTGCTTTGACTCCCACGGCCAGCAGTCCCAAGCCCCACTGGGGTCTGCGGCGGTGTCTGCACTGGTTGGAATTCAGGCTGCCCTTGGAAAACAACTCAACCCCCCCACCAGACCAGGCTGCCGAGAGTCAGCAACGCCGGCCAGGCCCTCCGGGGGCCCTACTGAGGAAAAGCGCCACCTGGGAGCTAGGTCTTATTTATTTGCATCCCAGTTCCAAGGACGGAGCCTCTTCCCAGGGGCAACGGACAGACAAGCCCTGGTAAGCAGACACTACGCCAGGCGGTGCAAGAGTGGTGTGCGTTCTCCTTCGCTGCCGTCCAGAACAGAGCAACCGCCAGCCCTGCCACACTGCAGAGCACCTCCACTTTTACGCCGGCAACACCCGCTCTGGTCCTGCTTAGTGGAATGAATCGCTGGCGCTGGCAGTGGGGAGCAATCGCCTTCTGTCACCTCTCTTCCCCATGCCCACTGGGGACACCAGGCCAGACATGCACCATGCTCCCTCCGGCAGTACAGGGAGGTCTGTCCCTCGGCTTCCTGGGTCACAGTCACCCACCAAACTGAGCACTTACCCCTGGGAAACCTCATGTTTTCTCTGGCTCATCCATACCTGGGTTAGCCAGGCCCCTTCCAGAGCAACTGAAGCCAGCTGTAGTTGTGGCTGTGTATATTGTGCCAGGCTCACTCCCAAAGCTTCCGCACTGCCAAATGCTCTGGCACACGGGCTCTTTCTAGGAGGTAGCACAGGCAGTGGGTGGACAGAAGTGAGACTTGTGTCTTAGGGACTCATGTACCTGACTTCTGGCCGTGTCCCTGCCCCTCCCAATCCCTAATGCAATTTTCCTCTGGGCCCTGGGGCAGGCCAGGCTTCTATCCCCTCTGTGCTGAAGGGAACTGTCTATGTGGCGCACACAAAGCCGGGCTAATGGAGAACTGGGGGTTCCAAGCCCTGTGCTGGGTCTCAGCAATACGGAGATCAGCTCCCCACGGAATCAGCTCAGTGAGGCAGAGCAGGTACCGCTGGGCTCCTCACCATTAAAAATACAATATCTTGGTTAATAAGTGGGGGAACGATCCACCCCTCACTTATCATGATCTTTAAAATATATACCATATGCTGGAGCTATTGTTTGTGGGGCCTACCCAGAGTATCCTGTGTTCCCTTCGCTGGCTCTGCAATAGCAAGGCACTCACAAGCAGCTGCCCCCTGGCGTGAAAGCCCAGGCCACATTAACTCTGGCTCTACTCAAATTACAGGGGGGAGAAATAAAAAACAAAATAGTCTTTGAGATGTAACAGGGCAGAAATGCATTTCCCAGTACCGGGAACACTTCGCAAACAATGGAGATTAAAAAATAAATAAAAGCCATAAAAAGTACTTGGCAGTGTCCTTTTAAATTATGTTTTTTCTGAAAATATGCTATAAATCTCATGCACGAGTCATAAACGCACCTGAAATGCTCTTAGAAAGATAGATGAGCTTCTTACTGCTATTCTCAATAAAGTGACTATGCTGCTTCCAAGGTAATTTCTCATCAACCATATTTCAGATTCCTGAGCTGCCTTCACTCATCCGACCCCAAGAAATACTGTAGCGTCAGCCTGTCTGAATTACATCTACTTAGAAATAACAAGTGCAGCTGATTTATATGCACTACCTGAGATCCTTCCCCCTCATCCAGCTTTCTGAATCCAATGCTTTTTAGATTTGATCAAATGCCAATGAATTATCCCGCTGACTTTCCCAGAGAACTTTGTCATCCAAAAATAATCTGTTCATTACTCTAGAATGGTTCAGAAGCTCTATCCCTGAGATCATCACTCCTGATATGGGCAAATAATGAGTTTCTAATACCCACACAAGGAGTGTCATTTGTCAGCAAAAATCCACACCGTGGGCAAGGGCCAGGAGAGCTCTCACTCCGCTCCTATTAAAGGAAAAGAACAATGTCTTAACTAGAGCTGATGAAACCTCTGGTCCCACCCTGCAAACACTTACACATTCAAGCATTTTTGTGCAGATAAAGAGCCCTGTGACAGTCAATAGGACCAACTCAGGTGAGTAAAGTTACTCATGTGCAGGAGGCATGAGGTTAAGTGTAAGTCTAGCCCCTATTGGCTGGCGCATTCCTGACCATGGCTCCTGAGTTGTGCAAAGGCTTTTGCTATTTGCAGGTCCTGGGCTGGTCATTGTCAAGTTCGTGATGATTCAAGAACAGGTCGGTTGACCTGTTTGCTGGTGGCTGGTGCTGGGTGCTTGCGAGGTGGCGCATGTGGCTTTGGCAGCGCTCCCACACTGGACCACAGAAGCACTTTAAACAAATAATAAACAGCAATGAGTGAAAAACGAGCAGCACGTCGGGCTGCCACTGGTGTGGGCTTTACCTGGGATTACCAGTGAAGGTTGCCAAGTGCCCAGTTTTTGGCCAGAAAGGCCAGTTACCCCAGGGTGGGAGGAGGTGTTGAGCCATTAACCTGAGCCAGCCCCTGGTCAGCCAGAGCCACCTTCTGCCTACAACGAGCAATGGGGGTGTGGGGCATGAGGCCGGGTGGGGCACAGCTTTGGAGAAAGGGGTAGGGCCTTAAGGGTCCATTTCCCAGTGGATAGCATCCGTTCTGGTGCTGGAGAATTTCCATCCATCTATCTCAGGATGGGTTAATCCCAGGCAGTCTTCAGATTCATTCTTGATAGGTGGCAACATTGTCACACTTTGCCGTGCTCCCCCACATTCCCCATCAGCAAACAAGAGTACGACCCGGGGTCACACAAGGCCCAGCATTTCTTGAAAAATAAACAGCCTTGCTATGATTAATGGAACTCTAGGGACTCACGGACACCTTCACGTATAGCTGGCAGCTGTGTGAACACCCAGGGGTGGAGTATAGAGAGAAGAGAAACATTTGCAAAGAAAGTTTAAAATCTCAAAGTCGTTTTCCTTCTGAACCAGGAGGATTGGAGGGAGTGAGGGAGTTTAAACTCTCTGTGAAAAATGGTGAGGAACTTTGTTCTTTGACTTTTTATACCTTTTCCCCCCTTTTGGCTGCTCATTGCAATAGAATGCATGATGTTCAGCATTGTTGGGGGAAGGGCAGTTTGGAGAAGTTCTTTACCTTTTCATTTTTTTCCTCTTCTTAATTTTTTTCCTTTTGCTGCCCTGTACGTTTTTCTAACTTCAAGACATTTGCACAAAGTTATTGAGTAATAATAGGAAAAAGAGAAAACTGAAAAACATGGGGCCTGGTGGGGGCAGAAATGGACAGGTTTCATTTGTTTATTTTATTTATTTATTCACTATATTCAGTGGCTAAAAAGGGAAGGAAAAGAAAGCGGGGATAGATGAGGAAGAACTGCCCAATCAAAATTCAAAATTTCAAATACTTTTGTTTTAACAAAAAAAAACAGAAAAATGCAACAACATTGAAACCTTTTGGGAACCCTTTTATTTTGGGAAAAAAGACTAATTTTTCTTGCTAAAAGGTCTGAACAAAAACTATTGACCAGCTCTGCTAATAGACAGCAAATAACATAAGCCCCACCAGTCAGTGGAAATCAGGCTCAGAACTTGTGTCTGTGTTAAAAGCTCAGTCAGTTGTTTGCTATTTTGCCAGCACTAATTCAAACCACTTGTCTCAAGAACCAGACGGTGCTGTTAGTGCTGAGTCCAGGGCTAAAATCCTGACTTCACTGAAGTCACCTGCAAAATTCCCAGTAACTTCAATGGGGCCGTGATTTCATCCCAGAAACTGGTCTTCATAGCCTCAGAAGTCCCTGGTCAGCCTTCACTTGAAATGGCACCGAATGTTGCTGATGGGTGGGGAGGGAAGAGATGGTTCCCCATCTGGCCAGTGGTGCAGGTGCCTATAGAGAGTGTCTGGCTGGGCTGTCAGTCTGAATGGCTTTTCCCTCTTTGTCTCAGACTCTCCCACACCCTTCCCAGTAGAAAACAGAGAGGAGTAAAAAGGGGGCAGGGGAAACAAAGGTTAAAAACCAAAGGGCTTTGAGTTTCCAAAAATAACCCCTCCAAGTAAAACCTGCAGTTCAAAAGTCGATGTCTGCTTGGGCGACCTTGTGCAATTTTCTCCTGTAAAAACATAATTTTCCCTGAAAATGACATTTTCCCACTTTACAATTTATTTGGGGTGGAAGAAATTTTTTCTGACAGTTTTCAAGCAGCTCCAGGTAGAAGGTGCATTGGCTTGAGTTAGATTCATTTCCAGCCGCACAGGGTGGGACTCTGCGTGCAGCAGAGCCGCACTTGCTGCAGCGTTTCGCGCTGGCCTCCCGCAGATGGGTGCTGTAGTTAACTGAGCATTGGGTCTCTCCCCAGTGCCGCTGTTCTCCCCCTCACCTTTGGAGTCTTTCCCTGGGCTAGGGGAGCACTTTGCTGCCTGTCACATCTCTTGTGATGGGAGCCTGGGTTCTTTGCCCAGCCTCACGCCTCCCGTGGCAGGCAGCAAGCCTGCTGGTACAGCTGCACTTACTGGAGGAGCAGCGCACTGGCGGTCAGGCTGCTGGGGTTCAATTCAGTGCACCGAGTGAGGCCGTCACGCCTGGCCCTGGTACTCCTCGCAACAAGAGGAAGGGAAGTAGATGGGTGAGGGGAAGGCAGAAAAATTGATTGTGGATAGATCGACTCCAGCTACACAGGTGACTTAGCTGTAGTGGTGTATCTTAAATCAATTTTTCCCGGTAGTGGAGACCTGGCCTGATACTACATCTATGCTAGGAAATTAGGTCGAATTTGTTTAGGTCAAGTTTGTAGCATCGATTTTGTGAACTTGAGAGTGTATATCCACACTGGCACACAAAGTCAGTGGAGCAGGTCCCAGCTGGGGCGGGCAGCTTCAACCTTGTTAGCAATGCACTGTGGGTACCTCTCCCAACGTTCCTGCTGCCCCATTGCATTGTGGGTTAAGTTCTCAGTTACTGATGGGACAAAAATGTGCTACAAATGGTCCTGGGTATCTGTTGTCAGCCTCCCATAGTGCACCTCGCTTCTCCCCCTCCTTCTCCCCTTGGAAAGGAATGGGAAAGTGTTTGCATGCACTTTTTTCATGGGGTATACATGCAGATGTCATTGCAAAGCTAGGATGGAACCTGTCCAGCTTCATGTTGTGACAAGTATTATGAGCACTTCACGCATTGCACTGCAGTATGTGCAAAGCCTACACAGCCTTCAGAGTGATGAAAACTCTGAGGAGGACACGAACCTATACGAACGTGAAGCTCCAGTGAGAAGGACTGGGGAGACGCTGGCTGCACTTGATGCTCTGTACATAGTGGAGTGCCAGCTCTGGTGCCGTGAAACGGGCTGGGGGGACTGCATTGTTCTGCGGGGAGGGGACGATCATCAATGGATATAAAACTTCTGCATGTGTAAGGCCACTTCCGTGGAACTTTGTGAATTGTTTTCCCCACCCTGAAGTGCTGTGATAGCAAAGCGAGACCTGCTTTGACAGTTCAGAAGCAAGTGGCAATAGCCCTGTGAAAACTCACAATGCCAGACAGCTATCAGTCAGTGGGCAATCAATCTGGAGTGGGCAACTCTGCAGAGGGTCTGCTGTCATCCAGGTGGGTAAGGCAATCAATACCTTTTTGCTATGCAAAAACCATAACTCAGGGAAGTGTGTAGGACATAGTGGACAGTTTTTCCTCAGTGGGGTTCCCTAACCATGGTGAGGCAATACATGGAATGTGCATCCCTATCTTGGCACAGCCCAACTTGCCACAGAGTAAGTAAACTGCAAGAGGTACTTCTCTGTGGTGTTGCAGGTGTTGGTGAACCACCAGGGCCATTTCACCAACATCAGTGTGGGCTGCTTATGAAAGGTATGTGATACACACATCTTTAGGAACTGTGGTCTGGTCAGAAAGCTGCAGAATGGAACTTTCTTCCCACACCAGAAAATAACCTCTGGAGATGCAGGTGACAGTGATCCTGGGAGATTTAGCTTACTCCTTGCTCATGAAGACATACACAGGCAGTCTGGACTGCAGTACGGAGCAATTCAACTACAGGCTGAGCAAATGCAGAAGGGTAGTAGAGTGTGCATTTGGTCATTTAAAAGCCAGATTCAGGAGAATCCTGACTCGGTCAGACCTCAATGAAAGCAACGTTCCCCTCGTGGTGGCAGCCTGCTGTGTGCTCCATAACTTATGTGAGAAGTGAGTGGGGGGTTGGGAGCACAGGGGAATTTCATGCCAGGCTGGAGGTCTGAGGCAAATCATGTGGCCACTAATTATGAGCAGCCAGACACCAGGGCAATAAGGAGAGCACAGCGAATGGCACTACAAATTAAGAAGGCTTTGAAAAACAGTTTTATGAATGACCAGACAGAGACAAGACAGTCATGTCTGTTGCTTTTAAGGTGTCCCCTATCTAATTTGTGCTGGCCTGTAAATACTATAAACCCTGGAAACACAAGCAATGAGGACACTGGTTTTGCAAGCTTAGCCATTTTTATTCAGGGGACAGTAAAGGAGTTCATGGCAGGGGCTTTGGGGGCAAGTAAGCAAGGGCAATAAGCATTTTGCCATTACAGGTGGGGGAATGTCAGTCTTCTGCTCTGAGAAGTGGCCCTAGAAGTAGAAGGCAGGGATGCCTTGACTTCCTCCCTACCCCACATTCTGGGGTGCTGATGGTGGGATGGTATGGAACATGGGTGTATGGGGTGTATGGGGATGCCTGTGGTGTCCAGGGAGGGGTAGCACCTCTGGTGTGGGGACTTGTTGCGTCTCTTCGGAGGCAGTTCATGCACCTTTGGTCCCCACCTGGCACCCAGCTCTCACCTGTGCTCCAAGAAGCTGTAGCATGCAGTGGCCACACCCTGATAAATCGCTTCAACTGGCAGGCTAAGCCAGGTGAGGGTAACCGGTAGGTCTGTAACCTATGGTGAGACAGGGAATTGCCTATCCCAGCATGCAAAGTCAGCCCCAGCTGGGTGGATGAGATCAACAGCAAGAGCCAATGACCAGGAAGGCGGTTCTGCAACGCTCCGTGGAGAGTGAAGGGCATGACAAGGCACCAAAGACGGCCTGGCCATCCACTGCAGCTTAGGAAGTCCCAGCTGTGACGACTTTTCATACCACTGAAACCAGGCTGCTGAGGTTGAGAGAGTGGAACTGCCCCTGTGCAACGGCTTTTCCACTTTAAACATTCTCCTGCACAGGTTCTTTGTACATTCTCATCACTTCTGTGTGCCTCAAAGTCCTGCAGTGATGGCAGAGGGGCAAAGCAATGGGTGGAGGTGACCACTGGGAGTCATAGCTCCAAACCTGCATGTAGGCGGCCTGTGGACTTTGGTCATTCGACTCTGACCCCGGGACGACAGAGGAGTTCGGCAGCATCCCAGGCGACTGAGCAGGCCTGGTTAGGAACAGCACTGCTCACCCTCAAAATGAAGGAGGGGACTACAAAAGGTGTCCCAAAAATTGCTTGTCGCAACCAAAATGGCCAGCATGCCGCAGCTGGCAGTTTTACCCTCACAGCAGTTGAAAAACAGTGGAAAGAAAGATGATATTTGCAGCATGGAACATTTGCATCCTCTTGGACAGGGAGAATGCTGTGAGGCCTGAGAGAAGAATGGCCCTCATAGCAAGAGAACTGGCATGTTATAACATTGACATAGCCACCCTGAGTGAGACCAGACTGGCAGAGGAAGAATCCATCTGTGAACCAAAAGGAGGTTACACCTACTTCTGAAAAGGCAGGTCAGAAAATGAAGACAGAATCCCCGGAGTGGGACTTGCCATCAAGACATCACTTCTGCCCAGCTTCCTGACCTACCAGCTTGCATCAGTGAGCATCTGGTCAAGCTCCGCTTCCCTTTCAACACCTCTCACCACGTTACAGTCATCAGCGCTTACGCCCCCACACTGACTAGCAGCGACAAAACAAAAGAAAGTTTCTATGAGGACCTTGACCATCCTGTGAAAGCAACTCCTCCTAGTGACAAGCCTCTCCTGTTGGGTGACTTCAACACCAGGGTTGGCAAGGACTGTAGGACCTGGAAAGGGGTGCTGGAGCATCATGGTGTTGTTAACATGAATGCCAATGGCCGCCTTCTGCTGAGCTTGTGTGCAGAAAACGACCTGATGATTACCAACACTCTCTTCAGGCAAGCCAATAAATACAAGACAACATGGACACACCTGAGATCAAAACAGTGGCACCTGATTCACTACGTCATCAGCCACAGGCGGGACATTTGAGAAGTTAAGATCACCAGGGCCATGGGGGGAGCTGAGTGCTGGACTGATCATAGACTCATCAGATCAGTCCTTATGCTGCACATCACACCACTGCACCGCAAGAAGCTCAAGGTTGTCAGACCCTCCTTCAACATTGGGAAGCTGCAACATACTGGTCATCGTGAGAAATTCACAGCCTGCCTTGACAAAGTGCTGACGTCCCATGGACCTGTGACTGGAGACCCAACTCAAAAGTGGGACCAGTTCAAAACCCTGGTGACAGAGTCAGCCAAGTCAACACTAGGACCGAAAAAGAGAGTTCACTAAGACTGGTTTGATGCAAATGATGAGGCCATCAAGGAGATCTTAGAGGAAAAACAGAACACATTTCTGCTACGGCAAAATGATCAGTCTTCAATCTCCGAATGTGATCGTCTCAAACACCTTCAGAGCCAGGCGCAAACGGCACTTCGCAAAATGCGAGATGAGTGGTGGGAGAGTAAAGCTGATGAAGTCCAATCCTACGCTGACACCAAGAACTCCAAGATGTTCTTCAGTGCTATCAAAGCTTTATATGGACCTTCAAAGCCAAGTCCTACACCTCTCCTGTCTGCAGATGGCATGAACCTTCTTATGGAGAAGAGCAGCATCAACAATAGGTGGAGAGATCACTTCAGCAACCTTCTCAATGACCATCCATTGTCGACCCTGTGGCCCTAGACCAGATCCCTCAGAAACCCACAATAGACAGTATTGACCTGCCCCCTAAAATGGATGAGGTCAAAAAGGCAATCAGCCAGACCAGCTCTGGCAAAGCCCCTGGGATGGATGGCATCCCTGCTGAAATTTTCAAAGCGGCAGGACCAGTGTCACTTGAAGCTTTTCACAACATCTTGATCAGCATCTGGGAAGAAGAAGACATGCCCAAAGACTTTAAGGATGTCACAGTCATCTCGCTCTTCAATAACAAGGGCAACAAAGCTGACTGTGGAAATTACCGGGGCATCTCCCTTCTCTGTACTGCTGGGAAGATCTTGGTTTGAGTCATCCTCAACCATCTGATCACCAGCATCTCAGAGGAGAACCTACCAGAGGCACAGTGTGGTTTTCGCCCAGGCCGTAGCACCATTGACATGATCTTTGCTGTTTGTCAGGTCCAGGAAAAGTGCATAGAGCAGAACTTGGATCTGTACACTGTCTTTATAGACCTGACCAAGGCGTTTGACACTGTCAACAGAGAAGCCCTGTGGATTATCCTGTCAAAACTTGGCTGCCCGAGAAGATTTGTTAACCTCATACGCCTGTGCCACGATGACATGACTGGCTTTGTTCTTTCATATGGTGAGTCCTCAGATCCATTTGAGATATCCAATGGTCTGAAGCAAGGGTGTGTGCTGGCCCCACTGTTGTTCAACCTCTTTTTCACATGCGCCCTCAGCCATGCAGTTAGGGACCTGAACCATGGAGTCTACATAAAATACAGACTTGATGGGTCACTTTTTGACCTTCGTCGTCTGAATGCTAAAACCAAGACTCTTGAGAGGCTCATCCTTGAAGCCCTTTTTGCTGATGACTCTGCACTTATGGCACACAAGGAATCTGATCTCCAGCTCATCATCAACAAATTAGCTGATGCCACTTGCCTCCTTGGTTTGACCATCAGCCTAGGAAAGACCGAGGTACTGTATCAACCTGCTCCAGGATCTGCTGTTCTCCCCACTTCAATCTTTATTGAAGGAACAGAGTTAAAAACAGTAGAGGAGTTCAATTACCTTGGCAGTGTGATAGCCAATGATGGCTCCCTTGACAAAGAAATCAATGCCAGAATCTACCAGGCCAGCCGGGCACTAGGACGTCTAAGAGCGCGAGTGTTGAATCAGCACAATATCTGACCGTCCACTAAACTGAAAGTGTACAAGGCTGTAGTCCTGACCAGTCTCCTGTATGGCTGTGAAACTTGGACCTTGTACAGAAAACATGCAAAACTGCTGGAGCTCTTCCACACACACACCCTGAGGTCAATACTGTACATTCGATGGCAGGACAGAGTTATGAACCTGGAAGTTCTGGACAGAGCAGGAACCATGAGCATCGAAGCCATGATTCTGAAAGCCCACAGAGCACGTCATACGAGCGGAGGAGTCAAGAATCTCGAAGCAACTCCTCTACGGTGAACTCTCCCAGGGCAAAAGGAACTGAGGTAGGCCTCACAAGAGGTATAAAGACTGTGTGAAGGCCAACATTGCTCATGCTGGTTTAAAACCAGATCAGCTAGAGCAGCATGCAAAAGACCGAACAGGCTGGCATCCTCTCGTACGACACGCGTATGACAACTTTGAAGAGCTGCGACGCGTACGCCTCATTGATGCTCACGAGAGGAAGAAAACAACAGCAGCAGCCACACCAATAGAGCCAGGACAATTCCCTTGCCCCCACTGTGAACTCCCATGCCGTTCAAAGCTTGGTCATGTCAGCCACATGCGAGTCCACAACCGATGAGCCTGGGCAAGCTCAAGACATCATCGTTGGACACGACGGACGACCTACATAATACATGGAACTTGATGAGTGCTCCTTTCCCAGGAATGGGTGCTGACTGAATATAGGCAGAAGGCTGGTTGATATGCTGCACTGTGCAATAATGCCAGCTTACTTGCTGGTGACTTGGCAAGGAAGGGTGTCCTATGGTGGAGGTCAGAATAAGGCAGGTCTCCACAAAAACCTTGTGAGAAGAATTAAAGAGTACCTGTCCGAGCACTTTATGGAGATGAGCAGGGAGGGTCGGTGCTCTGTCCCTAGAGGTGTTAACAAGTTGTTCTTGGGGTCCTGGACTGTGTAGGTACAGTGCCTACCAGAGATCACCCAACTGCCTTAGCCCACTTGTAGAACAAGTAAAAATGAGAACTCAGCAGAGGTGTTTTCCCCACCATCAGGGTCCAGCTGTGAAACATTCTGGGAAGAGGGGATGAGATCCAAAGATAAAAAATGTTCCTGACTGGCGGTGGGATGAGCTTCTCCATTCACCTGCTTACCACTGTCACCCTCCTCCTCTGCGTCACCCTCTGTGTCTTCCTTGCTGGTACCATAGACCGCCTGAGGAGTCTTTAGAGAGGTATCCACAAACTGTTTGGGGACAGTGGTAGTCCCCCCTCACCCAGAATCCTTTGCAGCTGCTCATAGAAGCAGCATGTTTGCAGTGATGACCCAGAATGTCTGTGTGCTTCCTTTGCCTTCTGGTACACCTGCTCCTTTATTTTCATGCCATACTGTGGTGCATCTCAGGTAGATCCCTTTTCCACCATGCCCTGTGAAATCTTGGCATGCATTTCTTCTGCTGCTTCATAGTTCTGCCTACACAGCTTCATCCCCTCCCTGCCAGCAATAAGGGCCTGAATCTCCTGCAGGCTCCATGCCTGAGCTCATCTGTGACCCTGGGAATTTACGGCCAGATGTGCTGCTGAGGTGTGGTGCCTGCTGCACTTGCCACACTGGCGAAACAGGAAATAAAATGTCCACTTTCTTGGGACATTTCCTTAACACCTGGAGAGCAGCAGAGCTGAAAGTGGTGGCCGCAGTGGTCACATCGGGGCTTTGTCGGACTCCTCCAGGAGGCCAAGAACGTTGAATTTCACAATGCTCCATCTGCAATACCCTAAAGTCTTCCATGCAAGGTTGATTTTGGTGTTACTCATGACAAACAAAAGTCAACCTTAGGAGCCCTTTAAGTCAGCAGAACAGACCCTGAAGTGTGGACTGATTGCTTAGAAAATGGACCTAATTCACCTAACTTCTACCTAATCTCCTAGTGTAGACCAGGCCTAGGGGAAACCACTGCTCCAACTTTAGCAGACCTTAGTTTGAGTAAAGCTGCTCCAAACAACCTCTTTTTCTGCACACAGGATGCATATTTTAAATGAAGATTTTTTGTTTGGTTTATAAATTCTGCTTTGGGTTTTTCAGTGTGTGGGAAGACTGGGGACAGGTTAGGGGAGGGAGCCCCTGGGGGGGGCGGAAAAACTTGAATCAAAGTTTGGGATAGCCAATTTTGGCAAATTTTTCATTTTTCTTTTTTCCCCCTTCTTGGTAAGAGTTTTCTTCCCTTCTCCAACCCACCATTTTTGGTGAAAATGTTCAGAACTTTCAAAAAGTTTTGCAAAAACTGTCATTTGAAATCAGCAAGAAGTCCTGTAGCACCTTATAGACTAATGGATATTTTGGATCATAAGCTTTCTTGGGCAAAGATCCACTTCATCAAATGTCTTTGCCCACAAAAGCTTATGCTTCAAAATATCTCTTAGCCTATAAGGTGCTACAGGACTTCTTGTTATTTTTGAAGATACAGACTAATTTGGCTACCCCTCTGATACTTGTCATTTGACATGTCACCAAGACATGAGAAATTTCTACAGCAGTCATTCGTCCCCAAAGAATGTCCCATTTGTCAAAGAAAAGGTTTTTGGTCACAAAGATCTCAACCAGCTGCAAGTCTGCGCTTTTCAGTCTGTCCAAGCATTGCCAGAATCGCCTGTCTCAATTGTCAGCTCTTCTTGCAGATGGCACTGCCCATTGATTTCCAGTGGCCCCCGTTTTCTCCTTTCTCTGTGTACACAGTGATTTATCTCTATGTCTCTCAAACTTTGGAGGCTACTGAGTGTTTACTCTGATTCAGCTTGCAGCACTTGCTGAATTTTCCTTTTCTCTTAGACCTCCCATAGGCATCACCTGCGTCTTTCACAGAGTGATTCCCTGGCCAGGAAGGATAGGTGGGGCAGCCGCCGCTCAGCAATCATTGAAAGCATGCTTTCCAGACGTGGAGGGGTGGGTGACATAGCCCTGCAAGGCCGCAGGCACGGTGATGGGGCCTCTCATCCAGAGCTCCCACAACAAAGCCAGGGAAGAGAGGTTACAGTTGCCTCCGTGAGGCTAGCGACTGGAACAGATGTGCAGCCTCAGGTCCTTTCCTAGCTAAATAATTTCAAGAGCTGCCTGATTTTGTGGAGCAGCTTCATGTTCAGAGCTCCTTGTACAGAGCTGCACCCAGGGGAGCAGGGTGCAGATGGTCTCAGTCTGGGGGAAGAAACGCTGAGCCGTGGAAAGAGGTTGGAGAGATGCTGTGTCCAGGGATGGGGCAGGGGTAAATAGGCCAGACTATTATGGAGCGGAACTCACCTTTAGTGCTTCTACAAACACCCACAGTACACCCGGAATACTGCCTGAAGAGATACTTGCCTCCCTTCAAAAAGGTACATTGGAACTGGAAAAGGTTCAGAAAAGAGGAGCACAAACGATGCGGGGTTTGGAACGGTTCCATCCCAGGAAAGGTAAATAAGGCTTAGACTTTTACTTCACATAACCCTCAGCCAACCTGTGGAACTTCTTGACAGAGCTGGTCATGAGGGCACTGGGTACTGGAACAGCGTACGCATGGGCTGGGGGAGAAGTGTCCTGAAGGCCATTGAACCAAACCCTCAAGCCTGGGTGTGATAGGAACCACTCCAAGCCACTTCAGGACAGTCCCAGCAACTATGATGAAGGCCAAGACCATATACTGGCCTTCAAGAAAAAACTAGGTAAAGTCGTGTCGAATAGGTCCATCAGTGACTATGGCCAGAATGGGCGGGGCTGGTGTCCCTGGTCTCTGTTTCTCAGAAGTTGGGAATGGATCACTCGAGGATTCCCTATTCTGTTCACTCCCTTCGTGGGCACCTGGTTTTGGCCAGTGTCAGAAGACAGGAGGATACTGGGCTAGGTGGACCTTTGGTCTGACCCACTGTGGCTGTTCTGATGTTCAGTATGCCCACAATTGCCCTGGCCAGCTATGGGGGTGATGCCCAAGGAGGGGAGGTGGGAAAGGGAATGGTTGGGGAGAGGACCAAGGGAAAGCAAGCCTGGGCCGACAGTCAGGTGGGAATAGGAGTCCGTGTGAAGAGGAGTGTGCTGGAGGCGAAAGCCCCTTGCCTCCGGATGCCAGAGGAGCCTGCCCTGAGCCTGACGCATCCCCCTCTGGGCACACTGCAGCCACCCCCTGTGGCCAGCCAGCCAGTCCTCCCTGGGGATGGTTGGAGAGGCTGGGAGGGCTGATGGTTCCTACTTGTGGCTCTATGTAATTACTTTGCACAGGATGGAGGGACCCTCCTGTGGGAGGTGCTGGGACTGACAAAAGGTCGTTGCCACTGCCGAGCAGAAAGTCCTCTGGCTTTGTTGGAAGCCTTGCTCTTGGCAGTGCTGATGAGTCCGTGTTCATTGGGCAGTTCAAGAGGAGGCAGCATCTCTCGATTAACCCAATCCTGCCTGAGCACTGTGAGCTCTATCCTGATTCAGCTGCTGGGAGACCAGAGACACTCCAGGATCCATCCATCCTGTCCAAGTGTTGCCCCTCACTACAACTCAGCAGGATTTTGGCTGGCTGGCCCCAGTGCCAAGAGGAAGGGGGACGGACGATGGGAAATCCAGACCCTGAGACTGACAGTCCGCAGGAGCAATGGGGAGAGGCCAATTCTCCAAGTCAGCCTGACAGACAGGTGGGCAGGCAAATGGGGGGGGGGTCAGGAGGTGGGGTGGGTGTGTCTCATCCTCTGTGGGCAGTGGCATTGCCTGGAAAGCAGGGGCAGAGTTAAGGAGAGAGCAGGGCCCCAAGCAGAGCCGGCCAGAGATGGTGTTTGTGGGATCCCCTGCCCCAGAGCCAGCTGACGTGGTTCCTTTAACCTTTCCCCTTGCACGCCTATCTCCTAGAGTGGGAAGGGACGTCGAGGGGCCATCGAGTCCAGTCCCTGCCCCCACAGCAGGACCGGGCACCATCCCCTGACAGACTTTTTTTTTAAAGTAAAAGTCTATTTACCCCAGCTAGCCCCTCAGGGGCTGGGGTCCCAAACCTGGGTTTACAAGGCCAGTGCTCACACCACTGAGCTGGCCCAGCTTCCCTCCTCCTGGCCAAGCATTCCAGTTCCCCCAGCCTGCCCTACCACCTCCCTGCAGCTCGCAGCACTCCCAAGGACAAGTGGCGAGCCCAGAAACCAGAGCCAATCCTGGGGCAGGGCAGGGTTGATCTTGAAGATGCTCTGCTCAGTTCAGGAGAGAGTTTTTCCAAGAGACTCCCTTGGTCGCCTCTGGCCAGGGCTGCAGCTCTGCTGTAGTCAGAGGTTATGCCTGACTGACTCCTCCAGTGCTCGCACTCACACAGAAGGAAATAATCAGTGAGTTACACACACTGGAGAGAAAAGCAGTCTGCAAATGAAAGCAGGGACAGTCCCCTTGCTTAGGGGAGATTGGAAGCTCACAGAGGCTACAACTAATTATAACAATTAATTGCATGTGTGACGGGAACCACAGACTGACTGTGAAAATATTGCTTCCTCCTTTGAAAAGCAAGAACCACTGCCTTCCCCAGCCCTCTGCAGAAAGCAAGGAACTCTGAGGGAAAACTCTGGGAGCTGTCTAACAGTCAAGGGTATAAAGGAGACTTTTTGAGGGCTGTTGTAACATGTGGAGGGTTCCCTGGCACTGCTGAGAGAGCCAAATCAGGGCAATGTGTTTAACACCAGGCCACTTACAGCCCCAGACTGGGGTTTCCTACGCTATAAGGCAAACCAAGCCAGACACAAAGAGCACCTCTGCTGCCTCTCTGGCCAGCCAGTAGCTGTGCAAGAAAATCCTGCAGTTTCTCCAGCTTCCCTTGGGCCCCCACCTGTACTCCTCCTTACACAGCTGAGAGGTCCTCAAAACCAAGCTCACCAATCCACACATGTTCTTCCAGTGCCCCAAAGGACCAGGTCAAGCCATATTTAGATCTTACCCAAATCAGCACGCTGGGCCAATCCTTTAGAATCTAAAGAAAGAACAGGGTGAGAGTAAAAATTGTGGAAGTGGTCAAATTACATACATCGAGCACAGGTTTCTTGGTGCAGGCTGCAGCAGATGGAATAGGCAGCTAGCTTAAAAGTCTCTGGAATAAATCCTTTGCTAGGGTGGGCCAACAACCCTTTCAGGCTCAGTTCATAGCAGAGATGTTCCTGGACTGAAGACTGCAAACTGGAGATTGTTGACAAACTGGATAGATCTCAGGGTTCCTGCTATAGCCTTACCCATGGGAGGGGAACCCACTGTTACTGCCTGCCTGGACTCCTGATTGCAAGGGAAAGCTTCAGGCCAGCGGGTGGGGCAGGAGGGGTTCAGGCTGGCGGCTGGAGTGGGGTCAGGAGGGACTGAGGCTCGTGGATGGGGTGATGTTGGGTTCTGTGTTTCGGGGGTTTCCCTGGGCCCCACCTCACAGCAGGGGCACACAACTGAGTGGTCACGGGATCCACAATAGGCCAGCCCTGGCTGGGCCGTGGGCTCCTGCGCCTGGCTCTGTGCCAGACCATGGTTCAGTCCCTACCTGCCTGCAGGGGCCCATGGTCGGGGCTTCTAGGACAGAGAGCCACTGCCGGCCCCATGCTGCCTGTGCCTCGTATTGCTGGGAACAGGGCAGACAAGGCCAGCTCCTGCTCGCTGTCATTTTCACACCCGGCAAGGCCCCTCCTGGTGAAACTCCCCAGCAGTGACTGCTCTCCCCACTGGAGGAAGCAGCCTGCTTCCCTCCTCCTCCTTCCACCAGACCTGGCTCTCCGGCCCACAGCGCCGACGGCGTCCTTTGACAGGGCAGCCCTGAGCAATGGCATAGCTGGGGGACCAGCGGAAGGGCCCCAAACAGGGCTCCGGCTAACTTTTTCCAGCCCTGAGTGGAATAAATTTTGAGATGTGCACCAAGGCCTTGGGGAGGTGCACCTGCTTCCCACTGTGGGCAGGGGGGCGCTCTGCCAATCAGCTGGGTGGCACCTGAATCTCTCCTGGGCACCTGCCCCAGAGCCCAGCCTACAGGGAGCCTTGGCCCTGACTTTGTGGGGTAATGGCAAAGGAGGAGGGGTGGGGCTGCCTTGCTTTCCCTCCAGCCAGCCTTGGGCAAGGGAAGAATAGAGGTTCTGGCCAGGGCCCCATAAAATGAGTGCCCTGCACCCCACCCCCAGACCCTCAGGGCTTGCCCTGCTCTGCACTCCTGCCAGGTACGGGGATCAGGGCTGGGTGCTCCTTCTGAGGAAGGGGCTCAGGAAATGGGGGCATGCCCTGCTCCACCCATCCAGCCCTCCAGCAGGGAAGCAGGGTTAGGGGCTTGCCCCATTCCCCTGCCTGCCCAGTGCTCCAGCCATGGAGCAGGATTGGAGGCCTGCCTCATTCCCCCCACCAGGCGCGCCTGTAGGGAAGCAGGACAGGCTGTGGGGCTTGCAACCCCCCATCTCTGCACCCTGGCACTGGCTGGTACAATGGGTGGAGAGGGACGAGGCCTTGTGCCCCAACTGGAGCAGAGCCAGAGCTGGGGGCGGTGGGCCTGGATGCTAAGGGGGTGAGCTGCAGCCCACCGAGGGATACACCCCAGCCCTGAGACCTGTTCAAAGGGCTGAGACACCCTGTACCACCCAAAACCTGGCCCAGTGCGTGGCCCAGGGGAGTGCAGGTCTCTAGCAGAGGGGACCTCCATCAAAGCCCTCCTCTGCTCCGGTTTCCTTGTGCCAGACCTGGTGGTCCTGTCCCGCCTGGAGCTCTCAGAAGTGGTGTGTAAAGGCAGCGGTGGCCTGGGCCATTCGCGGGGCCGTGTCCGAGCTGGTGAAGCCACCGTAGCATTTCGCTCGGTGACAGGCTGTCACACAGTCCCCTCCTTCTGAGCCATGGCGAGTTCCCCACTCCCAGCGACAGGGCATAAGAACATAAGAACACAAGAACGGCCATACTGGGTCAGACCAAAGGTCCATCCAGCCCAGTATCCTGTCTGCCGACAGTAGCCAGTGCCAGGTGCCCCAGAGGAGGTGAACCGAAGACAATGATCAAGCTACTTGTCTCCTGCCGTCTGTCTCCAGCCTTTGACTGAAGGCTAGGGGCACCGTACTTTACCCTTGGCTAAGAGCCATTTATGGGCCTAACCTCCAAAAATTTATCAAGCTCTTTTTTAAACTCTGTTAGAGTGCTGGCCTTCACAGCCTCCTCTGGCAAGGAGTTCCACAGCTTGACTGTGCACTGTGTGGAGAAAAACTTTCTTTTATTAGTTTTGAACCTGCTACCCATTAATCTCAGTTGGTGTCCTCTAGTTCTTATATTATGGGAACAAGTAAATAACTTTTCCGTATTCACTTTCTCCAGACCATTCATGATTTTATATACCTCTATCATATTGCCCCTCAGTCTCCTCTTTTCTAGACTGAAAAGTCCCAGTCTCTCCAGCCTCTCCTCATATGGGACCCTTTCCAAACCCTTAATCATTTTAGTTGCCCTTTTCTGAACTTTCTCTAATGCCAGTATATGTTTTTTGAGGTGAGGAGACCACACCTGCACGCAGTACTCAAGATGTGGGCATACCATAGTTTTATATAGGGGAAGTATGATATTCTTCCTCTTATTCTCTATCCCTTTTTTAATAATTCCTAATATCCTATTTGCTTTACTGACTGCTGCTGCACACTGCGTGGATGTTTTCAGAGAACTATCCGCTATAATCCCAAGATCCCTTTCCTGATCTGTTGTATCTAAATTTGCCCCCATCACATTGTATGTATAATTGGGGTTATTTTTCCCAATGTGCATTACCTTACACTTACCCACATTAAATTTCATTTGCCATTTTGCTGCCCAATCACTCAGTTTGCTGAGATCTTTTTGAAGTTCTTCACAATCTACTTTGGTTTTGACTGTCCTGAACAGCTTGGTATCATCTGCAAACTTTGCCACCTCACTGCTTACCCCTTTCTCTAGACCATTGATGAACAAGTTGAACAGGATTAGTCCCAGGACTGACCCTTCGGGAACACCACTAGTTACGCCCCTCCATTGTGAAAATTTACCATTTATTCCTACCCTTTGTTTCCTGTCTTTTAACCAGTTTCCAATCCATGAAAGGATCTTTCCTCCTATCCCATGACCACCTAATTTACATAAGAGCCTTTGGTGACGGACCTTGTCAAAGGCTTTCTGGAAATCTAAGTATATTATGTCCACTGGATCCCCCCATCCGCGTGTTTGTTAACCCCTTCAAAGAACTCTAATAGATTAGTAAGACACGACTTCCCTCTACAGAAACCATGCTGACTTTTGCCCAACAAATCATGTTCTTCTATGTGTCTGACAATTTTATTCTTTACTATTGTTTCTACTAATTTGCCCAGTACTGACATTAGACTTACTGGTCCGTAATTGCCAGGGTCTCCTCTAGAGCCCTTTTTAAATATTGGCATTATATTAGCTGTCTTCTAGTCATTGGGTACCAAAGCTGATTTAAAGGATAGGTTACAAAGCACCATTAATAGCTCTGGAATTTCACATTTGAGTTCTTTCAGAACCCTTGGGTGAATACCATCTGGTCCTGGAGACTTGTTACTGTTTAGCTTATCAATTAGTTCCAAAACCTCTTCTACTGACACTTCAATCTTGGACAGTTCCTCAGATTTGTCACCTACAAAGGACGGCTCAGATTTGGGAACCTCTGTAATGTCCTCAGCCGTGAAGACTGAAGCAAAGAAATCATTTAGTTTCTCTGCAATGGCATTATCTTCCTTGATTGCTCCTTTTATATCTCTATCGTCCAGGGGTCCCACTGCTTTTTTTAGCAGGCTTCCTGCTTCTAATGTACTTAAAAAACATTTTACTATTGTTTTTTGAATTTATGGCTAATGGTTCCTCAAATATCGGAGGGGTGGCCATGTTAGTCTGGATCTGTAACAGCAGCGAAGGGTCCTGTGGCACCTTATAGACTAACAGAAAAGTTTTGAGCATGAGCTTTCGTGAGCACAGACTCACTTCATCAGATGCATCAGATGCATCTGATGAAGTGAGTCTGTGCTCACGAAAGCTCATGCTCAAAACTTTTCTGTTAGTCTATAAGGTGCCACAGGACCCTTCGTTGCTGTTCCTCAAAATCTTTTTTGGCTTTTCTTATTACATTTTTACACTTAATTTGGCAGTGTTTATGTTCCTTTCTATTTTCCTCACTAGGATTTGACTTCCACTTTTTAAAGGATGCCTTTTTATCTCTCACTGCCTCTTTTACATGGTTGTTAAGCCACGGTGGCTCTTTTTTAGGTCTCTTACTGTGTTTTTTAATTTGGGGTATACATTTAAGTTGGGCCTCTAATGTGGTGTCCTTGAAAAGCTTCCATGCAGCCTGCAGGGATTTTACTTTAGTTACTCTACCTTTTAATTTCTGTTTAACTAACCTCCTCATTTTTGTATAATTCCCCTTTTTGAAATTAAATGCCAGAGTGTTGGACTGCTGCGGTGTTCTTCCCAACACAGGAATATTAAACGTTATTATATTATGGTCACTATTTCCAAGCGGTCCTGTAATAGTTACTTTTTGGACCAGATCCTGCCTTCCAGTCAGTACTAGATCGAGAATTGACTCTCCCCTTGTGGGTTCCTGTACCAGCTGCTCCAAGAAACAGTCATTTAAGGCATCGAGAAATTTTATCTCTGAATCCCGTCCTGAGGTGACATGCACCCAGTCAATATGGGGATAATTGAAATCCCCTATTATTACTGAATTTTTTTATTTTGATAGCCTCTCTAATCTCCCTTAACATCTCAGCATCACTATCACTGTCCTGGTTAGGTGGTTGATAATATATTCCTAGTGCCATAGTCCTATTAGAGGAAGGAATTGCTGTCCATAATGATTCTATGGAGCAATTTGATTCATTTAGGATTTTTACTTCATTTGAGTCTATATTATCTTTCACATATAGTACCACTCCGCCACCCGCACGACCCGTTCTGTCTTTCCGATATATTTTATATCCCGGCATGATTGTGTCCCACTGCTTGTCTTCATTCCACCAGGTTTCTGTGATGCCTATTATGTCAATCTCCTCCTTTGATATGAGGTACTCTAGTTCACCCATCTTATTAGACAGACTTCTAGCATTTGTGTAAAAGCACTTTAAAAAAGTACCACTATCTATGTGTCTGCCCTTCACTGATGCGTTGGATTTTTTTTTATATGTGACTGTTTCTCATCTGATGTGGCCCATACTTTACCATCTCCCATCTTCTCTTTGTGACTGAGTTCTAGAGAATCTCTATCAATGGAGTCTCGCCTAAGAGAAGTCTCCATCTGATCCATGTGCTTCTCTGCACCAATCAGCTTTCCCCCATCTCAGTTAAAAACTGCTCTATGACCTTTTTAATGTTTAGTGCCAGCAGCCTGGATCCACCTTGGTTTAGGTGGAGCCCATCCTTCCTGTATAGGCTCCCCCTACCCCAAAAGTGCCCTCAGTTCCTAATAAATCTAAACCCTTCTTCCCTACACCATCGTCTCATCCACGCATTGAGACTCTGAAGTTCTGCCTGCCTACCTGGCCCTGCGCGTGGAACTGGAAGCATTTCTGAGAATGGCACCATAGAGGTCCTGGAGTTCAGTCTCCTCCTGGGGCTGCTGGCAGTCGCGCTGGGAGGCTTGGAAGCATTTGTCTCCCCAGGCTCCGGAAGCCAGGCTGTGTCATTCACTAGCTGCCATTTGGGTACCCAGGGTCTGCAGCCTCTCACGCGGCAGCTTGTGAGTGTGGGTTGGCACAGCCCAGGCCGCCTGGCTCAGCTCCAGTGGCTTACACTGGTGCCCTGCGGCACAGCACCCTTCCAGGAGGGGCTGGGCGGGAGGGAGGGTTGCTGTGTCGAGTCTGTGTCCTCCCCACGCTTGCACTGCAACCTTGGTGAGGCCCTGGCTCACAGTGCAGAGCTGCTGCTCCTGGGGACCCTGGCCCCTGTCTCGGCTTATTGTGCAGAATGGCAGCGTTATTCGGCCATGATAAAACTCGCCCCCACTTGCAACGCCAGCTGCAGCAGTGAGCGAGCTCTCTGACCTGGCTGCCAGTGCTGCTGGCTGAGGACATGCTGCTGCACTAGTAAGGTTCTGGACTGATGTGCAAATAGCTAACGAAGGCTGACGCGGCATGGCCGTTCCAACACTACACCACTGGGGCTTACCTACAGCAGCGCCACCAGCCTGCGCAACTGTCACAAGCTTAGGGGAGCCACCTCCTCCTGCAGCCTCAGCCCCGGGAGTCACAGGAAGACATGGGATTCAGCTTCGTTTGTTTGTTTTTAAGGTAACTTTCTGCCCCTTCTGCTTGCTGAGAAAAGCCGAACCAGGCGCCCCCAAAGGGAGAGAAAACAGTAAAGGAAAACTATGCAAGAAAATCTCGAGTGTAACCTGATCTCAGGCTCCGTGAGCCCCGGGGGGGCGGTGCTGCTCCTTTCTTCAGGGGAAGGAGCAAAGATACTGAGCTCTTGCTATTGAAGCTCGCGGAGGCGTTTGCCAAGGAGATCCATATTATTACCCCATGGTGCAGCTGGAAGCCAAGGCACTGAGAGGCACTTTCCCAGCACCAGCCTGCAGCCCTGCTAGGCAGCAAATCCAGGTCCCTGGCATCCCAGTGCAACAGGGGACCCCACTGTCTGCCTGGAGCCAGCCCTTCTTGGGGCCCAGCTGCAAGGGGCAGAGCTTGGTCTCCAGGGAGCTGACAGGTGTGTGCAGCGGGTAAGCTGGACAGGTAGTTAGCAAGCCAGATATGTGGACTAGAAACCAAATACACTTCTTGACTTGCCCCTGTCTTCCCTTCCAAGGCACGTTACATGCAGGCACTGACTCCTATGGAAGCTGTTCAGTTAGTTCTCACTCAGAACCCACAGGGTCCTCTCTCTCTGCCCAGCTTCTCATGCTAGCCTGCCTGCCTGCCTGGATGCTCTGCCAAATGCCTTCTGGGAGGCCAGGTGTCAGCTCACTGGCTCCAGAGCCTGCCCCACTTGGGAAGTTTCACTCTTCAAGATCAGACCATGTCACCAACTCGTGCAATTTTATTGCGAACCTTCCAAAGGCTCCAAAGCCCCAGCAGCAGGAGTTGGGGATCTGCTGAAAAGCCGAGCTTGTATTTTAAAAGAGACAAAAGTGTGAACCTAAAGGCTCTGAAACCAGAAGAAAGAAGATCTCCAAACATATTGCTCCATTTTGAAAAAAATCCTCATGATTTTTAAGCCAATCTCATGATTTTTGGAGGCCTGACTCATGGAGCACCAATAAGGAGAACTTTAAACTAGTTTCCGTAGGGGACAGTGACAAACCCCAAGCAATGCACATGCAGGCTCAGGTAAGGAAGAGTAGATTCTTCTTCGAGTGTCCCTGTGGGTGCTCCACGTTAGGTGTCGGGCTCGCCCCGGCGCCGCAGGTCGGATCTTCCAAGCAGTTTCTGCCGGACCGCGCATGCACCGGTGCGCGCCGCTCCCTTGCGCGCTCCCGGCCACGTGCGCGATCTGGTCCCTGCCAGTTCCTCTTTAACTGCCATCGGCTGCAGACGGAATCCGCTCAGGCTACGGCCAGAGTTAGCGTATTTAACATTTTTAATTGTTTTAAAGTTTCTTCAGTCTTAGATTAAGTTAGTCAGCTGTTGTTTTCAAAAAAAAAAAAAAAAAACAAAGAAAGGAAAGGAATTCAAAGCTTCCAATCCTAGTAACAAGCGGAGCACTGGAGGCCAGGAGCCTAGGGCCATTAGCCCTCCTGCCGGGGCAGGCTTTATCTGAGAGGGGAACAAGCACAGAGAAGGTGCTAAGTACCCTATTAACAACTCAAAGACTCACCACAATGTCCTCTTCAGGATTCAAGAAGTGCGAGTCGTGCCGCGAGGCGATGCCAGCGTCTGATGGGCACAGTCAGTGCATAAGGTGCTTGGGGGAATCCCATGTCACTCAGAAATGTTCCTTCTGCTCCAAGTTAACAGCCAGAGCAAGGAAGGACAGGGAAATGCGGCTGAAAATGCTGCTGTTCAACAAGGCCCTCCAGCCAGACGTGCTGGAGCAGCCGCAGCAGGAGGGACCCTCCGGGGCCCATAAAAGGAAAGCCGCGTCCCTAACCCCATCAGCGCAAAAACGGAGGAAAATCTCCCCAACCCGATCCCTGCTGGCAGCAACAGCGAGTGGGACGGGTGGAGCGCACAGCCCCCAGCCGCAGCTACAGCTGATCGGCGGCGGTGCGGAGGCGCACGTGGCGGAGGTTCAGCCTCTGATGATCAAACAGCTGCCCCGCACCGAAGGCAGGGCGGCGGCCAAGCAAGCGCCAGAACTGGCGGCACTGCAAACAGCGGCACCGACCCCTGGGGAACCGGCGGCACAGAGCACACAGGCACGCAGCCTGCAGGCACTGGGGGAGACCGCCCGCGCGGCACCGCTGAGGAGCGTGCCGAGCGCGGTGCAGACTACGGGGCCGAGATCCCCGACGCGTCAGGGGGAGGAGCCACCCCCACAGGGGAGGGGAAAGGCAGCACAGAAAACACGGCACCGCAGTCCCTCTCCGGACAGGGCTGCAGAGCTGCTTTCTCTGAGCCCTCCGCTCGTGCTGCGGACTCCAATGAGAAGGCAGGGGTCACCCCTAGCCTATCCGGAGCCCCCATCTCCATTTCTACAGCCAGCCTCCCCATGGCTTGGACCACCTTCGCCCTTCTTGGGCTTCGAGCCACTTGAGTACTATCACAAATCGGTCTCCCCAGCATCCCAGGTCTCCAGAAGATCTCGCTCCCCCAGACGTAGGGGGTCTGCACCAAGGGAGTGGTCCAGGTCACCATCCCAGGAGCAGTGCCCTTGTTGCCATGGTCGCCCCTATCAGGCGGGGCATAGACACCATAGGCATATACCAGGGACAGATCCCCACAGACGGTCCCGTATCCCCGAGGGCAATCGCGAACGGGGACAGAGACTCAGATATCTCAGCGGGAGTTGGTTCTGGAACCCCGGGATTTTCCCTCGCAAGCTTCTAGCGAGCGGATGTACCACCGTCAACAGGACCCGGAGGGGTCCAGAGAGGCGTACCCTAGCGGTTCCTCGCTGTCCTCCCCGGATGAGGCTACGGCCCCGGGGGACGTCCATCCTCCGGACGATCTCAAACAGTTCCAAGAGCTGTTTAAGAGGGTGGCCTTCACGCAAGGCATCCAGACAGCAGAGGTGCAAGAGAAGCACCATAAGCTCCTTAAAAATCTGAGACCTCTGGCCTCCTCTAAAATAGCAATACCGCTTGATGAAGCAATCTTGGAGTCCGCCACCACAATATGGCAGACCCCTGCGACTATTCCGCCTGTCCACAAGAGAGCGGATAAGAAATACTTCGTGCCAGCGAAGGGCATGGAGTTCCTATTCAGCCACCCGCAACCAAATTCTCTGGTGGTAGAATCGTCTCAACAGAGATCAAAAATGTCTCAGTTCAAAACAGGGGGAACGGACAAAGATGCCAAGAAACTAGAGCTGTTCGGCAGAAAGGTCTACTCCTCCTCCACCCTACTGTTGAGAATGGCGAATTACGCAGCGCACCTAGCGAACCACAATTTCGACAACTGCTCTAGCTTAACCTCCCTCATGGACTCGCTTCCACAGGACAAGAAGCCAGTGCTCAAGGCTATCGTGCAAGAAGGCTACGCGGCCTCGAGGACGGGAGTTCAGATCGCTCTAGTTGTAGCGGATACGGCAGCACGCTCAACAGCTACGGCAGTGGTCATGAGCAGGGAGTCCTGGCCCCAGACATCGGGTATCCCGAGGGATATGCAGGCGAAGATCGTCGATCTCCCCTTTACACGCAGAAGCTGTTTGCAGTATCAACCACAGCGTCCCCAGTACCACAGGGGCTACAAGCAAGGGCGACATCAACAGCACCAACAGCACAGAACTCCCAGGCGACGTTCTCAACAGAGCCGTGCGTCCTCGGGGCAGGGCCAAAGGCCACAAGTTTGACACACAGATCAAGGGCTGCACTATCGCTACCATCGCGCAATGTCATCCGAAGCTACTGTTCCACCATCGCCTCCGACCATTCTACGACCAGTGGCAAAAGATCACCACAGACAAATGCGTACTGGAGATCATAGCCACGGGTTATGCGATTCCCTTCCAGTCGCTCCCACCGCCACCCAGACCCCACCTAAAGGACGCCTCCCACGAAGCGAGACTCAAGCAGGAGGTAGGCCATCTTATGCTTATAGGGGCAGTGGAAAGAGTGCCGGAGCAACTCCGAGGGAAAGGGTTCTACTCAAGATACTTCCTCACAGAGAAAAAGACAGGAGGCTGGAGGCCCAGCCTAGATATTCGAGGCCTCAACTGGTACTTGCGCAAGCAACGCTTTCGGATGATCACAGTCGCCTCTATACTTACGGCACTGGACGATGGAGATTGGTTCGCAGCCCTCGACTTACAAGACGCTTATTTCCACATAACTATTCACCCGGCTCACAGGCGTTTTCTCTGGGTTATGGTTGGCAAAGAACATTTTCAGTACAAGGTTCTGCCGTTCGGCCTCTCCTCAGCCCCCAGAGTCTTCACCAAGACCTTGGCAGTGGTGCCAGCCAATCTGCACAGACAGGGGGTGTTTATATTCCCATATCTGGAAAAAAAAAAAAAAACGACTGCCTACTGAAAGGGGCCTCGAAGGAGGAGGTACTTCGCATGATACGCGTCACAGCAGACACGTTCTCTTCGCTGGGCCTGGTCATCAATCTGGCAAAATCAAAGATAGACCCCGCACAGGACATAGAGTTCATAGGGGCACGTATAACTTCCATCACAGCAAGGGTTTATCTACCAGACGCCCGCTTTCGCGCCATTGGTTCCCTCGTGCAAGTCATCACCTTCAGCCCCACGGTGCCGGTTCTGACGTGCTCACAGCTGCTGGGCCACATGGCAGCAGCAATGTTTGTGGTACAGAACGCCAGATTGCATAGGCGCAGCATGCAGCACTGGCTGGCGAGCGTCTACAAACCGGCAGCACACACTGTCCACAGGGTGGTGTTGCCCACGACAGAGGTGCGCAGATCCCTGCAATGGTGGGTGAACCCCAAGAACATGCTAACAGGGGTGCCCTTTCACCAACCAGAAATATCTGTTTTTCTCACTACCGACGCCTCCCACATAGGGTGGGGAGCACACATGGGCGAAAAGGTGACACAAAGTCTGTGGTCCTCCACGGAACAGTCACTGCACATAAATATACTGGAGCTCAGAGCAGTGTTCAACGCCTGCAGACACTTTCGAGACCATATACGAGGGAAGTAGTCGGGCTCAGTACAGACAATACCTCCACCATGTTTTATATAAATCAGCAAGGAGGAGCTCGGTCCCGTGCCTTATGTGCAGAAGCAGTCCGATTGTGGAACTGGTGCATCGCCAACAATATAACCTTGAAAGCCTCGTATTTACCAGGCGCTCACAACGTGAAGGCAGACCAGCTGAGCAGGCGCTTCACACTCACACACGAGTGGCAGATTCGTTCCGATCTGCTACGACCGATTTTCACGCATGGGGTTTTCCCCAGGTAGACCTGTTTGCCACTCAACACAACAAGAAGTGCCCACAATACGGCTCCAGGGCAGGACTGGGACGGGGGTCCCTGGGGGACACATTCGCGATCTCGTGGAGGGTCCCCCTGCTCTACGCCTTTACTCCCACAGTGCTTATCCACAAAGTCTTGCAGAAAGCCAGGAGAGAGAAAGCCGAATGATCCTAGTAGTCCCAACGTGGGATCGACAGCAATGGTTCCCCTTACTCCTGCGCATGTCGGACCATCCACCGATGCCCCTCCCAGTGGCACCGAATCTGCTCACGCAGCCCAGGGGTCCATAGTGCATCCACACCGCCGAGGCCTGCGACTGCAAGCATGGTTAATCCATGGCTCAGCTCCCCAGAGAGCACGCGTACGGAGGGAGTGCAACAAGTCCTAGAAAGTAGCAGGAGGACTTCCACCAGGAAGCCCTATAAGCAAAAATGGACTCGATTCACTGCATGGTGTTCTACCAAGCAATTAGCCCCCCTTGCTGCGCATATACCTGTAATACTAGAGTATTTACTGGACCTCAAGAGAGGCGGACTCTCCCTATCCTCGTTGAAGGGTCCACCTTGCCGCTATATCGGCTTTCAGACATGAAGAGGAAGGGCACACGGTGTTTGCCCATCCCATGGTTACCAGATACCTCAAAGGGCTGGTAAACCTATACCCCCCTCGGAAACCGCTTCCACCTTCGTGGAGCTTGGTCCTGGTGCTTAATGCGCTAACGGGACCACCGTTTGAACCCTTAGCCACGGTTTCCCTCCGTCTCCTTACGATAAAGACGACCTTCCTTCTTGCAACCACATCAGCTCGCAGGGTGAGCGAGCTTGCGGCAGTCATGGCAACGCCACCCTGCACAGTAATTTCCAGGGAGGCGGTAACCTTACGGCTGCATCCAGCCTTTGTTCCCAAAGTTTCTTCAGAGTTTCGTATTAATGAACCTATAGTTTTAACCTCGTTATCCAAAGCCTCATAACTCTAACAAAGAGGCGCGCCTACACCTCCTGGATGTGAGGAGGGCGCTGGCTTTCTATATAGACAGGACTAAGTCCTTCCGGAAAATGGATAGACTCCTAGTCTCTCTCGCTCCCAAATCAAAAGGAGAAGGTCTCTCTTCGCAGAGAATCTCAAAGCACGTCGTATCCTGCATAAAAATGTGCTACGAACTCAAAAAGACTCCTTTACTGGCCATGCCCAGGGCTCACTCCAGTAGGGCGGTGGCGGCATCAACAGCCTTTTTCAAGGGCGTTGCGCTAAAAGACATCTGCAGAGCGGTGACATGGTCATCCTGTGACACCTTCACCAAACATTATGCCCTTCACAGGGTATTCCAAGAAGATACCCGTCTCTCTGCAGCAGTCCTCTCGGGGGACAAGCTGCACATAATCCGATTACCCACCTCCTATTCTGGGTTACTGCTGGGTAGTCACCTAACGTGGAGCACCCACGGGGACACTCGAGGAAGAAAGAGAAGCTACTCACCGTAGTAACGGTGGTTCTTTGAGATGTGTCCCCGTGGGTGCTCCACTACCCGCCCATCCTCCCCGCTCCGGATCTCTGTTAGTGTTTTGCAGGAGCATCCGAGGTGGTTGGTCCAGGAACTGGCGGAGACCGGATCGTGCACCTGGCCGGGAGCACGCGAGGGAGCTGCGCACACCAGCGCATGCGCAGTCCGGCAGAAACTGCTTGGAAGATCCGACCTGCGGCACCGGGCGAGCCCGACACCTAACATGGAGCACCCACGGGGACACATCTCGAAGAACCACCGTTACTACGGTGAGTAACTTCTCTATCACAACTGCTTTACAAAGGTGAGAAGAAAAGCAACAGGACAGTCTGCAAAGCATCTTCAGTGCCCGTATGCCAGACCAGGGAGCAGGGAGGAGGAACACGGCCAGGGCTTCAACCACGCTCCCCTGAGGCCCGGCTTCCCTTTCAGGTGACAGAGGAGACTGTCACCACAACTCAACGCACTACAGCCAGCCAGAAGGCAGTGGCTTCTATGGGCTCATGGTGCTCAGGTGCAGAATATCCCCTGGCCCTGCCTGCTGTGTCCGAATGCCCTCTCACCTCCAGCGCATCCCCCAGCCCCACCTACCATCTTTGGGCAATTTGAAATGGCCCGTGGGGCCCCACATGCCACCCCCAGCAGCACAGCGGAGCTTGGACAGCTTTCAGCTGCTCACCCCGCACAGCTGCTGGCTTGTCCCTGCGACCCCTAGGCAGGGAGGGTCTCTGAGCACTATCCGCACCCTGAGTGCACCAGCAGCCAGTAGAAAGCTGTGAGGCTGGTGCCTGTGGGCAGAAGAGTGCTGAGACAACCCACGTCCTCTGCCCCCACCCTGAAGGCTCAGTATCAAGCTATTCCAATGCAGAGGGAAGATAGGAGCCACAGGCTACGTCTACACGTGAAGCCAACATCGAAATAGCTTATTTCGATGTAGCAACGAAATAACGTCTACATGTCCTCCAGGGCTGGCAACGTCGATGTTCAACTTCGACGTTGCGCGGCACCACATCGAAATAGGCGCTGCGAGGGAACGTCTACACGCCAAAGTAGCACACATCGAAATAAGGGTGCCAGGCACAGCTGCAGACAGGGTCACAGGGCGGACTCAACAGCAAGCCGCTCCCTTAAAGGGCCCCTCCCAGACACAGTTGCACTAAACAGCACAAGATACACAGAGCCGACAACTGGTTGCAGACCCTGTGCCTGCAGCATGGATCCCCAGCTGCCGCAGCAGCAGCCAGAAGCCCTGGGCTAAGGGCTGCTGCCCACGGTGACCATAGAGCCCCGCAGGGGCTGGAGAGAGAGCATCTCTCAACCCCCCAGCTGATGGCCGCCATGGAGGACCGGGCAATTTCGACGTTGAGGGACGCGGATCATCTACACGGTCCTTACTTCGACGTTGAACGTCGAAGTAGGGCGCTATTCCGATCCCCTCATGAGGTTAGCGACTTCGACGTCTCGCCGCCTAACGTCGAAGTTAACTTCGAAATAGCGCCCGATGTGCGTAGCCGCGACGGGCGCTATTTCGAAGTTAGTGCCGCTACTTCGAAGTAGCGTGCACGTGTAGACACAGCTACAGTGAGCCAATGAGTGAGTCTTCACCAGGGGCTTTTTAGCTATCTATAAACCAGAAGGGAAATACACAAAGGCACAGAAAGAGCAGCACATCACCAACGACACAAACCTAGGAACAGAGCGAGTGTGTAGGGACCAAAGCCAGGATCGAGCTTTAGCCGCCAGAGACTGTTAGCGACAGCCAGAAGAGCTTCTGCAAAGAGGTCAGACCAAAAAGGAAGCTCAGGGACCTATGGAGCAGTCGGCCTGTCTTCGATACCGGGGACCTGCAGCATTGGATCACACAGGCAAGTTGTGAGTACCTGGAGGTTAAAAGGCTGATTGTCCGCAGCCAGCGTGGATGTACCGGGAATAAATTAGGCCACACCAGCTTGACTTTCTTCTCTGACAGTCTAACTGATTGGATGCAAGGGGCAATGCGGTGGTATAATGTACCTGGGCTTCAGCAGAGCTTTGGGCAGACTCCCACAGGACATTCAGAGAAGTAAGATGGAGACATGAGGACCTGACAGAGCTACCATTACGTGGACACATAAATGGTTAAACAAGCACGTGAACAGAGTAACTGTGAGTGGGAAGATGTCAGATGGAGAGAGATCTCAAGGGGGGTTCCCCAGGGCTCTGTTCTGGATCAGGTGTACTTTGGTCTCTTTATTAATGACCAGGATGCAGGAACAGAGAGCACACGGATCAGTCAGCAGGTGGTAAAAAGCTAGGGCTTTGCCAATACTTGGGAGGAGAGAGCTAAAGTTCAGAGACATCTGGATAAACTGGAGAACTGGGTTCTAGACAATACAAGGAACTTCACAAAGACAAATGCTGAGCTACACTCAGGGAAGAAAAACCCAATGTACAAGCTCAGAACTGGAGTGAACTGGCTTGTCAGCAGCACTGCTGAAAAGGATCTGCGAGTTATTGTGGATTGCAACCTCACCTGGAATCAGCAATCTCCACAGCAGCCTGGGAGGGTGAATTAAGTGATGTTAACTCAGGGCTTTGAAAACATATGGTGCTACGTGAATGCTAGTTATTGTCATCAGGCCAAAAAGCACATCCCCCAGGGGACTTCCCCAGTGTATGTCTGGAGTGCTAGCACATGCTGACCCCAAATAAACAGCTCATCTCCTCTGCATACCAAAAGTAACTCAGGACAGGTACTGCACTGCTCGTACCACCCGTGTGAAACAGGCGCTGTCGTGCGAATGCTACGTAGTGGGTACATTCCTTGTGCTGCATTGCTGGCCTCAAGAGATCAACAGTCACAAGTCAGATGCTGAAAAGTCACGAGATTGGCTCCACAAATAACGAGATCTACAACCATCATCAAACTCTTTTCACTTCCCCCGTCGGCCCCGCCTTTCCAGCAGTGTGCGTGTGGAAGTCCCCTCAAAGCTGTCCCTGTGGAAATGGAGAGAAGGGGTGGGTTAGGCACCTGCTCATGGAGAAAAGGAGGCGTACGTATGGTAAGTTCCTGTGCAGAGGTCTAAAAGAAGCACTCAGTGGAAAGTTATAATGTGATAAATTAAATATAAAATGAAAAGCCCTATTTCATATGACTTTAGAAATACACTGTGTGAGACCCGCAAAACGGAGCTGGAACATGAACAATGAACATGCAACAAACACAAATCACTCTCCCCATGGATCAAGTTTTCCAATTATTCTCAATAAAGATTTACAGGAGCTGAGAAGATCTTTACAGGCAAGAATATCTTTTAAAACGTCAACTGCCTTTCGGGAGCTCTATGTTTCACTGCGGTAATTACATTAATAATCCCTAAGTATTATTTTAAAATAATCAATTCTGTCGCATTCAGAGTATTTCAGAAATCATTCAGAATCATTCTCCTGTCCTTGTGTTATTTGCTAACTACCTATATCCAGTAATTGCAATAAATTATGTAATTTTTTAAACAAAAATCTCACTTAATTCTCTAAATAACTAAAAATTATTCTGGTGTAATTCCATTATTCTCTCCTCCTGTAGCCCCTGCAGCTTCTCACCTTCTTTGGCCGCCCCAATCTCCTCCATCAGCTCAGCTCCCCTAATTGAAGCTCCCCATATCACTCTTCCCCACCCCCCCACCCCCAGCCAGCTCCCTCAGTTGCACCTCTGCTCCTCCTGGGGTTCTCTTGCCTCTCCCCTGCAGGCCTAGGAGGCTACAAGGGGCAGCTCCAGAGACCCCACACCAGGCAAGCTCCAGACCCTCAGGAGCCCCTCACTCACAGAATGGCTCCACTGCACGGTGTGCTGCTGCTTAGGAGCTGTTTATCCTGGGGAAGAAAGGAAGAGCCACAGCTTTCGGGACCGTGCCCCCTGGCAGGGAGGGGGCAACTAGGGAGGCACTGCTAGGGTAAGAGTGCCAGGAGCTGGGCCATGTGCCAGCCCATGGGGGGTGGGAATCACCCTGGGTTGGAAGCAGGGCCCTGGACCAGGAGTCACAGAGGCCACGTGTGTTGCAGGGCACCTGGTGCCCTTTATGGTAGAGGCGGGAAAGCTGAGCTGTCATGAGCAGACACGGGGAGGGGGAGCCAGAACTGGGGCTGGGACATGACTTCTCTTTGGCTCCCAGCCCAATTGATACAGCCTGTGCTCCTGGTGTCCCCCGACAGGCCTGGCTGGGGCTGCCCAGCAGGGCTCATGTGCACGTTTCCCATCTGTGGGCAGAATAAATTTTGCTATCTGCACCAAGCCATGTGCGGATGTGCACCACCTATAGAAACAAAGGCTGCTGGCTGTGGGGGCTCTGCCAATCAGCTGGTGGCACCTGACTCTCTCCTGGGTGGCCGCCCAAGTGCTCAGTTTACAGGGAACACTGGTGGCCAGTGTGAGAAGGGAGGGCAATGGCCAGCACAGACCCGCTGCATTCCAACCCTGTCGCTCCCCTTTGGTCTGAACCGCTGGTAGCAGAAAGGGAGCAGCCACTGCCCTGAGCCCCAGGGCTTCGTCTCCCAGCAGCGCACAAGGCAGATGATGCCTGAGCCAGATGGATGGCAGGGCGGTGGCACGTATCTTTGGCAGTCAGCTGGACTGCGTGGAAAATTGTTCAGAGCGTCTGCTTAAGCCTACGCCTTTCAGCGGGGGGTGAAAATTATAACCAGCGAGCAGCTCTGGAAGTTATTTAAGAAGCTCCCAGGACCAGCTTCAGGTCTCTCTCGTCAGCCAGCCAGCCAGCCAGCTGGGAGAATGTCAGACAGCGCCGCAGCAAGATGCCTAGTAACATGCCAGGGAAAGGAGGTTAAGAGGTTCAGTTGCCTTCCAGCCGCACAGATGGCATGTTATCCAGTGAGGGTACCACAAGGTCTGGCTGCTCATTTGTAAAGCTTTTAATGAGATGGATGGCGAGTGAAAACAACTGGGATGGGGGCGGTCATTCTGGGCCCGAAATGTCATTCTCGGCATTCGTTTGTGGGCTCATCAGTTTTGCATCCAAACATAAACACCTAAATTGTTTCATAGTATGATGTGAAAACTGAGCTTCCAGCTATGAAGAGTTTTTATTTAATCCCTGCGCTGGGGCTTTGTGACAAAAGGAAAACCTCCAAGTCTAAGGTTAATGCACCAGCTGAGTGTCTCTTAGAAATGCGCACTGCTAGATGTATGGATATGACTTGAATAAAAAATGTAATCAAAGATCATCTCTTCCTGTTTTACAAATTCAAATTTTTCACTTCGCAAATGTGCCATTAGCCCAGTGGGGCTGTTTGCAGGGTAAGATGGAAACTGGCTGGGCCTGAGCCATGTGTGGTCCTTTACACCAGTGCAAGGGGTGTAAAAGGCCACCAGATCAGCCTGGAAATGTTTATATCCATGTTGCACGGGCGTATGTGCCTGTACAAGGCATGGAACAGCGGGGAATCTGGCCCTCAAGTTTTTCAGCATTGATTTTCATTGCAAATATGTTCGCAGCCAGAGCTAACAAACTGCTTGTGGGCACCATGCTGCAGCCCATGGCCTATGTTGCCTGATGCCAGTTAGATGCAGCGGGGCAGATCGTGGCGATCAACAAATCTCGGTGTAAGGAATGTGCCAACAGGAACGCAGTGCTGCTGAAGGCTGGGAGGAATGTGTCTCCCAGAGATCATTTGCATGAGAATGCAAAGGTGTGCATATGTGATACCTTGCAAACAAAGGCTGATATAGCAAGGGAGGTGGCAAGGAAGCAATGAGATTTTGTCTATTGTAAACCCATTGTTGTAAAATCACAATTTATGCTAATACTCAGTATAAGAATCGGGAAATCTCACCAATGCTCCAAGTTGTTGTGGGGGACAGGGCAGTCGTCTGTATAAGACATGGATTACATAGGGCTCCCTGGTTTAAAGCATTGTAAAACAGAAGGGGGAGCGCTATGGGATGAACCAGCTAGCTGAGTGCCTTGGCCCTGCCTAAGCCTTGGTCATAGAGCTATAAGCCTGGTTTGACTAGCCCTCTCCACCTGTTAAAAGATAGAGCTGGATACTGGTGGTTTTTATGAGACTCCACTTTGGTTTCTACTAAGAGCTGAAACCCCAGAGTGGCAGCTGCGGCCCCTGACAGCTGAAATCACAGGGTTTTGCCTCTGGCCAAACTCATGGCAGGCAGCTGGTAGGAGGATAAGCAGCTGACGGACGGTGCGACCGACACAGACGGTAAGAGGAGCAGCGGGCGGCACGACTGGGGGATGGCTGATAGCAGGAGCAGCGGACGGACAGCATGACCGGTGGACAGATGGTAAGAGGAGCAGCGGACGGCGTGACTGGGGGATGGCCGGTAGGAGGAGCAGCGGCGGACGGATGGCGCGGCTGCCCGGTAGGAGCAAGCAGAACGCTGGGCCAGCACAAAGGTGGCATTGTCTCAGGTTCCATGAGGGAATGCATCAGCGAGAGGTGTCAGTGCCCACACGGACTGGACCAAGCTGTAAGTGGGGCATTTGAATTTGGGGTGTGGAGAAAGTTGGGAGTGTGGATTGGCTGTTTGTAGTGTTGGACTGGTGAGCCTAAGAGGCCAAGGACATTGCTCAATGCATTTGAGCTGGGACAGTTACTTGAGGATTGGTTATGAACTCTGGGTGTGGTGTTTTCCCAAGCTCATGCTAATCGACCTTCCTGCCTCTTTTATTAAAAGTCCTTTTCTACACTCAGACTCTGTGCTGGCGAGTGGGGAAGCATTGCCTCGCCGAGGCGCCCAGGGTGTGTGAAGTTCCCAGGCTACTGGGTGGGGGCTGGAGCCGGTTCTGTGTGAGATGGATGAAAAGGAACCCCTAGATGTTGAACCCTGCCCTGGTTGCTGCCGGATTCTTCCAGCAGAAGGGTTACATCCACGTGTGTCTCTCCCCACCGTCTGCCTGTTGCAGAATGTCTCCCACGAACACTCTTACCCGCAGCGCTTAGTCACTTCTGGTTCCTGCTGCTGCTGGAAAGGGGGCACGAGGGGAGCGTACTGCAGCGTGTCAGGACGCTGCCATGAGTACGTACATCTGGGCTGGAAACAGGCGATGAGATCTGATTTGATTTGATTTCATGGGGGTGGGGATGGCTGCTCTGACCTTTTCCTAAGCTGGGCCCCTCTTGGCCAGCCAGAACCACTGACTGTCCCACCCCATGCTCCAGCAAGGACCAGAGGCAGGATTCTCTCCGACAAGACAGCCAGCGCCCAAGGAGCTCAGGGAGAGTCTTTCTACAGATCTCAGCAGGGCTGGGATCAGTGCTGAAGCACAGCCACTCTGGAATGCTCTGCTTGGACGTCTGCCTGGGCTCTAACGCTCTGTCTGCCAGGCCCTGGCTCACGACGCTTTCTCGTTTCTGTTGGGAGCATTATCTGCTTTATCTCCGGTCTGCGTCGGGGGGAGGGGAGGAAGCTCGGCACACGGCCCTGGAATTTTTGTACGGCTTTGGGATGTTATTTATTGCAATTTTGAATTAACCCTTCTGGTGCCCTGCAGCTCTTTGGAACAAGAACTCCACCTAACAAGCTGTGCTCATCCCCGGTGCTCCCCTGGGATTCCTCACTCCAGCATCAGCCCTGGCTGCAGCCAGAGGTCAATGGAGCTGGGACGTCACAGGCCAGCCATGTGCCTTCACACCAAACCAAGAGCTTCAGTTTAGTTCAAGGAAAACAACGGAGTGAAAGAACCAAGCCAACTCTCCCCGGGGCGGGCCAGCAAGTTAGGTGGCTGGGCGACCCACTGGCCCGAGGCAGCCGCTCTCTGCACTTTGGGTGAGATCTTGGAAATGGATGGTGCAAAGGCCTGTCAGCCCCAACCCTGCATCTGGAGCTCAGGGCTGACCACAAACAGGGGAGCAGTCACAGGCCTCAGCTCAGAAACAGGCGCTCCCACGTCTGTCCTTCTTACTTGTGCAACTTTAGCCGGCGACTGGCAGAGCCGTGACCTCTGCAATGCGGGTGCTGGCCAGGCTGCCAGGCGAAGGAGAGCAAAGGATGGGTTTAACCCTTTCCATCCTGAATGAAATGCTGTTGCAGGCATGTAGGGTTTGTCCACGCTGCAGTTAGATGTGGTGACAGACCTGGACCAGCTAAGGAGGGCTCACAGGACTTGGGCTCAGGGGCTGTTTAACGCAGCCCCTCTCACCGTGCAGGGTCCAGAGCTGGACTCCAGCCTAAGCCCAAACACCTACACTGCAAGCCTGAATCAGCTGGCCTGGGTCAGCCGTGTGGGTCTAAGAGCGGTGTCGACAGACCTCTCAGTGACGAGAAGGGCCCTCCTGGCCCACACGCCCAGCATGGCTGGTGCTTGTTTCAGCCTCTCCATGCAAGGCCACCTGGGCACAGTCTGGTGCGAAAGTCCCCCCGCTACCGCCCTCACTGAGGAGTGACTGAGGACCTTCTGCATCAACAGCCCATCAGTTCCAGAGTCCCTCTGCTGGCTGCTAGCAGCAGGACGCACTTTGGAGCCACATCTGGACCCGACACAGTTTGAGTGGCCTGCGGAGTCCAGCAGCATTACAGTTACGTGTGACCCATGGGCCACCTGCAGCCCAGCAGGGCAATCGGCTGGTGGGCCGCGAGAGCATGTTTACACTGGGTATCTGCGGTTTGCTCGTCCTGGCCATGGGAGCTGCAGGAAGCGGCGCAGGCCACAGGGACGTGCCGGCAGCAGGCAGTGCAAGCGGCAGGTGACTGTGCTTGCTGACACTCCAGGGCACGGTTCTGGTGAGTGGGGCTGTTCTCAAGGGGTGTGGGTGTGCTCTGGAGAGCCTCAGAAATGGGGCTCGTGCAAGCAGGATTGCTTTTTGCATGCTGAGTCCCACAGAACTTCAGCTGTGATTAACACCAGGCGTGTCTAATGTGACTTTTAACCATGGGGCTGCTTGCCTCTCAGGGTGTGTTGCTCCTGGTGCAAGCCCTGTTCTGACCGTCCTGCGGAACTGTAGAGGCAGAACATGAGGGTCCCACAGGGAACTTCAGCAAGACAAGCGTGTGTGCGTCTGTAGAGGAACACACATCGGGACTTCATCCAGCCAAAGCAAAGCAAACCTTCACGGGGCCCCTTCTCCAGCCTCTTTCCCTTCCCCCACCTCGCTTTTCCTCTCCCTCGCCTCCGCCCTTGTTTCCCACCCCACCAATGCCTCTTCGGAGCTCCTGCTCCTCCCCGAGCTCCTGCCTGCCTTCCCAGGCATGTCCTTATGCAACTTGCTGACCCCACTTCCCAACTGTCTCTCCCCCTCCACTGCCTGGTCCATGTTAACTGTGAGCTCCTCAGGGCAGGAACAGCCTCGTCGCCTGCGGAGCGATGTACCAAGCATGTGTAGTACTTTCTGCCACTGATACACTCCAGCCCAGCATCCCACCAGACAGAGAGGCGTGACCCTGGCAGCTGAAAGCCTGGGGAGGGCCTGCCCTGGAGAATCCACAACAGAACCCACCTGGGTCACATGGGCACTTGGTCACTGACCCTCTGAGGTGTTTGGAGTCCCACTAGGATGCTGCCCCCACTCACCCATTCTCTGCCCTCTGCCCTCTCCTGGTACCTGCCCAGGGCGACCCAGAGGGCCCCAGCCATGTCCCAGTCCCAGCCCCAGTGCCAGGCTTGCTCTGCTATAAATCAGATGCTTCTTTGGCAGCTGCAGCAGGAAGTAAGGAGCCAGCACAGGTTAGCTACGGATGAAGTTCTCCACCCCCATCTCTGCCGGGAGCGGTCGCTCAGCAAGGAGCGGTTTGGTATAAATCACAGGGGTCTGAGCACAGACCATGGGCCATGGAAAGAGAATGCAAAGAGACGCAGTGCATGGAGGGTCCCACGTTGTCCCTGCTTGAACCTACAGGCTCGAAGGCCTTGGGGAGGGCAGCCAGGTACTCAGGGCCAAGGGAAGCAACGTACAACCTGCCAGGTTCCAAGCCTGTTGCCCTGACCCCACGGAGGGCAGCGGAGGGCAGCTGGGAGGGACGCTTGACATCTGGACTGATGGGAGGTCAGGGTGAAATGAAGGGGGTGGCGTGACACCAGCCAAGCAAGCTGAGGGTGGCTTTGCCTCCTTCTCCCTGTTTCTGACAGCTGAGCCCTCCCGGCCTGCAGCAGAGTGGGACAGGCTGGAGTGAATCCCACCGAAGGGAACACCACTGGAAGGCTGCCAGAGCAACTGCCTGACGGGCTGGTTGTCATGTGACTGGATTTTTATGTTGAATATGGAAGTCGTTTTACGCACCCATTGTATCTATTGGCCCCAAGCAGGGTGCTGGGTGTGGGCGGGTGTGAGGTGTGTAATGAAAGCTGATGATGCCCTGAATCTGTGTGTGCTACTTTTATGTTTGTGTCAGGCTGGTAGGTAAAGTTACAGATTTTAGCTATGTAACTGTCATAGAAAATCAAAACAAAAAGCAGTCAAGCAGCACTTTACAGACTAGCAAAATGGTTTATCAGGTGAGCTTTCGTGGGACAGACAGACCCACTTCTTCAGACCATAGCCAGACCAGACCAGACAACCAAAAACAGTGAGCAAGGAGGACAAATCAGAAAAAGATAATCAAGGTGAGCAAATCAGAGAGTGGAGGGGTTGGGGGGGAAGGTCAAGAATTAGACTGAGCCAAGTATGCAGACGAGCCCCTATAGCGACTCAGAAATATAGAAAATGTCATAGAAATATAGAAATATAATATATATATAATATAAATATATATAATATATAGAAATATAGAAAGTGTCATAGAAAATGTTTCTGTGCTGAGCTTCACAATAGGAGGTGTGAATTCAGCCCCAGCCAGGACATTGGGTTAAACAATGGGGTGGAAACCAGATGCTCAGACAATCAAATCCACATCTCAGAAATGTGGGACTTGTCACTGGGATGCAGCCCACCTGTCAGTTGACCTGGGCTGAGCAAAGGAACTGCAATCAGATACCCAAACATCCATTCCACCTGCCATATAAATGACTGGGGCGTGCTGGCCAAACCAGTAACGAAGGCCAGATGACTTTGATCCTCAAGGACCTGATGGGGAGAAGAAAGGGCTTCATCCCTGGGCACAAGAGAGAGCCATCAGGTGGACCTAGCAGCATCCATCTTGGGGAGAGAAGCCTTTTGTCCCCGTCCCAAGGATCCATGTTCCAGCATGCTAATTCCAGCTGGACAGATCTACAGTTCTCCAGTAGCTAACACTATGAACCCTGGAATGTAATCTCAGAAACTTTCAAGAATCAGCAGATAACATCTCTGGCTCCATCAGTAGCTGTAACTGAGGTGTGTAAAGTGTCCCAGCAGCAGTTTTTCTCTCAGACCCTGTTTTTTCTTTTTTGTTAATAAACCTTTAGATGTTTAAGCTTTCATGTGGTGATTTGGGTCAGACCCAAGTAGATATTGACCAGGGACTGTGGTTGGACCCTTTGGGGTCCAGAAGAATCTGGGTGGAGTTGGTGAAATAGGTTTAAGAACCACTTGCCGTAGCTGGGGGTTGTTGGTCTGGGCTGGTGCAGCACCTGGGAAGTCTGTGGGTTTGCTTGTGTGGCTTCTGGCTGGCCAGTGGGGCTGGCAGAGGTGGTGTTGTGGCTGGTGGGATTTGCCTTAGTGAGAAGGAAACCCCAGCCTGGGGCTGTGAGCGGCTCAGATTTGAGCAAAGATACTCTGGGTTGATTTCTCTAGCTGTGCCCAGAAACCCCGTCCTACTGCACAGGTTTCCTCCTGGCTTGTGTGCAGTTGTTTCTCAGGCAAGTGGTGGAATAAGCAACTTGTGCCCAGGGCTCTGTGCTCAGTGGGGAAAGCAGTGAGGAGTTTGCAAAGCATTGGTCTGGCCTGAGTTTAGCCCCTTAAGTGCCCTGGTAGCGTTTCTGCTGTAACCCACAGTCTGCCCTGAGGGGGCTGCTCTCTGCTGTGCGTTTCCCTGAACTTTGTCCAGGTTGAAGAGCCAAGCGGCCCCACAGCCCGGGGGTGAGCACGCAGTGCATGTCACACCTCCCGCCAGGACAGCGGCTCTGGTATGCAGCCGCAGCTTTCAGGGCTTGTTTCTTCCACCCCCCCACCCCGCACGAACAAGCTGCTGTAGCGTCTGGGTTGTGGGATCACTTGCAGGCCCCTGGGGTGGCTCTCTGGCCTGTGCTCTGCAGGAGCCCAGATGAGACGCTTGCAGTGACTGCTTCTGGCCCTGGGGAAATCTAGGCCTTCCTGAAGCTAATGGCAAAATGCCAGTGGGGGCAGAGGTTCCCCCAATGCATCCTGGATTGCTCAGAAGGCCCAAAGCAGCTGGAAAGCCCCCTCCTGGGACAGGGGAACCTGCCAGGTGCAAAGCCAGCATGATCAGCCCCGGTCCTGGTTCCTGCAGCACAGGGCCATTCCAGGGGAGTATGGTGCAGCCAGACACTTGGTAGTGCCATGGCCTTGGTCTGTCGCCTGGTCTTGGAGGCCCAGTGGTTCTGCAGTAATCTAGAGCAGCTCTTTTTCTGTTATCCCAGCACCTGGACAGCTCCAGCATCTCTCAAAGAGTTGGGGATCTTGGGGTTGTAATACGATGGGGTTCCTGGGCACAGCTAAGGGAACCAACCCTGGGTATATCTGCTTAAATCTGGGCCACTTACAGCCCCAGGCTGGGATTTCCTTCTCACTAAGGCAAATCCAACCAGCCACAAAAGTACCTCTGCCAGCCCCCACTGGCCAGCCAGAAGCTACACAAGGAAACCCACAGATTGTCCAGCAGCTACTCAAGCCCAGACTGACAGCCCCCTGCTCAGGTGAGAGGTTCTTAAAACCTATTTCACCAACATGCCAAAGATTCTTCTGGGCCCCAAAGGGTCCAGCCGCAGTCCCAGGTCAATATATACTTGGATGACCCAAACCAGCATGTTGTGCAAACCCTTTAGAATCTAAAATCTAAAGGTCTGTTAGCAAAGAAAGAACAGGGTAAGAAAGAAAAATGGTTAAAGTGACACATTACATACATCAGTTACAGATAATAATGCAGCCAGCGATGCTGTATGCTGATTCTTGAAAGTTTGTGAAAGTCCAGCCCCTAAGGGGTAACGAGTCCAGGTTACGTAGTCTAGGTTACTGGGGCACTGGAGAACTGAAGACCTGGAACTGGAACCAAGATGGTCACTGCTAGGGCCATCGTATAGTCTTCCATGTGAAGGGAAAAACGTCCTTTCTCCTTCCCATCGGGCACTGGTGGGTCAGAGTGACCTGACCCAGGTGGGCCGCTGTGGCAAACTGCCATTTATTGCTGGTTTTGCCAGCACGCCCCAGTCCATTTTCATAGAATGTGGAATGGACGTATTTCAATTCCAGTGCTCAGCCCAGGTCGCGTGACCAAGGTGGGCGGCTGAGGCACTTTATTGTTGGGTACATCCCAGGGGAAAAGTCCCAAATTCCTCAGACATGTACTGGGTGGCTGAGTCTTTGTTTAGTCCATTATCCTGGCTGGGGGAGGCGATCACACCTCCTACTGTGAAGTTTATCACTAAAATATTTCTAATACGGCTCTAGAGCCAGTATCTATAACTTCACATACAACCATGGCACAGATGCACAAGTAACATAGATAGACTTGGGGCATCACCAGCTTTCAGCAGACACCTCGCTTGGCTCCCGGCACAATATTTGGTGCCAACAGATACAATGATCACAGAAATGGCTTCCATATCCAATTTGAAAATCCAATAACGCCATGGGGCGGAACCAGCAGAACCCCAGCAGCTCCGCTGCTGAAAGAGCTGATGTGACCCTGGGATGCTCGGAGAGGGTCGAGAGGCTTTCCACGTCTGTAGCTGTCCTCAGTGCGACTGCTGCTGGGGCCCCGTGTCTGCCCTGCTGCCCACCATTCAAGCAGGCTGCTGATTAATCGGCGACAGCTCGGAGTTGAGCACGAGGCGTGATGCAAGCGGTAGAATGCCAGGAGCTCACCCTGCACAGCTTAGCAAGGAGAAAGTTACGGTGTGAGTTGGTTTCAGCCTGTCAGTCTCTGCCAGGGGAACAACAGGCGCCACTGGGCTCATCAGTCTAGCGGGGGAGGTCTGGCACCATCCACTGGCTGGTGGCTGGAGCAAGACACGTCCAGAGTGGAAATAAGCGGTGTATTTTGAACCGTGAATGTAACTCAGCAGAGGGACAACTTACCCAGGGTCCGCGTGGGGGAGCTGCCATCGCTGACGGCTGGTCAGTCGAGGCTGGGGTCTGTTGCTTGACAGCTCCTCTCTGAGCACGTGGGCGCGGGTTTCCAGCCTGCAACACAGGAGCCAGACTAGCTCACTGTGGAGTCTATGTCCCTCTGAGGGAGCAGAATGAGGCCTTAGCCCCTCGGCCACATACTTGGGTCTGGCACCAACCGCAGCTTGGCTGGAGTTGGGACGCTGGCCCTCAATCCCAGCCAGTGAAGGGTGAAGGGGGAAAGAGGCCACTGGGCCAGGGGCTGGTGGGTAAGAGAGGCCCCCTGGACCTGAGAGGAGACCGAGGGAGCTGGTGAGTCAGAGCTGCCCACAGAGGAAAGGAGAGAGGGGAGCTGCAGGGGAGAGCTGGCCCAGAGCCCCGGGAAGCGCTTGTGCGGAGGCCTGTCCCCCGAGGCAGAAGGGGAAGGCTCAGCCTGGTGAGAGGAGCGGAGCCAGACGTGGTGGGCTGGGCTGGGCCTGGCTGGACACTCCTGGAGCAGAGGCAGGACTCCCAGGCAGGGAGGCTGCAGGCATTCTGCGCTGACGGCCTGGCAGCTGCAGGACAAGCCCTGTGAGACACATGGCAGTTGAGAGGCCTGTCAGGTGGGCCCAGGAGCACAGGCTGGGGAGCCGTGGGTGAGTGGGTAGCAGCCCCTGGGGGCAGGGAAAGGGGGGATTCCTGGGAACAGGGGTCCCACAGGGGGACTGAAGGGTTGCTGCTCCACAGCCAGGGGATTTGTGGAGTTGTTTTGACTGTGAATCACGGCATTTTATGTGACTCAAAGGCTTTGAATTTGCTGCTATGATAGACAATAGTCCTGTGTTTGGGCCGTACCAAAGGGAAACTGAGGCAGGTGTGATAGGGGGCTGCTTGAAGGCGCTCCTGTCGGGGTGGCTCTCTGACACATCTGGTTCCTCTTAGGTCTACCTCCTTGAACTACCCAAATAACCTCCTTTTCCTCTGCGTTTATGGCCCTAGCCTATATTTAGGGACTGTTCTCCGCTCTGCACTCGTGCTTTGCTTTCTCAAACTTTCCTTGTAAGGCGGGCTCTGCACCCCTGGCCCTTTGCACAGCTCTTCTCTCAGTTCCCTCAGGTCTGGCCTTAAAGAAGGGCTCAGAAGGCAAGGCAGGGATGAAATCAATAGGTAGCAGGTTTAGAACAAACCAAAGGAAGTCTTTCTTCACACAGTGCACCGCCAACCTGTGGAACTCCTTGCCACAGGATGTTGTGAAGGCCAAGACTGTCACAGGGTTCAACAAAGAGTTAGATACATTTGAGGACAAGCCCATCAATGGCTTCTTCGCCAGGCTGGGCAGGGAAGGTGCCCCCAGCCTCTGTTTGTCAGAGGCTGGCAATGGGCGACGGGGGAGGGATGGCGTGATGATTGCCTGTTCTGTTTGCTCCTTTGGGGGCTCCTGGCATTGGCTGGTGTCAGCTGACAGAATACTGGCCCAAAGGTCTGACCCACTGTGGCTGTTCTTCCGTTCGTTGAACACTGCACCTGGACGTCTCTGCCCTGTGCCGACGTGAGTTACGATAGGCCCTTCCAGAGACTCTGGTGCCACACGGAGAAGTAGTGAAAGCAGATGACTTTGAGTCTGTTCTGCTCCTGCACATCACAGGGTATGTTGTTCTTCCCTTCATCTTTATTGCAAAGGTCCAGCAACACCTGCGGCTGCTCACCGCCCATGTGGACACCAGGAGAAATGCCCCACAGGGCCCATGCAAGGGGCAGGGGGCGCACTGGCAATGCTCTGATGTCACAGAGGGGGGCCTGAGCTTACGCAGCAGCAGAGAGTGTGGAAGTGGTGAACTCCTAAATCTTTCCCATGCTGCTCGTTCTGCTTCTGGGCACCTTGCTCAGGAGCGAAATAATAAAGCAATGTGGAGATACGCCTGTCTCACGGAGCTGGAAGGGACCTTCCTTCAGAGGTCATCGAGTCCAGTGCCTGCCCTCATAGCAGGTCTTGTCACCATCCCCAACAGTTTTTTTGAGCATATTTGCCCCAGGATTGGACACACAACCTGCTTTTAGCAGGCCAATGCGCAGACCTCTGAGCGATCACCAAACATGAGTGTGAGTCCCTGCTCTGCTGTGACCTGGGGCATGTCACAGGGTCTTTGTGCCTCAGTTTCCCATATCTAACTGGGGGTCAAAAACATAGAAGGCCCCTGAAATGGACACCCAGCACAGTGGGCCCCTGTTAGTTGAGGGCCTTTTGGTGCTGCCATAATGTCCATAATAGTGAAAAACAATAACTTTGTGACTTCCATGCAAATGGGCTAAGTGAGAAGGGGAGAAAGACACAGAGAGCAGTGAGCTCGGCACAATGAGAGCATGTTCCACTAGGTTACCAGGGGACGTTGTCAGCTTCTTCCTGCCCATGGTCATGTTCATGCAGTGCCTGCAATGGCCTGAGATTGTAAAACACAAGTGCTCTCTGGAGGAAACCTGCTGTGACTTGCACTGAGACTGCAGCCAGGAAAAGTCCGTGGGACTGGATTTGACATGCTGTGGTTTGGCACTTACTAATATAACTGCGGGCCAGAGACACTGCACTGGGAGAGGCAAGAGAGAGCTAGGAGCCTCGTCCATTCATTTCTCTCTGGTGACTTCACCAAGCGATGTCTCAGCCTGGGCTTCCTGGGCACAGCTGGCAGGCTCACCTGCAAAGGAGATACAGGCGTGACTCCTGGAGAGGGAACTCTTGGCTCTATCATGTTCGCTGCTGGTTCGAAAGGCCCCATTAGGGATTTCAGACTTAGGAGGAGCCCTGGTGATGTGGCTGCTGTCTGCATCCATTGCCAGCCCCCAGCAAAGCTGCTGGCCTCAGGTGTCTGCAGAAGGAGCTCTAGAGGGCAGGAACAAGCCCAAGCCAGCCCTGGTGCCGGAAGTGGGAGGGGACAATATAGCTGTGTCTACACGTGCACGCTACTTCGAAGTAGCGGCACCAACTTCGAAATAGCGCCCGTCGCGGCTACACGCGTCGGGCGCTATTTCGAAGTTAACTTCGACGTTAGGCGGCGAGACGTCGAAGTCGCTAACCTCATGAGGGGATCGGAATAGCGCCCTACTTCGACGTTCAACATCGAAGTAGGGACCGTGTAGACGATCCGCATCCCGCAACGTCGAAATTGCTGGGTCCTCCATGGCGGCCATCAGCTGGGGGGTTGAGAGATGCTCTCTCTCCAGCCCCTGCGGGGCTCTGTGGTCACCGTGGGCAGCAGCCCTTAGCCCAGGGCTTCTGGCTGCTTCTGCGGCAGCTGGGGATCTATGCTGCAGGCACAGGGTCTGCAACCAGTTGTCAGCTCTGTGTATCTTGTGTTGTTTAGTGCAACTGTGTCTGGGAGGGGCCCTTTAAGGGAGCGGCTGGCTGTTGAGTCCGCCCTGTGACCCTGTCTGCAGCTGTGCCTGGCACCCTTATTTCGATGTGTGCTACTGTGGCGTGTAGACGTTCCCTCGCTGCGCCTATTTCGATGTGGTGCTGTGCAACGTCGATGTTGAACATCGATGTTGCCAGCCCTGGAGGACGTGTAGACGTTATTCATCGAAATAGCCTATTTCGATGTCGCCACATCGAAATAGGCTACTTCGATGTAGGCTTCACGTGTAGACGTAGCCTATGGGAGCAGTGGCTCAACTATGTGGGACCTGGGTCCAAGGGCTGCACAAAGTGTCAGTTTCTTGGTTTCTTTCCTTGCTCTGCAGAGAGGCTGAGAATAGGAAATAAATGGGGGGCAACCGATTTGCAAGTGCAGGCTGGCCCCATACGCCCTGCCATTTCAGAGCCTGGGGAGGGCTCCTGAGCTCAACCTGATGACCTGAGGCTCCCTAGCAATTCACAGGCAAAGGTCTAACCTGCGGACCCCAGTTAAGAGCAGCTCCATCAGTCTGCATGGCTGGGAGCAGCCCTTGCAAAGGAGAGGTTCTGCCGTCTGCACCTGCCCCTGCCTCACTCAGCCTTGTTCCCAGAATGCTCTTCCTTCCTGATTCCTGCACTGGCCCTGACCTGACCACGAGGCCAGCCTGCTGCTGCTCCAGCCACTAGACATGACCACCTGCGTCTTGGCATCTGGGTCTCCCGCCGGGCTGGGTGCAGCTTCAGGAATCAGACAGTGCCTGGCTCAGCTGCTTTTTACCACCTCCATCTTGCTCAAGGCAGCCACTCTGCCTCCATTCCCTTGGCCCCCAGCGCAAGCAGCCGCAGCAGTACCCAGACCAAGCCCTTCACCCAGCCTGAGCAGCAGCTTGGGATGTAATGCACTCCCCCAGCCCAGTGCCTGCACTGCCGCAAGAGCCTGGGGGCTGGCTGGAGCAAAGGGCTGGTGCCCTGCAGTGTGCCTCCGGGATCCCCGCACTTCACAGAGTCCTCGAGCCCTGGCTCCAGGCTGAGCCCAGAGCTGTACAGTGCAATTAAACAGCACTGCATCCAGAGCCCGCCAGCCCAGGTTGGATACCATGGGCCAGCTGCAGGTTTCACTGCACCATAGACACACCCATTGGCACACGAGGGGTGAGGGACCTGACTTGCTCCCTTTCTGGAGAGCCCATGTGCAGCCTGTGAGCTACTGCTGCCCAGGCAGAGCCCGGGGGGGTTGGGGGGGGAGGAACGCAGTTTCAAGATCCCAGACTCAATAGCCTTGCTACTAAGTGTCCTGCCTGGCTGCCTGGCTGTCTCTCCCTGGATGCACGGACGCGCTGGTGGGCTTGGAGGGTGGGAGGGGTGATGTGGACCCACCATACTCGCTTGTTTGAAGTAAAGGGCTGCAGGAGCCCATGCAGCATGTCTGCTCATGAGCTCCGGGGGGGCCAGCATATCGCCAGCCCCACTGCCGGTGCGTGCTGCGCTGACTGGCCCTAGCTGCTGCATCCTGCAAAGCGCTGAGCGCAGGCACCCCGCCCCCCCGCAGAAGCCAGGGCACTTTGAGTTGCAGGATTGGACCCCAAAGTCAGGCAGCTTCCCCCATGGAACTTTTCGTTCCTCCGGAGCACCGGAGAAGTCCCAGGTGCACATCGCAGCCACCCTTGATGGTCCCTTCGGGCCTTTAAATCCGTGATTATTGGGGTTTCCAGCCAGGCAGGAGCCTGACTTTGCTTTCTGTCCCCCTGCCCTGCTGCGGTCCCTGGCCTTTCCATGCCCGAGTGAGCCTCAGATGCCCTCCCCAACCCCTGCCTTTGTCGCCTGCTCAGCACAGGGGCTGGAACGGCGCTTCACTCCAAACAGGGAACAATTAACAAGAAATAAAATATCAGTGAGCCTTGACAATCACCTGGAAGATAATAAAGAGAAAACAAATCTCTCGGGTCTTGATAACTCCTCTCAGCTCTGCAGATTTATTGTCGCCTTTTTAAATTTTAACAGCTCGCGAGGCCAATGTGCTACCTTCCGTTACATTAAAAGTTTGGCTTTTTATTCCTTAACTCGAAGCAGACGGGGAGGTAAATCACCAGGCAGTGAAAGGTTTGCGATCTGTGGGAGCGACTGTGCGAGGAAATGTATTTCACCTGCAAGACACCTCGCTCCGTGGCGGGACCACAGCCCCAGGGCAGCCACTTTTCCCAGGTCTTGTGTGTGTTCTGGGGGGCGTATGGAGGGGGATGCAGGGGGTGGGCAGAGGAACACAAAACGCACCGCTTAGGGGTTCTGAGGGGTGAAGTGCCAGGCGGGGGAAGGGAGGAGATCATCAAAAGGCCCTAATTAGATCTGAACCCTGACCTCCAGCCCGAAGAGAGTCACCTGCGTACCTCATGCTGCTCGTCAGTACTTGTGTGGACCAGCCACAAGAGGGGCACAAAAGCCCACACTGCACACGCATGGCAGGAGTGGCCCCACTGCAGCGGCCCATCACCGTGGCCTTCAGCCACGTGGCCATCGCTGGCAGAGTGCAAGACCGAGCTGAGGTGTACTTTGAGGGCAGGGCTCAGAGCCAAGGGGACCCGGTCCCTGCTCTGCCCCTCACGGCTGTCAGACCTTGGGCCAGCATTCTCAGGGATGCTGCTGTCACTCTGGGAGCTCAGAGCCAGCGCTGGCGTATCACTGCTAGTCACACAGCCAGCAGGCAGCAGCAAGGTCAGGGCATAGGCCTAGGAACTAGGTGTGAGTGGTGCTGGTGCACCCTCACCCTTTGGGCTTCCTGGCCACATGCCCCTGCTTCACGGGTTCCTGACGTCGGCCCTGGGCCCCTGCAACCTGCGGGCCCTTCACTAGGCCCGCTGGTGCCTGGAGGCTTTGCTTCCAGCTCTGGGTCCTGCTTGGCTTCTACCCCCATGTGTAGGGTCTCAGCCACTGCCCCTGGGTCCCACTTGGCTGCCAGCCCCACTGTACAGCCAATGGCCCTGCTGCTAGGCCTCACCTGTGGGGTCCCACCCCACCACCAGGTCCCGCATGCGGGATCCCAAATGCTGGTGCCAGCTCCAGGTGGCAGTGAGGGGCACAGACAGAGGTTAGGAGGTGCAGTGCAGCACCCCCACTCCCAAAGTTGTTCCTGCACCACTGTCTCAGGGCCTTTCGAACACCCTCCAGCAGCTCTGATGTGTGTTCTCCTTGTGGCCACAGCAGGGCAGCCACAGCTCTCAGCTCTTGGGGCAGTGAGACAGAGAAACTCTGCTGCCCGGCCAGGACTCTGGGGCGAAGGCTGGCTGCGTACTGTCCCCTGGCCTTTGGGTAGGTAAATTAGACCCCAGAAAGGGCACTGCTCCCTGAGTCAAAGCCTTGCTGGGAGAGCGGGCGTGGTTCTGTGCTCCAGGCTGAGTGCCCATCACAGCCCTGCCCTTCCCCCTGTACCAGCCAGGGCCACACCTCACATGCTCCGCTCTCTGCTCCCGTCTGGGGGGGCAGTTCTCTTGGCAGTATTTAAATTTGGTTTCTGCTGATAGAAGCATCGCTGACGGATGGAGCTGGGAAGAGCCCAGCTGCAGATTTATGCAGGTTCAGAGGAGAGCCACACTTGGCTGGCAGGGGCTGTTTTTCAAGGCATATCAAAATAACGTACTTGAAAGACAAAACATCATAAAGTGTGACCAGGAAACCGAGGAGCACGTTTGCTCACCTTGCTGGTCCAGCACTGCCAGTGACGGGCAATGGACCACAGTTCCCTGCAGCAGAATGGAAGTCTTTCTGAAGCAAATAGGAGTTTGATCACACTGCTAGCTGCCCACGCTATAGAAACGGAGAGGCTGAGAGTTGTGTACGACCAGCCACAAACCCTCCAGCAGGAAGAGCCGTGCCTGGCTCTGCTCTGTCACAGATCGACGTACATAGCAGCTGGTGGGGCCAGTCCAACCTGGCTCCTGAGGGGAGAGACCTCCACGCTATTGTTCCAGTGTTGGTCAAAATCTGTCTCCAAGTTGCCAGACATGAATAGCCAAACTGGATAAACAGCTTAGAAGAGCTTCTGAGCACCCGGCCACCAGACAAGACATCCCTTAACTGGGGAACAGCTGCATCTAGACCCTCGTGATCATGTTTGCGTCACACGAGGTGGGGAGAATGAGATGGACAGCTCCAGCTGTTGTAAAGAACAAGAATTCAGAGCCCAGGTCATATGTGACCAAAAACACGAGTGGCGAGTTCAATAGCAGCCAATGATCTGAGATGGTTGAGCTCAAGATCCTGACCAAAGGAAGAAAGGAGAGCAGGGGAATACAGACCCAGGACTTCAGTAAAGCAGACCTGGACTCCCCCAGGGAACTGATGGGCAGGATCACCAGGGAAGCTAGCACGGGGGAGAGAGAGGGGGAGGCACCCAAGAGAACTGCCTGTATTTTAAAGAAGCCTTATGAGGGCACAGGAACAAACCATCCTAGTGTGCAGAAAGAATAGCAGCTAGGCAGACAACCAGCTTGGCTTGACAAAGAATCTCGGGTGAGCTTAAACACAAAATGGAAGCTCACAAGGGCTGTGTCTACACGTGCCCCAAACTTCGAAATGGCCATGCAAATGGCCATTTCGAAGTTTACTAATGAAGCGCTGAAATGCATATTCAGCGCTTCATTAGCATGCGGGCGGCAGCCGCGCTTCGAAATTGACGCTTCTTGCCGCCGCGCGGCGCGTCCAGACAGGACTCCTTTTTGAAAGGATGCTGCCGACTTCGAAGTCCCCTTATTCCCATGAGCTCATGGGAATAAGGGGACTTCGAAGTAGGTGGCGTCCTTTCGAAAAGGAGCCCCGTCTGGACGCGCCACGCGGCGGCGAGGAGCGTCAATTTTGAAGCGCGGCTGCCGCCCGCATGCTAATGAAGCGCTGAATATGCATTACAGCGCTTCATTAGTAAACTTCGAAATGGCCTTTTGCATGGCCATTTCGAAGTTTGGGGCATGTGTAGACACAGCCAAGAAGTGGGACCTTGGACGCACCATTAGGGAAGAGTATAAAAACATTGCTCAAGCATGCAGGGCTGCTTCCCCACTCTGACACTCCAAGTGCAGAAGGTGGGGGCATGCAAAAACCCTAACAATGCTTTGCCTCTGTAGGCTGTGCTTAAAAAAGCTCCCCAAGGTCAGAGACTCCCTGACACTGGGAAAGAGTTTGCTGCCACCACCAAGTGAAAAAGCCCCCCTGAAAACCCAGGAAGACACACTTGGATATCTCCTCATGGAGTAAACCCCAAACTTCACACTTTCCTTAGGAGATAGCTTGGAAACAAAGCTGTAATCAGATAGCTGACCCTTTTGGCCTAGACATATACACAGACGCCCTTCTGGGACACAGGAATCAAATCATTGCCTGAAAAAGTAATTTATTCACCAAGATGAAAAAATACCCAGAAAGTACATAAGCATACTTGGTTGCTGTATATAATAAACCCAACCATTCCAGTTGGAGCACAGAGAATTACTTCCCTGGGATTCAGCTTAGAAGTTACAGAGTACCGTACAGGGGAAAAAAGTCATCAAACAGCCTGAGAAGCCTCACAGCAAATCACAAATAAGAATAACCTGATCCTGTCCAATCAAACATTTCCTTTCTCCTTACACATCTATGAGCTAATCGTGAGATGGCCAGGACAGTCACTTGATGTATTCATCCTGCGTAAGGCTTAAGCATCTTGTCTGTGTCTCTCAGCTCCAGCCCAACACAAAGACAAAGGCCCCCTTTCTCATCAGGCCACTAGTTCAGTTCAAAAAATCCCTCTTTTCTCCCATTGGCTCACCTGCCTGCTCGCCACAGAGACCCCTCTCTCTGAGTTAACACTTTACAGAACAGCATTCGTGTGTCCATATTCATTCCTGACAAGGGGTGTAACCAGGAAAGCCAAAGTGCAGTTGGAGTTGCAGGTAACAAGGGATGTGAAGGATAAAAAGAAGGTTTCTACAGCTGCATTGGCCATAAGAAGTAGGCCAGGGAAGGTGTGGGGCCAGTATTGAATGGAGAAGGGAACTTAGTGACAGATGCTGTGGAAAAGGGTGAAGTACTCAATGCTTTTTTAGTCTCAATGTTCACAGACAAGATCAGCTCCCAGACGGCTGCATTGGGTAGCACAGTATGGGGAGGAGGGGAGCAGCCCTTCGTGGGGAGAGAACAGGGTAAGGACTATTTAGAAAAGTTGGACATGCACAAGTACCTGGGGCTGGATCTAATGCATCCGAGAGTGCTGAGGGAGTTGCCTATGTGGTTGCAGAGCCATTGGCCATTGTCTTTGAAAACTCCTGGTGATCAGAGGAGGTCCTGGATAACTGCAAACAGGCAAATGTCAGGCCTATTTTTAAAAACAGGAAGAAGAAGAATCCAGGGAAGTCCAGCGCGGTCAGCCTCACCTCAGCCCCTGAAAAAATCATGAAGCAGATCCACAAGGAACCCATCTTGAAGCAGTTGGATGGAAGAAGGTGATCAGGTGCAGCCCATGTGGATTTACTGACCAGCCTCATTGCCCTCTGTGATGACATGCCTGGCTCTGGACATGGGGAAAGTAATGGACGTGATGTACCCTGACTTTACCAAAGCTTTTGATATGGTCTCCTATAGTAGTCTTGCGAGGGAGTTACAGAAGTATGGCTTGGAGGTGTGCACAATAGGGTGGATAGAAAGCTGGTTAGCTTGTCAGGCTCCATGGGTAGTGCCCAATGGCCCAATATCCAGTTGGCAGCTGGTACCAAGCAGAGCTCCCCAGGGGTCAGTCCTGGGGATGGTTTTGTTCAACATCTTCATTAATGATCTGGATAAAGAGATGGATTAGACCCTCAGCAAGTTCACAGATGGCACTAAGCTGTGGGTAGAGTAGAGATAGGGCCCAGAGTGTCCTAGACAAATTGGAGGATTGGGTTAAAAGAAATATGATGAGGTTTAACAAGGACAAGTGCAGAGTCCTGTACATAGGAGGGAAGAATCCCAAGCATTGTTACAGGCTGGGCACTGACTGGCTAACCAGCCAGTCTGACAAAGAAGACCTGGGGACTGCAGTGGATGAGAGGCTGGATATGCGTTAATGTGCCCTTGTAGCCAAGAAGGTTAATGGCATATTGGGGTGCATTAATAGGAGCACTGCCATCAGATTTTATTTTTCCCCTCTATTCAGCAGTGGTGAGGCCACATCTGGAATATTGTCCAGCTTTGGGCCCCACTCTACAGGAAGGATGAGGACAAATTGGGAGAGTCCATCCGAACACAAAGGAAGTGAGTGGGGATCTGGGTCACATGACTTATGAGGAGAGGCTGAGGGAACTGGGCTTATTTCGTCTTTAGAAGAGAAGACTAATGAGGGATTTGATTACAGTCTCTAAGTATCTGAAGGGGATTCCAAAAAGGATGGAGAGAGGCTGTTCTTGGTGCTGGCAGATGACAGAACAAGGAGCAATGATCTCAGGTTGCAGCAGGGCAGGTCTAGGTTGGCTATTAGGAGAGAGCTATTTCCCTAGGAGGGTGGTGAAGCACTGAAATGGATTACCTAGGGAGACGCTGGACTCTCCACCCTTAGAGGGTTTTTAAGGCCAGGCTTGACAAAGCCCTGGCTCAGATGCTTTAGTTGGTGTTGGTCCTGCTTGGACCAGGAGTTTGGAGTAGATGACACATGAGGTATCTTTTAGCCCTAATCTTCTATGACCTTACAAGTCTTTGACATCTACTGCTTGCTCCTCAGAAAGAACAATCAGCAGAACAACTTCTGCGGATGATGGATGCAGAACAATAAGAAGAAACCTCAAGAATTCACAACCAGTTGTTAGACCCGTCAGGAAACCCGATGGACCAGCTGTTGTGCACTCAGGCCACGTAACCCAAAAGCTGGCATCGCTCAGGGACACTTAATAAACTGATCCACACAGAACTACAGTGACAGCATGACTGTGTAACTGGCAGGTGTGGAGGACTGAAAGGGGGAAAAGTTATGGAATGTTAAACTATGTTGTACTGTTCAGCTGCAGGGTGGGTGGCACTGAGTGAAGAATAGCTCAGTTAAATGGACATCAGCCACCTCTGGCAGAGCTCATGACGACTGTGCCAGGTCGTGATGAGCTCTGCACCAGTGCAGCTCTGGTGCAGAAGAACATGCCAGGAGGCAGCAGAGTGAGGTACCACGAGTGGTCTGGCTCAGGGCAGAACCTATATCACAGCAGTGAGGCCACTGCTGGTTCCCCATTTGGCCGTTTTCTGTTGCCTGGTCTGTCCGATCACATTTAGCCCAGTGCCTGGCTAGGAGACACAGACCATCAGGCTGGGTACTCAGAGCAATGCCAGGGCATTTCAGAACCTGCAGAATGGGCCTCCTGCCTGGCAAGCTTTACTCCATGACAACAGATGGGCCTAAGTGCCCTGGGAGCAGCACGGACCGAGATAAATCCTGCTGGTTTGGCTCAGCCAGGACTCAAAAGTGGGTAAAACTCCCCATGGGCCAAATTCCACATTGTACTCAACCTCCTGCACCTCACCCAACCATGCCAGTGCAAGCCTATTCCCCTGCTGCGCTGCGCCATCCCCAGGCAGTCCCAGCCCCAGTCCCCGGCCCCACACACCGCAGCGTGCTACAGGCTCTCCTTGCAATTCCGACATTGCCCAGGGCATTCCCCCACCTTGCCCTGCTCTTCTGGCAGCTTACGGTCCAGGCTTGTGCCTGTGAACCTGCCCCTGTTCCCACACAAGGAACAGGCAGCAGTAGCTGGTCTAATCACCTTTACACTTACAATTTCCTTCCCAAGTCAAATATTAAACAAAAGCCTATGGACCATGTCCTCGGCTGATGGAAATCAGCCTCATTCCACCAAAGTACTTGGCCGTCCCCATATTTACACCAGCTAAGGGGCTTGCCCAGTGTCCAGGATGAAACGTCTCTGAGCGTTTGCCTTGATTGCATGGTGGCCTCAAGCCCAGCTCTGAAAACAAACTGTGCAGATACCTGCCAAAGTCATAGCTCCCAGGTGAAAAGCTGTAGGGAGCGGGCTCGCTCGACCCTTTGCTGTCCTAGCATGGCCAGGGCTTTCTCATTGACCTCAGCTGGAGCAGCCAGGCCAGCTCTGAGCACTTCTGGGGCACTCAGCTGGAGCCAGCCTTCCCTGTGTGTTGTCCCTGCAAAGGCAGGAGGAGTCCATCTATGTGAGGTGAGGCTGGCTGGTTCTCTGAGCCTCAGCCTTATCACAGGGCAAGTCTGTAGTTTCCTTGGATGGGTCACTCCCCTGGCTACCCCCTGGGAGTTGGCCCTGAGTGATTTGGAAATCTGGATCCCCAACAGCCAGTGCTGAGTGTGACTCCGTCCCCACATGCAGGAGTGAGAGGCGGGACTAAGTCCTTTCAAAGTAACAGAGTCACAATGACCTGAGAGGAGACCTTGGCGCACAGCGTTTTGTGACAAATCCCCCTGTAGCCCCTTACAGCCACCATCCTGCTTGTGCTCCATCTGTGCATGCAAATTCTACTGGGAACTGGGGCAGCCCCAGGCACGTCCCTGGCAGCACCGGCACCTTGGCCTGGCTCTGGGCTCCCTGAGAGTGGAAAGGAGGTGGCCCAAGTGGAGAAGCTGCAGGATTGTGTAAGTGTTGGGAGTTACTCATGGTCACAAGCAGAATGAAGAAACCTGCTCGTCGTGAGAGACTTGACTTGCTAGTAAGGCACAAAACTGGGTCGAGCACCGCCAGCTTTCCAAGTGCTTTGAGATTTTTGAATGAGACAATCTGTGTAGGGATCAGGCATTAGCACTGTTATTAGCAGTTCTGTGCTGGGCACCGGTGGCCCCAGTGTGTGCGGCATGGCGCCCCGGCAAGCGGGCCACAGATGTCACCCAGAGCAGCTGTGGCTCTTGTGCTGGGGCAATGCAAAGCACACTTTGGTGTCTGAGTCCTAGCAAAGCCAATGGGGCACATGCCCACCCAGCTGAAGCACCTGCATGTCCATTGCCTTGCTGGCCTTGCAGGGCTTGCATTTGGCCCCCAGGAGTCATGGAAACTACAGCTCCTCTCTTGCTTTTGGAAAATCCAGGGGCTGAATGGCCAAGGCAGGGTGCAGATCAGACACAGGGGGGTTCACCAGCATGCCTCTGAGCAGGATACGTGACTTGTCTCGCATTAGTGCTTTTCCCATTGCCACCACAGGTAGAGCTGCTGCAGCACAGGGCCAGTGGGAGGGGCACCACAGTGATGCTACAGCCAGGGACAGGCGGCTTTTCTTGTTGCTGGTTGTTTTCCAGACTCTAACATGAAAGAAACTCAGACAGGGACTCGCTGCCTTTTGTGTGCAGAAGACCGGACAGAGCTGATGTGTGGTGTGCTAGACCAGGGGCCCTGGGCCAGGGGGACCAGGTGTGCTAGACCAGGGGCCCTGGGCCAGGGGGACCAGGTGTAGGGCTGCTGGGGCCAGGGGAGCACCCTCTGGCTTGAAGCAGGTTCATCACAGAGGGAGAAGGCTTAAAGTTTTGTTTCCCGGCTTTCCTCACTCCACTCTACACATTGCTCCAATGTCATTGCCTGGTGTGAATGCAGAAGCTAAACCAGCATCACCACCCAGGCCAATTTCTGTCACAAGGTCTCCAGCCAGCAGAGCGTCAGACAGTTCCTGTGTCCGTCCGCTTTCCTGAATTTTCCTTCCCATCAGTGCCGGCCCCCACCCCGCTGACGTCAGTGGAAGCCGTCCCCTGATCTCAGGTACAGGATGAAGCAAACACACAGCATTCGCATTTGGCATAGCCTGTACACCAGCCCCTCCTCAGGAGGGGATCCCTGCTCTATGGACAACCCACCCCTAAATAAAGGGTGTTCTGTCCCCTGTTGATTTTTCCTTTTTCGCATTGCGTTTCATGTGCATGCAAATTAGCCATGCAGCTGTGCCTGAATTTTGTTTGCAAGTTTGCATGTCTCATTTTTCTGGTAGTCCGGTCCTGTGGGTGTGTCAGAGTGGTGCTGCCATTGCCTGGGGCTGCGTAGGTCATTCATTGCTCAATCCAGATACATGTTCTCTAAAAATCAATGCAAACAGAACTGGGCTGGCTTCTGTCTCTCCTACATCGCAGCCCAGCCAGAGTCAGATGGCCCAAAACCTCCTCCCAGCTCCTTGTTTATCTTTGAAAATGGCTCCAGCCAGATGCAGGATTAGCTGACTAGCAGCAGCGAACTCCCTGCACTGCAAGCGTGACCAACCCAGCCAACCAGCCAGTTACATGTTGACTGGTGGGATTCCTACCCTCTGAACGCTTCATGTGTTTGCACGGCCTCGTGGCTGCCACACTCCAGCATCTGTCCCGTTGCTCTGGGGTCCACCTGAGCTCTCAGCCTGCTTGGACCTTGGCCCTGAGGCAGAAGTGCCCGGCCGATGGGAGCAGAGCTCTGCTGCACCTCGCTGACATGGGCATGCGCTGACGGGCGCCAGCACCACAGGCCTGAAGCGAAGCCACACCGTGCTCTGCAGGATGCCTGGTGAGCTCCCGGAGGGTGTGCAACAAGGAGGTGCATCTTTGCAGGCTCACAGGACTCCGGAGGTGGCCAATGCCGGCAAGAGCAGGCACAAGGGTCAAGTGTGGGGAAAGGCGGCCACCCCTCTCCCACCACTCTGGGGAGCAACAGAGCCTGCACAAGGGCCAGCAGCTGCTGACACGCTAGGGACTGAACCGGGGCCCGCCGGAGCTGTGTCATGTCACGCCCAGAGGCACGTGAGCCTACGGGGGAGTGAAGCATAGGGCAGGCAGAGACCTCAGGAGTCATTGACTCCACCCCCCTGCGCAGAGCAGGACCAATCCCACTAAATCATCCCGTCTCTAGGGATGGAGATCCGCCCCTGGCAACCTGTCCCAGGGTTTCACCCCACCTCCTCGGGAACCGGGCAGAACCTGTGCAGCACACTCCAGGGAAGGGATGGGCCCTCCCTAGGGTCGGGTCTGGGTGACAAAGTCTGGATCTGGAGCCAGCTGGCCCAACGCTCACCCCGCCAGGCAGGGTCAGGCTATGCCACCCCCTCACTTGTAAGCTGGAGGCAGACAGGCCTGGAAGCATGGAGTGGAAGGGATGTGCCCTGGCCACACCTCTCCCACCTGCACTGAGTAGCAGTGGAGTCTGCGCATGCGCCAGCAGCTGCTGACACGCTAGGGACTGAACCGGGGCCTTCTGGAGCTGCAAAGGGGACCTGCTCCAGCTCCTATGGCTGCAGCTCAGGCACAGAGCATGCCCTGGCTCACCTGCCACGGCATGCACAGAGACAGATGGACCTTGGAGATACCTGGCTGCATGGCACATGCCACCACAGGAAAGAGTTCAGGTCAGGCTCACAGGCTGAAGACTCCGTCCTGGGAAGCGGGGCGGTGACCTGGATCTGGGGGTTGTGGTGGGTAATCAGTGGCACAGGAGCTCCCAGGGCAATGCTGTGGCTGCTGAAAGAACGAATGTGATCCTGGGCTGCACAAACAGAGCTTGGCACTGGTGCAGCTTCTGCTGGGATCCCGTAGGGTCACCGTGTTTGAACTTTCAAAAAAGAGGACACTGCTGAGAGAGAGTGTCTCTGCGTCAGTATCTACCCAGTTATGCTGTAAAACTTTCATACAAGCTGAGTGGGTAGACACTGGTAAAGAGACGCGCCATCCTGGGGCTGTCCTCTTTTTATATGGTAACCCTAGGCCTGGTCTGCAGCCCACAGTTCCAGAAGATTATTGATGAACTGGAGAAGGGCTAGCGAAGAGCCAAAAGGATGGAAGGGTCAGGAAACCAGCCTCCTCCTGGCAGACTCAGGGCACTGGCTCAGTTTAGACTGACAAAATGAAGGCTCTGAGGTGACTTGGTCAGAGTCTGTGAGTAGCTACATGAGGAGCAAACACTGAACAATGGTCTCTTTAGCCCACAAGACAGCGGCGTAACACCACGCAGTGACTGGAAGCTGAGGCTGAACAAATTCAGGCGGGCAGTAAGGTGTACACTGAGAGTGCGTAGGACAGCTGTAAGGAGAAGACCTGTTTCTACAGCCATGTTGTGAGGCCTACAGCCACATTGGAACACATAAAACCCAAGGCCTTCGTCTGCAGCTGGATTAAAAGAGCAGAAGCCATTAGCTAATAGCAAGAAGTCACGTGCTCACATTCCTTCTATCTTGCGTTAAAACGGCGTGATGCCAGGCTGGTAAGGAGGCCCAGTCCTAATGGCACCCAAGAACACCTGATAGAGAAACAGATCCCAAGATGGTTAAAGAAAACCTAGTCTGACAGCATTTCATCTGGCGAGAGACTGCTTAGCAATAGTCAGGCATGTGAAAGCCTCATTCCGTTATTGTTCTTTTATCGTGGTCCTCCCTCCCCTGTGGTTTGTCTGTACAATCTCAGTCTGGTTTTTCATTTTTCATTTTCATTCTGTTGTTGTATAATTGATTCCGCTGGGTGCAAATCAATAAAGATGGTGGGGTGCGACTGATCGGATAGTTTTGTTACGTTGTATTAGAGGTGGTTAGTAAAATGTTGGTTCAGGTACAGCTAAGCAGGACAGGAGTTTCCCTATATAAACTAGAGGGCGTCCCCCCGCCCATAGCTCTGGTGGGTAGGAGAGAATGTCACAGTGGCCCTGAGCTGGGTGCAGGTTTGGGGAGGAGGGGTCCCTGGGCAGAGGAGAGATGTGGGGTGGTCACACATCTCCCCCTCACCGTATTGGGAGGAAGGAATCGTCTATGGTTAGACTTTTTGGCACACAATAATACCCCTCACAGGGGAACCAAAACAGTCAAGTGCAGGCAACCATGCGCCAGAGGGGCGGAGGGACGGAGGTTATTTAAAGTGTCTGCCTAAAAAGAAGAGTGAGAGGGGATTTGATAGCAGCCTTCAACTCTCCTAAGGGGGCTCCAGAGAGGAGGAAGGAACTCCACAGACAAAGCTTGGCAAGAATTGGACTGGGAGACAGAGGAGACATGTCACTCCAAGGGCAGTCACCGACTGAGGAGCAAACCATCTCAAAGCCAAAGTCCCTTCCGAGTCTGAGATCGTCCAGCCACCAGATCAGCTGTGTGCTGGCGACCTTGGCTGAAGGGACACAGGTAGGTGGCTGGGCACCCAGCACTGGGCTTTAGCCTTTATATTAACATGGTTGTGTTTGCTTCATGGTTCTGCTGCATTTGTAAAGCAGGGGAGATGGATCATGATCAGCTGGGCGGGGGTACGAGGAAAACGGGGGACGTGTGTGTGGAGCTGGAAGCAGCACAGCCATGGGAACAGAGCAGGGCACAGGGCTTAATAAAGTTTAGCCTGTTCAGGGCAGACGGCCTCCAGCTTTGCTCTTGCTGCTGGAACAAGGCCAGGCTGCTCTCGGCTCTTCCGTACTCGAGACACACAGCACGTTGCTGGTACCGCCGGACGTGTACGAAGCCTTCGGAACCCCTGAGGAAAGCCAGGCAGCCATCTCCAGAACGGTGTTTAACGAGCCCTAGGACCGCGGTGGGAAAGAGGATGCTGGCACAGATAGAGTGTTGGCGGATGAAGCAGGCCACAGGTCAATGTGCACACTGAAGAGTCTGCTGCTTCAAACGACAATTCAAACAGCACAAATCAGACAACAAGTCTTGGCAAAAGGCTTTCAGAGGTTACGGGGATGATTGTCCAGGAGCCAGGCCTGCAGCCTAGCCAGTCTCCAGGCAACCCACCACGTGCAGCAGGCCTGTCCCCACTGCCTCTGCTGCCTGGGGGCATAGCAGTCAGCAGGTCAGCTCTCCTCCCCAGCAGCAGCAGGAGTTTAAGGGCTGCTCAAAGCATTCAGCCTTGGCTGCGATGGCTCCTGTGCTTGTTCCCAGCCTGGTGCCTGTCCTGAGCCCAGCCTTGCCCTGGCCACGTGTCACTCCAGGGAGCCCAGACCTGATGGCCAGCTCCAGGTCCCAATGTCTGGCTTTGGCGCTGAGCCCGGGTGCTGGTGTCTGGCTGCTGAGTCCTGCTCCAACCGCTGTGTCTGACTCCCACCATAGCCCTTGTACCTGGGCACTGGTCTTAGCACCTGCACAGCCATTGGTTCTATCTATCTCTCTGAGCAGTTGCAGTGGCAATCAGGCAAGTCACCACATAATTAATGGTAAGCAATAGGGTCATTTACTGCCTGGAGTTCAGGCAGAATTGAGCATCACTTTTCATTAACTGCTACAAAATAGCTAGCTAGCCCCAGAGCCAGGCACTATTCCCCCCCACACTCTCACCCGATCCCCCACCCCTCCCCCAGACCCAGGCATCACCAACGACCTCCCTGCTCCTGGGTCTCACTGGAGCTGCCACCACAGCCATGTGCTTCTCCCTCTGGGCTCTGGGGCGAGTGCCCAATGCACCAGTGGACAGACCGGGCCCATGGCTCCAAGCAGGAGCTGCACTTCATTGAGCAGAAACCCGCAGGCAGCTGGAGAGCCACGGGTTGGCCACCTTGACCTAGGAGAACGAGACATGCACCAAAGGCTACGTCTACACTAGCCCCAAACTTCGAAATGGCCATGCAAATGGCCATTTCGAAGTTTACTAATGAAGCGCTGAAATGCATATTCAGCGCTTCATTAGCATGTGGGCGGCCGCGGCACTTCGGAATTGATGCGGCTCGCCGCCGCGCGGCGCGTCCAGACGGGGCTCCTTTTCGAAAGGACCCCGCCTACTTCGAAGTCCCCTTATTCCCATCAGCTCATTTGCATGGCCATTTCGAAGTTTGGGGCTAGCGTAGACACGGCCAAAGTGGCACTGAGGCTGCGTCTGCACTAGCCTCTCCCTCTCGGAAGGGGCATGGTAATGAGGGAGTTGGGAAGATGCAAATGAGGCACTGCCATGAATATGCAGCACCTCATTAGCATAATGTTGGCTGCACACAATTCAAAAGCACTGCTTTCAAATCGCGTGCCGCCCATGTAGACAGGAGCCTTTCGAAAGGATCGCCCGGACCTCGAAAGCCCCTTCTTCCTCTCTGGCGTTAGGAAGAAAGGGCTTTCAAAATCTGGGGGGTGTCCTTTTGAAAGGTCCCCACCTACATGGGTGGCACTTTTGAATTGTGTGTGGCTGCCATTATGCTAATGAGGCACTGCACATTCATGGCAGCACTTCATTAGCATCTTCCCAACTCGCTCATTACCACGCCCCTTTGGAAAGGAAGGGACTAGTGTAGACGTGGCCATGGAGCTCTAGCAGACGGTAACATTACGTGGAGAGCTTTGGCCAAAGCGTCTCCAAGTTAGGCAAATTGCTCTTCATAAGCCCATTTCACGAAGCCCGTGGGGGAGCCCATCGCACGGCTCACTTGCACAAGCTCGTCGGCCCCCAGCTCTGGGGCCAGGAGAGGGGGCACTCAGGAAGCGCAGCGCTGTGTGCACTGGGAAGGGAGCCGGGCTTGGCTCTGTGGGGGCAGTAGTGCTGCCAGCCCAGTGAGGAGAGGAGCCAGTCAGGACAATTAGTGGTCCAGGCCTGTGAGCCTCTGAAAGGCCTTTGCTCCCCATCCTGTCAGTGGGGGCAGATGACCCTGGCACACCACGGGACTCTGGGTCAGGCCCTTCAAGGCCAAAGGCACCACCCGCAGAGGATTTTTGTGCTGTGCGGGGGGCCCAGTGGGCAGGGCAGTGAGATGCCAGTGCTTAGGTTCACCCAGACTGAGCCCTAGGAGCATGAGATGTGAATGCCATTTCTGAGGAGAAAGTCACTCACCGTTGGAGAGAGAAAGTCCCGCTCAGGCCCCATCCCAGAGCTCTGGCACAATTCCCTGGGGAGAAGCAAAGGAGAACTTTCTAGGGCTGTGAAACAGACCAGGAGCCATCCAGGAGCCTTGCCACTCATGACACTGTCTCAGGGGATGTGTCCCACCCACTCAGATGTGTGCGTCATTCCGTGAAAGGGATCCTGCCAACATAATGTTCATACTTCTAAAGTCCAGCTCAAACCCTTCGAAGTCCAAGTTGTTCAGTGATGCCTCACTTACACAAGCAGCTGGAAAGCAGCCTCCCTCCACTGAACAGACTGTGCACGTTCCTGGACAGACACTGGTCAGTTTGTCAACCAATACTTTTTCTCATGACTTGATTGTCAATATGAACATTTCAGCAGAGATTCCCTAACACTTTTAAGGGACTGAGACTCCTAATTTCCATTCAGGTTAGTGCCACACCTAGCTCCCAGATGAGGTAGGATTTCTAAAGCCCCAAATGGGTGCCGGGAAGTTCTTCCTGACTTTATGTAACATAAAGTGTAGTGTTTGCAGCTGGGGCTCTGGTTTCTGTGTACAACAGCCCTAGACGCTCGCCAGGAGAGAGGGCAGAGCTGCGACCCTGCTGCAGGTGGCGGGTCTCACAGATTGTAATGGAGTGGGGGGAGTGCATGTGTGAGTCAGGCTGGATGTCCGAGGCAAGCAGCAGTTCCCAGTGGCTAAGGATGACCCTGGGGCTACAACTGGCAGGTAACACCTCTGCCTGAACAAAGAGCAGGGAGGAGCTGAGCTGGGTTTTGAATCGGGGTCGGCAGTTAGAGGCTAGGAAAAGGGAGAGCTGGAAGGCAGCCAGCCTGAGGAGGGGGAAAGCTACACCCCAGAGGGGCACCCCTCGGGGTCTTCTCCCCAGGACAGGTTGGAAGGACTGTCTCTGGCTGCTGTGCTGTCGCTTCTGTGAGAAACTGGGCATCTGTTGTCTAATAAATCTTCTGTTGTACCTGCTGAGTGAGAGTCACTCCTGCCAGCGGACAGGGTGCAGTGCAGGGGGACCCCTGAACCCCATCACACAGATCCCGAGACACATTCTCTCATGGAGACTCTTCTTGCAAAAGCAAAAATCCTCTGGGGAACCTGAAACTGCAGGGCCTTGACCCTCGCGTATGACAATGCAACCCAGAACACCTCTTGGTGCTTCACCAGCCTCCTCCGTTGTTACATTAGAGCTGCTGATCATTGTGGGGTTGATTTCCAGCCAGAGATTTCACATATTTGCCCACTTTGCCTGAGCAAGGCAGGGATTTGCACACATCCCTGGACAGACTGGCATCGAGCCATGGCGGTGCAAATCCCTGGCATGGATGCCCGGGCAGGACTGAACACATAAGGCAGATGTACAAATTGCAGGTCCGGCTGAAAATTCAGTTTGTCGGCATCTCTGGCAGCGCCTGCTGCTGGCTGACCTTGGTTTTTAAAAAGTGAAACTATGACAAAACATTTTCCACCAATATTTTCTTTAAAAATCGCATTTGTCGCCCATTTTCAACCTGATTTAATATTGAATAATGCCTCTTCGTAGGAATGGTTTTAGCCGCAAGTGTGCAAGGGGAAGCTGTCTATTTTCATGGCCTGCTGTGCTTTGGAGCTGCAGAGGAAGGTTTTAGTACCTCAGTATTATTGTAGAAAACGGTAACTTGTTTTGCTCTTGTGTGAAATCTTCGCTTCCATCTGTAAGAGAAAAGTTGGGCAGCGTTATTCCTGTGCTGTTCTCAATGCTCCCCAGGCCGGACTCCGGCGCCCGCTTCTACTTGCCAACAAGCACGTTTGCGCGTTCTGGCCTGCTGCTCCCCTGGCTTGGGAGGGAGCACTTTGTAAACATTCCAACACTGCCTCATCATCCCCTTCGCATCCCTCCCCAGCTGTGATGCTACTGAACCCTATGGGAGAAGCTCAGCACTGGTTTAAAAATTAACATAATTGTCTAGCTCAAGGGCGGCCAAAAGCCCCAGAACATGACAATAAATAAAAAGCCTGATCCACTGGGTACATGGCGCCCATGGGGGGGGCAGGGAGCAGGGCTTATGGTCTGGTTGTTTGGCACCTGATACAATGGGGGTAGGAGACAATCTGCAGTAAAATGAATTATTATTATTATTCATTAACTAAAAATCCTAAACGTGGAGTTTTTCCTTGGCTGAGTTACGCCACGGTTCTTCGGGGTTAGTTTGATATTGTTAAATGCACAAATTCACTACAAGCTGCTGAGACTTCCTCCTGGAGAAGCTTGGCGAAGGCTTTGCGGGCAGCAGTGCCTTTCCATTTCGTAACGCTGCAAGTGTCAGTGGGGCAGCACCGTGGGCTGCAGAGGAGCTGTGCCAGTTGACGGCAGCCGAGGAATGCACCCCCTGTCCTGGGTCCACCCACAGCTGTATCTGTAGGGAGGGTTTTCCTGGCAACCATCCTGGTAACAAAGTTTTTAGTCTGGGAATTGCCTCTGAATGATCACTGATGCTTATCTTTCCGTGGGGGCTGAAGCAACGGGAGGGGGAGGTTCAGCCGGCCTGTCACTGCACAGGGAGGGGGACCTCTGCTCCAGCACTGAAGAGATTTCTCACGCTGGGTTATGGATGGGAGGCAACTGGGGGGCAGTTTACTTGAGGCAGTGACGAGGTCTGGGAGGGGCTGGTAGTGGGCAGTAGGTGCTGGGGGAGATCTGGGAGGGATTCTCTGGCTTGAGGTTGGGTGTCATTTGGGCAACCGCTCTTGGTGTATTGTCAGATTTGTAGCTTAGCAGCTCCTTCATCCACCTGTCACTTACTTGGTTTTGCTACGACAGCCAGGCCCATAATAGCTCATCTCAGGTGGCAGCCACTCAAATATGCAGCTTGCCTGATGCTTAACTTCTTTCTCTCAGACTAATTGATACTTAAACCAGTCATTGCAGACCAGCCGGCTACCTAGCAGAGCCCCTGGCACACTCCTGGCACGTAACCGTTTAGTGAGGGACTCCCTGGTGCTTTTGCAGTGCAGCCATTGCAGTGTCAGCTCTGGGATCTGGGAGAGATGGGGGTGAATGACTTTTATTGGCCCCACTTCTCCTGGGGAGAGACTCACTCGGAACTCTCTGAGCTCCTTCTCTGGCCTCAGAGCTCCAAGTGTGGCCAGTACCAGATACCACCTCCCCCCCGAGTCTCACTGATGATGGACAGTTCGCTAGGGACCCACTGGCTGCTAATTAGCCCACTGCAAAGCAAACCACTAACCCACCCACTGAGTCTCTCACATCTGGGCCACGGTTACGCCAGGCACATGCTACGCTGCCAGGTTTAAAGGGCAGCCACACAGCACAGTCACAGGAAACCTCCTTCACAAGGGGAGTTGCTAACAGTGCTGGGGGCCTGCTTACAACGGTGCGCTCCAGCACTGGGACTTGCTGCGTCGGGGCGGGCAGTTCTTTCCCACCCCCAAGGCAGAAGGCTCCAGTGCAGAGAAGTGGCAGCACAGACAAGCCCTCACAGTTGTTTCCAAGTGGCCGGCGCCATAGTGCTCCCCAAGGAAGAGTACATGGGAACTGAGAACAGAAGACTGCGGGGGGGGAGGGGGGGGCTGCAAACAGTCTCCAGCTAGGGTAAAGAGGGAGCCCCTCAGTTGTTCTCCACGTCCACTGAAAGTAGGACAAGGAGTAATGGGCTTAACTCGCAGCCAGGGAGATTTAGGCTGCAGATTAGGAGAAACTTAACTCTCTAGGGAGCTAAATTCTGGAGCTGGCTTGCAAGGGAGGGTGTGGAATCCCAGTCCTTAGAGGCTCTCCAGAACAGGTTAGACACACACTTGTTCAGATGCTCTGGGAGGTTTGTGGGGCCCTGGATGTGACAGCCCCTTGAAGTGCCCTCCAGCTGCGCATTTCTAGGAGCCTGTGACTGGAAAACTGCAAATTGTGAATCCAGGTCAGCACAGAAATCTGTGTTTCACAAGATACTTGAGTGCTGCTGGGTTAAAACACACAGCGAGATCAAGTTTCCACTGTCTTAATTCACACACCGCCAGGCAGAATCAGCTCCGACTTTTTGAATCAAGTGTGCTGAGACCACACCTCATAATTTGCATTTAGGAAAAAAAAATCTTGGCTGTTTGGCAGTTGGGGGGATGCAAAATCAGGGTGTTTAATCCTGACCTACAACCTCAGCTCTGTCCTCTGTCAGTCTTTGGATGAAGAAAAAGGCAGGGGTGAAATTCTTGTCCCTTTGACAAAATATCCACAGACCAGGGTGCCCAAGATTTCACCCCTAAACTCTCCACCATCGTTAGCTCAGTGATTTGCAGTTATCTGTAACTGAAGAGGGGCTCATTTCCCTCCTGTCCTCCGTTTCAGTGTAACCCACACACCTTGGGGTAACGAAGGGTCCTGTGGCACCTTATAGACTAACAGAATAGTTTTGAGCATGAGCTTTCGTGAGCACAGACTCACTTCAGCAGGTGCTGCGTCAGTCTTTGCTCACGAAAGCTCATGCTCAAAACTTTTCTGTTAGTCTATAAAGTGCCACAGGACCCTTTGTTGCTGTTACAGATCCAGACTAACACGGCTCCCCCTCTGATGCCTGACACCTAGGGGTGTGGCTCACTGTCCCAGGAAGTGGTAGCTAGACCACAGATGGAGAGACTGAATGAGTCTCCTTGGTAGCCGAGTGCTAGCCAGCTTTCAGCTCAGGCTGCAAAGTCTCCTACACTACACTCCAGAGGTCCCCGGTTCAAGTCTGCATGTCAGTGGACCAAGTGCTGCAAGCTCTCGCTCTCAGACGTGTAGCTCACCACCAGCCCAGTGCCTGTGGTATGACTGGGGTAGAAGCCATAGTGTAGACAGGTCTCAGGCACCATGTATCGCACAGTCCAGTTTAGCTCAGTGCAAATTTTATTTTAGATAGAAGAAAACCAGCCAAATAAGACAAAGCAAATGGAAAGGGAGGTGGAGATGTCTGGTGGTGAAAGCTCTGGAGATCCACGTTCCAGTCATAGAATCCCAGGGCTGGAAGGGACCTCAGGAGGTCATCGAGTGCAGCCCCTGCCCAATGCAGGATCAACCCCACTAGTCATCCCAGCCAGGACTTTGTCAAGCCAAGACTTAAAAGCCTCCAGGGACAGAGATCCCACCACCTCTCTGGGTAACTCATTCCAGTGCTTCACCACCCACCTGGGGAAATAGTTTTTCCTAATATCCAACCTATTCCTCTCCCTCTGCAACTTCAGACCATTGCTCCATGTTCTGCCATCTGGCACCACTGAGAACAGCCTCTCTCCATCCTCTTTCGAGCTCCCCTTCAGGACGTTGAAGCTACTATTAAATCACCCCTCAGGCTTCTCTTCTGTAAACTAAACAAGCCCAAATCCCTCAGCCTCTCCTCATAAGTCATGTGCCCTCCACTGAACCTGCTCCAGCACATCCACATCCTTTCTATACAGGGGGGCCCAAAACTGGACACAGTACTCCAAAAGTGGCCTCACCAGTGCTGAATAAAGGGGAAAAACAACTTCTCTAGATTTGCTCGAAAAGCTCCTCCTAATGCACCCCAGTGTGCCGTTAGCCTTCTTGGCTACAAGGGTGCACTGTTTACTCACATCCAGCCTTTCATCCACCGTAACCCCTAGGTCCCTTTCCATTGTACTGCTGCTTAACCAGTCAGTCCCCAGTCTTTAACAATCCTTGGGCCTCTTCCGTCCCAAATGAAGGACTCTGCACTTCTCCTTGTTGAAACACATCAGATTTCTTTTGGCCCAGTCCTCCAGTTTATCCAGGTCACTTTGGATCTTGTCTCTACCTTCCAACATATCTGCCTCTCCCCCTTGCTTGGTGTCATCCACAAACTTGCTGAGGGTGCAATCCAGTCCCTCATCCACGTCATTAATAAAGATGTTGAACAACAGCGGCCCCAGAACCGACCTTCAGGGCACTCCATTTGAAACCGACCACCAACCAGGTGTTGAACCATTGCCCATTACTTGTTGGGCCCGTCCGTCAAGCCAGCTTTCTATCCATCGTATAGCCCATGTATGCAATCCATACTTTCTTAACTTAAGAGCAAGAACGTTGTGGGCGACTGTATCATTCCTGGTCCACGTGTCTCCTTTTGACCAAACCGCCACTGGGCTGCATACAAACAGCATCTGCCACCAGCCTCTCATGCTCTCGTGGCAAGTATGGGGTTGGGACACAGTGAAGGCTTCATCCAATGCCCAGCTGTGCCCTCAGCATGGGAAAAAAGAGCCAGGAGGGGAAGTCCATGCACTAGTGAGAAAAGCCAACTCAGCAGGTCGCCAAGGAGAACTGCCCAGCGACTTCCAGCTCAGGAGGAACCAGCTGCTTCCTACCTCAACAGCTCACCTGCCCCTCCCTCCAGGTAGCAACTCTTCAAGCATGGTGTGTGTGTGTGCAGCATTGTGTGGCTGCATGTGAGCTTGGCATTAATGTCTGTATGCATCAGTGTTAGTGTGTGTCCGTGGGCACGTCTGCTTGTGATTCTCTAAAATTAACACATCAAACTCCAGTGCAGCTCACCCACTCGTCCTTTGGGTGGCATTTGCCATCTCCCCACCATGCTGACACCCTAACTGTTGGCTCCGGGTCCCTCGTTTGGCTTAGCTGTTACAAACCTTTCCAGATGGGAAAGCGGCAGCTGCCAACGATCAGGGTGCAGCAGCAGGTTACCTGGCAGAGAGGTGGGAGTGCTCAGTTGTACACATGGAGGGAGGTGGGATTCCAGTCACTGCCCCCCTTAGGGGTGGTGCACAGTGCAGGGCCGGACTGGGCCAGGGAGTCTGGAGCCCAGCCAGCCATCTGGGTGCAGGGTTCGCACCAGAGACTCTTGGGCCCAGTGGATAAGCGAATGCTGTGTGTGTTAAACTGCTGGGGAAAGTGAGCTGGTTTAGGGCTACCCTGGCTCTCAGTTGGACGTGTCAGCCAGGTGCGGGACTTGCATTTGCTGGCTGCGGTTGGGCCTCTGACCCCTTGGGGTGGTGCCCAGTGCATTGGGGAGCAATAGCCATGAGCAGAGCGTCTGCTTTGGAGAGGTGTGGGGCGTCTGTGCATGGCCTTCACGTTCCTCTGGAAAGCCAGCCGCTGGGACCTGCATGTACTCCAGGGGCTGACCCCTAGGTCGAGGGCAGCAGGTCCTCTGGCCCAGGCACAGGGATGTTGGGTCACAGGGCTGTCAGATGGCTTGCTTTGAACCTCGTTCTGAGCACAGTGGGCTCGTTCCCGAGCCCCCAAAGAGCACGCGCCTCTGCCCTGTGCCCCCTGCGCCTGGCTCTGGGCTGCCCCACTGCCGCCTCTGCCCTGTGCCGCCTGCGCCTCGGAAGGGCAGCACAGCCCACCTGTTACAGGAACCTCCAAGATTTCCCACAGCACCGACCCTCCTCGAGGCCTGGACTGAAATTCTGAGGGGATTCTAATCTTCCATGTCTTCTGTTTAGTAACTGGTCACCCCCCCACCCAGCCCTTCCTCGCCGGCCCTGAGGAGTCTGAGGGGCAGGGGAGCATGACTAGCCCAGCCTGACCCCAGCAGAGGTGAGGAGACAGGAACAGAGAACAGAGGGAAGCCCTGGCTCCCGCTCCTGGCTTCAGACGCCCAGCCCACAGCCGCTGTTTCCCGCCGGGCGCCGCCCCACGCTCCTTGGCTAGCAGCGCCAGGAACCAGGTCATGGGCACCTGCTCTGTCCCTGCAGCTGCCCTGGGGGCTCCGCCAGACGCTGCACCGCATGGAGGATGGGGGCAGTCGGCAAAGAGCCTCGGCTGTGTTGCTGCGGGGCCCCCTCAGGTGGGACCATGCTGGGCATCTCGCTGCCTGCAACAGGCAGAGCTGGGCCGGCACCGTTAGCAAGCGCTGTGGCAGGTGATGGCATTGGGCAGGAGCGGAGCACCGAGGCCTGGGCCTCCAGCTCGCGTGTGCTGGGGGCTGGCTGAAGCACCGTCCCCTCCTGCCCCTGTGCGCATGTGGTCGTGAGTCTACCAAGCAAAGACGCCCTGTTCTCGCAGCTCCCAAGCATTTCCCTGCGCCCCAGAAAGGCGATGCCCTGCCAGGTAATGGGGTCCGCTGTCTGACGGAAGCCAAGTGCACCTGCTGAGCGGTTCTGTGCTACCCAGGGCAGCACCCTGCGGGCGCAGGCTCAGTCCTTCCAAAGGGAAGGAGAAGGCCAGGTCTTCTCAGGCGAGAGGGTCCTGGCTGGGGGAGCCAGCAGCTAGGGGCTGTGGAGGGCAGGCCAGCCAGGTATCAAGGAGCTGAGAAAGGAGGCTGAAGGCTGGGCTGGGTGTGCCCTGTTGCAAGCAGGGCTAGCACTAATTGCAGAGGACAAGGCAGGTGGGTCACAGGTCCCATCATAACCTGGCCATCTGGCAACCCTACAGGGCAGTGGGGGAGTTCCCTGGCAGGGCAGGGTGGGTGCCATGTGCAGGAGGCAGGCAGGGTGGGAGGAGGGCATCCATGGGGCTCTGGAGTCAGCCAGGGCCTGGGTGTGGCCCTCACAAGGGGCCCTGGGCAAGGAGAGAGGCTGAGGAGGTGGCAGTGACCCGGCTCCTCTGTCTCTGGAGCCCTTTCTGACCCCTGAGCTGGGCAGAGCATCCTGTCTGCACGGCCTAGTGAGAAACAGCCCTGGGCGCCTCTCAGGCAGCACCGGCTTGCGCAGGACTCCGCGTGTAAGGGTCACACAGGGTCTGCCAGGGACCCCCTTTGCAGCTGGCTCAGCAACCGCCATAAGGGTCTGTCCCCAGGTGCATTTCCACTCGCAGCTTCTGTCTGGGGCCTTCCAAACCCAGGCGAAGTCCATGAGGAGACGCATCAGCCTGCCCCAGGAACCCCTTCCCCTTCTGTGGGAGAGCCCCACCCAGGGTGCAGGATGTCTCCTGGCCAGGCTAACCTAGGCTGGGTCCTGTCTGGTGCCTCCTCTCCTTGGGGCCAGCTCCTGCCTTCCTGCTGACTGCACCCAGGCTGGGCCCCACCCAGTCATCCCTCTCTGAGGGGCTGCGGTGAGCTGCACATCCTGGGCAGGTGAGGGCCTCTGCCACAGGTCCCAGGCACCAGACACTTGGGTGCTGGCTGGGGCAGGGTCAGCTGTGCTGGCAGCTGCCAGGACCCAGGGGGTGGCCCTGAGCTACCAGCCCTGCTCCCAAGCAAGAGGGGAGGGAGGCTGGACCGGGAGCACAGGGGCACACAGCCCTGAAGCAATAGCAGGAGCTGGGCTCAGTCTCAGAGGGCCCCATCCTGTCTCAGGTGCCTCTGTCCAGCACCCAGAGCAGGAGAGGACCTGCCTAGCGGTGGCTGAACTCACGCTCCGAGGGGCTGTGGGAGCTGGGAGGCTGCAGCGATGGAGCCCTGTTTTCCTCCCCGAGCAAGGCACAAGATACGTGTGCCCCCAGGAGGCGACAGCTGAGGCCAGCACACTGTCAGCTGCCAGGGGATTGACCTGCTCTGGTCCCTCAGCCATCACACCTGTGCCTCCACCCAGCCCCTGCCTGGCTTGCACACCTGGGCCTGTTAGAAACACCCCTGCCCAGGCATGCCCAGCACCGCTCCCAACTCTCCTTGGGCCCAAAGCTAGTGACACCGTGCCAGCCGGCACCACTGGGGCTGGGACTGCTCACCAGTTGGGGTCCGCGATGGCAGCCTCCTGCCCAGGTTGGTGTGCCTGGAGCCCAGGGCGCAGGGTCTGTGCAGGGTCTGCACGCCAGCAGCACAGCGAGAGCCTGCGAGGGCGCACGGGGTGGGAACGGCAAAGCTGGGCGCCAAGCCCAGCCCTGCTGGAACCACAGACGCATCCTGCTCTCCCTCAGGTGCACCGAGCTGGCTGGGCCTCCTGTGCTGTGTGTGGAACAGCTGCCCCAGACCTCCTCTGGGGTGCACAGCCAGGTGGGCCCAGGTGCGCTGGGGCTCAGGCCACGGGCAGGGCAGGGCAGGGCAGGGGGGCTGTGGCCAGGGGCAGGGCAGTGGGCTGTGGTCAGGGGCAGGGCAGGGGGGCTGTGGTCAGGGGCAGGGCAGTGGGCTGTGGTCAGGGGCAGGGCAGGGGGGCTGTGGTCAGGGGCAGGGCAGTGGGCTGTGGTCAGGGGCAGGGCAGTGGACTGTGGTCAGGGGCAGGGCAGGGGGGCTGTGGTCAGGGGCAGGGCAGAGGGGCCTGGGCCATGGGCAGGGCAGTGGGCTGTGGTCAGGGGCAGGGCAGGGGGGCTGTGGTCAGGGGCAGGGCAGAGGGGCCTGGGCCATGGGCAGGGCAGTGGGCTGTGGTCAGGGGCAGGGCAGGGGGGCTGTGGTCAGGGGCAGGGCAGTGGGCTGTGGTCAGGGGCAGGGCAGTGGGCTGTGGTCAGGGGCAGGGCAGTGGGCTGTGGTCAGGGGCAGGGCAGGGGGGCTGTGGCCATGGGCAGGGCAGTGGGCTGTGGTCAGGGGCAGGGCAGTGGGCTGCGGTCAGGGGCAGGGCAGTGGGCTGTGGTCAGGGGCAGGGCAGTGGGCTGTGGTCAGGGGCAGGGCAGTGGGCTGTGGTCAGGGGCAGGGCAGAGGGGCCTGGGCCATGGGCAGGGCAGTGGGCTGTGGTCAGGGGCAGGGCAGTGGGCTGTGGTCAGGGGCAGGGCAGGGGGGCTGTGGTCAGGGGCAGGGCAGGGGGGCTGTGGTCAGGGGCAGGGCAGTGGGCTGTGGTCAGGGGCAGGGCAGGGGGGCTGTGGTCAGGGGCAGGGCAGTGGGCTGTGGTCAGGGGCAGGGCAGAGGGGCCTGGGCCATGGGCAGGGCAGTGGGCTGTGGTCAGGGGCAGGGCAGTGGGCTGTGGTCAGGGGCAGGGCAGGGGGGCTGTGGTCAGGGGCAGGGCAGGGGGGCTGTGGTCAGGGGCAGGGCAGTGGGCTGTGGTCAGGGGCAGGGCAGGGGGGCTGTGGTCAGGGGCAGGGCAGGGGGGCTGTGGTCAGGGGCAGGGCAGTGGGCTGTGGTCAGGGGCAGGGCAGAGGGGCCTGGGCCATGGGCAGGGCAGTGGGCTGTGGTCAGGGGCAGGGCAGGGGGGCTGTGGTCAGGGGCAGGGCAGAGGGGCCTGGGCCAGGGGCAGGGCAGTGGGCTGTGGTCAGGGGCAGGGCAGGGGGGCTGTGGTCAGGGGCAGGGCAGTGGGCTGTGGTCAGGGGCAGGGCAGTGGGCTGTGGTCAGGGGCAGGGCAGAGGGGCCTGGGCCAGGGGCAGGGCAGTGGGCTGTGGTCAGGGGCAGGGCAGGGGGGCTGTGGTCAGGGGCAGGGCAGTGGGCTGTGGTCAGGGGCAGGGCAGGGGGGCTGTGGTCAGGGGCAGGGCAGAGGGGCCTGGGCCATGGGCAGGGCAGTGGGCTGTGGCCATGGGCAGGGCAGTGGGCTGTGGTCAGGGGCAGGGCAGTGGGCTGTGGTCAGGGACAGGGCAGAGGGGCCTGGGCCAGGGGCAGGGCAGTGGGCTGTGGTCAGGGGCAGGGCAGTGGGCTGTGGTCAGGGGCAGGGCAGAGGGGCCTGGGCCATGGGCAGGGCAGGGGGCTGTGGCAAGCAGCGCTGCTCTGTGAGACCTGCCTTATGCGGGGCTGGAAAGGGAGGGCTGTTCCTGCAGGCTGGGAGCCCCAGGCGAGTTCCGCCTTCCCCAGTCCTTTGCAGTCCCTCCAAGCCTGTGCTCCTCCCTGCAGGCCGGCCAGTTCTCTCCCACCAGGCTCCCCAAGCAAGCTGGGCTCTGCTCACAGCCAGATGCTGCCCAGCTCCCAGGAAGAGCCAGGAATCCAAGCAAGCGACATGCAGCCCAGAGGCCATCTTGCACCAGAAGCAAGTGGCTCTGGAGCTGCCAAACCCCAGAGTTCGGTGTCCCTCCCGCACCGGCCTAAGGAGCTTCTGCCAAACCAGCCTTCCCAGCATGGGGAGCTGTGCTGGGCGTGCCTGTTCCTGCTCACACAGCTCAGACTGCGAGTGTGCACGTGTGCTCCGTATGCCCGGAAGACGTGTGCTCTTGCACACGCATGTGGCCACGGGTGCCGTGGCTCCATGCATGCAGGCACCTGTTCACTCCTTATGCCCGGGGGCAGGGGGTTATGTGTGAAAACGTGGGACGGGTTTGACTCTGTGCGGTGACCTTCAAAAATGTCCAGCAAATTGGGCTTGGCCAGTGAGCCCAGCCAGATGGCCCCTTGCGAGCGTGCTGGCCCGGCAAATCGGGCTTTTGCTCTTGGTTCCTGGTTCTGATCCAAGCAGGCTCATGAAACAACGTGTTCAGTCTGTGCTACTGGGAAGGCAGCCACACACCCCGGCTTGAGGAAAGATGCTGGGCAGGGGCCAAGGCTGGGTGCGGTGCGGAGGGGGAGGAGGTTTCAGAATGTTCCAGCTGAGATTTCTTCCCCACGTTGAAACATGACGCATGGAGCTAAGTCTGGAGAAGGGAACTCACATGCCCCAGGGAATGGGGCAGGCGGGAATCGGGGGCATGCTGGGACCCAGCTCAGGCCGTGGCCATGGGGCGCTCTGGACACGGCTGCTGGCGTGAGGCCGAGGCATCTGGAGGCCCCAGGGAGCCTGGTGCAAAGGAGCCCAGGCACTGGCCTAACTGCGCCCAGAGAACCCCGAGAGTGCAGCCAGCACTGGGCCGTGGCCAGAACAGCGCAAGAGCAGCCCTGAGCCCTAGGATGTCGGAGCAGTCTCCGCACAGCCCACAGCAGCTGCCAGCACTGCCCAGGGGTGCGACGCAGTGACCATGGGCTGGAGCCCCTCACACGGCCGCGGAAAATGGGGCCTAACTCCCTGGAGCTGGGCAAAGGAGAGAGGAGTCAGGCCGGGCAGTTTAAAAGTTAACCTTCCTTCCTGCGGCTGCAGCAGCCGAGAGCTGTAGGACCCCCGGCATCGCCGGTCCTCAGGGCAGGTGCCTCCTTTATCCCCATGGCAGTGGCCTGGCTGGAACCAAGCTCTCCCAGGCCCCTGCCCAGCCTGTTCACTGCTCCCTCACTGGGCTGCTGGCCCCACCGCTCCATTGTGTCAGTCACCTGCTGCTTTCCTGGCCCCCCTTTGCCCCAGCACTAACTTTGGCCCCCAAAGAGCTGCAGCAAACCCTTTGCTGAGCTGCACTGAGGTGGGGGACATGAACTCGCCTGAGGGTGTCGCTCGCAGGCCTGCCCCAGGGGAGGGCACTTCCCTGGGGGTGGGAGACCCAGGAGACCTGAGAGCAGAGACTCCACCATCAGCAGCCACCCCCACGCCCGCACCCTCAGTCCCCGCTGCTGGCTGCTCTCAGCCTCTCCGCCCGTGGGCGCTGCTCCCCTCCAGTAGGTTCTGCTGGGCCCAGGGCAGGAACGGGCTCTGCCGCCGGAGATTGTGCAGAGGCAGCTCCAGAGTGCTCCTGCCACCCGGTGTCCTGCTTGCCCACGCCCCGGTGCACGGCCCAGCAGTGTCCAGAGGGGCTGTGTGACCTGGGGGTGGGCTGCCCTGCTGGGGAGGGCCAGTTCCTGCTCCAGCAAGCAGAGCAGCCGCTGGGCTAAGGACCCCTACCCTGGGGCTAGAGTGCCACACAGGGAGCTCCCAGCAGCCGATCAGCCCGCGAGTCCCTCTGGGAGCCAGGCTGGCAGTGGGAGCTGGACCAGGGCAGGTGCAGTTCTGCAGCAGACGGGAGCCAGTGGTGCAGACAATGTGCCGTGGCCGTGACGTGATCCATCCCTGAACATCTCTAAGTGACTATGAGCAGCGTCCCAGAGCTCAGCTCGAGGGAGGACTCGGGGGCAGGTGTCTGGCTGTGCTGTGCCAGGGGTTGGATGCGGTGCCCACAATGGTCCCTTCTGGCCATGCAGCCTCTGCACAGGGGCATGTCGGAGGTGGCACCAGGGTGTGCCGGGGCAGGAGAGGGATGCCGGGCTGCCAGGAAGCCAGGCCCTGCCAGAGGAAGCCTGTCCTGGCACACAGCAGCCTCCAGGGCCAAGGAGCTGTTTGAGGGGCTGTACTGGTCTCCTGCCTGCTGGGCAGCTAAAGGGATGTGGAAGCACCTCCCTTTCCCAGGCTGTGCCTCAGCAGCAAAACACACCACAAGCTGCTGAGCGAACAAATGGGACTTTGCAGCCATTCTCCTGCAAGCCCTGGAAGAGGTTCCCAGCCTTCCCTGTCAGACGCAGCCCGGCTAAAACGCAACCCAGACACTTTTCAGCCTGCCCTGGTGTAGGCGGAGGGAGGCTTCCAGCTGCAGCCAACCGTGGCTTTCCAAAGACAGCTGGAAGAAGGTGAGCAAAGCAGGTGTGGCCATGGAGCTCAGAGACAAAACAAGGTAGTTTATGTTCTGATGGGGAGATGCTGGGCTCGTCTCGCCAGCCATCACTGCTGAGCTACGAAACCGTTTCCGCCAGTGTGGGTTTATTGTAGAGCTCTTCTTGCGGCTTGGAAATCAAGGCGCATCTGAGGAGAGTACTGTATTATTAACTCATGACAGCCTGGAACTGGCTGAGCGTGTGGCGGTTTTGTAAGAAATTCATCATCACTTATTACTTATGAATTATATATTTTGGGTACTGGTTGGACATCTCTCATCCAGCACCATTGGGACCTGACCGGTGCCAGATGAGTGAATTTGCAGAACTGGAGGAGGTCAATATTGTCTAGCACATTACCAACACTCTGTCAACAGATCGCGTCTACATGCAAAAGCAGATCGAAAGAGCCAGCCGCTCTGTCGACAGAGAGCAGCCAGACGGTCCGGCCCGCTCTCAACAGAAGGACTGACCAGAAGCTCTGCAAACAGCGATGTCCGGGGAACCGGAAGCCCTCTCTGTCGACGGGAGCGTCTACATGGGCGCTCTGTGGGCAAAACACTGTTGACGGAGGCGTTGTACCTGATCAGGGACGGGGATGACGCTGCGGACTGAACAGCTGAGTTTTGCTGACAAGCTCTCGACAGAGCGCTTTAACTGTGTGGACGTTGGGCGAGTTTTGTTGAGCAAAGCCCGGTTTTGTCGACGGAAGCTGCCTGAGTAGACAGGGCCAGGAAGTTTTTCACAAAGTCGGACCTGAAGCACCTTTGCTGCAGTTAACCCACCAACTTCCTGTTCTGTGCTCTGGGGAAAAGGAGAGCAATTTATCACCTTCCTCTCTAGAACATGCCTGCAGAGTGCTAAGCCTTCTCCAGCTAAACAACCCACACTTCCTCTCCTTCCCCATGTCATGTTCTCTGGAGCTTTAACATTTTTGTTGAGGAGAACAAAAGAGAGCTACAAAAGTCTTTCAAATGGCCTGGCTTGGGTTGTCCTTAAGAGCTTCATCTCTCCCCTAATGGAGCTGGTGTGTCCTGGGATGGCAGGTATCATAGGTGGGGAAGGCAATGCCTTCCCAAATGCCGCCCCTGGCACGGCCCACACTGCGCTGGGGGCTGCACTGCGGTAGCCACTGGTTCCCCGGAGCTCCAGGGCTGTGCCGTCCCAGGCTGGGGGCCAGTGGACCTGCTGTGTGTGGAGGGGGAGGGAGCTGAGCAGAGGCCAGTGGCCACAGTGGAGGAAAGGGCCTCGGGTGAGGGGGCAGCGCTGGGGGTGCTTACCTCCCCACACTCTGGGGTCACCCACCGCCCAAGGTTGTGTCCACAATCACAGTGGGGCTTTTCCTGCTGGCTGCGGTATCGAGGATGTGATTTTTGCAGCCCAACGCAGAACGCACAGGGTATTTGCTGACCTGCCCGAGGCCTCAGACACAGCTGTGCCAGCTGTCACTCACTCATTTCACGATAGGATGATGGCCGGGAGATGGCGTCCATTGACTCTTCCTACGCCTTGCCCCCACCCCAGGCACTGCACAGGCATGTGAGTTACTCAGTTCTGTTTGCCAGAGCCCTTCCAGCCAGGCTCTTGTGTGGGTGCCAGGACCTTGCCAGAGGGGAGCCCAGGGGGGTTCAGAGTGAAGGGAGTTGGGTCAAAGACCTGCCTCATCAGTACTGAGGGCAATGGAAGAGGGACTTCTGGTGTGGTGTGTGCGGCGTTCCCGCTGGCACAGCCCAGCACAAGCTTTGCTTTGCAACTCTCTCACCCTGTTGGCTTGTATTCCATTTGTGATCCCCCCTTTCCCCATGCTCCTTCCTGGCAGCCATTTCCCACTGCCGCTGTGTGAAATGGTCACTCCTCCCTCAGGGCAGCACTTTGCGTTGGTCCATACTGAATTTCATCCTCCTTACTTGGAGCTGCCTCTCTATAATCCCCAGCAGCAGAGCCGATTCCTGCCTTGGGCCCAGCAGAACCTACCTGAGGGGAGCAGCTCCCACGGGCGGAAAGTGATCATGAAATCATAGAGTTCACAATTCTAAGGAAGAGTGGAAGGGAAAACAGCAAAATAGAGACAATGGATTTCAGGAGGGCAAATATAGTGGCCACCTATGAAAAGGGGAATAAGAATAACCCAGGAAACTACAGGCCAGTCAGCTTAACTTCAGTGCCGGGAAAGATAATGGAGCAGGTAATTAAAGGAATCATCTGAAAGCACTTAGAAGGTGGTAAGGTGATAGGGCAGAGCCAGCATGGATTTGTAAAGAACAAATCATGTCAAACTAATCTGATAGCTTTCTTTGATAGGATAACGAGCCTTGTGGATAGGGGAGAAGAGGTAGATGCGGTATACCTAGACTTTAGTAAAGCATTTGATATGGTCTGGTATGATATTCTTATCAATAAACTAGGCAAATACAATTTAGATGAGGCTACTATAAGGTGGGTGCGCAGCTGGCTGGATAACCGTACCCATAGAGTAGTTGTTAATGGTTCTCAATCCTGCTGGAAAACTATAACAAGTGGGGTTCCGCAGGGGTCTGTGTTAGGACTCGTTCTGTTCAATATCTTCATCAACAATTTAGATACTGGCATAGAAAGTACGCTTATTAAGTTTGCAGATGATACCAAGCTGGGAGGGGTTGCAACTGCTTTGGAGGGTAGGGTCATAATTCAAAATGATCCGGATAAATTGGAGAAATGGTCTGAGGTAAACAGGAGGAAGTTTAATAAGGACAAATGCAAAGTGCTCCACTTGGGAAGAAACAATCAGTGTCACACATACAGAATGGGGAGATACTGTCTAGGAACGACTACAGCAGAAAGGGATCTACGGGTTATAGTGGACCACAAGCTAAATATGAGTCAACAATGTGATGCTGTTTCAAAAAAAGCAAACAATTCTGGGATGCATTAACAGGTGTGTTGTGAACAAGACACAAGAAGACATTCTTCTGCTCTACTCTGCGCTGGTTAGTCCTCAGCTGGAGTATTGTGTCCAGTTCTGGGCACCGCAGTTCAAGAAAGATGTGGAGAAATTAGAGAGGGTCCAGAAAAGAGAGACAAGAATGATTAAAGGGCTAGAGAATGTGACCTATGAAGAAAGGCTGAAAGAACTGGGCTTGTTTAGTTTGGAAAAGAGAAGATTGAGGGGCCACATGATAGCAGTTTTCAGGTATCTAAAAGGGTGTTGGGAGGGAGAAAACTTGTTCTTTTTGGCCTCTGAGGATAGAACAAGAGGCAATGGGCTTAAACTGCAATAAGGGAGGTTTAGGTTGGACATTAGGAAAAAGTTCCTCACTGTCAGGGTGGTCAAACAGTGGAATAAATTGCCTAGGGAGGTTGTGGAATCTCCATCTCTGGAGATATTTAAGAACAGGTTTAGATAGATGTCTGTCAGGGATGGTTTAGACAGTACTTGGTCCTGCCATTGGGGCAGGGGGCCGGACTTGATGACCTCTCAAGGTCCCTTTCAGTCCTAGCATTGTACGATTCGATACCTCAGGTCATTTCCCCAGTTTGTCCCGATCGCACTGAATTTGACCCCTGCCCTCCTAGCACTTGAGAGCCTGGCTAGGTTGGTGTATAGAAATAATGGCATAAAAATAAGGTGCTTTTAGGGGCTTTGGCATGTAACTCCCTAGGCTGCTTCAGAAGAGGAAACCCTCATTTGCTATTGTCTACAACTGGAGCAGCCTCTGTGGCAGGTTTGGTTCCCGAGCGTTCGGCTTCTCAGCACAAACTATTCTCATGCAAGCTCCGAAACAGCAGGAGAAAGCTGTTATTCCCGGAGGGGGGGACTGCTCCCGGGCCTGGCTCCCGTGGGAAGCCCTGAGCTCTTTGAGGGGAGGAGGGAAGGCTTCTCCTCCACAGGGTGGCTCCAGAGAGGGCCTTGTGTTGCGTGTGCTGGAGGGAGGCGTCACTGGGATCTTTTCACCACCTGTAGCTGTTCCAGCATCTCCCAAAGGCATTCCCCTCCAGTGCTGAATTTGGCACCAGACTGCTACGTGGCAGGGTACCCAAAGAGCCCTGAGGAGCCCAAGCTGGGAAAGGGGAATGGTGATATTTACTCCTCTCTAGCTCAGTAGAAGCTGAAGGGACCACTGGGCTGAAGACAAGGCACAAGGGAGATTTCAAGACTCCTGTGAAATGCCAAGGGGCCTTTTGGCTCCCCAGGATAGCACTCAGGCAAGCACGGGCAGGGCTGGGAGGGGACTGAGGGGATCACAGAGTGTGTGTGCAAAGGGAAGCCAGGCTTTAGCTCCAGCTGGAGGTGCCTTGTTCCCAAGAGGTTCAGGCCCCACAGTGCTCTGGGGTGTCACTTTAATGCAAGTTATTTGTTCCGTGTGTTGCTGCAATGCTGAACAAGTTCCCATTAAGGATACCAAGGGGGAGGTAGAAACACAAGGGGCGCCGTGAAGGTTAAACTGTTGCCTTTTCCAACTACACCACATTTGATTTCCACCTGCAGTGCTGCTTCCCACAGACTGTAGCCATGTGCAGCCAATGTGTACTGAGAGCAGTCGGCTCTCCCCTCAGCTTGCATGCTATTGCCGAAGTCCTGACGTCTGCTCCCAGAAGGAAGGTTTTCCAGTCCCCTGATCAGTCTAGTAGCTTTTCTCTGCACCTATTCCCATTTGAATTCATCTCAGTACAGGAGACCAGAATCACACACAGTGTTATAGGTGAGATCTCCCCAGTGCCATGTGGAATGGCTCCAACACTTCCCTGTCTCTACTAGAAATACCTTACCTGGCGCACCCTAGCATTGTATTAGACTTTGGCATCTCACTGACAGCTCCTGTCAGCCTGGGATCAACTAAGACACTGAAACCTTTCTCCTTCTCTGCTGCGTCCAGTGTTCACCTCCCCCCATTAGAGCAAAAATTGGTAGAGTTAGTCCCTATGTGCATGACCTTGCACTTTGCACTATTAATTTGCTTCCCATTTCTGAGACTCCAGTTTTCAAGGTCAGTCAAATCTTCTTGCATGATATTCCAGTCCTCCTCTGTACGGGCAGTAACTCCCAACCTGGCTCTACCTACGGTGACCACCTTCCCTCTGCCGAACATAGCAAAAGTCCCTGCATTCCCGCAAGCTTGGCAGCGTCAGTTAGAACTATGCAGTACAAACATTCAAATTCACCTCAGACTGACTGAGCCTCCGTTAAAAAGAAATACTGCCGAGTTGGAGTTTTACTCACCTTCTTTGCTGTGTTGGGGTTCACATGGGGGAGACCACACACATGCGCACACACGCACACGCACGCACGCACGCACGCACGCACACACTCCTGTACACACACACACGCACAGAGGAAGGTGGCTGACCAACCCCACCCTCCCTGCCCAGTGCTCTCTGCCTTCCTGCCTGTGCCCTCAGGAGGGACTTGCCCCTCCGCATACTGGATGTAGTGTCTTCCTGCGTCAGCACGAGAGGGCACGTGAGGTCCTGAGGCCCCTCCAGGGTTCACACCTGAAGGTGCCCAGCCGCAGCCTTTCTGCCCTGTGTCAGGGGAGGGGCCAGGAGCTGCTCCCAGTCCTGGGGAGGGGGTAGAAGGGATGACCCTGCCTGTGTCTCTGCAGAGCTCATCTCTTCTCTACCTCCCCACCCCATGGCGCCTGGAAGCAGCTTGTCCCTCCCTGCCCACACAGTGCCAAAAGGCAGCCCACAACTCACCATGATAACCCCATCACCACCTGTCCACCAGCTACAGCACAGACAGGAAGGGTTAAGCCTGAGGAGCCCAAGGAACGTGAACCCAGCCTGAGGGTGCAGAGGGGATGGAGCACTTCCCCATGCCCCAGAGTGCGGAGAGGGCAGCCTTGGAGTTTGGGGTGTGAGCAGGCCTTAAATTGCTTTTTCCAGCCCGTCCCCACCACTCCAGAGCTCAGCACAGGGCGGAGAGGGTTCCCTATGCCGTGCTGTGTGGGGCTAGGCTCCTTCTGGCCAGCCCTGAGTCTAGGAGCTGGCTGGGGTATGGAGTGCCCTGCTCTGGCAACAGCCTCCCAGCTGCAGGGCTGCCAGGGTCCCACCACCCACCCCAACCAGGGATCCCATGGCTGGGACTGACTGTCCCACAAACCCTCCCCAGAAATCTGGCAACCCTACTGGGGGATGAAGGGGCGAAGCAGAGAGGGGGCAGTGAGGGGGGAGCACAGAAAGGGCTGGAGAGGAAGCAGCGCAGGCGACACGTGGCCAGCTGCTGCCTGGGGCGTGCCGGCACCACAGCTCACAGTGTGCAGCACCTGCTGGCCAGCTGCTGGGAGGGGTTCAGGCCCTGCTGTCCAAGGGCCGGCACGCAGCGGGGGCTGCACTGGCTGACCGGCAGGGGGAGCAGTGGCCCTGCACGCAGCATTTGTGCCCTGCCGCCAGCCGTGCACATCCTCCTGATCCAGCCACGATCCACATGCCCTCGCCGCCCCCGTGGGTGGGCAGCTGGTGAGCCGGGATCCGGCCAGCAGCAGGACCCCTCGGCGCTGACTGGGGGACAGAAAATATGGGACAGCTACAGGAGGGCATGAATACAAGCGTGTCCCTTTACAAACGGGGCTGCTGCTCCCCCACGAACACACCAGCCGATTCAAGTTCGTTCATGAAAACGTGAATAAGGTTGGTCCCAAGATCGACTTTAGAGGAGCCCCATGGCTAACCTCCCTCCAGCGGGCGGTTCCCCTGTAGGCAGGACCTGTGGCAGTCTGCCGACAGCCCACCCCTTACCCACCTTTCAGGTCTCACCTTCAGCCCCAGCGTCTTGTTCGAGTAAAAATTTCCCACGTAGGTCAGTACCAAACGCTGTGCTGAAATCCAAGTCAACGAGATCCACTGCATCTCCTGTGGCTAGAAAGCTGGTTCTCCCCTCAGAGAACAACATTGGGCTCATCTGGCCCATCTACCTGCTGTAAAACTGAGCTGGGGTTTCCCTCACTTACCATTTACCTCTCTGGCCTTAATTCTCCTCCTAACATGTCTTCTAAGATCTTGCATATGTAACCCCAAAGATACTGAGACCATGTATGAGAGTGAGTGACATCTCTGCTCTACAGCCTAGGCCAGGAATCTGCAACCTGCAGCTCTTTAACGACTTCTTTGTGGTGCCCGACGCCATAATTGCAAAGTTAAAAACAAAAAAATCTTCCTGATGATTTTTGATAAACGGTGAACGTCTAAAAGCCCAAAAATGAATAACTCGTGTCTAAATAGCAAACGAGATGTGAGCTTGAAACATCGGAAAACTCCCTTTAGCGTCTTCCAGAGAAATAGAATGAAAATCAGGAAGTCAGTGGTACAAACGCACATGGAAAGTGTGAGGCACTCGAATATGTAAAAAGTATGTGAACGTCCTGCACTAAACATTACAGGTCATTGTGTGAGCTGTTCGTACGCAGGGCTGCCCAAAAGTACAGTTTGAGAAGATTTATTGAGGACCGTCTTGTACTCACATGCACTGCGGCGCTTGAATGATTGAGTTTGTTACCAAATTTGAAAAAAAATGGCTCTTTGCGCTCCTTTGGCTAGGCGGGAGCCAACTGGCCTTTAGTTCAGAGGTAGAGCACAGGGCTTTAGCCCTTATGCTCACAGATTCAGTCCCTCCTGTCAATGACCCAGGTCTGTGGGTGTTATACGTACAAGGGAGGTCAGAATATTAGGCCTCCAGTTTCCTGAATCGCTTCCCACGGCCAGTGCTTTAAAAAAAAAAAAAAAAGGAAGTTGTACTCAGCCAGCTCCCTGCTCCCACAACCACCCCTTGCCAGCCAATGCCGCAGCCGGGGCTGCCAAGGTTCCAGTACTCAGTACTGGCAAAAACTGGCACAAAAAAGCACTGATTACTGTGTCTGCAACTCTCCAGTGAGACAGCGCAATGGATTTGTTACAAAGCCTGGCCAATGGACTTACAATGCTTGTGGCAGCATAACCCTGCGGAAGCCAGCTCAGGTCACTCAATGAGGGTGAGGTGCAAACAGAACAGGGTGGACAAAACCCCTAAGCGAGTGGATATTCCAATACTGAGATTCACCGCGAAAGCCCAGAGCAGCCTCCCTACTGCCTGCCTGGTTACACAGGCTGCTCACAAAGGCCAGCCTCAGGCCTCCAGCCAGGTACCCAGGTTACACATGATGACAGCTATTGAAAATCTCATTTAATCATTTAAAAGAAAAAAATTCTTCTGATCCCAAAGGACCAACCACACCCCCCCAGCTCAATATGGAGCTGAGATTTTACCCACAGTACATGCTTATAGCCAAGTCTTCTCAACTACACTGAAATGTATTAAAAAAGAGAAGAGCATATTGGTTACAAGATCAACGTACATACAGCCCTTGGTTCAGTTGCATAGAGTTCTTGGGCTTTGGAGTTGCAGATGGATGTTTTCAGACGCGACAATGTCCCTTATAGTGGTACCAGGGTATCCTGGGATCTCATCCTTTATGGCTTGCAGCTTTCCCCAGGGGCACCCAAACAGATATGAGATTCAGAGAGACCCTGTCCAAAGGGCCTTTGTACCCTTGCAGAAGCCTTGTGGCCCGGGAGAACACAATAGGCTTTTGATGTAACCTTCTATCTCCCAAACATCATGGCAATTAGCAACGTTCTCTGTAGGCTGAGCGCTTGGGAGAGATTCAGGTGCTGCCCAGCTGATCAGCAGAGCACTCCCAGTATCCACGGCCTGCATTTCTACTAGTGGTGCTCATCTGCCTATGCCTTGTGCCCAGAACAAAGTTTATTCCATCCATGGAAAATAAAATTAGAGGGAACAGTGGCAATTAGTACAAGGTGATTTATCCATTAAACCATCCATGGACAGTTCACCACAGCTCTCAGAGAGACACAGAAACCATCATACGGCTTCAGTCAGGATTCCTCATAAATGTTAATATTCCCTTTTGATCTCGAATCGAAGCTCTGGTAACAGACAGGGACTGTTTGGTCGTGAGCAAACACCCACCATTCGAGTGCTCTAACAATGCAGGTTTGCCTTTCTAAGTCCTACTCTGACCAAGGCAATCTGCCCAACTAGCCATCTTCCAGCCACTCTTTACAGGTCCGTCCTGCAGCAGTCAGCCTGTGAGCTGGTTAACCCTTTAGAGCCATGTGCCACATTTTGATCAGATGTCTAATCAGCCAATGACACAGCCAGGTCCTCTACTGCTTCTGGGTGGAGTTTATCTGAGGCCCCTGCTCTGGTGCCATTAAACTTGCAGGGTTTGTGGTTGTGGTAGTTTCTACTTTTGTATTTCAGGTCTCATTAGCCACCTGCCACTACCCCTCAACTCTTCCTTACCCTTAGTACCAAAGGGAGGAGACAAAGTATTTGCTTGGGTGTTTGGGCAGGCCTTGATTTTCTTTAATCCCGGCTCCCCCCCCACCACACACAAAATCCTCAGAGTTTACCAGTCCCGCTCCATTGCTCTCTTTTTTCCTTCTTCTTAATGCACTTAAAGAACCTTTTACTGTTCGTTTTAATTTCCTCCACAAGGCCCAGCACAGCCTGGCTTTGGGCAGTCCCACGCATCTCCATTCATGCTTGCCTGGCTCTGCTGGGAGTCTGGCCCCCTGCCAGCGCAGGTGCTGAGGATTCAAAAGGGCTGCCCCTCCTTCTGTGTCCTCAAGCCACCCCTGCTTGGCAGCACATGGGATCTGCCAAGAGGCTGCTGTGAACAGGGATGATTGCATGTGCAGAGCGCACCTTTCACACCTGTCTGGGATCAGCCCTCCAGCTGTGCTGGCGAATGGCCAGCCTGCAGCAATGGGAAGCTGAGCAGAGCCTCCGGCAGCTCTGACGCCTGGGTGCCCAGCTGTGGTCTGGGCCCCTCTGGGAGCCTGTGCTCAGCTGATGATAAATGAAGGGACTCTGGAAGGAGCAGCATTCAACATCCCCTTCAGCTGTGGGGCAAGCAATGGGGAAAGGAATGTGCCTGCCCCACACGCCCCAGGAATAAACCAGGCATGCTGGTGTAAGTGCGGAGAAACCCCACTGGAGCTGTGTGAGGCTAAAATCAGGCTTGCCCCGCAGTGCCACTCCTGCAGTGTTTGCCTCAAAGCCTGGGTGGGCAAACATTTGTAAGGGTGGGGCACGCCAAGATTTTGTCAAGTGACGGAGGGCTGTGCTTCTCTGTGGAGGGGGTGCGGGGTCTGGGGTGGAGGCTGGCAGCAGAAGGGAGCCCGGAGTAAGAGATTGGGGTGCAGGGGAAGGCATGGGGTCTGAGAGGGAGGTTGGGTGAAGCAGGGCTTGTGACCCGGGAGGGGGGCTTGGAGTGCAAGGTCTGGGAGGAGGGGTTTCTGGAGAGGATTCTGAGCTGGGGAGGGATGTAGGAGGGGTGCAGGGTCTGGGAAGGAGTAGTGACCTGGAGTGAGGTGCAGAGGGTTGTGTGGGGACCTGGGGCCGGGAGTTGGGGTGTGGGAGAGGTGCCAAATGCAGGCGCTGCCCAGGAGGTGCTTGCTTGGGTGGCCCATTAGAAAGATAAGAAATTGTTTACACAAAGTGCCTCTGGGCCAGGATTCAAATGTGCCCAAAGCTCAAGGGTATTTGCCTGGGCCAATCTCTAACACAGACACAAATGCCAGGCAACCTCACCCCGGTGCTGGGGCAGGACCAGCTCTGAGGTATAAACAGCTTGCACGTCCCAGCTGCCATTAAACAAATGGATCGATCTCGCAGCGATTCCAAGTGGGGGGGAGCGGCTGTTGTGCAGGCGGCTGTGCAGGGCCCTAGCCGCTCCAGAGGCTGAGAGGGGAAATGCTGTGCTGAATAGCAGGAAGCGTCCCTAAGACGGCAATGCACGAGGTGGAACCGTCCGTTCAAAGGAAGTGGTGGGAACTCCATGGTTTGGGCCACTTCAAACTAGGCTGGACAGTGTTCTGAGGGATATGTACCAGCAGCCGGTCCTGCCCAGCTCCCCGGAGGCACAAGGCTCTTGAGCCTGAGGGGTTCCCCAGGCAGAGTTCTAAGATGCTGAGAAAACGTTACATTTTACATTTCAGATGACTAAATGTAGCACCCGGGATTATTCTTACAGTAAGAATTTAGCAGGTGCATTTTTGCAATAAAGGTGCCCAGCTCTGCCCACTAGAGAGGGGCTTTTGGCTTGGAAAATGCTGCGGCACATTACAAACTATGTTTGTTTTGTTGCAGTGAAATGCAGCCACCTCGAAGGTGCATTTGTGCGATGTGCTGCATGGCTGGGCCTTTTGGGCAGGGCGCTGAGCCACCTCCTGGGTGTAGGAAAGGCAGCCACAGATGTGGTGATTATGGTGCACTGGGCGGAGTCTGCAAGGATGCACGGAGGTTTGTCCTGGAAGGTACCACCAGGACTGGAGACCTCCTGAACTGTGACGGGGGGCCTGGGTGGATCCTGGGGTGGGGTGGGCCAGCACATGGGGCTCCCCACTCCTCACACTCCCCCAGTGCACACTCCAGGAGATGCAGGCAGCTTTACATCTGCTTTGGGGGCCTTCCTAAAGCAGGTCCTGCTGGAGCAGGGCCGTCCTTAGGTTGATGGGAGGATTATAAAATGGTGCCCCACTGAGCCCAGTGTGCAAGGGGTACAGCCTGGACAAAGCCTGTGTGAGGGCCGGTTTGCTCCACACCGCTCTGCCCACTCGCCTGCCCCACAGGCCAAGCCCCTTGGCTGATGGCCAGAGCATGTCCCTCACAGCCCGTGTGGAGAGAGCGAGGCCAGGTGAACAGAGCCCCTTCCTGTCCTGACTCATGGCCACGCTCCCTTCCCTCTCGGCCCAGCTCAGCTCCTCCACCACCGCCAGCTACCTGCTTCCAGATGACTTTTGGAGGGACTGTGCTGCTTGAACCCCACTTGGACCAGCGGGGAGCAGCGAGGGGCCAGGCGGCTGGCAGCACCCACACAGACAGGCCTGTTCCCCCCCACCTCCCTCCTCTGGTACACCCGGCATCCCCCTGCTACACCCACAGGGGGAACTGCCCTGGACACACAGCACAGCTGGCTCGGCTACTCGCTCCCCCCATACTGCTGCTCCTCTGCCCCACACACCCCGAGAGGCTGCGATGGAGGAGTGAGCGGCCACATCAGGGCTCCCTATGTCCAGGTCTCTTTCTCTACTGGGGCTGCGAAGGGAGAGGGCAGGAGAGCGGCAGCTCCCGACACCTCACAGACCAGTCCAGGGGGGGAAAAGCGCCTGGGATGTGCATGGGGGTTGCGGAGGAGGCAGGGCCCCAGATTCGGCCAGGCGCTGGGCGGCTGCATGCTGCGTACGTGGAACCCTACGTGGGGGCCTGTGGCAGACACCCAAGAGGCAGTTGAGACTCTGGGCATGTGGCCGACAACAGTTGGGAGCCCAAGTAAAGTGTGGGGTGCGACAGCACCCAGTTCCTGCGCCTACGACGTCTTGTCCTGCTGCGGCTCCTGCTCCTGCTCCCTCCTCCAGCTGGGAGGGCAGCCCCCAACCCATGGAACGGCTGCTTCTAGGAATCGGGCTCCACAAAGTGTAGGAGTGGCTCTTGCGGGAGGGGACTCTGTGTGTGTGTGTGTGTGTGTGTGTAGCAACAGCCAACGGAACCCAAAGTGGCCAAACACCAACCACGTGCTCTGTGTGTGTGTGTGTGTAACAACAGCTGACAAACCCGAAGAGGCCAAACGCCAGCCATGTGCTCTGTGTGTGTGTGTGTGTGTAAAACAACAGCCAACAAAACCCAAAGTGGTCAACACCAACCACGTGCTCTGTGTGTGTGTGTGTGTGTGTGTGTAACAACAGCTAACAAACCCAGAGGCCAAACGCCAGCCACGTGCTCTGTGTGTGAGTGTGTGTGTGTGTGTAGCAACAGCCAACAAAACCCAAAGTGGCCAAACACTAATCACGTGCTCTCTCTGTGTGTGTGTGTGTGTGTGTGTGTGTGTGTGTGTGTGTGTGTGTGTGTGTGTGTGTGTGTGTGTAACAGCAGCTAACAAACCCAAAGAAGCCAAACTCCAGCCATGTGCTCTGTGTGTGTGTGTAACAACAGCCAACAAAGCCCAAAGTGGCCAAACGCCAGCCATGTGCTGCCCCACTCCTAGGGGCCTGTCACGCTCTCGGCCTTCACTCATAGGTACTTCCAGGGCCTGAAGGAAATATATGTAGAAAACTGGGCAAGCGTAAAAACTGTTTAAAGCATTAAAAAAACACGAAAAACCTGTTTTCACTTATTGACCGCGTCTTCGTTCAGTCTAGTCTGGCCTGTGCCCCCCGCCTGCCCCCGCCCCTGCCCCGGGATTCCAGCACAGGGACCAGGACCAGGACCAGGGCCAGGTTTGCTCCCAAAGAGCAGACCAATCCTCCAACTGGGCCTGGCCCACATCCCTCCCCTGACCAGGGCCCTGGTGATGGTGGGGGAGGGGCAGGGGAACGGGGGAGGTCCAGTTCCTCCCATGGGTGCTGAGGGGAAGGGGAATGGGGGTGGCTCCCCAAGGGGTATTGCTGAGGGAGGTGGGATGGGGCAGCGGGGGGTCTGGGTCTCCAGTTGCTCCATGGGGCCTGAGCTGAGGTGGCCGGCCTGGAGCAGCGGCGCCCATGGGTTGGCATGTCCATCCCCAGGGCGCCGGTACCGCCCCCGGCCCAGCATGGTCCAGGAATACTCTCAGGGCTTTGGCAGAGGCAGATTCCCAGGGCGGAGGGTAGCTGCATTGCAGCAGCCTCCATCAGTGCTACTCCCGGCTCAGCAGGGACCCCAGAGAGCAGGGAGCTGGGGAGCACCGTGGGGAAGCCCCGCTATCTCAGCACCTCCAACAGACTCCCTAGCTTCCCCACCTCGCCAGCCGTTTGGAAATGCTGGGTGGGAAAGCCATGCATGCACCCGTGCGCCACACCTGTCGCTCCTGACCCACGTGCCCTGCTCAGACTCCACCGGGGGGGCGGGGGGAGTACAACCACCGCTGGAGGGGAGGGACTGGGGAAGGGGTCAGTGTCTGCTCCAGTTAATACCACAGCCATCTAGGCTAACAGTGGGTGGCTGCTTCAAGGAGCTGTGAGCATGGGTGTGAAGTTGGCGCAGTTCACGCGGTTCCTTGATGCCCACCACTATAAAGACAGAGTCTTAGGGCTGAAAGTGACCTCGGGGGTCATTGAACCCTGCTCAAAGTAACACCAACCCTAACTAAATCATCCCTGCCAGGACTTGCCAAGCCAGGCAAAGCCACTTCCGCTGTGGGGTGTAGGAGGATTTGGTGCCCTGGTTAGGTGCCATGTGTTTCCTGCTGTCCTGTAGGAACCCCAGGTGTGCGCCTCAGTTTCTCTAACCACAGCATCAGTGCACAGCGGTAATGGGAGTTTCAGTGTGGTGACTCCTCCGATGCAGACAATAGGGCTGCAGGCTCTTTGTAGCCTACACAACCAGGTGACACCTTTCTTCCTCAGGAACCAGGACAAAGGAGGGAGGAGGGGCCTGGCTGGTTTGAACTGGAACAGGCCAGAGAGGTGGGCAGTCTGGGCTCACTTGAGGGGGAGGAAGGAAGGCCAGGGCCTGGCTCAGGGATCCCCTCTGGCTCTCCCTCCCCACAAGTTGGATCATAAGGACACAAGAACGGCCATACTGGGTCAGACCAAAGGTCCATCTAGCCCAGTATCCCGTCTGCCAACCGTAGGCAATGCCAGGTGCCCCAGAGGAGGTGAACCGAAGACAATGATCAAGTGATTTGTCTCCTGCCATCCATCTCCTGCCATTGTACTGACAGCTTCCGGTTTCTGTGCTCATGCTCTGCTCCTGTCTCCTAACAAACCTTCTGTTCTCCCTGCTAAATGAGAGCCACATCCGACTGCAAATGGGGCTGCAGGGCCGGCACCGCCACTCCTTGACACATGGAGCGAGGGAGACCCGGGTGCACATCTTGCCTGCGCTAGGCTACTGCCCCTTCTCCGCCTCCTGCCAACCTTGTCCTCTTCCGGCTGCACCTCCCCTACCAGCTTCTGACTCGCACACGCCCCTTCCATGGCCCTCAGAAGTCACCAGATGTCCTGATGCTGGCAAGGTGGCCAGCCACTGTGTCAGGAGGAGGGCCCGTTTGTTGTCCTCCCTTCAATCACATAGCATGGCAGAGGTCCGCCGAGCCACCTCCATTGACTCCCTGGCTGCACTGAGTAGCTGTGGTCACTAGCTGGGGTATCAGCTTAGTGTCCCCTTCTGGCTCCCTGCTTTTGACTCTGTGACCCTCACTTCCCTTCTTGTTTGTCATTTGCCGTCCACAAATTTATCTGAACCCAGATTCTAGGGGCACCTCCCCTTAGGCAGGGGAGATCCCTGATGTGGGCGCACCTGGAATTCAATAGGTGCCATGCAGCAGGGCCTTTGTATGTCATGAGCCAACCCCCAAGTCACTCGGCCGGTCTAACTGGTCTGCCTGGTGACTGCTGATGATACCAAGCTGGGAGGGGTTGCAAGTGCTTTGGAGGATAGGGCCAGAATTCAACCCAACTGGGCAGATGGTCTGAGGTGAGTAGAATGAAGTTCAATAAGGCCAAATGCAAAATACTCCATTTGGGAAGGAACAAGCAATCTCACATGCAAATCGGGAAGTGGCTGCCTAAAGAGCACTGCATAAAGGGATCTAGGGATTGCAGTGCACCACAAGCTACGTATGAGCGAGCAGTGTAACTGATGCAAGAAGAGCAATGGGATTTTGGGATGCGTTAACAGGAGCGTCGTGGGCAAGATATTAGTAATTCTTCTGCTCGACTTGATTCTGTGCTGCACACAACATGGGGCACTGCATTTCTAGAAAGATCTGACAAATTGGAGAAGGTCCAGAGAAGAGCAGCAAGAACGATGAGAGGGTCTGGAGGACATGAGTGCTGCGGGAAGACAGAGAGGAGGGGGCTTGCTGAGTTTAGAAAAGAGAAGGCTGAGGGGAGACACAAGAGCAGCTTTCAAGTCCAGTAAAACCCCAAACCACACGCAGGTAGCATCCCGGAGCAACCACGTGTAAGTCAAACTTCACGTAAGTCGGGACAGGGATGAGGGGGCAAAGAGCTAACCCAGGAAGCGGGGCGCCCTGCCGCCTTCGGGTCTCCCCGGGTCGGGGCTGCGAGTGGCGGAGGGGCTCGGCAGCTGCAGCAAAGATGGTGGCGGCTCTAGGCACTCGCCAGCTGGTGCAGTGGCCCTGCTCGCAGCACTCACCCTGCTGCTCCCACCACCCCGGTCCTGCTTTGCGGCTTCATGTGCTCACTGGCATGGGCCTGCTGTTCTCGCCATCCCAGTCCAGTGGGCGCGTGGAGCTGCAAAGCAGGACTGGGGTGGCGAGAGCAGCAGGGTGAGCGCTGCGAGCAGCACCGCTGCGCCAGCCCGGGGACTCACGGAGCCGCCACCCCCTTTCTGCAGCTGCTGAGCCCCTGAAGTTTTCAGATGGGCTGCAGAGAGTGGAGGGGGCTGGGGGTGCAGCAGGGCCTGGCGGGAGTGCGCAGCAGCCGGGCAGTGATTGTTGATTTCAACTTGCATTATTCCAAGAAACGCACAAGTCCAAGTTGTGTAAGTCAGGGTCCACTGCACCCAAAAGAGTGTTACGAGGAGGAGGGAGACAAATGATTCTTATTCCCTGAGAGGTGTGGTCAAGCAGGGAGCAAGCACAAGGGAGGTTTAGGCTGGATGTTCTGTTAGAAAATCTTCCAGCCGGGGTGGTTAAGCATTGCGATACATTGCCTAGGGAGTCTGTGGAATTTCTGTCTCTGGAGATTTTTAAGAGCAGGTTAGACAGACGTCTCTCGGGGATGGTCGAGACCAGTGGTTCCCAAACTTTTCGGCATCATGTCCTGCCTTTGATTTTTGAGAAAACCTTGTGCCCACCCCCCACCTCTTCTTTACCATCATCCACCCACTTTTGAGAAAAAATTCAATTCGTAATTTAAAATAAACACAAGATGTTGATATAAAACGTTATTTAAAATTAAAAATGAGCACAAACAGTTTTTCTTGGTCCAAAATTTTAATAAAAACATAATTTAACCTCAGAAAGAGCAGAAACAAATGAATTTCATGTGAAAGATGCTACTGCATTTTCTTCATAGGTTGGGAAATCCTAGGAGACCAACTATGGACCATCCAGGCTAACGGCGCAGGCCCCACCTTATGGGTGTGTGGCACAACCCAAGCTGGCCAGCTGCCTGAGCCCTGCACTGCTGGGGCTGCCTGCCCACCCACCAGCCTCCCAAACCACCTACCTGCCAGCCACGGGCCAGCCACCCAAGCTGCCCGCCCAACCCCTGCTCTCCTGGGGCCAGCTGCCCACCCGAGCCCCCACATGGCGGGGGTAAGCCACCTGACCCACTTGCCTGCCAGCCATAGGCCAGCCACCTGTCACTCGCCTGCCAGCCATAGGCCAGCCACCTGTCACTACCTGCCCGAGCCATGCGCTGCTGGGGCCAGGTGTCCAAGCCCCTGGGCTCCTGAGGCAAGCCACCCAAGCCCATCACTTCTGGGGTCAGCTGCCTGAGCCCCAGCTGCCCGAGCTGCCCATGAGCCATGTGCCCAAGCCCCTCCTTTCCCTTCCCCCAAAGCCAGGCACCCCCAGGCCTCTCATCTAACCCCATGCTCCTCTTTCCCCACCAGCCCACACTCATTCCCCTTTGCAGGAGGCAGCTAGCTCCATGGGCCTTCACCGGCTGCCTGCTGTTTATAGCCAGGAGAGCCATTTGGCTGAGAGCCAAAAGCAAGGGGCCAGGAGGAATGTGGGGGGTTGGGTTGCTTCCCTGGGGCCCTGCAATCTGCTCTGCCCCCTCCTCTGAGACTCCACCCCAGCTCACTCCAGCCTCCTGCCCTCTGCTGCACACCCCCCTCTCTTTTTGTGGCTGGGCTGGGCAGACAACTGGGGCCTGGGAGGAGCTGAGGGCTCTCATCTCACGGGGGGGACAGGGGGCTTTGGGGTGGGGCTGGGATGAGGGGTTGGAGCACAGGAGAAGGCTCCAGCTGGTGGGTAAGGCTGAGGTGCTCAAAGTGTGGGCGGGAGCTCTGGGTTGCAGCTGGGGGATGGGGTGTCAGAGAGCTTTTGGGGGTAAGCTCTGGGCAGCTCCCAGCAAGAGGAGATGTCCCTCAGCCCCTGAGGGAGGCATGGCTAGGAGGCTCTGCCAGCTGCTTGTGAACACCACTCCCTTCGTGCGTGGTGCCTAGCCAGCATGGGGGCAGTGCACAAAGCTGTCCTGTCAATCCTTCACCTAGGAGCTGAGGAACATGTCACCACGGCTGGGCGCCACCCAGAGCCAGATGGGGCACGAACGCAGGACTTGTAACAGCCCCATCAGCAGTGCTGACCAGAGCCACCAGGGTCCCTCTTCAGGTGTTATGGTAAAAACCTGGACACCTGCTAGCTCTACCGGTAGACAGGCCTTGCTGCCCACTTCTGGGATCTGCAGGTACTGGCAGAGCCACTGCCCCAGCTCTGGGTGCCTGTGGGAGGGCGGGGCTCTCAGGTGTGGGGGGAGCCCTGGCTGCCTGTGGGAGGGCGGGGCTCTCAGGTGTGGGGGGAGCTCTGGGTGCCTGCGGGAGGGCGGGGCTCTCAGGTGTGGGGGGAGCCCTGGCTGCCTGTGGGAGGGCGGGGCTCTCAGGTGTGGGGGGAGCTCTGGGTGCCTGCGGGAAGGCGGGGCTCTCAGGTGTGGGGGGAGCTCTGGGTGCCTGCGGGAGGGCGGGGCTCTCAGGTGTGGGGGGAGCTCTGGGTGCCTGCGGGAGGACGAGGCTCTCAGGTGTGGGGGGAGCCCTGGGTGCCTGCGGGAGGGCGGGGCTCTCAGGTGTGGGGGGAGCTCTGGGTGCCTGCGGGAGGATGAGGCTCTCAGGTGTGGGGGAGCTCTGGGTGCCTGCGGGAGGGCGGGGCTCTCAGGTGTGGGGGGAGCCCTGGGTGCCTGCGGGAGGGCGGGGCTCTCAGGTGTGGGGGGAGCTCTGGGTGCCTGCGGGAGGACGAGGCTCTCAGGTGTGGGGGAGCTCTGGGTGCCTGCGGGAGGGCGGGGCTCTCAGGTGTGGGGGGAGCTCTGGGTGCCTGCGGGAGGGCGGGGCTCTCAGGTGTGGGGGGAGCCCTGGGTGCCTGCGGGAGGGCGGGGCTCTCAGGTGTGGGGGGAGCTCTGGGTGCCTGCGGGAGGGCGGGGCTCTCAGGTGTGGGGGGAGCCCTGGGTGCCTGCGGGAGGGCGGGGCTCTCAGGTGTGGGGGGAGCTCTGGGTGCCTGCGGGAGGGCGGGGCTCTCACGTGTGGGGGGAGCTCTGGGTGCCTGTGGGAGGGCGGGGCTCTCACGTGTGGGGGGAGCTCTGGGTGCCTGCGGGAGGATGAGGCTCTCAGGTGTGGGGGGAGCCCTGGGTGCCTGCGGGAGGGCGGGGCTCTCAGGTGTGGGGGGAGCTCTGGGTGCCTGTGGGAGGACGAGGCTCTCAGGTGTGGGGGGAGCTCTGGGTGCCTGCGGGAGGGCGGGGCTCTCAGGTGTGGGGGAGCTCTGGGTGCCTGCGGGAGGGCGGGGCTCTCAGGTGTGGGGGAGCCCTGGGTGCCTGCGGGAGGGCGGGGCTCTCAGGTGTGGGAGAGCCCTGGGTGCCTGCGGGAGGACGAGCCTCTCAGGTGTGGGGGAGCTCTGGGTGCCTGCGGGAGAGCGGGGCTCTCAGGTGTGGGGGGAGCTCTGGGTGCCTGCGGGAGGACGAGGCTCTCAGGTGTGGGGGGAGCTCTGGGTGCCTGCGGGAGGGCGGGGCTCTCAGGTGTGGGGGAGCTCTGGGTGCCTGCGGGAGGGCGAGGCTCTCAGGTGTGGGGGAGCTCTGGGTGCCTGCGGGAGGACGAGGCTCTCAGGTGTGGGGGAGCTCTGGGTGCCTGCGGGAGGGCGGGGCTCTCAGGTGTGGGGGGGAGCTCTGGGTGCCTGCGGGAGGATGAGGCTCTCAGGTGTGGGGGGAGCTCTGGGTGCCTGCGGGAGGGCGGGGCTCTCAGGTGTGGGGGAGCTCTGGGTGCCTGCGGGAGGACGAGGCTCTCAGGTGTGGGGGAGCTCTGGGTGCCTGTGGGAGGACGAGGCTCTCAGGTGTGGGGGAGCTCTGGGTGCCTGCGGGAGGACGAGGCTCTCAGGTGTGGGGGAGCTCTGGGTGCCTGTGGGAAGGTGGAGCTCTTGGGCATGGACAGGACTGTGTGTGGGGAACAGGTGACACTCGAGTGTGGGCGGGGCTGTGTGCCAGCAGGGCAGCTCTCAGATGTGGGCAGGACTGTATGTGTGGCACGGGAGAATCTTGACAGTGGACAGGGCTGCGTGGGCCTGTGGGAGGGTGAGGCTGTTGCACATGGGTGGGGCTGTGTGTGCCAGGGGCAAGTCCCTCAGGTGTGGGCAGGTGTGTATGCTGGGGGTGTGAGTGGGTCGTTTGGCCGTGGGTAGGAATGTGTGGGCCAGGGTGAGGATCTCGCCCTGGGCGGGGCCATATGGGACAGGGATGGGGTTCTTGCGTGGCGGGGGGCTCCGTATGCCAGGAGCGAGACTTTCAGGTATCGGCAGGGAGGCCTGCTGGGGCGGGGCTCTCGGATGTGGGCGGGGCTGTGTGCGCCGGGGCGGGGCTCTCGGATGTGGGCGGGGCGTGTGTGCTGGGGCGGGGCTCTCGGATGTGGGCGGGGCGTGTGTGCTGGGGCGGGGCTCTCGGATGTGGGTGCGGTTCTGAGTGCTGGGGACGGTGCTGTAAGTGCCCGAGGTCTCCGATGTGGGCGGGGGCTGTGCGTGCGGGGGGGTGAGGGAGCTCTCGGGTGCCGGCGGGGCTGTGTGAGCGTGTGCGTGCGCGCGCGCGTGCTGGGGCGGGGCTGTGAGTGCTGGTGGGGCGGGGGAGAGCTCGGATGTGGGCGGGGCTGCACGTGCTGGGGCGGGGCTCTCGGATGTGGGCGGGGCTGTACGTGCTGTGGGGAGGCTCAAGGGTGTGGGCGGGGCTGTACGCGCTGGGGGTAGAGCTCTCGGGTGTGGGCGGGGCTGTGGGAAGCGGGCTCTGTGCACACCGGGCGCTAGGTGCCGGGAAGCAGCTGTCTGGGAGGAGGCGGGGCTTGTGGAAACTGTATGGCCGCTGGGCGGGGCGTCTCCGGCCTCGGGCTACATCAGGGGCGGGACTCCCTAGTAAGTGAGCGGTAGGCTAAGGGGCGGGGTTTTGCGCGAAGGGGCGGGGTAAGGGGCGGAACCGCAGCGACGGCGTCTGGGTCCTCGCTCTGACTGGCTCCGCAGCTCCGTTGCCCAGGGTTACCCACCCATACAGCTGGTAGTCTGACGTCACTGGTGGGCAAAACACCTCGGCGCTCCAGGCTTGTGTGCCCCGCCCCTTAGGGTGGGTCTGATCGTGCCAATGGGAACGCGCTGTGGGCGGGGCCTGTGTCTCCTGCTTCCAATGAGAAGGTGGCGATCCGTTCGGCCGGTGTATGGCGGGGCGGGGCAGCAGCACGCGCCCCTGGCTCAGTGTGGCCGGCCCGGAGGCGTCAGCGGGGGCTGGGGGCAGGAGGAGTCGTGCGAGGACAGGGTGGAGGGGGCAGTGTGATAGAGAGGGGCAGAGGCATGGGGCAGTTGTGGGGGTGGAGGGCCCGTTGGGTGGGCTGGTTGATAGGGAGGGCCAGTTGTGGGGGGAGGTGTGAGGAGTAGGGGGATGGGGGACAGTTGGGGGGGCCCGATGGGGGCAGTTGTGGGGGGAAGGGCCGTTGGGGACGTGAGGGGCAGGGGGAGGGGCCGTTGGGGGCAGGAGGGGGGCCAATGGGAGCAGTTGGGGGGAGAAGGGGCCGTTGGGGGGCAGTTGTGGGGGGAGGAGCCATTGGGGACGTGAGGGGCCGTTGGGGGACAGTTGGGGGGAGGAGGGGCCGTTGGGGACGTGAGGGGCACAGGCGGGGGAGGGGCCGTTGGGGGACAGTTGGGGGGAGGAGGTGCCGTTGGGGACGTGAGGGGCACAGGCAGGGGGAGGAGGGGCCGTTGTGGAGGCGGGTCGGTGCGGGACTCCCGGCGCCAGCCCTGGGGAGCGGTGGCCCCGCCTCGCCCCTCCCGGAGGTGCCGCGGGCCGGTGGCGGCGGGGCGGGGCGGGGCGGGGCGGGCCGCGCAGCACAGGGGCAGCCGCCGCCTCAGCACGGTGCCGTCCAGCCCGGTCCCGGGAGAGAGGCGGCGCCAGCCGGGGGCGGGGCGGGGCGGGGCGGAGCGGAGCGGGGGCCCGCGGCGGCGGCAGGTGCTAGGTGCGGGGCGTGCGGGCGCGGCGGCGCCAGGCCACTTGGGCGCAGAGCGGCGGCGGAATCCGGCGGTGCCGGGCCGGGACCGGCCCCTGCCTGGGTGTGTGGCCGTGAGATGCCCGCCCGGGCTTCGCCGCCCAGCCACGCACCTGCCGGCCGGCCGTGACCGAGAGCCCCGCCCGCTCGCCCGCCCGCGCCGGAGAGCCCCGCCCCGAGGGGCCGAGCCCGCCCGCCCGCTCGGCGCCCGAGCATCTGTTGCTGAGTGACCCGCCGCCGCTCCGCCCGCGGCCCGATGGATGCAGCCGCCCGGGCCGGCCGCCGCTCGCCATGCCCGTCTGGCTGAGCCCCGCGGCGCTGGGGCCGCTCCGCGCCCGCCTCTGCCTCGGCAGCCCGCAGCGGGCAGCCCCCCGGCTGAGCTCTCGCGTTTCGCCGCCGCCGCCGCCGGCTGCCATGGGGCTGGGGCCAGCTGCCTCCTAGGTGCCGGCGCTCGGCTGCGGACCGCTGCGCATCCTCGCCCCGCTGCGCGCCCGGCTCCGGCTCCGGCTCCGGCTCCGGCCCGCGGGCTGGCCGCCTCCCCCGGCCCCTGCCTGTGCCGCTCGGCTCCCAGCCGGCGCTCCCTCTCCGCCGCCGTGCGGGGACTTGCCGGGACCCCGCGGGGGCGGCGGGGCGGGGGCACCATGGCAGAGAAGCGGCAGGCGCAGCAGGTTGACATCGACCCGGATTTTGAACCCCAGAGCCGCCCCCGTTCCTGCACCTGGCCGCTGCCGCACCCCGACTTCCCCGGGGAGGAGGAGGACGGGGGCGCGGCGGCAGCCGGCGGAGCGGCGGAGGGCTCGGAGAACACGGGAGCCGTGGCGGAGCGCAAAGCCGCCTCGGCGCTGCCTTCGCTGGGGGCGGACGTTGGACAGCTCCGCAAGGCGAAGAACTCGCGGCGCAATGCCTGGGGCAACCTGTCTTACGCGGATCTCATCACCAAGGCCATCGAGAGCTCCCCGGAGAAGCGGCTCACCCTGTCCCAGATCTACGACTGGATGGTCAGATACGTCCCCTACTTTAAGGATAAAGGCGACAGCAACAGCTCTGCCGGCTGGAAGGTAGGGCCGGGGCGCCAGCGCGAGTCATTTAAACCCATGTGGGCGGCCACAGGGGCTGCGCTGAATTAATCGGCGTGTCAGGTGCTGGGCAGGGAGCGGGGCGAGTGTCGGCCCCTCAGAAGCGGCCGCCGGGGTCCTGCTTGTCCCCAGTTAAAGGCCGTGCCTGTGGCCAGAGGCTGGGCCCCTCTCCGTGTGTGGGCTTAGCGGCTGGCAGCCTGGCTGGCCGTGGGAGCCGACCCTCCTTCGTAGCTAGAGCTGGGCTCCCGCGGATTTCCTAGCTGCATTTCTGCAGCAGCTTCTGGGGGCGGGAGGGCAGCAAGTTTTCCTGCCTTCCCTTGGGTGGGGCGGGAGACTGGATTCCCTGCTGAGGTGCACAGGCCACAGGAGATCCCTACAGGGCTAACTCGTCTACAGCTCCCGTTCACCCCTTCTCCCATTTTGAATGGCCCGTCCCTTTCCTGGAAGCTGGCTCCTTCTGCCTGGGTTCTTGCAGTCTCTGTGTTACAACTGGCCCTGCACTGACCACCTGGAAAGGGCCCAGGGCAGCCGAGGCAGGCAGGGAGGTGCTCCTGTGTGCCGGGCTCTGTCTCCTGTTGGTGTTAATTGAGAGCAGGTTGGGATAAAGGGCACCAGATACTTGCGCCTTCCCTCTCGGGTTTCCATGTGGCTCTGTTACAATCTTTGTTCTGGGGGTTGCATTTCAGAGAAAGGGGTCTGAGCCCAGGGGTGGGGAGAGGAGCGAGATCCCTGATTATGTCTCACATGAGAGCTGAAGGGCTCACCCCTGTCAGATGCTGGCAGGGCAGGTGGCCAGCAGAGCTGGACTTGAGCATGTGACAGCGGTCTTGGCTCCTGGTCTGTCGGGATAAAAATTGGTGCTGCTGTAAGCTGACTTTGCCTGCCATATGTGAGCATTAGAGCATTATTAATTACAGCCCTGCCAATCCCCAGCCCTGGGTGTGCGAGCAAGCGAGGGAGTGTGCGTGTGGGGAGAGGGAGGGTGTTACATGGACGACTGGGATTTGCCCTGCAGCGTAACAGTGTGTGGTCTGTTGGCAAAATTAGGGAGTCCTGCAGTAGAATTGTAGAGGTAATTCTCCAGCTTTGCCCAGAGCGTGCAGCCTGGCTCATAGTGTCTGGGAGTAGCTAGGCAGAAGGCTCTCCCCAAACAGGTGTGCTCTATGGAAATGGCTTTGTGTGGCGCCTGCCTTTTGGGGGGGGGGGGGGGTGGGAGGGCGTGTGCACGCGTGCGCGCGCTGGGCAGAGCAAGGTTAACTCTTGTGCATTGGGAGAAAAGCAGGCTGGAAGGTCTCTTCCCCCAGAACGTGTGCTTTCCCCGTTCTGCGTAGGCAGGTATGGCCCTCAGGTCTCTGGGTTTGGTTTCCTTGGCAGTACTCCAGGCTGTTGCCTTTGGCTTGTTAAATATTTCTTTCAGCAGCCGTTGATCCCCTCTTACTGTGCTTCCCATGGAACTATGTTACACCGACGCTCCTGGAGCCAAGTGTTGCGGGGAGGTTGTGCTGAGCTCTGTCTCACCTGCCAGCTGAGGCGTGGTTCCTGTGTTCCAGTGCCCTGCCCAGTAGGAAAGGGCATTTACCAAATGCTGCCACTTGGCGACATCCCAGTTAGCATGGCTTGGCGGTGCCAAGAGATTGTCTTGTGTCTTGGTGGTGTCAGTCAAGGAGGAGGTGGTTTCTCTTCACTCCTCCTCTAAACCCTGAGTCCCCCAGTGTGATGAACGGGTAATGAGCAGTGTGTTCATTAATGCCAGGGCTGCTGTGGGATATGGGATGACACTGTCCTTGCATTAGCAAGCCCACCTCTTACTAGGGTCAGGAGGAGCAGTGCTACGTCTCTTTGCTGAGCTTACTCTCACATCAGCCTAATGACTTAGAGGCCGGGGCTCCAGCCCCATGTGGTGTCCCTGGCAGCTCTTTGAGACCTTTTGAAGAACTAATGCCAGTAGCTCAGGTGTGCAGGTCATGTTGGTCACTTATATTTACCTAGGCCCCAACTGAGCACCGGCCCAATTGCGCTGGTGGTCTCTTCTAGGTCAGATGCTTCATATAGTGGAGACAGACAAGGAGAATTATCCCCATTGTACAGATGGTAGAACAGAGGTAGTGTCTTGCTCATGGTCTTACCAGGAGTGTGTAGCAGGGCTGGGAATGAAACCTAGATCTCCTGAGTACCTGTCCAGTTCTTTAACCTCAAGCCCAGCCTTGTGAGAAAGGAACCTGAACAGAGAAAAGTGAGGCACTTTGCAGATACAAGCACAGTAGCAGCTGCCACTGTAAATGACAGCCTTGTAGGGTAGTGGGAGTGTGGGGTACTCTGGCCCAAGAGTGCATGATGCTGGTGCTTGGGGACTAGAGACAGACACACCCACTGAACTAGCAAGGGACGGGGAAAGGTCAGAGCAGCAGCAGGTGGCCGGGGAAATGTCCCAGGCCAGAAAGGTGTCTGAGTTAGTCATTTAGAGTGCTACAAAATTCCATCACTGGAGGATGGGAGCATTGGGCTTCCTTGGGAAACTGAAATGCTGTTGGGTGCTCTCAGGGAGTGTCACGTTCCACCCCAGAGGTGGTTGCATTTTAGTAGTGGGTAAAGAGAATCCCTTTCTACCCCAGGATGTTATTTAATGAGCGTAAAACATGCATCTTGAGCTCCAGATGTGAGGGCTCCTGGAAAGCTAAAGGATGCTATGGTTGGGGGAGGGTAGCTGTGGTAAGGGGTGGACAAGTTCTCCAGCTATGATGTCATTAGCAGGAGATTGAGGGTGGTGGATTCTGTCCCTAGTGGCATGGTGCACTGATACAGCATACAGGAGGTGGAAATTGCCCATGCCTAGGCGCTGGTAACCCATCCGGTGAGCATGGTGTGTGAGCTGAGAACTGGGTTTGGAGTGGGGCACAGCCTTGCTTTGTAACATGCTAGCACTGGGGGCGCACTACCTGCGGTTTGCAAGCCGGAGGAGTGACCAAGTGGGATCCTTCGGCATGACATACGAGCACTCAATGAGTGCATTGGTAGAGCCTGGGCAGGGGTGGAGCTGGTACAGGGCTGGGTTTGCAAGCCTGAGGAGCAGTGACTTTGGCCTTACCTGCAGTCAGGGCTTGAATGTGGCTGTAGCTTTTGCAGCCCAGCCTCAGACAAGGTGAGTGCTAAAGGGCTTCCTGTCTGGAGAGCAGATGTGTCAGAATCGGGTCCGTCCCCAGCATTCCTTCCCGTGCATCTCTCTGTACGTCACAGGCCACTGCAGCCCATGGCTAAGAGGCCAGACAACCTTGTAGCATGCTGGGCTGGTGCTGCTTGGAAGTATCCACGAGCGAGCACCTCTTCCTGATGCATCTTGCACTGCTGGGTCCATTTCCCCATTCAGTGACTCATCCTGGCTCTGAGAGGCAGGGACGGTCTCTCACTTACCTGCTGGAGAGCGCCCCGGGCCCCCACAGGACAGTGTGCACCTTAAATGTGGCGTGTGGAACCAGGGAGCACAGTCTGGGGGGCGGGGGAGGGGCGGATCACTGATTTAATTGAGTGTTTCATGAGAAGGGCCTCCTTGTGGGAGCAACCCCTGCGCCTGGCATGCGTCTGGGGATGAGTGATGCACCTGGCCAGAAGGGCTGAAGTCTGGACACCCTCCTGTGCCCCTCCAGTCCCCCACTGAGGAATGCTAAGGCTCTGCGGGGGGTGGGGGGAATATCTCAGCAAGGATCTGTTGGAACCCAGAATGCTGGAGCTGGAATGGGGTCTAGAGCCCCAGCATCTGCTGTGAGGGAAGAGAGCGGGGCTTGTGCTTGTAGAGCAGCAGTTCTGCTGGGGCCTCTCCCAGCTGTGCTCTGAGGGCCGGAGGGCATGCCCAGGGGAGTGTGCTCCTGCTCCAGACGCTGCTGCTGCTGCAGCCGGGGAAGGAGGCAGGAGCAAAGGAGCCATCCAGGTGCTCAGCCGTTATTGAGCATATTTCATGGGCAAGCCTGTCTACCCTGCATGGCGAAGGGTTCTCAGGCAGCCTGGCCCCTTCCCCGACCCAAAGGATTAGGGCCTAAGTGCAATTTGGCTACAGGGCCTTGGCTAGAGACATGCCCCTATGGCTGGCAGGTGGTTCCCACGCTGGGTGATGGTGAGCAGCATTTCCATGTCTCTTGCCTGGGCTGAGAGCTGGAGGGTTTGGCTGCAGCATGGTACAGCTGCAGGAAGTAACGACTTCTCTCCCGCAGCCTCCCCCAGACATTCAAACTCTGTCTAACACCTCCCACCCGAGCACAGCTGTCAGCAGCTGCCTACCCAGCTCAGTTAGTGGGAAGGCCCTGGAGTGGTCTCAGATGTAGCGGATCACCCCTGTGCAGGCCCTTTACAGCAGCATTACCTGGGGTAGGTGGCCTTGTGTCTTGGAAAGAGCAGGGTTTCCAATACCCGAGTCAGGAGCCCTGGGTGTTGTGCAGCTCGCTCTGTCTGTGTCAGGGACTCTAGGCCCACATTCCCCTTCTGTGCTTGCTGGTGGGGGGTGGGAGGGGAAACTGGGGCAGCTCCTGAGTGCTTTGGATCGATGAGCTGAAAGCCCCTTTGGTCTCCTGTCCCTCCCTGTGATGTTCGCTGAGCCTCTGTCCTCTGCTCCCCACTGATCCCTGCTGGACTGTCAGGGACAGTTGTCTCCTCCTTCCCAGCTGCCAGCTGTGCTAAGCCAGGCCACTGGGCTCTCTTGGTTTGGGCTTGTGTGTGTCCAGCAGCAGCTTAATTTAACCGTGGTGGGGTTGGGGTACAATCCCTGCAAAGTGCCTGTGAAGGGTTGAAAGCTGGGCCTGCTGTCTCGCATGCAGCACCTCAGGGAGCCTGGCCTGGCTCAGCTCAGGGCCTCTCTCATTTCCTTCTCGAAACAGAGATGGTTGCTGCACATTTAATCCTCTGAAGCAAGTGTGGGCTGGAGGGAACTACTGGGAGGCTGGAGCAAACACCCCACAGTGACCACCTCTGTCTGCCCCCTGCTTCTGAATCCCAGCCTCTGTCCTGCCTGGCCCCTATTGCCGGCCTGTAGCACAGCTGCCTTCCTCCTGCAGCAGAGCCAAGCCTGGCTCCCCCGACTGTGCCAGTAGTGCTGCGCTCCCCGAATGCCCCTCTCCTAAGCCTGGCACTTGGGGAGGTGCACCTGGAGTGAGAGGCAGGTGAGCTTGTAGAAATGAGCTGCTTGTTGCAGAGCCACTGAGGCCCCTCTTCTGTGCCTGCCCTAAGCCTGGGAGAGGCGGTTGGCTCTAGAGCTCATCGTTATGGACACAGCCGTGTTGGAGCAGGGCCTTGGAGAGAAGAGCTTTGCCTTTAATGAGCCCCCTGGGCGAGTAGCGTGAGCGCAGTGCAGGGCTTGAGTGCAGGTGTGGCTCTTGGAGCCAGGAGCACTGTGCAAAGGGGCGAGCACTAGCCTCTTCTCAGCAGTGACTTGCCACAAGCTACATGGTGAGTCAGTGCTAGAACTGGGAGTTGAATCCTGAGCTCCACTGCCGCTGGACACCTCCCGCTGCCCAGAGCCACGGAGAGAAGGGCAGAGCCCCTGCTCCAAGCACACAATGGGGCTCCTTCTTGGGGCCAAATCAGAACCAGGAGCTTCTGCCTTCACCCCTTTTGGAGCTGGGAACAGGGCACCGTTGGCCTGACTGCAGCCCTGCCTGGACCACGGGACGTGCTGCCCTTCTCAACACAGCGCCATGCTGGCGCTTGCAGAGCCATCATTGGGAAGGGGGCTCTGTGGGATTTGCATATGTCTTTCAGGGCCAACCTGCTGGGTGTGACAGCTAAAGGGAATTTGGCTCTCTTTGGGAATCTCTCCTGCACATGGTTCTTGGTAAGCTCATGGGGGCTTTGCTCTTTGGCACTCACAGCTGTCTTCTCCTGCCCCATACCTGGGCCTCCCATTGGACTTGCACAGCCTTCCCCTACACTAGAGGATCCCCTCAGTGCTCTTGGTGGAGGGTTGGGTGGGCTTTGTCTCTGCAGGGGGGAAGAGAACCGCGTGACACAGGGAGCTGCTTTGGGCTGGTCTGTCTGGCAGCCTGCAGACTACTCAGGGCAGTGTTCTCCCTACCTGAGCCTAGGGGTAGCTTGAAGACAACACATTTCCTCTCCTGTTCTGGAGCTCCTTTCAGCTAGAGGGCTCGCAACACTTGGCAACTATTCCCTCCTGCCAGCCTCCAATGAAGTGGGTTGCAGTAGCCCTGCCTTACATTTGGGGAAACCGAGGCAGAGGTTAAATGACTTGCCCACAGTTAAAGTTTGGATTGGGACTGAGGAGTTTTGGGTCCTGGTCTCCATTGTATTCAGACTTCTGTCTTGTGCTATTCGAGTGCTTCATGCCTATCCCTGAGCAGCCTGGCGTGCAGTATGAGTGGCAGCACACCCCCTGTGCTGTTATGCCAGGCACGTGCGCCGGAAATGGCTGCTTTTTTCCAGTGCAGGGCAGCCAGCGTCTGTGACTGACAGTTCTGCTTAATTAGGGAGTTATTTTATCAGTTCCAAAGCGCTTGAAGTTTTCTGCTCCAGCTCACGCTTTCCACTTGTTAATGGGAAAGCAGCACCCTACATCAAGAGGCAGCGGCTCTGATGCATTCGAAGGCTCTGCCTGCTCCAGTTTGACATCCAAAATAGAACACTCAAGCAATCAGCTGGTGGATGGCTCCTTGAGGCAGCACTGACAGAGCCGAGAGCCTGAAGTTCTTAGCCGTCTCTGCCGCGTGGTGCATTGGTCACCTGGCCTCAGCAGGGCAGCACTGCAGCTGTAGGCTGGTTGTGTCTCCAGCTGGGGAGGTGGAGCCCTGTTGCTAGGGACAGTGTACCCAGCCTGGGTGGGGTGTGCCCCCTCCTACCCAGCTGCAGGGGCACGAGCCAGGTGAGTAATGCAGTGGATGGGCTAATGGGAGGGAATCATTCTGGGGACACAGCGCCCCACCCAGGATGGTGGGGGAGTGGCATGTAGCAGCTGCTGCTGCCCATTGCCAGCTTTCCCCTGCCCTGCACTGAGCACCAAGTGCTAATGTGGCGGAGCAAAAAGGAGCCCTTTGCTGTTCTGCATGCTTTAAAATGCTCTATGCACTTGCTCTGGCTCTGAGGCTGATTCTGGGCCTGCCTCAACGTCCTTCTCCTGGGCTAATGAGGAGCAGTTTTTAAGCCCTTTTAGCTAAACTGCTATAACCTCTTAATGCAGCTGCTTCTAGCTGGTCATAACTTCAGTGTGGCAGGAACTGCCTGAGTCCTTGGAGGGCTGCCTGGGGCTTGGCCCAGGGTTACCAAGGAGGCTGAAAAGTGGTGCTTGGTAGAAGCTGTCTGCTGTGGGCGGGCGGGCAGGGTCTGCATCGCCCAGAGAGCAGGATGTCTGGGTAAGGATGTCGAGGAGGAGCCTGGGCTCTGGGCTGCCTGTCTCTTTTTACTTGTGCCTGCATGGTCCTCATGAGCCAACGTATTCCTGTGGCTTCACCCTGTGGGAAACGCCTGCTCCTCCCCTGGGCTGGCAACTTGGGCCCATGCTGCCCCACCCTGGCCACCCACTAGGTGTCAAGTTGCTTCACCTTCCCACTAGCACCCGAGCAGCTGAGAGCAAAGTTCCTTGTGCTCCCAGGCAGCTGGTTCAGCAGCAGCAGCAGAACTGCCTGGAGATTGGCCACTGTGGAGTCCCTGTTCCCCCCTTACTGCCCTCCCCTTGCTCTCTGGGTGGGAGGGTCGGCCCTCAGGGCTGTGGGGCATCAATGAAGAAGAGAGCCTCAGGGGAGACCTGCTGTGGCACCGACTTCTCCGGACTGTGATTTGCAGGGGAAGGAAGGGCCTGGGGTGACCCTCTCCAAGGAGGTGCTTCAGGAGCAGGTTCAGCCTGTGCCCCTGGGTGTGATCAGCTGGACGTTCCCTGCTCCTAGGACAAGGCTAGACAGAGGAGGTGGCTCCTCTCTTTATGGACCCTTGGCAAAGTGGGGCCAGGAGCTACATGTGCTTCTGCAGGCGTGGAAGCTGGTAGGGTACTGAGCGGACCTGAGCAGCCCTTGTGCTCCCAGCAAAAGTGGCCCTGGAGTGAGTCTGGGAGAGACCCAAGAAAACCCTTTTTTCACTCCAACGTGAGCAATAAACTCCCCAAATGGCCCTCCTGGGCCCAGGCCGCCTCTGTCAGTGTGCTCCAGGGGGTCCTGACCTGCTGGCCGCTGGGATTGCCACCTCCCCAGAGAATGGGATTGCTGTGGTGAGGGCTCTGTGCCCCTCCTACAAGCTAGGGCCCCGTTGGGGTGGCTTGTTCCCTTGCCAGCTGGTAGAGTCAGGAGTAATGCCTCTGCAACCTGCCAGGATCCAGGCTGGGCCGATGCTACTGCACAGGGGAAGCCTCCTGCCTTTGCCCTGTCTCTCTGGGGCAGGCTTGTCCCTTGGCCAGCTCTAGCCTCCTCCTCTGGGAGTGGTGTGTTGGTGACAACGCCTCAGAGTGCAGGAGCCCCTTAGGGCACAGCTGTGTGTGGGAGGCCTTTAGCTGGGGCAGGGAAGCAGGGCCTGGCTGGCAGGGCTCCTCTCCTCCTTACAGCCTTTCTCCTTCCTCTCTGGGACGTTTCTGTCCTTCCTGCTTCTCATGCCGTGCTGACTGCTGAAGTAACACAAACCTGCTAAATGGTCCAGTGTTATGATAACATAAAAATGATACTGTAGCGGTGAGTGGGGCTTTATTATCCCCCAGGGAGCAGCTTGCCCTGCAGTGAGCTCTCCTTTCCCCGTATCTTGAGCAATCGCTGAATATCAGCTCCACTTCAGCTGCCGGGACTAGGAGCACTTCCAGGAGATCCCTCTCTGGCTCTGTCCTGCTCCGCCTCCCCCTGGCTGCTGCAGCCTGACACGGGGAAGCAAGTGCCAGATTCCTGGGCTGGGAAATGGATTTTCTGCCATTTGGAATTGTCATTTGCCATTTGCAAATATTTTGGGTGGCCTCTGGTCAGTTCCAGCTTAGTCCGGTGGCCGCTCTGAGTTCCCGGAGTGTTGGAGGAGCTGAAGTACCAGGTCTGTGGCGGGCTGCTGCCCTTGGCAGAGTCATTTCCCAGTGCGCCTGCTGGGGATGATGCCTGTGCACTCTGCCTGCTCGTCTAGGCAGCGCTCTCAGCTGATGTGTCTCGCCATCATTGATTCTCAAGAGGCTGTATCGTACTCCAGCTGAAGCACTCGCCACACGTTTTAGGTATCCGCAGTCCCAGCAGGGAAGGAAGAAAGGAAGAGGGGAAACCAGAAAAAGCAGGGTCCTCCAGGCTTCCCCCACTTGATGCTGAGACCACTGCACTGCATTCTGTCCCAGGGCTGGCCTTGAGCTTCATCTGCCCCAGCAAAGTGCCGGGAGAGACGCCTCACACACACAGTGTCTCCTCACCCCGAGTGGTTCACGGTAGGGAACAGGACAGGGATAGCCCAGTGGTTTGAGCATTGGCTTGCCAAACCCAAGGTTGAGTTCAATCTTGAAGGGGGCTATTTAGTGATAGCCCCCTGCCCTCACAGCAAGAGCTGGACTCTTTCAGGGGGAGAGACAGCTCAGTGGTTTGAGCATCGGCCTGCCAAACCTGGGGTTGGGAGCTCAATCCTTGAGGAGGCCATTTGGGGGCTGGGGTCTGTCTGATGTACAACTAGAACTATGAGGGTCAACCACACTGAAGAAGCCAACATCCCTTTAGGGGGAGAGACCCTTGAAGATGTCAAACAATTTACTTATCTAGGTAGTGTTGTGAATAAAGACGGTGGTGCTGACCTAGACATCAAATCTAGGATTGGCAAAGCCAGAGCAGCATTTCAAACTCTGTGGCCAGTATGGAGATCGCACAACATCTACGTCGAAACAAAGCTGAGAATCTTCAATTCAAATGTAAAGTCCGTCCTGCTGTGTGCCTGTGAATCATGGTGCACCACAAAGTCCTCAACACACAACCTGCAGACATTTTTGAATAGATGCCTGAGGTGCATATTACAAATAAGATGGCAAGACAAAGTCACGAATGAACATCTGTGGACATGAACAGGCCAAGAGCCAGTGGGGAGCCAAATAAAAAGGAGAAAATGGGGATGGCTGGGACATACTTTGAGGAAACCCCCATCCAGCATTGTTTGACATGCCCTAAAATGGAATCCTCAGGGGAAATGCAGCCGAGGATGACCCCGAATAACATGGAGGAGATCTACAGTCATGGAAGCACAAGAACTGGGATATTCATGGGGCCAGATTGAAGCCATTGCCCAAGATAGAACCAGGTGGAGGAGCCTTGTGGGTGACCTATGCCCCACTTGGGGTTCACGGGTTTAAGTTAAGTAAGGTCTGTCAGGGATGGTGATAGGGCCTGCAAAGAGGGCAGGACACTGGACTCAATGGCCTCTGAAGTTCTCTTCCAGTTGTATGAGCTAATATATGGAGATATATCTGTCTCCTGGCAAGCTAGCTGTGATGGCAGAAAGGCAAGGAGCATGTGGGGCACATTTGAGGATGCAACGTCTCCTGCCTACGGAAGAGGTTGGAGGCAGGGCTGCTCCTGTGTTCCCAGGGCCCATCATAAATCAGACTTTAGGAACCACCCCTCTATCTCTTGCATCCCCCCACCCCACGCCCAGCTCAGGTATTATTTTATGCTAGGTGGAGCTAGTACAGCCACCTATAGTTAAGGTTGCCTGACATCTTCCATTGTAAGACCCTTTTGTCGGTTGCTTTATAACTTTGCGAAGCGTTAGCTGTTTGCCCTGACCCTTTCTACTCTCGGTGGTGTGTGTGTGTCGGAAATGTCAACAAAAAGGGTTCAGCTGGTTTCAGAAATGAAATGAAGGAAAACGTTATTTTGCTGATGTTAAAACAATCTTGTGTTTCTATGGAAGTGCTAGTGTCCCATGCATTATAGTCAGGGGCTTCGTCTTGCTGCAGAGATGTCTTTTACTGTTGTAATGAGGAAAAAACCACCCTCATTTGATGGTTACAAACTGCTGAAAAACCTCCGCTTGCACATGCTCTGTAGAGACTTGTTAGAATTTGGCAGCTAAATTCCTGTCATTTCTCTGGCACTGTGCGTGTAACAGTCCAGGGCTGCAGGGGCTAACCAGGCGTTTTCCTGCAATTGCTTCTCCCAGCTCTTGGGGACTGCTGTGATGCCCGGCTCCAGAAATGAGGTAGGGTGAGGTGTCCTGTGGTTTCTGTGCTGGCTCGTTCCTAGGTGGGGAGGAGGTTTGGCTGTGTGATGATACAGAGGGAGCAGTGAGATGAGGAAGGAGACGGGTTGGGAGGGAGACTGGGGCGGGGAGACAGGCCACTGGCTGTGGTGGAAGGGGTCAGCTCAGAGACACCAGCAGCAGAAGCATCTGTAGCAGGAAAGCAGAGGTCTGCCCTCTGCCCAGCCTGTTCCCTGGGCCCCTCTCAGCCAGTCACTAACCAGGGTGACCCCACAGACTTAGCCTGGCAGGAAGTCGGTTCTTGCCCATGCAGCTGCTTGTTCCCTCGCCCTCAGCCCTGTCCTGTTGGTGTGGACTGTCCTGCCCCCACTCCCATCACTCTTCATTAGCCGATGCTTCCTGCCCGCTCCCCTCTCCTCTGAGGAGCCTGGTTGGGGGGTGAAAGGCACAGTGGGCTGCAGAAGGACAGTGGGAGCAGGTCACCGCCTGCTGCTGAAGCTCATTTTGGCTGGCATCTGTTCATTATTATGTGTTGGCTTGGCTGCTCGCCAGCAGGAGAGCTGAAGGCCCGGCACAGTCACTGCTTTCACCCGCTGGGGGCAGAGGCTGCTCTGCCTGGCCCCAGGAAGAGGGGACATGGGTACTTCCAGTAGAACCCGTCACAAGCGGTACTGGGCACTCCCAGGGGAATGCAGGGGCCCCTCCCTTGCAAGCAGGGAAAGTCTGGATTGCCAGAGAAGGGAATGGCAGCAGCTAAAGTCACCTCTTAAGCCATCTGCTTCTGCACGTGCAGCTGTTCAGCTCCACAAGCCCCTCCCTGAAGTGGGGAAACTGAGGCACAGAGCAGCAAAGGACAGTATTTTGCTAAGGAGGAAATGGACCTCAGGAGTATTGGCTCCTGGGCGGAGGGCTGGCAGAGAGAGCTGAGCTCCTACAGCCTGCTGTGTCTCACCCTCCATTGCCTGAGTCCTTTCTCTTCCCAGCACCAACGTGGTAGCTGCTTCTCCCTGGTTCTGGAGATCTGCACCCCTTGCTGAACCCCTGTTGTCCTGGGGGCTGGGAACAAGGAGAGCTTTCCTGCGGGGATGCTGGTGGGGTTGCCGAGTTGAGGACCAGCCCAGCCCTGCTCCTGTGTACCTCTGCTATCACAGTTGACTGCCTGCAGTGCATTGCAGTAGTAGAGGAGGGGACCAGAGCAGGGCAGGCTGAAGACACTCCCAGGTGTGGAGCTGCTTGGGATGCAGCTTTCGAGGATGGGGGTGATGGCAGTGGCCCTGTGCTCTGGCATGGGGAGAGGGCCAGGGAGTCACTGCCCCTTGGCCCTCAGTGGTTCTGGCGGGGCTTCCAAGCTGTGGCCTTGTCCTACTGCTGGTGTGAATCTGAGAGCAGCGGAGGCCAGAACATGGGCTCAACGAAGAGGGCGAAGGCTGTTGCAGCGAGTGACCGAGAAGGGTCTGTGCAGGGCTAACCCCTGGCCTGGTTTGGGCAGCCCAAGTCTGTAGGAAAGTGAGGAAGAGCCCCTGGCGCATGCCTGAGGGAGGCATCTCTGTGTGGGAGCATCGCTTTGGCTGTCACAACCAGGTGCCTTTGCCAGGCCCTGGCCACAACTGTCTCTCGCACTCAACCACGGAGCTGGTTGCAGCATGCGCCTGCCCAGCACACATTCAGCACCAAGTAAATGCACCCAGCGTGGCCAGGCCTCCCTCCCACTCACTAGCACTGTCTCTTGTGCACACTTGGAGATATACTCGAACACTCCCCTGTGGAGAGATGACACTAACAGCCTCGTTAGTGCACACTTAGACACACACTACGCACTGAATTGCCTAGGAGTACACAAGTGCACATTACACATTCACCCCGTGTTTGCATGGCTGGGGCACGGCCCAAGACACAACCAGTGTACTACTGGGTACGTGAGCATATGCCCACACCCCTTGTGCACACGTCCTCTGGTGACTGCCCCTTGTGTATGCACCTGCACATCCCTGAGTGCGTGTGCCCAGGGACCTCGATGACTGTGCAAGCATCTGGCCCTCAACCACCCCCACTCTGCCTTTTTTGCCACGCCCCCTTTGGGGCTGCGGCGAGAGAGTTGCCCAGCTCTTCAGGGGCTGAGCAGGGAGGAAGGAGCCTTTTGGTCGAGCTGGGCTCAGGGTGCTTCTGAAGGACATGCAGCGTCCTGGGGAGCTCGGGGGAGGCGGAGATGGGGAAGCCGAACAGACACCTTTGATTTGCTCAGGAAGAAAGGGTTCTTAGAAGCTGCCTGGCGTGATGCCAGCAATTGGGCTGCGCTGGAGCAGCCGTGCCAAGCTGTAATTGCAGACAGACTCTGCTCGTTCAAAGAGCCGAGACGTTTATTTTTAACTAGCGTTAAGGTAACGTGCTGATCCCCAGACGGCAGGTTCAAAAGTTCACTGCCGCCCCCACCCCCAGCATTCCCTGGTTGCAGTCTGGCCATGAACACGCACCGCCCCAGTGCCCTCGCGTGCAGGGCGGCTCGTCTGGCATTTCTCTGGACAGCCGGGTCCTCTTCTGAGCAGCCTTTGTTTTCTCCCACGGAGTCTGGCTTCTCTCGGGGGGAGGTGGGAGAAGCAGGCCTCTGGGAATTGAACTCTGCGGTGAAGCCTTGGCCCTTGGAGTCACAGGGATTTGGGCATGTGGGGCTTTGCCAGCTCAGACCCTTTCCTGGGAGTGGGACCTGCTAGCCCCACTCAGCCCATCCCTGGCTGGACAGTCCTGGTGTGGAAGGTGCTAGGGAGCCATCTGCCCCTGCCCCCCAACTTCCTGGATCATTAGCAGGCGTCTCTGGGAGCTGGGCTGGAGCGAGGCACTAGATGTGGCCGGGTCACTTGGTGGGGGAGCGGGGGGGCGAGTCACTTGGGGAGGTGGCGGCGTGGCTGGGTCACTTGGTTGCGGGGGGCGAGTCACTTGGGGAGGTGGCGGCGTGGCTGGGTCACTTGGTTGGGGGGGGCGAGTCACTTGGGGAGGCGGCGGTGTGGCTGGGTCACTTGGTGCAGGGGGCGAGTCACTTGGGGAGGCGGTGGCGTGGCCGGGTTACTTGGGGGGGGGGCAAGTCACTTGGGGAGGCGGCGGTGTGGCCGGGTCGCTAGATGTGTTGGGGGGCAAGTCACTTGGGGAGGCGGTGGTGTGGCCGGGTCACTTGGTGTGGGCGGCGAGTCACTTGGGGAGGCGGTGGCGTGGCCGGGTCACTTGGCAGGGGGGGCAAGTCACTTGGGGAGGCGGCGGTGTGGCGGGGTCACTTGGTGTGGGCGGCGAGTCACTTGGGGAGGCGGTGGCGTGGCCGGGTCAGTTGGTGGTGGGGGCAAGTCACTTGGGGAGGCGGTGGCGTGGCCGGGTCACTTGGCGGGTGTGGCAAGTCACTTGGGGAGGCGGTGGTGTGGCCGGGTCACTTGGTGTGGGCGGCGAGTCACTTGGGGAGGCGGTGGCGTGGCCGGGTCACTTGGCAGGGGGGGCAAGTCACTTGGGGAGGCGGCGGTGTGGCCGGGTCGCTAGGTGTGTCTGGGGGGCAAGTCACTTGGGGAGGCGGCGGTGTGGCTGGGTCGCTAGGTGTGGGGGGGCCAAGTCACTTGGGGAGGCGGTGGCGTGGCCGGGTCACTTGGTGGGGGGGGGCAAGTCACTTGGGGAGGCGGCGGTGTGGCTGGGTCGCTAGGTGTGGGGGGGAGCAAGTCACTTGGGGAGGCGGTGGTGTGGCGGGGTCACTTGGTGCGGGCGGCGAGTCACTTGGGGAGGCGGTGGCGTGGCCGGGTCAGTTGGTGGTGGGGGCAAGTCACTTGGGGAGGCGGTGGCGTGGCCGGGTCACTTGGCGGGTGGGGCAAGTCACTTGGGGAGGCGGCGGTGTGGCCGGGTCGCTAGGTGTGGGGGGGAGGCAAGTCACTTGGGGAGGCGGCGGTGTGGCTGGGTCGCTAGGTGTGGGGGGGGCAAGTCACTTGGGGAGGCGGTGGCGTGGCCGGGTCACTTGGTGGGGGGGGGCAAGTCACTTGGGGAGGCGGCGGTGTGGCTGGGTCGCTAGGTGTGGGGGGGAGCAAGTCACTTGGGGAGGCGGTGGTGTGGCGGGGTCACTTGGTGCGGGCGGCGAGTCACTTGGGGAGGCGGTGGCGTGGCCGGGTCAGTTGGTGGTGGGGGCAAGTCACTTGGGGAGGCGGTGGCGTGGCCGGGTCACTTGGCGGGTGGGGCAAGTCACTTGGGGAGGCGGCGGTGTGGCTGGGTCGCTAGGTGTGGGGGGGAGGCAAGTCACTTGGGGAGGCGGCGGTGTGGCTGGGTCGCTAGGTGTGAGGGGGCCAAGTCACTTGGGGAGGCGGTGGCGTGGCCGGGTCACTTGGTGGGGGGGGGCAAGTCACTTGGGGAGGCGGCGGTGTGGCTGGGTCGCTAGGTGTGGGGGGGAGCAAGTCACTTGGGGAGGCGGTGGTGTGGCGGGGTCACTTGGTGCGGGCGGCGAGTCACTTGGGGAGGCGGTGGCGTGGCCGGGTCAGTTGGTGGTGGGGGCAAGTCACTTGGGGAGGCGGGTGGCGTGGCCGGGTCACTTGGCGGGTGGGGCAAGTCACTTGGGGAGGCGGCGGTGTGGCCGAGTCGCTAGGTGTGGGGGGGAGGCAAGTCACTTGGGGAGGCGGCGGTGTGGCTGGGTCGCTAGGTGTGGGGGGGGCAAGTCACTTGGGGAGGCGGTGGTGTGGCGGGGTCACTTGGTGCGGGGGGCAAGTCACTTGGGGAGGCGGTGGCGTGGCCGGGTCACTTGGTGGGGGGGGCAAGTCACTTGGGGAGGCGGCGGTGTGGCTGGGTCGCTAGGTGTGGCGGGGAGCAAGTCACTTGGGGAGGCGGTGGTGTGGCGGGGTCACTTGGTGTGGGCGGCGAGTCACTTGGGGAGGCGGTGGCGTGGCCGGGTCAGTTGGTGGTGGGGGCAAGTCACTTGGGGAGGCGGTGGCATGGCCGGGTCACTTGGTGGGGGGGGCAAGTCACTTGGGGAGGCGGCGATGTGGCTGGGTCGCTAGGTGTGGGGGGGGCAAGTCACTTGGGGAGGCGGTGGCGTGGCCGGGTCACTTGGGGGTGGGCAAGTCACTTGGGGAGGCGGCAGTGTGGCTGGGTCGCTAGGTGTGTGGGGGGGCAAGTCACTTGGGGAGGCAGCGGTGTGGCCGGGTCGCTAGGTGTGGGGGGGGGCAAGTCACTTGGGGATGCGGTGGCGTGGCCGGGTCACTTGACGCGAATGATGTAGCTAGTCCCTGTGAAATCCCCTTCTAGTCCCTTTGAAAGTCGCCTCCTTTTGGACTTCTGCTGCTGTGCTGTTCCTTCTGTTGCCCTTTCCTTACGCATCGCACTCAGGTCTCTACTTGGGGGTTAATTGCCTTCAGCTCCAGAGGCTAGTTTGATCTTAGCACTGAGGACTGTGGCCCCCTGCTCCCATGTTGCTTTGTCTGGTGACTGGAATGGAGCCTTGGGAGAGGTGGGGAGATGTTCTGGGCATGCTGAGCTGGGGCCATTGAATCTGCCGTTTCTGTTTATCAAGTTCTTTGCTGCTTGCTTGGCTAACCTGGTGACCCACTTGCGTGTGCACAGCAGGCGTGGGGCTGGGGCGGTGTGCTCAAGGAGATAAAGCAGAGGGGTGTGCTGGGGTGAATCACTGGCAGATTGTGGCCTTTGTCTGAGAGTAGCTCATGTAGGATCCCTTGGTGAGCAAACTGTTTTGCAAGAGGGTGTTGTCAGAATAATGGTGCTGACTTGTATATGGTGGCACCCACAATGTGCTAGGTGCTTACAGATGGGCCAGAAGGCCTGGCCCCTGCCCCGTCTGCTGTTGCAACCTTACAAGAGCGAGTAGATTGTTGTGTGCTGTGTTGTGCAATGTACATTGAGAAAATGTTATAGTAATCCACTAATAAGAAGTCAAAGTCCCATTTAATTCAGAGACCTGCGCCAGTCTGGGGCCAAGAACAGTCAGGAAGCCTGGGTCTGCAGTGCAGCAGCAGTCAAAAAAGCAAACTGAATGGTGGGAATTGTTGAGGAAGAGATAGAGACTATCTTCCTGCCCCTATATAAATCCACAGTATTCCCACATCCTTGAATACTGCATCACCTCATCTTAAAGAAGTTTTCTTGGCACCAGGAAAAAAAGTCCCGAAACTGGGAACAGAAATGAGTAGAGGTTTGGAACGGGTGCCTTATGAAGAGAGATTAGACAGACTGGGACTTTTGGGCTTAGAAAAGAGAAGGCTGAGGGGGGATGTGATAGAGGTCTGTAAAACCATGGCTGGTATGGAAAAAGTGAATAAGGAAAAGTTATTTACTTGTTCCAATAACATAAGAAGTCGGGGTCACCACAGGAAATTAATGGGTAGCCAGTTTAAAACTAACAAAAGGAAGTGTTTGTTCATGCAGAGCAGTCCTGGTTCGAACAGGAGAGGCGGAGCCCCCAGGGAGTGGGCAGATGAAACAATGGATTGGTGCGGAGCTAGTCTACAGAAAAGCCACTCTGCACTGGACAGGGAATGATGGAAGGAAATAGTGAGGGAGGCATCGGATGCCAAGGGGTGCTGAGCCCATGATGATGGTGGTTGATGATGATGGTGATGTTGTGAAGACCAGGACTTTAACAGGGTTCAAGAAAGAACTTGATAAATTCATGGAGGTTAGGTCCATCGATTAGCCAGGCTGGGTGGGAATGGGGTCCCTGGCCTCTGGCAGAGGCTGGAAATAGGTGACAGGAGGGGGATCATTCAATGGTTACCTGTTCTGTTCTCTCCCTCTGGGGCATTGGCTGCTGTTGGAAGACAGGACACTGGGCTGGGGGGTCTTTGTCTGAGCCCGTCTGTCCATTCTTGTGTACTGAGCCGCCCAGTGCTGCCTGAAGGTGGTTGCTTAGAGCCTTCTTCCTGAAGTGCTGGGCACCCCCAGCTCTAGCTGGAAGTCATTGGACTTGGTGGGCTCAACTGATTAGGCCTTCTAAGTTGGGGCTCTTTTTCGTCCCTGCGGTGATATATGCCCAGAATAGCTGCTCATTTAGTGCCATGAAACCGCACTGTGTGAGGTCTGAAATGCTAACTCAGCACAATCCAGTGGCTCACCTGGGTCCTGAGGACAGAGTACAAGGTGCCAGTGCTGATAAGACAGCCAAGAAGCCAACAACTGGTAGAGGAGGAGAAAGCAAAAGAACCACTGAGACCACATGAAGCTGACTTTGTATTCAAGACCTGCCTGTGCTAAGCATCCAGTTTTTGCTGGGCCCTGGGATAGAATCATAGAATCATAGAACACTAGGACCGGAAGGGGCCTCGAGAGGCCATCGAGTCCAGTCCCCTGCCCCAAGAGCAGGACCGACCACTATCTACACCATCCCTGATAGACATCTATCTAATCTGTTCTTAAATATCTCCAGCGAGGGATGGTGATGTAATGCAGGCTCCTTGCGTGCATGTGCATGCACACGTCCGAGACACAGACAGACAGACAGTTTGTGCTCTTGGTGACAGGTGGAACAGGAGCTGAAATACCTCTCAGAACATGGGAAACATGCACTGTAAGTGCATTTCCAAAAGGCCTGGGTAATATTCAGAGTAATCCCCACAGTTCTGTGTTTAGCTGAGGAGACTTGACATGCAGGCTACAGCGCATAAACTGATCACCAGAGTGAACCCCCAGCCTGCACACAATGCTGCTCAATACTAGGTAGCCTACAGTAGGGAAGTTTTGCTCGCCAGTGAAGGTATCACTGGAGGCCGTCCATCACAGGAAGTAGGACAATGGTTGCATGTTCTGAAGCTGTACAGCAAATCCACGTTCCTAAACTCTGATCAAATGCAGCTGCATGTGGCAGTTTAACAAATAGGACTTGTGCTGTGATCCCCTTGGCTGGGTCAGGTCTCCGGAGGAGGGGAACATAGTCATTGCTGCCCTGCCTCCGTAGCCTTCCATCTGTACCTGGGCACGGGGTGACTGGGGTGCTGCAGAGCGGCAGTGAAGAAGCATGTTCTGGAGTCACAGGCTGCTAAGCCCCCAACTGCCCCCTCCCCTTTTTGGACGGTCAGACCCCCTTCTGTCCCAGGGCTGTGAGAGAGCATTTTAGTGCTGTATGCTCCACGCTGCTCCCGGTTCCTCCGCTGCCGTGATTTATCTCTGCACTTTGCACTGATTGGATTAGAAGTTTAAATGCTAAGAGTGCCTAACAATATATTTTTCTTATTAATATTAAAAAATCATTATTGGATTTTTTTATGGTTCTGTTTTGAATTGAATCCCGTTTTTGATTTATTCTCTCTTCTAGAGTAGAATTTAATGCTAATAGGAACAATCATTGCTTTGTTTTCAGGCTTTGACTGTTTGGAAAACTTTCACTGCAAAGGGAAATTACAGCATTATTAAGAGTCCATTAAAAAGGGTTTGTCCATTGCCAGTTGGTACCTGCAAGCTGGAGGGAAAACAAAAAGCTAAAGACAAAGAGCCTGTTTTGCAAGGCTTTCTCCCCTCACCCTTCCTGGGGTGTCACGTAATTATCATGGCAATTATTATAATCAACTCTATTATGTTACAGGTATTAATTGTAGGTCCCACTGGTAAAATTTCCTGTGGGACTCCAGGCTAATCAAGTGTGTAAATCATGGTGGAACATGATTTTTTGTTAATCAGTAAAAGGAGAGATTGTGTCTTTGTGGTTCATTTTTGTGAAGTGAAGCCTTGTCTTCACCGGTACAAAGGTGCATTTCTTGCCTCTAGGTGAGTGGTGTGCGTGAGCTCTAGAGAGAAAAGCCTTACCAAGGCCAGGGGCTTTGGTTTTACTGAGGGGGAAACACAGCAAGCTCAGCCCTGGTGTAGGTCAGGCCTGGCCTGGCCACTACACACCAGGATGGGTCTGGTCTGCACTGTGTTGTTACCTTGTATGTTAGTTACAGTCAGGTGAAATGGTACCTATCCAGCAGCGACGGCAAAGCTGAGAGCCATGGCAAGGAGCCCCAGGTGCAAACCATACACCTGCTGCTGAAATGCTATTCTCCGTCTGCCAACCTGGGGCCTGATCCACCACTTGGCTCTGCCCTGGTGTCTGCACACAGCCCCCGGGGCTGCCCACGTGACTCCAGTTGTAGGAGTGAGATCTGGGGAGTATTCCAAAGGCAGAGGCTTATTTCTGGCTTTTCGTCTTGTTGGCATTTGGTGACCATGAACAGGCCAGTGGGGTCTGCAGGGTGTCAGGGTGGCCTGTTGTTGAGGCTGAACTCACGGAGCAGTGGAGGGCAAGGCTCAGATAGGCAGAACTCTGCTGTTGGGGATTTTTTTAAAGCTGTTTCTCCTAAGACTGTGGTTGGTGTGAACTTCTTTTTTTTTTAAACAAATTCTGAGATGGAAACCCAGACCCTTATTGGGAGTGCGCGCTTGTTATCCTGGCAGGATCGCCTGAGTGGCATGGGTTTGTGCCTGGTACAGTGTGGGCTTGCCTCTGACTGGGGCTCCCAGGCAATGCAAAACAAGGACTGAGATTGGAGACCCTCTGCACTGGGCACGGCACACCTCCGGGAGAAGACACTCCCTGCCCTGAAGAGCTCACAGGCAAAATAAACCAGGCTGCAGTTGGGATGTGGAGATGAGTCTCTGACAAATGACTTGCCCAGGGTCCCAAGGCACACTGGTAACCGAGACAGCAACATATAGAATGTCTCTGAAATCACAGAATCCTAGGGCTGGAAGGGACCTCAGGAGGTCATCAAGTCCAGCCTCCTGCCCAAAGCAGGATCAACCCCAACTAAATCATCCCAGCCAGGACTTTGTCAAGCCTGGATTTAAAAACCTCTGGGGATGGAGATTCCACCACCTCATTTGGTAACGCATTCCAGTGCTTTGCTCTCCTGGTGAAATAGTTTTTTCTAATATCCAGCTTAAACCTCCCCCACTGTAACTTCAGACCATTGCTCCTTGTTCTGCCATCTGTCACCACTGAGAACAGCCTCTCTCCATCCTCTTCAGGAAGTTGAAGGCTGTTGTCAAATCCTCCTCGCTTCTCTTCTACAACCTAAATAACCCCAAATCCTTCAGCCTCTCTTCATAGGTCATGTACTTCAGACCCCCAGTCATTTTCATTGCCCTCTGCTGAACCGGTTCCAGTGCATCCACATCCTTTCTATACTGGGGGGGCCCAGAACTGGATGCAATACTCCAGATGTGGCATCACCAGTGCTGAATAGAGGGGAATAATAACTCCTCTAGATTTGCTGGAAATGCTCCTCCTAATGCATCCCAATATGTCATTTGCCTTCTTGGCTTCAAGGGCACGCTGTTGCCATATATCCAGCCTTTCATCCACTGTAATCCCCAGGCCTTTTTCTGCTGCACTGCTATTTAGCCCATCAGTCTCCAGCCTGTAACAATGCTTGGGATTCTTCTATCCCAAGTACAGGACTCTGCACTTCTCCTTGTTGAACCTCATCCAATTTCTTTTGGCCCAGTCCTCCAATTTATCTAGGTCGCTCTGGAACCTATCTATACCCTCCAGTGTATCTACCTGACCCCCTCGCTCTGTGTCACCTGCAAATTTGCTGAGGGTGCAATCCATCCCCTCATCCAGGTCATTAATAAAGATGTTGAACAACACCAGCCCTAGAACCAGTCTTTGGGGCACTCCACTTGAAACTGACCCACCAACCAGACGTAGAGCCGTTGATCGCTATCTGTTGGGCCTGACTGTCTAGCCAGCTTTCTATCCATCTTGCAGTCTGTGGATCCAATCCTTACTTCCTTAACTTATGGGCAAGAATGTTGTGGAAAACTCTATAAAAAGCTTTGCTGAAGTCCAGGTATATCACATCCATTGACTTCCCCATGTCCACAGAGCCAGTTACCTTGTCATAGAAACTAATTAGGTTGGTCGGGCATGGCTTGCCCTGGATGAATCCATGTTGACTACTCTTGATCACTTTCCCCTCTTCCAAGTGCTTCGGCGTGGATTCTTTGAGGATCCCCTGCATCATTTTTCTGGGAACTGAGGTCAGGCTGACTGGTCTATAGTTCCCTGGATTGTTCTTTCCTTTTTTAAGGATGGGCACTACACTTGCCTTTTTCCCATCATCCAGGAGCTCTCCTGGTCTCAACGAGTTTTCAAAGATAATAGCCAAAGGCTCTGCAGCTACATCTGCCAATTCCCTGAGTACCCTTTTGCATTAAATCTGGACGCGTGTGTTTGTGTGCGTGTCTAGCTTTTCTAAATAGCTCTTAACCTGTTTCTTACCCACCAGGGGCTGCCCAGCTCCTTCCCATACGGCAGCATCCATGTCCTGGGACCACAGTGATTCTCCAGTGAAGGCAGCATGGATGGCCCATGTGGTCCTGCCAGCTAAGAAGCCAAGTGTCTGCAGGTGGTGAAAGGGATGGGGATGCCAACCTTCTGTTTGCAGATGACCAGATACCCTTGTCCCACCCCTACTGCCTTGCTGAGCCCGGCCTCCTCACGTCACACTTGCTCCCCTCTACCCTGGCTCGCTCCCGGGTCACCACTGGGCTGGGGCAAGGGTTGGGGTGTGGTTCTGGCTGAGGGTACAAGCTCTGAGGTGGGGCTAGAATGAGGGGTTCTAGGTGTGGGACAGGCTGGGGCGTAGGAGGGGATTCTGGGCTGGGCTGGCTGGGGAGAGTTCAGGGCAGGGGAAGGGGGCATGGGAAGGGTTTCAGGGCGTGGTCTCCAGCTAGGTGGTACACACTTCAAGCAGCTACTGGATGCATCTGTTGTGTCCCTCTGGCTTCTAGGTAGAGGGCCTGGGGATCTCTGTCTGCTGCCCACAGCCACAGCTCCCATTGGCCGTGGTGCTCACCTAATGGGTGGTAGGAAGCCAGCACTCGGGGTACGGGCAGTGCGTAGAGCTCCCGACGGCCCTGTGCCACAGCAGGATGTTATTGGCCTGGTGAGCAGTGCTGAGCAGGGTCCCTTTGTGGCCCGGCGCTTGGGTTAAATACCAGACCCTGGCCAGCCTGGCGAGGGCCAGGTGGAGATCTCGGTGTTGTCGGGCCTTCCCAGCTGTGCTTCTGTGCCAGCTGACTGTATCGCCACTCAGGCAGTGAGGGGCAGGCCCCCCAAGGTCAGAGGTCTTGTGTGGTTGGGTTGTGCCATGGCAGCTTTGTGTGAATGATTCCCCCGGGTTATGCCACAAGATGTGGATGGCTCCCCACCTTCTCCTGCCATGCTGCGGCCTGCTGGCCTCTCCAGCCTGCCCAGTGCAGTGCTGGAGCTCAGCTCGAACGAGGGGCTCAAGCCACGGCTGTCTTTGTCTTCCCCAGCCAGTGCCTGCAGCCCTTGGCCTGCAAACTGTTCCTTTGTGTGTCCAATGGCCGGACTGGTCCCTGTGAAGCTCTGCTGTGCAGCTACCCCATGGGGTTACGCAGCACTGCTACTGCACATCAGGGCAGGGAGCAGTGCCAGGCCTGCCAGGCATGAGCATGAGTGGGGGCCTTTGGGGAGCTTGGACCCTTCCAGGTGCAAGGGGAATTAGCCTACCTCTCCCGCTCAGCTGCAGGCTGCCTTCCCTCCCCACCGGCCCTGTCGGGTTGTTTCCTTGCTCTGTGTCCAGACATGGAGTGAGAAGGTTCCTGAGCTCTCCTGGGGCCCCAGGGCCCTAACAGGCTGGAGCAATCCTAGCTAGGACTGAAGTGGGGCTGGGGCATCTTGCTCACATGCTCCTGGGTCCCGGAGCTGGGCCCAGCCAGCAGGGTGTGGGTGGAGAAGGGGAATGCCATTCTGTAATCCTCTCTCTTGAGTGCTGAACCCTCGGTCCCCTGCCCGGCCCGCGACCTCGTTCCTGGCTCCAGCAGCCAGCATCCCTTCGCACGCATGGCTGCCCGGAGAACCAGCTGGGACTGGGCTGCCTGCTCTCCACTGCAGCCTTGGCAGCTTCCTGCCTGCCTGGAGCGAGGGGGTGAGCAGCTCCTGGGAGGCTGCCAGGGTGGCAAGCCGGTACAGTGGGTGAGATGCCTGGGGCCAGGCCCAGCAGCCTGCAGCATGTACAGTAACCCACTGTGGGGGTGAGCACGTGGCCGTGGGGGGATGGAACTGGGGCCACAGCCCCCCTTGCCCAGTGTCCGCTGCTCCCCCCCAAACCTAGGGTACTAGGGACCAGGCTGCGCTGTCGAGGGAAACCTGAAGCGCCTGCTTCTGGGTGCTGCATGGGGGGAAGCCAGGAGCTCCAGCCGCAGGAGTGCTGGGCTCTGTGTTCTCAGCCGTCCTTCGGCATTGGCCTGTGCCTGCCAAGAGTCCAGGCTGTGTTCTCATCTCTCAGTGTTGGAGACCTGCGAACCCAACCCGGCTACGTGCTGGAGCTTTTCCATCGCACAGCCCCAGGCAGGCAGGGAGGGGGCTGGTGTGCACAATGCCTTAGGCAGCGCTAAGCCTGTGGAGTGCTGGCGGTGGGCACAGACAGGAGCGCCTGCTCAAAGGGGCCAGTGCACATCCCAGACTTTGCGTGCAGCTCCGGCTGCAGCACTGCGCTTGCCGTCCAGGGCCCAGGTCCCACTGTGCTGGCCCTGTGCCACGTATGGGAATGGAAGGGCACACAGGGGGCTTTAAGGCCCTTTGCCACTAATCAGAGTCTCAGGTTCCCTGGAATTTGCTCTAACTTAGCTGCAACAGCTCCCTAGGGTCCCCTGCCAGCCCCTCACAGCCCTGGCCATCCCTACTCCTTGTGTGCCCCCTCACTGTGTTCTCTGGGGCAGGGGTGGGGTTCCATCCTTTGCTGCTGCTGAAGCGGTGTGAAGGGGCCAGGAGCAGTGGAAAATGAGGCCCTTGTTAATGTGCTGCCTGGGCTCAGGGAAGCAGCAGCCCGTACTGCTCTGAGCACCCAACAGCATGGGCCCACACTCGCTCTGCTGCTCCTGTCGCCTGGCAGTCAGCCAAGGCCTGAGGGACTCCAGGTCTCTGCCCTGGCTGGCTGGACTGGGCCAGAGTGTGGGCATAGGCCAGTGGCCCAGGGTCTCAGCCGGGAGGCTGTCTCATGGCAGCAGGCCCTGGTTGGATGCTGAAGTTTGGGTGTTCCGCTCCTTGATGCGGCACAGATGCAGTGGCTGGGTCCCGCTCAGTGCCAGAGTCCCTCCTGCTGGGGCGTTCCATTGCTGCAGAATGGATTTTCCACTCCCAAAAGCATTGTGGCAAATGCCCAGAGCAAAACAGAAGCTCTCCGAACAATGGGCAAGGCCAGAGGGGTGCAGCAGTGCCTGGGCTGGGACACACTGAAGGCTGGCGGTCTCTTTAGACAGGGAAGGAAACGGGGGTGTGGTCTCACGCTGCCCCAGGATTTGTGCTCCCGGCCCCCCACCCCTCCATCTCTGGGGCAGGAAAGTGACACTAGATCTGATGCTTCAAAGTGGTCTCTGGACTCTCAGCCCTCCCAGCTAGCTTCTGCCAGGCTTGCCCTAACGGGCCCCTGTTCAGCAGGCTGGCTTACTCGCAGGCTGTGTGCATGCCCAGGGTCTGTACGTTGGCACACTTCCCAACCCTCTGCGCACATGTAGGCGAAGGGGCAGCCCCCGCACATGGCAAGTGCAGAGGACAGAGGAGCAGGCCCACTGAGGAGCTGCCCTCCAGGGCTCTGCTGAGAGCTAGATAAAGGATTGATGAAATCTCTGCTGGCTGCCAGCGTGTCCTCAGGAGCCCGACCAGCGGCAGTGACCATATGGCAGAGGTTTCCCAGCACCCACTTCACAGCCAGCTCGGCAGCTCCGGAATCCCAGCAATAGGATCCACTCAAACCTCCCTGTGTATTTCTTGGCTGACCTGCTCTCTTTTTTCCTGCATCCTGGAGTCTGAATACGTGAGCCAAGGAGCGGCTGTGTGGGGAGGCCGCATGCCAAGCTCTGAGCCAGCTGTTCGGCCTGAGGCTGCGCTTGGTTAAGGATGGTGGCTTCAGGTTAATTTTTGAACACCAGCCCCTCTTATTTGGATGGATTGAGCAGATTTGCTTCCCTCACCCTGAGAATTGCCAAGAGGATCCAGATGTTCCATTCCCACTTTCATACAGTGACGTGACTGCACTGCCCTTTCCCATTGCCCATAGCACATCGCAGCCATTCCAGGATTCAGCCTCACATCCACTGCCTGCAAGGTGGGGAAGTTGAGGCACAGAAAATGTCACAGTTTGGGTATTCAACTAGTTAATCTGCAATAGCGTGTGCAGCATGTATGTTCGGCTGCACCCCCAATTGCATACCATGAACATGACAATGTGTGTTGATCAGGTGCTCTGATATTAGTGTGGTCACTTGCACTCTCAGCTGTTGGATGACCCTGCCCAGCACAATAGTTCCACACCGGGGGGAGGAGGCGTCTCACTTTTCCATGCAGAACTGGGCTTCTAATTAGTTAGGAAATGGAGGGGCTTGTCTGACTTCACACTGGAAACGTTTTCAGGACGTGCGCTCCAACCACCAGCCCATAGATTCACAGATTCCGGAAGGGACCATTGTGACCCTCTAATCCGACCTCCTGCATGGTACAGACCAGGGACCTGCCCTGTGATGATTCTTTAGACAGCACCGACCTTGATTAAAATGTCGTCTGGTGATGGAGACTCCACCCCAGCCCTTGGTAAGCTGGTCCTGTGGTTAGTCACACGCTCTGACAACAATTTACAACTTCTTTCCCATCCAAATGTGTTTCACTTCCGTCTCTGGGGATTGGCTGGGGTGAGACCTGTGTGTGGCGCGAGGAGCCAGCCCGCTTGTTAAATATTTGCTGTCCATGTCGGTACATAGAGACTGTGGTTGAGTAACTTTGTCGTGGCTCCGCTGACAAGATGAAGCTCTTGGAGCCCGTCCCCGGGAGTGGGTTTTCTGGACCATTTCTCATGCTGGTGGCTCTTTGCGGACCAGTTTACCAATGTTATGCTGGAACCGGGGCCAGGGAGTGGGAGCCCACGTGCCAGCAGCAGTTGCAATGGTGCCGAGGACAGACGTAAGATAAGCTTCCAACTTGCTTTTCTCCTGGGAGCAAATTAGCCCCTTTGGTGCCAGCATTGCCCCTGGAGGGCCGAGCCCCCCACCCTCCAAAGAGTCTTTGTTCCCAGACACAGACGTTTCCGTTTAGCTGTGTGTGCTTGCACGCAGCTCACTAAGTGATGTAGCGTGCTCCATCTCAGGGCACGCATCTGTCCTTCATTACTTACCTCTCCCTTCATCTGCACGTGTGGCCTGACACAGCCACTGAGGATCCAGTGCCATCTCCCTCCTACCTGGGCTTGGCATCTTTCATGGGGTGGGGGCTCAGCAAAGGGACCTTGGCCAAGATTTCTCCACACAGCGTAGAGTTGAGGCACATACCTGCATTCACTTGAATGGAAGATGTGTCTCAGTCACTTAGGCTTGTTCCATCCCTGGTCTTTGATCTCCCTCAAGTGTCCTGTGTGGCAAAACAGTGATCACCAATGGTCCCTAAGGCAGCAGTGTAGTCTAGCAGGCTGAGCAAGGACTAAGCACAGGACTCCTGAGTTCCCTCTCTCAGCTTTGTCACTGGCTCAGTGCATCCCCTCTGCTGTATCCACACGCCCTCTCTAGCTGCCCCACACTGCAGGGGGCCAGCTGGAGGCTGCTGCTTTGACGGATTTACCCCACTGAGATGGGAGCAATGGGTGGCAACTCCCAGTCCCTCTGCACCCCTTCTGACTCTTCGCCCTCCAAGCAGCTTCTTGCCTTGATCCAAACCCAGTCCAGAGAGTGGAACTGATTTTGCTCTGGGCTGCGGAGGAAGGGCATCCCTGAATTAAGTAATTCACAGCCACGGGAAACTGCCTTCTCCACCCCTGCTCTGGAGCTCATGGAGTGCTGCCTGGGAAGCACTGGGTGAAGATCAGGTGGCATCAAGCACGGGCCAGAGGGCAGCAGGACTTGGCACAGGCTGAGCTGCCACCGCTGCTCGGGGCGGAAGGAGAGAGACAGGAAGTGGTACACCAAAGGCAGCTTTGCTTCCGACTGTCCAGCAGGGCCTTGGCCACCAGTTCACGGGGAGGAGTGACGGTCATGGGCTATTCTGACTGGTCTGGATCAGCACACACTAGGGCAGGCATCGTCACCCCTGGAGAGCACCTGCTTCTCCTGTCACCGGCCACTCTGGGCAGCTGAGGCGGTGCCACAAGGCCCGGGGCAGCGGGACTCCCAGGGTCTGTTCCTTGCGCTGTGACTGATGGCTTTGGGCAAGTCCCTTCCCCCTCCTGTGCATCCATTCCCCACATGCAGGAGGAATAACTACTGGCTGCAGGGCTAAGTTTGTCACCGTGGCCAAGTAATTTATGTCTGGGGAAACTGCAGGGCTGCAGCTGCTCAGCACTGCCCCTCTGAAAAGCAGACCAGTTTCGCAGGCACCTTCATATGGAACAAGGAGCCAGCAGATTTGCTGGCAATATTCCTGCTGTTTTTAATTTGTGTGTGTAGAATAAGTGTTGTTATGTGCACCGAAGCATGCACAGATGTGCACCACCAAGAGACTCACGCTGCCTGCTGTGAGTGGCTGTGGGCGCTCTGCCAATCTGCTGTGTGGTACCTGAATCTCTCCTGGGCAGGCGGCTCTCCAAGCACTCCGCTTTCAGGTACCTGTGCAAGGTGGCGGGGTCGGGGGAAGGGCTGGGGGCTCCCAAAGGGGGCAGTGCCTCTGGTGGAAGCAGTGCCCCTCCCAGAGTGCACCATGCCACAGCCCCTTCCCGCATCCCCAGCAGCCATGCAGCACCCCTGCACCATTTCAGGGTAGCAGCAGCAGCAGTCAGGAGCCCTGGGCCCTTTAGAAGTGCCCAGATGCAGGGCAACTGCCCCTTTGCCCCCTGGTGGCAGCTCTGCAAGGGGCTGTCACTGGGGCTATGCCGTCTCCACCCAAGTGCCCTGAACTGTGGGGCTGGGGGCAGGGAAGGAGCCCAGGTCGGAACTTGCCCAAGGATGCTCTCCCAGGGGTTACCCTCGCATGGGGAGAAGCGGGCAGGCTTTGGGGACGACTCAGAAGGCAGGAGGCCTTGTGGTGCACTCTGCTGACGGCTCTTTCCCTGGCGTCCCCGAGGCTGGGAGCGGGGAGGGGTTAACCGGAACAGAGCCTGTGTGAAACTCCCAGCTTTGGAGCTGCAGGCAGAAAGTGCATTTGTGGCCTCCAGTGGCCGCCTTGAAGACAATCCAGACCTGTCTCGGAGCCGTCTGCTGCTAAAACCCTTTGATCCACTTACTGTCCTCTGGGGAGCTTCCTGCAGTAATGGTGCTAATGCCCCGGTGGCGACAGGGGCTTAGCTGCCAGACAGATGCAGGCATGTCCCCCTCCCTCTGCCAAGCCAGAAAGCAGCAGCAGCAGCAAGCCAGCGATTGGGTCAGCCTGTGTGACAATGAGAATGCCACATGGGCTTCACCCGGTGGTCCTGGAAGCCGGGATAAATGTCTACAGAGCCGGAGACGCCCGGCAGTTCCATCTGGGAGGGGCAGTTTGGAGTGGGGGGGTTCATCACACAGAAAGGAATTATTGCCAGGTGCCATTTTCGAGCAGTTTTAGGTAGGAAAGAACAATAATTAGTAGGGTTTTACTGTCACGGGGCCCTGGCAGGGGGTTCATTGGGAGGTCCTTGGGCAGGCATGGGGAGGAGCTCTCGGATGTTGGCCACAGAGCGCTCCTTTGGCCAGGCTGTAGTTGGTGGGTGCAGTGGGACCCTCCATTGAGCGGTTGCTTTCAATGCTGAGCTTAGCCATGATGTGTAGCTTCATCGAACAGGCCCAGATGGACCTTGTTGGGTGGTTGCCCTGGTGAGCTCCACTGGCTGGTTGCAATGGGGAATCCTATCTGGTGCTCATAGCTGGTTGGGAGGCTCTTGTGGAGACTCATGGTGAGAAGCGGCATTGGGTGTTCACGACAGGTAGCTCTGGTGATCTGCGTTAGGGGGATGCAGGGCCCCATTGGCTGGCCATGGCTGGGGAGATGCAATGTGGATGTCCTGATGAACATTTCGGGGGACCTTGTTTACATGTTGGCATAGTGGTGGGATTTCATGTTGCTCCTCTGCTCCCTTCTCCAGCCTTGGGGGCCTGTGGTTGGAGTTTCTGATGGTTGCACACAGGTGTGGTGAGCAGAACTTGGAGAGGGATGACACATGAATTACACCCTTACCAGAGGCCTTGGAAGGACCCTTTGGATTGTTGTTTAGGCTTAACCTCTGAGCTCCCATCAGGTACCGGCTGTGGGGAGAGGAGTGGAGGGCTTAGGAGACGAACCGAGGGACTGCTTGTGGGATGGAGTCAGGGAAGGTGCCAGAGCCTGTTTGCTGTGCTGAGTGGGGATCGTTCTCCAGGAGGGCAGCAGCAGGGCAGGAGAGCTGTCCCCCGTTGTGGCGGCACACGGCATCTCTGTGCAGAAGGGTTTAGTGGAGATGGCAGAAGACACTGATCCTAGCCAGAAGCACAGAATTGTGGGTCCCTTTGGGAGCGCTGGGAGCTGGATCTCTGCTGCTGCACAGGGATGCAGCGCTGCGCAGAGCCCATCAGCGCCTGCAACGAACGCAGCGTTCCCACTCCCCAAACCCTTTCCTGTCCCTCCATAGCCAGAAGTAATGCAGGGGACTTCATGCTGGGACAGAGTGTCCTGGCCTGGGTTGCAGGCATGTTGCTATGTGAAATGGGCCAAGAACGGCCCTGCTCAGATGCACCTGTATTTCTGCTTCCTTTGGACGCCCAGGCTGTGTCTATCCGGTGCCCTCGCCGTGAAACAAACCAAGCCATTTGTGCTGTGTTTTGAGTGGATTACAAAATAGGTTGTTTGGGCACATGGCGCTATTTCAAGGCAGCCCTGGACTCCTCTTGCAATGAGGTGTAGAGGGATGCCGGACCAGTGCGCCGTTCGAGACAACGGGCGTGTTTCTCAGCAGTGGGCAGCTGTGTGGAGATCCTGCCGTATCCCAGCATAGTGCCTGCCATGTAGATGTAGCCCTCGGGAGAGGCAAGCACTTAGAGGGGCCTGAGCATTGCATTTTCAAAGCTGTGCAACAATGTGAAGTGACCTGACCATTATCTGCCCTTCGCCATTGTGAGTCCCACGGTGGCTGGTCCCTTCCTCTCCCCTACCCAGCCCCTCTCACTCCCCCTGCACAGCCCCCAGGACTCGCACCTTCCCTTTGCCAATGCAGATTTGGTGTGTAAGGGGACGGTTGCCCCAGTGGGGGCTGGCTGCCTGCCCCAATGGTGAGAGGAAGGGGGAGGGTCAGTGAGAAATTCGAACCGGAGACTGGCAGTGCCCAGGAGCAGTGGGAAGAGGCCAGCCTGGTTAACGAGGTGGGTGGGCTAACGAGCAGGTCAGGAGGCTGGAGGGAGGCCGTCCTCCTCGTGAGCTGGAATCGCCTAGGTCAGAGAGAGGGGCAGAGCTAAGGAGAGAGAGCAGGGGCCTGGTCTGAGCTGGGGAGCAGCGCCCCAGACCCCCCAGAAGCAGGTCCATGCTGGGAGCAGGGCTGCAGCCACAGATGGGAGAAGCGGCCTAGGAGGGGTGCTGAGTCTGGGAGGGTGAGGGGACCAGGGCAAAGGCCCAGTGCAGGGCAGCTCCCTCAGCCAAGAGGATGGGGCGCAGCTGGAGGCATTGTCTGGCTGCTCTGACAGAGCCGCTCTCAGGGTGACAGCTGGGGGCTGGGACTACTTAGGCGGCAGTGCAGTGCAGTGCCAGGCTCCCATGGGGGTCCTGTTGTTCGCTGGGCAGAGCTGCGTGGGTGCCACCCTGCACCTTGCGCGTGTGGCTGGGCTGGAGACAGCTTCCTAGAAGCTAACAGGTGTCCTGTGGCACTGCACCAGTGCCTCCCAGATGCTGGGCTCCGCACCAGCTCGTAAGCCAGACACCGAGGCTGCCCTCCCCGCTGCTGGCGACAGGCTCAGGCCTGGGCAGTAGCCCCGAGGGGCAGGCAGCGTGGGGCGCTGAGTGGGCCAATGAGGCACAAAGGCGAAGGCCCTGGCAGGAGAGCAAGAGGGGCTGTTAGGGGAGTGTGGCCCCCAGCAGGACCCCAGGGAGCCTGGGAAGGGCAGAGCGGGCGTGTGAAGGGAGGCGACTTGCTGAAGCTAACAAAGGCGCTATTGAGTGATAGAGCTTGGCCCTGCTGCTGTGTGAGGCAGGCCAGGAAAAACAGGCCTGGAGCAGGGAGCACACTGTGTCCCTGGCGGGAGCTGCGCAGCCCTCGGTACATTCCAGCGTGCAGGAAACTGGCAGGAGCTGGAGGCTCTGCACATCTGACCCCAGCCGGGACAGATGCCCAGCCCCCGGGTGCTGCTCCCTCCCCCTGCTCCCCTGCTGCGGCTAATGCCCCGGGTGCTGCTCCCTCCCCCTGCTCCCCTGCTGCGGCGAGCGGTGGGCAGGGCAGCGGGACCCCCTGCAGCTGAGGGGCTGCTGAAGCTCAGCAGTTGTAGGCCAGCCCAGAGCTGGAGGAGGGCTGATGACCGGGCGCCCTTCCCAGGAATTAGAGGTTGGGTTACAGGCTGCTTTGTCCAGGCAGCAGCACCTGATTCAATTAAAACACAGGGTATGGCCAGGCAGGAACAGCCCTAGGCACCTGCAAGGGCTGTCCACTCTGGGGAGAAAGCCACAGCTCACCTTCCTGGTGCAGAGCTGCCTGTCCCCCCCAGGGGGCTGGGATGCTGAAACTGCCCCTTGGGGGAATCTCCTATGCCTAGCTGCAGCAGGAGGAGGACCCAGGGGATGGCGTGAACCCCCCAGCGTGGCCATTCACTAAGGCCAGCTCAGCAAATCTGGTCTGTGCTCTAGTTCTCCTTTCAGGGAGCCCTGGGCCCCCAGGCACTCAATAGTGCCAGCAAGTCTCCCATCCAGCTACTAACCAGGCTGGACCTGCTTAGCGTCTAAGAGCAGGTGTGGTCCCTGCATGGTGGTGCCCAGCAGAGTCCCACCCAGGTGCCTGAGACTGCCCAGTGAAGAGCACTGAGGATCCCGCCTCCCCCCCACTTCCACTCAGGCTGCTCCCCCACAGCCCAAAGCCTGCGCCTCCCCCAGCCATCCCAGCCCTTCCCCCACTGCCCAAACCCTAACGCATTCACCCTGCGCCTCCCCCAGCCAGCCTTGCCCTGCTCACGACCCGAATCCTGATGCATTCACCCTGCCCCCACACACCCTTCCTGCCTCTTCCCTTCCCCCAGCCCTGCAAACCCCCGACACAGCTGTACCACCCTTCATACACATGCCTTCATCTCCCCTGTTGCTGCCAGCCCCACCCAGCCCTACACCCCCACCCTTCCCTCTTCCACACACCTGTGGTGTCCCCCCCACCGCCAGCACCCCCTTCCCACCTGCTGGGCCCTCGCGTTCTGCTCCAGGCCCTGCAGAGGGGCTTTTTGCCAGGAAAGCTTGTACCCAGAACTCCTCACATCCTGCACCCCCAGCCACAGCTTCACCCCTGCACCCAACCCTCAGCCCCTCCTGTGCACCAGACCCCTCACCCCCACCCTGCCCCAGAGCCCTCCCACACTCTGCAGCCCTTTGCCCCACCCCCAGTGCGGCTGGTCCCGTGCAGAATGCGCGCCAGTACGGAGCTGGTGTCGCGGGCTGTCCTGTAGCTGTGCATGGGACATTCATCCTGCACGTGGCTATAACGAATGAGAGGGAGCACAGCTGGCCCCTCTGTTACGCCCCATCCCCCAGCAAAGCAGCTGCCAGGCCTCTGGCTGTGTCTCCCCTGCCTGGCAAGTGGGGCTTGGAAATGAGCGTGCCTGGTGTGATGCAGCCAGCCCAGGAGGAGGCTCTTCCCGAGGGCTTCGCCCTGGGTGCACCAGGCAGCTGTGATGCTCTTGACCTTGACTCTGAAGAAAGCGAAAGACCTCAGCTGGGGCTGGCGGGACAGCACAGCCCCAGAGGGTGAGGGCACACAGAGGGGTCAGTTGCAGGGGGCAGGCAAGGATCCATGGTCCCGGTGCGCCACCCCGAGGTGCCTGCTCAGGGACCAGAGTGGGACTGATCCACACGCAGGTCAGGAGAGAGCAAAGGCTTATGGGAGATGAGCTCTGCAGAGTGCCACATCACAGACCCCTGGCGCTAGGGCCTGGCCCCCTGGCTGTTGGTCTCAGAGAGCAGGTCTCACTCTTGTCTCCGAAAGGGCCTGCCAGCTCAGAGGCGTGTTAGTGAGACTGTTTGTGTGGGAAGCCAGCACCTGCACCATGGCTGAAGCAACCATCAGCCAGCCACACCCGGTTGCTTTGCTGGGGCAGATGCCAGCGGAGGTGGCCGTGAAGCTCCCCAGGAGCCGTAGAGCTGCAGAGTGGTTCTGGACACACAGGGTCCCAGCTCTTGCTTGCACTCTCCTTCCCAGGAAGTCTGCAGCATATGCAAAGTGTCTCCCTAGAGCAGGCTCAGCACAAGGTACTGGTGTGCTGGAGCTGAGGGTGCACCCAGTGGGGCTTAGGGGACAGGGCTGAACCAAAGGCCATTCCTACCACAACTGAAACCAAAAGAAATAAACACGTGCCCCTGAGGGCAGTGGAATAGGGAACCAGCAGCCCTTTCTCCCTTGTCCGCGTGCTCGTGTTGTTCCCTAACCCTGGCCCATAGGCTGTGAGCTGTATTTGCGCAGGGCCTAGCATGGGCTTTGTCGCTGAGCTTTACGCTGTTGCTGGTCGCCGGGGCCCCATCTGTGTAACGTCAAGAGCAGTAGTGCCACCTCTGGGTCATCTCCCTTTTTGGGGTGAGAACTTTGCGTGATCTGAATTGAGAACTTGGAAGAACGGCAACCCTGAGAACGTGTGAGCTGGGAGCCATCCTCTAAGCCTGACCCTTCCCCGGGCAGTTGGGTCAAGCCAGCTCCCTGGATCCCAAACCCTCCTCTCTGGGGTAAGTCGGAATCCAGACCTGGTAACACACGCTCACGCTTCTGCCCCAGGAACGAAAGCGCACTGCGCCCTTGGCCTCAGCCACCTCTGCCAGGCAGAAGAGGGGCACAAGGAAGTGAAGTTCCAAACTAATTATGACCGCAATCCTGGCAGGAATATTAGCCCCTGGGCTTCAGGCACAAGTCAGTCTCTGACGGTAAGAGCTGGGGGCAGGGGGGGAGCACTGCTACCCCTGCCTCCGAAGCTGACCCGCCCCGGCAGTTCCTGCATTCCTAAAAGCCTCAAAAGGGTCCATTAATCTAAGACAGCCTCAGCCTCTGCTTTTGGTGCTTCAGTTCTGGGGGCCCTTTGTAGGACACCTTCAGATGTCTGCCCAGAGGAGCCACTTTTCACGGCATGCAGATGCTGGTCAGCGAGGCGGGGCTGGAAGGCCGAGGGCCTGCGCTTAGCACTGCTCTTAGAGTAGGGTGTGTATACCACAGAAGAAAGGGGAGAGTTCCGCATGTTTTGCTTCCTGCAGCTCCTGAGTGACCCAGTTAATACTGGTGAGCTGGCCTAGCAAACCCCGCCCTGGGCATTCCAGCCACATTTTGGTTCATGTTGGAAGCAGTGAAGCAATTTTTTGTCCCGTATGGGGACCGGATTTATTGTGCGAAGGCTCACATCTAGCTCTCCCGAGTTCCTAGAAGTGAAGGGATGTCATCATGTCTGAGTAGCCCCTGCAGGGAGGGCTCCCAAGCAGCTGTATGCAGCTAGGACGACTGCTTCCCTTTAGAACAGCCTCTCAGTGTCACTGTGCTGCACAAGGAAACTGCTGCTAAGGGAGGTGCAGGATGATGTAATTTTTGCCATTACCAGTAAAGCATCAGGTCCCCAGTGTGACTAACTGTTGAGCTCCTCTGAGACACTGACAGGTGTGTGGGTGGTTGTGTCCCTGTTCCTCTGCTACATCTTACCTGGAATAGCTGCTTCCCTTGTAGGGCCTTCTTGGGATTGATCAAGACTTTGCTGCTAATCCGTTCCCTGGAGGCGTTTGAGCAGCTGCTGTGGGAAGCCAGAGGCTGCTCCACTGGGGTTTTGAGAGTGAGCTACTTTTACCCCTGGATTCATTTGTCTGCTTAAGTTCCTGAGACAGAATGGGAACTGCCCCCTTCTGTCGCTTCCCAAGCGACACTCGCATGGAGCCATTTGTAGCTCTGCCAGCTTGCTGCTCCCAGAGGCAGGATTGGCTGTCCTTGTCTTTGTACCTCTTTTGCAGTATCCCCTCCATTGAACCCTGTATGTGGCTGCACCTTGTCCCATGTCTTCCTGCACAAAGGCAGCCCCTGGCACTCCCCTCTCCTGCGGCTTGGCAGTGGACTGGGGTAAGCAGTGCTGACACCCTGACAGGTGAATGGCCATGCGTCCCATATGCCTTCCCCTCCAGGGGCCAGTGAGCTGGGGTGCCTGAAGCCCCATGAGCTTGGAGCTCCAGCGAGATGAGTGAGCCCATTTGCTAATCTGTGGAGAGAAGATAGTCGCCCCGGGCTGGCACCTCTGCAGGGTGAGTGCATGTGGGCAGTGCCCTCTGAGCCCCTCCAAGGGAAGGGCAAAGCACGTCCTGCTCTGGCTGGGGTCATAGCCTAGCAGGAGGCCCAAGGCTGCAGGGATTAGAGCCAAGAGGTGTGGAGGCTGTGGGTAAGGAGCTGCATTGAGTATCATGGGAGCGCCCAGTGCAGTGACGGGAGGCTCAGCGAAGACACCCAGGCAGGCATGGCAAGCTGTTTGGAGAAAGACCCTTTGCCCTGCATCTCCCCTCCCTCCCTCCCTCCTTGCAGGTGGGTCTGCACTGTCCAGGACAGCTGGCAGCATGACCAAGGGTGAGACAATGACCTGATGCCTTTCCACAGCAGGGCAGGCCCCCGCGGCCCCTCCTCCCCCAGCACATCGCCCCCCCGTGCCCATTCCTCCCCCCCAGCACAGCACCCCCAGTGGTGCTGGGAACCCCCTCAGAACAGCCAGTTCCTTTAGCCTTAGCTAAAAGAAAAGTCAATATTGAAGTCAGCTCTGCCTTCACCTACCTGTCGGGACCCTAACTCAGAGCTCCGCGTTTCCTGGCAACTTACACCTACAGCGGAGAATCTCCCTGGCTGGCTTTAAGGTGCTTGCAATGTCATCAGCCGTTTCCCGGGTAACAGAGAATCCGGAAGCCAGGTCCTGGCAGGCAGGTAGAGAGGGAGCTGAGTTTGACAGCTTGTTCTTTGCAGCTGTGTTTGCTTCTCTGAAGTTGACACGCAAGTGCTGGGTCTGTTCACTGGTGCATGGGGAGTGGCTTTGCAGTTGTTCCTCGGGGCAGGGTCCGGCCAGGGCCGCACCAGGGGAACAGATCTGAGTGGCCGTAGGGTTGCTAGATTTTTGGGGAGGGTTTGCGGGACAAGTAGCCTGAGCCGCAGGACCCCGGCTTGGGTGGGGGAGGAAAACAAGCAGCCCCACAGCTGGGAGGTTGCCGCGTCTGGGCGGCTCCCACGAGGCCAGGGCACCCTGCACCCCAGCCAGCTCCTAGCTGCAGGGCTGTCGGGGTTCCCCCACTCCCACAGCTGGAGTTCCCCCCGCTTGAGTTGCTGGCAGGGCTCTGACCCCAGCCATGAGGCTGCCAGGGTCCCCATGGCTGGGAGCTGGCAGGGGCATGAAGCCCCACTGGAATTCCTAGCCGTGGGGCTGCTGGGGTCTCCTGCCCCCCAGCTGGGGTTCATGCGGCTGGGAGCTGGCTGGGGCGCAGAGCCCCACTGGCATCTCCAGCTGCAGGAAACCCGGCTGGGGCCAGGAATTTCCATGACAAATAAGTGTGGGTTGCAGGACTTTTCATGGAAATTCAGGACTGTCCCGCAGATTGCTGGATGTCTGGCAACCCTAGCGGAGAAAGGGAGGCATTGGAAAGTGGCCTACGCAGAAAAATCCGAATTGGGCATGTGCCCTTTCTTGCCTTGTTCCGATGGATAGAGGAAGGCTGAAAGCTCAAGAAAGCAAATTACGTGTGTGCCAGGAGAGATGGTTCTGTCTATTTAGAAAGCCAGGTCTGCTCTGTGGTGCCTTTCTGGGAAGACTTGATAGATGACCATCAAACGGCTGCATCTCTGACCCGGCCTATGCTTGTACATTTTGATGTGTTAGTTAGAAGTATAAAAACACCTCCTTCCCCAAGCAGCCAGCCCGGCTATACCGGCAAAACCGCTAGTGCGAACCGGCTCACTGACAGATATGCCCCTGTGACGGTTGAAGATATTCCATTCAGGGGATTGGCGTGAGCTCTAACAGCACAGGAGCTCTTCTGCCAGGAAGCCCCAGGCTTGCTGGAGTAGCTATACCTGCCTTTTGTGTACCACCAAATTGCTTTGACTGGAGACCCCAGGCAGTGCAAGCCGAGGACTAGTTTAGGAAGCTGGTTTTCATCCCACTCTTAGGTGCTGTGTTTGACAGCACCTCCCAGCAGGAGGAGAATCTCCTTTAGTTCTGGACGCAGCAGCAGCATCCTTTCAGCTGGGGGAACCCACTGCTCTGGCCCTTCAGCCAGGCCCAGTCTTGCTGTGCCCCACATTTCATGGTAAAGAACAAGCAGCAATTGAAGGAGTGAGTGAGGCATGGAAGAGGGCACTTGCCTGACCTGCAGGTGGTACTTCGGGCAAAGGCTTGGGAGGCGTCCTGCATGGCCGGGTAAGGAGCATGTCCCTGTGGCAGGTTGGGGGTATGTCCCATACCGGTGTAGTGCTCTGCTGGTCGCTCCTGGGGTGAGGAGCTGGCCTGTGAGCAACAGCCTTTCCCAGGCTGACTCCCCTTTCCGGCGTGCTCAGCCCAGGCAATGCAGGTAGCAGGCAGCAGCCCTGTGGCGCTGCTTGTTGTGTAAGTGGGTTTCTTGGTCATTTCAAAGGGCTTAGCTGTGTTCCAGGTGTGAGTCACAAATGCCACCTCCTGATCCAGATGCGTCTGTCTTGGAGGAGCTAGGAGCCATCCTGCTTAGCCAGGGCTCACTAGGGTCAAACGCTCCTGCCCGGGCATGAGGGGTGAGTGAGGGAGAGGCCAGCCCCAGGTGCACAGAGCCCCCCAGACTTCCGGCGCCAGGTGCTGCCAGCTCCTGGGGGGAGGGGGCTCTGGGAAAGCAAAGCCCCTGACTTTGGCAGCATTTGTCCTCCCCGCACTGCTGCCTGGCCCCCTGCAGTGATGGTGGGGCTGGGTGGATGTGATGAAATCAGAGGTGGGTGCTGCAGCTGCCAGGGATTCCCCAGCGCACCATGTCCTCCCTGCACTCTGCTGAGATCCAGGGGATTTCCCAGGCCTGGGAGACAAAACCAGCCAGTGACCTTCCTCTTTTCCAAGGACAACCCCTCACCTGTCAGCAAGTCTAAGCCTGCCACTTGGTGCCTCCCCCAGAAGACAGGCCCCCAAAAGCCAAGGGCACAGGAAGCCCAAGGCCACACGCTCCTTGGTCAGGGGCCAGCTGTGTCATATGTTCATATCCACCTCTGCAGGGCCAGTGTGCCTGGCGACAGCCACGAGCACAGAGTGTGCGGCAGTGCACAGCTGAAAGGTGGACAGCCAGCGACCTGCTCATTGATCCCTTTTTCTGGCAGACCTTCATGTGTGCACACCTGTGAGAGTGTCTGTCTCATGAGGGGGGGGGGTGTGCACACCTGTGAGTGTCTGTCTCACGAGGGGGTGTGTGTGCACACCTGTGAGAGTGGGTCTGTCTCACAAGGGGGTGTGTATGCATGCCTGTGGGAGTGTCTGTCTCATGAGAGGGTGTGTGTGCACACCTGTGAGAGTGTGTGTCTCATGAGGGGGGGTGTGTGCACACCTGTGAGAGTGTCTGTCTCGAGCGGGTGTGAGCGTGCACACCTGTGAGAGTGTCTCTCTCATGAGGAGGGGTATGTGCACACCTGTGAGAGTGTCTGTCTCAGGAGGAGGGGTATGTACACACCTGTGAGAGTGTCTGTCTCACGAGGGGGTGTGCGTGTGCACACCTGTGAGTGTCTGTCTCACGAGGGGGTGTGAGTGTGCACACCTGTGAGATTGGGTCTGTCTCACGAGGGGGTGTGCGTGTGCACACCTGTGAGATTGGGTCTGTCTCACGAGGGGGTGTGAGTGTGCACACCTGTGAGATTGGGTCTGTCTCACGAGGGGGTGTGAGTGTGCACACCTGTGCAAGTGGGTCTGTCTCAAGAGGGGGGGTGCGCGTGCGCGCAGCACAGCACAGCACAGCACTGTGGGGTGGCAGGGCTGCCCTGGCTGGTGATGCCTTGTCAGGCGAGCTCTCCCGGGAGACAGTGGTCGGGGCCTGGGAGCTAAGGGAGCTCCCCGCTTGCTTCTGGTGCTGCATGGGGTGGCAGAGCTGGGTGCAGGCAGGCTCCCTGTGCTCACTCTTTGGTGTGCCGCTCCTGCTGGGAGCCACCGCAGGGCACGTGGCTCCGGCTCTGGAAACAGCTGTCTGCTGTGGGGAGTGGCAGGCCAGAGGGAGGCTGGGCTCTGGGGGAGATCACCCAGCCCCAGTGCTGAGCCAGGCTCTTCCTCCGCGGGTGCCTCAGGCCCCTCGCCAGCCGCTGGCGGGGGAACGCACAGCACCAGCCAGGGAGCCAAGGAACAGGGGAGCGGGCCGGGGAGGGTGGGGCTGCGTGACAGGTACCATCCGTGGGGCTGGGGAGCCGGTCCCATCCGGCTGGGTGCTGTGGGGGGAGGCAGGGCAGTGAGCGCTGAGGGTACGCAAAGCTGAAGCGGCTGTGCTGCCTGGCATGTCCTTGCTGGAAGCTGCGGGGCTGATCTTCCGCAGCTATAAATGGCACAAGCCCCCAGCCCGCCCCACCCCTTTCTCGGGGCACCTGGGTCTGGCTGCCTCTCGCTCGCTCAGCAGAGCAGCTGATGTGCCTGTGGGAGGGCTCCCCTTCCCCTCTGGGAATTATGAGTAAGCCCTGGCTGGCGAGACCCTGGTGCGAGAGGCTGAGGGGGTGGAAGGGGGAGATAATTAACTGGTGCAAAGCAAGCGGCTGCCCATCAGGTCAGCTGAGTCACTGCAGATGTGTATGCATGTGCGCATGTGGCCAGAGTTTGTGTGTGTGTGTGTGTGGCTGTGAGTGGGTAAGAGAGCATGAGTGTGGGGTCACACGCTATGTGAATGCATGAGAGGCCTGTGGGAGTGTGTGTGTGTGTGTGTGTGTGTGTGTGTGTGTCTGTGTGTGCATGCACGTGTAATCATGCACTGTGAATGCATGGTGTGTGCAGGGGCGTGGTGGGGGCAGACAATGCATGGTGTGTGCAGGAGCGTGGGAGGCAGACACTGAATGCACGGTGTGTGCAGGGGCGTGGGAGGCAGACACTGAATGCACGGTGTGTGCAGGGCCATGGGGGGCAGACACTGAATGCACGGTGTGTGCAGGGGCACGGTGGGGGGCAGACACTGAATGCATGGTGTGTGCAGGGCCGTGGGGGGCAGACACTGAATGCATGGTGTGTGCAGGGGCACGGGGGGGCAGACACTGAATGCACGGTGTGTGCAGGGGCACGGTGGGGGGCAGACACTGAATGCACGGTGTGTGCAGGGCCGTGGGGGGCAGACACTGAATGCATGGTGTGTGCAGGGGCACGGGGGGGCAGACACTGAATGCACGGTGTGTGCAGGGGCACGGTGGGGGGCAGACACTGAATGCACGGTGTGTGCAGGGGCACGGTGGGGGGCAGACACTGAATGCACGGTGTGTGCAGGGCCGTGGGGGGCAGACACTGAATGCACGGTGTGTGCAGGGCCGTGGGGGGGCAGACACTGAATGCACGGTGTGTGCAGGGGCACGGGCGGGGGGCAGACACTGAATGCACGGTGTGTGCAGGGGCACGGGGGGGCAGACACTGAATGCACGGTGTGTGCAAAGGCATGGTGGGGGGCAGACACTGAATGCACGGTGTGTGCAGGGGCACGGGGGGGCAGACACTGAATGCACGGTGTGTGCAGGGGCACGGGGGGGGGCAGACACTGAATGCACGGTGTGTGCAGGGGCACGGGGGGGCAGACACTGAATGCACGGTGTGTGCAAAGGCATGGTGGGGGGCAGACACTGAATGCACGGTGTGTGCAGGGGCACGGGGGGGGGCATGGCTGGTGAATGCCCGGCGATTGCAGAAGGGCTGTGTGAGCACAGGAGTTCACGCACACACCACCTGGTGGAAACCAGAGGTCTGTGAGAAGGGGACAAAGGATTGTCTGCTGGCTGCGCCCCAAGAGCGCCCACGGACTGTGCAGTTGCTTCCGGCATCTCGGGGTGAGGTTGGCTCTTACAGGTCCCTGCTCTTGCTCCCAGGAAGGTGGAGCTTCTGCTTCCTTCTGTGAGGGAGCGCACTTGCTTCCTGGCTCGTCTTCAGTCCCTCGCCGCCACCCCGGGCAGGGCTCCCCAGGGCTTGGCTCCCCAGGGCTTGGCTCCGAGCCCGCTGGGATCTTGCTGGCGCTCAGAGCAGCACTGCTGGGATCCTGCCCAGGGAGTGGAGCAGGGCAGCCTGACTGCAGCTGGCTTGGCCAGAGGAGCGAAAGAGCCCTCCCCCCAGCACAGCAGGGGCCTCTCCAAAGCCTCTCCCTGCCAGCACGCGGGGGAGGAGGTGCACAAGCACGCCAGCGCTGTCAAACTCACCACACTCGTGCGTTCCTGCTCATGGAGGGGCAGAGCCGTTTCCATGGAGGACAGCCAGTCGTGGTGCTGGCCGCACTGCTGGGGAGCGGCCTGACAGCTCCTGCGTGGAGGCTCTCGCATGCTGGAGAAAGGAGAAGGACGTGTGCGAGCACGTGTGCACACACACACGGGTGTGCAGGCAGAGCCTGGGGATTTAACAGAATGGCAATCCAGCACATCTGGGCCCGAGTGGTGACTGGGAGACAGCGCTGCCTGGGCAGGAGGCGAGCAGCCCCCCACGGCCTCGCTCTGTGGTCTGGTTATGGCCCCCCACCTCAGTTTCCCCAGCCCTCCTCCCCATGAGTGAACGCGGTGCTTGAACACGAGTGCTGCACAGTTGTCCCTGTGGGCTCGGCAGCAGCCGGGCTTGGGATCCTGCTGTCCAGCAGTGACCTTGTTTTGCTCGTGTGACTTGGAGGCGCGGCGCGTGTGATGGTCTCAGGGTGGAATAGTCAGGCCCTGCGTGGCTCGTCACAGCTGGCTGGCTGGGAGCGGAGGCTCCTCTCCGCTCCCAGCACTCGGCTCTGGCTGGGGGTGGCATGTTGTGGCCCTGAGGAGAGACTAGGACCTGTCAGCTGAGGAGCTGATCCCAGAGCTCCCTTAAGGGGACGGCCGGCTGTGCTCAGCTCAGGGGGAGCAGCTGCAGTGTGCCACATGGCCATAGCTCACCCTCCTCCACGGGTGAATGGGTGACATCTGCATGTGTGTGCACAGGTGTGAGTGGGTGTGCAGGTGCATGCGTGTGCAGGCTCGCACGTGTGCACACAGCGGGAGGCAGCAGAGGGATGAACAGTCGTGCTTTGCCTGGTGCTGTCACTAGCGCTAAGGCCTGTCACCCTGCAAGTGGGGCCAGGGCCAGCTCCTGGGGCTGCCCCAGTGCCTCCCACTGGCAGGGAGCTCCTGTCTGTCGTCCCCTCTCCCGGCCAGCGCTCGCTGCGCCTGCACTGGTGGGACTTTGCCACCCTCTCCTGTGCAGTGCCAGAGGCTCGCCTGGCCTCTTTGCCAAGCAGGGGTCAGGCCCAGCTGGCACCCCTGGGCATTGCCGGGCTGGGGAAGGACACCACTTCCTTGCCCCAGAGTGTTTCCAGCACTGATCTGTCACACCTAAGCCCTAGCTGGATTGCTGCCCCAGTCCAAGTGTGGTGACTCTCCCCGCCCCCTTCCTCCTTGTGGCCCATCCCTGGCACTGTCTGCAGCCCCAGGCCGCTGGGGAGGGTCTGCAGGCCTTAGGCTGCCAGTGGTGAGAGACAGGACTCCCCTTTCCTCAACACCAGCTCCCCAGCTGTGGGCCTGACCTCGTGGGTCAGCCAAGGCTTGTGCTGCAGGGTGGTCTTGTGGCTCTGCTGGGGGCAGGCAGCTGCCTCAGCCCCGGACGGACTGTGCCCTTCCCCGCTGTGACTGGCTTTGGAATGGCTAGTCCCGGTGGGAGTGACAGCCGGGCTGATGCTGCGAAGAACCCCAGGGCAGGGCGGCGTCCTCCGCAGGCCCAGGTTGCCCTCCTAGACGGGGTGTCCAGCAGGGAGAGGAGTGTGCATTGACGGGGGTGCCTGGGGCTCTCGGGAGCGTCTCTTCAGAGGTGATGGGGGAGGCATCGTTCTGTATGGGGAGGGAGCCTGGGCTCTGCATCCGGAAGCATTGCTGTTGGGCTGGGGCACAGCGAGGCTGCGGCTGTGGCTGTGCTGGGTAAGTGCCCGGCCGGTCAGCCCTGCTGGCCTGGTTCACTTCCTCCCCTCTGAGCTTTGTCCTCTGCGTCATGTGCCCTGTTGCTCGCAGGCTGGGCTGAGCACTGGTCTCTGCTCCAGAGAGCACACCGGTGCATTGGGTTGTGAGCCAGCCGGGCTTGGACGGGCTGGCCAAGGGGTGCTGGGTGGCTGCCGGACGTGGGCAGGGAGAGGCTGGACCTACGTTTGTAATTTGGGGTTGAGGGGCCTTGATGGCGCTGGCGTGAGCCATACTCGTCATTGTTATCTGACCTGGAGAGGGCCGCAAGTCATAACCAGCTGAAACACGCTCACCCACCGCACCTGCCGTGCCGTGCGCCTCCTCTGGGGTGGAGCATGGTGCTGAGGAACAATGCATTAACCGCAGGGCTGTTTGTCAGAAGAGCTGCAGATCCAAATGAAGCTGCCGGTGTGGTTTGAACTGAAAGGGAAACGGGCCCAGAACTGGAGCGTAGGGACAGGCTCCCACGGGGCTTGGGAAACCTCTAACCCTTAATTTCGGTACACTCTCCCCATCCAAAACTGGGACAATTTCCTCTGTTCTGCCAGGGCGAGTGCGTTCACAGCAGGTGTTTCTAACTAACCGGAAGGTTCTTGTGGTCTAGCAGCACATATTGTTTGGAGGAGATTCTCCCCCTGCTCCTAGGAAGAGCCAAGGAATGGACTAGGCAGTAGCGGCTGTGTGCTTTGCTGGAGCCAAACGGAACTGGAGCTGGAGCAGGTTGGAAGATCCCAGGTGTTTTTAAAACATGTGAAAAGCTTTGGCTTTTTTAAAGATCAAACCGGGGCAGATCATTATTTCAAAATCCAAACGCTTTTTTTGGTCTGGAAAACCCCATTTTTTTCTGAAAGTTGGACATTTTTACAAAAAAAAAATCTGTGTCCGTTTCTTGGTGAAAAACTGAAAAAAATCGATCAAAATGAAAATTTTTGACAGCATATTGCGTTCTCTGGTTTTGGCCAAAAATTGCGTTGGCAGTTCCTTCAGTGTCAGTTTGTCTCCCCAGCTGGGGTCTCTGTTTCTGAATGATCTCCCGCTGGGCAGCCAGAATCCCACACCCTTGGGTGCTGCGGCAAGGTGCTTGCCCGGCCGATGCTGTGCTGTGCGAAGGTGCACTTGAGATAACTGGTGTCCGGAGGCTTAGGGAGCAGCTGTTGCGCCAGCAGGAGGAGGCAGGAGGGCAGAGGAGCATGGATTGCAGGGTGCTGAGTGCCCGTGGTTGCGTTTATAGCAGCAGGTGGGACACGTTGCTCTGCGATGAAGCCCCAGCCGGTGGAGATATTGTCCTGTCGCCATGTGGGGCAGGCCTGGGCTGAGCCAGCTTTCTGTGTGCCGGCCTCTTGCTTTACAGCAGCCAAAGCAGCCGGTTGACTGCCTGGGGACTGATGCGGCCAAACACGGCGCTGGCGGCTTTCAGGGCAGCTCCCTGGTGGTCAGCAGCCTGCAGCTGTGTTCTGGGCAGCGGGTAGCACTGGCTGGAGTCCACCTGGCTGTGGGGAGACCAGCCCTGGCCTCCAGAGCCTGTCTGAGCTCCATGGAGGGGGTGATGCAGGGAGGAGGCAGAGGAGGGAGCCGGACTGGCTGCTCGCAGCCCCTCAGCCAGGCTTTTAAGGGTCATTGGCAAGTGCCAAGCAAGGTTTGGCTCCTGTCACCAGGGGGGCACCGCTCGGGGCCCGGGATGGCACAGCCTGGCTGCGGTGGTGCTGCCAGCCTGCACGGGGCGAGGCGGGTACGGGGCTGAGCAGAGAGCCCGTGGAGGGGACTGGCAGCTCTGTGGTGCCGGGCTCCCCTCAGACACTGTGAGGACAAGGGCTCCAGCGCATGCAGAGGGGATTTGAGACGCCCAGCATGGCCTGCGCCCCATGTGCGGCAGGTGCTGGGAAGCTGTCCCGTCCAAACGCAGCTCACGGCCCGGAGGAGAGCTGGCTCTGCTCAGCATCCCACCGACTCCAGGCCGGAAGTTCCACCACAGCCCGACGGGGAGGGGACCTCTGGCCTGCAGAGCCCTTCCTGCTCCTGCTCCTGCTCCTGCTCTTGCTCCTGCTCCAGACGGCTCAGAGCAGCAGCCGCATCTGAGGGCAGCTCAGTCGTTTTCAGTCGTGGGGGTGGGGGCCCAGGTCAGCACGAGGGTCGTGGGGGTGGGGTCCAGATCAGCGCGAGAGTCAGGGGGTGGGGGTCCAGATCAGCGCGAGAGTCAGGGGGTGGGGTCCAGATCAGCGTGAGAGTCACAGGGGTGGGGTCCAGATCAGCGCGAGAGTCAGGGGGTGGGGGTCCAGATCAGCGCGAGAGTCACAGGGGTGGGGTCCAGATCAGCGCGAGAGTCAGGGGGTGGGGGTCCAGATCAGCGCGAGAGTCACAGGGGTGGGGTCCAGATCAGCGCGAGAGTCAGGGGGTGGGGCACAGGTCAGCGTGAGGGTCACGGGGGTGGGGTCCAGATCAGCGCGAGAGTCACAGGGGGTGGGGGTCCAGATCAGCGCGAGAGTCAGGGGGTGGGGCACAGGTCAGCGTGAGGGTCACGGGGGTGGGGTCCAGATCAGCGCGAGAGTCACAGGGGTGGGGTCCAGATCAGCGCGAGAGTCAGGGGGTGGGGCACAGGTCAGCGTGAGGGTCGCAGGGGTGGGGGTCCAGATCAGCACGAGAGTCAGGGGGTGGGGTCCAGATCAGCGCGAGAGTCGGGGTGGGGCACAGGTCAGCGTGAGGGTCGCAGGGGTGGGGTCCAGATCAGCACGAGAGTCAGGGGGTGGGGTCCAGATCAGCACGACAGTCACTGGGGTGGGGCCCAGGTCAGCGTGAGGGTCACAGGGTGGGGCCCAGGTCAGCGCTAGGGTTCTGGCTGGGTCTGGGCCCACCCAAGGGAGACCCAGGTTAAGGGAACTTCCTGGGTTCAAGGACACTCCTCAGCATTTCCTCTCCATGCACTGCACCCATCAAGAACCAATCGTCCGTGCCGCTGTCCAATCAGAACTGACGTTAACACCGCCCCGAGCCCTGCCATTGGCTGAGGCAGAGTCTTAGAAGGGAGGGTAGGCACAGTCTCTCTGGCAGAGGTAGCCCTTTGGGCCGGGGCTCTGTCCAGCCTCATGGGGAATGTCCTGAGCAAGGGGGCTGCCGTCCCATCCCTGGCGAGGCTGCATGCCCCGCTCAGACTGCTGCTGCCGTTGGCATTGCTTGGGGCGGTGGGCAACCCCGGGCCTTTCCTCTCCTGGGCTTTGGAGTCCTGCTGCCCCATCCCTGCGCCCTGAAGCTGCTTGGCTGGTCTTCCCTTCAACGGCAAGCACCAGCTTTGGGGTGGGGGCCCCCCTGCCCCGTCCCCCATCTACCTCACCTGCACTCTGCCCCAGCCCGTGGGCCTGCAGCTGCGGAGCCTGGGCCCAGGGCAGGCACCCATGGGGTGTTGGTGGAGCGCCTGCAGAAAAGGGAGCGCTGCCGCTTTAAGTGTTTGGCAGCGGCGAGAACTTGGTGTGGAGGAAATTGCCCCGGGGGAAAAGTACTGTAATTTCTTGCAAAAATTACATGGCAGCTCAGGGTGATTTGCTGCAGCTATTTGGGTGTATTTCCAGCTCTGGGTGTAATTAGCGTGTTCCTGGGGCAGCAGGGAGCGGGGAGGGCTCTTTCCAAGGCACCGAGCCAGTGGGGCCTGGCTGGACTCAGCCTTGGTCATGTGGGGGCAAAGTACCATCCGCAGGGGCCCCCTCCTGCCCTCCCAGCTCAGACGCTGCATAGGGTGCTGGCTGGGCAGCAGACGGGTGATGGAGCTCTCCTGGCCCCGCGGGCATTTACAGGTGGAGCTGGGCTGCTGCCCACAACACAGGGTGGATGCAGTGAACCTGGGTGAGCTGTTCTGGGCTCTTGCGCCCCCCCCTCGTACGCTTAGCTCCGGAGTGTCTAGCTGGCAGCAGGAGGGTCAGGGAACTGAGCAGAGCTTGGGGTCCAGACACCTGGGTTCTCTCCCACACTCTGGCTACGTCTGCACTGCCAAGAAAGACCCAGAGCAGCAGATCTCAGGGCCCAGGTCATCTGAGTCGCACTGAGAGGGCTTGTGCTCAGGCTAAACCCAGCAGCGGAGCCATTCCCACTTGGGCAAGAGTACGGCTCACAGACAGACAGACACGTTTCAGAGCTGCTTTGCAGAGTGCTGAAGCATGAGGCAGCTGGTGCAGGCTCCCAGATGCGCTGCTGGCCCTGCCGCTCTCTGAGCCTCGCATACCCCGCCCGTCGCACAGGGACTCTGGATGGGAGTGCACCCAGCTTGGGCGGTGCCCTGGGGCTCCTCTCTGCCCTTCACCTCCATCGCACCGAGCTCCAGTTGGTTAGCTTCATCAGGGTGAGCACGGGGCTGGGAGTTCCCAGCGTGCCCAGGGGCCGGCTGCCTGGGGATCTGGGGGGACCACTTAGCGAGCATGTTTTCCAATTAAAATGCAAAGGCTTGCTGCTGTGCCTGCTGAGCCTCTGGACAGCCCCAGCCGCAGGGAGCAGAGAAGGCAGCGCGTGGGGGCCTGCTGCCTCCCCCAGAGCAGGGGCTCCGGCTTCCTGGGACGGGACAGCCCAGCCACAGGCGCACACAGCAGGCCAGGGGCTGCAGGGTGACACTGGGCTGGGTGAGTGCTGGCAGCACCTGAGGCAGCTGTGCTTTCCACCCTGGGATTTCACCCTGGAGCCTGCTCCTGGCAGGCTTTCCACGGAGCTCTGGCCTTCCAGGGGCTGCTCTGGGCCCAGCCGCTTTCCTGCAGGCCAGCTGTCTCTGTGGTGCCTCTGCAGAGATCCCAGAAATGCTGGCAGGCAGGTAGGCTCACAGCATGGCCATGGCCCCCTACCCATCACCCCAGCTCGGTGGGTTGGATGGACCAGTCCATGGGAGCATAGGTGGGTGTGGCAGGCATGTAGCGGGGAGGCTCAGCTGAACCTTAGCAGAAGTCACAACAGCAGCCCCATTGCCCAGTGCCCCCCAGAAACATGGCTTACACCTCCAGGCTCCACGGCTGGTCTTGCAGTGAGTTCTCCCTGGAGCCAAACGCCTGAGCACCTCCCCAGAGCCAGCTGCAAGCTGATCCCGTTGCAGAACTCCAAGGACTCTCCCCTCGCCCCGAATCCCCCAGCCCTGAACATGCTCCCCACCCACTAGCTTCTGACAAAGGGCAGCAGGCCTCCCCGAGACGGCTGGGCTGTCAAGGGCCTGCTAACCACCGGCTGGGCACTGCCACCCTCCTGCAGCACGTGGAGAGACCCCGTCTGTCCACGGCCTAGGGCTGCGTGTGCCTGGCTCCGCAGCTGTTACATGCGGCAGCACTTGAGAGCCGTCACGGCGGGGTGGCAGCTGGGAGCCCCCTGCCACCAGCAGAGTTAAAAATAGCCGGGAGGAGCTGTGCGCTACACCTAATCAGCCGCCAGTCACTCGCCTGCAGCCACAGCTGCTAAGCAGCGCTTCCCCTCAGGCTCCCGGCGCTCAGCCTCCAGCTGAGGCTCCCTCCGTGCCGCACTGGGACAGGGCAGCCTGAGCCCCTGGGGCACACAGGCCAGGCTGGACCAGCTGCTGCACAGGCCAGGCCATAGTGGTCACCTCTGAGCAGAGGGCAGCCGGGGACAGGCACTGCCTCAGCAAGGCCTTGGCCGCTTCTCCTGCGGGGGACAGCCAGAGCCAGAGCCAGCTTCACGCTGTCCTTGGCTCGCCCACACCTAGTGGTGTTACACACGTCCCACCCTTTCACGGGCACCCCGGTCTGCGGCACCTACTGGCACGCGCCCATCTTCCCCGCACACCCAACCTGCGCCCTGCCCTTCCAGAGCCTCCTGGGAGCAGCTGCGCAGGCTGGTTACAGGAGGGCAGAGCCCTGGGGGGAGTTTTGCGCTGCGGGGGGGGCTCTGGGGGCTCTCATAGGGCGGGGGGGAACAGAGGGGGCACCCAGAGGAGGCAGGGGCTGTGAGGGGGCATCTTTAGACAGAGTGTAACAGAGCTGGGCTGCCACCTGCCACCTTCCCAACAGCTGCCTCTCCCGAGGCCTGCAGGCTGAGACAGCCCCGAGAGCCCCGCCCCGCCCCGCCCCACCCCACTGGCTGCCCCAGGAGGCGGCCCTGGGTTCATTATCTCAGTTGTGCGTTTGCTCTAATGAGCCCTTCGGAGAGCGGTGGGGAGGGACAGACGGGCTGGGCAGGGCAGGGCAGGGCCAGGAGACAGCTGCCAAGGCTGAAGCCCAGGGATTACACTGTTACACACACCACAGCCAGCTCTGCACCTCCCATAGCATGCACACCCCCAGACACATCCACTGCACAACACGGGCCCTGATGCACACACACCTGCAGCACAACACAGGCCCTGACACACACACACACCTGCAGCACAACACATCTCTGACATGCACACACACCTGCAGCACGCCACAGCCCTGACACGCACACACACCTGCAGCACACCATGGGCCCTGACATACACACACACCTGCAGCACACCATGGGCCCTGACACACACCCACACCTGCAGCACGCTGCAGCCCTGACACGCACACACACCTGCAGCACACCACGGGCCCTGACACACACACACACCTGCAGCACGCCGCAGCCCTGACACGCATACACACCTGCAGCACAACACAGGCCCTGACACGCACACACACCTGCAGCACACCACGGGCCCTGACACACACACACACCTGCAGCACGCCTCAGCCCTGGCATGCATACACACCTGCAGCACAACACAGGCCCTGACACACACACACACCTGCAGCACGCTGCAGCCCTGACGCGCACACACCTGCAGCACACGGCAGCCCTGACACACACACACACCTGCAGCACAACACAGGCCCTGACACACACACACACTTGCAGCATGCCACAGCCCTGACATGTACGCACACCTGCAGCACACCACAGCCCTGACACACACACACCTGCAGCACGCGGCAGCCTTGACGCACACATGCCTGCAGCACAACACAGTCCTCACACTCACACCCCTGCAGCACAACACAGGCCCTGCCACACACACATACCTGCAGCACTCCACAGTCCTCACACACCCCCCCCCCGCAGCACACTGCAGCCCTGACACACACACCTCACTGCAGCACACAGCACCCTCTGCGAACATGCACACACACACACCCATATCAACACACAACCGCCAGGCCAGGAGGGTGTAATGAGCCCCGGGCGTTACGGGACCCTGACTGCTCTCTCTGGCACTGCCTGCAGACGTCCCCTGCCTGGCTCCCGCCTGCAGCTGCCAAGAGCCGGCACCTGCCGAGAGAGCCGGACCTGGGCATGCAGCCCGAGCGGCCGACTCTAGCCCTGGCTGGAGGGAAAGGAACCGTCGGCTGCAAAGTGGGGCTGGGCTGGCTCGCGTAGACGCCCTGTGCTGGGCGGCCAGCAGGCGAAGGCCATGGCTGCAGCACCCCGGGCGCATGGCTGCAGCTGCAGCTGCAGGGCCTGGAGACGGAGACGTGGGGCGGCCTGGCTGGCCCAGCCCGTCCGGTGCCTTTGAAAGGGTCATTGAGCACACTAAAGCCACTGCCAGTGCAACAGAAACCCACCCGCGTGTGAGCTGCTTAGCAACCCGCTGCTGGGCCCCGCTGGGAGCGGCCTGGCGGAGGGTCTCTGGCCATCCCCCCACCCTGTCGCACACGCATGTGAGCCAGGGCCACCGCTGCCCGCACTGGGGCAGGTTCCTCCAGAGCTGCCCTCTCCCTGGGCACAGCCTGCTCTGGTCCCCAGGGGAAGTGCCAGTCTCCCACACCGGCTCGCTCAGCCTGCTCCCTGCCCGCCTGCTGCGCCGGCGCTCACCCCGGGACAGCCCTGCAGCATGGGGCACCCATTGGCAGGTCTCCCCAGCCCTGCCCTGCATGCCGCTGCATGGGCCTGGCCAGGGCGGCGCTCCAGGTCCTGTCACACCTGCTGCCTGGAGAGCGCTGGGCACAGAGCCTCCTGCAGCGTGGCGGGTGCCGGGGGCTGCCGGCTTGGGAAGTGGCTCGTGGCCGGGAGGGGAGCTGGCCCACGTGAGCTGCAGTGACAGGTGTGGCCGACATGACCCCTGCTGGGGAGGGGCTGTGCAGGGTTTGTCTGTGCTGAGTGCCCTCACCCCGCCGGCCAGCCTCCCAGGGGCATCCACACGGCTGCTGGGCCAAGCCCTGTCCTGCCAGGAGAGGCGTCCTCTGGGACCCCAGCATGACGCGATGCCAGTGCACCCAGCCGTGTAGAGTGGGCGAGAGAGCCGGCGGGAGGGGGCGGGGGGTGCTACCAACCTGCCATAGGATGCCGCAAGGGCTGGCCAGCAACCGCCTTCCCACTCTGTAGCAGCCAGCCAGAGCCGTGCCTGGCTAGCCGCTGGTGAGCCCCTGTGGGACTGAGCCGGGAGAGGTTCCTGGCCCAGCTCCCAGAGGGCAAGTGCCGCGTCCCAGCTGTCCGGCTGCCCCTCGCCAATGGGGCAGCCTGGGCCAGGGCTGGCCTCTCTCTGCGCTAGGGCGTGTCCAGCCTGGCTCCTGGCGGCCTCTCTTGCCTGGGCTGGGGGAGCAGCGAGTGCCCGTCAGAGCTGCGGGGAGGGTGCCATGCCAGGAAGATGCTCAGGCCAGGCCTGCAGAGGAGCTTCTGGGGTTGGGCTGGGACTCAGCAGCCCCATTGCCCCAGGAGTGACTTCAGCCACCCGCTGCCCTGCGGCAGGTTGCAGTGCCCAGGCCCAGGGCGGACGGAAGCACAGAGAGGTGGAAGGGCTGGCTGGGCCCGACACGCTCCCACTGCTGCTCACTGCTGCCCTCCCTCCCCGCTCCCCGCTGGAGATTAGAGAGGCTATCAAAATAAAACACAGTAATAATAGGAGATTTCAATTATCCCCATATTGATTGGGTGCATGTCACCTCAGGACGGGATTCAGAGATTAAATTTCTTGAGGCCTTAAATGACTGCTTCTTGGAGCAGCTAGTACAGGAACCCACAAGGGGAGAGTCGATTCTCGATCTAGTCTTGACTGGAACGCAGGATCTGGTCCAAGAGGTAACTGTTACTGGACCGCTTGGAAATAGTGACCACAATATAATAACTTTTAATATTCCTGTGTTGGGAAGAACACCGCAGCGGTCAAACACTCTGGCATTTAATTTCAAAAAGGGGAATTACACTAAAATGAGGAAGCTAGTTAAACAGAAACTAAAAGGTAGAGTAATTAAACTAAAATCCCTGGAAGCTGCATGGAAACTGTTTAAAGACACCATACTAGAGGCCCAACTTAAATGTATACCCCAAATAAAAAAACACAGTAAGAGACCTAACAAAGAACCACCATGGCTAAATAGCCATGTTAAAAAGGCAGTGAGAGAGAAAAGGGCAGCTTTTAAAAAGTGGAAGTCAAATCCTAGTGAGGAAAATAGAAAGGAACATAAACACTCCCAAATTAAGTGTCATAATGTAGTAAGAAAAGCCAAAAAAGATTTTGAGGAACAGCTAGCCAAAAATTCAAAAAACGATAGTAAAATGTTTTTTAAATACATTAGAAGCAGGAAGCCCGCTAAAAAAGCAGTGGGGCCCTTGGACGATAAAGATATAAAAGGAGCGATCAAGGAAGACAGTGCCATTGCGGAGCGATTAAATGATTTCTTTGCTTCAGTCTTCACGGCTGAGGATGTTACAGAGGTTCCTAAATCTGAGCCAGCCTTTTTAGGTGACAAATCTGAGGAACTCACTCAGATTGAAGTGACATTAGAGGAGGTTTTGGAGTTAATTGATAAGCTGAATAGTAACAAGTCTCCAGGACCAGACGGCATTCACCCAAGGGTTCTGAAAGAACTCAAATGTGAAATTGCGGAGTTATTAACAGTGGTTTGTAACCTATCCTTTAAATCCACTTTGGTACCAAATGACTGGAAGACGGCCAATATAACACCAATATTTAAAAAAGGCTCTAGAGGAGACCCTGGCAATTATAGACCGATAAGTTTAACATCAGTACCAGGCAAATTAGTAGAAACACTAGTAAAGAATAAAATTGCAAGGCACGTAGAAGAGCACGAATTGTTGGGCAAAAGTCAGCATGGTTTCTGCAGAGGGAAGTCGTGTCTAACTAATCTATTAGAATTCTTTGAAGGGGTTAATAAACATGCGGACAAGGGGCACCCAGTGGACATAATATACCTAGATTTCCAGAAAGCCTTTGACACGGTCCCACACCAAAGGCTTTTATGTAAATTAGGTGGTCATGGGATAGGAGGAAAGGTCCTTTCATGGATCGGGAATTGGTTAAAAGACAGAAAACAAAGGGTGGGAATAAATGGTAAATTTTCACAATGGAGGAGGGTAACTAGTGGTGTTCCCCAGGGGTCAGTCCTGGGACTGATCCTGTTCAACTTGTTCATCAATGATCTAGAAAATGAGGTAAGCAGTGAGGTGGCCAAGTTTGCAGATGACACCAAGTTGTTCAGGACAGTCAAAAGCAAAAGGGATTGTGAAGAACTACAAAAAGATCTCAGCAAACTGAGTGATTGGGCAGCAAAATGGCAAATGAAATTTAATGTGGGTAAGTGTAAGGTAATGCATGTTGGAAAAAATAACCCAAATTACACGTACTACATGATGGGGTCAAATTTAGCTACGACAGATCAGGAAAGGGATCTTGGAGTTAGAGTGGATAGTTCTCTGAAGACACCCACGCAGTGTGCAGCGGCAGTTAGTAAGGCAAATAGGATGTTAGGAATTATTAAAAAAGGGATCGATAATAAGACAAAAGATATCATACTTCCCCTATATAAAACTATGGTATGCCCACATCTTGAGTACTGCGTGCAGATGTGGTCTCCTCACCTCAAAAAAGATATATTGGCATTAGAAAAGGTTCAGAAAAGGGCGACTAAGATGATTAGGGGCTTGGAACGGGTCCCATATGGGGAGAGGCTAGAGAGACTGGGACTTTTCAGTTTGGAAAAGAGGCGATTGAGGGGCGATATGATAGAGGTATATAAAATCACTAATGGTGTGGAGAAAGTGAATATAGAAAAATTATTTACCTTTTCCCATAATACAAGAACTAGGGGACACCAAATGAAATTGATGGGTAGTAGGTTCAAAACTAATAAAAGGAAATTTTTCTTCACACAGCGCACAGTCAACCTGTGGAACTCCTTGCCCGAGGAGGCTGTGAAGGCCAGGACTCTATTAGGGTTTAAAAAAGAGCTTGATACATTTTTGCAGGTTAGGTCCATAAATGGCTATTAGCCAGGGATAAAGTATGGTGCCCTAGCCTTCAGAACAAGGGCAGGAGATGGATGGCAGGAGATAAATCACTTGATCATTGTCTTCTGTTCTCCTTCTCTGGGGCACCTGGCATTGGCCACCGTCGGCAGATGGGATGCTGGGCTGGATGGACCTTTGGTCTGACCCAGTATGGCCATTCTTATGTTCTTATGTTCTTATGCGTGGCCGTGGGCCGGGTTCTGCACTGCTGGGGCGCTGCTCGGGGGGAACATCCAGAGTGGTGAGCCGGGGTCGTGGCATGGCTCACCCAGCACCTTGGGTCTCGCTCGGCACCACGCCCTGCGAGTGTGTGCGTGCAGCACGCTCAGGGCAGGGGGAGGCGTTACCGCGGTGACGGGAGTGCCCACCGGTCCACGCTGCGTGACCAGCCAAGGGGCATTCAGGCCAGGCCGCTGCTGGCTCACCGGGCAGCTCCCCAGCAGAAGCTGAGACCCCCTGCGTTCACTGCCAGCAGGGCGGAGCTGCTGGCCCGCCACAGGCCGGCACACCGCTGCGTCGGTTTGATCAGCGCCGGTCAGGCTGGCCTGGGATCAGGCGAGGCGCTGAGCCGGCTGTGGAGCCACTGTTGAGCACTCACAGGCCAGCCACTGGCTGCGTGCAGACGGGGAGCACAGGTGTCTGTGGGTGGTCCCTGGCTGCCTCTGTGCTGTGGCTGGTGCTCCAAACGGGGCGGGGCGGGGCAGAAGCTGAGGCACCATGCCTGGGTGAGATCGTTACCCAGACGTGCTGGCCGGGGGCAGTCAGCACTCCCAGTCCCCTCCAGCGGTGCTGTAAGGCAGGTGCAGGAGTGCTGCCTGGGGGACGTGCAGAGGGTGCTACAGGCAGCAGTGAGGGGGGCTGGCAGTGGGAGCGCAGCAGGGCCTGCTGGGGGTGGCCCTGGGCTCCTGGCTGCAGCTCAGCTCAGCTCAGCGGCCATGCAACTTAGCGGGATCCCTGATCTCAGGTGGGCTCCCCCTGCAGGTCCGGGAGCCCGCCAAGGGCTGACCACCTGGCTCCAGCTGGGCTGCGGAAAGGCACCTGCCGGCAGGTGAGGTCCCAGCTGTGCACCAAGCAGTCCATCCTGCACAGCCAGACACGTGGCACCTGCTGGCACACCAGGGAGCACAGCAGCATTTCCAGGGGCTGTGCTGCCTCTGCCTCTTCTAGGGATGGTGCTGCACCCCCAGTGCGCTCTCTGCAGCAAGGCAACGCCCCAAACCATGTGGGGCTGGGCTGGGGGAAGAGCCCACCAGGCAGTGAGCGCAGGGTGACAGCGGTGGCTGGTTAGAGCCGAAGGTTTTCAGGCCGAAGGGACCATTGTGCCCATCTAGTCTGACCTGCTGCAGTGCCTCAGCCAGAGCAGTCTTCCTGCCCCCACCCCGGGAAGCCAGGCTGGGAGATCTTTGGGGTCGTGGTGGAGACTCAGTGGAATGGGAGTCCCAGCATGGTGCTGTAGCCGGAAGGACCAATGTGCACAGCTAGTTCCCGGAGCAGTGGTTCTCCGTGCGGCTGGAAGGGCACATCCCCAGGGACCCAGGGTCTGCAGGGATCAGCCCTGGCTCTGGTTCTGTTCAGCAGCTTCATCAACGCTTTAGATCGGGGTCAGCAACCTTTGCGGGGTGGCGTGCCGAGATTTGACCTTTTGCTGGTGACACTTTTTAAAGTCACTAATAGTCCTAGTGGCAACAGCTCCATTCATAAATGAATTAAAATGTGGAGCTTTTCCATGCAGGGGGTGGTTGGCAGCATTAGCTGGTCTTTGGTTAGCCCACAGGCGGTCTGGCTTTCAGCAAGCTCCCAGCTGTGTGGGGGAGGAGGGGCAGGGCTGAGCTCCTGCCACGTGTGCCAATGGAGATCAGCTCGCACGCCTCTCGTGGTGCCCATGCTGGGGTTGCTGGTGCCTGCTTTAGATAATGGTGCAGAGTTTGTGGACAATGCCAAGCCGGGAGGGGTCACGGGCGCTCTGGAGGACAGGGTCCGAATGCAGACGGGTTTGGAGAAACTGGAGAAATGGTCTGAAGGAAATAGGATGAAGCAATGAAAGAAAGGAAGTCCTCCACGAGGGAAGGAGCAGTCGCTTGCATGCGTACAAGATGGGGAATGACTGCCTAGGACGGAGTCCTGCAGAAAGATCTAACCCTGTTCTGTGTGGCAGGTCGGGGGCTGCTGGGCTGGGACCCCCAGGGGGTGAGAGCCTTTTGCAGGGCAGAGAATGGCTGACACCTGTCTGGCGTTCCAGCAGCAGCTCCTCTCTGGGTGCCCTGTCTCCAGCCCTTGAGGGCTGAGCAGAGGGGCTCTGGCAGGGACGCTGGAGAGGAGAGGGGCCAGGGTAAATGGCTCCCCTCTCCCACCCATCCACCCCAGCGTGATGCTGTTCAGGGCAGGGTGGTGTGTCTGTCTGTACTGTGCTGGGCCTGGGCTCTGATGGGCCATCACAGACTCTGGTAGAAGGCACCCGGTTATTTACTGTCTGTTCCTGCAGAGCCGGGAGCCCCAGGCGTAGCCAGGGCACGCACCCAGTGCCCGCTCCCAGCCTGTGCCCAGGGAGAGCCTGACCTCGGCAACCTGCAGCTGCAGAGCTGCCACTCCTCACACAGGGCTGCTTTCCTGTTGAAGTGGTGGCAGTGCCCAGCAGAGGAAGCTGGCGGGGCCCTGCCGGAGCGGGGCCAAGAAGCAGGAGGCCGGCAGGGAGTGGTGGAGCACAGCAGGACCCAGCTCCCCCAGCAGCACGCTGCAGTGGACGCCCCCGGCTGTGCCAGGGAGACAGGGAAAGACAGCAGCCGGCTCCCGCCGGCCATGGCCAGCACTGCTTTCTCTGCTCCGAGCCCGGGGCCTCGTTCTCCTCCGGCTGCTGCCCGCCCGCCCAGCTTGGCTCGGCTTGGCTCCAGGCACAGCTCGGCAGGGAGCCGCAGCCACAGGGGAAGAGAGGCGGCCGTGTTTCTCCCAGCTCTTTGCTTCCCCTCACCTGCCATCGCCACCAGCTCAGAAGTGCCCCCCGCCACAGCACCTGGCGCGAGTGAGGCCAGGGGGGTGGGGTGGGGGGCACACCCCCTTATAGCACAGCAGTGAGGGTGGGGGGGTGCAGCACACATTGCATCTGAGGCAGGTAAATCCTGGGAGGTGGTTTGGGGCTGCAGGGGTTAAACCTGGGGCTGGGAGGCAGTTTGGGGCTGCAGGGGTTAAGCCTGGGGCAGGGGGAGGGCGGGTTGGGGCTGCAGGGGTTAAACCTGGGGCTGGGGGGTGGTTTGGGGCTGCAGGGGTTAAGCCTGGGGCAGGGGGGCGCGGGTTGGGGCTGCAGAGGTTAAACCTGGGGCAGGGGGGCGGGTTGGGGCTGCAGGGGTTAAGCTTGGGGCTGGGGGGTGGTTTGGGGCTGCAGGGGTTAAGCCTGGGGCGGGGGGTGGTTTGGGGCTGCAGGGGTTAAATGTGAGGCTGGGGGGCAGGTCTGTGGGAGGGGGCGGACTTGGGGGCTGAGGTGGGGTAAGTCTGGAGATGGGGTAACAACTCTGTCACCGCTGCTCTGAAGGAGGGCGAGAGGAGGTCCGGTCTGACTCCCGAGGGACGGTCTCGTGCTCGCAGCGCTGCGCCGCTTGGCGGGTCGAGTTCGGACCCCGCCTGGACAAACTGGCTCTTCTCACTAGTGCGGCTGCAGCCCCTGCTCTGGGCTGTGCCAGCTGGGACGCTGGGGAGCGGCTGCGCTGGGGCCTGGCACTGCTGTGTTCTGGCTCTGGTCGGCTGCCCTCGCAGGCAGCAGCAGGGCCACTAGCCTGGTGGTCAGGGGACGGGGTGCAGAGCTGGGCCCTGGACACCAAGTAACGGCAGAGCCTGCGCTGCTGGTGGGCCAACCCTTCTGAGCAGCTTGGGCAGTCGCCAGAGCTGGGTGCAGAGCCCAGTGCTCAGCCTAGGTCTGTTGGGCGCGGTGGGCTTCATGCTGTGGGCTCCTGAGCCCAGCTGGCTCCACCGAGGTGTGTGCGAGCCCAGAGGCGGGGAGAGGAGTGGGTGGGGTGAGCTCCCAGTCTTAGTGTCACCGGGCTCTAGTGTGGACCCCGGTGTCCTGGCCACACTCCACCTCTCATTACCACTGGGTGGGATTCGTCCTCACTTCCTGCCCTGAAGAGTCTGAGGTTGCTGAGCACTGTTATTGCCGTGCTCCACCCCAGAGACAGCTGCGTCTCAGCGGCTGACAGGCCGCTCGGTGCAGCCCTTGGGCATGGAGCATTAAACTCTCGCCAGGCCACCCTGGCACATCCGTCGCTGGGAAGGAGGAGTTAGGGTTAGGGCTCACAGGTGACTCCTGCGCCTGAGCTTTCTGTTTGTGAAGTGGGGGAGACCTGGAAGGGAGCACGGGAGCTGTTTTGGGAGGGCGGTGGGAAATGTGTTACCCCTCCACTATGCCTGAAGGAGCAAAGAAGACCAGCCATCTCATCCATTGGTTATAGAGGTTCTGAGTTCTCCATGGGACGCAACTGGACAGCCGCAAAAGACATGCAGAGATACAGACGACGGTGTCCGGGTTTGGAAGAAAGGGAAGAAGATGCTGAAGAGGAGGAGACGTGGAATTTAAGTTTCTACAAAAACGAAATTCAATTTTTGCCTCATGGCTTGTTTATTGATGAGCTCCTTGAAGCTTGGCAGGAGGGTTATGAGACTCTGGAAGAAAATCATCCTGATATACAATGGTTATTTCCTTTGCATGAGCGTGGGATGAACTGGCGTGCAAAGCCCATCACACATAAAGAAATTCAGGCCTTTAAGAAATCCGCAGAAGTTATGCAAAGGTTCGTCAGGGCTTACAAACTCACGCTGGGTTTTTATGGAATAAACTTGATAAGTGAAGAAACAGGGGAAGTGAGAAGAGCAGAAAACTGGCTTCAGAGATTTCGCAACCTTGATCGGTTTAGTCACAACAATTTGCGGATAACACGTATTGTGAAGTGTCTGGGAGAGATGGGGTATGAACACTATCAAGTACAACTGGTGACGTTTTTTCTAACGGAGACCCTTGTTTCCGAAACACTCACAAATGTTAAGAGAAGGGCCTTGGATTACTTCCTCTTCACCATCAGAAACAAGCAGATGCGAAGGGAACTGATACACTATGCATGGCAGCACTTCAGACCTCGGGATAGGTTTGTATGGGGGCCTCATAAGAAGCTCCTGACGTACAAACCACAGTTGTCAAAGTCCGAGCTCTGCCCAAAAGCCGATGAAGAGAAGGAATGCGCCAGAGATAAAGCAGCAGAGGGAACAAACAAAACCTGCCCTGTAAACAGGGAGGGGACAACTGGGGATGCTAAAGCCTCACAAATCGTCGAGGTGACTGATGAATGTATCTCAGAGGAGCTAAACAAGCACGGTGCCATGCGTGTCGCAGAGCAAGGAGACCGTGACCTGAGCGAGGACCTTATGGGCTTGGGGGATGGGGCAGAGTGTGACGGGCTAAAGGAAAGCAAGAAAAGAAAGCTTGAGATGAACAGGCTAAGTGGTAAGTGTCCTGGACCATTGAAAAGTCCCACTGACATTGAGAGGATCTCTTATAACCTTGAGGAGTTTGCCATTAACCAAGAGACCACAGAGGTGCTTCCAGAATTGCTGGAAAAGGATGACTCAGTAGCAGTAGAAGAAGATGATATGAGTAGTGGTGACTTAAAGGTGTCCGAGACATCTGATGCAGCTGTAAAAAGGAGGAAAGTTGATGAGGCAATGCCAGAAAAGAGTGCTGTAAATGTGGCAATACCTTTGGATGCTGACACTACTACCTGCAGCACACAAGCAGCAAAGCCAGAGGCTGTGGGCTGTGGAGCTGAGAATGGGGAAGTTAGGGAAGAAGACACTGTTGTGGAGGAAATGAGTGTGCAAAGTAAGAATGGTGCAGCAGGTGCATCTTTGAATTCATTGCGTGGCTCTGAGCTTACTAAAATTAGTGAGATACAAGTCTAGGTGGAGGCATCTCTGCAGAGCATCCAGCGCAGCAGGGCCTCCAGGCCTGACCCCAAGAGAGCTAATAACGCTCCCAGCTTTCTGGGGCCCTGGTGGGACTCCTGCTTCCCTTTCCCCACCTTTTGTCCTGTGCCATGGAGATGGTGCCCAGAGACCACCAGGATGGGCAGCCACTGGATAACGCAGCCACTTGTCCACTCCCCTGTGGAGGGTTTTGAGAGCAGGTGGTGTGTGGCGGGGGCAAGAAGCCCTTGGAGGTGGAGGCTGTAACAGGTACAGCCTGTACCCTGCCATTGTGCAGCCTGTCTGGGCACAGCGTGCCCTGCCGGGTCAGCGCAGTCCTAAGTGCCGAGAGGACGTGCTGGAGCCATGGCCCAGACTCCGGCTATGGAGCTTTTCCGGCGTGTGTGTGCAGAGCAGCCATCATGGCGTGTGCCTCAGCCAGCTCAGACGGGGAGTCTCGTTAGCGGCCTATCACTGCCTCCTGTCAGGGAGCCGCACGCGTGTGCGAGGGCTTGGGCAGGTGAACGGCTCGCTCGCTGGCCGGCCCAGCAGTGGGGCCAGATGTGCAGACGTGGTGAGTCCCCTGCCGGCGGCCAGGCTGCTTGGCCAGCTGTTGTCTGGAGGAGGAGTTGGCTCGGTAGGATCAGGGCTTTCTGGGGAACCGGAGGCCCTTCTCCAAGCGCATGCAGAGCTCCCATTGCCAAGACAAACGGAGCTCCTGGCGGTCATCTGCCAGGTCCCACTCTGCCACAGCACTCAGCAGCTGGCGGGAGCACGCCTTGGAGCATGGGTCTAATGGAGGTGCCCGCCAGGAGCCTCGAGGTCATGCAAGAGTGCCCGTGCTGAACAAGGAGCTGCAGGCCACCCCGAGCCAGGTGGTGGGACCAGAACCACAGCTGAGCTGGGTAATGGCCACCAGAGCCCGCAGCTGTCTCCATGGCAACGCACGGTTAGCCGGCTGCCCAGCTGTACTGTCACCGTAAGGGCCAGGACCCTGGCGGGCGGGACGCAGCAGAGCTGGCCATGAGGGTTGCAGGGCAGTGTAGGGTGGCAGGGGTCTCCCTCTGGGCTGGGCTCAGCCTACAGCTGCTGCGGTCGAGTAAAGGAGCTGCTCCGGTAGGTCAGGGTGCTGAGGGGGCATGCGGAGGTGTGTTTGCTAGCCTGGGTGTGACGGCCAGAGGTGTGAGTCTGTCACAGGGGAACGCTGGTGGGCAGCAGTGATCTCTGTGAGCTGAGCGCTCGGCAGCCGCCTGCCAGAGATCCAGCTGGTGCCCCGCAGCCGCCGGCAGCCGCATTTATGTTGGTGGTGCAGACAAAGACGCGTTCCATGGGTGGATGGAAAAACTTAGGGGAGCCTTGGTGGGCATCCGGCAGCCCAAGGGAGACGGATGTGCCGGTCCCACCGCCCGCTGCGCCCTCTCCCTTGGGAGGCTGGGCCGGCTGGTGTGTGCGGCTCCCCCACCTGCTGCCCAGCAGCTCCTGCTGGCTGATTCTTTCACCCTGGCTGTCGGTGAAGCTGGCGCAGCGGCAGGTGTCGGCTGGGCACCACTGGGGGGCAAAGGCACGCCTGGAGCAAAACGAAGAAGCAGTCCAGTAGCACTGTAAAGACTAGCCAGGTAACGGTTTAGGTGGGGAGCTTCCATGGGACAGCCCCACTTCTTCAGACCAGAGCCCTACCAGAACAGCATGTCGCTCCCCCACCCCCACGAGCCCCAGCTGAGCGGCACGGGGGGCTCGGTCTCTGCTGGGCCAGCCAGCCAGCCAGGGGCTGACGGGCAGGGGAGCTGGCAAGTGCTGGAGGTGTGGCCAGGCTGGGAGCTGGATTACCAGCGTTTAAGGCTGCAAAGGGCCCTTAGGGCCGGCAAGGCCAACTTCCTGCCTAGCAGGGGCTGGAGACCCTCAGCCGGCAGGCGGCCTGTGATTGCTGGAAAGTAGATGGGACAGACGAGGCCTCTGCCCGGGGTCCTCGATTTCAGGTGAGGGAGAAGCCAGCCAGGAGCTTCTCTTCACTGCCGCCGCTCTGGTTATAGCGGGTTTGCTCCTCCTGCGACTGCCCCCTGCCCACTCTCCGCGTGGCTGGGTGCAGGGGTGCCGGGCACTCGTCCCCGGGGACACAGCCATGCTGTTAGTGCGACCGTGCAGCCAGACAGCCGCCCGGGGTGAACACCTCCCTGAAGACCAGGCCTGAGCAACTCAAGGAGAATTCAGGTCCCTGTTAAATGCGCCCGGGGTTTCCAGCCCCAGATCTCAGTGCACCTCAGCTGCAGGGTCACAGTCGGCGCGTCTCAAATCTCCCCGGCAGAGGTGCTCAGGGACTGGGATCGAGTCATCTCCTGAGCTTCCCAGGGATGAGCTAAGTCCCTGAGTTGCCCCCGCGGCCCCGGCAGAATTCCCAGGCGCCCCTCGCTCTCACCGCCCCTGCAGCCGCTCCTGGCCGGTTGTCACACCGTGGTTGCAGTGGGGCAGGGGCCTGGCCCAGAATCCAGGCCAGCTGCTGCAGAAGCAGCTCCTGCCTCCCTGCTCCACGTCGCGCTAGGGACTGCGTTGCTGGGCGCTGCCACGGGAGCTCCTGGCTGGCTGGTGAGCACAGAGCGGCAGCGCCTGCCTGTGCTCCTTGTCCCCGGCTGGGGGCTGGTGCAACCTGCTGTTCTGCTGAGCCCACCATGTGGGGCCCTGCAGACCCTCCCAGCCCTGCTCCAGCGGGGCCGGGCAGAGCCCTGAGGCAGCGCTGGAATGTGCTGGGCCAAGCCGGGAGCTGGCGTCTCAGCAGCTTCCCGCCTGCCATCTGGGCGGGCGCGCCTGGGGCTCACGGCTGGTGGGAGCTGGGTCTGAGCCAGACCCCTAAGCTGCAAGCACCTGCCAGCGCCGGGGAAGTGTCATCTCGGCACAGTGCCAACGGCTCCTTCCACGCAGCGCCATCCAGCCGGCGGGCACTGTGCCCGTCAGTACCATGGCACCAGGCTCTGGGCAGGCCCTGTGTGACCTGGTGACCTGCCTGGCCGTCCCCCAGCAGCCAGGCAGGGCCCCAGGTCTGTCTGGCCATGCTGCCTCCCACGGGTTCATCTCAGGCCGAGGCCGAGGCCGAGGCCGAGGAGGAGCCCGGAGCCCTGTGGTGTGGGGCTGGGAAGCTCTGTGGGGAGGGTGACGTTCCCGGGCAGGGAGCAGTGAGTGCGGGAGGAGGGCTTTGCCCCAGAGCACAGGGCTGTTCTCTGTCCCCTTGCTGCTGCCTGGGGGTGGGGGGCTGCTCGGCTGGGGCTGCCTCAGGGGGACAGACGGGGGCGTGGCAGTAGGGGGGCACTGGGGCTGGCTGCCCTTCGCTTCCACAGCGGGTGACCCCCAGGCTGAGAGCCCCTGGGCTGGTGCTGCTCACCAGCTTCGGGCCTGGCCCTGGTGTTCAGGGGCTTGTCTGGCTCAGGCACCTGGCAGAGAGCGGCTGAGACGGGCGCTCCCACGGGCAGTGCAAAGGGAGGCACCGAAGCGACTCGCTTTCCAGAGGTCCTCAGCTGCTCCTGCCTCGCAAGGGATGGGCCCCGGCAATGCCGCCAAGAAGCCCAGGCCTGCAGTGCCAGAGAGCAGGGGCACAGGGCTGGGTGAGCGCACGGGGCTGGGATGGTGCATGGGGCTGGGTGAGCACACGGGGCTGGGGCTGGGGCAGTGAGGGGGCTGGGGCAGTACATGGGGCCGGGTGGGTGTTACGGGGTCAGGCCAGCGCACGGGGCTGGAACATAAGAACACAAGAACGGCCATACTGGGTCAGACCAAAGGTCCATCTAGCCCAGTATCCTGTCTGCTGACAGTAGCCAATGCCAGGTGCCCCAGAGGAGGTGAACCGAAGACAACGATCAAGCAATCTGTCTCCTGCCATCTGTCTCCCGCCTTCGACAAAAGGCCAGGGACACCATACCTCACCCCTTGCTAACAGCCATCTATGGACCTAACCTCCAAATATTTATGGAGCTCTTTTTTAAACTCTGTTAGAGTCCTGGCCTTCACCTTGTCCTCTGGTAAGGAGTTCCACAGGTTGACTGTGCACTGTGTGAAGAAAAACGGGGCTGTGATGGTGATGGGGCTGGGGCAGTGCATGGGGCTGGGTGGGTGTTACAGGGTCAGGCTGGGGCACGGGGCTGGGACGGTGAAGGGGCCGGGACAGCACACAGGGCTGGGGCAGTACGTGGGGCCAGGTTGGTGTTACAGGGTCAGGCTGGGGCACGGGGCTGGGACGGTGAAGGGGCCGGGACAGCTCACAGGGCTGGGGCAGTACGTGGGGCCAGGTTGGTGTTACAGGGTCAGGCTGGGGCACGGGGCTGGGACGGTGAAGGGGCCGGGACAGCTCACAGGCTGGCAGGCCCCCAGTGTCAGGCCCCCTATTTGCAGAGGCCGTGCAGCATTCCCAGCCCTGCAGCTGCCTGGCCACTCCAGCCTGCCCAGGTCCCAGCCGCAGGGGGCTGGCGTGCGGCCCCAGACGGGCGGGCGGGCGTCTGTCTGGTCAGATGGACGGGAACGGACAGCTCCTTCCCCATGCAAATTGCTGCTCGAGCCACTCATCAGAACAATGGGTCCAGCTAATCCCTCCACAATGGGACTAATTGCTAATCAGACCAATTTCACGCTGGCTGTTTCCCTTGACAATGCGGCTCCTGGGGGTGGGGGGAGGGGCTGCCTGTGCCTGGTCTGCTGGCAGGGGGGGGCAGCGCTGGGCCTAGCACCTTCCCCAGTCCCCCGGGGATGTGGGGCTGGTGCGGGGGGTGGGGGGGCAGGCACATGGGCTGGCAGCTGGGGGCTCTGCTGTGCTGGGAACCTGCCAGCTGCCTCCAAGGGGGCCCTGCCTGCCGCCTGCCCCTCCAAGCCCCAGCCTCCAGGGCTCCTGCCTCCCTCTCCAGGGCCGTGGTTCGGCAGCCAGGGCCCCTGCTAACCAGGCCCAGAGCCTCTCCCCATGCGCTGGCCCGACAGCGCCTCGGCCTGTATGCGGCCTAGTGCGTGAGCTGCTACTGCCAGCGAGAGGCCCCTGCCCACGGCTGCGGGGCGGCTAACACAGCCTGGCCTGGCAGCTCTCCCTGGGGGTACTGCACCTGCTGTGGGCCTGCGGCTACCTCTGAGGAGGAGCACAGCACCCGTCCAGCGGAGAACAGCAATGCCCACCCCCAGTGTGGGGTAGGAAGTGGTGCTGCCGCTCTCAGCAGTTACCCCAGGTGCCTGGCCAGTGCCCCAAGCCACAGGAGGAGCAGCGACCCCCCCGGTCACCCTCTTTGTGTCCAGTTGCAGCTTGTGCCGCTCTGTGGCAGCAAGGACTAGTGGTGAGCGCACAGGCCTCGGCGCCAGGAGCACATGGGTCCTGCTGTGCCACATGGCATGGTGCTGGGGCGCTGCAGGACGCTGGCAGGGCAGAGCCCAGCTGGCGCTAGGGGAGCATGCTGCAGGGAGTGGTCAGCGGGGGCTCTCCCAGGACAGCTGCCAGGAGCGGGTGGGAGCCTGTCCCCTGCCAGTCGGTGCCGTGGTGCAGGCAGGAAGGGTGGGGCACTGTTCTTGGCTGCCATTTCCCTGGTGAGCTGATTTGCTTATTCCAAAAGCCGGACTCCCACACCCTGTCCCCCGCTGCCCCCATCAGCTCCAGCCTTCCCATCTGCGGGGCTCGGCAAGACGCCAGGGCTGGCCCAGAGCTCCCATGGACTCTTAGTGACCCCTCGCTAAATCGGGCCAGGTCACTAGCCCCAGCGCTCGAGCTACGCCGTGGCTCTGGGCACAGCCTGCCCCAGAGGCGCTGCAAACCAGTGGTGGGAGAGGGGCTGGCTGGCTGTGGTACGTCCCTGCAGTAGTGGGCACAGAGCTGCCCCTCCAGCCCCCGGCCGGTCCCCAGGACTCCCGCGGGGGACAGCAGCACCCAGGCCCAGCCTGCGCAGGAGCCACTGCCAGGCTGGGGAGGGGAGAGAGCTCCTGCTGGTGGCAATTGCCCATCGAAGGAGCCAGGCAGCATCTGGCGGTGGGAGGCTGGTGGCCCTGACCCTGGCTCATACAGCAGAGGATGCTCCGGCTCCAGAGCTGTCAGGCCCGGGCTGAGCCCCAGCCAGTAGCAGCTCCCTGCCCACCTCCAGGTCTGGCCCAGGCCCTGGGGACCGGCATTTCCTGCATTGCTGCTTTGCAGGGATGCGGGAGCCAGCGTGGCCTGGGGCTGGGTCAGCCCCCAGCCCCTTGCTGGGTGCCAGCTGGTGAGCAGGTGTCAGCAGCGCCCCTGGGACGGAGCCAGACGCCTCCTGTCCCCTTTCGGAGGCCGGCCCGGCCTGGCCCAGGGGGAGGCAGCTCCGTCTTCATCTCTCTTCCAGCAGCTCGGGACAGGGCCCATCCTGCCAGGTGCTGAGCACCCCCCACTCCCAGTAGTCTCTGGCGCAGCCACTGGAGGGCCGGCTGCCCAGCTGGGTGCCGGAGAGGGGCAGCCACAAGCCCAGTGCAGCTGATGCCGTGTGGCCCAGACAGCACCTGCTCTGGCTCTGCCCTGCGCTCTGGGCCACCCTCCCTGTCTTGGCTCCCAGCTGTGTGGTGCTCGGGGGAGAGCACTGGGCTCCCTGGTGCCTCTCCCTGGCACTCGCGTGTGGCCAGCACGGCAGCACCGGGGGGCAGTGGGGCGGTGCAGGGGCGTGGCAGGGACCAGCCAGGCTTGTGTGGCATCAGCTCGCCCTGGGGCTCCCGGCTCACTAGCAGCCTCCGCAGGGAGGTCTGGGAGCAGCTTTGGCAGGTGCCCGGGAGGGTGGCTGTGGCCAGAGCCCCATGTGTGGGGAAGGGCCTGGCCTGGCTGGTGCTCAGGAGAGGGGAAAGGTGAGCTGGGGCAGGGGCTGCCCTTCTCCGGCACTGCCACAGCCTGTCCCGGCTCCCACGGAGCAGAGCCAGCCAGACGTCCCGCTGCCAGGGTCACCGCAACGGGCAGCCTGCCCAGCTCCCTCCCCTCTCCCAGCCCTCTGCCCGGAGGCGCCTGGCACTTCCCAAGCGTTGCCAGGCACGGGCGGGTGGCGCAGGATGCTGGCCAGAGCTCAGGGGGCACAAGGGGGCACGTCCACCGGCTGGATGGCCAGTCAGGGGCTCTGGCACAGCGCCGGCTCGGCAGCCAGGCATCTGCAGCTTCCACTGGCTGGCACCTGGCGGGCAGCCCCCGCAGGAGACTGGAGCCGCCGTCTGCCCATTGGCCTCGCCCGGTACCCCCTGCCCTGCCACGGCTGGAGGGAGAGCCAGGTCCTGCCTGGCTCCAGGGAGTGCCGCCTCCTTGTGGCCCTGCCCAGGCTCCAGCAGTTCTGGGGCGAAGGCCCCTGCTGCTCCCCGCCCTCACTGCCTGCACTCTTGGTTAGAGGGCGGCACATGGTTGCTGGGCCAGAGCCTCGCTCACCCCGGGGCACGCTGCTCCGTGGGGCCGTGCCAGGGGAGCAGCACGGTGCCCTGGGCAGGCAGGTTCCTGGGGCTGCCAGCGGGGCAGGAGTGGGCCTCTGCGGCCAGCTGTCTCGGGTGCCTGCCCGGCCCAGGCTGGGAGAAGCGTGCACCTCTCCTCCTGAGGCCACGGCTGCAGCATGCAGCGCTGCCCCGGGCACGCCCTGGCCCCTGGCTCGCGATGGGCATAGTGGAAAGCCTGGGAGGTGGGTGGGCACAGGGCCCCTCCCCCAGCTCGCAAGGGGCCACTGCACGGCGGTGCCAAGGGCACACAGCGCCCCGCCCGGACACTGCGCCCTGCCCCAAGGGAGGGGCCCGGCTCTTGGCAGCAGCCCCTGGCTGGATGGGGGCTCCCTGCCGAGCAGCACAGGGGCCCAGGGAGTGGCTGGCCCTGCCATCGTAGGCACTGTGCTGGCAAGCTGTGGGCGTAGCGCTGCCGTGGGGCAGAGGCCCGGGCGCCCCTGGTCCCAGTCAACAGCAGGCGTTTCCCGCCTGGCTGGCCCTGGCCCTGGCCCTGGCCCTGGCCCGGCCTGTCTGAGCTGGGGGCAGCCTGGCCAGGCGGGGCTGGGGCGGGAAGGGGTTAACGGCCAGCCTGTACCTGCAGCAGCGTTTTAAAGTTGTGAAATCAAAGCCAGTAATTTATTCTCCCCGCACACGAAGGAGCAATTAGTTCTAAACACGGCTTAATCAGTCAGTGCGAGATTGATTTCTGTAGACTTGGATTTGGTGGCTGCTGGCGAGGGGCCAGGCTGGGAGCAATCTCCAAACAAATGAAGTGCGGAGAAGGAAGCCATTACGTAATGTGATGGATGGGCCCCGAGCTCACACACCTCTCATTAGTATGCACCCGCGCCAGCCCTTCTCCTGGGCACCTGGGCAACCTCCCTCTCTGGGGCTGGCAAACTGCATGGCTCCTCCCCGGCGGGCAGGGGCAGGCGCACAGCGAGCGTCGCCTCCTGCCCGCTCAGCCACAGGCAGCCCCCTGCAAAGTGCCTGGTGTCTCTGTCTCTGGAATCCAACTGATGCAGTGTGCCCCAGCACCCCCCTTCCCCCTGCCCCAGCCTCAGCCCTGGCTTCTGCCACCCCAGCTCTCTGCGCTGTGCTAGGCACCAGGCCTCCTTTATCCCCATTTCACAGACAGGGAAACTGAGGCACGTCCAGGGCACATGGCTTCCCCCAAGACCATGCACTGGTGGCCAGGGCTGGTGCCATGAATCTGAAGCCTGCCCAAGCACAGGACCAGGCTCTGTGTCCACTGGGGGCTGGTAGGAAGGGAGCGACTTGGCATGTGCCTCGTGCCAGTGCAGTGAGCGGGAGGCGGGAGCTGGGTCGCATGGGGCTGTGCGGGGAAGCCACAGAGCCTGTGACACCTCAGCCCGGTTCTGATCCCAGTGATGCTCTGATGGCTGTCCCTGCTCCTGAGCAGCACCAGTGCGAGAGGTGGCCCTGCACAGTAGGCTGGCAGGTCTGAATGCCCAGGGGCCCCGCCCAGCCAGGCAGAGGCCGACTGCCAGGCTGGGGTGAGGTCTTCTCCAGCACTGCCCCTGTTGTGAGGGGAGCGGCTCTGTTACCCAGCTGCCAGAGCCCTCGCTGAGCACCTTACCCCGCTGGCCGAGCCCCCTTGCAGCTCCTGCACTGTGCGAAAGGGAGACAGAGACACCCCCACCCCCAGCTCGCCCCAGCCATGTATCTCAAAGCACTTATGCTGCGTCAGTGTCATTACGCCCCTTGTGCCAATGGGGAAACTGAGGCACATTGGGGCGGGGACGGAGCAGGGACTAGGTCATGGCTCTCAGGGTGCCACACGGGTAGAGAAGCTGGTAGCGGGGACTCTCTGACAGAGGCTCTTTGCTTTGCTGTTCCCGCAGAACTCGATTCGGCACAACCTGTCCCTGCACACCCGCTTCATCCGCGTGCAGAACGAGGGCACCGGCAAGAGCTCCTGGTGGATGCTGAACCCCGAGGGTGGCAAGGCCGGCAAGCCGCCGCGCCGGCGCTCTGTCTCCATGGACAACGCCAGCAAGTTTCTGCGCATCAAGGGCAAAGCCAGCCGGAAGAAGCAGCTGCAGGCGGCCCAGGAGCGTGGGGAGGACAGCCCGTCCGCCCCGCAGGCCAAGTGGTCCGAGAGCCCCGCCTCACACGCCAGCGACGAGTATGACGCCTGGGCCGAGTTCCGGCCACGGGCCAACCCCCCAGGCAGCGGGCTGGGCGGGCGCCTCTCCCCCATCCTGGCCAGCCACGAGCCAGACGAGCTGGAGGAGGACGAGGGTGGCACCCCGTCCTCCCCCCTGATGTACCCCAGCCCCTCCAGCACCGTCTCCCCCTCCCTCGGCAGCAGGTGCTCGGTGGAGCTGCCCCGGCTCGCCGACCTGACCGGCACCATCAGCCTGGGCGAGAGCCTGCTGGAGGAGCTGCAGGACAGCTACGGCATGAGCTCGGCGCAGCCGCTGCCTGCCGGCGGCCTCCGGCATCGCAGCTCCAGCTTCCCCTGCAACGCCAAGTGCTCCACGCTGGGAGCAGGCGCCGGCACTTACTGCGGGGCCATCTACAGCCAGCCCGCCATGAGCCTGCTGCGCCGCCTGCCCATGCAGACCATCCAGGAGAACAAGCAGGCCAGCTTCGCCCCCGCAGCGCCCTGCCGCCCCGCCTCGCTGCAGGACCTGCTCTCCTCCACCTCCTACGTGCACAAGGAGGGCCTGGCCCCGGCCGAGCTGGCGCAGGCACAGGCGGGCGCCCTGGCACCGGCCCGCGGCCACAGACAGAGTGTGCTCCTGGGCGCCGGCGGGGAGCTGGGCTTGTCCACGTACCCGGTCCACTCGGCCGCCCTCCTGAAGAGCAGCACTTTGTACCACCCAGCGCCAGCCAGCCACCACCCTGCCGTCAGCACCAGTGCCTTACCCCCTCCCATCAGCCTTATGAGCGTGCCCAGTGACTCCTGCAGCCTGGCGGCCATGCCCCACCACGGGCACCTCCATCCCTACGGCCACCCCCCAGGGGCCCACCACAGCTTGCTGGATTCCCTGCAGGGCCCCTACCAGGGGGCCATGCACCCCCCGGGCCTGGGCCAGGACCGCTTCCCGGCAGACCTGGACCTGGACATGTTCAACGGGAGTTTGGAGTGCGATGTGGAGTCCATTATCCTCAACGACTTCATGGACAGCGACGAGATGGACTTCAACTTCGACTCGGCCCTGCCGCCGCAGAATGGCCTCAGCATGGCCACGCTGCCCGGCGCCCCCCAGCCGCCCAACCAGAGCTGGGTGCCTGGCTGAGACGCAGCCGGGCCCGGCCCAGGACGCGCGCGGGGACCCGGGAACGGACTTGGCTTGTCTCTCTTCTGCCTTTCTTGTGTGACAGGCTAGAGCCATCTGTTAACCCTGAGCAGAGCCCCAGGGTGACCCAGTCCCCCAGCCTGGCCCCCGTGCACCAGGCGAGCTAGCCCAGGCCACCCCTGCCTGCCTGCCTGCCCGCCCACCCGCGCAGGAAGCACAGCAGGTGGGGGCAGACAGTTAGGCTGGAGCCAGTCCTGGTGGGATAATCACGTGGTCTGGTCCTCCTCTACCTTCAGGGGGTTCCCAGCTGCCCCTGCCCAGACTGCCCCCCTCTGTGTTGGTTCTCCCACACCCCAGAGCAGAGGGGCAGTGACCGCCCAGGCCCTGCTTCCCTGGGCAGGCTCAGAAAACTCCCCAAGGAGGCGCCTGTCAGCAGTCAGGGATAGCGTCAGCCTGCAGCCCCCGGCTCCGCACCCCGGGGCCACCCAGTGGGTTGCCACTTACTGTTCTGGGACCTGCCCCAAGGCTGGTTGAGCTGGGGGGCTGGGGCTGGCTCTGGGCTGGAGCTAGCGGCTGGGGCCGCCTGCCACACGGGGCCCTCTCCAGAGTTTGCTGCTGGATTCCGAGCCTCGTTTGCCACCATCGGTGCTTGCGAAAACCCAACCCCCTGACAATGGCAGCTGTCTGTATGCCACATGTGGAGCACTGTGCCCGGGCAGGGGCGTGCATGGTCCTGCACGTGAAAATGCTGGCTTTGCAGGTGTGTGCTTTGCGGGGCCAGGCCCGGCAGGTGGCTCTGGGCTGTGCAATGGGGGAGGAGGAGCTGCTGCTAGCCTGGATCCCTGCTGGAGAGGTCAGCTTGGGGTAGGTTAGAGGGTGGAGGGTTATTTATTTAATGTCATGCACTCTCTTGCCATTGGATAATCAGCGTGTTAGAAGAGCAATCAGGAGCCGTGTGGGGCTGTGCCCGGTAGGGGAGGTGGCGGTGGAGGGAGCTGTGCCCAGTTGGGGAGGTGGCGGTGGAGGGAGCTGTGCAGGGCCGTGCCTGGCTGGGGAGGCGGTGGTGGAGGGGGCCGTGCCCAGTTGGGGAGGCGGCAGTGGAGGGAGCTGTGCAGGGCCGGGCCTGGCTGGGGACACGGCGATGGAGGGGGCCGTGCAGGGCCGTGCCCGGTTGGGGAGGCGGCGGCGGAGGGGGCTGTGTCCAGTTGGGGAGGTGGCGGCGGAGGGAGCTGTGCAGGGCCGGGCCTGGCTGGGGACACGGCGATGGAGGGGGCCGTGCAGGGCCATGCCCGGTTGGGGAGGCAGTGGCGGAGGGGGCTGTGCAGGGCTGGGCCCGGCTGGGGAGTCGGCGGCGGAGGGGGCTGGGCCCGGTTGGGGAGGCGGCGGCGGAGGGGGCTGTGCAGGGCTGGGCCCGGCTGGGGAGTCGGCGGCGGAGGGGGCTGGGCCCGGTTGGGGAGGCGGCGGCGGAGGGGGCTGTGCCCGGTTGGGGAGGCGGCAGGGGAGGGGGCCATGCAGGGCCATGCCCAGTTGGGGAGGCGGTGGCGGAGGGGGCTGTGCAGGGCCGTGCCCGGTTGGGGAGGCGGCGGCGGAGGGGGCTGTGCAGTGCCGGGCCCGGCTGGGGAGTCGGCGGCGGAGGGGGCTGGGCCCGGTTGGGGAGGCGGCGGCGGAGGGGGCTGTGCCCGGTTGGGGAGGCGGCAGGGGAGGGGGCCATGCAGGGCCATGCCCAGTTGGGGAGGCGGTGGCGGAGGGGGCTGTGCAGGGCCGTGCCCGGTTGGGGAGGCGGCGGCAGAGGGGGCTGTGCAGGGCCGGGCCCGGCTGGGGAGGCGGCGGCGGAGGGGGCTGGGCCCAGTTGGGGAGGTGGCGGCGGAGGGGGCTGTGCCCGGTTGGGGAGGCGGCAGGGGAGGGGGCCATGCAGGGCCATGCCCAGTTGGGGAGGCGGTGGCGGAGGGGGCTGTGCAGGGCCGTGCCCGGCTGGGGAGGCGGCGGCGGAGGGGGCTGTGCAGGGCCGGGCCCGGCTGGGGAGTCGGCGGCGGAGGGGGCTGGGCCCGGCTGGGGAGGCGGCGGCGGCGGAGGGAGGTGGTGGTTTCTATCAGGGATATGCTGAGGGCCGGAGAGCCAGAGCACTGATGTGTTTGCAAAACACTTGTGTTGTGGAGCATCTCCTGGGCATGGAGAGGTCAGCGCCGGGGCCCTGGGCATCACGAGCACCTGCTGCCCTCTGCAGAGCTCACTGGGCCTCTGCCTGTTCCCACTGCCCGTAGAGCCTGCCCTGGCTGCACCAGCTTGGGACAAGCGCCCAGGGGCTGCCAGGTGCCCTGCTCCCCGTGCCAAGGAGCCCCTGGACTAAGCAGCAGCGACCTTCAGGGACCCAGCATCTGCAAGCATGGCCTGTATCAGCAGAGAGTGGGGCCAGCAGGCTGGGAGCTGCAGGGGCCAGTCACAGGGGATGAGGGTGCCAGCCCTGTGCCTTTGAGCTGGTGTTGGTGCTCAGTGGGGCTGGGCTGGGCTGGGCTGGGCCGGGCCGGGCCAGGCCGGGCTGGGCCGGGCCGGGCCGGGCCGGGCCGGGCCATGCTGGGCTGGGCTGGGCTGGGCCGGGCTCGGCCGGGCTGGGCTAGGCCGGGCTGGGCTGGCCATTGGGGTTCCATGTTCACTGGGGCTTCGCTCAGCGGCGATGGCCCAGCAGCAGACCCAGCCCCCACAAGCATTTCAGAGCAGCGCTGGGGCTGGCCCGAGCCGCTTGGGTGAGTCAGGCCAGGCCCCACGGGAGAGCTGGGGCTGGAGCCCGTCCTGGCTCGGAAACGAGGACCCGTCTGTGCTGCGCTTTGCTTGGGGTTCCCTGCTCTGCCGGCCGAGCACGACCCCACGTCCGACCCAAGGCACAGGCCTGGTGCTTCCCAGGTGTGTGTGTGGGGAGGATTTGCCCTCCAATCTCTCAGGCTCCCCCGCCCGTAGAGTCAGAGAGGCCAGGCCCACCGTGACGACCCCGTGCTGAGCAGTGTGAGTGACAGATCAGCTGCTGATGCCTGAGCCCAGACTTACTGTCTGGACCTCCAGGATGCCCCAGGTCTGAGCAGGTCTGGGCGACTTCCAGGGATCCCAACACCCTCACTGACCCCCGCCCCTAGCAAGGGACCCGAGAGCCAGAAGTCCCCGTGGCTGCAGACTGGGGCTGCCTGGCTCCCTGGGCTGGCCCAGGGCAGGGTTCCCTGGCCAGGGGGTGTAGAACGCACCTGAGGTCCCCGTGCACATTGGCCTGTGGGGCCTGTGGCTCTGGGTTTGGGCTCGTTTCCTCCAGGAGCAGCCAGCGCAGACATCTGCAGGGCCGAGTGAAGGGAAAGGAGTGGGCCCCCTCCCGAGAGCGCTGCTGTTCCGGGGGGCCACCCCACACCCCTTTCTCCGTGCATGGCCCAGGAGCACCAGGCGCAGAGACTGGGGCTGGTTTGTTAAAGCCCCATCTTGCTCTGTCCCCTCCTGCAATTCTCCCAGACCCACAGCATCCCCCCTGCCGCATCGCCCAAGTCCTGCCGGAGGCTGTAAGGAACTGCTCCTTGCCTGGGACCAAGTGGCACCCTGTGGTGGGCCTGCACCATCTCCTCAGGCCTCACAGCCAGGGGCCATTGGGTGCCCAGCGTGTCTGTGTGAGGACCTGCGCAGCAGCTTGTTGATGTACCGGTGATGCGGTTTGCTCTGGGTACATAGAGGTCGTAGTCTATTTATAAAGACATTATTACCAGTTAATTAATTATGTTTACATTTTTGGCTCATGTACAGAAGTTAATATATTCTATTCCAGATGCTCATTTTTAATTATTATTTGCTCGTTAGCATACGTTCCTTCCTTCCTTCCTCTCGACACGCCCCTTCTTTTTCCAGACATAGTTATGTCACTGCAGAGAGGAACTGTCCAGGACAGAGAGCTGTGAGGGACCATCTCCCTGGCCCTGCCCCAGCCTGGGAGCGCCCAGGTGCCCAGGGGCTGCAGGGCTGGGACCTCCTGCCGGTGCGGGGGCTGGCTTTGGGGAGCAGCTCTGCCTGGCATGGGAGAACCGAGACGGGAGCCGATTGGCCAGGCACGTCCCTGGCACCACAGCAGAGGGTGGTGCCGCTAGGTCCTGGGCCATCTGTGCATCCATATGTGGCATCAGGTGAGCAGCCCACCTGCCCTCCCCCCAGCACCAGCCACGCACGTGGGGCTGTGTGACCTGTAGGCAGGCAGCCAGTGGACCCAGCGTGGCTCATCCCCCGTGGAGCAGGGTCAGTCCTCACCAGGCATGGCTCTGCCGCCGGGTCTCTGCTCCCCTCCGGTGCTTCAGTTCCTGCTTTGGGGGGTGCCCAGGGCGGGTGTTCTGCCCCTCTGTAGAGACGCACATTGCCTGGCAGGGTCCCCGTCCCGGGCATGGAACCGGCTCCGTCGGTGCCCTGCTTCCCACTGCCCCAGCACTGCGCTAGCTGCTCTGCAAGGAGGGGCAGAGACCCGGGGCGTCCCTGGGCCAGGCCCAGCCCTGAGCCGTGGGCGCTTACCGGAAGCAGCAGGAGGGCTCCCCCAGCGACCCTGTGCCTGCTCCCCCTGCCCTGCCGCCGCGTGTTTGACCTGGGACGCCAGCCCGGGACCGTTGTCTTGCAAAGCTGTCTGTGGTTCGTGACTGTGGGGTTGTCGTGTGTGCGGTGGAGTGGTGTTGGTAAGCGTTGTGTGTGCCGTCATTGTGCAGTGCAAGGGGGTGGCAATAGGCAGGGACACGGTCGGCCTGGGGCCTCTGAGGGGAGCTCGGGTGCTGGGCGGGAGGGGGCCAGGCTGGGCCTGGCGAGGGGGCTGGATCACGGAGAGGGCTTGTCTCCATCCCAGGCCCGGGGCCCCCCCCTCCTGTGTGGCACAGGCACAGTCCGGGCTGGGCCCTGGGCACAGCCGCCTGCTCCCCACGGCTGCACGGCTCTCCTGGGCGGAACTGCTGCAAGTTCCGGCAGCTCCCCGCACTGCAGACACCGGCGCGCTGCAGAGCTGGCTGGGCTCTGCTCTGGTGCAGCCTGCGCAGGCCCACGGCGGCCAGGAGGCCAGGAGGGACGGCCGCGTCTCACTGGCCTGCGAGCACACGGCTGTGGTGTCTGTGCCACACAGGCTGCTGTCCGGTGGCGTGGCCATGAGTTGCCATTTGAACCCGCTTCGTGGTCGCGTCCAGGGAGCCCTAGAGACAGCCGGGCTGCCCTGCCCTGCACGTGGGGCCTGGGCCACACTCTGAGCCGGGCCGGGCACCAGGGAGGAGAAGGCCGGTTCTTGGCTTGACTTGAAGGAACTGGGCAAGGGGTATTTAAATCTCCCCGAGGACCTGGGTTCCCTCCCCAGCCCCATGGGACACCCTCCCATCCGGCTCCCTGGCCCACTGTCCCTCTGCCCCATGCTCCCAGCCTGGCTCCACAGCTGGCCTGGGGGGGCTGCCCGCAGTGACTCAGTGACAGGCACCCAAGCAAGGAGCGATCCCAGAGCTGAGCTGGCTGCCCCGCTTGGACCGGGCCCCAGAGGGGCTGGCTCCGCTGCTTCCTAGGACGTTTCAGTTCCTTCTTTCCCTCATATTTATAGCTGTACAGACTGGGGGGCGGGTTTCGGACAGGCTGTTATCTCTCACCACGCATCTATTGTAGACCATGTAACCTTCTTGACTGTGCTATTAGAGTTTGTGTACGTGGCAATGTAAAGAACTGTCTATAGTGCATTGTACAGCATATTTTCATGAATAAAATTGTTTTAAATATTACAGGTATGGTCAGCTGGCTTCCGCAAGAGTGTGTGTGCGCGTGTGCGTGTGCGTGTGCGTGTGCGTGCACGTGTGTGTGCAAGAGATGGGGTCAGTGAAAAGTAGTGTACCAAAGAGGAAGGCAGCAAGTGAAAGCCGGGGACAGGTGGTGTTGTCGGTACTTGTCAGCCCTGTTGTTCTGTTCTAACCCGCCTGGAGCAGTCAGTTGAAAGCCCCGATATTCTCGCTGGAGCGTCACCTGACTTTATGCTGTAGACTTCAGACCGGGAGCACCCAAGGATACGAAACTGAGAGAGAGAAAACAGGCTGCTCTCAAAAATTGGCCAAATTCAACCCAGCATTCCCTGGGCTGGCTGGCTGCAGACCGACACTGCTGGGCCCAGACTCTTGCGACTCTCCAGATCGCCGCAGCGGACCAGCAGGGTCAGGACCTCCGCAGAACAGAGCAGCAGCTCACCATTTAACACTGCTTTCAACGCACTGCAGCTTTCAAGGAGTCTCCAGGACCCCGGGCTATGGGGCACTGAGGAGGACCCTGAGAGCCAAGGAAGACACATGCCCTGGACCCTCCTGGGTCCCAAGCCAGTGCCCCTGTTGCCGAGATGTGCAGGTGCACAAACCTGTGGGATCACCATACACAGGACAAGTGCAGAACGCAGAATAGAGCTGCCACTTCTCTGCTGGCCCAGGGCACTGGGGCAGAAAACTGGGGTCACCAGTAGCCCGGAGGTTGGGGGTGTGTCTGTCAACACAAGCCCTGGCAAGAGATGAGAATCCGTCAGTTGCATCATTTCTGGAGTGGGATGTGCTCCCAACGGTGAGGCTGCAGCTCCGTGGGCTGGGCAGTGTGCGTGGGTCGGTGGGAGCGGCTGGATGGCACATGGCCCCACTGGCCCACAGACATGGTCACTGCCCCCCTTTCCCATCATGGGGATGTAAATCCATCCCCGTCACCGAGTCTGGCTGGGAGCACCAGGGAGGTTCTGCTGCCACCTGTAAGCGCAGCCAGAGTCCCTTCAGCCTGGTCACTGCCCCCGGTTCACAGCCATGCCCTCCGCCAACCCCTCGGACCTCACCTCCCTGCCCACAGCTCCCACCTCACCTCAGTCACAGCTGCTCCCCTGCCCGCCCCCCCATGCCTCTTCCTCAGTCACAGACAAATGGGTTCAAAGTCCTAACCATGAGCCAGGGAGTCAGCCGGTGTTTAAGTGTGAATTTGAATGCTGAGGATAACTGCATGGCTGTGGTGTTCGTAAGGGACGTTGCTTAGTGCTCCATGCCATTCCCATGAAACCCCCCCGGCTAGCCTCGCAGTAAAGCACCCCGAGAGCCGGCTCACCGACAGGTCGCAGGAGGTAGTCGTCAATTGGGAGTAATCGCACTAGAGAGCGGTTCCCATGGGGTTCCACAGGCCCACCTGGGTACCCGGCCTACTACTATTCAACAACTCGACAGCAGCGTCTGGTGCAAGGCTGCAGCTCAAACCGCACCTGGACCACCGCAGAGGCCCGGAGATGGCGCACCTGGGCCTATAGCATTGGAGAGGCAGATCCTGGAGTGTGCAGATTGAGCCTCTCTAGTCTGGAGCTCTCTTGTCCAGCAGCATCCACAATCCAGCATGAGTTTAGTTGGCCGGGCGACGACTTTTCATGGAAGTGGCCGAGTTCCCTGTGGTTCCATCAAATTTGTGTACAGCCACCAGGCCTGGCTCTCAGTGATCTGTGCTGCTATTTAGCTGTAATTTACCCACCTCCTCAGGTCTGGAGTAGCCCTACCCCCAAAAGTTCATTACCTAGTAAATAAATTTGGTACTTTTTAAGGTGCTGCAGGACGGCTTGTTTGGGAAGCTACAGACTAACACAACCACCCCGCTGGGATTTCTAAGAGCCCAGGCAGTCGTGGAAATGTTGGTAATGCTGCTAGACGACATTGACCTCCCACGGTTCAGCAATTCTCTCATTTGGCACCAGTCAGGTCCCAAGAGTGCTGGCCTAGAGAGGCTCAGCCTGTTCTATATCTGGTTCTGGCACCTGTTTTTCAAAGCCTTGGACACAAGAAAATGAGAAGTAATTTTGGGGCAGGGAGCTGGACTCGATGGCTTCTCGAGGTCCCTTCCAGTCCTTGTGTTCTATGATTCTATGATTCTGCTCTACTCTGCATTGGTTACGCCTCAGTTGGAGTATTGTGTCCAGTTCTGGGCACCACATTTCATGAAAGATGTGGAGAAATTGGAGAGGGTCCAGAGAAGAGCAACAAGAATGATGAAAGGTCCAGAGAACGTGAGCTATGAGGGAAGGCTGAAAGAACTGGGCTTGTTTAGTTTAGAAGAGAGAAGACATAGAGGAGACACGATAGCAGTTTTACAAGTACCTAAAAGAGGGTTACAAGGAGGAGGGAGAAAAATTGTTCTCATTGGCCTCTGAGGATAGGAGCAGCAATGGAGGTTTAGGTTGGACATTAGGAAAAACTTGCTAACTGTCAAGAGTGGTTAAACACTGGAAAAAATTGCCTAGAGTGGTTGTAGAATCTCTGTCACTGGAGATATCTAAGAGCAGGCAAGACAGATACCTATTGAGGATGGTCTACTCCTGACGGCGCTTGGTCCTGCCATCAGGGCAGGGACTGGACTCGATGACCTCTCGAGGTCCCTTCCAGTTCTAGTGTTCTGTGATTCGATGACGTGATGCAAAAAGGTACCACCAAAGTGATTCAAAGGCTGGAGAAAATACCACTCAGCGACAGCACTGAGTAACTCATTCTCTTGGCTTTATGAGAAAGAAGATTTAAGGGGGGATTTGGTTCCAGTGCGTAAGAAGCTTCCTGGGGAAAACACTACCAGGTGCCCAAGGGCTTTTTAATCTCCGAGGGAAAGGCAGCGCGAGAACCAGAGCTCTGAAGGGGAAGTCAGAGAAATTCAAACTCACAATAAGTCACATTCTTCCCGCCGAGGCTGATTAACCAGCGCAACTGACAACCCAGGGAAAGAGGGACTCCTCCGTTTCTTTAGGTCTGCAAGTCAAGCCATGAGGGTTTCCTGGAAGATTCATGGCCTGGAAGGTCAGGCGGGAATGACTGTGATCACCTGCTGTGGCCTCCGGCACAGCACAGGCCAGAGACCTCCTTGAATTGATTCCTGCTTGAACCAGAGTGCTCTTTCCACAACTCATCCACCCTTGAGTCATAGTCTGGAGCTGGCGATGCCGCCACAACCCTTGGTTAGTTGCTCCAGCGATGAGATCAGCCTCCGGGTTACAAAGCGCGCTGTGCTGCTAGGCTGCGCTACAGCCGTCTGGCTTCAGCTTCCAGCCTTCAGCCCTCCTAGATCTTCGCACACCAGTGGCAAATTGCTGTTCCTGGCGTAGCAACGTGCAGCCGAGGCACATTCCTGGAGGACACGTCCATCAGTGGCTGTTAGCCAGGCTGGGTGGGAACGGTGTCCTGGCCTCTGATTGTCAGCGGCTGGAAATGGATGACAGGAGAGGGACCACTCAGTGATTCCCTGTTCAGTTCACTCCCTCTGGGGCATCTGGCTTGGGCCTCTGTCAGCAGACAGGAGACTGGGCTGGATGGGCCCTTGGTCTGCCCCAGTGTGGCCACTCTGATGTCCTGATGCTCAGGGATTGCATCACCCCGAAGTGGGGGAGAGGGGTTGCTGGGATGACCCTTGTGACCCTGTCCAACCCTAGGAGTCCATGGGGCTGCGATTCTCCTGGGCAGGCTAACAGACTGAAGTCCTCTGGGCCGTCGCGATCAGACACGTTTTGCAAACCCTCGACCATTCTCGTGGTGCATCACTTAACCCTCTCCCGTTTCTCAGCCTGGAACGGGGGGTGCCAGAGCTGGACAGCGCGTTCCTGCAGTGGGCGCTGACTGCCAACGACAGAGAGAAGTCCCCGCTGGTCCTGTTGTTCCACTTGTGGCCAGCCCCACACCAGAAGCTCGTGCTCATCATGACCAGGGTTGCCTCCATTAACCACACGCACTGCCAGCTGTGGGCAGCTGGGGGTGCTCTGCCAATCAGCCAGGTGGCACCTGGGCGGCTGCCCAAGTGCTCGGCTGAGAGGGCCTCTCTCAGGACAGAGGCCCCCACCCTGTAAGTCTGGCTCCTTTGTCCCTAGAGGTAGCCATTCACTGGGAACCACGTGGCTCCGGAGCCATTAGTCACCACTCCTCTCCCCGCCCAAGATTTATGTAACCTGGAAACCAGACAGTGCCAATTGATGATTTCTTCCAGCCGCTCGAGCAAGATGTTAAAGAGACCAGGGCCGAGAGCCCAGCGCAGCAGGACTCCCCCAGGAACAAGCCCAGGCAGTGGCGCGGGGACATGTTGGGGGGGGGGGTGCTGACACTGCCCCCCCCCAGCCTTGAAATCTATAAAACGCACCCTGTCCCCAGCCTTTTAACCCCGACCCCCAGCAACCTGGTGCCCCATCTCCCTTCCCATTACCACCCTCAGCTCTGACATTGCCACCTCCGGCTGCTGCCCCGGCTCCTCCCATCTGGACCCCAAACTCTTAGGCCTGCGAGGGCCCCTCCTGGCAGCCCCAGCCCCGGGCGATGCTGCTGCGGGTAAGAGAGGTGCCTCTGCCCTGGAAGTAACTGGCCTCGCTTGGCTGGTGGAACGCGTGCGGAGGCCAGTGGAGCATCGCCTGCGCTGCGCTTCTCCAGCCGCTTCCCACTGCGGCCCGGGGCGAGATCGATGTGCTGTGGCTGGGGGGTGCTGCGCCGCAGCTGGGCTGCTCTCAGGTGGGACCAGCTGCATGGAGCGCGGACGCAGCCCTCCCTGCTCTGCGCTGGGGCCTGAAATCTCCGTCGGCCACTGGCTGGGCCGGCCCTACCCTTCTGCACAGACCGAGGCCTCCCCCCTCCCTCCGGGCCTGAGGCACAGAGCCAGCCCCAGGAGCGGGGGCAGCCTGGCATGGAAGCTGCCCCTGGGCTCCGAACTGGGCTGAGCCACAACAGCCCCTTTCACACAGCTTGGCACTGGGCTGGGGGCGAAGCTGGGCTCCACGCAGTGCCCAGGAGCTGCCCAGCGGCCGAGGGGGAGCAGGGCCTGCCGCTCGTGCACCTTTCCTTGGCAGGCAGAGTGCACCGGCGGGGCTGGCTGGCCCCCGTGCCAAGGGGAAGCGGGAGGACAATGGGATTGGTGGTGCCCAGGAGCCAGTGCTGCAGGTCAGCCGGAGTGACAGGTGGATGAGCAAATGAGGGGTCAGTATGTGGGGTGGGTGCGTCTCATCCGCCGTGTCCGCTGGCATTGCCTGGAAGGCGGGGCAGAGTTAAGGAGAGAGCAGGGCCCCGAGCTGCGCCAGGAGCAGAGCTGGGCTGAGCTGGCCCCAGGGGCAGCCCAGGGAGCTGGTCAGTGCTGGGCACCGGGCTGCAGATGCCAGAGCCGGAGGGGCTGGAGAAGCAGCCTGGGAGCTGGAGGCAGCGCAACAGCCAGGCTGGGGCGAGTGGGAGCAGGGCTGGAGCTGGGGCAGTCTGGAGCCGGGTGCAGTGAGCAGCTGGGGTCAGCGAGGGGAGCAGGGCGGGGCCAATGGGATCTGGAGGGGAGGGCTGGGTTGGGGGGACTGGGCACAGCGAGGGGAGCAGGACGGGACCGATGGGGTCAGGGGGTTGGGCACAGCGAGGGGAGCAGGGTGGGATTGAGGGGGTCAGGGTTTGGGCACAACGAGGGGAGCAGGGTGGGACCGATGGGGTTGGGGTTTGGGCACAGCGAGTGGAGCAGGGTGGGATCGAGGGGGTCGGGGGTTTGGGCACAACGAGGGGAGCAGGGTGGGACCGATGGGGTTGGGGTTTGGGCACAACGAGGGGAGCAGGGTGGGACCGATGGGGTTGGGGTTTGGGCACAGTGAGGGGAGCAGGGTGGGATCGAGGGGGTCGGGGGTTTGGGCACAGCGAGGGGAGCACGGTGGGACTGATGGGTTCAGGGTTTGGGCACAGTGAGGGGAGCAGGGTGGGACTGATGGGGTCAGGGTTTGGGCACAGCGAGGGGAGCAGGGTGGGACTGATGGGGTCAGGGTTTGGGCACAGTGAGGGGAGCAGGGTGGGACTGATGGGGTCAGGGTTTGGGCACAGGGAGTGGAGCAGGGTGGGACTGATGGGGTCGGGGGTTTGGGCACAGCGAGTGGAGCAGGGTGGGACTGAGGGGGTCAGGGGTTTGGGCACAGCGAGTGGAGCAGGGTGGGACTGATGGGGTCAGGGTTTGGGCACAGCAAGGGGAGCAGGGTGGGACTGATGGGGTCGGGCGTTTGGGCACAGCGAGTGGAGCAGGGTGGGACTGAGGGGGTCAGGGGTTTGGGCACAGCGAGTGGAGCAGGGTGGGACTGATGGGGTCAGGGTTTGGGCACAGCGAGGGGAGCAGGGTGGGACTGATGGGGTCACGGTTTGGGCACAGCGAGGGGAGCAAGGTGGGACCGATGGGGTCAGGGTTTGGGCACAGCGAGGGGAGCAGGGTGGGACCGATGGGGTCAGGGGTTTGGGCACAGTGAGGGGAGCAGGGTGGGACCGATGGGGTCAGGGGTTTGGGCACAGCGAGGGGAGCAAGGTGGGACCGATGGGGTCAGGGTTTGGGCACACCGAGGGGAGCAAGGTGGGACCGATGGGGTCAGGGGTTTGGGCACAGTGAGGGGAGCAGGGTGGGACCGATGGGGTCAGGGGTTTGGGCACAGCGAGGGGAGCAAGGTGGGACCGATGGGGTCAGGGTTTGGGCACAGCGAGGGGAGCAAGGTGGGACCGATTGGGTCAGGGTTTGGGCACAGTGAGGGGAGGAAAGTGGGACCGATGGGGTCAGGGTTTGGGCACAGCGAGGGGAGCAAGGTGGGACCGATTGGGTCAGGGTTTGGGCACAGCGAGGGGAGCAAGGTGGGACCGATTGGGTCAGGGTTTGGGCACAGTGAGGGGAGGAAAGTGGGACCGATGGGGTCAGGGTTTGGGCACAGCGAGGGGAGCAAGGTGGGACCGATGGGGTCGGGGTTTGGGCACAGTGAGGGGAGCAGGGTGGGACCGATGGGGTCAGGGTTTGGGCACAGCGAGGGGAGCAAGGTGGGACCAATGGGGTCAGGGTTTGGGCACAGTGAGGGGAGCAAGGTGGGACCGATGGGGTCGGGTTTGGGCACAGCGAGGGGAGCAAAGTGGGACCGATGGGGTCAGGGTTTGGGCACAGCGAGGGGAGCAAGGTGGGACCGATTGGGTCAGGGTTTGGGCACAGTGAGGGGAGCAAGGTGGGACCGATGGGGTCGGGGTTTGGGCACAGTGAGGGGAGCAGGGTGGGACCGATGGGGTCAGGGTTTGGGCACAGCGAGGGGAGCAAGGTGGGATCGATGGGGTCAGGGGTTTGGGCACAGTGAGGGGAGCAGGGTGGGACCGATGGGGTCAGGGGTTTGGGCACAGCGAGGGGAGCAAGGTGGGACTGATGGGGTCAGGGGTTTGGGCACAGTGAGGGGAGCAGGGTGGGACCGATGGGGTCAGGGGTTTGGGCACAGCGAGGGGAGCAAGGTGGGACTGATGGGGTCAGGGTTTGGGCACAGCAAGGGGAGCAAGGTGGGACCGATGGGGTCGGGGTTTGGGCACAGCGAGGGGAGCAGGGTGGGACTGATGGGGTCGGGGGTTTGGGCACAGCGAGGGGAGCAAGGTGGGACCGATTGGGTCGGGGTTTGGACACAGCGAGGGGAGCAAAGTGGGACCGATGGGGTCAGGGTTTGGGCACAGCGAGGGGAGCAGGGTGGGACTGATGGGGTCGGGGGTTTGGGCACAGCGAGGGGAGCAAGGTGGGACTGATGGGGTCAGGGCAGGAGCTGTGGCGGGGGGATCCGTGGTCTGGGCGGTGTCACCAGAGGAGCCAGCTGTGTGGCAAGGGAGGAGGAGAGGTCAAGAGGGCCCAGCAGGGTGGGGCTGGGGGCTGAATCCCTTCGTGGCTCCCGGCCTGTCCCTGATGTCTCTTGCAGCAGGGAGGGACCATGCAGCGCTCCCAGCCGCAGGCCACACAAGATGTGGCTGCGGGCAGGGGCGGTGGGTGCTGGGGGACCCAGGCCTAGGAGCCGCTCTGCACCCATTTTGCTGAGAGCCCACAGGAAGCCCTTGGGCCTGGCTCCCGGTGGGGCCGTACTACCGGGTGCGGCTGGGCCTGGGGCCTTGTACACTTTGGCGCCTGAGGAGAGGGTCATGGCTTGGGCCATGCAGTCCCTGCTCTCGGGACACTGCTCCGAGCCATACCCCATCCAGCCATGTCTGACGTCCCCGGAGTGTGCTGGCCCTCCACGCCAGCAGGACATGTCACAAGGGGAGGGCTCCACCTCTCGGCCCTTGAGACAGCGGCAACCAGCTTCCCTCAGGGCAGCTCCAAAGCCCTGCCAGTTAGGACCAGGGTGCTCAGCTCAGCAGTCCAGGCCAGGTGCACAATGGCTTCTCCCCGCTGCTTTCTGCCTGCAAAGTGGGTGGTTTGCGCCTGAGGGCGTGGGCTGGGCCAGCCCCCTCCTGAGCCCTCACCCCGACTGGTCCCAGGTGAAGAGCTGAGTAAGGCTGGCTTGGCTTGGAGGCCACAAAAGCCTTGATTGTTAAAGCAAACTGCCTCCAGCCCTGAAACCCGCCAGTCCGCTTCTAGGAGCTGTGAGATTCTCCCACTAAAATGTGGCCACGTGGATCCCTGTTGCAACCTCTGTTCTATGTTTGCACCAGATCATGTCCAAACCGGGTCACGTGCAATGTCTGTGGAGAGCTGATGGTTATGCTTGTGCCAGGCGTGGGCACCTACCAGCGCTGTACTCGAAGCTATGAGCAGGAGCTGCGGCTCTGGCTTTCCAGTGTTAGTTCCTGGAGTTACACCCACAGAGCGGCTCGCCAGCGTGCCTGGGAAGGGCTAGTCGGGTGATCACCCCCTCAAGAACCATTCAACACACCATGAAGCCTGGGAGGTGCCAACTGCACCGAATGGCGTTTCCTGCAAACTCTCCGTCTGGCCGGTGGGCCCTGGCGGCGGTCACGTGACTGGACTTTCATATTGGGTCTGGAAGCCATTTTAATGCCCAGTGCAGCTACTGGCCCCAGATACTGTGCTGGGGGCCGTGTGAGGTGTCACATGGAAGCTGATGATGCCCTGAGTCTGTGTGTGCTACTTGTGGGTCGGTATCGTGTGTGTAGGTAAAGTTGCAGCTGTTCAGCTCTGCAGCTGGGTGAGAACTGTTTCAGTGCTGAGGCTCACGGTGGGAGGTGGGGCTCCGCCCCCACCAGGACAATACACTGAGCAAAGGCCCAGACGGCCAGCACCCGATGTGGGGTTTTCCCACTGGCACTGCAACGAATGGGAACTCAGCACGGTGACCCACCGGGGCAGGCGGTGGGCCCAGACCTATGGCAGCAGAATGGAATTTGCCCTCCGCATCGGAAGAGCTGTACGAGGGGCCCTGGCTGGGACTTTCCTGGCTCTTCAGCCTTCAGGAGTTAAGCCTGCCTGGACCGGGGGCCCGGCCCTCAGAGGGATGATGTGGATTTAGCAGTGGCCATCTTAGATCTTTGGTCTTGTGGCCTCCACGGGTCCATGTCCAGGATGTGGACCCCCAGCGGGCCGGAGCTCCAATGAGTGAATCTATGTGACCTGAAATGAACTTTCAGAGCCTCTCAAGAATCAGCAAACAACATGGCTGGCCTGAGTCAGTAGTTACGACTGACGCATGTAAAGTACGGCTTGAACAATTCCTCCCTCTCGCCCTGGTCTTTCTTTGGTATCGATAAACCCTTACAAATTAGCTCTAGGGATCTGGCTTTTGCGAGGTGGTTTGGGTAAGATCCAAGTATACATTGATGGGGGGTCTGGGGCTGGGCCCTTGGGGGTCCGGAAGAACCTGTGAGATGTTTGGTGAAATAGACTGAAGCTGGGGGTTGTTGGCCTGGGCTGGTGCAGCAGCTGGGAAGTCTGTGGGTTTGCTTGTGTGGCTTCTGGCTGGCCAGTGGGGCTGGCAGAGGTGCTGTTCTGGCTGGTGGGATTTGCCTTAGCGAGAAGGAAATCCCCGCCTGGGGCTGTAAGTAGCCCAGATTCGAAGCAAAGGTGCCCTGGACTGATTTCTCTAGCTGTGCCCAGAAACCCCATCCTACCACAGTGGTCATCTGTGCAGAACTGAGCCATGCCTGGCCAGGGACTGGCCCATGGGACTCCTAATGCCACCCTGTAGCTGTGCAATGGGCATCCATCTGCATGGCTGTGGGTATAGCGGTCCCTGCAAACGTCTCCATGTTGTCTTCACTCCTGCCTCTCACCTCTGGCGCAGCTTTACGACAAGCTGAAGCACTGAACAAAGGCCTGAACGACCCTCCCAAGGTGGGTGCGCTCCAAAGAACCAACTTGATCCCGGAGTTTTCTCTGTGCTACGTGCCTGAACCAAGAACTTCACAATCCCAGAATCACAGAACACTTGAGCCGGAAGGACCCTCGAGAAGTCATCGAGTCCGGTCCCGGCCCTCACGGCAGGACCAGGCACCAACCCAGTCATATGGGCTTGGTTCCTTTAGCCAAGTTAACTCTCACCTTGTCTTTTAGTGAAGAAACCTGGTGATGATGGAGCCTAACGCGGTGGCGTCAGACCTGGTCTCAAGCAGCGCTGGCGAATCTGTCTACTGCAAGGGCAAGCTAGCCGCAGGGCTCTGGAACTAGCTTTACTGGCCAAGCCAGCTGGCCACACTCAGCCTCCCAACCAGCACTAGTGGCACCGGCGCGCTGAAGGCTTGGCAGCAGCATGCGGGTTGGGTACGATTCTGGGTGATACATTGACCTGGGACTGTGGCTGGTGCTCTGGGACCAGAGGCGCCTTTGGATTTGATGAGATTGGGTTCCACGACCTCTCCTCTGTGCGAGGAATGAGAGAGGGGGTGACACAAGAGCACTGGAATTGCTTGTATGGCTTCTTTTTAGCCCAGTGCTCTGTGTGGCGGGTTTGGGGCCTTCCAGCAGGAGCCCCCCAGTCTTGGGCTGTAAGTGACTCTGCCATGCTCATAAGTGCAAGGGCCGGGAAGGTCGCCAGCTGCCCCCTTCCGCTCCCCGGCAGCGCCCGGCTGGGCTGATTGCCGCATTGATTGATAAAACTGGAACCACAGAAATGCGCTGAGCGCAGCAGGAACAGGGCTCGGTGCCGTTTGCTCCCGGCCCATGTGCTCACTGCAGTCAGCGTGGCCCCGACTTAGCTGTCAGGTGGGCAGCAGCTCCCTCCTCCTGGGCCAGGGCCCGCATGGGCTGAGCAGTGTGAGCGGCAGAGGCATCTGCACCAGCCCATTCTCCCTGCAAGGAGCAGCAGCTGACAGCCACACACCGGGGTGTCTCTGGCTGCGTGGGGGCTCCCTGGCATGGCATGTCTGGGCAGGAGGGGCTTAAGACAAAGGCAGACAAGGTGGGCGTCAGACGCTGGCCTAGCACAAGCTCGGACCTCACCCACCTGGTACCTCCAGACTTGGGGACCCACTCGGCTAGGCCAGCTCTGCAAGACACCTGGGCAGGCCGCTGGGTGAGAGGGGCAGTGAGGACGGCTCCGAGCCCCTCTCATTACCCCACTGGTGAACAGCCCTTCACCCTGACACTCACCCCGAGTCACCTGCAGCACAGCCAGACCCACCGTTACTTGCCCACATGGCAGGGGGTTATTCCTCCAGCTGGACAGAGCCCAGCTGCAGGGCTTGGGCCCTGGGGCCTCTCCAGGGCTGTCCTGTGGCTGGGCCACCGGGATGCTTCCCAGACAGCTGGGGTAAGGCCATGCTTCCGCCCCTGTGTCACCGCAGTGACTCAGCCATGTACCCGGCTGGGCACCACCACGGCGCCTTGGGGAGCTGGCGCTGTGCACAGGGCCTAGCTTGGGGACCGGGGGCAGTCAGCCAGGCCAGTGCCTGTGAGATGCTGCAGCCCCTTCCCCCCTCTGCCGGACGCTGGGGCTCAGTGACAGGGCTGGGGCTGCCTTCCACTCGCTCCCTTTGCTTGTGCCGACACCTTTCCCGTTCCAGGAGCTGAGTGGCCCTTGTGCGGCATGACTGCTGGTGCAGCACCCGGGCCGGGGGCAGTCAGGCCTGCTCTCCGCTGGCCACCACTCCCCGTTACTGCTGCGCGTCCTTCACTGGCTGAGCCCGAGGCATTCAGGCAGGGGGCTGGGCTGGCTTCATTGTCTTGGCTGAGGGGCAGCAGCGGCCCCCTCCTGCCCCCAGTTTCCCACAGCTGCTTGGAGGGCAGGAGATAGACCCCCGTCCCCGCAGGGCTTTCTGGTGCCAGCGGTCAGTCCTTGGGGAAGGGCCCTTGGCTCAGACTGTGCCAGGGCTGTGGCCGAGAAGGACGCAATGTTACAGACACAGAACGAGGAAGCCCGTACGGAGCATGTGTCTGTCCTAAGCCCGTCCCTTGCAGAAATCTTGGAAACCTTAGAAAGGTTTTTGCTCAATGTTATTAATTAAGGCAAAAGAATCCCCATATGGAAAGAGAAACAGTCAAGTTATATTTTTGCTAAATACGCCAGACCATATGGTAACATACAGAAAATTGGCCACATAGGCAGCTTAGAATATACGTTCCCATATGTTCAGATGTACTTTCTAATTTCTTTGTTTTTCAAAGAGGGCATTGTCTTCTGGGGCAGAAATGAGCAGCCTGCCCCAGGGGAGCCAGGAAACATCACCAGCCAGCTCTGCTCGGAAACGAACCTGGGCGCTGAGCCAAGCGCCTGGCCCCTGGGGAATGCCGAGCAGGACAGAGAAGACAGGCACAAGGGCAGCGCTGGCTGTTCCCGGCACCATGTGCCCAGAGGCGCAGCCGCTGCATAGGAGGATTGCTCAGCCGCTAACCTGTGTCGCCTGAGCACCCCAGAGAGGCCTGATGTGTGCTGGGGGAGCGAGGTGCTGCCTGGTGCTGTCCCCAAGAAACGCCCCCGGCCCCAGCGAAGGCAGGAGGAGGAGGGAACGCTCGGGAGGGGAGGCGCAGGGGAGCCAGCTTGGGACCCCCTAAGTAACACACATGGGCTGCTCGGGGGGTGGGGGGGCATGCGTTGCACAGGAGTGGGTGAGCACAATGAGTGTGTGTGTGTGCACACAGTGTGTCTGTGCAGACTGTGTGTGAGTGATTTGCACTCTGCACACACCCTCTCACAGGAGGCTGTTTGCATGCAGTGTGTGTGTGCGTGTGCACAACGGGAGCACATGTCCGTTGTTTGTATGAGCCCTCCCCCAGAAAGGCAATACGTGCCGCCAGCCTGTGCGTCACTCACACACCTGGGGTGGGTCAGTGCCCCACGCAGCGGGACCTGCGCCACTCACCCAGAAAAAGAGCGAGTCCCCCCCAGCCTTTGCTGAGTGCCTGTTGGCTCTTAGCTCACCCTGTGAGGGCTCCTGCACTAAGCTGCTGAGGTCCTGGGGTTGAGCCCCCTGTGGGCAGTTACACTTGCGTGTGCAAAGGGTGGTGTGTGCGCAGGCGGGTGTGCACTAGCCTTATTCCTGCTGACTAGTGCAGCCTGCTGCCCATTAGCTTAACTGGGAGGGCTTGCCCAGGGGCTGTGGGTGGGGGTCAGGGTCAGCCCTGGCCCCTAAGTGCATGTGGGGGGCGGCAGGAGTCTGCATCTGCCTGCAGCTGGGCCCTGGCAGTGCCCCAGAGAGTTGGCCCCTGCCGTGGCGGCGTTGGATGGGGTGCAGAGAAGGAGGAGAGGCGGGTGGCTGTGCCTGGGTGGAGGCGTAGGTGGTAGGTGGTGCTGTTTACAGGCCAGGGAGGCGCTGAATCCCCTGGGGCAGTGTTGGGGGGAAAGGAGCACTTAGTCCCTGGGCACGTCGCTGACACAGCAGGTACCTGGGGAGGCGGGAGCCCACCCCTGTGGCCTGGCTCCACGTCCTGGCCCTCCCACTGGGGTCACTGAGCCTGGGCGGGCGCGTCCAGGACCAGCACAGTACAGAGCCGCCAGGCCTGGCCTGCAGCCCTGGGAGGGGCCCAGCCCTGCAGGCGCTTCACACGCGGGAGGGAGCGAGGCCTGTGCACCCAGCTGCCGGGGGCGCAGGGACCCTTGGCCCTGCTACTGCCCCCGCCCCCAGCCAGGCATGAGCCCTGCCAGCTGCTGCTGTCCCTGGGCTGCGGCAGGCTGGGCACAGCAGACTGGCTGTCCAGGCCCACGCTGGCTGCACTCACGCGCTTGAGTCCTTCCCGCGGGCGGAGGGGGCTGTGGAGAAGCCAACCCTGCTACGACCACTTCCTGCTGCCCCAGCGCTGGGGAGTGGCCACAGCCCCCCACCCCAGGTGGGGTTCCAGCTGCTACCTGCACTGATGCGACCCCCCCCCCAGGGCCCCACCCCCCATCACTTTCTGGCCTCCTCCCTCAGTTGCCAGGCAGCACTGGAGGCTGGAGGAGGGGTGCGGGCTCCAGGGCGAGGCTGGGGCTGAGAGGGCAGGAGGGGGCTCAGGGCTGGGACCTGGGGAGGTCAGTGGTGCACCCAGCTTACAGGGGACACGGCCTGTGGGGCCCCTGCCCACCGTCTTGCTGGTTTGGCCCTCAGGGGTTTATAGGGCTGTATTTGGTGCCTGGCAGCCCTGGCGGCTCTCTCTGAGCAGGGAACCTACCACGCAGCTGGAGATGGGGCCCATTTCCCTGCTGGCCAGCAAGGGGCGAGTCTGTAGCTACACCCCTGACGGCCTCCTTCCAGAGTCCCGGAGAGGTGCTGGGAGCTCGCCGGAGTGGTCAGTAGGTGCAGCATCCCTGCAGGGCTGGGGCTGCCTTGCCTGCTCTGCACCAGCCACCAGCGCCGCTCTCGAGCAGCTGGGCCCCAGCAGGGTTTAGGGGTCGGCCAGCACCTGAGAGCTGCGCCCCACGACAGCCATCTGGCACGGGGCGGGAACAGAGGCAGCACTCGAGGGGAGCTGCCGGCTCTGGGGTGTGGGGTTCTAGGCTAGGAACCTCCTTCGCCCCTCCACGGCTGGGCAGCGTCTCGCTCCCAGGCTGGCAGAGGCAGCTGGATCGCGCCCCCAGCCCGGGTGTGCCCCTGCTGGGCGTGAGCCCCACTGGCCGATGGCCCGAGCTGCTGCTGCTCTCCTGAGTCTCCTGGCGTCTCTGCAGGGCTCCATTTGTGGGGCATTTGTGCTTCCCCAGAGCCCCAGCAGCACGAAGCAGCTGCAGCTGCTGCACAGGGTTGGGCTGCCGAAGGCCTCCGGGAGCTGCCCCCGGGCACAGCTGTCTCCTGAAACGCCCAAAGGGCCAGGCCACAGATTTCACCCAGCACAGTCCACCTGCGAGGTGTGTGTCCAGCTGTGGCACAGACACAGCCTGGCGCTGGGGGCCGTGTGCCAGCAAGCGCCTGCCCCCCCCCACTGCAGCTCCCCCCGGGATTCCCGGGAGCTGCGCCCGGTAGCAGGGCAGGGAGAGGCGCAGCCCAAGGATACGCTGCCTGGCAGGCGCATGCACTCACTCGCAGGAGCTGGGCTCCATGGCCACATCTCCTGCCAGCGCCCAGGAGGCATCTGGAAGCCCACAGGCCCCAGCAGCTGCCTTGCCTCCTCCGGGCCAGCTGGTGGAGGGAGGGGAGGACGTGCCCATGGAACAGGAGGGGTGCAGGCCTCCCCGCCTGGCCCTGCACCTCCGCTGGTCTGCCACAGGCCAGCACCAGGCAGACCTCAGCCCTGCCGCCTGGAAACCCTGGCCCGGCGCTGCTCGGCGGCTCTGAGTGCTGAACCCAGGCAGTGCACAGCCCCTGCCCCGGAACATGTGGGGCGCTGTGACAAAGTCCTCACTCCGCCGTTCCGAGTAGGAGCCCGACTGCGTCCCACGCCACCGCGCCCCCTCTTGCAAAATGGCCAACAGGCTGTGTGCACCGGCACACGCCCACACGCAGCCTGGGGGCCCTCCCGCAAGCGCCTCGCTGGCTCCGCACGGTGATGTCCTGCACTGGGTGCAGCCCCGGGCACCTCAGCACTGGAGACAAATGGCGGCCGGGACCCCCGCTCCAAACGCTGCTGCGCCTTCTTGGGCAGCGAGCCTGGGCGCCTTGCGGCGAGCTGCTGCCAGCCTGGGCTGCGTTAGCTGGTGAGCCAGGAGACCTGCAGCTGGGATGAAGCAGTGCAGGCTGGTGTTGGGACCCAGCCCCGACAGCAGGTGCCGCTTGGGCCAGCCGCCATCAGCCCATGCTGGCGCACAGCCGCCTTTTGCTCTGACACAGGAAACATCACCCCGCCCTTGCCACTGGCAGGCTGGGTCGCTTCGCTTCGGTTCTCGCATGGTTCATGACTGGGCAGCTGCCCAAAGCAGCAATAGGCTTAGTAAGGGGGCAACGTTTGCAGCCGACACCAAGGGCTCGTCTACACAGCACCTCTCCTTCGAAGAGGGCACGCACACGAGCCCGAGGGTGCGTAGCAGGGCTGTGCTCCATGAGAAGATGCAGCGCCGGCTGGGGGCGTCCAAGTACCCGAGCTGCTTCCTCTGGGGAGTAGGGGCACGTCGACGTGCCCACGGCCGCGCGGCTCACCGGCGCGTCCAAGTGAGCAATGGCGCCCTTTGCAAGGCGAGAATTCCACTAATGGGGCACTGCAAATGCAGTGCACAGCCTCACTGCTACTCACCGCTCGGGCTCGGGCCCCCTTCAAAGGAGGGGGGGGGGCTGGTGTAGATGAGTCCTTAGTGGCTCAAGAGTTTTGTGTAAAGCTACCCGTGCAGAGCTCCAGAGGGCTCTCGCCAAACTGGCGGATGAGGCAACGAGAGGGCAGAGTAAATTCAGTGTTGGCCCATGTACAGTAATGCACCTTGGACACCAGAACCCCAACCACACATAGCAAACAATGGGTCTGGCGTAGCTGTGACCACCCCCAGAAGGGCTCCTGGAGTCACCATGGCGAGTTGGCTGAAAACATCTGCTCAGTGTGCGGCAGCCGGCAGGCCGCAAACCGAAGGTTCAGGACCAGCAGGGAAGGGAGAGCTAATACAACAGAAGAGGCCATCACGCCACGCTGTAAAGCCAGGCTGTGAGTGCTGCCTGCATGCCTGGTTGCCCCCTCCCTAGGAGGATACATTAGCACTGGAGAAAGTCCAGAGACGGGCGACACAAGCGTCCGTAGGCGCTGAGATTGGGAAGACTGGGACCGTTCGGGTTAGAAAGGTGATGCTGGGAGGGGCGAGCTGGAAGGGGGCAAGCTCCGCTGGGGCTGGGAGCGAGATGGAAGGGATCAGGAAGGTGCGGAGGAGGTTATCGGGTGGTGGTCTTTACGTAGCGCACGAGCCAGAGGGCACCAGTGAAATGAATGGGAGGCAGGTGTCAAGCAGCCGGCAGGAGCATTTCGTCACACAGCCAGCGCTCGCCCTGTGCAGCCTGCTCCCAGGGGTGCTGTGAAGGCCAAAGGCAGAGCTGGGATACAAAAGACAGTGACAAGTTCCTGGAGGTCATTGGCCAGGCTGGTCAGGGCCAATCCCTGCTTGGGGCTCCTAAGCTGCTGACAGCCAGAAGCTGGACGGCGGGATGACTCACTTGACACAATGCCCCGTTGTGTTCACTCCTTCTGGAGCACCAGGCACCAGCTGCTCATTGGGAGACACCTGTTCTGGGTGTCTCTGGGTCTTTCCCGCTAGGCTGACCTGCTCCACCTGTTAGGTGACCAGCTGTGATCCATGTCCCCTCCCCATGGCGTCTCCCCCTGAAGTTGGCCAGAAACTCCGGTGCTGCCCAGTAGAGCACATGGTTAAGCCAGGAAAGTGCAGCATACGGGCAAAGCCCCCCATGAGCAGCCAGTCCCTCATGCCACCCTGCTCAGGGAGCGAGGCGCCTGCGGGAGCAGGAAGAGGAGCTCTCCTGGGAAGCGTGACACTGGACAGGAAGTGGTTAACCCTGTGCTCTGGCTGAAGAGGCTCCTCCCTTGCACCGACCGGCGCCCCACTATAAAAGGGAAGAGCTGGGCTCAGTGCCGGCTGTGATGGGGTTCAGGGGTCCCCAGGGTCTGCACCCCGTCCGCAGGCAGGAGCAACTCTCACTCAGCAGGAGAACAGCCCGTTTGCTAGCCGACAAGACGCAGCGTGCTGCACAGGAGTCTGTACAGCCAGCAGAGACAGCCAGTCCAATCCATGTCAGGGAGAGGAGGCCCCGAGGGGCCCCCCAAGCCAGGGTCCTGCCCCCTCCCTTGTCTCTCCCTCTCCCAGCCCAGACGCACTGCTGTCCAACTCCCAGCTCCAATTCAAACCCCTCGGGCTCCACCTCCCCCGTTGTCTGCAGTTCAGAGGTGTCACCTGGTCACCTGCGTTACCCTCAGCAGGAGCCCCCCACCCTCTGTGAGCCACACACCTGTCCCCCACTACACCACCTGGGCTGACGGAGGCAGGAGGATGTGTGGGTGCAGAGGGCTGGTGGATGGAAAACGAGACAGGACCTACCTCTGGGGGTCGAGACAGTCTTGTGGTTGGAAAAGCAGAAACCAAGTCAGCCTGTTTTCCGTGGATCCCTCTTGACCCAGTGGCAAATGCAGTCACTGCTGACGTGGCCTTCAGCTGGGACCCTCTGGCCCATTTTCCTCTGGCCCCTGAGTCCTGTACAGGAAAGCACCCTGACTGACTCTGACTGGCAGGCCACACCGCCCTGAGGTTAAGGGTGGAAGTTTGGGCTCAGGTGTGGGGCTATAACACCCTCCCCTTCTCGCCAAGGACTGATGGAGCAGACCTGCCCAGCGACAGGAAGGCAAACACCTGCTCCTGGGACCCAGGAACACGTCATGAGTGTCACGTTCTCAGGAGCTCAGTCGAGAGCAGGGCTGTGTGAGGGCCAGAGCTGGCTGTGTCTGGGATGCAGTGGCAGCAGGTCAGGTGCTGGGCCAGGCCTGGATGTGTTCAATGGGGCATGAGAGGCACGGCTCATCTGCTGGCCAGAGAGATCCCAACTGGGGGCCTGAGTCCCAGCCCCTCACGACAGCTGTCTGGGGGCAGCCAGACCGAGTGCATCCTGAGGGGAGAGGAGCCCAGCAGTGCTGGCTGCAGGGCAGGGTCTCGCGTGCAGCTCTGCTGCAAGCATGCAGGGCGTGGGGCAGAAACGAACCTGCTCCGGTGTGAGAGGGAAAGGGCAATATCTGGCTGAGAGGCACCGGGGGGGGGCTCTGGCGCCTCCCAAACACGCCCACCCAGCACACACCTGTCACAGGCCCTGGCAGCTGCTCACACTGGTACACTCTGCAGAGCTTCCCAGGGGCCGGCCGGCCCCTTGCCCCCACGGCTGCCTTGGTCTGTCTCCACACACGCAGCCTGGGGTGTAGCACCCAGCAGCCAAGTGTTCAGCAAGGCAGGAGACGGTGGGCACAGGGAGCCCCCACCCCCACAGCCTGGCCCCCCAGCCCCGTAGAGATACACGAGAGGGGAGCATGATGTAAAAGCCAAAACCCCATAATCCAGGTAGGGTCTGTGGCCACCCAGACTAACCTCCCATGAAAGCCTTGGGGCTGAACGCACCCAGCAGGACTGACCCACGGCTGCAAAGATGGGCCAGTATCAGCCACCTGGCAACCCTGAGGGGCAGCCATAGCCTCTGGCTCTGGCTGCAAAGATGGCAAACTTCTCCCGCGCACACGCCTTTGTCCCAGCCACCACCGAGACCTCCCTGTCTGCCAGCGAGCGCTTGACCTCCAAAGGCTGTGGGTCCGTCCCGGACCCCGCCAGCTGTGCAACTTCAGGCTATGGGGGCAGGGAACCCCCACTCATGCCACCTCCCCTGGGCAGGACCCTCACCCCCCGACCTGGGAAAAGGTAAAGCTGGGCTCTAATCCCACCTGCCAAGCTCCCCTCTGGCCCCGAGAAGCTGCAAACCAGGGACACTTGCACGCGCTGCCCGCTCTGCCCTCTGCAAACCAGGGAGCTCGGCAGCCAAGCATCAGCCGTGGGCAGAGAAAACGCTGGCCTGGAAGAGGCCATTAGGTGCATTTGGTGCCTCGGTACAATCAGTGCTTTGGCAAAGGCAGCGGCCCCCGCCCCAAACATTACCTCCCCGTGTCGTCACTGCCACTTGTGCTCCGTCGGGTTTCGCCACAGTGCTGAAGCTGATCGCCGAGTTCTCTGCTGGCCTCGCACAAATGAGGCTGGAGACATTACGCTCCAGGTTCCTGCTATTTTCAGAGACCTTGGCTGCATGATTTATTCATAAAAAAGCCATTATTTATGCCAAAGAAAGAAGACAGAATGGGTTAGCTTTTTAAGTGCTTATAATGCAGCTGATGGTACCTTAGCCTGCCAGACGTCATTTATAATTGTAGGCTCCCTTCACCTCTTTTGTCCTAGTTTTTCTCCCCTTCCTCTCCACACAGAGGGTGCGAGCAAACTCGGTTAATTAGCAGAAGTTGACAGCTGTGGCAAGGGGAGAGCTCGTTGGAGGAGCGGGTTCTCAGGCACCCAGGTGAACAAAGCCCCCCCGCCTCCCAGCCTTGAGCTCCCAGCGCAGGTAGCCGAATGCAGCCGGAGTCGGGGGAGCATTCCCAGGGCTGGATGCAGACGTCCACCCAGCCGAACCCTGGGCACGGGCTCACTCAAAGCCCCCCTGTACTCTCTCCCCATCCCTCCCACGTCTCCCCGCTGCTTCCCTCCTCCAGGAGAGGCTGGCTGCTGTTTGAGTGTGCCTGGTAAGACTCCGGGCATCCCTGCAGCTAACACCAGCCTGCCAGGCCAGTGCCTGGCTGAGGGGCCCGGGAGGAACCTGAGAGGCGTGGGGCTCGCCTGCAGCTTGGCTGGGGCTCTGCCCTGCTCCACTCTCGCTATGGCTCACGGGGGCAAGAGACATTCTGAGGTGGGGGTTGGGCCCCATGTGAACCCCCTCCAGCAGAACAGCCGGGCTCCCAGCAGTACCCAGAGCTAGCAGAGTGTGGCAGGGTGGGGGCCTGTCACTGGGGCTGCCCACAGAAATCCCCACTGTTTGCTGCAGAGAGCTCCACGAGCCAGTGGTCTCCGGCATGTCTGTGACCCACCGTGCCTCCCTCCTCCAGCCTTCCCTTAGAGGAGCCCCTTTTCCCCTCACGTGCCTGCAGGCATCGCCGCCTCTGGCCTTCACGCCGCTGATGCTGTAGGGAAAGAGGCCATAGAATCATGGACCCCTAGGGCTGGAGGGGACCTCAGGAGGCCATCGGGTCCAGCCCCTGCCTGAACAGGATCAACCCCAGCTGGTCATCCCAGCTGGGACTTAAAAACCTCTAGGGATGGAGATTCCACCACCTGGCTCGGCAGCGCATTCCAGCGCGTCACCACCCTCCGGGGGAAATAGTTCGTCCTACTATTGAACCTACACCTGCCCCACTGTAACTTCAGCCCATCCCTCTTTGTTCTGCCATCTGGCACCACTGAGAACAGTCTCTCTCCATCCTCTTTCGAGCCCCCCTTCAGGAAGTTGAAGGCTGCTATCAAATGGTCCCTCAGTGTTCTCTTTTGCAAACTCAATAAGCCGAAATCCCTCAGCTGATCCTCACAGGTCATGTGCTCCAGCCCCCTAACCATTTTTGTTACTGGTGAAGTTACAAGCGCACCAGCTGATCCAGCCCAGCTCTCTCCAGCTAGTGTTCCAGCTGACAAAACTGACCTCTAACTCCCTCTCTTTGCTCCAGGCAGGCAGGACCCAGTGCTGGTACCTCGGGGACCCACGGCCACAGCCGGAAGCAATGCTCGCTTGTGTGAAAGAGCTGAGAAAGAGACAGAGCTGAACACTCACCGGCCCCAGGCCTGCTTGTCTCCTGCGAGGCTCCATCCTCACTTCGCAGCCAGAAATTTGCAACACCTCTGGGGCAGTCTTCCCCCCTGGAAGGGAGGGAGCGGAGCCTCTCCCGCATGCCAGAGACGACATCGAATAGTCCCAGGTGTTCCCAGTGCAGAGGGGCCCTGAGGGCTCCCTGGCCCAGCACATCTTTTGGGCCCACGTGGTGCAGAGATAGGAATAACCAGCACACGACAGCGTGAAGGCAACATGTGAACAGAAGAGGGTCAGAGAGCAGAGTCACACCCGGCCTTTCACCACAGCCTTCCATCCAGGCCCTGTGCTGCTACAGTCTGACATACAGGTGGGGAAACTGAGGCACGGAACATGGCAGTGACTTGACCAGGGCCACTCGGGACGCACATGGAGAGAGAGGCCTGGGACCCCAGACTCCTGATGGCCTTCCTCCGAGACGGGCCAGGAGCGTCTGCACAGGGCTGTGCTACCTGCAACGGCGTGCTGAGGTGCCTAGGAAAGTCCTAGCCTGGCTACTGTCAGGCCAGGCCAGTGCCTGTGGCAAGGGTGCTGCGAAGCAGCCTGGGAGTTTGTGTCCCGGTGGAGGTGAGAGTCACCCTCCCAGCCTCTTGTACTCTGGCTCCTGGTCCAAGCCTAGTTCAAGTATCAGAAAATCCCCCTTTAGAGCCACTGCTATGCCTGAGGTCCCTGAGCCCAAAGCAAAGGGAGAGACTCTCCCTGACTCTTGTTTTTTTTAAAACCTAAGATAAGTAAAAATGTGAGAGGGGGAACCAAGATGATGTAATCATCCGGGAGCCAGCCGAGAAGGCAAAGGCACAACTCTCCCTCTCACACACACACACAAATATCAACACCACATTTTAAAACCAATTAAATTCCTTTTCCAGAGAGAGCTCTTGCACCCACTCTGGGATACGCGGCTCTCTGCTTCCTTGGCGCGCTGTACGTGAATAATTAAAAGCTAAACATATGTTAAAATGCAAACAGTACGTGAGACTGGAGAGGGTTTCCCTCTTTAGTATTATCAAAACAAAAAGCAGTCAAGTAGCACTTTAAAGACTAGCAAAATAGCTTACTCTCTGTTACTATTCCTTGTTAGTATTATTTGCAGAAAACTCTCCTTCAGAAGTTACACCATTCCTCCTGAAACTCGCCCACTTCGAAGCCTTGTGCCAGTTCTGGGAGTGTCCAGGAAGGAGTTAAAGCCATTTGGCAGAGACTAACCCATTAGGCCTAATAATTATGAAGTTATAGAGGTACTCAGGTGACTGTTAATTTCACACATACTGTTCAGCTTGGTGGCTAATGAGAGCCTGAAGAACTCAAGTGCCTCATCTTTCTTGTTGAATGGTGACCTGCAATTAATGAGCTCCTGCACGAAAAGGCAGCATTTTGCACTTGGGGCTAATAAGATGGCTTTTGTGCAGCAGCATTGTGATACCAGGCGCTTCTGAATGAAGATGAAGAACTTTTCCTTTATTTATTTATGAGCGCCATGTAGGCAGAGACCACACACGCAGGGAAGTGGCCCGGGCGTGAGGCTTGGCACAGATTTAAGAGCACACTTACTCTGAGGCAACAGCAAGACTCTTCCGTCTCCTCTGCTCGCTAATAATGAGACTGAGATGGCAGAAAGACAATCTCAGAGCAACGGCCCATGGGGTGGGGGCCTGGTGGGGGGGGATGCGCACAGGTTCCCTTCCAAGAAAAGCAATGAAATAAACTGCGTCTCCCACTCCAGCAGAGCTTACTCCTTGCCTGGGCTTGCTGAGTTCTCTGCACCCGGGCAAGCAGCGAAGCAGCCCCCTCCAGACACAGAGGAGTAACACGCCTGTGCCCAGCGTGCAGCAAACCAGACCAGACTGAACCAGTCCAGACCAGACCAGACCAAACCAGACCAGACCGGACCACACCAGACCTGAGGCTGGAAGCGGCTGCATGATTCCCAAGCTGGCCAAAGTGCAGACACCATTTGGGTCTGTTACTAGAGCTGCCTGAGCGAGTGGAAAAGTGGATGAGACAGAGGCATAAGCCTGAACCCTGGGCTGCTGGACAGCCAGCAATCCAGCCAGGCTCTGGAGCTCCCAGAGCAGAGGGCTCAGCTGCCCTGGGCTCTCACTGGGGTAACTCATAAAGGGCAGGGGGGCAGAGCAGGTGGGAAGCCCAGTAAGTCCCCATGGTCATCAATGGAAAGGGCCCATCGACCTACCTAGGCCAGCAGAGACCTCAGTGATTCCCTTCATCCCTGCGTCAGAGCGATTATGTATTTAACATGTGTTACTGCTCCTGTCTGAAATCAAGTTCACCTTACGTGGGTTCACCTGTACACCTGGGCTTCAGCTTTGGTTACATAAGACCACAAGCCTTGGCCACAAAGTTCACAAGCCACTCCAGGTACAGAGTGAGCACTCTCCCAGACAAAGGCGTGTGAGGTTTTCAGCAGTTGAGAACCACAGGTGTGCCACCCCTAGGAGTTTTACCAGAGTCAGTTGCAGTAAAGCAGATCAGTACATGGCTGGGGATTGTCCCCCGGTTTGCAGGTCTCTGGGTCTGTCCAAGCAGGAGTTGGGCTGCTTCCCTGGCCATTTCCCTTGGGGGCAGGCCTGTTCACGTGTCCCGGTGGTGTTGGTGTCCAGTGATGTGTTCTATGTAGATGTCTCTGGACCATATGATGACATCAGACACCATGAACTGCCTCATGGGACGAGCCTAGCACGGACTCTGGGTGGGTCTGCGCCAGAGCAGGCGGTCTGGAACAGTTTGCACACTGGGGGTGCTGAGAACCACTGAAACAAGCCACAAGCCCCCTGGCAGATGGTAGCCAGAGGTGCAGCAGCGTCCAGCACCCACTGGCTGACTCCACAGCACAGCCACAAGCAGAAGGCCTGTGCAGTGCAGTGTGGATGTGTTAGTGTGGCTCAGGCTGGGCCCTGCACTGCGGTGCAGTGTGAGCACTTGACACAGGCTTGGGAACACCGAGCTCCTCAGCCTGGCCCAGGTTCACAGCACAGCATGACCCCCCTCTGCCCTCAGCTCCCCGGCTGTAAAACCAGCCCTGGTCAGGGGGTCGGCAGGAGACAGACGTGACCCAGGCACCTGCCGGCTGTGGGTCACTGTCCCATGCAGGGACTCCTAGACCGCTTATGGAGAGAAAGAGCGAGTCTCTGCTACTGCTGGGGCCAGGAGCCAGCTGGCGTGTGACTCCTAGGAGAGCACAGGGTGTTAGCCCCTCAGGTTGAGGGTTCAGTCCCTCCTGCCAGCAGCCTGTGTTTGTCAGCCTTAGACATGCCTGGGCACTGGCTGCCTTGCAGGCACTGCGGTAATGGGCCGTCTGAGCCCCACAAATGCACCCTGAGAGACCATCCAGTTCCGCCTGAAGTCAGTGAGTGTCTTCAGAGCTCCTCCGTCAGCTGCACGGCACAAGACGCAGCCGGCACTCGAGCCTGGGAGCTCGTGCAGGGCGAGAGGGGTGTCGCGTCAGGCCGGTCACGGGGAAGTTGTGCGGTGAGAGGGCCATGCATCTTGTCAGGAGCTGGCGTGCAGCGCCCCAGGGTTCTCTTCTGCAGTGGGGCCTTCTGCCACGGGAAGTCAAGGGGCGGCCCTGCGAAGATGCCGTTGTGAGGATGGGAAGGAGGAGGATGTCTCTGTGGCTGCGCGTGGTGCCTGGCTTCCCGCAGAGCAGTGATGGCATCGGACAAGCGCAGTGGGAGGGAGAGGAGGTGCCTGAGACAGCAGCTACTTCGGACCCCCTGGACTGGCATTGGGCTCAACCGTGTCTTGAGCCGCCGTGGCCCAGCTGCAGCACTGAAAGTGCTCGAGCTCAGCCAGTCCGACCCCACGCTGGGGGCTACAGCACAAACTCCTCTTTGTGCCCCCCCCGGCTCTCCAGGGACTGCTGTGTCCCCCTCGCCGTGGCACCTGGGTGCCTCAGTGAACGGGTCGCCATGTTCCTCCAGGGGCACTGCAGTGACACCCACTGAAGGGTGAGACGCTGAGGCACCAGAACAGGTGCCTGAATTCACAGAGGGAGCTTACAGCAGACCAAGGCCTGCCCCCAGCTCTTCTGCACCCACAGCCAGCACGTTAACCACTAGGCCATGCAGCCCTGGGATTCCATAGCCACAGTCCATGGAAACAGGGAACCAGATTTGCCAATGGTCATCTGCTCAGCCACAACGGAAGCTTCCCAGATCTGCTCTGTAACCTCCGTCCTGGCCAGAGATGGAGCCCTCAGTGTGACTAGCCTCAGGGAAACCCTGCTTCCCATGAGACCTGCACTCAGACCTCGCTTCTCGTTAGGACATTACCCAATAAAGCTATGAATGGACCTTCCAGACACACCTCAGTGTCACTATGGACTGAGCAGACGTGCACATGCCCATGGTGATGTCACTGGCTGCATACATGTATTCTTTACCATGGCCCTCTTGCGCCCCACTTACACCCCCCGCCTGACGATCCCCCCCAAGGAAAACAGCATCGAACCAATGGCCGAGTTCTTCAGAGGAACATCCAGCCCTGTAAGCAAAGCCAGGCCAAGCGAGGTTCCTCTTTAGCCTAACTTGACCCCCACGTTACCAAGCAAGAGGAAGACCAAGGACAGGGTAAGCCCACTACTCAGTGAAGAGGGAGAAACAATATCAGGAAACTTGGGAATGGCAGAGGTGCTTAATGACTTCTTTGTTTTGATCTTCACCAAGAAGGCTGATGCAGAAATGCCTCACACAGTGAACGCTAGTAGGAAGCGGGTAGGGTAGAGGATAAAATACATAAAGAACAAGTGAAACACTACTTAGGAAAAGTAGATGTCTTCAAGTCACTAGGGCCCGATGAAATGCATCTTAGAATACTTAAGGAGCTGATAGAGGAAGTTTCTGAGCCTTAAACTAACATCTTTGAAAAGTCCTGGAAGTAGGGAGAGATTCCAGAAGACTGGAGAAGGGCAAATACAGTGACCATCTATAAAAAGGGGGGGAAGAAAACAACTCAGGAAACTACAGACCAGTCAGTTTAACTTCTGTGTTGGAAAGATAATGGAGCATTAAGGAATTCATCTGCAAACAGCTGGATGAAAATAAAGTGATAGGAAACAGCCAGCATGGATGTGTAGAGAATAAATCATTCCAGACCAATCTGATACCTTTTTTTGACAGGGTAACACCTACATTTTTTTTAACCAACTTTGCGGGGTAACAAGTCTTGTGGATAAGGGAGAGGCAGTGGATGTGGTGTACCTAGACTTTAGTAAGGCATTTGACACGGTCTTGCATGATCTCCTTATCAAAAAATGAAGCAAATACAACTTAGGTGGAGCCACTATAAGGTGGGTGCATAACTGGCTGGAGAGCCATTCTAAGAGAGTAGTTATTAATGGTGCGCAGTCACGCTGGAAGGGCATAACACATGGGGTTCCACAGGGATCTGTTCTGGGACTGGTTCTATTCAATATCTTCATCAACGATATAGATATTGGCATAGACAGTACGCTTATTAAGTTTGCAGTTGACACCTAGGTTGGAGGCGTTGCAACTGCTTTGGAGGAGAGGCTCATAACTCAGAATTATGTGAACAAACTGGAGAAACAGTCTGAGGTAAAGAGGATGAAGTTTAATAAGGATAAACGCAAAGTGCTCCACTTAGGAAGAAACAATCAGCTTCATACATATAGAATGGGAAGCAACTGTCTAGGAAGGAGTACTGCAGAAAGGGACTTAGGGGTCATAGTGGACAACAAGCTAAATACGAGTGTGATGCTGTTGCCAAAAAAGCAAACGTGATTCTGGGATGCATTAACAGGGGTGTTGTGAGCAAGACACAAGAAGCTCTACCCTGCGCTCACTAGGCCTCAGCTGGAGCATTGTGTCCAGTTCTGGGCACCACATTTCACAAAAGATGTGGAGAAATTGGAGAAGGTCCAGAGAAGAGCAACAAGAATGATTAACGGTCCAGAGAAGATGAGCTCTGAGGGAAGACTGAAAGAGCTGGGCTTGTTTAGTTTAGAAAAGAGAAGATTTAGAGGGGACATGATAGCGGTTTTCAAGTACATAAAAGAGGGTTACAAGGAGGAGGGAAAAAAATTGTTCTTGTTGGCCTCTGAGGATAGAAGAAGGAGCAATGGGCTTAAATGGCAGCAAGGGAGGTTTACGTTAGACATTAGGAAAAAGCTTCGTAACTCAGGGTGGTTAAACACTGGAATAAGTTACCTAGGGAGGTTGTGGAATCTCCATCCCTGAAGATATTTAAGAGTAGGTTATGCAGGCACCAATCGGGATGATGTAGATGGTGTTTCGTCCTGCCAAGAGGGCAGGAGACCGGACTCGATGACCTCTTGAGGTCCCTTCCAGTTCTCGTGTTCTGTGACTCTGTGATTCTATCACTGCCTTTCCTACCGACGCTGCCTCCCATAGTCTCTTGTGCTCCCTCAACATGGAGAGGAGGAAAATGTACGTGTCACGTGCCCACCAGCGCGCTGCAGGCAGCACCATAACTGGCCTCAGAAGCAGCAGCTCAGCTCATGGGGTCTGCGCTGCAGGGCCATAAAGCTGCAGTGTGGACCTTTGGGCTTGGGCTTGTGCCCAGGCTGTGGGACTCTCCCTGTGGGAGCTGCGCGGGCCCCAGCCACACCTGGAGGTCTACGCTACAATTTGCAGCCCGGCTGCCCGAGCCCAGGTCAGCTGACGTGGGCCGCTGCAGTAGAGAGATGTCAAGCAGCCTCCAGGCAAACAGCACATCACCCAGACCCTGAGGCCCTGGGGCTGCACAGACACCTAACCGACGCGGGCACCGACATGGAGGAGGTCTCTTGCCTTCCTGCTGGGCTAAGCAAATGAGTTGGTGGCGTCTCACCCCGGGTCCAGTTGCCGAGTGGCCACAGCAAAGCCGCTATCACCGTGTGTGCTGCGGGGTACTTCTGCGGCCATTTCAGCCAGGTGGAGAGGGCCTGGAGGCGCTGGGACCTCTCTTGCCGAGAGCGGCGCTCTCCCGTCTGGGGGTGTATGGGCAGGAGAAGGGACTGGAGAGTGTGCAGGGCCCAGCCCTGCTTTACCTGTAACTTGAACAGTGTTATGGGCCCAGCTCCTTTCACTTCCCCCTGCCCCTACCCGCCCCGCCCTCAACACAGCGCGTTACTGGTCACCAAACAGCCCGGGGTTTCCTGCTAAAGTGGAGCGAGGAGGAAAGGGAACTCCACAGACCTCCCTTGGTGAGCACTCCGGGGCTAGGGCCCAAGTCCCGACGCGGCGAGCAGAGTGCGTTACCTCTGCAGGTCGCCTTCTCCGAGAGCAACGTGGAGATGGAGACGCCCGGGGCGTGAGGCCTCATCCCTGACGGACATCCCCTGACCAGCCATGGCAGGGTGGTGAGGTGGCCCCTTTGGAACGAGAGGCAGACAGGATGATTGCCAAGCTGGAAACAGGGGGCGTGTCTGCGTGTGACCGTGGGGAAGGGCTGTGGCGGCACCGAGCTCTGGAAATAGTTCCCTTGCGAGCTCCCTCGGAGGAGAGAAGAAAACGCAGGGCCAGGCACTGGGCAGACCAGCCCAGGAGCCCCGTCTGCTGGGGAATGCAATGGCCAGCGGGAAGCCAGCTAGGTGTGGCAAAGTGCAGCTGCCCAGTGGGGCTGCAGGCCCTCTCTGAGAACACAGTCGAGGAAGCTCAGCGGGGAGCGTGGGCAGCAGAGCTGGGAGAGATGCGCTCGCACCCTGGTTCTGCCCCAGCCCTGCTGCCTGACCCTGGGCAAGCCACTTCCCTCCCACTGCTTCCAGGCTGCGTGTGCTTCTCCCGTGAGTTCCTGGGACCGCGGCTGCCCCTCTGAAGGTGTTTGCTGCACCGCGCTCACGACAGCTGGCAAAGCAGACGCAGTCCCTGAAAACACAAACGCCCCCCGAAAGACGAAGGGACTTGCCCAAGGGCCCAGGGCAGCCAGGCAGGAAAAACACGTGCCCTTCTGGGTGCTGCATAGGCCTGGGGCTGGCTGGCTGCACAAGGCAGAATCGTACCGATAGAGACACAGTCCTGGCTCCCAGTGCCCTGCGCCGACCCCTGCGCTTTGAGTGACCCAGAAGCTGCACTCCACACCCCAATGACATGCCAAGTGCGTTACATTCGCTCACAGAGCAGGGAAGTGCCTCACCTAATGTCACGCAGCAGCAGAGCCTAGACTAGGCCCTGCCCCCTGCCCCCAGCGCCTCTCTGTTGTGCCTGCGAGAACGTTAGCTGCCTGACCGCATTGCGTGCAGTTTGTCTGTGTAGCTGCAGGTTGGATCCAGGTGTTTAGAATCCAGGGATGTACACGGGGTTTGTTGTGAACTGAAACTTTCGGCTGTGCATTGTGGTGGGCGATGCACCAGCAAAAGGCAACCTCAGAACCATTACTGTGTAGCTACACTGCGTTTCACCTTCCCGCAGTGTACGTGTGCCCTCATTAATAGCCGATCTCTGGGGCCAGACCCTCAGCTCAGGCCCTGGAGTCAGTGGGGGCCTCGCCACTGACTGCCAGGGAATCTGAACCAGTCCCTGGGACACGTTTCTGTGGGTTCATCTTGGGACTGTGGGGTCGGGCGCCGGAGGGTTACCTGCCAAAGCCCAACGGCCTATAAGGAACGTTCAGCAAATGCAAATGGCAGAAGTACAACGTTGCTCGCCTCCGGCAGATGAGCTGCCGAAGCAGGGGAACTCCAGCCTAGTTATGGCGATAGTACCATGAAAAGCAGCTGAAGACGTGTCATAGGTGCAGCGGGTGAGGCGGAGGGGAACGTTAGCACCCCAGGCTTGATGTGCGTCCTTTGGATAGAGGGTTTTCAGTTCAGTTCATTGGCTCTCAGCACCCCAGCTATACCAAGTGTTCCCCCAGCCCCGCAATCGCCCCAGGAAAAGTCCACCTCCTGGCCTAGGGGTTCTGCTCCAATTAGCTTCTCTTTCAAGCACTTCCTTGAAGTGTTCCTCTGGCCAGGGGTAAAATACCCCCGGGTGTGCGCTGCAGGGAAACCCCTGAGCGGCGCAGGATCATTTCTCTCTAACTCTGCTGCACAAAGCAGCCTGACAGCGAAGCCCTGAGCAGAGCTGTGCCAATCTTCCACATGGAGGACGGCGCGTGCTTGCTGCTCACTGGAAACCTTAGCCCAGCCTGGCATGAGCGTCTCCATCTCCCCAACGGGCAGCGTGCCTGAGCGTGCTAACAGCCAGGGAACAAGCTGCAGATGCCTGGGAGAGGCGTGCTGCACAGGCGGGTGTAGGGCATCTGTTTTAATGGCAAAGCTTAGTACAGGCAGAAATGTGTCATTTCCATCTCTCTCCCATTAGCCAAGTCCCCAGTGGGGCTCTCATAAATCCCAGCCCTGCGCTGGCTGGGGAGAGCAGAGAGGCTCCTGCGAAGTCCAGTGCCAGCTACGGCTGCAGCCAGACCTGAACCCGCAGGGGTGCGCCACCGTGGCAAATGTGTGCTAGCAGCTCCCAGTTCACTCCTGCAGACAGCCCCAGGAGCTAGCTCCATTTCCCTGGCTCCTGCCCAAGCAGGTGCACCTCTGAGCCATTATATGGGGTCACTGCCATGTGCACAGTGAACCTCCTCCCCAGCAGTCTTCCCCCCGGCGGCAGCTGTGTGGGGCAGCTGCAGGCTGTGAGCCGGGCGTGTGCGTGTGTGGGTCTTAGACCGGTTGCTCTCAATGCATGAGAGCCACGCCAAGGAACCAGGCTGTTCTCTGGACAATGCTGACAGGGAGGGAACCAGGTAGCCCGCTGGGCTTTGGCTCCTTCCTTGGGGCTGCTGTAAGGCAGGTGTGATGAAAAGCATCTGGGCAGGACGGGAGTGGGAGGCCACCGGGGACCAGAGGCTGCTGTCCTGACACCAGCTGGACTCAGGCCTGCTCCACCCTCTGCCGGGTGACCCAACCCAGCTGCTGCAGCCACCCAGCTCCTGCTGCACAGCCTGACCCGGTGGAAGGAACAGGCAGCCCTGGGAGCACTTCCTGCAGCACAGGCGACCTGGGGCACTCGCTGCCAGGGCTGCTGTGAAGGTCAAAAATATAATGGCTTCAAAAAAGAGGTGGGGGGGAGTTCCGGGAGGGGGAGACCTCAGGGGCTGTGAGCCAAGGCGGTCAGGGACATAACCTCTGCGCTGGGGTCTCGAGGTCTCTGACTGATAGGGGCTGGGACTGGACGATCATGGGTATTTGCCCTTTTCTGCTCATTGCTAACGCTCCAGGCCCTGGCCAATGGCGGAAGACAGGTTGTGTGGCTAGACAGACCAGTGGGCTGAGCTAGTGCGGCCAAAAGAAAGAGAGAGCGTCTGTGTGTGTGTGTGTGCGTGCGCGTGGTGTGCAGGACAAACCCATCCCAAGGCCCTTTCTCCCTGTCCCAGCCCAAGAGCAGAGAGTTCTTCTGGCATCTTGCACCAGGGCTGCCAACCATCAGTAAATTTACAGACAGTCTGTAAAAAATTAGCCGAAATTGGACATGTCCGCAAAGTTGGTTAAAAAAAATGTAGGCGTCTGTAAATTTCATAGAAGTGCAATAAAATTTGGAAAAAAAATAGCAATTAAATGTCTTCTGTGCTGCTTCAGCCATTTTACTGCGGAGCCGCGGAAATCAGACATTTTAGTTGTTTATTTAGCTCATGGCTGAGGTGATGTTACGTGAATCACATGACCCACGTGATAGTATCACCTATATTACCCTGCCGAGTTAACATCAGCACATTGGCAACATGACTAACTGAAAGGAAGTGAGTTAAACAGCATATTGTGCTTGTGGTGTATGATGGCAACGGTGACTTTTCACTTTGGGCCATTTATGTCGTCTTAATATAGTAGAAAAATTCTGTCCATAAACAATGTTGTCCATCTGTAAATTTTTCCCATTTTTGTCCCTAAATGAAATTTCTGTGAGTTGGCCTGTGTCCCCTTCCCCGGCCCGCTGGCATTCGGCCCAGGGCAGTCCCTGCCTTAGCTCTGACAGAGAACAACACAACGATTGGAAAGGGAACAGTCATTTTGACCACTTGTCCCATAAGAGTTTTCTCTTTTGAGTGAAAACTGGAGATAAAACACTTCTGGCTTTCCCGACGGTTTTGGTTACACAGGAATTGGCTTTACACATATAGGCCGTGTCTACACGTGCCCCAAACTTCAAAATGGCCATGCAAATGGCCATTTCGAAGTTTACTAATGAAGCGCTGAAATGCATATTCAGCGCTTCATTAGCATGCGGGCGGCAGCAGCGCTTCGAAATTGACGCGGCTCGCCGCCGCGCGCCTCGTCCCGACAGGGCTCCTTTTCGAAAGGACCCCGCCTACTTCGAAGTCCCCTTATTCCCATGAGCTCATAGGACTAAGGGGACTTCGAAGTAGGCGGGTTCCTTCCGAAAAAGAGCCCCGTCTGGACGAGACGTGTGGCGGCAAGGAGCGGCAATTTCGAAGCGCGGCTGCCGCCCGCATGCTAATGAGGCGCTGAATATGCATTTCAGCGCTTCATTAGTAAACTTCGAAATGGCCATTTGTGTGGCCATTTCGAAGTTTGGGGCACATGTAGACGTAGCCATACACACAAAGGCGTGTACGCATGTGTACACACACACCCACACAGAGGCGGACACACACAGAGGCGAGTGCATGCGTGTGCACACACACACACACGCACAGAGATGGACACACACACACACACACACAACCCTCCTTTATTTTATTGAAAAGAAAAACGAAAACTTTGGAGCAAAATTTGAAAAGCATATTTTGCTAAAAAATCCATTTTCCCCGGCTGCCTTCGTTTGGTCGTCAGTGTTGCCCAGCTCCGCACTATGTCTATTAAGGCCACTGGTTCAGAAATCTGAGTTTATGCAAATGACATAGTGCATCATTTGCATATTTTACGAACTTGCATTTTACTTGTTTTAGAGTCTATGCCCCTCATTAGGGCATCACTCCCTGGCTTCCCCGAGATCCCGCCCTGCTCCCCAGGCTCCCTTCTCTGGCTGGTCCCTGTCCTCCTCCAGCCCCAGCCTGGCCCCCACACTGTGCTCCCTCACGTTGGCACCCAGCCCTCCGAGGCTACGTCTACACGTGAAGCCTACATTGAAGTAGCCTATTTCGATGTGGCGACATCGAAATAGGCTATTTCGATGAATAACGTCTACACGTCCTCCAGGGCTGGCAACGTCGATGTTCAACTTCGACGTTGCGCAGCACCACATCGAAATAGGCGCAGCGAGGGAACGTCTACACGCCACAGTAGCACACATCGAAATAAGGGTGCCAGGCACAGCTGCAGACAGGGTCACAGGGCGGACTCAACAGCAAGCCGCTCCCTTAAAGGGCCCCTCCCAGACACACTTGCACTAAACAGCACAAGATACACAGAGCTGACAACGAGTTGCAGACCCTGTGCCTGCAGCATGGATCTCCCGCTGCAGCAGCAGGAGCCAGAAGCCCTGGGCTAAGGGCTGCTGCACACGGTGACCATAGAGCCCCGCACGGGCTGGAGAGACAGCGTCTCTCAACCCCCCAGCTGATGGCTGCCATGGAGGACCCCACAATTTCGACGTTGCGGGACTCGGATCGTCTACACGGTCCCTAAGTAGGGCGCTATTCCTATCCCCTCATGGGGTTAGTGACTTCGACGTCTCGCCGCCTAACGTCGAAGTTAACTTCGAAATAGCGCCCGACGCGTGTAGCCGCGACGGGCGCTATTTCGATGTTAGTGCCGCTACTTCGAAGTAGCATGCATGTGTAGACACAGCTCGAGAGACCCACTCCGGAGCCAGCGCAAGTGAGGCAGAGAGAGCCCGGGAGGTCTCTGGCCGATTTGGGGATGATCACCACTGGCAGCTGTGTCAACGGGAGTTAGGCACCTAACTGCTGCTTGTGCCCTTCAATAGCCCCCTTGGAACTTGGAGACGCCCCCCAGCAGCTGCCTGGCACCTGCCTGGGCACAGAGGAGGCAGGAGCAGCTGCGTGGGGGGAGACCTGGCTATGGGCTGGCAGAGCGGAGTCTGGCTGCCAGGCTGGGTGCCCAGTGGGAGCCTACCCCAGTGTGGCATCACTTGGGTCAGAGAAGCATGTGGAGCTGCTCCAGCAGCTCTTGGCCTGCCGCCCTCTCTTGCTCTGCTCGGGCCTCACTGCAGCGCTCAGGCCAGGGCTGATGGGTGGGGAAGGCATTGTAAATGCCTGTCAAAGCACGCCAGTGGGAGGGAACCAGCCTCTGCTCTCCTTGTGCCCCTCCAGGGACTGCTCCCTGCCAGTGCCCCCGGGCAGGCAGCGGAGTCAGGGCCCCCCGCACGATGCTGGTGGCAGGGGCACTGTGCTTGGCCACAGCCCCCCTGGGGCAGCTCTGCCCCACCCTTCCCTGCAGGCCATGGCCACTAGCCACGAGTGAGCATTCTGCGAGCCACGGCGGATCAGCATGGAAGGCCCACAGCCAACCTCCCCAGAGAGCTGGGGCACTGGGGCCCAGAGCCTCGCCTCGCAGACCCCTCAGAGTGGAGAGGTGAGCTGGGCTCTGGCCTGGCCTGTCTCCGCTGCCCTTGGCTGTACAGTGCAAAGGGCACACGCTGGTATGAGGCCTGGGCTCCCCCGCCCCACCATTGGCATGGCGTGTGGGGGGCGGCTGCGCTATTCGGAGGCGGTGGCTGGCCCAGGCTCGTGCCGTCCCTCGACCCTACGCCAGAGGCACGAATGGAGCGTAGCCTCACAGGGCGAAGGAAGGAATATAAAACAGAGCAGAAATTGCTCCCAGGTGCCCTGTGCTGAACTCTGCCGGAGGTTTTCCCCTGCCAGTGCCCCATGGATTCCACGTGCCTCCAGCCCCTCGGGTCACTGCAGGCCAGCAGGTGCAGAGCGGCGTCACAGCCTTATAACTGGGGATGAGAAGGCCCCATGCTGACAGCAGCAAGGCCAGCAGACTCAACAGCCTGGGGCTAGAGGTGCAGCATCGGCCTGGGCACCGCACGTTGGGAGCAGCCTCGGCGGAAGGGAGGGATCGTGGGAGAGCGTCTGGCTGGCAGGGGCTGAACCGCACTCCCTATACGATGCTCAACTGGAGCATCACCAGCCTGTGCTGCAGGGCGCAGGGCAGTGCTGAGTGGCTGGCCCGAGAAGAGCCACCAGCTGCCAATTCTGGCGGTTACAGATGCTGTCTGTGTGTAGCATGGGGGCGTGGGGCAGGAGTGAGGGCTGCTGCCCCGGAGCCCGCCCCTCCTGCATGTCTCTCTGCTGTGCAATGGGACTACAGCCCCTTTGGCAGTAACGGTCCCTGCCCCTCCTCGCCACGGCGCCAGTTAATAACCTGAGGCAGCGATGGGGTGACCGGGAGTCACCGGCTGGCCCCCAGGCTCATCAGCATGACAAACCCCCTCCGTTTTACATCTGACCCCTAACGGTTAAGCCCTCGCCACCCACCTCGCGCCATCGCTCTGTCCTGCGTGCCTCCCGCTGCTGGGCCCGGACTTGCCACCTATTCCCAGGGGCAGCCCTGGCTCCAGAGCCGCTTGCTGGCAGGTGCATGGTGGTACTTGGGAACTGGGAGCGAGGGGCGCTGGGGGCCCCTCCACCCAGCTGTGCCCTGTGGCAGACACAGGGAGGGCGGTATCAGGCTCCCAGGCCAGGGCTGATGGACGGGGGAGGCATTGTAAGTGACTATCAAAGCATGCCTGGTATGCGAGAAGCAGACACCAATTAGTGGTGCCTTTTTAAAGGCTGCCTTGTTAAGAGGGGAATAAGGGAAAGAACGAAATTAGCCAGAAAACATGGAGCTATTTAACCTTAATTAGAGGGAAGGTGTGGGCTTTGTGAAAAGGCCATTTCTGAAAGGGATTTGTCTCCCGGGGTACAAAGAGCCCCTGCCTGCTTGTTAGGGTGTGTGAGACTGGGCAGGAGACGAACTTGTAGAAATGCCTTTTATGCCACTTGAATGTGTGGCTTGCTTATTAGCGGCTGCCATGGTGGCTGGCGGAGAGGAGGGGAGCGGGCAGCCTTGCCAACTGGCGATAAATTTCATGAACATCATAAATGTAAGTGCTTTCTGGAGAGCTGTACAGATTGCACATAAAAGTCCCCTTCTGTCCCTGTAAACGCAGAGGGCTTTCTCGGCGACTTAGCTGCTGTAGATAGCGCTTCACGCTGAGCGAGGATGAAGAAAGGCTGCAAATCCTCAGCTACAAAGTCGCAGCCACCCAGGGAGGTCTCCAGTGGCTCTCGGCTCCTCCGAACCCGCCCCCACCACCCCGGCTACCGCAAGGGTTGGTAAGGGATGGATGAAGGCAGGGCCGCAGCTCAGCAGCAGGGACTGCACCGGCTGGGGCGCTGGAGTCAGCTGTCTCGGCGAGGGTCCCTGTGCCCAGCCCTGCTTGGAGTTCTTGGGAGGGGAACATGGCACGCGGTGAGCCAGGACAGGCTGCTCTAGCCCAGCCGCTGTAAGGGTCGGAGCAAACAGTGTGCAGGCCTGGCCAGGACACATGCAGCAGAGGAAGCCATGATGGGGGCAGTCAGGTGAGGGTTACCCCATGGCAGGGCTGGCTCCACTCGTTTGGGTGTCAGCAGATTTAAATGGCCGGCTGGGACCCTCGCCCGGGCTTGGGACGTTCCCACGCAATAGCAGCTGCTGCTGTTTCTGTTTTCCACTTCCCTGCAGAGATGAGCAGCTCCCCGTCCCCTGCTGGGTGAGCGTCACTTGAGGCAGTGTGACCCAGCGGGTAGGGCGCCGAACTAAGAGGTAGCAGGCCTGAGCTGTGACCTGGGCTCTGCCACAGACCGGCTGGGCGCTCGTCCCCTCCAAGTGCGCCTCCCCTGCCACCCTCCATCTGCTCCAGCGAGGGGGAGACTAGCCGGGTACACAGCCCTACCCCCAGGGCTACTCAGGCGCGCACCCTGGCCAGTGCGGAGCTGCACCTGGGCGGCTGTGGGAGCTTGTGCCACTGTGTGACAATGGCCAGGGCCACAGAGACCGTCCCTGTCTCTGCCCTGGACCCAGGACATTATGGAACGAGGAAAACAGCGGGGCGGGGTGGGGTGAAAGCTGCTCCCCCCCGGCTCCACCGCGCTAGAGGTGCTGCCGGGCGTTCCCCCGGCCCTCTGCGCACATGGCTCCCCGCTACGGCTGGAAGGAAACGGGCCCTTCTCCAGGCAGCGCTGGCTCCTGCTGCCTGTCCGCCTCCATGGGCGCCGGGCCAGTTCCACCGCAGCCGCCACCACTGCCTTTACCTGGGGGCCCCACAGAGCCCAGGGACCATCGGCTGATGGGTGGTGGAGGCATTGCACGGCGGGAGCGTTACAGCCACTGGGCGGGACGCTCTGCTCCCACCACATGAGCCTGGCGCCCGCGTGCAAAGGCTTCAGACAGCACATGGCGACTAATTCTCTGTGACCGGCACCCTGGGCCGGGACTGGGAAGGGGGATCTGAACTCGCAGCTGCACAGCGCGACATTTCCTGGGCTCATGCATTGGCCAGCTGCACAGGAAGTCGGGAATCTCCATCCCCTGGACACGTTCAGTGAGATGCAACTGACTCCGGGGGCCTGTTCCTGCCACTGCACACCTGGGGTGAGGGAGGAGTCTGCTGCCAGTGGCTCCCAGCCAAGACCAGCCTAACCGACCCGACCCACCTTGCTGGGCTGTGGCCCAGGGACCAGTTCAATTCACTGCCCAGTATCCGAGCCTCAGGGTGAGACAAGCCTAGCAGTGCTCATTCAGCTGGGCTGTGTCTGGCCTCCAGACGGGTGACACCACATGTACCCATAGCGCTGGGTGAGTGAGGTCAGCGTGTGCCCTAGGTGGCTTCTCATGGGGATGTTTGCCTCCTCCCCTAGCATCTCTGTTGGCTGGTCAGGGTCCAGTTTCTCCAGACTCCAGCCCTGCTCGGCTTGTTCTTCTCACACGGAGCTTGAGCAAACGCAGGCTTGTCAAGTTGTGATGGAGTGGGGGATACCTCTGTGTGTGTGTGTGGCTCACAGAGGGTGTGGGGCTCCTGCTGAGGGTAACCCTGACGACCAGGTAACACCTTTGTACGGCAGACAAAGGAGGAGGTGGAGCCTGAGGGGTTTGAATTGGAACTGGGAGTTGGAAGCAGTTAGTCTGGGCTGGGAGAGAGAGAGAGACAAAGGAGGGGGCCAGGCCCCAGCTCTGAGGGCCCCTCGGGGCCTCCTCTCCCCAACATGGATGGGACTGGCTGTCTCTGCCGGCTGTACTGACTCCTCTGTATGATGCTGTGGCCTGTCGGCTAATAAACCTGCTGTTTTCCTGCTGAGTGAGAGTCACTCCTGCCTGCGGACAGGGTGCAGAGCTTGGGGGACCCCAGAACCCCATCACACTGGTGTCAGAAGTGGGATGTTCTGCACCCCGAGGATGGAGCATCCAGAAGTAAGTGACTGGGGCCCCGGAAGAAGTGGGGCCTGCGAGACCCAGGTGTGCTGAAGGGCAGTGAGGTGCAGTTCCCCAAGGCGGAGGGGCCTGCGGCCAAACCCAAGCAACTGCGGTTGTGGTCCTCGAGAGGGGGTGTCACACCCAAGGAGGGGTTACTCCTGGGAATCTGTTGGAGTTGGTCCCAGAAGGTGGAGGGGCCGAGAGCCCAAGCCCCAGGAACAAGTGACCCCTGAGGAGGCTGACGCTGAATGAGTTCTTCCCAAGACAGGGTGCTCATGGTCCCTGACAGCGGGTGTCACACTGAAGAAGGGGTTCCTCTGAGAGTCTGTTGGAGTCGGTCCCAGAGGGCAGAGGGGCCTACGGCCTAACCCCCAGGGAGCTTGTGACCCGCAAGGAGCCTGGCACACTGAAGGGATTCTTCCAGAAATCGTGGGGTGCAGAGGGCATCAGCCTGACAGCCTGCAACCACGCTCAGCAACTCCGCTGTGAAGTGGCAGTACCTGGAAACCGAATCGAGATTAAAGAAGCTGGACAAGGCAGCGTGGATGTGCAGTGGCAGAGCTGAGGGTTAAGGAAAATCCTGCAGAGGTGAGCCCAGATCGGGGCAGGGAACCCTGGACTGCATGGAGCTCTGAACCGAGTGGCCTGCCACAGCTCAAGGAGGGAAGGAGCGATTCCAACCCATCATCTACTAGTGGCCAAGACAGACCTGCGACGTGTTTTCCAGGCCTGGGCCGAGGAAGGTGCCTGTGTGTCTGTGCAGGAAAGCAGCTGATCCACTGGGAATGGCAAGTTGTCTGTGAGAGAAGCTGCTCCACCTTCTGTGTGTGTGTGGAGACCAGCCGGGGGGCTGGGACAAAGGAGAGAGTGTCTCCCATTGTCTGTCTGTGTTGAACAGCAGCAGCAGCCTGGGAAGAGAGCAGAGCCTGCATTTGGAAAAGGTGCCAATGAGGAAACTAGCCCATTGTCTGAGGAAGATTCCCCAGCCTGGCGTGGCTGGAGAAGGAACAACCAGGAAAGAGCATTCCAGGTGTGTCTCTGAATCCAGCCATGGGGGCTGGAGCAGAGGGAATGGCTCTGGGATGGGCAGTGGTGTCCCTGCTAAGGACACTGGTCCTTGGTGCAAGAAAAGTGCTTCTGCTTCTGGGGAAGTGAATCCTTTGCCTGAGCCTGTGGGGGCTCGAGATGGAGCCAAGATCCCAGAGCTGGATCTGAGGGCAGCTGAAGCCCAGATGGGAAGTGGGCCTGCCTCTGTGTCTCTCAGGGGGGATAATGCTTTAACTTGGTCTAATCCAGTTAGTATCATCAGGGAATCCCAGAGACCAGACGATTCTGGTACTTGTTCTTTGCCTGATGCTGAGGTGTTACTGGAAGGGGGTGAGAGGACTCTGTCCTACCAGAGTCATCCTCTCGCCAGGACACAAGAACAGACGGGCAATGGAGTTATGCTGAGCGATGAAGATAAAGGAGCTGGTAGCAGAAGGGAGGAAAGGGACCCTGACCTTCTGTCCAGTGGTACTGGCTGTCTGCCTGGAGGCGGATTACGTGGGAATCTGCCTGATGGGCCAGAAGTGATCCTGGGTTTAGGTGAAACCCAGGAGCTGGTTGTGGCTCAAGGGAACAGTGCCCCTGTGGAGGCAGACAGGGGTGAGTTATTGTTTGGGGGAGCTCTTGAGGAAGAGAATTTCCCTGAAACTTTTCCTGACCCATCTGTGGGGACTGCAGAAAATGGAAGTGAGGTGGAGGAGAGTGAACAGGAAAGGTGCTTGTCTGTGAGAGCCGGAGCAGCCCTTTGCCTGGGGAGAAGTTTGTTTCAGCTCGTGATGGCCAGGACCTGCCTGAGTGTGAAACCACTGGCTGTGCTCTGGAAGGGTCCAAAGCAGGCAGGGTAAAGGTTTCTCAGGAATTGGAAGTTGATGCAAGTAAAGTGAAAACTATCAGATAGTGTGAGCAGCCCTGTGAGAACCAAGTAAAACAGCTGCACAGTCAGTCTCTGTAGGATGCAGGAGAGGGCCAGCAATTCCCCATCTCCAGATGGTGGAAACACTTATATTCTCATACTGGATTCGACTTCTGATTCCATGGGGAGGCAGTAGTTGGAGGTGGAAGGACAAAGGAGCTTTGGGCCTGGTGGGCCGATAAGGGATAAATAGGGATTCCTCCATGTGGATTCTGCGTCTGGGACTCACAAAACAACTTTTAGAAACCAGTTTGGTTTGCAAATTTCCAGGCTGGCTGGGAGGGGGCCATCTCCCTGAGATCATCAATGGCCCAGCTCTTGTTAGAAGGGAGGGCACAGCCAGAGAGATCAGATTTCCACCCCAGGGGGCAAGGGAGAAGATTAGAACTTAATGGTGCTAAAAAAGGCCTCAGCCATTTATCCCCAAAATACCAGATTCTCAAGGATGTTGCACAAAGGTTGTGGTCTACCAAAGAGCAACGTAAATGTACAGTTGCAATGGGTTTGTTCTGTTACTCACGCTGACTGCTGTAACCAAGGGGTGCTGCTACCAAAAGCTGTAGAATTGTACCATGTACTGAATGTTTGGAAAGAGCCATTTAAGATGATGACATTGATGTAGAAGCATGAGTTGTATGTTGAAGGAGTTTGTAACTCTGAAATGTCACCATTGTTCCCTGTAACTAGTCTTGCAACCTCTCACATGAGGAGGAACATTCCAAACCTATTGTGTGGCATGGAAGGAGAAACTGAGGCACACAGCCATTCTGGTGGTCTGGCTAAATGCCAAGGGTGGAAGCATTTGTACCTTCTTTTACTGGACTGTAACTGAATTCCAAACATTGGCCGGAGCAGCTGTATGGGCTCTGCCTGCCCGACTTGAGAACGTGGCTGATGGACCAGAGATAGAAGCAGGGAGACCAACCAACCCAAGGGAACTAAAGGGACTTGTCTGGCTGGATCACATGAAAAGGGCCAATACCAAGCTCCTGAGCTGGAGCCTCCTCCAGCAGCATTATGACATGGAGGTGGTGCACATCAAGGGGAGCACTGAGGGTACAGCCGATGCCCGATCATGAGGGGAGGGCCCCGAACTTCCCCAGGTCACTGGCTGAGTGACCCTGCTCAGTTCGGTCTGGAAGGGGGGAGAGATGTGATGGAGTGGGGGATACCTCTGTGTGTGTGTGTGGCTCACAGAGGGTGTGGGGCTCCTGCTGAGGGTAACCCTGACGACCAGGTAACACCTTTGTACGGCAGACAAAGGAGGAGGTGGAGCCTGAGGGGTTTGAATTGGAACTGGGAGTTAGAAGCAGTTAGTCTGGGCTGGGAGAGAGAGAGAGACAAAGGAGGGGGCCAGGCCCCAGCTCTGAGGGCCCCTCGGGGCCTCCTCTCCCCAACATGGATGGGACTGGCTGTCTCTGCCGGCTGTACTGACTCCTCTGTATGATGCTGTGGCCTGTCGGCTAATAAACCTGCTGTTTTCCTGCTGAGTGAGAGTCACTCCTGCCTGCGGACAGGGTGCAGAGCTTGGGGGACCCCAGAACCCCAATCACACAAGTTCAGCCAGGGGCTCCCAAGGGACGTGAGATTTCTGGCCCTCCCTGCCTTTGCAGAACACTTTGAGATGTTCAGAGGAAAAGTGCGAGACGAGGACGAGGATTATCCTCGTTAATGACACAGCATCGCTGACAACTACTTTAAGACACTTAACACACTTCCCTGGGCTGTGAAATCCAGAGCTGAAGTCCTTGACGTCCTCGTCAGGGACTTCACATTTGTGAATATGAATAAATTCTCCTGACCGCAATGAGCAACTGTTTCTTGCATCCAGTACAGTAGTTTCCTGGCCAGCAGCCGCATCTTCCGAGGAGGGCAAATTGCCTCAATGACACCAGTCTATTGTGCAAAGGTTTTCCCTACGGGGTCCATAGCTCGGGGCTTGACCCCTCCCTGTGAGTGGCAGCAACAGGTTTCAGCCTGGAGAATGTTCTGGTGTACATGTCTCTCAGGCTTTGCTGCTTGGGCCTGGCAGCCACCTGGCACATGCATTGTCCTAGGTTTCGGTCCGCCACGAGTGCCAGTCCTCCTGCTGAACTTTGCAAACCAAGCGGAGGGGCACATGGACACAGGGGCGAGATTTCCAAGCCAAGCCCTGAGCTGCTGCACTCCCCATTGCACTGTTGGCTTTGGGTGTCAGGGTCAGCAGTGCCTTGTGAGCCTGACAAGGGAAGAACCAGGACTCTTGGCAAGGTAAGAGGCACGTGCTGCCGGAAGCCGAGAGAAAAGGCTCCCTGGGACTGGACACAATGTGGACGCAGGCAGCTGATCTCTGACCCCAGTGTGTTACCGGCAATCACAGAACATCCCTGACAGCTTCTGCAAAGTGGCGAATTAATGCACCATGTTGGATACAGACATGTTGGCTCCATCTCCACCAGAGTGTTGGGGACTTATTAAACATTACCTTGTTCCCTTCTGAAACAGACCACCCCAGCAGACGGAGCGGCAGCTCCAGTCCCTCCTGCCTGTGGTGCCAATAGGGTGAAAGGCCCTGTCTCCACACGACAGGCGTGCATACAGCCCCTTGTGTGGACACCGTTCGGTCCAGCTTCACCCAGTTCCCAACGGACCTAAACTTCTGGACATGAGAGTGTCCCCGCAGCCTGGACTGTGGTGTACCGAAGCCTTGGGCGTGGGCAAACCCTGAAGGTGCTGTGCTGACCTCCTCGGCCGTGGGCGAGGACGCTCTGCGGTGCATTTAGCCCCAGCTTATGCTGGTGTTAGCTTAGCTAACCCGCTTAAAGCAGCCAAACCAGCTTAGGCACCGCTGCATTGCAAAGCTCGTGTCCTGGTGGCCCTGCGCTGTGCACTGCACTGAATTAAATGCAGTGCGCTGTGGGCAGGGCCCCCAGGGTCCTTTGGAGCCCCGCTGACTGCACTGCATTCTGGGGGATTTCCTGGCAGCTTGCAGGGTGAGCACTAGAGTGCAGGACAATTGTGGCAGCTGGGAGCAAACACCCACCTCCGCCCCTTCTGAGCCGTCACTGCCCACTCTGGGAGCTCACTTAGCCCCTCTGCCCCCCCTGTCTTCCCTGCTCCATCTTCCTGCGGTGTGCCCTGTCACCGGGGGTGTTGCTGCTGGATGTGGGATGTTTTAAGACAGGAATCCCAGCATTTCCCTGGATGGCAGCGGCAGCACCCCTGGGGCAAGGGTCCGTCCGACACAGGTGGCTTGCAGGATTGGCCCTTGGCTGGCTCAGAGTCCCTGTTTGCAGGGAGGGGAGAGCCTCTGCTTGAAGGGCATCTGTGACTGGAGAGCCCCCGGGTCTGGAGCAGGGTGGCAGCAGCCCGTGGGCGGGGAGGATGTGCAGGGGGTCCCTGCCCAGGTGGCAAGGGCAGAACCAAGGAGCCACAAGGGCAGTCCCAGCATCCAGAGAGTACAGGGGACCCCCAGGAGTCCCAGACCTCGGCCTTTTCCTGCTGGCTGATCAAAGGATGGGCACCAGCTGAGGACTGGGGGCCACGCCCTGATGTTCTCTGGAAGGGAAAGGTCTCCTCGACTGCAGCATCCCACCCACTCTGCTGGCCCTGGTAGAGCTGGACCAGGTGGCCCTTACTGCCCCATCCAGCCTCCGCCCAGGTTCCAAGATGCTTGGGCAGCCCCCGAGATGGCAGCCCTTGTGCTCCTCTCAGGCCCAGGCAGGCAGCGCAGTGCCACTCCCCATTTCACAGAGGGGCCCTGAGGCCCTTGCCCTGGGTCACACAGGCTTCTGGGGCAGAGGAGGGTGTCGTGTGTCAGCCCAGCACCCAACTGCTGCCCCAGCTTTCCTCCCCGGGAGGGCCTCTGCCCTTTGGCCCAACGGGCTGGGACGTTCCTCTGCTGCTTCGTGGAAAGCTGAGGGGCCAGGGGCCAGGTCCTCCTCAGCCCAGCGGTCACTGCACCTCCCCAACGGGGGATGTTGCTGCTGCACCAGCTGTTTCAGTTCTGGGACTTCCACCAGAACAGGCCCCAGCCCCCCAGGACAAGCCATGTGCTCCCGCCCAGGTGTTCTCGTGCATGGCCAGGCCCTCGCCATTGCTGGCCGGCTGCCCACAGCGGGTGCAGAGGGGGTCCAGCTAGCCACGCAGGCTGGCTCACTCCTCCGATAGCCGCTGACCTGTCCCGGCTCAGCTCATTCACCAGCGCGGCCCCCTCTGCCCTGCTTTCTGCACCTGCCAGGAACCATCTCCCCGGCACTTCTGGTCCCAGCCTGTGCTGTGCTGGGCTCTGGGCAACACACAGAGCAGGTTAAGGGAGGCCTACCCCTGGCACACTCACCCACTCAGCCGGGGCTTCCTGCTGCCAGTGCAGGCCCCCTGATTCCTACTGCATCAACCAAGATCCTCAGCACAAACGCCAAGAGCCCTCCTGCCTGGGGGCATGCGGCTGGGCCCCCGGAGGGATCAGGACCAAAGGCTGCCTTGGTGGAGTCCCAGAGGACTTGGCTGCCCATGGGAAAGAGACCTGCTGGTGCATGGGGCCTCGCATGCTGCCAAGGCCGTGTCTGTCTCTCTGCTCCTCTGTCCCTGGGTGGCAGAACCCCCCCACGTGGGGCAGGGAGCAGTAACCTCCCAGTGCTGGTCACAGCTCCGAGGCCGCGCTGTTGAAGGGGCCCACACGGCACATGACAAGGAGCTGGGGACACACGCGCAGACCTCTGCAGTACGCAGGCAGCGATGCGCCTTGCTGCGGAAACGCCAGCCCCGGCGTGCAGCCCCTTGCGAGGCGGCGCAGAGGGGCCCGGCGGAGAGCCAAGGCCCAGTCTTTTGGGGAGAACAAGCAGCCGAGGCCGGCGAGTGCCGGCAGCCCCTGGGCACCCACTGAGAACGACTGGCAACCTGAGACAATGGCCTGGGAGGCCGACAGCTCCCGGGTCTCCCTCTGGATCTGTGTCCCCCCACCCCGGTAGCTGTCACTGAGAGGACAGCCTGGGGCGGGGCTCTGCTCTGGGACAAAGCTGTGGGGCAGGCTCCCAGAGCCCATTCTGCTCCCCACCTTGACTTGCCCCACGTGTGGCACAAAGCAGAGGAGCAGAGGCTGGGGAACCCCCTGGCAGGACCTCTGGGGAAGGGAAAGAGGTGGTGTGAGCCTGGTAACATCTCCCAGCCCCAGGAGACATGGGGGGACGAGAACCTTTCCAGTTTCGAGTGCCTACGCAGGAGCCCCGGGGCACCCAGAGGGGAGCTAGGAACTCAGAATACCCCTTTACTGGAGCCCCACCCTCCCAGGGCTGACTGACGCGGGGTGGTTAGGGACCTGATCCTGCCTTCCGAGCAGTGGCCCGGCCTTCCCTCTCAGAGAGCGATTGCTGCTCCTCACCCTGCTCTGTTGCCTGCCAGTGGCCCCCTCCTCGCCCAACTCTCTGAGGCTTCCTGGGCTGCTGGGCCCAGCTGGCCTAATTCAGCTGTCGCAAGGCTGGGGAGGGGAGTTCACCCCAGCTGCTGAGCAGGGTGACTCTGCTACCACCTCCCACCCCAGAGGTGGCTGCCTTTCAACGCTAAGTGAGCTGCCTTCCTCCCACGGAGGTGGCAGAGCACTGGGGTGCTGGGGAGGCGTTCCTCTCGTTAAAGGCAGAACAGAAATACAGGTGCCAGCACAGGTACCATCTAAGGGGTTGTTCCCAGCCCCTGGCCTGTCAGCCCAACTGCTAGACGGCCGTCGGGGGTGGGGGGTATGTGCAGGACTCTGGCGACATTCTCTGCCTGAACTATCCGTAAGGGGACGATCAGCCTGGACCCCTGGCCCCCTGCGGCCCAGACGGAAGTTCGTTCCCTCCATGCCGGGGACGAACAGCCCAGCTCCCCGGTGCCCCGCGGCCCAGACGGAGGTTTGTTCCCTCCGGGCCGGGGACAAGCAGCCCGGCTCCCCAGCCCCCCGTGGCCCAGACTGAGGTTCGTTCCCTCCAGGCCAGGGATGAGCAGCCCGGCTCCCGGGTGCCCCGCAGCCCAGACGGAGGTTCGTTCCCTCCAGGCCAGGGATGAGCAGCCCGGCTCCCGGGTGCCCCACGGCCCAGACGGAGGTTCGTTCCCTCCAGGCCGGGGATGAGCAGCCCAGCTCTCCGGTGCCCCGCGGCCCAGACGGAGGTTCGTTCCCTCCAGGCCGAGTCCTTTGTGCCCTAACCAGTGATTAAGCATCAAAGCGGAGCTGCCTTTGCCCACGCCAGGCTCCCCGCCTGCCTCCGCCTGCTCTCTGCGGCACGGCTCTGATTCCCAGCCCTGCCCGGCTTATTTAACATTCCCGAGCCTGTCTGGCGTGCCCCAATATTTTACAATCAATTGCCGCATGTAAAAGGCTTAATGTCACCTTCTGTTATTCTGCCTGTTAAAAGAGAAGTGAAATCTTCAATGGGGCCACTGGAGCAGACGCGATCAAACAGTGGGAGGCCCGATTAATGGGGATTACGTTTCATTATTCCAGCACGGCGTGTCAAGCAGCGGCTCATCAGAGCTCACGCAGCACACAGCGCATTAACCCTTTGCGAGTGCGGCTGTCTTCCTCTTCGGCGCGGTGACCAGCTCCACCCCCGGCTTGGCCGTGGGTCCCTGCCGGCACGCGGGGCGAGGAGCCAGGTGGGGGTGCTTGGCACGTGAAGGGGGAGGGCGGCAGATGGGCTGATGGAGGGGAGGCGCAGGGGGATGGGGTGGTGCTGGGGCAATGCACATAGTGGGGGTGATGAGACCCACTGAACCAAGCCATGAACCCTGCGCAGAAGGGACCCTGCCTCTGGCCGGGGCGTGCAGCAGCCCCCTCACCTCTCATGCCAGCACCTGCGGGGAGAGACGTGGCAGCCCAGTGCCCCTCAGGCACGTGCTTCGCGAGGGCCCCGGCGTGCTCAGCTGCCACAGCTGGGAGCTGGGTCCCCGCGTGCTTACCCCAGCCGTGGGCAGAATCAGTCGCTGGAATGTGCACCCCCAGCAGAAACCCAGGCTGCCGGCTGGGCGCTCCGCCAGACAGCTGCCGGCACCTGGATCCCTCCTGGCGCCTGCACTCAGCCGAGAGGGAGTGCGGGTCACGTGCCGTGACCCATTTACAAGGCCCCACTCACAGGCGGCCCAAGCTCTCCGGAGCCCCACACCCAGCCGCTGGCCCTGGCTCTGTGGCCCAGCCCAGGAAGTGCAGGACACGAGCCTGGCCAGGCAAAGGGCTGAATTGCCTCCGCCAGCCTGTGCAGGCAGGAGCCAGGGAGGGCGCGGGCAGGAGCGCTCCCCCCACCCGCACTCACACATCACCTGTCTGGGCCCCACTGGCAGGACAATACCGCTTCCCGGGCCTCCCATGTCAGAGCCCGCGGGGGCGGGAGGGCGAGGGCTCCGACACAGCTGGCTGCAGGGCCAGGGCAGTTCAGGGGGCTAGTGACCGGCTTCTGAGGAAGAGTAAGGGTGGGGCAGGGGGTGAAAACGTCTCCCTGCTTCTCTCTGGGCCCCTCCCTGGGCACCCCCCTTCTCTCTGGGCCCCTCCCTGGGCACCCCCCTTCCCTCTGCGCCCCTCCCTGGGCACCCCCCTTCCCTCTGCGCCCATCCCTGGGCACCCCCTTCTCTCTGTGCCCCTCCCTGGGCACCCCCCTTCCCTCTGCGCCCCTCCCTGGGCATCCCCCTTCTCTCTGTGCCCCTCCCTGTGGATCCCCCTTCCCTCTGCGCCCCTCCCTGGGCACCCCCCTTCTCTCTGTGCCCCTCCCTGGGCATCCCCCTTCTCTCTGCGCCCCTCCCTGGGGACCCCCTTCTTGGGAGTCTCCCTGGAGAGGGCTGGGTGCAGCCTTTCCCTGCACTGGGCCTGGGGGCAGCAGGCCGCCCAGGCAGAAGCCTCCTGTCAGAGCCCGTGACTGGCACCAGTGCAGGACCAGGGCACAGCAGGGACCTGGCGGTGGTGTCCTGGAGTGGTTGGTGTGTGGTACAGGTCTGGTTGGTGCCTTTGCTGTGTCAGGTCATACAAGCTCCCTGCCCTCTCAGCGCCCCCCAGGCCGGCTCCCTGCTTGGCCCTTCTGGCTGCAGCCGGCAGCTGTGGGTGGGCGCGTGGGTCCTGCTCCGCACACAGATAGCCTGGCTGCTGCAAACCCCCAGCGCCTGAGCAGCCTGGGCCAGGAGCCCGGCCAGCCTCTCCCCCTTTCAGAGCAGATTGCAAAGCATGTGTATTTAATTCTCACGGTGCAGCAACATCCTTAGCACTAGGCTTGACTGTGAAAAGCCCTCGGCCCCTGCCAGGCTGGCATGGAGTCTGGCGATGCTGCAGGCCGCCCGCCTATTGCCCCTTGCCATGCCCGCAGGGGCACGTGTCCCCGGGCTTGCGGAGGGATGGGGGTGACAGAGAAGTGGGCCGGGGCCAGGGCCGGGGCCGGGAAGGAGCAGCAGGAGGAGATGGGAGCCCTGTGTGCTCCACAATGGAGCAGAGAAAGAGACAGGTAGGAGCAGACACTCAAGGGCCCACAGCCTCTGCTGTAGGGTGAGGGCCCAGCCGGCCACCCTGAGGGCTGGACTGGTGGGGAGAGGGAGGGGGGATGTCGCCACCGGCAGCAATGAGGACCTGGGGAAGGTGCTGTTTCTGAAACCGGAGCCAGGGGAGTCGCTTGGGTCAGTCCCAAAGCCCAGCCCAGCCCAGCCCAGCCTCTTTACTGCCGCTGGGGCGCATGGCCAGTAACAGCCCCGGATTCCCGCAACGGGCCGGGCTTACTGGGCCAGGCTGGCCCGGGACAGCAGCACTGCCGAGGTGCCACCGGCCGATGGCGAGAGGAGCACAGTTACAAGCCAAAGCGGCAGCTCCCTGCAGGTGGGTTGTGGGAGCGATGGCGTCATCCCGCAGACCCCTTCGCGCCTGCCGCGTACGCCCCCCGCCCCCGTGCTGCCAACAGAAAAGAGACTTTGATATAGGCGCTGCTCCCCCCGATCTTAGCCAGTGGAAAAAACCAGCCCACAAGCACACAGACACACACGCAGCCGTCATCTGTACATCAAAGGCAATAAAACTCTGCCACATCTTTAATTTATTTGCTGCTGCTCTGAGTTGATAATTCCACATTCACCGAACAGAATAAATTCCTTTCATTGCTGCCTTTCTGCTCCTTCCCTGAGGACCATGTACCTAGCTGGGGTCTGCAGGGCAGGGCCGGGGCTGTGGGGAGGGTCATTCTACATTGCTTCTCAGCGTGTCTCCCCAGCAGTCCCCAGCCCCCACATTCAGCTTTTGATGCTGCAGCCCGGGGATCCTGCAGGAGAGAGGACTCGGGGGCTTGGCTCCACAGCGGCCGGGTGTGCCTCTCTGAGGTGGGGCAGTGAGGCAGTGACACCTCCCTGAGCAGCAGACGCAGGGAAGGACTGAAGAGTGGGGCCGGGGTGATGGTTACTGAGCCAGAGCATCTCTCCCCTTGCTTGCTGTGTATGAAAGCAGCTCCGGAAATTCTCCCCCACCCCCAGCTAATCCCTAAATCTGAGCCAGCCTTTTTAGGTGACAAATCTGAGGAACTCACTCAGATTAAAGTGACATTAGAGGAGGTTTTGGAATTAATTGATAAGCTGAATAGTAACAAGTCTCCAGGACCAGACGGCATTCACCCAAGGGTTCTGAAAGAACTCAAATGTGAAATTGCGGAGTTATTAACAGTGGTTTGTAACCTATCCTTTAAATCCACTTTGGTACCAAATGACTGGAAGACGGACAATATAACACCAATATTTAAAAAAGGCTCTAGAGGAGATCCTGGCAATTATAGACCGATAAGTTTAACATCAGTACCAGGCAAATTAGTAGAAACACTAGTAAAGAGTAAAATTGCAAGGCACATAGAAGAGCACGAATTGTTGGGCAAAAGTCAGCATGGTTTCTGCAGAGGGAAGTCGTGTCTAACTAATCTATTAGAATTCTTTGAAGGGGTTAATAAACATGCGGACAAGGGGCACCCAGTGGACATAATATACCTAGATTTCCAGAAAGCCTTTGACACGGTCCCACACCAAAGGCTTTTATGTAAATTAGGTGGTCATGGGATAGGAGGAAAGGTCCTTTCATGGATCGGGAATTGGTTAAAAGACAGAAAACAAAGGGTGGGAATAAATGGTAAATTTTCACAATGGAGGAGGGTAACTAGTGGTGTTCCCCAGGGGTCAGTCCTGGGACCGATCCTGTTCAACTTGTTCATCAATGATCTAGAAAATGAGGTAAGCAGTGAGGTGGCAAAGTTTGCAGATGACACCAAGTTGTTCAGGACAGTCAAAAGCAAAAGGGATTGTGAAGAACTACAAAAAGATCTCAGCAAACTGAGTGATTGGGCAGCAAAATGGCAAATGAAATTTAATGTGGGTAAGTGTAAGGTAATGCATGTTGGAAAAAATAACCCAAATTACACGTACTACATGATGGGGTCAAATTTAGCTACGACAGATCAGGGAAGGGATCTTGGAGTTATAGTGGATAGTTCTCTGAAGACATCCACGCAGTGTGCAGCGGCAGTTAGTAAGGCAAATAGGATGTTAGGAATTATTAAAAAAGGGATCGATAATAAGACAAAAGATATCATACTTCCCTATATAAAACTATGGTACGCCCACATCTTGACTACTGCGTGCAGATGTGGTCTCCTCACCTCAAAAAAGATATATTGGCATTAGAAAAGGTTCAGAAAAGGGCGACTAAGATGATTAGGGGCTTGGAAAGGGTCCCATATGGGGAGAGGCTAGAGAGACTGGGACTTTTCAGTTTGGAAAAGAGGCGATTGAGGGGCGATATGATAGAGGTATATAAAATCATGAATGGTGTGGAGAAAGTGAATATAGAAAAATTATTTACCTTTTCCCATAATACAAGAACTAGGGGACACCAAATGAAATTGATGGGTAGTAGGTTCAAAACTAATAAAAGGAAATTTTTCTTCACACAGCGCACAGTCAACCTGTGGAACTCCTTGCCCGAGGAGGCTGTGAAGGCCAGGACTCTATTAGGGTTTAAAAAAGAGCTTGATAAATTTTTGCAGGTTAGGTCCATAAATGGCTATTAGCCAGGGATAAAGTATGGTGCCCTAGCCTTCATAACAAGAGCAGGAGACGGATGGCAGGAGATAAATCACTTGATCATTGTCTTCTGTTCTCCTTCTCTGGGGCACCTGGCATTGGCCACCGTCGGCAGATGGGATGCTGGGCTCGATGGACCTTTGGTCTGACCCAGTATGGCCATTCTTATGTTCTTATGTTCACACCAATTTTTCACAAAAAACAACCAACTAACCAACCAAAAAAAACAAAAAAACCCACCAGAAAATGAAAACTTGTGGGTTTTGTAAAAAGACTTGTCCAGCTTTTTGGCAACAATTTTCCCCCTCCTCTGGTTTTGGGACGGGGGATTGTGGGTGTTTAAACAAACCCCAGTGACAAGGTGGGGGGTGTTGGAAATTAATGTATTCATAAAGACTGGCTGGGACACTCCCCCTCCTTTTTTTATTTACCCCAAAAGATTTCCCAGGGAAGGCTGGTGGGCAGCAGGAGCCCAGAGTCCTGTCTGCCCATCCCCTCGACACAGACCACGATGCCTAAGTGGTCACCAATGGGGCTGAGGGGCAGCCTCGAATGTGGGCTGAACGGCAGCACGTCGACATCTTGTTATGCCCATGAGGAGGTTTTGTGCTAAAATTTGTGAAATTTTTCAGCACTGTTTTGACTAAAGCTCGCCTGTGTCTGCACAGTGCTGCTAGCCCCAGGGCAGCCCTGGGACTGCTGGGGATGGCTTCTCATCCTGTTTCCCCAGCTGCCCTGCGCCGGCATCTCCACGAGGCAAAGTCTGAGCTGCTTCCAGCAGATGGGCCTTGGGCTGTGCCATGGAGCAGAAAGATGGTCCAGGCCCTTGCAAGGGGCAGGCGTGTTCAGACCTTGGCTTTCAGGGCCAGCAGGGACTGGTCTAATAACTCTGGCCTGCCCTGCAGCACCGGCAGTGAGGTTCTGGGGCTTGGGTTTACCTTCCTTCCTCTATGCCCAGGCCCAAACATTCCTCTCAGTTCCATGCTGGGCCCCTCCCCCTCTGCCTTGCACTTTAATTCTACATTAATTTATTTTCTCTGTTTTTTTTCAATTTTATTAAAAAAAAACTTGTTTATTCCCTTTTTTCCGCCTTTCTTTCCCTTCCTACGTGCGGCAGCTGCCTCGCCTGATGGCCGGGCACTACCACAAAGCTGCTTGGCTCCTCTTTCCTTCTTTAATAATTACCATCTCCGAGTCATCTCGCAGGGCTTGGAAACCCTCTTCATTCCACCACAGAACGGGTTAACTGCCAAGCTGTGGTCGCTTTTCCTACCAGCGATGTACAGCCGCGAGCTTAGCAGAGGCGGCCCACTGGCTGAGGTGGTATGGAACTCCAAGGGCCAGCGAAGGCCAGAGGTGTTAGACGCTATTTGGTTCTGACACAGGTTCTCAGCTCCACCCTTGCTCGCCTGAAAAGCCCGTTCCCTTTGCCTTGGTCTGCTTGTGAGTGGCTCAGCTCCTGCTGTCCGTGGAGCATGAGGCCAGGCTAACAGCCAACGCGGCGTTTGCTGACATTAACCCCACCTGGAATATGCTACCCACTCCCCAAGCAGCATAGGAGATTTCCTCCCCAGCCTTTCTCTCCCCAAGGGTGCTTGGCACAGGGCCCTGCTGGGTTTCAGATAGGCAGCTTAGCCAGGTTCTCCAAGCGCAGGCTCTGGACTCCTGCACCCTGTTCCCGGCTCGCCCGATAACTCTGTGAGCCTGGCCAAGTCTCAGTCCATGCCTGCGGAATGGAGTGATAAGGAACAGAAGGTGATTTCACACCACATTCAGTAGCTGCCTGCAGGTGATTTGACAGCTCAGAAATGTCCCTCTGTCCAGCTGGTCCTGGCTTGTCCTGTGCACAGACCCCTGTGACAGGGAGCTTGACAGAGGAGGGTTACGCCACAGGCTCTGGGCTTTAGCTCTCGCCTGGAAACACCCAGGGCCCCAGTCCCACAAGCAGTTCTGCATGTCTGTCACCCTATTCCCTCATGGGCTCATGCAGCAATGGAAACACCGGCCTCAGTCCCCAGCGCAGTTCGGCTGTGGCATCTGAGATTCTTACTGGTCCCTTCCTGTTCTCACTTGGCCATTTCTGACTGAAACGGGTCCTCCACTCAGCAGGTCTGAGTCGCCAGAATGTGAAGCATGGCCAGGTATTCGCAACGGCTCCTCTTTGTCAAAGCTGAGCTGAAAAGCCTCGTTTGACAGGCTGTGGTGCTCAGCTCTGTGCTCATCGGTGTGTCAGAGCCTGAGGTACGTCGCAAGTTGACTCACCGCTCCGGGCGCAGCGAGCTACATCCTGCTTGCTGGGTGCGGGGGGGATACTTGGATGGAAGATGCTAACAGAGGTGTTGTTATTTACATGCTGGTCAGAAGGGACTCAGTTAAGGATGTGGCCCCAGCACAGAGTCGCACAGCGTGGGCAAAGAAATGGTTCTTGTGAAAATCCAGGAGGCTGTCCCGACTCACAGCCACAGCAGAGCTTTTCACAGAGGCAGGTCGGTTCGGACTCAGCTTTCTCTGCTCCACGTGGAATTCTTGGGCAAAAGCAGAGGCAGAGATCTCAGCTGCCGTCCCCCGGGAGCCTAGAGCCGATGTTCAGGGCCTGTGGGAGCCCTGGAGACAAGTCCCTTTTCAGAAAAAGGTCAACAAAGGGCTTGACCGTGAGTCTCCCACCCACCAGCCGAGCGTCCTTCTCCCCAGGGCGTGGGCTCTCGCCGGCTCTTGCCCTCTAGCTTTTGCCTGAAGAAGGGGGAAGGCCTCAGGGGTGGGGATGTGCCACTTGGGAACTGTAAGCGGGCTCTGAAGAGTGCTTCCCCGACGGCACTCTGGGCGCAGGGACAGGCCGCGGCAGTGCCTATAGAAATACCGTTCCTGCCCCTTTGCTGCCATTAGCTGCTGGAGGATGTTTTGCTCACTGAAGTCAGTTTGGCTGGTGTCGGTTAGTGCTGACTGCGGGGACTGTGATGGGGCCCCCAGCGCGTGTTCCTGGGGGATGCAGAAGAGACAGCCTGCACATAACCCGGCCCAAAGCAGGAGGCTGCTGGCATGTTAAAGAAGGGGCAGGGAAAGGATGGCCTGCGGCTTCCCCTGATCTGGCCCACAAGAACCAAGCCTGGCTCCCTGCCCCAGGGGCAGGGTGAGGGCGCTCTGGCAGTCCAGCCAGGCCCGGCTCTCTGCTGCAGGGAGCCCTAAGCCCTGCGGCTCCATCAAGGCAAGCCAGGGATCTGGCTCCCACGCTCCACCTGGCAGGGAAGGAAGCCGCCCCGCGTCCCACGGGAAAGTGCTCCCGGCGGGCACTGCTCCTGTCCCTCCCACTGGCTGGAAAGGCTGATGGTAGCAGTGTGGGGAGGTGTCTGTGGGAATCATTTCCCTGCAGCAGGCAGAGCTGTGCCCATCCCTGGAGCTGTGCGAGGCAGGCACTTCCATTCCAGCCTCACCCACACCCTACTCCTGCCCAGACCCTATACCTCCACCCTGCTCCTGCACCTTCCTTCCCATGCGGACCCCACACCCTCACCCCCAGCCTGCTCCTACACCCCACCTCGTACCCCGTCCCATGCCTGCACCTTCTTCTGCACCCCAACTCCCACACACCCTCACCCCCAGCCTGCTCCTGCACCCCACCTCGTACCCAGTCCCCCACCTGCACCCTTCTTCTGCACCCCAACTCCCACACACCCTCACCCCCAGCCTGCTCCTGCACCCCACCTCCTACCCAGTCCCCCACCTGCACCCTTCTTCTGCACCCCAACTCCCACACACCCTCACCCCCAGCCTGCTCCTACACCCCACCTCGTACCCCGTCCCATGCCTGCACCTTCTTCTGCACCCCAACTCCCACACACCCTCACCCCCAGCCTGCTCCTGCACCCCACCTCCTACCCAGTCCCCCACCTGCACCCTTCTTCTGCACCCCAACTCCCACACACCCTCACCCCCAGCCTGCTCCTGAACCCCACCTCCTATCCAGTCCCCCACTGGCACACTTCTTCTGCACCCACCTTCCATGTGGACCCCACACCCTCACCCCCAGCCTGCTCCTGCACCCTACCTCCTAGCCTGTCCCCCTCCTGCACCCTTCTTCTGCACCCCACCTCCCACACACCCTCACCCCCAGCCTGCTCCTGCACCCCACCTCCTGCCCAGTCCCCCTCCTGCACCCTTCTTCTGCACCCCACCTCCCACACAGACCCCACACCCTCACCCCCAGCCTGCTCCTGCACCCCACCTCGTACCCAGTCCCCCACCTGCACCCTTCTTCTGCACCCCAACTCCCACACACCCTCACCCCCAGCCTGCTCCTGCACCCCACCTCCTACCCAGTCCCATGCCTGCACCCTTCTTCTGCACCCCAACTCCCACACACCCTCACCCCCAGCCTGCTCCTGCACCCCACCTCCTACCCAGTCCCCCACCTGCACCCTTCTTCTGCACCCCAACTCCCACACACCCTCACCCCCAGCCTGCTCCTGCACCCCACCTCCTACCCAGTCCCATGCCTGCACCCTTCTTCTGCACCCCAACTCCCACACACCCTCACCCCCAGCCTGCTCCTACACCCCACCTCGTACCCCGTCCCACGCCTGCACCTTCTTCTGCACCCCACCTCCCACTCGGACCCCACACCCTCACCCCCAGCCTGCTCCTGCACCCCACCTCCTACCCAGTCCCATGCCTGCACCCTTCTTCTGCACCCCAACTCCCACACACCCTCACCCCCAGCCTGCTCCTGCACCCCACCTCCTACCCAGTCCCATGCCTGCACCCTTCTTCTGCACCCCAACTCCCACACACCCTCACCCCCAGCCTGCTCCTACACCCCACCTCGTACCCCGTCCCACGCCTGCACCTTCTTCTGCACCCCACCTCCCACTCGGACCCCACACCCTCACCCCCAGCCTGCTCCTGCACCCCACCTCCTACCCAGTCCCATGCCTGCACCCTTCTTCTGCACCCCAACTCCCACACACCCTCACCCCCAGCCTGCTCCTGCACCCCACCTCCTACCCAGTCCCATGCCTGCACCTTCTTCTGCACCCCACCTCCCACACACCCTCACCCCCAGCCTGCTCCTGCACCTCACCTCCTGCCCAGTCCCCCTCCTGCACCCTTCTTCTGCACCCCACCTCCCACACAGACCCCACACCCTCACCCCCAGCCTGCTCCTGCACCCCACCTCCTGCCCAGTCCCCCTCCTGCACCCTTCTTCTGCACCCCACCTCCCACACAGACCCCACACCCTCACCCCCAGCCTGCTCCTGCACCCCACCTCCTGCCCAGTCCCCCTCCTGCACCCTTCTTCTGCACCCCACCTCCCACACACCCTCACCCCCAGCCTGCTCCTGCACCCCACCTCCTACCCAGTCCCCCTCCTGCACCCTTCTTCTGCACCCCACCTCCCACTCGGACCCCACACCCTCACCCCCAGCCTGCTCCTGAACCCCACCTCCTATCCAGTCCCCCACTGGCACACTTCTTCTGCACCCACCTTCCATGTGGACCCCACACCCTCACCCCCAGCCTGCTCCTGCACCCTACCTCCTAGCCTGTCTCACGCCTGCACCCTTCTTCTGCACCCCACCTCCCACACACCCTCACCCCCAGCCTGCTCCTGCACCCCACCTCCTAGCCTGTCCCACGCCTGCACCCTTCTTCTGCACCCCACCTCCCACACAGACCCCACACCCTCACCCCCAGCCTGCTCCTGCACCCCACCTTCTACCCAGTCCTCTGCCTGCACCCTTCTTCTGCACCCCACCTCCCACTCGAACCCCACACCCTCACCCCCAGCCTGCTCCTGCACCCCACCTCCTACCCAGTCCCCCTCCTGCACCCTTCTTCTGCACCCCACCTCCCACTCGGACCCCACACCCTCACCCCCAGCCTGCTCCTGAACCCCACCTCCTATCCAGTCCCCCACTGGCACACTTCTTCTGCACCCACCTTCCATGTGGACCCCACACCCTCACCCCCAGCCTGCTCCTGCACCCTACCTCCTAGCCTGTCTCACGCCTGCACCCTTCTTCTGCACCCCACCTCCCACACACCCTCACCCCCAGCCTGCTCCTGCACCCTACCTCCTAGCCTGTCCCATGCCTGCACCCTTCTTCTGCACCCCACCTCCCACACACCCTCACCCCCAGCCTGCTCCTGCACCTCACCTCCTGCCCAGTCCCCCTCCTGCACCCTTCTTCTGCACCCCACCTCCCACACAGACCCCACACCCTCACCCCCAGCCTGCTCCTGCACCCCACCTCCTGCCCAGTCCCCCTCCTGCACCCTTCTTCTGCACCCCACCTCCCACACAGACCCCACACCCTCACCCCCAGCCTGCTCCTGCACCCCACCTTCTACCCAGTCCTCTGCCTGCACCCTTCTTCTGCACCCCACCTCCCACTCGAACCCCACACCCTCACCCCCAGCCTGCTCCTGCACCCCACCTCCTACCCAGTCCCCCTCCTGCACCCTTCTTCTGCACCCCACCTCCCACTCAGACCCCACACCCTCACCCCCAGCCTGCTCCTGCACCCCACCTTCTACCCAGTCCTCTGCCTGCACCCTTCTTCTGCACCCCACCTCCCACTCGAACCCCACACCCTCACCCCCAGCCTGCTCCTGCACCCCACCTCCTACCCAGTCCCCCTCCTGCACCCTTCTTCTGCACCCCACCTCCCACTCGGACCCCACACCCTCACCCCCAGCCTCCTCCTGCACCCCACCTCCTATCCAGTCCCCCACTGGCACACTTCTTCTGCCCCCACCTTCCATGTAGACCCCACACCCTCACCCCCAGCCTGCTCCTGCACCCCACCTTCTACCCAGTCCTCTGCCTGCACCCTTCTTCTGCACCCCACCTCCCACTCGGACCCCACACCCTCACCCCCAGCCTGCTCCTGCACCCCACCTCCTATCCAGTCCCCCACTGGCACACTTCTTCTGCACCCACCTTCCATGTGGACCCCACACCCTCACCCCCAGCCTGCTCCTGCACCCTACCTCCTAGCCTGTCTCACGCCTGCACCCTTCTTCTGCACCCCACCTCCCACACACCCTCACCCCCAGCCTGCTCCTGCACCCCACCTCCTGCCCAGTCCCCCTCCTGCACCCTTCTTCTGCACCCCACCTCCCACACACCCTCACCCCCAGCCTGCTCCTGCACCCCACCTCCTGCCCAGTCCCCCTCCTGCACCCTTCTTCTGCACCCCACCTCCCACTCGGACCCCACACCCTCACCCCCAGCCTGCTCCTGCACCCCACCTCCTATCCAGTCCCCCACTGGCACACTTCTTCTGCCCCCACCTTCCATGTAGACCCCACACCCTCACCCCCAGCCTGCTCCTGCACCCCACCTTCTACCCAGTCCTCTGCCTGCACCCTTCTTCTGCACCCCACCTCCCACTCGGACCCCACACCCTCACCCCCAGCCTGCTCCTGAACCCCACCTCCTATCCAGTCCCCCACTGGCACACTTCTTCTGCACCCACCTTCCATGTGGACCCCACACCCTCACCCCCAGCCTGCTCCTGCACCCTACCTCCTAGCCTGTCCCACGCCTGCACCCTTCTTCTGCACTCCACCTCCCACACACCCTCACCCCCAGCCTGCTCCTGCACCCCACCTCCTGCCCAGTCCCCCTCCTGCACCCTTCTTCTGCACCCCACCTCCCACACAGACCCCACACCCTCACCCCCAGCCTGCTCCTGCACCCCACCTTCTACCCAGTCCTCTGCCTGCACCCTTCTTCTGCACCCCACCTCCCACTCGAACCCCACACCCTCACCCCCAGCCTGCTCCTGCACCCCACCTCCTACCCAGTCCCCCTCCTGCACCCTTCTTCTGCACCCCACCTCCCACTCGGACCCCACACCCTCACCCCCAGCCTGCTCCTGCACCCCACCTTCTACCCAGTCCTCTGCCTGCACCCTTCTTCTGCACCCCACCTCCCACTCGGACCCCACACCCTCACCCCCAGCCTCCTCCTGCACCCCACCTCCTATCCAGTCCCCCACTGGCACACTTCTTCTGCCCTCACCTTCCATGTAGACCCCACACCCTCACCCCCAGCCTGCTCCTGCACCCCACCTTCTACCCAGTCCTCTGCCTGCACCCTTCTTCTGCACCCCACCTCCCACTCGGACCCCACACCCTCACCCCCAGCCTGCTCCTGCACCCCACCTCCTATCCAGTCCCCCACTGGCACACTTCTTCTGCACCCAGCTTCCATGTGGACCCCACACCCTCACCCCCAGCCTGCTCCTGCACCCTACCTCCTAGCCTGTCCCACGCCTGCACCCTTCTTCTGCACCCCACCTCCCACACACCCTCACCCCCAGCCTGCTCCTGCACCCCACCTCCTGCCCAGTCCCCCTCCTGCACCCTTCTTCTGCACCCCACCTCCCATGCACCCAGCTTGCTCCCCGGCAACCCTCTCCCACACAGTGAACCCCTCATTTTTGGTTGCAGCCCAGAGCCTGGAGGAGCTGCAAAAAATCTACTAGCCCCAGGCGCCCAAGCGAATGAATCAGGCGCTGGGTAAGCCATGCAGCTGGGTAAGCAGCTGGGTAAGCCATGCAATGAATCAGGCGCTGGGTAAGCCATGCAGTTGGCTGGACAGTGAGGGGAGTGAGAGGAGCATCTTTTGCTTTTCCTTCTCACCTGTGTTTGGCCCCCACTCTGGGGCAGGGGCTTTCACCACAGAAAAGTTCCCCACTCCTGCTTTGTCTGCACTGCAGTTTTTTTCCAATGACACTTTTTTCAACCTCCCAAGGTCAAAAAAAGCAAAGTCAAATAATTGCATTCACATGGCTACAGCACTGGCAAAGGAGCGTTCGCATTTACAGCCGCAGCTCACACCCGCAGCACTGCCTAAGGAGCGTTCGCATTTACAGCCGCAGCTCACACCCGCAGCACTGCCTAAGGAGCGTTCGCATTTACAGCCACAGTTCACACCAGCAGCACTGCCAAAGGAGCGTTCGCATTTACAGCCGCAGCTCACACCCGCAGCACTGCCTAAGGAGCATTCGCATTTACAGCCACAGTTCACACCCGCAGCACTGCCAAAGGAGCGTTCGCATTTACAGCCACAGTTCACACCCGCAGCACTGCCAAAGGAGCGTTCGCGTTTACAGCCGCAGCTCACAGCCGCAGCACTGCCTAAGGAGCGTTCGCATTTACAGCCGCAGCTCACAGCCGCAGCACTGCCAAAGGAGCGTTCGCGTTTACAGCCGCAGCTCACAGCCGCAGCACTGCCAAAGGAGCGTTCGCGTTTACAGCCGCAGCTCACACCCGCAGCACTGCCAAAGGAGCGTTCGCGTTTACAGCCGCAGCTCACACCCGCAGCACTGCCAAAGGAGCGTTCGCATTTACAGCCACAGTTCACACCCGCAGCACTGCCAAAGGAGCGTTCGCATTTCCAGCCGCAGCTCACACCCGCAGCACTGCCAAAGGAGCGTTCTCATTTACAGCCACAGTTCACACCCGCAGCACTGCCAAAGGAGCGTTCGCATTTACAGCCACAGTTCACACCCGCAGCACTGGCAAAGGAGCGTTTGCATTTACAGCCACAGCTCACACCCGCAGCACTGCCTAAGGAGCATTCGCATTTAGAGCCGCAGTTCACAGCCGTAGCACTGCCTAAGGAGCATTCGCATTTAGAGCCGCAGTTCACAGCCGTAGCACTGCCAAAGGAGCGTTCGCATTTAGAGCCGCAGTTCACAGCCGTAGCACTGGCAAAGGAGCGTTCGCATTTACAGCCGCAGCTCACAGCCGTAGCACTGCCTAAGGAGCGTTCGCATTTACAGCCGCAGCTCACAGCCGCAGCACTGGCAAAGGAGCTTTCGCATTTACAGCCGCAGCTCACAGCCGCAGCACTGCCAAAGGAGCGTTTGCATTTACAGCCGCAGCTCACAGCCGCAGCACTGGCAAAGGAACTTTCGCATTTACAGCCGCAGCTCACAGCCGCAGCACTGGCAAAGGAACTTTCGCATTTACAGCCGCAGCTCACAGCCGCGGCACTGGCAAAGGAGCGTTCGCATTTACAGCCACAGCTCACAGCCGTAGCACTGGCAAAGGAGCGTTCGCATTTACAGCCGCAGCTCACAGCCGCAGCACTGGCAAAGGAGCGTTCGCATTTACAGCCGCAGCTCACAGCCGTAGCACTGGCAAAGGAGCGTTCGCATCAGCTGATAATTGCTGTGCTTTGTTCACATGTTCATTTTCAACTCAGGGGAGCGGTGTGTGTGTGTTATGAACGTCTTCACAGAGCTTGAGTTATTATTTCGAGGGAAATGCCCTCTTAGCTTGACTTTTCATGTGCAGCAGTGTGAACCCTCTAGGGGTGGGGGGGTGTTTTTAACCAGAAAAAGGGGGAGCATGTGAGTTCAGCAGCTAAAAATTCGGCTGTAATCGCAAACAGAGCCAAAGAGTGTCACAAGGTTGGGGCTTCCTGGTGAGGGGGTTCTACTCCCAGGGTTTGGCTGGATGGGAAATTTCTCTAGAGAAGCCTCCCTGGTGGCATTTTTGTGTCCTGTCCTTATCCAAAGAGGCCGTGTGGGACCACTTACACAAGAGAACTTAATGAAACTTCACCAGGATTTTAAACTTTTGCGTTTGTCTCTTTGTTCATTTCTAACCCAAAATACCAAATTTAACCCAGCCCTAATCCCAAATCTAACTTTACCATAGCCCCCACCCCAATGCTAACCTTAACCCAGCCCTAATCCCATCTCTAGCTTTAACCCAGTCCTCACCCTAAATCTCGCCTTAACCCAGCCTTACTCCCAGTGCTAACCTTACCATAGTCCTGACCCCTCTCTACTCCTAGCCCCGACTCAGCCCTCAACTCGAGCCTTCGACTAATCATAACCCAGCTCTGACCTTAACCCTTCTCTAACCCTAACCTTCCCCAGCCAGCCAAGGCCTTGTTTCGTTTGTGTGAACCCCATGCGGTCTGCTCCGAGGCCAGCCAGAGGCGAGGCGATGCGCAGACCTGCCCTCAGTGCTTCTCTGGTGCTCACCTTGGCCAGCCCTCGGCGCTGGCTGTCAGCTGGAAGCCGGCACTGTGGGGTTTGACAGGGTGCTGCTGGGTGATGCATGTTCCCTGCGGACCACTCCTCCAGCTCCCCCCAGACCAGCTGGGCCCCCTCCCACCAAGAGTCCTCCCAGGGACAGGGTCAGGGTCAGGGACAGGTGGGATAAGCTGCGAGCCTGGCTTGTGCTGCCATCCCTTGGCAGAGCCCGAGCAGGGATCTCCTACAACCCGCTTGTTCTCGGGACTCCCCGGGGGTTTGTGGGACGACATCCCACTCCGTCCCTCTGCAGCGTGTCTGGGCACTTGTCTGTGGGGCACGGGGCCAGCGTCCTGGCCTGCTGTGAATGGTGCGGGAGGCTGTGCAGGCGGCCCTGCCATTAACCTAATTGTCTCGCTCTTTGATTAGGGGCCTCACAAAGCCAGCAAAGGCACCACATGAAATGGGAGTGGCTGCAGAGCAGCTCCGGAGCCTGGATTAGTTTTGAAAATACCCATTTAAATCCCTTCGCATTTGTGGGGATTAGCAGAGAGCCAGCGAGCGAGATGGGGACGTGGAGAGGGCTGGGGAGAAGAGACAGACACAGGTCCTTGCTTGCCTGTGCTCCTGACCTGTGTCCGCTCCCAGGCTGGTCTGTGGGGATCGACCCGGCCTGGGGATCAGGTCAGCTGGTGACAACCAGGAAAGCCACCAAAGTCTTCTGCTCTTGTTCACCTATTTACTGTACCCACAAGCAAACCACTCACGTCTCCTGCCCTGCCACCAGCAGGTCCCTCCCCACGAGCTCGCAGGTGTCACCCAGCAGCAGGTATCTTTATGCTGCACAGCAAAGTGCAAATAGCAGTCACAGGCCATAAACGGGAAAGGAAACGGCCTGGCCTAGGAAATAAGAATAATTAATAACACTTCTAACGACAACGGACTAACTGCACCTACCTATCCGTGTGCTTAGCTAGCGCCGCTCCCCGTCTGCTCCAGCCCACCTGGCACTTGCCGCTCTCCACAAACATGCTCCCCACTCTCCTTGGAGATGGCGGCATAATCTAATCCTCAGAGCCCAGAGGGGAAACCGAGACCCAGCGTGGGGAAGTCACCTAGCCACAGGGAGGCAATAGCAGTGCTGGAAGCAAACCCTGGGACTCCTGGGGCCCGGCCTGCTTCTCTGAGCGCTGGGCACAGCGCCTCTCCTCAAAGGGTGCTGCCAGCAGTTGAACGAGGGTGGAAGGAGGGGGCCAGTGCAGTGTGTGTCTTGTGCATATGTGTGCGAGGGCACGTGTGTGTGCGGGAAGCGGGTGGGAGTCCAAGCTGCTCTGGACGAATAAGGGAAGCCTGGATTTGTGACTCACTCCCAACTAGAGCGCGCCAGCCGTCATCACAAGGGTCATTGGCAAGGGTGCTTTGGCCCACTCCAATGCTGCATGGTTTCGTGATGCTGGAGACATGGCAAACAGGCTGGGCCAGGCCCGGTGGCTTGGTGCCTGTGGGCCCCGGCGCAGGGCCCTGGCACCGGAGCCAAGCCTGCTTGTAGGTGCCAGTTAGGGGAAGCGCTGGCGGCTGGGAGGAGTGCACGCTTCCCTCCCCACGTGGGGCGAGGGCTGTGCACCAGAGGAGCTACTGAGGATCTGAGCTGGATGCTGTCCGCACCTGCCCTCTCCAGGCTGGCAGCCCCCGGCAGAGGCCTTGGCAAGGCTAGATGAGCACTCGGCATCCGCAGCAGGGCTCTGCAGGCAGCCCTGCCCACCGGAGCGCAGTGAACCAGGCAGTGATGTCGCTGGGATACGTGCACGTATGTGGGGAAGAGGCCAGGGTTCCACAGCTGCAAGGCAGCTGTCTAAGCACAAGGACGCAGAACTAGTGGAAAGAGAGAAATTTCTGCTGCTGTTCCTGGGCATTCCAGTGCTGCACTCTCAGCCTCAGCTGGGCCTGCAGACCAGTGGTCGGGCTACCCAGAGCCAGCTCCAGCTGCCTCCTTCCAAACCAGCCCCAGGCAGCCTTGTTCTAGGGAGGGGATGTGAGAGCCGGAGGGCACCTGAAAGTGCTGGGTGATGCCAGGGATCCAACTTTGCCTCGTATTTCAGCGGTGGCGCAGCAGGAAGCCTGGGCTCTTGCACTGAGCCCGAGGGGTGGCCAGTGGAAACAGGCTCGGATTCAACGTTCACGCTGAGCGCAGCGAGATGCGGCTGGGTCAGCCAGACCCGGGGGTGACTGTGGCCTGGTTGTCTGGCCTCAGTCCAGGGTCCCACAGCCTGTGTGTACGTTCCCGGCCTGCATCTGCCTCATCATGTGTCCAGGCGCTGGGCAAAGTCTGCTCTGTGGGGTCAGCATCCCAGCTCCTTAAAGGCCACTCAGTGTGCGTGCATGTGCGCACGTGTGGGGGCGTGTGCGCACGTGTGGGGGCGTGTGCACGCGTGTGGACGCGTGTGCGCGCATGTGGGCATGCACGCTAGGCAAGGGCATATCGGCAGCTGCTGCTGATCAGTCACTTGTTTCCTCTGGGCTCAGTTCGTCCCGCCATTGGACTCGGGTTATGCTGCAGCTGGAGACAGCACCGTCCTGCGGCAGGGCACCACACTGGAACTCAGCCAACTGGATTCCATGCTGGCGCCGTGTAATGCGGGTACGTCACTGTGCCCCCCAGTGCCCCGCCCCCCCAAGGACAAGGCTTCTCGCCTGCTTGCCGAGTGCTTTGAGACTGTGGGTAAAAGGCTGCATGAGCACCAAGTGCTGCTTTTCAACCTGCGGCGCCAGCAAGAGGTGGAATGGGAGCCCAAACCGCCCTCTGGCCTGCATGAAGAGCTGGCTGGAAAGTGGATTCTCTGGGGCTGGACACTCGCCTTTGGACTGAACAACTGCGAAGCACTCGTTGATGATACACACGGAACATCAGCCACGTCTGCAAACGACCTGAGAGACGGGCGGCCTGGCACTGCACGGACTGACCACAGGCTCACACACAAGGGCCAAACTGGCTAAACAGCTGCTGTTTGCCACAGTTGCTCAGGGTAGGGGTGCAGCCCAGCCCGGCCTGGGAGATCAGTGTGATGAAGTGGGGGATACCTGTGTGTGTGTGAGTGGCTCACAGAGGGTGTGGGGCTCCTGCTGAGGGTAACCTTTATGACCAGGTAACACCTTTGTACTGTAGACAAAGGAGGAGGTGGAGCCTGAGGGGTTTGAATTGGAACTGGGAGTTGGAAGCAGTAAGTCTGGGCTAAGGAAGAGAAAGACCAAGGAGGGGGCCATGCCCCGGCTCTGGGGGCCCCTCGGGGCCTCCTCTCCCCAACATGGATTAAACTGGCTGTCTCTGCCTGCTGTACTGACTCCTCTGTACGATGCTGTGTCCTGTTGGCTAATAAACCTGCTGTTTTCCTGCTGAGTAAGAAACTCTCCTGCCTGCGGACAGGGTGCAGAGCTTGGGGGACCCCAGAACCCCATCACAATCAGAAATTGCGGGGCTGGGGGGGCGTGGCAGATGGGGAGGCCTGGCCACACCCAGCAACTGGGGGAAAAGGTCACAGACCTGCCAGCTCCCCAAATGCCAGGCTGGCTGGCAACTGCCATGACCTGATCTCCTGCCAGGTGGGGAGCAGACCCTCCCCCTTGCATCAGGGCTGGGGCAGGTGGGGGGCCAGGTCTCCCCTCTGGGGCTCCAGGCCAGTGAGTGACACTGAGCCGCTGGGATGCGGGACGTTGGCCAAACAGCCCACGCAGAAGCCCCGTGGCCTGTGCTCAGAGCGTGCTCGGCCCCACCTGCTCCTACTCCGGGCACTGGGCACCGGGCGCTGCAGAACACTCCTCAGAGCCGTTCCCCAGGGGTGAGCTCATGGCAGCCTGTGCTCCGGGGAGGAGTCCCCGCTCCCGGCCATCCCCTCAGGGCTGCAACGAGCCCTTGAGACACACAGCTTGGAGCTCAGCCAGATGCTGGCGCTGCCTCCAGCTCCAAGACCTACCTGTGCAGTCCCTGCCTGGGGTCTCCCCTCCAGCCACACCTGGACTCCCCCACACTCAGGTCGGCGGCTGGATGTTTCTCGGAGCTGCAAAGCCCCGTGCACTTGGGGCACCCCCCGGGCAGCACATTCGAGGCCACTAGGCCCATTACCACCTGCCTGCCCTCCCCCCTTCCAGGCATGACCATGTCCCACCCCACAGACCTGAGCACCTGCCCAGGTGGGGCTGGCTTCTCCTGGGACTGGCAGCAGGTCTGCCTCAGCTCCCCCCAAGCTCTAGGATGAATGCAGGGCTCCCTGGGCCAGGCTGCCTCTGTGTGCCCATGGAGGCTGCAGCCTCCCCAGAGAGGCAGGAGCTAATGGTGGGAAAGGCCCATGGGGTCTCATCTGGCTCACCCAGGGCTGTGTGGTTCTTGTGTGTTCTGGGGTGCAGCCCCCCCCCCAGACAGCCCTTGCCCTCTAGAGGGGGAGACAGGGGGACGGTCTGCTGAGGAAACCTGCCACTAAGCTCCCCTGAAAGCAGCGCGCTGCAACGTGAGTGACGAGGCCCAGCGCAAATCGCTTTTCTCCGCCCATCCCGGGTCAGCCAACCAGCCTCTGTCTGGGGCTGCCACAGAGGTTTGCTCCACTCAGCCCCAGCTGGTGTGTGTCAAGGGGCGCCTGGGGTGGGAGCCCCAGGCTGGAAACAGGGAGGTGCATGTATGCCAGTGAGTGTGGGTGGGAACGAGGCTCCTTGAGACTGGGCATGGAAGAGCTAGTGTGTTGGTGTGTGAGCGTTGTCACTGGAGTATATTGTGGGGTGTGTGTGTGTGTGTGTTCACTTGTCTGTTTGCACATCACCTGCATCACAGTATATAGGTTTGTGTGTGTGTGCACGCGTGTGTGTGACTGCACACGGGGATGTGTGCACGTGGCAGTGTGAGAGCTTGCAGTGTGCGCACACGTATCGGCACGCATGTGTGTGAGATTGTGTGTGGGCATACATGCACATATATCACCTGCACAGCTGGGGCGTGGGCACGCCTGCCTCCGCCTGCTGTGGCTGGGGGTGTACTTGCTGTGTGGAGCCGGGCATGCCCGTGACAATGGGGTGCCTAACTCTGTCCGTGCCGGTGTGTAGAACTTCTCCAGCCTCTATAGGAGAAGGCCTCTGACCTGCCAGGCGCGGGGTGGCTGGCGCTCGTTCCATGGGGCCTGGGCGGGGCGGCAGGCAGAGGCTGGAGCGGGATGCAAGCAGGACGGTGGGCGTTGGAAGCAGGTGTCCCAGGCTGGCCGGGCACAGGCGTTGCCAGGGCCAGCCAGAGGGGGCAGGGGCTGCCGGAGCAGGGGGGCAGGCAGGCAGCGGAGTGGATTTCTGCTTGAGTGGTTATTATACTGTCGATTTGAAGAGACAGATGACGGCAATGGCAGAGGAGGCAATAATTGAAAGCACCAGGACACATTAATGAGTGCCCAGGGACTGGCTGAGCAGTTGTTAAAGCTCACTTCCCTCTCCCTGCCTTGCTCCTTTCCAGAGCCACAACCCTTCTGCTGCCCTCCAGGCCCGGGGAAAGGGTCTCCATTTAAAGAGACAGGAGCCCACAAACAGGGCCCGGGGCTGCCAGCGATGGGCATCGCAGCCCCTGGCTCCTCAGCGAGGGGCCAGGCCTGAGGGGAAGCAGGTGATTACTGCAAAATAATGACGTGACTTTGCATCCCTTACCAACAAGCTGCTACTGCGTATTCTGTGCAGCGGGGGTGAACATGTGCGAAGGAAAGCAATGGGGGGGTCACAGCTACCATGGCTGGGGGGGCAGGATAGACGGATAGATAGATAGAGCGGGTGTCTGGGGATGGATAGATAGATAGATAGATAGATAGAGGGAGTGTCTGGGGATAGATAGATAAATAGAGGGGGTATCTGGGGATAGATAGATAGAGGGGGTGTCTGGGGATAGATAGATAGATGGAGGGGGTGTCTGGGGATAGATAGATGGAGGGGGTGTCTGGGGATAGATAGACGGAGGGGGTGTCTGGGGATAGATAGATGGATAGATGGATAGATAGATAAGAAGGAATGGGTTGGGAAGTCCCTGACAGGCACTAAGGTAAGTAAGCGCAGGACGGATGGTCGGATGCCACAGCTGCCTTTCCCTGCATGCCCGTAAGCAGTGAGAGGCAGCCCAGCTGACCCTAGAGGAGTGCTCAGGGGACAGGGTGCCAGGACTCCCGGGGTCTGGTCCTTCTTGGGGAGGTCCCTTCTGCCAGTGTGTGCAGGATGCCTGTGTACCAGGTGGCTATTGGGCACTAACCTGGCTGGTGGGTTCTGAGGCTCACTGGGGCAGGTGCTCAGCTCGGAGAGGTGGGAAGGGGGTGCCTGGCGCAGTCAGGAGAGTCACACTGGCAGGCTGAGAAGCCCATGGGCGCTACGCATGCTGCTTCCCCTCATCTCCAAGCTGGGCAGGGCGACCACCTGTCCCCTACTGGGCGGGACGCTCCTGCAGGTGGGATGCCAAAAAGGCACCCGACTTTTTTTTTAAAGGGGTAAATTGTCTTGTATTTGGCCCCCACCCTCCCAGCCGTGGGGATGCTGGATGAGCATGTGCAGCTGCTGCTTCCCCGGGATCCCGGGGGGCTGGCAGCTGCGGATTCCACGGGGCTCTGGGGGATCACCAGCAGCTGTGGCTTCCCCAGGGCTCCAGAGGATCGCCAGCAGCTGCCGCCTCCTGCCTGGCTCCCCGGGGCTTGGAGGAGCTGCCTACCCCCAGAGCTCCCTGTCCCGTATTTGGACAGGGAGATATGGTTGCCCTAACGCTGTGGTTCCTTTGGGGCTGGGGGTACCAACCTCTCAGCCCAGCTGGCTGCAGGGACAAGGGCTGCCACCCCCCTCCCGAGGCACCAGGGCCACACCTGGCCTTACGCTGAGGGAGCCATGGCACGACGATGGAGCAGATGTCAGTATTTGCTGCTCGGGGGGCAATGCCTCAGGGAGGAGCTGAAACCCCCCCCAGCGGGGAGAGTGGAGAGAGGGGGAGCCTGGCTCCCACTGGCCAGTGGGGAGGGGGGACTGGAACTGGCCAGGCCACGCGACACAGCCCGTCACCACCAGCAGGGCCCTCCCCAGAGGAGGAGGTGTGCTGAAAAGCACCAGGAACTAAGATATTCACAATGATTAAAGTAACTACAATGGTCACCGCTGATAAAGGCCGGGGTGAAGCTGGAGCTGAAAGCGTTCCCTGGCGCGCCGGTGAGGGTGGCTGCAGCACTGTGGACCGCAGCGAGGTCCCCTCCCCTCCTGTGTGCACAGCCCCAGGTCAGGTGGCACCGCTAGGGGGCTGAGGCCCACGTCTCCGTGGTATTTCGGCTCCTGGCTCCTGCTGCGTTCTGTCCCTCAGCTCAGGTCGGGCTCTGCTCCGGGCCACAGCTCTGTGCTCATGGGGCAGGTCCTTGTGAGCCAGCCAGTGCACCAGAGTCGGGGCCACTGAGGCATGTTGCGCACATGCTAAGAAGAGCTTCAGCTCCCCAGGACTCCCGCAAGCTCTGTCCGTCCCCAGCCTCCAGCTGAAGCACTTCTGGGGAAGTGCCAGGGGTTCATCCGCCCGGCCTCTTCCCAGCTCCTCCCATGCACAGCTGGACCCGAGAGCCTGTCCCAGTCTGCTGAACCCATGGGTCCATGTGCAGGCGACGGCCGCCCGCTTCTCCAGCTCGGTGGGCTGGAGCAGCGCCCCTCTCGGGCAGGGTCAGCTTCACAGCCCCGCCTGGCCCCCTCCCCCACAGGCCGAGACTGGTGGTGCTGGGAAGGGAGGCACTGGGTGAGATCCTCAGTCCCGCACCTGCTGTGTGGCCCCGCTGCTTCCCATAGGGCTGTGGTGGGGTGCGATCTTCCCCCAAGCCCCAAAGCTGACATGGCCGCAGAGGGGAGCCCCTCCCCGCCGGCCCCAGCCCTGAGCTGCTGCAGCGGGGAAAGGGGCCCCTCCTTGACGACCCCAGACAGGAGGCACCCAGGTAAGGCCAAGCCCCTGCCCCCCATTAAGCCTCCACCCCCAGGCCAGAGCACCCGAAAGCCCTCATCCCCTATCCTGTCCCAAGCCCATACCTCATCCTAGAGCTGGTACCCCTTTCTGCATCCCAGCGCCTAACCTGGGACCCCCTTCCTGCACCCCAAACCTCTTAGCTCCAGCCCCAGCCCAGAGCCTGCACCCCAACCATCTCTCCTGGCCCTGAGCCCCCCAACCCAACCTGTACCCCCTCCTCACACTCCTGCACCCCAATCCTCTGCCCGTCCCTCAGCCCCACCCCCACCATGTGAACATTATTACATGGACCAAAATGAAGGGGATGCGTCGCATGCCCCCTCCATAGTGGTGCACATAAGAAATTCATTCCCGTTAGGGATGGAAAAACACTGGTGGGTGCCTCCCCCGCCTGTGCCAAAAACTAAGCTGCCCCTTAACCGAACCCTTCACTTCTCCAGCAGAGTGAATGAAGAGCCCCTGATGGTTGCTGGTCTCATGCCCCTTGGAGGGCCCGAGAGGGGGGAGAGGCCGGAGGAGCCCTGTGTGCAGAGGGAGCTGCTGGGATCAGACATCCCAGGGTGGGAAGAATCCCAGACGCTGCCCCAGGCGCAGGACAGGCCCGCAGAGGGGTGGGAACAACCCACAGCCAAGGTTGCTTCTTTCCCTGTTGGCACTTGGCCCCCAGCAGATCACGATTCTCCTGCTTTCCGGAGCCACCGCGGCTCATGTCATCCCAAGTCCCAGCCCGGAGCGATTCTGGAGCCCGTTATTCTGATTGGACACTTCAGTCACATGGCCTGTTTCCTCCCCGCCTGGCTGCCCCTGTTCCTGGTGCCCATGGGGGTAATTCACCCTTGGCTGCAGCACACCCTGCTCCTGGCAGGGGCGCCACTGTAGGGGGAGGGCAGCAGGGCACCACTTGCTCCTCTTCCCCTTCCCCTGACTGTCGGGGAGCGAGGGGAAAGTACCCGACAGGTGTGAATCACTCCCTTGGGCTGTGCTGCGCTGCGCCTGCGAGGTGCACACCAGCGGGTACTTTCCCCTCGCTCCCCGACAGTCAAGGGAAGGGGAAGGAGAGCAAGTGGTGACCCGGCGTGCGCTGCCCCCCCGAATGGAGCCCGTGACTTCTGTTCCTGCCCCTTCCCCGCCAGGAAGTGACCACAGCAGAGTGGGAGCCTGACGATGCACCTCGGATACCAGCTCGAATGCATGTTCCTCCCAGACCCGCCCCGGCTCCAGTCCCCACTCAGTGCGCTGGAGCCCCTCGGCCACCCCTGGACCCAGCCCCACCTCACATGTGTGTCCCGACAGGGCCCTCGCACGCTGGGCGGGGCTCTGCTGGCCATCCTCTAGCTGGTAGCTTTCTGGGCCCCTCGTCTGCAGGGCGCCTACGGCAAGTCCCCCTGTTCCTTCCTCCCAGCTGAAGCCCTCTGACCCTCTCCGGCTCCTGGGGAGGAGGCTCAGCCAGGTCATAGGCAGCCAAAGATGCAGGGCCTTTCGCTACGCTGCAGGGTGCCTGGGTGCCCATATTGGCCGGGGCCATCCTTGTTTTAGGCCCTGTCCCACCCTGCCAGACTCTTTTGGCAAAACTGGGCATTTGTCCCTTTTGCTCTGGTAACTGACCCTCTCGTGGCCAGAGCGAAGGGGACAAGTGCCCAGCTTTGGCACAGAAGTGGGGTGGGGCCCCTAGCAGGGCCCAGAGGGACATGGGGGGCAGGCAGCTGCAATGCCAGCCGCGCACTGGAAGGAGGGCTAGGGAGAGCAGCTTGGGCCGGACAGCCCCATGCACGGGCAGGAGCAGGGGGATGCAGGCTGGCCCTGTGCCCTCAGGGGGACCTCAGGCAGCCCCATGGGTGGGCAGGTGCAGTGGGGATGAGGCTGGCCCTGTGCCCTCAGGGGGACCTCAGGCAGCCCCACGGGTGGGCAGGCACAGGGGGGTGCAGCCCAGCTCAATGTGTGGGGTGTGGTGGAGGTCTTGCGCTGGCCCCTTTGGGAGCATACGGTCACTCGAGTAACCCGGCTCCCCTCATGGGGGTCTGTGCTCACCACTCTGCTCCCACCCTCAGGGTCCCAGGCAGCTCACAGCCATGCGGCAGCCCTCTGGCAGCCCAGCAGCTGCTACCCTGGCGCGCAGGAGGTGCGACGGGTCTCTGGCGGCCGGAGGGTGGCCTGTGCGCTGACCTTTCCCCACAGCGCGAATCGTGCCACATGCTGCGGCTCCTCCCGCCTGCCACCCCACAAGGGCCGAGTCCTCCCCTCTCCTCTCCTCTCCTCGCCGCTCGCCCCCTGCCCCGAGTTCCACCAGCCCCTCCGGGGACTTCGGCTCTGCTGCTGGCAGCCAGCGAGGCCGCCCCCTCCTTGGCCCCCTTGGTGGGGTTCGCCGTCCCGGGCCCTGAGCGGGCCTTTTACGGGCAGTAACTAGCCCATCGTGGCCGGCTCGCTGCCAGCCCTGGTGCAGAGGATGCTGCTGTAGCACTTACCGTGAGGGAGCCCGGAGAGATCAGCAACACCCTCCCCGAAGTAACCACAGTGCCCCTTGCTCCGTCTCACGGCTCACCCTGCTGGTGCCACGCTGTGCCCACGCTGCGCCAGGCAGCTCTCTTAGATGGAATTCTGCTGGGGGCACAGCCTGCCGGCTAGTCTCTGCCCAGTCTTGGCTGGCCGTAGGCCGTGCTGGTGGGTGACCCTGCGAGCTAAGAGCCCTGCCCCTCGGGGGTTTACAGTGGGGTGCCAGGGGCGTTGATGGTCAGACAGACACAGCCCGTGGCGGGGACCGTCTGGGGCTGTGTCTGCACTGCCACCAATGTCGGTTCCGCTGGCAGGTGTGGACGTTGCTCCAGGGAGTCTCTCCGGCTGCCGCAGAGCAGCCAGATGCAGCCAGCAGCAGCCGGTCAGCTCTCAGGTGGAGGCAGCCTGAGTGTGTGCAGCCCCTGCTGCAGTGGGCCAGGATGGGGGAGTGGATGTGCTGCTTCACACAAACAGTGGAGGAGGAAGAGCTCCCCGCCCGCTGCTGTGCAGCGAGGGAGACAAGCCGAACGCCCCAGCCTTGGGGGCGGGGTGCATGTGGGTGTGTGTGCATGCATGCGTGTGTGTGCATGCATGCGTGTGTGTGCACACGTGTGTGTGCATACATGTGCATGTGTGTGTGTCCCCCCTGGGATCCCCAAGGCTGCCAGGGGAGCCAGTGACATCTGCAAGTGGGTGAGCGACCCCAGCGGGCTGCTTCCGTAGGTGCCTTCTTCCTGCTCTGGAGCGCCGGGCAGCAAAGCAGACCCTGCCTCGGGGGCAGCTGCGGGGGGGCAGCCTAGAGCAGAGGGGACCAGACGGAACCTGGGTCAGCCGTCCTGTGCGCCTGGGGCAAGTCACTGCTGTACTCTCTACTGCAGCTTCCCCCGACACCCTCCTGCTCCGCAGGCCAGCGGGGAGCCTGAGGTGCTCAGATATCGCGGGGGCAGAGGGCCTGGGCGGCCAGCCACGACCAGGGGTCAGCAACCAAAAGAGCAGGGGAAGCCGTGCTTTTCAATTCAGAACAAACTCAGTCATTCAAGCGCCGCAGTGCATGTGAGTACGAGATGGCCCTCAGTAAATCACCTCAAGCTGTACTGTTGGGCAGCCCTGCGTGCGAACAGCACACAATGCCTTGGAACGAGATACGTCTTTTCCACAGCACGTTCACAAGCTTTTTACATATTCTGTTGCCTCCCACTTGCCATGTGTGTGTTCGTACCACTGACTTCCTGCCTTTCCCTCCCGAACCGCCTTAGTTCTGCCAGTTTTATTTCACATTTAATTTCAGTTTCTTTCTTAGAGCGCGTGTTGCCCTGCGCAGCAGGAATGTCACCAGCTTCTTTTGCCTTTTCAAAATCAAGACTTTCTTAGCAACGTGATCAAAACACAGCTACAGTACCAGATCCCACAATGCACTGCACAAATTGAAGGGGGAGTTATCCAACGTTTCGATCACCTCTCGTTTGCTATTTGGAGAGGACTTGTTCATTGTTGGGCTTTAAATATTCACCTTTCATTGAAAATAATCAGCAGGGTTTTTCCAACTTTGTAATCGTGGTGCTGGGAGCCACAAAGAAGTCCTGACAGAGCCGCATGTGGCTCTGGAGCCACAGGTTGCAGAGGACGCCTGTGCTGCAGGGCCAGTCTGGCCTTTGGCTGCTTGCTGGTGGCAGAAAGCACGTGCCCTCCTGTGGAGTTGGTAACATTACGTGGGTTCTAGCAATGCACCAGGGCTTGTCTGGGGAACTTCCGCCGGCTTCTCCCAACCTGTCTGAAATGCGCCTCCTCCCTGCACCCAGCACTCACCACCCACCCCAGCAGGTGGCCTGCAGGGTGCGCGATACTGGGGCTGTGCAGCCAGCAATGAGTTTTGCCATCTGGAAATTAGGCTGCAAAGGTCCCAGCTGAGCGGTGAGGCCTCGGCTCGAATCTGGCTGCTGATGTGTGCTCATCGGCGGGAGGAAAATGAAAGCTTTCGAAGTGGGTGAGCACTCACAAAGTCCGGCAGCCACGCGAGAGACGCAGGCAGATGAAAGAGAGGCGATCGCTGGTCCGTACGCAGAGAGATGGGATTTCCCAGAGGACTCCTGCTGGGGGGTAACTGTAAGCTGTGACCTGCTGGTCTGCAGGAGGGGCGTGTCAGAGAGCGAGGCTATGAACTGCCCCGTTCCCAGGCCTGTTTGCACAGGGCTCTCACTCGTGCTCCTCTCGGCTCCAGGGCCGGTTCAAACCGTACCAGTCAGGGGCACGTGCACCCCGCCCGCCCCTTTGGGCCTCTGCAGCTCCCAGACCCCTGAGATCCCAGAGTTTGGGCAGCGTCTCTGTGCCCCGGGGCTCACACAGGCACCTGGGGGTCATGAGGGGCTGTGCCGAGTGGTCGGTTTCCGCCCATGAGGTCCAGCCCGGAGCAGGAGGCTCTGTCACAGGGCTTGGGAGCTGTGTTGGCCCCAGCCTGTCTCTGCAGGTGCTGAGTGCTCCAGTCTGGAGGCTCAGGTTCCAGGCCCAGCCCCCGGGGCTCAGGGAGCTGGACGGTCACTGCCTGCTCCTAGCACCATGCTTTTCTTGGGAACATGCGCTCGGGCTGCCCCCTATGGCTGCTAAGCACCTGGCAAGTGCGACCACGCATCCTGCCCCTGGCGGCCATCCGTGCCCAAGGGCTGCTTCACGTGCTGCGGCTCCCCAGTGAGCTCAGTGTGGCGCGGGTGGGCTGGGGACAGTTTAAACGCAAGGTGCACTGAGGAGGAGGAGGACCAGCCTGGGAGATCTGGACTATCTCTGCTCCCGTGTCACACTGTGCCTGGGGGAGAAGCTTAGGCAAAACCAGCCCTTTTCTGCCCCTGTCTGGGACCTGCTGGAGCCTGGAGTTGCCTCACCATGGGACATGTTGTCTCCAGATTGCTGCCTAATTCTGCAGCTCCGGCGAGGAAGCCGGTCACCGGTTATTGGGTATGATCACGTGCCACCAGCGAGGTGCTGCAGCCTGTCCTGCTGTCCTGCTCTGTGTCTCCCCGTCCACTGCCAGCTGCCCTCCCTCAGCTTCTGCTAAGATGGTAACATTTTGGAGGCTGGGCCTCTCTTTTGGGTCTGCGTCTGAGCAGCACCTAGCACTGTGGGGTCCTGGTTCTTGACTGGGGCTGATAGATGCTACTGTAATACACCTAACATATCATACAAAGCACCTAGCACTGTGGGGTCCTGGTCCATGGCCGGGGATACTAGGCATTACTGAAATACACCTACTATATAGTGTACAGCACATAGCATCATGGGACCAGGTTGTTGGCTGGGAATACTAGGCACTCCCATAGTACACCTCATATATAATTTATAGCACCTACTGCCTGGATCCCAGTCTTGGCCGGGGTTGCTAGATTCTGTGGCAATGCAAATAATAAAGGGTGCCAATGTTTACAGCAGTGCCCAGGTGCCCCAGTAAGGATCCGGGCCCCTGGCCGAGGGGCGCACCTGCTTGTCCAAGAAGACCCTGTGCACACTCAGCCTTGAGCCCTGGTGGGCAGTGGCCAAGCCAGCACAACACACTCCTGGGATGCAGTGGGGGGTGGATGTGGATGTGTGTGACAGACCAAGCAGCTAACAGGACGACCTCCGGCTGCCTGTAACTGAAGCTGGCAGGTAACACCTCTGTCCCTGAACAGAGTGGGGAGGAGCCCAGCTGGGTCTGAATCAGAGGGGGCAGTGGGAAGGGAGCCAGCCTGTGCCGAGGGGAGGCGAGACCCCAGCCGGGGCACCCCTCGGGCTCCTTTCCACAAGATGGGCTGGAATGACTGTCTCTGCCCGCTGCGCCGACACTTCTGCACTGCACTGGGTCTCTGTTGACTAATGAGCTCCCTCTTCTACATGCTGAGAGTCATTCCTGCCTGCAGATGGGGGGCCGAGCTTGGGGACCTCGAACCCCATGACAACTCCCGACAGTGTGAGCCAGTCTTTAGCTGCTGGCACTGCCCAAGGTTGTCCCTCGCCCCGAGCACACACAGGCTGCGCAATGTCCAGCTGTGCCGAGCCCGCCTCCTTGCACTGGCAGCAGCATGTTCGGGTGCAGATTACACCCTGATGGCCCATTCCTTTGCCTCTGGGGCCTCCTTGGGGCACAGCTGCATCCTGTTACCTGCCTTCAGAGCAGAGCCTTCCTTGTACGGGTGAGCGGGGACGAGGTTGCACACCCCAGCCCCTGCCTCCTGGCAACCCCTGGCTTGTGCTCCCCCTCCTGAGTCCATCAGCCCTGTGCAGCGAAGGAGGGAACACGTCCTAGCGCTCATCCCTTGTTCCCCCAGTGTCCTCCCTCCGGAAGGAGCCTCCCAGCCAGGCCTTCTGCTGGCGTCAGCGGGTGAGTCCCCGGGGCTTTTGTGGGGCTGGGCCCATTTACAGCAGCTGAGAATCTGCCCCCCCAGGTGCGGGGGCGAGAGAACATCCCATTCCCCTCACGACACAGCCCGAGCTCCAGTAACATCGGGAGACTCCTGTGCGCCGAGTGACACCCACCAGCAGTGAGTCAAGCAGAACATTACTAGCTAACAGCCCGGGCGAGTCACTCCCTGTGCCTGCCTCCAGGCACCGTCTTCCTGCCGTGCGGCCAGCGAGAGGCCACAGGAGTGGGGCATTAGGGGACCTGGCTGACCTTGGGCCACTCCCTGCCCAGCTCTGCGCCGTGGTTTCCCCATCTGTAAAACACGGACAGTGACACTTGCCCACCGGTGCAGCTGGGACCGGAAGCTGCCGGGGGAAGGGCCGCCAGCACTCCTTGGTGATACCTCACTGAGCCAGAACGTGGCAGAGACCCAGGGGAAGGGGACGGAACTGAGCCAGTAATGTAAGTCTCATCCGGCAAGGGGCCCACCGCCCTCTCTCTCACTGCTGAGCAGGTGCCCTGCCAAGAGGCTGCTTCCTGCATGGGAACTTGGGTGATGGGATCGAGTACAGAAAGAGCCAAAGCAGCCCCGGTCAGCCCCGGGGCAGGCAGCAGGAAACGAAGGACCGCGAATGCCTGGAACCCACCAAAAATCCAAGCACACCACACTGCCCAGAAATGGCTTTTACTGGGAGGAATAATTAGCTGTCTATTCTTCTTTCCCATGCTCAGCTAATTGTCTGTGGACAACATGATTGTAAGGGTGTCCAATGATGCAGAATAACCATTGTATTCCCGCCAGACATTGCCTTTGCAATTAGCGCTCTCGATTGCATCGCAACGTTCCCTCACCTGCTGGGGGGTGTGGCTCTCACCTGGGTCGCCTCCTCTCGCCGGAAGAAGCTCGTGCCCTCGTGGCTGCAGGTCTGCTGGCAGGCCCCTCACCCCCAGGCAAGGAATAGGGGCATCTCAGGCTGTTCATGGGTCAGATCTTGCTGCCACCTATCGAACGACTGGTCCCCCCACTCAGTGTTCATGGCCATTCACCGAGCCCCCCTGGGCTGCTCGGAGAAACCCCACGAATGCGGCTGGCGCTGGGCAGAAAGGCAGACAGGTGACCTGCGGGGGCCGTTCCACGGAGGCGTGGCTGCAGACGGGCCAGCTCGGCTCCCCGCCTTCACCACCGCACAGCCGTGCATCACAACCATAAACAGCCCAGGAGCGGCTGCTCCCGAAAACTGGCGTCACCAGCTCGGTACGTGCTCGCCAGGCCCAGCCAGCCTTGCGCAGAACTGGGGATAACAGGAAGGCCCGTCAGCTCTGCTAAGGGACCCCAGTGCTGTGCCAGGGGATGGCTGGCTCAGTGGGGGTGAGCTGGCTGTCCCCAGTGCCTAGAGGAATGGGGAGGAGGGGGCGGATTTGTGGGCAAGCAGCACCCTGAGGCTGATAGGTCAGTGTGATGGGGTTCAGGGGTCCCCATGCACTGCACCCTGGCCACAGGCAGGAGTGACTCTCACTCAGCAGGTAGAACAGGAAGTTTATTAGGCGACAGCAGCCCAGCTTCTCACAGAAGAGTCAGTGCAGCAATCAGAGACAGTCATTCCAACCCGTCCTGGGGAGAGAAGCCCAAGGGGTGCCCCTCTGGGGTGTAGCTTCCCTCCTCGCCCGGCTGGCTGCCTTCCAGCTCCCTCTCCCCACAGCCTCTAACTGCTGCCTCCGATTCAAAATCCCCCCTTTGGCTCCTTCCCCCTCTTTGTTCAGGGCAGAGGTGTTACCTGCCAGCCTAGGTTATAGCCCCAGGGTCATCCTTAGCCGCTGGGAGCTGCTCTGCTTGTCTCATACACATCCAGCCTGAGTCTCACACATGCACTCCCTCCACTCCATCACAGTCAGTGATGCTGACTGATGGGCGGGCGGGTTAACGGGGCAGGCAGGAGGCCAGGTGTTGAGGTTCCTTTTACCTGCCCCATGTTTTCCCTATGTTTAACTGGTTGCTGTTTAACACCTTGTATTTGCTGTGAGCTGTACGTGCCATCAGTGGGCCAGGGGAAGGTCCATCAGGGTGGAGAGAGCGCCCCAGAGCTGGGCTGCACTGGTTTCTGCCTTAAGTACCCACAGCAAGGGGGGGATTGAGCCCCCAGGACCCCTGGGCCCAGCCCAGCCGGGGTTACAAGGACTGGCACACAGGAGAGTGGAAGGGCGGCCTTCGGGGCTGGGAAGTCTCTGGATAAAGGGAGCGGGAGGGGGACTCAGATCCTTTTGCTGGCCCGTCTCTCTGGGGTTGCGTAGCAGCCAGGAGAGTTCCCCATGCTAGCAGGGCCACTTGCCCGGGGAAGCAGCTGGCCCTCTCTGATCTGCAGCAGAAGGCTGGGCACAAAAGGCCCCACACACCAAAGCCGGATAAGCCGCCCTGCGAGCTCTGTGTGCTGGGTGATGAAGCAGAGCAGCTGTCTCAGGCATGGAGGGGGACCCGGCGGAGCCCGAGGGCACTGCAGAGCCACTCCACATGGCAACGGTGGCCAATGGGCTGGGGAGAGACAGCGAGTAGCTCCATGGCCTAGCGGTCAGCACGCTGCTGGGAGACTCACAGCCTGCTACAAGGGCCGAATAGTAACCAACGGCAAACAGCTCAGACCACTGCAACGAATCATTAAAGACCTACAACCTATCCTTAATCAGGATGCCACGCTCCAGAAGGCCCCGGGTGACAGGCCTGTTCTCTCCTACAGACAACCTCCCAACCTCACGAGGATCCTCACTAACAGCCACAGTCTGTACCCCAGGAACACCAGTCCTGGAACCTTACACTGCAACAAAGCCCGCTGCCAGCTTTGTCCACATATCTTCTCTGGAAATACCATCACTGGACCTAACCAGGTTACTCACAGAATCACGGGCACTTTCTCATGCTCCCCTACTAACACCATATATGCCATCATGTGCCAACAATGCCCAGATACTTTGTATATTGGACAGACTTCTAACTCCCTTAGACAAAGGGTCAACGGGCACAAAACAGACATTAAATCACTCCAGATCCACAAACCAGTTACTCAACATTTTAATGGAATGGGCCATTCTGTCAACGACCTCAAGGTATGTGTGTTACTGAAAAGAGATTATGGCTCCTTTGTAGAAAGGGAAACGGACGAATTGACATTTATATTCAAATTTGGAACATTAACACATGGTTTAAATCGGGATGGGAACTTTCTGAGTCACTATAGGGGCTTGTCTGCATACTTAACTCAGTCTAATTCTTGATCTTCCCCCCCACCCCTCCACTGTCTGATTTGCTCACCTTGATTATCTTTTTCTGATTTGTCCTCCTTGCTTACTGTTTTTGGTTTTCTGTGCCTTAAATATTGAGTCTGTTCTGGTCTGGCTATGGTCTGAAGAAGTGGGTCTGTCCCACGAAAGCTCACCTAATAAACTATTTTGCTAGTCTTTAAAGTGCTACTTGACTGCTTTTTGTTTTGATAGCTTCAAGGAGAAGAAGTAGAGGAGCCCCTCCTGCAAATGTGCTGGCACTCCTGCTGCAACAGCCGGCAGCCCAGGCTCCGCTGGCTTGGTGTGCCCTGGGCCAAGGGCGGGCTCTGGCCCTGAGGGTCTGACCTCCCCTTGGGTGCGCTCATCACTGGATCACGGGCAGCTGCTGCCAGGCCCTTTCCATGGCACCCCAAAGGGATTTTTCTTTTCAAGTCACCAAACGAGTTTGTCCTTTTCGGAACTTCCTGGCAATGGGAGCCCGCAGCTCGCCAGCTCCGAGCTCCAGCTGGATGTGGTGTTTGTCTCACCAGGGCAGCTCCTGCTCCCAGCCCCCACTCTGCGCGGAGCGGCGCGGCGCAGCGCGGCGCGGCACAGACCCGGGAGTGCGGGGGAGCACTTCCCCTGGAAGATGCTTGCCTTATGCAGTAAATTGAATCACTACCTGCAAAGTGAAAGATTCTGGTCCAAGGGAGGTTTTGGCTCCAAGGTCCAGATGGCTCCAGGAGCGATGAGCGTTCCAGAGCAATAGGAAATTGGTGTAAATAGCAGATTGTGCAATTAATTTCACCCACACCAGATTTCTCTCTGTAGAGAAACTCGGCAGTTGTAACGAGAGCGCTCTCTCCAGTCCTGCAAGCTGCAGCTACCAGGAGTTTGATGTAGCCACGGGAAACCCTGAACGGCAAGTGGCCTGAACAGGAAGTCCTGCCCCAGCGCGCTCAGTTCTGGGAACCATTGCAGTTCACTCAGTACCCGGCGCAGGGTTTGGAGCCAGTTTGACTTTAAACGCCCACCATGGGATGAGGGTTGCGTTCGTCAGGTCCTGCAGAGAAGAACAGGTCCCGGACGCAAGGTGATGAGAGGCCAGAGTGGGATTTCCCAGGGTGAGCAGTGTGCCCGTGTTTCCCTAGGGGCGAGCACGGACGAGCCCATTCCTTTGAAGGGGGCATGTACACAAGCCTGAGCGGTGAACAGCAGTGATGTGCTGGGCTCTGCCTGCAGCACCTCATTAGCAGAGCTCTCGCCACGCACACTTCCAAGTTGCTAACTTCAACGCGCAGGCGACCCGTGTAGCCACAGGCACTTCGACAGGCCAGCGAGCCGTGTAGCCACGGGCACTTCGACAGGCCAGCGAGCCATGTACCCACGGGCACTTCAACAGGCCAGCGAGCCGTGTAGCCACAGGCACTTCAACAGGCCAGCGAGCCATGTAGCCACGGGCACTTCAACAGGCCAGCGAGCCGTGTAGCCACAGGCACTTCGACAGGCCACCAAGCCGTGTAGCCGCGGGCACTTCGACAGGCCAGCGAGCCATGTAGCCACGGGCACTTCGACAGGCCAGCGAGCCGTGTAGCCACGGGCACTTCTACAGGCCAGCGAGCCGTGTAGCCACGGGCACTTCGACAGGCCAGTGAGCCATGTAGCCACGGGCACTTCGACACGCCAGCGAGCCGTGTAGCCACGGGCACTTTGACAGGCCAGTGAGCCGTGTAGCCACGGGCACTTGGACGTACCAGCAAGCCGTGTAGCCACAGGCACTTCGACAGGCCAGCAAGCCGTATAGCCACGGGCACTTCGACAGGCCAGCGAGCCGTGTAGCCACAGGCACTTCGACAGGCCAGCGAGCCGTGTAGCCACGGGCACTTCGACAGGCCAGTGAGCCGTATAGCCACAGGCACTTCGACAGGCCAGCGAGCCGTATAGCCACGGGCACTTCGACAGGCCAGCAAGCCGTATAGCCATGGGCACTTGGACGCACCAGCAAGCCGTGTAGCCACAAGCACTTGGACGCACCAGCAAGCCATGTAGCCACGGGCACTTGGACGCACCAGCAAGCCGTGTAGCCACGGGCACTTGGACGCACCAGCAAGCTGTGTAGCCATGGGCACTTTGAAGTACCCGCAAGCCGTGTAGCCATGGGCACTTTGAAGTACCCGCAAGCCGTATAGCCACGGGCACTTCGACAGGCCAGCGAGCCGTGTAGCCACGGGCACTTCGACAGGCCAGCGAGTCGTGTAGCCACGGGCACTTGGACAGGCCAGCGAGCCGTGTAGCCACGGGCACTTGGACACGCCAGCGAGCCGTGTAGCCACGGGCACTTCGACAGGCCAGCGAGCCGTGTAGCCGCGGGCACTTCGACAGGCCAGCGAGCCGTATAGCCACGGGCACTTCAACAGGCCAGCAAGCCGTGTAGCCACAGGCACTTCGACAGGCCAGCGAGCCGTGTAGCCACGGGCACTTCGACACGCCAGCGAGCCGTGTAGCCACGGGCACTTCGACAGGCCAGCGAGCCGTATAGCCACGGGCACTTCGACAGGCCAGCGAGCCGTATAGCCATGGGCACTTGGACGCGCCAGCAAGCCGTGTAGCCACAAGCACTTGAACGCACCAGCAAGCCATGTAGCCACGGGCACTTGGACGCACCAGCAAGCCGTGTAGCCACAAGCACTTGGACGCACCAGCAAGCCGTGTAGCCACGGGCACTTGGACGCACCAGCAAGCTGTGTAGCCATGGGCACTTCGACACGCCAGCGAGCCGTGTAGCCACGGGCACTTCGACACGCCAGCGAGCCGTGTAGCCACGGGCACTTGGACGCACCAGCAAGCTGTGTAGCCATGGGCACTTTGAAGTACCCGCAAGCCGTGTAGCCATGGGCGCTTTGAAGTACCCGCAAGCCGTATAGCCACGGGCACTTCGACAGGCCAGCGAGCCGTGTAGCCACGGGCACTTCGACAGGCCAGCGAGTCGTGTAGCCACGGGCACTTGGACACGCCAGCGAGCCGTGTAGCCACGGGCACTTCGACAGGCCAGCGAGCCGTGTAGCCGCGGGCACTTCGACAGGCCATCGAGCCGTATAGCCACGGGCACTTCAACAGGCCAGCAAGCCGTGTAGCCACAGGCACTTCGACAGGCCAGCGAGCCGTGTAGCCACGGGCACTTCGACACGCCAGCGAGCCGTGTAGCCACGGGCACTTCGACACGCCAGCGAGCCGTGTAGCCACGGGCACTTGGACGCACCAGCAAGCTGTGTAGCCATGGGCACTTTGAAGTACCCGCAAGCCGTGTAGCCATGGGCACTTTGAAGTACCCGCAAGCCGTATAGCCACGGGCACTTCGGCAGGCCAGCGAGCCGTGTAGCCACAGGCACTTCGACAGGCCAGCGAGCCGTGTAGCCATGGGCACTTCGACAGGCCAGCGAGCCGTATAGCCACAGGCACTTCGACAGGCCAGCGAGCCGTATAGCCACGGGCACTTCGACAGGCCAGCGAGCCGTATAGCCATGGGCACTTGGACGCGCCAGCAAGCCGTGTAGCCACAAGCACTTGGACGCACCAGCAAGCCATGTAGCCACGGGCACTTGGACGCACCAGCAAGCCGTGTAGCCACGGGCACTTGGACGCACCAGCAAGCCGTGTAGCCACGGGCACTTGGACGCACCAGCAAGCTGTGTAGCCATGGGCACTTTGAAGTACCCGCAAGCCGTGTAGCCATGGGCACTTTGAAGTACCCGCAAGCCGTATAGCCACGGGCACTTCGACAGGCCAGCGAGCCATGTAGCCACGGGCACTTCGACAGGCCAGCGAGTCGTGTAGCCACGGGCACTTGGACAGGCCAGCGAGCCGTGTAGCCACGGGCACTTGGACACACCAGCGAGCCGTGTAGCCACGGGCACTTCGACAGGCCAGCGAGCTGTGTAGCCGCGGGCACTTCGACAGGCCAGCGAGCCGTATAGCCACGGGCACTTCAACAGGCCAGCGAGCCGTGTAGCCACAGGCACTTCGACACGCCAGCGAGCCGTGTAGCCACGGGCACTTCAACAGGCCAGCGAGCCGTGTAGCCACGGGCACTTCGACAGGCCAGCGAGCCGTGTAGCCACAGGCACTTGGACAGGCCAGCAAGCCGTATAGCCACGGGCACTTGGACGTACCAGCAAGCCATGTAGCCAGAGGCACTTCGACAGGCCAGCGAGCCGTGTAGCCACGGGCACTTCGACAGGCCAGCGAGCCGTGTAGCCACAGGCACTTCGACAGGCCAGCGAGCCGTATAGCCACGGGCACTTCGACATGCCAGGAAGCCGTATAGCCACGGGCAGTTCGACATGCCAGCGAGCCGTATACCCACGGGCACTTCGACATGCCAGCAAGCTGTATAGCCACAGGCACTTCGACAGGCCAGCGAGCTGTGTAGCCACGGGCACTTCGACAGGCCAGCGAGCCGTGTAGCCACAGGCACTTCGACAGGCCAGCGAGCCGTATAGCCACGGGCACTTCGACATGTCAGCAAGCCGTATAGCCACAGGCACTTCGACAGGCCAGCGAGCCGTGTAGCCACAGGCACTTGGACAGGCCAGCAAGCCATATAGCCACGGGCACTTTGACAGGCCAGCGAGCCGTGTAGCCACGGGCACTTGGATGTACCAGCAAGCCGTGTAGCGACAGGCACTTCGACAGGCCAGCGAGCCGTGTAGCCACGGGCACTTCGACAGGCCAGCGAGTCGTGTAGCCACGGGCACTTCGACAGGCCAGCGAGCCGTGTAGCCACGGGCACTTCGACAGGCCAGCGAGTCGTGTAGCCACGGGCACTTCGACAGGCCAGCGAGCCGTGTAGCCACGGGCACTTCGACAGGCCAGCGAGTCGTGTAGCCACGGGCACTTCGACAGGCCAGCGAGCCGTGTAGCCATGGGCACTTCGACAGGCCAGCGAGTCGTGTAGCCACGGGCACTTCGACAGGCCAGCGAGCCGTGTAGCCACGGGCACTTTGAAGTATCCACACAGCTTCGTTTGGGGAGTAAGGGCACTTCGAAGTAGCGCAGGAACTTCCAAGTGCCTGCGTCTGCGCGGCTCCCTGGCGCCTCGAAGTTAGCAGCTTCAAAGTTTGCGCAGTGAGAATTCTGCTATTGAGGTGCTGCTTTTGCAGTGCACCGCCTCACTGCTATTCACCGCTCGGGCTTGTGTGCCTGCCCCCTTTGAAGGTGGGGGCTGGTGTAGACGAGCCCCATGTGAAATATGGGACAGCTGCTAAATTGTTTGAAGTTAAGCGAGTTCAATGGCAATCCACGAGAAGGATGCAGCACGAGCAGTCAATATAACATGAAGTTGACTGAGGCCCCGTTTAAAAGATGTGCTGCACTGTTGTAACAAAAATAGGTAAAAACGAAAACATACACACCTAGAACTGAGTGGTTATTGCTCAGTAGAAGTGCCTGTCTTGCTGTCCTCCAGCGTGTAGGGTGGTAGTGTGAGAGAGAGGTGCAGCAGAGTGGGGTGCGTGGGGGAGGGCTGGGGGTGTGAGTGAGCTGCTGGAAATCAGGGCTGGAGGGCCGGAGTTTGGACAGGAGGCTGGGAGCAGGCAGGAGCCCTGGGGCTGGGTTCTGGAAAATGGAAGCCATTTGCTACTATTGCAGCAGTATAAAAAGAGAATGAAATCTACTCGGCCAGTACCATTCCCCCACCCCACCCTTCGCTTTCAGAGTGAAACGTATTCCATACGGACACCGCTCAATACCGCAGTGTATTCAGTACAGCCCAGCAGGCCTTCTAGCAGCCATACACGCTGTGCCAAACCTGCCAACCTGCCACCAGTCTGCATACAACTGACCTACAGCCTAATCCCCTACTGTGGAACCAGCACTTTCAGAGCTTGTATGAGACGCACAGCACTGGCGGCTTGGAAATCCTCACCCCTGGTCCTGATGTTGCCTCCCACCATCTCTCACTGAAATCCCCCATCATAGGTTTCTCTCTCCCAAGCAGTGATTTGACCTCCCTCATAACCACTAGGCCCAGCTGCCTGTCTCTACTCCAGAGATGCCCAGGCCACATGCTGCCTGTTTGTTTCCTGCTTGCTCCCTGTGGCCCCCCCCTTCCAAGAAGTGGGTCTGTCCCACAAAAGCTCATAACTTAATGAATAATACTGTTAATCTTTAAGGTGCTACAGGACTGCTTATTTGTTTTGTGAAGATACAGACTGACACTGCTATCTACCTCTCTGGGACTCTCCCTTCCTCTGCAGTCCTGGCCTAGCCAGCTCCCTCATCCCCCCAGGCCAAGGCAGATTAAGAGAAGGGCTGCAGCTAAAGGTTCAAACACCCCTCCCCAAACAAATTCTAAAACTCAGTGGAAAGCAAGTATCTGTAAATCCATCTCTACTTGAAAAGTCAAACAAACAGGATGAATGGTAAAATTCTTCCAATTTTTAATTGACCATGCATCAAAAGTAACAGGCTATTTTTAATTGACCATGCATCAAAAGTAACAGGCTAGTTTTAATTGACCATGCATCAAAAGTAACAGGCTATTTTTGAGAAGTACTATGGATCAGTTTTCAGATAGCTACAAAACTAAAGAATTATGTTGTAAGAAACATTCTTTCCCTTCTAACCCGTTAACACCTGAGTGAAGCAGGGCAGCCAAACTCCCTACCTCCACCTATTTCTCCCATCACCTCACCTTTTTCCATCTCCTCTTGAAGGGTGGGGGGCTGTGGCTCTGGTCTTTGAGGGAAGGCACAGGCAGAAAGAGTGGAGCTGGGGGTGTGAATTAGCCTCCCCAAAGGGGTGGGTTCCACCAGCCACATCTGCCTGAGTGATTTAAAAGGGTCTGGGGCTTCCAGGCCATTTAAAATTGCCTTGGGTCCTTTGCTCTCTCTGTCAGTGGGCCAGGCTGAGCCCCCTCCCACATTCCAACCCCCTGGGCCCCCTCCGGCTGCACCCCACATCCTTCACCCCAGGCTCTAGCTCAGAGCACGCACCCCTAGCTGAAGCCTTCTCACCCCATCTCACACCCCAGCCTTCTGGCCCAGCCCAGAGCCTCCTGCTCACATTCTGAACCCATGATTTTTGTGCTCACCCGAGATCCCAAGGACCCCCACAACATCTAAGAGCCCTGGTCTCCAGAAGAGTTAGTCCAGCCCTACCAGCCCTTCCCCATGATTTACCTACTTTGTGCCCTTCTCCCTGCCTCTGCTCCCTTCTGAGCCCTGTCCACCACCCTTCATGGGACTGCTCCAAACCCAGGATTCCCCATCTAACCCCTGGCCTGGGTCCAGCTGCCCTTTACTCCAGTGACTTGCCTGTTTGGGCTGCCTGTGGGCTACCAAGCTAAGTGCGGAAACCCGCCCCCCCCAGCAGCTGTCCCCGCTTTTCCCCAAGTGGCTGCCCCCAGTTCCCCCATAGGGTCCTGTCCTCCCTACCCCAGTCCTATTACTGGCCTGCAGTGTGTGTGTGGGGAGGCGGAGGGAGAACTACCTGAGATGCAGCCTCCTCTGTGCTTCTCAGGCAGCGTGAGCTTCTGCAACCACACGTCTTCTCTTCTCCTCCCCTTCCCCCCACTCCGCATTGTCCCAGGGGCTGCTGGCAACAGCCTGTTTAAGCAATCTGTTTAAGGAGTCTCCCGCCTTTCCAGCCGGCTCTTTAACAGCGTCGTGGGAGAGGTGGCTGTGTTAGTCTGTGTCTTCAGAAACAATAAGTCCTGGGGCACCTATAGGCTAACAGATATTTTGGAGCACGAGCTTTTGTGGGCAAAGACCCATTGTGTCAGATGCCACTCATGCATCGGGCAAAGTGGGTTTTTGCCCACCAAAGCTCATGCTTCAGAATATCTGTTAGCCTATAGGTGCCCCAGGACTTCTTGATGCTCTTGAAACAGAGGGCCCCTGCTGCTTAAGGAGCTGTCTCTTTAAATTCAGGTCCCTGCTTTGCAACATACAGGACAATTCGCCTGTTTTTTAGAAAAGTCTGGATGATGCTGGGCAGGAGGCGGGGGCTGCCTGGCTGCTCCCCTGTGGCTTCAGCATGGAGCTGGGCTTTGCACAGCCCTTGGGGTTGCTCATGCTGGAGCTGAGTCGGGAGATCAGAGAGCGGTGGGTGGGAGGGAGCGTGGGGCAGGGCTCGGAGGGGAGAGGCAGGCCAGAGATGGGGCTCAGGGAGGGTGGGGCGGGGCTCAGAGGGGAGAGGCAGGCCAGAGTTGGGGCTCAGGGACCGTGGGCCAGGGCCAGGCCTGGGAGGGAACGGGCGGGGGGCCGGGAAGTGTGTGGAAATGAGAAGGTTGGCGGCTCTGTTTGCAGGGGAGCCACTTGCAGCCGGGCCTGGCTGAGGAGCTGGGTGGCGACAGGGAGGCCAGCAGCCGCTCTCCAGAACTGGGAGGTGCTGACAGGGAATTAGCATCTAGATCTATAAACCACTTGTTACCAATTATTATAATGCACTGATTATGGGAACTCAATAGTCCTGCTGGTGGCTAATGGGAGTAATTACCCAGCGACGAGTGCAGTGGCAGTATTAATAACGCTGGCCATAACTATCTGTGAGCAATGACACTGTACATCCTTCCTGATCTCTCCCTCAGACACCCACATACAGTGCCAGGGGCTGCCGGGGCAGGCAAGCTCAGTACTCGTGAGACACCCCCCGCCCCCACCGCCTCAGGCCAGAGGGCCCGGCACGGGGGAGCCCACATGCCAGGTGGGGCTGCTTGAACGTCTTCCGTTTTTCGGCAGAACGTGGTTGGGTTTCTCCACGCGAAGAGCTGCTTGTGCGTTGCTGTTGCTTTGCAAACTCAAAGGGTGAAGATTGTGAAAAGCTGCTGCAGTGCACTGTGGGAGTTGTAGTTCGGGTGCTTCTTGTCCCCATTCCCTTCCACGGGCTGGGCTCCCTGGCCAGACATCACCTCCCACAAGGCACTGCAGCCTTCTGACTCGCATGATGAACCCGTCTTCTCTCAACACAGGAGACCATGGTGCATCATGGGAGATAGAATCTGACCAGGCAGCCTAGCCCAGCTATAACTCCCATGAGGCACGGGGGCACCATTTGCAAATTGGAGTCTTTTGGGTTTCACCCCAAACTCAAGACTTTCAGGGGAACCTCCCCACTCTCATTTTCAGCCACAGCAAGGGAGCATGTTAATGGCCTCCAGACTTAGATAATAATAATGATACACACCTCATAGAGCAGGAAAGGACCTTGGGAGGTCACCAAGTCCAGTCCCCTGCCCTCTTGGCAGGACCAAGCACCACCCCTGACAGGTCCTATATATATATATATATGTATGTATATATATTTTAAAGCTATTTGCCCCAGGCCCTCTCAAGGATTGAGCTCACATCCCTGGGTTTAGCCAGCAAAGGCCCACACCACTGAGCCAGCCCTCCCCCAAGACCCAGGGCTCCTTCCAGCTGCACTGCTGAGCACTAGATCAGCGCCACACCCTCTGCAGTCAGCTGCAAAACTCCCATGGCACTCAGCAGAGTCAGGACTGGGCCCTTGTTCCCTGTGTGATGACTAACTGGCCATGGTTGGCTCTGTATCCTGTCCTTAATCCATGTACTTCCCCCATTTTATCCTCTGCAGAGAAACACCAAGGGTCCAATTCTCTGTTGGCCTAACTTGATTGAGTCCTCCTAGAGTAGCACTTTACAAACATTCACTAGTTAATCATCATGACATTCCTCTTAAGGGGCAGGAGAAACTAAAGCAGGAAAGCAAGTGACATGACAAAGGTCTCAGAGGGACTCAGAGTCAGGACTGGAACCCTTGCTGTCAGGTCATCCCTGACATCCCTTGCATTGAGGGTCCACATCCACATCCTTGCTATACTGGAGGGCCCAAAACTGGACACAATATTCCAGATGAGGCCTCACCAGTGCTGAGTAGAAGTGAACAATATCTTCTCTAGATCTGCTGGAAATGCACATCCTAACGCACCCCAATATGCCATTAGCCTTCTTGGCTACAAGGGCACACTGTTGACTCACAGCCAGCCTCTCATTCACTGTAATCTCCAGGTGTTTTTTCTGCTGCACTGCTACTTAGCCAGTCAGTCCCCAGCCTGTAACAATGCCTGGGATTCTTCCATCCCAAGTGCAGGACTCGGCACTTCTCCTTGTTGAACCACATCAGATTTCTTTTGGCTCAATCCTCCAGTTTGTCTGGGTCACTCTGGACTCTATCCTTAGCTTCACTGTCTTTGGGGAGCCCAGCCCCCACTGGAGGGGACAGACTACTACACAGAGCTCTCTGACCCACTTCAAAGAGTCCTACTTCAAATCCCTGTAAGGTGCATTCCAGCCGGGGGATCAGCAGCACTTGATCAGAACCTAGGTCAGCTGGCTCTGAACGCTAACACTGCCCCCAACTCACACGCTACTGTCTGAGTGAAGAGAAGCATCTCTCTCAGTCAGTACTGTCGCAGGCTCTTCACTCTACCGCTGGCCCAGCCGTCACCCGTGGGTGCAGCCCACACCCCTTTCCAGCCAAGCAGTCAGCTACAATTCAGGGCCTTGCAGGTGATTTCCTTTTGGGAAAGCAGAGGATATGAGTCAGGTGTTTCTCTGGCGTATTCCCATGTGCACTACATCCCATGTCCCTGAACATGGCAGAATTCAAACTGCAGGAGCAGTTGCTTGCTCCCTGTTCCAAGCCTCCCACCAACATGCTCTCTTGCCTTTCCCACCGGGCCACATTACTGCTGTTTCTCTGGCTGTGTCCTTGCCACGCCTGCTGTGTTCAGCTCACTACCCAGCCTGCCCCTGCATTTAGAAACAGGTCCCAGGGAAAGGTCTTAGGGCATGTGGCTCAGTCCTTCTACACTAGGCTTGGTCTGTGATCTGTGTGATTGCTTCTATTGGTTCACTTCTCAGGAACCCAAGGGGCATGTAACTGCTCTGGCCAGTAGCGTCGGCAGAAGACAGCTGTGCGTCCTCCAGATTCAGGGAGGTTGGCTGCTGCTCCCAAACCAGAGATGCTGCCGGGAGCCAGCCAGTCTCCAGCATAAGGATAAAGATGCATTCGTGCCCATTCTGCACCTTGAAAAGCAGAGAGCCAGGAGGGCTGTGCTAGGAACATGAGCCAGGAGGCTAAAATTATGGGCCTGTCATAACATCACCAAGCCTAAGAGCCTCGTCTCTTGTTCCTTAAATTGCTCTGCCCCCGCCTCCTTCTCCCAGGGTGCATCTACACTTGCATTCCTCTTTCGAAAGAGGTATGCCAATGAGGTAAATCAAAAATGCAAATGTGGTGTAAATTTGCATATCTGGTACCTCATTTGCATATTCTAATTTCAAAAGAGATTCTTTCGAAAGAAGAAAGCCAGTGTAGATGCTGCTCTTTCGAAAGTAAACCCCATCTTCGAAAGAACCCTTCTTCCCATTGAATAAATTAAAAAAGGGAAGAAGGGTTCTTTCGAAGATGGGGTTTACTTTCGAAAGAGCAGCGTCTACATTGGCTTTCTTCTTTTGAAAGAATCTCTTTTGAAATTGGAATATGCAAATGAGGTGCCAAACATGCAAATTTACACCACATTTGCATTTTTGATTTGCCTCATTGGCATACCTCTTTCGAAAGAGGAATGCAAGTGTAGAGGCACCCCCAGTGCGAGGAACTTGGAGAGCTCCACCACCCTGTGGCATTGGCTCAGTCAGCCTGATGGGGTAGTTAGCACACACGCAGTGCAGTTAAACCCTCTTCCAGCTGAAGACACCCCGTCACCCAGTGACATCCCTCTTAGGCGCCGCTAACGGAGCAGCAGCAGCAGCAGGAGGAGGCTGTGCAGGCCAAGCTGTCACTTCGGCTGCTGCAGAACAGGCCCCTGCGGCAGGGCTCATTCCAGTGGGGAGCTTGTGCAGGGCTGGGTCCAACTTTAACACTAGGGCCCCACCAAATTCGCAGCCCATTGTGGTCAATTGCCTGGTCACAGGAACTTTAAAAGCACCAACTGCATGATTTCAGCAATGCCAAGTTACAATGTCCCGATGCTGTAACTATCGGAGTCCTGACCCGAGAAGGAGTTCTGGGGGATTGCGAGGTTCGTGGGGGCAGCTGTGGTGCTGCTACCAGGGGTAAAAGTAACTTAACGTTTCTTACAGGTCCAGTCCTATTGCAGCCTGGTCCCTGACAGCTCTTTCAGTAGCTCCCTTCTGCCTTCTGTTGCACCTCAGCCAGTTCTTGCCAGAGCTGCACAGCAGAGCGTGCATGCCCTTACTTTCACCTCTGGCTGCTCCCCTTACTTCAGCACTGCTGCCTGCAGAGCTGGGGCCTCAGACAGCAGCCGCCACTCTCCGGCCGCTCAGCGCTGAAGGTGGCAGTGCAGAAGTAAGGCTGGCATGATTCAATATCGCCACCTGTACTTCTGTGCTGCTGCTGGCTGGGCGCTGCCTCCAGAGCCAGACACCTGGCCAACAGACACTGCCCCCTGAGCACCCAGCTCTGAAGGCAGCACAGAAGGGTGGCAATACCACAATCTCCCTAAAATAACTTTGTGACCCCCTCCCACAACTCCCTGCTGGGGCAGGTTCCCCGGGTTGAGAACTCTGCTCTCCCTGCAAAATCACTGTCAAGCAGAAGCACACAGAAGACCAGATCTCACCGTCTGCTGTGTTTTTCATGATCCACGTGGCCCAGGTCCAAGAACATGAGCGAGGACTGTCAGCACAGGAGCAAGTGCCTGTCCTACACGCAGACTCAGGGCAGGAGCTGCTGCAGAGCGTTCTCTCCACCTGCCAGGGGGAAATTTTGGAAAAAATTCTTGGTTTTGGTTCCTGTTCATCAACATTTCCCTCCACATGGCTTTTGCTTTTTGGCGAAACCCTTTTAGAAACGGCAAAGGGTTTTGGGATGACGTGATACCAGAGGCTTTCTGGGGCATCCCTGAGAGGTTCAAATCAGGGCGACTTGCATAATGACAGGGTCACTTACAGCCCAAGGCTTTGGGGGATCTCCAAGAGAAGGCACCAAACCTGTCACACAGAGCACTCCTTCTCAGCACACTGGCAAACAGCAAGTCACACAAGCACTATCCTCCAACATTCCAGCTTCTCCTGTGCCACAAACCATCCCCTCCTTACACAGATGTGAGATTATGAAAACCAATCTCACCAAATCCAAACAGCTTCTTCCAGTCCCAACGGACCAGCCACATCCCCAGGTCAATGTACACCTCAGTCTCACCCAAGACCATGCTGTGCCAGACCTTTAGATTCGAACATCCACAGGTTTATTAAGAAAGAAAGAAAGAAAGAAAGAAAGAAAGATAGAGAAAGAAAAGGCTGAGGGTAAAATTGTTGAAGGAATCCTGTTACATACACCATTTCCAAAGCTCCTGGTGCAGGCTTGTAGCAGAGATGGAATAAACTGCCACCTGAAAAGTCTCTGGAATGTTTTCTTCGTTAGAATGGGTCATCAGTCCTTTTGAGCTCAGTTCATAGCAAAGATGGTCTTTAAGTGAAGAGCTGGAATAAAGACGAATGAAGGAACTTCTAAGGCCCTTGTTACAGCCTTGCCCACGTGGAGGGAATTCTATTGTTCGTGCTGTGTGAAAGTACCTCCCAAAATGGAGTTTGTCACATGATCAAGTCACCTCTCCCCGGGTCCTTTTCTAGCCTCCAGCCATGGCTTTCCTGCTGCTCTGAACGTTCACAGCAAAGTTCCTCTGATGAGGATTGGCTTTACGTAAGCCCCATTGTCAGTCTAGTACTCCAGTTCACTTGACTAGTAACACTTTCACAATAGGTCAGCCAAGATTCGCAGTAAAGGTGTTCCTCATTCTCCAGGGCCCAGAGCGTGGCTCTGTTCTTTAGCGGGCTCCAGCGTTGTCATTAGTTACAGAGGTTAACCTCAGCAGTAAGAGCAACTCCATTGCAAGTGTACAGAGCCACCGCAGCAGGGCTTGTGGTCAGGGGACTCCGAGATGCTCATGTTCCCACATTCCCAGCCAGGGGATGCGCTGTCCAGAGATCCTGCTCCTGCACACAGCTGGCATAGGTACATTCTTCTATCTATCTAGCCCCACATGCATTATCGGTCTGCCTGTCTGTCAGTCTATCTATCTAGCCTCCCCCCTTCCCTGGCTCCCTCCCTAGCTCCATGACCTGGCCCTCAGCCTCGCCCTCGCAATCTACAGAAACACACGGACACATTTTTCCCGCCTTCTTGCCTGCACAATCCTATCTATTGCCAGTGGGGGCTGTGTGCTCAGCGGAAAGGGCAGCAGCCCTCACACAGGCCTGAATCAGGCCTCACGTCAGCTCCTGGCAGGGCAGCTTCCCCCACACTGGATGTCCCTTGGCTAATATCCAGGCCCATGCTCTCTGCGCCGGCTGCCCCGCTGCCCCGCCCCATGGCAGGGAACACAGCACAACTCTTTGAACGTCTGTGACCCCAAGTGGGCACCTTAGTCTGCAGGCGCTGAGGGGGGTGAGTGGTTCACCACAGGGCCGGACAAAGCTGGGGCTAGGCCAGAAGGGCTCTGTGTTAATTCCCAGTTGACAGAGAGCAGCAAGTTGCCCTCCCGGAAGGTGTTTAAGTCCTGGCTTGACACAGCCCTGGCTGGGGTGTTTAGTTGGGTGATCCCGCTTTGGGCGTGGGGCTGGACTTGATGACTCCTGAGGTCTCTTCCACAATCGGATTCTGGGCAGATTCTCCCAGATGTCATTGAGTCACAATGTGGAGAACAGCCACATCCTGAGGCCACAGCTGCCCTGGTTCTCACCCGCCCCGCACTGGTTACGGCCCCTCGGACTTTGCCTGGCTTCCATCGCCAGCTCTGTGGCTGCTCGCCTGCTCGACCAGCGTCCGTTTGCGCGAGCCACCCGCAGGCCAGGAGCCGCTCCCCTGCCACCATCTCTTCAGTGAGCCACGCGGTCTGGGTTGCCAGAGGATCTCGCTGGGCATCTCCTTGCTCCGGTGGCTCTCCTCTGAGCCTTCTCCAGGCACCCCGGGGCTGGGCTGAGCACACAGCGCAGCTGGGGAGGGGACCGGGAGCGTCATCTGCGGCAGGATGAATAGTGGTGTGGCCCTGTTCAGGGCACCATGGCCTGCAGCTCTGCGGGCTGGGCTCTGTGCTCAGCAGCGGCAGAGCAAGCCCCAGGGGCTGGCTTCAGTGTGCGGGAGCCAGAGCGTGTCCCTGTCCCTGTCCCCTGCAAGGCACCCAAACGCACCTCTTCAGAGCAGGGTTTGGAGTAACTAACCCCAGCAGGCTGCTGGCAACTGCCCAGGGCAGGGGTTTGCATCTGCTGCTGGCGTGGTCTCATCAGCTTCCTCTGCTGCCTCTGCCAGCCTGCCCTGCTGCTCTCCAGTGGGCGGGCGCTGTTCGGCCTGGCTGCCAGCGCTGCCAGCGAATCCTGCCCACGAGGGCCTGAGCTGGGCAGTTTGGGGAGAGCTGGGATCTGGCTTGGTCCTGTGCGCAGCTAAGTGATGTGCCAGAGCTGGTGCCTGTTTCTCGGGGGAAAGAGCACACTCAGGTCCCTCCCAGGGCACGTGCAGCAGGACTCGCCCTGTCCCCTGGTCCCCCCAACCTGCACGCACGCACATGCCTGGGTGTGAGCACGCTGGTGTACACTCAAATGCACACACACACACGCCTGGGCACCGCACGGCCATACACGTACACCCCTGTGCATGTCCTCTCCTGCCCCTGCTCTGACACAAGCGGTCACCAGTCGGCAGAGCAGGGGTGGGGGCTGTAGCAGCTCCGCCGACAAGGCGGCTGCTGGGCCTGGGTTCCTGTGCCCCTGCCATGGCTGTGCGGCCTGCATAGCTAACCTGCGCCGGGCGGCTGGAGCACGGGGCTGTCCGGGCTGAAAGGCCCGGGGTTGCTCTTCGCGCCGCGAGGTCGAAGCAGGCGCTCCGTGGCACGCAGACAGAAGCGCCAGCCTGCGGGCCGTTGCTACGCAGCCAGAGGAGGCTGTCACTCAGGGGGTGCTCCGGCTGCCCTGTGCCCCGTAGGCTGCCCAGCGTGGTGCTGCGGAGCGGGAGGGGAGGCCAGGGCAGCCCCGGGCGTGGGCACACACACGCACAAAAGAGCAGGCGGGCTGGCTCTGCCGCTGGGCGCTTTGCGAGGAGGGGTCCTGGCTGCCTTGGCTAAGGGGAATAGGAAGGTAATTACGAGCTGTGTCGTTAGCAGCAAGGCAGCATCTTGTTGCTATGCAAGTGATGAGCTGGCAGCCCCCTCCCCCTGCTGCCCTGCCAACAAGTCTCCAGTGAAACACCGTCTGGAGATTTATTAGCACCCTCGGCAGGGAGCAGGAGGCTGCAGCGCAGACGGTTGGGGTTCTGCTCTGCTGGGCCCAGACAGCACCGCTCACCGCAGGCTGGCATCTCGCGGAGCCCAGAGCTGTGGCACACTGTGCCCACCCGCCACAGAGCAGTGCCCCAGGCAGGCGGCTGGGGGCTATTTGGTTTTAACAGGGGCAGTAAAACGTCCTTCCTTTTTTCCTCCTTATCTTCCTCATCCCCATCCCACTAGCAGGGTGGCTCTTGCGGGCTGGGCGCAGCAGAGGGGCTCACTCTGGGGCCAGCCTCTCCCCAGTGCCTCCGACCCGAGCAGAGGGAAGGAAGAACAGCTGTCAGCTGTGTGCCCGCTGGGCACAGGGCCCAGGTCCCCTGGTGCGTTCCTTTGAGCAGTGACCAGCTCAGCAGCCTTGCTAGGTGCAGGGGCTCTGTCAGGCCTAGGCACCACGGGGCTGCCAGCCAGCTCTCTGCAACGCTGATCTTTGTCCCCGTTGTCCCTGGGCCCAGGGAGCGACTCAGTAATTTCTCCTCCGTGGAGCTTTGGCTGGGCCCAGCCGCCGAGATCCCTCCAAGAGATCCCCAGCACCCGGGCCCTGCACGGCCTCCTCTGCGCACCTCCCTCCTCACCAGCAGCTGCCGCATTCTTAGCAAAAGGAGCACCGGTGACAGCCCCTGTGCCAGGAGAGACAGCAAAGCTGGGCTGCGGATGCCCCTTCCGCCCCATCCCTCTTGTATCTAGTCCAGGAGGCACTGCAGCAGAGGGCGAACAGGCTGCTGGAGGCAGCTGGGGCATACAGGGCTGCCAGTGTCCATGAGCCAGGCTGGGTACCTCCCCCACTGCTCACTCCCCGGCTCCCCAACCTGCTTCAGCCCTGAGCTGAATATCCGTCTTGGGCTCTGTGTTTTCCCAGGCCAGGTTCCCCACCCTGATCACTGTCATATCCCTGAGTCTGGCCAGACAAGGCCCTTAGCAGCACTGGCCTGACAGCTGCATCTCCCTGGTACTTGGGCCCACCAAGGCCTGTTGGGTATTCAGCGGCTAATCAGCCTGAGGCTCTATCTCTGCGCACCGGCTCGCTGTGTGGGGTGTGTGTGCCTGTGCGTGTGTTGGGCACCCGTTCCCACATGCTGCCGCTGACTCTTTGCCTGTCCTTGGGCAGTGCCCCAGGCCTGGCCGGAGCTGCGAGGCAGCCCTGCTGTGTGCCCCACATTGCTGCGGTGGTGGGGTATGGCACCTTGACAGGCGCTGTAAGTTGTCAGGCCCATAAAGGATTTAATGAGTTTGAATTTATCTGCATCAATAAATACATGACAAGGTAACGGTCAAATAAATACCCATTAGTGCGCTCGCTCTCCTTTTTAATTACGAGTCCGGGTGGTACCAATCATTTTCTGCTAAGCAAGCGCTACAGGAAATTTCATTAGCACGGGGGCCAGGCAGGCTGGGCTCACCAGCCCAAGGACAGAGGAAGGAGTGGGGTCGGGCCACTCTCCTGACCCTCTCCCTCTGCCTTTTCGGTCTCATGCTGAGTGCTTCTCGGAGGCCTTGTGGCCACCTGCATGTGTCAGGTGGCACCTCAGGAGTTTCTAATTGCGAGGAATGGAGGGAAACCGCCTCACCTCATCTTCCACGGAGGGGCACTGACCGTGGGGCTCCAGCTACCCCCATGTGGGTGAAGTTTGGACCTGGATTTGGACTTTGCAAGTGGCCCCCGATAGGGAGGCTGGTGCTAGGCCCCTGACTGGAGGGGCAGAGTTAGTGTGCTGACTCCCCCATCAGCCAGAATGGATGGGTCATGTTCCCTCCATCGCGGGGGCTGAGACGGCTGGGTCCTCGGCTAATGTCCTCACCAGCTCAGGTGAGCTGCCCTCTGGGTATTCCCTGTGCTGGAGCGGAAGCCTCCACTGCCACCCGTGCCGCCAGCTCCCTTGCGCCTTTCAGCAGGCTGGGGAGTGTTTGTGTAGCCAAGCAGGGCAGCACCGCTCTTCTGCAGAGCACACAGCGCTTGCGGCAGGGCAGGGCTCGAGGCACCTGACAGGTGGGCCCTGCAAACAGCTCAGGCGCAGGCTTGTGGTTGTGTCTGTTGCTTGTGTCGTGAATAGTGCAAAACCCTGGCTGGGGGTTGAGTGACCCCAGGCAGATGGGCTCTGCCAAGAGCCAGGGAAACGCACCACCTGTTTACCTGCCTCCTTCTTTACAATGAGCCTGAGCAGATCCTCCCGGATCGTAATGCCGCCTAACTCAGGGTGTCTGCAAGGGGCTCCCAGCTGTGGGGCTGTGAGTCTTTAAAGTGACCCTGTGCCAGCGTCACTGGGGCAGCAAGGCCCAGGTACACTGCACCTGGGGAGTGAGTGCACCAGCAGCAAGGCGAGGCCTGGCCTGCTGCAGCTGCCCAGCTGGGGATGCTCTTGTGCTGCCCACCGCAGGGTGGGAAGGGCGGCTGAGCTCCCAGCCAAGTACCTGCCCCTCCCCTAGGGGTTGCAGCCTCCAGCTTTTGACCATGGTGCAGTCCGAGAAGGGCCCTGGCAGCTCTTCCAGCACTGCTGGCTGGGCCGCTCAGAGTCTGGCTGGCCACACTGGCTGGCTTTAGGCAGCTTCTGGAAGTGGCCAGCAAGTCCCTCTGGGTGACTCTGAGCCATGGGGGGGTGGAGGGGCAGGGGACACCCACACATTGTCACTGCTGCAGTGCGGTCCTGCCCCAAGGGCCAGCACCAGGAACCCCGGCCAATGAGAGCTGCGGTGGTGGTGCCTGCAGACAGAGGCCCCCTCCAGAGTCTCCCTGGAGGCACCTGCTCTGGCTAGCCGCCTGGAGGGGCAGGCTGGCAGCTTCTGGGAGCCACCGGAGGTAAGCGCCACACCCCAAACCTGCTCCTCACCCCAAAAGCTCTGCCCCAGCTCAAAGTCCCTCCACTTCTTACCCCTCAGCCCCCCACCCACCCAGCACCCTTTCCTGTACCAAGAACCTCTCATTCCTGGCTCCACCCCAAAGCTACCACCCACTGTCCCCCTGTCCCCCACCTCAGCCTGATGACCCAGAATGAGTGGGCAAGGGGGCAAGAGAGTGAGTGACAGGAAGGGGGAGTGAGTGGGGCGGAGCCTAGGGTAAGGGGCGGAGCCTAGGGTAAGAGGTGGGGTGGGGCAGGGCATGGGTGTTTGGTGATCCTGCCCTCTCAGGCCGCCCTTTCTTGCTTATGTCTTCTTGGCTGGCAAGGGCAGAGCAATGGCCCTGCCAGCTGTCTCCCACCCCAAACTGCTGTGTGCGGAAGGGGCCTACCCCTCCTTCCAGGCCAGTTCTGCTTTGCTGAGTTCCCCCATCCAGGACAACTGCTGAGCACTGAGCCGGGCCTAGGGCTGCTCTGCCCAGCCAGCCCATCCCGGAGCAGAAGGGGACCAGATCCAAAACCTTTGGCCTAAGAACAGCAAAGCCCGTCTGCTCCCATGATGGAAAACCCAGGCCAGATGCCCTGGCAGGGAGCACAGGGTAAGGCCTGGGAGAGGGTTGCTGGCTCTCTACTGCAGTAGCATCCCTTGGGGGAGAAAACTGGGGACCATTTCTCCCGTGGCAAAGGCAGATTCTCCCCTGAAGGCACCTGCGTGATGATGAGGGGCTGGGGCAGGAAGGTGAACAGGTGAGGCTCTGGCAGGGCTGGAACATGGCGCTGGTGAAGAGCTGTCAGCATCTGACAGCCCTGGGAGAATGAAAAGTTCACAACTGCTGCTCTGGACATGTAAGTGTCTGCAAAACAAACGGGCCTGGAAGGTGCAGCACTGCTGCAGCTCGTCTCTGGCTCTGCCTCGCCCTCCGAGAGAAAAGGTCACCTTTCGGGGCTGGCGTCGCCACGCGTCCCCGAGCTGGGTGACTGATCCTGTGCCTCCTAATGAGCTGACCTTAGCAGCGGAGAGCTCGTTCTCCTCTCCCTGAAGAGTCGACAGGTCACATTAAGCAGCTGTTTTATTCTGCCTGGTCTCTGGCTGCGTGAGATGCTGAGCGTGAGTCACGGGGAAGTTTAAGCGAAGGGATCTTCCTCCCTCCCTTTCCTTCTGGGGAAATATTGAAATGTAGATTTTACACCCAGACAATGGCTGTCGGCTGGTCGGGCTCTGCAGAGTGGAGCACAGCCCTTCTGCTGACCCCCCTGGAACAGGTGGGCTCGATTCGCTCCAGACCTGGCGAGTACCATGATAGAGTGTCACTTTGGGACAGTCACCTGAGAGCAGGTGCCAGCCTGGTGGCTGTTCGGAAACACCTTTCATTGAAGGGTCTCAAAATAGTTTGCACATATTCCTTCCTTCCTCCCATGTAGCTATCTATCCGACTGGCTATCCAGTCCTACCGTCCTCGGGCTAGTTTCTCTCGCTTTCCCCCGGGTGTGTCTTTCTGTCTGTCTCACTGACACAGCACTTCTACAATACTCATCATTTTACATCCTCTTGTGTGGCGAAGAAGAAACAGGAATAGTCCAACTGCGTGCCCCTATTCTCCTTCCCAGAGCCTGGGAGCAGGCAGGCTCGTTTATCGTTTCAGTCAGAGCTGACACTGGGGAAGTTTCTGTTGACCTGCTGTGTTTTGCTCCTTGCTCTGCAGACCATCAGGCCTGGGACCAGTCTGCCCGCCCTCTGGCTCTGACCTCCACATCTGGGGCCTACCTGGTGAAATTCCCAGCCCTGGCAACCGGATTCATCCCCTCCCTCCTCTCTGGGGACAGCAACCAGCTTGGAGGACTGCAGATAAATGGAGCAATGTCGCCCCCCCCCGGGTGTGGGGGATGGTGTGACCCTGGCAGACCAGGTGCAGCTCTTGCCAAGGCCGTAGCTGCGGGATTCCTAGCTCAGCTCACCAGATGTTAGTGCCATTGAGGTCGGTGTTACAGGGGTAAGGATGTGTTTCATGTTCAGACTCTGTAAGGGGCAGCCTGCATTGATCTACCTTGCAATAGTTGTGTGCCAGGGTTTAGGGTATTACGTACGTTTTGCTTTGTCACTGCAAGATGCCTGCTCTGAACTCACGGACCCAGGCAGGAGGATGGGGTCTTCCGTCTGCCTAGCCATCAGGAAGGACTCACACAGCAAAGGCTGGGGTCAGGGCCCTCTCACGCCTGTGTCGGGCGCAAGGCCCATCAGCCTGACCGATGGCAGAAGGAAATGGCTGGTTTGTGCGTATGGCATGCGACTGCCAATAGCGCTGTCCACCAGCTCCTCTGTCCATGTGGGACGTGGTGGTTTATTCTCACCCCTTTCTGCCAAAGGCTCTCCCAGGCCTTTGTCTCTTTGGACTCTCCCAGTGCTGGAGCTGGGAGACGTGAGCAGGGATCCCCAGGGACAACCTGGATTAGCCTTCAAAGAGCATCGGGGCTGACAGATTACAACACACCACCCCTGCTTTGTGGCAGCCTGATGGTCACGAGCCAGACCAGTGGTAGGGAAACCAAGCCACTGAGCACGTGGTGGTGCTGAGAGCCCCCACTCTAGGTTCATCCCCCCAGGAATCAGCATCATCGAGTCACTCTCCCAAGCCTGCGGACCTCATCAGTGGGCCAGCTGGGCTTTCAGCCCTTTGCTCCCACCGCAAGGCTACATCCTTTCAGGGCGGTCTGCCTGCCAAGCCGAGACCCTCAGAAAAGTGGGTAGTTGCAGCAGAGACCACGTGCGTTGCCCTGTTGATGGGAAGTGGCAAAACTGTCTGGATCGGAGCTGTGAGCAAGAAAGGCCTGCTCCGGGACGTGGGCTGGCCCTGCTGCAGCCATTGCATGGAGAGCAGGAGCAGCACAGGGTCTAATGGCTTGTGTAAGGGACCTCCCCACAGCCCTCAGGAGGCACAGAGCGAACTGCCAGGTGGAATCAGTATCAGACGAGGTTCCCACATGGGGGTTCCAGGAGCTGGGATGGCACAGCGCGTGTGGGGCCTCTCTGCTCTGTGTTGGCCCAATGCCTAGCACGTGCCTGGAGCTCAGAGGGGGTTCCAGGAACTGGGATGGCACAGCGCGTGTGGGGCCTCTCTGCTCTGTGTTGGCCCAATGCCTAGCATGTGCCTGGAGCTCGCAGGCACTATGGCAATCCCAACGGTGCCGCAGGCCTGTGAGGGTGGAGCTGTGGTCGTCGGGTGACTCGCGCTTTGCTTGGCACAAAGGGGGCGGGGCTTTCTGGAGGGCGGGACCTTATACTCTGGGTTGCAACTGACACTGGACGGGTGTTCAGCCAAGCCCCCCGGTTGTAGCTGGTTGAAAACTGTTGCTAGCAGTAAATGTGTGAGCACAACAGCTAGGCCTCAGCTACAGCTGGGAGCTGACCGGCAGGAGGCCCTGGGTAGATTCCCAAGTGCAGGGGAGTCCATGGGCTCCCCCCATGGCATCAGGTCACTTGTTTGCGGAGCTGGAAATCAGAGCATTAGGGCCCATCAGGCCGAAAGTGGCTGCCATGGGGAGAACCAAGGAGGGCGACAGCCAGAGTCAGAGTCTCCTTGTTGGATTGTCCATGGGCAGAGGAAGGGCTTGGGGGGCAGTGCCAACTTTGCAGCAGAGCTGGGCACACATCTCAGTGAATAACCAAGACGGCAGCTTTCACCCACTCTTCTGTCAGCTCCAGTGGCAATTTTCTTGCCATTCGCTGGTTATGTCATGCCAGCAGCTTGTTCACAAACAGTTCCTCACCAGCATTTGAGCTCCAGCTGTGTTAAGGGTGATTGGCTGGATGGGTCGCCTGGCCTCGTTTCTGGTCCCTGAGCACACTTCCGGAAGCCAGGCGGTGTGTGTGGAGAATTTGCTCTCACCTGGCCTGAGCCAGCCCCAGGGACATAAAGGGGAATTTTACCAATTACCTCAGTGGGAGCAAGACGGGGCCTCAGCTTCTTAAAATTCACTGTTTCCTCAGCTGTAAACTGGCTGGAAGCACGGAACCCGCATGAAGCTCTGTCTCTCTGACACTTCCTCACAGGTCACAGTTTCTAAACCTTTGACCAGTTTTGTTGCTCTCCTCTGGGCTCTCCAGTTTGTCCTGTCCACACCCTTCTTTTTAAATGCTGCGCCCAAAACCGACCACAGTCCTCCAGCAGAGGCCTTACGAGCGCTGAGCAGAGCTGGAGAGTCACCTCCCAAGCCACATGTGCAGCACTCCCCTTAATATATGCAGACTGACGTCAGCCCTTTTTCTGCAGCTGCGTCACACAGTTGGCTGATCCTCAGTTTGTGATCCGCAATAACCTGATATCCTCTTGTATAATGCTGCAGCTGGTCATCCTCATGTCATAGCTGCGTGTTTGCCCCTTCCTTCCTGAGCACTTTCCCTTATTCCATTGTGTTGGTTTAACTCTACTTCTCCAGTTTGTCATGGTCACTTGAATTCTAATTCTGTCCTTCCAAGTGCTGGTGTCACCTGCAGATACTGTAATCAGACTGTCCTCTCCATTAGCAGTTACTGACACTGTTGAACAGTACCACACTCAGGACAGATCCCATTTGAACCCACTAGCTGCAGCTTTCCAGCATGGAAAGAAACACTAGTAACTACTCCTGGAATAGGTCCCCACCCTTGCGCTGGCTTATTTATACCTGGCCCTGCAGATTTCCAAGACCAGCATCTGATGAAGTGAGTCTGTGCTCACGAAAGCTCATGCTCAAAACTTTTCTGTTAGTCTATAAGGTGCCACAGGACCCTTCGTTGCTGTTACTCCTGGAATGTGTCCTTCAACCAGCTGTGTACTCAAGTTGTAGGAATTTAATCCAGACCACATCTCCCGAGTCATGTGAGACTGTATCAAAAGCTTTACTAAAATCAGCCTCTGTCACATTTACTGTTTCCCCCATCCACGAGGCCAATGACCCTGTCAGAGAAGGAAATTAGGTTGGGTTGGCAAGATTTGTTCCAGACAAATGAATATTGGCTGTTACTTACTACCCTATTGTGCTCTAGGTGCTTACAAATTGATCATTTCATAATTTGTTCTGGTATCTTTCCAGGTATCGAAATTAGGCTGACAGATCTATAATTCCTCAGGTCCTCTTTGCTCCCCCTTTGCAAGCTAGACACTATGGTTACCCTTCTCCAGCCCTCTGGGACGTTGTCCGGTCTCCATAAGTTCTCAAAGGTAATTGGTAACAGTTCTGAGATTGCTTCGCTAGTTTGTACTGTACCCAAGAGGGGACTCATCTGGTCCTGCCATCTTGAATATATCTGATTTATCTAAATAGCCTTTAAATGGTTCTTCCCCAATTCTGGCTTGTGCTCCTTCCTCCTTATGTTAATATTAGTTGGGTCTTAGTGGCATCTGGTCACAATTAACCTTTTTACTGGAGACTGAGGCAATAGAGCCATGGAGCACCTCAGGCATCTATTTATTATTAGCTTTCCTGTCCTGCTAAGCAGAGGCTCTACGCTGTCCTTCCTCTTTCTCTTGCTCCCAAGAACCTCTTCCCATTGGCTTTTTGTCTCTCTCTAGGTGCAACTCATTTTTTGCCTACGCCTCTCTGGTTTTGTCCCTGCCTGCCTGCTCTGTTCTTTTGTGCTTCAGCCTGTGTGAAAGGTCGATGCTGCTACTTTTTGTAGGATTCCTTTTGAATCTCAGGTCTTTACAGAGCTTTAGCCTGGCCGTATGATTTGTCTTGTTTTTCCTTCACATCTGAATGAGTTGCTGTTGCACCTTCAATATTGTCGCTCTGAGGCTACGTCTACACGTGCACGCTACATCGAAATAGCTTATGTCGATGTAGCGACATCGAAATAAGCTATTTCGATGAATAGCGTCTACACGTCCTCCAGGGCTGGCAACGTCGACGTTGAACGTCGACGTTGGGCAGCACCACATCGAAATAGGCACTGTGAGGGAACGTCTACACGCCAAAGTAGCACACATCGAAATAAGGGTGCCAGGAACAGCTGCAGACAGGGTCACAGGGCGGACTCAACAGCAAGCCGCTCCCTTAAAGGGCCCCTCCCAGACACACTTGCACTAAACAGCACAAGATACACAGAGCCGACAACTAGTTGCAGACCCTGTGCATGCAGCATGGATCCCCAGCTGCAGCAGCAGCAGCAGCAGCAGCAGCCAGAAGCCCTGGGCTAAGGGCTGCTGCACACGGTGACCATAGAGTTCCGCAGGGGCTGGAGACAGAGCGTCTCTCAACCCTCAGCTGATGGCCGCCATGGAGGACCCCGCTATTTCGATGCTGCAGGATGTGGATCGTCTTCACGTTCCCTACTTCGACGTTGAACGTCGAAGTAGGGCGCTATTCCCATCCCTTCATGGGGTTAGCGACTTTGACATCTCGCCGCCTAATGTTGAAGTTAACTTCGAAATAGCGCCCAACACGTGTAGCCGTGACGGGCGCTATTTCGAAGTTGGCGCTGCTACTTCGAAGTCGCGTGCACGTGTAGACGCGGCTTGAGTGTGCTGCCAGCTGTGGGTGGCTGTGGTCTCCACTAACCAGCGGGGCAGCATTTGAACCTTTCCTGGGCAGCCGCCCAAGCTCTCTGCTCACAGGAAACACTGGGGCTGGGCCTGCTGGGTGTGCTGATTCCCCCTTTGCCCAGCTGCTAACCAGCCCTGCAGCCCCATCACCTTCCGTCTGCAGGGTTGTGTGCGGTCTCTCCAGTGCTCTCTGTGCTTGCCAGGGCTTTGGAAAAACTTGGGGCACATTCAGCGGCTGGAGAAGTAACCAGGACAGTCGGCATCCTGGGTGATGGTGGATGCTGGGCAGGTACCAGACCCTCTGCTAGCTCAGCCCCATCAATGGGGCAGGAGGAGAAGCCCACACCACACAGCCACTAGAGCAGTCAGGCGCCCTCCGGTGCTGACTGAGCTTGTTTGTCCAGCCTGCTCCAGCCATGCCAGGCCAGATGCTAAGCCACGGGGAATGGGTCTCACCAGAAGATGTTTCACTAAACCAATGCCATGTCCCAAGGGATCAGGCCCTCCCCCAAAAGAGAAGGGGGCAGAGTCTGTCCCTCTCACAGCCACCTCTCCCTTCCCGCCCCACGCTTCCCATGCCCCTTGATTTACCTGCACCCAGATCTGCACACTTCCCTTGCTCAAGCGCTGAACTTCTGTGCCAGTCAACATGGAATTCAGCTCTGCTGCCCTTCCCCCGCCCCCACTTATCCCGGTGCAGCGATCCCCATGCGTAGCATCACCGTGCTGTGTCGACCAGCTGTTCGCAGAAGAGGCAGCTAGGTTTTGCACAGACGGAGGAGGAGTGGGTGCTCCAGGCTGCCCGGGATGAAAGGTTCTGTGCACTCATCAGTGGCTAGCTGTGGGCAGGGCTGGGTGGGAGGCTGACGGGCAGGTGAGCGTGCGGAGAGGCTGATAGACATGCCCTGGCTCAGATCTTGTCAGTGATCAGTGAAGGTGAGTAGGAGAGAGCTGGGGAAAGGGCAACACTTCATACAAAAGCAGCCCCCGCAGGGGGTGGGGAACTGGGCGGGTGAGGAGAGCAAGTGCACTGCAGCTGCACCTGCCAGCGTAGCGGTGCCGTGTTCAATCTGCTGGATAAAAAGGAATCCTGAGACCAGCTCTTCAGAAGAGGTGTCTTCATCTGGCTGTGCAGCGTTTGATCACCTCGGCTGCGTTATGAGGGGGTGTGTGCCGGAGTTGCCAGCAGCAGAGGCGATGGAGCCGAGCTTCGGGCAGAAGACACCCCTCATGGCGGCCTGAATTCGTTTCAGAGTTTGCAAGCAAGGAGCTGTGCACAGCCATTGGCTGGGAACTGCCATCAGGAGTGGGGGTGGGGGTGCAGGGCCTCCCCTCAGATCTCTGGGGTGGGACAAAGGGGTTCACTCCTCTGGAGTCTCGGAAGCTGGGGCTCGGGACTGGGAGCCTCACAGGAGCAGCTTTTCTCCCCTGATTTTGAGCTCTCCCTCTCTGGATAGGGACCCTGCCAAAAGGGCAGCTAGCATGGTCACGCTGACTGCCGTCTGGGAGACAGAACCTTTCCCCCCATCAAGTCCTTAAATGCCAAGAGCGGCTCTAAGCAAAGCCCAGCAGCTAAATGGGAGCCAGGTCTCAGGGACCCTCACTCAGGGAGAGCAGGGTCTGAATCCAAGTGACCTTTGGTGTTGGGAGGAGCAGAATCTGGGTGACGTGGTCCCATGAGGAGGGAGAAGAGCTGTGTGGAGCCTGGGTTTCCAGCAGATGGTGGGTGGGCCTTTTTCTGAGCCACTTCCCCGTCTGTCCTGAGCAGGCACTGAGGCCGGAGAGAGCACGTGAGACCGTCAGAGCCCCTCAGTGTGCAGGCTGGGCTAGCCGTAAGTTTCGTTTCCAGAGCCTCATTAGCGTTTGCATTGTTGCCTTGCTGTCTACGAGAAGGAGCAGCTAAGTGAGCCAGTCAGCTCTTGCTAATTTGCATGTTAATGAAGCTGACAATGCGCAACTTAGAGAGACTGGCGGCTAGACCTAGAATTGATAGAGCTGTTCGTTCGGCTGAGATCTGCTTTAGAGCCACAGAGAACACTCTAGGCAGGCACCCAGGTGGTCAGAGAGACACACTGGATGTGGGGAGATGCAGGAAGGGACTGGAAACGGCGAGATAGATGAGGGATGGAGGTACAGACAATAGACAGGCTGGTGGAAAATATCAGTGGAGAGACGGGTTAGCCAAGGGTCGTGCACATGCCTGGTAACAAGAGTCAGGTCACCAGGGTGTTTAAAAAGAGCAGGTGCAGTCCAGGGAGTGGAACTAAGACCCCCTGTGGGGCCAATAAATGACCAGCCCATAATGTGAAGTTGGTCACTCCCTAGCCTTTGTTTTCTGCATACCAGGGGCAGTGACAGCAGCCATGTTGGTGTCAGAGCTGCCGCAGCCTGTTATACAGGAGACTCTGACGCTGTGCTCTCTCCTGGAAGCAATATCGGGAGGTAGCAGAGTTAGTCTGTCTCTTCAAAAACAACAAGAAGTCCTGTGGCACTTTATAGATGAACAGATATTTTGGAGCATAAGCTTTCATGGGCAAAGACATCTGACGAAGCGGGTCTTTGCCCATGAAAACTTATGCTCCAAAATATCTGTTCATCTATAAGGGGTCGTAGGACTTCTCCTGGAAGCGTTACTATTGTTCATTCTTGTTTGGCTGCTGTTCCTTAATCTAGAATAAAAGCCGTTTATAAAGAATGCATGATTTATTATTTGGATCATAGTGGTGTCAGAGAGGCCCAGCTCAAGCATTCAGTCACCCTTGTAGAGTTTACAGTTAAAGAGGGAAACCAGTGGCAGCTGACAGCTACATCAGCCAGACAGGGGAACAGGGAAAAATATGCTCTGTTATGGGTTTTATCTTTTCTGGAAATAGAACTTGCAAAAGTATCATTGAACCAAGCATTCAAAATCATAAGATGAGCTTAACAATCGCAGGATCTAGAAAGAAAACCAAAGAAATGCAACCCAGGCCATATTATTTATATTTTCTGCCTGGTTCCTGGGCGTTCAGGCACACATGCTGCATGTCTAAAGTTTTCCTTTGCAAACAGAGGCTAGAAATGTAGTTTTCCCAAGGAAAGGTAAGACTCTTGTGCAATTTCTTGATTCCATGAGGTGAGACCTGAAGACAAACACCAAACATCTTAAGATACGTAATTGTGTTCCTGGTAACACCGTAGCAAATACACCACTCAAGCAAAAAGTTGCTGAACCTGGGGTTTGGACAGGGTCACCTGCTGTGAAGTCTCTTCTCCCGGAGGGACCCCCTGCCTCTCCAGTCCTCCCTTTCCGTGCAGCTGCTGCAGTGCAGTGTGTTTCCTACCAGCTCTGTGCTCTTGGGGAGCCAAAGCACAGTATTCACCCGTATGCAAGGTCTCTCCTCCAGCCTCTGCCTGGACCAGCCAGATCAGAAGAAAGACTTACCCAAAGCAATATGAAGGCAGGGGACTACTACTGCTGCTACTTAACCCTTGTACTCTGCATGGCACATAGGTCATCTACAAGTCTCCGCTTACTCTGTCTTGGGACAAAACTTCTAGCTGGCTCCAGGAGTACCCCAGTTGTTGTCTGAGGTCTTCCTCTTTTGCAGGTTTCATGTGAGAGCTTGATGGACTATGCTGGATGATGCTTTTCTGAGAGTGTGGCCGAGCCATCCCCACTTTCTTCTCTTGATTTCAATGTCAATTGGTTCTTGTTTTGCTCTGTTCCAAAGTCTTGCCACTGGGTGTGAGGGATGTACCTCCAGCATTTGTTTATGAATGTCTGTAGCTTGTGATTTGAAAATCTGTTTGACATTGCACAGTCAGTACCTTTCGCACTTTGGTACAGAATCTGGCTGCGATGATGTGTGATGTCCACTCCATTGAAGCACCAGATGCCTCTCTTGATAACATAAGGCAGGAAAAGACCCACCTAAGCCCCTCCAGGAACTTCCCTCACCTCCTTTTCATCAAAGGTGGACAGACAAACATTCCACCAAAGTGCCCCAAAAGCCTGTGGGGTTTGCTTATCCCCAGGAGAATGCTGCCTCAGGAGAATCCTAAATATCTCTTAGGAGGATAAGAGCACGAACACTGGCATCCTGGAAAAGTCGAACATGACCAACACTGAAGCCATTATCAGTCACCAACAGCTTCACTGGACTGGTCACATGGGTCAGATGTCTCGTCAACACCTCCCAAAACACACTCTGTTTTCTGAGTTGTAGGAAGGACAGAGGAGCCTTGGGGGCCAGTGGAAGCAATATAAGGACGTGCTGAAGGTGCACATGAAAAAGTGCAGCATCGGTGTCGACACTTGGGAAAACCTGGCTCAAGACTGTCCCCAGTGGAGAATGGTAATCCGTGAGCGGTGGTGCAATTTGAAAGGTCCCACCGCAGTGCAGATGAGGAGAGGCAGAGAAGAAAAGAGCATCAAAAACTGCTCTGCAACCCTCCAACAATTCTCAACGCCTGCCCCTTCTGTGATGAGATCTGCAGCTCCAGAATTGGGCTGGTCAGCCATCAATGGACTCAAATATAGGAGGTTGACATGAAGACATCCTGTTCGTTATTGAAAGAGCACCAAAAACAAACGCCAAAAGTCACAAAAGATTTAGATTGCTTCTGATCCCAAGCGACCGGTCACTTAGGTCAATTTGTACCTTCAGTCTCATACCAAAGACAATGCTGCTAGCCCATCCTATAGCAAACTGACCAAGGAATTATTAACTGGGGAAAAGGAAGGAGGGAATTGTTTACAGGGTAAAGCAGGCAACACATAAGCACAACAGAGTTACAGTTTATGCTTCCCAAAGGCTACAGAGATGCAGTAACCTGTTGGCACTGACTGTCTCCTACAGCTGAGCCAGCGTGAGGCTAGGGATCAGAGTGTCTGCTTCTTAGCTCCAGCCTTGGTGAGCATCTGAACAGCAAAGATACAGCTGCTTCTTGTGAGCATGACTGTAGCCTCACCGCCAAGTTCAAGCCCACAGGAGGAGTGCTCCTGCGCACAGCTTGTTCATGAGTGGATGGGTCAATCAACAAAGCTTGTGGCCCTACAACAACCAATTTAGTTTTGATAGTTCTTCTTGATGGGTGGTGGAGCCCTGCTTCTTTCGCAGGGTTGTAAGTCCTGGGCAGGCATTGTTACAAAGCAAATTTACATATTATTGTATGACATGGGATACAGATGTTACTAGTGAGAATAATGCAGGCAGCAGCTTGTAAGTATTTTATAGAGTTGAAACACTAAACACATCCTTACATAAAATCACAGAACTGGAAGGCACCTCAGGGCAGCACCAAGCACCACCTAGACCATTCCTGACAGGTATGCGTCCAACCTGCTCTTAAATATCTCCAGTGATGGAGATTCCACAACCTCCTTTGGCAATTTATGCCAGTGTTTAACCACCCTGACAGTCAGGAAGTTTTTCCTAATCTCCAGTCTAAACCTCCCTTGCTGCAGTTTAAGCCCATTGCTCCTGGTCCTATCCTCAGAAGTCAAGGAGAATAAATTTTCACCCTTCTTTTTCTAACAACCTTTTAGATACTTGAAAGCTGCTGTCGTGCCCCCAGGCAATCTTCTCTTTTCCAAATGAAACAAGCTCAGTTCTTCCGCTTTTCCCTTGTCGCTCATGTTCTCTAGACCTTTAATCGTTCTTGTTCCTCTTCTCTGGACTTTCTCCAATTTCTTCACATCTTTCCTGAAATGTGGCACCCCGAACTGGACACAGTTCTCTAGTTGAGGCCTAATCAGAGCAGACTGGAGCAAAAGAATGACTTCTTGGGCTTGTCTACACTTCGAACTAGGGAGCATGGGAAGTAGGGTGTCAGGAGAATTTTAATAAAGTGCTGCGGTGCATATACAGCACTTCATTAAGCTAATTCTCCCCCGCAGCAACTTCGAAGTGTTAACCTTTGAAGTGCCAGCTGGCGTTTGCCGCGGCTCACCCGCCAGTACTCAGGGTGCCGGGGCAACTTCGAAGTCCCTTTATACCTCAAAACTTAACATTTCGAAGTTGCCGTGGGGGAGAATTAGCTTAATGAAGTGCAGCATATGCAGCACAGCACTTCATTAATAATCTCCCGACACCCAATCACCATGTTCCCTTCAAAGTAGGGAGCTAGTGTAGACAAGCCCCTTGTGTCTTGCTCGCAACACTTCTGTTTAATACATCCCAGAATCATGTTTGCTATTTTTACAACAGTGTCACACTGTTGACTCATTGAGCTTGTGGTCCTCTACAACCCCCAGATCCCTTTCTGCGATACAGGCTGCACCTCTCAAGACCGGGCTTCTTTCATGCTATAACATCTGTGACCCTGCCAGACCACACAGGTTCCAGGAAGAGAGACTGCCGGGGGTGGGGCAGACCAGCATCCACAGAATGGTGTCTGGCAGCCCACCCAGAGCACACCAGGTCAGGGCCAGAGCAGAGCTGGAGCCACTTGCCTGCTCTGACTTTACACGGGGGTCCAGAACCAGAGCCACCCACCTGCCGCAAAGCATTGCAAGGGCCAGAGTCCATATCTGCCTCACAGCCAGAGCCAGAGCTCCTGCTTGTCTCGCTGCACTATGGGGGCCAGAGCCCTGCCAGCCCCATGGCAGCACAGGGCTGGGGCTGGAGCCCGTGGCAGCCCCAGAGAGCCCAGGCTGGGGCTGCAGCAGTCTCTGGGAGTGCAGGGCTGCCTGGTGGCAGATCTTCCCTGGTCTGGCAAGTTCTCTTCTTCAGGACCCATCAGGCACCAGCCATGCTGGGCCAGGGAGGTGCAACCTGTACTCCTTCCCAGGCAGGCATTTCCCACTGTGTATGTGGGCGACTGATGGCTCCCTTCTAAGAAGAGCACTTTGCATTTCACCTCATTTGCCTCAGACCATTTCTCCACTTTGTGCAGATCATTGGGAATTCTGACCCCATCCCCCAAAGCTCTTGTAACCCCCCACCCCAGCTTGGTGTCGTCTGCGAACTTTGTAAGTGTTCCCTGACGCATGCAGGAGGACTTGCTCGGTGGGGAGAGCACTAGCCCTGCAAACCCAGGCTTGGGAGGTCAGTCCTTGAGGGGACTTTCAAGCTGGCTAGATTGAAAAAAAAAAAAACCCTGTGAAGGAAGGTGCTTGCTCCTGCTGCGAGTGCAGGGGACTGGACGCCATGACCTCTTGAGGTCACGTCCCCTTCTCGGAGATAGGCTATGTCTATCTCTCTGCCATTAGCTGAGTCACTGATGAAGATATTGAACAGAACCAGCCCCAGAACTCTCCCTGCAGAGCCCGACTGGTTATGCCCTTCCAGCATAACTGTGAATCATTGATAGCTACTCTCTGGGACCAAGGAGAACTCCTGTGGCACATTAGAGATGAGCAGATTTTTTGGAGCATAAGCTTTCATAGGCAAAGACCCTCTTGGTCAGACGCATGCAGACTAACACAGCTACCCTTCTGATACTTCTGTGGGAACAGTTATCCAGTCAGTTACACACTCAGCTTACAGGAACCCTATCTAGGCTCTATTTCCCTAGACTGTTAGTGAGAAGATCCTGGAAGACCATGTCAAATGCATTTCTAAAGTCTAGATAAGTCATATCTACCACTTTCCCCTTGTCCACAAGGTTTGTTATCCCATCAAAGAAAGCTATCAGAATGGTTTAACAGAATTTGTTCTTTACAAATCCAGGCTGTCTGTTAATTGCCACTTTCTAGATGTTTGCAGATGCATTTCTTACTTATTTGCTCAGTTATTTTTCCCACTACAGAAGTGAAGCAGACTGGTCTATAACTCCCTGTGTTGTCCTTATTTCCCTTTTTATAGATGGGCACTGGATTTGCCCTTTCCAGTCTTCTGGAATCTCTCCCACATTCCATGACTTTTCTGAGAAAATGGCTCAGATACGTCCTCAGTCAGCTCCCTGAGTATTCTAGGATGCATTTCATCAGGCCCTGGTGACTTGCAGACATCCAACTTGTCTAAATAATTTTTATCTTGTTCTTTGTCTATTTGAACTTCTGAACCTTCCTCATTTCCACCGTCATTCACTACGTTCAGCGCCCAATTGCCACCAACCTTCTTGTTGAAAACTGAAACAAAGATGACATCCAGCATCTCTGCCATTTCGTCAGTTTCTGTTAGTATTTTCCCCTCTTCATTGAGAAATGGTCCTACCCTGTCCTCCATCTTCTTCTTGCTTCAAATATATTTGTTGTTTTCTTAGTACCCGTTGTGTCTCTAGCTTGTGTGAGCTTCTTTTATGTCTTGGCCTTTCTAATTTTACATCCTTTGCAATTTGACCTAATTTACACTTTTTGAAAGACTCTTTTTTTGATTTTTGATCTTTCAAGATCTCCTGGTTAAGCCAGGGTGGTCCCCTGTGCAGTGGAATAGTTTGCTATTGTGCCCTTAATAATGTCCCTGAAAAACTGCCAACAGCTTTCAATTGGTTTTCCTCTTAGACTTGGTTCCCATAGAACCTTACCTACCAGCTCCCTAAAGTTGCTCATGTCTGCCTTCCTGAAATCCACTGTCTTTATTTTGCTATTCTCGCTCCTCCCATTTGTCAGGCCAGGTCTATAGTAGGAGAAAAAATGGATTTAAGATACACAACTCCACCCGTGAGAATTCCATAGCTGGAGTCAAAGTTTCTTAAATTGATTTTTGCTGCCAACCCCACAGCGGCAGGTCAATGGGATAAACTCTCCCATTGACTTCCCTTACTCCTCATGAGCATCAGGAGAATCAGGGTCAATGGTGACATCCAATCATTCAATTTAGCGTGGCCCCACTATGCGCAATAAATCGACTCCTGGAAGATCCACCATTAGCGCATCAATCTTCAGTAAGTACAGATGTACCCTCAGAATCGTGAGCTCTGTGGTTCGTGGTCACTTCCCCGCAAGCTGCCTGACACTCTCAAATCCTCAACCAGTTCCTTCCCATTCATTAAAATCGAACCTAGAGCAGCCTCACACTGGTAGCTTTTGCCACATTCTGAATACAAAAAAAAATGTCCCCAGTACTTACTAGGTTTTTGGTGCCACTGACAGTATGGAGCAAGGATCACTTCCTAGGGCTGGAGCCCAGGCCCATTCATTTGGTGGCACGGCTGGTGATGTCAAGCACCTGGTGGAGTCCTTCCGGGCTGCCAGCAATCAGGACCAGCTTGTCTGCATAGGCCAGGAAGCCAGTTGTCTCACCGTGGAGGTTGAACTTGGCTGGGCTGCAGGAGATGGCTTGCAGGAGTGGCTCCATGGCCAGGTTAAACACGATGGGGCTGGTGGACATCTCTCTTTGTGGCAGAGTTGGTGGTGGGGCAGCTGATGGAGAGGTTTGGGTGTTACCACACAAATTTCTTTATCCCTTCCACACCCACCCTTACCCAGTTCCTACGGCTCAGGGTGTAATTCCCTGTGGTTTGCAGGAGCTTTGCTACAGAAAAAGCCTACTCTATTTATTGACAAATATCAAGCAAGCAGAATACATATGAAGCACTCAGTAGCACAAAGGCAGGCAGCCTTCTCCTGTTGGACAGACAAAGTCAGTCTCTATAGAGGGTGGCTGCTGCACCTCACGGCCATACAGAGGAGTCCTGGCAGCTCTGGTCTTAGGTTGTGTCTTGCAGGTGAGTTCTTCTCCCAGGTCCTTTCTCTCCCTTCCTTCTGTTTTCCTTCTTGGACCCCAGTTTAAGTAGTGAAACTTGAGTGCTGCTGAGCTCTACCTTGACCAATTATTTTAGTACAATTTTACTAACCAATCGTAACTGACTGTAACAGAATAACCTAACCAATCATACCCGCCACCTTATTGGATTTACACCTAGCAAAATCACTTATGCAGCAGGCAGAAAAAAACACAGACCAGACAGCGAACATCCAGACAAACAATCAGAAAGTGAGGACAATCTGCATAGAATACGAATTCCACAACCTCAGCTATTGATAAGTAGTTTCTTGCCAGACAAAATGCTGTTAACTCAGTTTTCTTTGCCCCTTGTGAGAGCTGTTTCTTTATCTGGTGACAGCGGGTGGCATTACGACAGATCTCCTTCTCAGCAGCCTGGCGTGGCACTATTGTAATGCAATTTAGATGGAATGTGAGTATGTGACTCCCAGCTTTACAGCTAATAGCTGCAGCTCTTCATTTTGGCTGCAGAGGAAGCTTCAGGCCTTTTGATATGGTTATAGAAAAACTATATTTGTTACTGTTACAATGGAGCAGCCAGAGGAAGGAGTCTGGTATTTGAGAGTGCTGAAGATCTGATGGTGGGATACGGACCTGAAGGCGTTGGTCAGCTAGAGCCAGACCATGGCACACTGCCTCCGAGACCTACTGGCCAACTAGATGGCCGTCTGGAGGATGGAATTGTGCTTGTAGCTTCCCTCGCTGGGATGGACCCTCTCTGTGCTGAAGTGACGGTCCCCCTACTCCCAGCTGGTGTGCAGTTTGTAGATGGTGGTAAATAGGGAGGCGGGTCTCCCGTTCCGTGGGTCATCTCTGTCAGTGGAGAATACCATGGATGAGTTCCACTAACCAGATCTTATGCTGCTCGCTAAGTAACTTGCGCCTCTGACGCACAAGGCTCCCACAGTCCCTGGGGCAATTGCTGGCCCAGTTACGCTAATGTGTCCCACAGTTCTGGGCACAGCACACAGGGAGAAGTGACGTTAAAAATATCAATACTCTTGCCAGAAAGACAAGAAGTCCTGTGGCACCTGATAGACTAACAGATATTTTGGAGCATAAGCTTTCGTGGGCAAAGACGCGCTTCATCAGATGCATGAGTGGGGGGACAGGGGTTAAATACTCCTCTGAACCCCCCCAACTCATGCATCTGATGAAGCGCGTCTTTGCCCACGAAAGCTTATGCTCCAAAATATCATTTAGTCTATAAGGTGCCACAGGGCTCCTTGTTGTTCTTGACAATACACACTAACACAGCTACCTCTCTGATACTTGCCAGAAAGGTGCAGTAACACAGATTGATTTCTTAGAAATCAGAGCAATGGCGTGGAAGACTTGCAGAACAGAGAGAGACAAAGCAGGCTGCTCCCTAAACCTGAGAAGCATAATTCACTTCACCCTCCCACATGCTGGCTCTACAGCCCTTCTGCCTCCAGTCCCAGATAGCACAGGTACCCACAGACAACCCCAGCCTGCCTGCAGGATGAGGAAAACACCAAGAAATGTGACGTGATAGTTTACTGTTTTAACACTGTTTCCATTACACAGGCCTCTCTCCTCCTTTCGGCCCAGTCTCCACCCCCCGGTCCTGAGCATGCCCCTGCGCAGTTTCCGGCCTTGCGGAGAGGAAGGCGCATGGGGAACGGGGGTGCACCGTGGCGAGAACTCTCTGCTCCACGGGAAGCATGTCACATTCCATTTCCTAGGGGCGGCTCTGCCCTCAGGGCATGGGACCCTCACTTGTGCTGAGGAAGTCTGTCTGGGGCAGGAGTGGGGAGAGTGGCTGCACTCACCTTGGCTGGCTCATGCCGCTGTATTTCCACAGAGGCAGTGTGCCAAGGGAGGCCCAGTCAGGGTCTGAGCCAGACGGGAACAGCCTGATGGATGTGCTGGCTTTGTTCCACCTGGCTCCATTTGTCATGAGGCCATGGCAGGAAAGTCCAGGAAGGCACATGCAGTTCTGGGCCATCCCAGGGGCGGCCTGACTCAGCCTGGCCTGGATCTGTCGGGCACTGGAGCTGACCCAGGCAGAGATGGCTTCTTCTGGCTCTTTCTGGTGCCAGGAGAGTGTGGTCTGGTTTCATTCAGTGAGGGCCAGGCGGAGTCAGCTCAGCTCTCCCTGGGTCTCTTCGAAGGGATGGTCTGACAAGATGGGCTCCGGGGAACAGAGTGAACCAGGCTCACAGGGGGTCGGAACTGCAAAGTCCCCCTCAGACTGGAACATCTTCGCACCCCAACCTCACCTCTCGCTGACCCAGATGTGAGAGACTTCAGCTCCCGGGCCTGAAGCCCAGGTGCTGGGGGTGGGGGTGGACGGGGATGTGTGGGGTGCAGAAGCCCAGCTGCTTACACTGTGGTTTGTCCAGCCAGGGATGAGCTAGCAATGGGGCAGCCCTCCCAGCTCCAAGCACTGGCTTAAACAATTCCCCTCTCCCGGGGAGCCATCGACCGGACGGTCCCAGAGCTGCAGGCCAGGCCCCGGGGCAGGGTGGCGTGGGAGGTGGCTGAGCTGCTCTTGGGGCTGAGCTGCGCTGGCTGCAGCGGCAGTGCTGCCAGCCACGGCGGGGCGGCTGGGGCAGGCCGGCAGCGGGAAGGGTTAAGTGAGATTCCGAGGCGCTGACATTTTGCTAATGTGCTGTGTTAATTGATTCGCTCATTTCCATTTGTTCCTGTTAGGGAGAGACAGATGAGAGTGATCCTGCCGTGCAGCGCCTTGGCAGGGAGCGTCTCCGCTGAGTGCAGATGTGCTCCTGACTCATTTATTACCATCAGGTCTGCAGGCTGCTCTGAGTGGAGCCACTTTGCCAGGGCTCTGGAAAGGAGCAAGGGGCCGAGGCTGTGATCCCTGGCTCTCCGCACCCCCGGGCTGCCCGCAGGCCTCAGCACAGACCACGGGCCCCACCGCGGGCACGGGCAGGAGGGAAGGAGGCCGATGCTGCCATGGCTGATGAGCTGGTGCTGCTGGAGCTGGGAGGAAAGAAGGAGCTGACCAGGTGTAAGGCCGTGTTTGGCAGAGCAGTCGCAGCACAGGCCCCTAGTTCCCCTCAGCTGGGAGAGTGGTGCAGCCTCAGCCCCGGCCCCAGGTCACCTACTTGTCACCAGCCTCTCTTGTGCCTCAGTTTCTCAGCTGTATTTGGGGATAGTGATAGCTGCTCACTCTGGGAAGTAGGAGCGCAGTGCGGACTGAGGGCTGAGAACTGCTGCTTTTAAATGAAATTCAGCGGCAGCCCTCAGCAGCTGTCACTGGCAGATCTCCAAGTGCTTTCCACACTCTGCCTGACAGAATGAGCACGGCTGTGAACCCTGCTTTCAGATGGGGAAACTGAGGCACAGAGCAGAGATAATGTTATCCAGGGAGTCAGTGGAAGAGCTGAAGTAGGAGTGGCCCTACTGCCCCCACCCCCTGCCCCCCATGGCAAGTAGGATTGGCCCAGGAGTCCTGATGGCCAGTGTTGAATGCTCCCTGCTAAACCACCCTCCCCGTGAAAGACACAGGAGTCATGCCAAAGACCCTCTCCTCAGCATCCAGCCAGGAGAGAGGCAGAGAGACTTGCTGAGACCTGAGGAGCTACCAGGCTGCATGCTGGCTGGCTGCACTTCATCTGGCCTGAGACAATGACGATTAGGGGCAAATTCTCAGTGGAGCAAACATCTTGCTGACCCTCCCTTGTCTTGTCCTATCTCGGAAGATAGACCAGTCTGTCCTGGCTTCAGTTCAGCAACTTCTCTGTGCAGTGCTGTGCCTCCACGGCCCCGTGAGGAGCAGTGTCTGCAGCTGGCTGGCTGTCTAGCCGAGGTGAGGAGGTATGGCTTGGCTAACAACTGCATTTGGCCAAACTGTTCAAGTTCAATACTTTTTCCTGTGGACAAAACCCCAGGGCCAAATGTTAACGTTCGCTTGGGACGTCTGCAGGGAAGAAGTCACAATTTTCCCCAAAACACGGGGAGTGAAATCATTTCCCAGGAACACATTCTCAGAGCTAAACCTGCATGTTCTCTGGATCTGGGAGATGCAGGGCCCAGTCCTCCCTTGGCTTTCTCCTCACACCAGGCCGAGAGCAAGGGCTTACTTACCCTCAGGCTGGCAAGCTCGGAGACTGAGGCTCCTGCTGGGCACACCCGCTAATGGGCTTGGGACAGCTGGGGCAGAACTCACCTGCCTTGGGAAGGAGCAGGCAGGCTCCAGGGTGTGATGCAGAGCCTGGGGACTGGGATGTAGTTGGGAAGTGGCCCTGGACACAGGCTCTGTGCTAGGGAGACTGGAGCAGGCAGCCTGGGATGGGCTTGTTCTATGTGCAAACACAAGCCCTGGGTGCCTGTGCAGGGCTCTGGGAGGGGAGAACTGAGGCTGGAGGAGACCTAGTCAGGCAGGCTGTGATCCAGGGACTTAGCCAGAGGCCTAGCCCAGCCTGCTGGTCACACTGGTACAATCTGTGTGAACATGGATGCAGCACCAGCTCTGCTGTCCACACACTCTCTGCTGATACTGGCTTGGAGGGGAAACCATTCTGCAGCAAGCAATGGAAAGTGCTGCTCAATTCTGCCTGGACTCCAGGCAGTAAATGACCCTCTTGCTTGTCCATTCATTTGTAATGCCAACAGACCCAGGTTGCCAGCCCTGGGGATAGAACCTGTGAGCATCAGGTCTAAAGCTCTGCACTCTACCACCTGAGCTAAAGTCCAGCTGGCGCTCAGCTGAGGCTGTAGAGCAGAGACTTTCATCACCCCAGATGAGGTCTCACTGCCTCTGGGTACTACACATTACTCAGAGACTTGCCTGAGTGCTACCACAGCTGCTTGCAGCAGGTCAGGCCAGTGCTGGACTTGTTCTCCCGGCCCCTGGAAGAGCAAAGACACCCGGCGGCTCCTGCACAGCCGCGATTCCTGGTTCACTTTGAGTCCCCAGACCCGCCAGCGCCTCCCACTTTCACACAGTGCTGTATGAGGGTTATTAATGGCAACGCGGAGCCCTGGCTGGTTGTCTTGCAGCCATGCGGCCGACCTACAAAGCTAGTTATAAATGGCTTCGGTGCTGCAGAGCTCACTGTCTCAGGCCAAGGGGAAGGGATGTGAAGAAAAGCCGGGATAGGGGTGTGACAGGCTCTCCTGCAGGGGACAGTGCCAAGCACGTATCCAGCAACTCCCCCCAGTCTTTCTGCAGGAGAAGGGAGCCAAGCCCTTGACTTTACCAGGACTGATTCCAAGGTCAGTGGCTGCTGCACAGTGCCGGTGTTGAGTGGAAACCACCCCTCTGAGCCCCACTGGGTTCTCGAACGGGAGAGATCCGACAGCTTGTGAGATTTCAGTGCAGGGCTGACGTCCTGCCTGGAATCCACGCCCAGAGCTCAGCACCGCCCCTGGATCAGCCCGTCCCTGATTTCAAACCCAAAACCTCAGGCCAGGTCTCTGTCTTCTTCCTGCCTGAACTCCTGGCTTGCAGTGGTAGCTGGCTGCCTGGCCCCCTCGTAGCGCTAGAGGTCAGGCTAGCTGGAGGGGACCAAGAAAGACCTCATCTCCAGATGCACGTAAAGGTGAACGGAAAAGCTTGTTCCTGCCAAGTCCAGGGCTCCAAGCTCTGTGCCTTTCCTGCAACAGCTGATGAAATCACACCCATGTGCAACAGAGCAGAATGCTCACTGCTCCCTCAGTGGGAAGAGCACCAGATGCCGTACATGTCCACAGAGTCTTGCTTCTCGCAGGACCCTTTACAATGCCGCCACCTCTGGGTAAAAGACCCCACATGGCAGCAGGACGCTGGAGGGGAGAGAGGCTGTGTCCAAGATCGCCAGGGCAAAGCAGGTGAAGGCACCGGCTAGGAGGTCATGAATGGTGGTGCGGAGGAGCTCTGCTTCCAACATGCTTGCCTGCTGTGTCCAGGTGCAGGGTGATTTCCTGGCGTTCGGTTCAGCTGCTTGGGAAGCATAATGAAAAAGGCCTGGACTCGTTCCAGCAGGTCAGATCGGAGCTTAGCTCCCTGAGCTCAGCTGTGGGTGGGCAGGCGGGCAGTGGGAGAGCTGGTCATTTCATTCTTTGCTGTGCAGTGACGCTTGTGGCTGTACAGTGGGAGTGAAGCGATGCCTAGTGGCTAGTGCATGACATCTGCCTGGGCATGAACGAAACTCAGGCTCACACGCAGGCTGGCCCCAGGGCTCTAGTGCTTAGCCAGTACCTGGGCTTGCTGGGTCGTTTCTCTTAGGCGGAGAAGTTGATCATACGAGAAGGGTCTAGGGGGTATCACCAAAAACGTACAAGGTCTCATTTCGCTCAGCCCCGTAGAAATGAGGTGCACCAGACAGTTGTCCCTGCTCACGATTCCCCAGCCGAGCCCTTCCAGCCAGGCCTGTCTCTCCGGCCCCACTCACCGCTGCCTCTCTCGCTGCCTTTCTGGTGGCTTCACACTTTGGCGCCCACACAGGCCCACCCATCCATCAGCCCTGCAGTCTGGGCATGTGCAATCTGTTCTCAAGACAGCTCCTTTCCTTCTCTGGGAATTAGGCCTTGCTCAGGCCTTCCCGTGTGGCCCACGGCTTTGGATGGTGGCTTCTGTTATTTCAACTATACTGAAAAAGCTTCTGAAAGAAGGTTGAGGAGCACCCCCAGCTTCGAAGAGGTGGGTGATTGCCTCTACATCACAGATACACCTGCTGGCAGGGCAGCCATGGATGCACTCCAGCAAATGCTTCTATTTGTCTTCCATTTGCTCAGGAACCGTTCCTTGAAGCTACAGCTTTGACTGCCCCCTCTTTGTTGTCTGTGCTGTGTAACAGGTTGCCTTAATCACATGGAGCTAGATCAGAGATGACGGTTCAATGCTTCCTTGGGAACACCCAGGAGCTCACACTCCCTTTTGCAAAGGAAAAATCCTTCACTTGTCTGCACCTCTGCTGAGAGTGAATAAAAAGTGTCACAAATGTCTGGGATGACAGCACAGAGTATTTCCTTCAATGGCTGCTCCCAGATCCCTTCTCACTCTGCCTCCTGGCTCCTGAGTGGAAAGTGGGTCGCAGTTCCCTCACAAGAGTTTGTTTTCATTTGGTTCCTGTGTTACTCAGAGGCACTGAGACCACAGACAGTCCCAGGAGTTTTCTGTTTTTAATTATAATTTTTAATTTTCCTGCAGGGGAAAGTAGAAGAAAGGGGAAACCTACCAAAACCCCAAACCCCGAGACCAGTTTTGGTTCTCATAAACAGCAACAAAACAGTGTTCATTTTAACAGGTCTGGAAAATATTTCCGGTTGGAGGAAAATCCATTTTTCATCAGAAAAGAGACAAATTTACACCCAAGTCCTGAGCCAAATTTTGGCAAGTCTTCAGCAGCCCATCCCAGCCAATGGGAAATGGCCAGTCCCTCTCCGGTTGTGGTGAGTGAGAGGACCCCGCACCTGCCTGCAGCACGAGCTGGGTACAGCCGTTCCTCAGCACTGGCGATGCAGTGGCAGGGCCTCCATTTCGGAAATCTCCAGGGACTCTGAGTGCCCCGCTGAGGCTGTGTGGTGGGACATACTCCCCACGCTGGCCCTGAGGGGGTAAATTAGGCCCAGTTAACCGATAGGCTGCAAGCAGAGAAAAGCCAGGGAGGGCAGGCAGCTGTTGGCCAGCAGTGTGCCGCTGAGAACTGAGCCGCTGACAGAGGTGGGCTGCAGAGAAGGAGTTCCCAGTCACCCCGGAGAGGGGGGCGCTTGGGCCAGCAAGCAGGGAAAAGCGACGTGGTCTCAGCTTATTCTGAATGAAGGGTTTAGTGTTGGCTGCTTAAACGCAGAGGCTCCCCTCCCCCTCCCATATGCGGCTCTCCAAAGACAAATGGGTCCAGTATGGGCAGGCAGGGCCCGGCCAGCAGCCTCTGCCCTGTGTCTCCTCCTGTCACACCGAGTTCAGATGATTCATGTGCCACGGCTCTGGGTACGCCTGCCTGGGCATTGTAAGATGTCAGTTGCCATGGCAATGTGATGCAACACAGCCTGGCACTGAGGGGCTGAGGTTTTTCCAAACGGGGAGACCAGGGAGGTTGTTTTCTCCCTCGTCTCGGAGGACACCCGCCCGTCCAGAAGTGACGCTGCCGGAGACATGGGAAAGGCGCCCTTCCATGAGGAGAGCCGAGGGACAGTCCGGCCCTCCCCGGCATCTCCGGCACGCGCTCCCCGGGCATCTCTCCCGAGGGTTTGCACCGGGGATTTGGAAGAGTGGAGCCTGATCCAGCTCCGAGTGCGCTCCTGGGGTGCCCGTGGGCAGCACGGCCTCCGTTACGCTCCCAGATTCCCAAGGAGGCAGCAGGCAGCTGCTCTGGAAGTGGCTCCCGAAAGGGGCCCGCGGGCGAGCGAGGGTCGCCAGGATGGGTGAACGTTACAGCCCAGGTGACGGGCAGCAGCCCCCGAGCAGAGACTGCTGCCTGCTGCTCCCCCGCTGCTCCAGGTGGGGACGCGGGGCCCTTGGTCAGGGCAGAGCCGCAGGAGGCCCAGGCAGGTCTGGGCAGGTCCCCCTTCCCCACTCCCCAGGCAGGTCGGCTGGAGCTTCGAAATTGATGCTCCTTGCCGCCGCGCGGCGTGTCCAGACCGGGCTCCTTTTCGAAAGGGCCCTGCCTACTTCGAAGCTCATGGGAATAAGGGGACTTCGAAGTAGGCGGGGTCCTTTCGAAAAGGAGCCCCGTCTGGACGCGCCGCGCGGCGGCGAGGAGCGTCAATTTCGAAGCGCGGCTGCCGCCCGCGTGCTAATGAAGCGCTGAATATGCATTTCAGCGCTTCATTAGTAAACTTCGAAATGGCCATTTGCATGGCCATTTCGAAGTTTGGGGCACGTGTAGACGTAGCCCTGGGGTGCTCCCAGCCTGGGCCTGGCCAGCCAACGATCCACGCCGCAGCCCAAACTGAGCCATGAACCCGGCCACGTCGGCAGCAAGGACCCAGAGCAGCTCCCGTCAGTGTGAGCGCAGGGGGGCATTGGTGCTGTCCTGCTGCTTCCCTACCCCTCCGCACTCACTCTAGTGCCCTCAGGCCATTGGGACAGAAGGCAGAGGGGGCGCATCTCAACCCCTCCCACTGTCTGAACCCCTTGGTTCCACCCCCAGCCCACCCCCACCCCAGCACTCAAAACCCCTCATCTCCGGCCTCACCCCTCCCACTTCCCACACCCTAACCCCCTGCCCCACTGAGCGAGCGGGAGAGCCAGCGACAGAGGGCGGGGGCACGGGGTGAGTGGGGTGAGACCTCCGAGAAGGGGCAGCAGTGGGGCCTCGAGCCTGCAGTGGCGCAGGGGCGCTTGGGGTTCTGCAGTCGGAGAGTTGGCCTGAGCCTTGGGAAGAGGCAGCCAGGCCTGCGTTCCTGGCGAAGGAGCCTGCCATGACCCTGCAGAAGGGAGCTTCCCTCCAGACCTGGGTGATCAGCCCCGCAGGGCAGCGCAGGAGGCACAGCCGGACAGCAAGCACCATGCAGGCTCCGTCCAGGCAGAGGGAAGGGCTGCAGAGCCCTGCGGGGGCAAAGAGTGAGGGTCTGTGTCATGCCAAGGCTGCGGAGCTGACGGCACAGACCTCGCTGCCTCTGCAGGCAGCGTCATGCTGCTGGACACGCCCGTAGAGCTCAGCTCAGCTCAGGGCCGGCTCATGTCAGGTGCTGAAGGCCACAGGCTGGCCAGGCTTGTGTAGGGGCGGCAGACAACCAGCCCCGACCCTGACATCTGGAGGCCCCCTTGCAGGGTACACAGGGAGTGGCCGCAGATGAGGAGCCCCGAGCAAGGCAGCAGTGTGTGGCAGGCTGGCACAGCTGGCACCGAGGGCTTGGGAGCCAGGTGTGCCAGGCACCTGTCCCTTCTGCAGAAGGCCTCCGGCTGGAAAGGCAGGGAGGGGCTGGGCAGGCAGCGTGGGGAAGGGGCTTGGCAGGGCTCTCAGCTGGGCACGCAGGGGAGGGAGAGGAAGAACCAGCCAGCGTCCCTGCTGCCCCCAGGACATAGCCCCCACCCCCATGTGCCTCTCCCCTGCGGGGACGGTGGGGGTGTCCTCCGTGGCCCTGCTCGCCTGAGGCCAGGTCCGTGCACCCTTCCTGCCGACGGCTCCCTGGGGATGGGCTCTCTGAGCACCACGCCAAGCCTCTCCTGCGGCTCCAGGGCTGTGGCCAAGCCGAGCACCAGGCAGAGGCCACAGGAGGCCCTTGCTCTGTAAGCCCTGAGCCAGCTCCAGCAAGCTGCACGGGGCCTTGGGGGTTCTCCCAGCTGGCCTGGGGTAGAGTCCGGGCCCCTCCGCACGGGAACACTGGAGTGTCTGCCCCCTTGGGTGCGAGGGGCATGCCGGGCCCTGGCAGCAGTGGGCCCTACAGCCGCATACGGACCTGGCCTCATTTCTCATTAGCATCCCGCCCAGCCTGGCCATGCCAGCTTTGCGGCCTCCATGCTGCGTCTGGGGCTACCCGCTCCCATGCGTGCTGGCGATGGTCACGTCGCCAGCACTGCCTGAATGTGCTCCCAGCCCTGGGCTGGGGGTTAAGCTCCAGGCTGCTCCATGTCCTGGGGGTTGGGCAGGGACACAGGCTCTGTGCTCAGCTGGCCAGGCGCAGCTGGGAATGCTGCCCGGCTGATCCCCTGCTGCAGGGACCCCCGGCTGGTCCTGGCCGCGTCCCACTCCCCGTCTCCTGCTCGCTGACCTCCCAGCACCCACCTCTGCCCTGCTGCTCTCAGCCTGCCTGCTGCCCCTCCCACCCTGGGCATCCCCAGCAGCTCACTGCCCGCCCTGCCCACTGCCCACCACGCCTCACGCCGACCTTTGTGCCGGCAGGCAGCTGCTGCTTACTGCCTGTAGCCGCCCACACGGCTCGCACTCCATCCTGCTCCTCGCCCTCTCCAGCGGCTGCCGCACCCTCACGGACGGGCTGCCCTGTGGGTGGTGCTCAGGGATGGGGGGGGCTGCACACACACCACACACCATATACACAACCCACACACCATCCCTAACACGCATTGGACCTCCCAGCCGTAGCCTTTCATTCCTCCTTCAGCGCCATCTTGTCATTCACCCTGTCTCTTCTCTTCCCCGGGGCACCCCCAGCACTGCCCTCCCACCCCCCAGCTCCCCCTTCTCTCTCCCCAGCTCTCCTTTGGGCACTGTGGGGGTAGCTCGTGGGCTGGACGCTTCTGCTGAACTGGCCACCAATGGCATAGCTACCCATGGTGCCATCTGAGCAGCCCTTCTCAGCACCCCAAGTCAACACCCTGCTCAGGCCAGTGGGACGGACCACCCCTCCCTCAGCCCAGGATGCAGGCTGCCCTCAGGTTCAGGCAGACGTCCCATGAGGCGCAAGCGCTGACTTTGATTTTTCCCTGTGGGTGCTCCACCTGTTCTCTGCCCCAGGGCCCTGTCTCTGCACCCCTTCTCCACTCAGCCCCCCACCACCCACAGCTTCCCAGTCCCCATCCTCCCCCAGCCGCCTCCTGCCAGCAAACAAACAGCTGGTCGGCAGCGTGGCTGGGCTGGGGGTGCTGAATGAGCACACACTGGTTTCTTCCCTGGGCGTTTGAGTCCTGGAGCACCCACAGAGTCAGTGCCTGTGGTGTGAGGGTCCCCTTTATAGAGTTTTCAGCCTGAAGTGGGGAGAGACCATGTGACATATTCCACCCAGGACCTGGGGCAGAGAGCGACCAGGTGCCCAAGGACTGTGTGGTAAGGCAGGGAGGGAGGGCTGGCTGCTGGGAGAGAGCCACAGGGGGCAGAAAGGACATGTGGAAGGACCTACAGCAGGGTGGGCAAGCAATTAGAACCAGAGCCAAAATAGCTGTGGCTAGAGCACAAGGACAGTCTGGAGGGAGGATGGGCGCACGAACACTGGAGTCCTGGAAGAGTCTCATGTGTCCAGCACTGGAGCCATTATCATCACCACCAGCTTCGCCGGACTGGTCTCATGATTTGGATGTCTGGTCTGCGCTTCCCAAAGCAGGTTCTGGTTTCTGGGGGGCAGAGGAAGCGATATACGGACGTGCTGAAGGCACCCATGACAAAGTGCAGCAGCACAGTCGACACGTGGGAGAACCCGGACCAGGACCGTCCCCAGTGGAGAGCGGTAAGCCGGGCGGGGGTGGCGCAGCGTGAGAGGTCCTGCCACAGTGCAGACAAGGAGAGGCGGAGAAGAAAAGAGCATCAGAACCTGCCCCGCGCCCCTCAAAGAGCTACCACTGCCTGCCCCTTCCCTGACGAGACCTGTGGCGCCACAGTCAGGCTGCCCAGCCACCACTGGACTCGCAAACAGGAGGGTAAGATGACGATGTCCCACTCGTTACCGAGAGATTGGCGAAGATGAGAGATGGATGTGTGCTGTGTCTGCAGATAGCTAAAAATAAATATATAATATGTGACTCAATGCCCTCGCCCTCCCATATGCCAGAGCCCGGCACCCCAGCCCTCCCCCACTCTCACTCGACAGCAGCCACTCACCGGGGCCGCCACCACATGTGTGCCGAGCGGCGGCCGGCACTCCTCGTGCACAGCTCCGAGCAGGAGCCACATTTGGTGGATCAAAGAGCCACGTGCGGCTCAAGAGCCAAGGGTCGGCTACCCTGGCCTGGAGAATAAAGCCAATGGCTTACTGCTTCCTTGTGCTGCCGAACAGCCCAGATCCCAGCAGCCTCCAGAGACAAGGACCCCCCCATGTCCTGAACCTTTGGGCTGGCAGGTGGGTGACTGCAGCATGGGGCCTGCCTCCGGAAAAGGCTGAGGACTCTGCTAGCCTTGGGGTCCACGACTTGGAGCCCAGGGCGGAGGAGAGCACATGCTGAGGGGAGGCACCCTGGGCAGACAGGCGGGGGGCTGGGGCTGGGGCCTGCTGGGGGAATATGGGCAGTGTTGCTCAAACGGGGGAGTGTGGGGCGAGCCGCTACCGTGCAGGATTTGCCAGAGAGCATCCTCCCGCTCTGGCAGCCGTACAGCAGCACATGCCTTCTCCCTTCTGGCTGTTTACACGCTGCAGACGGCATGCATGCGTCAGAGCTGTCAGCCCCGCAACCCGCAGCAGGGGACGGGTCCCTCCTCTGCTCTCCCATGCGCCTGGCACTCCTGGAGCTGGCAGGGCCTCGAGCGCCACTGTGGCAGGCACGTGGGATGGCTGCTCCTGGGAGAGGGCGCAGCCGGGCCTGGGAATGCTCTGGAGCAAAGGAAGGAGGCCAGTGCCCCCCAAGAATCCCCTCACTGGTTGCCTCTGGTGTCCCTGGCCTCTGCCACAGGCTGGGAATGGGCAACAGGGAAGGGATCACCAGCTGGCTCCCTGCTCTGTCCATCCCTTGGGAGCACCTGCCCTTGCCACTGTCGCAGGTGAGAACACTGGCCTCCAGGGCCTTTGGTGTGACCCAGAATGGCCGATCTGCTGTTCTTAGGCCACTGCTGGGGGCTGGGACGGGGCTGGCTCAGCTGGCAGCAGGCAAGGCGTGGGCAGCAGGGGCATGAGCCTTTGCCCAGCCTGTGTCAGGAGCAGACTCTGGCCAGGAACAGAGCGGCCGGCCAGCCAGAGGGGCACAACACCTCCCTGGCCCAAGGAGATGCTGGTCCTTGCTCCAGGACGCACACAGGTGCCTCTGGATCTGGCATTTGGCAACACTCTCCATGCGGTGGGCTTGTGCACACCCGTTCAGAGGTGCACACGTGTGTGCACGGCCCCAGGCGCACGCCCATGCCCCATGGCACTCACACGCGGCTGAGCAGCCTGCTTGGCGCTGCCTCCTGTGGGGAGGGGACAGAGATGGAGAGCTGAGCCCGGGGCGGCTGGCACTTCCCAGCGCCTGTCTGTGTGACACGCTGTTGCCGTGACAACTGCAAAGGGGCTTTTGCTGCCTGTCAGCTGCTGAGACCGAACGGGGAAAGGAAAAAAGAGCAGCACCTCCCGGCTTCCCGCGCCGCCGGAGAAACCCTCCTCCTCCCCGGCCCCCAGCCCCGGCCTCCCGCCACCGAAGGGTCACTGGCTTCTCAGCCCGCTGGGGAGACGCCATGAATTAGCCCTTGGCAGGGAGAGGCTTGAACTCCTTCCAGCCACATCCCCCACCCGCCAGGCACCTCCCCACGGCCTCTCCATCCCTAGGCCTGGAGGCGCTGCGCCGTCCCTGGCACGGCGCCTCGGGGGTCACCTGAGATCAGTGGCTACCCCTGGCATTAACCACGCCTGGTAACTCCCTGCTCCCCACAAGTCTGTCATTCCCAGACCCCGCCCGCTCAGCTGGCCCAGATGGGCACCTCTCTGGCTGGCAGTGGCCCCAGTCCACTCTGCGTCCTTCTCCTGAGTGCAGGGCTGGTTGTATAGCTGGATCCCCAGGCGTGGCATTCCTCTAGGGCTGGCTGGGAAAGGAGCACTTCCCACCCCCGCCCCAAAAGCAACTGAACTGAAACTTTTTTTTGCATTGTTTGGGGACATAGGCCAGGACTGGACATGACGTCTGGGGTCCCTGTGTCCAGCCCCTGCTCTGCCAGGCAGCCCAGGCTGGTAATCACAGATCCAGCTACAATGGGTTGGGGTGTTGCCCCCAGCGCTCCTGCTGGGACAATAGTCCAGAATTGCCTCTTCTCCTCTTGCGCCTAAATTCATCCCTGGCCAGTTTATTTTTGTCCAACATTTTGGGCACTATTTCACATTCTGGGAGGGGTTAGTGAAAAAACACCCCAGCTTTCAATGTTTACCAGCGTCCAGCCTCCTCCCTCCACCCGCCCCCCCAAAATAAATAAAAAATCACGGGAGATGCAAATTGCTCCCAGTAAGTTTCACTGAAAACTTAGATGGACAATTCTGTCCAGGTCCCAGCCACTGAGGGCTGCAGGCAGGGTCCTGTGTGCTCCCAACTTTGGAACCACAGAACTGGGCACAGAATCACCTGGATGCAAAATCTCAGCTCTTATTGAGAAGAGAGAGCACCCAGCCCCTACCCCCCTCTCCTGCACTCAGCCCAGGGGCAGTGAACACAAGTGACGGGGCGGGGGACGTAAGGAGCATGGGCCAGGCCTTGGAGAAGAGGCAGGCCAGTCCGGGTCCTCAGAGGAGGGTGGGGCAGGGCACAGGCGGTCAGTTTTGTACAAGTAGAAAGTTGGCCACCCTAGGTTGGAAGCCAGTGTTGGCCTCCGGCTGTGGCAGGCCACGGACACAGGGCTCACTTAGCCAGCTCCAGCCTGCGCTAACCAGCTCACTGCTTGCCACCAGCAGAGCGTCAGCTCTGGCCATTCGCCACAGCCCAGAGTCAGGAACAAATGTATGTTCTGGGAGCGGCCACCGGCCAGGCCCGCCGATGGGGTGGGGGTGCAAGGGGAGATGCCCTGGAGCCCGGCATTTCAAAAAGGGGTCGGGAGCGCTGCCTGCCAGTGCCACTGCTGTGGCTGCAGCTCCAGGCTCCCTTGACATGCTGCAGCAGCTGCTCTGCATGGCGGTGAAGAGGGGCCCAGCTCCGCTGCCTGCCCCTGGCACTGCCCCTCCCACTCCTGGCCCCGCCCCTGCTGGGGGGTGGGACCAGGGCAGAGGCAGATCCACTCCCACCTTGCCCCAGGGCCCGCAGTGGCTGTCCCCTGCTTGCAGTGAAAGGTCTGTGCATAACCACACAGGTCACAGCTGCTGGTGAAGGACGCTTGTCCCTGAGAGCCTGGGTTCACCTCCTGGCTCCACCTCCTGGTTCTGCTCAGCAACTGTCCCTGAACTAGCCCGCTGCTCCTCTCTCATTAGAGCAGTGCACCTTGTGTCTTTCCTAATGAGTCGTCCAGGCCTGTGGAGCAAAGCTTGTCGCTTCCGAAGTGTTGCAAGCCAAATGCAGCAGAGCCCTGCTCTTGCCAGTGGCTCGGTAAGAGACTGAAAGTTGCTATAGTTGAGAAAAACTTCAAACCCAGCCTGCAGCGTGAAACTGCAGTGCTTCAATTCACTGCCAGGCCAGGTGTGAGGAGAGACTGGGGGTGGCCAGCTCCGGGGTGGGCATCAGAAGCAGGGGAAGGCAATTCCCAAACGCTCTGCTGGGGGCTGCCCCACAGCCCGGCAGCTCCCCAGAGCTCCAGGGCAGGGGAGGCTGCAGCCGTGCTACCGCCTGGCTGCCTGGAGCTCCGCTGTGCAGGGCTGGGAACCCGTGGCCACGTTGTGTGTGGGCAGGGGGCCGGGAAGAGGCCAGCAGCCACAGTGGGTGCAGGGTCTCATGCCGGGGACAGGGCCTCAGGCAGAGGCAAGGCTGGGAGTACTTGGCCTCCCCATGCCCTGGGGTCATGCACCAGCCATGGCCAACTTACTGCAGGGAGGAATGGTCCCCGTTTGGTGTTTTCCCCCTCTTGGGCACCCATCCACTGACCTGGCCTCATTCGCACTGGTCTGTCGCATGCTAATGCAACACTCCCACCTCCGCATGCCGAAACGGAAGTTTCCAGTTCATGCCTCTGATGAAGTGGCTCCAGCCCACGAACGCTTACGCCCGAAGACGTTCGCTGGACTTTCAAGGTGGCCCAGGACTCCGCGTTGTTTTTGCTGATGGAGTGACATGGCGACCCCTCTGCTAGCCATCAATCCGTTTCGAGACTAGTGCCCCAGAGCCTTACTCACCTGTTGTGACTATTCACCAGAACAGAACTGCAGTCGTGGCACGTTCACAAACAGAGAGCGATAAACAGGTGTGAACTGGCCAGCTCCAAATCTGCCCACACAGCGCAGCGAATCCTTTTCAAGGTCTTCTTGGAAAGAACCCCCGGCCTGCCATGCCCCAGATACCACCCACCTGGAGCTGCCCTCTAGATGCTGGGGAAGGCCCCGATCTGCCCTCCGCCATTCTAGTGTTCAGGACAAACTGCAAAGAAGCCCAGGTCACTCCAGCCAGCACAAATGTCTGCCGGTCTATGCTCAGAAACTGTCTGCTGGAGCGGTGAGCCGGAAAGTACGTGCAAACTGTCAGCTCCAACACTCCCCAATTTTCCCCCTGCCCCCACCCCAAGGGCACTCCAAATCCCTCCAGCCAGCGTGCCATCGCAAAAGCACTCTTCAGCCTGATGACTGTTTCCAGGCAATAGGGTCTCCAGCTGGAGAGGGTTAAAAGCCTTCCGTAGTGTGACAAACCAGCAAAGATGTCCTGCTGACTCCCAGGGGCTTTGGCAGCTTTCCAGCTGTTTTACCACCTGTGGCAGCTGCTGCTTTCTTCAAAGGACGCCGCTGTCACTTTAAACTCAATGATGCAATCGGGCCCTATTTCGAGGAGCAGCCTTCCCCCTCCCGAAAACGTTCTGATAGGTACTGGCTGTGCTCCTCGCTCGGGCTCCCTCACCTCCGGCCTCCGAAATGCCCAGGGATGTGGCTGGAATGACTTTCTCGAGTACTTACAGTAGCCAATAAATAACCTACCACTACTGGTCTAAACGTAATTAAGATCTTTACTCCGCGCTCTGCTCCACTGACCAGTCATGGTTCCAGTGATTTATTGTGCTGCGTTGTTTGGGGCTTTAATTGTGTGCTGTTGTTTGGCACTGCCACTGACAGCTTCTCCTAGGAATGATATGTTTCGTCTACGGAGAAGTTGGGGGTTAGAGCTCCGTAAAGGAATTTAATAAGCCTGAGCACATGTTTAATATGGAGACCTGCTTATGGTGCTGCTGAGCAGAGAGGCTCTGGCTTCCTCTTTAGGAAGCAACAGTTCCTCCGAGGAATCCTGCCCCACTCCACTTGCAGAAGATTTGCGATTGTAATGTTGCTGATTGTTACTGAAAATTAGGTGGCATTTTTATTCCTGCAAATAACTTAGCTGTGGATCCTACACGTATTGAGGCTGGCTGTGTGGCTCATAGTGATTGGCCACGTTAAATCACATGGCAATGCCTCTGGCCTCTGGACTGGAGGAAGGCAAGGCTACTTAATGTGAACATTCATGTGTGGGACTTAAACAGTCTGTTCATGAGTACTTGTGCAAGCAACTGTAATATTCACTTTTGCACCAGTAACACTGCATGGCACTAGTGTTCGTGGCACAGACGCTGGCTACCTCTGTCCTTTATAACACTTGCAGGACTTTACCCATCATGTGTCACGCCCCTCGCCAGCTCCCGTTGAGCCTACTCAAGGCGGGGCCTTTTGTCAAATCCAAGAGTCAGACCTGGCTCTCCAGAGAGTCCGCGTCTGACAGCTGGAGGCAGCGTTAGAAGCATGTAGCACTAACTGGTATGTTTCATCACTGAAGTACAAGACACAGCAACTCCACTGACCAAGCTCTAGGATGACATCTCACACCCCTGCCGTAGTAACTGTCTGGTCGCATCCAGTTGAGTGTAAGTCGCTTGCATACAAACTAAACATCTCTTCCTCTGTGACACCACATAGGAAGTCCTTTGGCACATTGTCTTGCTGGATACATCTGGCTAATTGTTCTACTGCCAAGGCTCAACACAGGGGTGACAAAGGGCAGCCAGCTGTCCCTTTACTCAAACTGAATTTAGCTGAAGCAAGGTTCTTTGTCACCAGCAGGGCTGTTGGCCAATTATAGGGCACCTTCATTCTTTGGTCATGCCTGTATCGTTGCCAGATGGATCTGGCAGGCCATGTTCTCTCATGTCTGAGCCTTGCTAGTGAAATTGTATTTGCCTCCTTTATTCAAGACTTTGGGACCCACAGATGAAGATGCTGTGCAAGCTAGGTATGAGTCACAATTGAGGATTGTCTGATATTTGGACTCTGCTTTTTTGACTATGGTCTGAAGAAGTGGGTCTGTCCCACGAAAGCTCACCACCTAATAAATTATTTTGTTAGTCTTTAAAGTGCTACCGGGCTGCATCTTTGTTTTGACGAAATACAGACTAACATGGCTATCTCTCTGTTACTGTTTTGACGATATAACAACTTTGTGTCCAGCTAAGATTACACAGTGACACTTTAGTGGCCTCCCTTCTCTGAGCAGCAGAGAGAATAGCGTCCAAAGCCTTTTGTGCAGCTCTGAAAACTCAGACCTCTGCCATTTGGGACTGTCTGTTACTTTGCCGGCACATCGCATGTGAGCAGGATTCTGTCCAATAGGGGGCGGTGGTGGCGCAAGCCAGTTCAATGCATCACAGGCTGAACCTCTCTCGTCTGGCACCCTCCGGACCTGACTGGTGCCGGACGAGAGAATTTGCCGGACCGCGGGAGGTCAGCATTGCCCAGCACATGACCAACACCCCCGCTGCTGATTGGGCTCTTAGAAGCCATTTAGGGGTAATTCCAGCTAAAGACCAGCCCAGAGCACTGAGAGCCAGGACTGGGGTCCGGAAACAGACTTGATGGGACCACAGGGAAGTTGGTCTCACCCATGAGAAGTGGTTGTCCGGCTAACTAAAATCATACCGGATTATGAATGTTGCTGGACGAGGAAGATTCAACCTGTACTACAGAGGACGAGGCATGGGTCCAAGCCAACACCCTGGATCCAACTTGCATGCCCAAGCTCTGATTGTTACTTGGCTGTGGGACACGGGTGCCTTTTTGTGCAGTGTTTGTACTTCCCCTAGCACGACAGGACCCTATGCCGTGACGGCAGCTGCTTGGTGCGACAGTACCACAAAGGGTAATAAATAACAATATCTACATTTTGCAACCAAACCGGCCTCTCCTAGGCCACAGCAGTGCACCAGAGCCCAACGTCCCCTTTGGAGAGACACCTGAACTCTGCCGCACAGGCCCAGGGAGACAGCTGAGCGTACGGGGGGGAGGGAGGTGAAAGGAAGTGGAAGGATGAAAAGCCTGGCACAGCCAGAAGAGCCTGGAATTGCCAAGCAGGGCTGGACCGAGGGGAAATGGCCCCCGGGAGCATCTTGTGTTTTGGTGCCACTTTCCCTAAGCTGGGCCATGGGGGCAGCGCACATGTCAGCAAGTAGCTAGTGAAAGGCTGTGACCCTGGGGACACATGTGGGGCTGAGGGAGAGGAGCCAAGGGGTGTGCTGGGATCTCAGGATGGGCCCGGCACCATAAGTCACTCCAGGGGCAGCCTGAGGCCTCTTTGCTTCAATTTCCATTGTGCAGCCCCCAGTTTGCCCCATTCTCACCCCGACTCTGGCAGCCCAGGCCCACCAGCTTGCAGCCCCCAGCCATGGCACACTGGACAGCCAGCCATGTTGCCCTCCCATAAGGCCAGCCCTGATGCTGAGCTGGCTCTGCTAAGGAACCAGGAAGAACCTAACTGTGCCATCTGCCTCCTCCCACGTCTCCAAGAGCAGGGCTGGTTACTGGGCTCTGAGAAACAGCAGAGGGTCGTGCTTGGCAGAAATGTTAAAAGCCGCATATTGTGGCCCTGCTCCTCTTAAAAGGCTCTTAGCATACTGGTTATATCACAGGCACACAAAGAAGCTCCATCCGAGATCAGGGCCCTGTTGTGCTAAGACCTGTACAAACATGTGGTCAGATAAAGGGCAGGAGGAGAAACTGAGGCACCAAGCAGGATGAGCACCAGGATCTCTCCTGACTTCCAGCTGGGGACCATCTCCCTGGAGCACCCTGGCCCCAGCTGTAGGACAGAAATCACACCAGCCACACTGACACCCAGAGCAGATGTAACCTAACTTCAGACGTGAGATGCTGCTGCAAGAAGCCCCAGCCAAAAGGGAAGGGGCCACTACATCGCCCAGGCCTGGCACAAGGGCAGGTGAGACAGGAGCTGAAGGGTCTTTGGTGCGTGTAGGAAGGGAAATGACAGTGATAGCTGATGCTCAGGTAGCACCAGCCACTCAGAGAGCTTCAGACACAGGGCAGGGGATGCCTTACCTTCCCCTCAGCTCACACCTCCTCTGGGAGTGGGGAGCCGATTGGGCCTTCCTGCTTATATCCATAGGATGCTCTTGCTCCTCCGTTGTCTTCAGCCAGGCTGCTGTCCTGCCAAGTCCGTTCCCTGTCGCTCTGCCCTGGCACTCCCCCTTTCCCTCCTCAGCTTTCCTCTGGGGTCTCTTTCTCTCCCTTTAACTTTTCTCTCCTTCTATAGGTGCAACCCTGGGGCCCAGGCCTTAGTCAGGAGTTGTATTAGTTCCTGCAAGGCCTGGCCAGGACTGTGTGGCACTGCAAGGGGAGAGACACCCCCTGCCCTGACATGCTCACCGCTCAGCTGGGCCAAACAAGCACTGGTGGGAGAAGGGAGGCAGCAGCCTGTCCATGTGTTCCAGCTGGGAAACTGAGGCACAGTGCGTGCCTGGGGCTTCACCAAAGTCTCTCCAGAGCTGGCAAGTGAGTCCAGTCTGATGCCTGGGACACAGGACAGGTCTTTTCACAAGCCACGTTCCACAAGAGGGAGTTGGAGGAGTGCAAGGGTGGGACCCATCTTCTCTTTCTAGAGGACACACACACACACACTCACGCACACACAGCTCAGGTTTTCTTCCCAACTTGAGCTCTTTCCCTTCATTAATGCGCCCAGAAGGAAAGAGCAGCTGCCTACATTGTCTGTCGGTGAAAATTTCTTGCGCTGCTGGATTTGTAAAACAACTGATTAAAAACAATGCAATTAATTATTTCTTGATGAAATAGTGGAAATTATCCTGAAAGATGAAGAAATGCAGCCTTGGAATACAAAATCTCTGCAGCGATGGGGGGCGGGAGAGTCAGAGGAGGGGAAGGGTTACACAGAGTATCTAGCTACGGAGGGTCCCCCTGCATCTTCGCCCAGCTGAGACTTGCATCCCCCACAGCCATCTCTCTCCCAGCAGTCCCATCAGAGCATCCCCAGCTGACCTCCCTGCTCAGCCAGGGCCCCATCCCTTCTCCCTAGCTCTTTGCTCCGGGACACAGACAGAGAGGTCTGCAGCTGGCATGTCCCCACCCAGAGCTGCCTCCTGGGATAAGCAGTGAGCAGCTGCATCACGTCCCCCTTCAGCCACCGCTGACACTTTCTGCTCTGTGCATGGGATTAGACACTGCCCAGCCTCAGCAGGAGCCTGCATTTGGGGGTTGCATGTGCAGCTGTGCCTCGACCAGCGCTAGTGAGGTAAGCTGGACGGAGGGAGTATCCACACGCAGCGACACTGCGGCCCTCCCGCTGGGCCCGTCCAGGGCCACCCTCCTGCTCCCGGACTGGAGAGGTCGGCCTTGGCTCCAGCTCATCTGCGCTCTCCCGCCAGCCCTGAGCACACGCTGCTTCTGTGGCAGCCTGGGCTCTGGGCCCACTTCTTCCTGATCCCGAAGAGTCCATTCGTGCTGCAGGTGGGGTGTGCCAGGCTGCCGGGAGCCCTGTGGCCCTGCCCTGCCCTACCTGCCTGCCGGGAGCTGTGTGGGGTGGACCAGGACTCCACAGCTCTGCATGGCCCCCCAGACAGGTTCTGTGCAGAAGGGCTTGCAGGCTGCAAGCTCCTCCCCACATCTCCCCCAAGGACCCAGCGTGGGGCCCTGGGACAAGTCCTTGCCTGGCGGGTTGAGAGTCTCTAAGCCCAGCCCATGCACAGGCTGTGCCTGAGCAGCCCCACAGCTGTGCCCCTCTCCCAGCAGGGACCTGCCCCGGAGCTGGGTGGCCCATGGTGTGTCGCTCCCCACTCCCAGCGCTCTCACGTGGACCCCTCTCCTGGTGCACCAGGCCAGTCCGTCCCTGGGGCTCTTCCTGCACCTGGCTGCAGGTCTCACCCCTTCCCACTTGCTCACAGCAAGTCCTGCTCCTTTCTCTGGGCTTCTCGCCACCTCCCCCTAAGCCTGCAGGCCTCTCCTGCCCTCTTGCTCTCTGGCTCCCGCTCTTGTACAAGTGCCCTGCGGAGTCCTGCTGGGGGGGGGAGCGACCGTGAATCGCAGTCCTTGTGTGGGAGCTGGTGGGTGCCCGCTGTGCAGGGCAGGTGCCAGTCCTCTTCAGCTTCTCTTTCTTCTGAGATTTCCACGCGTGAGCCCAGGCCTGGCGTGTGCGGAATGGATCCAGGCCTCACACACCACCGGCCGCTGTGTAATTACCAGACGTGGCAAATGGATCGTCTCCCAGGCCCTGTTTTCTCTCAGGGTTGTTCACCCCTGGGGAAGGATTTCTGCTCTGAGCTGCACTGTGCTACCAACCAGGAGCCCGGGCTGAGCTCAGCACCTCAGAGCTGTGCCCTTCCTCGCCTCAGTCTGCCTGCCTCTTTGTGATGGGTGCTGCGCGCCCCACCGCAGGGGCCCGGCCTCCCTCGGCCCAAGGCGGGCCCTGGCTCCTGGGGGCTGCAGCTGACAGAACCTCATTCCTTTGGGTCTTGTCGTTTGCTGGACCTTAAGAGATGGGAGATTAGGAGCCCTTCTCCTGGGGCTGCCAGGTGCAACCCAGGCCAAGTTGCTGCTGACCACATGTCGCTACCATTTAGGAGCAGTTTGGAGGACTATGTGAAAGGAGTCAGGGTGGTCCACATCCACCTGCCAGTGCCCAGATATGCAAAGCATGAAAAGCACCTTCAGCAGCTGGCTCCCTCAGAGCTGCTGCCCATTGGCTTGGGATGCTGGCGCTCTGGGGGGAGAGGACTCCAGCCCTTGGGGTGGTTGAGCCATTGCCTTTTGGCAGCGCTAAATGAGCTACAAAGGAGAGGAGGAGGAAAAGGTGTCTGAAATATTTCCCACTGGTCTGAACTTGTGCCTGTGACAGAGAGAAAGCGGTTGCAGCCAGCCAAGGGAATCTGAATATTCTCATTTGTTTAGGCCGCGCCTGCACTACAGTGATCTTCCGGAAGATGAACTTATTTCAAAGGAGAAGGTCCAGACAGAAAACAGCAGAGCAAAAGAGCAATCTGCTCCTTCGAAGGGGGTGTCCACCCAGCCCCTGCTCTTTCAAAAGCTCGGGCCAGGGAGCGAACAATCCGGCACCAGGAGGACTGCTCTTTCGAACGAAGGGCCCCGGGCGCTCGCCCTTGCTGTTTTGTGAAAGTCTTTTGGAAAAGGCGCACTGCCCCACTGGGAGAGGAAGAGGGCCTCTGGAAGATGCGCCGAGTTCTTTTGAAGGAATTTGAAGAGCGCCTTTTGTGCATGGGTGCCCCACTTGTTCTTTCGGGTTTCCGAAAGGACTTGCCAGCACATACACGCAGCCTTAGAGGCTGGAGCAAGGGCTTGTCAGATGCTCTTCCACTGGAGAAATCACCTACAAGGCAGAAGAAAGAGCAAGGACCCCGACTGTGGCAGGGACCCTCTCGCAGCAGTCACCAAAGCAGCAGTTCAGCTGCGTTTCTCGCTGTCTTCAGCCACCTGGTCCCTGGCAAGAAGAGCGTAGCACGTCCTCACTGATGAATATCTACTACAGCTCCCTACAGGGCTGGCATGGATCACAGCCCTGTATTCCGTTTGAAACGCACACTTCTCTGCTCTACCCAGAGACACAGGGGCTACGTCTACACGTGAAGCCAACATCGAAATAGGCTATTTCGATGAATAACGTCTACACGTCCTCCAGGGCTGGCAACGTCGACGTTCAACTTCGACGTTGCGCGGCACCACATCGAAATAGGCGCTGCGAGGGTACGTCTACACGCCAAAGTAGCACACATCGAAATAAGGGTGCCAGGCACAGCTGCAGACAGGGTCACAGGGCGGACTCAACAGCCAGCTGCTCCCTTAAAGGGCCCCTCCCAGACACACTTGCACTAAACAGCACAAGATATACAGAGCCGACAACTGGTTGCAGACCCTGTGCCTGCAGCATGGATCCCCAGCTGCCGCAGCAGCAGCCAGAAGCCCTGGGCTAAGGGCTGCTGCCCACGGTGACCATAGAGCCCCTCAGGGGCTGGAGAGAGAGCATCTCTCAACCCCCCAGCTGATGGCCGCCATGGAGGACCCAGCAATTTCGACGTTGCAGGACGCAGATCGTCTACACGGTCCCTACTTCGATGTTGAACGTCGAAGTAGGGCGCTATTCCGATCCCCTCATGAGGTTAGCGACTTCGACGTCTCGCTGCCTAACATCGAAGTTAACTTCGAAATAGCGCCCAACGCGTGTAGCCGCGACGGGCGCTATTTCGAAGTTAGTGCCGCTACTTCGAAGTAGCGCGCACGTGTAGACACAGCTAGGGAGGAGATCAAACCACTGACTGTGCTTTGTCACTGAGAGCTCTCTGAGATTTTCCCTCCTTTTTCTTTCACTCCCTGCTCCTCTCCACTGAGCCTTCTGGCTACTCTCGACGGGGGCGGTGGAATTCTGCAACCCTACTTTCCAAAAGGGCTGTTCAACTGACCCAGCCTGGTGCCTCTTGGCACTGGCCATTTGTGACCTTTCCCACCTGGGGCTTTTGTTCACGTGCTCATTTGGGGAGAGTTCTTCGCTGAATCTCCATGAGACCTGAACAAGAGGCTTTGCTATTGGTTACTTTGTGGTTTCAGATGTTCCAGTTACCTCAACAGGAAGCAGAGACAGCGGTGTGGGACCCAAGGGACTCACACTTTTTAGTGTCATCAATATTTTTGTGGAAATTTCAACAACAATAAATGCAATTTTGACATCTCTTTCCCCCATTTTCCAATCAGTTCTACTCATCACCAGCCAGGAAATGAACAGTTTGCAGACACCCCATAAACTATTCAGCAAACACTGGCAGATACCAAATTCATTTGCGGAAATCAGGATCGGCTTGTAAGCACTTGCAAATGGAGAAAAACAAAGGCTGAGTGACTCAGACCTAGGAGGGCAGCTTCCTCCACCAGCACAGCCTTCTTCCCAGGGCAGGGAGTGCAGATTTGTTCGGAGCTGGTGGCTGAGGTCCACTAGAAAAGGCCAGGAGCATTTGCGAAGAGGAGTTATTGCAGCTGTCTGTGGAAAGGAGAAGGGATGCTGTTCCAGTGAGTGGCTCTCTACTTGTTGTGTAGGCATTAAGTTGGGTGCTGAGATTTAAAAAAATAATATCTGGCCATCGGTGTCACAATGAGATCTGCTAGGTGTTAAACTCTGGGGTGAATCAGGCCCTTATTTACATTTCAGAGTGGGAATTGGCCCTGATTGTAGGTGCTGAGCAGCTGAATATTTTCAGCTCATTTGAAACCGTGTCCCATATCACTACATACCAGAGGAGCCCTCCCCCAGAGTGGATGTGACCAAAACAGTTGAGTTCTCAGGTGCTGGGAGGACACTCAGTGCCCAGAGATCCATAAGCCTTAGTCACAAATCTACAAAACTGAAAGCTTTATCAGAAGAGCTGAAACATTCAGTAAGTTTCTCCTCCATGTCTCCTCTCGCTTGGAATCCCAGACTGGGTTGCATTAGCTACAGCCGCAAATGGAGGTGCGCGTGGGCAGAGTGCAGGACTATTCCGGCACTCCCGCTAGCAAAAGCGGCAGAAGCACAAGTTGTGTCACCGACTGTGCTGCACAAAGCAAAACTCTTGGCAAATTCTTTTGCCACTTCGTTATCTGGGTGGGCTTTACCTGCCCTGCCTCGCAGGACTGGTGAGCACGCCTGCAAAAATAATGAAGTTTGCACCACATGAAGCCCCCACATGAGAATTTGGGAAGAAAGCCTCAGCCCCTTCCACCGTCTTCACCTGATTTTATAAGATGTAGATTTTGTCTGATGCTCGATTCTAACCCTGAAACACTTCAGAGTAGCCCTTGCCGAGAATGGCCATCTCCTTCCCATGCAGACCCTTTGCAGCGGTGTGCAGAGCATTGCAGGGCAGGTTACAGAGCACTGAGAATGGCCCTCACAGGAGCTGGGTAGGATGTGTTCCCAAATGCACACAGGGGATGAGTTTGCTGCTGTGTTACAGCTGCTCCTAGTCCTAAGCCATCTGCCTCCCATTTCAGGTCAGGGCATGCGCTATGCGAGGACTTCTGGTCAACAGAGACCTGTTGTCCTTGGGAAGCCAGAGGCCACAAGTGTTTCTTCAGACTCCAAGCCATGGCTGGAAGGAGGGGATCTGGGATTAAGGGAGCTGTCCCTCCATTTACTGAGCACACAGGCAGATCGAGCAGAGTTCCTCCACCACAGAGTTCACACGCACCACTCTGGAGCCACCACGAGCCAGAGAAGAAGGGGAGAGCAGCTCGAATCAGCTGTGCTTAGCTTTGTGCCGTAAGGTGCGTTCCGCAGCTCAGTGTGCACAGGGCAGCGGATGGTCACTCGGTGGAGAGAGCAGGCAGGGATGGGCAGGCGGTGACTGCCAGGCAGGTGAGGCAAAGGGGATGCTGTTGGGGCAAGGAGCTGGCTGGACACCCAGAGAGAATGGATCTCACCAACCAGGACTCTGGGAAGGTTGGCTCCAGGACTCCTGATCCCCCATGTTGTCCCACATGAGGAGATCCCTTTGCTGGGGTATTTGAGAGAACGCATCCCCCAGCCCTGGCAGAGGAGACCTGGGGAGAGGAATTCAAAGCTTTGCCGTTCCATCATGTGACAAAAAGGGAAAAAAACGCCTTCAAACGCACTGCCTTCATCTCTCTCAGCACTTCACCTTTCAGTCGGCTTCTCTTATTTCACAGCCTCGGGAAAAAACGGGCTCAGAACTCACTGAATAAATCATTTCCGCTCCCTCTCGCTCCTGCCGCCTTTCTTCCCCGCAAATCAAAGGCTCGGTGCTGCCAGGAGCTGACAAGACTGCCCCCCACCCCCACTCTCCCCTCCTTGCAGCCCCTGTCCTCTGGAAGTTGGCGGGAACATGGCGGTTTCAGAAGCAATCAAACTCTGACAGGCCAGCCTGAGGGACCACGTGGGGAAGGGCTCTGCGGCACTCGCTGGCTTCTCCCGTCGGGCCTGGTCGTTTGGAACAAGGTAGCAAACATGTGGGGAAGGCTGATAATCTCCAAAGTGTCTGTGATTAAGTGAAACCAGCAAACTCAGATGCTTCGACAATTACTAATCTTGGCGTGAAGGAAGCAGAGGAATCCAAGAGCAATGGAAGCTTTGGGGTAATTTTTTGCTTTTTCCTTCAGTCTCCTATTTCCCAATCCTGGGCTGGTTCAAGGGAGGCAGAGAGGCGATGAAGGGCCTGGGGACCCCAAGCAAAGCAGTCTCCCCCCGTCCCCCTTGTGATGCTGGTCTCACACAGAGGGGTCAGTGGCACGGCCCTTCCACATCTGCCATGGTGGGAGGCACGCACCAACTGCCAATGAGCTGCAAACGGGCTAATGAGAGCGATCACCAAAGAGCCACTTTGAACCAGGCGGACACAAGCTGCACCCAGAATCTGCATCCAGACGGGTGCGGCCACGCGATACCAGAACAGCACCGAGAGGGGAACGCGCAGCACAGTGCACCGGCCAACCATCCGCCGGCAGCCCCAGAGCAGCCGGCTGCCCCGCCCATGCAGCAGTTACACGTGCTCCAGGACCCCAGCGAACCAGCCCTGCTGCCTGTGCAGGAGGGTAATGGGCCCAGGCTCCAGCTAGCCTCGCTGCTCCCGCTCTCCCTGGGCCAGACCTGCAAACCTGCCCTGTAAGCAGACGGCAGGCTGGGTTTTACGGCTCCCTGGGGAAAGCTGGGCAAAGGGGGTTCCCGGTAGCGTTAGGTGCCCTGGTAGAACGCTCGCAACCCCCTGGAGCCCGAACATTCACTCCATCCTTTATTGAACCTGTCACTACCCACATCTCTCCTCTCCGGCGCCACACGCCCTGCTGCAGGTTCCTCACCGAGCGACGCTGCCCTCACAGGTAAAGGCAGGTGAGGGCTCAGCTTGTGCCTCCCACCCAGCAAACCAGGACAGCTGCAGCCAGCCTGTGCCAAGCAATGCCCCCAGAAGACCAGCACACTAATGGTTTTCCTTTAGCCGGCTGTCGTCTGAGCGCCTGCTGTGCAACGCTGGAACCCAACGCACAGCACCAGGGCCGTTTGCGCAGCCTGTGGCGTGCTCTCCTGTGATGAGTTTCCCCAGCCTTGGTGAGAGGGTGCCTTGGAAATCAGTGAGTAGCTTAACTCGGGGTCCCAGTGCCCTCTCCTGGAGGGAAGGGGTAGTCACTTCCTGTAGAGGCTGCTCTGTGAGCTGAACAGCTCGGCAGCTGTGGGAACAGCCAACCACCTGCTCTGGGGCTACCAGTGAAGAGAGGGAGGTTTAGGCCGATAGGTCTGAGTGCAAACCTCGAATGACATGCTGTGCTGCCCTAGGCAAAACCCAGCCTTGGGCTACAATGCAGAGTCTGCACTGCCTTGGGCTGTGGGACTCCCTTCTCATCTGACCTCACATGCTCAGGAGAGGTCCCTCTGCTCCCAGCCATAGGGCCCTGGCCCACTGAGCCTCTGGTGGCTACCTCATTGTGCAGCAGCTAAGCAAATCTCCCTGGGTCTGGCTCAGGGGATTCACAGCCCATCATTTTCAATTTAAGTTCATGCCCAGGGTGGTGGAGGCAAAACTCCATGTGAGACATGGGCTTTGCTTAGCTCCCTCCATGGGCTGAGGGGAGAAGGGTTCCCAGGGGTCTCAGCATGCCCAAGGCCGCCGTGTGAGCCACTGCCACACATTCTGCTTCACGTCTAACGTGAAACTCTAACCCGCCCCCCCTGAGCACTCCCAGTGCTCCCGTGGCAGAGCGCACCAGGTGTTGGGGGGTTGCCCCTCTTAGGCACACGAGCATACAATGAACTGGGGAGGCAAAGCAAAGGGAATGAGCTCTCTGCTGGCCTATGGCTGAGAATTACACGTGTTTGGCTTCAATGACTTTGTTGCGCTGCCCTTATGTGGTTAAAGCCTGACCACTGGGAAGGCCAGGCCTTCAGGAGTCTCCTTGTGTCACTAACCTCTGTGCTGACTGGGAGGATTTTATTCGGTAGCTTTCATCTTTAGGCTTTTCCAGGGAGCTTCTGCAGTTGCTTAAAATCGCCCTTCCTAAAGCTATAGAGCTGTGTCTTGGCCTGAGAGTTTCCGAAGGGAGGGAAATCCATTAGAGTCACTATCCCTGAGAAATATGCCTGCAGTGCTTGGGATTAAGTTAAGATTTCCCACTTCACTTGTGTGCTCCAGAACTAGCTTTCCAATCCTTCCTGGAGTCAAGAAATGGCTCCTCTAACCTGTGTCCTGACCTGCCTGTGGATGGGTTCGTGTCTGGACAGCCTAAGTCACTCACAATTACTCCCTTAGGTGGCTTCATGGTCTCTTTGATCTCTCTCAGCCTTGTGCTTCTTGGGCTCTGAGGCTGTGGCTCTGCTACGAAATAAAACCAAATTTATTAATACCAGTTTTGTGAGTGGGATATATAAGTTTGATTTTGGCTCCCCTCCCCTCCCCACACGCTCCTCATGGATTTCACTTATTGATGCCACACTCAACTCGCAAACACTGATTGTTGCAGCAGTGCATTGTAGGGACCTATCCCACAGTTTCCTCATCCCCATAGCATTCTGGGTACGCTCGCTGGTCTTTGACATTGTCTTCCCACATTGCATTGTCCTCATTCCCCTCCTGGGTTAAGCAAACGTCCATTTTTCCAGTTGGAAGGAAGCAGAAGTAGGGCATCCACGCAGATGGCAAAGTTAACAGAGATCTTCTTTCTTCCGCCAGAGCGGGGCACTGAGGGGCACTGTGGGACAATAAAGGCTCATGGAGGCTAATAAATTCAATTTTAAGATGTGGCACTTCCACACTGGCCTTTAATCAAACATGTGAATTTGATCTTGACGCTGCACCCCGCTGGCTCCAATGATTTGTTATTGACGTTAGCGCTCCCTAAACCGAGCTAGTGAAGACAGTCATGTGGTGAGATCGAGCTAAGTGCTTTAAATTCGAATTGATCTCGTAGCGTAGATGCAGCCGATTTCCATTTCCCTTCTCCACTTGCACTCTGGTTTAACTCCACAGCAAAGCTTATGTGCCGCAGTGGCCGGCTACACTGTCTGAGCTGGAGGCTGGCAGCATAGCTCTGGTGTTGTACCTGTATCCTCCAGGGAGCATCGAGAGCCATACGGACTCTAACATATGGTCTCCTCCATTCCCAAATTTGTTTCAGTTGCATTTGTTGGTTCTTGCAAGTCTATTGCTCCACCCTCACCTAATCCACCGTGCCAGCAAGGGTGTGTCCCACCGCTTGCGGCCATTCCATATTAGCACAGGTGTGGGTGTGCAGAGTTCCCTTGAGCTGAAATTGTAAACCAAAGGCAGGCAATCGTTTCTGATGGTGGTGGGGGGGAATGCCAAGATTTTGGTAGGTGGTCAGGGGCTGCACTCTTCTATGGAGGGGTGCAGGGTGTGGGACGGAGGTTGGGTGCTGAAAAGAGCTCAGGATAGCGGTCTGGGATGCAGGACGGGCGGGTCTGGAGGAAGTTTGGGTGAAGGAGGGGGTTGTGCCCTGGGGAGGGGCATGGGAGGCAGGGTCTGGGAAGGGCATGGGTGCAGGAGAACATTCTGCCCGGGGGAGAGGCGTTGGAGGGGCTGCAGGGGCTGGGAGGGAGCTGGGAGCTGGGCAGCGGGCAGAGGTTTTGGGTGGTGACGTGGGGCAGGGAATTGGGGGAAGGGGGGTGCCAGAGGAAGGCTGTGCCCAGGAGACGCTTCCCTAGGTGCTCGCCCACGCTACCTGCTGCAGCCCTAGAGGGGTGGAGCGTGGTGCTCTCTGCCCCAGATGCACAGGGGAGGGGAGAGGCTTTGTGCACAACCCCACCGCCCACCGGCAAAATCTCTGAGCTCCTATTGGCCAGAACCCAGAAGCCGGCCAATGGGAGCTAGGAGTTTTTTTTCTGGGGCCTGGAGCAGAGGGCTGCTTCCCGCCCCACGCTGCTTGAAGTGGCTTTGTGCCTGAGGGTCCCAGCAGGGCGGGATGTAGGCTGGATCTGGCGGCTTGGTGGGCCGGATGCAGCCCGTGGGCCGTATCCTGCCCACCTTGGCATGAGCTCTCCCTCACCATCCCCGGGTTCGCTTTCCTGGGTGACAAACCCTGGACGGTGCCGCTCGCACCTGCAGATGTGTGCCACTCAGCGGGCTCCCAGCCCCGCCCGTGTCCACAAGGGAGCTGCCACTTGCTCGGGTTTCACTCCCTGCACTTCGGCTGGTGTGTCTGGTGCCACTGGACAAGCCCTGACGTCCCAACTGTACCTGCAGAAAAAGGGCAACTGTGACTTGCAGAAGGGTGGGGGCAGAGCACCAGCCGCAGCCTCTAATGTCAGGCTGCTCAAGAGGCCCAGGCTGGTGAAAACCCTGCCTGCAATGGGGGCGGGGCCTTGGGAGATGAGGTGGGGCAAGGGGGTGGGGCCTTGGAGGATGAGGCAGGGCAGGGGTGGGGCCTTGGGGGTCATCCTACCAGCCATCAGGAAGGGGCAATCCAGTCATTAATAGAAGCTTGGGGGGTGTGATTCCCAGCTCAGGTAGAGGTACCCACACTAGCGCTCACTGGAGCTCGCGTGCGAAACAGTCCCAGTGCAGCAGTGGTGTGGGGAGTGACAGCCACGGCACGGACAAGCTCACTGCCCTGAGTACTACCCGGGGGGTTCAGGCGCGTTAGCTCAGATGAGAACCAGCACACGTGGGTATTTGAGATGGGAGCCCCACCCCTGCGTGTAGGGGAGCTGTATACACAGTGCACATCTGGGCACATGAAAAGCCGTGCGCTCCTGATGGCTGGCTGCTCAAGGAGAAGAAAGCCAGTTCGCATATCTCCTGTGCTGGTGGAGGTAAGCAGCCACTTTCAGGCTCTCTACCCGAGTGATTCAGTGGAGAATGCTGTGGCAGAGACCTCGCAGGACGGGATCAGAAGACCGCACTGACTGGAAGGCCTGGATGCCTTGTTCTAGGGATGGCGGTTCTACAATCACCACCCCTAAGTGTTGGTCACTGGGGACTCCCTCCTAAGAGGGGTGGAGTCATCCATCTGCCATCCAGACCTGGAATCCTAGGAAATGTGCTGCTTACCAGGAGCTAGAATCCAGGATGTGACAGAGTCTCTTTCAAAAATCATCAAACCTGTGGATTATTCTTTCCTACTCCTCCACGTAGGAATTAATAACACAGTCAAGAACAACCTTGAGCAGATCACTATGGATTTTGTAGCTCTGAGAAGAAAGATCAAGGAATATGGAGCCCAAGTGAGGACTGGATCCATGGACTGTAAGATGGATAGAAAGCTGGCTTGGCAGACAGGCCCAATAAGTAGCGGTCAATGGCTCAATGTCTGGTTGGTGGTCAGTTTCACGTGTGGTGCCCCAAGGATCGGTTCAAGGGCCAGTGTTGTTCAACATCTTTATTAATGACCTGGATGAGCGGGGAGGGGTAGCTCAGTGGTTTGAGCATTTGCTTTCTTAACGCAGGGTTGTGAGCTCAGCCCTTGAGGGGGCCATTTAGGGATCTAGAGCAAATACATTAAAAAAGATCTGTCATGGAGGGGATCGGTCCTGAGTGCAGGGAACTGGACTTGATGACTTCTCAAGGTCCCTTCCAGTTCTATGAGACAAGTCTATCTCCATATAGTATAGGGGGATGGATTGCACCCGCAGCAAATTTGTGGATGACATGACGTTAGGGGGTCAGGTAGGTAAGTTAGAGGGCAGGGGTAGGGACCAGAGTGCCATAGACAAATTGAAGGATTGGACCAAAAGAAATGTGATGAGATTCAACAGGGCGAAGTGCAGAGAGCCCTGCACTTGGGACGGAAGAATCCAAAGCATCGTAACAGGCTGGGAACCAACTGGCTGAGTAGCAATGCAGCAGAAAAGGACCTGGGGATTACAGTGGATGAGAGGCTGGGTTTGACCCTTGTAGCCAAGAAGGCTAATGGCATATTGGGGTGCATTAGGATGCGCACTTCCATCAGATCTAGAGAAGTTTTTATTCCCCTCTGTTCAGCACTGGTGAGGCCACATCTGGAGTGTTGCATCCAGTTCTGGGCCCCCCAGTACAGAAAGGATGTGGATGTGCTGGAGCAGGTTCAGCAGAGGGCAATGAAAATGATTAGGGGGCTGAAGCATATGACCTATGAGGAGAGGCTGAGAGATTTGGGGTTATTTAGTTTGCAGAAGAGAAGACTTAGGGGAGATTTAATAGCAGCCTTCAGCTTGCTGAAGGGGAGCTCGAAAGAGGATGGAGAGAGGCTGTTCTCAGTGGTGACAGATGGCAGAACAGGGAGCAATGGTCTGAAGTTGCAGAGGGAGAGGTGTAGGTTGGATATTAGGAAAAACTATTTCACCAGGTGGGTGGTGAAGCACTGGAATGAGTTACTGGGAGAGGTGGTGGAATCTCCATCCCTCAAGGTTTTTAAGTCCCGGCTTGACAAAGTCCTGGCTGGGATGACTTTGTGGGGTTTGATCCTGCTTTAGGCAGGGGGCTGGACTAGATGACTCCTGAGGTCCCCTCCAGCCCTAGGAGTGTATGATTCTTTGATTCTAGAGCTTCAACGGGGCTGCTGGCCAGTCCCCAGGGGACAAGCTGGCTTCCAGCCAGCAAACCTCTCCCTGGCCTTTGAAAGCTGGGGAGAGTTGCCCGGCTCGCTGCCCTGGTGCCAGAACCCTCGCCTCAGCCCCTCCCCCCAGGGCCAAGCCTCTCGCCCGCTGCATCCCGTGTCTCACGCAGTCTGCTGGCCCCTTGCGACGTCCACCCCCACCACACTGCTCCCCTCAGCTCCCGCCGCAGTCGCGCCCCAGGTTCGCCTCCTCTTGTCACCCACGTGACCCCATCCCAGGCACCACATGACACCATATGGCTCCTCCAGCCTCCTCCTCTGAACCCCCTTTCGCCCACCCCTGGGCTCCCCTACGCCTCCCCGGAGAGCACGAGGGGGCTCTCCCGCCTCTGCCCTGGGGTTGTCAGGGACCCCCGCCCTGCTCTGACCTTGGACTGCCCAGCCGGCTGCTCCCTTCCACCAGCCACACCTGCGATGCTGCCTCAGGGACTGTCCCCAGCCCAGAGGCAGCGGCAGGGGGCAGCCCCCAGGCGTAGCTCACCTTAGAGCGCCTCCTACAGGGCTCGGAGGGGACTGGGTCACCATTCAGGTCACGCCCCAGCCTGAGTCGCTGGCCTCTGCGTTCTCATACTCCCCTTTAACCTGCCAGAAATCCAGTCGCTAAACCCACCCTGATCCCCTTAACACAGGCCTTATCCCGTCCTCTGCAAAGCCCAGCTCCTCCCCTCCTCGGCTCCTGTCTGCCATTCACCCTCATCCCCGGCTCCGCTGCAGCCTCTGCCTCCTGCGCCTGCCTTCCCCATGCCCTCGGCCTGCCTCTGCTCCCTGACAGACACACCCTTTCCGCCAGGCCTCTCCTAGAGTATCCTGCGCGTCTGGCGTCATGCCTTCCCTACGAGACAGTCGCGCCCCGTGCAAACGTCTGGGCGGGCCCTACAAGAAGGGCGTGGCCCAGGGCAGGAGCATCCAAGGCACAATGCTCTCCACACGTGGCTCCTTTGCAAAACAACCCTTAAACCCAGAGCTGCAGGGCCAGCCAGTCTGGCCATCCTGGGGCCCCCCAGCAACAGGAATCACACGCTTCTGTACGAGGCAGTCACTGCGAGAGGCCTGGCTCCAGACTCGACTCTCGGCAGGTTTCTCCTGCCCAGACAGCCACTCTGCAGCGGGGGCAGAGAGCAGAGGAGGTGGCAGCAGCACGCAGAGAGCTGGACAGGGTAGGGGAGGACTGACTCCCTCCAGCGCTGCCAGCTCACAGCACCAAGGAGCTGCCAAGCAGCCCCAGCTCTGGAGTGCCGTGTTTGGTGCTGTACAAAATCAGAGCACAAAGCCTTGAGCCAGACTTCTCAGACAGGCTCAGCACGCTGGGTGCTTGCTGGGGCTTCTCAGACTCTGGAGGTGGCTGGGGCTGCCCTAGAAGGACATAAAAGAAAAGGCAAAGGTCACTACAGCATCTCAGACCCTCTTGGCAATTATCATCACAGCTGCATGGACTGAAATACGGGGGGTCCTGGGAGCCTCTTGCCCAGCTTGTATCTGCCCAGTCAAAGTTTGATCTTGGCCACAGCTCCATTTTGGGGCCTCGGTGTCTGAGGGTCCAGCCTTGGCTGCAGCTCCCCTCATCTTTACCCGGAGACTGGAGTGCTCCGCGCTGCTAGGGATCAGGCCTCCCCAGTGCAGCCCTTTCACAGGGCTTGTTGTCTGGAATGAGGAGTGACTTGAGATTAAAGCATGGCCTGAATTGGGAGTGGAAGAGCTATTCCTGGTTAAGTTCCAGTGTAGATGCTAATTCACTCTGGAATCACAGAACCACAGGGCTGGAAGGGACCTCAGGAGGTCATCTAGTCCAGTCTCCTGCTTCAAGCAGGATCAACCCCCACGAAGTCATCCCAGCCAGGACCTTGTCCAGCCGGGACTTAAAAACCTCAAGGGATGGAGAATCCACCACCTCTCTAGGCAACACATTCCAATGCTTCACCACCCGCCTGGGGAAGTAGTTTTTCCTAATATCTAACCTACACCTCTTCCTCTGCAACTTCTGACCATTACTCCTTGTTCTGCCATCTGACACCACTGAGAACAGTTTCTCACCCTCCCTTTTAGAGCTCCCCTTCAGGAAGTTGAAGGCTGCTATTAAATCACCCCTAAGCCTTCTCTTCTGGAAACTAAACAAGCCCAAATCCCTCAGCCTCTCCTCATAGGTCTTGCGCTCCAGCCCCTTAATCATTTTTGTTGCCCTTTGCTGAACCTGATGCAGCAAATCCACATCCTTTTTATACTGGGGGGCCCAAAACTGAACACAATATTCCAGATGTGGCCTCACCTGTGCCGAATAAAGAGGAATAACTACTTCTCTGGATCTGCTCAAAATGCTCCTCCTAATGCACCCCAGTATGCCCTTAGGTTTCTTGGCTACAAGTGCACACTGTTTACTCATATCCAGCCTTTCATCCACCATAACCCCTCGGTCCTGTTCCATCGTACTGCTGCTGAGCCAGTTCGTCCCCAGCCTGTAACAATGTTTGGGATTCTTCCGCCCCAGATGCAGGACTCTGCACTTCTCCTTATTGAACTGCAACGGATTTCTTTTGGCCCAGTCCTCCAATTTATCCAGGTCCCTCTGGATTCTCTCTCTACCCTCCAACGAATCTACCTCTCCCCCTAGTTTTGTGTCATCTGCAAGCTTGCTGAGGGTGCAATCCAGTCCTTAACCAAGTCATTAATAAAGGTGTTGAATAACACCAGCCCCGGAACTGAGCCTTGCGGCACTCCGCTTGAAACAGACCTCCATCCAGATATTGAGCCATTGACCACTACCCATTGGGCCCGGCTGTCAACCCAGCTTTCTATCCATCTTATAGTCCAAGGATCCAATCCATATTTCCTTAACTTATGGACAAGAATGTTGTGGGAGACGGTATCAAAAGCTTTGCTGAAGTCAAGGTGTATCACATCCACTGACTTCCCCATGTCCACAGAGCTTGTTACATCATCATAGAAGCTGATCAGATTGGTCAGGCAGGACTTGCCCCTGGTGAATCCATGTTGGCTACTTTTGATCACTTTCCCCTCTTCCAAGCGCTCCAAAACGGATTCCTTGAGGATTCCCTCCATTATTTTCCCAGGGATTGAGGTAAGGCTGATGGGTCTCTAGTGCCCTGGATTGTCCTTCTTTTCTTTTTTAAAGATGAGCACTATGTTTGTCTTCTTCCAGTCATCCAGTATCTCCTCTGATCTCCAAGAGTCTCCGAGGATAATGGCCAAAGGTTCAGCAATGACCTCTGCCAATTCCCTCAGTACCCTGGGGTGCATTAAATCCAGACCCATGGAACTTGTGCACATCTAGTTTTTCTAGATAGCTCAGAACTTGTTCCTTCCCCACAGATGGCTGCCCTCCACCTTCCCATACTGCATCGTCTAGGACCGTCATGGGGAAGTTGACTTTGTCTGTGAAGACTGAGGCAAAAAAAGCATTGAGTACTTCAGCTTTTCCCGCATCATTTGTCACTAGGTTACCTTCCTCATCCAGCAATGGCCCCACACCTTCTCTGATAACCTGTTTATTGTTCACATGCCTGTAGAAACCCTTCTTGTTTCTCTTCACGTCCCTTGCCAGCTGCAATTCCAGTTGTGCTTTCACTTTCCCGATAAGTGCCCGGCATTCTCCAGCTGTATGTTTATACTCCTCCTTAGTCAACTGTCCACGTTTCCATTTCTTGTATGCATCCTTTTTTAATTTAAGCTTACTAAGGATTTCCCTGTTAAGCCAAGCCGGTTGCCTACCATTTTCCATTTCTTACTATGCAGTGGGATGGTTTGTTCCTGTGCCTTCAGTAAGACTTCTTTAAAATACTGCCAGTTCTCTTCAACTCTTTTCCCTTTCATTTCCCAAGGGATCCTGCTCATTCGTTCTCTCAGGGAGTCAAAGTCTGCTCTTCTGAAATCAAGGGTCTGTATGTTACTCCTCACCTTTCTTCCTTTTGTCCGGATCCTGAAATCTACGATCTCATGGTCGCTGCAGCCCAGGTTTCCTCCCACATCTATTTCTCCTACTAGTTTTTCCCTGTTTGTGAGCAGCAGGTCAAGTTGCGCATGGCCCCTGGTCGGTTCCTTCAGCACTTGTACCAAGAAGTTATCTCCAACATTCTCCAAAAACTTCCTGGATTGTCTGTGTGCTGCTGTATTGGTCTCCCAACAAATGTCCGGATGACTAAAGTCTCCCATGAGAAGTAGGGCCTGTGATTTGGAAGCTTCACTAAGCTGCCTGAAGAAATTCTCATCTATCTCATCTCCCTGATCTGGCGGCCTATAGCAGACACCAACTACAACACCACCTCTGTTACTTCCGCCTCTGAGCTTAACCCAAAGACACTCGACGGGGTTTTCTCCTTCCTCACACTGGAGCTCTGAGCGATCACACGGCTCCCTCACACAGAGCGCAACTCCTCCTCCTCTTCTCCCGTCTGTGCTTCCTAAACAGTTTATAACCTTCCATAACCGTGCTCCAGTTATGCGAATCGTCCCACCAAGTCTCCGTTATTCCAACCGCCTCATACGTGTGTGACTGCGCCGGGGCCTCTAATTCTTCCTGTTTGTTCCCCGGGCTTCTGGCATTAGTGTACAGGCATCTTAGAGAAGGGGCCAATTGCCCCACTCTCTCCTCTTCACCCAGGAAACCCACTTGATTGTTCCCTCCTCCTTCCTGTTTTCCAAAGGAGAGGATTAAACTAATTTGGAATAAGAGTTTAATTCCAAAATAACAGCGCCTGCCCACAGAGCTGTTCCAGAATAACTCCCCATATAGACAAGCCTTCGGGAGCCCCACACTGCTGGCTTGGCTCTTCATCATGAGTTTGATTAGAGGGACCCCAGGGCGTTTCCCACCCCAGAGAGTGGGCTGTCGCAGTTGACTCCTTGTGCACTCTGTTGGCACTACTGTTCCAGCTGTAGCCATGGGGGTGATTACAGCACACAAGGATATTAAGGAGCAGGAGAACAATGGGATGGAGCCGCAGACTTCAGAACAGAACAGTGCAAATGGATAGGCAGAAGCCCAGCATTTTTCAAATGTGCCATCAATATGTGGAGGCTGCCGGTGCTCCCAGCTCTGAGCCTATTCCTGTTTAACAGAACTAAGGACCCAGCCTGCAAAGTGACTGCAGCCCTGCACTGGAGGGCTACGTCTACACGTGCACCCAACTTCGAAATAGCTTATTTCGATGAATAACGTCTACACGTCCTCCAGGGCTGGCAACGTCGATGTTCAACTTCGACGTTGCGCGGCACCACATCGAAATAGGCACAGCGAGGGAACGTCTACACGCCAAAGTAGCACACATCGAAATAAGGGAGCCAGGCACAGCTGCAGACAGGGTCACGGGGCGGACTCAACAGCAAGTCGCTCCCTTAAAGGGCCCCTCCCAGACACACTTTCATTAAACAGTGCAAGATACACAGAGCCAACAACTAGTTGCAGACCCTGTATATGCAGCACGGACCCCCAGCTGCAGCAGCAGCAGCCAGAAGCCCTGGGCTAAGGGCTGCTGCCCACGGTGACCACAGAGCCCCGCAAGGGCTGGAGAGAGAGTATCTCTCAACCCCCCAGCTGATGGCTGCCATGGAGGACCCCGCTATTTCGATGTTGCGGGACGCGGATCGTCTGCACGTCCCTACTTCGATGTTGAACGTCGAAGTAGGGCACTATTCCCATCCCCTCATGGGGTTAGCGACTTCGACGTCTCACCGCCTAACGTCGATTTCAACTTCGAAATAGCGCCCAACACGTGTAGACGTGACGGGCGCTATTTCGAAGTTACTGCCGCTACTTCGAAGTAGCGTGCACGTGTAGATGCAGCCGAGGTGTCCCCAGCCCATGAGATTGGCTAGGATGAGGAGAGCCTAAAAGCACAATCGATGCTGTATTCTGTTCTTTGCTTTCTGATTTTTGCACCTTTGGGGGCTCTCAGGTCACATTTTGCAGCTTTTCTCTGCAGCCATGAGAGCTCAACTCATGTTTTTTTAAATGAAAGCTACCAGTCTTCTGCCATCTCTGGATTCCAGGTGCTGGGGCATTAAGAAAACCACAAACTATCACAGACTTGTCTTAAAATCTCCAGAACAGTGAGGAAGGATCCCAGAAGAAACGTTGGGGCTACCACTGCGATTGTATTGGCCAGCACCCAGCTCCTGACCCTAAAATGAGAACCCGTCCTTCCTGCACAGAGCCCCAGCTGGGTCAGCAGGGCGATCTGGAAGTTGCCTGGAAGTTATTCTTCTGGATGGGTGGGGTGGAGAAGCACCAGCTGAGCTTCCTGAACCTGGGCAACCCTAACAGTGCACAGCTGCCCCTGTGGGTGAGTGGCTGAGTGCGCATGAGCCACCCACTGTCAAGACAGAGCATGTGCCTGCAAGCACAGATGGCAAATTCGAGCAGCCCCAGAAAGGAGGAGATCATAATTATGGGAACACAATGAAGGGTTTCATTCAATACACTGGAAAACAACGGAGCTGCAGCACAAAGTGAAACGCGAGTCTCAACACTCCAAACTATTTACAATTCATCAGCTTCCCCTGTGGGCCTCGTGCATTTAAGTACCAGAGAAGTCTTGAAAATAATATTTTCCCCATTCTTCCCTGTTCATTTGCTGTCAGCTGGTTGGAAGCTCATTGGACAGGTAATTAGCAGCCCCCAGTTAGCTGCGCTCTCTGCCCCAGGGATAGTTTCCCTTCCACTGTCTGACTTGTCAGCGTCCCCTCCCGGATCCCAGTCCCAGTTTTCAGACAGGCTGCAAAGCAGTCTCCTGATTCGACCCTGCTCCCCAGCCCCGGGAGATGGATGGCAGAGGGATTGGTGGGGGCTGCGCTGACATGGAGCTGGCTGGGATGCACTGAGCTGGGGGCTGGGAACGTGTCAAGGAGGCAGCTGGGTGGACATGGGGAAGGCTGGGCGGTGTGTTAGCTCACCCCAGCGCTGACAGACAGGCCTTCGCAGGAGGGGCTGGAGCCAGGAGCTGGCACAGCCATTTCTTCCTGACAGTTTGGTGCCATCTGTGCCAGAGAGCTAAGGAGGCAGCAGGCCCAGCATCAGGGCACTTTGAGAAGGACCAGGGCTGCTGCAGCACCCCCAGAAGGACAGGGCAGTCCTCCGTGGTGGCCCTCTACAGCCTGCTGGCTTTGTGAGCTCAGAGCTGTCCCTGGGGATGAGGGGGCTTTTGCCTTAGTGACCTGGTACCCCTTGTCTACAATAGGGCAGGAGTGAGGCCAGAGGGGGATGCCTGATGCAGCACTGTGCCCTACTTCTACTCCCTTCTCCTGCCCCCATCCCCCCCACCGGTGCAGTGCTGGGCCGGGGGTAGCCATGCTGAGGTTTGCTCAGTGCAGAGAGCTGTACCCCACTGCGGCTTCCACTGAAGCTCGTGCTGGCGGCAGCCACTTCCCAGCCCTGACACGAAGGACTTGCAGAGCCCAGCTCTCACCAAGCAGCGGTGGCGGAAAGCCCGAGGGCAGAGCTCCATTCTGTGCCCAGCTCGGAGGAGAAAAGATGCTCTTCTGGGGAGCGAGGAAGGGGAGGACAGTGGCCAAACTGCCAAAGGTGGAACTTGGGGTCCCGGCACAGTCATGCCAGTACCCACCCATGCCCTAGTCAGGCAGCCCTGTGCCGGACCAGGCTGGAGAACACCCCTGTGCCAGGCAGTGCTCTGCTGGGTGCTTGTTCGGGTGTGCCGGGGGTGTGGGAATTAGCAGGCGGCCAGCGGCAGGGCTGCTCCACTGCCGCACAGCAGGGAGAAGAGCCCCGAGCTTGGCTTGCTGAAGAGCCCATTGGAGCTCTGTGGGCTGCGTTACTCACGCACATTTGTACTATGCTCTGCAGAGTGATTAGGGAGCTAATTCCAATCAGATGGAACGAGAGTAAAACCAGCTTCCCAGGGATGTCCAGGGGCTGATTTAAAATGTGCAAAGCTGGGCAGCCAGCAGGCAGTACCGGGATCCCATCCTGCCGGCCCTGGAACAGGCTGGGCTGGTGCAGCTCAGGTATCCGGAGCTCTTGTGGGAAGGGCCGGGTGGAGCTGGCGCCCCAGGGCAGCTGGAGCTGGTGAATTTAGTTAGAGTCATTTTCGCTGTCTCCAGCAGCAGTGGGAGTGGGCGGCTCAGGCAGGCTGGGATCTGCTCCCCCAGCACGCCAGTCAGCTGCCCGCATGAGTAGGGTAGACAAGAGGGCCCTGGGGCACCTCCTGACCTCCCTGTTGTGCCATCGGTGGAGCTGTCCCTGCCCTGGTGCCCTGTCAGACCAGCCTCTGCCCAGTCCCTCCCCCTCGGGGCGGCCTTTCTGGAGCAGCCGCCAGGTCGCTGCCTCCCTGACTCACTAATGGAGGGGAGTGGGGCCAAGGGAACAACTGCCCTGGGGCTCCACTTTGCAAAGGGGCCCAGAGCTCCAGGCCTCTTTGAAAGGCTGCGGCAGTGCTGTTCTGCTGCCCTGTGCAGCAATGGGGGGCCCTTTGCCACGCCCCTTCTGCAATTGGCCCCACCCCTTCCAAGGCACAGAGCCACCCCCTGCAACTTGCCCCACGGCTGAGCTGGCTGTTGGCCCCATGGCTGACTCCCGCGGGAAGCTGTGGGGTGAAGGGAAGGACACGCCAGCAGACGGGAAGTCAAAGGGGCATTGCTCTAGGAGTCCTGGGTGGCTCCAGGGTTTGTACTGGGAGACGGTCTCTCACAGCTCGTTAGCTGGGCGCACTGAGCAGAGCAGTTACCAGCTGCTCGTCAGCAGATCTCAGCCCTTCCCCAGTGAGCAGAACCGAACAGCGCCAGCAATCCAGAGCGGGAAGGTTTGCTTTGCCCTGGGGACAAATCCCACCATCGTCCCTAGAGCTTCTCTGCCTGTTCGCGGCGAGTTGTCGGGTGGGAGACCATCCGCGCATGTGGACATGACAGCCGCTGCGGAGCTGTTGTCTGGACCCACAACAGACTCTGCTACGGAGCTGGTAGTCACGGCCCAGAGCACCGCCTGGCGTGTCCTCGCTCTGCAGAGACCCTCTGCCGTCAGCCTTCGCTCAGCAGAACAGCCCACATGGCGCAATCCCACATGCTTCTCTACGGGCCCCATATGGAGCCTCCTGCCTTACCGAGCAGCCGGGCCAGGCTGGTGGTGACCTTCGCATTTGCTACACACAGCTCCCTTAGCTGGCTGCTGAGCCGAGCCAAGTCGGCACACCAGAGGCACAAAGACATATGAGCAGAAGGCAACAGGAAGGTGGGAGATGTCGGGGAGCCGACTGCGCAGAGACAGAAGGCTGCCTGCAGTCAGAGCCATCAAATTGGCTGCTCTGAGCGGAAGGGGCAGCTAGCTCGCTGTCTAAGTGACATGTTGCCCTGGGCAGGGCTCCTGTCAGCTCCAAGAGCATCTTGGCATACCCGGCTATGCTTCACCCCTCTGCACACAGGCTCTCTGCACGCGCCCAGCTGCTGGACCTGGGCAGCAGAGCAGTGCATAGCACACGAAGCACCTCAGAGCCGGGGCACAAGCCAAGCATGAGTTTGTGAGCTAGCCGGGCTGTTTGGGGCGACCCAGGGACTCCTGACAGGGAGGATCAGAACCGAGCTCAGGAACTATTCCCTGGTACCAGACAGGAGTCATCTCCGTGGAACCTCCTGCTGGTCTCTCAGGAATTAGCCCTTCCAGCCTCCAGAGCACCCTCACCTGGCCTGTGTCTCACCTGCTGGTAGCTGCATCCAACCTCTTGTATCCGAACCCACCTCCCACTGCCTGTCACCAGCTGGCCCCTCCCTCAGGGTACTGCCCTGCCACAGTGCCCCCTTTCTCTGGGGTCTTCCCTTCCAGGGAACCCCATCCCCTACCTCCACCTCACCCACAGCCAGTCTTTATCTGGCCCCGTGACCTGGGGCAAACTGCCCTCTGGAACGTCCACTCTCCATTACTGGGGCTGGACCTGCTGCCTTCCTGCAGCCCTGGTCACCTCAGGGCTTGTCTCAGGCCCTGCAGCTTGCCTGGCCAGAGCTCCCCAGCTCTGCTCTGCTCTGTGTTAGGCTGCCCCGAGGTCCCTCCTGCTCCACAGCTAAGGCACCAGACCCCTCTCCTCCAGCCCAGGCGCTCTCTCTCTCTCTCATACAGCCCCAGCTGGGCTCTGACTGGCTGGTCTGTACTACAGCTGCAGGCCCCACACTCTCAGCCCTCTTCCAGGGCTGGGTTTAACCCTTGTGAGGCCAGGGCAGGGCAAGTGCCCTGTCACAGCCCCCTTGGGAGACACGGCAGAGGGCAGACCGGCTTCCCAGACCAAGGGCGACTCAGTGCTCAGCTTCCAGCCAGGGCTCAGCAGCCTCCAGAGAGCAGCACGCGGGATGGGGCAGGACGAGTACTGGCAGGGCCTCAGTTCTCATCTCGCATTCCCTCCAGCTGCAGCAGCCGGGGGGACGCCGGTGGCGGGCTGCTGGCACTGGACAGAAGAGGAAGCCCTGGCTGGACACGCCTGGGTGTACAGAGCCAAGCTTGGGAGCTCACCACAGCCCAGGGGCTCCCCCAGCCCAGTGGCACAAGCTGTCCTGCCCTCTGATGGCCGTTCGCTGGGTCCTGGAGACTGAGTTGGTAAGTCCTGGCCACAAAGTCCACCACCTGTGGCCCCCTTTGCACAGCCACCGACTGACCAGACACGGAGCTCTCCGCTCCCCTTGGAAGAGGGCCCTTGCAGCCCCCACTGAGCCTGTCCTGCAGATGGGCTAGTGGAACCAACACAGGGCTGGGACTCAGGCTTAGTGTCTGGCTCAGCCACAGACTTCCTGAGTGGCCTTGGCCAAGTCATTTAAGCTGCCCTTGGCCTTGGCTCCCTGTGTGTGCATGGGCCTTGGGGCTGTGTGAGTCATTCAGATAGAAAAACAGTCACAGTTCTAGTACTGGGAGAGCTGCTGCTGAGCTCCAGTGGCCAGAGCACAGCCCTGGGGCCCAGGAGCCACGGGATTTATTCCTGATCTGCCACAGACGTTAACCCCTTGCAGCTGCCCTGTGACAGTGCCATGGGCTTGTGGGCTCAGGCTATGGGGCGGAGCAGCTGCAGGAGGCAGAGACCTTTGGCTCTGACATTCCAGACACCCACATCACCCTTAAACTGCCTCAAGCCTGGCCCAGCAGCACAAGCCAGCTGCAGGGGAGACACACCCTGAATAACTTGGACACTGTTCCCTGCGATGCCTCAGCTTCCCCTCCCTTTATCACCCATCTTGTTGAGACGAGGCTGGGTTCCCAAGCCTCCAACACTCATCCTTGGGGCAGGTTTTCTACAGAGCTCAGAACCCAGCAGGTGTGAGCTGCCAGCTGCTTCCCAGCTCCAGCTCCTGGATGGTTGCAGGGGTGCTCAGACCTCAAGCCAGGGGCTCCATTTGCTCACAAGCAATTCCCCTGCTTTTGCATCTGAGAGAGAGTTTCACTCTGTGCCACCCAGAGCAACCTTCTCCCGGTGCCGAGGAGCGAGCGGGGGAGGCAGAAGGGGGTTGGGTTTTATTTATTGTTGTTGATGACTTTTTTCTTTTTACCAAAACCTCTGGCTGGAACATTGTGGCTTTTAGGTTATTCCAAACATTCGATATGATTTATGTGACCAGATTAACAGCATTGCACACGCTGACGGGCGGCTGGGGCACTCACTTCCTCCTTGCCAGCTCCTCCAGCTTTGTGTTGGATCCCTGACCCCTAAGGAAGCGTGCAGATTATAGTGGGGGTGGGGTGGGTGGGTGGAAACGCAGAGAGCAAAAGAGGGAAAGAATCTTTACTTCAGAGCCTGAATGTCCCCACGTCTGGTGCCGTGCGGGCTCTTGGCCTCTGCAGACAGGGAGCGGGGCTCAGTGTGCCTGGCCGTGTCTCATAAGGGCTGAAGGGAGACAGCCGTCCAGAGAACAGCCCTCGGCCTCCGCACACAGCTGCTCAGTCTAAGCTCTCACGGCTCACTCGTGCGCCATCTGATTGCTTAGCTGCCAGCAAACAGGCACAACGCCCCACGCCCGCCCGCCCGCAGAGGAGGAATTGTACGGGGCCTTGGACGTCCAAAGGGGCCTAGGGCTCCACCTGCTAAAGCCCACAGCAGCAGCAGTGGAGGCAGGAGTCCTGGACCCCTCAGAACTGCCACCAGAGAGTGTGGAGGGCTGGAGGAGGCCCAGCACTGTGGTCTGGGCAGCACGCAGGCCAGACTGCCCCCAGCCCTGCCCCACACAGCGAGCCCCAGGGCCTGTCCGCTTGGCTGCTTCACACCTAACCGGGGCAGATGGATCCCTTGTGAAATGGCAGATTCCAAGGCTGGATGAGCCCTTTGGGATCCCCTGGGCTGGTGCAGCACAGGCCAGAGAACGTCCCAAAGCAGTCCTAGAGCAGAGCTTTTAGAGAAATGCCCCATGTAGGTTTAGGACTGGTCAGCGATGGGGAGGCCATGGCGGTCTGCGCTAAATCCTGCCAATGACTACCTGCTCGCACCGTGAGCCACAGCGGGGCTGGAATGTTTTTAACAGTGCAGGTGCTGGCTCCCAGACTCCTTACTCCTGTCTGCAGGGCCATGTCTGTGGGAGAGGGAACCCAGACAGAGGTGAGAGAGACCAGGCTGGGATCACAGCTGGGGGTGGCTGTGGCCCTGGCAGCAGAGCCCCACAGCAGAGCTGGCAGCCAGAGGCCCTGGGGGCCAGCCGACGGGACTGTGGGCACAGACCCAGGAGCAGAGCCCAAGTGCAGGGCAGCCAGGACCCAGATGTGGGGCAGCAGCTGGGACTCTGGATGTGGCACAGGAGCAGAGCCCTGTGCAAAACATGGGGCAGCTGCAGCATCTCCTGCCCCCTTAGCTCCCATGCCTAGGGTTAAGCTACACCTTATTGCCAGCCTGAATTTGTCTAGCTTCACTGTGCAGGCTCGAGGTCCCCTGTGACCATTCTCCGCTAGCCCGATGAGCCACTTATTAAGAATTTGATCCCCAGGTAGGTGCCTCTAGATGGTGATCGTCACCCCTGAACTTTCTCTTTGCTAGGGCACAGAGCCTGAGCTCCTTGAGTCTGTACGTTTTCCAACCCTTCATCGTTCTTGCGGCTCCTCTCTGAACTTTCACCATCTCAGCAGCCTCCTCTTAGCTTTGTTGCCCAGGACTGAACACAGGGCTCGAGCAGCAGCTGCTCCAGTGCCAAAGGCAAGGGAGAATAACTTCACGGCTACTTGAGCTTCCCCTGCATGCGCATTCAAGGTTCGCTGGAGCTCTTGAGGCCTCAGCAATGCACCGGGAGCTCCAGGGATTCCCCCCAAATCTTTCTCAGAGTCACTACTTTCCAGGAGAGAGTCCCCCAGCCTGGCAGCACGGCCGGCACTCGTTGCTCCCAGATTAGGCATTTACAACTAGCTGTATTAAAACAGAATCACAGAATCAGAGGGCTGGAAGGGACCTCAGGAGGTCATCTAGTCCAGCCCGCTGCTTCAAGCAGGATCAACCCCCACTAAGTCATCCCAGCCAGGACCTTGTCCAGCCAGCACTTAAAAACCTCGAGGGATGGAGAATCCACCACCTCTCCAGGCAACGCATCCCAGTGATTCAATCACCCTCCTGGTGAAGTAGTTTTTCCTAATATCTAACCTACACCTCTCCCTCTTCAACTTGCCTAGTGTCCCAAGCAACCCAGCCTGCTCTGAGTCACTGAATTGGCCTCTTCATTCACCACCATCCTCCAAGTTTCCGTGTCATTGCAAATGTTACCAGGGATGATTTCAGGTTTTCTGCTGGGTCATTAATAAAAATGTTACGTAGTGATGAGCCAAGAACTGATCCTTGTGGGCCCCCACTAGAAATGCACCTGTTGATGATGATTCCCCATGTACAATTACGTTTTGAGACCTTGCCATTAGCCAGATTTTAATCCATCTAAGGTGTACCATGTTCATTTTGTAGCATTATCACTTTTTAATCAAATGTCCTACAGCGCCAAGTCAAATGTATGCCAGAGCAGCAGGCAATAACATCAAAGCTATTGTCTTTGTAAATCAAATGCATATTCTCTTAAAAATATATATAGCAAGTTAGTTTGGCAGGGTCAAATTTTCCTAAGTCCATATTGATTGGCATTAATTGCATTATTCTTCTTCATTAATCTAGTCTGGTATTAGCTGCTCTGTTGCCTTGTCTGAGAACACTATCTGGCTGATAGGCCTATAATTACCTAGGTCATCCTGTTTACCATCTTTAAATTTTGCCACAACATTAACTTTCTTTCAGGCATTTGGAAGTTCCTTAGTGGTTCAAGACATTATGAATTAACATTTGTGGTTTTCTAGGCCCTCCATCCAGCTCTTTTAAAACTCTTGGGCGCAAGTTATCTGAACCTGCTGATTTAAAATGGTCTAACTTTGTTAGCTGCTGCTTAACATCCCGCTGGCAGACCACTGGAATTGCAAGAGGATTGGTTTACATCACCTGTTTTGTTCCAAACACAGAACAGAAATACATTTTGAGCACATCTGCCTTTTTTGAATGATTGCGGATAATTCTACCATTTCTGTCTAGCCACAGGAAATGTATCCGTGTCCTGGGAGCTGCTGGGAACTGAGATACATGGATTTCTGCAACTTCAGCACTTGCTTGGCTCCAGAGCAGGGCCTGAATCCCTGGCCTCATGCTCCTCAACCTGCCAAGCTCTGAGCTCTTGCAGGGAGCTCCCAGGAAAGCAGCATGGCTGTGCAGAGCCAAAGCGTGGCTGAGGCCTTCTTCCTGTGGCTAGAAGGAGGGTGCTGAGCCCAGGGTATGGAATCCATAACAGGGGATTCAGAAGTAGGTCAGCTCACCTTTCCTGTTCCTCTGGCCTGGCCTGGCCTGGGTGGCCGGTCTAGGAATTGGGCAAACTGGTGTTCCCAAGGAGGTGCAGCTCAGGGCTTGTCCTGACCCCAGCTGGGGGCCTTCTGCTGCCCCCTTACTTGGAGGCATCCAGCGTCACTGTAGGCAAGGAAGGGAGAGAACTCGTGGGGCCAGTGTTGGGGAGATGCTCCAGCCTCAGTGATCTCCCAGGCCCCACAGCCACCTTCCCAGCTGCAGGCGGAGGAGCCAGAGGCAAGTGCGCCTGTGGGGCTGGAGAAAGCCCTCTTTGCTACCACTGGCTGTGCCCTGCCCTGCCCTGCCGGGTGGTCCCCAAAGTCAGCAGCCCAGCCAACCGTCAAGCCAGCCATTGGAGCCCCGCTGGACGTGACATAAGCCTCAGGGCTGGCTCTGCCCACCGAGAGGATCCTCTGTGTCCCTTTCACAGCCCCATAGGCCCCCACCCCCGCACTATCCCCTGCTGTGACCCTGCTCCACTCTCTCCAATCACCCACAGCCCCCACTGCTGAGTTCTGTGAAATTCTCCTCACCCTCAATCCGCCGGAGGCAACCACAGCATCCCGCAGGCCCCAGGCTGGCCGGCTGCGTGCCTATGCATCTCCTCCGCACAGGGCAAAGCTCAGCCCTAGCCCAGTGTGTCCCAAGCCCTGGCCCCCCCGAAGCCACACAGGACACTTTCCCTAGTCGCAGCCCGAGCCATTTGCCTTCCAACTTGGCCCATTTTCTGGCTCTGATTGAGAGTGACAAAGTGAGTCACGACTCAAGCACGTTGGCTCGGTTGTCAGAGTTCTGGATGCTAGAGCTTGGCATATTGCAATTCTTTTGTTAGCTCTTTGGGTTTTGTGAGTTGGGTCAATGCTGGAGAGATGTGGCCACTCCGGGCCCTTCCAAGTGAGGGGCACACTTTGAAACGTCCCCACCAGCACACCCCCGTTGGGTCCCAGGTTGCAGAGTTCAGGACCTGACCAGCTGTCTAGCGGGGCCATGAGATTTCATCCAGTTCCCCTTCAGCTGAGTCCCACAGCTTGTGTTTGGCTGAGGCCCAGTGCCAGACCAGCAGTCAGTCTGGATCTGCAGACATCAGGCACTGGAGGAGCCATCGTTGCCCACTGTTCAACCACCTCTGAGCACAAAGTCAGGCTGTCTCTGGCTCCTGCAGCCTAGGAAGATTCTGCAGCAGGGATTAGCCTCTCCCCATTTTTTCTTATGTATGTTTAACGAGTGCAGCGGTGCTGCTCAAGCAGCAGAAGCCTAGTGTAGAGTCAGACACGGTCATGCCAGAGTATCGGTGCCTGGTGCTGGAGTAAGTGCCACTTCCCTTCCTGCAAAGCCAGTGCAGTAAATATCTCACCCACCACAGACACAGTTCTACTGATCCTATCGGCCAAGAGCGACCAGGCCTTGGAACACACAGTAAACTGGGATCTCGCTAGCCCCAGCAGACCACAGGGCCTCCACAGGTGCTCCCTGCCTTGCAGAGCCGCTGCCACCAGCCTGCCACGGGGGGAAGGGAGGGCTCTCCTTAGGCCCAGTGAGGCGCTGGAAAGGGAGGTGCACAGGAGGGAAGGCTCCTGGAGCTCTATGGAAAACTAATTGCAGAGCAGGAGTCAATAGGGCCAGAATTTTCAAGCCAGATTTGCAGACGACCCTGTTGGGCGGCCAAGGGAGCTCCACTCTTCTGAGAGCCTGGAGCTCTTGAAATAATTCTGCCCTGGTGAGTCTGTCCAGGGCAGGGCACACAAAAGTCCTTGTCTTTTCTAGGACTGAGTCTCCTGCTCCGAGGCCAGGGGGTCATGACTGGACTGTTGCCTATCTCGGTTCTCTTGCTCCTGTTATTTGAGTAGGTCAGTGCGAATCCATCTCCAAGCAGGGCCCTTTGACTTGTTCACACCGGCACCACAGTGGTCAACCTGGAGTTCCACGCCGGGCACAGACTCGTCTGAAGCAGCAGCAGCTCTGCAGTCCCCCCAGAGCGAAGGTAAGTGTGAACGCAGTAGCGACACTTGTCCTGAGAGTTCTGCTGAGCACCGTGGTCCTGTCTGTGACTTCTAGAAATCAATGGGTGTTTAACTAGTAATTCCAGTGGGAACGACTAGGCCCCCTATTGCAACAAAAGCATCGGCACTGGCAATGGGCCAGTATTTCAAAGTCTAAGCATCCAACACGCACATAGGCGTACAGAACAAGGGACTGGGTTGCGCAACCTGTACTTGTGCAAGTGAGCACTTACTCTCAGGAGGAGCCTATGCACCTGAAGGTATTAGCTGAGTGCGCACCCATGGCCACAAGAGCTGAACAGCCCAGGACTCTTCCAGGGCACTGTGGAAACTTCAGCACCCAAATATCCAGGCAGCGTGAGTGTGTAGCTCTAAAACACAGCAAACCTGCAACGCCAGGAGCTCAGCACAGTAATCTCCCTCCTTCCCCCTCCCCCCAAACTAGCCAGGCAGGGAGAAAAATGATTTAGATGATTTACAATGCTTCGGAAGAGCTGAAAAAAGCGCAGTAAATAATAAATCAAAACCAGCCAAAAGAACAAGAATACATCCATCTTTTATGAGCGCCATTCAGTGCCGTATGTACAGTTCAGACATAAAACAAACACACCGTGCAAAGTTGCTGCTGCTTCAGAAGTGTCTGTGCCTGGCAGTTTCTGAGCAGTTCCCAACTGCAGAGGCCCACAGAGCCCCAGCCCTTGTCTGGCAAGTGCAGGAATCCAGCTCCTATTCTCTGCCTCCTTATCAGCCCTGTGCATGGCCCGACGTGCGGCCGAGCATTTCAGTTTGGATTCAGGGCCCTCCATTCATGTGGAACAAAACATTTTCTCCAAAGGCAACTTTTACCCTGTGAGTCTTCTGTCCCAATGGAAAATTATGCAAAGTGTGGCTTTCAAGCTGCAGCAAACGGCCTTTGCCAGATTGTAGCATCTGGAGGTTAGCTGAATCCCTGGGCTTGTCTTGCTGGACTGCTGACCAAACAAGGAGAAATGACCCGCAGAAATTCCTTCTCCATCCACATGCCTGCTTGTAATGGTTCTGCCGCCCTGTGTCCTGACTCTGGGATGTTCCACAGGATTGACACTGTTGTCACCTGGGAGGTTGTTAAAGGACCAACCCAAGGACTGAGGATGGTTGCACAGCTTCTGAGCACGACAGATGCAGTGAAAAGTGGTTGCTTCAGTTCAGAAAACCGTCCAGAAACTCCAGGGCTGAGATTTTTGGCGCTACCAAAGGGCTTTGGATGTCCTGTCCCAAACCACTTTCAACACCTAAATTCACACCTTCTTGAGCACCTGCAGCTACATGTGGCAGGGAGCTGCTTGGGACCATCGGCAGAGAAGACTGTGGTTCTTGGGTTAATGCAAAGAGGCATTTCACGGTCGACAGGTTGAACCTCTCCCATCCAACACCCTCAGGACCTGACTGGTGCTAGCTGAGAGAGTTTGCTGGACCACAGGAGGTCAATACTGCCTAGCACATTGCCAACTCTTCCCCTGCTGACCGGGCTGTTAGCAGACATTTAGGGGAAAATTACAGCTAAATAACAGTGCAGAGCACTGACAGCCAGGACGAGTGGCTGGAAACAAACTTGATGTGACCATGGGAAATTTGGCCACACCCATTAATAAGTGGCCATCCAGCTAACTAAAATCATGCTGAATTACAGAGGTTGCTGTTCAAGAGCATTCTGGGCCAGTGAGGTTCAGCCTGTACTTTGCAGTGTTGCGTGCTGTGGCTGCAGCTCCATACCAAGCAGCAACCACTGCGTACTGGAGGCTCTGCACCTATTTCTCTCAAGAGAGAGAAACCAGGTCCTCAGCAAAGCCAAATCAGCCTCGTGACAACAAGAGATGGGCCGCAGCCCACAATTGGATTCAAATGGATTCGAATGACTTCAGTTTTTGGACCCACTCCAGTGATGGGCTTTGGACAGGTACCCAAACTGGAAGGAGTTAGGGTGAAGATTCTTGTCTGAATGGAACTGAAAATTTGTAAGAGCTTCTGACTTTGCAAGTTCTCTGCAATTTGTGAGCAAGAACAGATCATGAGAACTGGTGCCCACAAATGCAGCTCTGTACCATAGCTCTGATTCAGGTGTGAACCCCAAAGAACAAATCTGACTCTAACTCCTGCCACTTTTTCCCATGCCCAGCGATGGCTAGTTCTGTTGTGGCTATGTTTGTGCCAAACACAACTGTGCTAAAAGAAGAGACCTGTGCATCAGGGCCTCACCCCTGGAGCGCGTAGGCCTGCTTCTTAACCCGAGCTGGAATGTTTGGGTTTGATTTTTGATTCCTTTTTATACCCTTGCTGATATGTGTGACCAAAGACACTGCGTTACATCTGCCCCCAAACAGATGGGGCGAAAAGAGATGAGGAGCATGGATAAAGTGTTGCTGGGCAGAATGGGAGTGTAATATATGAGCCTACACTGGAAGGTTGCCTGGCTCCTCTCTCAAGGCCAGGTCAAGCCACCAGTCAGGAAAGCCCAGGGGGCTGGAGGAGGGGCATAAGGAACACTAAAAGCCAAGGAAAAGCCTGGCATTGGGCAGTTGCCACCTGCTGTTCCCATGGCTGACAACAGAGGTGGCACAAAGACCTCAAACTCACCTCCCTCGACCATCACAGGTAAGCGCTGGGACCACCAGGGATGTGCACTGCAGGGGCATGTAGGCCTGCTAAGGAGGAGATGGGAATAAGGAAGGGGGATACTTTTAAAGGCTCTGCAGCCTCAGCTGGCAGAAGGTCTAGGGGGCAGAGGTGTAGCTGTGCTTGCCTGAAACTAACCCCACTAAACACGGCATTGCCTGCACTTTGGACTCCTGGGTCTTCTGCTTCCTGTCTGTTTGACAGAAGCCAGGAGAAGGAAGGGAGGGAGGGAAAGCCTCTTCCCTTCTGAGTGGAGCCACCGGCTCCCAAGAAAAGGAAGAGAGAGATTCAGGATAATCAAGTGTTACGCTTGGTGTTTAAGTTGGTTAGTGACAAGAAAATCTCCTTCTCTTTATCTCCCTCTAATTCAGCTCCGGGGTAAAGCACTGAAAGTGGCGTGTACCAGCTCTGATTCAGATCTCCTACTGTTTTTACATCAATGCGACTCCTCTGACGGCAGCAGCATTACTCACGATTTCCGCTGGAGCTAGATCAGATTCCAGCCTGCCATGCAGAAGCAAATCCAGCTGGCCGCTCATCGTCAATAAAGCCTCGAGCCTGAAAAAAATTACAGCTGGGTTTCCTAGAGACGAGGCTGGACCCACTTTGGCATAGGCAGGACATTCGCAACTCAAGGAAGAGTCTTGAGTAGCTTTCCCCTAGGAGGGGTGTGACTCAGGAGCTCTCTGGCTGCTTTGAGGAGGTGTTTGGTGCAGGGCATTGAAGTAACATAGGCTGGCTGCTTGCAGCTCACTTGGACGCAGAGTTCCAGTGTCACACGTGCCGCACACATCTGTCTCTCCTCATAGGCTGGCAGGCCCATGATGGGAGGTCACGTGCTCGGGGGTGCCACACCAAACTGCCGCTGCTGCTGAGTCCTTCTTCCCAGGAATCTTCAACTGAGTGGAACGCCATGGACTGGACGGCACTTGGCTGATGCCCTGTGCGACAGAGGCCAACAGCTTCACCTCACGCAGAAAATGCCTTGCCCTGGCAGGACGGCCACATGCTGCTATCCAGGATCTGAGCTCTGGATCGCACATGCAGCTTTGCTCCAAGCTCTTCTGTCTTATTGGGCAGGAAACACAACCTTCCGGCTTCCCTTTAGCATCCCCCACCAGTGCCCTGGTGCAAAAGACCCGTGGAATTGACCGGCGCTATCCCCTGTTTACAGGCACAGACACAGAGGCACAGAGCAGGGAAGGGACTTGGCTGAGGTCTTCCAGGTGGTCTCTGGCAGAGCTGAGAGCTGTAGTCCCTGTGCTAGCTGTCTGCCACGCACACGCCTGAGGGCGCATCCCTCGCTGAGTCGGACGTGCTGGGCACAACTTCCAGAGTCCAGTGTCCTAACCAACATGCCAGCAGCTGTCTGTGGGGTCCCAAGACTGTAGTGCACAATGGGCTGCATCCCCAAGCGCAGGGCCCCACACCCACGGCCCACTCCTGCGGTCCTGCCCGCTGTGCTGGGGACGCCGTGCTGTCTGGTGCACCGGGGGTGAAGCATGTAGAGAAAAGAGTTTGTAATCTGGGAAAAGCTGGGCCTTGTACCTCTGGCTCTTCCCATCTCCCCCCAGGGTGGCCTCTGCAGGGCGGTAGGCAGCTGTCTGTGTCCGTGCAGGGTGGGGCACACCACACCCTGTGTGGCTGTTTGCTGCGAAGGGACGCACGCCCCCCCCGAGCCCCCTGTAAGTCTGGCCTCTGCTGCTCTGAACGTCCTGCACTCAAGCCGTAATTCGAACTTCTGTGGATGGTGCAAGACCTCGTTTTTCATGGGACGCTGACCATCGCTGCCAGGCAAGAAATCGGTCTGAGCCGCGGATGAGATGAGGCCGTCAGATTTGCAGAGTGGATTGAGGGTGGCAAGCAGGAGCATGGCGGCCTTAACTCCTCAGCTGCCCTGGTTCTAGCCCGGCTGTGGAGGGAGGCCCTGGGCAGAGAGGGGACAGACTGCGCTCTTCGTGCAAGACAAGTGTCCAAAGGCCATGAATCCAGTAACCCCAAATTAACTCGGCGCAGGGCCTCAGGAGCCCGGCTGCATGTGCGCATGGACAGCTGGGCATGGACGCGTGCGCACAGGCAGATGTGTGGGTATATGCAGGTGCGTGCACAGGCCATGTGCCTGTGTGTGTCGGGGATGTGCTCGTGCACGTGCGTGAAAACACGGCTGCATGTGCCTCTGGGGGACATCCCTCATGGCTGAGCCCCTGCCAGCTCCATGGGAGGCGCTGTCCCTGGCGACGGTCAGCGCCTTATCTCGGCCTTTCCCGGGGGACACTGGATCGCCTGGCTGGCCTGCCAGGGAGAGCACAAAGCAAGCAGCTGGGCCCTTGGAATGTTATTCTATGGCCAAGAGCCTGGTTAGCCACAGAGCCAGTCTGCTGGCCCCGAGGGAAGAGGCACTGGCCTGCAGGAGGCCCCCTAATGCCGACGCGGGGCATGCGGATAGGGACGGACAGTTTCTGAGCCATGGCAGCGTGGCAGTCCTGGAGTGCAGCATCAGTGCCATGGGTCCAGCTCCCCCCATCACAGATCCCTCCTCCAGGGCCTGCCCAGCAACACCAGGCCTGGCGTTCTTGAGCTGACACACAAGCAGGGCCCGGGGTTGCTCTGGTCCCTGCAGTACATCCCCTGCCTGGCCCTCTGCTCTGGCTGTGGGAGCGGCAGTGCGGAGAGAGCAGCGCGAGGGCGTCCTGTCCCCGCCACCTTGCCACTAGGGCCTGGAATCGCTGTGAGCACCAGGCCGGACGCCCCTGGGCTGGGAGGAGAGACCAGGCGGGAAGCTTGTGTGTGTATGGGAAGGCAGGGGTGGGGGAGGGGCACATGCATCCTGTACACCCCCACTACCACCCCTCCGAGAACCATTTCTGGGTACCGCACTGCTTAAAACGCATGGCCCAGAGCGAGCGGTGCCCTTGGTTACTGTGAGCACACCTGTAAGTGCTCATGTCCCCGCTGTGTGTGTGTGGCCATCTCATTGTGTGCACGTGAATCCCCACTGATTTCGGCACGCACACGTGTGTGCGGTCCACGTCTCGACCGTGTGGGAGTCTGGCCCTGTGGGCTGTATGTGCCAGTGCGGGTCTGAGGGGAGGCTGGGGCGGGGGGAGCACTGTTTTATAACCTGGAACAAACTGCTAATGGCCAGTAAGCAGGTAGCGTTCCTGCCATCCACCTAAGTACACAGCTCATGTACGCACAAACACACACCTCCATGCAGCATGCAACTCGTGTACCCCACACACCCACCTGGCCTGCACACACACGGCCACGCCAGGGATCCCACACACCATATGCTCCCTCCCGCCCAATCCAGAGCATGTGTGTGTGTGTGTGTGTCTGCGCACAAAACAGCTTCACACCCCAGAGCTACGTCTACACGTGAATGCTACATCGAAATATCTTATTTCGATGAATAACGTCTACACGTCCTCCAGGGCTGGTGCTGTCGACGTTCAGCATCGACGTTGAGCAGCACTACATCGAAGTAGGCGCTGCAGGGGAGTGTCCACACACCAAAGCGGCCCACATCGAAATAAGAGTGCCAGGAACAGCTGCAGACAGGGTCACAGGGCGGACTCAACAGCAAGCCGCTCCCTTAAAGGGCCCCTCCCAGACACAGTTGCACTAAACAGCACAAGATCCACAAAGACGACAACTGGTTGCAGACCCTGTGCATGCGGCATGGATCCCCAGCTGCCGCAGCAGCAGCCAGAAGCCCTGGGCTAAGGGTTGCTGCACATGGTGACCATAGAGCCCCGCAGGGGCTGGAGAGAGAGCGTCTCTCAACCCCTCAGCTGATGGCCGCCATGGCGGACCCCGCTATTTCGATGTTGCGGGACGCGGATCAGCTACACATGCTCTACTTCGATGTTCAACGTCGAAGTAGGGCGCTATTCCCATCTCCTCATGAGGATAGCGACTTCGACGTCTCGCCGCCTTATGGCGATTTCAACTTCGAAATAGCACTCGCCACGTGTAGACGTGGCGGGCGCTATTTCGAAGTTGGCGCGGCTACTTCGAAGTAGCCGGCACGTGTAGATGCGACTCAGGAGAGCCCTGGTGGAACGACCTGGGGAACTGACCAGCCGAGAGGTGAAGCAACTTGCCCTTGGTCAGCCAGCAGGTCTCCTAAATGCCCGTCCTGCTCCCAGCCTCTCCTGGGATCAGGAGCCTCATGCTTACCAATTGCCTTCAGACCCATAGGTGCAGAGTGCCCCAGGAGCACCAGCATTTCCTGGAGGCTTAGTGCCAGGGAGGCCGCCCAGGAGGGATTCAGATACCACCCAGCTGACTGGCAGAGTGGCCCAGCCGGCAGCCTGGGTTTCTACTGGGGGTGCACATCCCCCGTGCCCCTGTGCACATAATACAATTAATCCTGCCCAGGTTGGAAAAGTTAGCAGGAATGCTGACCCTGAGTGTCCCATCTCCTAGGACAGCACACAGACCAGCGAGTCATTCTCCTGATGCCTTCTCTGGCTCTCTCTAGCCCCATGGCGCTTTGAGGCTATGCACAGGGATCTAAAGCCCACGGCTGGCTGGCTGGGGCTCGTGGGCTTGGTTCCAGGGCATTCGGACTGTGGTTGGAGTCTGAGCTCTGAGACCCTGCGAGGACCTACCTGCTCTGGCCCCCCCCACATGCCAGGTGGGTTCCCCACCCAGTGGGCGCCATGTTACCAGGCAGCGAATGCCCCTCCCTCACCCACTTCTCACCAGCCATGAAGATGCCTGGACTTAGCGCCTCCCTGAGAGGGGCTGGAGCTCGGGGGACACCCTTCTCTTCGGCATCTCCCGCTGGCTAGCTCCGTCAGTCCGGCTCCCTGCCTGGCCAGCTGGCTTTGTGACGGTCCCACTCACTGCACTGCAGCTCAGGCGCCTCACCCGGCTTGTGCGGGGCAGGGATTTCCCAGCTCCCCGAAATGAGGCCTCGTGATGTGGAGCGTCACAGCCCTGTGTTCGTCTTGTGCGCTCAGGTTAGCAACGCGCCACAGCAGGTCTAATCTGAGCGGATGAAAAGCTGCTCAGAGCGGCAGTAAGCCAGCAGTGGATTTGGGTTTACACTGCGGTATGGAACTGTGCCCAGCGAACAGGCCTCTGGATTGGCTTCGGATTAACCTAGATTTCCAGTATCACCACCTGTGCCAGGCCTGGACCTTACACAACTCTTCTGCTGCACTCCCAGAGGTGGACTGGGGCTGGGGGATCCCTGGGCCGCTGACAGTGGGTCTTCTCCCCACCCCCACCCCCGCCACCTATAGCCTCCCGTCTGCCCCCTTCCCTTCTAGCACCATTGCCAGGAAAATGGAGTTGGGCCGCGGTAGTTTGCTGCATCCAATGGCCCGGCCTGGCCTGGCGCTCCTGATGGGGAACAGGGGCTTTGCTTGCTCCCCGTCGGGCGTGCCAGCAGGAGTTGCAGGGCAAGCCCCTGTGCCTGGACTCCACTCCCCAGCAGAAGAGGAGCAGGGTCCTTGGACAGGCTGAGTGGGCTGGGGTATGGGGGCACCTATTTTTCTGGGGGGCCCGTATTGGTCAGAACCCCTGGGCATGGGCCCCGGTGACCCAGTGCCTAATCCACTGCTTCTCAGGCCTTGCCACGCTTTCCAGAGGCAGCCGAGAGAGGCTTTCTTGCAAGTGCACTGCAGCCTGTGTGCATCAGGAACCCCGAGTGAGACCAGGGGGACAACAGGCAGCCCCCAAGTCTGACACTCTGTTAGTGTTTGGATAGGCCAGGGCAGGCGAGAGGCTGGCTCCATAAGTCAGATGGGCAGGGCCTGACCACTTTCCTACCTTCCTCCGATGCAGGGAGCTGGAGCGACCTCGGAGCCACCAGTGATTACCTCTGGGACAGTGGGTCCAGCAGCCACTGCAGGCCCTGGGCAAGGTGTGGGGAGGGGCAGGATCTGCGCTCCTGGAGCCTTAGGCAGAAAGGGAGGGGCCGGGGGAACCAGCCCTCAGCGCCGGCTGGACTGCGGTGTGTCCCCCACCCTCCCCCAGCCCACGGAGCCTGTGGAGCACCCGGAGCAGCACTCTGGCACACGGCTGATGATTCGATGGGCGCCCAGAGCCCGGGGCCCTTTAAATTACCTCCATAGTGCCAGACTGCACGCTCTGGGTGGCGCTGAGGGCTGGGGAGGGGACACGCTCTGGGTGGCGCTGAGGGCTGGGGAGGGGACACGCTCTGGGTGGTGCTGAGGGTGGGGGGAGGCATGCTCCAGGCAGTGTTGAGGGGGGAGGGCACGCTCTGGGTGGCGCTGAGGGTTGGGGAGGGGACACGCTCTGGGTGGTGCTGAGGGTTGGGGAGGGGACACGCTCTGGGTGGCGCTGAGGGTTGGGGAGGGGACACGCTCCAGGCAGTGTTGAGGGTGCGGGGAGGCACGCTCTGGGTGGTGCTGAGGCCTGGAGAGGGGGCACGCTCTGGGTGGCGCTGAGGGTGGGGGGAGGCAGCAGGGATCTATTACCAACCACCTCACTAGGATGGTGATTCTGAAATGCTCCCACAGATTAGACAGGCTACACACCACCTCAGCACAAGGTGCAGAGGTAAAATTTCTATACATGCGATTGATGAGTGGTTCTTGGGGCAGCTAGTCCTGGAACCCACAAGGGGAGAAACAATTCTTGGTTTAGTTCTCAGTGGAGCGCAGAATCTGGTCCACAAAGTGAAGGCAACTGAACTGCTTGGTAATAAGCAACCATATAACATCCATGCAGTGCAAAATGTACCAAAGAAACTCAGCACAGGAGCATTTCACTTCAAAGAGAACTACACAGACTGAGGAAATGACTGAATGGAAACGAAGAAGAACAATCCCAAGAGTGAAATGCCAGCTAGCCTGGAAACACTTAAAAATACCACAGCAGAGGCTGAAGTTAAGTATATACCCCCTAAATAGTCATTAAAAACAGTAAGGAGACCAAATATAACACCATGGCTAAACAGATGAGTAACAAAAGGTTGGTTGGAGGCTTTAAAAATCAGAAGGCAAATCCTACCGAGGAAAACAGAAAAGAGCAAACCTTCTGGCAAAAGAAAAGATTTCATACACTGACCAAAAAGGAATCTGAAGCATAACTAGCAAAAGACACAGAAAGAAACAGCATTTTTTAAAAGCACATCAGAAGCAGGAAGCCTGCCAAAAAAACAGCTGGGCCACCAGGCAATGCAGGGGCAAAAGGAGCACTGAAGAAAGGAAGCCCTTTGCAAAGAAGCAACATGAATTCTTTGCAATGGTCTTCACTGCAGAAGACATGAGGTAGAGTCCAACACCTGAGTCATCATTCTTTTTAGGTGACAAATCTGAGGAACAATCCCAGATTAAGATGTCAACAGAGGAGGTTTTGGAACAAAGTGCTAAATTAAACAGTAATAAGTCAGCAGGAACAGATGGTATTCACCGAAGAGTTCTGATGGAACTCAGATAAGAAATTTCAGAAATACTAATTGCAGTATATCATCAGTTGCTTAAACCAGCCTCGGCGCCAGATGTCTGGAGGATAGCTAATGCAATGCCACTATTTTAAAAAAGGTACCAGAAGTGATCCCCGCAGTTACAGGCCAAAGTAACTTCAGCACTAGGCAAATTGTTTGAAACTATTGTAAAGAACAGAATTAGCAGACATAACAGGTGAACACAATATGTTGGACAAGAGAAAATATGTATTTTTAAAGGGAAACCATGCCTCACCAATCTATTACAATTCTTTAATGCTGTCAAGAAGAGGATAGACAAGGGTGATCCAGTCAGTTTGGGTCAGCTGGACTTTCAGAGAACCATTCACAGAAGCCCTCGATGAAGAACCTTAAGCAAAGTAAGCTGTCATAGGATAAGAAGGAAGGTCCTCTCAAGGATCATGATTAAAAGATAGGAAACAAACAGTAGGAATAAATGATCAGTTTTCACAATGGAAAGATGTAAATAGTGGGGGTCTCTCTAGGATCCATACAGGGACATATTTTGTATATGATCTGGAAAAGGGGCTAAACAGTCAGGTGGTAAACTTTGCAGACAATATTAAATTACTCAAGACAGTTAAGTCCAAAGCTGACTATGAAGTGTTACAAAGGAATCTCAAAAAACTGGGTGATTGGGCAACAAAATGTCAAATGAAACTCAATGTTGATATGTTCAAAATAATACACACTGGAAAAGACAATCTAAGCTATGCATACAAAATGATGGATTCTAAATTAGCAGTTACTGCTCAAGAAAGGGTCCTTGGAGTCCTTGTGAAACTTAGAAAATGTCTGCTCAATCTGCAGTAGCCACCCAGAGAACTACAGAATGTTAGGAACCCTTAGCAAGGGGTAGATAATAAGACAGAAAATACCATAATGTCATACTATATATTAGTGGTATAGCCATATCTTGAACACTGCATGCAGTTTTGGTTGCTGTATTTCAGGAACCATATATTAGAATTGGAAAAGTTACAGAGAAGGGTAGCAAAAATGATCGGGGTCTGGAACAGCTTCCAAAAGACTGGGACTGTTCAGCAGGCAAAAGAGACAAATCAAAAGAGACAAGTGAGAGGTCCATAAAATCATGACTGATGTGGACAAAGGAAATAAAGAAGCAGTTAGCCCTTCACATGATTCAAGAACCATCCAATGAAATTAATGGGCATAAGGTTTAAAATAAATGGAAGAAAGTCCCTCTTTACACAACACACAGTCAAGCGGTGGAATTTGCTGCCAGTGGACGCTGTGAAGGTGGATGGAGAGACCTGAATCTGCCCACGGTGCATCAAAAGGGAACATTTCAGATGACCTGTTATCTAATCACTGTGCCACTTCCCGCTCTTTCTTGTCCAAAGAAGTGGATGTGCATTTTAACAGCAAGTTGGTATTGAACAATTGGATCGAGAGAGGTGACCTTAATGGAGCCTTAGTAAGGTCCCTAGGGTCCACACAAATCCCAGTTGTGCTATTTGTCTTCTGCATTCTGATCAAGCTGTTAACCCCTCGTGTGAGTATCTCTGATTTTTCTCTGACCTTTCCCTCCTCTACCTGCCTATATGTAGCTTTGAGTTTGTCTGACACTGGAAAGGTATATTGGATAGCTCTGTGTGGCAGGGATGGCTGATGGGTGCGTGGATACGTGGTGTTTCCCACTGAGCAATCCTGGTACCCTGCAGACCTCTGGTATTGCAGAACACATTCGGTTTTAGTCCTTTGTGCCTTGGCGTGCAGCCTACATGTTCTGTGCAGCAGGGCTAGTGCCCCTCTGAGCAGCCGTACTGAAGATTCCTCTCTGATGAAGAATCCAAAGCTGAGCTTGTCTTGGCTTGTTGCTGCTGTCAGGGTGACTTCTCCGTCACACTGCATCCTGGAAGCGCCATGCACTGTAAGCAACTTAGTAAATTGCTACATTGAGTTGAGAGGTGACATCTTTTTCAAAAGGCAAATTGATAAAATATGAGCTTCAGCCTCAGCCTCAAGCTACTGGTCCACTTCCTATATCGTGGAACAGCAGCAGCATCTGCCCGAGCGTGTGATACAATCTCTGTTACCCTGTGATGCTGCATGTGTCAGGAGAGATGGCCTCACATTCTAGTTCAGGCAGAGAGCTGTGGCTTTGTCTTTTGGGCTAGTTTGCTGTTCTGCATGTAGACTTCATTTTCCACATTGTGACGTTAGGCTTGGCAGCCTCTGGGTTGCTGCACCTTCCCGCCACCTGAACCGTTTGTGTGTGTGAGCGGATGGTGTGTCTGCTTTGCTGTCTCAGGTGGCTGGGCGGTGCCCAGAGCACCCTGAACACGCTCATGTCTAGCAGTCTGTATGATCTTGTCAGGATGTGGCCTGGGACTGTTCAGCGGAGAAAAGTCACTATTTGTGTCTGTGGCTTGTGAGGCTCTGCTCATGTCTATTTCTCTGCTTCTGTTCACATCAATCACGTTCTCTCAAGAGCCTTTCCTCCAGTCCTGTTGCAGCGACACAGAGCACAACCTTGTCTCTGCACAGGTTGTTATCCGCATTTCCACCTCACCGCTTCCTGCTTTTGGCCTCAGCTCTCTGACACGTTGGCTATCTGCACTTCTGAGGGTGGAGGAGGCCAGAACAGATTTCGTTCAAATAGGTTTGTTAAAACCTCATCCAGAAAGGGAATATTTTCCTTTGGCTGCCGTAACAAATTTCTGGAGCCTCCTGCACTGCTGGCAGTGAAACGTCTGCATTCCGGTCCTCTTCTCCCTTATCCACTCAGGCGGAGAGATACTCAGCAAGATTACAAGGGCGGATGAAGGCGGGAGTGGCTTGCAAACCACCACATTCTGAATTATTTTGACTATTATTTTCTGTTTTGGAGTCACTGTTGTGTACTCACAGGGCTCGTGTCTCAGAATACTGGTCCCTCTGTGTGGATCTGCTGCTCTGCAGACAGCAGTTCTTGTCTCTTTGTGTAGCCATTTACTCCATTTACTGACCCTCTGCTTTCCTGACAAAAACAGCCACTGCTCGCACCATGCAGAAGACCGTCACTGCTGACACCATTGTGAACTTTTTAGCGTGGCCAAGGAATGTTTTCCTTGTGAGTCTGGTGCAGCCCCGGCACTTCAGGAGCCCAGAGGGGGCCCGGGGAGCAGAGTCATAAAGTTGAAACCATAGTACAAAACAAGATGGTTTCTGCAGAAGTTCTCTCATGTGGTGGTTGTGCAGGACTAACTGGAAATAGATGGTACCTTGGTACACTACAGGCCTGGCCCACACATTCCCTGCTATTCCAGTCCTCAGCTTTGCATAGCTCTTCCAATGCACTTTGGTCCTGCCCCGCAAGATCCTGGCCACTCCAACCCTACATGGTGCATGGCTCCGCCAGTGGGCATTGATCCGAACCTGCTCGTCCAGCCAGGCATCTCTTCCAGAGCAAACAGCGCCGCCCTGAGCAGCAGATTTACATGTTCATTTTTTCTTTTGCCATTTTGTAATTTTTCCAAACTAGGACCCTGTCTCTACACGTGCCCTTTTCTTTCGAAAGGGGCATGTTAACGAGCAGGTTCGAAAGATGCTAATGAGGCACTGCAATGAATATGTAGCACCTCATTAGCATAATGGCAGCTGTGGCGATTCGAAAGTGCGGCTTTTCGAATCGTGCACCGCCCGTGGAGACGGGACCTTCTGAAACGACCCCCTCAGTTTTCGAACGCCCTTCTTCCGTTCCCCACGAGCTCCAGGCTACCCAGGCTTTGATGAGATGGACAAATAGCATGATTTGTCCGGGAACCCGAGCGCCTTGCTCTGGTGACTGAGGCAGGGCTTGTGCCTGAACTCATATTGTCAGCTCCCCTGCCTGCCCTCAGCAAACACCATGAGGATGCCTCTGGAGCAGTCAGCTTTCAAGTAGTGAATACAGGCCCCTGGACACCAGGGCACGTTCATGAAGAAGTTGGCAAGGGACAAACCAAGGGAGTGTACGAATGGTGCCCCCTCCCCACACACCTCCCACTTGTGTAAACAGGAGATGGTCCCAGTATTGGGGGGAACTTTCCTGTGTTCTATACCACCCCTGTGAAATGGAACAGGGAAAGGATCTGAGGCCACAGTCCCACTTCCTTTCTCCAGAGACCTCCCTGGCCCTGAGGATTGCCCTTCCCCTCTCCTTTGTGGCAGAGTCCATGTGACCCTAACAGGGCTGGCCCAGGATTCCTGGGGGCTCAACCCCCAACCTTGTCATGGTCATCTAGGGCAGGAGGTAGGGTGTCCCCACTCCGGGCTCCTCCCCCGACACTGAACGCTTCCCTGGCCCACTGATGCTTACATCCAGTTCAAAGAAAATATAATTGATTAAACCACAAGCATTTCTTTTAAACAAGATAATAAGGAAAAATTGTAAAAATTAATGGAAGACACTTTACTCCTCTCCGTTGCACAGTGTCTCTGGAATGAGGGCAGGTCACAGTCTGGTCCTTGTAGGCCCCAGGCTCTGGCAGTGTTGCAGGGATGTGCGGGTTAGACACTTCCTCTGGGTGGCAGGACTCTTCTCCCCATTCCATCCCCCTCCCCACAGTCTGGCCTGCAAGGTCTGTTGGCTGGTGCAGTCCCCTACACTGGGCTTCTACCTGGGGTCGCTCTTTCAGCTCACCGCACCCAGCTCCAGCTCTACTCTCTGCGGCTCTGCCTCCATCTCCTGGGCTTCTTCTCTGGCCGCTCTGGCTGTGTGGATGCAGCCCCACTCCCAGCAGGGATCTGCTCTCTGCACTGGGGCTCAAAATCTCTGGCTGCAGCTCTCCCCCAGCACGGGCTGGCTGCTGAGCAGTGTCTCTGGCTCTCTCTAGCTGGCCTGGCTCTGCTCCCAGCTCAGGCACATGTCTCCTTAGCTCATCTTCACTCAGTGTGACTCAGGAAAATCAGCTGACGCAGAGCACAGGACTCTCCCCAGATTCCTCACTCGCTCATGGCTTGTCTGCCTTGGCAATCAGGCTGCCCTAGAAGGCTGGCCCCTTCCCATTGTTCCTGGGGCTTGCCAGTCTCAGGATCCTGATTCCTCCAAGACCTTCCTCCCTTCCTCCTGCAATGGGAGCTCATCAACCAAACCTTCCCACTGAGTTTTAGTAAGGGCCAGGGGCCAGCAGTCCCCTTACCTGCACACTGAGCCACCAGCATGTGGAAAAGTGTTCAGAATCAAAGCCCAGTGTCCTCCGAGCAACAGGGCCCCAGCGGTCCCTGTTGTGGAGCAAGCCCAGCCCTGGGGCTGCTCTCAGGGCTCATGTCTTCCTAGGAGGTGAGACAACCATGCTCACCTTGCCTGCCGGGGAAACAAGCCTCCTGCCTCGTGCTCACTGCTGGATGGGGTGGGTTGGGCAGAGTGCTGTCTCTGGGAGCAGGTGACACGCCCAGGGCTGGGACAGCTGAGACGGTCTCTAATAGGCATGCCGGGCCCTCCAGAGAGGGGAGCCCATTGCAGTGCAAATTCCCAGCTGAGCAGATAGAGTGGATTCACCATTCTGTCCCCTCAGCACTGGACTGGCTCCTTGGCTCCTGCACGCTGCTGCTAAGGCATTGGCTCCACAGCGGCCTGCTGGGGAACCCCACAGCTGTGGCCTTGGAGGAGCTGAGAGATGGTGGAGCAGGCAGGCTGAGTCCAAACCTGCTGCCACCAAGCCAGCAATGGGGTCAGATCAGCCTGAAAAGCCTTTGGTGAGCCCATCCGGGCTCCCTGGGCACTGGAGCCTCACCCCCAGGGGAGCTGTGGCCAGCGGCCACAGACTCCAACATTCCCGCCTCGCCACCACCCCTTGGCCCAATCCCACCACACCCCAACACGCCCGTCCATCCCCCCACTCATCCCACCCCTAGGGCCCCCACTTAACCAACAACTCTCCCCACACCCTCCCCCACCCTACAGCCAACCAGCACTTTGTCCCCAGCTCCTCACCCCTCTGGGACCTTCTGGCCACTCATCAGCTCAACAGTGTGCTCCCACCCTGGCTTAGGGCAGCTCTGCCTGCTCCAGACAGCCCAGTTCCACGGACTCTCTGTGCCACTCGGGCCTGGCGCAGCCACAGCAGTGCAAACCTCCGCCAGTGGTGCTATGACCTGGTGCGTGGGTTTGGAAGGGAGCCCGTTCTCTGAACCGCAGGGAAACTGATGGGCAATGGAGCAGCCCACAGTACCACCACACATCCCATTTCCAGTAGCATGTGCCCTGCAGGGCCACGTGAGGCAGCCCACCGAAAACAGGCCTGGGGCATGGGGAGGGTGCTCCCCCCAGCCCACTACCTGCACTGAATGCTGGATTCAAGCTTTCTTGGGCTTTAGAGCATGTCACGAAGCAGGACAATTGTCTCCTTTGCCTCAGGGCACTGCTGTGGAGTAGCCAGGGGCCAGCCACGGCTTTGGCAGCCACTTTCCATCAGCAGCGTTTGGGGCTGGGGTGGGTTTGATAGCTGTGACTGCAGCAATGGACATGCAGTGATGCTCCCACTGCAGCCCTGTGGGGTGGGAAGGAAGGAGATTTATGGCGAGGCAGTGGGGCTTGGGGACCTGTTCTGGGGGCAGGTGAGCAGCTGAGCAGCCAGACTGGGGCCGAAGGAGCTGGTGCTGCTGCTGGAGCAACAGCCCAGGTCTTGGGTTTGAGTGCCAGGGGAAAGCACTCAATGAGCCAGTCCTCCGAGGATGCTAGACAGTGAATGGTGATTGCCACTGAGCACACAGCCTGGACAGCAGTGGGGCTGGCTGGGGCACTCAGGGGCCACTTGGCTCCTTGCGAAGATGACTGACGAAAGGGCCCTTCCCTCAGCGTGTCCCACTGCTCTAGTATGTGATTTTCAGCCCATGGGTGTTTTCTTTGCAGTAGTCACACCATGTGGCTTATTCACACCTAAGTCACACTGCACTTTTCCCCCTCTGTGACTGGATGGGTCAGCAGGGAAGTGACTCCTAGAATCCTATGTAACCCTTCTGTTGGCAGGAGTCGGCAGCAACCAGGGCCAAGTTCAGCATCTAGGGGTTCCTTTTCATCCATCTCACATAGAACCAGCTCGAGCCCCCACCCAGTAGCCTGGGAAATTCACACACCCTGGGTGCCTCAGAGAGGCAATGCTTCCCCACTCACAAGCACAGAGTCTGAGAGGAGAAAAGAAACTTTTAACGAAAGAGGCAGAAAAGTCATGTGGCATAAGCTTAGGAAAACACCACGCCCAGAGTTCATAACCGATCCTCAAGTAACTGTCCCAGCTCAAATGACTTGAGCAGTGTGCTTTGCCTCTCAGGCTCACCACTTCAGTACTGTAAGGATCCAATCCACACACCCAAACTTTCTCCATACCCCCTGACACATCACCCTGATGCATTCCCTCACTGAGCCTGAGACAATGCTGCCTTTGTGCTGGTTTGGTGTTCCACTTGCTCCCTGCCAGCTGCCTCATGCACTGCCCACCCCTCCCTGTGCTCTGCCAGCCTTTTACCTGCTGTCTTGTGGGTTTTACTACAGGTAAAGCCCTGTGATCCCAGCTGTCTGTGGCTTCAGCTATCAGTGATTTCAGCTCATAGTGGCATTCAGCTCTGGACCCAGCCACAGCATCTCATTAGCTGCCAAGGTAGCATCTCACAAAATAACTACAGAGCCAGCTTTAGATTGATCTTTGAACAGGTGTGTGTGTGTGTGTGTGTGTGTGTGTGTATTGGGGGGTGGTGGACCAGTCAAAACACTCTTAGAACTGTATGCCCAAAAGATTCCCAGCCAGCTGGTTCAACCACTATTCCTCCCCGCTTCAGCTTCACAATGCTCCATATCTAACACAGCAGTGATGACTGCCCTGTACCCCCAAAACAGCTTCAAGCACTGGCGAGACTACATTCTTACACTGGATGACAGCATAACTTGTGACTGTACAAGAACATGTCTACAATGGACAAAATGTCATTACTTCACCTGCTGCCCATCAGGCTTTGTTTATAAGGCATCACATATGCAACCTTTGTCTTTTCATGCAAATGATCTCTAAAGGACACATTCCCCAAATCCTTCAGCAGTATTGAGCTCCTGCTGGCACATTCCTTACACCTAGAAGACTAGGGTTGGAAGCCATCTCAGGAGGCCATCTAGTCCCAACACCTGCAACTAAATCATCCCAGCCAGGCTTTGTCAAGTCCGGCCCGCAGAACCTCTAAAGATGGAGATTCTACCCCCTGTCTAGGTAACACATCCCAGTGCTTCACCACCCTCCTGGTGAAATAGTTTGTCCTAATATCCAACCTAGACCTTCCCCACTGCAACTTGAGACCATTGCTTCTTGTTCCATCACCTGCCCCCGCTGAGAATAGCCTGGTTCCATGCTTTTGGAGGATGGAAGTTGAAGGATGCCATCAAATTGCCCCTTACTCCTCTGTTCTGGAGACTAAATAAGCCCAGACCCTCAGCTTCTCCTCATGAGTCATGTGCTCCAGCCCCCTCATCATTTCGCTTGTCCTCTGTTGGACTCCACAATTTGTTCACATCCTTTCCGCAGTGGAGAGCCCCAAAACTGAACACAATGCTCTAGATGTGACCTCACCATTGCCAAAGAAAGGGAAATAATTTTTCCCTACATTGCTGCTAATGTACCTACAATATGAAGTTAGCCTTCTTGGTAACAAAGGCCCACTGGTGGCTCATATCCAGCTTCTCATCCACTGTAGCCCCCAGGTCCTGTTCTTCAGACCTGCTGCTTAGCCCATTGGTCTCCAGCCTGTAGCAGTGCTTAGGGTTCTTCCTTCTTCAGTGCAGAATCCTGCACTAGTCCTCGACTCACGAAAGGCAGAAGGCCGCAGCTCCCTGAGCACTGAAGCTTTCCAGAGCATGGTGAAAGGCACACAGACCCGAGAAGTAGCTGGGGATCAGTGTGTAAGAGCAGCTGTAGTGCTTACAGACAGGGAGTGTGACCCCAGATCCTGCACCTGCAGAGCACACGGCCAAACCAGTATCTCTCCCACTTCTCTGGTCCTTGTCCAACAGGGCAACTGGGCAGCACAGCCAGAGCTGGAATTTTCAGTGGACTTTTTGCTGTGGAAGGGAGCCAGGGTGACAGCACCACATGCTGGCATGAGCGGTGCAAGCACCTTCCTCAGCACCTTGCTCAGCCTGCCTGTGACTCACAGAACCACAGGGTTGGAAGAGACCTCACGAGGTCATCAAGGCCAACCTCCTGCTCATTGCAGGGCCAATCTCAGCTAAATCATCCCAGCCGGGACTTTGTCAAGCCGGGGCTTAAAAACCTCTAGGGAAGGAGATTCCATTAACTCCTAGGTAACACATTCCAGTGCTTCACCACCCGCCTGGGGAAACAGTGTTTCCTAATATCCTATCTAGACTTTCCCCACTGCAACTTGAGATCATTGCTCCTCATTCTGTCCTGCTGTGACCCGCTGGGCACCAGTAACACAATTCACAGCTCTCTGGATTTCCCCTGGCAGAGCCTGTAGCTTCCTGTCTCCCCTGTCACAGAAAGGGCTGGCCTGAGCCAAGGGAGCTGGCAAGGCAGCAGGAAGATGATGCACCCCACTGAGTGCTGTTTGCTCCTCAGGCCCTGGCACAGGCTCTGTCCAGAAAACCACAGAGCAGGTCAGATAGGGAGGCGGGGGGACGGAAACAGTGCAGGCTGCCAGAGGTCTGTCTCTCTCTCTCTCTCCTTGCTTTCTCTTTCAGCCACAGATTGGTGTGTTTAGCCTCCCTGTAGCATCAGCACATCCTCTAATGTTGCAGAATAAGCGGGAGGATGACTTATGGGCAGGTGACTTTATTTCAAGCATGGAAGATCCCCTAAGCCAGAGCACATTAGATGTAAGCAAGTTAAAGTGGAATCTCCAAGGGCCCTTGCTAAGCTTATTTCTCATAACTCACTCCTAATCGGGGGATATTCCTGGGCTTTTTGGCTTAGGTCTCAAGGCTGTACCAAGCACACGCTTCAGGAAGGACTGGGCCTTTTATAGCTAACAATCAGTCACAGAGGGGAAACCCCTCACTCTTATGGGGCACGTTATTTGCTGTGCAGTCAATGCACCCCAGTTTTCCTGCCCACAACTCTCAGTTGAGACTGGAGACTGAGGTGTAGGAGCCCAACCAGAGCCGAGATAGTGAGCAGCAAAATGCTGCCAAGTTCTGAGTCAAGAGGGGAGCTGGCGCGGAGGGGCAGGAGCAGCTGGCACATCGCCGTCCAAGGGGTGCCGGGGAGAGGGGTGGGTGTTTAGGATTCACAGCACAGGAGGGCTGATTACTGAGGTGGGCACAAAGGAGCCCCCCTGCCGGCCCCGTGGAATCAACCCGCCACGGCCTGACCTCTCAATTGTTCTGAAAGCTCGTCACCCAATAAATCATTTGGTTAGTCTTTAAAGTGCCACATTTCTGCTGCTTTGTTCCCTTCAGCTGTGCCTTGATCCCTACTGACTGCCCTTCACCCTCAAGCTCTGGAACATTACCTGACTCTTACCCCTCCCTCGCCCCAGGGCAATGGCTCAGGCTGCTCCAGCATGGCCCATAACCCTATGCAATAAATACACAGGAGGAAAATGCATTATTTTATAGAGCTGCATGGGCCAGAGGCCTTAACATAACCCCGGCACAGTCCAACGAGGGCAAGTGAGCCTTGGGCCCAGGCCAGTGGTGATGTTGTGTGCAGATTGTGATGTTGTGTGCAGATTAAAAACATATCTATTTTAAGGCCAGTGAAATTAGCAGTTTGATGATGCCTGAAGCCCTGGCCGCTTGGGAAGGGGCCTTATTAGCTTCTCAAAAGGAGTTACTTCCTTTTCCAACAGTCTCAGAGACAGAAAACAAGCAGCAGGGAGACTTCTGAGCTCTCTTCACTTGTAAGACGCTGTGCAAAGTGACACAGGAAGGGCACCTCCCAGCGTTCTCTGTAATCTTTCCCAGCCATGTGTGGAATAAATTTTTGATGTGCACTGAGGCCTGTGCTCCACCTGTAAAGACAAAACCTAGCTGGTGGATGTGCTATTCAGCAGGGTAGCTGCCCAAGGGCACAAACTAGAGCACGGACTCACGCATGGCGGGGCCGAGGCTGGGCCACTCAGGCTTTTGTAGCCTGGGCTGCAGGGGGTGAGCTGTAAATTGTTCACTATGCGACCCAGGAGTTTGGCTCAGTTGGTGCCCGGAAGGCTTGGGAGTCGCCTGCTCCTGTGTTCACCCTCTGCCTGGTCAATGGGGGTCTTGGTGGGTCCCTAGGTGCTCACCTAGTAAACCTCATTCACCAGCAATCCCTGGTGAAGCGGGGGCAGGGTTCTTTTGCACACACAGTACAGTGTAACTGAGCCCCACCCTCTGGGGCCTGCAGGAAAACCCTGGGGAATGGGGAATCAGAGGGGGAGGCTCTTTCCCTGCCCCCGAAACTTCCCCCCCTACTCCAGTTGGCCCTGCCCAGCTCACTTACTCAGCCGCCCACCACCCTCGTGCAGGCTGAGTTCACCAGTGTCATGAGAGCAACCGGCCTCTGTAGCACCCGGATTCTGGGTCACCTCCCTCATTCCTGCTGTGTGTGCCAGCTGGAAGGTGCAGGCAAGGCTGGGCCGGTTTGCAGCTGAGCTGCAGAAAGGCTCCTCCACTAGGCACAGCAGCCTCAACCCCCAGATCTGCCCTTACCCCCAAGCTTTACCCCCCATCCCGCAAACCCACCCCAGCCCCAGGCTTCACCCCTTCAGCCCCAATCTGTCCCTCCTCCGGTTTAACCCCTTCATCCCAAATCTGCACCCTACCTCACCTCCAGGATTTACCTGCCCCAGATGGGTGCACTGCTTCTACTCCCCCACCTGCCTCCTCCTGAGCATGACTGTGCAGCTCCGGCAGGGCAGGCTCGGCATCCCCCCGCAGCTCTCCTGCAGGCTGACCTCCCTCACGTGGGGCTTGGCCGGCTTCCCCTGCCCCTGCCCCTGCCCTGCCAGCTCCCCCACCACAGCTGACTGCTCAGCTGCCAGAGCCACATGGGGAGTCAGTGGTGGCAGCTTGGAGCTGCCTGTGGCTCCGGTGCCAAAGGCTGTTGACCCCTGTGCTGACCCCACAGCAGTGAGTATAGCTCAGTCTTCCCAGTAAGCGTCATTGCTTTTTTCTAACGAATAATAATAATAATAATAATAATAATAATAATAATAATAATGAAGATAATAGTTATTATCATGAATCATTATAACAACTTCTGAAGCCGAAGTCTCTGGCATTTCCGAATCAGTTCCCGCACCCCAGTAACCGGATGGAAAAGATTTCACTGAGGCAGACGGTGACATGAGATTTGCCCAAGACGATGCAGAAAACAAGTGGCTCTGTTGCTCTGTCTGTCAGTCAGTCAGTCAGTCCCCACACACCTGCTCTTCCCTTCCTGTGTCTTGCTTGTGCCCACCCAGTGGCAGCTGGGTGCAGCTGAGCCCCAAGAATACCGGCGCGCTGTTCACAGCCCCTGCTGATGACGGGGTCCCAGTGTCACCTGCCCTATGCAGTGCTTATCCGAAGGCTCCACCACTGTCTCCAGAGCCACGAGCTGCAAAGCCTGGCCTGGCGCCCTTGTTCTGGAGCCATGGCTCGCCTGCCATTGGTGGCTCCAGGGACTCACAGCTGGGAGGCATCGCCACGGTGATGGGAGGGATGAACTGGCACAGTCCATCGCAATGATGGGTGATGGGAGGGACACATCCCGCGGGAGGTACCGGATCAGTCCATTGCAAGGGTGATGGGAGGGTCCCGCTGGCATCGTCCATCCTGATGGCGATGAGCTGGCACAGTCCATTGCTGGGGCGAGGGGAGAGACCCACTGGCAGAGTCCATTGCCGTGTGGTACTTGGGGGCACAGCATCACCTTTGCTGGATGCTTAATGCATTTGGGTGGGTGTCTTTCCAGTCTCCTCGGTGAAGCTGTACAGGGGAAGTCTGAGGATGGAAAGAGACTGCCGTTTGCCTGAAGCCTCTGCAGCCTGCCTCTCCCCAGTCTGGGTGATTGATGGCTGGACTGGTAACGAAGGCTGAGTCAGCTCCCAGGTGACCTTCGCAGAGTTCCTGCAGGTCCCCCGGTTCCCCATCTGTTGCTCGGTGTCACTCCGGCTCGGCAGATTGATGGCTGCTCACGGTCAATTTCTCTGATGCACTTTAGCTGAGAGACACTCGTACATCTTCCTGGTGTCGTCTCTCCACAGCGGAGGTCAGGCTTTCAACAGGCAAGAAATGTCTGGAAATAAATCACCAGCCCTCCTCCTCTGGCATGGACGGCCAGCGAGAGGCAGCCACTCAGCGTGGGGAAGGGGCAAGCCACAAGTGGGGGATGGCACCCCTGGCATTTCACCCCAGGCCTTTGCACTGGGGAATGACGATGCAGGAGCCGACCCTCTGCCGCGGGTGAGACAAGTCCCGAGCTGGGGTAAATGAGCAGAGCTCCGCTGCGGACAGCAAAGTTCCACCAGTTCCCCCAGCTGGGGCTCTGGCCCGGGGTTTGCCACGGTGCCCCAGGCAGGGGATGGGCACTGCTCCATTTCCGAGGTATGGTCGAAGTAGAAGGAGTGGGGCTTACTCTGAGGCACAGGGCCAGACCTTCCCAAGAGATGGTGAGCTTCACGTGCAGGATGCCTGCAGCGCTGGTGGTGTAATACCCAGCTGGGGTCCGCCCACCTGCGTGCTGTACGAGACCACGTCCTGCTGGCCCCGTCCAGGGGGCTAATGAGCTAACCCCAATTTCTTCCACTGAGATGTCAGCTGCTTACTAATTTCCTCCCAAAGTCAGTGTGCCGGGCCCTATTTCCCTCCAACATACCAACAACTTGGCCAGCCCGAGCCATTCAAAACCGAGTCACCACACACAACCGCACGTGGGATTTAAGCACACTGCACTGGGGAGTTCCTTGCAGAAGATACGTTGCGTGGGGATCGCCAGGCCCTGCGCCCCATCCACAGTCAGAGGTGACTCTCACTCAGCAGGGAGAACAGAAGGGTTATTAGATGACAGGGGCACAGCATAGAACAGACTTGTCAGCGCAGAAACCAGAAGCTGCCCGTACCATCCCTCTTGGGGAAAGGGGGCCAGAGGGGTTCCTGAGCCAGGCCCTGGTCTCCTTCCTCCCTTTTCAGCCAGGCCAGACTGCCCCACTCAACTGCCCGGTTCCAATTCAAACCAGCTGGACCCCTCCTCCTGCTTTTGTCCTGTGTCCCGGGGAAAGAAAAGCGTCACCTGGCTGCCTGGGTTACAAATGGCAAAGGAGGCCCATTGTGTACATGGGAGAACCTAACACACTGACGCTCCCATTACCGCTATGCACTGATGCTGTGGTTAGGGAAACTGAGGACAGTAGGAAACATATGCAACCTAACCGGGGGAATAAAACCCTCACACACACATCCCACTGCTGCACCTGAGTCACAGTGGGCTGTGTGAGGGGGGAATCCAGCCCTGGGCTCTTCCCTGCTAAGACCTGATGGTGGCCAAAGGGCCTTAACTTGGAGGATTTCCCCCCTCAGGCCCCGCTTCAGGAGTTGGGGCCGTGGTTAGGCCCTGTCCACAATGGGCTTAACTCCACTGGCTGCATGGCCTCCTGAGCGTCAATGGGGAATACAGATTTCTTCCATATTCCTGTGGCCCAGCCCTGGGCCACCTGGTGGCCAGTCCAGGTGGGCGCCAGCCTAACAAGGTGAACTGGCAGCCGGGTTCCCTGGCCTAGAGCTGTGTGTCTGAGATATACGGACCCCTCCTCCTTCCAGGAGGGCCAGAGCCAGGCGTGAGTTGTTTCAGCAAGGCTCCGCAGTGCAGCCAGGAGCTGCCCCAGCCAGGCCAGAAGGAGCCACTAACCACTGCTGATTGCATCATTCTTGGACCACCACTACCCCTGCATCCCGCCACCACCTGCTCCTGTCTCTTTCACTATAGCCCCATCCCCTGCTCAGCCAGAGCATCATCTGCCTGCCGGGCGGTGAGCCTGCTCCTTTGGCTGGGCAGGTGCTTTAGAAAGCACCCCTCATTGTGGTGTCTGGGCACCCTGCAAAGGTGGGTGCTTGTAGAGACTGGCCCCGACCCTGCGGGCGGCTGAGTGGAAGGAGGTGTGACGGGCAGCGTGCTGGGTGTGAGAGGTGGCGGGAGGAGCAGGGCAGCAGGGAGAACACTGGACAGAGAAAGGCTGGCGGCCTATCTCCTAGGGCAGCTGAGCAGGTTGCAGCCCCCCAGGAAAGCAGCCCGGCTCGTCAGGGCAGTTGGCTGCTGTCTGCATTACTGCAGGGGACACCTGTGTGCTCTGCTAAAGCCGGGCAGGCAGCCGGTGCCAGACGCCCTGCCATCCCTCCCAGGGCGTCAAGGGCTCCCAGCCTGGCTTGCGCTCCCCAGGCGCAGGCGGAAATTTGGGAAAATGTAACGAAGAGGAAAAGGTCACCCGGCAAGCTGCCTTCGCTTCAGCTTCTGGCCCCAAGGCTGGCACCAGCGGCTAGGCTGTCCCCAGCAGTTTGGAGCCCTAAGAAGCCCATGCACCCATGTCCTCGCCCAGCTCCAGTGGGACCCACTTCTCTGGGCAGGAGTCCTGGCTCAGGGTTGCAGGGCTGATGGAGCAGGAGCAGGGAGGGAAACAGTAGGGCTCAGTGGCCAGAAGCAGAGAGCTATGGCTGGGAGCAGGCAGAGCGGAGTGGGCTGGGGCCAGGTCTCTCCTCCACTCCCTGCTGCTGCTAGTGACTGTGGGGTGGGCCTGACCCCTCCTGCTGGCACCAGGCCCCCGCTTGTTCCCTGGGCTGCACTCAGGGGAGGGGTGGAGTGGGGCGGGGGGGCAGAGCTGGGGCAGGGTCATAGGAGAAGGGGAGAAGTGAAAGTGGGTGCATCCCAGGCTCTGCGTCCTCCAGCGATGGCCCTGCTGAGTGCAGCACATGGGGGGCTGTCTGGGAGAATGGGGCTGCAGCTGCTGCCCCAGGACACCATGACGTTTGGGCTGTGTCTGGGTGTACGGCCCTGAGTGACTGGGGGTCCCGCTCTCCGGTGTAGCACCCTGCAAGGCCCGGCTGCCACTGCAAGGTGTCCAGCTGGGCCAGGGCTGGCTGGAGATCAAGGCCACCCCGAGCAACGTGCAGCCGCTAGCTGCTTGGGGCCCCTCCTGGCTGGGGCTCCCGGAAGGAGTTGCTGAGGTCAGAGAACCGCGGCCACAGGCACAAGGGCGATGCCTCAGAGCCCGGCATCGGCCAGCAGCAGCTCAGCTCTGGTTCCCCTGGCCGGGGCGAGCTGCCGGTTGGTTCGAGGAGGGGAAGGAGGTGCCGGGGCAGAGGTCAGATCGCTTTCCTGCCCTTTCAGGCTCTGCGGGGCAGTGGGAGCGATGGGAAGGGCAGGCAGATGTTTGAACCAGCCCCGGGCACTGTGGGATCAGCCATTGGTGCCTGTAGGCCTCTGGCCCCGCTGCCCCGGGCTGCTCAGTGCCTGGGAAGTTCCAGGGCTCTTGTGCACGCTCCTCATTCCACAGCCCCAGCGTGCCTCCAGCTGCTGTACGCCGCAGTGCCTGGGACGCCCTGTGCTCCACTCCCACGGCTGCTTGAAAGCTGCATCCTGCATCCCGCATCCTGCCCGCGCCCTGGCCGCTGCCGGTCCTGTTCCTACGAGCCCAGCGCCCCCTGCTGGTGCCACTTCTGCATGGCTGCTTCTCCCAGGCCCAGCTCAGAGTGGCGGCTGGCCCAGCTCCCCAGTTTGCCCTCGTGGGCTGCGCCCTGGGAGCTCATTTCTGCTGCCGGCCACCCCACTCACTGGGCCTCTCCTGCCAGTAGCAGCCTGGGGGCTGCTGGCTGCAGAGGAACCAGTGAGCACATTGCTGAGGACATCCCTGCCGCTGGCCACACCACTCTCTCCAGCTGGCTGGGCAGGGAGCTGCGGGCATTGCTGTTGGAAGCTCCAAGCGGGCACCAGTTCACCACCGACTTTTACTGGGGGTGTCTGGCTTACTTCTCCAGCCTCAGGGCTGCACCAGCCTGGCTCACGGCCTCCCTCCACTCCCAGGCGATGTGGCCCTCGTGCCAGAGACAATCCGAGAGACAGCTCCTCTGCCAGCGCTGCCTTCTCATACACCACACCCGCAGCAAGGACGTCTGCAGCCCCCACCCCGGCACAGGCCCTGCATCGGGGAGTTCTGGAGCTGGGCACCCATGGCAAACACACGGGGGCGCTCAGCACCCAACAGCCACAGCTGTGGGGGGCCAGGGCCAAAGAGCAGATTGGCAGCTTAGGGAGGCTTAGGGGTGAGCAGAGCGCGTGAGTGGCAGACGGGTGGCTCGGGTGGGGGTTAGCAGAGTGGTGAAAGGAGGAGGGGGGCATAGGAGGAAGTGGGGTGGGGGCCGGGCCTCAGGATGCTCATGGGGGCGGCTTAGAGCACCCAAACAAAGCAAGAAGTCAGCGCCCGGGGTGCAGGTTTGAGTGCAGCACAGGTAAGGCAGAGCGTGGTCGGAGCAGCAGCGCGGACATGGTGCCGTGCCAGGCTGTGGGGGAGCAGCTGGTCTGGGGTCACTACCCCTCCAGCCCTGCCCCTTTCATGCCCACCGGAGCCCACCCACACCCCACTGTAGCTGCTGGCCTTGTCCCGCATCCCCAGCCCCCCTGCGTGCCAGGTGGCTGGGCAACATGGCTCCAGCTCTCCACCCCTGCCAGGAGGCTGTGCAGCCCTGGCCCTCCTGGCCCCAGTGCCCTGCGGTCGGACAGCCATGCGGCCCCAGGCTTGCTGGCCCTGGAGCTCTGGCAGGCTGGGAAATGCAGCAGTGCCACCAGACCCAAGCCCTGCCTCCCCCCAGCCACAAGCTCCAGGCCTACAGCAGCCTGGGGCGCAGTGCGGGTGAGGCGCCTTGGGTGTATCTGGTTAGCAATGCCCTCATTGCCTGCCACAGCTGCAGCACTGGCTGCCCCAGGCCCAGCCCACGAGGGACTCTCGGGCGGGATGTACCCTGGTTGCTGGTCTGTGCAGGAGCCTGTGGCCCCACTCTTGCTACCCACGCAGCTAGGGGCAAGCCACACTGCAATTACATGTGTCTGCTGTGCAGGCACAGCCTTGCCATGAGCCCAGGGGGGGGACATCCCAGCTTTCATCTGCAGTGGATCCTGCCCCACCTGTAGGGCGACAGCCTCCCAACGTACGCCTGAGCTCCAGCCACCTGGGCAGGAAGGAAGAGCTTCCCAGAGGACGCAGAGAGCCCGCTGAGAGCTCTCCTTGGCTGTGGTACACTGCCGATCCCAACGTGTGCGGAGAACTGGCGGAAGGTCAAAGTGAGGCAAAGGGACAGAACCCAGCACTCATTTTGTGTTGTGAAACTCTCAACTTCTAAGCCAGTCTCGTGATCTTTGGGGTCTCACCTGTTGTGCATGTGGAGTTTTGCTGTGATGTGCAGCGTACCTGATGTACAACACAGAGAAGAAGCAGGCTGGGAACCAGACTCCCTTTGGGCTTCTCCTGATACTGGTCCTCCCTGGCTTCAGAACTTTGTTTCAATTCTGGCTCGCATGCACGGTGCTCCAGCTGCCCAGAGTCTGACCTCCCTTGGGCGTATGTCTAGCCCATGGACCACAGACATGCAAATCGTACGTTCAGCAGTTCCTCCTCTTTTCTGTTACCATCAAAACAGCAGTATACTCCCCAGTGGCTTCTATTAGCTCAGCGTTACTCCCTCTGAAATGGCAGCCTTTGTGCTGGATGCTGCACAGAGACATAATACGAGATGGTCCCTGCCTTGAATACCTTACAGTGAGAACACAGGCACAGGGTGGGAGGAGAACGAGACGTTCAGAGAGGGGAAGTGACTTTCCCAAGGTCCTTCAGCAGGTCAGTAGCAGAGATGGGAACAGAGCCAAGCATTCCTGATTCTTGGGCCACCTCTCCTGGCCATCAGCATTACCCTGAGAATAATGAGAGCCCTGCAGATCATCCACACGCAGCTCACTGGGAATATTTGCTCACTGAAATTTGAGCTTTGTGGGTTAATTTTGACTGGGTCCAAAGGTCAAAGTGTACAGTTCGGTTCCTGTATTGGTTGGATAAGCATAACTCAGTTGTTGAAAGATTTAGCCCAAACGCTGTGTAATGTTTTGACAGCTTTTGAAAGTTTTTTTTTCTGCCCCTCCAGCATAGGTATAACCTGCAGAGAAGAGTTTCTAAAAGAACTGCACCACAACTAACAAGAAGTGTTTCTCCAAGGCCTAGCTGCCTGTATGTTCACTGAAACAGACCAGGACGCTCTGCAGTAGCACCATCCAGAAACTGCAACAATATTACAGAGCTGTATTTACCAGTTCAAGAAGAGCTTTCCTTGAACGCTTTCCAGCCACTGGTGTGCCTCAGAGCAGTCCTGCCTGCGAGCTGTTGGCTGGCACATGAGCAGAGGACAAATACAAAAGGACACCAATGCCCTCCCAGGGAAGTTGTTTAAAAAATCTCAGATGGACGTGCAGGAAATGCTTTGCAGCTTCCACCCAGCTCTGGAATTGGAGCAGAGAAGACATGGCTGAAGCAACAGAGATTTTCCTGATGTGAGACACACACAGCTAGAATCTGTCTGTGAATTGTTCTGCTAGCAGCAGTTACTTTTAAGAGCACCCAACAATCCCAAGGCATGCCAGAGGCACTAATGGGTGAATCTGCCCCTTTTCCTTTCGAAGTAGGCAAGGGGAACCATCACCAGCGATGGCAGGCCCCAGCCCCCCTCATGAGACAGCCAGGCAGTGCTGCCCAATGGGTGGGACTTAGGGAACCCTGCTGCAATTCTGGGTTCTGCTACTGATTTGTGACCCTTGTCAAGTCACTTCACCTCTGTGGAGAAGCAGCAGGGGGCTCCTTCCAGTCAGTGGGAGATGAGATGACAGTCATACTTAACAGTGGTGCTGTGCTTGAGTCAAAAGGTGAGCTGCATACCGGCCTCACCCTGTGCAGCTGGGTGAGCTTAGCTCTGTCCTAGATGGCATTGTGGCCTGGCTGGGAGGAGTGAGCACGGGAGCAGACCTAAGGCTGGCCTGAGCTCTCAGCTTGTCTGTAAATCAGGGACCCTCTTGCCCTCCTGGGCGTTGTGAGGTTTATCGGCCCAGGGATTTGAACACAGAGAGGCCTTGTGCCATCGCGGGTGGGAAGGGTGATTAAGAAGAAAGGGAAGGAGCAGAGTCCACCCTGCATGGGCATAAGACCAACTCTTCTCCTTACTGGCTGCTTGCTCCAGGACTCCTCCCCCTCGCTGCAAGATGCCAAGGGGCCTGCTGGCGACAGTGGCTCCAGCTGGGTACCAAATCCTCATTTGGGTGGGATCTGTAGAGTCAAATGATAGCCCTGGAGCCTGGGACGCTATGAGTCCCCGCACAAAACGTCAGGCTCTGTTCCCTTATCAGGCTCTCATAGTATGTGAACACATCACATTTTTACTGTACTTATCCTCACATCGGCCCTATTAGGCAGGGCACTGCTAATTCTCCTCATTGCACAGAGGGAGAACTGAGGCACAGAGGGGCTAGGTTACATGTCCAAGGGCAGAGGGGAAGTCTGTGGCAGAGTGAAGACTTGGCTCCAAGTCTCAGGCTGGTGCTCCACCTACTGACTCACCCGTCCTTAGCGTGCTCATACATCCAGAACAAAATAAAAGCCTCCCTTGGGAGACCTCAGTGTGGATCTCCCGCATAACGGACCACAGCAGCTCTGAAAACAAGATGACTGCTGGGTGTGCTGAGCAGGGAAGGGCTCAGGAGGGCAAAGCTGCACAGCACAGCAAAGAAAGGGTTCACGTGCTCCACCTAGGCCAGCTTGTACTGGACACGTTTGAGCTGGTTTGGTTGTGAGCCCCAAGACCCTCTGCTGGATGGAATCCCACGAGGGCCAGAACTGTTTTGCTCTCTCCTGGGTGTGGGCCAGCCAGTGGACTTCTAGCAAAGGGTGAGGCTGTGGCGGCTCCGCAGTTAGGGCTTGTGTTGCTCAGTCCAAGCTCCTGGGCGCTGTTCGCCACCCTGCACGCTTCCTGCCCAGCTAGTGTCTGCAGCGAAGCAGCCAATAGCTGCGCCCAAAGGCACCGCGGTCCCTGGGGCCCAGCTGACAGGGCCAGGATGCTGCCTGCTGAGACTGAGTCACAGCCCATTAGGCAATCCAGGTTGGGGAACACACTTCATTCTCCCAGCTGCTGCCTGACACTTGCCTGCCGGTCCATTGCCTCTGGCCTCCTCCTGCGCCAGGGGCCTTTCGTGCAGGACCACTCACTGCTGCTTAGCTCGGCTGCGCCCTGCATGGCAGGGGGGAGCAGCAATTGGATTTGCTTTAGGTCACCTTGTGATGATGAGGGGGCAAAGCACCGATCGATGGTTATTCTGGGATTGATTATTTCGTTCCCAGGCTGCCAATCTCGCCCTGCCGCTCGGAGCAGAAGAGAATAAAGGGAAAAGAGAAGCCCCCTAAACCCCCAGGCCTGAAGGGTGCCTGCCCCGCTGCATCCCCCTTCTAGGAAAAGGCTGGCCAGAGTGCCATCTAGCGTCTGGTCCTCCCCAGAGAGGGCTGGCTCCGCTCTCGGGCTGAGAGGCGCCAGCCACCCCACAGCCTTCTCCCATCCTCCAGAATTTTAACCAGTCAGAGGAGGGTTTTGAAGTTGGTTCAGTGAGACGCTGTGTCTCAGACCTTCTCTCAGGGCCTTATTAAAATGCAGACTGCAAATTCAGATACTGTAAACAAGGTCACTGGAGAATGAAGATCAACAGAGTGCAAGCGCAAGTAATGCAGAGTATTAATATTCTGATGCGTGAGCCTGTCCTAAATATTTTATCAGGCTAAGCTTTTTTGTATAGAGGCATCCTTCCCTGGCTCATCCTCCTCCTCCTCTGGTGCATTCAGCTCCTTTTCTCTCGCGTTCAGCGCCATTTCACAAAAAGCACTTTGTTTGTACGCTGAGGCTGGGTTTGCCTGCAAGTAAATAAATAAATAACACAGAATAAAAGCTACTCCTCCTTTGGGGGTGGGGAAAGCTTTCCTGGTGGGTTTACGACATGTGTCAGTTTCTCAGCTATGCAGAGGGCTCAGGAGTGGGCCACTGTGTCTGATTGTGAGTGCCCCTCTGCCGCTTGCTGTAGGGATCCCCAGCACCACAAGCCGGTGGGGCGCATGCACGTTGTGTTTTCACTTTGCTGGAGAGAAGATGGGCTAAGCCTTTCAGATTTCCATGAGCTGTGAGCTCCTCCATGCTCTTTTGATGCTAGGGGTGGTACAAGAATCTGGGATCTGGTCTCCGTTCATGGAGTCAGAGCACTTAGCCCAGCTCCTGAGAGCCATTAGCACCCTGATGATTCAGGGGAACATGAAAAGAAGACCCAGTCCACAGTCCACATGGCCAGTATACGTGGTGGGGATGGGGTCCTTCCTGACCTCTGAAACGATTACTTGATGCCCTGAAGCATGCCATTTGATTTTCCTTATCACTCCTTTAGCCTGAACAGGTACAAATGCCAAACAATCATTAACTTATCTTTGAAAAAGCAGCTAAACTGTTTGTCTCCGTTCACTGTGGGCCCAAGGTGGGAAAACTGGGCCTGGATTTCAATTCCCTCTTCCTTAAAAGATTAGTCTTTAAATGCTCATCCAGTTACCTTTGAGTCTCAGTATTTCCATGCAATTTGATGTGATTAGCGTAGTTCCTGTTATTTGCTATTTGCAATTATAGATGCCAGGAGAGCGGGGGTCTGGACCTGAGGCTCCCTTGAGGTTCCTTCAAGTTCTAGAATTCTGTGATTTTATGGAGCTGTGAAAACGTACCAAACACATACACTTTTCACAAATTTTAACCTTGATTACTTGATTTATTCATCAGACTGTTTTATCAGAAGGCGTACCCTTCCTCATTCACCGTCACCCCTCATCAGGTTCTCCTATTTAAAAAAATGTCAGCCACCTCGTTCAGAAGCAGGAATGTGATTTAAGTGGCCAATCACACTACTCAATAAACAGCCAAGGGTTGAAGTGAACAGTTTGGAAATAGCCAATAGGTTGAAAATTATTCATGTAAACTATATGGTGAACTCCTACAAATAACAGATGCATTTCAGTAAAATAAGGGCATTTACGCCATATTAGTTAGTTTCAAAATGTAAGAAAATGATTGCTAAACCTGAGAGAGAATTAAAATACATATTTTCCCAGCACAATTTTCTAGAAAAGTGGTAACATTTTTGCCCCAGATGCACAAGCTGGATTCCCATGGCCTGGAATGGATCTCATGAGGGGAGAGTTTAGTCCAGAGTGAGCACTGAAAATGTAGTTTGGATTTATGGGCTGGCTTTTCAATAGGTGAAATGTTGGAGCCAGCACAAACTGACCTGGCTGATCATAAATCATTTTACACATTCAAAACTGGTTTATAGTTGACATTTCTTGGATATGAGTGTCTTCTCAAGGTACAGTGTGGATGCATGTCTTTTTAATAATACTAATGAATAATAATAATAATAGAGTGACTCGATAACATCTCCCACACTTGCTCAGGACAGTGCACAACAGTCATAAATAAGCACAGAGCTCTGATTTCTACACGAGAACCCTGATTATCCAACCTTCGATTAGCCAACATTCTGGTTTAGCTGACATGATGAATATAAGAATTTTTAAGTCTGGTTGTGTTGTGTTTTCATTGGAATTAGTAATAAACTGAGTTTATAGCTATTTGTACTGTTTTTATCTTAGTATTCCATATTACCCGACACTTCTGTTGTCCGACCATCCTTCAGTCCTGTGTAGGAAGGATAACAGGGGTTTTACTGTACTAGCAATCAGAGCTTCAATCAGCAACCCTGTTCCTCCCACCCATCCCACGGTCCATGGGGACTGTGTGCTAGTCTGTGTTTTGCACACTGACATGTCAGCACTTATCTCTGGATTTCTGAATAGTTCTTGGGATGGCCAGTTCTCTAGGTAGCATAGTGGTGAGCTTAGTATACAGACTAAGTGATAGGTAGTTAGATAGATAGAGAACAAGCTTTCAGAAGATATGTAACATAGGGAGAGAGCTGCCCAGTGAGGGACAGGATTCACTCAGGCACTGGCAAAGGAGACGTTTGTCAGACCAACTTTCAGTCCAGAGGAGCAGATGTCAGCTGTTCTGCCACCTTCTGGGTGCAGCCGGTTCCTTCCAAGATCCCCTCTCTCTGCCATATTTCCCTTCCAAACTTCCACTCATGCATGCTGGAAAGCAGACTGTCAGAGCAGCGGTGTGGCTAACCTGCCAATCTGATGGCTTTGCCATTAGGAAGCCGTCTGCCAGATGGGCACATGCTGGCCTCTCTCACTCTGAGATGTGCTGATCTGAGATGGCTCCCCTGGCGGGAGAGCGTTGTCCTCAGAGGATGCCAATTCTCAAATCTGAGCGCCTGAGTTGTGTAGTGAACTGTGTGAGTCTAAGAGCCCAGCAGCAAACAGGTGTTTCCATGCACAAAACCACCACCCTCTTTTGAACAGGCTTCCTCTCCTTCCCCAAGCTGTGGCCCAATGGGATCCAGGTCTGGACCTGAAGTTTGCAGTCAGGAATCGACTCATTCAGCAACCACTTCTTTCGCTCATTAAGGTATGGGCCCTGCTCACTGCAACATACAAGCAACTGCATCACCATTTCATTGTACCTGTGATGTCATAGACTCACAAGATTTAAGGCCAGAAGGACTTTTCTCATCAGTCTATGCCAGCCTCCTGTAGATCACAGAATTTCCCACACATAATGCCTCTTTCCACTCCAGCGGTTCTTTATGTCACCCATCCATTCATGGCAGGTGTCTGCCAGAAGGGCCAGGCTCAGTTCCTAGGGGATTCTGTCAACAACGCAACCAAGCTGGCTTGAGCCCCCATGCAGTAACCTGGGACCATCTCACCCTATCTGCTGGGTGCCTGAAGAGGCAGTTCTTCCCCTCTCACAAGCAAAGAGTCTGAGATAGAAACAGCTTGTTTAATAACAATAGCCTAACATAAATTTACACAGTGACACATGCAGTATTTCTAAACAAAGGAAAGGAAAAACCCATTAAGCAAAGCACTTTCCTCAGAGTCTGCTGAGCCAAGTCCCTTGCTTAGAGCTCTTTATCCACACACCCGACTGATAGAGTGTATCTCTGCCTTGACTCTCCACTCCAGACCGCTCCACGGTCTGGTCCGTATGAACCCAGAGTTCATAGGCACATCAGCGTGGAGTCTCTTGCCACACAGAAGCAGGATCACCTGTTGGCCGCTTGCCTGCAGCACTCCGCTGGCTATTTCTCCTGGCCGCTTGCCTGCTGCACCCTGCCAGCCGCCCCACCAGCTGCTTGCCTGCCATGATCTGGCAGATGCCCCAGCCGGCTGCTTGTCTGCCCAAGAGTAATTCAACATCCTCCTCAACTGAGCACGATACCAAGCTGAGTGTGCCTTTGGGCCCTTGAAGACAAGGTTCCATTGCTTTCTGACCCGGTTGGACCTGGGAGACCAGAATGTCCCCCATGTCATGGCTGCCTGCTGCGCGCTCCACAATCTTGCAGAGGGAAAGAGGGAGGCCTTCCTCTTGGGGTTGGGGACAGATGGTGGAGGCATCTACTAGCAGCCAGGTGCAGCTCTGGCCCACCACGCACACAGGGGTTGGGTGAACAATTGGGAGACCCTATGGAGGAGCTTTGCCTCTGGCTCCCAGTGTTCTGTCCTGGGGCATCTCCTTCATAGGCCTTGGGTCTGCAGCCCTGCCCCATCCCCACCACCACTTCTCCCCTTCAACCCACCTCTCCCCTTCGCCAACAATGGAGACACAGGGGTGGTGAGAACAGAACTTTTGCTAAAATGTAGATCATAGAATCGTAGAATGACAGGGCTGGAAGGGACCTCAAGAGGTCATCGACTCCAGTCCCCTGCTTCAAGCAGGATCAGCCCCAACTTAGTCATCCCAGCCAGGACTATGTCAAGCTGGGACTTAAAAACTTTTAGGTTGGAGATTGCACCACCTCTATAGGCAACACTTTCCAGTGCTAAATGTATGTCAAATACACCTTTTAATGTGACAAACTATTTACATATATGTGTGGCGTGGGCCTTGGGATGGGCACGGGAGGCTTTAGTCTGGGGAGGGGGTGGAGGGCCTCAAGCCCATGGGAAAGCAGGACCCTGAGCGGAGTTGGCTGTGGGATCCCCTCCTGCCACAATTTTGGGGTCCTCATCAGGGATGGGATGGGGCTGAAAACATGTGGGGGTTTGGATGGTGTTCAGTTGGGCTTCACTGGGGGAACAGAGGGGGCATGGCACATGGGGGAAGCCTGGGGGTCCTGGGTGCTGGTCATGTCCGTTGCCCACTGGCTGCACTGCACTTGCAGTACAAGGTGGGGCAAAACATAGAGATACACATCTCATAGAGCTGGAAGGGACCTTGGGAGGCCATTGAGTCCAGTCCCCTGCTCCCTTGGCAGGACCAAGCACCATCCCCCCCCTTTTTTTTTTTAAATCTATTTGCCCCAGAGCCCTAAGTAGCCCCTCAGGGATGGAGCCCACAGGCCTGAGTTTATGGCCCACCACCCGGACGTAGGTGAAACCGGCGTCCTCGTCCAGGTGGTGGCTGCGCCAGACGTCCATCAGGGAGCGACAGTTAATGAGCTCCCTGAGGACGTCCGCAGCAGCCTGGCACTTCTCGGTCCCCGTGCGGTCCCGCTCCTCGAGGGTGCAGTTGAAATCCCCGTCGAGGACCAGGCACTCGCGAGGATCGATGGTGTCGAGGAAGGCCGCCGCCTGCCGGAAGAAGGGGGTTCTCTCCGGGCCGAGTGTCGGGGCGTAGATGTTGACAAGGTGAAGAGGCAGCCCCTCCACCCGCACCCGGAGATACAGCAGGCGGCCCGGCACGACCTCGACGCTCCCCAGCACCTTGGGCTGCAGGTCTGGGGAGAACAGGGTCGCTACCCCGGCCCGCCGGGCCGAGAGATGACTAAAGTGGACCCCGTCTCCCCACTCCAGCCGCCACTTGGCTTTGGCGGCCGGAGTAGTGTGAGTCTCCTGTAGAAAGGTGACCGAGTACCCGCCCTCTCGGAGGAAGGAGAGCACTCGGCACCTGCGGAGACCCGACCCGCAGCCCCTGACGTTTAGTGTGGCAAGGATGAATGGCGCCATTTGGAGGGCTGGGGAGGATCCTCGCCAGAGGGAGCGCCAGCGGTTCCCGTGGGGCCACGCAGCAAGCCGTGAGCCACGCCAAAGGTGACGAGGGTGTCACGGAAGCCACGGGCCCGTTGGTAGACCGCGGTGTCCCTCTTCCCGGTCCCCTTGCCCTCCCTCAGAAGGGCCCTCGCGGACTCCAGGGCAGAGTGAAAGTCTCCCCAGCGCTGGAGGGCGAGAGTAACCTTGTTCTTGGAGCCGAGAACGTCCTCCAAGAACTGGCGCATCTCGCCCGCCAGCGCGTGGGGTGCCGAGGTCTCGGGGTCTTGAGAACCCATCGGCCTCGCGTTCTTTTGGGCCCCCCAGCCAGAGAAGAGGTTGGGGTAGGGACTGGGGCCTGAGTTTGGGAAGGATGAGGGCGGTGGGGGGAGAGCAGCCCCGGAAGTGCTGGGAGAGAGCAGTGCAAGAGGGGCCTCCTGAGGGGTTACGACCTCGGGGGCAGGTATGAGTGGGCAGGGGTAAAAAGGAGGGGGAGGGATGGGGGCAGGGGAGGTAGAGATCAGTGGGGGAAGAGAGAGGTCATGGGGGGAGGGAAAGGAGGGAGTGGTGGGGGAGGGGGAAGGGGAGGGTTTAGAGTGGGGGGGATTGCGGGTTCTGGAGCGGGGCATTGGCCGGGAAGGGGTATGGCAGGGGTGGCAAGCAGTGAGGCCAAGGTGGGAGCAAGGGCGGAAACACGGGCCAAGGAGGTCTCCAGGAGGGGGGCTTCCTCAGGCAATGGCAGGGTAGAGGTTGAGGTGCCGGCACTCTCAGCGGGAGGCGCCGGCAGGTCGGGGGAGAGGGTATCGGGGTTTTCAGTTGCAGGGACGAAGGGGAGGTGCAAGGGGAGCCCTAATTCCCCTGGGGCGTCCGGGGGCTGGCCGACCTCCGCAGGGGGGTCGTCCCTAGTTGAGGGAGGGGTTGCCACTTGGGACAGCTCAGGGCAGAAGGAGGTGGCAATTGAGGGATCGCTGGTGGGAGGGGTGGGGGAAAGTGGGAGGGGTAGGGGAGAGTCCATAGGCGGCCCACAGGCCTCTAATAGCAGGCCTTCCATGTCCAGGGCCACCGGGGTGAGGCCCAGGGCCTCGACCTCCTGCGAGAGGAGGGCGAGGCCGGGAGCCACCTCCTCCGGGCGCTCCATTACAGCCGCCTGGGTAGCGGCCAGAGGGGTGTCAGAGGAGGGCGCGGGCACAGGGAGGGCCGTCTCGGCCTCTTTTGGCTCCGGCTCCGGGGCCGAGGGGGTGTTAATCTCCTCGGCCGCGGCGGCGGCAACCTCCGTCGCCCCCGGCAGGTGGTTGGTAGCCGGGGGTTTGGCGGGTGGAGCGGGGCGGGCGGACCTCTTGGGTGCCTTGCGCGGCACCTCCACCCCGTCCTCCAGCGGGGTGGGGTGCCGGACGCACGCACCCCCTTTTTTCCTTTTCCCCCCCACCAATACCCAGCCCTCCAAGGAGGCGGGCTGAGCAGTAGAGGAGGAGGGGCCAGGGGATAGGGCCGACAAGGAGGGAGGGAGGGAGGAGGGGGGTGGGGCGGCGAGGGACAGGGGTGACCCGCCCTGCGGTGGGCCCTCTTTTGGTCCTGCCGCCGGCCCTGCCTCCCTCTCCTCCACGGACCCGGCTTTTGTGCCCACTCGGGCGCCGGCGCCCGCTTCTTCTCTCCCGGCACCATGCTGCCGGGCGCCCTCCGACACCTGAGCGGCGATGGATCCATCCGGGCCTAAAAGAGGAGGGGCAGTCCCAGGGCCTGTCGCGGTCGGGGCGCCGCCGGTCTCGTGGCTGATGCCCCCCGGGTCGGAGGAGGTCCCGGGCTCCTCTTCTTCGTGCTGGGCCAGGGGGCAATCCCTCCGGACACGCCCCGCCGGCCGGCACCCAAAGCACCGGGCCTCCCCCAGGGTGTAGAAGACCCGGTACTGGGCCCCTTGATAGGGCACCAGTATAGTCCCCTCCTGGGCCACCCCGCCCTGTGCTGCCGCCGGCGGCAGTTGGACTCGGGCCTGCCGGCGGAATGAGAGCACGTGCCGGAGGGCGGGGTCTTTGCAGCCTAGAGGGAGGGGACTCAGGACCGTCAAAGGCCGGCCCAGGGCGGTGAGGAAAGGCAGAAGGGCGGCGTTGGGAAGGAAGGGCAGGACGGACGAGAACACCACCCGCACACCCAGGTCTTCCAGCGGCTCCAGGGGCACGTGCACGCCCCCAACCGCCAGGCCCCTCTCCACCGCCTCCTGGGCGGCGGCCTCCGAAGCCAGGACGAAGACGATCTTCCCGAACATCCGGGAGGCCGCCACCACGGCCGTGGACCCCACCACCAATGCCAACGCCCGCACGTAGGTTTCCACGTGGGGCGAGGCAGCCACCAGGAGGCAGCGGACCCCGTGCCTCCTGGTGAGTGCGGGGAAGGGGCCGCGACCGTCGGGGATGGTAGTCCTGGCGGAGGTGGAAGGAGCAGGGTGTGGGGCGGCGGCCGCTGCCTGGGCATACGACCTGGGGGCCGAGATGTCAGGGCCCCCAGGGGTGGTGGAGGGAGCAGGGGGAGGGGGAGAAGGGGAGGCTGCGGCGAGTGCTTAGGCAGCTGGGGGGAGAGTCCCCGCTGTGGGGGGGTTTAGCCTTCTGGGCGGGGCTCTTGCCCTTCCTTTTCCCCTGGCCCTTCCTGCCCTTTTGGGGGGGGTGGGTTTGGGGTCAGGTTGCTGGAGGACGCTGCGGCGGAGGTGGTGGGAGCCCCGGAGCCTGTGCCCGCGTCCTCAGCTGACATGGCGGGAGAGTCTTGGGCGGCCCTGGATGAGTGGGCCACCGTTTCGGGGGTGGGAGGGGTGACAGTGGAAGACGAGGGAGGAGGGGGTCACTGGATGACCCTCCGGCGGGTGTGGGGGTCATGGTGGTGGGTTTGTAAGATGGGGGAAGTTTGTTGGGCGTGGGGCCTTTAAGAGAGAGCGGGGGAGGGGAGGAGAGTGGAGGGGAAGGAAGGGTGGAGGCGTGGCTGCCCCTCCCCCACCGGCCGGGCTGAGGACCCAGTCAGGTCATATTGGATGCCGGGGGAGTGGGCAGGCGTAGCATGCCCACAGCTACAAGGCCCCTCTCACGATGAGAGGGGACCCATTAAAAACAGCCCGGTCCCAAGTAAATACGGGGGACAACGAAAGAAAAACCAGGAGCGGGAGTGGGGGTCAAAGGTTTAAAATAAGGGAGCCGGAGGGGGACACCGAGCAGAGCACCCCGGACAGCGCCCACCGTTCCTCAAAGGCGTCCAGGGAGTTGGTGGACGCCGCCCAGAGGAACTCTGCTCGGATTCGTGAGCGGAGGGAGGAACGGAAGTAGGCCCCACAGTCGCAGGTCACCCCCCTGCCAGCCCCCTCTCCCTGGTTTTGTAAATGGCCATTTTGGCCGTGGCCAGGAGGAGGCTGACGAGGAGGTCCCGCGACTTTGTGGGGCCACGGATAGGGTGTGAGAGGATGAGAAGGTGTGGGGAGAAGTGCAGCCAGAACCTCAAGAGGAAGTTCTGGAGGAGCCGGAAGAGGGGCTGCAGCCTGGTGCACTCGATGTAGATGTGCGCCAGGTTCTCCCTCGTGCCGCAAAAGGTACAGGTGTCCGGGATGGGGGTGAACCGCGCCAGGTACACGCCCGTGCTCACCGCTCCGTGGAGGATTCTCCAGCTGATGTCCTCGGCGGGCCGCGGGACCAAGGTGGAGTAGAGGCCGGCCCACCGGGGCTCCCCACCCTCCGATGACGGCAAGAGGTCCCGCCATTTGTGATCGGGGCGGGACACGAGGGTGGGGAAGTGGAGCGTGTGAAGCACGAGCGCGTACAGAAGGTGTCGAGGTGCGGTTCGGAAGGGGACCGGCTGGAAAGTGTGCAGCCGGCTGAGGTGATGGGGGGGAGAGGGGCGGGCAAAATCGCGAAGCCGGGGGCCCACGAAGAGGTCCGGAGGGCTAGGAGTGGGAGGGGGGCGGGGTGCACCCTCTCGCAGGACCCGGACGAGGTAACTGTGAGCGGTGGAGGGCAGGGCAGCCTTCACCTCCTGGAGTACGAGACGGGAGGAGCGTAGGTCGGAGAGCCCCATGCGCCGGGCGAGCGCCGGGGCCTCCATCCAGTCCCCCCGCTCATAGTCCAGGAGGTCTCCGACCCTGGTGATTCCACCTAGGACCAGCCTCCAGCGCACCGTGCGAGACTCTGCCGCCTGCACACGAAGGTGGGGGTTGTGTAGCAGGGGCTCCGCGAGGAGGTCTTCTCCCACAGTGGCCCCTAAGGACCTGGAGGCTGCGAGCAGCCGCCAAGTGCGGAGGAGGTCCTGGTAGAAGGCCGGCAGCTCCGAGAGGCCTCGCGGACGGTCCCTGCAGGATAAATAGAGGAGCTGCCGGTCGTATCGGAGCCCTCGGTAACGGCGGAGGAAAGCGTGCGCCAGCATGCTCCACGCCGGACTATCTGCACTGTTGGTGTTGAGAAGCCTCTGCAGGGCCCGGAGGCGGAAGACATGGACCTGAGTGCGCGTGCAGGTCAGGCCCTGTCCCCCCTCCTCCGGGGGAAGATGGAGTACCCCTGCAGGGACCCAGTGCAGTCCTGGCCAGAAGAACTCCAGGATTAACCTCTGGAGCTGGTCCAGGAACCCGGGGGGTGGGACCAGGGTGCTGAGACGGTGCCAGAGCATGGACAGGACGAGTTGGTTCAGCACCAGCGCTCTCCCTCGGAGGGAGAGACACTGGAGTATCCCTGTCCACCTCTGCAACCGCTCAGCGACCCTGCTCTCTAGGCCTCGCCAGTTTTCCGGCGGAGAGGGATGCGTGGCGGAGAGAAAGACGCCTAGATAGAGCAGCGGACCTGCGCTCCACCGGATGGCCTGAAGCGCGGGTGGGAGGCGGCTCATCTGCCAGCCGGTCCCGACCACCAGGCCAGAGCTCTTGACCCAGTTGACCCGGGCGGAGGAGGCTGCCGAGTAGATAGCTTGGCAGGCCTCCAGACGCGCCAGGTCTCCCGGGTCCTGGACCACGAGGAGCACGTCGGCGGCGTACGCCGACAGGACTAGCTGCAGCCCTGCCTCTGGAAGCGCCAATCCCGTCAACCTTCGCCGAAGGAGGCAGAGGAAGGGCTCGATGGCCAGAGCGTACAGCTGTCCTGAGAGCGGGCAGCCTTGTCGTACTCCCCGTCCGAAGCTGACCGGAGCGGTCAGGGTCCAGTTGAGCTTGACCATGCACTCCGAGGCAGCGTACAGCACCCCGAGAAACCCGACGAAGCGGGGTCCGAAGCTGAAGGCCTGCAGGGTGCCTAGGAGATACCCGTGGTCCACCCTGTCGAACGCCTTCTCCTGGTCCAGGGACAGGAGGGCGAACGACAGGCCGTCCCTACACCCAAGCTCTAAGAGATCCCGGACCAGGGACAAATTCTGCAAGATGGTGCGGCCTGGGACGGTGTAGGTCTGGTCGGGGTGGACCACGTCCTGCAGCACGGACCCCAAGCGACGGGAGATGGCTTTGGCAATGATCTTGTAGTCCGTGCTGAGGAGCGAGATGGGACGCCAGTTCTTGAGGTCGCAGGGGTCCCCCTTCTTCGGTAGCAGGCTGAGGACTGCACGCCTGCAGGAGAGGGGGAGCACCCCGCTTTGCAGGGCCTCGGCCCAGACGCCGAGCAGGTCTGGGCCGAGGACGTCCCAAAACACGCGGTAAAACTCCACGGTCAGCTCGTCCATGCCCAGGGATATATTGGTGGGCATGAGACGGAGGGCTTCCAAGAGCTCGGCCAGAGTGAGAGGAAGCTCCAGCCGGTCCCGGTCGCCCGTGCTGACCGACGGGAGTTGGTCCCAGAGCACCCTGCGGGCGTCGGCGTCGGTTGGATCCGGGGAGAAAAGGGCGGCGTAGAAGGCGCGAGCCCTCTCGCGCATCTCCACCGGATCCGTAAGAGGGGTGCCATCCTCCGCCAGGAGGCAGGGGATATGTTTTTGGGTGCCCCTCTTTTTCTCCAGGGCGTAGAAGAAGCGGGAGCCGCGGTCCATCTCCCGCAGGAGTTGGATTCGCGACCTCACCAAGGCCCCCTGTGCCCGGTGGGCGTCGAGGGTCCTGAGCTCGTCCCGCTTCTCCTGGTACGTGCCGCAAAGGGATGGATCTCCGGGGCTGGCAGCTAGACGCCTCTCTAGCTCAAGGACCTCCCGTTCCAGCTGCCCTATCAACGCATCCCGCCGCCGGCTGGCCCCCCGAGTATAGTCGCAGCAGAAGAGCCGCGCGCGCACCTTTCCCAGGTCCCACCACCGCCGTGCTGAGGGAAAGGCGTGCCGCTGCTCGCGCCAGGCCGGCCAGAACTCCCGGAAGGACGCCACGAAGCCCACGTCCTCCAGCAGGCTGTTGTTAAAATGCCAGTAGGCCGACCCCCGCTTCCCCGGCGAGAGGGAAGCCTTCACGGCCACCAGATGGTGGTCCGAGAAGGGGGCCGGCCGTACGCTGGAGGCGTGGGCCTGGGAGAGATGGTGCCGCGAGATGTAAATGCGGTCCAACCGAGAGTGTACAGATTTATGGCCCACCACCCGGACGTAGGTGAAGCCGGCGTCCTCGTCCGGGTGGTGGCTGCGCCAGACGTCCACCAGGGAGAGACGGTTAATGAGCTCCCTGAGGACGTCCGCAGCGGCCTGGCACTTCTCGGTCCCCGTGCGGTCCCACTCCTCGAGGGTGCAGTTGAAATCCCCGCCGAGGACCAGGCACTCGTGAGGATCGATGGTGTCGAGGAAGGCCGCCGCCTGCCGGAAGAAAGGGGTTCTCTCCGGGCCGAGTGTCGGGGCGTAGATGTTGACAAGGTGAAGAGGCAGCCCCTCCACCCGCACCCGGAGATACAGCAGGCGGCCCGGCACGACCTCGACGCTCCCCAGCACCTCGGGCTGCAGGTCTGGGGAGAACAGGGTCGCTACCCCGGCCCGCCGGGCCGAGAGATGACTAAAGTGGACCCCGTCTCCCCACTCCAGCCGCCACTTGGCTTCGGCGGCCGGAGTAGTGTGGGTCTCCTGTAGAAAGGTGACCGAGTACCCCCCCTCTCGGAGGAAGGAGAGCACTCGGCACCTGCGGAGACCCGACCCGCAGCCCCTGACGTTTAGTGTGGCAAAGATGAACGGCGCCATTTGGAGGGCTGGGGAGGATCCTCGCCAGAGGGAGCGCCAGCGGTTCCCGTGGGGCCACGCAGCAAGCCGTGAGCCACGCCAAAGGTGACGAGGGCGTCACGGAAGCCACGGGCCCGTTGGTAGACCGCGGCGTCCCTCTTCCCAGTCCCCTTACCCTCCCTCAGAAGGGCCCTCGCGGACTCCAGGGGCAGAATGAAAATCTCCCCAGCGCTGGAGGGAGAGAGTAACCTTGTTCTTGGAGCTGCGAACGTCCTCCAAGAACTGGCGCATCTCGCCCGCCAGCGCGTGGGGTGCCGAGGTCTCGGGGTCTTGAGAACCCGTCGGCCTCGCGTTCTTATGTGCCCCCCGGCCAGAGAAGAGGTTGGGGGAGGGACTGGGGCCTGAGTTTGGGAGGGATGAGGGCGGCGGAGGGAGAGCAGCCCCGGAGGTGCTGGGAGAGGGCAGTGCAAGAGGGGCCTCCTGAGGGGTTACGTCCTCGGGGGCAGGTATGAGTGGGCAGGGGTAAAAGGGAGGGGGAGGTATGGGGGCAGGGGAGGTAGATATCAGTGGGGGAAGAGGGGGGTCATGGGGGGGAGGAGGAAGGGGAGGGTTAAGGGGGGGGGATTGTGGGTTCTGGAGCGGGGCATTGGCTGGGAAGGGGTATGGCGGGGGTGGCAAGCAGTGAGGCCAAGGTGGGAGCAAAGGCGGAAATATGGGCCAAGGAGGTCTCCAGGAGGGGGGCTTCCTGAGGCAATGGCAGGGTAGAAGTTGAGGTGCCGGCACTCTCAGCGGGAGGCGCCGGCAGGTCGGGGGAGAGGGTATCGGGGTTTTCAGTTGCAGGGACGAAGGGGAGGTGCAAGGGGAGCCCTAATTCCCCTAGGGCGTCTGGGGGCTGGCCGACCTCCGCCGGGGGGTCGTCCCTAGTTGGGGGAGGGGTTGCCCCTTGGGACAGCTCAGGGCAGAAGGAGGTGGCAAGTGAGGGATCGCTGGTGGGAGGGGTGGGGGAAAGTGGGAGGGGTAGGGGAGAGTCCATAGGCGGCCCACAGGCCTCTAATAGCAGGCCTTCCATGTCCAGGGCCACCGGGGTGAGGCCCAGGGCCTCGACCTCCTGCGAGAGGAGGGTGAGGCCGGGAGCCACCTCCTCCGGGTGCTCCGTTACAGCCGCCTGGGTAGCGGCCGGAGGGGTGTCGGAGGAGGGCGTGGGCACAGGGAGAGCCGTCTCGGCCTCTTTTGGCTCCGGCTCCGGGGCCGAGGGGGTGTTAATTTCCTCGGCCGCCGCGGCGGCAACCTCCGTCGCCCCCGGCAGGTGGTTGGTAGCCGGGGGTTCGGCGGGTGGAGCGGGGCTGGCGGACCTCTTGGGTGCCTTGCGTGGCACCTCCACCCCGTCCTCCAGCGGGGTGGGGTGCCGGACGCACGCACCCCCTTTTTTCCTTTTCCCCCCCACCAATACCCAGCCCTCCAAGGAGGCGGGCTGGGCAGTAGAGGAGGAGGTGCCAGGGGATAGGGCCGACAAGGAGGGAGGGAGGGAGGAGGGGGGTGGGGCGGCGAGGGACAGGGGTGACCCGCCCTGCGGTGGGCCCTCTTTTGGTCCTGCCGCCGGCCCTGCCTCCCTCTCCTCCACGGGCCCGGCTTTTGTGCCCACTCGGGCGCCGGCGCCCGCTTCTTCTCTCCCGGCACCATGCTGCCGGGCGCCCTCCGACACCTGAGCGGCGATGGATCCGTCCGGGCCTAAAAGAAGAGGGGCAGTCCCAGGGCCTGTCGCGGTCGAGGCGCCGCCGGTCTCGTGGCTGATGCCCCCCGGGTCGGAGGAGGTCCCGGGCTCCTCTTCTTCGTGCTGGGCCAGGGGGCAATCCCTCCGGACATGCCCCGCCGCCCGGCACCCAAAGCACCGGGCCTCCCCCAGGGTGTAGAAGACCCGGTACTGGGCCCCTTGATAGGGCACCAGTATAGTCCCCTCCTGGGCCACCCCGCCCTGTGCTGCCGCCGGCGGCAGTTGGACTCGGGCCTGCCGGCGGAATGAGAGCACGTGCCGGAGGGCGGGGTCTTTGCAGCCTAGAGGGAGGGGACTCAGGACCGTCAAAGGCCGGCCCAGGGTGGTGAGGAAAGGCACAAGGGCGGCGTTGGGAAGGAAGGGCAGGATGGATGAGAACACCACCCGCACGCCCAGGTCTTCCAGCGGCTCCAGGGGCACGTGCACGCCCCCAACCGCCAGGCCCCTCTCCACCGCCTCTTGGGCGGCGGCCTCCGAAGCCAGGACGAAGACGATCTTCCCGAACATCCAGGAGGCCGCCACCACGGCCGCGGACCCCACCACCCGTGCCAACGCCCGCACGTAGGTTTCCACGTGGGGCGAGGCAGCCACCAGGAGGCAGCGGACCCCGTGCCTCCTGGTGAGTGCGGGGAAGGGGCCGCGACCGTCGGGGATGGTAGTCCTGGCGGAGGCGGAAGGAGCAGGGTGTGGGGCGGCGGCCGCTGCCTGGGCGTACGACCTGGGGGCCGAGATGTCGGGGCCCCCAGGGGTGGTGGAGGGAGCAGGGGGAGGGGGAGAAGGGGAGGCTGCGGCGAGTGCTTGGGCAGCCGGGGGGAGAGTCCCCGCCACGGGCGGTTTAGCCTTCCGCGCGGGGCTCTTGCCCTTCCTTTTCCCCTGGCCCTTCCTGCCCTTTTGGGGGGGGTGGGTTTGGGGTCAGGTTGCTGGAGGACGCTGCGGCGGAGGTGGTGGGAGCCCTGGAGCCTGTGCCCGCGCCCTCAGCCGACATGGCAGCAGAGTCTTGGGTGGCCCTGGATGAGTGGGCCGCCGTTTCGGGGGTGGGAGGGGTGACAGTGGAAGACGAGGGAGGAGGGGGTCACTGGATGACCCTCCGGCGAGTGTGGGGGTCATGGTGGTGGGTTTGTAAGATGGGGGAAGTTTGTTGGGCGTGGGGGCCTTTAAGAGAGAGCGGGGGAGGGGAGGAGAGTGGAGGGGAAGGAAGGGTGGAGGCGTGGCTGCCCCTCCCCCACCGGCCGGGCTGAGGACCCAGTCAGGTGGGGGAAGGGCAGAGCAAGGGCAGTGAGGTCAGGGGAAGGTGAGACCTAAGATGGCCGCTGCTCCCAGCCCAAGATGGTAAAATGGCTCCTTTTCTGCACTGGGATGTGGGGGAGTAAAGTTTATGCGTGTGTGGTGGGGGGTGGTGGGGCTCAGGCGCTTGGGTGAAGTGAAAAATAAAGGGGGGTGGGAGGGGGCGTGGGCACAGCCAACCTGGTGGAAATGGGGGGGGGGTGGGGGTGCCCACGTGCGCCTGAGGGTTGGGGGGGGGGGGGGCCCACAGCAGCTGCTGCTGCAGAGCCCTCAGGAAACCAGGGGGAGAAGGAAGGGGCAGCTGGTTAGAAGGGGGCCTAGGTGGAGGAGGGGCCCCCCGTGGGTGGGGGGGGGCAGTAAGTGGGGGTGGCTGCAGGGGTGGGGCAGGGGCACACCCTAACACCCCACCCCTGGCTATGCAGCCACCCCTCTGGAGTCCCGGTGGAAAGGAAGGGCTCTGCCCAAACTCACCCCTCCCAGGCCACTCCACAGGAAGAGGCCTGTGGAGGGGGCCCAACCGCCGCTTTCAGAAGCCCCTTACTTTTCCTGGGGGGTGAGGATGCAGCAGCTGCTGGATGGGGAGGTGGGCTGCCCAAGTGGGGGGCAGCAGCAGTTCCCCTGTCTTTGGTAGTGTGGGGAATGGGGAGCAGGAGAACGCAGTGCTGCTGAAGGCCGGGAGGAATGTGTCTCCCAGGGGTCATCTGCATGAGAATGCAAAAGGTGTGCATGTGTGATACCTTTTCAGGCAAAGCCTAATGGGTAGCAAGTAAGCCATGAGATCTGGTCTATTGTAAACATGTAGTTGTAAAATCACAATTTAAGCTGACACTTAATGCAGGAGTTGTGAGATCTCACCAATGCTCTGGGTTGTTGTGGGGGACAGGGCAGTCGCCTTAGCCGTGTAAGACGTTAATTACACAGGGCTCCCTGGTTTAAAGCATTGTGAGAGAGAAGGGGAGGGGTATGGGTTGAGCCAGCTTGCTGAGTGCCTTGGCCCTGCCTATGCTTTGGCCATATAGCTATAAGCCTGGCTTGACTAACTCTCCCCATCTGTTGAAAAATAGAGCTGGGTACTAGGGTGTTTGTGAAACCCCACACTAGAGATACCAAGAGCTGAAATCACAGAGGCTATGTCTACACGTGCCCCAAACTTCGAAATGGCCATGCAAATGGCCATTTCGAAGTTTACTAATGAAGCGCTGAAATGCATATTCAGCGCTTCATTAGCATGCGGGCGGCAGCCGCGCTTCGAAATTGATGCGCCTTGCTGCCGCGTGGCGCGTCCAGACGGGGCTCCTTTTCGAAAGGATGCTGCCGACTTCGAAGTCCCCTTATTCCCATGAGCTCATTGGAATAAGGGGACTTCGAAGTAGGCGGCGTCCTTTCGAAAAGGAGCCCCGTCTGGACGCGCCGCGCGGCGGCAAGGCACGTCAATTTCGAAGCGCGGCTGCCGCCCGCATGCTAATGAAGCGCTGAATATGCATTTCAGCGCTTCATTAGTAAACTTCGAAATGGCCATTTGCATGGCCATTTCTAAGTTTGGGGCACGTGTAGACACAGCCAGAGTGGCAGCTGAGACCACACAGAGCAGAAATCACTGGGTTCTGCCTTAGGGCAGTCCCAGGCAGTGGGGTTAGGACTGGTGGACAACAGCAGGACTGGTGGGCAGCTAGTAGGAGCGGCGGTAGATGATGGTGGGCAGCTGGTAGTGGCGGTAGGTGACTGGCGGGCTGCTGGCTGGTAGGAGCGGTGGTGGGTGGCAGCAAGCGGAGGCTACAGACAAGTGGACAGCTAGTATTGCCCTGGTGATGTATCTGTGGGCTTTGAGTTGGGGACTGCACCGCAGAGGGTACACCCTGTAACTGTGTGTGTGGGGTAAAGGGCCAAGAGCCCCAGCAAGAGACTGGGTTCTACTGCATATGGGGATGGTATCTGCGTAAAAGGGGTTTTGTCTCTTCTGTGCTGAGATATGCTGCATCTGTCGCTGTAACCTCGGGGTAGGTTACGGTCATTAAACAAGCCATTTCCATCTCAGACTCTGTGCTTGCGAGGGGGGGGAGAACCGCCTTACAGGCACCCAGCACGGGGGTGAAATTGTCCCAGGCTACTGGGTGGGGACTCGAGCCGGTTGGTTGTATCCTTGATAGGAAAACCCCACAAGAGTTGAACCCGGCCCTTCTGGCAGGCATCTGGCGTTAACAGAAGGGTTACACTAGCAAAATAGTTTATTAGGTGAACTTTTGTGGGACAGACTCACTTCTTCAGACCACAGTCAGACCAGAACAGACTCAATACTTAAGTATTTAATATTTAAATATTGAGTCTGTTCTGGTCTGGCTATGGTCTGAAGAAGTGGGTCTGTCTGTCCCACGAAAGCTCACCTAATAAACTATTTTGCTAGTCTTTAAAGTGCTACTTGACTGCTTTTTGTTTTGATAGTGTATAGACTAGCACGGCTTCCTCTCTGTCTGAACACTGGGGCAGTGGAGACCTAATCACATGATTGTCCATTGGGCGTGTGCCCAGGATCTGGGAATTTCCCTCCCCATGGGAAGTCTATTAAGAGGACCCTGGCAGTGGCCATTTTGTCCCTAGTCCTGAGACCACAGTTCTCAGCCTCCATCTTGACAGCAGTGTGCGAGAACACTTCTGCTACGAGCTAAGCTGCAATGGACTGGGGACCCATCCAGCAAAGGACGTATATCCGGAGACTTTTAACCTAGCAGCCCACTGACATCCTCAGCTGTGGCCTGCACCAAACGAGTTATGATTGATGCATGAAATGGGATCACTTTAGCAATTTTTCCCTCTCACCCTATTCTTTCTTTATTAATAACCTTTAGAGTTTCGATTCTAAAGGACAGGCCCAGGGTGCTGTTTTGGGTAAGACCTAAGTATGTAGTGACCTGGTGATGAGGCTGGTTCCTTTGGGGGCTGGAAGAACCTGTGTGGATTTGGTGAGCTTGGTTTTCAGAGCCTGTCACCTGAGTAAGGAGGGTACCGGTTTGGGTGTTGGAGTTGCTGGGCAGCTGTGTGATTTGCTGCCGTAATCCCCTTGCTGGCTAGGAAGGCAGCAGCAGTGGTACTTTTGGTGGCTGGTTTGGTTTGTCCTAGAGGAGGGAAGGCCAGCCAAAGCAGTAAGTGGCCTGCTTGTAAGCAATTTGCCCAGGTTTGGTTCTCTTAGCAGTGCCTCCTGTACATCACAATGGGCCCGGGGCGTTAGTGGTAGCTGGAGTGAGGTAGGTCAGGTCCCTCTCCCACGGTCAGAACGGCCGGCAGCTGGGCAGCACCTTTGGGACCAGTGTTCCCTGTCAGCTGAGCACTTGGCAGCCACCCAGGAGAGATGCAGGTGCCACCCAGCTGATAAGCTGATAAGCGCCCCAGTGCCCACAGCCAGCGGTGTCCACATCAGCACATACCTTGGTGCGTATAACAAAACTTACTCTGTCCGTGTATGGAAAAAAACTAGAGGGACCCTGTTAGGGACCCAGGGACCAGGTAACTGCACATCAAACTCATTCCGCTCCTCTGCGCAGGAATGGGTTTTGCCTGACCTGTGGGGATTACTTACCCTGCCCCGGGTGGGCTTGGGGTGAATGGGCTAGCTCCCCAGCTGTGAAGTGCTCTCGCTTGCAGTGCACTCTGGGACAGGAGGCAAGCAAGAAACCTTGGAAATCATTGGCTGATGGGCTCTTGTGCCATTCCCCTTCTGCAAGAGGGGGCCAGCGGTACTGACATCCCTCGTGAGTCACTTTGCGGACCGCAGAGGAAAGGGCTGTCTGATTTCTGGAATTCCCTGTGCAACCCTTTCCTCCTGGGACTGCTGCACAGGCAGCTGCTGGGAAAAGGTTCTTTCCAAGCAAACAGATTGGCTTTTTGATTGAACGGAAATTGTTGCAAGAAAATTTCCGTTTTCACCAACAACTGACCAGCTTTGCACCCCGCAAATACTCTCTTTTCATGTTTGCTTGTTTTTCAAAAAATCCACATAAAATTTCAATAAAACCAACCAAACGCAGGTCATTTTCCCAAGTGCGGCCACTGAAGAACCCCACACACCCCGGTGGAAGGTGAGGGGACAGAGGAAATGACCCAGAGTCCAAACACCGCTACTGGGGGCCTGAAGAATTCAGGTGATTTTACCCACTTAAAGGCCTGAAATATAAGGGAGGTTTAGGTTGGACATTAGGAAAAAGTTCCTCACTGTCAGGGTGGTCAAACAGTGGAATAAATTGCCTAGAGAGATTGTGGAATCTCCATCACTGGAGATATTTAAGAACAGGTTAGATAAGTGTCTGTCAGGGATGGTTTAGACAGTACTTGGTCCTGCCATGAGGGCAGGGGGCTGGAATTCAATGACCTCTCAAGGTTCCTTCCAGTCCTACCGTTCTATGAGACTATGATAAGCCCATATATCACTGGCCTGGTGTGAGACCTGAGGTCTAGGTAAAAGTGCTCAAGACTTTGCAAATGTAAAGCAAACTAACTGTGAGCCAAGGCAGGCCCTGCTCCTAGGCTTCAGCAAGAGCAGTGTTAACACTGCAAAAACACATATACCTCCGAGTACTAAGCCCAAGTCGTCAGCACGTTCCGGAGGGATGGTAACAGAACGCCTCTTTAGGAGACATCTTGGTACCACCACACTCCCCACAGATAAGAGGCCATACTGATCCAGGGTCAGGCCAGGGGCTGGGTGACAGCCTGGCTGATAGCGATGGTTTGACTGAACCATCGTGTACAAGGTGTTATGCAGATATCTCTCAGGGTGGCAGCCGGCTATGCCAGGTGTGATGTGGAACTTGTCTGTACCTGGGTATAAGAATGTATCTCAGTGGGCTGCCGGTGGGGAATCCTGCCCCAGACTCAGCTGGTCTTTTGAAGGGGGCACGTATCTAGAGTGGCTCAGCAGATCCTGTGACAACTGTTACTGTGCTTCCTTTGTCAATAACCCCGGCCTGGTGCCTTTGTGCCTAATCTGGTTATGTGGCCTTTGGGTTCTCTTGGCATCTGCTGCACTGGCAGCCTGCGCAGAGCTGGGCAGCACACAGAGGAAACAAACAGCCTAACGGTTATCGTTAAACAGAGACGATACCACTAAGAACACCAGGCCAGTCACTTTTGACACCTGCCAGGGCTCTGGGTCCTCTTCCTGAGACCCCGGGTGCCCCGGGCTGTCCGTGTCCCTGTCCATGCAGTGGGGGGGCCAGTGATGACCTTTCTTAGCAGGCACTGGCAGAGTTGGCTCAGTGCTTTGCATAGGTAAAGGGCTGTCTGTGTGCAGAGTACAGTGATTCATAACACCCTGCCTGCCAATGCAAAGCACTTAGGGGGTTGCACGAGGGTCAGACAGTCATGCGGATACACCGAATCCCACAGTAGCATCAAATGGGGGAAAGTCAGCCCGGAACAGAAACCGCCTGCTTCAGGGTACTGGCTGCCTGAGGTTAGGAGGAAACTTCTCCTGTGGGCAGGTTAGTGCAGAACTGTCCACCCCCTAGGGAGCACTCAAGGCTGGTGCTTAGGGATGTGGACGAGCGGGACGCCTGGTGTGACCCAGCTGGCACTGCGGTTATGTGTGGCAGTACATCTCCTGTTACGCACACCTTTCTTTCCTCTGCAAACACAGCCCCCAGCCCCCCACCATCACAGCCCTTCAGCCCCCACTGCCCGTTTGTGTGGCCAGTCACGCCTCCTTCCTGGGCCACTCTCCACCCATCTGGGGAGCCACCCATTCGCTCACCACACTCCCAGGCTGGCACCACTGGGGAGGGGGCGCTGCGGCTGCCCTGAGAGAAGCCTGGTCACATGGCCATCAGGAAGTGCACAGTGTGGCGGGCCCAAGCTGATACTGCCAGGTGGCCAGGCCAAGAGCCAGGAGACAACAGGTCCTGTTCCGCCTGGGGCGGGGGTGGCGGGGGGACGCCTTTCTCCGTGAAACCATGGGCCAGAATAAAACAGGGAGCCCAGCCCCCGCAGAGCTGCACAGGGCGGGAGGGTGCAGGTGTCTCTCGTGCACTCCTCTGGTTGCATGGTTTGGAGTCTGTGGATCATGGGCCAGGGCTGCATTGGCTTAACACCCCCCCATGCACCCAGGCATGGGAGCATTGCTGGGCACTTGCTCGTGTCAGAGACAGACTCCTCCTGTCAGGACTCGCGCCCTGTACCCCTGCACGTTTCCTTGCAGGGTGCTGGCCTGGGACCCTGGCTGCTGAGCCTAATTTTCTTGCAGGGGCCCTGCCGATCTCCTCCAAACCCACAAGCCAACTCAGCCTCCACCCGCTGGGTTTGAAACCCCTAAACTCTTGTAACAACAGTGTGCTCTGTCTCCTGCCACCAGGAACAGCCTGACCCCTCACAGTGCGCCTGGGCTTCCCTTCTGGTCACAGCCTTGCTGGGCTCCTGCTACCTCTCTCCTCAGGACAATTGTTCCCGTTCCATCCACGCCCCACACGTCAAAGGAGCTGCTCAGGTAGCGTTCCTAGCTGGAAGTCCCAGGGCCCCAGCGTTTGCTTTGGGGCTCCTGCCACAAACAGCCCCTCAGACAGTTTGCTGTAACTCGTATCCTACCCTGAGGACTCCGGTCAACTGACTGCAAGTGAATGTAGCCCCTTTTACTCCCCGTCTGTCAGCGTCCAGGGCGCCTCCGCCCAGGGCAGAGACGGCCAGGCCTGCGGAGGAAGGCTGGTGACTGGTGCACTAGGCTAGGACTCAGGAGACCCAGTTTCAGTCACCTGCTCTCCTCCCCAGTCCTTGTGTCACACTTCCCCCATACAGGGGTGCATCAGCACTTCCCTGCCTCACAGGGCTGGGGGTGGAGCTCCTGAGGGGCTGCAGGCCAGAGGAATACTTCCCTTACATGGCAGATGTGCCATCAAAGTGAGGCAGGAGAGCTGCCTGTCTGCTCACACTAGGGACCTCCACAGCTAAACGCATGAGCCAAAGATAGCAAAAGCGCCTGGCCTCTGGGCAGGGACAGGGAGGACCTGTGAGATGTGCTCCCTGGGGCGTTACATGTGTAAGCCAGCCCTGGCCCTTCCTTTGCAGCAGAACCACAGAAAGATTCGTGCCTGTGCTCTAGGCTTAGCTGAGAGCCAGTGGCTCAACTTCACTAGGGCTAGAGCCACACTGCAGCAGATCAACCCAGTCGGGGGTGATCTTCTGGGGTTTCATATTGTGCATGAGCGAAATGACGGTCCCAGGGCCAACGCCGACCTCTGTACTCCTGGTGAGAGGTGAGTAACAAGGCAGGTTGATGGGAGGAACACTCCCGTTGACCTGCTGCCGTGTGGACACACATGGAAGTTGACTGCAGATAAATCGATTTTAGCTTTGCAATTGGCATAGCTAAATTGGGTATCGGCAGTTGACTTCTGTGTCTAGTGTAGACATAGCCAACTTCAGCCAGCCCTGGTGTGATCCTGGGCTGATGGTTAGGGTCTGCCGGCATCACAGAGACACGACTGAAGACCCACTGTTTGGAGATGAGAGTGGGCCTTGTACGATGCTGGGCCTGTGTCCGGGGTGACTTTCATGCTGACTGAGTAACACTGGTCCGTACATTGCAGATCTGGGGGCGGGGGGCGGGGAACTTCACATCTCACCATTTTGTGATAAGGGAAGGGTCACACAACAACCTCCCTCCCCCCATCTTTCAGCCAGCTCCAGTCTTGTTTGCCTGAGGTTGCAGCAAATGTTCCTTTATTATTTTTACTTTCTTGCCTCTGCACTTCCTTTGGGAACGAACACGCCTCAAGAAGTTTTAGATTTTCCTTGGGTTGGCTGGTGGGTTTGTTAGTTTGGGGGTGTTATTTCCAGCCCTCAGGGTAAGCAGGAAAGACCCAAGTTGGGATATGGGAGCCTACTGTGAAAATTAGCGTGATGGTGACACAAGAAATTTAAAGGCAACACTTTTGCAATGGCTGAAAAGAACTCTGCTTTTATACGCTGTGTCATTACTCTGTGGAACTCATTGCTACAGGCTATTTCGGAAAGGTTAGATACATCCGGGAATGCCATCATGTGCAGTTAGCCTAGCTAAGGGTCAACATCAGTGAGACACCTCGACCCTCCTGCTACATGACTCCATCTGGGAACTAGCTGCTAATAGCGACAATGAAATTTCCCAGCAAGCATCGTATTGTGAAACTGACTTTATGGGAGTTAACAACCATCCTCTGAAGCATCTGGCCCTGGACACCGTCAGGGCCCAGCAGTGCCACTTCTCAGACCTTCTCAGGCCATCCATCCATTCCTGTGAAGTCCACAGCCCCGTGTCTGCAGGCTCAAGCGGCTGCTGTACGCACACGGCTCTACATTTCCAAACAAGATTAGGGATGTGGAGTGAGTGACTCAGTTTCTCGCTTTCTGGTATTTCAGGCAGGACACCAAGACATTGCTGGGAATTTAGAGCCTGAAATTTTGGAGAGTTACTGAAGCCCAACCTGGCTTTAGAACCCTTTGCCATGGAGGGGACTTCTGCACTGCAGCTGTGAGTTGTAATTCCCAGCTCAGGCAGACGTACCCCCAGGCCTGACCATGCTGGGATGCCCAGCTCCCGACCTGCCACTGGGATGAGATTGTTACCGCCCATGTCAACGCAGGCACAGTGCTGCTTTTAGAGCTGGGAATCCTGCCTCCACCTGCAGTGCTCATAATGAATGCATGCGCAGTCCCGGGATGTCCTACAGGCACCCCAAGGCCTCCTTTTGTGATGCAGCCTCAGTTAAGTGCTGGTTAATGTGCACTTAACAATAAGCGTTACTTGAAAGGATACTCAGTGCCATGGAGTAGGCACACACAATGAAATCTAATTTATTTCACTAAACTAGCACCTCCCTAGGCATTCCAGCTCATTTTGCAGGGAGACAGTTGTGAGCTGCTGCAGCAGGAAGGAAGGAAGGAAGGAAGGATTCAAGAAGAGATTTCAAGAGGGGAAGCCAGTGAGTGGTCTTGAGCAAGGGGGGTTGAGAAAGACCTACCCTTCAGCTGGGTGAGTGGGTGCAAGGACGGGGAGAGTAGGGAGCCCCAGGTGAAGGGAAGCCTCAGACTCCATGGCGGACATCCTCCTTTGCAGGAGGCTCAGGGCCGGGGGTTTAGTGTCAAGAAGGGTAACGGTCACCAAGGGCTGATCCCTCTGCAGGGCACTTCCAGCAGGTTTATGCTGCAAACTGGAATGGATGACAAAAGCGTGGTTTGGCTGGTGTCTGCAACCTCTGTGCTGGGGGCTCTGCGCGGGATACATTGGCGAAGCTACTTCTGTAGATCTGAGCTAGTGGCTTGCTTGCTTGGTGTGTGGGGACATTCACCACATGCAAAGAGCTGGGTGGCAGTTTGCCTGCTGGGTGCAGGCTGTAGGCTGGGACTGGGGGTTGGGGGCAGGAGGGGCAAGGCAGAGGGCAGGCCCTGGGGAGGAGGCCGGGGGCGCTCAGGCTAGCGCTGTGAATGGAGCTGTGGGGCCTGCATTTGGCAGGGGGGTGAGAGGCCAGGCTGTGGGAGGGAACATGGAGGCAGTAGGGGGTCTGGGGTGCAGGAGGGGGTGCGAGCTGCAGGATCTCGGAGGCAGTTTGTTGGGGCCGTAACTTTGCTGGTGCTGGGAATATTCCTGGCGTCCAGGCAGCACAGACCCATAGAACTCGCTGGCCATGCCTGAGCATACTCAAACCCAGCTCAGCAAAAGGCATCTGTGTGCAGGTTTGGGGGAATATGTCTCCCAACTCCTGCTCTGCATCACCCGCTGGCACTGGGGGAGGTCTGCACAGCCCTGGCAACCAGCTCCCAGACTGGGAACCGACTCAGGCTGGGGCTTGGGCTAGTGCTGCGAACGGAGCTGTGCGGCCCCCGCCCTTGGAAGTTACGGCTGTAACAGGCCTGGGGTTCCAAAGCCAGGAGTGGGGGCTGCCTCACCGCTCCAGCCCCAGCCTGATCCGCACCTTCAAGCGCTGCCTGGCCGGCTCCCTTAGAGTGTAGCACACCATTGACTGCCAGCCTGGGAGGGGGAGCTTGCTGCTGAGACGTGCAGATGGATCCTGCCTGTAGGGAATGTAACAGAAGGAATGCAGTGCTGCTGAAGGCTGGGAGAAATAAGTCTCCCAGAGGTCATCTGCATGAGAATGCAAAAGGTGTGCATGTGTGATACCTTTTCAGGCAAAGCCTAATGGGTAGCAAGTAAGCCATGAGATCTGGTCTATTGTAAACATGTAGTTGTAAAATCACAATTTAAGCTGACACTTAATGCAGGAGTTGTGAGATCTCACCAATGCTCTGGGTTGTTGTGGGGGACAGGGCAGTCGCCTTAGCCGTGTAAGACGTTGATTACACAGGGCTCCCTGGTTTAAAGCATTGTGAGAGAGAAGGGGAGGGGTACTGGTTGAGCCAGCTTGCTGAGTGCCTTGGCCCTGCCTATGCTTTGGCCATATAGCTATAAGCCTGGCTTGACTAACCCTCCCCACCTGTTGAAAAATAGAGCTGGATACTAGGGTGTTTGTGAAACCCCACACTAGAAATACCAAGAGCTGAAATTACAGAGTGGCAGCTGAGGCCACACAGAGCTGAAATCACTGGGTTCTGCCTTAGGGCAGTCCCAAGCAGTGGGGTTAGGACCGGTGGACAACAGCAGGACCAGTGGGTGGCTGGTAGGAGCAGTGGCAGACGACGGCGGGTGGCCAGTAGGAGCGGCGGCAAGGGGAGGCTACAGACAAGTGGACAGCTAGTATTGCCCTGGTGATGTATCTGTGGGCTTTGAGTTTGGGACTGCACCGCAGAGGGTACACCCTGTAACTGTGTGTGTGTGAAAAAGGGCCAAGAGCCCCAGCAAGAGACTGGGTTCTACTGCATATGCGGATGGTATCTGGGTAAAAGGGGTTTTGTCTCTTCTGTGCTGAGATATGCTGCATCTGTCGCTGTAACCTTGGGGTAGGTTACGGTCATTAAACAAGCCATTTCTATCTCAGACTCTGTGCTTGCGAGTGGGGGGGAGAACCGCCTTACAGGCACCCAGCACGGGGGTGAAATTGTCCCAGGCCACTGGGTGGGGGCTTGAGCTGGTTGGTTGTATCCTTGATAGGAAAACCCCATAAGAGTTGAACCCGGCCCATCCACCACCGCTCCTACTGGCCGCCCAGCGGTTGCCACTGCTCCTACCAGCCACCCGCTGGTCCTGCTATTGTCCACCGCTCCTAACCCCACTGCTTGGGACTGCCCTAAGGCAGAACCCAGTGATTTCAGCTCTGTGTGGCCTCAGCTGCTACTCTGTGATTTCAGCTCTTGGTATCTCTAGTGTGGGGTTTCCCAAACACCCTAGTATCCAGCTCTATTTTTCAACAGGTGGGGAGAGTTAGTTAAGCCAGGCTTATAGCTATATGGCCAAAGCATAGGCAGGGCCAAGGCACTCAGCAAGCTGGCTCAACCCATACCCCTCCCCTTCTCTCTCACAATGCTTTAAACCAGGGAGCCCTGTGTAATCAATGTCTTACACGGCTAAGGCGACTGCCCTGTCCCCCACAACAACCCAGAGCATTGGTGAAATCTCACAACTTCCGCATTAAGTGTCAGCTTAAATTGTGATTTTACAACTACATGTTTACAATAGACCAAATCTCATGGCTTACTTGCTACCCATTAGGCTTTGCCTAAAAAGGTATCACACATGCACACCTTTTGCATTCTCATGCAGATGACCTCTGGGAGACTTATTTCTCCCAGCCTTCAGCAGCACTGCATTCCTTCTGTTACATTCCCTACATACCACTCTCCCAGGTGCCCCGGGGCTCTCCCAGGGCTTTTTGCTGGTGGATTTTGGCCTAAATCCTGCCATTGTGCCTCCCCACTCCATTTCCAGTGGAGCACTGGCTCCAGAGCTGCAGGGGTGGGTCTGCCCCACGAAAGCTCCTCACCTAATACATCATCGTGTTAAAGTGCTACAGGACTGTTTGTTTGTCTTAGACATGCAAGTTTCTATGTGAGTCTATAAAAATGGTACCTTATAGGCTAACTGATATTTCGGAGCATAAGCTTTCATGGGCAAAGACCTGCTTCATCAGATGCACGAGTGGGGGGTTTCAGAGGAGGATTTAAAAAGGGGGGGGGCTCTCAGTAAAGTGGGGGGCCAGAGGTGACAAGGTCTATTCAGTCAGGGTGAAAATGGCCCATTATTGGCAGTTAATGTGGAGTTGTGGAGAGGAGAAAACAAGTCAGTTCACGGGGGTGTGGCCTATTGTCAGATGCTGATGTGGAGCAGAGAAATTCCCCTTTACTGAGACCCCTAGTGACAGAGACCGAAAACTACAAGATCTTTACCAAATATTCTTAAACCTGAATTACCCACCAGGAGAAATAAAAAAACAAATGGTCAAGGCCAGACGAATACCCAGAGACCAGCTACTCCAAGATCGGCCCAAAAAAGCCAAGAACAGAACACCACTGGTCATCACCTACAGCTCCCAGCTCAAACCAGACCTACAACCTATCCTTAATCAGGATGCCACACTCCAGAAGGCCTTACGTGACAGGCCTGTTCTCTCCTACAGACAACCTCCCAACCTTATGAGGATTCTCACCAACAGCCACAGTCTATACCACAGGAACACCAGTCCTGGAACTTTTACTTGCAACAAAGCCCACTGCCAGCTTTGTCCACATATCTATTCTGGTGATACCATCACTGGACCTAACCAGGTTATTCACAGAATCATGGGCACATTATCATGTTCCTCAACTAACATCTTATATGCCATCATGTGCCAACAATGCCCAGATGCTTTGTATATTGGACAGACTTCTAACTCCCTTAGACAAAGTAACAGAGAGGGAGCTGTGCTAGTCTATACACTATCAAAACAAAAAGCAGTCAAGTAGCACTTTAAAGACTAGCAAAATAATTTATTGGGTGAGCTTTCGTGGGACAGACCCACTTCTTTAGACCATCTGAAGAAGTGGGTCTGTCCCACGAAAGCTCACCTAATAAATTATTTTGCTAGTCTTTAAAGTGCTACTTGACAGCTTTCTCTTAGACAAAGAGTTAATGGGCACAAAACAGACATCAAAACACTCCTGATCCACAAACCAGTCAGCCAATATTTTAATGGTGTGGACCATTCTGTTAATGACTTAAAAGTCTGTGTCTTACTGAAGAAGAATTTTCACAACAATCTTGAAAGAGAGGCTGCTGAACTCTCTTTTATATTCAAATTCGACACATTAACACGTGGTTTGAACCGGGATGGGAATTTTCTGGGTCATTATAGGGACTCTTTTGCATACTTGGCTTAATCTAATTCTTGACTCCCCCCCTCCCCCACCCCTCTGCTCTCTGATTTGCTCACCTTGATGCTTTTTTTTCTGATTTGTCCACCCTTATTACTCTTTTTGGTTCTTTGTGCCTTAAATATTGAGTCTGTTCTGGTCTGGCTATGTTCTGAAGAAGTGGGTCTGTCCCACGAAAGCGCATCACCTAATAAATTATTTTGCTAGTCTTTAAAGTGCTACTTTACTGCTTTTTTGTTTTCCAACATCTCTGTTAGTCTATAAAGTCCACAGGGCTTCTTCTTGCTCTTGAAGGCCCAGCCTAACACAGCCACCTCTCTGGTATATGAGTCTATGAGTTTGGCAGTGTCACACTGCAATCATCCACCCTTAGGAGATGTCACTCTGTGTTCTTCAGGGTTAGCCTTTGATGGTGATTTCCAGGCTGCACATCCATGTGTCTCACTCCTGGGGCGGTCTCTGCCTGTCTCCAGGGTTCCTCAGTGCTGCTAATTCAATTCAGCCTTAAGACACAAGGCATAGTCCCTGTTACCTTCAAAGTTTCCACTTCTTCTTATCACCTGGGCATGCGGCTTTCACTCACACACATCCCCCGCTCACACCAAACAACTGTTTAGCGTTTCAGACAAGATCAATAATTCCTAGAAGACACAACTTTGTGATGCAGACAAGGGACACAACTTAATTTGTAATGCTAACAGGGAGCAAGGCCTTACAGTAAACAGTATCTAATCATGAAAGCCACAGAGAGAAAAAGAAGCTACAGAGCTTATAAGCAAGTCATTATACATGAAATTCTACATCATACTTACCCTTACAGCTATTATGAACTAAAATATGCCCTCCCTGCCCACCACTCCTTTACCCCCTTGTGCTGGGAGGGCTTGTTCCCCTGCCTCATCTCATAGCTGGTGCCACCTGAATAGGAGGAGTGAAATGTATTGTTGCCAATCTCCCAAAAGTATCTCAAGGGCCCTGCAGAGCTGTGGGACCTGGGGACTGGGCACTGTAAGAATGTCGAATGATTAGCCAGCCGCTGTCCCCAGAACTAGCAGATTTAGTGTAACACAGGGATGACTGTCACGTCTAACGCCTGTCATGTCACCAGAAAATACGCTTTGGAAAAGTTTCAGACCTTCACGTGCTGGGCTGCTTTTCTCGGTTTTGCAACATCTTGCCCTGTTGGAGTTAAATACAGTTTAATAAGTACAGCAGTTTTGCTTTACCAGGCATCCAAAATACCCCCTGCTGATCTGCGGCTAGGGAATATGAAACAATCTGAGCTGCATAGTATGCACCTACCCTTTGACCTCTAGTTTCACATCCACCCTGACAAGCAGGACCTGTAACATCCAATGAAGGTGCTCTGTCTAGGGAGACTGGGAGGTTAATTATTGCTATCGCTTTTATTACTTCCAGCCTGCTGTAATAAAGGAGCGCGTTCAATAGATGGAACTGCATCACTTGGTGCTGCAGCCGCTGTTTGGGCTCTAATTTGGTTTGGCTGAACATGTCCCTGTCACATACCGTATGAAAACAGCTGTAAGCAGAAGCATTGGAGCACGTCCCTCAGGATGAATGTTGCGCTCTGGGGCGATGGCAGGCAATGGATTGCATGCCGTGGCCTCTGGTCTGCATGGCTGTAGCAGAAGACAGGCAGCTGCAGATAGAAGCTCATGGAGCTAAGCGAAAGCAGCCAGCCTGTGACACAGGTACAATGCGCTGCACCTCTTGTGTTGCTATGTTGCATTCCGACTGCTGAGACATTGCAAGCTACATATCTGCCAGGGAAAGGGCCCTTTGGCGAGCGGTGTCATTTTGACTTGGCGTCTGTTCAGCCATTAAATTATGACATGTGACTGCCTTCAGCTGTATCATTCCTACTCCCTCTGGGCCACCTCAGCATGCAGTTAATCCTAGCAAAAGCCGACGTGATGGGTCAGACCCCTGGGATATCACCTGGTGAGCTGAGATATCCTTGAGCCTGCCTGTTCTGCCAGCCCAGGCACCCTTTGACTAGGCTCCTCTTAAGTTCCTTCCAGATCACACACAGGCAGAACCATGCCCACCTGCAGAAAGTTACGCAGATGGAGATCAGCTCTGGAAGGACTCAGCTTCGAGGACTTGCCTCAGCTCCCAGATGTCCGCCTGCCCTTTGAGTACAACCCCAAGGATATATGAAATTCTCCTTAACCCTCAGTGTGGAGGAAGGAAAGCACAGCTCCCGCCCCCCGTGAGAAAGTATGTAAACAGGGTCATGTTACAAACAAGGAAAGACAAGTCTATGAATGACGCAAGGTGTTATTTCCAGTAGTCCAGGAGCTGGCAAACAGAACAAAGGAGATGACTAAGAAAACGATACAAAGGAAAGGATTCAAACAGCTAAATTCACTACAGAAAGTGGTTACAGGTAATAATAATTCCTCACTCCAGACATTGGTAGAATCCAACACAGGACAGAGGTGTATTTCCAGGTGGAGTCTAGCAGACACCCCCTGCTTCCCCCTGCCAATCCTTTTGTCCCCAGGGCTACGGTTACCCTAGCAAGCGTTGCTAGCAAAACCTCGGTTTTGTCAAAAAACTCGTGGAGCGTGCACACACAAAATGCATCTTTTTGACAATATACGGACAAAACACAGCAGTTTTTCTGGCACCATTCTGCCGTCGACGGATTCTGTTGACAAAACAGCTGTGTGGCTGCCATGGGGTGGGTGGCTGGGTGGGGCCATCTCTCGACAAACAGGGCATCCACAACAATGGGCAGCCCTGTCTGTTGTGCTTCCGGGTGCCTGTTTTGTCGTGAGAGCAACCCTGGGCAATCCGGCTGCTCTGTTGTCAGAGTGGATCATTCTCCCAATTGGCTTTTGTGTGGCCCAACTCTGTCTACAGGAGTTTTGTCAGGTAAACTCTCCTGAGAGTGACTTCTGCTGACAGAGCACTGTAGTGTGACTGTAGTCCAGGTGTTCTCATTTATCTCCTTGGGTGAGGAGCAAACTGAAGGACACGACTGCTTTGTTCTCCCTCCCCCTTCCCTCCTCCGTAGAATTTCCATACGATGGGAATACTTTGCTTAATTCTCCCCCCATGCCAGGAGAAATGCAGCAGTTCAAGGTGATGATTAGTATTAGGTGATCAGGTCACCCGTGTTTGTAGAGTTCCAGCATCCATGATGGCAGCCTGGAGTGTCAATCCACAGGAAGGTCAAACTTTGGCACAGTACATTGTCCACCTGTCTGACCTGTCCACTGTAGTAGTGAAGTGTCTGCAGTGGGCATCAAGGGTGCATGATCGATACTTTTAACTTCAGATGCAGAACTGATACCTGCATACAAGCTGGATCATCACAGTCGGTAAATCATAAGCTTCCCAGTGATACCTCGCCTGAATGATCGTGCACAAAGCACATCGCAGTTATGCCATTTTCATACCAGAAGCATATTTTCATAAAGAATATGGAAGGAAATGTCACGGTTCCCCTCTGCTCCAACGCCAGCAGCGAGGTCCTTCTGCTGCCCAAAGGTGTCCCAGAATCTTCTGCAAAAGTGTTTCAGAGAAGTTTGGGAAAGGGGTTCTGGGGCACGTCTGTAAACATGTGCCCAACACATACCCAGCTGAGCACACAGAGCATGTAAGATTAGTGTTCCTAGAGGCAGGGCCCGTTTGTGTGTGACTGAACAGGCCAGGCCAGTGGTCTGATTGGACACACTTCCGGGTTACCTGGGAGGAGCTCACTGCATAAGCGTAACTCTAAGATCTCACTACACAGGGAATTTTACACCTGCGGCTGCCCCCTTGTGTATGCGCCTGGCTTTCTGTATGCCTAGTGCTGTCTTTGGTGGTCTCAGCTCTTCCCCAGTAGAGGACAGCCAGCTGGGCAGCGTTTTCTCAGCCGATCCTTTCAATGAAAATGAAAATGGCCACTGGGTGTTCGGGGCTGGGCTGTGTGGGCTCCTGAGGCTCCAGAGGAACCTGGGGTGGATAAGAAAGGAACTGAGCAACTGTGCAGGGAGATCCCACAATTCAGGCCCGTTCTCAGATTAACCCAGAAATCAGGCAGCAGCGCCCCCACTGCCACCTTCTCAGTTGTGCTTCCATTTGCAGGGTTTGGCTCTGCATCAGATAGCTCCTTGCCCCGGCTCTCCTGTCAGTCGCATGTCTTTGTCCCTCCCCGGAGACAGGGATTAAAGTGCAAAACCTCTTTTTTAAAGGGTTCTTCTGCAATAACCCTTCTTTACTGCAAAGCATGTAACTGTCCAGCTTCCTCAATGCTTATTACCTCAGCCCAGAGACTGTGCTCCAAGTCTGACTTTGAATTAAGGATCTCAAATGTGCATTCAATTTCAGTTTAAAAGGGGTAGTTAACACGTTACATAAAGAGCTATTATTAAATACCTTCGCTGAGGATTAACAGCTGCTGAGTGTAATGCATACATGTCTAAGCAGTATCTTATCTACTGAATCTCCCTGTTATATAGGGGCTGAACGTGTGTCTGTTGGAAGAGAGCTAAGAAATCACAGCGAATAATTTAGCAGTTGAGCAAAGCATCTCTCTGTCTGTGAAGCTGCTGGGTGCTCTCAAATGCATTTGCATTATTCTCTTACAGAAGCCCATCCCCACACACAGTGGTGTAGTTGGCTGGAAGTGCAGCCCATGGGAACAGCCCAAGAGCTGAAGGCATCTATTCGTGGGCCTGGTGACCCTCGTGATCCCACTATTCAGGAAGATTGTGGAAACGTCCTTCCCCTTTTGAATCTGTGTCTGTCTCTGACCACTTCCTGCAGAGACTAACACCCTGACCTTGTGCTGCCAGAACACTGCTGCAACACTTTTCCAGCCCAGTCTGACGCCTGCCTGGAGCCCTGTGAATGGGTCAAGGACTGGGATGTGGGCGGCTTGACCTTGTGGTTAGAGCCAGAGACCAATTTAGTTATCAGAGTCAAGCACAGGACCTGGGAGTCAGTGGGGGTTGGTGCCAGAAGCAGAACTGGGTCAGGGAGCAGGTCTGGAGCAGCACAGAAACAAGGCAGGAGCAGGTCTGGAGGAGGCAGGCAGGGAAGAAATCACAACTTTGACACTGACTTGCTAGTGACGCCACTGCTGCTGCACTTAACCTAACCCTAACCTCCTGGTTCCTTGGAGTGCATTGCTCGAGCCACGGTTCTAGCCTGGAGCTGAGCTTGACTCTCTGGTCCCAGCTTCAGCCCTGGGAATTCTGTCCCATTTGGCCTGTCAGAACACCAAACCCTCTTTCCTTCCTTGCAGCTGCCCTTTCTCCCCTTGTCATCCCGGAATGTCTGGCAAAGGAGTGTGCTGGAGGGCATCAGCTCATTTGAAAAGTAACAGAGAAGTGACCTTGTTAGTCAGTATGCCAACAAAACAAAGCTGCAGAAATGTAGCACTTTAAAGACTAACAAAATGATTTTTTCGGTGATGACCTTTCTTGGGACAGACCCACTTCATCAGATCAATTTCATTTCCAGCACAGAGTGACATTTATAAATCCAGAGTACCAAAACAAAACAAAAAGCAAAACAAAAACAAAACAAAATTGTCCGTTTTTATTGCAACTTTTCTTTGGACCTTTGAAATTGATCTGAGGAAGTGGGTCTGTCCCATGAAAGCTCATCACCAAATAAATCATTTTGTTAGTCTTTAAAGTGCTACATTTCTGCTGCTTTGTTTGTTAGCTAATTTGAAAGGCATTTTACAGGACATTTGCAGAAAGCAAAACTGTGAATTAGCATCACTGGCCTATGCATAGAAAACCTGATTCTCCTGGCTTGTCTCCATGGAGAATCTCGCTGTTGTGATATAATCCATTGAGGTACATTATACCAACAGAACCCACTCTTACACTAGAATAATGGGAAATTGTATGATTTAAGTACAGCAGTTTAACTGTGTGGGTATAATTACAACAGTAACAGTCCCTGTAGCAGGTGCTTAGAGTTACACTCCTCCGACTGGGGAAGAGATACATGCCAGGTTACCTGACAGCGCACCCAATCGAAAGAGCATGAATTTCAGGCCTGTAATAGTGCTGAGCTACAGGCCACAAATTATCCCTACAAATTATGCACAGAAATTACTCAGCAAACCTATGTGTACAAACCCGTGGAACCTGCAGCACGTTAGTGGACAATGTGCAAAGAGATAAAGCAGCGCTGTGACTGAATAAATAAACTGCTGCGAATATTTGCCCCGTGTGGCCCAGACTCCTTTGTCACAGGGCCCACAGCAAACCAGTGTTGATTTGTAAGTCTGCTGGAAAAGAAACAAGCAGTCCACTGGCACCTGTCTACAGGCTGTTTTGGAGTCTGGAAGAGCTTCTTCCAGACTCCAAATCATGTGACCTTATGCTAAGGAGGTGTGGGGAATTTACATCCATGCCTCATTAGCATATTTTGGGCCGTTTATTAGCATGCCACTTTTGGAGAAAGTGGCATGTGTAGAAATGGCCCTAGTGACAGAGAAGTGGCCGTGTTAGTCTGTATTCTACCAAAATAAAGCAGTCCAGTAGCACTTTAAAGGCTAAAAAATAGTGTATTAGGTGATGAGCTTTTGTGGGACAGATCCACTTCTTCAGATCACAGCCTTACCAGAACAGACTCAATTTATAGAGGTCCAAAAATTATTATCCCACTCCTGTTCTTGCATGGCAAGAAGCCAGGTTTGTTTTCTAAGCTACCCAACACGGCCGGGCTGCCAGACGCATACTGCGTTGATTAAGCTGAGAAATCAGTTCTCTTTTTTGTTTTGTGAAACCTCTGATCACTGCTCCTCCTCATTGCTGCTCTGTAATTTCTCCCTCTCCCGCTATCCCCAGCTGGCTTTGGCAGTTTCTAAGCTCGCCAACGGGTGGGTGGCTTGGGAGGATGTCAGACAGTTGCTAAAAGCATCCACAGAGGTGCCATCACAGCTCGGTGGGAACATAATGCGCCTACCAGGTTGATGTAGTTCCTTCCAACTGGAGCAGGGGAAATATACCCACTTCTCCCTCCTCAGCCCCCAGAATTTAAGACCTAAAAGGGTTTGTAGATGGAAATAGCTAGCTCAGGTGTATCCTTGGTGCTCAGAAGACCCAGTGCTAACGAGGGCTTGGCACGTCAGTGACAGTTTTGTCTGATGTATGTAGATGTATATTTGAATTGTGAGACCACATGGGAGGTTCTCTATGCCGGTGCAGCACCTTTGGATCCCCCACTTTCACAGGCCTTGGGGGGCAGACCAGTCCTTGCCCACAGACAACCTGCCAACCTGAAGCAAATCCTAACCAGCAACTGTACACCGGACCACAGTCACTCTAACTCAGGGACCCATCCATGCAACAAACCTCGTTGCCAGCTCTGCCCACATATCTACACCAGCAACACCATTACAGGACCTAACCAGATCAGCCACACCATTGTGGGTTCATTCAGCTGCACATCTAGCAATATAATTTATGCCATCATGTGCCAGCAATGCCCCTCTGCTATATACATCGGACAAACTGGACAGTCTCTACGTAAAAGAATAAACACACACAAATCAGACATCAGAAATGGCAATATACAAAAACCCGTAGGAGAGCACTTCAATCTCCCAGGCCACACAGTAGCAGACTTAAAAGTAGCTATCCTGCAGCAAAGAAATTCCAGGACCAGACTCCAAAGAGAAATTTCTGAGCTACAATTCATCTGCAAATTCGATGCCCTCAGCTCTGACTTAAACAAAGACTGCGAATGGCTGGCTAAATACAGAAGCAGCTTCCCTTCCCTTGGTGTCCACACCTCCAGATCAACTGCTGGTAGTAAGTCCCACCCTTGCTGACTGAGCTAACCTTGTTATCCCCACCCTTGCTCTGGCTTATTTATACCTGGCCCTGCAGATTTCCAAGACCAGCATCTGATGAAGTGAGTCTGTGCTCACGAAAGCTCATGCTCAAAACTTTTCTGTTAGTCTATAAGGTGCCACAGGACCCTTCGTTGCTGTTACAGATCCAGACTAACATGGCTACCCCTCTGATACTGAGACACATTGGCTCCTTTCTGCTGGCAACATGGAAGGCTGTTGATATGGGGAAGGGAAATGCTGGGGGGCTTGGGAAGGGAGCGAGGCAGCAGGAGGAGAGGGGAGCTGCCACCGCCAGAGTCATGAGGGGAAGGGAAGGAGCTTTGGCAGAAACGCGTTTTCCTGAGCAGCAGGGAGGAGCAAGCTGGTCTGACAAGGCAGTGTCCGTACCACCGAGGGGAAGTGTGCCTCACATGTATCCCATGGTGCTGGAGGGACTGGCTGGCTCGGCACATGAGCGTAGTCTAGCCCCCTTCAAGTCCTGGGCACTCCCTCAAGCTGCACCCCGACACAACCTAGGCACTCTGGCCCTGTGCAGGTGAGAAAGCGCAGGCTGAGTACCAGGCCATGTCAGGGGAGAGCAGCTTCGAGAAGCAGCCAGGAAGCCCACCTTCATATCAGCGTGACCGGCCAGCACGGAGACCTCACTCTGGGACCTCCCCTGCTACTGGCTCCAGGTGTAGGGTCTACATGGACTCACTAGCTGGGCTGAGGCGAAAATTTGTCAGACTCGAGCTAGTCAGAGCTCTGGGGCCGACGTTTGGGTGGGACTCGAGCAAAGGCCATTCTTTCATGAAACCGCCTCGTTCCCAGCTCCTGCCAGGACAAAGAGCTCACTGAGTCTGTCAGTCTGCGTGCCCAATTCAGGGTGTTTTTCCTTGCACAGTTTATTTACTGCTATGGCTGTTGTTACCGTAAGCCCTTGTGGCAACAACCCCAAGAGAGTTGGGAGTTCACTACTGGTTCCTGGTGAACAGGGGAAGAACAGCCCAGAGCTGCTTGTGAATGCCAGTTGGGCACAGGCTCCATGGGCAAGGGAGTTCTCTGCTGCCATCTCTTGATGAGCAAGGGGAAGTGATGAGTGGGCTCGGCCTCATTTGCATTTCCGTTATGCGAAACTTTGGGCATGTTGGTTAAAGTACTGTAAACTTTTGAGTTTGGGGGTAGTCGACAATTTGCTACCCCCCCTGTGCAATTACAGAAAAAAGAGCAATGCTAACTGTGCCTTCATTGAAGGGTCCCCTGGCCATAGCTGTAGTCTCACTTGGGTGGGTAGCAGAGCCAGAGGTGATAGTCCCATAGATAGGAGACATTTCAGAGACAGGTTCTTTGCTGAGGGGGTGTGTAAAAATGCTCTGATGAGGAGTGTTATAAAGAAGTAGCTTATTCTTGATACTACCTGGGACACCAATAAATCTGAAAATTTTAGCACACTTTGTTTTTCTATCTGGTAATCCATGATAGTAGTGATTGCTGTTGGGATGCACTAGAGTCCCTGAGATGGCTGGGCAGTGCTTTGTGTGAAGAATGGACATACTAGGCCAGACCTAAGGTTCAACTAGTCCAGTATCTTATATATCTATGAAATAAAACTCCACCCATCCCATACCCCAGGGTGTCTTGGAAATAGCCTTAAACACAGCCCTTCCATACAGCAAGGTATTCTTGTAATAGGCACTGCCCCCACTCACTCGGCATCCCCACTTGCTTCTTGTTGTCTGGGTCTGGCAGTCAGAGGTCAGAGGCTGCAGGTTTAAAACAACCAAGAGGCGGCATTTCTTCACATAGCCACACTCAAGCTGTGGAACTCCTCACCAGAGGATGTTGTGAAGACCAGGACTTTATCAGGGTTCAAAAAAGGCTAGATAAATTCATGGAGGTGAGGTCCATCAATGGCTATTAGCCAGGAGGGTAGGTATGGTGTCTCTGGCCTCTGTCTGTCAGAGGCTGGAAGTGGATGACAGGAGAGGGATCATTTACCTGTTCTGTTTACTCCCTCTGGGACATCCGGCATTGGCCACTGTCAGAAGACAGGAGACTGGGCTAGGTGGATCTTTGGTCTGACCCCATGTGGGTGTTCTTATTTTCTTATGTGATCAACTTAATGACTTGTAAACAGCACTCTTTGTCCTGTAAGGCTAGCAGATGGCTGTTGCTGGACAGACATGCAACTGTACCACCATGGATCTGGTCCAGCAAGAAAGGGTGATAGGGATTCCCAGAGAGCAAGAGGGTAGGTGTCAGTGGCATGTTCAGCACACTGGGGAACAGCCCAAGGGGTCTTCTGTGACCGCACCCTGTCACAGTTGCGATGGTGACCCCAGTGGGCATCAGAGCAGGCTGGAAGTGTCAGCCATATTTAGCCACCTGCTGTAGCAGATCACAGCAGTGCTTCTAAGAGGGGATAATTAGCTGTCACCAGGGACACAAGAAATACCCAGGTCTGCAAATCTTGGCAGCTCAAGGAGTCCCAGAGGAGTTGCTGAAGAATTAGCTGGATTTCTGCAGAACTGAAATTTTCATTAAAATGATTGGTCCAGTTACAGCATGAGTGCTCCAGCATCCCTGGCTGGTGGAGTGTCCCTGGCACAGCTCCCACTGGTACAACACCAATTGGCCCAGGACTATGGGTGAACCCTCCTCAGTCTTCTTCCACAAATGCTTTGCGAGATACATGGATCTGGGTTACTGGACCTAATTCTGGGCTCCGTGATGCTGAAGGAAATCAGGAATAACTCCACTGAAGTCACAGAATTTTACCCTCTTGCCCTAGTTCCCACTAAACTCAATGGCAAAGTGGGCAAACCCTACCTGCAACAATATCTAGTTCCAGGAAGTGAGCATAAAGTATTCCGCAATGTGCTTTGTAATGAGTGAGATATGGGCCAAGTGCACGGCTGCAATCTTTGCATGGCTCTGCTGACACATGACAACTGCTGTCTTGGGCTGAAGGTGATTTTGCACCATTGGTGCAGCACAAAGCAGGTGGTGTGGACCAGTGAGGCTGGCCCATACAGATGCAATTCTCAGCGTTTTAGTTTGTATTCTGGAAAAGCAGGTAAGCAATGTCCGAGCCCAAAACTGCAAGAGCAGCTTTGCCCACTGCAAGCTGTTGTCTGACCATTTGCTCATGCATGTACATTTTGTCCCAGTACATGGCAAATGTTTTCATATACATTAAAATTAAATGACTATCAGTTAACTGCTTTGGCCTTGCGATATTTTCTTACCCTTTTCAAGTAGTGAGCAGGTGAACCCCTGTCTCAGTAGTGAGTACAGGCACTACTGTAGCACCTTCCATCCAAGGGCTTTGCAGGGATTTTCATGCATTAGGACCCTGACCCGCTAAACTCGTAAGCATATATGTGTTTGCAGGGTGGGATGTCAGTGCCAGATGCGGGTGTTCTTCATTAAGCAAAATTTTCATTGAAATCAGTCTGCATGTTGTGAACTGAAAACAGCAGTGTTTGGCCCCAGGGGTCTCATTCTGCCCTCGCTCCACTGAGTCACTCCTGACATGCAGCAGCACGATGTTCTGATTCTGCAGCCTGAGGGGGATGTGGGCAGATCTCTGCACCAATGACAAACCTACAGCAATCAATGGGCAATCCTACAGGGCTCCCCATAGAGGCTACGTCTACACTAGCCCCTTCCTTTCAGAAGGGGCATGGTAATGAGCAAGTTGGAAAGATGCTAATGAGGTACTGCCATGAATATTCAGTGCCTCATTACCATAATGGCAGCCACAGGCAATGATGAAAGTGCCACTTTTGAATCATGCGCTGCCTGTGTAGACAGGGGCCTTTCAAAAGGACACCTTGGACTTTGAAAGCCCCTTCTTCCTATTTGTTTTTAGGAAGAAAGGGCTTTTGAAGTCCAGGGGTCCTTTCGAAAGGCCCCTGCCTACAGGGGTGGCACACGATTTGAAAGCGGCACTTTTGAATCACATGCAGCTGTCATTATGCTAATGAGATGCTGCATATTCATGGTAGCACCTCATTAGCATATTTCCAGCTCGCTCATTACCATGCCCCTTCCAAAAGGAGGGGGCTAGTGTAGACATAGCCAGACAGTAAATTCTTGGATCAGGGCCTGCATGAGACCCAAATCAAACTTGAATAGTGCGCAGTAAGGCTGCATCTACACTAGCATTCTTCTTTCGAAAGAAGCATGCAAATGAGGGAAATAAAAATGCAAATGAAACACAGATTTCCATATCGGTCACCTCATTTACATATTCTTCTTTCGAAAGTGCTTCTTTCGGACAAAGAAAAGCAGTGTAGACGCAGCTCTATCAGAAGTAATCCCCATCTTTCAAAGAACCCTTCTTGCTAAAAAAAAAGAAAAAAAATGGGAAAAACAGTTCTTTGAAAGATGGGGATTGATTTTTGAAAGAAGCTCTTTCGAAAGAAGAATATGTGAATGAGGTGCCAGATATGTAAATCTGTGCCTCATTTGCATTTTTGATTCCCCTCATTTGCATGCCTCTTTCAAAAGAGGAGTGCTAGTGTAGACGTAGCCTAAGTCCCACAAATCCCTGTGCCCCAGGGAAGCTTTGTTATGGTGGGAAACTGAGGCACAGAGCATTTAAATGACTTGCCCAAGATCTCTGAGGCTGTATCTGCACTTGCATTCCTCTTTTGAAAGGGGTATGCAAATGAGGGAACTTGAAAAAGCAAATGAGGTGCAGATTACATATCCAGCTCCTCATTTGCATATTCTTCTTTTGAGAGTGCATCTTTCAACAGAGAAAAAAACAGTTTAGATGTGGCTCTCTCAAAAGTAAGCCCCATTTTTGAAAGAACCCTTCAACCTACAGAGGAAGAAGGATGTGTTCAAAGATGGGGTTTACTTTCGAAAGAGCTGTGTCTACACTGCTTTTTTTCTTTCGAAAGAAGCACTTTTGAAAGAAAAATATGCAAATGAGGAGCCAGATATGTAACTCTGCACCTCATTTGCATTTTCAAGTTCCCTCATTTGCATGCCCCTTTCGAAAAAGGAATGCAAGTGTAAATGCAGCCAGAGGCTACATCTACACTACAGAGATCTTCTGGAAGAAGCTCTTCCAGAAGATTTCTTTTGAAAGAGTTTGTCCACACACAAAAAAGCAGATCTAAAGATTGATCCACTCTTTTGAAACAGAGTGTCCAGACAGCCCCTGCTCTTTTGAAAGAATGGGCCAGTGATTGAAAATGAAGCCTGTTCTTTCTAAAGAAGGGCCCTGCGGAGCGTCTACTCGTGTTTTCTCTCTAAAGAAGCTTTTGAAAGGGGGCGCTCTTCCTGAAACAGGAAAGGAAGAATGATTTCAAAGGGAGCACCACATTCTTTCCATTTACTTTGGAAAGAACGCTTTTTGTGTGGAGATGCTCCATGGGCCCTTTTGAAAGAACTTGCTAGTGTAGACGCAGCCAGAGTGAGTTCGTGTCAGCACCACGGAGAGAACCCTGGAGCCTTGACATCTGTGCCCAAAGAAGGCCTCAGTGTAACTGGTAAAGTGGTCAATCCTGTGCCACAGCAACTCCTCAGAGGCCGGACCCAGGCACCACCTCGCTGTCCCAGCAGTTCCTTGCAAAGAAGGTTGTGTGAGACAGTGAGTGGATGTTTACAGCATTCTGGTTGGCACAAGCATTGTGAAATGTGTGCTGAAAAAGCTGCATGAGTGTATTAAAAAGTGTTTAACCCATATAACCAGCCACAGTTAATATACAAAGCAATCTTTCCCAAAGGAATTGCAGTTTGCCTCTGGACTCACGTGTAACCGAAGCAGGGAAGGGCTGCGTCTACACTGGCCCTCCCTTTTGCCGGGGCATGTAAATGCAATGCATTGAAAATGCTAATGAGGTGCTGATATGAATATTCAGTGCCTTTTTTCCATAATGGAGGCCACTCACTGCATCAAAACTGCTGCTTTTGAAATGCAAAATAGCCATGTAGATGAGGCTCCTTTGAAAGGCAGCCTCGTTTTCAAAAGCACCCCTCTTCCTAATTTTTTTAGGAAGAAGGGTGCTTTCGAAAGCAGGGTTTCCTTTCAACAGAACCCCATCCACATGGCTATTTTGCATTTCAAAAGCAGCACTTTTGATGCAGTGAGTCGCTACCAGTATGCAAAGGAGGCACTGAATATTCATATTAGCACCTTATTAGCATTTTCAATCTGCTGCATTTACATGCCCCTTCTGAAAGGAAGGGGTAGTGTAGATGCAATGGGAGGCAATTTGCATTGGGAGAAAAGAGGAGCAGGTGAGAAAGCAGGAAGGTGTCCGCAAATGGGGACACAAGGAGCAGGGGAGAACCTTTTGGAGGCAGGGAGGCACATGTCAAAAGGCCGTACCTTGAGGTTTGCTGGACTAGAGAAGGAAAAGGAACCCTGTTGATTATCCGTCACTGAGGGAGAAAAAGAACGCATCCAGGAACGCTGAATGCACACCCCCGTGGTGTGCAGCCTCTCTGGTCATGCTGTGAGGTCACTTTAGGTGAGAAGCGTGTCTTAGACAAAGATTTTTGCCTGCTCCAGTTATGATTAGTCTCCTAGGAGCGTGTCGCATGTGTGTTGTGTTTGTAACCATTTCTGTTTCCGTCACACTTGCCTCTCTAGCTTTGTTAATGAACTTCACCTTGTTCTACCTTGAGTGCAGCTCACTTCATAACAGGGGCTGGTGAATACCCTGCCTCTTTGGAGACAGCAATATCGGCAACTGCCACAAGTGTCAAGAAGGGACAGGGGCTGGATCCTCCAGGGGAATGTTCTGCAGGAGGCTTTGGGAGTGGGGTAGCCTGCCTGTTACCTGCCGGGCACAGGAAAGGCTGGCAGGACTCTGCTGGACACTGGGCAGTGGGCTGGCTGACTGTGAGTATCAGGGAACTGGTATACACCTTAACACAACAAGTTTTCCTTTGTGCCGGCTGACCGGCGACAAGGCGATTCCTGTGGCTGGTGCCCTGAGAGGGTGTCACAGCCCAGCAGAGCATCCTAGAATGATCGGTGGGAATGGTTGCGTGATAACTTTTCAGATGTGATGCTCCCTGCTCAACTCACCTGCAGGTAAATTAGCACCCAGGGGACCAGGAGACTCTGACAGAAGTAAGAAACTGTAGACTCATTAAATTGGTGATGCAACACTAGCAGTGGGTTACACTGTGTCGGGAGGGCAGGCCCCGAAAGAGACACCTGCTGCTGCGGAAGCAGGGGCGACAACATGGCCTCTGTTACTAATTTTACGAGTACTGATGAAGAGTAATAATCATGCTGAGTATGGGGACAGTCCTGCCCCTCCCGCACAGCAGCATGGCCTGAAAGTGCTGCTCCTGGGCCACACGGCCCCGGGGGCAGGGGCTCTACCCCCCACCCACCAGAAATGGCACAGCGCTTCTGTGGTACCTGGGGGCAGGGCCGGAGTAGAGGGGGATGGAGGGAGATGTGCAGAGTAGGGACAGGGAGAGGGCAGGGAAGGGGCGCATGGCTAGTGCTCCATCCCTCTACAATCCCTGCTCTGGTCCCCTCTGCAGATGCTGCACCACCTCACTCAGCCCCCACAGCCGCTGGTATTGGGGGGTTCAGGTCCCTGGAGTCGGACAGACTCTCCTTCCTGCCCCGGCTCTGCCTCTTCCCCACCAGTCGTGCTCCAAAGCTGCCCTGAGCCCAGCACACGTGTGTGTCCCGGGGAGAGGCTGGCGCCGGCGCTGGGCTGGGAGTCCTGCACTGCAACTGGCAGGGTGGGTCCACCTCCCCGCCTGAGTAGACAGACACGCACAAGCTGTGCTCAGGCCACTGCAGCAGAGCCGGGGGTTAATGCTGCGGGGGGCTGGGCCAGCTGCCCGAGCACGAATTCTCCGGCGCCCTGGAGTATGTACGTGGCAGCATGCCTGTGCCACTGCCAAGCTTGCCTCAGCCGGCTCTTTTCAGTGCACCGGCGCAAGCAGAGCTAACGCTTCTGCCTTTGCTACACCCGCACATGGCCGGAGAGTGCAGGGACACCGGTGACGCCCCTCTCCCCTAGGGTACATCTGCGCTGTGATAGGGCAGGCAGGACGGTTCATTAAGCTCATGTAGACACAGCTGAGCTAGCTTCAATCTAATTAGCTCAGGTACCAGCGGGGCAAGCCTTGGGTAGGCAGGTGGGTGGTTAGCGCACACTGAAGTCTGTTGCTGCCATGTCTTCCTGGCTGTTGCTACTACAGCAAGCTAGATTAAAGCCAGCTCAGGTACATCTACTTGTGGCGCAGTCCCAGCTGGGCATACCACAGACAGCTGCAAATCAGGAGAACTCCCCTGAGAACAATGGAATTGCACTAGGGTAGGTGACAGGAGCTTCAGGACACTGGAACCAGGTGCACAAGGAGCATAAACCAGCACCACTCCACTGACAGTGTCGCTCCAAACTACACCACCCGACCTCAAAACACCTTTGAAATTGCAAGGTACCTTCTCCAAACCCAGCTCCTCTCCCCTTCTCGGCACTGAGCCACCCTCTTCTCCGTAGCCATTAGTGGTGGAAAAGTCTTTCAGTAGAAGAAACACTGTTACCATCTGGTCAAGAATTTGCGGCTGTCGTGGTGCTATTTTTAAAAGGCAACCCTCTGCCTGATTGTTTTGAAAGTGCCTTTTTTTTGCCGGCCATGTGGCACGACTGCGCTTTGTTAACATAAATAAAAATAATCATCGTCATAATTCATTGCAAAAAATGCAAAAGGTCACCAGGATATTTTGGGAGATTCTGGTGAATCAAAACAAATTGCATTTTCAGCAGCTGGCATTTCCAGCTCTCTACACAGTGCAGACAGAGAGGCTGGGTGAGGAAATAAATAGAGAGGCAGAGAGATAAATCAGGAGCCCCAGTGAAGCAGGTTTATGTGGTGTTTTCATGTATCATTGCTGTGTGACACAGGGTGAGTTATCTCTGTAATTTAGGCAGTCCCCTCTTGCCAGCAGCCTGCTCCCAGGACCTGGACAGCTCATGTTCCATCAGCTGCTCCCATGGACTGTTGGCAAAGAGCAGTGACCTCAAACCCGCTTGGAGGTGTCCAACATGCCTGCTGTTATCAGGGCTAGCTGTGCTGGAGCGAACTGCTTTGCACTTCTTCTAGCCCATCAGCCCCCACTCCACTCTCTGTCCCTCCCAAGAGAGATATGGACAGTGATTTATCAGTGCAGCTTCAATCACACAGCCTGGATCTCCTCAGGTGGGGATCAGGCATAACTCTGGGAAAGGCCCTGGGCTCACCCTTCTGGGAAAGGGCTGGATGGGAAATACAACCCAGGTCATTTTGCATTTGTAATGGCCTCGCAAATACTTTTCCAAAATCCCACTATTGACCCTGGCCAGAGAACTCGTTTCAATAATCAACAGTAAATTAAATAAATAATCATTAATATCATTAAAGTTAAATTAAGCGTGGTTGTGAGGAGAGATTAAAAGATGGGGACTCGGTTGTTTTTTTTAAAGCAGGGTACGGCAGAGGTCTATGGAATCATGAAGGGTGCAGACCACTGGGTACAGAATAGTCTAGCAAACTGATTCTAATGCTGAGGAAGGGGCGAGCTGTCAATCTTGGCCATCACTGGAATGACTGTTTCCCAGGCTGGCAGCTGGCATCCACTCCAGGCTGCGTGTTTGGGGAGGCTCTTTTCCTGAATAGAGCAGCTGCTGTGACAGAGGAAGCCAAGATGCCAGCATGCTCTCCTGACCCAGGTCAGAGCCACGCGTCGAACACGCAAGAACTGTGCTTCTAGTTAGGAAGGAATAATCAGTTTCACACATACAGGGTATGGGGCCATTACTGGATGAGGGAGGTAACCTGGTGACTGATGATGCGGGAAAGGCTGAAGTAGTCATTGCTTTTTTTGCCTCAGTCTTCACAGACTAGGTCAGCTCCCAGAATACTGCATTAGGCAATGCAGTATGGGAAGGAGCTGGGCAGCCCTCAATGGGGAAAGAACAGGTTAAGGGCTATTTAGAAAAGCTTGCACATATCCATAAGTCTGGATTTAATGCATCCAACGGTATTGAGGGAATTGATGTCATTGCAGAACCTTTGGCTATAATCTTTGAAAACTTGTGGATATCGGGAGAGGTCCTGGATGATTGGAAAAGGCAAATGTAGTGCCCATCTTTAAAAAAGGAAAGGAGGACAATCCAGGGAGCTGTAGACCGGTCAACAGTACGTCAGTTGCCAGAACAATCATGGAGGGGATCCACAAGGAATCCATTTTAAAGCCCTTGGAAAGGGGGAAAGTGATCAAGAGTTGTCAGCATGGATTTACCAAGCACAAGCCATGCCTGACCAATCTGATTATCTTTTAAGCTATAATGAGGTAACAAGCTCTTTGGACATGGGGAAGCCAATGGATGTGATATACCTTGACTTTAGCAAAGCTTTTGATACAGTTTCTCACAATATTCTTGCCCATAAGTTAAGAAAGTATGGATTGAATACATGGATAATAAGGTAGATAGAAAGCTGGCTAGATGGTCGGGCCCAACGGGTAGTGGTCAATGGCTCAATATCTGGTTGGAGGTTGGTTTGAAATGGGGCGCCCCAGGGATCAGTTCTGGGGCTGGTACAGTTCAACATCTTTATTAAAGATCTGGATGAGGGGATGAATTGCACCCTCAGAAAATTTGCAGATGACACTAAGCTAGGGGGCCAGGTAGCTACACTGGAGAGCAGGGATAGGGTCCAGAGTGACCTAGATAAACTGACGGATTGGGCCAAAAGTAACCTGATGAGGTTCAACAAGGAGAAGTGCAGAGTCCTGCACTTGGGATGGAAGAATTCCAAGTATTGTTACAGGCTGGGGACTGACTGGCTAAGTAGTAGCGCAGCAGAAAAGGACCGGGGGGTTACAGGGATAAGAGGCTGCATATGAGTCAAGAAGGCTAACGACATTTTGGGTTGCACCAGGAGGAGCATTTCCAGAAGATCCAGAGACGCTATTAATCCCCTCTGTTCGGCACTGGTGAGCCCACATCTGGAGTATTGCGTCCAGTTCTGGGCCTCTCAGTATGGAAAAGATGTGAATGCACTGGAGCAGGTCCAGCAGAGGGCAACGAAAACGATGAGGGGGCTGGAGAATATGACCTATGGGGAGAGGCTGAGGGACTTGGGCTTGTTTAGTTTTCAGAAGAAAAGAGTGAAGGGCAATCTGGTAGCAGCCTTCAACCTCCTAACAGGGGCTCTAAAGAGGATGGAGAGAGGCTGTTCTCGGTGGTGACAGATGGCAGAACAAAGTACAGTGGTCTGTAGTTACAGAGGGGGAGATGTAGGTTAGATATTAGGAAAAACTATTTTTACCAGGGGAGTGGTGAAGCACTGGAATGCGGTACCTAGAGAGGTGGTGGGTTCTCCATCCCTAGAGGTTTCTAAGTCCCAGCTTGACAAAGTCTTGTCGGGGATGACTTAGTTGGGGTTGATCCTGCTGTAGGCAGGGGGCTGGACTAGATGACCTCCTGAAGTCTGTTCCAGCTCTAGGATTCTATGATTCTAGAGTAGTAGTAGTAGCAGTAGGCATCCTTCAGTCTGCATAGACTATGGATCGTGCCCTTTATAGTTTCAATTGAGGACTTCATTTACAGCGTCTACTGTGACTATGAAGACCCACACGAGAGTGACAGTCCTTGCTGCATCTCTTGCAGATGTGCTGGGTGTCTGGGAAGTCCTTAGTGTGCTTTCTGTGCACTCGCTTCTCATCTGCTAGCTGTCTGATCTTCAACTCGCCCTTCTGAAGGCCCTTGTGTAACCCCTGCCTCCATCTGCTGCGGTCGTCTGCTAGTTCTTCCCAGTTGTTCAGCTCGATGTCTACCTCTCTGAGGTCTCTCTTGCAGACATCTTTGTAGCGCAACTCGGGGCGTCTGGGAGGTCTTTTGCCAGAGGCTAGCTCACCATACAGGATGTCTTTTGGAATCCTTCCATCATTCATCCTGTGGACGTGGCCAAGCCAGCGGAGCCGACGCTGCCTGAGGAGGGTGTGCATGGTTGGGATTCCATCTTGCTCGAGGACAGCGGTGTTGGTCACTCTGTCCTTCCATGATATTCCAAGGATGCGCCTGAGGCAGCACAAGTGGAAGACGTTCAGCCTCTTTTCCTGGCGGGCGTACAGGGTCCAAGTCTCGCTGCCATAAAGGAGGGTGCGGGGAATGCAGGCTCTGTAGACTTGCATTTTGATGTGAGTGTACAGCTTGTTGTTATTCCACACTCTCTTGCTGAGTCTGGACAGAGTTGTGGCCTCCTTTCCGATCCTCCTATTTCGCTCAGTGTCCAATGACAGGGTGTCAGTGACGGTGGACCCGAGGTAAACGAACTCGTGGACGACCTCTAACGTATAGTTGTCAGTGCTGATTGATGGGGATTCAGCAACGTCCTGACCGAGTACGTTTGTCTTCTTTAGGCTGATGGTAAGCCCAAAATGGACGAACTGGATCAGGAACTGACTGTGGATGAACTGAAGAGAGCCATCGACAGCATTGCAGCAGGAAAGGCCCCTGGTCAGGATGGTACCACCCGAGGTAATCAAGTGTGCCGCGGACACACTCCTGGAGCCTCTACATGAGCTACTGTGCCTGTGCTGGAAAGAGGGTGAGGTTCCACAGGATATGCGCGACACTAACATTGTAACATTGTATAAGAACAAAGGAGACAGAAGCGACTGCAACAATTACCGTTGAATCTTCCTTCTAAGCGTCACTGGTAAGCTGTTCGCTCACGTCATCCTTGGCAGACTCCAGAAGATTGCTGAGAGGGTGTACCCCGAATCGCAGTGCGGATTCCGCGCAGAGAGGTCTACCGTTGACATGGTCTTCTCTCTAAGGCAGCTGCAGGAGAAATGCAGGGAGCAGAGGAAGCCACTCTACATAGCCTTCATCGACCTGACCAATGCCTTTGACTTGGTCAGCAGGGATGGTCTGTTCAAACTGCTCCACGAGATAGGCTGTCCTCCACGGTTACTCAAGATGATCCAGTCGTTCCACGAAGACATGAGAGGAACCATCCAATATGACGGCACATTATCGGATGCTTTCAGAATCAGGAGCGGCATCAAACAAGGATGCGTGCTTGCTCCGACATTGTTCGGGATCTTCTTCGCACTCCTCCTGAAGCATGCCTTTGGATCTTCAACAGAGGGCATCTTGCTGCACACAAGATCTGATGGGAAACTGTTTAATCTTGCAAGGCTGAAAGCTAAGTCTAAGGTGTGGGAAGTCCTCATCAGAGACATGCTGTTCGCAGACGATGCTGCTGTAGTGTCTCACACAGAAGACCAGCTTCAAAAACTGCTGGGCCAGTTCTCCAAAGAGTGCAATGATTCTAGAATGGGAAGAGACTATATAGCCAGGAAAACTGCAGAGAGGGATCTAATGTTAATGCACTACCATTAGCCTCATGGACTAATAGAGGAGAAAAGAGTCTACACAAGTTACTGGGATGTTTCATTGGTGAGTTAGTTTAGGCTGAATGTCTGACAAACATTTCCTGTCTCTGACATGCTGACAGGATCTCAGTGCTCTCAGACAGGGACTCAGATTCACGCTGTGAATCAGTCGGTACCAGCCCATAACTGAAGCCCTGGAGGAGCCAACTCACTCTAACCAGGCAGCCCTTTTTTCAGACAAGTCTGAAACATCCTTCATGCTTCTGCCTGAGCTTCCAAATACCTGGACCTTTGGAGGGGTTCACCTCGCAGTAACGCTAGCTGGCTTCATAATGAGACATGCTGTTGCATTCCCTGCCCTGCTTGTTCTTCATCTTGGATTAACAGAGTTTATCTGCAATCAACCACATTGCTGTTGCATTTCCTCTGCTCGTGACACTTCCTCATCAACATGACAAGCCTTCTCCTTTCTTCTAGACAAGACACTGCTGGATGTCTGATCCCACCATGAATTGGGAGTCACTGTGGCTACTTTTAAGTACAGAAGGAGAAAGGAAGCCAACAATGTTTCCAAAAGGTAGAGTTGCCATTGCATTCAGCATCCAGCTGGTCAACTAATTCCAGGAGAATGAAATCAATGCCCATGAGCAGCAAAACAATGCAGACAGAGCTCTGTAGCTACAGGGCTCAGGGGCCAGGTGTGTTTAACAGACCTCAGTGACCCGGACTAGAGGGGGAAGCTGGTAGCTTCGCTTTATGTTGCCTCTTGCCTGGAGGTGCCCCACACCAACAGAGGGAGTTTGCAATGGCCCATATTGTGCTCTCAGGTACATAAACTCATGAATACATGCTAGGAACCCGTGTTTTCTTAGACTGTTCTCACAACAGCGTTAGTTCTTCAGGGCTGCAATATCACCACCGGTGTGATTTTACAAAAATAGAAGAGTAGGTTTCTGGACAGGCAGTGTGGACCTGTCTCATTTAGCAGCCAAAGAAAGACTAGTTGCTATAGAGCACTGTGATGTGCATTTGAAGAATGTGGATCCTGTTTCTAGACACATTTAGAAAAAAACATGTTGAGATGGCTCACTCCTAACTCCTCCTCTTTTCCGTACTCCTCAGATCCCTCCTTCCCTCCTCTCCCAACCGTGTTTCTCTTTATAACTGTTGCCCTTGTCCTAACTTGCCTATGTACTACTATCTGGTTTTTTATTGTCTGGGTTTGCAGCTTTAGCCAGCAGTAAAACAATATAACTACAATTCTGTTCTATAACTATAATTCTACTGTAAATCCCATGAAGAATGTGATATTCAGAAGCATAGAAAAGTAAGGCTGAAAGGGACCTCAAGAAGTCATCTAGTCTAGCTTCTAAGGACCAAGTAAATCTAGACCATCCCTGAGGGGTATCTGTTCAACCTGATCTTAAAAACATCTAGGGTGCGTCTACACTAGCCAGGTACTTCGAAGTAGCCAGCACAACGTCGAAATAGCACCCGTCGCATCTGCACACGCCATGTGCTATTTCGACGTTGAAATCGACGTTAGGCGGCGAGACATCGAAATAGCTATTCCCATCCAAAGATGGGAATAGCACCCTACTTCGACGTTGAACATCGAAGTAGGGTGCGTGTAGATGATCCGCATCCCGCTACTTCGAAATGGTGGGGTCCTCCATTGCGGCCACAAGCTGAGGGGTTGAGACTCTCTGTCCAGCCCCTGCGGGGCTTTATGGTCCCCCACGCACAGCAGCCTTTAAAGCACCACGGACCTGGATTTCCTGTGGCAGGAAGCTGAGAGCGTGCAGGCAGCAGCACACACACTTGCTAGCCCTGCACGCCCTCTACAGACCCCGACCCATCTACCCACTACCCATGGCATCGAGTCAGCCCCCCAAGTCCCCCAGGGCTCCCCTCCTGAGGGGACCCAGGCACCCCCGGCAGCCAAGCGGGGGGCCAAAAAGTGGCGGGGTCCCTCCTGGTTGGAGGCCAAGCTCCGAGACCTCTGGGGCTCTGGGGTGAGGAGGAGGTGCTCCATGTGATGGGGAGCAAGTGGCAGAAAGCAGAAGCATTTGCCCGGCTGTCCGAGGGCCTGCCTGCCGAGGGTCACACTATCCACACTCCGGTTCACGTCCGGAGTAAGGTGAAGGAGTTGCGGCAGGGGTACGCCCGGGCCCGGGACTTGGCCAGCCAGTCTGGGGCCACCCCTGCTGCTTGCCCCTATTACAGGGAGCTCAGGGCCATCCTGGGCCCCCAGGACACCTCCTGCCCTCCGGCCACCCTTGACACCACAGCCGACGAGCCCCAGCAGGCCTCGGAGCTGGAGTCCAGCCCGGAGGCCAGTCCCGCACCCCGGGGCCCACCCGAGAAGCGCCCCCCTCGGGACAGTGGAGGAAGGGTCCAGCAGCGAGGAGGGGGGCTCCTCATAGACCTCCCCTCCCAGAGCATCAGCCGGGCGTCCGCCCACCGGGCTTCCCCCGACCGTGGCAATGGACAGTCGGGTATGTACCCCACAGAGTACACACACATAGGCCACGGGGTGGGGGCACCAGACACGACTGGGAGCCTCACACACCCCCAGCGGACCCCAACCCACAACTGCCCAGCCACAGCACGGTCCCAGGACGGCAGCACGGCCATCAGCGCCCGTCAGCACCCGCACCCACAGACAGCACTGTGCCTTAACCCCAGGGATGGGGGGACAGTACTATGGGGACAGCCAACAGGGACATCACACCCACCAACGGGGCTGGAGACCCAGCACCCAAGGGGGGTGGGTGAAATGGGCCATGGGCCAGGGCACTGTACTAACAGACTTCCCCTCCCTCTCTCCCTCTCTGCAGCTGCACCATCCGACACCCCAGGCAGCCAGGCACCCTCCGTCATCCCCGACAGCCCGCCAGAGGTCAGCCACCACAAGCACCCGGAGACACCCCCCAAGGCCAGCGGGATGGTCCCGCCACCGCCAGACCCTGGGGATGGCCCCCGTGGACTCCCAGATCCTGGCAGCTCTCCAGCAGCAGCCGGAGGTGGCAGAGGAGAGACTCTGCTTTGACTGGGAGGAGTCCACCCAATGCTGGGCGGCGTGGGAGGACTTCATGGGGGTGTTCCAGGACATAGCTGGGTCGATCCGGGAGGCCGTCTCCCAGCTCCCGTCCCCCTTTCCCCCCCCGGGCCGCCCTCCCCACCGCTCCACCTGAGGCCCCCGCGCCGCGCCACCTGCCGCCCCACCTGCCTCGCCGCCTGCTGCCCCACCTGCTGCGCCCCCACCGTGCCGCCTGCAAGCTCCACAGAGACCACTGGGGCTGAAGACTGGCCAGTGGAGGCATCCTGGCCATACTTGCCGGTCCTCCCAGACCCCAGGCGGCCACACTGGGGACTGCAGACACGGGGGGAGGGGGTCGCGAGCTGTACCTGCCAGGGGTCGTGCCCCTCTACGCCCACCCCAGACTGATGGGCCAAAGGCCAACCTGTCTGCCGGGCCCCCATGTATATAGTTGTCCCCCATGTATATAGTTGTCCCCTTTTTGTATATTGGTTGCAGTTTCTGTTGTGCACAAAACACGTTAGAAGTTTTCAGGAAAAAAAAGGTTTTATTTTCAAAAAAGTTGGAGGCGTGTGCTTGTTGGGGGGGTGGTGTGTGGGTGTTGGGGGCGGTGTGTGGGCAGTACGGGCTGTGTGTCGGGGGGTCTTCCGGGGAAGGCCAGGGAGGTGCTCAGGGGGTCTCTCTGATTGAAGTGGGCCCGCAGGGCCTTGCGGACCCATGCCCCCTCATGGTGGGCCTGGTGGCTGGGTGTGGCTGCTGGCTGGGGGAAGCCCGTGCCAGCATCGACCACCCACCCCTGGATGAAAGCCTCCCCCTTACTCTCGACAACGTTGTGGAGTGTGCAGCATGCGCCCACAACCTGTGGGATGTTCTGAAGGCTGATGTCCAGTTGGGCAAGGAGGCACCGCCAGCGGCCCTTCAGACGGCCGAATGTCCTCTCCACCACCTGGCGGGCATGGGTCAGGTGGATGTTGAACCTCTCCTGGCTGGTGTTGAGGTGGCTGGTGTACGGGCGCATGAGCCAGGGCTGGAGGGGGTACGCCAGTCCACCACAAGGCAGAGGGGCACGGTGGTGTCCCCCAGAGGGAGATCCCTCTGGGGGATGTAGGTCCCTGCCTCCAGCTGGCAGCACAGGCCCGAGTTCCTAAAAACACGGGCATCATGTGTGCAGCCGGGCCAGCCCACATACACGTCCTGGAAGCGGCCCCGACTGTCCGCCATGGCCTGCAGGACCACGGTGTGGTAGCCCCTGCTGTTTATGTATCTTCCTCCTCCGTGGTCTGGGGCACGGATGGGGATATGGGTCCCTTCCAGGGCCCCGAAGCAGTTCAGGAACCCCATTGAGGCGAATCCAGCGATGGCTGCGTCCAGGTCCCCGAGTCGGACGACCCTCTGGAGCAGCATGGCGTTAAGTGCACAGACCACCTGTGGGGAGGGAACACAGGTGCCCATGAGGATGTGCAGGGTGCCCCAGGGCCCTTCCCCCGGTCCCTGTCCCAGGCACCTCTCCGGGCACCCCCCCGCCCAGCCCCTCCCTCCCCAGCCCCATACCCGGCCCCCCGCCCCCAGTGGGTGCGTGCCTGGGCCTCCTTACCTCCATGACGACAGCCCTGACCATGGCCTTTCCCACTCCAAACTGGTGTCCCATGGAGTGGTAGCTGTCCAGAGTGACCAGCTTCCAGACGGCTATTGTGACCCTCCTCTTGACGGGGAGGGAGCGCCACATCCGGGTGTCCTGGTACCTCAGTGAGGGGGTGAGCCACTGGCAGAGCTCCAGGAAGATCTGCCGGTGCATGCGGAAATTCCGCAGCCACATGTCGTCGTCCCACTCCCGCATGACCAGCTGCTCCCAGCACTTGGAGCTGGTGGGGTAACTCCAGAGGCAGGGGAGCAGCCGGCGGGGGAGGAACAGGGGACCCTGGTGGTCAGGGGCGTCCCCATCTGCCTCCGGGGAGGGCTCCTCCGGCAGGAACCAGTGGGCGGCCTCCTGGGCAGCACCTAGAAGGGTGCTTGCCCCCTGGATGACTACCTGTAGGGCCTCCTCTTCCTGCTGCTGCTGCTGCTGCTGCTGCTGCTGCTGCTGGGTGTCCATAGCTGCTGTGACTTGGTCTGCGAGAGTGTGGCTCGCACTCTGCAGACCTTGTGCTGTGCAGGCCGGGTGTGTCTGGGAGGGGCCCTTTAAAGGACCGGCTTGCTGTTGACCTGGAAGGGCTAGTCCAGCCTGTGACCCCGTCTGCAGGCTTTCCTGGCCCCTTATTTCAACGATGAGCGCTTGTGTGTGTGGACGCTCCGCGTTTCCTTCCAGGGCGGCTCCTTTCGATGTTCCCCGTCGCCAGCACCAGCCCTGGAGGACGTGTAGATGATATGCGTCGAAGTAGCCTATTTCAATGTTCTTACTTCAAAATAGGCTACTTCGACATACTGTGCTAGTGTAGACGTAGCCTTAATATCAGGGTTCCATAATTGCCACTGGTAACTGAGTCCAGACCTTAACTATCCTTACAATTAGAAAGAATATTAGAATTAGAATATGTAACCTTAATCTCCCTTGTTTCAGATTAAGCCCTTTACTTCTTGTCCTACCACCAGCAAACACGGAGAAGAATTAATCACCATCCTCTTTCTAGCAGCTCTTTGCACATTTGAAGGTTGTTCTTAGATCCCGTTTAGGCTTGTTTCTGCAAGTGCTTAGTTTATTTAACCTTTCCTCACAGGTCAGGTTTTCTAGATCTTTTTATCATTTGTGTTACTCTCCAAGTTATCTGCATCTTTCTTAACGTTTACCATGCAAAATGGAACACAGTGCTCCATTTGAGGCCAAGTACTTTTCTTTCCTTTCTGGCACTTGTCTTCATTGAATTTTATTTTGCTGATTTCAGTCCAGTACTCCAATTTATGAAGGGCATTTTGGTTTTTAAACCTGCCTTCCAAAGTGTTTGCAACCCCTCAACCTTAGGGTCAGTGATCTACACAGCCTCCCTATGCTGAACGGCAAGAGGCTCACTGGTATCTCTTACAACAGCAAGCAGTCCTGAGCACCTTAAAGACTAAAAAATTTGGAGATTCACCGGACTATCAAAGAGAGGGGAAAAGAACCCCAGATGCTCTTTCTCCTAAGAAGACAATGGAATCAAGCACTTTGGACATTGTGGGAGACCCTGGCCAAATAAATGACCAGTCATCTTGCTGGAAGGTAGATTTATAAGGAATCTACCTTGAGCAGTGGCTGTATCTTGTTGTGTCTTAGCTACGAGGGAGTTTTTCACTTATTTCTGACTCTGCACTATAAACTTGAACCCACGTAAAATCTTATCTTCTTAATAAACTTGTTTCACTTTTAATCTAAACCAGCCAGGTGCCATGATAATTGACTCCAGTTATACTGATAAGAGTTGCATTTTGTCTCATTAGAGTAAGAAGTGAACCTTCTTACTAGAGCCATGTGCGGATACAAAATTTTAGCACAAGGCTGGCAGCCAGGGCCCCACATATGGGGCCAAGAATAGCAGCTGGTATGGTGCCAGCTGCATTGAGACCCCCAAGTACCAAGCCAGGAGAGGAACTCTGGGCATGGGGCTGACAGTGCTGGGACAGTGGGAATGGGGTGGGAGCCGTGACACCGTACAAAAACTGAGCGTTCTGCACCCCCTTACCCTTAATTCCCACATGTATGGCACCAGACACAGGACAGACCCCTGCAGGACTCCACTAGACATGTCATCCCAGTATGAATGTGAACCATTTAGGGTTATTCATTGGTACATGTTTTTTAATCAGTTGGGTACCCAACTGAGAGTAATTTAATGTAGATCACTTCTCCCTAGCGTGCTGTGAGAATTCATGTGGGATTGTTTCAAAACCCTCACTCAAATCAAGATCTATCACATCTACTACCTCTCTAGCATCACTGTTCTAACCACTCAGTTAACAACCACCAGGTGGACTCCACCTGCTCCTCCCCCTCAGAGGCCATCTGCTAGTTTGCCCCCCTTGTTAACCTAGCTAGCCAAGTACCTGTCTTTTCCTGCTGCTGAATCATAAATCATGACCACTACAACTGAAAGGGACCTTGAGAGGTCATCGAGACCAGTCCCCTGCCCTCTTGGCAGGAACATCTCTGTCTAAACCATCCCTGACAGATAGATGTCTAACCTGCTCCTCAGAATCTCCGGTGATGGAGATTCCACAAGCTTCCTGGGCAATTCGTTCCAGTGTTTAACCACCCTGATAATTAGGAAGTTTTCCCTAATGTGTAACCTAAACCTCCCTTGCTACAGTTTAAGCTCATTGCTTCTTGTCCTATCCTTACGGGCCAAGAAGAACAATATTTCTCCTTGTAATATGTCTTTAGGTCATTGAAAACTGCTATTATGTCCCTTCTCAGTCCTCTAAACTAAACAAGCCCAGTTCTTTCAGTCTTCTTTCCTAGCTCATGTTCTCTAGACATTTAATCATTCTTGCTACTCTTCTTTGGACCCTCTCCAGTTTGTCCCCATCTTTCTTGAAATGTGGTGCCCAGAACTGGAGAGAGTACTCCAGTTGAGTTCAAATCAGTGCAGAGTAGAGGTGAAGAATGACTTCTCTTGTCTTGTTCACAACACTCCTGCTAATGCATCCCAGAATCAGTGTCTATTTAATTATGTATTTTCGCAACAGCATCACACTGTTGACTCATATTTAGCTTGTGGTCCACTCTGACCCCTAGGTCTCCTTCTGTTGTACTCCTTCCTAGGGAGTCCCTTCCCATTCTGTATGTGTGAAACTGATTATTCCTTCCTAAGTGGAGCACTTTGCATTTGTCCAGATTAAACTTAATCCTACTTACCTCAGACCATTCTCAAGTTTGTCCAGATCATTTTGCATTGTGAGCCTGTTCTCCAAAGCAGTTGCAACCCCTCCCAGCTTGGTATCATCTGCAAACTTAATAGAAGTACTCCCTATGCCCATATCTAAATCATTGATGAAGATACTGAACAGAATCAGTCCCAGAATAGACTCCTGCAGAGCCCCATTTTTTATGCCTTTCCAGTGTGATTGTGAATCATGCTGTACATAAGCAGGAGGCAGGTGCCTGCACACCTAGAGTGGGGCAGCCGTTCACATGCCCTCTAAAACTTTAGTTGGCCCTACCAAATTATGAATGGAAAGGACCTATAAATGTGAGTTATGGTAAGTGTGTAAGGTGGCCTTCCTGGACTTTGAAAAAGACAAGATGACCTGCATTTTGTTTACCTTCTTCTTCTCCTGTCCTGGGCAAAAGAGCAGAAAAATCTGAAAAGAGAGGGACATTGTTGCTAGGCAACACTTGCCCACAAAGGCAGGGTAGTGAGGGGAGCTGGAGTCAGTTGTCAGCTCGCTCTTGCTCACATAACTATTGGGCACACTGGACTGGAGGTTTGGAACAGTCCCTGGCCTGCAGTAGCTGTTCCCACCCTACCGAAAGCTCTCCAGGCTTGTTTATTTTTTTGTGTTCCCTGGACCGAGAAGCACCTACTTACCATCCCCTAGTTTAAAATCACTTACAGGGCCTGACGACCATGCCAAGACAGCACAAAAAGGACCAGGGAGGGCTCTCAGTCAGGTCAACCCACCTGATCCCGTGTCCGTCTCCGAAGTCCATCCTTGGTGTCTAGTGTCATAGAATCCTAGGGCTGGAAGGGACCTCAGGAGGTCATCGAGTCCAGCCCCATGCCCAATGCAGGATCAACCCCAACTAAATCACCCCAGTCAGGGCTGCATCAAGCCAGGTCTTAGAAACCTCTAGGAAGGGAGAATGCACCACCTCTCTAGTGTAGAGGGAGCAGCAGCTGTCCATCGCACTCCTGCAAGCGAAGGTAAGGAGAACGTCAGAATTACCTCCTGAGTGGGATTGTCTGTGTAAGTGCAGCATTTCCAGAGTTCTTGGTTTGTCATTCCGCCCCGTCCACCCTATCCTAAGCTTATCCCCCCAACTGGTAAATAAACTGTTGTTTGTGTGGTTACCACTATGTGCCACCTTTCCTTGAGGATTATTTGAAAGTCAAGCTCCGAGAGATGGGTTTAGAGAGGGGAGAGGAATTTACTGTATGGGTCCCTGCATCTTCTGAACAGGGTCGAGTGCTCTTCGGCATCACTGGGGCTAGGGGGCAGCCAAGCAGGACTTTCATGGGTCACAGTGGGGCTGCGCACAGGGATTCTGCTTTGTGGTTCTGCCATAAGAAACCAAGAGACTTGCCCAAGGTCACAAAAGAAGCACATGGCACAGCAGGGAATTAGACGCCAGAGCATCCACATTTTAGCCCAGGGCCTGAGTCACCCTGGGCCTATAGTCAGAGGGCAGCTCCTTTCATGTTGTTCAGCCTGTGGCTGATGGCAATGATGTCCAAAAAGCTCTCAGATTCATCAGACTGATCTCAAACTTACAAACGTTCTGGCAGTGGGGGAATCACAATAAATGGGTTCATTTGAAAGTCCTGTCTCTGATTCTGCAGAGTGTTCACCACCTCCCTCTGCTGGCTGGAATCAGCTCAAGCCTATGTCAGCCTTTTCCCTTCCGCCTCTTGCAAACTGGCAAAGGCTAAAAGCTTTCCCACCATTGTGAGAGGAATGTCAGGGGGCTGTAGCCATTATTTTGTAACAGGAGCCTGAGAAGGGCAGGGCAGGGAATGGACTTCCTATCCTGCAAATGTTTCTGAGATTTCGAAAAATGTCCTGATCCTGAAAAGGGTAAAAGTCAAAAATCTTGGAAAAGTTGGCAACATTTACACCTGGGGCTGGGGTTGCATTGGGTCAATCAGAAACAGCTGTTTAAGGTTTTTCCTATAAACAGTTTTAATTTCTGAACAAAAATCATAGCAAACCAACTTTTCATTCATAAAACAAGAAATCATTTTGTTTTGACAATTTCAACTGTTTTCTTTTAATCTTTCCTACTTGAGAAATTGAGTGAGAGCCAACCCTTTTCATTGACCTTATGGAAAAATGTTCTCTCCTCATGGGGGGGCCGGCTGCAAGCAGTGTTCCTAATAAATGTGATGCTGATGTGATTTGTGACAATGGACACAGCTCCACCCGAGTAGGAAACTTTTTCTAAGAATCATAGGTATGGAGAGACCTTTCAGCAGGCCATGGAGCTAGAGTGCTCCCAGCAGCAGGAGTGCCCAAGAGACCAGGATGAAGGCTTATTCTCACATTTTCTTTCCTGATACTTCCCAGCATCTCAGAATGTCCATCGCTCCTCATACCCATAGCAACCACCCTAATTTCTCCTTACAACAGAAGACCGCCAAGCCTGTCAACGCTAATGTCTGCAAGTAGGATTGAAGATATGCTTCCACATCTGCACTGTTTTGAGACTGAATTTTCATTGCTATTAGAACAAGATTCTGATTCCAGGCATGCTGGTGTGAGCCTGGATTTATGCCAATGAACTGTATATGAAATAATCTGCAGTCAATAGAGCTGTGTTTATTAACATAGCCAGAGGAGCTGGCTTATTTTAACACCAAGATAATCATGATCAGAATCTGGCCACTGATATGTGCGTGTGTGGGTGGGTGTGTGTGTGTGTGCGCGCGCGCATGTGCACACGCATGTGCAGGCACCTCCCATGGAAATCTCTGACTCACATCCAGTCATGCCAGAGGTGGGGTTCCACATCAGGTGTGCGAGTTGTGTAACTTCCCCTGGTGTGACATGCAGCTTGCGCAATCCTTTACCATGGGCAGAGTGCACAAAATGAGGGTGTAAGAGCACAGGCAGTGTGTTTCCCCCCAGCTGTGCACTGGGGTAAGTGATTTTCATGAGGTACTGTGAATAGAGACTCAGGCTTCTGGGTGTCACCGCTGCACAAGGAAGGACACAGCAGACAAGCAGCTATCCTAGAGGGGCCACATAGATGAGGTACCTCTTCCCTGCTACCTGCGCAGGAACTGAAAGGGAGGAGCAGCAGGAAATGGAAGTTATGCTTATTGGGCCAACTCCTGAGCTGGTGCAAATCTGCACAGACCCATTGATTTTGAGGGTGCTACAATGAGGCCCAGGACAAATGTGCCAATGGCTAAACTGGCGTAAAACTGGAATAACTCCAGCAGTGTCCAGGGTGAGCCCCAGAACCGATTCTGGTGCCCCTGAGACTGAGGGTCACACAGAATGGATGTGTGTCTGCCAGATCAAAGTCTGGGGGGAGCCTGTCCCTTGGTTGGCATCAACGCCAGTGCTGGTGACGTGCTCTGGATTTACGCCAAAGGGGAAGCCGGGCTAAGTACGCTGCTGAGCTGCAGCACAGAAATTGTAAATCCAGGAGTGACTGTGAGGTGCTGAGCTCCTGCGGTGACCTGGGCCACAGGACAGGCAGACAGACAGACAGCAGTAAGAGAGCCTGTTGGTGCGGCTCTGATCCAGCATGCACTGGGACCCCCAGCCAAGGGGCTTAGCCCTGCATATGCATCTGCAGGGAGCCTCCGGCCCCTACATGCTCCCCTGTCGCTGCTTTCAATGAAACCTCTCATGCAGATAAGCCCGAATCCCTAATGAGCTCCCACTTTCCCCCATCTCATCCAATCAGATCCCCCGAAGCACAAGCCCTGTGACACAGACACCGAGCACGCCACCTTTGAAGGGAGTTGCCATAGTTACTGGTGCCTCACAGCAGCAGGCTGAGCTCATTAAAATGATTCGACTGGCTACCCTATAATCAAGCGGCAGGGGGAGGAAGAAGGCCAGTGGGGAGAAGGACTGACAGAAAGGGGCTCGGCCCTCTGTCACTGCACGAAAACGGGTCGTCCACCCTGCAGGAAAGCCAGGCCCCAGCCAGGAGATGGCCCCAGCCAGCACGGTGTGGCACTCATCTTGTGCACCCCACCGGGCTGGAGAACAAAGGACCCAGCCTGCCCCAGTGATGGGCAACCTGTGATGGGCGCTGAGCAGACACCCCTGGGATGGCAGCAGTTCTGGGGATGGCCCTAGAGATCCCTGAAATATTAGCCTGGCAGAACTGTTGCTCTCCACAGGGTTCCCCTCACCCTACGTAAGCTCCGTGATTCGTTCTAGGGCTGGGGCCGAAAGATGTGCCAGGCCCACGCACACCTCCACCTGCCGCTGCTGCAGCGATGGCCTCATGAGCAGGGCCAGCTGCTGTGCCCCTCGGAGTCTGCAGTGCTGATGCCAGGCTAGGGGGCGGGAGGGGAGGACAGAACTCGCCCTGCCCCCTCCATGCAGCATGCAGCAGAAGACAGCCATTACGCAACTTATGTGACAACCAGGGTCACAGCCAAACTGGGAGCCAGGGACCTCCGGAGCTGAAAGCAGAAGCTGGCTACAGTGTGAGTGAAGGAGCCACTCCCACCTGAAGGATGAGCAATGCACACACAACCTCTGTGTACTGGGCAGGGAGGGGGACCCGTCACACCCACTCTCTACTGTGTCACAAGTTCTCATTATGAATCTGTAAAGCATCCAATGGGGCAGTGGCCTGAATCGCTGGGTTTGAATGTAGACCAGTGCTTAACTCCAATTGTGGGGTATTTGCTCCAGCCCACCTTTGAAAAATGCTCCAGTGGCTGTGGCTGTGAACGTCACAGACTAAACCTGAGTTACAAGCTCCAGGCCCCCCTCTGTTCTGCAGCAGGCAGATCCACAGGTGGCCGGGGGAGGGGGGGGTGGCGCCTGCGGGAATTCTGTGCACAACAGGGCACCATTCTGCATATTTTATGAGTAAAAATAACACAATATTGAAACGTCAGTTCCAATTAATGTGCGGATTTATTTAAACTACAGGACAAAGGATGGAGAACGGGAGTGGGGAGCACTGGAGGGAAACCCCCACTCCCCTTTGTCTAACAGTAATGTAGCTAGCTATTTCTAGCTATTGACTAGCAAATATGCACAGCCATACACTCAGCATTGTGTAAGAGACAACTGAAGAGCAAGCGAGGGCTGGGGAATCAAACTCTGACCATGGCCAGAAAGTAAGTGGTAAACAATTTTCAGAGGAAGAAGTTTCTAAAAATGTAGACCAGCTCTCACCCTGGCAAGCCCTGCCCCTCCATGGCTGGTGCACTGCAACAGCAAATCAGGGGACAGGCTCACTCACCTGCTCAACCAGCCTGACCCCCTGACAGGGACTGATCTCTCCCCATGTGCCAGAGCCCAGCCCAGCCCTGCCAGCTGGTGTATATCTGTGCTGGCTGCTTCATCAAGCCCAGGAGAGGCGAGTGACCATTCTTACAGATTCCCCTTGCTTTCCCTTGCCTCCCTTTAGAAGTCATTTTCCTGCAGGGAAGCAAAGATTTCTGTGGAGTGCAAGAATTGTGCAAATTCTCCCACTAGGAAAGGTTGCAGTCACCTTAAGGACATGGGTCTGAGGAAACCCCAGCAACTCTCTATCCTCACCCATGCAATGCCAGATTCAGATTTCAGGGCACCAGTGAAATCCAGCTACAGGATTTATATCAGTGTACATTAGCAAGATCACTACCTTGTCATAGTTGGGGGGCTTGTGTGTCTCAGTGATCCCTAGAGCTATGTTGGTAGGAGCCTAGTGCTCCTGGTAGGGCCACCCCTGCCAGACAGGTCAAAGGGCAGAGACCAGACTAAGTGTGATCCACTGGTGTTCCAGGTTGGGGGTTCAGCTCAGGGCTAATAACCCGGACCTAGAAAAAGACTATGTTATAGAAACAGCAACAAAGAATTCTCCTACAACTCTGTGTGGTGGCCTTCCTAAGTCTTCTGTGGGGACCTGTGTGACTGACAGTAGTGAAAGCCATGAGGAAGCTACTGCCACAATGATGGACACCAAGATAAAGACCAGAATTGGATTCTCAAATGTACAAACCATGTACAACACTGGCAAGCTAGCACAAATAGTCGCCGAAATGAGACAATACAACCTACACTTCCTCGGTGTTAGCGAGAGTAGTGGGACAGAATCAGGGAGATTGAAAACTTCTGCAGAAGAAATAGTGCTCTGTTCCAGGAAAGACAATGACCAGCTTGATGAGGGAATGGCCATTGTCCTTAAGAAGGGGATTGAGAAATGCTTGCTAGGGTGGAAACCTGTTAGCAGCAGACTGATGGGTCAGACTGAAAGGACGACAAGTGAACATCACCCTGATCTAGGTTTATGCCCCAACCAATGACAGTGGGGAAGAAATTAAAGACACCTTCTACAAGCAGCTTCAGGCAGAAATGGAACCTACATCACACCATGACCTTACTATTATCACGGGTGAGCTGACTGCATAAGTGGGAAATGACAACACACACTATGCCAGAGCCGTGGGTGGACATGGGTGTGACACCACAAATGACAGCAGTGGGAGATTTGTAGGGTTCTGTTCCATCAACAATCTGGTCATCAGAGGGGCTCTCTTCCCACATTGCGCCATTCACAAGCTGACCTGGTGTTCACCGAACGGCAGAGACAAGAAGCAGGTCAACGGTGCATGGAGACGCCGCTTGCAAGATGTGAAAGTGAGGAGAGGAGCAGAGGTTGGTAGTGATCACCACCTAGTGAAGGCACTTGTGAAACTCAAACTGCGAAGAACAGGCATTAAGACACCCATACAAAGATGCTTCAGTGTTGAAAAACTACGGGATTCCAAGCTTTTTGCAAGATTTAGGGGATGATGTAGCTACCAGTATCACAGATAAAATCAACATGGTATGGGAACAGATTGCATCAGTCTACACAAAGAGCACAAACAAGGCTTGTCTGGGTTTCAAGGATAGGAAGAAGAAGAAGGAGTGGACCAAGCCTGATAGAGACGGGACATGAAGAAGGGACTGGTAGACACTAAATCAGCCAGGAATGAAGAAAGATACAAGCAGAATTACGGAAAGGCAAACCAAAAAGTGAAGAAGCTACAGAGGGCAGACAAACGAGCCTTCATGGAGCACTTTGCATCAAAAGCTGAAGATGCAGCTAATAGAAGGGAGCAAGGAAATGAGTACAGAATCACCACGCTTGTTTGTGGCAGGACAAGTGCCTCCATCAAGGATAAATGAGGGCAGTTATTTGCAACAGACAAAAAGCAAGAAGCACGCTGGACAGAACATTTCAGAGAAGTTCTGAATAGACCACCACCTGAAGAAGAAGCAGACACCCAAGAACCTGAGTAGGACCTTGACATTAACATTGATCCACCAGAGAAAGAAGAAATCAGTGCAGCCATCAAACCCCTGAAAAACAGCAAAGCTCGAGGACTTGACAACCTGAACACAGAGTCGTTTAAAGCAGACCCAGAACTTGCAGCCACCATTCTCCAACCACTATTTACAGCAATTTGGGAAGGACAACAGATACCCAAGGTTTGGACCAAAGGAGTCATTGTCAACATTCCCAAGAAAGGGGCACTCAGCAACAGCAACAACTGGCACAAGATAACCGTTCTATCCGTACCCAGCAAGATCCTAGCCAAGGTCATCATCCAGCAGCTCTCAGATGTTGCTGATAAGTCTCTGAGGTGTGAACAAGCCAGATTTCGCAAGGGCAGCGGGTGTATAGACCAGATTTTCACCCTGAGAAACCTCACAGAGCAGTGCACAGAGTGGCAGAGTCAGTTGTACATAAGCGTTTCTGACTTTGAGAAGGCTTTTGACAGCATAGTCAGAGAAAGCCTTTGGTGTATTTTGAGAGCCTACAGACTCCCTCTACAAATGGTCCAGCTCACCAAAGCTGCGTCTACACGTGCACGCTACTTCAAAGTAGCGGCACCAACTTCGACGTTAGGCGGTGAGACGTTGAAGTCGCTAACCTCATGAGGAGATAGGAATAGCGCCCTACTTCGACGTTCAACGTTGAAGTAGGGACCGTGTAGACGATCCGCGTCCCGCAACGTCGAAATTGCTGGGTCCTCCATGGCGGCCATCAGCTGGGGGGTTGAGAGATGCTCTCTCTCCAGCCCCTGCGGGGCTCTATGGTCACCGTTGGCAGCAGCCCTTAGCCCAGGGCTTCTGGCTGCTTCTGCGGCAGCTGGGGATCTATGCTGCAGGCACAGGGTCTGCAACCAGTTGTCAGCTCTGTGTGTCTTGTGTTGTTTAGTGCAACTGTGTCTGGGAGGGGCCCTTTAAGGGAGCGGCTTGCTGTTGAGTCCGCCCTGTGACCCTGTCTGCAGCTGTGCCTGGCATCCCTATTTCGATGTGTGCTACTTTGACGTGTAGACGTTCCCTCGCTGCGCCTATTTCAATGTTGGGCTGAGCAACGTCGAAGTTGAACATCGACGTTGCCGGCCCTGGAGGACGTGTAGACGTTATTCATCGAAATAGACTATTTCGATGTTGGCTGCACGTGTAGACGTAGCCCAAGAGTTTTTACACCAACTTCACATTCAGCACAGAACACTGCAATCTGTCTTTCAAAGTCAATACTGGGGTCAGACAGGGGTGCATCATGTCTGCACTACTCTTCAACATGGTGATTGACTGGGTGATGTGGAGGACAACAGCAGATGCAAAGGGGTATCAGATGGACACCTTTTTCCACATTGGAAGACCTTGACTTTGCGGACGACCATGTGTTGCTTTCCCACATTCCTCAATACATGCAGGAAAAGACACAGCGCCTATGCACCTTTGGATGCCAGGTTGGACTAAGAGTTAGCCAAAAAACACCAAAGATTATGACTTTCAGCATAGATTCACCAGCACCAATCAAGATAGATGATGCAGATTTACCAGCACAGACAGCCTCATGTACTTAGGCAGCTACATCCAGAGCAGACTAAGCAGGGCCAGAAATGTCCTCAGAAGTATGAAAAATGTTTGGAGAACTACACAATACAGTGTCCACACCAAACTTAAGCTGTACCAGAGCTGTGTCATATCAACACTATCATATGGCTCAGAGTGCTGGCGGATGATAGTGTGACCTTGCCAAGCTCTCGTCCTTTCACAACACTGTCCTCCGCAAGATACTTAGCATCTTATGGCCAAAGACGATCTCCAGCCATGACCTGCTTCTGCAATGCCACCAAGAAGACACGACCACTATCATCATGAGAAGATGTGGGAGATGGATAGGGCTCGTGATGAGAAGGGAGGCAGATGCCATTGCAAAAATTGTACTTCACTGGACGCCTGAAGAACGACAGAAACGTGGAAGGCCTAAGACAACGTGGTGGCATACTGCTGAGGCAGACGTGAAGAGAATGAACTACAACTGGGACACTCTGGAGAAAATGACCGAAGACGGACAGAAGTGGAGGACCTTTGTTTCTGCCCTACATGCCAGTGGGCATAACAGGCTTTAACTAACTAACTAACTAAACTAGCAAGACCTGGTCTATGGGGAGTAGGGGTTGGGGTGCTCCGTCACTGGGCAAACTCCTTGTGTGACTGTGCAGAGCAAACAAACCCTTTGGGCCAGATCCTCATCTCATGAGGATCAGTTCAGCCTCTTTTACATCAGAGCCAGCCCAAGGCATAGTAGCTAGGGATCTGACATGCTCTCCTGTACTGGCAGGTATCCCCATGGCATCTGAGCCACTGCAGGCAGGATCCACCTGCTGAGCCCCACGTCCTACCAGCAGAGCAACAGCAGTGCTGTCAGACTCTTCCGAATGTGTCCCTCTCGCCACCAGAGATCTTGCCAGTGTCCTCACCCCCGCTGTTGTCATCCCCCTGGTCTCTTGCAGGTCCAGCCCGCGCCTGGTGCTGGGCAGACAGCTATCAGGGTCTGCAGAGAGTCTTTTACTCGGTGCAAATAATTTATTACATTAAAATAATGTTTTTTCCCCAAACGAGTACTTCGGGAGTAATTCCAGCTCTCCCGCAGAGGCATTTTTCAAAGTGCCATAATAAGCACTTAGAAATGGGTGGTTATTTTTATTCTCCAAGCCTGTCAAGAAGCTGATGGATTGAATTGGCTGATGACAAGGCAGCGGAATGCTCATACATGGAGGGCCCAGCGTGAACACACAGCCTGCTACAAATGAGCAGCCGGCACAGAGCACAGCTCCCTGGCCTCTCTTCTCCCGATGCTGCAAGGAGCGTGTGATGAGCTGGGTGGGCCAGAGATAAGCTTTGCATGTCTCCCAGCTCCCTGCTGCTAGGAAAGTGCCGCTACGTCGCCACTGCTCTCTCCAGCTCTTCCCTTCCATCACCAGCCACACCCACTTCTCCAGATGCAACAGGCTGGGCCAGCTGAGCCCTGCCCCACGCCGACAGAAAGGGGGATAAGAGCTCTCAGTCATGTCCACAGCAGCAGCATGCACTGGACTCTCCCACACCCTCCTGTCACAGGACAGGGACCTGCCCCTCCCTGGACAGGGACCTGCCCCTACCTGCTGCAGTTCTGCCAATCACTCACTCCAGCTGCCTCCTGCCAAGGGGGTAGAGTCCTCCCAGTCACCCCCACTCCCTAGTTCTGGCTAACATGCACCCTCCATCTAAGAGGACAGGCGTCTCCTCACTCCCATCCCCTCTAGCACAACTGCATGAAAAGAGAAATGAGCACGTCCCAGCCAGCCCCTTGTCCTCCCCCTGCAAGAGGGTCTCCATGCAGGGCAGGCTGCGCTGTGTTTCTCCAACTAGGAGTCTGGGGAGAGGCCAGGGAAGGGAAAGAACACAGTTACAGAGCTTTCTGCTGCTTGAAAGCCCTTTCCCTGCTGGGGATCTATCACACACCTCCTGGGGCGCCAGCACACGGGATGGGCTGTTGCCCTGCTGGGGGTCTATCACACACCTTCTGGGGTGCCAGCACACGGGATGGGCTGCTGCCCTGCTGGGGGTCTATCACACACCTTCTGGGGTGCCAGCACACGGGACGGGCTGCTGCCCTGCTGGGGGTCTATCACACACCTTTGGGGCGCCAGCACATGGGATGGGCTGCTGCCCTGCTGGGGGTCTATCACACACCTTGCTGGGTGCCGGCACACGGGATGGGCTGCTGCCCTGCTGGGGGTCTATCACACACCTCGCTGGGTGCCAGCACACGGGATGGGCTGCTGCCCTGCTGGGGGTCTATCACACACCTTCTGGGGCGCCAGCACACGGGATGGGCTGCTGCCCTGCTGGGGGTCTATCACACACCTTCTGGGGCGCCAGCACACGGGATGGGCTGCTGCCCTGCTGGGGGTCTATCACACACCTTCTGGGGTGCCAGCACACGGGACGGGCTGCTGCCCTGCTGGGGGTCTATCACACACCTTCGGGGCGCCAGCACATGGGATGGGCTGCTGCCCTGCTGGGGGTCTATCACACACCTTGCTGGGTGCCGGCACACGGGATGGGCTGCTGCCCTGCTGGGGGTCTATCACACACCTCGCTGGGTGCCAGCACACGGGATGGGCTGCTGCCCTGCTGGGGGTCTATCACACACCTTCTGGGGCGCCAGCACACGGGATGGGCTGCTGCCCTGCTGGGGGTCTATCACACACCTTCTGGGGCGCCGGCACACGGGATGGGCTGCTGCCCTGCTGGGGGTCTGTCACACACCTTCTGGGGTCCCAGTGCATGGGACAGGCTGCCGGGCTGCTTCTTGCCTTTCCAAACACCTCTCAGAGTGCAGCAGCCTCCCTGACAGTGCGCTTCCTGGCTCCCTCGCTGTGGTCACTAAAGAAAACCTCACCTGTCGTCCATGCCCCAGAGTGAGTGAGGGCTGCTGTGAAGGTGACAGACAGGGGAAGCCCAGGCACTACTGTCCTCCCTGTGCTGGGGGAGAGGGAGACCAGCCTGCCAAAGGGGACGCATCTGGACACGTGTACCAGAGGCAGCAGAGTGTTGTCATAGTGCTTCTCTGGTGGGCTTCGCTCTGCCACTTGCATCACAGATCTTCTGGGGAAAGTGGCGCGATCAGCACTTTCAACCTATTGTGTGCTGCCTCCTGGGGATCCCTTCCCACCTTCCAGCAGTCCTGGGTTTGCTGGGTCGCATTGCAAGCCCCATGTGGCACAGCAGAAGCTGAGTCACAGAGTACCGAACGGCAAGCCTGCCTCAGACTCATGCCAGGACCTGACATCCCTAGTCCTGTACTGCAGCCACACCACCAGCATCTTCCTGGGGCTGAGCTGCTGGCAGAAACCTAAACCCAGCCAGAGTGACTGCCCCACAGCTGGTCCCCACCCCACTGCTCTGCCAATCAGACCCTCACAGAAGGAGCAGGAACCAGCTATGACATCTCCGGGCTGGCCCTTCCCACCACAGATAGCAGAGAATCACCCACACATGCGGATCAGGCTAGGACCAGGGCTTGGGAAGGATGCAGTGATGCATACACACTGGTCCATTAGCATTTCCCAGGAGCAGGAGTTTTGCCATTTGGTTTCATAAAGGGACGCATGTGAATGTAAAATGCCCAAGTTTCAGGGCTCCAGCTTCTGAATTTGAATCTTGGGAAGCTCTTTCCTTGTACAGGGTGCTGGAAATAGAGATTAGAACAGCCCATGAAGGAGTCAGCTGTATCCAGGCCACCCATGTGGGTGAGAATCCTAAAGGGGGTACAAAGAGACCAGGGCTATTCACCGTTTGTAGTCACTGGCACCACTGCAAGGTGGAGGGCAGTGGAGAAGCCCAGCTCTGGCAGAGTCAGCCAGGTCCTTGAGGTTTTGCTAAGGCACATGCTCCCACGCCTCAGGTCTGCAGCACTTGGGACCAGATCCTGAGTTTGTGCCAATCATCTGAGTAGCACCAGGGGAGTCAAAGCTGAGAATGCAGCTGTCAGAGAAAACCCCCCTGTCCTGACACCATTCAGGCAACAGGCTCTCAGGGGGGCTGCTAGGACTCCTGAGCATTGGCCGGCCATACTGACTGGCAGGATGAGAAGGCGCTGGCTACTGCACTGGGGTTAGCAGTGCCCTGTGCCACAGCACTGCCTGGAATGAATTCCCGCCACAGCCAGAGGCACTCAGCACATCTCAGCAACTTTCCCAAATCTTTGCAGATGTGGAGCATCCAGCTGCCTGCCTTCCCTGGAAGAGCTTCCAAAGATGCTCAGAAGGGAAACCAGCGCTGAGTAAACAAGGGGGCCAGGGCAGAAAAATATGTCTCTGAGGTCTGGGAACAGCCAAACACATTTCCAAATTACACCGCCCAGCCCCAGTGTCTGCACAAGCCCAGTCTAACCTTCCATGGAGTATTTTTTCCCACAGAGTAGTTCTTATCTGCTTCAAACACAGCAGGACACTGCAAATAGCAGGTCTCTGGGCCATCTGACCCAGGCTGGCCTGTGGGCTGTGTTCAGACATTTCACGCCTGCCTTGTCTTCTTTGGAGTATTTGTAAGAAGTCAGCATGTCCAGTCCCCTGCACACACACATGGTGGGACCACGTATGATCTAGATCATCCCTGACCGACATTTACCTAACCTGTTCTTAAACATCTCTAATGATGGAGATTCCACAACCTCCCTCAGCAATTCATTCCAGTGCTTAACTGCCCTGACACTTAGGAACTTTTCCTCATGCCCAACCTCAACTCCCATGTTGCAATTTAAGCTTCTTGTCCTACCGTCAGAGGCTAAGCAGAGTAATGTTTCTCCCGCCTCCTTTTAACATCGTTTTAGATGACTGACATCTGCTATCATGTCCTCTCTCAGTCTTCTCTTTTGCAAACTAAACAAACTCAGTTCTTGCAGTCTTCCCACAGGGCCCATGTGCTCTAGACCTTTCATCATTCTTGTAGCTCTTCTCTGGACCCGCTCCAGTTTCTCCACGTCTTTCTTGAAATGTGGTGCCCAGAACTGGACACAATACTCCAGTGTTGTGGCCTAATCCATGCCTAGCAGAGCAAAAGAATTACTTTTCATGTCTTACTTACAACACTCTTGTTACTGCATCCCAGAATTTTTCTGTTTTGTTTTTGTTTTTTGTTGTTGTTGTTATTTTGGTCCCAACAGCCTCACCCTATTGACTCGTATTCAGTGTGTGGGCCACTCTGACACCTAGCTCCCTTTCTGCAATGCTCCTTCCAAGACTGTCACTTTCTATTTTGTATGCATGTAACTGATTGTTCCTCCCTAAATGGAATACTTTGCATTTTTCCTTATTGAATTTCATCCAATTTACCTGAGATAATTTCATCAGTTTGTCCAGATCATTTTGAATTCTAACCCTCTCCTCCAAAGCACTGGCAACCCCTCCCAGCTTGGAATCACCCACAGACTTTATCAGCATACTCTCTGTGCCATTCGAGATCTCCTGGATAAGGGAGAGGTCCAGGGAAATGTTCAGAGCAAAGATACTTTTCTGCACGGTAGAACCAGACCTGCTCTGGCTCTCATTGGTCTGCTTCCCCGGGACAAGTTCTGCCCAGTGCTGCTGCTAACAGAGGTGCTGGGCTAGAAGGGAAGCCGGCTGGAAGGGTCTGGGACACACCTACCCGACAACGGCTGCTCACAGTTGTGCTGCTTCAGCAGTGACTTTGTGCTCAACTCATTAGCCAAGGGGTATGTATCCAGCTGCATGTTAGGATGCGGTCAACAGGCAGCAGTGGGACGGTGGGGTGAGGCACACAGCTTAGCAGCGGTGTGCAGGGAGGCCAGCAGGAGACTAGCCAGGTGAGTGAATGCTGGAGGGTGCTAAGAAGTCTGGGGGCTGCTGGGCAGAAAGCTGGGGTGGGACTGGGAGAAGCGAAGGGAGTCCAAGGCCAGCTCCTGGCTCCACTGCCGTCCTTTTCCCTGCTGGCTCTGATTGTCCCCTGCACGCCCTGCTGCTCCTCCCCGTTTGGCTCCGGCAGGGGGGCAGTGTGAGGGAGGTAGTGGCCTCACTGCTCGGTGCTCAGCACAGAACTGCTGCTGCCCTTGCAGACTCATACAATCCTAGGGCTGGAAGGGACCTCAGGAGGTCATTGAGTCCAGCCCCCTGCTTCAAGCAGGATCAACCCCCACTGAATCATCCCTCGCCCAGCTTGTGGTTTCAGGGGACAGGATGATGGGGCTGACTTTCAGCACTCCCACAGCTAAACGTGTTCGCACACCACTGGCTGGGGCTGCCCAGTCCGTGCCTATGGCACAAGATGCCAGCCACACAGCTGGCTGTGTCCCACCCAGCCGGCTCAGCTCACCCCACTCCCAGGCCAAACTCTTGTCCTGCACAGTGCAGAGTAGTCCCAGCAACAGGCCTGGGCTCACAGCAGCAGCTGGACTGCTCCACGCACCCAGAAACTGGGGCTGAGGGAGACAGTGTTGGCATCTCCACTGCCCCAGCTGAACGTTGTGGGGTTCATAGAATCCTAGAATCCCAGGGCTGGAAGGGACCTCAGGAGGTCATCTAGTCCAGCCCTCTGCCCCAAGCAGGATCAACCCCCACTAAGTCATCCCAGCCAGGACTTTGTCAAGCCAGGACTCAAAAACCTCTAGAGATGGAGAATCCACCACCTCTCTAGGCAACGCATTCCAGTGATTCACCACCCTCCATGAGAAGCAGTTTTCCTAATATCCAGCCTACACCTCTCCCTCTGTAATGTCAGACCATTGCTCCTTCTTCTGCCATCTGTCACCACTGACAACAGTTTCTCTCCATTTTCTTTGGAGCCCCGCTTCGGGAAGTTGAAGGTTGCTACTGAATCAACCCTCATTCTTCTCTTCTGTAAACTAAACAAGCCCAAATCCCTCAGCCTCTCCTCATGTGCTTCAGCCCCTTAATCATTTTTGCTGCACTCTGCTGAACCTGCTCCAGCACATCCACATCCTTTCTATATTGGGGGGGCCCAAAACTGGACACAATATTCCAGATGTGGCCTCACCAGTACCAAATAGAGGGGAACGATAACTTCTCTAGATCTTCTTGAAATGCTCCTCCTAATGCAGCTCAATATGTTGTTAGCCATCTTGGCTACAAAGGCACACTGTTTACTCATATCCAGCTTTTCATTCACCAAAATCGCTAGGTCCCTTTCCACTGTACTGCTGCTTAGCCAGTCAGTCCCCAGCCTATAAAAGCGCTTGGGATTCTTCCATCCCACGTGCAGGCTTCTCCTTGTTGAACCTCATCAGATTTCTTTTGGCTCAATCCTTCAATTTATCCCAGTCACTCTGGACCCTATCCCTACCCTCCAACATATCTACCTCTCCTCCTAGCTTGGTGTCATCTGCAAACTTGCTGAGGGTGCAATCCAGTCCCTCATCCACGTCATTAATAAAGATGTTGAACTGTACCAGGCCCAAAACTTATCCTTGGGGCGCTCCATTTCAAACCAACCTCCAACCAGATACTGAGCCATTGACCACTACCTGTTGGGCCTGACCGTCAAGCCAGCTTTCTATCCATCTCATAGTCCATGGATCCAGTCCATACTTCCTTAACTTATGCGTAAGAATTCTGTGGGAGACTGTATCAAAAGCTTTGCTGAAGTCAAGGTATATCCCCCTCAAGAACTCCCACATGTCCACAGGGCCTGTTACCTCATCATAGAAGCTAATCAGATTGGTCAGGCACAATTTGCCCTGGATGAATCCGTGATGGCTACTTTTGATCATGTTCCCCTCTTCCAAATGCTCCAAAATGGATTCCTTGAGGATCCCTTCCATTATTTTCCCAGGGATTGAAATAAGGCTGACCAGTCTATATTCCCTGGATTGTACTTCTTTCCTTTTTTAAAGATGGGCACTACGTTTGCCTTTTTCCAATCATCTGGAATCTCTCCCTATCTCCAAGATTCTTCAAAGATAATGGCCAAAGGCTCAGCAATGATGTCTGCCAATTCCCCCAGTACCCTTGGGTTCATTAAATCCAGACCAATGGATTTGTGTGCATCTAGTTTTTCTAAGTAGCTCTTATCTTGTTCCTTTCCTTTCGAGGGCTGCCCTCCACCTTCCCATACTGCATTGTCTAGCACCTGAGTGTGGGGGCTGTCTTTGTCCATGAAGACTGAGGCAAAGAAAAGCATTGAGTACTTCAGCTTTCCTTACATCATCTGTCTCTAGGCTACCTCTCTCATCCAGTAATGGCCCCACACCTTCCCTGATAACCCTCTTATTGCTGACATGCCTGTAGAAACCCTTCTTGTCACCCTTCACATCACTTGCCAGCTGCAGTTCCAGTTGAGCCTTTGCTGCCCTGATTACTGTCTAGCAATCGTGAGCTGTTCGTCCTCCCTGGGCTGACTCTGGAAAGTTAAGCAGTTACGGGAGGCGGGCATTGGCAGGGAGAGGGGTGGCCAGCCCCAGTGGGAAATGTTTGTCCTTGGGGGCCACTTGCACAGCCCTGAGCCCTGGATGGCACATTGACTCCAGTGAGTTGCTCATGGCAGACTAGGGAGAGGTGCTATCCAATCAACCTGCGCGTGTATTTGGCCCCTTGTCATGCTGCGGAAGCTGCTGCCAGCGGCTCACAAGGCAGTACTCACCGTAGGAGCAGACCGGGCAGAGCTGTCCTTCTGTCTTCCAGACCAGGCATTAGGGAGGTTGAAGTGACTTGCCCAGGGTTGCAGGGTGTCAGCTACAGAGCAGAGACTGAAAGGCAGATCTCCAGAGTCCAAGTCAGGCCATTAGGCACAAGATTGGCCTCTCCCACGATTTAGTGGCTCACTGCCTCAGTTTCCCCCTCTGCAAGTGGGGGTGACGACCAGGAGTCAAATCAGAGAGAAGAAGAGATCAGCGATTGTCTTCCCGTCTTTGCTTGTCATGGAGTGTGTGGTCTCCAGGCCCTGCGCCTGCCCACAGTCAGAGGTGACTCTCATTTGGCAGAAAGAGCAGAAGGGTTGTTAGGCAACAGGGACACAGCATAGAACAGACTTGTCAGCACTGAAAGCAGAAGCCGTCAGTGCCATCCGTCCTGGGGAGAGGGGCCCAGAGGGGTCCCTGAGCCAGGCCCTGGCCCCCTTCCTCCCTTTCCAGCCAGACCAGACAGCCCCACTCAACTGCTCAGTTACAGTTCAAACCAGCCAGCCCTTCCTCCTGCCTTTGTCCTGTTTCCCCAGGGGAGAAAGGTGTCACCTGGTTGCCTGGGTTACAAAGAGTGAGGGCCACTGGGTTTGTGTGAGAAGTCCTTACACCAAAACTCCCATCACCAGCTATGCACTGATGCTGTGCCTAGGGAAACGGAGGCACGCACCTAGCGGGCGGGGGGAGAGGGGACAGTAGGAAACACATGGAACAGAACCAGGGAATAAAACCCGCATACACCCCACTTTGTCACAGTGCTCACAGGCTGAGCTCCCGCAGCTGAGATGCCACTTGGACAGGCCCACCGACAGCAGGGCAAAGGGAGGCAACTGCACAGGGGCTTGGCCTTTCAAAGGGGCCCAGAGGTCCTGGCTGCCACCACTGCAGCAGGCCCGGGCTCTTTGAAAGGCCACGGGCGCACAAGTGCAGCTAGCCTGAGCAAAGCGATAGCTCGGTGCTTAGAGCAAAGGCCTCCTACACCAAAGGTTGTGAGCACAGCGCAAGAGCAAGAGCAAGAGCGCGAGGGTCCAGGTTTGGCAAAAAAATAAAATAAAAAATCCACAGTCAGGGATGGTGCTTGGTCCTTCCATGAGGGCAGGGGACTGGACTCAGCAACCTCTTGAGGTCCCTTCCAGCTCTATGAGATAGGTGCACCTCCATGTTTCTAATTTCTGACATATGTACCACCTGGGGAGGGGCTACTGCTGTCCTGCCCTACCCCTTCATGGGGCCTGGAGCACTTGTTTGTGGTGTGAGCAGCCTCCTTTAGAAAGAGCATGTGCATGGAGCATAGGGCAACCAGCAATCCTGCATGGGCAGGATGGTCCCATATTTGGGATGCCAGAAAGGCATCCTGACTTATTTTTTTAAAAAGGGACTAACTGTCCTATATTTAGGCCCTGGGGTGCCCCTGGCAGCAACTTCCCCAGAGCAGCAGGCACATGATGCTGCTTCCCCAGGGTAGAGTTGGGGAGACACCAGTTTCCTGGGGTGTGGCACAGCCAGGAGGAGCCATCCCTCCCCCCCCCGCCAGATATTTCCCTGTGCCATATTTGGGATAGGGAGATAGAGTCACCCTAGCCAAGCACCCTCCCTGACAGATTTTTTTTTAATGTGTTTGCCCCAGATCCCTAAATTACCATTACAGGGATTGAATTCACACCACTGGGTTTGCAAACCTAATGCTCAGGCCACAGAGCGATCTCTTTTTTGGGAGCTAGTTGCCCTTTTATAACTTCCTCAGGTGAAAGGGCAGCAGGTGAGTTTAGAGACAGGTTAATATTCCCCCCACCCCAAAAGAAAGGCTGTTATCACCCAGGCCTTTGCAGCTCTGGGGCAAATAGGGACTGTGTCTCCTAATAAGACACCTGACTGCAAGGAAGGCAGAGCCAGTTTAGCAGCCTGGATGGGATTGTTGGCCAAAGCCAGTCCTAACCCTGGGACAGCAGTTGCACAGCTGAAGTTGAACACCAGTGCTGAACAGAAGCTGCTGTGATCATGAAATGTACCAGCCCACGGCTGGGCTAAGCAGCCTCTGGGAGCGATGCTGGAAACGTGACCTCGTTAGCTGTGAAACACTTGCCTGTCCAGCTGTACTTCGTGTACCAGGTGAGGTCATGTTAAATTGGTGGGAAAGGGATGTAGCTGTGTTGGCACCAAGGGGGTCCCTGCCTCTGGCATCAGGTCTAGCTCCCAGTCCTCTGGCTTCTGAGGCCAGATCCCAGCCCAGGCACTGAGGCATCTCTCCCTTTCCATAGACTGCAGGTGCTCACTGCAGGGGCCTTCTCCCAAAAGAGCTAACAAGCTCCAGGATTCCCAGCAGGAAGAGACAGCTTAGTGGGTCATGGGTTTGGTTTAGCTGTAAATCGTTGTTTCCAACATTCTTATCCCCTGTCACTTGAATCTCTGTTCTCTGGTAACAAATACTGTAAAAGTATTGTGACAAAGTCAGCCTTGTTCCTGGCCTTCTGGCCTCTATGCAGTCCATTGGGCCCACTTAAGGGCCCAGTTGCCCTTGCTGGGGTGAGGGGTGGTCTGGGGGGAACCTGGCCCCTGCCCACTCATGCCAGGCTCTGGCCCAGGGACCCTATGCAGCTGCTAGTGGGAAGGGCTGACTCTGTTGGCACAGCAGCTCTTCCCCTCGTACCTTCTCCAGGCGGCAGCAGTAGCAAGTCCCCCCTCTTGATCTGCTGAAGCTCTTCACTCTCCCTCTCTGGCACTCTCTTTCAAAAGAGGCATGCAAATTAAGGAAATCAAAATGCAAATGAGGCACTGATTTACATACCTGGGGCCTCTTTTGAATAATCTCTTTTCAAAAGAAGAAAAGCAGTGTAGGTGGGGCTCTTTCAAAAGTAAACCCCATCTTTGAAAGAATTCTTCTTCCTGAAACAAAATAGGAAGAAGGGTTCTTTCGAAGATGGGGTTTACTTTCAAGAGAGCCCCACCTACACTGCTCTCCTTCTTTCAAAAGAAGCTCTTTCGAAAAGAGATTATGCAACTGAGGCAGCAGGTATGTAAACCAGTGCTTCATTTGCATTTTCAATTTCCTTCATTTGCATGCCTCCTTCAAAAGAGAAATGCAAGTATAGACAAAGCTTTTGTTTGTAGCTGTGTTATTTCAAAATAGCTGTTTTGAGATATCTTATTTTGAAATAGCGCTGCAGTGTAGCTGTAACCTTGTATTCCTGGGACAGTGGGGAATAGCCACTGGCTTACTGAGGGCAGAACATTTTGTCCCACAACAGTCCAGATAGAGCAACAGATACATTCAGACATCTGAAGAGGGGAAGTTCTGATTTAATGCTACTCTCAGAATTCAGAGGCTTGGGCATATCACACGGTGTTGTGGCTGAGTGGTGGAGGAATAACCCCTAGCTCTTGGACGTGTTCACTGCACATATGGCAGAACTTGGTAGTGTTTGAGGGGCTGTGAGCTGCCCTTAGAGCATTTGAGCCAAGGTAGCATCCTCACAGAGAAGTTAGATAAAAACTTAAAATCTTAAAATACACTTGTGAAAGGTTGCAACATAACAGTACTTTACTTGTTAGAATTCAGAACTTTAATACACAAGAACTCAAAACCAGAGAGAGACAAAGCAGGCTGCTCTCTAAGGCAGGGAGGCACAACTCAGCCTACAATAAGATGAAGTATCTATCTGCTGATGAATTCTGCTTACCTGCTTCCTTACAGAGCCACTGGTCTGCAAGCAGGACCAGCAAAACACCTAAAATGTTACGTGATTGATCACAATTTTAACACAGTTTTCAATATATAATACCCAATAATGGAACCTCAAAATGGCTAAGATTAAACAGGATGCTCCTCTAGGGCCTATAGGGAAATCCAGTTCTTCCCCATGCATGCAGAGAGTGCCAGGGTTGGTTCCTAAAGCTGCTACAGACTTTGAAATTTCCAGATTAGCCTCACTAGGTAAAACTTTGATGTAAATAGGATGGGTCCCCTCTGGCACTCAGAACAGCTGCAGCAATTAAAGGGGAAAGTGACAAGGACCTCATGCTTTATGAAAATTGGCTTATGAATCTGAATATGCATAAATCAAAGACACTTTATGCAAAACAGGTCAGGTAGGATGTCATTTTGAAAGTTGTAATCCGCTGAATCTTGGTATCCTATTTGTGTTCATGTATCTTTCTTGTATGCCAATTTAGAAATATTAAGCAGGAACCTGTTTTATTAGTCCACCTATTCCAGTAAAAGACATTAGTTATACTTTAGGAACTGAAAGGCTTGGCAATCAAGTAAAGGGCCTGAGAATACATGTGTTTTTCTTGTAAGCTCAAACTGTGGTTGGTCCTACAAAGACATGTGGCCAGGCCATCTGGTGCCAGAACCCATTTTGGATTTGATATCTTTTCACTCAAGGGGAGAAAAATTTGAACCGAGCGCAAAGAATTCCTGCTCTGGGCAAGAGGAAAAACCAAACAATAGAGGCAGCTGCCACATATCAGGAGCACCTCCTCACTTACCACCTAAGATGCCAGCTGGAAACATCTAAGATTGAACAGGGGGAAGGATTGGGCCCAGGCTAGGAAGCTCTTTATCTTATGAAAGAAATTTTTAGAACAACAGTTAGAGTAAGAATTTGCATGTAACAAGTTTCTTAGGGAATTAGGATTAGCTGTCAAGTTTTGTTTATTTTGAATAAGTAATTTACTTTGATCTATCTGTTTTCATTTGCAAGCACTTAAATCTTACTTTTTATACTTAGTAAAAATACTTTTGTTTATTATCAAGCCCGTGTAAATAGCTGTTACCTGGGGTGAGGGTGGAGGGGTGGGGAGCAACCAGTTTGCGTATCTCTCTTTCATTGCTAAAGAGGGTGAACATATAAGCATTCTCAGTTTTTGAAATCTCATGCTTTTACAGGACAGGGAAGATGTTCCCCCACTCAGCTCTGCCCAAGCCATTGCAGGGCAGGAACACCAAGATTCTGACTCAGCAAGTGGATCTGGGTCTCAGTCCTCAGGAATTCCTCTCTTCTGCTCTGTGAACAATCAGCCTCACCCAGAGAGTCACTCACCCCCTCCAGCTGGCGAGTAAGAGTGCCCACTCCCACTGCAGGCCTTATCCAGCTATTCACTGATCAAGCAACCAGATGTACGCAGCAGCCACCCTACTTCTTTAAACAGTACTGGCAATGTCTGGGATTAACTGGGTGTCACTGGATCCACTAACGTATTTTAGTCCTGCAGGCCCCTAGAAAGCTGCATAGATCACCCCTCAGGACCTGACACAGCACTACATGACAGTCACCCCAGAACAGCCTTTCTGAGGACACCAGCTGACAGCTCTGGGGAACAAGGACAGCTGCCACACTCTGGGGCTCCCGGCCTTAGGCAACCAAGACCCAGACTGAACAACTGTGTTTAAAACTTGGGATGAGAGAATGTGCAAAACCTGGCAATGGAAAAACCAAGTCAGCCAGGAAGGAGGAAAAGACATGAGTAATGACATGCTCTCTCACAGCTCCCAGGGAAGCAGGAGCCAGCTTCTCCTTGGCACCGGAGTAATGGGCAGCTGTAAATCATCTAGTCACACAAAAAGTCAAGAAGACTTGATAAAATGGTCCCCAGGTCCCAGAGCAGGTGAGTCAGGAACAGCGCTCTGACTGACAGGATGGCCAGGTAGAATGTTTGCCCAGCCATGCCCCAGCCAGGCTGGCCAACCCTGCCCCCTGCAGATAAATGTTCCCCTAAAACCTCTGCATCCTTCCTTCCTACCCCTGCTCACAGCACTCCCAGCAAGAGCCTAGCGCCTCCTAAAAGCACTCCCCAAGCAAGCCCTTACCTCTGCCCCAACCAGGAGCTTGGGTTGCAGTGGAGTTGAGGGCAGTGCTGCCTGTAAGCCATGCTCAACGGTGGCCGCCCAGGACAGATTCAAATGCAGACCTGCCAATTAGCAGAGCGCTCCCAGCTGGCAGAGTGTGTTTCTACTGGCGGTGCACAGCCGGGTGTACCTCAGTGCACAAAACGGTTACCATGCATGTGGATGGAAAAATTAGAGGGAACATTGGTTAGGAGGGACTTTTGCCCCACCCCCAACTTTTGTTTGCCCTTCCCAAATTTTCATAGGTCTACAAGTTCACTTTCCGGCCCTCCATGGACTTTGTCGGATGTAACATAACCACACATAGTGACACAACCCCCCCACTGCCCGTTTTTTCTGAAGTGATATTCCTGACCCAAACCGTACTGATGTTCTGGGAAGTCTTATATAGTCCAGTTAGTCCCAAATTCCCTTCTCCTTCAGTGTAACTGGAGTGTTTTGGCCATCAAACCCGAAGGCTGGGAAGTCTGTTGCTCTGCAGTTGGGCTTTGATGTGAACAAGTGTCCTTTGAGTGGAAGTTTCCTCACTCAGTCAGAACTCTGATTGGTTGAGGAACTGTCACTCACAGGGTGATTGCTGTGACTCCCCACCTTCTAAGTCAGTTGTGATCTGCCTGGCTGACAGTGTCATACCTGAGTGCCATGCTTATGAGCACGATGCTGCTCTTGCTGCTACAGGATATCCAAAGTGGTGACTCATGGCTGAAGGTGATAAGAGCTCTGCATGTAAAGCAGAATTGAGCCTCAGGAGCGATGACTTTCCCCATGGAGAGCTGAGTTCAAGCTTCTGCCACTGACTGTCTTCACGTTTGACCAAGTTTCCAGGAGGACTGTAACCACAGAGACCACGAGGGGAAGCTGATGTAAGATAACTGATTCAACACTGAAGCTAGCTGCAGAAGGGTGGCTTAGTCTAGGGGATTAGCTCCTATTCACAGACCTTGATTCAGCTCCCTCCTCCACCCCAAACTGGTCTACGCAAACTTTCTGTGCATCAGTTTCCTATTTGTGGGCATGAAAGCTTTACAGCCGGTGAGTTGTTCTGACAGCCCCAGGTAATGAGGTTATGTAAGTATCACAGGTAGAGGCAGGCTCCGGCTGGAAGTGAGGCACAGATCAATAACAGTGAGGGGGTTAGTCATTAACCAGTCGAGTAGGGGACGGCAAGGGATTGTCCAGCCCATGGGATCTGTAACACTAGACTGGAAAAGGCTTTCTCCAGCTCATCCACAAGTAACTGCACCCTCGGAACCTCAGACTAGACGAACCCAAAGGTCCCTTTTAGCCATTGGGTAAAATCTCCACCTTTCTCCTCCCGCCCCCGCATCCCAGCAGTATCTGACAATGGGACAACGAAAGCTGCCCCCTAGATGTGGGGCCTGGGGTCCTGCTTGCAAAGAGTTAGGGCACTGACATGATTGTCCTGCAGTCAGTGGGAAGGTGGGTGTACCACACACAGCCTTTGCTCTGCTGGCCAGCGTCTGCCAGGCCAGGCTGGATGGTAGCGGCTGGTGTCTCCTTTCTCCTCTTGCCCTCTCATTTGTCCTGAAAATCCTGCCCGCGGTGGGAGTGTCACATGCTGTATGAGATAGGGTAGGTGCAAATCTCTCTAGGCCCTCCGGTCGTACTCTCCCTCAGGCCTGGTGACTGGGAGGGAATGGGCAAGGGGGCAGATGCTCCTGGGCCTGGCATTTCAAAGGGGCAGGGGCTCCAGCTACTGCCACTGCCAAAGTATCAGCGACGGTGGCGGGAGCTCCAGGCCCCTTTGAAATGCTGTGGAGCACTGTGCTGCCACTCCGTGTGCGGCTCTGAGGGTCTGTGGAGCCCCCCCGGCTGACAGCCCTAAGTTCCACCCTTTCTGCTCTTGGCCCTCCCCTTCTGGGGCAGAAACTGGCCTGCTCCCACAGTGCTTTCCCTGCTACGTAGCACTGACCATGCATGGCACTGAGTGGGCAGCTCTGTCTCTTAAACTGCCCTCACCCCAGAACACCTCCTGCTCTGGGGGAGGTGACTCCACCCTAGCAGAGGCCCCCCTGCAGCAATGTTAGCTGGTTGATGACCCTTCTGTTCCACAAGGCAGCTATCAGAGACGGAGATGTGTTAGTCTGTATCTGCAAAAAGAACGAGTTGTCCCGTGGCTCCTTGCAGGCTAACAGATACTTTGGAGCATAAGCTTTCGTGGGCAAAGACCCACTTTGTCTGATGCAATGTAGGGTCCCGATCTGCCTGCCAATGCAGCGGCCACTCTGGCTCCCAATCCTGAAATAATAGGTGCCTTTCTGCTCTCACAGACACCAACCCCTCACTTCATTTGCACAGAACCTCACCCATCTGCACTGCGATAATCCACATGGTTTATAATTCATGCCGGCCAGCACCGTCTTTGCCCTGCTCTGCAGGCAGAGAGGGGAGTACCTGGCTGAGGCATCATTGCTTCTGACAAACACATTGCAGCGTATCCACCAGCCAATGTGGAGAATTGCTGTAGCTAACTGGGGCCCTGTCATCAAATCAGTGAGCAATCCTGGTTCGGTGACATGCCGGCCCTGCTCCTGCCTTCTCTCCTCAGGTTCAGTCACCCATTAACTCTCAGAGACGTGGTCCTTCACTGCGGTTCTCCTGGGGGTTCCTATGCTTCTCTTTGGATGACTTCGGGCACAGGGATGCTCTCCTTTGCAAGGACTGCAGCCTGGGAACTGGCAGCATCCTACGGGTTAACACATTCCTGCCTCTATCTGCGTCCCTTCCTTTGTTGCCAGTTCACACGGGCTCTCAGTAACTCCGAGTTGCTTCATCTATTGATTCTGCTTCCCCCTAGTGGACTTACTGGTTTCTCTGTCAAAACGATCCCCTCTTCCATTGTTCATCTGTATTTTTAGCCTCTCTTAGCTGCCTGCTTCCAGGTAAACAAGCGTGAGAGGAGACACCCGACAGTGCACAGAGAGAGGCTCACAGCAGCCTCGGAGGGTAAATGTGTTGAGGATGGTGAGCACTGGGGCCACATCACTAGCGGAGATGGACAGGGAAGGTGTTGAAGGACGTTCCCATTTTGGGTTCATGCTACCTCACTGTTTGATCGTTGGTCCAAGGGAGTCACTCTGACGGGTGTGACCCAGAGCAAAATGCCAGCTGTGTAGACAACGCACCCGGGCAAAATGGCCTCACACAGGTGTGGTGTTACTAACTCCCATTAGTTATTTCCACCATCACCACCAGCCTGGCAACGGGGGATGGAAGCGGGGGAAGACAGTTCCTAGCCTGGCAAATTTCTTGATGATTTTGCAGGGCTGATCACACTTGATAATTAACCCTGAGAGCAGTGAGCTCATCCACTTCCCTTAAGCTCAGCACTGTTCTTGTCTGGCTACATTACCTCCTGGCAGCAGCCCAGCCCGCACATGCAGGCTATTGACCTGACCTTACACCCAGGCAGTAAAGCATCCCTCAGAGCTTATTTCAGGCCCTCTCAGCCTCCAGGAGTCAGCAGGAAGATTCCCACTTGGATCAGGTCTCGGATCAGGGCCCAAGTCCTGAAGAAAGACAGCCACTTTACTTTTGGGTTTGACCGTGGAAGGAACTGCAGTGGCCTGTGGCTGCCACTTTGGATTCACACCATCCATGGGAGCAGTTTTCAAGTAGCCCAATGGTGGATACAAGGAGGAGGCAGAAAAGTTGTTCTTGTCCTCTGAGGACAGGCCAAGAAGCAATGGGCTCAAATTGCAACAAGGGGAGGTTTAGGTTGGACATCAGGAAAAACTTCCTAACTGTCAGGTTGGTTGCACACTGGAATAAATTCTGCTTCATGTCACTGCTTGCTGCTTCCAAGGAACAGAGGCTGGCTATGAGTCAACTATGTCCCTGTGCAGCCAGGAAGGCTAACGGCATATTGGGGTGCATTAGAAGAAGCATTTCCCGCACATCTAGAGAAGTTATTATTCCCCTCTACTTGGCACTGATGAGGCCACCTTTGGAGTATTGTATCCAGTTTTGGGCCCCCCCAGTAGAGAAAGGATGTGGATGCATTGGAGCGGGTCCAACAGAGAGCAACAAAATGATTAGGGGACTGGAGTACGTGACCTATGAGGAGAGGCTGAGGGATTTGGGGTTATTTAATTTGCAGAAGAGAAGACTGAGGGGTGATTTAATAGCAGCCTTCAACTTCCTGAAGGGGAGCTCTAAAGAGGATGGAGAGAGACTGTTCTCAGTGGTGTCAGATGACAGAACAAGGAGCAGTGGTCTGAAGTTACAGAGGGAGAGGTGTAGGTTGGCTATTGGGAAAAACTTCACCAGGAATGCGTTATCTAGAGAAGTGGTGGAATCTCCATCCCTAGAGGTTTTTAAGTCCCAGCTTGACAAAGTCCTGGCTGGGATGACTTAGTGGGGGTTGGTCCTGCTTTAGGCAGGGGGCTGGAGTAGATGACCTCCTGAGGTCCCTTCCAGCCCTAGAATTCTATAATTCTATGACCAGGTGGGCTCTGTGCCATTGTGCTAAGTTGTTTACCTCACACATCTTAGGCTCCATTCATTCCTCACTGTGCCTTGCTACGCACTTCCTCTAACCTTCTCCCACACCATCTTCTGCCGCCCATGAACTCACCACCTTCCAGCTTCCCAGCACTTCAGCCTATGGGCTCACCCGCACCTCCCCTGGCACTCATGGAGACACCATCTCACTCCTTCCAGGTCCTCTGCTTTGTCATGTTCTATTGATTTAGGTGGAATATATGTCCCAAAGGTTTTAACAGAGCCCAGTCACTATCCAACATAAAATTGTGTTATACGAGGGCCAGAGGGTGTTATACAGAGACCTCATCCTGCTTCGCACCACGGCCACCAGGCCATCAACGGGAGGGGAAAGGGAGCATCTGCCCTGGGGCCCAGGACTCCTTAAATTGCCACTGAAGCCCAGGACAGTGCAGGAAGGGTGGCTGGGGGGAGGCTAGCCCTAATCCTGCCCCTTCTGCCCAAGGCCCCACTCCTTCCAGGGGCCTGGAGCTTCCTCCCTCCCGTCCCAAGACCTGGCAAAGTCTATCGGCAGCCCTGCATGTCACACACACCATTAAGCATCCTGTCAACCTGTTATCTGGTATTGATCTTAGCGAGTTTGTGTGTATGTTCATCTGTCTGTCTGTCAGTCTGTTCAAGAGCTTCTCCTGAACAGTAAGAGCTAGGACCACCACATTTGGTACTCAGCTTCCTCTTAGCATAACTTAAAGCAAAGCCAGGGTTTGGTTGGGCCAGGACAATGGGATGTGCTGGAATCCAGTTGTTTCTCTTCAAATGGAGAGGGAGGCTCTGATAGCAGGAACGGTTATATTCCAGAATGAGCACAGTGAACAGCAAGCATGCTAGCTCTGGGCAGCAGCCAGTGGTGGAGCAGCTCAGTCCCCTCTGTCCTGGTCAGACCCAGGGAAATGCTGCCACTGGACAGTGCAGCCCCCCACAGTGTTGGCAAGCCCCAGGGAATGACCTGGCTGGAGAGTTTTCAATGGCACAACTGTGTCATCTGACAGTCTTCTGGCTGGTCTCAGAGATGTTCAGAACCTTTGCTCAGGGGCAAGGAGAAGAAGGGAGCCATAGAGGCTGGAGCTGGAGCTGTTGTGGCTGCTGTTGAAGTCTGATCACATATCATGCCAGGTGGTATATGGGACTCAGCTGGAGCAGGTAGAGAAGGTGACATCACCTGTGTCCTATTCCTCAGTGTAGTCTGGTCAGGACATTGCTCAGGGCTGGGCTGGCAAAAGCCCAAGGTCCTCGGAGCTGGTGTATAGGGAGGCAGCCAGGGAGATGGTGCTGACATCAGTAGGCAATTTTTCTCTCCCGGAGTGTCTTTCTTTAAGGACTGACCCAGGGAGTGGTGGGTGGACAAGCCCAACCCCTCTTGACTTGGGCCTCCAATTACACCTAGTTCCTAGCACACTAATTTTGGTTCACAGACTTCTAGTCCCATGATTCCTTTTTTATTAGGCATGATCTTAACACCATCCTTGACTTCTACAGGACCCTTTGCATTTGCATTAAATCATCTGTTCTCCTTTTTGTCCTATTCCCCATCAACTCTCATTGTCATGGGGTAGTCTGTCATCTAAAGACTTTTCCTGGACTTTTTAGAGTTGAGTTCACAATTAGGGTGAACTTGTAGGCCCTATAATTACTACAGGCTTGAGCCAGTCCCTCCTTTCCTCCCACATCCTTATCTACCCCATGTATCTATGCTCTATCTCCTCCTTCCCCCACATCCAATCTGCTTTATCTTAGAGGTGCTCACCTGTGTTCCCTCTAATCTTCTTCATCCACAGGTGGATTTTTCCCAGCCTGGTACAGAATATATTTTTAAGCACACAGAGGCATGTGCAAATATGCACCACAGGGAGAAACAAAAAAATTAGCTGTAGGCATGCTTCAGTCAGCTGGGTGGCATTGGCATCTCCCCTGAGCAGCTGCACAAGCACCTAGCTTACAGGGAACAGCTTGACTGCCCATCTGTCAGTTCTGGGGGGTTGACACAGAGTCACTGTAGGTCACTGGAAAGCAGGTGCTTGGATTCTTCTGCTCTAAACTGTTCCCACTAACTCCCTGAGGCATCTTGAGCAAGTCATTTCACCTCTGTGAGCCTTGATTTACCAATCTGTAGAATGGCTAGGTACAGCTGCCTCATGGGGGTGTGTGAGGGTAAAGGACAGTCGTGCAGTGGTTGGAGGCCTGGAAGCAACAGGTGCTGTATAAATACTAAATGTCATTAGCACATTACTTCCTTATTAGGGCTTAGAAAATGGCAGCGCTAGAGTTTCTGCGCAGGTGCTGCCCACAGAATAATGACACACGCCCCCTCCCTCCCTGTCCTACCAGCAGGTGTCACTGAAGGCCAGACTGTATTTTTACAACTTTTTTGTTCCCAGTGTCTATGGAAAATTTAGAGGTGGGAAAAAATCCCACCCACTGATCTCTTCAGCTGTAAAGCACAGAGGCGCCTGCAAGCTGTGATAAACTAAGGACAGCCAGTGCGCCCACAGCCCCAGTAAATCCCTCTGGTTGTGTCGGTGAGGAGGAAATCAGAGTCCAGGGAATAGCTATGGGGAATGAGAGATTTCCATCCAATCTGTAGGGAATCTCTCCCTCCCCTGCATATTCAGTGCCGCATTAGACTCTCTGGCATGTCATTCCCTCCGTGCCCTGCCACGATCCACTCACCTGGGCTGCATATCCTGAGTACATGGCAAAGCCTAACCCCCAGGGCGGGGCCAGCGTGACAGTCCAGGAGAGATGGGGACAAGGGGTTGTGAGCGGTGGGGTGTGATAAGCTTGGAGCAGTGTGAGTTAGGGTTCCATGAATTGCACCAGACATTCTCCTGCTTGTGGTCACACGCAGGGGAGCTGGTCTCACACAGAGTTGCTTTTCCATTGGCTGAGAGGTGAACACATGCCAGAGGCCATGAGCCCTAGGATGGGAGGGGACAGATTATTTCCATGCCAGAGTCTCATCCATCATAATCCCTTTGTAAACAGCACCCGGGGTAAGAGACTTTCCCCCTTGTCTCCCTCCAGAAGGGCCAGGAGCTCTAGAACTGACCTGTTCTGTTAGCCTCTGCAGTTTGCTCACGGGCCTTTCCACCAGCCTGGTGAGGGAAGAGGCTGAGGGTGAGCATCAGGACTTGGCAGCAGACATCCTGGGGGCTGGCTGGCGGAGGAGACTAGTAAAGAGAGACGAAGTCTTTCCCTCGTAGATTGCCCGTCCAAGTAGGTGGGGTGTGAACAGTTCATGGCTGTCCGTTGGCCTAGGTGAGATGAGTTTGCTGGGTCTCAGGGTGAATTCAGATGTGAGGTGCCTAGGTCATCAAAACCACCGTCACAATGATCCCTGGGTGATCCCACATGCTGTCAGGCTCAACCAGAGGCCAGGGACCAATGTCCCTTCTCAGCCTGAGAGGTGGCTGGGAGGGGTGGGGAGGCAAGTGCTGCCACATGTACCCAGTGAGAATAGAGGAGGCTCGTGGCAGGGACTCATGCTCTCATAGAGTTCCCTGTGCATTGAGGAACCCCATGACAAAGGGCCATGAATCTGTGTGCGGGTGAGCTCATGTGCCCGGTACTCACCCTGCAAGGCAGCTCTGCCATGCTGCTTCCCAGGCCAGCTCCTAAAGCAGATGCTCTGTCCTTGGCTTCCTGGAGAAGGTGTGAGCCCCAAAGCCTGGCCTAATTCCAACCCTCCACTTGGAGGCCCCTTTTGTAGATTCTTTCCATTGCACCTCAGTGGCCCACAAATCTCAGGAGAAAAAACATTGTGGGCAAGATTTCCAGAGCAAAGTGGTACAACTGGCACTCTCCCTGCAGAGCCTCAGGTTGTGTCTGGGCATACCAATGCCAGAGGTATTTATTGGGCAGCAAACTTTTCCTGTAGGTGACTGGTTGGAAAGGAGAGTGAGGAAAACAGTGAGGAAAAGGAAGAAAGGAGGGCAGAACAAGGAGCAATAGGACAAGTCTCCAGGACAAGTCTAGGTTGGATATTAGGAAAAACTATTTCACTAGGAGGGTGGTGAAGCACTGGAACGTGTTACCAAGAGACGTGGTGAAATTTCCATCCCTAGAGGTTTTTAATTCCTGGCTTAACAAGGTCCTGGCTGTTATGATTTAGTTGGGGTTGATCCTGCTTTAGGTAGGGGGCTGGATTAGGTGACCTCCTGAGGTCCCTTCCAGCCCTGGGATTCTATGATTCTGTGAGGGTGCCAGAAAGCAGCCGATACCTACGGATGATCAGCTGCGATATGTTAGCACTTGCAGGCCATTGTCAAATTACTGGACCAGCCGCAGCCCTGTGAGCAGCAGATCTCGGCAGCCCCCTTTCCCAGGCACAGTGAGTGCCAGTTTCAGGCCAGAGGGACAGCAACAGGACTGGAGCAGGGACCCCTGCCTCCCCGCCCCTGACTAGCCCAAGCAGAACACAGCACCTCTCACCTGAGCCAACCCAAACATGTTAAGAGAACAGGTCTGCTGCTGTCTCACCGTCCCCCTGCCCAGGGGAGAACAGAACTATCCCCCGCCCAACCCTGTGGGGCAGAGAGGAGGCACTCAGTCCCCTTCACACATCAAGCCCTTATCGCACGTCCGTGCTTCTGGGGCAAACAGGCATCAGCCCTTTGATTTCAATGGAGCTATCTTGACTTACACCAGCTGGGGATTTGGCCCACTGAGGTAGCGCCTGCCCAGATAACAATGTAAATCATCAGTATCCCCACCAAGGCTACTTTGGTATAAGGTGTCAGGGAGAAGTGTTGAAAAGAGTAAAGTATCTGTATTGGTCTGTGTAGTGTGTGTCCTCCATCAATCGGGCCTGATCCTTCTCTCACTTATACCTCATTACACCAGCGTGGCTTTGTAGACTGCAGTGGAGTTATTCCTGACTTACAGTGGTATAAGCATTAGAGAGCTGCAAGTGTTGCTGGCTGTTCTCTATCAGCTTGGTCTCTAACTAGCACCACAGAGGGCCTGGCTGTGCATGCGTTTGGTTCGGTGTCAGTCCTCAAAGTGTTGGGGCAGGTTTCCAATGAATTTGTGATTATTGATCCAGATGGTGGAGGTCAGAGCTGGGACAAGAGCCTAATGGAGCTGCAGAGAGCAGTACTTAAGAGACTGCTGGACAGGGGTCAGGGAAATATGAACCCACAGGGTTTGCTCAGAAAATAACCGCAAGCATCTGGGAGCAGCGCACGGGGGCTCGAGTTTCTGCCTGTGGGTGAGACACACACCTTTGCCTGCTAAACTCCGGGAAGTACTTTCTCCACGTTTTGCCTCTCGCTCAAAGGAGTGCTTCACTGGGACAGGCTTCTCTGGGGCCTGTGGCGAGCAGTCAGCCTCTACCCCTGCGCCGCGGTGTCTGCTCTACACAGATGCCTCCTACCACGTGGCCCCTTTAGGCATATAACCTGCTGCTTTGGCACCAGGCATCAGCCCATTGGTCCACCTTGCTGGAATCCAGCCTGCTGCTGTGGCCACTGCCCGCCCTTGCGGAGGAAGCCATGCTGTCACAGGGGAGCCAAAGGGGGAGTGAGTGGCCATCACTGGCCTATGGCTCCCTGGGGTGAGAGTTAGGCACTCCACCATCCAAATTCCCCAAGAGCTCATAGAGTTTGAAGCCAGAAGGGACCATAGGGTCATGCAGTCTGACCCTGACAAGAGCAGACCAGAGTCCCACCCACATACTTCTGTGCCAAGCTCAAGAACTAGTAGTGGACAAAGGCATTTCATCTGGAAACTCCTCAGCCTTGTGTGTCCTTCTTGTGGATTGCATTCCCTGGAACTGCTCCTGCAAACAATCCCTGTGATGCGTGGGACACTGAAGTGGCTCGATAAAAAAGAGGAAATTCTTTCCTGGCCCTTTTTCCCGTCTCACACAGCTATCACACCAGGGCTACGTCTACACGTGCACCCAACTTCGAAATAGCTTATTTCGATGTTGCGACATCGAAATAGGCTATTTCGATGAATAACGTCTACACGTCCTCCAGGGCTGGCAACGTCGATGTTCAACTTCGACGTTGCTCAGCCCAACATCGAAATAGACACAGCGAGGGAACGTCTACACGGCAAAGTAGCACACATCGAAATAAGGGAGCCAGGCACAGCTGCAGACAGGGTCACGGGGCGGACTCAACAGCAAGTCGCTCCCTTAAAGGGCCCCTCCCAGACACACTTTCATTAAACAGTGCAAGATACACAGAGCCAACAACTAGTTGCAGACCCTGTATATGCAGCACGGACCCCCAGCTGCAGCAGCAGCAGCCAGAAGCCCTGGGCTAAGGGCTGCTGCCCACGGTGACCACAGAGCCCCGCAAGGGCTGGAGAGAGAGTATCTCTCAACCCCCCAGCTGATGGCCGCCATGGAGGACCCCGCTATTTCGATGTTGCGGGACGCGGATCGTCTACACGTCCCTACTTCGATGTTGAACGTCGAAGTAGGGCGCTATTCCCATCCGCTCATGGGGTTAGCGACTTCGACGTCTCGCCGCCTAACGTCGATTTCAACTTCGAAATAGCGCCCAACACGTGTAGACGTGACGGGCGCTATTTCGAAGTTACTGCCGCTACTTTGAAGTAGCGTGCACGTGTAGACGCAGCCCAGGTTGCCTGAAACAATGGGGCTCCACGTTACCTGTGTGAACTCTCCTGTCCCTACATGTCATATGACCCTCAACTTTTCTCTCTTAATCAGGATTTTATGGCTGTGCTGGTGTCAGAAGGGGCTCCCTCTAGTGCTCAGTTTCACACCAGCTCACAACAATTCTTTGTGGAAAAAGATGAGGCTGGAATATTGCAAAGGGCTGAGGGCACCTGCTTCAGCTGGAGTCAGTGTGAGCTGCATCTGCTCAGTTCTTTGGAAAATCAGGCCTAGACCACTTCTCCTGCCTGGGTCTCTAAGCACTTTGCCAAAGGAAGGTAACACCCTCGGAAAGGGCAATCATATCTGGGGGGAGGGGTGGTTCCTCCAAGCCCCAGAGATCTGGGAAGGAGGCAGCAGCAGCTGGTGTTCCCTGGCAGCCCCAGGAAAGCAGTAGCTGCTGGCGATCCCCCAGAGCCCTGGGGAAGCGGCAGCCGCTGGCGATCCCCCAAAGCCCTGGGGAAACGGCAGCTGCTGGTGATCCCTGGGAGCCCTGGGAAAGGGCAGTGGCCGGCGATCCTCCGGAGCCTCGGGGAAGCCGCTGCTGGCCACGCTCCCCCTGCTTCCCAGAGACTCAGGGAAGTGACTCCCGCCAACAGCTATGCCTGCACAGCTGCTGGCAGAAAAGGTGGCAGTGGGGACGGCCCAAATCCAGGACAATTCGTCCCTTTAAAAAATAAGTCTGAACACCATTTTGGCATCCCAGATACGGGACTGTCGTGCCCCATATGAGATGGATGGTCACCCTACCCCTGGAAGAAGCAGCACACTTGGTTGTTTACATGGGTCAAGTTGTAGGCCCCATCTGGGCCTTTCTGCCTCCCCCACTCCAGCTAGGACCCACAGCCGCACATTGGTGAGAGCCCTGCTGGTTTTGTGGGCCCCTGGCTATTAAATGTCCTATGCCTGAGGGGTGCCTGCAGAGAGAGGGCAACCCCCCAGTAGGCCCATGAGAGGGAGGAATTAAAGTGATGCAACTCCCCTTTCCACTGCCAATAACAGATTTTTCTGCCCTCGGGCTGTAATACTGTTTATCAGCAATTGCAGGCTTTATAATCCAGAGTTTACAGGTGCAGCATAACATGCCAGTTATAATTGGTTGAATTATACCTCATCCCTTATGCAACGCCCGATGATTCTCAGCCAGAAAACTGATGGGAGACAACTTTATGGTTCTCTTAGAAGACACAGTTATGAACTGCAGCCACCCCACAGGCCTTGGGAAAGGTAAACTCGCTCACTGCGGTGCTGCGTGCAGCCAGCTTGCACGGTGAGTTCACTGCTGCGGTCCGAAGAGCAGAGGGAGAGAGAAAAATCGTTGGTATATCAGTTCTGCCTAGAAATCTAAAGATGAACGTACTGGGCCTACTTCTCACTTATACCAAGGCACCTTGTGCACCCCTCCAGCAATCTAAAGGGGCCTGAAAGCAGGAGAGGGGTGGGTGCCAGTGAAAATCAGGCCCACTGGGTTTTATCAGGACCCAGAAAAGAGAGCCCAGGACCACTGGCTAATCTGAGGCCCTGCATGGGTGCAGTCTGACCCTGATTTCAGGCCTCTGCTGAGCCTAGTGCAAATCCCTAGTGCAGTCAGGACAAACCACTGTAACATGCAATTTGCATGGGCTGCTCACCCTTTTTTCAAGTATTGGTCCAAAAAGCAGCCTTTTATGTTTAGTGGCAGTGGCAGATATCAGGGAATCTCCTCAATGCAGAGAAAGCCTGATGGCCCTTTTCCATCCCCACCAGGGCATAAGACCACACAGCAGCACCTAGGTCCCTGCGCGAGGGTCCTGTTTGCACTGTTGTCATGGTGCTTTGAATTGCCTTTCAAGATTAAAATCTCTTAGAATTGGATGTGATCTTGAACCGAGGGTTTAACTGAAACATTCGGGCCTAGTGACACTAAATCGTGGCTCCCTTCAGTGGCGGTGTACAGAGTGAACAGTATGAGAGTGGAGTGTTTCAGCAAACATTTTGTTTGTGATTTTTTTTAAACAAAATGTATTGGTTTTATTTAAGTTTTCAAATAAAAGTAACAAAAGGTTCAAACTGGAACAAAATGCTCCAGTATTACCTCAATGAAATGTTCCAGTTTGATCAATTTCAAACTTTTAAAAAAATATTTCCTAGAGAAATTTTAGGTTTTTTGAGGTTTTTGTTTTATTTTTCATTTTGTTCCACTTCAGAATGAGGAAAACATTCAAAACCACACATTGCTAGTGCCTGTCCAGCTCTAATTCTAACAGCCTATCATTTCCTCATAATTAGCGGTCTCATTTCATCCCTTAGTTCATGTGACCAGGACATAAGCTTTGAGGCTAGGCCTCAGGTTCTATGTTAGCTAATGCCAGCAGTACTTGGTGGTGCTGATAGGGTTTGTTATAAACATCCCTTTTCTTTGGGAATGTTTGGGTCTGATCCACATTTCAGATTGGGTCTAGTCTATATAATGGCCTGGCCTGAACACATTCCAACCCAGGTGAAACCAGGACTGAATCCCATGCTGGCTGCTTGGGCCTGGCTCTGCTTTTTATGGGGCTGTGCAATGGGCCTGGGATGAGGGAGAAAGGAGACGTGAGAATCCAAAAGCGCACATCTAAAATCCGAATCAGAGCTAGCTCTGCAGGAAAGACCGGCCTTTCTACCACATGTGCTGGCTTATGGGATACTTCAACATTGCATCTCTTCTCCTGGTTCTCTTCTCTCCTTAGCATCTGGAGAGGAAGAAAGAATGTCATGGTTACCAGTTGCGTCAATCATTGAGCTATACAAAGTTTGGTGGCCACAGAGCTGAAGTACAACCTGTAGGGACCAATCCTGCCTGGCACGCAGGATGGACCAGCTGACCTAACAGGTCTCATCTGGTGTTCATCAGAGACCATTGCCTGCTGTTCCCGTGGGTGCTATGGCAGGTGGGGCCAGGAGGGGAAAGGCATGAGTGAAAAAAAACCACACGGCTGACAATCAAAGTGGGAGCAGCTGAGGAGCTGGCGGCCCTACATCAATTAGGGTGAGCTGAGCCCACTCAGGGCTGCCTTTATAAGCCCTTCTCCACGCCGGGCAAAGGGAGAGGAGAGTTTGGAAGGTGGGTGAAGGAGACTGGAAGGAACATCAGAGACTGCAAAAGTGGAGAGGAGCCTCAGCACCCCAGGGGGCTGAAGCCCAACCAGAGACTGTGGGGGAACTGGTCAGCGGGAGAAGCCGAGCAAAGGAGGGGCCTTGCTGCCATGGCTACAGCTAGCAGAAGGATGTAGTGGGGAAGTAGCCCAGGGAGAAGAGCTACAGGGGCAAGGGCAAAGGGAGTCAGCCCTAGCTGGTAGCATCCATCCAGGGTCTCTGGGATGGAACCTGGAATGAGTGGGTGGTGACTGGGTTCCCCCCAGACCACCTCCTGCCCCAGCAAGGGTAACAGTGTTTGAATGGTGGGGCCAGTGGACTGATCAGAGGACCTGGGGTCCAGGAATGAGACTACCCATGCCCCAGTGTGAAAAGCAGTAGAAAGCCCCTTCCTGTGCAGTGCCTTGCTATAAATGAATGTGGCCTGGAGTAAACCTGTTTGAGCTGCATTGTCTGAGGGGCACATGCTGGACCTCAAGCTGTCCTGCTACACCAATGAGAGCTGCAGCAGAAAGTGGCCTAGAAGGAGCTGTTCTCATTCCTATGGCCACAGGCCAGGGCAAAGGCACCAGCTAGGCCCTTCTCCCTGAGAGCCCTGGGTTAGTCAGGCTGGCTCTTCTCGCATATTAGCCTTCTGTTAAAGCCTGATGGAGACAGGAGCTCTCTGTGGAGCTTCAGAGATGACTGCTAGGCACCACCCCCAGGGCGGTAGCTAGTTGTGCTCCCGGAGATGGCAGAGATGAAACCTTCAGGCCACTCTCCCCAAAGAGACCTCCATGTGGGAGGCCTGCCTGCACTGGAGGCCTGCTCTGCAGAGAGGGGCCATATTCCCAGTCCCTCATCTCCAGAGCAGGAAGGCAGGCAGCACCCCTCACCGTATTGCTGCAGGCTCCCTGAAGCTTGACTGTCGCACAGTCAACCAAGCAGAGGGCTGATTTGTTGGAGTCCACAGGGGTGGCAGGTGCTCATCACCTCTCAGGCTTGGCCCTCTTTTTGCCTGTGCTTGGTGGAGGAGCTCCCTCAATACCCCAGTCAGCATATCAGTGGTTCCCCTCCTTCCACTGAACCCCATCCAGGGTGGAGGTAACCAGTCTGATTGTTGTGCAGCATGGAGTCTCTGTGCACACTGCCTTCCAGCCCTGCCTCAGCTCTGCTCCTGGCTTCTGCTGACTAAGGGCACAGAAGCAGCCGGAAGCCAATCAACCACCAGCCTCCTCATTTCGAGCTCTCTGAAATATAAGCCCAGAAATATTTACAGTCTCCCCACCTGTCCCTGACCTTCAGCTTTTATTTGCGTACATATATTTTCTTCTATTTTAGGGCTGTGAGCTACATATCAAGGCAGCTCAATCTTTATGAGGATAAAGTGTTTGCAGGGCTCTTAAGCTGCTTAACGTAAGCATGTGTGTGAAAGATTAACAGCTTTATAAGTCAGAGCAGTTAAGTGACAATATAAAGAGGAAGGAAGGGGGAAAACATCATCAATCTAATGCGGCACTAGGAATATTTGTGAGAATTACTGAGTGGAGCTGGCTGCCAAGTCTGGCTCACTGCCTGAGTAGCTCACAGGAGTGACCTGGGCTGGAGCCGCCTTCTGGCTGAGAAGGAAACAAACCAGTTTAGAGGCTCAGTCTTTGCTGCAGTCCTTGAGCCACTAGGAGAAAAAAGGAAACTTTCCAATGATCCCTGGGCATTTATGACCAGCCTTTTGTGTCCTCTTCAGAGCTGACCTATAAGTGGAGGAAGGAAGACACAAAGTCTTTGCGTACAGCTCAACATGTGCTTCCCAAGCAGCTCAAAAGCCCATGAGATCAAAGGCAGCCCAACCCCTCCAAGCTTGTCAGAAGGGGTGATGCCATGTTGGCTCCTTCCGTAGAGGATCTGTGGAGGAGAGCTCATGCCTCTTTCTGCTGGTTCCAGGAAGGTCTTTTGAAGACGTTTTCCATAGTTTTGATAGATGTTGAGCCAAACTCAAGAATAAGCTATTTGTCCCGCCTGACCTGTTTGGGCCCCTTGATGTGCCCTGGGATGAGACTATGAGGAATAAGGACAAGGAATGTCAGAGGATAAGAGTGGAGCCCATGATACCACCACTTACCTGACTGTGTCCCTGCAAGTGCAGCCAGGTCAAACCCCACTGATCTGTTATAACCCATGTGGGGCTGAATGAGCTCAGACTCCAGTGTATCTAAATGTTAGCCCGTAGGACTGGGAATCAGCGGTTCTGAGTTTTAGGCTTGACTCACTCACCACATCCTTACAGCACAGGTGACAGGCTGGGGGTGACACTCTTAGAGAATGTTTGCAAAGCGTTCTGAGACCTTCTGATGCAAATGGCTCTAGCAGCACAGGATGCCACGGTGCAAGTGGAAATTAGCCAGTGAGCTCCAAAGTATAGCTGCAGCCAAAAGATCAGCGCTCAAATTACGAGCAAAAAGTAGGGGGACCGCAACTGCCAAGGGGGTCACAGAATCACAGGGCTGGAAGGGACCTTAGGAGGTCATCTAGTCCAGCCTCCTGCTTCAAGCAGGATCAACCCCTACTATGTCGCCCCAGCCAGGACCTTGTCCAGCTGGGACTTAAAAACATCAAGGGATGGAGAATCCACCACCTCTCCAGGCAACGCATTCCAATGCTTCACCACCCGCCTGGTGAAGTAGTTTTTCCTAATATCTAACCTACACCTCTCCCTCTTCAAATTCAGACCATTGCTCCTTGTTCTGCCATCTGACACCACTGAGAACAGTTTCTCACCCTCCTTTTTACAGCTCCCCTTCAGGAAGTTGAAGGCTGCTATTAAATCACCTCTAAATCTTCTCTTCTGTAAACTAAACAAACCCAGATCCCTCAGCCTATCCTCATAGGTCTTGTGCTCCAGACCCTTAATCATTTTTGTTGCCCTTCACTGAGCCTGCTCCAGCACATCCACATCCTTTTTATGCTGGGGGGTCCAAAACTGGACATAATATTCCAGATGTGGCCTCACCAGTGCCGAATAAAGAGGAATAACTACTTCCCTAGATCTGCTCGAAATGCTCCTCCTAATGCACCCCAGTATGCCATTAGCCTTCTTGGCTACAAGGGCACACTGTTTATTTATATCCAGCCTTTCATCCACCATAACCCCTAGGTCCCTTTCCACCACACTGCTGCTGAGCCAGTCGGTCCCCAGCCTGGAACAATGTTTGGGATTCTTTTGCCCCAGGTGCAGGACTCTGCACTTCTCCTTATTGAACTGCATCAGATTTCTTTTGGCCCAGTCCTCCAATTTATCCAGGTCCTTCTGGATTCTCTCTCTACCCTCCAATGTATCTACCTCTCCCCCTAGTTTTGTGTCATCCACAAACTTGTTAAGGGTGCAACCCAGTCCCTCATCCAGGTCATTAATAAAGATGTTGAATAACACCGGTCCCAGAACCGAGCCTTGAGGCACTCCGCTTGAAACAGACCGCCATCCAGATATTGAGCCATTGACCACTACCCATTGGGCCCGACCATCAAGCCAGCTTTCTATCCATTTTATAGTCCAAGGATCCAATCCATATTTCCTTAACTTATGGACAAGAATGTTGTGGGAGACGGTATCAAAAGCTTTGCTGAAGTCAAGGTATATCACATCCACTGACTTCCCCATGTCCACAGAACTTGTTACCTCGTCATAGAAGCTGATCAGATTGGTGAGGCAGGACTTGCCCCTGGTGAATCCATGTTGGCTGCTTTTGATCACTTTCCCCTCTTCCAAGTGCTCCAAAATGGATTCCTTGAGGATCTCCTCCATTATTTTCCCAGGGATTGAGGTAAGGCTGACGGGTCTATAGTTCCCTAGATTGTCCTTCTTTTCTTTTTTAAAGATGAGCACTACGTTTGCCTTCTTCCAGTCATCCGGTATCTCCCCTGATCTCCAAGAGTCTTCAAGGATAATGGCCAAAGGTTCAGCAATGACCTCTGCCAATTCCCTCAGTACCCTGGGGTGCATTAAATCCAGACCCATGGAACTTGTGCACATCTAGTTTTTCTAGATAGCTCAGAACTTGTTCCTTCCCCACAGATGGTTGCCCTCCACCTTCCCATACTGCATCGTCTAGGACCGTCATGGGGAAGTTGACTTTGTCTGTGAAGACTGAGGCAGAAAAAGCATTGAGTACTTCAGCTCTTCCTGCATCATCTGTCACTAGGTTACCTCCCTCAGCCGGCAAGGGTCCCACACCTTCTCTGATAACCTGTTTATTGTTCACATGCCTGTAGAAACCCTTCTTGTTACTCTTCACATCCCTTGCCAGCTGCAGTTCCAAGTGTGCTTTTGCTTTCCTGATTACTGCCCAGCATTCTCCAGCCGTATGTTTTGCCCCACCCCTGAGTGTGACTCCTCTGGATTTCAGGGTCCCAGGCTCTGGCTGGTGTGGGCATGTTTGTGATCTGCAGCTGGAGTGGAGACAGCACCGTGAGGCTCAGTGCGTTAGCTGAGTAAGGCACCCAGGGGCACAGCGCTCTGAATGGGAGGTGGTCCCACTACACACCAGCAGCTCTGGGCCTTGGCTCACTGGGTAGAGCACTCTGCCTTTCCTCAGCCTCAGATTCAGTCTCTCTCCTGCACCCCTTTCCATGCCGCACGTTCCCAAACCATCACAGCTACTGATAGGTCCTTCCCTGCAGCCCCTCGCAGTCAGCTCCAGGCACAGCAAGTCTCTCCTCCACTGGGAAAATCACTGCCAGACTCTGAAGCTCCCTGCGTGAGCAAAGCCCCTGCAGGATCTAGCTTCCAGCAGGCAGCAGCTCCTGGCCTGGACTGTGCTCCACCACCGTGCCTATCTCCAGTCTCCAAACAGAGCCCACCGCAGGCCCTCTCTGCCCTCCACACTCCTGGAGAAGAGCAGATTTCCTCCTTTTCCCAAGGCATCATGGAAGTTGTAGTCTCTAGGGCTAGACGGCCACAGACACAGGCTCTTCCCAATAAAGTTCTGAGGCTCCTGTGGGGCCTACATAATGTTATGCTTCTTGATGGCCAGTTTGTGCCCATTTGTTCTCATGTCCCCACTGGCACTTAGTGGGAATACCTCCTCGCCCTCCCTGGTACTTATCCCTCTGGTGCATTTCCGGAGTGCCACCATAGCTCCCCTCTGCCTTCTCTTGGTCAGGAGAAGCAAGCCAAGCTCCCCTCTTACCCGCTGATCGCATGAGTTGTCCTTCTCTGCACCCATTCCAGTCTGAATTCCTCTTTCTTAAACAAGGCAGAGCAGAATTGCACCAGTATTCCAGATGAGCTCTCACCCCTGTCTTTTATAATGGTACGATCACTTCCCTGTCTTCCCCCCGGAAATCCCTCATTAACCTTTTTCACAGTCACATCACCTCCGTGGCTTACAGTCATCCTGTGATCAGCCAACATACCCAGCTCTGTCTCCTCCTGTTACTTCCAACTGATGTGTGCCCCGTTTACGGGAAAAGAATCCAAGTCGTTGCATTTTGCACCATTAAATTTCATCCTAGTGTTTTTACTCCAGTTTACACTGGCAACAGGTGAAGAGGTTCCAGAGAGTCACAGCCATGTGCCTGCATCTGCACCTCTGCTTCAAGTCCCACCCCTTGCCCTGTCTTTGTCCATCTCTACCTCCAGAAGTGCTACACTACTTCCAATGAGCGCACGGGCCATCACACCCCTCCCCCCGAGCAGTACAGCCCGAGAGCAGCATACACCAGAACCTCTCGTTTGTGCTGCTGTCAGCTCACAACACACTCGCTGGAAGTGGCAAGGCACTGAGGGTGAGTGTAAAGGGGTGAATGCTGGGGCTGGGTGTGCATTTGACTCCTTATGACCCCCTACATGTCACTCTGCCAGTTCACAAGTCTGTTATCAAGTGGGCAAAGATGCAGTGGAGGAAAAGCCTCTGTTCATTTAACTGCAGCTTGCAGGACGGAGCCAGTGCACCTCGCTGGCCATGTGAGAACACTGCTGTGGCTTTCCTTGCATCCCCAATAACCTCTCCTTCTAACATGAAGGAAACATCTTCACAGCCTTGTCTCCATAAGATCACAGAACCTGTCTCAGGACAGAGTAGCTTTCTCTTCATGAACAGTCTCATCAAAATCTTTTAAATGCCAACAGTTCCCATCCTTCCAGGATCTAGTAGGCTTAGTCCTGCCTCAAGTCTGGGTGGAGGGATGGAGGACTTAGAGGACCTGTACAGGGCCTTTTCTGTCCTACATTTTTATGATTCAATTATTCTCCCAAACAAGATGGAAGCTGGAATGTTGGCCTAAATAGCAGCAGGATTACTGGATCCTGGTTGGATAAATATCCCATGTTTTTTCCTTTGGAAATTGCCATGTCATCAAAATCGAAACTTGCATGAGAACAACTCAATTACAGTGAAACTTCATGTAGGGAAAAAGGTTGAAACAAAATCTTTTAATAAAGATAATCTTATCAGACTGGAACATTTCACTTTTGGTTTTGAAACTTATTTTCCACAATATTGTATAAATTATTAGATCAAATTTAATTGTAACTCCCACTTGCTGCTGGCCAGCTCCTGGAGTGCCAGGCTAGGCCTCTACTCTGGGGGACCTTACTGACAGGACTATAGTTGCAATGACCACCATAGTCTCCCGATGCCATGTCCCATCACGTTCGGAGTCAGGGTTGAGGACAGAAGGAACTAGAAACCCCTTCTGAAGCCAATGGAGAAGGTTCAGCATGGGGTGAAGAGAGGCTGGGGTGATCTAGACAGGCACTCTGCTGGATGAATGACAAGCAAGGGGGGTTGCCACTCAAACAATCCCAAGAGACTGGACATTCAAGCACTTCTGGGAATGGTGAGGGTCCACCCCTGCTATGTGCATGGTGCGTGCGAGGCCATGTTGTTGGGGGCAGAATGACAAGCTCTTCAGCTGGTGGGAAGGTATCATCTCGAAGAGAGATCACCATCTCCTCAGCTTTGTCAGGCCTTTGCTCTGCGCCCGAGTCTGCCAACAAACAGAGCAGAGGATGCCCATTGCCGTAGCAATGGAGGGTTATTCTGTGGGCACCTGTCCAGTGATAAATGACCATGTGAGCATTTCACACACAACAGTGGACCAAGTTGTCAACAACAGGAAGGTTTGGTTGCTTCTGGCCTGGGCTGGATTGGAAGCAGCAGACTGGTGATGAAAAGCTCCATATCCCAATATCAAATGCTGGAGCCATCCATGATTCTTGGCCTTTGGGGAAGTCACCTCTCCTGTGCCACTGCGCCCAAGTCTGAACAATGGGGATAAAATACCTACGTTGGAGGGGGAGTTGTGCGTCACTAATGTTTGTACACTCTGGGGCCGGGTCCATGACTACAGCTCCAATGTGCTTTGGTAATACCATCCTCATCCTCTTCAAGCTCCTTAATAGCAACGAAGGGTCCTGTGGCACCTTATAGACTAACAGAAAAGTTTTGAGCATGAGCTTTCGTGAACACAGACTCACTTCATCAGATGCTGGTCTTGGAAATCTGCAGGGCCAGGTATAAATAAGCCAGAGCAAAGGTGGGGATAACAAAGTTAGCTCAGTCAGCAAGGGTGAGGCTTACTACCAGCAGTTGATCTGGAGGTGTGAACACCAAGGGAGGGGAAGCTGCTTCTGTATTTAGCCAGCCATTCGCAGTCTTTGTTTAAGCCAGAGCTGAGGGCGTCGAATTTGCAGATGAATTGTAGCTCAGAAATGTCTCTTTGGAGTCTGGTCCTGAAATTTCTTTGCTGTGGGATAGCTACTTTTAAGTCTGCTACTGTGTGGCCTGGGAGATTGAAGTGCTCTCCTACGGGTTTTTGTATATTGCCATTTCTGATGTCTGATTTGTGTGCGTTTATTCTTTTACGTAGAGACTGTCCAGTTTGTCTGATGTATATAGCAGAGGGGCATTGCTGGCACATGATGGCATAAATTATATTGGTAGATGTGCAGCTGAATGAACCCACGATGGTGTGGCTGATCTGGTTAGGTCCTGTAATGGTGTTGCTGGTGTAGATATGTGGGCAGAGCTGGCAACGAGGTTTGTTGCATGGATGGGTCCCTGAGTTAGAGTGATTGTGGTCCGGTGTATAGTTGCTGGTTAGGATTTGCTTCAGGTTGGCAGGTTGTCTGTGGGCAAGGACTGGTCTGCCTCCCAAGGCCTGTGAAAGAGGGGGATCATTGTCCAGGATGGGTTGTAAATCCCTGATGAAGCGCTGTAGAAGTTTTAGCTGAGGACTGTAGATGATGGCTAGCGGTGTTCTGTTGGTTTCTCCCTTGGGCTTGTCCTGTAGTAAGAGGCTTCGTGGCACACGTCTGGCTCTGTTGATCTGTTTTTTCACTTCCTCAGGTGGGTATTGCAGTTTCAAGAATTCTTCTTCAATTCTTCTTCTTCTTGAAGAATTCTTGAAACTGCAATACCCACCTGAGGAAGTGAAAAAACAGATCAACAGAGCCAGACGTGTGCCACGAAGCTTCTTACTACAGGACAAGCCCAAGGGAGAAACCAACAGAACACCATGTCATCGGAGTTAGCTTCGAACCAGTCATTCGTGTTTCTAGCTCTTCTTCCAAACACCAACAAAGCCGTGTTGTAAACTGTATCCCTCAGATGTTGCCATTTGGATGTCACATCAGCGCCCCCAGGGCCGCTGCGCAGATTTTCCTAGAGGATCTCTCTGAACTTTTCAGCTTTCTCCGAGTTTGCCATCTTTCTGGCGTCAATGCGGGGCCTTCCAGCAGGTTTAGAGCGGTGCAGCTTCTTGGGTCTCAGCTTGAGCTTGGAGCAAACTAGCGAGTGATCTGTATCACAGTCAGCACTATGATAGCTGCGTGTCAGAAGGACGTTTTTGAGGTTATTACGCCTAGTGATGACCACGTCTAGTTGATGCCAGTGCTTCGAGCATGGGTGTCTCCACGACACTCTGTGCTGTGGCTTCGTTTGGAAAAATGTGTTTGTAATGCACAGATTGTGGTACGTGCACAGTTCAAGGAGATGCTGTCCGTTGTCATTCATTTTTCCCACACCAAAGTGTCCTGAGCAGGAAGGCCATGAGGCCCAATCAGCTCCAACTCTTGCACTGAAGTCATCCAAGATGTACAGTTGCTCATGAGCAGGTATTTGCGCTACAGCAGCACTAAGCACGTCATAGAACTTGTCTTTTACTTCTGGTGTGGCGTACAGGGCTGGAGCATAAGCGCTGATCAGGTGGACGGGACCGGCACAAGTTTGAAGCGTGATCCGAAGAAGTCTTTCTGATCCGCCCATGACTAATTCCACCATTTGTAGAAGGGTGTTTCTGACAGCAAAGCCAACACCATGCTCTCTGGGTTCTTCTTGGGCTTTACCCTGCCAGAAAAAGGTGTAGGCCTTTTCCTTTAGAGATCCCGAATCTGCGAGCCGCGTCTCTTGCAGTGCAGCGATATCAACTCGGAGCCTCTTCAGTTCCTCGTTGATGACAGCGGTCTTTCGGGTGTCACTGATGGCCTGAAGATCTTCAGTCAAGCCGGTCAGTATGGTCCGCACATTCCAGCAAGCAAGCTTAAATTGTTGATGTTTCTCATTTCTTGTTGATTTTCTTATTGGTTTGCCTGGTGCCCAAATTTCAGTCACTTGTCAGGTTCAGGAACCTTAAGCCTCACGCACCCAGCGAGGCAGGTGAACTGTGGCGGGACAGTAGCCTATTGGCTGGGGGCTGCCCAGCTTGAGGTGGGCGGTGACTGTCCAGTGAGATGCGAGGATCTCTCCCACCGTCGAAGGCAACCCCTGGCGCTCGTTCTCTACGCCAGTCGAGCAAGAGCTTATAACCGGTATCTGTTGCCTCCCGTGTTGACGCAACGCTGTTCAGCGATGCCGGAGCACCTCTCCGGGCGCGAGCCTGGGCCACACAGTAGCAGACTTAAAAGTAGTTAGTCTATAAGGTGCCACAGGACCCTTGGTTGCTGTTACAGATCCAGACTAATACGGCTCCCCCCTCCGGTACTAAGCTCCTTAATGTGACTCATGTGTGAGTTTCACAAAATACGGCCCTAGGCAAGGAGTCAGGCACTCAGCCAGCAGCCAGTCAGAGATGGGAAGGTACCACTAACTCTAGCTAGGCTGAGGGGAGGGAAAACCCTGAAGGCCCAACTGGCACAGCACCGCCCCAGAGCCCTGTAAAGCCAGATTATCGAGGGTCAATAACTACAACGGGAGCTATATTTGCAGCTCTGATTAGTTCACACTGATATAAATCGCAGCCCAGGGGTACAGAGAGCAGCTAGGTACCGAGGGCCAGATCTCCAAATGCACTTAGGTGCTTCATAAGCATCGTAGGAGTCAGGCTGCACAGTGCCTATGAGGGTCTGGGTCCTATTGACTTCCAATGGCTCTTGCTCTTTCAGGCCCTAGATTTCAAGGGCTCAGCACATTGCAGAGTCTGGAGTGGGGCTGAGGGCTGGATTTTAAATGAGCCCAGTCCCCTGGTGTGACATTGCTTGAAAATCTGACCATCCAGCTTGAGGAAGGATATCAAGCACCTGAGCCCAGATCTCCTCAGTGCTAGGCAGTGAAGCACTGGGCTACCGGCCTTGTCAGCTGGCGGAGCAGAGAACTGATTGGATGCATCCAAGATCCCTTGTTTCCATCTTGTTGTCTTCTGCTATGCAGTGCCCTGGGCTGGGCCTTGCAGGAATATCACTCAGCCTGTCGTCTGCACAACCCTCAGCCAATGCCCACGGAGCTTCGTCATGAGAAAAGGGTGCGTAAATCCCCGCTAAAGGGTGGAAGGGAAGCTGTCTGCCTGCAGTTTTGCAACCCCAGGAGCCATCAGGCCTTGCAGATGTAGAGCAGTGAGCTCTCTGCGGCAGAGTGGTGCACAGGAGACGTGCCTGCGGTGTGGCTGGAGAGCAGTACTCGCACTCAGGCTCCTGGTGGCTTCCACACTGGGGCAGGTGAGGCCCAGTTAACATGCACGTGCCCTCGTTACCCACATGCCTGATGGAATTGCCCAAACCTCACTCTCTGAGCTGAAACAAGATGCATTTGTTTTCTTTCTAATGTTCCTCGGTCAACCTCCCAGAGACCTGCAGGAAGTGCTGCTTCCTTTGGGACAGGGAGGGCTGCCTAGGATTCTTGTTATTAACCTCTTAATTGTGGCAGTGCCCAAGGGCAGGTGAAGGGTAGCGACCCGATAGTTCTAGGCACTAAGGCTACGTCTACACGTGAAGCCAACATCGAAATAGGCTATTTCGATGAATAACGTCTACACGTCCTCCAGGGCTGGCAACGTCGACGTTCAACTTCGACGTTGCGCGGCACCACATCGAAATAGGCGCTGCGAGGGAACGTCTACACGTCAAAGTAGCACACATCGAAATAAGGGAGCCAGGCACAGCTGCAGACAGGGTCACGGGGCGGACTCAACAGCAAGTCGCTCCCTTAAAGGGCCCCTCCCAGACACACTTTCATTAAACAGTGCAAGATACACAGAGCCAACAACTAGTTGCAGACCCTGTATATGCAGCACGGACCCCCAGCTGCAGCAGCAGCAGCCAGAAGCCCTGGGCTAAGGGCTGCTGCCCACGGTGACCACAGAGCCCCGCAAGGGCTGGAGAGAGAGTATCTCTCAACCCCCCAGCTGATGGCCGCCATGGAGGACCCCGCTATTTCGATGTTGCGGGACGCGGATCGTCTACACGTCCCTACTTCGATGTTGAACGTCGAAGTAGGGCGCTATTCCCATCCGCTCATGGGGTTAGCGACTTCGACGTCTCGCCGCCTAACGTCGATTTCAACTTCGAAATAGCGCCCAACACGTGTAGACGTGACGGGCGCTATTTCGAAGTTACTGCCGCTACTTCGAAGTAGCGTGCACGTGTAGATGCAGCCTAAATGAACACAGAGGAGTAGATGGTCCGGCCATTTGCGGAGCTAATTGAATGATTATCTGCTCCAGCCACCTGCAACCACACACACACACACATCTACAAGTAAGCTTGCACACACATTCCCACCACTTCTACTCACCCATGGACCACACCTCGCTTTATGCATGTGCACTTAGTATCAGGCGACAAATGTTACGCAGAGGTTTAAAATTCAATCCCACACCAGGATTATGTTGCAAACCCTTTAACTGGGAGTCTGGGGGTGGGGGGGGCGGGGTGTCTACTTTTTTCTTCGGGGGGAGTCCGTTCCAAAAGGGGTGGGGGGGTTGATGATAGGACTATTGTGTGTATCAAAGACACTTTTCACAATCCAATGCCAGTGACCCATTTGGAGGGAGCAGCTGAGACAAGGCTAGTGGGTTTTATTCACAAATCTCCAGACACATCCTGACATTTCTTGGACCACTGCTCCTGTTGTAAGAAAGGGATGTTTTGTGAGCCCAGCGTGTCTGTCCAATGCGCAGATGTGCTCGGGGTATCGCTGGGAATTCAGCTGCCTGCAGCATGCCAGTGCAGTCAGGACATCGCTAGATGTCCATCTCTCACTGGTATGAGCTGCCTGTGCTCATGCTCTGGTACTGCTGGAAGCTCAGCTCTCATTGGTACTACTGGGGTTGGGATTTCGCTGACAGTGCAGCCCTCAAACAGGGCCTAGGCACTGCCAGGAAGTCAATGTCAGGGGCTGCTCTGGGTGCCTCTGGCAGCTCAGCTGCTGGTCTGCCAGGTTGAGGAGCAGAGCATAGAGATCTCACTTATTGGCAAGTTTAATTCCTGTCTGCCAGTGAGTCTGCGCTGTGGAGCGTCTTGCAGCTGTGGGCTCAGTAGATTGCTACTTGCTGTCAGGGCAACTTGCTTCCAGACAAAGCCAGGCCTATGAGGAACTGCAGCTCCCTGGGTTCTTGTTATGAACAGCTGGCCCTTATTGCGCCATGTGTCTGCAGATCCTCGTGGGCTTAGGATGCTTTCCCTTTTTATGCTTCTGCGAGTCTCTTTAGGGTCCTTCTGCATTTGCTAATTGCCTGGTGTGGCACACCAGGGATTGGGGAAATGATGGAGAGGGAAGGGGGAGAATTGGTTCCTGAAGGCACAGAAAACTAAGCTCCCATGGCATGCTGCAGGGAGCAGCTTCCCTGCGGCAGTCTGGGGTGCTCTGCTCTCTGAGCCAGTGTGACCCCTGTGCCCCACTACAGTACAGTGCTCCGGGTCACGCTGCTGCAGACTGTGCTGCTGGTGAGTTAATAGGGGATGCGCTCTGCAGGGAGTCAGGGCAGAAGCCCTGTGTGGTGTGAGGGTCATGCTGTTTGGAAGGAGCATCGCACTGGCGTCCTGGTTGCTTGTGCTCACTAAGGTTTCAGGTACTCCAAGGCACGCAGTGAAATCTGGGACTCACGGCAGGGCGAATTCAATGGTGGCAACGCCCCAGCAGAAAGGCTGCCAGAGGAGGATGGTGGGTGGCAATGGCTGAACTGCAGCCCTCCTGTGGGGCTGGTTGGGCGATTGCCAAAAGGGGCTGGAAGAAGTATGCTGGTGAGTCCCACAGACAGGCCCACTTGGACACGTGCGCACAGACCAGGGCCCCAGTGGCCTGGATGGCCCTGCAGAGAGGACTCCAGGCTTAGGAGGGCGGGACAGAGAGCTGCAGTGAGCCCGGGGAGAGGAGGCAGAGCTCGTCCCTGGTGCTTGTGAACATGGCCACTCTCACTCTACGTAACTTCTGGCCAATTTATTCCCCAACCTGGCCAAGAGCATCAGCTTATCTCCCTCTGCTCGCTAACCTCCTCCACTGGCTCCAGTCACCACAGGATTGCACTGGGGCTCCTGGGCTGCCTGCTGGATTGAGGCCTTCCAGGGAGTGGAGCTCAGCATCTATCCAGGCCGAGCTGCCTTTGTCCCAGGCCCTCTGCTGAACCCTCTCCAGCGTACCCCCAACCTTTCTCCACTGGGAGGCCCAGAACTGGACGTAATACTCCAGAGGAGACCTCACTGATGCTAAGTAGAGGGGAATAATAACTTCTCTAGATCTCCTGGAGATACTTGTCCTAATACACCACAATATGCCATTGGCCTTCTTGGCTACAAGGACACAGTGTTGACTCATATCCAGAAAGATTAATCTATTTGCCTCCTATTCCTAAGTGGCCCCCTCAAAGATCAAACTCACAGCCCCAAGCTTTGCAGGCCAATGATCAAACCACTAAGCTATCCCTCCCCTAGCTCAGGGAGTCCAAGCCCCTGCTCAGAGCAGGACCAACCCTAACTAACTCATCCCAGTTGACGCTCTGGTCCAGGGAAGAGCCAGGCTATTGTGCTTTTCCCCCATTTCCATCTGAGGCACATCTGGAACACAAAGAACTGGATTTCCTCATCCTGGTCTCTGCTCCTCTGTTTGTGGATGCAGTTTTGATAATTCCACTGCCTCCATGCTGGCCATGCCTGTACCTCTGCAGGCATGAAAGCACAGGCCGCAGCTAGCCAGGACCATAGACCGCAGAGGCCAGGCTCGGGGTGTTGGGGGTGTGGTTGTAGTCATTGCCACAGGTTCTCTCCTCTCAACGCCAGGAACTGTGGCTCAGAAATCTGCCTCAGGCAGCTAGTTACAAGACTGCCAAGAGAAGCATGAGAAGCTGCCATGTCACTACCCCGGGCAGGCCCAAGGCTGCAGCCACTCCAAATCTTTGTAAAAAAAGTGCCCCACACCGTGCTGGCCTGGTGGGTTCCTCTCAAAGGCCTCACTCTACCCCCATGCATGGCATGGTGAGTTCCAGCAAGCGAGAGTTTTCTTCCGCTACAGCAGAACCCATCTGCTAAAATGGGTGACGCCTAAATGGTCCTTTATTCCCAGACCTGCCCAAACTCTCAGCCATCTGTGCATGGGGACCTTGTGAGGTGCTGAGCAGCCAGAGGTCTGCAGCCATGGGCTGCCAGCAGACCAGACGATCACTATGGTCTCCTCCAGACACAGTGAACAGTCACATGGAGGGAGAGGGGAAAGAAACCCAAGTGGCCTATTGCAATGAGCCTCTGCAAAGCTACTGGGGGTGGGAGGGTGTTATATAAGCCAGACACGCGCAGGAGCAATTGCGCAGATTAAGGAGAGCCAAAAGGACAAGAAGGGGCTGGGGGAAGCTGCTGCGTCTGTGGAGAGCTGGGTCTGGGCTGCCTCACCAAGACTTGATCAAAGAGCTTGTGGGGAGGTAGGGAGACAATGAACCAAAAGCTGACACAGACCTTGGTGGGACTGCTACGTTCTCTGGCATTTCTCCCCTCTCCCCAGCCCTACCCCCATCCTTGTTGGGGTGTCCAGGTCAGCCTGGCCTATCAGGCCAAGGCTTGGCGGTGTCGGGAGCTGGTGCTTTGCCAGAGGGCCAAGCCCTCTTAGTACCTGCCTAGTGCACTCTCTGGGGCTGGTGAGAAATCACCAGTTCACACCCCGGCATCTGTGGGGAAATCAAGAGTCATTTTCAGTGATCATGGAGGGCAGGGCTGGAGAAACCCCCCTGACTGTTCCAGGGCTCCTCGCTCTGGCTTCTTGGTGCTGCTATCTCAGCCCCTCCCTCAGGAGACTGCCCCGCAGCCCCACGGTGTTCAGGGGTTTTCTGCAGGACTCCCCTAAACTCCTCTGTCCTCAGCAAGCAGCTACAATAGCTCCTCATGTCTCCATCTGCTGAGAAGGCCAAGAACTCACTTTCTTGGAGCTCACAGTATTGCCTGAAGGGTGTCTGTAGACTCTTGTACCGAGCCTTCCCTTGTCTAAAACCCATGCCATCAGCTCCTACCAAGCCACTAGCAGGGCCTTGGGGATTGGCCCCTCCTCAGCGCCTCCTCCTTGTGGATAAATCTTTCTCTGGCACTAATGCCTCTGGCAGCCACTGCTGGAAGGCCAGCTGTGGGGCTAACTTCATCAGTCCTCAGTCAGGAAAACCTCCCGGTGCAATCAGGGAGCAAAGGCTGGGTATTTGCTCAGTGTTAGAACCACAGCAAAGAGCTGCCATTGACAGCGGCATCTCCTCACCAAAGTGCAGGTAACGCATTCCAGTGCTTCACCACCCTTCTGGTGACATAGTTTTTCCTAGTATCCAACCTACACCTCCCTGCACTTCACTGTTCCCCTCCTGGATCCTTCCCAGTCTCCACACGGGTTCAGGATCAGAATGCCATGTGGGACTCTGTCCAAAGCCTTGCTGAAGTTCAAGGTTATCATGTCCGTGGCATTCCTTCATCCCATGAACCAGTCACCCTGTCAAATAAGGAAATCCAGCTGGTTTGGACTCATTTATTCCAGTAACTCTACGCAGGTCACACCAACCTGCTCTGAGGAGTGTAATCGTGTTCCTTCTGGAGGAGCTCTGCCCACTGTTGCTGATGAAACTGGTCAAACCAGAGAAGGCTGTAAAAGCCACAAACAAAGCAATAATCTTCCAAAGGGGGAAGAAAGGGAAAGAGCCTTGGTACCTGGCAAACACTGTAAAAGGCCATAAAAGCAAAGCACAGCAAAGCCATAAAGGGACACTTCAGAAGAGTCTGAAAGGTGGGGAGCAAAAGGCCTAACTGCCAACAGCCAGGGCAAGGCTAGTTGAGAAGAGAGAGAGTCTTTGACAGGTGGGGGGCTGCGACAGATGGAGACAAAACAGTGAGAGTTAGACGGCAGTGTGGGATGAAGTGAGAGAGCGAGACATGTGCAAGGAAAAGGGAATAGGAGCAAGGCCTGAAGCGGCAGGGATGACAAGTGGCTGGCTCCAGAGAGGGGAACTGCAGAGATGAGTTGAGGTGGTGGGACAGCAGGAGGTTTGGCAGCTGGGAGGAAGCTGTTCCTTAGTGAACAGCACAGGAAGGACAGGTGGCTGAGGCTTGTCACTCACGACACATAGATGTAGCAGGGCAGAGAGTTAAGGGGGAGGCGGCACAGCTGGATGGGGCCTGCCTGCCTGGCAGAGACAGAGACAGAACCTCCACTGGCTCATGCTTGTGTGTGGGGATCCAGCAACGTTCTCCAGTTGCTCTGATCTGCTGCAAATGACGCAAGGCAGTGGAAAAGCAGCTCTCAGAGGTGAACCCTGCAAGCCAGGGTGGGCTTTGAAATCCATGTGGTGCTATATAGAGTGTGCGAGGACTGGCAAAGCTGAGTCAGAACAGCAGTGGCTCTGGCAGAGCAGCATCTAAAAGGAGGCTGTAAGGCAGCTGGGCAGGCAGTGCAGGGTGCTGCATTCTCTGCTCCCTCTCACAATACCGGACAGGGGCCCAGATTCCATGGCCCTGGAGCATGAGACAGACCAAAGAGCACTCTGCAAGGTGGATGGCCACCCCCGTGATGGGCCTTGCGAACTGGAGTGGATGATGCGCTAGAGAACCCTCTGCAGAGGGGGCGACTCTCTGCTGGCCTGACAGGAGAGGACCAGTGGTAATCTAGCAGGACTTTGTCCCCCCGAAGTTCAGTGAATGAAGGGCCAGATGGTGCTGGAGAGATGAGGAGAAATTCAGGGGCAGTGACGACAGTCGACCTTGTTACATCACAAAACCACTGAGGGAATCCTCAGCTCCTGCTGCTGCCTGTGTCAGGCATTCAGGTGTCAAGGCCGTGGGTTAGTCACATCCCTGAGCCACGTAAATCATATCAACATAAGGGGTAGTTCGCACAACGCTTTATTTATCTCTCTGGGTGCGTCTACACTAGCCAGTTACTTCAAAGTAGCCGGCACGACGTCGAAATAGCGCCCGTCGCGCCCGTGCACTCCGCGTGCTACTTCCACGTCGAAATCGACGTTAGGCGGCGAGACGTCGAAATCGCTATTCCCATCCAAAGATGGGAGTAGCGCCCTACTTCGACACTGAACGTCGAAGTAGGGCGTGTGCAGACAAGCTGCATCCCGCTACGTCAGAGTAGGGGGGGGTCCTCCATGGCGGCCATCAGCTGACGGGTTGAGAGACGCTCTGTCTGACCCCTGCGGGGCTCTATGGTCACCGCATGCAGCAGCCCATAGTCCAGGGCTTCTGGCTGCTGCTGCTGCAGCTGGAGGTCCATGCTGCGTGCACAGGGTCTGCAACTGCTTGTCGGCTCTGTGGATCTCGTGCTGTGCAGGGCAAGTGTGTCTGGGAGGGGCCCTTTAAAGGAGCAGCTTGGGGCTTTGCTGGCCCCTTATTTCGACAGGGAGCACTTGTGTGTGTGGACGCTCCACATTTCCTTCCGGGGCGGCTCCTTTCGATGCTCCCTGTCACTACTTCGACGTGGAATGTCGACGGCACCAGCCCTGGAGGATGTGTAGATGATACCTGTAGAAGTAGCCTATTTCGATGCCCTTACTTCGAAATAGGCTACTTCGACATAGGCTACATCTACACGTGCCCCAAACTTCGAAATGGCCACGCAAATGGCCATTCCGAAGTTTACTAATGAAGCGCTGAAACGCATATTCAGCGCTTCATTAGCATGCGGGTGGACGCGGCGCTTCGAAATTGACGCGCCTCGCCGTCGCGCGTCTCGTCCAGATGGGGCTCCTTTTCGAAAGGACCCCGCCTACTTCGAAGTCCCCTTATTCCCAGAATAAGGGGACTTCGAAGTAGGCGGGGTCCTTTCCAAAAGGAGTCCTGTCTGGATGAGACGCGCGGCGGCGAGGCGCATCAATTTCGAAGCGCCGCGTCCACCCGCATGCTAATGAAGCGCTGAATATGCGTTTCAGCGCTTCATTAGTAAACTTCGGAATGGCCATTTGCGTGGCCATTTCGAAGTTTGGGGCACGTGTAGACACGGCCATAGTGTGCTACTGTAGATGTAGCCCCTGTGAGGAACAGAGCTGCAAACAGGCTGTCCTTTCAGAACTCAGCTAATTATTACACTTCTCAGAGGGGTGGTCGTCTGTCTGTAATGCCACGAATAACAAGCAGCCCCATGGCACTTCAGAGACTACCAAATGTATTAGGGTATGAGCCTTCTTGGGTAAAACCCTTGAATCCCATTTGATGAAGTGGGTTTTACCCACAAAAGCTAATGCCCTAGTTCCTAAAGTGCCCCGGCGCTGCTTGTTAACGATTAAACTTCTGTTAAGTGTAACTAGCTGGCACCGTCAATGACTTGCAGGAAAAGTGTAGCAGGAGAGACTGGCAGCAGCAGAAATGAGAATGTGAACACGCTGCCCAGAATACATTGTACGAGGGGCCGCTTGGCTTCAGGGGCTTAGATTTCACCAGCAGTTCAGGCTCGTTTTCAGGGTAGTCCACATGCCTGCTGGTTCAGTGGTAAGATCCTTCCAAGTATTTTTTACGGGAAAAACAGCTCTTTGAGATACTGCACAATCCACGTGTCTATCTTTGCTCAATCCACTCAGGTCTGGCTGTTACTCAGCCATGTGGTCATTTGCATTGACTAAGATAGTATGTAAACGAATTTTAATTAGGCATGACAAAAAGGTGAATGTGGACGAGTTCCTGCCTTCGTTGAGTTAAGGCTCCAACAAAAACATTAACTTGGCAAACGGCATGTATGCAGGCTTTCTATTCCTGTTTGTCTGGGTCACTGTGTAGCTTGATACATCGCTATTTAATTGTAAAGTGTGTCTCTCAAGAGCATGCAGGAAGTGCATCTTGGTTGAGCCAGTGTGACTGTTGGAAATTTAACTTTGCATTTCCCAACTGCTTAAACTTGAGCAACCTTAATGGTGCATTAATATGTTTGCATTTAATGAATGTGTAATATAGTGGGTTACATTTCAGTGCAAACTCATTCTGACCTCATGCTGATCAGCTAACTCTATGCAGTTGTACTCCATTCTCATCCCATTGCAACTCACACCAAGCACTGTCATCTTCATCTACAACACAGAACAATGAACCCTTGGACTGTGGAACAACAGAGACCATATGAAGCTCAAAGTAGAAAAATCCCTTCTTATTGGGATAAGTTTTGCTAAAAGCAACCTTGGGCTGCGTCTACACGTGCACGCTACTTCGAAGTAGCGGCAGTAACTTCGAAATAGCGCCCGTCACGTCTACACGTGTTGGGCGCTATTTCGAAGTTGAAATCGACGTTAGGCGGCGAGACGTCGAAGTCGCTAACCCCATGAGCGGATGGGAATAGCGCCCTACTTCGACGTTCAACATCGAAGTAGGGACGTGTAGACGATCCGCGTCCCGCAACATCGAAATAGCGGGGTCCTCCATGGCGGCCATCAGCTGGGGGGTTGAGAGATACTCTCTCTCCAGCCCTTGCGGGGCTCTGTGGTCACCGTGGGCAGCAGCCCTTAGCCCAGGGCTTCTGGCTGCTGCTGCTGCAGCTGGGGGTCCGTGCTGCATATACAGGGTCTGCAACTAGTTGTTGGCTCTGTGTATCTTGCACTGTTTAATGAAAGTGTGTCTGGGAGGGGCCCTTTAAGGGAGCGACTTGCTGTTGAGTCCGCCCCGTGACCCTGTCTGCAGCTGTGCCTGGCTCCCTTATTTCGATGTGTGCTACTTTGCCGTGTAGACGTTCCCTCGCTGTGCCTATTTCGATGTTGGGCTGAGCAACGTCGAAGTTGAACATTGACGTTGCCAGCCCTGGAGGACGTGTAGACGTTATTCATCGAAATAGCCTATTTCGATGTCACAACATCGAAATAAGCTATTTCGAAGTTGGGTGCACGTGTAGACGTAGCCTCGGACTCCAGCAGGGAGAGAGAGCAGAAATCCCAAACAGAACCTTTCCTTTTAGGGCAATCGGAAAATGCAGTTACGACAGATGGCCAGGAAACTTGATCCATGATTCCATTTTTTTATGAAAATTATTTCAAACTTGAAAACTGACATGGTTTCCTTTTCCAGTAACTGCAAACCAAAATGTTTCCACCAGTCCAGCAAACATTTTCGATTTTATTCCAAAGTTTCATCTGGCAAGCTGAAATCTTCCAAATTTTAAAGGCTGAAACCAAACACATTTAAAATGTTTTCAATTTTTGGTCACCAAAAATGGTTCTTTCCTGTAATGAAAAATCCATTTTTAGTTAAAAATACTATACACAAAAAACCCGCAACCAGCTCCAGCAAAAAGATTCTATTAAACTCTCATCCCGTCAGCACCTCCGCCTTCCCTGTGGTTTTGGAGAGTGTCTAGCATAAGGAGCAGGCACATTGTCGCCTTTGTGCACAACTCCACTGTCAGACATGAGATATGGATAAAGGAGCAAGTTAAACCCTTGTCCAAGTGCCCTGGTGAAATGTGACATTGTCTGAACCTTGGCAAAGTGTCCTGAGAGCAGAGCCTTCTACCCACCCATACCTCGGGGGCAGGCTGGGTAGGGCAAACCCCAAAGGGGATGCAGGGATTCAGAGTACTAAAATGATGACCACCACAGGACAAGCTTGGAAGACAGTTTTAGATTGTTTAAATCTCTCCCAAGCAGGCAGTTCATACCCCTTCCCCTGGGCACTTTTGCAAAGGACAGAGGGAAGGACAGTGGCGTTAACAGTTCTTCCCTGGAGCCCAAGCAGTGCCCCTTCCCCCAGTGAGTCCCTTGGCCCCAAGAAAGATGCTGTCAGATGCACCCTATTCTGATGCGTGAATGACCTGGGGTTGGCAGAAGGGTGGAAAAGGCAGTTTATAAGCCAGAGGGCTAGTGTCTCTGCTCCAAGCCACACAAAGCAGCTGACAGCCAAAACAACACTCAGAACATTCAATAAATGACAGGGGGAGTCTTTTATTTTAAGGTTACTCTGGGCAATGTCACACAAGAATAGACGCTCCTGCGATAAGCAGTGTTAATAATACTTTGCTCGCTGCCAAGAATAGAGTCCCTATCTACAAACCCCACCACTTTAATCTAGTGAAACAAAGGCAAAGATATGAAAATAACAAACCCCGGAGCTGAGGAACTGTTTGAATTCAGAAAAGACTAAATATGAAGCTTGCAAGGCTCAGCATGCCCTGGGACATTGGGGATATGAGAGACCAGATATCCATTGTCCAGGGCTGCAGGGGGCAAAGTCCTCCTGCGTGAGAGCTTTCCAAACCCTCTTTACTTCCCCCTCCACCTGCCTTGCCAAGGGATGGACTCTAGAAATGCCCCTCCCGCACCCCACTGCAGCAGAGATGTGCCAGCGGTGTGTTGGGGTGGGGGCATTTTACCCTCAGGGATGGTACCGAAATCCACCGCACAGGTATATAGTGGGGCTATAGCAAACAGTGTCTAAATTTAACCAGCACAGTCCAGCCTGGATCTCTGGTAATTATTTTTAACTCCCAGGGCCGGTGCCCCAAGCCCCAGGAAATGCTCTTGGAGGCTGTCAGGTCAGGGAGCAAGTCAAGGGTGTTCACCTGACATGGGACCTTATTTGTTATAGTGGGTATCCAATGGATGAACAGCAGCAAATCCCCACCTACCACAGGCTACATCATTTTCACTAGCTGCTGCTCCACACCACCCCCTCTTAGAACTTTACACAAACAGCAGGGATAGGACCTGGCTCCTTGTCCTGCGCTGACCCCTGCCGCTTAGGTAAGGAGAATCCCCACTAGCTGGGAACAGCACAGGGCCTATGATACACACACACACATTGTCCCAGCCAGCCGAGGGCAGTGAAAACACATACATACCACCGCCAAGATGGGCTGTCTTTCTAAAAGGAAGCACTCTGTCTCAGAGGTTCTCAAACTGATTTGATCCCCACCTTCCTTTGTGTCCCCACCATTCAAGTGAGACCCAGATGGGGACTGGGACCTTCCCTGGGCTCAGGGCAGTGATCCCATCTGCAGTTACTCTATACTGACTAAAGAAGCTCTGAAATGGGCACAGAGAGGTGGTACCTCAGGCACCTCTGCAGTCAGAGATGTGAGATGTTTCCCTTCCCTCGGGCCACAGCTGGGAGCCTCAGGTACTTCTGATGATGCAGTGGCATCCTGGGCATCAGTGTGGACACTATATTCAGAGTGCCCTGCCCAGCCTTACCCCCCCGTAAGGATCCTACCTATGGGCCCAGTCCAGGGCTCAGCAACCTGTGGCTCCAGAGCTGCATGCAGGTCTTTAAGGAGTCACCTGCAGCTCTGAGCGCTGCTGCCGCCGACCCCTCTTGTGGCTCCGGAGGCAAAAAACTAACCTCAGTTGCCCACCAATGAACCAACTGAATTTATTTGTTGTTGTTCAGGCAGCGGAAGCCTCTGGAGCTGCTGAGCAGGCAGGTGTGGCTGCGGGGGGGGAGTGTTAAGCCCGCAGGAGAGCTGGGGTGAAGGATGGCGGAGCTGCCCCTTGTGGAGCTGGGCAGCTCTGCCGAGAAGAGGAGGAAGTGGCAGGGAGCAGCGGGGGGAGGCGTCGACTGCAGAGGAGCTGTGCACACTGAGGTGAGTTAATTCTGGGGGGGGCAGGTTTGCGGGATGTGGGGGGAGTCTGGGGGTTTGGGGGCTGAGGCAGGTTGAGCCTGGAGATGGGGCTAACCTAACTTTCTGACTGGTACAAATCAGTGTGCGCTGTTCTTAAAAGGGGGGTGACAAATAATCCAGTGTGATGCTTTTAACTGACTGTCTCGTATTCACACCCACGGCGGCTCCTGAAGTGCTGATTTTGTAACTGAATCAGAAAAAATGGCTCTTCTCACTATTTGGGTTGCAGACCCCTGACCTAGTCCAAAAGCCTTGTCAGGCCATTGGGCTGATCTCCCTCCTACGTACACTGAGCAGGCCCGGATTCCCAGGCAGGGAGGGCAGGATCAGCCCAAGGGGTGAGAAAGACTTCCTGCGTCACCCTCGCCTTTGTGCCACACATACAGGCAGCGACATCACAGGCTGAAGTCTCTTTTAATATCTTTGTTTGCGGCTGCATTTACAGAGGGTCAATGTTCCCCCTCATTTTTTCACCTGTGTGCAGAATAAATTTTGTTATGAGTATCAAGCATGTGCAGATGTGTGCCACCCATAGAAACATACGCTGTGGGCTCTCTGCTGATCAGCTGGGCAGCATTTGAATCTCTCCTGGGTGGCTGCCCAAGTGCGCAGCTCACAGGGAACACCGCCGAGGCTCCTTGATTCCTGACATTGGTGAGGCAGGACCAGCTGAACTCCTGACTCACCTGCTAGGGAACAGAGCCAGAGGACACAGACCTCACAATCTTCCACTGGAGAATGCCAGCAACTGAGCAACTTGACCAGGCAAAACCTGCAGACAAAGTGGAGGTCTATCCTCGAGGAGCAACTGCTGATGGAACATGCATGCAGCAAGATGGGTCTTGTGGCTAAGGCACAGGACTGGGGCTCAGGGAGGCTAGCTTCAATTGTTGGCTCTGCCACTGACTCCCAGGGTAACCACGGTCAAGTCACTCACTGGCTCTGTGCCACAGCTCACCATCTGTGAAGGGGGAATAATACACCTCCTTTCACTCATTTGTCTAGGTTGATTGCAAACTTTTGGAGGAACAGATGGTGTCTCACTATAACAACAAGAAGTCTTGTGGCACCTTATAGACTAACAGATATGTTGGAGCATAAGCTTTTGTGGGCAAAGACCCGCTTCATCAGATGCACGAGTGAGTGGGTGGGGGTTCAGAGGAGTATTTAAAGAGTGGAGTCCCAGTAAAAGGGAGGGCCAGAGCTGACAAGGTCTATTCCGTCAAGGTGGAAATGGCCCATTATCAGTAGTATGTATCAAAAGAGGAAAAAACAAATCAGGTCAGACGGGGGATGTGGCCCATTGTCAGAATCTAATGTGGAGATGTTAACACACCTGGGGCAGAGGAACTCACAGCAGATGTCCATCCAGTGGAGTCTGCTGTCTCCAACAGGGCCAGTCCCAGAAGCTTCCAAGGGCGATGCAGGAAGCCCCAGAGAGGACAACTATGCAATAAGATTCCTATGGATTTTTCCAAGCTTTCCCCTGTTTTATAATACTTAAAACAAAGAAAAGAAAAAGGAACTGATGGTAATGAGTGAAGTGGATTTTGCCTGCTCTGCAAAAGTTCACCCATTGTTCAAAGCCAATGCACCCGTCCAACATAAACAAATACTTTTGAAAACATTCTCCTACAAAACAATTGCCAGGACTTTTGATGTTTGAATGGCCCTTGCCCTCCCTGACTGTTTGATCATTATGTTTTACAATATTTTTACCCTACCTAGCCCCCCCGTGTGTGCTGTCCCTGCTCTGGAATTCGTGGCCTCAGCTTTTCAGCTCCTGTATTCAGTGAATTACAATGGAAAGAATTTCACGGTCATTTATTTTGACTTAATATTGCTTCCTTTTCTTGCCTGTTTACATAGGCGCCCTCTCTTCACTGGTGTGATGGCTCCAAGCAGAGAGTCTCTGCCAGAGTTCACAGCTCACTCCGCAGCCTGGCTGGAACAAGTGCAGCTGGCTGGAGGTTGTAGCCTCCCCATTAAGTGACTCTTTCCCTTCCTTTCTAGGATTCCCCTTCAGAGGTCTTATGTTGGTCACTGCTCCTTCCTTGGAAATGACTGAACAGGTTTCCAAACTGGGTTTTATTATTACTACAGGTTGAACCTCTCTTGGCTAGGAACTAGCCAGTGCCAGATGAGAAAAATTGTCCAACTACAGGAGGTCAATACTGTCTAGCACACTGCCAACACTTCCACTGCTTACTGGACTCTTGGAAGATATTTAGGGGATAAATTAGAGATATATAAGAGCACAGAACACTGAGAGCCAGGGCTGGTGGCTGGCAACAAACTTCATGGGACCCAGGAAACTTGGCCACACCCATGAGAAGTGGTCGTCCAGTTAATTAAAATCACGCCAGACCACGGATGTTGCTGAACTAGAGTGGTCCAACTTGTACATTACAATTGTAGCTGTGCCTAGATGTCCCAACTAAGATCATAGGCCCATTATGCCAGGAACTGCATGTCATGAGAAACAGAACCTGCCCGCAAAGGACTTAAGATCTAATGCCACTAGGCAGGTGGGAAAGCAGGACCAGAGTCAAAGGAAGTGATCTGCCTGGTATTACAAATAAGATCAGTAGTGGACAGAGCACCTGCCTCTCCTGATTTGTAATCTAGCACCCTAGTTGCAGGACCACACTGCCTCACTAGGTTCAGAGAGGCTTGGAGAATCGACATATGGGACTGCTGAGACACACACCCAACTCTGCTCTGCACTATAAGCGATGGTCACATAAGTACCACCCTATACCGAAAACCTATGGCCCGCTATGCTTATCAGCTTCCATCCAGGGCACACTATACGATTCATTGTACACAGCCAGGCACTAAGGCACAACCGTACTTCCTCTGATCCATCAGACAGAGACAAACATCTACAAGACCTTTACCAAGCGTTCCTCAAACTACAATACCCACCTAAGGAAGTGAGGAAACAGATTGACAGAGCCAGACGGGTACCCAGAAGCCACCTGCTACAAGACAGTCCTCGCAAGGAAAACCAGAGAACACCACTGACCATCACATATAGCCCCCAGCTAAGGCCTCTCCAATGTATCATCAGTGATCTGCAACCCATCCTGAACAATGATCTTTCACTCTCACAGACCTTGGGAGGCAGGCCTGTCCTCAACTACTGCCAACCTGCCAACCTTAAACAAATTCTCTCCAACCACTATGAATCACAAGCCAGTAACTCTAAGCCTGGAACCAATCCCTACAACAAACCCCACTGCCAACTCTGCTCACATATCTACACCAGTGATATCATCACAGGACCCAACATCAACCACACCACCTTTACCTGCACATCTACTAATATAATAGATGCCATCATGTGCCAGCCATGCCCCGCTGCACTTTACATTGGCCAAACTGGACAGTCTCTACGTAAAAGAATAAATGGACATAAATCGGACATCAGGAACAGTGAAGTATAGAAGCCTGTGAGAGAGCACTTCAGTCTCCCTGGACACTCAATAGCAGATTTAAGGGTGACAGTCCTGAAACAAAGACATTTCAAAAATCAAATGGAGAGAGAAATCGCTGAGCTGCAATTTGTTTGCAAAATTGACTCCATTAACCGAAGATTAAACAGAGGCTGGGAGTGGCTCACACCTTACAAAAGGAGCTTCTCTGTCCTAGGTGTTAACGTCTCCACATTAGACTGACAATGGGCCATATCCTCCCGTCTTATGTGACCTGTTTTGTCCTCTCTTCATACCTGCTACTGATAGGGGGCCTTTTCCACCCTGACTGAATAGACCTTGTCAGCTCTGGCCCTCCCTTTTATTGGGACCCAACTCTTTAAATACCCCTCTGAAACAACACCCCCTCCACTCATGCATCTGATGAAGCAGGTCTTTGCCCATGAAAGCTTATGCTCCAAAATATCTGTTAGTCTATAAGGTGCCACAGGACTTCTTGTTGTTCTCTTAGAGCCCATGTCTGCAGAACCAGAAGCTAAGGTAACAGAACATGCTGGTTTTGAAAAGGATTCTTGTTAGATATGAGGCCAGACCAGAACTATTCACCCCGATTTCCTGCTTTCTGTGTGAACCTTGCAGATTTGCATACAAACTGACTTAGGAGGAAAGAGTCAAAGCAGACATGGTCAAGTTCTCAACTTTTGTCCCTACATAAGAGTCCAGATGGCAAACACCATGGGGTGCAGGCCTGTTTGGAGCTGGTGTTTGATTCAATCCATTTGCTTAGTCAGATTATTAGGTCTTTAATCTAAACTTTTTACTGATGGGACCTTCCTGGGAAACAAACAACACAACTCTGAGAATTTTCACCATATACTTCATTCATACTTAAATACTGTCAAAACAAAAAAGCAGTCCAGTAGCACTTCAAAGACTAACAAAATAATTCATTAGTTGATGAGGTTTCTTGGGACAGACCCACTTCCCATGAAAGCTCATCACCTAATAAATTATTTTGTTAGTCTCTAAAGTGGTACTGGACTGCTTTTTAGTTTTGGTAGTATACAGACTAGCACAGCCATCTCTCTGTTAAATACTGCCAGTTGAGAATCTTTTGTATCTGGAACTCTTGATGCATCCAGTTGTCCTCCTCTGAAAGTGAAAGATCCCTCTTGAATGTTCTGAAGATGGAGAATTTTGCAGACACTACCATAGTCTGGATTACTTTTTTTCTAGGTGTCTTCAAGTCACCTCTACAGTCACAAATAACACTTCCTCTTCCTGCTTTACACTGCACCAAGGAACTGACCAAGGTCTTTTCAAATCTCACCCCTTTTTCATCCACACAGCTGAAGATAAAACCTCCTTATTTATATCTCGAAGGGCTCAACCCTGCTCCGACTAAAATCAATGTGGTCCTGATGTGATTTGTGTTACAAGGGACCTAAGAACTCCCCCTGCTCCATTTCAGTAGGTGCTGTACAGAGAAAACAAAGAGACAGCCCTCCTCAAAGACCTTACAGTCTAAGGATAAGACAAGAGAGGACACGTGAGGAAGCACCTGCAGATGCTCAGATCACATGATTGCAGCAGGCCAGTTGCTTAATTCTCCCCTTTTGAAACAGTAGTATCAGGAGCTGGACCAGGCCTAGAAAGCTGCAGTGTATCGGATGGACAATCTCGCTCAGTTCTGTGTTGCTGTGTGCTGCTGAGACGTGATTTAGACCTAAACTCTCTTTTCCGATGTGACAACAACATCAGATCATTTGGATGAAGCAGCGTAGGCCTGTGCCTCTCAGAACAGTGCATGGTGATAAGGGCTAGAGCGGGATCGGGGTGATCATACACAAAGACCAAAAGAAGCGATTGCAGGTCATTTGTCTTGCCTTCCATCCCAGAGCTTCCCTGTTGCACAGCACAAGTCAGTCTCTAGTTGACAGCATTAGTACAATTAAGGTGATAATTTTGTGGGGATTTTGCTTTTATGCTAAGAAGTGTAGTGACTGCCCATGGGTGCCCAGGGAGGGGCAGCACCTCTGGTGTGGGGACATGTCGTGTCTCTTCGGGGGCAGTTCATGCACCTTTAATCCCCCCCGGCACCCAGCTCTCACCTGCGGCTCCAAGAAGCTGTAGCCTGCAGCAGCCACACCCTGACAAACTGCTTCGACAGGGGGGCTAAACCAGGTGAGGGTATCTGGCAGATCTGTAACCCGCGGTGAGATAGGGAATTGCCTATCCCAGCATGCAAAGTCGGCCCTGGTGGAGTGGGTGGATGAGATCAACAGCAAGATCCAATGACCAAGAAGGCAGTTCTGCAATGCTCCGTGGAGAGCAAAGGGCATGACAAGGCACCAAAGACGGCCTGGCGATCCACTGCCGCCTAGAAAGTCCCAGCCACGGCGACTTTTCATACCACTGGAACCAGGCTGCTGAGGTCGAGAGAGTGGAACTGCCCCTGTGCAACGGCTTTTCCACTTTAAACATTCCCCCACACAGGTTCTTTGCACATTCTCATCACTTCTGTCTACCTCAAAATTCTGTGGCGATGGAGGAGGGGCAAAGCGACAGGTGGAGGTGACCACTGGGAGTCATAGCTCCAAACCTGCATGTAGGCGGCCTGTGGACTTTGGTCACTCGACTCTGACCCCGGGACGACAGAGGAGTTCGGCAGCATCCCAGGCGACTGAGCAGGCCTTTTTAGGAACAGCACTGCTCACCCTCAAAATGAGGGAGGGGACTAGAAAAGGTGTCCAAAAAATTGCTTGTGGCAACCAAAATGGCCAGCATGCCGCAGCTGGCAGTTTTACCCTCACAGCAGTTGAAAAACAGTGAAAAGAAAGATGATATTTGCAGCATGGAACATTCGCACCCTCTTGGACAGGGAGAATGCTATGAGGCCTGAGAGAAGAATGGCCCTCATAGCAAGAGAATTGGCATGTTATAACATTTGACACAGCTGCCCTCAGCGAGACCAGGCTGGCAGAGGAAGAATCCATCTGCATACCAAAAGGAGGTTACACCTACTTCTGGAAAGGCAGACCAGAAAACGAAGACAGAATCCACGGAGTGGAACTTGCCATCAAGACATCATTTCTGCACTAGCTTCCTGACCTACCAACTTGCATGAGTGAGCATCTGATCAAGCTCTGCTTCCCCCTCAACACCTCTCACCACGTTACAGTCATTAGCGCTTATGCCCCCACACTGACTAGCAGTGACAAAGGAAAAGAAAGTTTCTATGAGGACCTTGAACAACTTGTGAAAGTAACTCCTCCTAGTGACAAGCCTCTCCTGTTGGGTGGCTTCAATGCCAAAGTCGGCAAGGACTGTAGGCCCTGGAAAGGGGTGCTGGGGCATCATGGTGTTGTTAACATGAATGCCAATGGCCACCTTCTGCTGAGCTTGTGTGCAGAAAACAACCTGACAATAACCAACGCTCTCTTCAGGCAAGCCAATAAATACAAGACCACATGGATGAACCCGAGATCAAAACAGTGGCACCTGATTCACTACGTCATCAGTCTCAGGTGGGACATTTGAGAAGTTAAGATCACCAGGGCCATGGGGGGAGCTGAGTGCTGGACTGATCATAGACTCATCAGATCAGTCCTTATGCTACACATCACACCACTGCACCGCAAGAAGCTCAAGGTTGTCAGACCCTCCTTCAACATTGGGAAGCTGCAACATACTGGTCATCGTGAGAAATTCACAGCCCGCCTTGACAAAGTGCTGGCGTCCCATGGACCTGTGACTGGAGACCCAACTCAAAAGTGGGACCAGTTCAAAACCCTGGTGACGGAGTCAGCCAAGTCAACACTAGGACCGAAAAAGAGAGTTCACTAAGACTGGTTTGATGCAAATGACGAGGCCATCAAGGAGATCTTAGAGGAAAAAGAGAACACATTTCTGCTACGGCAAAATGATCAGTCTTCAATCTCCGAACGTGATCGTCTCAAACACCTTCAGAGCCAGGCGCAAACGGGACTTCGCAAAATGCGAGATGAGTGGTGGGAGAGTAAAGCTGATGAAGTCCAGTACTACGCTGACACCAAGAACTCCAAGATGTTCTTCAGTGCTATCAAAGCTATATATGGACCTCCAAAGCCAAGTACTGCACCTCTCCTGTCTGCAGATGGCATGACCCTTCTTATGGAGAAGAACAGCATCAACAATAGGTGGAGAGATCACTTCAGCAACCTTCTCAACGACCATCCATTGTCGACCCTGTGGCCCTAGACCAGATCCCTCAGAAACCCACAATAGACAGTATTGACCTGCCCCCTAAAATGGATGAGGTCAAAAAGGCAATCAGCCAGACCAGCTCTGGCAAAGCCCCTGGGATGGATGGCATCCCTGCTGAAATTTTCAAAGTGGCAGGACCAGTGTCACTTGAAGCTTTTCACAACATCTTGATCAGCATCTGGGAAGAAGAAGACATGCCCAAAGACTTTAAGGATCCCACAGTCTTCTCACTCTTCAAGAACAAGGGCAAAAAAGCTGACTGTGGAAATTACTGGGGCATCTCCCTTCTCTGTACTGCTGGGAAGATCTTGGTTCGAGTCATCCTCAACCATCTGATCACCAGCATCTCAGAGGAGAACCTTCCAGAGGCACAGTGTGGTTTTCGCCCAGGCTGTAGCACCATTGACATGATCTTTGCTGTTCATCAGGTCCACGAAAAGTGCATAGAGCAGAACTTGGATCTGTACGCTGTCTTTATAGACCTGACCAAGGCGTTTCACACCATCAACAGAGAAGTCCTGTGGATTATCCTGTCAAAAGTTGGCCACCCAAGAAGGTTCGTTAACCTCACACGCCTGTTCCACGATGGCATGACTGGCTTTGTTCTTTCATATGGCGAGTCCTCAGATCCATTTGCGATATCCAATGGCGTGAAGCAAGGGTGTGTGCTGGCTCCAGTGTTGTTCAACCTCTTTTTCACGTGCGTCCTCAGCCGCGCAGTGAGGGACCTGGACCAGGGAGTCTACACAAAATACAGACTTGATGGGTCACTTTTTGACCTTCGTGTGAATGCTAAAACCAAGACGCTTGAGAGGCTCATCCTTGAAGCCCTTTTTGCTGGCGACTGGGCACTCGTGGCACACAAGGAATCTGATCTCCAGCTCATCGTCAACAAATTAGCTGATGCCACTCGCCTCCTTGGTTTGACCATCAGCCTAGGAAAGACCGAGGTGCTGTTTCAACCTGCTCCAGGATCTGCTGCTCTCCCCACTTCAATCTCTATTGAAGGAACAGAGTTAAAAACAGTAGAGGAGTTCGAGTACCTTGGCAGTGTGATAGCCAATGATGGCTCCCTTGACAAAGAAATCAATGCCAGAATCTGCCCGGCCAGCCGGGCACTAGGACGTCTGAGAGCGCGAGTGTTGAATCAGCACAATATCCAACAGTCCACTAAACTGAAAGTGTACAAGGCTGTAGTCTTGATCAGTCTCCTGTATGGCTGTGAAACCTGAACTTCATACAGAAAACATATAAAACTGCTGGAGCTCTTCCACACACACAGCCTGAGCTCAATTCTGCACATTCGATGGCAGGACAGAGTTACGAACCTGGAAGTCCTGGACAGAGCAGGAACCACAAACATCAAAGTCATGATTCTGAAAGCCCAGCTTTGCTGGACAGGGCATGTCATACGAATGGAGGAGTCAAGAATCCCTAAGCAACTCCTCTACGGTGAACTCTCCCGGGGCAAAAGGAATCAAGGTTGGCCTCACAAGAGGTATAAAAACAAAAAGCAGTCAAGTAGCACTTTAAAGACTAGCAAAATAGTTTATGAGGTGATGAGCTTTCATGGGACAGACCCACTTCTTCAGACCACAGCCAGACCAGAACAGACTCAATATTTAAGGCACAGAGAACCAAAAACAGTAAGCAAGGAGGACAAATCAGAAAAAGATAATCAAGGTGAGCAAATCAGAGAGTGGAGGGGTGGGGGGGAAGGTCAAGAATTAGACTGAGCCAAGGATGCAGACAAGCCCCTATAGTGACTCAAAGTTCCCATCACGATTTAAACCATGTGTTAATGTGCCGAATTTGAATATAAAAGCCAGCTTGGCTGTTTCAAGACTGCATGAAGGTCAACATTGCTCATGCTGGTTTAAAACCAGATCAGCTAGAGCAGCATGCAAAAGACCGAACAGGCTGGCATGCTCTCGTATGACACGCATATGACAACTTTGAAGAGCAGCGACGTGTACGCCTCATTGATGCTCATGAGAGGAAGAAAGCAAAAGCAGCAGCCGCACTAATAGAGCCAGGTGACACTGAACTAGGAGGACAGGTAGCTATGTTGGAGGGTAGGGAGAGGTTCCAGAATGATCTAGATAAACTGGAGGGTTGGACCAAAAGAAATCTGATGAGGTTCAACAAGGAGACATGCAGAATCCTGCACCTGGGATGTAAGAATCCAAAGCATTGTTACAGGCTGGGGACTGATTGGCTAAGTAGCAGTCCAGCAGAAAAGGACCTGGGGATTACAGTGGATGAGAGACTGGATATGACTAAACAGTGTGCCCTTGTAGCCATGAAGGCTAACGGCATACTGAGGTGCATTAGGAGGAGCATTTCCAGCAGATCCAGAGAAGTTATTATTCCCCTCTATTTGGCACTGGTGTGGCCACATTTGGAGTATAGCATTCAGTTTTGGGTCCCCCAGAGTAGAAAGGACATAGCGGTGTATTGGGTTCAGCGGAGAGCAACAAAAATGATGAGGGGCCTGGAGCACATGACCTGCAAGGAGAGGCTGAGGGATTTGGGCTTATTTAGTTTACAGAAGAGAAGACTGACAGGTGATTTAATAGCAACCTTCAACTTCCTGAAGGGGGGCATGTGAGCAGCTCTCCTCTGGGACCCGATGGCCTAGTGGCTAGGCCCCCTGGCCAGGGTCTGTTGGGTGGGTCCTCAGCCCCCACCCGAGAGTCTATGGGTTGAGTCTGGGGTGTGGTGCCAAGAATCTAGTTCCCCCTTTGGTGGGAGTGAGGTTCCCTGGGGGGGTGGGGGGCTCCCTGCTTCCCTCAGTACCTGGGGAAGGGTCCTGGGCTGCACCCTCCAGTGGCCGACCAGGTGGCAGCTCTGGCCTGGGGCCTCCTGCCTCAGAGCCGGCTCCTGCCTCTTGGCTGGCCAGCCCCAAACTGAGCTGGCTTCCCTGCCTTTATACCCCTCCAGGCCTGACACTGGCCACAGGTGAACTGGGGTGGGGCTGACAGGCCTTGTTTAACCCCTGCCTTGCCTGGCCTCCCTCTCACACTCCTACAGGGCTCTAAAGAGGATGGAGAGAGGCTGTTCTCAGTAGTGATGGATAGCAGAACAAGTCTCAAGTTATGGGCGCGGAGGGGTCTAGCTGGATATTCAGAAAAACTGTTTCACCAGGAGGGTGGCAAAGGACTGGAATGTGTTATCGAGGTAGGTAGTGAAATCTCCATCCTAGAGGCTTTTAAGTCCTGGCTTGACAAAGTCCTGGGTGGGATGATTTAGTTGGGGTTGATCCTGATTTGAGCAGGAGGCTGGACTCAATGACCCCCTGAGGTCCCTTCCAACCCTAGACTTATATAAATCTATGATTCTATGAACAACTACCAAAAAGAACTAGACACAGGATGACATTTGAAAGCATGGCACAAAACAAATAAGGTATAAAAACAAGATGGCATATCTCCCTACCCCAGAGCTGCATAGCAACACCCATCTATTACACCTGTTAACAGACACCCTAAGCTCATTCCTCACCTGGCCTGCCCACCTTCCAGCCCCTCCCACAAATAACTCCATTCTCTTCAAATAGATGCTGCCCATCCAGGTGTAGCATCATGCCTGGGAAGAGCTGGCCCAGGTTATGTCACACCTAAGCTACGTCTACACGTGAAGCCTACATCGAAGTAGCCTATTTTGATGTGGCGACATCGAAATAGGCTATTTCGATGAATAACGTCTACACGTCCTCCAGGGCTGGCAACGTCGATGTTCAACATCGACGTTGCGCAGCACCACATCGAAATAGGCACAGCGAGGGAATGTCTACACGCCAAAGTAGCACACATCGAAATAGGGGTGCCAGGCACAGCTGCAGACAGGGTCACAGGGCGGGCTAGCGCTTCCGGGGCAACAGCTAGCCGCTCCCTTAAAGGGCCCCTCCCAGACACACTCAGCCTGCACAGCACGCGGTCTGCAGAGCCATAGGCATGCAGACCTCGGGCGACGCAGTCATGGACCCCCAGCAGCAGCAGCAGCAGCCAGAGGTCCACCCAGCTGCCCCTGCAGAAGCAGGGCTCGCCCTGCTCCATGCCATGCGGGAGGCAGCTGAGCACCTCCTTGCCACACAGGAGGAGGAGCAGCCCGCAGGGGAGGAGGACTCAACCCCCAACCCTGCAGCACCCCGACCCCCCGCCCTCTGTCTCATACGCTGGCGGCTGTGGAGCTACCCCACCAGCACCGACTGGTGGGAGCGGCTGGTGCTTGGGGAGTGGGACGACGACCGCTGGCTCAGGACCTTTAGAATGAGCCGGCAGACATTTATGGAGCTGTGCCAGTGGCTCACCCCCGCACTCAGGCACCAGGACACCGCCATGCGGCGTGCCCTCCCTGTGGAGAAACGGGTCGGCATTGCTGTCTGGAAGCTGCCCACTCCAGACAGCTACCGATCCGTGGGACAGCAGTTTGGTGTCGGCAAGGCCACCGTCGGGGCTGTCCTCATGGAGGTAAGAGGACCCATGGGGGGAGGGGGGGAGGCAGCCCTGGCAGGGCAGGTCAGGGGAGGGCAGGGCAGGGCAGGGGTGCCTGGGCAGGGGAGGGCAGGGGGGCCCGGGCAGGGCAGGGCAGGAGGGCCCGGGCAGGGGAGGGCCACACACACCCTGCTCACCCCTCATTGGTGCTCTCCCATGTGCTTCCCCTGCAGGTTGTGCGCGCCATCAACGCCCTGCTCCTCCACAGGCTAGTGAGGCTGGGGGACCCGGATGCCACCATCGTGGGGTTTGCCACCCTGGGCTTCCCCAATTGCTTTGGGGCTCTGGATGGGACTCACATCCCCATCCACGCCCCGGTGCACAGTGGAGGACGCTACATAAACAGGAAGGGCTACCACTCAGTGGTCCTGCAGGCCTTGGTGGACAGCCGGGGCCATTTCCCGGACATTTATGTGGGCTGGCCTGGCAGCACCCACAACGCCCGGGTTTTCCGGAACTCGGGCCTGTGCCGCCGGCTGGAGGCGGGGACCTACATCCCCCAGCGGGAGATCCCTGTGGGGGACACCACCATGCCCCTCTGCGTCATCACAGATGCGGCCTACCCCCTCCGGCCCTGGCTCATGCACCCGTACACGGGCCATCTCTCTGCCAGTCAGGAGAACTTCAACCAGCGCCTGAACCATGCGCGCCAGGTGGTAGAGCACTCATTTGGCCGCCTCAAAGGGCGCTGAGATGTCTGCTCACTCGCCTGGATGCGGGCCCCACCAACATCCCCCAGATTGTGGGTGCGTGCAGCGCCCTACACAATCTGGTGGAGAGCAAGGGGGAGACCTTTTTTCAGGGCTGGGCTGTGGAGGCCGGCAGGGCCAATGTGCAGCCACCCGCTGCCCCCAGTCGCCAGGTGGACCCCAAAGGGACCTGGGTCCAGGAGGCCCTGCGGGCCCACTTTGATGAGGCCGAGGGGTGAACGCTGCCAGGCCCCCCACTGCGCCCCCCCGCCATCCTCCACAACACTCCCTGCCCCTACGCCCACACCACGGAGCACCCAACAGCACCCCCCCCCGCCCCGGCCACTTTTCCTGGACAAATAAAAGCAGACACTTGTTTGTGAAATCAAACTGGTTTACTTTCAACTCTGTTCTATAACTAACTAATACAAACTATATACAGGAACTTCTAACTAACTTAAATATGAAAAGTGTACGTACATATTAATAAAAAAACCAGGGATAACAAGGAAGGGGAGAACTATTTACATGGGGGGGGACTGGGCAAACGGGGGGCACAAATAAATAAATACCAACTATATACAAGGGGGGTGGCCACGTCCTGGGCCCCACTCCCTTATAGTCCGGCACTGGGGGTGGGCGGCCGGGAGCCCCACCTTGGCCGCAGCCCTGTCCGGGGCTGGCTGGGGGCCGGGCAGACCGGCAGATACGTCCGGCGAGTGTCAGCTGGCCCCAGGTCTCCCTCGGCGGAACGGCCCTCGGTGGCGGGTGGTGGGGCGATGGCGGACGGCGCGGCGACGAGCGGAGCAGTGGGTGGTGCAGCGGGTGGAGCAGTCAGGGCGGGTGCAGCGACGGCTGGCGCGGCATGGGGGGACAGGTAGTCCGCTATGTGGTTGAATGTCTCCATGTAGGCCCCCCATGCCTCTTGGCGCCAGGCCAGCACCCACTCCTGGAGGTGGAAGCGGCGTTTCTCCACCCGCAGGCGCTGCTCCACGACCTCCACCTGCCGGCAGTGGAGGGCCAGCAGCTGGGGGTCCGTTGCCGGCGGCTGGTGCTGGGTCCGCCGTCTTGCCCGCCGTGGGGCCGGTCGGTCCTCCACCGAGGGGCTGGCCTGGAGCGATGGCCACGGAGGGTATTCCGGGACCACTGAAGCCTCACCGGCGCTCTCCGGTCCTTCCGATGGTGCAGCTGCGGAACACAGGAAGGGGGGAAAGAAGAGTGGAGACAGGCGTTAGTGTGGGCCCTGAGCCGTGGCCCTTGTCCCCCCACCCCTGTGCTGCAGGTTACCCATCCCCGTCCATAAGAACATAAGAACATAAGAACATAAGAATGGCCATACTGGGTCAGACCAAAGGTCCATCAAGCCCAGCATCCCATCTGCCGACGGTGGCCAATGCCAGGTGCCCCAGAGAAGGAGAACAGAAGACAAGTGATTTATCTCCTGCCATCCATCTCCTGCCCTTGTTATGAAGGCTAGGGCACCATACTTTATCCCTGGCTAATAGCCATTTATGGACCTGACCTGCAAAAATTTATCAAGCTCTTTTTTAAACCCTAATAGAGTCCTGGCCTTCACAGCCTCCTCGGGCAAGGAGTTCCACAGGTTGACTGTGCGCTGTGTGAAGAAAAATTTCCTTTTATTAGTTTTGAACCTACTACCCATCAATTTCATTTGGTGTCCCCTAGTTCTTGTATTATGGGAAAAGGTAAATAATTTTTCTATATTCACTTTCTCCACACCATTCATGATTTTATATACCTCTATCATATCGCCCCTCAATCGCCTCTTTTCCAAACTGAAAAGTCCCAGTCTCTCTAGCCTCTCCCCATATGGGACCCTTTCCAAGCCCCTAATCATCTTAGTCGCCCTTTTCTGAACCTTTTCTAATGCCAATATATCTTTTTTGAGGTGAGGAGACCACATCTGCACGCAGTACTCGAGATGTGGGCGTACCATAGTTTTATATAGGGGAAGTATGATATCTTTTGTCTTATTATCGATCCCTTTTTTAATAATTCCTAACATCCTATTTGCCCTACTAACTGCCGCTGCACACTGCGTGGATGTCCTCAGAGAACTATCCACCATAACTCCAAGATCCCTTTCCTGATCTGTCGTAGCTAAATTTGACCCCATCATGTAGTACGTGTAATTTGGGTTATTTTTTCCAACATGCATTACCTTACACTTACCCACATTAAATTTCATTTGCCATTTTGCTGCCCAATCACTCAGTTTGCTGAGATCTTTTTGTAGTTCTTCACAATCCCTTTTGCTTTTGACTGTCCTGAACAACTTGGTGTCATCTGCAAACTTTGCCACCTCACTGCTTACCTCATTTTCTAGATCATTGATGAACAAGTTGAACAGGATCGGTCCCAGGACTGAGCCCTGGGGAACACCACTAGTTACCCCCCGCCATTGTGAAAATTTACCATTTATTCCAACCCTTTGTTTTCTGTCTTTTAACCAATTCCCGATCCATGAAAGGACCTTTCCTCCTATCCCATGACCACCTAATTTACATAAAAGCCTTTGGTGTGGGACCGTGTCAAAGGCTTTCTGGAAATCTAGGTATATTATGTCCACTGGGTGCCCCTTGTCCGCATGTTTATTAACCCCTTCAAAGAATTCTAATAGATTAGACAGACACGACTTCCCTCTGCAGAAACCATGCTGACTTTTGCCCAACAATTCGTGCTCTTCTATGTGCCTTGCAATTTTACTCTTTACTAGTGTTTCTACTAATTTACCTGGTACTGATGTTAAACTTATCGGTCTATAATTGCCAGGATCTCCTCTAGAGCCTTTTTTAAATATTGGTGTTATATTGGCCGTCTTCCAGTCATTTGGTACCAAAGTGGATTTAAAGGATAGGTTACAAACCACTGTTAATAACTCCGCAATTTCACATTTGAGTTCTTTCAGAACCCTTGGGTGAATGCCATCTGGTCCTGGAGACTTGTTACTATTCAGCTTATCAATTAATTCCAAAACCTCCTCTAATGTCACTTCAATCTGAGTGAGTTCCTCAGATTTGTCGCCTAAAAAGGCTGGCTCAGATTTAGGAACCTCTGTAACATCTTCAGCCGTGAAGACTGAAGCAAAGAAATCATTTAATCGCTCCGCAATGGCACTGTCTTCCTTGATCGCTCCTTTTATATCTTTATCATCCAAGGGCCCCACTGCTTTTTTAGCAGGCTTCCTGCTTCTAATGTATTTAAAAAACATTTTACTATTGTTTTTTGAATTTTTGGCTAGCTGTTCCTCAAACTCTTTTTTGGCTTTTCTTACTACATTATGACAGTTAATTTGGGAGTGTTTATGTTCCTTTCTATTTTCCTCACTAGGATTTGACTTCCACTTTTTAAAAGCTGCCCTTTTCTCTCTCACTGCCTTTTTAACATGGCTGTTTAGCCATGGTGGTTCTTTGTTAGGTCTCTTACTGTGTTTTTTTATTTGGGGTATACATTTAAGTTGGGCCTCTAGTATGGTGTCTTTAAACAGTTTCCATGCAGCTTCCAGGGATTTTAGTTTAATTACTCTACCTTTTAGTTTCTGTTTAACTAGCTTTCTCATTTTAGTGTAATTCCCCTTTTTGAAATTAAGTGCCAGAGTGTTTGACCGCTGCGGTGTTCTTCCCAACACAGGAATATTAAAAGTTATCATATTGTGGTCACTATTTCCAAGCGGTCCAGTAACAGTTACCTCTTGGACCAGATCCTGCGTTCCAGTCAAGACTAGATCGAGAATCGACTCTCCCCTTGTGGGTTCCTGTACTAGCTGCTCCAAGAAGCAGTCATTTAAGGCATCAAGAAATTTAATCTCTGAATCCCGTCCTGAGGTGACATGCACCCAATCAATATGGGGATAATTGAAATCTCCTATTATTACTGTGTTTTTTATTTTGATAGCCTCTCTAATCTCCCTCATCATTTCAGCATCACTATCACTGTCCTGGTTAGGTGGTCGGTAATATATTCCTAATGCCATATTCATATTAGAGGAATGAATTGTTATCCATAATGATTCTATGGAACATTTTGATTCCTTTAGGATTTTTACTTCATTTGATTCTATATTATCCTTCACATATAGTACCACTCCGCCACCCGCACGACCTGTTCTGTCTTTCCGATATAATTTATATCCCGGTATGATAGTGTCCCACTGATTGTCCTCATTCCACCATGTTTCTGAGATGCCTATTATGTCAACTTCCTCCTTTGATATGAGGTACTCCAGTTCACCCATCTTATTAGACAGACTCCTAGCATTAGTGTAAAAGCATGTTAGAAAACTACCACTATTTATATGTCCGCCTTTCACAGACGTGGTGGATTTTTTTATGCACGATTGTTTCACATCTGATCTTGCCCATATATTATTTCCCACGTTCCCTATCTGACTAACTTCTAGGGAATCCCTGTCTATGGAGCCTCGTGTAAGAGAAGTCTCCGTCCGATCCAGGTGCTCCCCCGCACCAATCGGCTTTCCCCCACCTCTTAGTTTAAAAACTGCTCTATGTCCTTTTTAATGTTTAATGCCAGCAGTCTGGATCCACCTTGATTTAGGTGGAGCCCATCATTCCTGTATAGGCTCCCCCTACCCCAAAAGTGTCCCCAGTTCCTAATAAATCTAAACCCCTCTTCCCTACACCATCGTCTCATCCACACATTGAGACTCTGAAGTTCTGCCTGTCTATCTGGCCCTGCGCGTGGAACTGGAAGCATTTCAGAGAATGCCACCAAAGATGTTCTGGATTTCAGTCTCTTTCCTAGTAACCTAAATTTGGCCTCCAGAACATCTCTTCTACCCTTCCCTATGTCATTGGTACCAACATGTACCACGACGACCGGCTCCTCCCCAGCACTGCCCATAAGTCTGTCTAGATGCCTCGAGAGATCCGCAACCTTCGCACCAGGCAGGCAAGTCACCATACGGTTCTCCCGGTCATCACAAACCCAACTATCTATATTTCTAATGATCGAATCCCCCACTACTAAAACCTGCTTCTTCCTAACAGCTGGCGCTCCCTCCCCCGGAGAAGTATCCTCGGCACGAGAGGATACAACATCACCCTCTGGAAGGAGGGTCCCAACTACGGGATGGTTTCCCTCTGCTCCCCTTGACTGCTCTCCTTCCCTGAGCCTTTCATCCTCCGTAACAGCCTCAGGACTGTCAGATTGGAGGTGGGACAGCCCTACTATGTCCCGGAAAGTCTCATCCACAAACACCTCTGCCTTCCTTAGCTCCTCCAGTTCAGCCACCCTGGCCTCCAAAGCACGCACTCGGTCTCTGAGGGCCAGGAGCTCCTTGCATCGAGCGCACACATACGCCACCCGCCCACAGGGTAGGTAGTCATACATACTGCACCCGACACAATAAACAGGATAGCCCCCACTCTGCTGCTGGGCTTCTGCCTCCATTTCCTACTCTAGTTATATATGAGGGTTAATTAAATGTTTCAGATAGAGGTTGTTATAAAGGATTTAGTTTAAGGGCAACAGAAGTCACTGGCTCCCTCCAAGCTCCCCCTCTAAACTCCCCTCTCCAAACTCCCTCCTGTTAGCACGCACCCTGTTTGCCAGCACCCGGTCGCAAAGCTCCCTGGTCCCTTACTAGCAGGGTTTAAGTGCTCGGCCTCCCTGATAGCTCCTCCCTCTGCCTACAGCTCAGCCAATCAGCACACGGTGTTTCAATTCAAACCTAATCAGCTTCCAACTGCCTGCCTGCCTGCCTGCCTGCCTGAGCACACGGCCTTTCAAACAAACAAACACACACTCAGCTCAGCACTCCAAACAAACAAACTCCAAACTCCAAACTCCAAACAAACACACAAGCCCAAAACCTCCAAATATAAGCAGCCACTTACCCCAAGGTGCTTTAGTTTGCTCCTTCCTTCTCCTCCTCCAGGAGAGCCTCTCCAAACTCCCTCCTGTTAGCACGCACCCTGTTTGCCAGCACCCGGTCGCAAAGCTCCCTGGTCGCTTACTAGCAGGGTTTAAGTGCTCGGGAGATGCTGCTGTGGTGGGGTTCAAGGGTCCCCCTGCACTGCACCCTGTCCCCCGGCGGGAGTGACTCTCACTTCACTCAGCAGTGCCTGACAGGAGAGGTTTCTTAGGTAACAGATGCCCAGTTTCTCCCAGAAGCGACAGTACAGCAGTCAAAGACAGTCCTTCCAACCCGTCCTGGGGAGAAGACCCCCAGGGGTGCCCCTCTGGGGTGTAGCTTTCCCCCTCCTCAGGCTGGCTGCCTTCCAGCTCTCCCTTCCCCTAGCCTCTAATTGCGGCCCCCGATTCAAACCCAGCTCGGCTCCTCCCTCCTCTTTGTTCAGGGCAGAGGTGTAACCTGCCAGTTGTAGCCCCAGGATCATCCTTAGCCACTGGGAGCTATTCAGCTTGTTGCCCATATCTAGCCTGAGTCTTGCATTTGCACTCCCCCCACTCCATCACATGATGCTGCTGCTGCTGCTGCTGCTGGGTGTCCCACCCCCTCCTCCCGGGGGACCCTAGAGGTTCCACTCCCCGCTGCCCCGGGGATGGGGCATGGCACTGTCGTGCCAGGGGGGGGGGCAGGGGCTGATGCACTCCTGTGAGGGACATGCCACTGCTGTCCTTGGGGCCATGGTCATCTGGGCATGTGGAGGGCCCTGGCCACATATCTATTACCCCCGCCCCTCACCCCCGGGGGTGTACACCGCGGGGGTACATACCTGTAGGTCCACTCCCACAGTCGGGGGACACCCGGGGGGCGGACGCCCGGCTGCTGCTCCTCGATGGCAGGAGGAGGATCTGGAGCCCCGTCTCAGTGGAGGAGGAGTCCCCCTCCTCCTCCTTCTCCTACTCCGGTGCCCTGGGGGTGGGCTCCTGGGGGGCCCCCGGGGTGTGGGGCTTGCCTCCGGGGCAGACTCCGGCTCCGGGGCCTGCTGGGGATCCTCAGCTGAGGTGTCAAGGGTGGCCGGAGGGGAGGAGGTGTGCCGGGGGCCCAGAATGTCCCTGAGCTCCCTGTAAAAGGGGCAAGTGACGGGGGCGGCCCCAGATCGGCCGGCCGCATCCCGGGTCCAGGCGTAACCCTGCCGCAGCTCCTTCACTTTACTCCGGACATGGTCCGGAGTGTGGGCAGGGTGACCCCGGGTGGCCAGGCCCTCAGCCAGCCGAGCGAACGCATCCGTGTTCCGCCTCTTGCTCCCCATTACCTGGAGCACCTCCTCCTCGCTCCAGAGCCCCAGCAGGTCACGAAGCTCGGCCTCCGTCCAGGAGGGGCCCCGCTGCCGCTTCCTGGCCTGGCTCCTGCCCTGGCTGCCCTGGGAACCCTGGCTTCCCTTGTGGGGGGTTCCCTGGGGGCGCTGGGGGGGGCTGCCAGGTGGCCATCGCATTGGGTGGGGGTGTGGGTGGCTGCGGAGGAGCGTGCAGGCTAGCCACGTGTTATTGCTGCTGCCTGCACGCTCTCTCAGCTTCCTGCACAGAAAGGGAGGGGGTGGGGACCTTTAAGGGGCTGCTCCACGCAGCCACCATTGAGCTGAGGGGCTGGAGAGAGCGTCTCTCAACCCCTCAGCTGATGGCCGCCATGGAGGACCCCGCAATTTCGAAGTTGCGGGATGCACAACGACTACACGGTCCCTACTTCGACGTTGAACGTCGAAGTAGAGCGCTATTCCCATCCCCTCATGGTGTTAGCGGCTTCGACATCTCGCCGCCTAACGTCGATGCTAACATTGAAATAGCGCCCGACACGTGTAGCCGTGACGGGTGCTATTTTGAAGTTAGTGCCGCTACTTCGAAGTAGCGTGCACGTGTAGACACGGCTCTAGAGAAGCAGGAGCAGAAAGGGCTTTGAATCCCACAGCTTCCCCACCTTTTGAATCCAAGCACCTGTGATGCCTGCAGGTGTGACGGCATGGCGTGAGGAGAGAGGGGGCACTTCTCAGGTAGCAAAGATCTTCAGCTAAAGCCCGAGGAAAGATTGACAAAATGGAGATGGTTTGTCTTAGAGGGGGGACATCATAGACGGGTACAACTTAAAGAGCTGGGTAGAGGAGGTAGGTGCCCAGAAGATTTGAACAAGGAGATGCTTGGAAAACCTTATCTTACCTGATGTCTGTTTGCCCATGGAACTCATGGCCCCCCAATATTATCATGCCAAGAGCTTAGGAGGGTTCCAAACAAGGTCAGACATTTGAAAGGAGAATAGAAACAATGCAGTGATATTAGATAGATATAGTTCCCTTAAAAGGGCATAAATCCAGCCATTCTGGGCCCTACCTTCCTGAAATTGGGGAAATCTGCTGCTTCTGTGGGCTGTAACTGCCCTTTTTTGCAACTTCTTGAATGTTCTTGCTGGGTACTGTTGGAGTGAGGATATTGGCCTGGTGGCCCTCTGAGCTGATTGGCTCTGGCAAATCCTGTGCTCCAGTACAGAATGACCAACAGCTAGCTGGTCTGAATTTTTGGATGAATAACCATTGGTGACTGTTTCTGATTGTTTTTCTGCATACCTAGTGACTGCATAAACCTCTGTGCATAATGGAGCCTCTGATCCTGGAAACTACACTCCCATTCACTAAAATATCCACAAAGGATTTTTACATCCTGACCAGCCGTGTGTTTAAAAGACTCTGCACCGAATTCCGCTCTCACTTATAGCATTTTTACGCCAAAGTAACTCCACTCATTCCCCAGGAACCATTCCTGATTTATCGCAGTGTGACAGGAGGATGAGGCCCAGCATGCAACTCTTACCACTCACCTGACCTGGGGAAAGTGTTTGTTTTTGTCTGGTTGGCCCAAGTTGCTGATATCTGAAGGAGTAAGAAAACCACAACAAGTTGTCCTCTCTCCTGGTCATTCCTCAATGGAGCAAATCTTCATAGTGCACCGGTTTATTGAGAAAGCACAAGAATTCAAGCAGCCCATCACACTGTATTGTGAACATCAAGGTTGCACGTGGTTGACCTTGAAGCTCACAGGCTCCTTGTAAATGGTCTGTCCCGTATATGATGATTCCTCCATTCTTGTAAACAAGAAAGGAACCACAGTCTTCTGAATTAGGTTGGACATTCAACACGGACGTGCTGCTGCCTCAGAACACGTCAATGCCATCGCAGACCACATGCTCGAGTAGACACCAGTTAAATGCAATTTAGACACATGCCTCAATTATAAGAACCTCACCACTGCTCACTTTGCTGAGCACACAGCCCTAGCTGTGAAACCAATGGATGAGCTAACTGTGGCTCATAAATGCCCGGAGAGTGTGGTGGCAAAGCCACCCTGCAAATTAACTGGGGTTAAAACCAAAATTCTTCTGGCTGAATATGAATATGCTCTGGTCACGAGCCTATTAGTGGGTGACCACCCAGCTGAGATTGTTGGTAATTTCACCCCCTTGGTCTATCATTGATAACATGGGGGGCAGTGAGAAACACCTTGAAACAATAATGGGGCTCCCCCAAATGAACATCCTTTGCAAATTGCACACCATGCTCCACAGAGAGATGAAGCCAAGGCTATCTATGCTGCGGTGGTCACATTCGGCCCTGGGAGACCAAAACATGGCCCTTTACCAGTGAGAGGAAGCATTTCTGAATGATCAAATCTGATGGCAGAAAGTGAAGTGGAATAAAGAGATCTGTTTTCTAACGTGGCAAGTTCTGCGCTCTCAAACAACCACCTGGCCTTTTGGAGATGGTCTGTCCACCTGCGCCGAATGCCTGCCAACTTCCTGCCACAATCATCTTCCACTTTGATCCAGTGAACGTGACATGGAATGGGCCCGGCCCCGGCTGACCCAAAATACAATGGCTGTGCAGTGCAGACACCAGTCCCATGCTGGCGGCCTAGCTCATGTTACGCCAGATTTCCTTGGAGCGTCATGGGGCGACTGAGTGCATTCTGTGACCTCCCTGAGAAAAAGGTGGAGTCAGACTGCAGCCCAGTGGCAAGAGCACGAGCTCTTACCCTGCCTTTTCCCAAATCACCAGGCTAATGATCTCAGAAAGAGGAAGCCATTGGTTTATCTCTTCCTCCGGCCCAGCTCAAACACTGATTGTCTGGAAGCCAAACAAAGGCAATGGAGATTGCCTGGAAAGATAGACGAGGAACAGTCTGAACAACCAGGAAACTCAGGGGAAGCAAGAATTAAACATGGCAAGTAAACAAACTGATTTCTAGCTTACTCCTGTGGGGGAGGGACACAGAGACTCTTTCAGGTTGCTTCATCTGGGGCTACAGGGGAGCCTCCAAGAGCAGACGGCTTCTGCACAGATCATGTGGGATGTAGTCTAACCAGCTCCTGGGATTGCTTTCATCTTTGTTGCTGGGCTCTGGGCTTTCCTTCTCCCTCTGGATCCAGAAATAACACCCCCCTGCTCCAGCAAGGTGCTGTCTGTCAAGGGGAAGGGTAAGCAGCTGGGATTAGAAGTCCATTATAATACATTTACAGTGCTAATGCACTCCAGCGATCAAGGCCCCATTGGGTTGGCTAAGCAATTTAGCTACAAAATCACTCAAGGGCAGTGGTTCTCAAACTTTTTGCCCCTCGGCCCACCTCGCTCAGCGCAAACCTTTCCATAGCCCACCACCCAACCACCTATGGTGAAAAACTGCCTTTGTTCATCTCTAAACACGTTAAATACTAAATTATTCATATCAGGCTACTGGAACATATATTATTAAGCAGAATTGTTTTTCAAAAAAGTGAAATATAAATTTAGGTCCAAAACAAAGGGTTTCAACCTTGTCTTTATTTATGGCAGGGGTGGGAAACCTTTTTTGGTTTGGGTTGGGGGTCACTGACCCACAGAAAACTCAGTTTAGGGCCCCACAAAGGCTAGAAGCAAAAAAATCCCAAAAACACCTCCCCACCCCCTCTCCCTTGCACTCCCGCCCCCCGGGTGGGTGAGAAAGGACAAAGGTTCAGGGCTTCCCACAAGCCAGAGAACTCTTCTGCGGTCCCAGGGCTAGTAAAGAGGGTTGTGTTAGGAATACGTACAGTGCTTCTGTGGCCAGAGCCGTCACAGTGTTCTATGAGCATCTCCCTCAAGGGCACATATTCCAGCCCATCTCCGTGCTCCAGTTTACCACACATTACTTAAGAACATAAGAACAGCCATGCTGGATCAAACCAGAGGTCCATCTACCCTTGTGTCCTGTCTTCCGCCAGTGGCAAATGCCAGGCATCGCTGAGAAAATGAACTTAATATGGAATCATCAAGTGATGCATCCTTTGTCACCTGGTCCCAGCATCTGGCAAGCAGAGGCTAGGGACACCATCCCTGCCAGTTAGCCATTGACAACCTATCCTCCATGAATTCACTGAGCCCTTTTATGAATCCTGTTATAGTCCTGGGCTTCACAGCATCCTCTGGCAAGGAGTTCCACAGGTTGATTGTGCTCTGTGTGAAGGAAGGACTTCCTTTTGTTTGTTTTAAACCTGCTACCTACTAGTTTCATATGGTGACACTTATTTCCTGTGTTATGGGAAGGAGTAAATAACTATTCTTTATTCACTTTCTTCACATCAGTCATAATTTTATAGAGCTCGGATATCATCACCATCAGTCCCTTGACTGAAGTCGTTGGGGCGCCTTCATGACAACGTTCCTTCTAGTGTTTCTCCATCTTTGGCGGTTGTGTGCCAATTCTTGAGTTGCGGCAAAGCTCATCCCTGTCCATTCTTTAATATTGTCCATCCATTGCTTTTTCTGTCTGCCACGGCTCCTTTTGCTGTTGACTGTACCTTGCAGTATGGTCTTGGACAGGCCTGATGATCTCCTTACGTGTCCATACCATCTTAGTTTGCTCTTTTTCACTCCGGATAGTAGGTCGTGATGAGGTCCTATTGCTGAGTTGATGATGTTTCTGACCTCTTCGTTACTAATATGTGCCGTGTAAGGGATGTTAAGAAGCTTGCGGGATAGCCTCATTTCAAGGGCCTTGATCTTGGGTTCTAGTTTTGCTGTCAGAGTCCAGGTCTCACAAGCATATAAAAAGATGGAGTGTACAAGAGCTTGCATGAGTCTTACTTTTGACTTTAGAGATATGTTTTTGTCTTTCCAGATTGGTTTTAATTTTGCCATTGCTGCGGTTGTTACTGCTGTTCTGGCAAGTAGTTCTGGTTTTGTACCTGCATCAGAGATGATCGATCCTAAGTATTTAAATTGTTTTACTTCTTTCAATTTCTGTTGTTTTATGGGTATTTGTATGGATATGCCCTTAGGATTGTTGGTCACGAGTTTTTTCTTTTCTGCGTTTATTTCCATGCCATATTTTGTTGAAGTTTTATGTAGGCATTTAACAAGGCTATCTAATTCTTTTTCACTCCCTGCAAGTCGAACAATGTCATCTGGGAAGCGTAAGTTGGTCATAGATTGACCGCCAATACTTACGGTTCCAGTGTGGGCATCTAGAGAATCTATCATGATACATTCGGGAAAGATGTTGAAAAGGGTAGGAGAGAGTATGCAGCCCTGTTGTACACCTACAGTGGTACAGAACCAGACACCAATGGCACCACTGAATAATACTGCACTACTGGCCTTTTCGTATAAATTTTTAATTATGTCAGTGAGTTTACTGTAGATGTTAAATTGCATCATTGTTGCCCACAGTGCTGCATGCCAAACTCTGTCGAAGGCCTTTTTAAAATCAATAAAAACGAGGTACAGGTCTTGCTGATGTAAATTGTATTTCTGACAGAGTACAGATAGGTTGAAGATCTGTTCAGTGGTACTCCTGCCTGATCGAAAACCAGCTTGTTCTTCAGAAATAATCTTCTCAGCCTGGGGCGCTGGTCTGTTCAGTATGATTTTCAGCATCACCTTACTAGTGTGGCTAATTAAGCTGATGGTCCTGTAATTTTTACATAACTGTAGGTTTCTATTTTTAGGAAGCGTTATAATTAGTGATTGAGTCCAAGTTGTTGGCCATTCTCCACTCTGCCATATTATGTCGCAAATCATCATGAGTATGTCAGCCATACTACTGCCTCCATTTTGCACAAGTTCAGATGGGACGTTATCTATGCCAGGTGACTTGCCTGCCTTTAGCGATTTAATGGCTGCTTCAGCTTCCTCCCGTAGGATGGAAAAGTTTGTTTCTTCTGTTGGGTTGTTAACTTTCAGAACATTGGGATCTCCACTGGAGTTATGTTTGTAGAGCTCAGAGCAATATTCCGTCCATCTGTTTATAATGTCTTTCTCTTCAGTGAGACAAGTTACCAGTTTTGTCTTGTATGGTGCTTCTTCTGTGTTGTATAATCTGTGTTAACGCTTTAATAGTTTTAAAAGCTTTCTTACTGTTGTTTGCATTAAGGATCTCTTCGATCTTTAAACAGCAGTTTTTGATCCAATTTTCTTTTGCTGCTTTCATACTGGTTTTTATCACATACATCTCCCCTGAATTGCCTCTTTTCTGAGCTGTAACATCCAACTCTTATTTCTTGGCAGTCACTCTATAACAAGTAGGATATCTTCATATCGCCCTCCTATTTGTGAGTCCATTGATGGCTGACCAGCCCAATTCTGGAACCGCATCTCTTATCACAAAAGAGGCAGGTGTTGGCAGCTGTTGGAGGGACCCACGGGGCAGTTTTTAATTATCTTTTCTTCTTCTCCACCTGTTCTTGCCTGCACTGCAGTGGGACCTCTTAAATTGCACCACCACTCACAGATTACCGTTCTCCAGCGGGGACGGTCTTGGGTAAGGTTCTCAGAAGTTTCAACACCAATGCTGCACTTTTTCATGTGTGCCTTCAACACGTCCTTATGTTGCTTCTGCTGGCCCCCAACACTCCTCTGTCCCTCCTCCAATTTGGAAAACAGATTCTGTTTTGGGATGCGCTGATCAGACATCTGAACCATATGACCAGTCCAACAAAGTTGTCGATGAATGATAATAGCTTCAATGCTGGTCACGTTCAACTCTTCCAGGATGCTAGTGTTTGTGCACTTATCATCCTAAAAGATATTTAGGATTCTCACGAGCCAGCATTGATGATATTGTTCAAGTGCCTTCAAATGATGCTTGTATTTTGTCCAGGTTGCACATGCATATAGTAGCATTGGAACAACTACTGCGTGGTATACATGGAACTTTATCTTGGGATAGCTGTCCCTGTTCTCAAAGACTTTTGTCTCAGATGGGTGAAATCAGAGCTGGCACAGCTCAGACAATGGTGGATTTCCACATCTATGTTGACTTTACAGAAAAGATGACTTCCAAGGTATGAGAAGTGCTCCACATTTTCCAGCAGTTCTCTATTGACTTCAATAGAATGTGCATGGGATTGTTCCATCAGTGAAGGTCAGTGGAGCTCGTTAGTCTTTTTGATGTTCAGTGCGAGGCCAAGATTCTCAGAAGCTTCAGTGAAGGCATTTCAGATGGTCTGAAGGGCTCTGGGAGAAAGTGCAACAACCATCCTGTCATCTGCGTACTGGAGCTCCATGTTCGAAGTCACAGTGGTCTTGCTTTTAGTGTTCAGTCTCCTGAGATTGAAAGCTTCATGTTCATTCTGTGGACAATTTTCACACCATTTGGAAGCTCTCCATCAATGATGTGAAAGGTCATGGTGATGAAGATGCAAAACAATGATGGGGCAATGACACCGCCTTGCTTGACTCCCATTTTGACCTCAAAGAGGTCACTTTGGGATCCGTTGTTGTTCAATACCGTGGCAATCATGATATCATGAATCAGCCTTACAAATGCAAATGAATTTTTGCATCAGCCAGTCTTTGAGAAGATGGTCCAAAGGGTGCTACGACTGAGTTGAATGCTTTGGTCAAGTCGATGAAACTCATGTTTAAGGCTTGGTTTTGTTCATGACATTTTTCTTGCAGTTGCCAGGCAGTGAAGATCATGTTTGCTGTTCCTCGGAATGGTTGAAAACCACCCTGGGAGTATTGGAGTATTTCTTTTTAGACTGGATTTATATAGCAGCAATAAGACTTTCTCTGTCTTATTCTTCTTCCCTTTCTTAATAATTCCCCACAGTCTGTTCGCTTGTTTGACTGCTGCACATTGGGTGGATGTTTTCAGAGAACTATCCACAATGACTCCAAGGTCTCTCTCTTGAATGGTAGCAGCTAATTTAGTCCTTGTGATTTCAGGTGTATGGTTGGGATTATGTTTTCCAACATGCATTACTTTGCATTTATCAGCACTGGATTTCATCTGCCATTTTGTAGCCCACTCACCTTGTTTTGTGATATCCTTTTGAAGCTCTTCAGTCTGGTTCGGACTTGACTGTCTTGACCAGTTGTGTCATATGCAAATTTTGCCACCTCAACGTTAACCCCTTTCTCTAGATCATATACAAATATGTTGAATAGGACTCTTCCCAGTATAGACCTTGAAGGATACCATTAATCATAGAATCATAGAATACTACGATTGGAAGGGACCTCGACAGGACATCGAGTCCAGCCCCCTGCCTAACTTTTTCCTAATGTCCAACCTAAACCTCCCTTGCTTCAGTTTAAGTCCATTGCTTCTTATTCTATACTCAGAGGCCAAAAAGAACAAGTTTTCCCCCTCCTCCTTACGACACCCTTTTAGATAGCTGAAAAGAGTTATCAGGTCTCCCCTCAATCTTCTCTTTTCCAAACTAAACAAGCCCAGTTCTTTCAGCCTTTCTTCATAGGTCACATTCTCTAGCCCTTTAATCATTCTTGTCTCTCTTTTCTGGACCCTCTCTAATCTCTCCACATCTTTCTTGAACTGCGGTGCCCAGAACTGGACACAATACTCCAGCTGAGGCCTAACCAGCACAGAGTAGAGTGGAAGAATGACTTCTCGTGTCTTGTTCACAACCTCTTAGTTACCTCTTTCTTTTGTGAAAAGTGAGGAGTCACATGAGGAGGGTTTTGAGGCACAACTCATTCATGTTTCCAAAGCTTTTTGAGATCTTCAGCGGGACACTACAAGAAAAGAGAAAAATGTAGGTGTCACTTTGTGGCTGCTCACACTCCTGACACCCTGAAATGACTTGTCCATGCACATGTACACCGTGATGAGGTACTTCCATGGCAATGAGGGGGCTGCCACCATTACCAGACATGAAGAAAAAGGACGTCTCCCTCTCCACAGATGTTATCACAGGTGTCAGAAATGGAAGGGGCTGTGTGAAGAAGCCCTAAACCCACAGACCTTCACAGAGATTATGCTGCACATACAGGGAGACGGGGTCAGATTCCCCAGGACAGGGGCTGGACTCCCCCCAGTCATCATGCTAAGCAGCCACTCAATCTCCTTGTGCCCAGGGTGCAGCCCATGAGCCTCCCTCCATGGCTGACCAAGACCTGCATAGCAATTGATGAGACAGATCAGCCAAGAGCTGCAGCAGTTTGGGGTAGCTGTAGAAATCCTCTTCTGAACTGGTATGGCCTGCCGCAGCTGAATTCTCCCGGCAGCTGAAGGGACAGGGCACACGTCCCACACACTTCCATCCTCCTGAAGAAGCTGTGGGCAGGCTGCTGGTTACTGCGGAGCTGCATAACGACATGGCTCACTGCTCTGCTTGTGGGCTTGATCCAGAAACATCATTCAGCAACCACAATGTGTACGGCCTGTATCTGCCGCCTCTGTTGCTTAGTGTGTAGGTGCAGCCCTTGTGATCTTCATAGCCGGACATGCTGCCAGGCTCCTGGACATGCCTTGTGTCTTCACCTTTCTGCTTTTCTCAAAACGAGAGTTTCCTCAACGACAGCTGCACCATGTCCCAGTCACTTAAAAACTGGCCTGATGAGCTAATAGCACATCTGCTCAGCGCCCAGGGAATACAATGTGGAAGAGAGCAGTCCCGCCCTGGGGGCATGATCAGGAAAGGGCCATGGGCCAGTTGCTAAGCTGCGAGATTTGCAGTAGATGCTGGGCCCAGCCTGGGAGGAAGGGTGCTGAAGGTTGAGCCTAGCTAGATTGAGCATTTCTTTGCTTGATGCATGTGTTGGACTTGGACTAATTGATTCTATTACCCCAGAAAGGTTTGAACGCTTTACAATAGCTTGGCCAGACAGCCCAGGCATCTCTATTGCTGGAACGGGCTGAAGATAATTATGGAGAAACTGAGGGACAACAGCTATATATTCATGTGCAGCCTCCAGGGGGCAGGTGAAGATGGCAACTCAGTGATAGCTGGCAGCAGATAGCCAGCAGCCGCTAGTTAAATCCCACTGATACTACATCTAGACACCATGGGAAGCCATCAAGGATGATTATCCCCATTTTACTAATGGCAAAACTGAGGCACAAAGCAGTCGAGTCAGTGGCAGCATCAGGAACAGAGTCTGAGAGATCAGAGTTCCAGCCTCATGCTCTCACCACTACATACCTCCTCCATGTGGATTGTCTGCTGTGTTATTAAATCACTCAGTAAAGTATAATCCCCAGACAGAAGGGTCAGATTGTGCTGTATGTCATGTTCATGCCAATGAGTTTGCACTTGTTCCATGCTCGGTGCTCGTGACCCTTGGGAAGTGGGGGTGCGGAGAAAAGTTTCTGACATCCCTGCACGTGGAGTGCACATACCTGATTGGAATGGATGTGAACAACACATCTTGAAGAACAACAGTTATGAGAAGGTGAGTAATGGTCACCTGTAGTACTGGTAGTACTTCCCACGCACCCAGCTACTGTCTAGGAAGGAAAAAGTGAGCAAGAGCTAATACCAGCAAGAAGTGGCACTTAATTTGGAGGAAAAATCCCGGAAATACAGCCAATGCAAGCATGAATCTCACCCCAAATGGCACCGATTTGGGAAAGCTGGATTGCAGCTCTGAGTTTTGCAACACTTTCTATGTCAAATTCAGAAGGCTTGAAGGAATTTCAGGTTCAAACATTTATTTCCAAGGAATCCAAGGTCCAAGCTACCAGTAAGACACAGCCACTCAAACTAGGAATCTGGTCAGGGATGTGGGTTTGACTTGTGTGCCATTTGGCTGCTATTTTATCTATGGACCTTTTGCGCACACCCAGGATCATGGCTGAATTTTTTTAGCTGCCTTGATAACATGTGAAAAACAACACATTCCCCTGTTATCGTCTGAGTTGTGGCTATTTAAATAGGGTGTGCAAAGCATGAAGGGTAACTGGGTGCCAATCAAAATGAAATCTCCCAAGCCACACAGTCTGTTTGTTTTTCTTCACAAGTCAGTGGTAATAAGAATTCACCCAACTGTGAGGTAAGAGATGTAAACAGAAAATCCAGCTGCACCACAGGACTCAAAAATGTGAGCATGAACAGAGGTAGACCCAGCCTGACAACCAACCAAGAAGTCACACAGGAGCTACGTCTACACAGGTATGCTACATCGAAAGAGCTTATCCTGATGGGAATAGCGACTTCAACGTCTCATCACCTTACGTCGATTTCAACTTCAAAATAGTGCTCGCCACGCGTAGACATGGCGGGCGCTATTTCGAAGTTGGCGCGGCTACTTCGAAGTAGCCGGCTCGTGTAGACGCAGCTAGGGTGAACATGGCACTTCTGTGAGGGGGATTTTCAAGGCAATTTTGTCTTGTCTTTCAGCTGTTAAAATGCAGGGAGGTTGGGTACAATGAATATAAACCACCACCCACCCAGATCAACCATTTACATTCCCTTGGTGAAGAAGAAAATGGAGACGTGGCACGTGAGGCAGCAGCAGAAAATTGTCTCACCCCCCTGTAAATCAACATGCTAACTGGATCTGTTTTGGGGATCAGAATGTGTCTCAGAAATCCCAGAATGTTACATTTGGTAAAAAAAGGCATTTTGATTAAAAACTAGAATGTGCACCACTGGTAGAAATGCACACTGCCGGGTATGGGCGCGCTGCTGATCAGCTGGGCGGCATCTGAATTTTTCCTGGGTGGCTGCCCAAGTGCTCAGTCTACAGGGAACGCCGATTACTAATAAAATTGTCAGATGGCCCCAGAATGATAGCACTGGTAAATAATGAAGAGGACTGGTCACAGGTGACAAATAGTTCAGATACTCTGTTAGCTGAGAAAACACTCCAGATCCACAAACCAGTTAGTCAACATTTTAATGGAATAGGGCATTCTGTCAACGACCTCAAGGTATGTGTGTTACTGAAAAGAAATTATCGCTTCTTTGTAGAAAGGGAAGCGGATGAACTGACATTTATATTCAAATTCGGAACATTAACACATGGTTTAAATCGGGATGTGAACTTTCTGAGTCACTATAGGGGCTCGTCTGCATACTTAACTCAGTCTAATTCTTGATCTTTCCCCCCCACCCCTCCACTCTCTGATTTGCTCACCTTGATTATCTTTTTCTGATTTGTCCTCCTTGCTTACTGTTTTTGGTTCTCTGTGCCTTAAATATTGAGTCTGTTCTGGTCTGGCTCTGGTCTGAAGAAGTGGGTCTGTCCCACGAAAGCTCACCTAATAAACTATTTTGCTAGTCTTTAAAGTGCTACTTGACTGCTTTTTGTTTTGACAAGCAAACAATGTGTGTGTTTTTTAACAAGACCAAACATAAAGTTATATGTAACCCTTTGGCCGGTAGCAGTCAGCAGCAGTCAGGGTTGACTTCCATATCTAGGGGTTCCTTTTCATCCACCTCACACAGAACTGGCTCAAGCCCCAACCCAGTAGCCTGGGAAATTCACACACCCTGGGCGCCTTGGAGGGGCAATGCTTCCTCACTCACAAGCACGGAGTCTGAATACAGAAAATAAACTTTTAATGAAAGAGGCAGAGAAGTCACATGTCATGAGCTTGGGACAATACCACACCCTGAGTTCATAATCAACCCCCAAGTAACTGTCCCAGGTCAAATGGATTGAGCAATGTCCTTTGCCTCTCAGGCTCACCAGTCCAGCACTGTAAGGGTCCCATTCACAAACCTAAACTTTCTCCTTATACCACTTCAAACACTCCACTTATAGCTCTGTCCAGTCCATGCAGAGCCTAACACGTTACCCTGATGACTTCCCCCACTGAGCCTGAGGTAATGCCACCTTTGGGCTGGTCTGCTTGCTCCTGCCATCCATCCACTGTGCTGCGCTGGCCACCACACTCTGCCTCATACCTTTGCTGGTCACTTTGCTGCTGCTTGGCAAGTTTGGTGCTTGGCAAAACCCTGTAATTTCAGATCTTAACAGCTTCAGTTCTAGGCCTACCCACAGCATCTCAGCATCAACCAGAGCAGGGTCCCAAAAATAACCATAGACCACACCCTTAGACTGGACTCTAGATCTATCTTTGATCAGTGGAGAAAGAACCAGTCAAACCAGCCTTATAGCTATATTGCCAAATAGCTCCCAACCAGCTAATTTAAACAATGATACTGCACCTTTGTGCCTCACAGTGCTCAGATGAGGGGAGCTCTGTGCGATCCACATCTTACACATCGATGATGACTGCCCTGCACCCACCGCCCCAACCTACTTCCAGCATTGGTGAGACTTCATAATTCTTACACTGGCTGATACCATAAATTGTGACTTTACAACAACGTGTTATTTACAATAGAGGATACTCCATTGCCTCATCTGCTACCCATCAGGCTTTGTTTGCAAGGTATTACATATGCACAACTTTGCATTTTTATGCAAATGATCTCTAAAAGGCATATTCCTTCGGCAGAATTGAGCTCCTGCTTGCATATTCCTTACCTATAGCATGTCAGAAGCAGACATGCAGGCCCTACTTACAGGATGGATGTCTCTGTCCTGGGAACAGTGACTCTAAAAGAGACATATAGGTTGCGGCCGATAGCCTGTTGGATAGGAGCTCCTGTGGTAAATTTGTGGCCAAAGGGGTAATGTGATCTGGTAATGTGACCCTTGACTGTACAAAGAGGGGAATCCTGAACAGGAACAGGGAAGTTATTTTATGTCGGCATTTGGCACTAATGGGCTCACACATCCAGTTCTGGCACCCACAATTCAAGACAGATGTTGCTAAATTGGGGGAGCGGGGGGGTCAGAAGAGAGCCACAGAAAGGAATAAAGGACTTGAAAACCATGTGTTCATAGTGATAAATTGATCACACTTTCTGAATCTAAGTTAAGAAAGGGTTAAGGGTTGACTTGAACACAGTCCATAAGTACGTACCTGGGGAAACAAAAAGTGATCACAGACTCTTCCGTGTAGCAGAGAAAGCTAGTGTGCGATCAGATGGCTGCAAGCTGGAGTTAGACACAATCAGGCTGAAAGAAGTTGCAGTTTACTAATGAGGGTAGTCAGCTATAGGAACCACTTACTCAGAGGGATTCTTCACCTCCGGCAGGGTTTAAGTAGGTTATTTTTTTAACAGTTGCAATTCAAACAGGAATCCATTCAGGGAAGTCCTACACCTATGGGAGAGTCAGCTAGTTAGGAGTAATAATTACTTCTGACCTTACAATATATGATACTAAAAACATAGAGTTGCCAATTTACACTAGGCAGAAACGCTGGGGAACAGAGAAGGAAGGGACAGTATTACTGTTACTATTACTAGCAGGGCTCACCCCTTTGTGGTGACTAGAGCCGAAGTGCTCCACTGGCAGCTCTGGCCCCTGAGATGCAGTCAGGGCCAGGGGAACCCCTGCAGCCCCAACCCTGGGGACTTGGGCCCAGCTAGGGGAACACTGGCAGCCCTGGAGCCAGGACCTGGCCAGGGCATGGAGCTCTGGCAGTAGCTCCAGCCCCAGGGACCCAACCAGGGTGGGACGGATGAATGGAGGGCAGACAGTATATAGATTTCAAAGAGCCCCATGTGCATGGCTCTGCTGTTGGCTCGCGCATCATCTCCCCTTCTGAATTCGTCAGCAGTAAAGTACCCCCAGGAGCCAGCTATTTCCTCACCTGGCGACTGCAAAGCCGCACAGGCTGGGGGCCACACTTTCTTGCAGAGGGTTGGCCCAAGGTCTCTCTTCTGTTCATTACAGGTGGTTGCATTCTGCTTTCCTCTTGTGCAACGCTCGGTCTCTGCAAGCGGCTTTTCTGTCGCCACCGCGCACTAATAATTACACCACAGTCTGGTGGGTTCTGCCCCACCCGCTGCTTCACCAACTGTTGCACACTCCACCTGCTCCCAAAGCCTCCGGGCCTCCTGCCTGTGTGCTGCGAGGGTTTCCAGCTGTCCCAGCAGGTGGCGCTACTGCGCTGGTCCAGCCGGGCCGCTCCCGGGAAGCTGGGCTGACCTGGCAGCTCCAAGAGCTGGTGCGATTTCTGGCTCGCCAGCTTCAATACTCCTTTAATCCCTTCAAGGTGACTTTGTTTTGAGGCCTGATTTATGCTTTTTAAAGGGGAAGCACAGAACTGGATATGATCCTGCCAACTAGGGCAGAGGCAGCGATATGCAAAGCATCCATTAGTTGGCTGCTGAATGTATGCAAACAAGCTCTCAGTGATTGTGTGCAGATCGGTGCTATACAGCCTGGTTTTTAACCACAAAGGAGAATGTGTTCCTGATTCTTCGAGTGGGATGGGAGCACTGAGTGGGCAAGTCCAGCAAAGGAGAGTCAGCTTCTTACCCAGTTGGCTTGCTGAGGCCCAGTGCACACACCCACTTGACACTGTGTGAGAAAATGTGGGGGTTTGAATCAGAGTTCCCTGGAAGCTGAGCACTTGGGTGGCCCCCCCAGGAGAGAGTCAGGTGCCATCCAGGTGATTAGCAGAGTGCCCCCAGCTAGCAGCTTGTCTTGCAATTGGTAGTGCTTGTCAGTACACGCCTTGGAGCCCATAACAAAATTTATTGCACCCAGGCACGGAAAAAATTGGAGGAAACACTGGTTCAAACCAATTTAGTTAGGCTCAGTAGAAATCCTTGTGTGAATATTCAGTTCAGGTCAAACTGGGTTCACGTCAGTATAATTTGCATTAGTGAATCTGTAGTGGAAGCTGCACTGAGCTAAGCATTTGACACCAATAGAAGGGTGTCCACACTGAGCCAGCCCCCTTTGGTTAAATCAGTGCAACTTCTGTGGGCTGACAAGGCCCCGTAGGAAGACAGGAAAGGGCCAGAGGGCATTGAACCATTTGTTTTCTGCTTATAAGCCCCCACACCAAAGCATTGGAGTATTAGGGTTGATCCTGCCTTGGGCAGGGGGTTGGACTCAATGATCTTCTGAGGCCCCTTCCAGCTCTAGGATTCTGTGATTGTGTGTCTTACAACCTTGAGTGCAGGTATGCTCACAGCTCAGTGTGAAGCAGAGAAATGCTCTTAACTCTGCTCAGCTCCTTATGGTGATTTAGGTAATGCAATGTCCACCGATCTCACCTGTACTTAGAGACCAATAGCACTGACGATCTGATCCTAAGCGTCTGGCCCAAGGTGACTCAGGAAGTCTGCGGCAGAGCAAGAAACTGTGAAGCTGGCCAGCTCATTGTTCTTTTCTCAGAAGCTGTGGATTCATCCAGTCTGGTATCCAGGTGCTGGAAGTGGCTTGAGGAAAAGGCAAATGCAAATCCCCAGGGAGCTGTACCCTAGCTCAAAGCCCTGGCAAATCCGTCCCCTGAGCCTGGTTCAGCACAGGGCAATGCTCTGGGCCTGGGGAGTCACCCTTCTGATCTAAGTTGCTGTAATTGCCACTGTTATTCCTTATGATGATCAGTTTTCCAAGCTGTCTCTTTATTTAACCCCACAGAGAATGGGTAGATGATATAGTAGATTAGTGCAGAGCTGATCTACAGAAACTGAGCCACTCTGCACTGGAAGGAAATAGTGAGGGAGGCATCAGACACCAACGGGTGCTGAGCCCCTGCTTGTTGTTGTTGATGATGATGTGGTAATAAGTCTCAGTGATATCTCTCTCAGAAATGAGTTTCACACACAGGACCACTCACGACACACTCCAAAGCACAGGTGTGAGGGTGCACACCTGTTTATGCACTAGTGCAGGGGTCAGCAGCACCCAGCAGGGGTGCCAAGAGTGGCACGTGAGCTAATTTTCATTGGCACGGGAGGTGGGCGCTTGCCCCCCCCACGTTCAAACCAGACCACCTCTGGAGTAACCAGAGACCAGCTAATGCTTCCAACTACCACCTACACGAGAAAGCTCTACATCTGTCTTTCTCAATTAAGCTGTTGTAAGTAGGACTATTAGTGACTTTAAAAAGTATCACTGGCACTTGGACTGAACATAGAAGTGAAAAGGTCAAATTCTGGCACTCTGGCTCAGAAAGGTTGCTGACCCCTGCATTACTGCTTTGCACTGGAAGCTGGAAATGCTTGTATTGAGCTGTCCTGCTCCCCACTCTCTCTGGACGCTTTTCTCTCAGGCATGTCAGTCTTGGAGAATCAACAGAGTCAAAGCAGCTGGCGGTGGCTGCCGAAACCCAGTGAGGTGAACGTCTTTGGATCTGCTACAGATGCAGCTAGGTACATAGGTTAAATTCACCACAGTGTGGGAGGTCTGGGTGAGAACTACTCAAATCCCACCTGCTCTCTGGCCTTAGGCTGACCACCAAAATGGAGAAAGTTTAGGAAAGGAAGAGTTCTGCTGCAAGTAGGGGGACAAAGAAGGTCTTAGCGGCTACATATGGACCAGCCTGAGAGGCAGAAGGACTAGTGCAGAACAGCAGCTTAGCAGGCATGTTGGAGGTGATGGGCTTGCCATCACCTGAGAATGAAGTGCAACGTTCTCATAGCCAGGCTATCTTCCCTCCTGTACCCATAATGATATAGGCACCTCCTTCCAGCATGAGTCATCCTCAGAGGCCCAGGCCATGGATAGTGCTATACAGGAAATGCTGGGATCTTGTGACACTATTGCCGGTAATCCTGCCTTTTGGAGGTAGTGCTTCTTCGGACGGTGATGCCACGCAACAGAATAGTGTTTTCATGGCAAGCTCATCCAGATTGAACAAGAGCCCCACCGTTACATTCAAGCCTTCACCCAAATTCCAGCTGGCCCTGGCACAAGCTTCTCTGAGGTTCCATAACATTTGTTTACACAAAACCAAATAATTTCAGCCATCATCACCCCAACCATTCTGGCTACTTTTCAGTTTCCCTGAACATTTCTTCATTTGCTGTTTCCCTCTTGCACCGGAAATGAAAGTGACAAAAGGCAAAGAGCCAGGCTGTTTTGGTGGTACGGCAGCAGAAGCTGGAAGTAATCATCATTGTCTGTACCCACAGAGTCACCATCTTTCAGTTTGAACAATTTCTTTTTTCAATTAAGGCAAAAAGCAAAACAAGAAAGAACAAAAGTAAAGTCTCTTGGAGAGAGCAGAGTGCCTGTAAATCCTCTGTAACAGACTGCTTCAGCTCTGAGTAGGTGACTGCTGCCTCTGCAGAGAGGCAGAATTCATGGGGCTCTAAAAGTACAGTATACCTCCCCATTCATGGATGGGGACTCATGGGCGGGGGGACAGCAATGGGGGACTGCCCTTCCCTTGATAACACAACAAGTCCCTGAATGACTAACGGGGTTCATTTCTTACTGGAATACCGTGTCTGCCATAAAGATCGGGATTCAGAGGTCCAGGGAGAGGGATTCTGAAAATGACATGTAGTCACTGAGATAGTTGGACTGATGCCAGCCATGGAGATGCGCTATAGCAATGGTGGTATGTTCCCACAGGTAATAGACCTGCCCCAAAGAACCTGGCAGGTATGCAGAAGGAAAGGAACCAGAAGTATCAGCTAATGGGTGTGCTGGTGTCAGTGCTCAGCGTACATAACATTGCCAAGTAGCAGTGTGAGGCTTTGCCACCTAGCACAATTGGCATTTCATCTGAGCATGTCTGCCAGCCAAACTGCCGTCAGACATCAGAGCCACCATTATGTGCAGCAACCAGAAATTCCAGAGAGATTTGCTCTCCCTTCCTGTGTTCGCTGAGTGACGCTTCTGTTTGCTCCTGACCTTTCCAAATGTCACCTCCATTTATTGCATCCTGTCAAACTGGGTCTGCCAGGAACCAAGGCACTTGGAAGGCAAAGGGCAGGCTGCTGGGTTGGCTTCCTGGTCAATGAAGTCTTCCACAGCGAGCCGAGGAGGTGTCAGTTACAGGTGCTGCATCAACAAGAGTTGGAGGGTGGTTCTGAATGCCTGTGGCAACGTGAGGTTGCCAGCGCCTGTTGGGGGCAGGTTCACGCAGGTCAACATGCCATTGTGTGAAACACAATATTAGAACATGCCATTGAGATCATCTAATTGCAGTTTCCCTGTCGTAGCTCCTGAAGCTTTTCATAGACAGACACTCATAGCCCTCAGATTGGGCTCTCACAGGATCTCCACCTCTGTGAAGAAGGACACCCAGTTAACTTACCTAACAAAAGGGTTGGGATTGCTGGCCTGCTCTGTGCAGTCAGATGTTATAGCTAGAACAGGGGGCCTTCATGTGTGATGTGTTACATTTCCATGACCGATTTTGGTGGCTTGCATACCTTGCTGTGCTGGGATCTAGTGTTGTGTTGAGTAGGAAACGTTATCGTTCCTTGCTGCTCTCGGAGACAGAGGGCTGGTTAGTGGCCAGAGGGCAGGGGACTCACAGCTGAATTCCAGAGCTCTGCTCCTGACTCTGCTCTTCTCTGGGCAGGTGCTAGGCTAGTCACTTAGGCCAAGTCTACAGTAGACCCGAGAGCTGATTTCAGATATGCAATTCTAGCTATGGCAGTGGCATGGCTAGAATCAACATTGGAAATCAGCTTTTTTGACTGTCTTCACTAAGGAAGGCTGACAGGAGCCTTTCTGTACATAAAGCAAGCAAGAACTGATTAAGTATTTCATCTGAACAATTAACAAAACCTCTCACAAACTCCATGCCAAGATGTCTACGCTAATGTTTGTTTCATTGGGAATATTATATCTCCTGTGAAAAAGTCAAACTCACCCCCAGCTCCTAATCGTTGCAGATTGCCTAAATCCAATGAGGTTTCAGGGTCGCACGGATTGCTTTGCAAAATCCTGTGCAATAAACATTCACCAGACAAGTACCTGAAAAACACCTACAGGTTGCACCTAGAACGGCGTGTTAAACATGGAGCTAAAATACATGTGTCAGAGCATGGACCATAAGTATCAGAGGGGGAGCCGTGTTAGTCTGTATCCGCAAAAACAACAGGAAGTCCTGTGGCACCTTGTAAGCTAACGAATATATGGGAGCATAAGCTTCCAAGGGCAAAGACAAACCAGGGGGGTGACGTGAAGACTTCCTACTTCTTATTGAGTGACCACCAAGAGTGACTTCAAGTATCCACCAGTTTGGCTATCTGACTGTACCTTTTGGGCCTGGAGGCACTGCTCAGCGCAGTGAACATGTCGGGGCGGGGAGGGGCATCCATCTGATGAGGTGCACAGTGCTAACAGCTCTGCATGCAGAGGGCAGTCCACAAGCAAGGGGAACTACTTCAGTCACAGTAACAGCCCAGCCATAGCAAGTCAAGCCAGCATTGTCTAAGGCTGAACATCAGTCCTGTGCAGAGGGGCCCCACACAAGGCCTACGCACCTCTCGTGTGTCACTTAATCCCTAGCTGTGACTCAGTGTGTGAGCTGTTTGCCAGAGAATGCCTCACTCTGGGTTGAAAGCTGTCCCCACATCTGAAAACTTTGCAGCGTCTTCCATTAGGTAAGTCTTGCTCCAGTTGCCACAGTAGCAAACCAGACACCCCTGGAACAGATTCAGCAGGGAGGCAGGAACCGAATGGCTCTGATATGTGCATTACACCACGTCCTCCCAGGCCAGGCTAGAGATGTGCCTGGAGAATAATGTGTGTGGGTGGGCTGTGCAGGGGACAACGACTTACACACCTACCAAGGACTGAAGATTTTCAGAGGTCTTTGTCAGGCCTCTTTCTCCAATGCTAAATTCCCTTGAAAACCCACACACGCCGTCAACCTGTGCTGTGCTTACCCCCAGAGCATCCTGTTGCGGGCATGGCTGGGGATTAACTCTTCAGTCTGATGCCCTTTTCCTGCAGCTCCTCACTGCAGCTGTCTTGGGAATCCATGGCTCCCTTCTCCTGTCCTGGGCCTCCAGCAGGTCATTGTACTTTGCCCCTCCCAGAGGGTGGCGGGAGGGGTTGTGTACCAAGTCTGTCATTACCCACTAACCCAGGCAAGCTTCCAATTCTCTGCTCCTTGATGTGCCGCTTCCCCATGGCAGATGGGCTAACCTGGGACTGCTGTCTTTTCTGGGGTCCCACCCAGGGTCCCTACAACCCCAGATATGGTCTGCACTGCCACACGCCTTTCTACCATGCCGCTAGCCTGCTTTTGACATTGCCTCTATCAGGCTCCTTCTCCACCCCCTTCTTGATATGTCCAGCCCTCCAGGCCCAGTCACAGAGAAAGTGACTGCAGAGCGCTTCCCTGAAGCTCCCTTCTGCCCTCAGTCACCTGCTTCTAAACAAGCGCTGCCTGTTTCTGTGCCTTGAAATTAGTCCTCAGTTGTCCCTGGCTTCCGCGCAAGGTGCAGCCTGGGCTGTTCACTGGCCCACCAAGCCACCTTACGCCTCCTGGGCTGGTGTGAGGTAAACTCTCTCTGGGACACTGGTACAAAATGTCCCTCCTTTCTACACTTCTGAAAAGCCTATACAGTCTGTTGCAAACGGCCTTGTGTGGGGGTGGGCAATAAGCACCCGCAGGCCAGAAACGACTTGCCAGGGTTAGCCCCAGCAGCCCACCAGACGCTTTATTTACCTGCACATCAACAAGTCTGGCCACTCAAACTCTTGTTGGCTGTGGTTTGGTGTTCCCAGCCCGTGGGAGCTAACCCTAACCCTAACCCAAACCATGGCCAATGGGAGCTGTAAGTGGCTGTACCTGCAGATGCACAGCTAAATAAAGCACCTGGAAGCCCACCAGCGACTAACCCTGGCAAACCATGTCCGGCCCATGGGTTGCTTACTGCCCACCTGGCTGAGAGTGCCTGTATACCGCGGCCATCCAGCCGATAGAATCACTACTGCACAGCTGTCTGTCCTAGATCCAATCATTAGAGCCCTGCACCCATACACAAGTTGTATCTGCATCCACATCTATTCCCTCAAAAATGGTCCATGCATACCCACATCTGCACCTGCGGCTGCGCGTCCCTGGGGACATGAAGCGGGTTTGCAGGGCTCCAGCCACGCTGCTCATCTAACAGGGGCTCTGCGGCAGGGGCTCTGCTCTTTGGAGCAGAGCAGAGTTCTAACCCTGCTGCACCCGGGCTGTTCTGAACAGACTGGGTGTGATGCTCAGTGGCTGCAAGAAATCGCAGGTGGCCATCGAGTTTCCTTTTGAGTGGCTATGCTTGAGGCACAGCATGTTAAGAGCTCAGTGCTGTGCTCAGCTTGCTGCCATCTCAGCTGAGCTGCAGGGGAGGCATCAGTATAGGAAATGGCCCAAGAATGTAGACGTGTGGCCAGGTGAAGCATATGCTGAGCACCAGGCTCAGGAAGGAGCCAGAAGGTGCAAGAGACGAGGAGCAGAAAGCTGGAGTTGTGGGGTTTCTGTGTCTGACCTTTCAAAAGAGAGGACTCGCTGGGGAGGGAGTGTGTTTGTATCAGTGCCTAGCAACTCACTTCATATTCATGTATTGTAGTACATTACTACGAGCTGGCTGTGGCGTGGAGGCTGGGCTGGGCAGCTGGCTGTGGGGCGGAGGCTGGGCTGGGGAGCTGGCTGTGGGGCGGAGGCTGGGCTGGGGAGCTGGCTGGGAGCTGGCTGCGGGGTGGAGGCCAGGCTGGTGAGCAGGCCAGGAGCTGGCTGCAGAGGAGCAGCTGGGCAGCAGAGAGCCCAAACAAATATTTCCGGGTTGTTTAAAGCCGCTATCTCTGTTAGCCCCATAATAGAACCGGACATGACTTTCTTGCAATCTCTGCTTCCGAGGGTGCCACCTCCCACCCCCCAAGGGCTGTAGCCAGTGGCGCCCAGGGCTGGGGACATCTGAGACTGTGGTGCACAATCACTCCCAGAGCTGAGGAGACTGGTGCGTGGGTGCTCAGAGCCATGCCCTGCAGGAGAGGGGGCAGTGACTGTATCGGGTAGTACTGCAGGTTGTCCCGGGTATGGAGGGCCACTTAGTCGCTTTCCGAATGAGTCACATAAATGAGCATTCTGCACTTTCCCTTCCCACAAGCCACAGTCGCCCTTCCCCAGCGTGCCCTCCTCCGACACGCCTCCTGTGCGTTGCACTAACACTGCTCTGCTGCACTTCCTTTGCGTGTGATTTCCGAACAGTATCAACTGGTACATGAGCAAACACTCTGCAGCACGTCCCAGCCAGGTGTTTACCAAGTGTTCTGTGCTGCACTCCAGCAGCAGCGAGGAAAGGTGGAGGGTGGGGATGGGCGAGTGAGAGGGTGGGCAAGGGCGCATTCATCTGGCTTTGCCCTGTTCAGGAACAGTGAAAGCTCTCCAATGAACCACCGTCACTGGAGTGGTTCACCACTGGGCCACGTCGCGAGGAGAGGGGGCTTCTGACCACCTGCTGTCTGGGAGGGCCCCAGGGCTTTGCCAGGGACCCAGCTGACAACATTTCACTGAAATATTTTGTAGATGAAAAAATAGCTTTGGGGTGGGTGTGGAGATCAAATTATTTTTTATTTTCTTTTCTGATTTTTTACTTTTTTGCATACTTTTTTTCTTCCTCCCCCCCTCCCTCTGCCAGGGAAAAAAGAGGAACCAGTTTGCAGGTGTGGGACCTATCCCTAGAAAATGGTTGGTTTGGGTCACTGAAAAAGAAAACTTCCCTGTACAATTTCCAGCAAAACACAACTTGTTATTTTTTTAGTAAGTGGAAAATTCCACTCCTTGACCATGCTGGGACCTCTGAGATTTGCTTGCCCTATATGTCAAAATAGTCCAAATCTGATAACACTTATGGCGCTTTGCCCAGCTCACGTTTTCCCCAGCAGGCCCAGGATGGTTGTAGGAATTTGTCTTTTCCTGTTGCTGACGAGCTCTTGGCTATCATCAACTGTACACTGCACCGTGGGTATATTTTAAAGCATTGTCAAAGGCTCCTAGAAAGATGGGTGTCCCTATGAGAATTTCTATAGATCTAATTGAGAGGCAGTGTGACCTCTGGGACATACAGTGCACTGGCTTGGATCTTGGATAAGCTTGGTTATATTCTCAGCTTTGCCACTGCTCTGCAAAGAAAATACAGGCAAGGCCAGGTGCCTCAGTTTCCCCAGCTACAAAATAGGGGCAATGCTATTGCCCTTCTTTGTCAAACATTCTGAGAAGTGCTGAATTAGCACTAGGAATTATTATTCAATAAATAAATAGTGAAATCATCTCTTAAGAGATTTGTTTGAAGTGTTTCCTGTCTTAACGAGTAGACGTCTATGCCTCCTGCCTTGTAGGGAGAGCTGGTCAAAACTGTTCTTTGGAACATTATTTTCAGCAGCATTTGGATTTTTGTTTTTTTAATCCCTGTAACACGTCCCGTGACGCCCAGCCCCTTGGTCTAGGGCGGGCGGCAACAAAAGAGGGGGGTTAGGGCACCAGCCCGCACTCAGTTCGGGCAGTCAGCGGCTCACCACTAACCCCGTTCAGGCCCCAGCCCTCAGTCCAGGGCGGGGCAGCAGTTCACAAGAGTTATATAGTTCTGGGCCCAGCCCTCAGTCCAGGGCGGGGCAGCAGTTCACAAGAGTAACCACCGGCCCAGCCCTCAGTTTGGGGCGGGGCAGCAACACAAGGGAAAACACCAGCCCAGCCCTCAGTTTGGGGCGGGGCAGCACCACAAGGGTCTACAGACAGGCTCAGCGGGGGCTGGCCCTGTCAGGGAGGGGGGTAGGGGGTCGCAGGCCCTCCCACTCCACTGCGACCCGGCCCGGGGCCCTGGGGGTCGCTCACGTGCAACCCCGGCAGTGGGGATCCAGACCGCAACACACTGCCATTGGTTCGTGAGCGACGTTCCCCGGGCCACTTCCTACCTCACCCTCTGTTGGCGGCAGGTCCCAGTCCATCTGGTCGGGGGGTCCTCCTAGGTCGGTCTCCCCTGGGTCATCCACCTGTGGGGGCTCCGGCCAATCGTCCATGACCACGTCGTTAGGGTAGTCAGGCGGTGGCAATACGGGAGATGCAGGGTGGTCCTGGGTCTGAGTGTTGTAGGGATCCGCCGGGGCTCTGGGGCAGCCTGCTCCCGGGGCCTTTTCCACGGCAGGGGGTCTCCACCGGCGGGAAGGTCCTGGTAGGTCCGGGAAGTCCGGGTAGTCTCCTTGGGGCATACGGACCTGGGGTTGCGTGGAGCCTCTGGGGGCCTGCTCCTCCGGCCTGGCCGGGCGGCCGCAGGCCCTCTCCCTTTGGCCCCGGGGAGCTCGTGCAGGCACGTCCTCCCTGCCCAGAGGCCCAGCACTGAATGGCTCCCGAGTCCCGCCTTTGGCTCTTCTAGCCCTTGGCCCCGCCCTCTGAGGGGCGGGCCTCTGGTCTCCTGACTCCGGCCCCGCCCACCAGGGCCTCTGCAGAGCTTCCCCGGCCTCCGGGTCTGCAGGAGGCCATACTGACCCACTACATTCCCCCCCCTCAAGTCCGTCTCCCATGCCATGGGGGCGGGCTCTTCCATTTCCCCCAGGCGGGACAGGAAGTCTGCATTTATGTGGTCCTTACCTGCCCGATGACGTACGTCAAAGGCATACGGTTGTAATGCCAAGTACCACCGCATAATACGGGCATTCATATCCCTCATTCGCGCCAGCCACTGTAAGGGTGCATGGTCTGTAACTAGGGTGAAGGGGGCACCCAGCAGGTAGTACCTAAGGGCGTCGCAGGCCCACTTCACCGCCAGAGCCTCCTTTTCTATCACGGCGTAGCGCTGTTCCCTGGGGAAGAGCTTCCGGCTGATGTAAACTATGGGGTGGTCCTCTCCGTCCACCTCCTGGGACAGGACAGCTCCCAGGCCTACACCGGAGGCATCCGTCTGCAGGAAGAACGGACGAGTGAAGTCGGGGCTGTAGAGGACTGGTTCCCGTATTAGGCATTGTTTTAGTGCCCGGAATGCCTTGTCGGCAGCCGCAGTCCACACCACCCTTTGTGGCTGGGTTTTCGTTAACAGCTGCGTCAGGGGGGCGGCAACTGAGGCGAATTCAGGGATGAAGCGTCGGTAATATCCTGCCAGTCCCAGGAACTGTCGTACCTGTCGCTTGGTACTGGGGGGAGGGCAGGCCGCTAAGGCCTGTACCTTGCCCACGAGGGGCTTTACCCGGCCCCCTCCTATGATATACCCAAGGTAGGTCGTCTCCTGCCAACCAATCCAGCACTTCTTTGGGTTCATTGTTAGGCCCACGGCCCTCAGAGACCTAAGGACCGCGGCCACCCGGTCAAGATGTTCCTCCCAGTGACGACTATATATAACGATGTCATCAAGGTAGGCCGCGGCATAGTCCCGGTGGGGCTGAAGGAGACGGTCCATAAGCCGCTGAAAAGTCGCCGGGGCACCATGGAGACCAAAAGGCATCCGGGTGAACTGATATAGGCCTGATGGGGTCGCGAAGGCGGTCTTCTCTCGTGAGGAAGGTGTCACGGGGATCTGCCAGTACCCCTTGCTGAGATCCAGGGTACTAAAGTAGCGGGCGGCCCCCAGACGTCCCAGCAGCTCATCGACGCGGGGCATCGGGTACGCATCGAATTTGGAGACTGCATTCACCCGCCTGAAATCGATGCAGAACCTCTGGGTGCCGTCGGGCTTTGGGACGAGCACCACGGGGCTGCGCCACTCGCTTTGGGATGGCTCTATGACTCCCAGAGCCAGCATCGCCCGTACCTCCTCCTCTACTACCTCACGCATTCGAAAGGGTAGTGGACGTGTGGCGTCGCGAACCACCTTCCCTGGCTCCGTGCAGATGACGTGGCAGACCAGGGAGGTGTGTCCTGGGAGGGCCGTGAAGTTCTCTCGGAACGCCTGGAGGAGGCACTGGGCCTGTTTCCGCTACTCCCCCGTTAGCGTTGCCCCAAGGGCCGGTTGTACAGGTTCCTCCCCATGAGGCACGTGGGGTCCTAGTTCGGGTTCCGGGGGGCAGGGGTTTATCATGAAGCCCTCCCGGTCCCGCCATGGTTTTAAAAGGTTAATGTGGTACCGCTGTGTCTTCTTGCGGCGGTTGGGTTGGCGGACTTCGTAGGTGACCGGCCCTACGGCTCGAACAACCTCGTAGGGTCCCTGCCACCTAGCCAACAGCTTCGATTCGCTGGACGGCAGTAGGACCAGGACCCGGTCACCTGGCTCGAAGCTGCGGCTCCGTGCCTCCTGATTGTACGATCGAGCCTGGGACACCTGCGCAGTTCTCAAATTTTCCTCTGCGAGAGTCCCTACCCGTTCCAGGTGCTTCTGGAGCTGGAGAACGTATTGCAGCAGTCCCTTTGAGGGGGACGCGGTTTGTTCCCAGACCTCTCGCACCAGGTCAAGGACTCCCCGGGGACGCCGTCCGTATAACAGTTCAAATGGCGAAAACCGTGTTGAGGACTGGGGAACCTCGCGGATGGCCAAAAGCAAGGGGGGGAACAACTGATCCCACCATCGCAGGTCTTCTGGGGGGAATTTGCGCATCATTTCTTTTAGCGTACGGTTGAATCGCTCGACCAGGCCATCTGTCTGAGGGTGGTACACGGAGGTGTGCAACTGTTTGATCCCCAGGAGGGCACAGACCTGTTTCATCAGGCGTGATGTGAAGTTAGTTCCCCGGTCCGTAAGCAGTTCCCGTGGTAATCCTACCCGGGCAAAGATCTTCATTAGTTCCCCCGCGATGGTGCGGGCCGTGATATTGCGCAGTGGGATTGCCTCCGGGAAGCGAGTGGCATAGTCCACGAGGACTAACACAAACTTATAGCCGGCTACGCTCTTAGGGAGCGGGCCCACTAGGTCCATAGCCACCCGCTTGAACGGGGTCCCCACCACTGGCATTGGAACCAGAGGGGCCCTAGGGACCCACGGGGGCGCAGCAAGCTGGCACGCGGGGCAAGAACTACAATAGTCCTTCACATCTTGGTAGACCCCGGGCCAGAAGAATCGGGACAGTATTCGGGCCACGGTTTTCTCTTGGCCCAGATGGCCTGCAGCAGGGATGTCATGGGCCAGCTTCATCACGGCCCATCGGTGGCACTTTGGCACCAAAAGCTGTGCCCATTGGCCCTGGGTCTGGGGGTCCCGATTCACCCAGTAGAGCCGATCCTGGCGTAGCTCAAAGTGGGGCCATTGCGTCATGAGCTGGGGGTTTGTCGCCACCCCGTCGATGGCCGCCACCTGAGAATAGGCCCGACTTAGTGTGGGGTCGTCTTTTTGATCGCGACAAAAGTCCGAGGTTGCCCCGTCGTCGGGGCTGGTCCCTTTTGGGCCTTCAGCAGGTCTTTCCTCTGGGGACTCCAGGCTCGGCTCCACACTCTCCTCGGGTGGGTCCTTGGGCGTGTCCCCTTCTAGAACAGGGGCCGCCTCTTTGTTGGGTCCCGTGGCCGGCCGGAAGATGTCTGTGAAGCCTGGCCAGTCCCGACCCAACACCACAGGGTACGCTAGTTGGGGGGCTAGGCCGACGACCAGATAATGGGTCACCCCTGCCACCGTCAGGGGCACTCGTGCGCTGGGGTAAGGGCGCACATCGCCATGGATACATTGGAGCCGGATAGTCCCTAGAGCGGGGTCAGCCTCCAGGCCGGCACGTTGTCGTATTAGAGTCTGGCTGCACCCCGAGTCCACTAAAGCAATCATGGCTTTGTTTCCCACGAGGACTGGGACTGTAATTGTGGGTGCCTGAGGGGGTCGCGCCCTCTTTTCAGCCGCCCACACTCGGCCAAAGCTACAGATGCCTTCCGGGCAGTCCCGTTGGAGGTGCCCCCATTGACCGCAACTGAAGCAGGGTCCTACCGTGGGTTGGACCCGCCCCCGGGTTTGGCGCCCTTTAGGATCTGGTGGTCGCGTGCTAGTAGCCCCCTCCATCCGCCCCTGGGGTTTACCGGGGTCCTGCTTCAGGGGCGTCATCCGACATGGATTGGGTGGGTCCCGCAGCTGGCCGGACGATTTGGAGCGGGGCTCCTCTGGCTTCCCAGCTCCCCGACGCAGGGGCCAGGACGATGGGACCAGGCCCGTGGGTGCCTCCAGCTCCTCCGCCGCTAGGAAGTCTTCCATGAGGCCCACAGCAACTTGCACGGTGGCAGGGCGGTGGCACCGCACCCAAGCCCGTCCTCGAGGTGGCAGGATGCAGAGGAGTTGTTCAAGCACAACCTGCTCCACGACCTCTGCGAAGGTTCTCATCTCCGGCTGCAGCAACCGCCGGCACGCGTCCCTCAACTCCTGTGCCACGCACCGTGGCTGGGCTCCCGGGGGGTAGGTCAGGGACCGGAAGCGCTGGCGAAAGGTCTCCGGGCTGACGTCCAATGCGTCTAGGATGGCTGCCTTTACCCGGTCATAATCTCGGGCGTCTTCCACCCACAAAGCCCGATAGGCTCTCTGGGCCCCCCCGGTCAAATAAGGGGCCAGTAATGTGGCCCACTGGCTCTGGGGCCACCTGGCCACCACTGCTACCCTCTCGAAGGTGACCAGGAAGGCCTCCGGGTCATCCGCGGGGCCCATCTTCGTCAGGCGTACCGGTGGGGCCGACGCTGGGCCCTCCCCTGGAGCTTCTTGCCGTGGCTCGGTGGGTAATGGCACCAGGGCTGCCAGCTGCTGCAGGCACCGTTGCTGGTGCTCCTGGCTCTGTGCCATCAGTTCCGTCAGGAGCCGCTGCTGCTGGGCTCCCAGCTGCTGGAGTAATTGCTGCTGCTGCTGTAGTTGGGCAGCTTGCTGTTTTTGCTGGCTCTCCACCAAATACTGCAGTAACCTGTCCACCTCCATTGGGGAAGCAGAGTTAGCAGCAATACAAGAACCCACAAAACAAGCACCAGAGGGAAAGAGGAGAGAGAGAGAAAAAAAAAAAAGATAGCGGACAGTTGCCCTCACTGTCCAGGGACCTTCCCCTCCGTGGGTCTGCGCCCACTTCCTCACCCCTTACGTCAGGGGTGGGGATCGGGTACCCACGTTCTCCACCACGTGTAACACGTCCCGTGACGCCCAGCCCCTTGGTCTAGGGCGGGCGGCAACAAAAGAGGGGGGTTAGGGCACCAGCCCGCACTCAGTTCGGGCAGTCAGCGGCTCACCGCTACCCCCGTACAGGCCCCAGCCCTCAGTCCAGGGCGGGGCAGCAGTTCACAAGAGTAACCACCGGCCCAGCCCTCAGTTTGGGGCGGGGCAGCACCACAAGGGTCTACAGACAGGCTCAGCGGGGGCTGGCCCTGTCAGGGAGGGGGGTAGGGGGTCGCAGGCCCTCCCACTCCACTGCGACCCGGCCCGGGGCCCTGGGGGTCGCTCACGTGCAACCCCGGCAGTGGGGATCCAGACCGCAACACACTGCCATTGGTTCGTGAGCGACGTTCCCCGGGCCACTTCCTACCTCACCCTCTGTTGGCGGCAGGTCCCAGTCCATCTGGTCGAGGGGTCCTCCTAGGTCGGTCTCCTCTGGGTCATCCACCTGTGGGGGCTCCGGCCAATCGTCCATGACCACGTCGTTAGGGTAGTCAGGCGGTGGCAATACGGGAGATGCAGGGCGGTCCTGGGTCTGAGTGTTGTAGGGATCCGCCGGGGCTCTGGGGCAGCCTGCTCCCGGGGCCTTTTCCACGGCAGGGGGTCTCCACCGGCGGGAAGGTCCTGGTAGGTCCGGGAAGTCCGGGTAGTCTCCTTGGGGCATACGGACCCGGGGTTGCGTGGAGCCTCTGGGGGCCTGCTCCTCTGGCCTGGCCGGGTGGCCGCAGGCCCTCTCCCTTTGGCCCCGGGGAGCTCGTGCAGGCACGTCCTCCCTGCCCGGAGGCCCAGCACTGAATGGCTCCCGAGTCCCGCCTTTGGCTCTTCTAGCCCTTGGCCCCGCCCTCTGAGGGGCGGGCCTCTGGTCTCCTGACTCCGGCCCTGCCCACCAGGGCCTCTGCAGAGCTTCCCCGGCCTCCGGGTCTGCAGGAGGCCATACTGACCCACTACAATCCCATTTTGATTTTCTTGGACTTTTCCATTTTTGACAAAAAAACATTTTTCATTATTTTCATTTATTGCCTTTGCTTTTTCTTTATTGGTTTTTATTTACTGTTTGTATTTTTTCCATTGCAGATTTTGGTTGGCCAGCTTGGATTTTTTAAAAGTCAAAATTCCCTATTGAAAATCTTAAAAAAAATAATTTTCAAAGAGTTTGGAGATTAACAAGGCAATCTAATTGAAAAAAAAAACCTGATCTATTCTGAAGCTCAAGGGGAAATCTGCCATCTTTCTAATATTTCACAAAAATATATTATACTTTCTAAAGAGAAGATCATCTCTGTAAATCTGTTGTCAGTTCTTTGGCTAATTAAGAAAGATTTTATGGTACTATGAATTGATTTCTAACTATCTCTGTAGCTCCGCAGACAACGGAAGCAAAGTTGTGTATGTACTAAACACCTGCAAGATATTTTTGGCTACAAAGAAATATACTGATTTTGCATTAAACAAATTTACAAGCAGACAGCTGCAGTGGGCAGTACTGAAACATGATAAAGAGGCAGTGCTGTGCAATGGACAGGGTGCAGGGCTTGGAAATGTGGGTTCTGTCCCTGGTCCTCATCTTAGACACATCATTTTTCCCTTTCATTCCTTTATATTTTATATGATGGTAAGTCTTATAGGCCTTGGCTGAGACCAGAGGACTGTTGTGCTGAGTGCTATCCAAACACAACAAAAAACAGGAACTGCTCCAAACTGACAGTCTAAAGACAGGACAGACAAAGGGAAACAACCGCAGAGAGGCAAAGTAGCTTGCCCAAGGTCATACATGAGTTCAGTGGCAGACCCGCTGCTAGCAGACCCAAGCCCCAGCCAGCGCTCCACATTTGCTAGCTTCAGCTGTATGAGCTTTGTGAGCACACACTGCCTTACTTTTGTGTGTACACCACAGGGAGCATGATCGGCCCTGACTTCGGCCGGGGCCTCTAAGCAATTCCAATACATTGCTCCCTGTGGGAAAGGCTACCATTGAGTTTTGAACGGTTTGGGTCAGGTCCGTGGAGTACAAACTGAAAGTTATTTATGGCCTTTCCTTGGGGGTTTGGTGCCCCTCTTGATTGAACTCTGTTCTCATGTTTGAGAAAGATACCAGCCCTGAGGCTGCTGCATGGACACTCTGGTCACAGAAGGGTGCACCAGTAACACCAAGCACAATTCTGAGCACAGCTTGTCCAGCTCTAGGCTGCGGTTCAGGACTGCTTGCACAACTGTTGAAAGAAGAACTTAAGCCCCATCAAACTCCCTTGTGCAGAAGACCCTCAAGAGGCAGGGTGAGCACGCACAGGCTTCTGGAGTGACTCTGAGCCAGGGTATCATCCCTCTTCAGGATATGCCTACAAGATAATGGGGCTCAGGAGCAGTCAATGCAACTGCAATTTTGTCTATATTGATTTTATGAACCTTTGGTGGCCCTCAACCAGCCGGGTGCTCGTCTCTGTGCTTGAGCAGCAAGCAGTGATGTTATGTACTCAGTGTGGGCATATTTGACCTTTCTACACTCTGGTGAAATCCAGCCTGGGGCGGGGTGGGTGTGGAAACTCTCTGTGAATAGGATGGGGGGATAGAAGGTAAGGAGTGGGGCAAGGAGAGCTTGAAGCCAGGTAGACAGCTTGCACCACCTTTTATGGGACTAAGATTTAAAACTAGGGACTCATGAAAATGACAATGTAGGAGACTTAATAGTGGGAGGAACTTTTTTCCCATAACTCCTACTTTCCATCACCTCAGCTCATCTGGGGTGGAGGGAGCGTCAGAGACCTCCCTGGTAATAAGCGCTAGTGGAGATATAGGTGTGTCTGTGATTCCCTTTCACCATTCGCTCCAGAGGCCAGAGATGCAGCTGGGGAAGCCCTGGATTGGTCTCAGACAGTGAGTGAGGTGCCCTCAGAGGAGAGGGATTGGATTCGTCCCAAGAACAAGAAGGATCATACATCTAATGCATTTCTTAACCATACCAAACACTCAGTCTGCATTCTTCATCAAACTTCAGGTATCCCTTTATATGCCTTAGGGCACAGCTAACCAGGGGCTTTCTCTTTAATTACATACCTAACGTCCTGGAGGTTTTGCCCATGCAGTTGCCAGGGCAGGTTCTTGCAGGTTACCTGGTAATTATCTGTCAAGTTACTGAATAATTCCAAGATGAATTATCATGTAATTTTCAGGCTGTAGATAGCAACATTGGCATGCTGCTTGGAGGCCAGAGTCTATTCTTGTCTCATTTCTGCACCCAGAGCACATCACACTGAACACAGCACTCACAAGTTAAGAGTTACCCTGGGAATACATGGCCAGAAGCTTCCCCCTCACTGTGCTGCGCTGCTGGGGTCCTGCTAACGATAGTAACTAGGTGAGGGTGCCTGAACCCTCCAAGAGCCTCGGCTAAGGGCCCGCTAATGTCCTACGTAGAGCAGAAATAAGGATGCTCTGGAGACTGAAGGGTTCTACGTGTGTTGAGTTTCCATAGCACGGCGCTGTCTTGGCAGCAGTGAGGAAGGCGGCTCACTGCACGCAGCCGTATTTCAGGTCACTGAGTTGGGCACAGAGCGCCGTGAGGATCGTGGCAATTCTGTGCATCAGCAAGAAGAGGGCAGGCAGCTTTGTGGGCTCTGCAAACAAATGCAAGAAGATGCCCATGTGGTGAGTAGCCAGAGCCATCTGGGAGCCAGATACAGGGGAAGAGGATACTGTATAATTTACTTGGGCATTTAGGCCCAGGCCCTCAAAGACATTTAAGTGCTTAGCTCCAGCTAGAATCAACAGGAACCAGGTACCTGTATGCTCCATGGATCTGGGCCTTCGCCTGTCTTCTGCCACACAACAGGAGAATGCTGCAGCTTAAAGAAGCTTTCTCCGGGCACAGCCCACTTCCTGAGCCCCTTCCCAGCTTCCTCTCCCCAGCCCCTAGTACCTCAAACATGGGCTCACAGCCAGGGGTGAGAAGAAGAAGGGGGGATCATCTCTGACCTGCAGATCATGGCAGAGAGACTTTCACTAAACTATCCCTGCATGGGCTTGGAATTTGTGGTTCAGCTGAACCATGCATTTCTAGAAAGAGACAGCCAGTCATGATTAAAGACTTCAAGGGATGGATAATTCACCGGGTCTCTAGACAGGCTGTTCTAATACTTAATTATCTTCACTATTAAAAAGTGACACCTTGTTTTCCATTTGAATTTGCTGAGCTTCAGCTTTCAGATGTTGGATTTTGTTACGCCTTCACCTGCTAGATCAGGGAACTGAAGCAAATGGCCAACAGGCTGGTTCTAACCTGCTGGTATTTTTGCATGACCATAGTGCCTAGGAGGCAGAGCATTAGTGACCAATGTAAAGCCCATGATGCTAGGCACTGTGCGAACACAGAACTCTTCCCCATAATGTTCCCAAGCTAAGTAATTATAATTATAAATATAAATATAAATTATTATAATTATAAATAATTATAATAAGGGACTAAAAACTTTGTTTCTGACATCAACGTCATCATTGACAACCAGATATGTGAACTTCTCTACATTCTCTACTTCAATCCCATCTACACTGATATTCCTTCCTACTTGCTTATCTTCAGATACCATTGTTTTTGCTTTATCAATATTCCTAATCAGTCCATACTGCTTCCTTTCCTCATTTGGCACCTGCACGGTTCTTTCTAGCTTCTCTTCATCTTCTTCAGTGTTAATTATATCATCCGCAAACCTCAAGTTGTTGATTCTCATCCCGTGCACAGATATCCCTTCTACCTCTTTCTTGATCTTGTCCATCGCTCTCTCTAGATGTTTGATCAAGATACTCAGCGACATTGGATCTCCTTGTCTCGTACCTCTACTCACTGTAAACCAACTTCCCAACTCGCCACATGTTCTCACCGCTGCCTTCGCATTGTTGTTGATATCCTTCAACAACCGTATCAGTTTGGTATCCACTCCATACAGCTCCAGCACCACCCAAGTCACTTTCTGGTCTATACTGCCAAATGTCTTCTGAAAATCGGCAAAGCAATTGTAGGTTTTCTTGTTCTTTCATTGAGCTTTCTCTGCTATCAATCTTCTTGTCAATATCTGTTGTATGGTACCTCGATCTTTCCTGAATCCTGCTTGCTGGTCTGCTAGATGTTCTTCTGTCTGCAACCTCAGTCTCTGCATCAGTATAATCAGCAGCACCTTGCCTAGATGACTTGTTAGGGCAATCATTCTGTAGTTCTTGCACTCCAATGCACTTCCTTTTTTGTGTATTGTTCCTAGATTGGAGTTTTGTCCATTCCTTAGGTGCCTTCCCTTCTTTCCAAGCCATGTTAGATAGTCAGTGTATTTCCTGAATCATACTTTCTCTGCTGCATTTGATCATCTCTCCCGTGATCTTATCATTTTCAGGGCTCTTGTTGTTCTTTATTCATTTCACTGTTCTTTCTACTTCCTCCTTTGAAATATCGATCTCACTCTTGATAATTGGCAGAGATATCTCTTTCAATTGTTCAGTCAGTCCCTTTGAGAAACTCGGATCCAACTGTGCTTTGTACAGGTCGGTTTAATATCTCGTCCATCGCTGCAAAACCTTCTCCTTGTTCACAAGCACCTCATGGTTCTTGTCACTGACCTCCATCTGCTTTGGCTGCCACTTCCTATTAATATTCCTAATCATCCTATGCACCTCCCTAGTCTTACATTCACCATAATACGTCCCTCTATCTTCACACTGCTCCTCTGACCATTTTGTCTTATCCTTTCTGGCTGCTGTCCTTACCTTGTTACATTTCACCCTATATTGCTGTTCCGCCCTCTCGGAAACATCCCTTCTGATCTTCAATGCTTTCTTCTCTTGGACCAATTTCAGTGCCTCCTGAGTAATCCACTTCTTACTGATCTTCTCTTCTTCTGGAACAGTCTGCTCAACTACCTCTTCTATCATTCTGGCTATTCCTTCAACTCTCTTATTTAGGTCTTTCTCTTTGTCTGCATTCCTAACCTTCTCTTCGAGTGCTGCTCTGTACGCATTCCCTATTTCTTCCTCGCCTAGCCTCACCACTTAATTTCTTTTCTTAAACTGTATCTTATACTTTCTCTTGAGTTTCATCTTGATGTTTGCCATCACCAGACAATGGTCTGAGTCTGTATCTGCTCCTTGGAAAGTTCAGCACTTCTGTCCTGATGTTATCCATTTTCTTCTTAGCAAGATCATCTTCTTGGACTTCTACTCATTCAATCACTATGTCCACTTCCTACAGCTCTTTTGTTGGAATCTTGTGTTGCAGATAACCATCTCATGCTCCATAGAAAACTCTAGTAGTTTCTTGCCTTGTTCATTTCTTTCTCTGTATCCAAACCTTCCCATGACTGTCACCCAACCTTTGTTATCTGTTCTGATCTTTGCATTCCAATCTCCTCCGATGATCAACACATCTCTCTTCAGTATCCCATCCAGCATCTTCATCAAGCCTTTATAGAATAGCTTGAGCTCTTCCACAATACTGTTGACCTGAACGACTGAGATGTTGAACAGTTTTGCTCCTAATCTGTCTGTCGTCATTCTTACATTCACTGGTTTGAATCTCCTCTAGCTCTTTAGATAAGAAGGAATCCGACTCCTGTCTCATACTTCATTTCATTCCCTAACCAAATGACTTCTCAACTGCACATCTCTCCTGATGCCGTCCAATGCATCTCCGCCAGGCCAAGTATATCATATTGGTATCTCTCCCTCTCCTTTTGAAGCAGCTTTATTTTTCCAGTTGCCCACAGTGTTTAGATGTTCCACATTCCAATTGATAGTATATGTGTTCATTGTAATTTTAGTTTAGTTAGTTGTAGCTGTAATTCTCTTTCGGTAGCCTATTTATCGACCCAACCCCCATTGCTCCATTGGTGTTGTGGACCTTGTTTATCTGGGCGACGTCCAAGCCGGCATCTTTTATCTGTTAATCATACTGGCATCAGATTTCATTTGTATTGTTGTGTCATGATCAGTGCATTGTCACTCATCTGTCCAACCCTCCTCCTTTCTTCAGGCTTGAGACCAGCATGGAACCCATACAGACTTCGTGGCGGCGCTTGTTTCTGACAGCACCTCTGGAAATCAGCCCCTTTTTGCACACTTGATGCTGTGCGTTAAGAACATAAGAACAGCCACACTGGGTCAGGCCAAAGGTCCATCTAGCCCAGTGTCCTGTCTTCCGAGGGAGTGAAATGAACAGGGAATCATTGAGTGATCCCTCTCCTGTTATCTACTTTCCACCACCGACAACCAGAGACCAGGGACACCATTCCCACCCAGCCTGGCTAACAGCCACTGATGGACCTCATCTCCATGAATTTATGTAGTTTCTGCATTACTGGAACCCCTATTCCATACTTATGCAAGGTGGTCAGGTGAGTGTTGCCACAGAACCACCAGCTTCACATTGCAGTTTGTTTTTAGGCCTGGCCATCTCTTTCATTCCATTGTGAGCAGTCAGATCCCCACACCGCTGCAGTCTGAAAGTTTTATCATTAAAATAGGGCTTTGGGCTAAACACGTCCTCTCCACAACTCCCCAGAAGTTGGAGTTACACCGGGGGCGGGCTTGGCCCTGTGATCTGATATCTGGATAGGTCTGAAGCTACTCAGAGCCATAGGAGTAAATTCTGGTACGGCTTTGAAGCCAGGTTTGGCTTCGAGTTCACACTACGAGCTTGCTCGGTCATCTTTCGGTAGACAAAGATTTAAGAATAAGGACGTTTTAAATAAGGGGAAAGGATATTCTGTGTGACTGTGAAAAGAACAGCTATGCAGAGAGGCCATATGTTTTTATACTGCAGACATGCAGACTCTGGGACTCATTGTTCCAAGGTATCAGTGAGGCTCATAGAAGAACAAGACTGAAAAAAAAGCCAGAAATGCACGTGGGTCAAAAGAGCCCCTAACTTAGAACAGCAGGAAAGGAAGGACGGAAGACCAAGAATTTCAAAACACATATAAACTCTCCTGCTTCAAGGCATAAATACAGCAAAGATTTCCCCAGATCCAGGCTATCTTGTAACAGCTTAGGGCAGGAGTCCCTCACCTTCTCTGATGTAGTTTGTTCTGGCCACTGGATTAGATTATTAAGAAACAAATGAACTTGTATGCAGAGTACCTTATTTAGCAGCGAACAGGGGTAGCAGCTAACAGGGAAGGGAGTTTGCCTCTGGGAGTTCGCCAAGGGAGAAGCCTGTGTTTCTTGTCCTTTTCAGGTATGGTGTTCCACCTGTGCCCTGCAAGGCAGCACTACCAGGAAAAGGAGTCTCTGATGAGAAGAGCCTGAAGAGTGATGGGGGAAGGTGGACCTGGGGGCACTGAGAGCAGCTGGGGGGACAGGGGCCAGTGCAGTGAGGAGGGTGGACATGGGAGCAGATGGGGTAGTGGGTTGGGGAGGGTCCTATGGTGATGGTAGCTGGAGGGGGGCGAAAGGTGGGGAGGAGGGTCCCAGGGATATGAGGTCATTGCTCCACAGGGAGCTATGGTGACTCATGGTGACAGGGAGGTATGATGTAGTGGGATTGTTAACCACATTCTCCACACCCCACTGCCTTGTGGGTTCTCCTGGGAAGGAGAGAGGCTAAGGGAGTAAACCCTGACAGAAAATCCGGAGTGCAGTCCAAAGGCGGTTCGGTGTCAACTTCTGGCACTGTCCCAGCAACTCCTGAAGCTGAGCTGGTACCAGACATGGAGGTTATCCTCTCCTTTGGACTATATCAGTAAAGCTGAGAGGGGGACACTGGTGTCTGGGCAGCCCAGAGTCTCCATAATAAGTGCCCAGGCTCGTGCCTGGAGAGGTACTCTGGCATCGCTGAACAGCGTTGCGTCAACACGGGAGGCAACAGATACTGGTTATAAGCTCTTGCTTGATTGGCATAGAGAACGACTGCCAGGGGTTGCCTTTGACGGTGGGAGACATCCTCGCATCTCACTGGACAGTCACCGCCCACCTCAAGCTGGGCAGCCCCCAGCCAATAGGGTACTGTCCCGCCACAGTTCACCTGCCTCGCTGGGTGCGTGAGGCTTAAGGTTCCTGAACCTGACAAGTGACTGAAATTTGGGCACCAGGCAAACCAATAAGAAAATCAACAAGAAATGAGAAACATCAGCAATTTAAGCTTGCTTGATGGAATGTGCGGACCATGCTGACCGGCTTGACTGAAGATCTTCAGGCCATCAGTGACACCCGCAAGACCGCTGTCATCAACGAGGAACTGAAGAGGCTCAGAGTTGATATCGCTGCACTGCAAGAGACGTGGCTCGCAGATTCGGGATCTCTAAAGGAAAAGGACTACACCTTTTTCTGGCAGGGTAAAGCCCAAGAAGAACCCAGAGAGCATGGTGTTGGCTTTACTGTCAGAAACACCCTTATACAAATGGTGGAATTAGTCATGGGCAGATCAGAAAGACTTCTTCAGATCACGCTTCAAACTTGCACCGGTCCCGTCCACCTGATCAGCGCTTATGCTCCAGCCCTGTACGCCACACCAGAAGTAAAATACAAGTTCTATGACGTGCTTAGTGCTGCTGTAGCGCAAATACCTGCTCGTGAACAACTGTACATCTTGGGTGACTTCAATGCAAGAATTGGAGCTGATTGGGCCTCATGGCCTTCCTGCTTAGGACACTTCGGTGTGGGAAAAATGAATGACAATGGACAGCGTCTCCTTGAACTGTGCACGTACCACAATCTGTGCATCACAAACACATTCTTCCAAACGAAGCCACAGCACAGAGTGTCGTGGAGACACCCACGCTCAAAGCACTGGCATCAACTAGATGTGGTCATTATTAGGCATAATAACCTCAAAAACGTCCTTCTGACACGCAGCTATCATAGTGCTGACTGTGATACAGATCACTCGCTAGTTTGCTCCAAGCTCAAGCTGAGACCCAAGAAGCTGCACTGCTCTAAACCTGCTGGAAGGCCCCGCATTGACGCCAGAAAGACGGCAAACTCGGAGAAAGCTGAAAAGTTCAGAGAGACCCTCCAGGAAAATCTGCACAGCGGCCCCGGGGCCGCCGATGCGACATCCAAATGGCAACATCTGAGGGACACAGTTTACAACACGGCCTTGTCGGTGTTTGGAAGAAGAGCTAGAAACATGAACGACTGGTTCAAAGCTAACTCCGATGAGATGATTCCAGTCATTGAAAAGAAGCGCGCTGCACTCCTGGAGTACAAACGCTCACCGAGCCAGAGTACCCAGCAAGCACTTAGAGAGGCCAGAAGAACAGTACAGCAGACAACCAGGAGCTGTGCCAACAACCACTGGCTCCAGCTATGCAGCAGCATCCAGACCTGTGCTGACTTTGGTAATGTGAGAGGAATGTATGAGGGTATGAGGAAGGCATTAGGACCCACCCAGAACAAGATGGCACCTCTAAAATCCAAATCTGGTGAAGTCATCGCTGACAAAGCCAAACAGATGGAGTGCTGGGTTGAGCACTACTCCGAGCTGTACTCACACGAGAACGTTGTGGGTGACGCAGCCCTCGATGCTGTCGAGCTCCTACCAGTAATGGACGAACTGGATGAAGAACCGACTGTGGATGAACTGAAGAGAGCCATCAACAGCATTGCAGCAGGAAAGGCCCCTGGCCAGGATGGTATACCACCAGAGGTAATCAAGTGTGCTGCGGACACACTCCTGGAACCCCTACATGAGCTACTGTGCCTGTGCTGGAAAGAGGGTGAGGTTCCACAGGATATGCGCGATGCTAACATTGTAACGTTGTATAAGAACAAAGGAGACAGAAGCAACTGCAACAACTACCGTGGAATCTCCCTCCTAAGCATCACTGGTAAACTGTTCACTCGCGTCATCCTTGGCAGACTCCAGAAGATTGCTGAGAGGGTGTATCCCGAATCGCAGTGCGGATTCCGTGCAGAGAGGTCTACCGTTGACATGGTCTTCTCTCTAAGGCAGCTGCAGGAGAAGTGCAGGGAGCAGAGGAAGCCACTCTACATAGCCTTCATCGACCTGACCAAGGCCTTTGACTTGGTCAGCAGGGATGGTCTGTTCAAACTGCTCCACAAAATAGGCTGTCCTCCACGGTTACTCAAGATGATCCAGTCGTTCCACGAAGACATGAGAGGAACCATCCAATATGACGGTGCATTATGGGATGCTTTCAGAATCAGGAGCGGCGTCAAACAAGGATGCGTGCTTGCTCCTACATTGTTCGGGATCTTCTTCGCACTCCTCCTGAAGCATGCCTTTGGATCTTCAACAGAGGGCATCTTGCTGCACACAAGATCTGATAGGAAACTGTTTAACCTTGCAAGGCTGAAAGCTAAGACTAAGGTGCGGGAAGTCCTCATCAGAGACATGCTGTTTGCAGACGGTGCTGCTGTAGTGTCTCACACAGAAGACCAGCTTCAAAAACTGCTGAATCAGTTCTCCAAAGCGTGCGAGGACTTTGGGCTTACCATCAGCCTAAAGAAGACAAACGTACTTAGTCAGGATGTTGCTGAATCCCCATCAATCAGCATTGACAACTATACATTAGAGGTCATCCACGAGTTCGTTTACCTCGGGTCCACCGTCACTGACACCCTGTCGTTGGACAGTGAGCTAAATAGGAGGATTGGAAAAGCGGCCACAACTCTGTCCAGACTCAGCAAGAGAGTGTGGAATAACAACAAGCTGTACACTCACATCAAAATGCAAGTCTACAGAGCCTGCATCCTCAGTACCCTCCTTTATGGCAGTGAGACTTGGACCCTGTATGCCCGCCAGGAAAAGAGGCTGAACATCTTCCACTTGCGCTGCCTCAGGCGCATCCTTGGAATATCATGGAAGGACAAAGTGACCAACACTGCCGTCCTCGAGCAAGCTGGAATCCCAACCATGCACACCCTCCTCAGGCGGCATCGACTCCGCTGGCGTGGCCATGTCCACAGGATGAATGATGGAAGGATTCCAAAAGACATGCTGTATGGTGAGCTAGCCTCTGGCAAAAGACCTCCCGGACGCCCCCAGTTGCGCTACAAAGATGTCTGCAAGAGAGACCTCAGAGAGGTAGACATCGAGCTGAACAACTGGGAAGAACTAGCAGACGACCGCAGCAGATGGAGGCAGGGGTTACACAAGGGACTTCAGAAGGGCGAGATGAGGATCAGACAGCTAGCAGAGGAGAAGCGAGAGCATAGAAAGCACAGTAAGGACTTGCCAGACACCCACCACATCTGCAAGAGATGCAGCAAGGACTGTCAGTCTCGTGTGGGTCTTCATAGTCACAGTAGACGCTCTAAATCAAGTCCTGAATTGAAACTATAAAGGGCGCGATCCATAGTCTATGCAGACTGAAGGATGCCTACTACGAGTGTTGTACATTGTAAACTTATACTGTATTGGGTATATTTATTTGTATTTATTTTCGCTGTACTGTACTTATGGAAAACGTAACTCAAATTTACCTATGGTTAAAATGCCAGTTATTTGAGAGTTCCGGAAGATAGAATGTCGCATAGGAACGCGTTTACTGTAGCTTGGATGACTGCAAAGGTGGTTTATAGCCACACAATTATGTAAACCATCTCTTTAAAACAACAACAAAATGGAATTAACTCTGCTTGCCGTCAGTCAGATCTGTGGTTGGATCGTGTCACACAAAGTGTTTTTCTTTTATCCAAATTAAAATGCTTGAACTCCTTTTAGTTTAACTTGAGTTTCCTATTGTCCTTGTGTGAGCAGGGAGTGTGTGCAGGAGCTGTGCTAGTCGTTATTTTGTGTACAGCACTTAAAAACGCCGCCTCTCCCTTTTCCTCCCACACTCACCACATGTGGTCTTCTCAGTCTCTTTTTTCCTTATCACCACCACCCCCTCCCCACTTTTGATCACCTCTGACCATCCCATCTGTCTAGACATTTTCCACCTCTCTTATGGTCCTTCGGGGCACGTCTGCACTGCAATGGCTGGCATGGCATGAGTCATGTGATGCAGGCTCACAGTGCTGGGCTCTGGGATTACAAAACTGCCATGCAGACATGTAGAGTCCAGCTAAAGCCCAGGCTCTGGGACCCCCTCACCCTGACCCTTCAGACCCAAACTCCATGAGCCAAGTCAGCTGACATGGGCCTGACTCGTGGGCCACATCCACACTGTCCCTCCTCTTCCGGAAGGGGCATGGCAATGAGCAGAACGGAACATGCAAATGAGGAGCAAGATATTTTAATTTGTGCCTCATTTGCATCTTCTGCTCCACTCATTACCATGCCCCTTCTGGAAGTGGGGGGCCGTGGTCGTGTATTTTATTGCATTGTAGAGGTAACCCTAAAGCCAAGGTGAATAGTGCTGAAATGAAGAATGAGAACACACCTTTAGCTTGGATGATGGCATTACAATATTTTCTTTTATTATTTAGCTGTTTCTCTATGGGCTAACATTTTACTCATTTTTGACCATTGATGGGCACGGAGCTGTCTTCAGTGGCACCTGGATCATTTTTCATATATGTAAAATGAACTCATGATATGACAGCTTTCCATAAGTTACATGCTAACTCTCCCCCAGTGGGCCAGGGTCTAAGCAGAGTAATAAGATTACAAGCTTTACAGTGCCAATGCAATACCTAGAATAACGGGGTTGTGGTCCATGCTATCACAGCGTAAATAATAAAAAAAAAAAAATCCTATAAAGGTGTAGAAATATATTCAGGAAGGGCAAAGAAGAATTTGAAGTACAGCTGGCCAAAGACTCAAAAAGTAACACAAAAAAAAAAAACTTAAATACATCAGAAGCCTGCTAAATATACCGTGGGGCTACTGAACAATAGATTTGCTAATGGAGCACTCAGGGAAGATAAGGCCACTGCAGGGAAACTAAATACCTTCTTTGCATTGCTCTTCAAGACAGGATGTGAGCAAGATTCTCAAACCTGAGCCATTTGTTTTAAGTGACAAATCTGAGAAATTATTCCAGACTGAAGTGTCACTACAGGAAATTTTGGAATAAAGAGAGAAATTAAACTGTAGTAAGTCACCAGGACATGATGAAATTCACCCAAGAGTTACAGAAATAACTCAAACATTAAATTTCAAAACTGCTAACTATGGTTTGTAACCTATCCTTTAAATCAGCTTCTGTACCAGATGATTAGAAGATAGTTAATGTGATCCAAATATTTTTTTTTTCAAAAAAAGGCTTCTGAGGCAATCCAGGCAGTTACAAGCTGGTAAACCCAACTTCAGTACCAGTAGATTAATAACAGAGAGAAAGCCGTGCTAGTCTATATACTATCAAAACAAAAAAGCAGTAAAGTAGCACTTTAAAGACTAACAAAGTAATTTATTAGGTGAGCTTTCGTGGGACAGACCCACTTCTTCAGACCATAGCCATACCAGAACAGACTCAATATGTAAGGCATAGAGACAAAAATAGTAATCAAGGTTGACAAATCAGAAAAAAAATTATCAAGGTGAGCCAACCAGAGAGTGGAGGGGCAGAGGGTGGGGAGTCAAGAATGAGATTAAGCCAAGTATGCAAAATCGCCCCTATAGTGACTTAGAAAATTGTGTTAATGTGTCAAATTTGAATATGAAAGAGAGACCAGCAGTCTCTCTTTCCAAAGCAAAACAAAAAGCAGTCAAGTAGCACTTTAAAGAGTAGCAAAATAGTTTATTAGGTATAATAATAATAATAATAACCTTTCCAAAGCAGTGTGAAAATTCTTCTTCAATAAGTTGAAAACTCTTAAGTCATTAACAGAATGGCCCACTCCATTAAAATGTAGACTAACTGGTTTGTGAATCAGGAGTGTTTTGATGTCTGTTTTGTTCCCATTAACTCTTTGTCTGAGGGAGTTTGAAGTCTGTCCAATATACAAAGCATCTGGGCATTGCTGGCACATGATGGCATATATGATGTTAGTTGAGGAACATGAGAATGTGCCTGTGATTCTGTGACTAACCTAGTTAGGTCCAGTGATGTATCTCCAGAAAAGATATGTGGACAAAGCTGGCAATGGGCTTTGTTGCAAGGAAAAGTCCCAGGATTGGTGTTCCTGCAGTATAGACTGTGGCTGTTTGTGAGAATCCTCATAAGGTTGGGAGGTTGCCTGTAGGAGAGAACAGGCCTGTCACCTAGGGCCTTCTGGAGTGTGGCATCCTGATTAAGGATAAGCTGTAGGTCTTTAATAATGTGTTGCAGTATTTGAGTTGGGGGCTGGAAGTAATGACCAGTGGTGTTCTGTTCTTGGCTTTTTTGTGCTTATCTTGGAGTAGCTGGTCTCTGGGTATTCGTCTGGCCCTGTCGATTTGGTTTTTTTTTTTTTATTTCTCCTGGTGGGTAATTCAGGTTTATGAATACTTGTTAAAGATCTTGTAGTTTTTGGTCTCTGTCAGTAGGATCAGAGTAAATGCGATTGTACCTAAGGGCTTGACTGTAAACAATGGATCTAGTTATGTGTGCAGGATGGAAACTAGAAGTGTTTAGGTAAGTGTAGCAATCAGTGGGTTTCCAGTAGAGTGTGGTACCAATTAGGCCATCCTTGATTTGTACTGTAGTGTCCAGGAAATGTATTTCTTGCGTGGAGTAATCGAGGCATAAGCTGATGGTGGGGTGCAGATTGTTAAAGTCCCTGTGGAATTCTTCTAGAGACTCTGTACCATAGGTCCAAATTATAAAGATGTCATCGATGTATCTGAAGTAGAGGAGGGTTAGTAGGGGACGAGAGCTGAGGAATCGTTGTTCCAGGCCCGCCATAAATATATTAGCATATTGTGGGGCCGTGCAGGTGCCTATAGCAGTTCCACTTATCTGGAGGTATAAATTGTCCCCAAATTGGAAATAATTGTGGGTGAGAACAAACTTACAGAGGTCAGACACCAGACTGGCTGTGGAGACATCAGGGATGGTATTGCTGATCGCTTGTAATCCGTCTTCGTGTGGAATATTAGTGTACAGAGCCTCTACATCCATGGTGGCAAGGATGCTGTTGTCAGGAACTTTTCCAATGTTTTGTAATTTCCTCAGAAAGTCAGTGGTATCTCCAGCTATCTCCACAAATCTATTCTGCTTGATAATTTTTTTTCTGATTTGTCAACCTTGATTATTATTTTTGGTTCTCTGTGCCTTAAATATTGAGTCTGTTCTGGTCTGGCAACGGTCTGAAGAAGTGGGTCTGTCCCACGAAAGCTTATCACCTAATAAATTATTTTGTTAGTCTTTAAAGTGCTACATGACTGCTTTTTTGTTTTGACAGTACCAGGGAAAGTGATTGAAACTAGTAAAGAACAGAATTGTCAGACCCAGAGATGAACACAATTTGTTGGGAAAGAGTCAACATAGTTTTTGAAATGGGAAATCAAGCCACACCGATCTAGTCCTGTAGCATTCTTTGAGACAGTCAACAAGTATGTTGGCAAGGGGAATCCAATGGATACAGTGTACTTAGATTCCCCTCATCAAATGCTCTTATGCAAAATAAGCCGTCATCAGATGAGAGGGAAGGCACTTTCTGTGATCAGTAGCTGGTTAGAAGACAGGGGAAAAAGGGTAAGAATAACCTACCAGTTTTCAGAAGGGAGCAAAGTAACTAGTGGTGTCCTGACATCTGTACTAGGTACAGTGACTTGATTTAAACCCTTGTACTCCAGGAGGAGCATATGTCATCTACAAGTCTCCTCCACTTCACTGTCTCAGAACAAAACTTCTAGCTGACCCCAGGAGTACCCCAGTTGTTGTCCTGCAATCTCAGTAGATCCTCTCCAAGTTGTTCAAGGTCTTCCTCTTCTGTGTTTTCCTTGCAGGTTCCATGTGAGAGCTTGATGGACTAGGCTGGATGAAGGTTTTCTGTGAGTGTGGCCTGGCCATCCCCACTTTCTTCTCTTGATTTGAATGTGAAGTGGTTCTTGTCCTGCTCTGTTTCAAAGCTCCTCATTTATGACCAAGTCTTGCCAGTTGATGTGAAGGATGTGCCTCAGGCATCTGCTTATGAATGTCTGTAGCTTGGGATTTGAAGACTTTTAAGTACACCAGGTCTCACATCCAGGCAAGAGCCCACTCTTCCCATTTGTGTTGAAGACCCACCGTTTCATATTTGCAGATATTATCTGTGAACTCTATATGGGAGGCAGAGTCTTGAATATAGCTGTTGCTTTCCCTGTCCTGGCAGTGATATCATTATCTGTTCCTCTTTCTCTGCCCCTAATACTCCCTAAGTAGGTGAACTGCTCCACATATCTTCCAGGTCATCCCCTTCCAGTATGATGACATTGTTGTTGGACTGGTTGACCCTCATTGTCTTGGTCTCCCCCTGTTAATACTCAGTCCAGTCATTGAGGCAGCTTTGTTTAGTGCTGCAATCTTTTCTTCCAAGCTAGCATGTCGGTGTGAAAGAAGGGCAACATCGTCAGCAAAAGTCACTGACACACTCTCCTTTTTCATTCATGTTGCCTAGGCCTTCTTTTCCCATTGTCTGTTCTCTGCCTGTATTTATGCTTCCAATTTGCACACTGAAGTCGCTCATCAAAATCAAAATATCCTTTGGTTTCTGGTTCACAACATTTTGTAGTTTTTTCACAGACGTCTGTGTTACAGTCCTCAGCTGCTTTGTTGGTTGGTGCATAACACTGCACAGTTAGTATCTTTTGCACTTTGGTGTAGAATCTGGTTGTGATGATGCAGGATGACACTGCCGTCCACTCCATTAAAGCACCAGCTGCCTCTCTTGATAACATCAAGCCCACACCTTCTGAGTGGGGTGCGCCCTCTTCTTCATACACTGATAGATGAGGGTTTCACCTGTTGCCAGATGTAGCTGCCCAGATTGCGTCCATCTTGTCTCACACAAGTCTAAAACTGCAAACCTGTACTGCTTCATCTCAGCTGCAATCTGTGCTGTCTTCCCCACGTGATACATGGTCTGAACATTCCAGTCAATCCACACACACAAACTTTCTTCATACCCCACTTTCAAATGCCCCACTTACAACTCAGTCCAGTTCGTGCAGGCCCTGACACACCACCCTGATGCATTCCCTCACTGAACCTGAGGCACTGCCCCCTGCATGCTAGTCTGGCATTTTCCGCTTGCTCCCTGCCAGCTGTCCCACTGGCTCGCCGCACTTGCCAGCCGCCCGCTGCTCCTCCTACCGGCTGTCTGCCGCTCCTCCCACTGGCCATCCACACTTAACGCCTGCCATCCATCTGCTGCTCCTTCTGCTGGTCATCCGCCCGCTGCTGTCTTGTGGGTTTTGCTGTAGGCAAAACCCTGTGATTCCAGCTCTCAGTGATTTCAGCGCATAGTGGCACTCAGCTCTGGGCCTAGCCACAGCATCTCAGTAGCCACCAAAGTGGTTTCTCACAGAATGACTTGTGATGGAGTGGGGGATACCTCTGTGTGTGTGAGTGGCTCACAGAGGGTGTGGGGCTCCTGCTGAGGGTAACCCTGACGACCAGGTAACACCTTTGTACGGCAGACAAAGGAGGAGGTGGAGCCTGAGGGGTTTGAATTGGAACTGGGAGTTGGAAGCGGTTAGTCTGGGCTGGGAGAGAGAGAGAGACAAAGGAGGGGGCCAGGCCCCAGCTCTGGGGGCCCCTCGGGGCCTCCTCTCCCCAACATGGATGAAACTGGCTGTCTCTGCCGGCTGTACTGACTCCTCTGTATGATGCTGTGGCCTGTCGGCTAATAAACCCGCTGTTTTCCTACTGAGTAAAAGACTCTCCTGCCTGCGGACAGGGTGCAGAGCTTGGGGGACCCCAGAACCCCATCACATGACTATAGACCCATCTTTAGATCTGCCTGTGAACACTGTGGGGGGAACTAGTCAAACCAGCCTTACAGCTATATAGCCAAAAGGCTTTCAGGCAGCTGGTTAAAGCACTATACCTCCCGCTTTTTTACGCACACACTGCTTTGTGGGGGAGCGCTCTGTAGTCCATATCTTACACAGTAGTGATGACTGCCCTGTACCCCCACAAAACTTCAAGCATTGCTGAGACACCGCAATTCTTACACTGAGCGATAGCATAAATTGTCACTTTACAACAACCTGTTGTTTACAACAGACAACACCTCCTGCTGGCACATTCCTTACATCAGATTTTCAATATCAGTTGTTTGAATGTCTATGTTTCACAACGATCATTTAACAGACACAGCGTATAATTCGAAGGGAAGGAACTGAGTCTTCAGATTACGTCCCTTGTCTTCATAAATGTATTCTTTCTGATTGTCTCTTTCACTGGTGCTGTTCTGATGCTGACTTAATATTCAATATTAATAAAATTTAATAATCAATCTTGTAGTTTTTGCAATGATGCTTCCTAAGTGACAACAATTTCTCAGTGGTTGTATGGCTGTGTCAGTCACAGTAATCTTGAATGCTTTCCAAAGATACTTGTATAGTCCTCTTCACATTCATCTCTAGACTATATGCCCTATTCGTGTATAATCTGCACTAACTTCATCAGAACTTCTTCTGAATCAATCAACAGTACTGTGTCATCTGCATATTGAATATTATTAACCCATTTGCATTTGTTTTAATACCTTCTTCTGTTTTTTTGATTCCTTTTCTCAAACACTTGTTATAAATGTTGAGTAAAGCCAGTGACATTACACAACCTTTTCTTATTCCATTCTTGATCTATTAAATTTTCATCGGTCATTATAATTGCTTTAGGATTCCAGCGTAATTATTTGTTACTCGCAGTTCACATCTATCAGCGCCACAAATATTAACAGATAGAGAAATTCAATAGGTAGATTCTGCCAAAAGGGGTTTTGGAAAGCAATGAAATACAGCTATGCTGTTTCCCCCTATTTCAGCTGATCTCACTAATATGAGCAGCAAGTTAATAATGGAATTTAATGTGCACTTGCCACTTTTGAAGCGTTATTGCTGGTTGCTTATTTCCTTATTAGTTTTTCCTTGAACAAAGATTGATTGGTTGGTAACTCCTGGGATTGTCCATCACACGTTTTAACAGAGCTGTTCCAGCAGTGGTCATGTTTCTGCCCTTTGGGATAGTACCGTGATTGTGCAGTGCGCTGCATTCAGTAGATTTTGGTCAGCAGCTGAGCTATTCCCTTTGGATTGGAGGATGAGAAACGACCCACCCATCTCCAGCTGGTCCATTATCCCTGTTTCTGAGAGCTCCCTTTCTCCAATGCATAGACCTTAGCACCAGAAAGGAGTATCACAGCCATCCAGTCCAGTGGTTCTCAAACTGATCTGCGGCGGCCTTGCAAGTGGGTCACCCTTTGTGCTCAGCCCTCCCCTCTGCAGCCCGGAGACCACGCTGCTGCTCTGCTTCACGCCCCGCCCCATGAGGCTGGCACACCGGGGAGAGCTTCCTGCTGCAGGAGGGGAGAAGGAAGCCCTGAGACTCGCTGTGGGGTCTGGCTTGTGAGGCCTGCACACTGCTGCTCCCCCTCCCCTGGCTGAAGGCTTTCCCCACTCTTCCCATGCCAGGATCATGGCCAATGGGAGCAGTGGCAGGCCATGCCTTGGACATGGTGCCTGGGAACAGTGGGGGGCAGGTGTAAAGCCAGGTAACTGCCCCCACCCCCCATTGCCCTCACGTATACCAGCCCGTCCCAGCCAAGACCCTGCACACCAGCCTGCACCTGCAGCCTCCCTCCTGCCCAGACCTCACCCCATCCCTATCCCAGCCCCGACAGCCCTCTCCAGAACACCAAACCTCTCATTTTTGGCTTCACCCAAGACCTTGAGGGAGCTCACAAAATCTACTAGCCCCAGTACCCCCAAAAGAGTTACTTTGACCAATGGGAAGCCCTGAACCTTGATTCTCCCTCCTCTCCCTCCCGCCCTGGCCCCTGGAGCTGAAGTGCCGGGGGAGTGAGGTATCTCAGTTGGGGGCACATCTGTGAGGGCTGAACCTTTGTGCTTTGTTTTTTCTTCATCTATTTGTTTGTTCTTTCCTCTCGCTGGTGTGGTCCCCAACTGATTTTTCTAAAGGAGCAAGCAAAGACAATAAGGTTACTGCAGAGAAACCAAATAAATTCTTTGCTTCGGTCTCCACAGTTGAGGATGTTGGGGAGATTCCCAAACCTGAGCCATTCTTTTTAGGTGACGTATCTGATGAACTGTCCAAGACTGAGGTGTCATTAGAGGATGTTTTGGAACAAATTGACAAGCTTAACAGTAACAAGTCATCAGGATCAGATGGCATTCACCCAAGAGTTCTGAAAGAACTGAAATGTGAAACTGTTAACTAGCGTTTTGTGATCTATCCTTCAAATCATGTCCTGTACCTAACGACCACAAGATAGTTAATGTGTCACCAATATTTTAAAAGGCCTCCAGAAGTGATCCTGGCAATTACAGGCTGGTAAATCTAATATAAATACTGGGAAACTTGGTTGAAACTACAGTAAAGAATAGAATTGTCAGACACATTCCTTTTGGAGGGGGCATGTTAATGAAGCAGTTCAGAAGATGCTAATTAGGTACTGACATGATACCTCATGCGAAAGTGTCACTTTTGGAACGCACACCTCCCATGTAGATGGGGTCTTCTCTGGCTGCAAAAGCCCCTTTTTCCTAAAACCAAACAGGAAGGAGGGGTTTCAAAGCCTGGGGGTACTTCTGAAAGACCCCGTCTGCACAGGTGGCATGCATTCTGAAAGCAGCATTTTCAAATTACGGGCGGCTGCCATGATGCTAATGAGGCGCTGCATATGTATGTCAGCACCCCATTAGCATCTTCCAAATTGCCTCATTAACATGCCCCCTCCAAAAGGAGGGGGCACATGTAGGCCCAGCTATAGATGGAACATACCTTGTTGGGAAAAAGTCAACATGGTTTTTGTAAAGAGAAATCATGCCTCCCTAATATGCTAGAGCATCGGTTCCCAAACGGGGGGGGCATGGGGGTGAAGAAATTCCAGCAGGGGCACAAGGCAACCCAGCCCTCCGGTCAATCCCCTCCACCCCAAGAAAGAGCCGGTGCCAGTGTTATCTTCTGCAAAAATGGAGATAGCACCAGCTTCCTGCGGCGTGAGGGGGAAGGCCCGCGGCTGCATGTCAGAACCAGCGTCTCAGGAAGTGCCGTGCTGCTTCTCCTCCCCAAACAGCTGCCACATGTTCTGAAAAGGCAGGTCTGTTACCCACCAGTGACCTCCTTCCTCCTGCTGGCTTCCTGCTGCTCGCTGCCCACGGCACCTGCACGGTCCCTGAGCGGTTGCAGCTGGAGCCCACTCACTGGCAGCCCTGTCCCAACACTGGATCCATCAGTTTTGGCCCCACCTCAGAGTGTAGAGGGGCCCACAGACTCCACTAATCCTGGACCCCCAGAAGAATTAATCTGGCCTGAGGCCTTGAACTTCAGTCCTACCAACCCTCCCCCTATGGAGCTGGGGAGCCAGGGCAGAGTGGTGTCTGGACATATGGTATTTAAAAATGAAGCCTGACCAATGAGCCCCCAAATGGGACCAAGCCCCCACCTGGCCACAGAATCATAATACCCTCTGCATCCCCACACACACCTCAATCCTGAGCCTACAATGCACAGGAACCCCCTATCTTGAGCCTCTCACACTCCCAGTCTTCTGCCACAAGACTACTGCATAATCCACACATTGCAAATCTGTGCCCTGAGCCCTTCATACTCCCAATCCCCCTGCCCTGAGCCCTTCACACACCCCAACCTGAACTCCCGCACCCTCACTCCCACCAGCCTGTGGTTTGCTCAGCACCCCAACACTCCACCTGATCCCAACACTCTCTAGCCTGGAGCCCCCTCCCTGAGCCGGCAGCCCCTTCTCCGACCCTTCTTCCACCCAAATTCCTTCCCAGATCTTGTACCTTTCACCCCTTCCCACACCCAAATCCCTCATCCCCACCCCAGAGCCTGGAGCTCCTGTCTCAACACAGAAACAATGAGTAAAGACTGGGGACAGCAAATGATGGAGAGGAGGGGAACAGAGAGAGCGGAGCCTCAAGAAAGGGGTGGGGTACTGGGGCTTGCTCTAACATTTAAAAAGTGATCTTCGGTGTAAAAGATTGGAGACCACTGCCATAAAAAAAAAAGATTTCAAATTTCATACCACCTGTAGGGGTACAAATTGAATGTTTTGTTAAAGGGGGTTGGATGACCGTGAAGAAGAGGTGAGGGGTGTGAGGGTTTCTCAAAAATCAAAAAGGGGGCATGATGCTGAGAAGTTTGGGAAACACTTTGCTAGAGTTCTTTAAGGGGGTCAACAGGCATGTGGACAAGAGGGGTCCAGTGGTTTTCGTGTACTTAGATTTTCAGAAAGCCTTTGACAAGGTCCCTCACCAAGGTCTCATACGTTGCCATTGGATAAGAGGGAAGGTCCCCTCGTGGACTGACAGCCAGTTAAAAGATAAGAAACAAAGTGTGGGAATAAATGGCCAATTTTCAGAATGGACAGAGGTGACTAACAGTGTCCCCCAGGGGTTTGTATTGCGACCAATCCTATTCAACATATTTATAAATGATCTGGAGAAAGGGGTAAACAGAAGTGGCAACACTTGCTGGTGACACTAAACTCCTCAGGACAATTAAGTGCTTCAAAAGCATCTCACAAAACTATGTGTTCGGGCAACAAAATGGCAGAATGTTAAAGTTGATGTAAAAAAAGTGGAAATTCGGACAAATTACAAAGAATGAATGTAAGCAAACAATATAGGTATGCAGGGGCAAGATTAGAAAGGCAACGGCACAAAATGAGCTCAAACTATCTAGAGACATGAAGGGTAACAAGAAGACATTTTATAAGTATATTAGAAGCAAGAAGAAGACCAAGACCAGGGCAGGCCAACCGGTCAGTGAGGAGGGAGAAGTAATATTAGAAAACATGGAAATCGCAGAGGGGCTTCATGACATCTTTATTTCAGTCTTCACCAAGAAGTCTGATGGAGTGCCTAACAGAGTGAATGCTAGTGGAAAGGGTGTAGGTTTAGAAGATAATTTTTTTTTAAAAAAGATCAAGTTAAAAAATTACTTAGAAAAGTTGCATGTCTGCAGGTCCCCAGGGCCTGATGAAATGTATCCTAGACTACTCAAGGAGCTGATAGAGGAAATATCTGTGCCTTTAGCTTTTTTCTTTGAAAAGTCTTGGAAGTCCAGGGAGATTCCAGAAGACTGGAAAAGGGCAAACATATTGCCATCTATAAAAAGTGGAATAAGAGCAACCCAGTAAATTGCAAAACAATCTTTTAAACTTCTGTGTTAGGAAAGGTAATGGAGCAAGTAATTAAGGAATTCATCTGCAGAGATCTGAAAGGAAACAAGGCAATAGAGAACAGCCTGCATGGGGTTGTAAAGAATGACAAACCAAGCTGATATTTTTCTTTGACAAAATGACAAGCCTTATGGATAAGGGAGAAGTGGTGGATGTGGTATACCTAGATTTTAGTAAGGCATTCATACAGTCTCACATGATTTTCTTATCAATAAACTGGGCAAATATAACTTAGAGAGAACTACTATAAGGTGGGTTCATAACAGGCTGGATAACCAATCTCAGAGTAGTTACTAATGGATCACAGTCATAGCAAGTGGGGTTCTGCAGGGCTTTGTTTTAGGACTGGTTCTGCCCAATATTGTCATCAACTATTTAAATATTGGCTTAGAGAGTATGCTTAGTAAGTTTGCAAATGATAACAAGTTTGCTTTGGAAGATCAGGTCACAATTCAAAATGATCTGGACAAGCTGGGGAGATGGTCTGAGGTAAACAAGATGAAGTTTAATAAGGACAAATGCAAAGTACTCCACTTAGGAAGGACTAATCAGTTTCACACAAATAGCATGGGAAAGGACTCCTAGGCAGGAGTACTGCAGAAAGGGATGCAGACGTAATTCTGGGATGCATTAACAGGACTATTATGAGTAAGACAAGAAAAGTCACTCTTCCACTCTACTCAGAACTGATTAAGCCTCAATTGGAGTACTGTGTCCAGTTCTGGGCACCACATTTCAAGAAAGATGTGGACAAATTGTAGAAGGTCCAGAGAAGAGCAACAAGAATGATTAAAGGTCTAGACAACATGAGTGATGAGGGAAGACTGAAAGAACTGGGCTTGTTTAGTTTAGAAAAGAGATGATCTACAGCGGACATGATAGTGGTTTTACAAGTACCTAAAAGGGGGTTACAGGGAGGAGGGAGAAAAATTGTTCTTCTTGGCCTCTGAGGATAGGACAAGGAGCAATGGGCTTAAACTGCAGCAAGGGAGGTTTAGGTTGGACATTGGCAAAAACTTCCTAACTGTCAGGGTGGCAAAACACTAGACTAAATTGCCGAGGGAGGCTGTGGAACCGCCATCACTGGAGAAATTTAAGAGCGGGTTAGATAGACATCTATCAGGGATGGTCTACATGGTACTTGGTCCTGCAGTGAGGGCAGGGGACTGGACTTGGTGACCTCTTGAGGTCCCTTCCAGTTCTAGTGTTTTTGATTCTATGATTCTAAGAAATGCAAAGTAATGCACTTTGGAAAAATAATCCTGACTATCCATACAAAATTATGGGGACTAATTTAGCTGTAATTATTCAAGAGGGAGATCTTGGAGTCATTGTGGATATTTCTCCTAAAACATCCACTCAATGTGTTGCAGCTGTCAAAAGAGCAAACAGAATACTAGGAATCATTAAAAAAGGGATAGACAATAAAACAAAGAATATCTTATTGCCTCTATATAAATCCCCAGTATACCCACTTCGTGAATACTCTATCCAAGCATGGTTGCCTCAGCTCAAAAGAGATATATTGGCATTGGAATAGTTTCACAAAAGGGTAACAGAAATTATTAGGGGTTTGGAATGTGTGCCATAAGAAGAGAGGTTAAAAAGACTGGGACTTTTCAGCTGCGTCTACACGTGCATGCTACTTCGAAGTAGCGGCACCAACTTCGAAATAGCGCCCGTCGCGTCTACACGCGTCGGGCGCTATTTCGAAGTTAACTTCGACGTTAGGCGGCGAGACGTCGAAGTCGCTAACCCCATGAGCGGATGGGAATAGCGCCCTACTTCGACGTTCAACATCGAAGTAGGGACGTGTAGACGATCCGCGTCCCGCAACATCGAAATAGCGGGGTCCTCCATGGCGGCCATCAGCTGGGGGGTTGAGAGATACTCTCTCTCCAGCCCTTGCGGGGCTCTGTGGTCACCGTGTGCAGCAGCCACTAGCCCAGGGCTTCTGGCTGCTGCTGCTGCAGCTGGGGGTCCGTGCTGCATATACAGGGTCTGCAACTAGTTGTTGGCTCTGTGTATCTTGCACTGTTTAATGAAAGTGTGTCTGGGAGGGGCCCTTTAAGGGAGCGACTTGCTGTTGAGTCCGCCCCGTGACCCTGTCTGCAGCTGTGCCTGGCTCCCTTATTTCGATGTGTGCTACTTTGGCGTGTAGACGTTCCCTCGCTGCGCCTATTTCGATGTTGGGCTAAGCAACGTCGAAGTTGAACATCGACGTTGCTGGCCCTGGAGGACGTGTAGACGTTATTCATCGAAATAGCCTATTTCGATGTCGCAACATCGAAATAAGCTATTTCGAAGTTGGGTGCACGTGTAGACGTAGCCTTCATCTTAAAAAAGAAGAGACTAAGGGGCGATGATATAGGTCTATAACATCATGGCAGGTGTGGGGAAAGTGAATAAGGAAAAGCTGTTTACATGTTCCCATAACATAACAACTAGGGGTCACCAAATGAAATTCATGGGCAGCAAGTTTAAAACAACCATAAGGAAATACTTCTTCACACAGAACACAGTCAACCTATGGAACTCTTTGCCAGAGGATGTTGAGAAGCCCAGGACTTTACCAGGGTTCAAAAAAGAACTGTCTCTTTCTCCCACAGCCCTTCAGACCATCTTAAGTGCCTTCACTGAAGCATGTGAGAATCTCGGCTTCACACTAAACATCGAAAAGACCAAGGTGCTCCACCAACCCTCACCAATGGGACAATCTCATGCAACTTCTATTGAAGTCAACGGAGAACTGCTGGAAAACGTGGAGCGCTTCCCATACCTCAGAAGTCATCTGTCCGCTAAAGCTGACATTGCTGCAGAAATCCAGCAGTGTCTGAGCCATTCAATCTCTGTTTTTGCTGACCTGAGACAAAGGGTTTTCGAGAACTGTGACATCTGTCCCAAGACAAAGCTCCTCATATACTGTGCAGTGGTTGTTCCAGCACCACTGTATACATGCAAACAAAAAAAAATTGAAACGAAAACTGACAAATCAGGTCCATAGGACAGAAGCGGGGAGGAAGGGGGAGAAAATTACTTATTGCAAGTAAGCGACTTGCCTGAGATCACTATGAATATCAAAGATGGAGCAGCTGTCTTTGTAATGCATCAAACCAGTGCTCCAGCCCTCTGCAGTTAAATCCCTCTGTTGCCACATATTTTTCTACAGGAATGGGAGGGAACCTCAGGAGACCATTGAGTCCAGTCCCCTGCATCCACAGCAGGACTTATCACCATCCCTGATCTGCCCCATATCCTTGAAAGGCCCCCACAAGAACTGCACTCACAACCGTAGGTTTACAAGGCCAATGCTCCAACGACTGAGCTAGCTCTTCCCCCATGGCCCCCTACTCTATTCAGTTCACTGGTATATAGTTTTCCTTTCCCCCAGCCTCTGTGCCTATGTTGTGAACGGCTTGGGGCAGGAAGTTTTGGAAAATGTTTAGCCCATAGTGGAAGCTCATGTAAATACTAATAATCACAAGAGTAAGACGGGGTGTCTTGTGCTCTGTCAAGTGTGAGGGTATCACATTGGTGAGAGGATGGATATTCTTGGCAGTCACTTGATAACGAGTAGGACGTCTTCTCCAGATGTGAAGAAGTGGGTCTGCCCAACAAAAGCTCATCCCCTAATACATTATTTGGTTAGTCTTTAAAGTGCTACATGACTGTTATTTTGTTTTGTTAACACACAACTTTAGACAAAAAATTCCTTTAGCTTCAAAATATTTGTAATTACGTTGGTACCACAGTAGGATCTTTGTGAAGTTTGAAATGGATTGAAGAAATCACAATAGGTCTTTAAATTAATTTTTTTAATGTTTGGAGAGTACGTGTATTAACTGATACACTTCCAGCTTTCTGTACACGTGAACCTTCACGTTCTCTTTCCCTTGATTGCACCTTTTTTTACTGTTGAACACCAAGGTTCTGATTTATGTGACAACAATGATGGCCACCAGCACGTGTGCAGCTGCAAAACGAAAGTTTGATGTTTTTGTCCTGGACCATTTTTAGGGTACATATGTTTTAACTTTAATGCCAAGGAGCTATGTTAACTGGAAGTTAGCAAAATATTTTGCCTGTGAATTAACATGCAGTCAGGTACAGAATCCTGATGGCTCTTCCTGACCCACCTTGGGTCATGCCTGAATTGGTGACAGGGATCTGAAGAGTCATTTTTCTTTCTGAGAACGGTTGAGCGGAGTGATTTGCTGATGTAGACACGTATAAAATAACTAAAGAAATGCAAAAAGAAAACAAGATCCATGGTGGTTTCATGTCTCTCAGATCTCTGGTGCCCTGCAGTTTGGGACAGACACAGAGCTCAGGTTCTGTAAAATGTGGCACGTTTGGGAGCAGCAGAGACTGCCAGGCCCTAAGGCATGTATTCACTCATGCTGTTCACCAGATCTATGCGCAGATCCTGAATATTTACTACGGCCTTGGAGAGTGGGAGTCACTGTGAAGAAAGGGTTTGTCACAGTGTAAACAACCCTCTTCCACCAGCTGGGCAGAACCATCCCTGCATCCATGTGCTCAAGGGGGCAGGGCATCTCATATGTTCCAGGAAGTAAAACACATTTTCATGGGAGTATGATCATTCCCAGCCTGGGAACTCTTTGCATGGTGACGAAACGTTAAAGCCTCATTGAATTAATTCTTCTGTTGTACCAGGAAGGAAACACAACTGTGCCCACAAAAACAGAGACAGACATTTCTTTCTTTCCTATCCAACAAGGTTTGCAGACTTTGAGTAAAAGTCATGTCCAGTGAAGGCTCAGTGGAAGGTCCTCTGCAGCACACAAACATGCTGGACAGCTGCTGCAGGAAGGATCTCCGTGCTGGCTCCGCATAGACCAGTGCAGAAGACCACCTTGGAAGTGATCTGTAAATAAGGTGACCATCTGTCCCGTTTTAGCCAGGATTGTGCCTGTTTTTAGCTTCCTGTTTGTTAAAAAAAACAGCTAACTGAACCAGAATCCCTGTGTGTTGACAAAGGGCCCCCGGAGCGTCTACAGAAACTCTTGACAAAGGCGTTATTCCTCATCATGGAGCAGCAGAACACTATCGATGGAAGTGTCAAGGTTTGTCTACACACTGTCAACAAAACACATTTTGTATATATATGCTCCACGAGTTTTGTTGACAAAATCTCTGCATTAGATGTAGCCCTTACCTGTACGTATATGTTTGTAATTTTTACCTATTTTTGTTATAATAACACAATATATGTTTTAAATCAGGGCTCAATCAACTTAATGTTATATTGAATGTTTGTACTGCATCATTCTCATGGATTGCCATTGAACTCACTTAACTCCAAGCAATTTTACCAGGTGTCCCATATTTCACAAAGGGGAATAGGGTCACCCTAGTGTAAATAGTTGCAGGGAAGCTATACAGAGGCACTGCTCCCATGGCCCTAGCTGTGGGTGGTAGATCTCACCTGGCTACTCCACTCCATTGCATTCACTGACAGCATGCCTAAGTACAGCCTATGGCAAGAGAATGAGTTTCACCCTTTGGGATTATTTTCACAGGGCTGCACTTGGGACTTCCAGATAATCCTAGAAGCCCAGGGATGGTTCAGAGAGAAAGGACAGAATGACCAACCATGCTGTGCTTTTGAGTGCATTGTTTCACCTTCCTTGGACAACTATGCTGCAACTTTACAGATCTCAGCAAAAAAGTTTTGCTGCAACAAACTTTCCCCGGGGTAAGGGCAGAGGCAGAATAACTGTTGCCCCAGCCCTGCTGTGACAGGGAAGAGGAAGTGTTTATTTTTGCTTCTCTGCACCAGGGTGCTCAAAATGGGGGGTGGGCCCCCTCCAGGGAGCATGATATTTCATAAGGGGAGCGCAACAGGGTCAGATGCTGGGTCTCGGGCTCATCCATCTCATTTAAAATGTTGAAATCTGGTCCTGTTTTTATGTCTGTGTATTCGCATTTATATACCGAGTAATAAAGTTTGATATTCTACAGAATTATTTTCTCACACTTGCCAAAAGGGTTTTCTTCATATGAACCTAACCAAAATGTCTGTTAGTTTGGAAAACATTAGGCAGGGTGGGGAGCCTGCAAATTGCAGGGAAAAAAAGTGGGTCCCAATGTAAAGTGTTTGCTTCCCCTTGCACTCCGTAACTCAACCTTTTATCCCCTTTAAATAGGAGTGATAACGAAGCAAACCGAAACTTGCTGTGACGTACATGGATTGTCCATTTCATACCATACCTGCAGCAAAGTCAGTAACAGGTTACTCCCTGCCTAGCACAGTTGTAAAGCTAGCCCTGTTGTGCTCTCTGGTTACTCAGTCTCATCTTCCTCTACCTTTTCATCACTCTCTTGATATGTTTGCTCAGTTAAGTCATCAAAACACCTATGCTTAGCCCAGGGAGATGGACTAATTCTATGAAACTAAATTAGCCTTTTGTTTGCTTAATACTCCTTTCTTTACAACATACACAAATGGCACCAAGAAATGTCCATGTTAGGCCTGATTTGCTGGAGAGAGAAGGAAGTTTAGATTCTGCAGGTAGGATGCCAGTAGAGCCGGAAAGTGGAAAAGCTTTTCTGTCTACTTAAGTGCGTGAGTTCTTTCTGGCATTTGTGTTTGTGCTTACGATTTTAATTGACTATTTCAGTGCTTGACAGAACCATTCATGGCAGAAAAATTAATGCTGCTGCCACTACTGCTAGCTTCTTCCCTCAGGGCAGCTCAGTCCTGGAATTATACACAGTAGGGCCGTGTCTACACTAACCCCCTCCTTTTGGAGGGGGCATGTTAATGAGGGATTTTGGAAGATGCTAATGAGGTGCTTCCATGAATGTGCAGTACCTCTTAGCATAATGGCTGCCGTGTGCTATTTGAAAGTGCCGCTTTCAAAATGAACGTCACCCATGTAGACAGGGGCCTTTTGAAACGACGCCCTGATTTCAAAAGCCCCTTCTTCCCAATCCCAAATGGGAAAATGGGACTTTCAAAATCAGTGAGTCCTTTTGAAAGGCCCCCATCTACACGGGCAGCATGCATTTCGAAATTGGCGCTTTCGAATCATGCACAGCTGCTATTATGCTAATAAGGTGCTGCATATTCATGAAAGTGCCTTGTTATCATCTTCTGAAATTCCTCATTAACATGCCCCTCCGAAAGGAGGGGGATAGTGTAGTTGTAGCCAAAAGGAAGCATATGCGAGGACAAGATTTCAAGTTGTTTCCATCCTGTAAAGATGACGGGATTATGGGGGAGAAAAGCAGAAGAGATTTGGGTTTCTTTGCTATCTGTGGAATCCAGCTGCAGAGCCCACAGATTTACACCTAAGCTGTGTCTGCACTACAGAGTTCTGTTGACAGAAGTGATTGTTGACAGATATTTCTCGACAGAATCTCTGTGTACAGAACACCTCCACACGTAGTACAGGCTCCCTGTCTCAACACCCTCTGTCGACAGAGAGCAACCAGACTGCCCAGCCCTATGTCGACAGAACAGCCAACAGGAAGCTTTGCAAACAGGGCAGCCCAGTGACCCGGAAGTCCCCCCTGTTGACAGAGGTGCTGTGCCTCATATGGTCAATACAGAGCTCTTCCAGGAAAACTGCTGCATTCTGTCAACAGATTCTTAACAGAATGCTTTTGTAGTGTGGACGCTCCCTAGTTTTGTTGACAGAAGGCGTTTTCTGTTGACAGAACTGTGTAGTGTAAACCCAGCCCCAGTGTTTAATATCATCATCACCATTAACAACAACCATGGGCTCAGGACCCAATGGGGTCTGATACCTCCTTCATTATTTCCTTCCATCTTTCCCTGTCCAGTGTGGAGAGGCCAAGTTTCTGTAGCTTCCATTGTATGACCTTCTGCAGTAGGTTCTCTTTCGGCTGTATCTTCCTATATAATTCCTCACTGGTGACCTTCTGCATCCATCCTATTCTCACGATCTTTCTATAACAACTCCTCTCGAATGCCAATATCCTTCTCTTTGAATCTTTCATTATCACCCATGCCTCACATCTGTACAACCTGCTGCTGAATACACACATTATCAAAATGCCCAGCTTCATTCCTAAGCTAATCACTTTGCTCTTCCAGATCTTATCCATTGCCTTCAACTGGCTCTTGCTTTCGCTATTCTAGTTGCTGATTCCTTCTTACAGTCTAGATCATTTGTCATGTTGCTCCCCAGATCTGTGAATTTCTCTATGTTCTCGAGTTCAATCCCATTTACACTGATCTTTCTTCCTACTTCCCTATCTCCAAATACCATTGCCTTGGTTTTATCGATGTTCATAATTAGTCCATACCACTTCTCTTTCTTGTTTAGCACCTGCACCATTCTCACTAACTTCTCTTCATCTTCCTCGATATCATCCGCAAACCTCAAGTTGTTAATTTTCAGCATACTCTAGTGTTCAGATCCAAGATGTTGGTCCCGCCCATTTTAAACACAGATACCAATTGTCGTATGTGAGTCTGGCTTCATTTCAGATTACACCAAAAATGCTGGATACAAAAAATTGAGATGGTGATGTCTAGTGAGCCCCACAGCAGGGAAGATAATTTGATTAACAGACGCACAAACAGCACCTAGAAACAGGGAACAAAGGTGAGAGAACAAAGGATGATAAGTGAGTGAGATAGTGTTACTCAGGAATAGAAGATAAAGGCGTCTGATGAGTGCTGGGCCCACAGCCAGAAAGAGAATGCACAGAAATATTGGGGTTTTTAAACCTGAAATAAAGGAAGCAGAAGAGAGAATAGAGCGCTGGCAGCTCTGGTACCCATAAAGAACTTTGGAAACACAGAATCATAGAACTATAGAAATGCAGAGAATGAGAGGCTCCCTAATTAGAGGCAGAAGATGTTTGTGCACCATGCAATTTCAGCTAATGAAACAGGTATTTGAAAGAAACGAGTCTCACCTTAGAGAAATGCGTCCAAACAGCAAGGGCATCTGAAGTGTCCAGGGAAAAGCTAAAATCACAGAGCACTAGAACTGGAAGGGACCTCGAGAGGTCATCAAGTCCAGTCCCGGCTCCCACGGCAGGACCAAGCACTGTCTAGAGTCTCTAGAGTCTAGAGTCTAAACCATCCCCGATAGGTGTCTGTCTACCCTGGTCTTAAATATCTCCAGTGATGGAGATTCCACAACCTCCTTGGGCAATTATTCCAGTGTTTAATCACCCTGACAGACAGGAAGTTTTTGCTAATGTCCAACCTAAACCTCCCTTGCTGCAGTTTCAAGCCCCTTGCTTCTTGTCCTAGAGGTCAAGGAGAGCAATTTTTCTCCCTCCTCCTTGAAACCCCCTTTTAGGTACTTGAAAACAGCTATCATGTCCCCTCTAAGTCTTCTCTTTTGTAAGCTAAACAAGTCCAGATCTTTCAGTCTTCCCTCAGAGCTCATCTTCTCTGGACCTTTAATGATTCTTGTTGCTCTTCTCTGGATCTTCTCCAATTTCTCCACATCTTTCTTGAAATGTGGCGCCCAGAACTGGACACAGTGCTCCAGCTGAGGTCTAATGAGTGCAGAAAAGGCCAAAACAATGACAGCCACTAGCACGGAACAAGTACTCAGACTCAAGCTATAGCCCTGGATACAGGACAGAGAGTGGTGGCACCAGGCTTTCGGGTATATATTGTGGAAACAACAACAGGAAAGGCAGAGAAAAATGCCAAGCAGAGAATCATAGAATCATAGAGCAATACAGCTGGAAGAGACCTAAAAAAGCCATCAAGTCCAGCCCCCTGCTCTAAGTAGGACCAAACCCATCAGATCAGCCCCGCAGGGCTTTGTCGAGGCAAGAATTAAACACCTGCAGGGATGGAGACTCCACTGCTTCCCTGGGTAGACCATTCCAATGCTTCACCACCCGCCTAGTGAAAATTTTTTTCCTAACGTTCAACCTGGACCTTTCCAACCACAACTTGAGACCATTGTTCTGTGTTCTGCCATCCGTGACCACTGTGGACAGCCTTTCTCCAGCCTCCCTTCAGTAAGCTGAAGGCTGTTATCAAGTCCCACCTGAGTCTTCTCTTCTGCAGACTAAACAGTCCCAGTTCCCTCAACCTTTCTTCACAGGTCATATGCTCCAGCCCCCTAATTATTTTGGTCGCCCTCCGCTGGACCCTCTCCCGTGTATCCACATCCTTCCTATAATTGGGGGCCCAGAACTGGACATAGTACTCCAGATGCAGCGTCACCAAGCCGTATAAAGAGGAATAATCACTTCTCTGGATCTACTGGCAACGCTCCTCTTGATGCAACCTAATATGCCATTAGACTTCTTGGCTACAATGGCACACTGTTGACTCATGTCCAGCTTCTCTTCCACTACAACTCCCAGATCCTTTTCTGCAAAACTACTACCAAGCCAGTCGGACCCCAGCCTGTCACAATGCTTGGGATTCCTCCGGCCTAAGTGCAGGACTCTGCACTTGCCCTTATTGAACCTCATCAGATTTCTTGCAGCCCAGTCTTCCAATTTGTCTAAGTCAGTCTGGACCCTGTCCCTACCCTCCGGCATATCTACCTCTCCCCCTAGCTTAGTGTCATCCGCAAACTTGCTGAGGGTGCAATCCAACCCCTCATCCAGGTCATTGATAAATATGTTGAACAGAACAGGACCCAGAACCGAACTTTGGGGCACTGCACTAGAAACTGACTGCCATCCCGACATCGAGCCATTGATCACTACCCTCTGGGCCTGACCTTCCAGCCAGCTTTCTATCCATCTTACTATCCATTTATCCAATCCACATTCTTTTAACTTGCTGACAAGAATATTGTGGGAGACTGTATCAAAAGCTTTGCTAAAGTCAAGATAAATCACTTCCATTGATTTTCCCCCATCCACGGAGCCAGTTATCTCATCGTAGAAACTAATCAGATTGGTCAGGAATGACTTGCCCTTCATGAATCCATGCTGACTATTCCTGATCACTCTCCCCTCCTCCAAGTGCCTCAAAATGACTTCCGTGAGGAGCTCTTCCATGATTTTTCCAGCGACTGATGTAAGACTGACCGGCCTATAGTTCCCTGGATCATCCTTCTTCCCTTTTTTAAAGATGGGCACTACATTTGCCTTTTTCCAATCATCCGGGATCTCTCCCGATCTCCACAACTTTTCAAAGATAATGGCCAAGGGCCCGTCAACAACATACACCAACTCCCTCAGAACCTTCGGATGAATTATGTCCGGGCCCATCGATTTATGTACATTTTAGCCTTTTTAGATAGCTCCTAACCTGTTCTTTCCCCACCAAAGGCTGACAACCTTCATCCCACAATGCATCACTTATCGCATTAGTCTGGGAGCTGTATTTGTCCATGAAGACAGAGGCAAAGAAAGCATTAAGTACTTCAGCTTTCGCTACATCATCTGTCACTGGGTTACCTCCGTCATCCAGCCGGGGCCCCACGCCCTCTCTGATCACCTTCTTCTTGCTAACATGCCTGTAGAAACTTTTCTTGTTATCCTTCACATTCCTCGCGAGTCCAATTGCAGCTGCGCTTTTGCCTTCCCGATAACTGCCCTACATTCTCGAGCTATACCTTTATATCCCTCCCTCGACATCTGTCCAACCTTCCACTTTTTGTAAGCTCCCTTTTTGTGGCTAAGTTTTCCAGGGATTTCCCCATTAAGCCAGTCTGGTCTCCTACCATATTTATTTCTCTTGCTGCGCATTGGGACAGTTTCTTTCTCCGCCTTCAATAGGGCTTCCTTAAAATACTGCCAGTTTTCGTGGTCTCCTTTTCCCTTCATGGCAGCATCCCAGGGGATTCTGCCCATTAGGTTCCTGAAGGAGTCAAAGTCTGCTTTTCTGAAGTCCAAGGTGTGTAATTTGCTGCTCTCTTTCCTTCCTTTGTTCAGGATCCTGAAGTCTACCATCTCACGATCACTGCTTCCCAGCTTGTCACCCACCTCGACCTTCCCTATTAGTGCCAAGGGTGGGGAAAACATAAGTACTTTACATCCCAGTGCCACTCTTCACCCCAGGAAGGAAAAAGTACCGGCAGATGCAGTGACTGAATGCACTGAAGCTTCCAGTGAAGAGGGGAGATCTACCGTATGACTCAAGCGGATGCAAAGACTCTCAATGGACATGCACTGCAGATGGAGGCTGCCAGCTGCTGTATCTGCAACTGTGCTCTCTGATCGCAGACTAATTCAATTCCAACTAGACTGTTTGGCCAACTGCAGTGTAATCCCAGCAGCATGAATAGCTGGCAATATTGGATTGTGAAATGTAACCAAGGGCTGGTGGTGATGTACAATAAAACCATGCTGAGGCCAAGGGCAAATGCAAGCTGTCAATATGAAATGCATGGGACAAGAGGTGGTGATGCCTGTTGGCACACTGCAGTTGGCCCTGCTGGGCAGCAGGGCAGCACAAGCCAAGGATTTGATTGTGCTCCTCAGGTCAGAGGACAGAGAACAGTGCCTGGGGCCCCATCAGCATTCTAAAGAACTGTCAGGGTGTATTTCCCCAGGAGACAGACACACCTGGAGGGCAAACTCATTTTAGCAATAGATCCCTATGTGCAGCCAGTGAGACTGCAGAACTCACATTTCCACCAGCCTGGTGGAACAAAGAAGGAAGAGCAGATATGTCTGCAAAGGGGAGGCATCTTTGCAGATGCTGAAATTAGCCCAGAAGGCTGAGCCCAGAAACAGTGGAGAAAATCTCAGGGAACTCTGAGAGTTTACACTGATCCAAAGCCACTTACCTGCGCACTGAAAAGCAGTCACTGCCCAGTCCCAGAGACTGAGGACACTTCTGGATCTGTCCAGGTCTTGGCTGGTGATGTCAAGAAAGGGTTCTGGCATATACGGAGCCAGATGAGCTGGCCTGCCACCAGACAGTCTCTGCCAAACCTTTGGGCAGGTACTTCTGGGTACAATACAGGAAGCTGGGCAGTCTGAAGGACATGGAGGCAGGCCCTGTGATAAGGAAGCAAAAGGATGGTTGTCTCTGACATGGGACTCAGACAAGGGCCACTGTGCTATGCAGCAGACTGCAACTGATTCAGCCCCATACAGGTCAAGCACAAGACGTCCTCTGGGGACCCAGAGAGAACAAGGGAGGTGGAGCTGGCCTGACACACTAGTAAGAGACTGACAGCAGAGGCCAAGCAGGCAAGAAGGGTCCTTATGTGGCCATGGCCACTCATTGCAATTTTCCTGCCAAGGGATGAGAGGGGAACCCAGACTTCTGGGCCGGAGAGCCAAGACTCTGCTTCCCACGAGGGGCCATCTGTGGCAGTCCTGTTGTGGAAATACAGGCAGGAGCCAGATGCAGTTGAGAGATCACCAAGCGAGGGAGGCAGCCAGCCGCAAAAAAGAAGCTGAGAACCTGAAACCACTATGTGTAGGTGAGGTCCAAATATCAAATAGCCACACAAAGCAGTGGCAAACGGCAAGAGTCCCAGCTGCAGTAGGACACAGGTCAGGTGAGGTTACTACAGAGACTGGACAGCAATGGACTTGAAAGCCCAGACAGCTTCAGAATGGTGACATACAAACAACACAGACAGACAGACCAGGATGACTAGAAAGAGCCTTCGTCTTCCTCTGGGCTGACACAGGAGAGTCAGGAAGAACAAGCAATGAGGAGGACCAACAGAAAACGGCAGCAACAGGCTGGAGAAAAGTCCCACCAACAGCTGTGCCACATACAAGAAGTGGGAGAGCAGCTTGAAGACCAGCACAGGAAGGGATTTGGCTGAACCGGCTCCAGTAGGGAGCATTAAAGCCATGCCCCAAGGATGAGCTATGACTTGCAATCTCTGGCCCCAACAAATCAGCAAACACGGAGGTGTGAGAACTAGAGGCATAGCAGGGTGCAGCAGCATCCCCTGACTCTTGGCCTAGTGCAGGGGTGTGCAAGATAGGGGGGGTGGACACTCTCAAGGGGGCATGATATTTCTTAATGGGTGTGCAGCACAATTGGCTCAGGCTCATCCATCGCATTAAAAAGGATGAAATCTGTTCCTGTTTGTATGTGTCCATATTCACATTTATAGGCCAATTTATAAAGTTTTGACATTCTACAAACATTTTCATTCATGTGCCAAAAGGACTTTTTTTTTTCATATGAACATAATCAAAATTTCCGTCGGTTTGGATTACATTAGATGGGTTGGGCGGGGAGGAGGGGAGCCTTGCTTACTGCAGGGATGAAAAGCGGGGCCTGACATAATTAGTTTGCTCACCCCAGCCTACTGCCTGGGGTCTCAGCTGCCACCTCCTGCTTCAGAGGCTCTGATTCACTCCAGGCCTCAGCTGTGGGTAGGAGGTAGACAGGGATAAGAGGGCTGGATTGCAGCAGCCCCGCTCATAAAAATGTTCCAGCACCCTGGAGCAAACACTGACACAAAGGTGCAACAACAGCCAGAAACATTAACAGGACAGAAGCTGTGGCAGTGTCCGTGAACTCTGGAGGGAAGAGCACAGCTGGAAGTGTGGAGGAGATGGGAAAAGGCCCCAGCAAAGCTAACTCCAGCTGTGGCCCTTCTGGAAAGAGGGTTCTTCATAAAGCGCTGGAGTAGTGGTAGGAACACGGTCCATATCCAGTTCATGAAATGCATCAGTCAAGCCTCCATTTTATCTGACCAAGCCAGAAAAAACGAATCACTTGAATTACAAATAAGTCAATGCCCATTCTTTTCTCTGAGGCCGTGTCTACACTAGCCAAAAACTTCGAAACGGCCATGCAAATAGCCATTTCGAAGTTTACTAATGAAGCACTGAAATACATATTCAGCGCTTCATTAACAAGTGGGCGGCTGCGGCACTTCGAAATTGACGCGGCTGGCTGCAGCGCAGCTCATCTGGATGGGGCTCCTGTTCGAAAGGACCCTGGCTACTTCAAAGTCCCCTTAGTCCTATGAGCAGATGGGAATAAGGGGACTTCGAAGTAGCCAGGGTCCTTTCAAAAAGGAGCCCCGTCTGGACAAGCCATGCGGCGGTGAGCCGCGTCAATTTCGAAGTGCCGCAGCCGCCCACATGCCAATGAGGCGCTGAATATGTATTTCAGTGCTTCATTAGTAAACTTCGAAATGGCCATTTGCATGGCCATTACGAAGTTTTTGGCTAGTGTAGACGTAGCCTGAGTGTGGTAGGCAGATATTACCAGATGAGTCCGTCACTGGCTATTGAAAGCTGTACTTCATTTAAGGAAGATGGGCCTCAATTTTGAACAAGTAAGAGGACAAGGAGCATAATTTAGGAAAATGAAGTGAGCTATGGACCCAGCTGCCAGTATCAGCCCATGGTGGGATTCCCTTCATTTACCAACACTCATTCAAGAGCCAACCACAATTAAACTCAACACTAACCATTTCAAAAGTGAGTCCCTAAAAGTTGGGCTCTGAGGGGCCGGATTGTGTGAGGTGTGTAGAAACCTAATAAGTTTTTCTTAAGCACCTGCCAAGCTGAGAGAGCTGTGACAGGCCCTGCTAGGGACACTGGGAAGGAAGTGGTGAGACAGAGCACACAACAGCCACCACAGTCGCATCCATGCCTGGCTGCAGCAGCATGGGATTCTCAGCAGTAGATCTGGAGCATCGCTGGAGTGGGGCAAACAGGCCTGCAGTGATCTTGGCTTCTGTACAAAACTGGTGCCAGGGAGGCGATGAGGATTTTTTAGCTTACGAATCAAACACGGAAACTCGCATACCTTCCCATCTGTGTCAGAGTGACGGGACTGTGCCCAGGGTGCCAGCCCCTGACAATTACAACACAGGGTTCCAAGCAAGATGAGGCACTGGAGTAAAAATAGCATGTGGGTCACGGCGAGGTTAGCGCAGCATGCAGGGATTGCCCAGGCGCCTTCAGATAGATGTAAGGAAGGGTTTACACACACAGATGAAAGACTAAAGCCGTGTCTACACGTGCACGCTACTTTGAAGTAGCGGCACTAACTTCGAAATAGCGCCCGTCGCGGCTACACGCGTTGGGCGCTATTTCGAAGTTAACTTCGACGTTAGGCGGAGAGATGTCGAAGTCGCTATCCTCATCAGGAGATGGGGATAGTGCCCTACTACGTCGAAGTAGGGACCGTGTAGTCATTGCACGTCCCGCAACTTCGAAATAGCGGGGTCCGCCATGGCGGCCATCAGCTGAGGGGTTGAGAGACGCTCTCTCTCAGCCCCTGCGGGGATCTATGGTCACCGTGGGCAGCAGCCCTTAGCCCAGGGCTTCTGGCTGCTGCTGCTGCAGCTGGGGATCCATGCTGCAGGCACAGGGTCTGCAACCAGTTGTCGGCTCTGTGGATCTTGTGTTGTTTAGTGCAACTGTGTCTGGGAGGGGCCCTTTAAGGGAGCGGCTTGCTGTTGAGTCCGCCCTGTGACCCTGTCTGCAGCTGTGCCTGGCACCCTTATTTCGATGTGTGCTACTTTGGCGTGTAGACGTTCCCTCGCAGCGCCTATTTTGATGTGGTGCTGCACAACGTCGAAGTTGAACATCGACGTTGCCAGCCCTGGAGGACGTGTAGACGTTATTCACCGAAATAGCCTATTTCGATGTTGCTACATCGAAATAAACTACTTCGATGTAGGCTTCACGTGTAGACGTAGCCTAAATGTGCCTTGAAATCAATAAATGGACAATGTAGGAAACTGCTTGCGCTGACTAGCTGTCCTTGGCTGCGTCTACACGTGCACGCTACTTCGAAGTAGCGGCAGTAACTTCGAAATAGCGCCCGTCACGTCTACACGTGTTGGGCGCTATTTCGAAGTTGAAATCGACGTTAGGCGGCGAGACGTCGAAGTCGCTAACCCCATGAGGGGATGGGAATAGCGCCCTACTTCGACGTTCAACATCGAAGTAGGGACGTGTAGACGATCCGCGTCCCGCAACATCGAAATAGCGGGGTCCTCCATGGCGGCCATCAGCTGGGGGGTTGAGCGATACTCTCTCTCCAGCCCTTGCGGGGCTCTGTGGTCACCGTGGGCAGCAGCCCTTAGCCCAGGGCTTCTGGCTGCTGCTGCTGCAGCTGGGGGTCCGTGCTGCATATACAGGGTCTGCAACTAGTTGTTGGCTCTGTGTATCTTGCACTGTTTAATGAAAGTGTGTCTGGGAGGGGCCCTTTAAGGGAGCGACTTGCTGTTGAGTCCGCCCCGTGACCCTGTCTGCAGCTGTGCCTGGCTCCCTTATTTCGATGTGTGCTACTTTGGCGTGTAGACGTTCCCTCGCTGTGCCTATTTCGATGTTGGGCTGAGCAACGTCGAAGTTGAACATCGACGTTGCCAGCCCTGGAGGACGTGTAGACGTTATTCATCGAAATAGCCTATTTCGATGTCGCAACATCGAAATAAGCTATTTCGAAGTTGGGTGCACGTGTAGACATAGCCCTTGAGCGTAGAAGGCAGTGACACGCTTTGCAAAGGCAGATATAAGCCAAGGGAGCAGCAAAACACTAATGTGCATGGACCACGTGAATCCCTCCTGATGGGGGAACAAACTGGTGTTTGCCCAGTCCAGGGCCAGCGAGTCTGACAGTCTGAACGAAGGCCCTGCCCCATCCCTCACACCTACACAGTGCCTATGCATGCACATGCCCTTGGAGACGCTGACAGAGACCTTGACAGGGGAGAAGAAGTGGCTGCAGTGCATGACTGAGGTGCATTTGGCAGAAACGGGGCCAGATGGCACAGCCTGGAGCAGCTGACAGCGCTTCAGTCCACACACTGTGTGCCCTGTAGCCGGCCAGCCCTAAATTCTGCAGCAAGGTCTCTGCTCAGTGTGGCATGCCAGTGCAGCAGACTAGGAATTCCATGTCACTTTGATTGAAAGTGGCCATCTTCAGTCTGGGGCTGGGACGAGCCTCTTGGTGGCTATCTGGATGTTTCATCTCAAGTACCCGGCTGTTGACAATGGTGGCATTTAAATGATCATCCAGATGTGTCCGAGTACTATTGCTTCAGGCTCCCTGCAGACTCAGGGTAACAGCGGTGGAGTAGTTCACACTCAATTCACATTTTCAAGGTTTTCTTTGCATCCACAAGGGCTGCAGACAGAATTTCTTACAAGCAAAGCAGATTCTGCCAGACAGTTCCACGACAAATTAGCTAGCCTCAGAAACACTGCGTATATTGCTCACTGTACTGTAGCTGGTCCCCCACATGAAGTAATACTATGTTTGTGTCATCGCGGGCATTGCCACAGGAAGCCATTACTGAGTTATCTACTATATATTTTACAGTGCTGGTGTGTCTGTCTTTGTGCCCCTCTGTGAATCTGTTTGCTCAAATCTCCTCCTCAACGGGAAGATCTGGTACCACCAAATTCGGTGCGCAGCTTCCTCGTATCCAAACTTAAAGCAAGGTCAAGATTTGGTTGTGGCCGGACAATGGCATGTGCCTAGCATGCGATTGTTTTGCATCAGATGAAAAGGGAAGGTGGTGAGAACACAGACAGTTGTACTCACGAATGACCACGGGGGCAACAAGTGCCTCAAACTGGGGGAGCAGCTGCTGGTTGGCAGCCCGGCTCCTGCTGCCCCAGTCTGTCCCAGGGAGAGCTTCCAGCTGTCATGTGAGCCCAGCTGCCCCAGTGCACCATGTACGTGGACCCAGCTGCACCAGGGCCACCATTGCAATATGAGCCCTACCACCCCGGTGTGCCCTAGAGCCACCCTGGCATGCGGGCCCTGTCTCCCTGAGATGACCCCTGGGAGCAACTGACAACCAGGTCCTACAGCCCCACCTTGGGTTGGGCCTGCCCTGCCCTGGGCTGGTCCTGGGGAGGAGCCAGTGGGCAGCCTGTGCAGCCTGTGCAGCTGGGTCCATGGAAAATGAAACAATATTTACCCCTGGCTGCATTGGCCCACTTTGAAAATCCCAGCTCAGATATCAAGCAAGTGCCCTGGCAGGAAGCCAAGGGGTGCTATGTGCTTGGGGTCGGGGGCTGGGAACCATTTGGAAGGGATCTAAAACAAAGGCCCTTCATGCACATGCACTTTTCCTAAGAGTAGGGAAAGCGGGGTACACTGAGATCAGGGGTGTCCTCACACTCCTGGGTAAATTCCACATTAGGAAATGATGATCTGTTCCCTTAAATGGTCTCCGTAGTGCCACCAAGGAACTGATCTTCCCTGTCTGCCCTCAGATGGAAAGGTGCTCTTAGGTATCTGGGGAGAAGAGCATCTTAATTCAATATTTGTATTTTAAATCCCAGTTTCTCAAGAACTGCCCCATCGCTGCTTCCTCCTTCCTCAGGACGCCAGCAGGTGAACCTGGTCAGGTCCCTCTGATTTGCTCTTTCTAGTTCAAACCATCGGGACGGAGGGTGGCGGGCCGGGAGGCAGGTTTGCTGGGCTAGCGAATGACTCTTTCACCTAGCGATTCTCTTTCTTATTACATTAGCCAGCAAACGCTGCTCACACACGACATCCTTCAGGCAGCAAAGTCACTGGTGTGGGACAAGCCCGTAAAAATGGGGTAATTCGCCAGTAAAATGCGGGGCTGCTCTGCTGTTAACGAGGCAGCAGAAAGAGTTCGTCGCTCTCTGCCCGTGTCCATGCTCCAGGGAGCTTTAGGGGGGTGTGAATGTCGATCCCTTGTTCCCTAGTGTGCAACAGCTGCTGCTGCATTTGACGACATCCCTGGGATCTGCTGTTCGCAGTTTAATCCTTGTGGAGCGTTTGAATTGCTCGTGCTATTATGTATTATTTGTGCCACGTCCAAGGCGAGCCGCTCGGCTCAGCATTACACAGCCCATCCCCAGCTTGCTGTCTAGAGTTCAGAGCTGATGGGACACAAGCGGTGAGCACAAGCCCAAGGCCAAGCCCGAGGGGAACAGGGTGGGGTAGGCCAGGGCGCGTTGGAAAAGATTCTGCTGTCACTCCAGTCACACGCACGTATCCCAGGAAACAAGCTGTGTGCGCCGGCGAGCGAAGGGTTAGACTAACTTCTTCACGCCTTGCTCTGCCTCTCGCTCCGCTGCGCTTCTCCCCCAGCCTGAGCAACTGGTGAGGTCTGACTATCAGAACCGCGTAACCTGCCTTTCACTGCTTGTGCTTTTGTTTTCAAGATCTGGCTTTGAAAGGCTTCGGCACACAGAGCAGCGCCGGCGTGGAGAGAGGGGGTTTTGCTGGAGGCCATGTGCTGGGAGTCAGACGTTCTAGTTTCTGCTTCCTGTGTGAGCAAACCCTTCCAGCTCTCCGGACCCGTCTCTGTGCAGAGATGCCCCCGCCCCGGTTCTCAGGCAGAATTAAGGTTTTTGAAGGACCAGCGACATGGTGCTGGAATGTGCTAGAGAAGGAGGCTGGATACTGGATGCTGCTAAACCCACCGTGTCCCATACATTCACCACTCGCCACGTGTAGTGAACAGGGCATCGCGGTGCTGCCGTTCCAGCTCTGGAGCTGCACATGGTGCTTGGAGCCTTTAAATGCGGCTCCTCCTAGAGCTGCACAAGGGAGTGCGGCCTGCCTGTGCTGCACAGGTGTCCCACCACTTGGTGGGAGAAGCACATGGCAGCCTCGGCCCCCGCGGCTCTGGTGAGTCGCCAGCATTGATTTAGAATGGAGGTGGTGGGCTGGGGGTGCCTGGCTCTGGGGGTGGGGGAGGGCATTTATATAGAGCCAGGGGAGAGGGCTGGGGGTGCCTGGCTCTGGGGGCGGGGGAGGGCATTTATATAGAGCCAGGGGAGAGGGCTGGGGGTGCCTGGCTCTGGGGGCGGGGGAGGGCATTTATATAGAGCCAGGGGAGAGGGCTGGGGGTGCCTGGCTCTGGGGGCGGGGGAGGGCATTTATATAGAGCCAGGGGAGAGGGCTGGGGGTGCCTGGCTCTGGGGGCGGGGGAGGGCATTTATATAGAGCCAGGGGAGAGGGCTGGGGGTGCCTGGCTCTGGGGGCGGGGGAGGGCATTTATATAGAGCCAGGGGAGAGGGCTGGGGGTGCCTGGCTCTGGGGGCGGGGGAGGGCATTTATGTAGAGCCAGGGGAGAGGGCTGGGGGTGCCTGGCTCTGGGGGTGGGGGAGGGCATTTATGTAGAGCCGGGGGAGAGGGCTGGGGGTGCCTGGCTCTGGGGGTGGGGGAGGGCATTTATGTAGAGCCAGGGGAGAGGGCTGGGGGTGCCTGGCTCTGGGGGTGGGGGAGGGCATTTATGTAGAGCCAGGGGAGAGGGCTGGGGGTGCCTGGCTCTGGGGGCGGGGGAGGGCATTTATATAGAGCCAGGGGAGAGGGCTGGGGGTGCCTGGCTCTGGGGGTGGGGGAGGGCATTTATATAGAGCGGGGCGGGTGCTGTGGTGCACATGGAAGAACAACAGCCTGTGGTGATCTGTGAGTTCCTACTGGACACTACTGTTCTGAACAGGGGCTCAGATCTGCCTTGCCCTGCCTGGGCAGCTCCTGCACGTAGAGACCCATGCACAGTCTTGGCAGACTGTTGACCTCCTTACTCCAGCGTGCTGTCCAAAGGCTGCATCCAGCAGCACTGCACAAACCCAAGGGCGCCTGGCAGCCTGGACAAGGGGCATGGCCAGGCCTGTACTCCTGCTGGCATCCCATAGCACGCGCTGAGGTTCACAGAGTCATAGAACACTCGAGCTGGAGGGACCTCGTCAGGTCATCGAGTCCAGCCCCCTGCCCTCATGGCAGGACCAAGCGCTGTCTAGACCATCCCTGACAGGTGTCTGGTCTGTCTGACCTGAGCTTAAATCTCTCCAGTGATGGAGATTCCACAACCTCCTCAGGCAATTTATTCAATGTTTAACCACCCTGACAGGTAGGAAGTTTTCCTTAATATCCAGTCTAAACCTCCCTTGCTGCAGTTTAAGCTCATTGCTTCTTGTCCTATCCTCAGAGGCCAAGAAGAACAATTTTTCTGTCTCCTCCCTGTAACCCTCTTTTAGGTAATTGAAAACGCCTATCATGTGCCCTTTACGTCTTCTCTTTTCTAAACTAAACAAGCCCTGGTTTTTCAGTCTTTCCGCAGAGCTCATGTTCTCTGGACCTTTAATCATTCTTGTTGCTCCTTTCTGGATCTCCTCCAATTTCTCCACATCTTTCTTGAAATGTGGTGCCCAGAACTGGACCCAAAACTCCAACTTGAAGCCTAATCAGTGCAGAGTAGAGCAGAAGAATGACTTCCCATGCCTGGCTCTCCGCTCTGCTGTTAATGCCTACCAGAAAGATGTTTGCTTTTTTTGCAGCACCATGACACTGTTGACTCAGACTTAGCTTGTGGTCCCCTAGATCCCTTTCTGCAGACCTCCTTCCTGGACAGTCGCTTCCCTTTCTGTATGTTGGAAGCTGATCGTTCCTTCCTAAGTGGAGGACTTTGCATTTGTTGGTTGGTGCACATTGTTTTTTCTGAAACTGCAGTAAGGCCCCTCAGAATCTCTACCGGGGAGCCTCTAAGTCCTGATGATTTGCAGAGATTTGGGATGCTTCACTTGATTCTCAGCATATCTCCAGCCAGGGCCAGCTGAAGGGGTAGAGTGAGTCCCTGCCCTCCCCCAGGTCTGGACACTATGTGGAGGAGGAGCTGCTTCGCAAATATTTTTAGACTGTAAACTGAAAGGGGCAACTGCCCAGGGGCCTGGTGACACAAAAGGGTCTGGGCCTCCCAGACACCAGCACTGCTATTGTGCAGCCAGAGCCCCAGGCCCTTTAAATTGCCGTGGCTGCCCCATGTGGACGCTCCAGGCAGGGCTGGGAGCTGGCTGGGGGAGGTGTTGTGGCACGATGTGCTCGGGGAAGCACTGAAGGACCACTACTTTTGGGAGCACGGAGCCACCCCCCACCTTGCCCAGGGGCTCAGCAGGTCAGTCGTCCCCCTGATGACTGCGTGTTTCTCATTCCGAACTGCACCCAAGGGTTCTGTCCCGGGTCTGGGATCCAATAACAGGCAGCTTTGGTCGGACAAATGAAGTGTCGCCGCAGACCATGAAAGAGGAGCCCTCCGTTGCTCTGGTTCCTGAGGTCGTGCCTCCGCTTACAGTGGCATGGGGAGCACAAGCCCCGCACACCACCGTGGGCAGGTATCAATAGCAATGTGTGCAGGCAGGCACAGCTTCAGCGAGCAGGCAGCTCAGTGCACCTGCCCCTTCGGGTGTGCACCGTGCACGCCTCACCTCCACGCTGGGATTTTTAGCTGTGCAACGTCCCACGGACTAGCTGCTACCAGAGCCTTTCCTCACCGCCTCGGCAAAGCCGAAGCCTTTCAGTGTACAGCACCACTCAGCTGAATGCAGCCTGCGTTCCGCTGGTCCTATAACTACACATACCCTGCATACCACCTCAAGCGCAGTCAAGACCTTAGACCCAGTAGAGGAGTTGACTTGGATTATATCTGTTATATTATTCCCCCAAATACCCATCTGTTGACATTCACAGTCTTATAACAAAACTGAACACACCGGTTCCAAGGCTAGAAGGGAGCAATGTATCAAGCATCTAGTCTGACCTCCTGCAAATTACGTCTTAATATAGAAATTCTATCCCTGGAATTATACCACTTTCATGTGCAGTCACGTTGTGATGCTTTTATTACAGCATCTTCCCTATGCACGCCGGGCACAAGAGGAAATTTGCAAGCTGCAGTGCTATATGTTGTTTTAGTTTTCCCCCTCCCATTGAATGACAAAAACTAATCCAAGCATGCGGGAGAAAATAATGAGGAACATAAGTAGCAACTTACTTCCCAAAAGACCTTGGTGTACTTTACAGCCTCATAGGCTGTGGGATCACTTCACATGCTACTGAACTGGAGCCATCTCTGTTATGAAAAGCCATCTGTTTAGCAGCCCACAGCTACGCTATGCAATAATATAGGCCAAGAACTGAAGAATTAAAACAGCCATGATCTTACGCTGTAGCAGAGGAGAGTAGAGACAGTATAGCCTGGAGAAACGAGTGTGCAAGTGTGAGTCAGCTTCCTAATTCAGGCTCGTAGACTGATTTGTCACCTGACACGAGGTGATGCACTTTAACACTGTGCCTCACTTTCGTCGTCTGTAAAATGGGGATGATACTGTTTCCTTGGTGAAGAAAAGGCCTGTGTTTGATGTTCCCATGGCTAGGTGAGCCTTTGGACAGCAGGAAGCTCTGGAGTTTCATGTCATGCCATCTTGCATGTCTACTGCACAAACACTGTTGTGCCCAGCCATAGCGTTAGCGATGAATGCACACATCTACTCAACTGTACGAGAGCGTGGGTACTATGATACCTGCAGCCTCAGCACTTATTCTGGTGCCAGCTGCTATTTAGCATGAGTCAGCTTCAGCAGAGTTCTCCTGACTTACACTCATGTACAGAGAGCAGGATCAGATCCTGTAGAGCTCACCACCTTCTGAGGGGAGAAAAGTCAGAGGGACTCAGGACACAGCAACTCTCCCGTCTGCTGGTGTGCATCCACGTGCGTGCATGAGTGTGTGCGTAGTGTAGCTCCTAACAAAGCTCTTTTTCCAATAAAATGAACCAGGCGAGACTCCAGCTTCGGCCCCCAGGATCAGCCAAGTGCTCATTTCCCTGCTCACTTGGCTATCCTAGAGGCATCTTTCAGAGCAGCCCTGGAGCAGGGAAAGCGTTAGTTCTCATTTGACAGTAGGTGCGGCTCATGAGGTTGAGCCTGTGTTTTGAAGAGGCCCCCAAGGCACTGGTGTTAATGGAAACTGGGGAGGGAGGGGCAGGCTGCTGTCCTGCTCTCCAGCACAGAGGTGCTTCGTTGCTTGCCATGAGATCATTCTAGGAAAAACAGTACCAACCGTAGGGGAACAACCTCAGCTTGCATGAATTCAGTTGTGTTTGCTTTTATTTGCTTTCTTTGGTTTTCCCTTCTAGAAATCCTGTCCCGCCCCCACCCCACACTCACTCCCTCGCACACTCACCTCATGTCTCAGTCTCCCTGGCCCTGGATAACACGTTTCATTTTCAACACAATTTCTATAGCATTCCACCCCCGAGTGCCCCTCTGACCATAGTGCAGGCTTGGAGCATTGAGAGTGGAGCACTTAAGGTAGGGCCTGGAGGCCTCTCCCTCTCATGTGGTCCCACAGCCTGGGCTCCAGCCTCAGCCTGAACATCTGCAGCCCTGCAGCCCAAGCCATGCAAGCCTGAGTCAGCTGGCCTGCACCAGCCACAGGGACATACTGTCCACTAGTTGGGAATCGCCAGAGTTCATTATGCGCTGGTGACTCCTCTGCCTCACCCTGCCTGCTCCATCACACATTCTTCTCTGGAGGGAAGAGTCAAAGGAGTGAGCTCCGCTGGCTCTGTACCTGCTGGGGGTCATGTCTCAGGAAGGGTTGGTCTCCAGGAGAGAGGTATGGCCCATCTCTGGCTGGAGCCAAGCATGCAAAACTAAAATCTACATAATCATCTACAGCTGACAGTATGTTCTCAGGAGCACAGTGACTATAATACAGTACATCTCACAGCCCAGGGGCCAGGCAAGTGGTACATTTCATCCAGTGTCCGCCTTCCTCGGTTCTGAATGCTTTCAGACACTTCTGCTTGGAAGATGCTTTATAAATCTGTATCCACTTGCTCTGCCAGTTTAAAATATACTTTACCTCAGTCAGGCCTGTGAACATAAGAACATAAGAATGGCCATGCTGGGGCAGACCAAAGCTCCGGCTAGCCCAGCAGCCTGTCTGCTGACCGTGGCCAATACCAGCTGCCCCAGAGGGAGTGAACAGAGCAGGTAATCATCAGCGGTCCCTCTCCTGTCATCCATTTCCAACCTCTGACAAAAAAAAGGTTAGGGACCCCATTCCCACCCAGCCTTGCTAACAGCCATTGATGGACCCAACCTCCATGAATGTATCTAGTTATTTTTTGAACCCTGTTAAAGTCCTGCTCTTCACAACCACCTCTGACAGGGAGTTTCACAGGCCTACTATGTGCTGCGTGAAGAAACAGTTCCTTTTGTTAGTTTTAAACCTGCTACCCATTAATGTCATGTGGTGACCCCGAGTTCCTATGTTATGGGAACATGTCAATAACTTTTTCTTATTCACTTTCTCCACACCAGTCATGATTTTATGGCCCTCTATCACATCCCCCCTCAGTCTCCTTTTCTCTAAACTGAAAAATTCCAGGCTTTTAATATTTCTTCATACGGCACACATTCCTGGGCTTATACATCACCTATTTTTACCCCAAAGTCTAGTTATATTTTCAGGTACAGAAGCTTAACAACAAAAATGAAAAAACAAACATTTGTCAGGTAAAATATTCTGAAGCTTTAAGTATTGCTGGGGGAAAAATCCTCTGCTGAACTTACAAATTATTGTCTTTTCCCTATGTACCTCTCCAGTCTGTGGTGCCTCACTGAAAAGCAAAGTGTCTATCCCAGGGTGTAAGTATAGTTTTATAGTTTTTGAAACCATTAAAGTGATTTAAAAACAATGTATTGAGTTCCTAAATCACTTTGGGTCCTCAATGGATCTTTGTTAAAGGAGAATATATTGCTTATCATCATTCCATCCATCTTCCCAGATTTTAAACCTGATTTACTGATTTGTCTCAGCTATTTATGGGATTACTTGATAACATCTTTGTAATAAGGACAAGGGAATTAGGTGAATTTAGCTACCTTACTGTCTTAGATCACATTCAAAATCTTAGTCTTGTCTTGAAATAGTCATTAAGATATTGATAGATTTTTTTTTAAGTTAGTGGAAATCAAAAACAATAAAGGTATAGCTCCATCACAGGCAGGCGAGGGCATTAGATCACCTACTCTAACCTTTCTAGCACAAGCCAGAGAATTTCATCTCTGTATTAAGCCCCTTATTTGTGTCTGACTGAAACATATTGTTACAGTGCATTTCATATTCTTTATGGAAATATGTTTATGAATATGAACATATGTAACTAGACGATGTTTTATACAAAATACTTTTTGTAAAGTATCATTTGAGAAGTTATAATCTGCTAAAGTTGTATGTTCTATTTATCCTTCTTGTATTTGAAATTAGAAATATGAGGTATAAATATGTTTTATTAATCTAGGCATGGTAAGTGAGGGCCGTTAAGGGTACTTCAGAAACTTGATAGTTCATTGATAAGGACAGTGATCTGTATACGCATTTGTTTCTCCTACAAACCAGACAATAGGAAAGGCTCAGAGTCTCACAAGGACATGTGTTTAGGTCACCTGATGCTGGGACCCATCTTGGATGTTGTACTTCTCCACCACAACTGTGAACCAGTTTGAACACAAAGGATTCCTGACTTTGGCAAAACCTATATCAAGGTAGGAAGCCAAGACACCCCTGCTTACTACCCAAGATGATAAGTAGAAATATCTAAGACTCAGTGAGGAGGATTCAAGGCCAGGATGGGAGACTTTCCAGCTTGTGAAAAAAGATTATTAGAACAACTGGTAAGGTAAGGTATTGCAGGTACCACATTTCTTTGTGTATTAGGCTTAGATGACATGTTTTGCTTTGTTCTGTAGCAAGCTACGTTGTTCAGTCTGTTGTGTCTTCTGACCAGTTAAATCTTATGTATTACACTTAATGCATTCACTTTTGTTTATTAATACACCCAGTGTACATGACTGCTGTCTGGTGAGGGGCAAACAGCTGTGCAGCTCTCTCTCTCTTTCATTGATAAAGAGGGTGAACGTTTGATGAGCTTGCTCTCTATATAACTTTATGCAGGGTAAGATGGATTTAGCTGGAGTTCTGGTCCCAATGGGGCCGTGCACCTGGGTGTTGTGGCAAGTCTCTTTGACTGAGGCAGCCCAGAGTTGGGCTGATATCAACATGCTACTCTGCCATGGGCTGTGCCTGTGCTGGAGGAGGCCAGAGGGCCTGGCTCGGCAGGACAGGATGGTGGGAGTCCTGAAGGACAGATAGGCAGGCAAATAACAGCCTCTTTGTCACTGAACCCATCACATATATCACTGTCACTGTTAAAGATTGGCATTTGTTCTTAAGTTGAATGTGTGTTTGGCTTCAGCTTCTATCCACTGCTCCTTTTTCTGCCTTTCTCTGCCAAACTAAAGAGCTCGTTATTCCCCAGTATCTTCTCCCCAGGGAGGAACACAGATTCTGCAATCAAATCACCTTTCAGCCCTTTGGGTAAGCTAAATAGATGGACAAAACAAAGCAGCAGAAATGTAGCACTTTAAAGGCTAACAAAATGATTTATTTGGTGATGTGCTTTTGTTGGACAGACCCACTTCAGGTCACATTTGGTGAAGTGGGTTTGTCCCAAGAAAGCTCATCACCGAATAAATCATTTTGCTAAAGTGCTACATTTCTGCTGCTTTGTTTTGTTGGCGTACAGACTAACACGGCCACCTCTGTTACTAAATAGATTGAGTTCTTTAAGTGTCTCACTGCCTTGAATAATGATTATGGCTCTTTTCTGTACCAGTTTTTCAACATCCTTTTCAAAATAAGGACACCACAGTGAGGTGCAGTGTCTCAGGATTGGTCTCACCACTAAAGCCTACCGAGATAAAATCACCTCTTGCCTCCCATTCACTACTTCCCTGCTTATAGATCCAGGAATTGCCTTAGCCCTTTTTTCCACATTGTCTGACTGGGAGCTCATGTCCAGTGGCCTCTCCACCACGTCATTTACAGCATCACTACTTTCCAGCATACAAGTCCCCTCTTCTGAAGGCCTGGAATGTAGCCTGCATTCCTAGATGTATAACTTGGCACTGGCTATTACAACTCATTTTTTTTGAATGGGCCCAGATTAGCCAGCAATCCAGATCACTCTTTGTGACTACTCTGTCCTCATATTTCATCAGTCATTTTATATGTACTTTCGGATCAAGGATGAAAAGACTGAAAAACATCAGACCCAGGACCAATACCTGTTGTATCTCACTAGCACACATCTGTGTGACTATAATTCCTTACTGACAGCTCCTTTCAATATCTGTCAGTTAGCTAGTTCTCAGTCCATTGAGCATGTGCTCTGTTGTTACTGTAAACACTAACTTTTATTAGACTACCACATAATGCTAAGTCAAATGTCTTTCAGAAGTCTAAATGTGTTATATCTATGCAGCTGCCTTTAATCAACCAAACATGTAATCCCACTGAAGAATGAAATCAGGTTTGTTTTGCAGGACTCAGTTTCTATATAGCCATATTGCCTGACATTAATTATATTCAGATATTTTAATGTTTTATTAAAGAGTCTTGTAGCAGTTTTCCCATTATTTTACCCAGGACTGATGTCAGGTTAAAGGCCTTGGATTATCTGGATCATCCTCCTTGCCATTTTGCAATATTGGCCCAAAATTACCAATCTTCCAGTCTTCTGGAGTTTCCCTGGAATTCCAAGGTGTATTAAAAATTAACATTAGTGGACCAGAAATCTCCTCCGCAAACTCTCTTGGGACTCTTAGGTGAAAGTTATCTGAAGGAAAGTCATCCTCATGGTATGTCATCTTGCTTCTTTCCAAATACATAACATATGCATGTGAAACCCCAGAGGCACCGAGACCACATACCAGGGAGAGGCAAGTCTCTGCTCTAAACCCCTGGCTGAGGGCCAGCTGGCCTTTAGCTCATGTGGTAGAGCACAGGCTGTTAGCACCTATGGTCACAGATTCAATCCCTCCTTCTGATGACCTGTGTCTGTTAATGTCACATGTGGGGGCTCTGCTGGGATGAGCTTCTGAAAGGCCTCAGAAGCTTGGGGGACACTTCCTTAGCTGAGGGAAGTACAAGAAAGAGTGAAATCTCTGCTCTACAGCCTTGGCTGAGAATCATGTGGTCATGGGTTCAATCCCTCCTTCTGACAACCCAGGATCTGTGGCACTATATGTAGAATACATCTACATTATGGTTTTACTATATCCATCTACTACTGGGCCTGTACCTTGGCTAAGATTTCTTTTCTTCCTTATGTACTTAAACTCTTTATATTGTTGTTAGTCCTGATGTCTTTAGCTTCCCCTATCAATTTTCTAGACTCTGTATGGTATGATGTTTATTGATTGCTATCTATTTTCCCTTTTCCCTATTTGTCATATTTTTGTTTGTTTCTAATTGCTGTCTTCATTTCATGACTGAAAATTATCCTTATTCTTGACAGTGGAATCATAGCTTTTTGGCCATCTCATGAACTCTTTTTTTAAGGAACTCTCAATTTGCATTCGAATTTTTCATCACAACCAATGTTTCTGCTATTTTCCTCAGCTTTGGGAAATTAAGTCTTTTCAATATATTTAAGACTGCTTGGCATTGCCTTCTGTTTCTATTTTAAATGCAATCAGGCTATCACCACCGGTCTCTAAGCAACCAGAAACTTGCATTCCAGACTTTATCCTTCATAAAGCGATCCTACACAGAGTTATGTCTCGTTAGGTGTAATACCTTATCATCTGTCATTTTCAGATGGTCTCACGAGGTTTTACTGCAAGCTGTATGAGACCTCCAGTATAAATCATCCATTTTAAACCTGACTCTGCTCCATCTAGCCAATGACTATATCACATTATGCTCGACTGTAAAAAACTGGCAACTACAAAGTGACTGCTAATACCACAGCTTACTGAACGTATGTACATATTGAGTCCAGTGATCCCATCAAAAGCTGCTGATACTGAGCCTCTACAGCTGCTCTAATCAAGAGCAAAGAGGGAAATTCTGACACTCACGCTGTGTCTACACTACCTCCCTACTTCGAAGGGAGGATGGGAAGTAGGGTGTTGGGAGTTTACTAATGAAGTGCTGAATTGCATATGCAGCACTTCATTAAGCAAATTCTCCTCCATGGCAACACTGGAGTGTTAAACTTCAAACTGCCGGCTCGCGTCTCGCTGTGGTTCACCTGGCGGTACTTTGAAGTGCCCAGGGTACTTTGAAGTCCCTTTACTTCCTCAAAATTTTGGCCATATCTACACTAGCATCAAACTTGAAAATGGCTATGAAAATAGCCATTTTGAAGATTACTAATGAGGCACTGAAATGCATATTCAACGCCTCATTAGCATGCTGCCAGCCGCAGCTCTTCAAAATTGCTGATGTGTCTGCTGATAGGAATAAGTGGATTTTGAAGTTGGCAGGGTCCTTTCAAAAAGGACCCCCCCCCCATCTGGACGAGCCGCATGGCAGTAAAACGTGGCAATTTCGAAGAGCCGCAGCCAGCAGCATGCTAATGAGGTACTGAATATGCATTTCAGTGCCTCATTAGTAATCTTCAAAATGGCTATTTGCATGGCCATTTCAAAGTTTGGTACAAGTGTAGACGTATCCTTTGAGGAGTGCAGGGACTTCGAAGTTGCTCAGGCCCTTCAAAGGACCAGCGGGTGAGCCACGGCTACGCACGAACAGGCACTTCAGAGTTTAACACTTCAGAGTTGCCGCAGGGGGGAATTTGCTTAATGAAGTGCTGCATATACACAGCAACACTTCATTCATAAACTCTCAACACCCTACTTACCATCCTCCCTTCGACTCACAGACACAAGGACAGATGGACTCACAGACAGGTGAACTCTAAAATAGATATACGGCCAGAAAGAACCTCTTACGTAACACAGGCCCTAGGACTGCCCTGCATTAATTCCTCTTTGAACTAGAGCAGATTTTTCAAATAAAACACCCAGACTTGGTTTTACAGTTGCCAGTGATGAAGCACCTCTGCCCCCGGGCCCTTGTTCCAATGGGGAAGGACCTGCTCTGTTGAATATTGGCTGTTTATTTTCAGTTTGAATGTGTCCGACTTCAGCTTTCAGCCATTGGATCACATTATACTGTGAAAGCCACGTCATCTGGCCCTTGCATAATCGGCCAGTTCTGTTAACTGGTATCAGCTGGTGGCAGGGGGATCAGCTGCCAGGTGGGAGTGGGGCTGGTGGCCCCAGCTTGAATAACCAGAATATTTGATTTTCTGGCAACCCCTGCTCCCTAGGGATGCCTGATAATCAATCTTGTAGTGTACATTTGTTGGCTAGAACTCGGGAATCTACTACGGCATTTCTGGTGCCTCTGTAATACTTATACACTGATCACATCACCACTTAAACTATTCACAACGGCCCTGTCTTACCTCTGGTCTGCAGTGCACGGCACTACAGCAGCCTGCAACTTGGTTTGGGTTTAGTGCTGGGGAATACTTTGCTAACTCTGCCTGACAGCAATGAGGCATTTCCTGTTCTGTGTAATAATGTAGAATTAGCTCAGGTGGCTTTGTGTCCCTGGCTTGGAGGCACTGGACACACGCAGAACGGAAAGAATGGAGAAGTCTGCTGGCTCTGCAGTGAGCGGTGTGACCGGTCAGCGTGACTGGCAAACACTAATAAGAAGGGGATAAGTGGCAACCAGCCCCCGGGAGGTGAGGTTAATGATGTGCATCAGCCTGCTCTGTTAGAACCAGCTTTCATGAACAGCAACAACTTCTGCTGTCATTGTTTGACTAGGGCCCCATTCCTCATGAGCTCCATAGAACCAGGACCCTGAATTCCCCTTCCCCAGTGATCGTCTAGCAATTACCAGCTGATTTGCTGGGAATAGTGGGAGGGAGGGATTTAAGGCCATGTCTCACTCTTCTCTCCATCTCTTTGATGGGATCAAGAAATGAGGGTTAAAACATATTTATTTCCAGTCAATTTCAGCCAAGGATTTTCTAATTTCTGCTTACAACAAGGAACTAATTTACCTTTGACTCCACCCTTTGTCTGTGTGCAGGCAGAGAGCGCTCTGATGTCGACAGCAAAAGCCACAGTTCAAATAAAGGAATTTCTAGTAATTCCCTTTTAACATCCATGTACCAATTGATAGAAGACATCTTAGAATTACAGGCTTCTCAGACCAAAGGCAAAATTAAATCATTCAATAGGGGAAAGTAATTTCCCTCTCCAAGCTACCACTTGTGTCAGTCACATTTATTTCTCAGCGCTAAAGCATCCGTGTTGAATTGGCTAACCTGTTTCAAAGCATTTCACCCCCTCCCATCCAGAGATGTCTCATTTAATCACAATGAGCCTGGAATAAATGAGATTCTCCCTTCCAGGCAAAGGACTAGGTTGGCACACAGTGCAGAGCAGCAATTCCACCCCTCTGATGCTCCGGGCTGTGGTGCGTCTGCCTCTCCTTCTAATCCCCCACTTTATTAGCATCAGCTGACGGGTTTATTTTGCAATCCCAGAAAATGCTGTTTGTGGCAGGTTAACACCCAGCATCTCGGCTGCAGGTTGTTGTTCGATAGCAGACAAAGGCTTGGCAGTGTTTCCTATGCAGCTTGGTTGTCTTAGGACATACCTACATTGCAGCTTCCCAGCTTCAGTTGACAGCCACCTGCGAATGCTCCCCAAGTTGGCGTACTAAAAGTGGCCATGCAGACATGGCTGGAAGGGGTGGGGCCAAGGGTACAAGGGATGGGCCCTAGTGCATTCAGCACACAGCATCACCCAGCTCATGGCACTGTCTCCCGCCGTCCCCCTTCCTCCCTCACAGGTGCGCGCAGTAAAACTCCAAGTCCAAAAGCAGTTGCTCCCATTCCCCCGCTCCCACTGGCAGGCTTGGCTTCCAGCCACAGCGTAGATATACCCAAGGGAGGTAGGCTTCCTGCACAACAGGACCTAAGGGTTATGGTGGATGAGAGGCTGGATATGACTAAACACCGCGCCCTTGTAGCCAAGAAGGCTAACGGCATATTGGGGTACATTAGGAGAAGCATTTCTGGAAGATTTAGAGAAGTGGTTGTTCCCCTCTATTTGGCACTGGTGAGGCCACATCTGGAATATTGTGTCCAGTTTTGGGCTCCCCGGTATAAAAGGATGTGGATTTGCTGGAGCAGGTTCAGCGGAGGGCAACAAAAATGATTAAGGGGCTGGAGCTCAAGACCTATGAGGAGAGGCTGAAGGATTCGGGTTTGTTTAGTTTACAGAAGAGAAAACTTAGAGGTGATTTAATAGCAGCCTTCAACTTCCTGAAGGGGAGCTCTGAAGAGGAGGGTGAGAAACTGTTCTCAGTGGTGACAGATGGCAGAAGAAGGAGCAATGGTCTGAAGTTACAGAAGGGGAGGTGTAGGTTAGATATTAGGAAAAAACTACTTCACCAGGAGGGTGGTAAAGCATTGGAATGTGTTACTGAGAGAGGTGGTGGATTCCCTCAAGGTTTTTAAGTCCTGGATTGACAGGGTCCTGGCTGGGATAACTTAGTTGGGGTTGACCCTGCTTTGGGCAAGGGGCTGGACTAGATGACCTCCTGAGGTCCCTTTCTGCCCTACGATTCTATGATTCTGTGACACCACCCTGCTATCCCAGCACCAGGCTGATAGACAGGACTAATGGGAGTGCACTGGCCAAGAGAAACCTGCTTTCAGCTGAGTGTTTAAAAAGCAACTTGTAATTACTGGCACCCCACTTTTTGGCTGCCAACAGGAGTTGCTTTTAAGGGAATTGACGTTCTGAGGGGGAGTGCCCAGCACTTTCTGGGTACCGGGCCCCTTTATGCTATCTCACATTGGATCCCCAAAATCACTCTGTACAGCTGAAAATCTTGGCCTGGAATTCTGGCAGGCTCCAGCCAGGTGTTTTCAGCATCGGCAATGGCATGACCCATGGAACTCACCATGGAGCAAAGAACCAGTTCTCTCCGAGCTGGAGGTGAGTGACTCAGGTCACAACATGCACCTGTCCATTCACTCCAGCTCTTATCTTACCTGGGAGGGGTCTGGTGCAGCAGTTGAGTTTGTGTGCCGCTGTTGGTCAATGGGCACTGAAGCTGCAGGCTCTGGTCCCTGGAAGCATAGCTGTTCTGCACACACCACAGGCAAAGTGCAGAGATAAGCAATGGAAACACACTCATGACAAACCATTCGGGCCCAAGCAGGCCTCAGTCATGGGTCAGCTCTTCCCCAGCAACGCCGTAAATGCAAGAATATGGTTAGCTGTTCAATGGCCTAAAGAGACCACACCAGTGGGCGTCAATCCATGTCGTCACTGTGAGGTGATCACACCCCTGCAATCCGCTCCAAAGAGCTTCTGATCACCTGTCTCCTTGGAAGGGCACTTAAAGGGGCCAGATCCTCAGCTGGCGTAAATCTGCAGCGCTCAGATGAATTTAGTGGAGATAGGCCAGTTTACTACAGCCAGCGATCTGGCCTCCAGGTGTGGGCCAGGGTCTGTCCTCTCCCATTAGCAGAGCCCTTCCTGAGAACAGTGGCTGGGCAGCACATGGGAATCTTGCCTTTCTACCCAGTGAAGTAACACAGCATGTCAGGCACCCATACCAGGGGCCAAATTCTGCAAAGTCCTCAGAACCCAGCAGCTACTACTGGACTTAGCAGGCAAAGCATCGGCGCTCTTCTCTGGGAATCATGGCCAACACCCAGCACTCCATTTTCCTGAGCAGCTTGGGAGGACAGCTGGCCCAACAGTCCCCCATCTTGTGATTTATTTGTGTAATTGGTAGGGACAGCCCATTCGTCACAAAGCCAGGGACCACTGGGTTGGGCCCTCCCAGGGAACAGAGAAGACCCTTAGAGCAGGAATGGAATCTGGGTCTCTAGGAAGTGCTGTGCCATCCATCCCTCTCTTCCTCCATGGGTGCCTCTCTTGGGCTGTCAGCACCTGAGCTGGGGGGGGTGATGGCCAGTGTAGATCTCTTTCTTATTGTGGAGTCCCACCCCCCAAGTGCAGTTGTGTACACGGCAGTTGTCAGGACAGGGTAAAAAAGCCTTGGTGTCTGTGGTGTAAGGGTAAAATGGTCCCCACATAATCTCACCTTTTGTCTCAGTGTGGGTCCTCTTTGGGCTGGACAGCATCTGCCCAGGCTCCCTCTTCCTGGGCGTCTGCCAGGCACTGCCAGAGAGCGCCCTCCCCCTGGCTGCCAGCACTGAGAGATGGAGGACGAATTCATTTAGAATCAGCCAAATCCCTAGCCGGTGTCCGGGGCTGGCACACTGTGTATTTGCAGAATTACTGTCATTAACCTTCTGGGACCCATGCCAAAGGGAACCTGCCTAGTCTGCAGCCACCCCCAGCCAGACCAGCAGAGAAAAGCACGGAGGGAGCAATCTACCCCGGTCAGAGCCAGCCTGGCACAGCAGATGGGCTTTTCCCTCTGCCGTGCATCTGCAGGTAGAGAGCTCCAGAGCATTGCCGTGGGGATTTCATGCTGTTCCGGTGCAGTCAGAGAGCAAGACAGTAGAAAGGAGCTGAGGACACTCCCTCCAACCTACTGCTTGTCCGCTGTAGCTGGAGACCCAGCCCCTCACCTCAATCACCCCAGATCAGTCACTTCTCAGGTGGTGCCATTTGCTGCTGCTCTGCTAGCCTTTGACGAACCCACAGGGCAGCCAGAGCCAATGGCCAGAGCAGGGGCAAACTGGAGGCTGGCAGCAGCAGAGGAGTTCAGAGCTGGGTTCCAGGCCTGGGCTAATGCCCAGAATCAGAGGCCACATCAGGTTTCAACATCCAAGTCAGGAGGCAAAGTCCAAATCAAGACAAGGTCAAAGCCAGGAATTCAGGTGCTGGGGTAGGGCCAGTTAGGACAACTGTAGGACAGCCACACTGTCACCTGCATACAGAACAGCCCTGGAGTGTATATACTTCCTGAATAGGGCAAACAACCCAGTGACAGGTGGTGTGGAAAAAAGTGAAGTACTCAATGCTTCCACAGACAAGACGGCTGCTCTGGGAGGCACCATGTGGGGAGAAGAAGAGCATCTCTCTGTGGTGAAAGAACTAGTTAAGGACTATTTAGAAAAGCTGGACATGCACAGGTCCATGACGCTGGATCTAATGCATCCAAGGGTACTGAGAGAATTGGCTCATGTGATTGCAGAGCCTTTGGCCATTACGGTTAAAATCTTGTGGTGAACGGGGAAGGTTGTGGATGATGGGAAAAAGGCAAATGTAGCGTCCATCTTTAAATCACAGGAAAAAAGGAGAATCTGGGGAACTACAGGCCCTCAACTCAGTCCCTGTAAAAATATGGAGCAGGTCCTCAAAGGACCTGTTCATAAGCACTTGGAGGAGAGGAGGGTGACAGTCAACATGGCTACCATAAGGGCAAGTCATGCCTGACCAACCTGATTGCCTTCTATGACGAGGTAACTTGCTGTGTGGATTTGAGGAAAGTGGAGGACGTGATATACCTGAACTGTAGCAAAACTTTTGATAGAGTCTCCCACTATATTCTTGCCAGCAAGTTAAAGAAGTGCAGCCTGGATGAATGGACTGTAAGGTGGATAGTAGTAGTAGGCATCCTTCAGTCTGCATAGACTATGGATTGCACCCTTTAAAGGTGGATAGAAACCTGGCTAAATCGTAGGTGGCTCAATGGCCAGTTGGCAGTTGTATCAAGACGTGTGCCAAGGGGTGGACTGGGGCCAGTTTTCTTTGGCATCTTCACTAGTGATCTGGGTAAGGGGTTGGTTTGCATGGCCAGCAAGCTCACAGACGACATTGAGCTGGGTAGGGAGAGGGGTCTAGAGTGACCTAGAAAAATTGGAGCATTGGGCCAAAAGAAGCCTGAGGAGGTTCAGTGAGGACTAGTGCAGAGTCCCAGGCCTAGGACAAAAGAATCCCATGCACTGCTACAGGCTGGGGAGCAAACTGGCTGCAGCTGCAGCTGCCGGGTAGCTCTGAGCTCTAGACCCATGAGAGCTTGTGTTACCTCCAGTACGTTCCCAAAGCTTTCAGAGGGAGAATACCTTGAATCCCAGCTGCAGTAGGTGGGGGACAGAGGCTGCTCTTGCTTTCATGCTGGGCGATCAGGAGTTGCTTTTTTCACATCCCAGGGGTGAGAGAGAGGTCAGACTGATGGACATGCCTCTGCCTGCTCTGTTCCTCATGCTACCTTTCTGCCCCATGCCAAGTGAATGTCTAACACCGGCCAGGCACGGTGCAGAGCAGTGGAGAACCAGGGGCTGCAAATCCCTTTCGTTCTTAGACCAATCACCTCCTCGTTCACTTACCGAGGCGTGGGCTGCACTACAGCGCTCTGTCAATGGAAGTTTGGATGGACGAGATCATCTATTGACAGATCACAGCCACACGGGGAAGCAGATTGAGAAAGCATTCTGCTCTGTCGAAAGAGCATGCATCTGGCGAAGCGGGACTCTGCCCACAAAAGCTTACGCTCACAGACAAAGTCAGCTCCCCGACGGCTGCTCTGGTCAGCGCAGTGTGGGGTGAAGGGGAGCATCTCTCTGCGGTGAAAGAACAGGTTACCCACATTGTGCTGCCCAGAGCAGCTGTCTGGGAGCTGACTTTGTGTGTGAGCACAAGCATATGAGCCAACGAATCCGTTAGGCTGTAGGGTGCCACAGGACTTTGTGTGTTTCTGTCGAAAGAGAGCAGCCGAGAGCTCCAGACGCTCTTTCGAGAGAGCTGGGCAGGAAACACGGTGGCTCGGGTTGCATGGCCAGTAAGCTCTTCCGGGAGCCCTGGCCACATGCACCCTTAAAGGGTCCCTCCCAAACACCCCTCCCCTGCACATGCTGAGGCCTGCCAAGCAGCACGAAACAAAGCAGAGCTAGTGCAGGGCCCAAAAGCTGCTGGTCAGAGACACCGAGCCTGTCAGTAGCCATTCGCCCCCAGCAGCTCCTGTCCTTGCACCAGACCCACTCTGTGGTCAGGCTGCTGCTCACCATCATAGCAGCCTCCTTCCAGCTCCTTCACTGGGACAGATGTGCCAGTGGGAGCGAGGAGCTCAGGCTCTGTGCCCCAGGGCCCCGTCCACACTTAACCCCACCCCGGGTGATTAGGTGGGTGTGGAGGGCTGGTGGGACCAGGTGATCATGGGCGAGTGGAACGCCTGCAGTGGTGCAGAACCACCGCATGAGGAAGGAGATGTTTCTCGAGCTGTGAACCTGGCTCACCCCTGCCCTCATCAGACAGAACAACCACATGTGGCCCGTCACCCCGCCGCCACCCCCGAGAAGCGTGTAGCCATTGCCAGCTGGACGCTGGCCACCCCAGGCCACTACCACTCTGTGGGCAACCAGTTTGGCATGGGGAAGTCTGCTGTCAGGCCTGTCCTCATGCAGGTAAGGTGCACTTAGGTCACAGATCCTGGCTGGGGGTAGGACCTGCAGGCCAAGGGGGACCCTCAGGGACTGGGGTTGGGGATGCGACAAGTTGGCTCAGGTCAAGTCAGAGGGAAGGCCCATCCCCAGGGAACTGCGCCATCCCACCCCCACACAGGCCTGCTGCTGGAGGGGCTTCGTTGTTGTGGGGCATCTGGAGGACTTGTGGTGGGAAGAAGTGGTGCCCCCCCATGTGCTGTCCTGTGTGTTTGGCCTCCATCACATGCAGGTCATGAGGGCAATCAACACCATCCTGCTCCAGAGGGTTGTCCACATTGGTGGCCTGGACACAGTTGTGTCCAGTTTTGCAGCTTCCTCAACTGTTTCAGGGCCATCGATGGGCCCCACATCCCCATCCATGCCCTGGACCACAGCACCAACCGATACATCAACCGCAAGGGGTACCACTCCATTGTCCTGCAGTCCCTGGTCGACCACAGGGGACTGTTCAGCAATGTGTACATCGGCTGGTCGGGCTGGGCACACAACGTGTGGGTTTTCTGCAACTCTGGCCTCTGCTGGAGGATAGAAGCTGGGACCTGCATTACCCCACTGGGAGCTGGCAGTGGGGACAGCACCACGCCACTCCCTCCCTGGCTCATGCAGCCATACACCGGGCATCTGGATGTGCATTCCACTGGAGCGAGCCTTTGGCTGGCTGAGGGGACACTTTCACTGTCTCCTCACCTGCCTGGACATGGAGAAGCAAAACATCCGCCAAGTTGTGGGGACACACTGCATCATCCACAGCATTGTGGAGAGCAAGGAGGAGGCCTTTCTCCCAGGATGGGGTGCAGATTCAGGTGAGTTCCTTGAGAGGACCCCAATCACCCCGCCAGGGAACCCCCATCAGGGCTTTGGGCCCACAGCTCTCCCCCATGCCCACCAGCGCCCTTCCCGTCCCCCACCCATCCCTCCCCGACCCCTCCACATTGACAAGGGAAACGGAGGTGTTGCCAGAACAAACATTTAGTTAGCAGAAATTGTGTCAAAATAAATGCAACATGAAACTATTTCCAAAGAGAGAAACTATATACATCGGAGGGGAGGTGTTGGGAAAGGGGGTGGTGGGCATCTCAGCTTGGTTTGGGGGCTTTGGACAGAGTCAGGGGACATGAGTCCTGGAAGGGGTTGGGGGGCTGTGACCCCACAGTGGAGGGGGACCTTGAGTGGCCTTGCCCATAGGATCCTCTCCTGCCGCAGGTTTAGGGACCCTGTCCGAGCTCTGTTGGGGCCAGGGTACAGGGAGGTAGGGGTGTGGGAGGGGTTCAGTGCGCTTGGGCTTGGTTGTGTGAGTGGGGGACCTGGGGGCAGGTGGCGCTTCCATGGGAGGACCTGGGGGGTGGGGGCAGCTGCCATGGTAGAGCCAACGGTGGCCCTCAGCCAGTGGACGAAGTCCATGAAGCCCGGGGGGATGTAGGGTGGGGGCAGAGCAACAGGAGCAGGGGGTGCAGCGGTTGCGGCTGCCTGGGCCGACTGCTCCCGCAGGATGCTGCTGATGGCGCCGAGGTATGACATGAGTTTGGCCCATGCCCACCTCGGTCATGCCTGCTCCTCCTGCTCCACCCGCAGCAGCCACTACGTCAGGTCATTCTGGCACCTCAGGGAGGCCACGCGTGTCCTTGAGGCATCGTGCTCAGGGCGCTGCCAGCCCCTCCAGGTGCAGCCCTGCCCTGGCAGTGTTGGTGTGCCAGCCTCTCCTCTGCCTGGCTCCGGAACCTGGACAGGGCTGGCCAGCACCGGTGGTGTGGTGGGGCTTGCCGGGCCCTCGGACAGCGCAGCTGTATGGATGAGAGGGGAGAGACAGTGAGGAATTCCCACACCACAGCCCCGAGGGCCGTGCCCCTCATCCCCCATGGCAGCAGCCCCACCCCACCCCCGGGCCAAGGGGTGTCCTGGGAGCACAGGCATGTGTGCCCTGCACAGCAAGCCCTGCCACACAGGGACCCCAAGGTGCCAGTGGAACCAGGCCTAATGCTGCACCCCCCCACCTCCGCCCACCATCCAAAGCATCACCAGCCCAAGGGGTTTCCAGGCATGGAGGGGTCTCAGCAGGGGCAGCGCATGCACTGGGCCTGGTCTGGGCTCCCTACCCGCCACCCTGGTGCATGCAGCTCACAGAGCTGTCCATGGGAGTGGGTCCTGACTCACCTGCAGGTTTGCCCATGAGCTGGGAGCTGCCTTCCATGGTGTGTCTGGGGTGTGGCCGGTGGCTTCCAGCCATGGCAGGGGCAACAGCCCCCACCAGGCCCCAGGGTGTGCAATGCACGGGGTACTTATCTGGGCGGTCCCTCAAAGAGGTCAGGAGACATCCTACTCAGTGTGCCCTGGCTGGGGGATGCCAAGGATGTAGCAATGACAAGGGTCCCATTGCTGGACTGTGGGTCAGAGGGTGACTCCGGCTCCAGCTTCGCCTGGCTCAAGGTCCCAGGTTGCTCCTCCTCCATACCTGGCTCCAGCTCTCCCGGGGGTGGGGGATCCTCCTGGGCTGTGTCCACAAGGATGCCAGGGGTGGTCATCTCCCCTAAAGGAGGCTGTGAAGCTCCTTGCAAAAGAGGCAGGTGGAGGCTCTTGCCCCTGACCTCCTCACGGAATCCCTGGCCTGGGCATATCCCTGGCAGAGCTCTTTAACCTTTGCACAGACCTGGTCCCCGGTTCGGGCGGGATGGCCACGTGGCACCAAGCCTGCTGCAAGCCAGCCACAGGTGGGCGCATTCCTCCTCTGTCTTGTCAGGTTGAGGAGCATAGACTCCTCTCCCCACAAGCCTGGGCTCTGTCCAAGGTGGGGCCCAGCGTTTCATGGGACAGGGTGGCTCCTGGAACCCCTCCAGTGGCTCACTGGGGGGACCTGGGGGGTTGGGCTTGCAGCTGCTGGCTGTTGGCTGTGCTGCTGTCCCTTCCCGGGTGCAGCTGTAAGGGCACGGAGGAGTGCGGGCGCTGCCTGGGCTCCACACATGCTCTCTGCTGCCTGCTACATGGCTGTCAGGGCCGCCTGCACTTTTATGGGTGGCCAGACGCAGAGAGCACAGAGCTTTGTTTGCACTGGCCAAGGCGTCTCCCAGGTGCAGCTGGCCAGCTCCATGGAGGACAGCTCTGTTGCCAAAAGGGTTGTAAAAAGGGCCCCCAAAGTGTCTACATGCCTTTTTCTTAAAACAAATAAGCAATCTTCCGAGAGAGGCTCTGTTCCTCATCCGGGCAGGCGGGGGCTGCCGGAAAACCTGCCGCATTCTGCTGATTTACATTCAACAGAACATGCTTTAGACTCGCCACCTTTTTTTCCCCAAAAACCCTGTTTCTTTTCAAAAAACTCACCCACAGAGACACAACGAGAAGTCCTGTGGCATCTTCCAGACTAACAGATTATTCTAGCGCATAAGCTACTGCAAGCACCTGCAGAGCTGCTGTAACCTCCGTGCGCCAGGCCGAACCCTAGGCCCCAAAAAACACTATCCTGCAGCAAAAGCAGTGGAGGAGAATTGAAAGCTCAGCACTGAGTGTTTGACTGCAAGCCTTCCTAAAGGAGCAGACTGAGCACTTGTGTGTTACGTGTGGCTACACAGTGCTGCTGTGCCACGGCCTGCCCTTTGGGGTCCATAATAGGAGCACGGGAAAAAATCCCAGGAATGTCAGTACACCGGACCTTTAACCAGTAAAATTGCATCATGGTCTGGCAAATAAAACCCCCTTCCCCCTGCAGCAAGGCCCGTGGGGGTTCCACGCAACATACCCCATGTCTGGATAATCCCGCACCCTGGGCCATTGCAGAATGAGCTTCCTAGGCCACTGACCGTTACTTGTGAGAAATGATGGAGAGCAGCAGACCAACAGCAATCAGACTGGCGCCTGTAGCGAGGAAGTGTGGCTGCACTGGCAGATTGACAGGGAGGGACAGTCACTCACTCCTACTGACCCCAGTTCTGTTTGGGATTGCATTACTCCAGAGAGAGAAGCAGTGCAAAGGGCGAGTACCGTACTGTGTGGAGTACACGCGCAGTACAAGTGTAAGTCCAGATACCTAATCATCCAAAGCAGGAGGTAAAGTAATTTATAAAAACCCAGTGCAAAGTCTAGTGGAGGTAGGTAAAGAGAGAAGGAACTGATCAACACACAAGATCATCGTTAAGGAACAATGCCTCTCCATGCCAGTAAGATGAGACTTCAAGCGGGTTGAAATTTTTCTGTCAAAACATAATTTAGATGACAGATGGCTTTAATAACAAAATTTGTTGCAAAAAATCATTTTTACTAAATTCACCAGATCTGAAAACAAAAATAAAATATAGAAATATTTTACCCCCCTTCCTGACATGTTGCTGAGAACATATTTTTTACTCAAAACAGTTTTCAAAACCTCATTTTTTCTTCAGGTTCTTCTTTTCAGTTTTTAATCAGGAAAATGAACAACTGAATTTTTGATGAAAATAAAGAATACTTTTTTAAAATTTCTCATGAGCAATAATTGGCATTTCTGGACCAGCTTTTAACCCCCACAGATGAAACATTGTATTAAGTTAATGGCATGATTATATCCTAAAGATATTTGACTGAGCTAAGACAAGGCCAACAGAAATGGTGAGGAGAGCTGGAATGATTAATCATGAGGAAAAATTCCAGTTGCTAAGTATGTTTAGTTTGGCTAAGTGCCAGGTCTGGGGTGGGGATTTAATAACCATACAGCTGAAGCGTGATAATGCCCAGGGAGACCAAGGAGTTGACTGTCCTTGACAGTCGAAAGGACACTGAAAATAAATCTTCTGGGAAGTGAGCTGTTAGTGAAATTGTGTCTTGAGACGGGTGTGGCATGCCCCAGTGGTTGGCTTTAGTGCTAGGCTGCATAAATAAATGAATGAGGACTGAACCATGGGCAAAAACCCTGGAGTGGCCAGTGATTCAGATGGTCGTAGCATCCCTCAGTCTTGGTAACAGCTTTGGTCTGATCATTAGGAATTGTCTGCAGTTCCTTGTAAAACGAGCTAGTTCTGAGGCACTCAATGAGGTCCTGATCTCAATTGTGTCTCTAAAGTGTTTTCTGTACCAACACTAACTTTTTGGCTCCATTTCACACCAGTAGAGATAAAAGCGGCTGTCAAACCAGCAGGAGATTTCCTAGAAGGCAGCGGCGTCTCTGATCACCCTCTCCAGCCTGCTGCTTCTGACAGATATTCTGAGATGATCAGTCCCCAGCGTAGCTCCCAATAAAATCATTCATCCAATCTTGTCATGTGCAAACAGTGGACGGGAATTCCTCGTGTGAAAGGACTTTATAGGAAACCAAGAAATCTACTGTTTCCTGAGGAGAAGGATGCTGCTATGCAAGGAAAACAGCTTTTCTTCTCTGTCACTCAGCATGGTGGCACCAAACTACTGCATAAATAATAATTCACAATGACAGTTGTTTTTATGTAGTGTCTCCTCCAGTTATGCCAAAGCACGAAGATAGTGCTAAATGATTATAAAACATTTCAACCCCTAGTGCAGTGCAGCTTCATCTGGGGGTGGAAGGTGGCAGCTGTGACGTTGTCCTCTCTGAGATGTTGAGATATCACTGAACCCACCTGTTCTGCCATCCTGGGCAAGCTTTCTTGTTATCTTGCTGACCCAAGCCAATTGAGTCTCCTGCAGGTCAACATAGCTGAAGAATGAAACAGACACTGAGATCATCTCTACAAAGATTCAGTTTAACAGACCTGTCCACCTTCCATGGAGTGCAGACCCAAAGTTATACGACATTTTCCCCCTCCCTCAATGTGGCGGAAGGTATGTACAATGTCCTGCCCCTGTCCCCCAGTTATACATTACATAAACTGGGTTATACTGTAAACAAGACATATGTTTATTTGCTACAAAAGGTGAATGTTAAGTGGCACAGAGGTAGCAAACAGATCAAAATAGATTTCTAAGCATATACAGCAAAGCAGCAAATAAAGCTAATTCACTAATGAGATTGGTCACAAATATTAATTCCTCACCCAAGAGATTGTTTTACATAGATTCTGCTAGGTAGCTTTCCAGACACACACCCTCCCCACAGCTCCAGTCCTTTTATTTCCATCTGTTTTCAATTATCTCTTTGAGCTGGGGAGCAGGGGAGAAACAAACTGAAGGCCGTGATTATACACGGCCTCCCCCACCATGTACAGGCTTTCCATAGAGCAGGAAAAGTATTCCTGACTTCATAAGCAAACTGGTATATGCATACAAGCAGGATAATCTTATCCAGTAAATCATACCCTTTCCAATGATACCGTATGTGATTTATCTTGCACAAAGCATATCTTAGCTATGCCATGTTTATAACCCAATAATATTTCTAAGGGTTATGAGGGAGTCAGGGCGTCACAATAGCCTTCCAAGGAAGCACATTTGAACTGCCCAGGCATTTAAGAGTATGTGTCAAGTTTCCAGTTCATAACTACAAAGGAATTTAACTTGGCTGAATGTAATTTGTGCCAGAGCTCACTTGACTCCTCAGGAGATGACTCATTCACACTCTGTAAGTGCCCACTTGAGAAGCTTTCTGACTGGAGTGGCTTAGAAAGAAGGTGCACAAAAAGCCAGCAGCCCTGTGGCACCTTAAAGATTACTAATTTTACTTATTAGGCGATGAGCTTTCTTGGGCCAGACCCACTGCCTCAGATTCTGTGACACTGCAGACTGACACAGCTGCCCTGCTGAGTTCTTCTGAGGAAGTGGGTCTGACCCACGAGAGCTCATTGCCTAATAAGTAAATATGTTAGTCTGTAAGGTGCCACGGGACTGCTTGTTCTTTGGGAAGCTCCAGACTGACGTGGCCGTATCCCCCTGAGAAGTAAGGTGCTTGTTTTTAACAGCGAGATTAATTAGCCAACGGAACACTTGACATTTTATGTACCCAGCTGGAGAAGGTCTAGTCTAGCTCAGCCAGTCACTGTGGGCCTCGGACAGGAACCCTGTACAAATTTTAGTGCCTGTCAGTCCAGTCTGCCTGGCTGCTTGCCCACCTGGGCCTTTATTAGAGGTCCTGACCAGCTGTGCTCTTCACAGGCTGCTGTTATTGACCACAAGGGTCAGGACCTTGGTTTTATGTCTCCTCTGAATCAACCTACACCAGCACAGTGTGTCCTGGCATTTACATTGATTCTGAGGAAGGAATGCTCCCTACTGACACCTACTGCAGTCTAGTTCTCCTTGGGAGGTCTCTCGTTCCAAGCGGACTCACCTCAGACCTGCTGAATTTAATCAGTCTGATTAGACGGTATCTTGGACACAGATCCAATGTGTGACTGAGACGCAGAGAGGAGAGAGATGGAGAGACCTGTCTGATCGCCAACATTGCTGCATTTCTGGCCAGTACAGAATTCTTCCCAGCAGTTCAGTCTCCTTTGATTTGTGTAGCCTGATTCTAAACCTAAGGGATGCAACAGCGTTATGCGCCAGATGCCGTAAGCCTCTGGAGGCTGTGCCAGAGCCACTGGCCACATCAGCTGGTTAAAGTGGCTACACAGGGCCAGGCTGAATGTGTATGTGTCCTTCTCAGTGGCTTCTTGCCCACACCTGGTCTGTCACACACAAAGACCTTGCTCCCCTGGTCCCCAGCCTTCCCAGGAGCCCCACATCCACAGCATCTGCTCCCAGCATACAGCCAACCCCTCAGTGCTGGAAAGGAGCAGGCGGGGGTGCTGCTCTGAGGTGAGGGAGAAGTGGGCAGGCTTTGTTTTCAGCCTCCCATGTACCTGTTGTTGGATTGCTGACACTCCCAGGTTGTCCTGGAGTCCCTCTGGAATCAAAGATTAATCTGTAATGATTAGGTGACATAAGAAAACGTCCACCCTGGAGCATGATCTATCAGGCAAACCTGGAGTCACATGATGGGGTCAGAAACTTAGATTGCATTGCAAAGGGGATCTTACAGCTCTCCTGGGCAGAAAGGAAAGCTGGTAAATGTTCATATTGTTATCAGTTTGTTTATACTGTAGTGTGGGAGCGCGAGCACCTGGTGGCCGGGCCTCACTTGCAAGGCAGAATGACAATATACTCCATCCTGGAATGCTACCATATAACGGCAGGGTGGTCTGAAACCAGGCCAGGAAAAAGAAATCAGAAAGTTGACAAGTAGTTGGAGAGTCCCAAAGAAAAGCATCCTGACAAGTAGCTGGAAGCCCCCCAAAGAGAACATCTTGGACAAGTAGCTGGAAGCCCCCCAGAGAGAACATCCTGGTTGTGTGATATCAGAAGATCCCGACGGGGGGAGGTTCGGAAATTTACCAAGGACAGAGGAAATCTTATAACATGTTCTGACAAGCCGGGAGGATAGAAAGTCCAAACTGGGTAACAAACGCTTTAATTGGCCAGGTATTGAACCCCCAAATAAGAAACAGTATAAAAGGTGATTTAGCAGGAATAAGGGTGTGGGCTCCTGGACACAAGGCAGAGGCTAGCAACTTCCAGTCTAGACAGCAGACCCCGGCCTGATCACCCGGACGTCACCCCCACGAAAGGTCCCAACCAAGCTGTATCTCTGACTTGAAGTGCCGCTGTAACGTAGTTGTTGGTAAGATGTGGGAGCATTGGATGTTATTGGTAAGTCACATGTAATTATATACAGCTATATGTAACCTAGGCTACGTCTACACGTGCAGCCAGCATCGAAATAGCTTATTTCGATGTTGCGACATCGAAATAGGCTATTTCGATGAATAACGTCTACACGTCCTCCAGGGCTGGCAACGTCGATGTTCAACTTCGACGTTGCTCAGCCCAACATCGAATAGGCGCAGCGAGGGAACGTCTACACGTCAAAGTAGCACACATCGAAATAGGGATGCCAGGCACAGCTGCAGACAGGGTCACAGGGCGGACTCAACAGCAAGCCGCTCCCTTAAAGGGCCCCTCCCAGACACAGTTGCACTAAACAACACAAGATCCACAGAGCTGACAACTAGTTGCAGACCCTGTGCCTGCAGCATAGATCCCCAGCTGCCGCAGAAGCAGCCAGAAGCCCTGGGCTAAGGGCTGCTGCCCATGGTGACCATAGAGCCCCGCAGGGGCTGGAGAGAGAGCATCTCTCAACCCCCCAGCTGATGGCCGCCATGGAGGACCCAGCAATTTCGATGTTGCGGGACGCGGATCGTCTACACGGTCCCTACTTCGATGTTGAACGTCGAAGTAGGGCGCTATTCCTATCTCCTCATGAGGTTAGCGACTTCGACGTCTCGCCGCCTAACGTCGAAGTTGGTGCCGCTACTTCGAAGTAGCGTGCACGTGTAGACGCAGCTCTAGTGTTTAGCCCATGCTAAATAAATAAATATATTTAAGACAAGTGTTAAGTAGTTGTAGTTATGAATTGATCGATCAGTCATTATCGGTAAATACCACCAGCTGGACTATCTGGGGCTGTATAGAGAATTATTGGGACTTAGAACAGCCAGAGGGCATTGTGGTGTTCACAGTCGGAGTGTTATTGTTCCTGGTTCCTGGTTCATAACACTGTGGAAACCCAGGGTGTAAAGTAGATACGCTGTATCACATATTGCTGCTATACTATATAAGGCTGCCATAGAGGTGGGGTAGTCGGTCCCGGGCCATCCACCCCCCCGCTGTGTCAACCCCCACGCTCACCCACAGCACCTGAAATAGGTCAGCACATCGTCATGTGGTAGTACATGGAAGCCCTGTTTGCACAGTCCAGGGTCCCGCTGTACTAGGCATTGCAGAAGCACAGAGCGAAAAGATGGCCCTTTCCCCAAAGCCTTTGCAGCCGTTGCAGTAACATGGCCTGAATGTGACTTGGAGTCTTCCTGAGTCTGCAGCCATCTGAAACAATACCTCCAAGCAGTGGATGCACTGCCCTGTGGAGCTTAACTCTGGACTGTGCTGCCACCCCAGGGAGCAGGAGCAGGACAAAGGGGCAAATCTGCAGCGATCTCCTGTGCTAAGTTAAGAACCTGAGATCAGCCAGACTGGGTCAGACTAATGGTCCGTTCAGCTCAGGGCCCTGTCTCTGTCATATCCTCCATTAAGTGTGTCTTCCAAGATGAAAAATCCCACTGTTTTTAATCTTTCCTCACACAGAAACTGTTCTATATTCCTCACCATTTTTGCCACCGTTTCCACTTCCAGGATATCTTGTTTGCGATGGGGTGACCAGAGCTTCAGGGCAGATTCAAGCTGTGGGCATATTGTGAATTTACACATGGGCATTACATTATTTTCTGTCTTACTACCTTTTGCTTGTCCAATAGTTTCTAACGCTGTCCGTGTTTTTGACTGTGGCTGCACTTTGAGCAGATGCTTACTGAGAACTATACGCAGTGACTGCGAGGCCTCTTCCTTAAGCGGTAACAGCTACTTCAGACCCCTTAAGTTTGGAGGCCTAGCTGGGAGTGCATTGTCCAATGTGCATTCCTTTGCTTTTGTCAACATCGAAGCATGCCTCCGACATGAGCTCAGATGAGAAGTTAGCCATGAGGCCATCTTCTGCCAGTGGATGTCCCCTTTTTGTTTGTCTTCTCCCCTATCTTCCCAGCATTGCAGAGCTTCCTGGAAAGGCACAGGCCTCTGGCATGAATAGGAGGTGTCTGGAATTAAAAAGTAAAAATGTGGCAATCAGCAGGAAAAGGTCCATGGTGTCAAACCTGCCAATGACACACTGCAAACAAATGGGAGATGGATGAAGAGAATCAGAGACTGTCATGCAATCACCGCTGTGATCTGCTGATTCCCAGGCCCCTCCCAGGTGCTCATGCAGCATGACAGTCCATTAGGCCCAGCAGGAGAGGCTCACGACATCAGCACTAGAGCAGGGACCTAATGCAGTGAAACGCAAAGGCCTGGGCAGGATTTTATTAAGCAAATGAGCCTGGAACCAAACCTCCTGGAGCACAGAGTACCAGGGCTAGTTACTTGCATAGAGTCTATAGTGCCCAACTTCCAGCCACCTCCTGCTAGCCACTCAGCGTTTCATGTAAGGCTCCTGGTGGGGACCAGTGGGGCTGGACTGGTGCCCCACAGGACCCGCACTGGTGAGCATCTCATATGCCTGGGCTGGAACCATCAGGAATGTGTATCCAAACAAGCTCAGCACATCAGGGGCCCTTCAGATGTTGAGCTCCTGAACATCTGGCCCTCAAGGCCACTGGCAAATGTTGGCATTGGTCATTGCAGATCCCAGTGCTGCCACTGCCTGTGATGTCTCCTTAAAGCACAGATGGTTCTTGGTGCAGCTCTCTGCCCCAGCTCCCTGCCCCACCCCTTGCTGGCTGGCCTGCTGCTGCCACTAGGAACAAAGGCAGAAGGCACAGCCTCTGCAGCACCCACCCTGCCACATTTTCCTGCCCTCTCCCTACACCTCTCCTGCCTCCTCTGAGCATGCCACTGATGCAGTTAATGGTGCTGTCCTCTTTTCGACTATGGTATCCGTTCTGGAGGTTAACCTGTCCCCTCACCCCAGCCACACGCAGGCACACGAGAAGGCACCCAGCTGCTCTCTCCCAGCCTTAGGATGCTTCATGCAACACCTGCCAATCCCAGCATTTGTGTACCCAAAGCCCTGACTCCCATGTTGTACCTCCCAGCCTGTGTGTGCAGGAGAGGGTCCAGGGTTCCCCCACTGCCTTCCCAGGGAAGCTCCTGTCCATCAGACCTTAGGGGCTGGCTAAGGCATGGGTGCAGTGGAGTCAGGCCAGTTGAGTGAGTAAAGATCGAGCCCCCAGGAGCGGGCTCTTCTTTGGAATGCACTGTGCACAGCTGGAGGCAAGTCCCCCACGGTGCCTGGAGTTCTGCTGTGCTTCAGTGAACGGAGCTTTGCAGAAGCAGCCTAGCAGATGAGCAAGGGAGTCAGGAGTACAAGCCATTCCGCCATTCTTTCCAGTACATCGCATGCCGGTGCACCACTTACGGGAAGAGGGGCAGGCCAATTTCCCCAGCCCGCCAAAAACCCGCCACCTCCCGCATTCCTTCACCTCCAGCACGGCAGCTGTGAGGCGCTCTGCTGTTAGTGCCATCAGCCTGAGATGCTTGAAGAACAGTCTGAGATCCTGATAACTCCAAGGGACCCAAACGAATTCATAGTATTTCTCTTCCAGTAGCACCTCACTGGGTGCTCTACAGACAGGGGCTGAAAGCGAGAGGCCCTGCTGCTGAGCGCTCACCTGCTGCAGGCATGGGAGGCAGCAGGAGTCACACTAGGGAAACGGAGCCATGCGAGAGGATGCAGAAACCAAATGCCCAGAAGTGAGCAGAGAAGCCACATTCCCTCATTCACCTGTCAGTCTATTCCGGGGAGTCAGGGGTCAGGGGGGAGGGTGGACATTTTGGCCCGCGGGCCACAGCTGAATAGGAAAATTATGTGATGGGCCATAATGGTAGGGCTAGGCCAGGGTTGCAGGCTCTGGCCAAGCACCATTCACCTCAAGCAGCTTCTGGTTGGTGGCTCAGCAGGGCTAAGGCAGGCTAGGATTTGGGCTCAGGCTCTGATGACACCTGGAGGAAGGGGCAACAGGCCAGCAGCCAGCAAGGCCAGTGCCTCTTGGTTGCTCAGGATCTAGCAGGGGGCCTGGTGCCAGCAGCAGGGGTGCCCCCACGACCCTCACTCACTTGCAGCAGCAGGGAAAGTGGAGTAATGTGGCCCTTGCTCGCTCTGCTCTGCTGGTTCCTGAGGTGTCGGGACAGGAGCGTCCCTGCACTCACTGGTGGGAAGCAGTGTGAGCTGGGACCCCCTTGCTCCACTTTCCCTGCTGCTGCTGCTTGGTGCTTGGGGCCCACCATTACTGCCAATGCCAGTCCTCCGCGTCCCATTGCTGAGCGGGGGGGCTTGGGATAAGAAGTGAGGGTGGGGAGGGACAGACCAAGGACAGAGCGGGGAGGGGAGAGGCAGGAGCAGAGAGGGAGGGAGCAGAGCAGGGCAGGGCAGGGCAGGGCAGGGAGACATGGGCCCCATGTCTGCTTGCACCCCAGCAAGTGGGAAAGCAAGTTCTGGAAGGCACTTTTGTATGGTCACTTGCTTGGGTATTGTCCCAGGGTTCTGAGCCCAGTCCTTAAGGGCCCCCTCTGGGACAAACACGTTAAAAAAAAAAATCCATCAGGGATGGTGATAGGTCCTGCTGTGAGGGCAGGGGGCTGGACTCAATACTTCTGGAGGCTCCTTCCAGCTCTGTGAGATAGGACAGGTATGACTGCTGCTGTTTAAATCAGAAATGTCATGGTGGTGTAACTGGAGGGCTCCTGATCCGAAGAAGAACAGTGGGAGGTTGCGAAGTTACTGTAAGGATTGAATAGCTTGAGAGTAGCAGCTGTTGCCTGGGAGCCCAGCTCTGAAGATAGAGCTACTGTCAGCAGTAGCACAGAAGTAAAGGTGGCCTGGCACAGTATTGTCACTCTTACTTTCGCACTGCTGCCTGCAGAACTGGGCCCTCAGGCAGCAGGCACCGTTTGCTGGCTCTGAAGGCAGCAGCACAGAAGTAAGGCTGGCATGCTATGCTCTGGCACTGCAACCCCTACTTTTGCATTGCACCATGCAGCCTTCAGAGCGGGGGCTCCTGGCCAACAGCTGCTGCCCTCTGCCCAGCCCTGAAGGCAGCCTCGGGGTGGCAATGCCACACGCCCCCCCCCCACCCCTAAAATAACCCTCTGACCCTCCTCCTGCCACTCACTTCTGGGTCAGTTTGAGGAGAGCTGGTTTCCCCATGTAATCTGTGTAGTGCAGGGCAAAAGCCCCCAGAAGCCCCGATTTCGCAGGGACAAACCAGATTTCGTGGTCTGTGACACGTTGCATGACCCTGACTTTGTTAGGCCCTCCGGCATGAGGAGCACTGGCAGAGCTGAGTGCAGGGGCCGGGCCCGGCGCACAGGGGGATTGTCTGCGTGAGGAGCATTGCAGGGCTGTGTGGAAGGCTCAGAATTAGACAGTCAGAGTGAGGCACATCACCAGAGCCAGCTGGAGCGCCCAGGTCTGGACCAGTGTTGGCTCTGATGCAGCGTGGAAGTGCACTGCAGAGCTGTGCAAGGGAAGATACATGGCACCTGCTTGCCTGTCCCTTGTTTTAATCATCATTCAAATGCCCTCAGAATCTCCATAACTAGCCTGCTTAGTATCGGTGAATGTCATTGGTGGCTGCACCTGCCCTTTCATCAGCCTGTCCCATCTGCCAGGGCTGCAGTGCTTAAAGGTGGCTCATCAAAGCCAATTGGAATGGGAAAGGATTTTCTTCTGTCCATATCTACCTATCAGTTCATTGTAGTTTTGCGTCAGCATTAATGAGGGTGCTGCTGGGCTGGCTCACCTTGAGCTAATGCCCCATTGCCAGGAGCAACTCGTGCCCACAGTGAACATTTCCAAGGTACTGAAGTTGCGCATGACAGTGCTCCTAGGGCCCTGGTCAACCTAACTTCACCCAGGTGAGTATTAGACCGATAGCCCCCAGCATGTCACAGACCATCATGTCTGGACTCTGGGCAGCCAACACTGCGATGAGTTTAAGGTGCTTGGCTCCCAGATTTCCTTCCAGATGTCCTGAGCAGAACAATCACTGCCCCTTGGGCTTCAGTGCAAGGTCTGCATGGGACAGTGATGCAGCTGAAATGCTGAGCCAGAGCGACTCAGCCAGGACAGAGCAAAGCAGAGAGCCACAATTTCAAGTGCTCTTCCCCCAGAACTTCCCACTGGGAACAAGAGCTCTGTGCCCGCTTCTTTGCATAGGGTCTGTCCGCACAGTGGTTGGAACCTAGCAGGGTGACATGGAGGCTAGCAGGGCTCATGCTAGTACTCAGGCAGGTGGTGCTTTGAAATTGTGGCTCAGGCTGGACCGCAGGGTCTGAGGTTCACCCCCTCCCTGAACTTCAGCGTCTGAGCACCAGCCTGGAACTGCAAAGTGCTGTCTGTTCAGCTATTTTCTGAGGCCAGCATGAGCCCTGCTAGCCCGTACCTGTTGCCCCAGTCTGAGAGGCTCACTGCTGTGGGTGCCCAGCCACTGCCTGGACACACCCTCAGGTGCTTACCTGGCTCCCACGCCATAGTGTTGGACTGCGTCACAGTCTTGGATGCATCTGGTGTGTTGGGCTTCCTTCAAAGGCTGGCCCCAGCTGTGGGTGCTGGGCTCCTCTGAAAATGCTGACCAAACAAGTCACACGCAAGAGATGGTTTGGTATTACAGCCCAATTTCAGATTCACTTCTAGCCACTCAAGTGACTATGCACCTGGGTATTTCCTGGTCCCAAGGAAAGCATCCCCCTTATGTCCCATTCCACTGAGATCTCCCTAAGAGAGTGGTGTCTCTCTCTGGCCTTGCCCCCATGGGGTTATTCCGGACTCAGGCGAGCTGTGAATTTATGCTGTTGTAGTTATGCTGAGATAACACTCTCAGCCAGAAGAAAAGCGGCCTCTTTTCGTTCCGTGAATTTAATAAAGCATTTCACAGTCCATGCTGAAATGGAGGAATTGAACTGAAAAGGGCCCCTTGAGTTCCCTGCAGACAAGCCCTGGGAGTTGCTACAGATGGACTTACTTGTTGTGGGTGATAAGGGATCAGCAAGAGGAGACGTGAGTGAAGCCCACGTGGCTCCTGGGTCAGCCTCTTGGTTTCAGTGGGCTGTTTATGAACAAGGTCCGGGCGAGTGTCCAGGGAGGCTGTCTGTAGGGAAAATACACCCGTTGAACTTCTGCGGGATGTGGAGGGAAGGTAAATGCAGGTCTCGTTTTATTCCAAATGAGACACCCCACACTCCACTTCAGCCACAACAGCGCTCACTTGGGACGGGACTTGCTGTTTAAAATTCCCCATTATCTCCTGACATGGATTGTTGTGTAATCCAAAATCCACCTCGTACACAAGAGCTCTCCCAGCCCCAGCTAACTGCACTGCAGGCAGCTCCTAAAATACCATACAAGCGGTAGGATGTGACAGAGCAGACACAGACACAGCGATTGTTTTGATGGGTCTTTCTGCTCACCTAACTGCAGGGTGAAATAGAAGCTGCATTGGAAGTGGCGAACAGAAAGTGTAGGTACCGTGAGTGGCTGGGTTACAGATCCATTGACAGTCAACGGTTGAGTGTGTTCATGTGTAATACAGGAGATTACTTCCCCAGCGCTGATTGTTCTCTGGAGTTTTTCCAGGTAATTACAATCTCTCCTACATTCAGAGGTCACCAGGCCCTCCAATCTCAACCAAGACTGAAGTCAATAGTGCCTTTAACTGATGCTCCACCATGGAAGGAAAATTCCAGATATCGTGCTCAGCCTAGGGTGTCCATCTGTCTGCAGACGGGCCTTGTTCTGGACACTGACTTCACTGATGGAGTGAATTTAGTCCATAGGCCCTACAGTCAGAATAAGTCATACTTGAAAGCCCGGACCCAGCTGATCCAAGGCAGGCCATCACATCAGAGTGTGCTGCTAGTGGCCACTATCTTGCTAAGGTACAACCCTCTGGGGGAGGGATAGCTCAGTGGTTTGAGCCTTGATCCCCTAAACCCAGGGGTGTAAACTCAAGTCTTACAGGGGCCATTTAGGGATCTGAGGCAAGTAAGCTTTCAAACATTTTTTTGAGGCTAGAGACCAGCAGGAGCTGAAAAGAGAGGGCTGCTAACAGGGGAGTTTGCCTGGGCGACAAGGTGAACCCCACTGAATGAATCAGGTGAGAGCTGTCGGGTGTGTTTGTTTCCTGGGCTGTTTGGTTGTTTGCTTTTGAATTTCAGTAACTGATTGATCTCAGTTACTTGTCGGTGAGTTTGATTGCTAGGCTGGTTATTGGAATTTGAATTTCAGCTTGCTAGGCTGATGGTCTGTGTGAATTTGAATTTCTGTGTCTGAATTTCAGTTTGCTAGGCTGATAGTCTGTGTGAATTTGAATTCCAGTTACTGTGGTAGTTACTCTGTGTGTGTGTGTGAGAGTGAGCCCCTCCCACTGTGACTCACCAGGGGTAGGAAGGACCAAAGGAAAGAAGGCTTCACAAGCCAGAGGCTAGTGACCAGCGGGATTGTGACCAGCTGGGTGCTGCAAACAGGGGAGTTCATCTGGTGGGGAGCCCCATATTATTACATTTTTTAATAATTTTGTTTCTCTTTGGCCGCTCAAATCAGCTCGAATATCTTCTGAGTGAATTTTCTGAAGAAAGGGGAAAAAAAATAGACAATGACAAGTCTACTGACAAGTCAGCTGTTGTGACCTGCATGGCATGTGCCATGTTTGTTTTCCTCCCAGAAGACAGAAGGAATTTCTTATGTACCAAGTGGAAGCTGATCACCCTCTTGGAAGAAAACGTTAGAGGATCTGAGGTGCAAATCTCAACCCTCCGGTCAATCAGAGAAGGTGAAGACTTCCTCGACAGCAGGCAGCATTTAGTACTGCAGGCACAGCAGGCTGAGCAACCGAGGACAGCAGTAAAAACCAAGGAAGAAAACTGAAAGCATGTAACTTCCAGGAAACAAAAGCCAATTCAGGTATCTTCAATTTCTGTAGAGGTAAGCCACCTCTTTTGGGGTCTCTGCACAGCAGCTAGAGTGGAGAATGCTTTGGCAGAGACCTCTCAGAGAAGGAATCAGAAGAAGACTCCACTGGCTGGAAGGCATGGGACAAGTAGTCCTAGGGATGGCAGTTCTATGACCACCTCCCCCAAGAGAAGAAGATGGGTGGAAGTGGTCTGGGACTGCCCCCTAAGAGGGATGGAGTCATCCATCTGCCATCCAGGTCGGGCAATCAGCTTATTATCTGAGATGTTTGTACACCAATGCAAGAAGCCTGGAAAACAAACAGGAGGAATTAGAGGCCCTGGCACAGTCACAGATGTATGAGGTGACTGGAATAATGGAGACACGGTGGGATGACTCATAACTGGAGCACTGTCATGGAAGGGCATAAACTCTTCAGGAAGGACAGGCAGGGCAGAAAAGGAAGAGGAGTTGCAATTTATGTGCCAGAGCAATATGATTTTTCAGAGCTCCAGTATATGGAGGGAGAAGAGACAGTTGAGCGTCTTTGGGTTAAGCTTAGAAGTGGAAGCGACAAAGGCGATGTTGTGTTTGGTGTCTGCTCTAGGCCATGAGATCAGGAAGATGAGGTAGATGAGAATTTCTTCAGATAACAGAGTAGTAGTAGTAGTAGGCATCATTCAGTCTGCATAGACTATGCATCGCGCCCTTTATAGTTTCAATTGAGGACTTCATTTACAGCGTCTATTGTGACTATGAAGACCCACACGAGAGTGACAGTCCTTGCTGCATCTCTTGCAGATGTAGTGGGTGTCTGGCAAGTCCTTACTGTGCTTTCTGTGCGCTCGCTTCTCCTCTGCTAGCTGTCTGATCCTCATCTTGCCCTTCTGAAGGCCCTTGTGTAACCCCTGCCTCCACCTGCTGCGGTCATCTGCTAGTTCTTCCCAGCTGTCCAGCTCGATGTCCACCTCTCTGAGGTCTCTCTTGCAGACATCTTTGTAGCACAACTGGGGGCGTCCGGGAGGTCTTTTGCCAGAGGCTAGCTCACCATACAGGATGTCTTTTGGAATCCTTCCATCATTCATCCCGTGGACGTGGCCAAGCCAGCGGAGCCGACGCTGCCTGAGGAGGGTGTGCATGGATGGGATTCCAGCTTGCTCGAGGACAGCGGTGTTGGTCATTCTGTCCTTCCATGATATTCCAAGGATGCGCCTGAGGCAGCGCAAGTGGAAGACGTTCAGCCTCTTTTCCTGGCGGGCATACAGGGTCCAAGTCTTGCTGCCATAAAGGAGGGTGCTGAGGACGCAGGCTCTGTAGACTTGCATTATGGTGTGAGTGTACAGCTTGTTGTTATTCCACACTCTCTTGCTGAGTCTGGACAGAGTTGTGGCCGCTTTTCCGACCCTCCTATTTAGCTCAGTCTCCAATGACAGGGTGTCAGTGATGGTGGACCCCAGGTAAACGAACTCGTGGACAATCTCTAACTTATAGTTGTCAATGCTGATTGATGGGGATTCAGCAACATCCTGACTGAGTACATTTGTCTTCTTTAGGTTGATGGTAAGCCCAAAGTCCTCGCATGCTTTGGAGAACTGATCCAGCAGTTTTTGAAGCTGGTCTTCTGTGTGAGACACTACAGCAGCATCGTCTGAGAACAGCATGTCTCTGATGAGGACTTCTCGCACCTTAGACTCAGCTTTCAGCCTTGCAAGGTTAAACAGTTTCCCATCAGATCTTGTGTGCAGCAAGATGCCCTCTGTTGAAGAGCCAAAGACGTGCTTCAGGAGGAGTGCGAAGAAGATCCCGAACAACGTCGGAGCAAGCACGCATCCTTGTTTGACGCTGCTCCTGATTCTGAAAGCATCCGATAATGTGCCGTCATATTGGATGGTTCCTCTCATGTCTTCGTGGAACGACTGGATCACCTTGAGTAACCGTGGAGGACAGCCTGTCTTGTGGAGCAGTTTGAACAGACCATCCCTGCTGACCAAGTCAAAGGCCTTGGTCAGGTCAATGAAGGCTATGTAGAGTGGCTTTCTCTGCTCCCTGCACTTCTCCTGAAGCTGCCTTAGAGAGACGACCATGTCAACGGTAGACCTCTCTGCGCGGAATCCGCACTGCGATTCGGGGTACACCCTCTCAGCAATTTTCTGGAGTCTGCCAAGGATGATGCGAGCGAACAGTTTACCAGTGACTCTTAGGAGGGAGATTCCACGGTAGTTGTTGCAGTCGCTTCTGTCTCCTTTGTTCTTATTCAACGTTACAATGTTAGCGTCACGCATATCCTGTGGTACCTCACCCTCTTTCCAGCACAGGCACAGTAGCTCATGTAGTGGTTCCAGGAGTGTGTCCGCAGCACATTTGATTACCTCTGGTGGTATACCATCCTGGCCAGGGGCCTTTCCTGCTGCAATGCTGTCGATGGCTCTCTTCAGTTCATCCACAGTCGGTTCTTGATCCAGTTTGTCCATTACTGGTAGGAGCTCGACGGCATCGAGGGCTGCGTCAACCGCAATGTTCTCGTGTGAGTACAGCTCGGAGTAGTGCTCAACCCAGCGCTCCATAGAATCATAGAATCTGTTTGGCTTTGTCAGCAATGACTTCACCAGATTTGGATTTCAGAGGTGCCATCTTGTTCTGGGTGGGTCCTAATGCCTTCTTCATACCTTCATACATTCCTCTGAGATTACCAAAGTCAGCACAGGTCTGGATGCTGCTGCATAGCTGGAGCCAGTGGTTGTTGGCACAGCGCCTGGCTGTCTGCTGTACTGTTCTTCTGGCCGCTCTAAGTGCTTGCTGGGTACTCTGGCTCGGTGAGCGTTTGTACTCCAGGAGTGCAGCGCGCTTCTTTTCAATGACTGGAATCATCTCATCGGAGTTAGCTTCGAACCAGTCGTTCGTGTTTCTAGCTCTTCTTCCAAACACCGACAAGGCCGTGTTGTAAACTGTATCCCTCAGATGTTGCCATTTGGATGTCGCATCGGCGCCCCTGGGGCCGCTGCGCAGATTTTCCTGGAGGGTCTCTCTGAACTTTTCCGCTTTCTCCAAGTTTGCCGTCTTTCTGGCGTCAATGCGGGGCCTTCCAGCAGGTTTAGAGCGGTACAGCTTCTTGGATCTCAGCTTGAGCTTGGAGCAAACTAGCGAGTGATCTGTATCACAGTCAGCACTATGATAGCTTCGTGTCAGAAGGACGTTTTTGAGGTTATTACGCCTAGTGATGACCACGTCTAGTTGATGCCAGTGCTTTGAGCGTGGGTGTCTCCACGACACTCTGTGCTGTGGCTTCGTTCGAAAGAATGTGTTTGTGATGCACAGATTGTGGTACGTGCACAGTTCAAGGAGACGCTGTCCATTGTCATTCATTTTTCCCACACCGAAGAGTCCTAAGCAGGAAGGCCATGAGGCCCAATCAGCTCCAACTGTTGCATTGAAGTAACCCAAGATGTACAGTTTTTCACGAGCAGGTATTTGCGCTACAGCAGCACTAAGCACGTCATAGAACTTGTCTTTTACTTCTGGTGTGGCGTAGAGGGTTGGAGCATAAGCGCTGATCAGGTGGACAGGACCGGCGCAAGTTTGAAGCATGATCCGAAGAAGTCTTCCTGATCCGTTTTCTACGCCAATGGAGCAAGAGCTTATAACCGGTATCTGTTGCCTCCCGTGTTGATGCAACGCTGTTCAGCGATGCCAGAGCACCTCTCCGGGCGCGAGCCTGGGCACTTATTATGGGGACTCTGGGCTGCCCAGACACCAGTGTCCCCCTGTCGGCTTTACTGATATAGTCCAAAGGAGAGGATAACCTCCACGTCTGGCACCAGCTCAGCTGCAGGAGTTGCCGGGACAGTACCAGAAGTTGACACTGAACCGCCTTCAGACTCCACTCCGGATTTTCTGTCAGGGTTTACTCCCTTAGCCTTTCTCCTTCCCAGGAGAACCCACAAGGCAGTGGGGTGTGGAGAATGTGGTTAAGGATCCCACTACTTCATACCTCCCTGTCACCATGAGTCACCATAGCTCCCTGTGGAGCAATGACCTCATATCTCCGGGACCCTCCTACCCACCTTTCACCGCCCCTCCCCAGCTACCTTCACCATAGGACCCTCCCAACCCACTACCCCCATCTGCTCCCATGTCCGCCCTCCTCACTGCACTGGCCCCTCTCCCCCCAGCTGCTCTCAGTGCCCCCAGGTCCACCTTCCCCCATCACTCTTCAGGCTGTTCTCTTCGGAGACTCCTTTTCCTGGTAGTGCTGCCTTGCAGGGCACAGGTGGAACACCATACCTGAAAAGGACAAACAAACACGGGGCTCCTCCCTCGGCGAACTCCCAGAGGCAAACTCCCTTCCCTGTTCGCCGCTCACCCCTTGTTCGCTGGGAGCTCCCTTCTTACAGAGAGAGCTGCTGGCTGGTCAGGCCTGGCTCAAAGCCTGGCCTCCAGTCTAATCAGTTTGATCAGCTCAGCTGCCTGGGTGCCTGTGCCTGAGCTTGTGCTGTGCAGAGAAGAGCAGTTTGCAAGGTGTCAACTGGGGGAGTTCCCTGCCAGGTGAGCCTTCAAGGGCTGAATAGACTGGAGGCCAGGCTTTGAGCCAGGCCTGACCAGCCAGCAGCTCTCCTATAAGAAGGGAGCTCCCAGCGAACAAGGGGTTAGCAGCGAACAGGGGACAGCAGCTAACAGGGAAGGGAGTTTGCCTCTGGGCAAAGTGTCCTAGAGGAGCTTGGGTGAGTGTGGGATTTGGGGGCCTGTGTGGTGAGCTGGTGGGTGAATGTCTGTCTGTCTGTGCAGCTATGTTACTTTGCAGAGAAGGGCAGTTTGAGATAACAGAGAAGCTTCCAAATCACAGGCCCTGGTTCTCATGGGAGACTTTAACCACCCAGACATTTGCTGGGAGCCCAGTACAGCAGCACACAAACAATCCAGGATGTTTTTGGAGAATGTTGGGGATAACTTCCTGGTACAAGTGCTGAAGGAACCAACTAGGGGCCATGCGCCGCTTGACCTGCTGCTCACAAACAGGGACAAAATAGGAGGAGAAATAGAGGTGGGTGGTAACCTGGGCTGCAGTGATCATGAGATGGTAGATTTCATGATTCTGACAAAAGGAAGAAAGGTGAGAAGTAAAATACAGACCCTTGATTTCAAAAGAGCAGTGTCTGGCTGGCAGTGATTTTCAAGTGGAGTGCCCCAATGATCAGTTCTAGGGCCAATACTACTCAACATCTTTACTGAAGACTGGATGAGGGGATGGATTGCACCTCAGCAAATTTGCAGATGATACTAAGCTAGGGGGTCAGCTAGGTACAATGGAGGGTAGGGAATAGGGTCCAGAGAGACCTAGATAAATTGGAGGATTGGGCCAAAAGAAATGTGATGAGGTTAAACAAGGACGAGTGCAGAGTCCTGCACTGAAGATGGAAGGATCCCAAACATTGTTACAGGCTGGGGACCGAATGGCTAAGTAGCAGTACAGCAGAAAAGGACCTGGGGATTAGAGTGGATGAAAGGCTGGATATGCGTCAACAGTGTGTCCTTGTAGTCAAGAAGGCTAATGGCATATTGGGGTGCATGAGGAGAAGCATTTCCAACAGATCTAAAGAAATTATTCCCCTCTACTTGGCTCTGGTGAGGCCTCATCAGGAGTATTGCGTCCAGTTCTGGTCCCCTCAGTATAGAGAGGACGTGGACCTTTTGGGAAGGTTTTAGTGGAGGGCAATGAAAATGATTAGGGGGCTCGAGCACATGACCTATGAGGAGAGGCTGAGAGATTTGGGCTTATTTAGTTTGCAGAAGGGAAGGCTGAGGGGTGATTTGATATCAGCCTTCAGCTTTCTGAAAGGGGTTCTAAAGAGGATGGAGAGAGGCTGTTCTCAGTGGTGACAGATGGCAGAACAAAGAGCAATGGTCTGAAGTTACAGTGGGGGAGGTGTAGGTTCAATATTAGGAAAAACTATTTCACCAGGAAGGTGGTGAAGCACTGGGATGCATTACCAAGAGAGGAGGTTTTTAAGTCCTGGCTTGACAAGGTCCTGGCTGGGATGACTTTGAGGGGGTTGATCCTGCTTGAAGCAGGGGGCTGGACTAGATGACCTCCTGAGGTCCCTTCCAGCCCTAGAATTCTATGAGTCTATGATTCAGTTTACCATAGCACTGCACGAGAGCAATGATCACACAGGGGTGGATGCCTAGTGTTTAAAGCATAGGCTGGGACATGGGAAACTCAGCTTTTCAAGAGACTTCTTCTGTGACAATGGGCAAGTCCCTTAGTGTCTCTTATGCCTCTTTTTGCCACCTGTGTTATGTATGGGTAGAAGAATGCTTCTTCAACTGAGACAGAGTGAAGTCAGCCCATGGTTCACTCACCTCCTTTATTTAAGGAGCCACAGGTGACTTAGGGAAGAGGTGTCTGGCCGTTGGAAACAGCTCTAGGACAGGCATCCAGCTGGAGGCTGAAGTCTGCTGACATCAAACTCCCAAGACAAGACACCTCCATTTTAAAACTCGAGGCCACAATTTTCAAAAACGGAACCTTAAAGGGAGGACAGGGCACAAGACCCAGTGGAAGTCAGGTTGTGCTTATATGTTACTCAGGGTATAATTTAGGGCTATCATGTGGTTTAAAAACTTAACTGTGATTAATAAGCAATAATAAAATGCCATTGCTTTAAACAATTTTAGAATGTTTTCTATAATTTCAAATATAGTGACTTGAATTACAACACAGAACACAAAGTGGACAGTATTCACTTTATATTTATTTTTATTATAAATATTTGCTCCTTGAAACAAAGAAAATAGTACTTTTCAATTCATAGAATCATAGAACAATAGAGATTGAAGAGACCTAAAAAAGCCATCGAGTCCAGCCCCCTGCTCTAAGCAGGACCAACCCATCAGATCAGCCCCGCCAGGGCTTTGTTGAGGCAAGAATTAAACACCTGCAGGGATGGAGACTCCACTACTTCCCTGGGTAGACCATTCCAATGCTTCACCACCCTCCTGGCGAAAAAGTTTTTCCTAGTGTTCAACCTGGACCTTTCCAACCACAACTTGAGACCATTGTTCTGTGTTCTGCCATCCGTGACCACTGTGAACAGCCTCTCTCCAGCCTCTTTGCAGCCTCCCTTCAGTAAGTTGAAGGCTGTTATCAAGTTCCCCCTCAGTCTTCTCTTCTGCAGACTAAACAGTCCCAATTCCCTCAACCTTTCTCTATAAGTCATATGCTCCAGCCCCATAATTATTTTGGTCGCCCTCCACTGGACCCTCTCCAGTGTATCCACATCCTTCCTATAAATGGAGGCCCAGAACTGGACACAGTACTCCAGATGCGGCCTCACCAAAGCCGCATAAATAGGAATAATCACTTCTCTGGATCTACTGGCAACGCTCCTCAAAATAACCTAATATGCCATTAGCTTTCTTGGCGACAATGGCACACTGTTGACTCATGTCCAGCTTCTTGTTCACTACAACTTCCAGATCCTTTCCTGCAAAACTACTACCGAGCCAGTCAGACCCCAGCCTGTCACAATGCTTGGGATTCTTCCGGCCCAAGTGCAGGACTCTGCACTTGCCCTTATTGAACCTCATCAGATTTCTTGCAGCCCAGTCTTCCAATTTGTCTAAGTCAGTCTGGACCCTGTCCCTACCCTTCAGTGTATCTACCTCTCCCCCTAGCTTAGTGTCATCTACAAACTTGCTGAGGGTGCAATCCAACCCCTCATCCAGGTCATTGATAAATGTGCTGAACAGAACAGGACCCGGAACCGAACCTTGGGGCACTTCACTAGAAACTGACCGTCATCCCAACATCGAGCCGTTGATCACAACTCGCTGGGCCCGACCTTCTGGCCAGCTTTCTATCCATCTTACTATCCATTTATCCAATCCACATTCTTTTAACTTGCCGACAAGAATATTTTGGGAGACCATATCTAAAGCTTTGCTAAAGGCCAGATAAATCACATCCATTGATTTTCCCCTATCCACAGAGCCAGTTATCTCATCGTAGAAACTAATCAGATTGGTCAGCCACGACTTGCCCTTCATGAATCCATGCTGACTATTCCTGATCACTCTCCCCTCCTCCAAGTGCCTCAAAATGACTTCCTTGAGGAGCCCTTCCATGATTTTTCCAGGGACTGATGTGAGACTGACCGGCCTATAGTTCACTGGCTCACCCTTCTTCCCTTTTTTGAAGATGGGCACTACATTTGCCTTTTTCCAATCATCCGGGATCTCTCCCGATCTCCACAACTTTTCAAAGATAACGGCCAAGGGCTCGTCAACAACATACGCCAATTCCCTCAGAACCCTCAGATGAATTAGGTCTGGTCCCATCGATTTATGTACATTTAGCATTTTTAGATTGCTCCTAACCTGTTCTTTCTCCACAAAAGGCTGTCCACCTTCATCCCACAATGCATCACTTATCGCATTAGCGCGGGAGCTGTCTCTCTCCGTGAAGACAGAGGCAAAGAAAGCATTAAGTACTTCAGCTTTCCCTACCTCATCTGTCACTGGGTAACCTCCCTCATCCAGTATGGGCCCCACACCCTCTCTGATCACCTTCTTCTTGGTAACATGCCCGTAGAAATTTTTCTTGTTATCCTTCACATTCCTCGCGAGTCTCACTTCCAGTTGAGCTTTCACTTTCCTGATAACTGCCCTATATTCTCGAGCTATACCTTTATATCCCTTACTAGACATCTGTCCAACCTTCCACTTTTTGTAAGCTCCCTTTTTGTGCCTAAGTTTGATATGGTCTCCAATCATATTTACTTCTCTTGCTGCGCATCGGGATGGTTTCTTTCTGCGCCTTCAATAGGGCTTGGTTAAAATACTGCCAGTTTTCCTGGACTCCTTTTCCCTTTATGGTAGCATCCAGGGGATTCTGCCCATCAGGTTCCTGAAGGAGTCAAAGTCTGCTTTTCTGAAGTCCAAGGTGTGTAATTTGCTGCTTTCTTTCCTTCCTTTCGTCAGGATCCTGAAGTCTACCATCCCATGATCACTGCTTCCCAGATTGTCACCCACCTCTACCTTCCCTATTAGTTCCTACCTGTTTATAAGCAGCAGGTCGGGTCCTTCAGCACTTGTACCAAGAAGTGATCCCCAACATTCTCCAGAAATTTCCTGGACTGCTTGTGTACTCCCAACAGATGTCAGTGTAACCAGTAGATTTCCCTGCCCTCACTACTTGAACCAAGGGTCCACTTTTGTTGTACATTCCTCTTTGCATTTCTTCCCGGCCTCCAAGTTCCTTCTCCCCACAGGGTTTCGGTCATCTTCCCCCAGCAAACCTAGTTTGAAGCTCTTCTCACTAAGTTTGCAAGCCTACTTGCGAAAATGCTCCTTCCTCTCTTGGTTAGGTGGACCCCATCTCTTCCCAATAATCCTTGTACCTGGAACAGCATCCCATGATCAAAGAATCCAAAGCCCTCTCTCCGACACCACCTGTGTAACCATGCATTGACTTCCTCACTTCCACAGTCCCTACCTAGCCCTTTTCCTTTGACAGGAAAGATGGACGAGAACACCACTTGCACTCCAAATTCTTTGACCCTTCTTACCAGTGCCACATAATCCACAGTAACCCCCTCAAGGTCATTCTTGTCCGTATCATAAGTTCCCACATGCAGAAGTAGGAGAAGGTAGTATTCCAAAGGCTTGAGCAGTTTTGTAAGGCTCTCAGTCACATCCTGCATTCAAGCTCCTGGTAAACAGCACACCTCATGAGATTGCAGGTCCGGTCGGCAGATGGATGGTTCACTCCCTCTTAGGAGGGAGTCCCCTACCACCACCAGCTGTCTTTTTCTTCTGGGGGTGGTGGTCATTGAACCCCCACCCCTAGGGCTACATATCCCATGTCCTGCAGTGGAAGCAGTTCCCTTACGATTTTCTTCCTGTGAGGCTCCTTCCAAAGCATTCACCACTGCAGAACCAGTGGAGAGTGCCTGAAAGCGATTACTTATCTCTATATCAATGGGGGACTCGTGTATCAGCCTTATTTTTCTTCTAGAAGTTACACGCTGCCAGTTCTCCATTTCATCTGTTACCACCCTGCCTGGTTCTTCCGCCTGCCGTGCTTGCAAGATTAAACGCTCCCTTCTGTCAAGGAAATTTTCATCCTCCCTGATTGAGTGTAGGATCAACACTTGAGCCTCCAGTCCTCTAATTTTTTCTTCTAAACTGGAAACCAGCTTGCACTTAGTGCAGACGAAATGCCTTCTTTCCTCAGGGATGAAGACAAACATGGCACATCCTGAGCAGGTAACAGCAGCAGACCTAATTCATCTAATACAAGTACTGTAATGCAATCTTGTTATCATGAAAGTTAGATTTACAATTATAGAATTATGTATAAAAATAAGCACATTCAAAAACAATATGAAATTTTATTGCTCACAAGCATACTAGCCTGTCCTCCATCTTGTTCGGCCAATCTCCCAGACAAACGTTTGTTCGCATTTACAGGAGATCATGCTGCTTCTTGCTTGTTTACAGTATCACTTGAAAGTGAGAACAGGCATTCGCAGGTCACAGCTGCAGCTGGCATTACAAGGTATTTTGGAGCCAGAGGCACTATAGATTCCTATGTCCCTTCTGCTTCAACCAGCATTCTAGAGGTCATGTGTCCATACCGATAACAGGTTCTGCTTGTTAGCGGTCCACGGCAGTCTAGACCAACACATGTTCATTTTCATCACCCAAGTCAGATGCCCCCCGGAGAAGGTTGATTTTCTTTTTTGGTACTTCAGGTTCTGTAGTTTCCATGCAGGTGTGGCTTTTTTAAGACTTGTGAAAGCATGCTCTGCAACCCATTCCTCTCAGATTTTGGCAGACACTTCAGATTCTTCAACCTTGGGTCAAGCGCTTTGGCTATTTTTAGAAATCCCACATTGGTATCTTTGTGTTTTATTAAACCTGCAGTAAAAGCATTCTTAAAATGAGCAAAATGTGTTGGATCATCATCTGAACTAACATAACATGAAATATATAGCAGAATGCAGGTAAAACAGAGCTGAAGACATATAATTCTCCCCAAAGGAGTTGAGTCACAAATTTGATTAATACATTATTTTCAATAAGCATCATCAGCATGGAAGCACATCCTCTGGAACGGTAGCTGAAGCATGCAGGGGCATAAGAATGTTTAGCACATCTGGTACTGTGGAACTGATACCTGTGGAACTCCTTGCCGGAGGAGACTGTGAAGGCTAGGACTATAAAAGAATTTAAGAAAGAGCTAGATAAATTCATGGAGGTTAGGTCCATAAAAGGCTATTAGCCAAGGGTAGGAATGGTGTCCCTGGCCTCTGATTGTCAGAGGCTGGAGATGGATGGCAGGTAACGATCAAGCAATTTGTCTCCTTCGGTCTACTCCCTCTCGGACACCTGGCACTGGCCACTGTTGGCAGACAGGCTGCTGGGCTGGATGGACCTTTGGTCGGACACAGTATGGCCATTCTTATGTTCTTGTGGTAAGTAAATGCCTTGCAATGCTGGCTTCAACAGTGCCATGAAAATGGCAGGTAACATTCTAATTAAGAATGGGTAGCACTGTCTCCTGAAAATGTAAATAAAGTTGTTTGGCAAAGCATTGGCTGAACTAGAATTAGGACTGAGTGGATTTGTAGGCTCTAAAAGTTTACACTCTTTTGTTTTTGAGTGAAGTAATGTAACAAAAAAAAATCTACATTTGTAAGTTGCATTTTCACCATAAAGAGATTTCGCTACCACGCTTGTATGAGGTGAACTGAAAAATATGGTTTCTTCTGCTTATCACTTTTCTTTGCAAATATTTGTATCTAGAAGATTTAGCTGGTATTGCTCAGCTGTCTGTGGGGACTCAGAGCAGGAGGTTGGAAAGTGTGCAGGACATCAGATGAGTGGCAACATGCAGACCCCCAGCCTCAGCTGGCCACGCTTTTACAGGTGGGACCAGTCCCTTCTGGCTTCTTCACAGTACAATTGTTCCCTGCACTTGCTGCCCCTTGTGGAACATAACTGTCCCTGCTATCAGACCCTCTCTTTTCATGTAATAGGAAACAATCAGCTTCCAGACACATCCCATTGTCCTGATACAACCAAACCCTGGCCTTGTTTTAAGTTATGGTAAGAGGAAGCTGCATACCGAACCTTGTGGTCCTAGTTCTTATAATTTAGGAAGAGTTCTTGATCAAATGGACTCACAGACAGACAGATGCATATTTATAAAATATATGGTAGATAAAAATAATAATATAAAATGAAGACTGTACACTTTGCATTTTGTGTAGTAACTGAAATCAATTTGTATGAAAATGTAGAAAAACATCCAAAATGTTTAATACGCTTTAATTGGTAGTCTATAGTTGAACAATGTGATTAAAACAGATTAATTGTGATTAATTTTTTAATCTCAATTAATTTTTGAGTTAATCATGTGAGTTAACTGCAATTGACAGTCCTAATAAAATTTTCTAAAATATCTAACTGATTTAGGATCCTAAGTCCTATTTTCAAAATGTAAACATGTAGGCATCTACACCTCATTGAAAGCCAATGAGAGGTAAGTACCATTGAGGAGCTGAGCCTGGAATGCCTGAGGCACATTTCAAGTGGGACTGAAGCTCCTAACTCACTTAAGTCCAAGTCTGCAAAGACATATAGGTATCTATCTGCATTTGCTGACAGCCTTTAAAATTTTAGCCTGTTAGCACTTTTGAAAATCCACTCCATAATCCATATGTCATTGATTATATATATTATGTTAGCATATAGAGGCAACAATCAGGGATCAGGAGTGGACCTGATATGTCAGGCACTACACAGTCACATAAATAAAGATAATACTTGACCTATATCTTACTTACATTTTGGCTATGTCTACATTACCTCCCTCCTTTGGAGGGAGGATGGTAAATAGGGTGTTGGGAGTTTATTAATGAAGTGCTGCCGTGCATATGCAGAACTTCATTAAGCAAACTCCCCCTGTGGCAACTCTGAAGTGTTAAACACCAAAGTGCCAGCTCGCGCGTAGCCACGGCTCACCCGCTAGTACTTTGAAGGGCCTGGGCAACTTCGAAGGTCCCTCACTCCTCAAAATTTTGAGGAGTAAAGGGACTTCAAATTACCCCGGGCACTTTGAAATACCAGTGGGTGAGCCACGGCTACACGCAAGCTGGCACTTCGAAGTGTAACACTTTGGAGTTGCTACGGGGGGGAGGGAATTTGTTTAATGAAGTGCTGCATACACAGCATGGCACTTCATTAATAAACTCCCAACACCCTACTTACCATCCTCCCTTCGAAGTAGGGAGATAGCATAGACTATCCCTCTGAATAATACCAATCACATTTGCTCTGATCCTAATGACAGAGACTGAAAACTACAAGATCTTTACCAAATATTCATAAATCTGAATTACCCACCAGGAGAAACAAAAAACAAATTGACAGGGCCAGACAAATACCCAGAGACCAGCTACTCCAAGATAGACCCAAAAAAGCCAAGAACAGAACACCACTGGTCATCACCTACGGCCCCCAACTCAAACCACTGCACCGACTTATTAAAGACCTACAACCTACAACTCCAGAAGGCCGTAGGTGGCAGGCCTGTTCTCTCCTACAGACAACCTCCCAAACTTATGAGGAGTCTCACCCACAGCCACAGTCTATACCACAGGAACACCAATCCTGGGACTTTTCCTTGCAAGAAAGGCCATTGCCAATTCTTCAAACTCTCTTAGACGAAGCATTAATGGGCACAAAACAGACATAAAAACACTCCTGATTCACAAACCGGTCAGTCAGCACTTTAATGGAGTGGGCCATTCTGTTAATGACCTGAAGGTTTGCATCATACTGAAGAGGAATTTTCACAACAGATTGGAAAGAGGCTGCTGAACTCTCTTTTATGTTCAAATTTGACACATTAACACATGGTTTGAATGGAGATGTGAATTTTCTAGGTCATTATAGGGGCTCTTTTGCATACTTGGCCTAATCTAATTCTTGACTCTCCACCACCACCTTCTGCCCCTCTACTCTCTGATTTGCTCACCTTCATAATATTTTTCTGATTTGTCAACGTTGATTACTAGTTTTGGTTCTCGGTGCCTTAAATATTGAGTCTGTTCTGGTATGGCTATGATCTGAAGAAGTGGGTCTATCCCACAAAAGCTCATCACCTAACAAATTATTTTGTTAGTCTTTAAAGTGCTACTGGACTGCTTTCCTCTGAAAAATGTTCAGGCAGCACTCCAATTTTCAAAACCACTAAGCATGCAACATTCACTGATCTCCAGGAAATCCACAGCATAATTGACAATCAGGCAGGTGCCTCACTAAGGATTTAAGACTGAAACTTTGGATGTCTGATTTTGAAAATCTGGGCCTAGGTACCTAAATCCAAGCAGCAGCTCCCTATAAGAGCAAAAGGAGAATTCAGCACTCCTGCAAACCAAACCACAGATTTTTAGCCTGTAAAGAAAAAGGTGCAACATGAATAGGATATTTACGAAACTTCCTGAGTGTGCAGGGGATGGCTGGGGGTAGGGGGAGATCTTACCACTTGAGGAGGGAAGAGGTCTTTGGCCATTATCTTTGAAGATCCTTGGTGATTGGGAGAGATTCCGAATGATTGGAAAAGGGCAAATGTAGCGCCCAACTTTAAAAAAGAAAAGAAGGACAATCCAGGGAACTACAGACCAGACAGCCTTACCCCAGTACCTGGGAAAATAATGGAAGGGATCCTCAAAGAATCCATTCTGGAGCACTTGGAAAAGGGGAAAGTGATCAAGAGTAGTCAACATGGATTCAACAAGTGCAAGGTGCACCTGACCAATGTGATTAGCTTCTGTGAAGACATAACAGGCTCTGTGGACATGGGGAAGTCAGTAGATGTGATATACTTTGACTTCAGCAAAGCTTTTGAAACAGTCTCCCACAACATTATTGCTAATAAGTTAAAGTAAAGTAAAGTTAAATTTAAAGTAAAGTGGGTTGGATACATGGAGTGTAAGATGGATAGAAAGTGGGATAGATGCTGGGTCCCAACGGGTAGTGCTCAATGGCTCGATGTCTGGTTGGTGGTCAGTTTCAAGTGGGGTGCCCCAAGGATCAGGTCTAAGGCTGGTATTGATCATCATCTTTATTAACGACCTGGATGAGGGCATGGATTGCGCCCTCAGCAATTTTACAAATGACACTAAGATAGGGGGAGAGGTAGATATGTTATAGGGTAGGGACAAGGTCCAGATTAACCTAGATAAATTGGAGGATTGGGCCAAAAGAAATGTGATGAGTTTCAACAAGGACAATTACAGAATCCTGCACTTAGGATGAAAGAATCCCAAACATTGTAAAAGGCTGGGGCTGGCTAAGTAGCAGTGCAGCAGAAAAAGGCCTGGGGATTACAGTGTGTCCTTGCAGCCAAGAAGGCCAACAACATATTTGGGTGTATTAGGAGGAACATTTCCAGCAGATCTAGAGAAGTTATGATTCCCATCCATTAGGCACTGGTGATGCCACATCTGGAGTACTGTGTCCAGTTACTGTACCCCCAGTACAGAAAGGATGTGCATGCACTGGAGCAGGTTCAGTGGAGGGCAACGAAAATGATGAGGGGCCTGGAGCACATGACCTATGAGGAGAGGCTGAGGGACTTGGGCTTCTTTAGTTTTCAGAAGAAACAGGTGAGGGGTGATTTGATAGCAGTATTCAAATTTCTGAAGGGAGGCTCTAAAGAGGGTGGAGAAGGGCTGTTCTCAGTAGTGATGAATGGTAGAACAAGAAGTAATAGGAGAGGTGTAGGCTGGATATTAGGAAAAACTATTTCACCAGGAGGGTGGTGAAGCAATGAAATGCTTTACCTAGACAGGTGGTGGAATCTTCATCCCTAGAGGTTTTCTAAGTCCTGGCTTGACATAGTTATGGCTGGGATGACTTGGGCTGTGTCTACACTACAAGATAAAATTGATTTTATTAAAACTGATTTCTTAACAGTGGGCTTTATCCATTTGATTTTGAGCATCTTCACCTTCCCACATGCTCCCCACACAATCAACTTACTGCTGCCACACACACATAGCTTAAATTGAGCTTAAACTGAGTGCTGCAGCAGTGTGTTGATGGAACCTATCCCACAGTTCCCTGAGCCCTGTAGCATTCTGACCCTTCAAGTAGCTGTGGGCATATGACAACATCTTCCCACATTTCTTCTCCCTCTTTCCCCACCGTGTTAAGTATGTTTAAGTAGACACTGGTGCCACACTGCAACTGTGAATAATCATTCACAGTTATAGCTCAGGGTGGCTAAAACACCCCAGACTACTGCCAGGTTTCGACCTGCCAAAAAAGACCCTCAGAATAAGAATACTGCCCACTGCAAACCTTACTTGGAGAACTGTGTTAATTATATAGCTACCACATTATCATGTATGGCTCAGGGTGGCTAAAAGACCCCCCGTTACAGCCAGCATCTGAAAATCGTGATGTTTGAGAACTCTGAAAACTGTGACCACTCACGGAGACCCACCACCTGCTCCTGTGAGCAGCATGCCTAGGCTTCATTTTGGGCTTGGATGTGGATTTAGGCCTCCTGGAAAAGTGGACTCTAAATAGACAGGGGTGCTACACTGAAACTCGAATGAATCATCAGTCATGGCTCGGGGTGGCTAAAAGACAGCAGATGCTTGACAGCCCTGAAAATTGTGACTGCCCATGGAGATACACATAAGAACATAAGAACATAAGAACATAAGAATGGCCATACTGGGTCAGACCAAAGGTCCATCAAGCCCAGCATCCCATCTGCCGACGGTGGCCAATGCCAGGCGCCCCAGAGAAGGAGAACAGAAGACAAGTGATTTATCTCCTGCCATCCATCTCCTGCCCTTGTTATGAAGGCTAGGGCACCATACTTTATCCCTGGCTAATAGCCATTTATGGACCTGACCTGCAAAAATTTATCAAGCTCTTTTTTAAACCCTAATAGAGTCCTGGCCTTCACAGCCGCCTCGGGCAAGGAGTTCCACAGGTTGACTGTGCGCTGTGTGAAGAAAAATTTCCTTTTATTAGTTTTGAACCCACTACCCATCAATTTCATTTGGTGTCCCCTAGTTCTTGTATTATGGGAAAAGGTAAATAATTTTTCTATATTCACTTTCTCCACACCATTCATGATTTTATATACCTGTATCATATCGCCCCTCAATCGCCTCTTTTCCAAACTGAAAAGTCCCAGTCTCTCTAGCCTCTCCCCATATGGGACCCTTTCCAAGCCCCTAATCATCTTAGTCGCCCTTTTCTGAACCTTTTCTAATGCCAATATATCTTTTTTGAGGTGAGGAGACCACATCTGCACGCAGTACTCGAGATGTGGGCGTACCATAGTTTTATATAGGGGAAGTATGATATCTTTTGTCTTATTATCGATCCCTTTTTTAATAATTCCTAACATCCTATTTGCCTTACTAACTGCCGCTGCACACTGCGTGGATGTCTTCAGAGAACTATCCACTATAACTCCAAGATCCCTTTCCTGATCTGTCGTAGCTAAATTTGACCCCATCATGTAGTACGTGTAATTTGGGTTATTTTTTCCAACATGCATTACCTTACACTTACCCACATTAAATTTCATTTGCCATTTTGCTGCCCAATCACTCAGTTTGCTGAGATCTTTTTGTAGTTCTTCACAATCCCTTTTGCTTTTGACTGTCCTGAACAACTTGGTGTCATCTGCAAACTTTGCCACCTCACTGCTTACCTCATTTTCCAGATCATTGATGAACAAGTTGAACAGGATCGGTCCCAGGACTGAGCCCTGGGGAACACCACTAGTTACCCCCCTCCATTGTGAAAATTTACCATTTATTCCCACCCTTTGTTTTCTGTCTTTTAACCAATTCCCGATCCATGAAAGGACCTTTCCTCCTATCCCATGACCACCTAATTTACATAAAAGCCTTTGGTGTGGGACCGTGTCAAAGGCTTTCTGGAAATCTAGGTATATTATGTCCACTGGGTGCCCCTTGTCCGCATGTTTATTAACCCCTTCAAAGAATTCTAATAGATTAGACAGACACGACTTCCCTCTGCAGAAACCATGCTGACTTTTGCCCAACAATTCGTGCTCTTCTATGTGCCTTGCAATTTTACTCTTTACTAGTGTTTCTACTAATTTGCCTGGTACTGATGTTAAACTTATCGGTCTACACATCTCATAGAGCTAGAAGGGACCTCAGGAAGTCATTGAGTCCAGTCCCCTGTTCTCTTGGCAGGACCAAGCACCACCCATTTTTTTAAATCTACTTGCTTCAGATCCCCAAATGGCCTTCTCAAGGACTGAGCTCACAACCCAGGGCTTAAGCAGGCCGGTGCTCAAGCCACTGAGCTATCCCTCCCACCTCTTTAGAGTGGAATCAGGATTAGGCTCCTGCCAAAGAAGACCTTTAGAAAAAAATATGTTTAAGTAGACATGGTTGCTACACTGAAACTAGAATGAATCATTGAAACAGTTATGGCTCGGGTGGCTAAGAGACCCCCGAATAAAGTCAGCCCCTTTAACCTTTGATAAGGTTTATAGAAAAATTCGGTCACAGAGGATAGCCACTCTAGTTACAAAGTATTTTCTTCCATTGACCAAAAGTCATATCTGCCGAGGGAGACATCCCCCAGGCAGATAAAAGACCCCCAACTATAGCCAGCCCTGAAAACCATGACCACCAAGGAAGACTTCCCACGGCTGCCTAAAAGCACCCAGCCCCTGAAAACATGATCGTTGAGGGAGATGTCCCTGGGTGGCTAAAACACCCCCAGCTACAGCCAGCCCCCCAAAATCATAACCATCACCACACGCAAGCTGCCTGGTACCTTGTACAGCACTCCTTTTATTGGGTCGGGGTCAAGGCATGTGAGGCGGCTGGACGCGGGAATGTTCCAGACTACGCGGCACCTCTAGTGGGAGCGAAGGGAGGGGATGTGGGGGTCAGGACAAAATGTAAGAGGCTGAAAAGAAGTTTCTCATCCAAGCACAACCCCACCCACAGACTAGCTGTCACGTGATGTGGGCGAGGGGTAGTTCCAGAACGTGTGGCACCTCTCGGAGAGGGAAGGAAGGGGATTGGGGTGGGGCAGGACAGCATGCAACTGGCTGAAGAGAAATTTCTCAGCCTACTAGACAAGCATGACCTCACCCACAGCCTAGCTGCCACATGGTGCATTGGGGCAGTGTCTGGCACCCGGGCTAGCAGGGGTATACACAGAACCACAGACACCACAGCTGCGTCTACACGTGCACGCTACTTCGAAGTAGCGGCACCAACTTCGAAATAGCGCCCGTCGCGTCTACACGCGTCAGGCGCTATTTCGAAGTTAACTTCGACGTTAGGCGGCGAGACGTCGAAGTCGCTAACCTCATGAGGAGATAGGAATAGCGCCCTACTTCGACGTTCAACGTCGAAGTAGGGACTGTGTAGACGATCCGCGTCCCGCAACGTCGAAATTGCTGGGTCCTCCATGGCGGCCATCAGCTGGGGGGTTGAGAGATGCTCTCTCTCCAGCCCCTGCGGGGCTCTATGGTCACTGTGGGCAGCAGCCCTTAGCCCAAGGCTTCTGGCTGCTTCTGCGGCAGCTGGGGATCTATGCTGCAGGCACAGGGTCTGCAACCAGTTGTCAGCTCTGTGGATCTTGTGTTGTTTAGTGCAACTGTGTCTGGGAGGGGCCCTTTAAGGGAGCGGCTTGCTGTTGAGTCCGCCCTGTGACCCTGTCTGCAGCTGTTCCTGGCACCCTTATTTCGATGTGTGCTACTGTGGCGTGTAGATGTTCCCTCGCAGTGCCTATTTCGATGTGGTGCTGCGCAACGTCGAAGTTGAACATCGACGTTGCTGGCCCTGGAGGACGTGTAGACGTTATTCATCGAAATAGACTATTTCGATGTCGCAACATCGAAATAAGCTATTTCGATGTTGGCTGCACGTGTAGACATAGCCCACAGCTGCACTACTAGCAAAGAAAAAGGAAGAAGATTTTTCAGCTTCTCATGACCCTATAGCCATGGGCTTCCAGGTGCCGAATTGAAACGATTGTCCTGTTGCATAATTCCTCCGCTCCTGAGCACAGTGGAGATGGAACTGGCCAGAGCAGAGAACTGTGGGGCATTGTGGGGCACATACAGGACATCTCTGGAGGTTAATGAATTCAATTTAAAGACGTGACGTGTCCTCACTACCTTTCATTTGGAATTTTAAACTCCAACTGACCACTGCACCTGTCAGGTGACGACAATTTTAGGATTTCGATATTATGTCGATTTTAGTGCTCCATAAATTGAGCTAATGGCATTTACAGTGAGGACAGGCACTTGATAAAATCAGGCTAACTGAATTAAACATTGATTTTATCCCATAGTGTAGAAGCAGCCTTGGTTAAGGTTGATCCTGCTCTAGACAGGGGGCTGGACTAGACGACATCCTGAGGTCCCTTCCAGTTCTAGAATTGCATGATTCTATGATTCTAATGGCATGGCTATTATTGCCTATCTGGGATCAACTTTGTTCCCTAGTGCAGACCAGGCATTATATGTCATCACTTTGATACTCTCCAGGAATTCCTCATGGGCTCGGATGCGCATCAGCCTAGCTACTTCATCCTGCAGCTTTCCCACCTGCTGCCTGAGAGATTCCGCCAGCAGGCACCTTGCACGTTGGATGCTCTCCTGAGCCTGGTTTTCTCTAAGTGGGAAATGTGAGCTGCAGTCTCTGCGGAACCACACCAGGGTCTGGGTAGAGGCATCCATGGTCAGATGGTCTGTCTGGCTCCAGGTGGAGGTGGAGGAGACAGGAGCAGTGCCTGCACAGGTGATGTGAGTCTTTCTAACCATAGTAGGACTCCCTCTTACACACTCCCCTGCAGAGTCCCCTGTTAACAGCCCTGTTTGCGGTTCCCGCTGGTTTCAAGAAATTCTGACATTTCAACATTTGCTTTAGGCCCCAAAAGCTGGTACACAAAGTTAAAATGTTGGATATTTTGATAAAAAGGAAACAGTTTAACATTCAAGGTTGTGCACGTCCTTCTCGCTACACCTTACAACTAGGGGCTGATCAGCAGCTCAACTCACTCAAGTCTAATTTTGGTTTGCTGAATGGCTCCAAAACACTTGTTTCCATTTACTTCAGTGTTAAACTTCATTTTCCCCTTATGGCCCATTACATCTTGTATGAAGCATTTTGGAAGTCTGACCCCAGTTCTCCCCTATGGGGCAGGCCATCATGCACCCACAGGGGTGTGAATCCTGTGACAAAGTCCCTTGTCAGCCTCTGTGGGTCCCTGCGCTTCCTGGAGGATCTGTGCTGCCTCAGAGACTCACGGAGGCCCCCCTTTTGCCCAGGCCCTTCCAAAGGCAGGGGTCTCCGCTTAGCGAGCCATCCTCATCATAGGCAGGACCAGTACAGGGAGAATAATACCAGTCCCCTTGCAGGCCCACACCCGCTCCAGTAAAGTGATTCCTTGGGGAAAGGGTGGGGGGAGTCCAGACCCACCCCCTACCCTGGACTCCAGCCCAGGGTCCCTATGAGAACAAGAGGCAACCGGCAGGACCTTTACCCCTGCCCCAAAGTAGTAGCCTCACCCTGGGCCACTTCGCCCACCACTTCCCCGTGGTACCTTTTTGCTCTGCTCCTGCTCCTCTGGAGCACCTCCCAAAACCTGCCCCCGGTACCAGATGGGGAGCCTTTTATAGGGAGCACAGGGCCTGTTTGACCAATGAAGGTCTGGGCCTAGACAGGGAACAGAAACGCTCTGTTCTCCAGGCTGCAGGGATCCCATGTGGGGAGCCCGCGGTTGGGAGGTGAGGTGCTGGGCAGCCTTTGGCTGCTTCAGGCCCCCCTGGAGCTGTCTTTTGGTCCCCCTTCTGGGCCAGCTTCTCCTCCCTGCCTCAGGCAGGCTGCTTTCTTCTCTCCCCCTCCGCACCCCCGCATCTCGTTTCTTCTGGCCCTGCTGGGTGGGTGGTGTGAAGGGGGACTCCTGCTGCCCTGCCTTCTGGGGGGGACTCTGCTGGCCCTCTACTTGGGCCCACCTTTCCATCCACTGGCTGCTGCATCCTCACTGCTCCGGAGGAGGTAAGGGGCTTTCTGGGGTGGCGGCTGGGCTTCCCCCACAGCTTGCTGCGGAGTGGCTGGGGGGGTGAGTTTGGGTGGGGCCCCTCCCCACTGGGGCTCCACAGGGGTGGCTGCATAGTTGGGGGTGGGGTGTTAGGGTGTGGTCTCTGCCCCACCCCTGCAGCCACCGCCTCCTTCACCGCCCCACCCCCTCCACACCCAGCTGCCGCTGGGGCCCTTTCTATTTGGGCCCCACCCTGATCATCTGCCCCTTCCTCCTTCCTGCTCCTGGGGGGCTCTGCAGTGGCGGCTGTGGGCCCACCCTCAGGCACCCGTGGGCACACTCTTCCCCCAACCCCCACCTTTGGTTGGCTCTGCCACCCTTCCACGTTGCCCCCCTCCTTGTGCCCACGCTCCCCCCCTTCTGTTAGGTGCCTGAGCCCCTCCCCTCCCACTCACTCACCTCCCCACACTTACAAATATTGAACCCCCCCCACACACAGCCCAGTGCACTTGCAGGAGCCGCTTCCCACCCTGTGCTGGGAGTTGTGGCCCCCTTGCACCTCCCTTTCCTCCCTCTCTCCTCCTGCCCCACCCCCACCTGACCAGGCCCTCAGCTTGGCTGGTGGGGGAGGGGTAGCCACTTCCTCCCTCCCTTCTCCTCTCCTCCTCCCCTCCCCCGCTCTTTCTTAAAGTGCCCCACCCCAATAAATTCCCTCGCCCTTGCAGCCCTCACCATGGCCTCCACAACCACCGGGGGGCCATCTGGCAACACCCCCCTCCCTCTTCCCTCCACTGGCACCCCTTCCACCTCTGAAATGGCGGCCTCCTCGTCCAGGGCCTCCGGGGTCCTTGCTATCTTGTTGGCCGAGGGCGCGGGTGTAGGCTCCGGGGCTCCTACCACCCCTGCCGTGGCATCCTCCGGTGACCCCGCCCCGAATCCAACCCCCCAAAAGGGTAGGAAGGGCCAGGGGAAAAAGAAAGGCAAGAGCCCCGCCCAGAAGGCCAAACCTCCCATGGTGGGGGCTGTTACCCCAGCTGCTGCAACATCTGGCACAGCTCCCCCTTCTCCCTGCCCCCCTGTTCCCACCACCGCGCTGGGGAGCTCCGATTCTTTGGCCCCCAGGTCATACGCCCAGGCGGTGGCTACCGCCTCGCACCCTGCTCCCTCCGCCTCCGCCAGGACTACCACCCCCAACGGTCACGGCCCCTTCCCCACGCTCACCAGAAGGCACAGAGTCCGCTGCCTCCTGGTGGCTGCCTCACCCCACATAGAAATCTACGTGCGGGCATTGGCAGGGGTGGTGGGGCCCGCGGCCGTGGTGGCGGCCTCTCGGATGTTCGGGAAGATTGTCTTCTTCCTGGCTTCGGAGGCCGCCGCTCAGGAGGTGGTGGAGAGGGGCTTGGCAGTAGGGGGTGTGCATGTGCCCCTGGAGCTGCTGGAAGACCTGGGTGTGCGGGTGGCGTTCTCCTCTGTCCCGCCCTTAGAACATAAGAACATAAGAATGGCCAAACTGGGTCAGACCAAAGGTCCATCGAGCCCAGCATCCCATCTGCCGACGGTGGCCAATGCCAGGTGCCCCAGAGAAGGAGAACAGAAGACAATGATCAAGTGATTTATCTCCTGCCATCCATCTCCTGCCCTTGTTATGAAGGCTAGGGCACCATACTTTATCCCTGGCTAATAGCCATTTATGGACCTAACCTGCAAAAATTTATCAAGCTCTTTTTTAAACCCTAATAGAGTCCTGGCCTTCACAGCCTCCTCGGGCAAGGAGTTCCACAGGTTGACTGTGCGCTGTGTGAAGAAAAATTTCCTTTTATTAGTTTTGAACCTACTACCCATCAATTTCATTTGGGCTACGTCTACACATGCACCCAACTTCGAAATAGCTTATTTCGATGTTGTGACATCGAAATAGGCTATTTCGATGAATAACGTCTACACGTCCTCCAGGGCTGGCAACGTCGATGTTCAACTTCGACGTTGCTCAGCCCAACATCGAAATAGGCACAGCGAGGGAACGTCTACACGCCAAAGTAGCACACATCGAAATAAGGGAGCCAGGCACAGCTGCAGACAGGGTCACGGGGCGGACTCAACAGCAAGTCGCTCCCTTAAAGGGCCCCTCCCAGACACACTTTCATTAAACAGTGCAAGATACACAGAGCCAACAACTAGTTGCAGACCCTGTATATGCAGCACGGACCCCCAGCTGCAGCAGCAGCAGCCAGAAGCCCTGGGCTAAGGGCTGCTGCCCACGGTGACCACAGAGCCCCGCAAGGGCTGGAGAGAGAGTATCTCTCAACCCCCCAGCTGATGGCCGCCATGGAGGACCCCGCTATTTCGATGTTGCGGGACGCGGATCGTCTACACGTCCCTACTTCGATGTTGAACGTCGAAGTAGGGCGCTATTCCCATCCCCTCATGGGGTTAGCGACTTCGACGTCTCGCCGCCTAACGTCGATTTCAACTTCGAAATAGCGCCCAACACGTGTAGACGTGACGGGCGCTATTTCGAAGTTACTGCCGCTACTTCGAAGTAGCGTGCACGTGTAGACGCAGCTTTGGTGTCCCCTAGTTCTTGTATTATGGGAAAAGGTAAATAATTTTTCTATATTCACTTTCTCCACACCATTCATGATTTAAATACCTCTATCATATCGCCCCTCAATCGCCTCTTTTCCAAACTGAAAAGTCCCAGCCTCTCTAGCCTCTCCCCATATGGGACCCTTTCCAAGCCCCTAATCATCTTAGTCGCCCTTTTCTGAACCTTTTCTAATGCCAATATATCTTTTTTGAGGTGAGGAGACCACATCTGCACGCAGTACTCGAGATGTGGGCGTACCATAGTTTTATATAGGGGAAGTATGATATCTTTTGTCTTATTATCGATCCCTTTTTTAATAATTCCTAACATCCTATTTGCCTTACTAACTGCCGCTGCACACTGCGTGGATGTCTTCAGAGAACTATCCACTCTAACTCCAAGATCCCTTTCCTGATCTGTCGTAGCTAAATTTGACCCCATCATGTAGTACGTGTAATTTGGGTTATTTTTTCCAACATGCATTACCTTACACTTACCCACATTAAATTTCATTTGCCATTTTGCTGCCCAATCACTCAGTTTGCTGAGATCTTTTTGTAGTTCTTCACAATCCCTTTTGCTTTTGACTGTCCTGAACAACTTGGTGTCATCTGCAAACTTTGCCACCTCACTGCTTACCTCATTTTCTAGATCATTGATGAACAAGTTGAACAGGATCGGTCCCAGGACTGACCCCTGGGGAACACCACTAGTTACCCTCCTCCATTGTGAAAATTTACCATTTATTCCCACCCTTTGTTTTCTGCCTTTTAACCAATTCCCGATCCATGAAAGGACCTTTCCTCCTATCCCATGACCACCTAATTTACATAAAAGCCTTTGGTGTGGGACCGTGTCAGAGGCTTTCTGGAAATCTAGGTATATTATGTCCACTGGGTGCCCCTTGTCTGCATGTTTATTAACCCCTTCAAAGAATTCTAATAGATTAGTTAGACACGACTTCCCTCTGCAGAAACCATGCTGACTTTTGCCCAACAATTCGTGCTCTTCTATGTGCCTTGCAATTTTACTCTTTACTAGTGTTTCTACTAATTTGCCTGGTACTGATGTTAAACTTATCGGTCTATAATTGCCAGGATCTCCTCTAGAGCCTTTTTTAAATATTGGTGTTATATTGGCCGTCTTCCAGTCATTTGGTACCAAAGTGGATTTAAAGGATAGGTTACAAACCACTGTTAATAACTCTGCAATTTCACATTTGAGTTCTTTCAGAGCCCTTCCTCCACAACTCTGCCCTTCTGCCTTTCCTTACCACCCTGGGCCGCCTTCTGTCAGTCCTGAGCCCCCTCCCCCTAGGCTGCAAGGACCCCACCCTACGGCACGTGCTTTCTTTCCGCTAGCAGGCTCGGGTACAACTGTCACTGGCAGCAGCACAGGGTGGGGTAGCCCAGGAGGGGGCTATACTGGTGCCCTATCAAGGGGCCCAGTACCGGGTCTTTTACACCCTGAGGGAGGCCCGGTGCTTTGTGTGCCGGGCGGCGGGACACGTCCGGAGGGATTGCCCCCTGGCCCGGTGCGAAGAGGAGCTCGGGACCTCCTCCTACGCGGGGGGCACCAGCCACGAGGCCAGCGGTGCCCCAACTGCGACAGGCCCTGGGATCGCCCCTCCTCCTCTTGTCCCAGATGGATCCATTGCTGCTCGGGCATCAGAGGGTGCCCAGCCACATGGTGCCGGGCAGTAAGAAGCAGGCGCCGGTGCCCGAGCAGGCACAAGAGCCGGGCCCGCGGAGGAGAGGGAGGCAGGGCTGGCGGCAGGACCTGGGCAGGGCCCACCCCAGGGCGGGCCGTCCCCTCCCCCTGCTGTCCCGGCCCCTCCTTGCTTCCCTCCCTCCTTGCTGTCTCAGTCCCCTGGCCCTTCCTCCTCTGCTGCCCAGCCCCACTCCTTGGAGGACTGGGTGCTGGTAGGGAGAAAAAGGAAGAAAGGAAGTGCGCGTGCCCGGCACCCCACCCCATCAGAGGACGGAGCGGGCATGCCCCGCAAAGCACCAAAAATAGCCGCCAGCCCCAGCCCACCCACCGAACCCCTGGCCCCCGACCGTCTGCTGGGGGTGGCCGGAGTCGCCGCGGCGGCCATAAAGGACACCACCCCTCCTGCCCCGGAGCCTCAAAAAAAAGAGACTGCCTCTGTTGTCCCCTCATCCTCCTCCGACACCCCTCCAGCCACTGCCCAGCTTGCCCCTGTGGAGTGTCCGGAGGAGGTAAGCCTCGGCCTCGCCCTCCTCTCGCAGGAGGTCGAGGCCCTGGGTCTCACCCCGGCAGCCCTTGGCACGGACGGCCTTCTATTGGAGGCCTGCGGGCCGTCCCTGTACTCCCCACCCCCCTCGCTCTCCCTCTCCCTGTCCACGAGCACCCCTTTAACTGCCCCCCTTCCCTGCTCCGGGACGTCATGGGGTGTGGCCCCCCTCTCAATCGGGGACGACCTCCTGGCGGGGGTCGGCCAGCCCCCGGATGCCCCGGGAGAACTGGTGTTCCCATTATCCCCTCCCTCTCCTCCTGGACCCAAAGACCCTACCACCATTCCCGCCACCCCATCGGTGCCTGCCGCCGAGTGCGTGGGCACCTTGCCCCTAACTCCAACTCCCCTTCCACCGCCCGTCGAAGTTCCCCCTCCCGAGATCCCCTCCACTCCCATCCCAGGCCCTACTCCCACCCTGGCCCCCCTCTGTACCCCTACCCCTGCTCCCCTCTCCAATCAATGCCCCATCCAAAAACCTGTAACCCTACCCCTCCCAGGCCCTCCCCTTCCCCCTTTTCCACCACTCCCACCCCTTTCTCCTCCCCCACTCCACCTCCACCCCCTTCAGACCCTTTCCCTCCAAACCTCATCCTCCCCACCCACCCCCTCCCCCCTCTACCCCTCCCCTTAACATTTGTCCACCCACGTCTGCCCCTGAGGCTGTGATCGCCCGGGAGGCCTTTGCTGTACCGTCCACTCCCAGCACCTCTGGGGCTGCTCTCCGCCTGCTGCCCCCATCCCTCCCAAACTCAGACCCCACTCCCCGCTTTGACCTTTTTTCCAGCTGCGGGGACCACAAGAAAATGGGGCTGATGGATCTCCGGTACCCCGAAACCCCAGCACCCCATGCGCTGGCGGGTGAGATACACCAGTTCTTGGATGACGTCCGCGGGTCCAAGAACAAGGTAGCTCTCGCCCTCCAGCGCTGGGGTGACTTCCACGCCATCCTAGAGTCCGTGAGGGCCCTTTTAAAAGAGGGCAAGGGGACCAGGAGGAGGGATACCATGGCCTACCAATGAGCCCGTGGCTTCCATGAAGCCTTAATTACCTTCGGCGTCAGTCACGGCTTGCTGCGTGGCCCCACAGGGGCTGTCGGTGCTCCCTCCGGTGAGGATTCTCCCCAGCCCTCCAAATGGCGCTGATCATCTTTGCCTCATTACATGCCAGGGGCTGCGGGTCGGGTCTCCGCAGGTGCTGAGTGCTCTCCTTTTTCTCTGAGAGGGGGTACTCGGTCACCTTCTTGCAGGAGACCCACACTACTCCAGCCACCAAAGCCAGCTGGTGGCTGGAGTGGGGAGACGGGGTCCATCTTAGTCACCTCTCAGCCCATCAGGCTGGGGTAGCGACCCTGTTCTCCCCAGACCTGCAGCCTGAGGTGCTGGGGAGCATCGAGGTCGTGCCAGGCCGCCTGCCGTATCTCCGGGTACAGATAGAGGGGCTGCCCCTCCACCTCCTCAATGTCTACGCCCTGACATCCGGCCCGGAGAGAACATCCTTCTTCCGGCAGGCAGCGGCCTTCCTCGGCTCCATCAATTCTCGCGAGTGCCTGGTGCTTGGTGGGGATTTCAATTGCACCCTTGAGGAGCGGGACCGTACGAGGACTGAGCAGTGCCAGGCTGCTGCAGACGTCCTCAGGGAGCTCATCAACCATCACTCCCTGGTGGACGTCTGGCGCAGCCACCACCCGGACGAGGATACTGTCTTTACCTACGTCCGAGTGGTGGGCCGTAAATCTGTACACTCCCAGTTGGACCGCATCTATATTACTCGGCAACACCTTTCCCAAGCCCACTCCTCCAGCATGCAGCCGGCCCCCTTCTCAGACCACCACCTGGTGGCCGTGGAGTCTTCCCTTTCACCAGGGAAGCAGGGGTCGGCCTACTGGCATTTTAATAATAGCCTGCTGGGGAATGTGGGCTTCGTGGTGTCCTTCCGGGAGTTCTGGCTGGCCTGGTGTGGGCAACGGTGTGCCTTTCCCTCGGCATGGTGGTGGTGGGATCTGGGAAAGGTGCGCATGCGGCTCTTCTGCCGCGACTATACCTGGGGGGCCAGCCGGCAGCGGGATGCATTGATAGGACAGCTGGAGCAGGAGGTTCTTGAGCTGGAGAGGTGCCTGGCCACCAGTCCTGGGGATCCACCCCTCTGCGGCACGTACTGGGAGAAGCGGGACGAGCTCAGGGCCCTCGATGCCCTTTGGGCGCAGGGGGCCTTTGTGAGGTTGCGGATCCAGCTCCTTCGGGATATGGACCGCAGCTCCTGCTTCTTCTACGCCCTGGAGAAAAAGAGGGGTGCCAAGAAATACATCCTCTGCCTCCTCGTGGAGGATGCACCCCTCTTACAGATCCGGCAGAGATGCGCGAGAGGGCTCACGCCTTCTACGCCACCCTTTTCTCCCTGGATCCGACCGACGCCGACGCCTGCAGAGTGCTTTGGGACCAACTCCCTTCGGTCAGCACGGGCGACCGGGACCGGCTGGAGCTTCCTCTCACTCTGGCTGAGCTCTCGGAAGCCCTCCGTCTCATGCCCACCAACAAATCCCCGGGCATGGACGGGCTGACCGTGGAGTTCTACTGTGTGTTTTGGGACGTCCTTGGCCCAGACCTGCTCAGTGTCTGGGCCGAGTCCTTGCAGAGCGGGGTCCTCCCCAGTCGTGCAGGCGGGCCATCCTCACCCTGCTGTCCAAAAAGGGGGACCCCCGCAACCTTCGGAACTGGCGTCCCATCTCGCTCCTCGGTAAGGACTACAAGATAATCTCCAAAGCCATCTCCCATCGCTTGGGGTCCGTGTTGCAGGACGTGGTCCACCCCGACCAGACCTACACCATCCTGGGCCATACCCTCTTCAATAACCTCTATCTGGTCCGGGATCTCTTGGAGCTCAGGTGTAGGAATGGTCTGTCGTTCGCCCTCCTGTCCTTGGACCAGGAGAAGGCGTTCGACAGGGTGGACCACGGGTATCTCCTGGGCACTCTGCGGGCCTTTGGCTTCGGACCTCGTTTCATCGGGTTTCTCCAGGTGCTGTACACTGCCTCAGAGTGTCTGGTCAAGCTCAACTGGACCCTGACCGCTCCGGTCAGCTTCGGGCGAGGGGTGCGTCAGGGCTGCCCGCTGTCAGGCCAGCTCTACACTCTGGCCATCAAGCCCTTCCTCTGTCTCCTTCGGCGAAGGTTGATGGGGTTGGTGCTCCATGAGCCAGAGCTGCGGCTGGTCCTGTCAGCGTATGCCAATGACGTACTCCTCATGGTCCAGGACCCGGGAGACCTGGTGCGGTTGGAGGCCTGCCAGGCCATCTAGTCGGTGGCCTCCTCTGCCCAGGTCAACTGGGCCAAGAGCTCTGGCCTGGTGGTTGGGGCTGAGTGGCAGGCAGGCCACCTCCCGCCTGTGCTTCAGGCCATTCGGTGGAGCGCGGGTCCGCTGTCCTATCTGGGCATCTTCCTATCTGCCACGCATCCGTCTCCGCCAGAAAACTGGCAGGGTTTAGAGGGCAGGGTGGCTAAGTGGTTGCGGAGTGGGTGGGGCTGCTCCAGTGCCTCTCCCTATGGGGGAGGGCACGGGTGCTTAATCAATTAGTCCTGTCCATGCTCTGGCACCGTCTCAGCAGCCTTGTCCCACCCCCGGCTTTCCTGGCCGCCCTCCAGAAGGTAATTCTAGAGTTCTTCTGGCCAGGACTGCACTGGATCCCTGCAGGGGTTCTCCATCTCCCCGCAGAAGAGGGAGGACAGGGCCTGACCTGCCTCCTCACTCAGGTCCATCTCTTCTGCCTCCAGGCCCTGCAGGGACTCCTCAACAGCGATAGTGCAGATAGTCCGGCGTGGAACACACTGGCACACGCTTTCCTCCATCACTTCCAAGGGCTCCAATATGACCGGCAGCTCCGTTATCTGCCTTTGAGAGGCCATCCGCGAGACCTCTCAGAGCTGCCGGCCTTCCACCAGGACCTCCTCTGCACCTGGCAGCTGCTCGCAGTCTCCAGGTCCTTAGGGGCCACCGTGGGGGAAGACCTCCTCGCGGAGCCCCTGCTACACAACCCCTACCTCCGTGTGCAGGTGGCGGAGTCCCCCGCGGTGTTCCGGAGGCTGGTCCTCAGTGGAATCACCAGGGTAGGAGACCTCCTGCATTACGACCAGGGAGACTGGATGGAGGCCCCGGTGCTCGCCCAGTGCATGGGGCTCTCCACCCTTTGCTCTCCCCAGCGTGTACTCGAGGAGGTGAAGGCTGTCTTGCCACCCGCTGCTCACGTCTACCTACGCTGAGTCCTGTGAGAGGGTGCACCCCGTCCCCCTCTTACTCCTGGCCCTCCAGACCTCTCTGTGGGCCCCCGGCTCCACGAGCCTTTCCCCCTGCCCCCCTGCATCATCCCAGCCAGCTGCATGCCTTGCAGCCGGTCCCCTTCCGAACCACACCCCGATGTCATCTGTACACACTCGTGCTTCACACGCTCCACTTCCCCACCCTCATGTCCCACCCGGACCACAAGTGACGAGACCTTCTACCACCTTCAGAGGGTGGGGAGCCCCGGTGGGCCAGCCTTTATTCTACCTTGGTCCCGCGGCCCGCCAGGGACATTGGCTGGAGAATCCTCCATGGGGCGGTGAGCATGGGAATGTACCTGGCACGGTTCATCCCCCTCCCTGACACCTGCTTCTTTTGCGGCCCAAGGGAGACCCTGGCGCACATTTACGTTGAGTGCGCCAGGTTGCAGCCCTTCTTCTGGCTCCTCCAGAATCTTCTATTGAAATTCTGGCTGCACTTTTCCCCGCACCTTCTTATCCTGACACACCCCATCTGTGGCCCCACTAAGTCATGGGACCTCCTCGTCAGCCTCCTCCTGGCCACGGCCAAGGTGGCCATTTACAACACCCGGGAGAGGAGGCTGGCCGGGGGGGAGGCCTGCGACTGTGGGGCCTATTTCTGCTCTGCTCTCCGCTCACGAATCCAGGCAGAGTTCCTTTGGGTGGCGTCCACTGGCTCTCTGGACACCTTGGAGGGGCAGTGGGCGCTGTCCGGGGTTCTCTGCTTGGTGTCCCCTTCTGGTTCCCTAGTTTTAAACCTTTGACCTCCACTCCCATCCTTGTTTTCTCCTTAGTTGTCCCCCGCACTTTGTTGGGGCCATGACCTTTTTTAATGGGTCCCCTCTCCCTCTAAGAGATCCATGGATCACTCCATGGATCCCCAATAGGACCCAGTATACTGTCCTTCTAGAAGGCTCTGGAAGCTTCCAGGTAAGGGTCTACTGCCGGGTTTACCACAATCCCCATGAAGCATTGTGCAGAGCCTGGTCACAGGAAGACCTCTGTGTGATATATGTTTATGTATAGGGACACAAATCCAACCCTTCCAAGCCTACCTCTGAGGAAGGGTTTAGGGCATGGTTAGTCATTGGAAAAGAAGACTCAGGGGGACTTGAAAACAGCCTTCAAATATGCTGAGGACTACTACAGAGAGGGTGATTGATTGTTCTTTCTGTGCACTCAGCGCTGTCTCAGCCATAGGATGGTTTGAGGTGCTACCCAAGGCCCTGTGCTTTGGGGGGGTTCTGCAGCAGCTGCTTCAACTTTCCTATTGATGGGATGGTTCACCACAGGGGAATTACTTGGAGGGTCTGGGGCTGGCAGCAGGGATCAGGCCCCTCCCACTCACCATGGTGGCGGGAGCCACGGGAAACAGAGTGACACAGCGGCCTGCTGCATTCCGCCTTCTTCCAGCCAGGTCACTGCTTCACCACAGCGTCAGGATGCAGAGTGGCCTAGCACCAGCACCAGCACCAGCACCAGCCCAGCCCTGGCCAGCTCTTTCCACTCCCCTGAGTCAGCTGTGCTCTGCCAGAGACAACTTCTATGACCTTTCAGATCACTTGTTGCTGGGTGTAGAATACACCCCGGCCTCCACACCTAAGTGAGTAACACTGCAACTGGGTTTGGAGACCCCAGCAAGATGGGCACAGCTGGGATGCAAGATGCTCTCCAGAACGGAGCCAGACTGGCCTGGCCAAGATACATTCTTCTGGCAGCTACTCACCATCCTCCTGAAACCAGCTACTTCAGGAGAGTTTTGTGCAGAGCAGGACTGAGCGAATCACGCCCCCCCCGCCATGACAATACTTGTAAACTCCTCAGCCCCCACTCCAAAAAAAATTGGTATTGAAAGAGCTTTCGAATCTACAGGCTGGAAAGTTAAAATGTAAGCGTGGAATTTCAGACTCCCTAGGCTGCTTCTGGGGCCAGAGTGGGAACTGGGCCTGATCCTCTGCAGTGAAGTATTGGATGTTTGCCCTAGCCCTGCCACCTACCACACCCTCTGGGGAAACCAGACTTCTGGAACATAAAATCACACGTTTACTTTTGGCTGAATATTTTTTAATTAACCATTAACTGCAGCTTTTTACTTCGATGGAGTTAGAGGCAGAGTCTCTGCCCAGCTGCAGCAAGTGAGGGAAGAAACCCTCCTTGTAGCTCCCCACAAATCTGTAGTGCCCCATGTGCGGTGGTGGAAGTCACAAACAGCCTCTAGTACCCCCTGCAGGGGCCGGGCCTTGAGCTTCCTGATGAACAAGGGGCCACAGTCGTGTTTGTCAAAGGCCATGCCTGCCAAATTCTCCTGTAGAGCAAACAATGCACCCTCCCTGGTGGCTTCCTCCCTCCCCACAGAATCCATTCACTGCCCAGGGCCAAACACATGGCCAGGTTCAAAACAAACAATCTCTCCCTGGCAGCCCAGGCTGTCCACAGAGGGTTCTCCCTGCCTCCAGGAGAGACTACCAGCACCTCCAGTGTTTACAGAGACTGTGTACAGCCTGCTCCCTTCTCAGTATCCTTTCAGTGGAGACCTACAAATTCCACTAGCCTCAGGGCTCCACAATTTCCAGGACTTTTCTAATTGAGAGGGGGACACAGAGAGTGCCAACTCACGTGTTTCTGGCCCTATTCCTCTCCAGAGCAGCAAATATTCCTCTGTTGCCTGGGTCTGACTTTAATATCCAATCCCTGCAATGGTCGCATGGCCCTGGAGCCTTACTACAGAAAAGGCCAGTATATCCTCTTATAGAGTGCTCCCACCTTGCCCAGCAGCATTGCACCTGTTCTGCTGCTGAGAAACCCTCCTGGCAGGATTTAGCCCTGAGCCATTCACAGGCTGAAGCTGGCACTTCCTAGCTGTCCTCAGCACACTGCACTCCTTTTTATCAGCAAAGTGCGGTGGGCATCACTAAGGCACAGCTGTCATCTAGGAAAGCCACTACAGGCTTGTCAGAGTTGTCCAAATTTAGCTCCCAGCAGGTAGGAACAAGAAGGCAGGAGGTCTCCCTGCCTCTCTTTTTCCCAGTGTGCTTGCATGGTGGTGGTGCCCTTCAGACCTGACCTTATTTTATAGCTCCACTTAATCCTCCTCAGCCTTGCTCCCTGACAGTGCCTTGTAATGAGGAGCATCGGGATGGATTTTAAACAGCTGCTCATTAAAAAGGTGTCTGCATGCTGCTGAGGCTCAATAAATCAGGCTGCTTTGCTGTTCCTGGAGCTGGAATATCGTGCTGCAGTCTACCACAGACCATTGCTTAGGGCTCCAGTGGAAGGCATAGGTCTTTAAGGCACAGCCATGCCAAGGAAGGTATTGATTCTTCCCAGCCCCACTCCACCATGATCATCTTAGTCCCAGAACAAGAGATGAAACCCCCATTCAGTTACCATTTTCATCTTATGTTTATTATAGCTTCCCTCTCTGCAAATATTCTTCATAGGCAGTACCCCTAACGTTGTCCAGTTCTTTTAAAGAAGCCACAATCTGCTATGCACATACAATCTGCAGCTTGTCTCCCCACTGCAGGGGGCTGTGCTTCTTTTTATTTAGCCTACATTACAGCCCTGTAATTTAAGGGCATCTCTCCATTCTCTCAGGGTCTTGCTGTGGTCATGTGTACACTACAAGATAAATTTGAATTGGTTGAAAGTGATTTTATAATGCCAGTTTTTTTAAAATTCAATTTTGAGTATCCTCCCTTCCCACAGGCTGCCAGCAAACTGGACATGTTGCTTCCACACTGAAATCGCCAAACATCGACTGTTGCAGCAGTGCATTGTGGGAACCTATCCCAAAGTTCCCTCAGCCCCACATTCTGAGCCGGGAGCCAAGTGCAGCAGTGCTGTCAGGTTCCCAGATCCCCGCAGCTTGGGAGGACCCAGGAAACTGACAGTGCAGCAGCCCTGGTCCATTTCCTGGTTCCCCATGCTGGAACCTGGGAAACTGACAGTGCAGCAGCCCTGGTCCGTTTCCTGGTTCCCCATGCTGGAACCTGGGAAGCTGACAGTGCAGCAGCCCTGGTCCGTTTCCTGTTTCCAGCAAAACTGAGGGACCTGGAAACTGCTAGTAGCAGGGAGCTGGGGTCCAGGTGCCACACGTAGTTTTGTGGGATACAAGCAGGACACTTGTGGAGGCTAATAAATGCAAATGAAAGACATGGCACTTCCACTCCAGCCTCACTTCTACATTTTACACTCAAGATTGATGCTATACCCATCAGTTAATAGCAACATTTTCCTGTCGATATTAGGGGCAGGCTAAATTGAGCTAGTGACATTTACAGTGAAGACAGTGGCATTTTAATGTTGAGCTAACTCCTTTATGTTTGATTTTGAATATATTTAGAACCCTGAGAGGCCACAGGGTGCCTGAGGGCCACAGGTTGCCCACCACTCATCTAGGATGTTATTACTCTGGCATTTTGTCTGATCTGAGATTGTGGCTGCATCAGGGCAGAGACTGGTGCATTAATCTGCCTGCTAAGCACCTGGCACATCTCTACCTGTGAGTCTGTTTGTTCAAGAACTCCTCCTAAAAGGTAATAGCTAGGACCGCCAAATTTGGTACACAGCTTCCTCTCATCATAACCTAAAGCAAGGTCAGGGTTTGGTTACACCAGGACAATGGGATGTGCCTGGAATGTGATTGTTTCTCATCCATCTAGTAGCAGGGATACTTACACTCCAGCATGACCACAGGAGGGCAAAGAGCAAGCACACCCCTGATAGCCCTGGGGAGCTACAGAGCTGCTGCTGGGCAAAAAATGATAAGAGGTTTGGAAAACATGGTCTACAAGAAAAGGTTGAAGCAACTGGACTTGTCTGATAGAGAGAAGAGGAGACCGAAGGGGGATTTGACAACTGGCTCAAAAATCTGTAAAAGGCTGTTATTAAAGCATCAGTGATCAAAATGTTCTCCCTGTCCCACAAGAGTAGGGCAACAACAATTAATTGGCTTAGTTTGCCGACAGGGAGATTTAGATTAGATAGTAGGGAAAGCTTTCTAAGGGTATGGATAGTTAAGTACTGAAACAGATTATTTAGGGAGATTGCTAGAGGTTTGAAGAACAGATTAAACAGAGACCAGTCAAGACTCAGGCTGTGTCTACACTGCGAGCTAACATTGACTTTATTAAAATTGATTTTTAATGCTGGGCTTTATCCATTCAGTTTTGTGCATCCTCACCTTCCCACAGGCTCCCCACAAAAATCAGCTTATTGCTGCCACAGACAAGTTGCCAAGATTGACCGCTGTGGCAGTGTATTGTGGGAACCTATCACACAGTTCCCTGAGCTTCATAGCATTCTGGCTATTTTCTAGCTATTTTCACTTGTGCAGCCTGGGGGGAAAAAATGCCCCATGAGTGGCTGTGGGTATCTGACTACATCTTCCCACATTTCATTTCCTACATTTCATTTCCCTCATTCCCCTGCCGAGTTAACCAAATGTCCCTTTTTCCAGGTGGAATCTGGATTGCCAGTGTAAGAGTTGTAGCACTTTAAAGATTAACAAAATCCTTTATTAGGTGATGAGCTTTCATGGGACGGACCCACTTCTGAAGTGGGTCCATCCCATGAAAGCTCATCATCTAATAAACCATTTTGTTAATCTTTAAAGCGCTACATGACTGTTGTTTTGTTTTGTTAGAATACAGACTAACACGGCTACCGCTCTGTTACTGCATAAGAGAGCTGCTTTTCATAAGTGAGGGGAGGGGAGGGATAGCCAAGTGGTTTGGAAAGATTAGAAATAAGATTTCAAGCTTCCTAATTGGTAGGTTTTCAAAACGGGATGCAAAGGCACTGGAGCACATGCTTGATGTTAAGTACAGAGGAAGGGTCACATTAACTGAGGAGACTCCTAACATCAGCAGGGCCAAAAGCCACAGTGGGCCTAGAAAAAAGGCTTGGATCTGGATTTAGACCTCCTGGCAAAGAAGATCCTTAGATCAAGAATTTTATCTCAAAGGCCAGCCACTCTAGTGACAAATTTCTGCATGGGTGCAAAAAGCAGAGCTACAAGCCGCTGTGCAAACACTCCTTTCCAGCCAATGTTCCATATGGCACATGAAGAGGGAGCCTGAGACTCCCTGGGCCCTCGAGGAATCATCCAGAGGGGTCCCAGAACACAGCCCGGTGCACAAAGAGGTGGGTCTATCCTGGACTGGGACCAAGGTGCAGACCCTCCTGGACCTGTGGGGAGAGGAGGAGCTACTCCAAGACTCTAAGGTGAAATGTCATAATGCCCAAGCCTACGGCGGATGGATATCTCCCTGGCAGAACAAGGCCACCCCCTGCTGCGGCATGGAGGAAGTCCAGGTGAAGGTGAAGGAGCTCCAGTAGGGCTACATCTGGGCCCAGGATGCTGTCTGACAGTCTGGAGCAGGACCCACCACCTGGATCTGGGTTTAGACCTCTTGGCAAAGGAGATCCTCAGAACAAGAATTTTCATGTTTGCACCCACTCAAAAATCTGGAAATGTAAGTGTAAGTAGTCAACACGGGCATTACACTGAAAATGCAATGGATCATCAAATCTGTTATGGCTCAGTTGGTTGCCCCCAGCCTTACTTGGGGAACTGTGGTAATTGTAGAGCTACTACACTGCCTTCAATGGCCTGCGGATCAGGCCCATACAAAAATTTGGTCTCAAAGGACAGTCACTCTAGTGACAAAGTTTTTCTTCTGTTGACCCAAAAGGCCTCCAAGCTGCCCCAGGGAACACCCTGTCCACAGTAATCAATGCTCTATGGTGCCTGCCTCTGGCCCTTCTTAAAACCGCTGGGAGCCCAGGAGACCCTGTGGCAGGACCCACCACCAGCCCCTCTGCCCAGTGTGCCCAGAGGAAAGTTTTGGATCTGTATTTAGACGTTCTGGCAAAGACGACCCTCAGAGCAATAATTTGCTCCCTTGCACACAATCCATAATCTAGAAAGTACATCTACATACACATAGGTATTACACTGAATGCCGCTCAATCAACTGTTGATGGCACTTCCTGTGCCTACGGGTAACGGGAAACCAGGGGTTAATTACGGAGAGGGAGCCTGAGAAACATCTGCCACATTGGACTGAGTATAGTTTAAATCCTTTAACAATGATCCCTTGGAGGTAAGTCTGGTCCTGGCCCCTGCCTCTGGCCGCTTGATGCTCTTAAACCAGCCCCCGAATATTAGCCACCGGGGAGACTTCCCCCTAATATCTGCCAGTGCCTGAATATCTCAGTCACTGGAGACTTTCCGCCGGTGGCTGCCAGCCCCCAAACATTAGCCACTGAGGGAGACTTCCCCAGCCAGCTCCAGGACCCTCATCATGCACCAGCTGCCTGGCAGCATGTTCAGCACGTCCTTTCATTGGTTCAGGGTGAAGCCTCGTGACGTGGCTGAGTGAAGGAATGTTCCAGACAGCATGGCATCCCTCAGGAAGGGAAGGGAAGGGAGGGGATGTGGGGGTCAGGACAAAATGTAAATGGCTGAAAAGAAGTTTTTCATCCTATCATACAAGCATGAGCGCCAGCCAGAGCCTGGCTGCCAAGTAGTGCGGGTGTGGGGCGGAACGAGAGCGGCTGGTGCCAGGCAGCACAGAAGAGGAAGACAGCTAGCAGAGGCAGACACAGAACCACAGTCACGTGAATAGCAATGGAAGAATGAAGGTTTTTCAGCCTCTCATGCAAACATGACTCTACAGCCACGTGCTTCCAGGTGCCGAATTGAAAAGCTCTTCCTGCTGCCTAATTCCTGTGCACCTGAGAGCAGTGAAGACGGAGGAGGCCAGAGCACAGAACTGTGGGGTATTGTGGAGCACATACAGGACATGTCTGGAGGCTAATGAATTCAGTGTAAAGACATGGAGCTACCTCACTACCCTTTATTCGGATTTTAGATTTGACCTGAACGCTACACTCATGTTACTAAGATGCTATGATATTGGTGTTATGTCAATTTTAGTGCTCCATAAATTGAGCTAATGGAATTTACGGTGAAGACAGGCACTTGGGAAAATCAGCTAAATGCCTTAAAATCAACATTATCTCATAGTGCAGACATAGCCTTAGAGGGGTAGCTGTGTTAGTCTGTATCTTCACAAAACAAAGCAAACAGTCCTGTAGCACCTTAAAGACTGGCAATATTATTTGTTAGGTAATGAGTTCCATGGGAAAGACCCACTTCTTTAGCTTCTGCCCCAGAGTGCAGACCTTATCCCGTACCAGTCCTAACCACCTCTGCTATCCTTCCCTGGAGCTTTCCAATCCCCATTGTATTCTTATGTGAACACACTTTTCCAAATGCTCCTGCATCCATGCGTTCATCGTAGTGTTATTCCAGTCTTTAATGATGCTCTCCTTAGCTTTCTCTCCTTTCCTGTATATGCTCTCTGTGTGTGTGTGGGTGGGTTGTGGGGGTTTTTTCGGTTTTTTTGTTTTTTTGGTCCTGGGGAGAGTTAAGAAAGAACTGCCTGCCGGTTCATTGCCAAGGTAAATGGAGATGTCCATAATACATCATAGATTAATCTGAACACAATTCAAACATTATTTAGATAGGATTGAAAGACCTTACACTGAAAAGACCCATCTGAACTGATCTTTTGAAGAAAATGTTACTTGTTCTACAAAGGTCAAAAACAGCTGTCCACTAATGTAACAATTTTTCAGCTCACCTAAATCCTACATAGAAATTAATTTTCTTGTCTAGAACTGAGCAAAAAATTGAATTTTCAGTTCAATGACTGAACCTAAAAACAGTTCACTTTTGAAGGAAATTAAAAGCTTTTTTTTTCTTTTTTTCTTGCCAAATTGAAAAATAATAATAAAAAATGTATCTGAATGAAACATTTGAATGTTTATTTTCACAATAAATTTACTGAAAAAGTCCATATTCTGGGGCATCAAAACAGTTTATAAATTTAGGTCAAACCCAGCAAATACAGCAGCCTGCAAAAACTGAAAATGTTTCTATATGTATTTGAAACAGCTTGTTTAAATGAATACGCTGACATTCATTTAAACAAGAATGGAAAGGGACAACCCTAACTTATCCAGGAAAGCCTGAATGAGCTAAAAATCATAAAGGAGCTCTACAAAAAGTGGAAAATTAATTAAATTGCTAAAGATGAATACAAACAAAAACACGAGTCTCTAGAGGCAAAATTTGAAAGGCCAAGTCACAAAAAGAACTCAAACTAGCTAGAGACATAAAGAATAAAAAGAAAACATTCCACAAGTATAGTGGAAGCAAGGGGAAAAGCAAGCATAGGGAAGGCCCATTACTACATGAAGAAAGAAAAACAAAGACAGAAAATGTGAAAATGGCAGAGGAGCTTAATGACTTCTTCATTTCGGTTTCACCCAGAAAGTTGATAGTGATGCCTATCATAGTAAATACCTGTGAAAATAAGGGTGAGTTCAGAAGCCAAAAGAGGAAGAGAAGAAATTAAACATTACTTAGACAAGTTTGATGTGTTCAGGTCTCCAGGGCATGATGAAATGCACCTAGAAGAGTCAAGGAACTGATTGAGGAACTAGCCATTAACTCTTATCATTGAAAAGTCCTAGACTACAGGAGAGATTCCAGAAGCATGGAAAAGAGCAAAGGTAGTGTCCATCTATAAACAAGGAAATAAGGACATAACATGATATAAGAACATAACATGAGAATGGCAACGCTGGGTCAGACCAAAGGTTCACCTAGCCCAGCGTACCATCTTCAGCTAAGCCACTATCACCCTGCAACCTTGAGTGCCTTCCAATCAACGTTCCCTCCAACCTTGTCCACTCGTGTGCAAATACTTCCTATCCACATGTGGGATCAAATGTTCTGTGCACTGAGGAATGTGTAAATGTGCACCACCCAGCCGTGTACACTTTGCCAATTTGCTGGGCAGCATATGAACTTCTCCTGAGTGGCTGCACAAGCCCACAGTGTTCCCTTATGGGGAACACTGCTCACACCTGTTTCACTCACAGTCAGCTTCCTATCAGGCAAGCCAGTCACTGAGTATCTGTGTGTAACTGCAGCCTGCCAGCCACTCTGGTTAAGCTTTGGCTCTCACCAGCCTTGGTTATGGTTCAGGGTGATCCCAACACCGCCAATCTTAGATTGCCCGTCCCCACCCCAGAAAATGTGTTCCCTGGGTTGCCCTCTCCTATACAATACAAATTTATATAACAGGCATTATTATTTCTTTAATAAAACTAATATGCAGGCAACTCGCCACCCCAAATGCAGTTTCCCAGACACTTCAATTCAGCACACTAGATTAGATAAAACAATAGAACAAGTTTATTAACTGCAAAGAGAGATTTTACGTGAACATGATTAATGAAGCATAAAAGTCAGAAACAGTTACAAGAAAAGTAAAGTGAAAACTCTTCCTGGTGTCTAACTTAACAAACTATGTTTAATTCAAAGCAAAGTAGTTTCTCCACAACCTTTTAGTAGAAGTACTGACTAAGCTTCTTGGGTTAGGATCTCATCTCCCAGAATCCAGTGAAAGCCACCTTTGTCACTCCAGGTGCTGTGAATGCAATGCGCAGGGAGAGACGTAAGGGTGGCTTGAGGTGCTTGTGACTTCTTTTTGTCATTCCAGTCCCCATCTTGAATAACATTTCCAGCTGGATACCAGAAGACAAAGAGTCTATGAGGTAGGATGTTTCCTGCTGCTTTTCCTGGTTTTACATAAACATATGGAGATACAAATCTCATAGAGCTGCAAGGGACCTCAGGAGGTCATTGAGTCCAGTCCCCTGCCTTCTTGGGAGGACCAAGTACTCTCCTCCCACCCCCCTTTTTTTTTTGATCTATTTACCCCAGATTGCTAAATGGCTCCCTCTGGATTGAGCTCACAACCTTAGGTTTAGCAGGCCAATGCTTCTGCTTACATGTAAATTAAGCAGAACACACATTCTTTTGTTTGAGACAGACCTGTTTGCTGAACTCAGTTTGGAACAGGTGTGTAACACCATATGGAGAAATAACGTAACTTCACATGCAGTGTCATCATATATTTAACAGTGACAACAATGACCAGCAACTTCAGATTTTTCAAATGGCACGTTTACAGGGCGTGCTATGTACAAAGATTATTATAATAGGGTGGTGGCGGGTGTGAGCACAGGTATTTTTTGTCACACAGACAGTGCAAGATGCTGTAAGAGATCCAGACACCAGGGACCGCTATCTGCAAGTCTTCTCACGCAAGAAGGTCAGAAGTCGAGAACAGCTTCGGCCCGATTCCTGGGTCTTGTCATAGAACCGTAACAGTAGATAGAGATGGCTTTGGACAACTTTTGTGTTCCCAGTTGTGGGCCATCCTAGCACTGATCAGCCCTCACAGCGCAAGTTGAGTTTTCTAACGCATCAGCTGCTCATAACCTCACTCCAGTCCTGGGAGGAGTCGGGGCCTGCAACCTGTGTCTATAAAGCCTGAAGCAGCTGACATTCACATCACCACCAGAAGGCCAGGCAAGCACCAACCCAGTGGAGTTTAGGCACTGGAGGAAGTACTACTCAGAGGGGTCAGAGCAACAGTCCTCTGAAGCACCCTGATCAGCCCATGCTTACTATTTAATACTGCAGGCTGACTCAGGAAGTTGTCTGGGAAGCTGTACAGTCTTCTACCATACCTTGCCATCTCCATTCTGACCCTGACAGCAGCTTGGTACAGGCTGTACCTCCCTGAACTGGCTTGGTTGGGACCTCAGCAATGCTGAAAAAGAAAATTTGCTTGACTAGAGGAGATCCTCTGCATGGACCCCTGAGTCCACAGCAGGCACCCTGCCTCACCATTACCCCACTGGGCTGCTCAGCTAGCTGCTGTGGGGGCCAGCTGGACTGCAGGTCCTGCACTGGGGCAGGGGGCTCCAGCCTGTTCTGCTCCCCATACGGGTGCCAGAGGATGCCAGCTCCAGTCCCAGCTGAGCCCCTGGGGCTGTTAAGGGGATGTAAGCTGCAGCTTCCCCTCCTGCCCAGGCTCTGTGGTACAGAAGCATGCCTGACCCTGCTGGACCAGAGATGGTGCCTGACCAGAGAATGCTGGTTGTAGGAGATACAAACTGTAGCTACTCCTGATCTTGGACCCCAGAGCCTTATCCTGGCTCTTGACTTTTTAGCCCAGCTCTAGCAACTGCTGTGATCCCTACTCACTGCCTCATGGGTCTCTCTGAGTCTAGCCCAGCAGTGACCACTACACAAGGCCACCTACACCCTGGTGTTTACAGGTCCCTTGTGGCCTTGGAATCAATGAATTACAGAAACTAGGGCTCAGCACAGCATGGACACAACTATTCCTCCTGCTCTAGATGCTGTGGAGTGTTGGGTGCAGGCTGCCCTATGCACCTGAGGCGTCCCCTGCACTGATACGTAATATCTCTTATTGTGGTGCAAAGGTTTTATCAGCCAGAATGTAAGAGGGGAGCATCATCGGTCATGAATAGCAAAGACATAGGTGAGTTATGCCCACAATGCAAAAAGTGTTGTCATCAAACCTGTGCTCCACACCCATATCACCAGTTGTTCCACATAGATCTTTTTAATGATCAATTCTGTCTTTTGTCTCCCTTTCTGCGCAGAGTCAGGTGCCTTAGTTGCCTGCAGACAGGGCCACTGAAATCCCTGAAAATGTTCCAGGACAACTTTTCTGGGCATAACAATATTATTACTTAAACATCTGTAATCTAAAGCCATTTGAGGTGAGAAACAAGTGTTTCATATCCATGCCAGCAAGCTGAGAGTCTCTGCTTCTCAGTGGAATAAGTATGTCCCACCTTGCTATCTAGGGCTACGCCTACACGTGAACGCTACATCGAAATAGGCTATTTCAATGAATAACGTCTACACGTCCTCCAGGGCTGGCAACGCCGACGTTCAACATCGACGTTGCGCAGCACCACATCGAAATAGGCACTGCGAGGGAACATCTACACGCCACAGTAGCACACATCGAAATAAGGGTGCCAGGAACAGCTGCAGACAGGGTCACAGGGCGGACTCAACAGCAAGCCGCTCCCTTAAAGGGCCCCTCCCACACACACTTGCACTAAACAACACAAGATCCACAGAGCCGACAACTGGTTGCAGACCCTGTGCATGCAGCATGGATCCCCAGCTGCCGCAGCAGCAGCCAGAAGCCCTGGGCTAAGGGCTGCTGCACACGGTGACCATAGAGCCCCGCAGGGGCTGGAGAGAGAGCGTCTCTCAACCCCTCAGCTGATGGCCTCCATGGAGGACCCCGCAATTTCGATGTTGCGGGACGCGCAACGACTACACAGTCCCTACTTCGACGTTGAACGTCGAAGTAGGGCGCTATTCCTATCCCCTCATGGGGTTAGCGGCTTCGACGTCTCGCCGCTTAACGTCGATGTTAACATCGAAATAGTGCCCAACACGTGTAGCCATGATGGGCGCTATTTCAAAGTTAGTGCCGCTACTTCGAAGTAGTGTGCAAGTGTAGACACGGCTTAGGAGGACAACAGGTTCAACAGGGCTCACCTGGGGACGAGACTGCTTCTGTCTATTCTGGGCCTTGGTAAGTGTGAGCTTTGGAGGGACATGCTAAAACAGAGTGCACATGGGGAAATGTTTCAGGCATGAGGTGCTGCAGAACTAAGGGTGGCTCTTTGAAGCTGCTCAGAGTTTGGGAGGGGTGGAGTGAATCCTTGAGGGATGGATGAGGGGGAAATGTTCAAGTAAAGAAAAGGTGACTGACGCATTAAGTTCTCTTTCCAAGATGATGGCTTTCTGTCTGGGACAAAATGGTGCTGCCCCTTAGGAAAATAACTAATGTATTACTCTTAAACAGCAATATGGCCCCCTGCAGAAACACCACCATGTATTAATACCAACATGGAAAATAATCATAGAAGGAACGCAAGGGGCCTCAAGAGGTCGTCTAGACCAGTCCTCTGTACTCCAGGCAGGACTAAGTAATGACTAGACCATCCCTATTAGGTGTTTGTCTAACCTGTCCTTAAAAACCTCCAGCATGGCTTGCTTTTTTTTTTCCTCAATAGTGTTACACTGTTGACTCATATTTTGCCTGTAGGGGACTATGAGCCCTAGTTCTCTTTCTGCAGTACTCCTTCCTAGGCAAAACAAAACAGTAGTCATGTAGCACTTCAAAGACTAACAAAGTAATTTATTAGCTGATGAGCTTTCGTGGGAGAGACACACATCTTCAGAGCTATAGCATTTTCAGTCCAGACTTGTTTTATATAGCACATAGCTTCAAAAAGTTCAACAAAAATTGACAAATCAAATACATGGAACTGAAGGGGCGGGATGAGGGGTGTTAAGTATTTTGACTGAGATAACTATGAACATTAAAGAAAGGGAAACAGTCCTTGTAATGCAAGAGATAATTGATGTCTTTGTTCATACCAAGTGTTAATGTGTCAGATTTGAGCATGGACCCCAGTTCACAAATCTCCCTATGTAACCTGCTTTTGAAGTCTCTTAATTGTAGGATGCATATGATCAGCTCTTTAACTCAGTAGCCCACTGCACTGAATATTTCTGTGTTGTATATGTGGAGATATACCAGTCTCACAAAGCTGGAGAACACCTTCAAAGGCCATTGAGTCTAACTCTTTGCCTTCTCAACAGATCCTATCACTATCCCTGACAGAGAGTCTTTTTTTTTAACCTATTTGCCCCTGATCTCTAAATGACCCTTCCAAGGCTGGACTCACAACCCTGGGTTTAGCAAGCCACTGCGCAGACCAGCGAGCTACCTCTCCCGCTTTCAGTCCATAAAAGCTCATCACCTAATACATTATTTTGTTTGTTTTTAAAGTGCTACATTTCGGCTGTTTTGTTGTGTTAGAATACAGACTAACATGGTGACTTCTGTTACTGCCCTTGCTAGGCAGTCATTTCCCATTTTGCATGCATTCCTTCCTAAGTGGAGTACTTTGCATTTGTCCTTATTTACAGAATTCACCTTATTTACTTCAGACCTTTTCTCCAGTTTGTCCAGAAATGTTATAATTTTAATCCTATCCTCCAAACAACTTGCCACCCCTCAGAATTTGGTATTGGCCACAAATTTTATGTTGACTCTATAACATTACCTCAACCACTGATAACTACTCTCTTGTTAGGGTTTTTCAACTAATTAAACACCTATCTTATAGTATCTCCATCTAGGCTATATTTCTTAGTTTATTTATGAGAAAGTTCACGTAAGACAATACTAAAAGTCTTGCTAAAGTCAAGCTCTACTGTTTCCACCCAGCACCATCCTCTGGAATCTCTCCCACCTTCTGTGTCTTTTTGAAGATAATTGATAATGGCTCAGAGATATCTCCTAAGTCAGCTTTTTGATATTCTAGGCACCTGCCTACCTGAAGACATGCTATTTTATAACTTGTTGTTTCTTTTAGCCTCTGATCATACCCTATTTTCACAGACCTTCACTGTTTTAGATGTCCAGTTGCTACTCATATTTTTGTTGAAAACTGAAACAACAATACAAAGCAAGCTGTCCTGTAGCACCTTAATGACTAACAGAACTGCTTGCTTTGTTTTGTGAAGATACAGCCTAACAGGGCCACCACTCTGAGACTGAAACAACAATGTCATGTAGCATTTCTGCCATTTCCATAGGGGTTTTTTTTTTTAATTATCTTTCCCTCTCTTTGAATAATGGACCTATTCTGTCTTGGGTTTTGTTCTTACTTCTAGGCTACGTCTACACTTACAAAAAACTTTGAAATGGCCATGCTAAAGGCCAAATCAAAGAATACGAATGAGGCACTGAAATGAATATTCAGCACCTCATTAGCATGCTGTGAAGTGCCATGTTTCACTCACGTACGGCTCATCTACATGGGGGGTCCTTTTCTAAAGGACCCTGCTAACATTGAAATCCCCTTATTCCTATCACCTGATAGGAATAAGGGGATTTTGATGTTCGCAGGGTTGATAGGAATAAAGGGATTTCACAAGTTATCTAGGCAAGGTGCTGCTGATGATACTGACTGAGAGACTAAGATCACAGATAGAAGAACATATAGCAGATGAGAAAGCGGGGTTCAGAAAAGATAGAAGTACCATACAACAGATATTGGCACTAAGACTGATAGCGGAAAAAGCTCTAAAAAAGAACAAGAACATATACACTTGCTGCATCGATTTTCAAAAGGCGCTTGACAGTATAAATCTGAAAGTGACTTGGGCAGTGTTGGAGTCATACGGAGTGGATAGCCGCCTGATACGGTTGTTGAAGGATGTCAGTGACAATGCGGAGGCAGCGGTGAGAATATGGTGGGAGTTGGGAAGTTGGTTTAAAACAAGTAGAGGTATGAGACGAGGAGATCCAATATCGCCAAGTATCTTCATTGCACATCTGCAGAGAGCGATGGACAAGATCAAGGAAGAGGTAGAAGGGATATCTGTGCATGGGAAAAGAAATAAACACTTAACTTTCACGGATACTATAGTTATCATTGAGGAAGATGAGGAGAGGCTAGTGAAAATGGTGCAGGTGTTAAACGGAGAAGGGAAATGGTACGGACTGATTATGAACGTTGATAAAACAAAAACAATGGTGTTTGGAGATAAGGAAATAGGAATGAAGATCAGTGTCGATGGTATTGAACTAGAAAATGTAGAGAAGTTCACGTATCTGGGGAGCAACATAACATATGACCTAGACTGTAAGAAGGAAATAGCGACTAGAATAGCAAAAGCAAGAGTGACTTTGAAGGCGATGGATGAGATCTGGAAAAGCAAAGCAATTAGCTTAAGAAAGAAGCTGAGCGTCTTGAAAACATGTATTCAGCAGCATGTTGTATGGATGTGAGACATGGGTGATAATGAAAGATTCGAAAAGAAGAATATTGGCATTCGAAAGGAGTTGTTATAGAAAGATTCTGAGAATAGGATGGATACAGAAGGTCACCAATGAGGAATTATAAAGAAAGATATAGCTGAAAGAGAACCTGCTGCAGAAGGTTATAAAACGGAAGCTACATCTATTTGGGCATATTTGCAGAATAAATGACGAACAAAAAATCAAGACCCTGGTATTCGGCATAATGGACGATTTGCATAGGAGAGGCAGACCCCACAGACAATGGGTAGATGATATAGTAGATTGGTGCGGAGCTAGTCTACAGAAACTAAGCCACTCCTCACTGGACAGGGAAAGATGGAAGGAAATAGTGAAAGAGGCATCAGACACCAACAGGCGCTGAGCCCACAGTTATTGATGATGATGGTGAATGTTTGCAGGGTCCTTTCGAAAAGGACCCCCATGGAGACGAGCTATTTCAGCACCTCATTAGTATTCTTTGATTTGGCCATTAGCATGGCCATTTCAAAGTTTTTAGTAAGTGTAGGCAAGGCCCTAATGTATTTATGTTTTCTTGTTACCTTTTATGTGTCTGGCTGGTTTCATCTAATTTTTTGCCTTGGCCTTTCTAGCTCTGTTGCTATATGTTTGTGTGGTTTGTATAACAAAAGGGACTTTGCTGGAGGCAGGAAACAGAGGCTGTCAGAGGGACAATGTTGAAATTAGCTAAAATACTGAAACACCATTAATATCTGTAATTCTCCACCTCCCTGCATTGACCCGGCACACAACCCCCTGCTCCCTCCCAAGCAGATGGAATGTGGCTGAGGAGCCTGAAGATGTCTGCTGAGGAGGCTGCAGAAAGAAAATTAAAGAAAGGTAGATGTTTTCACCCTGAGTCAGGTGGGCATTGCTCTTGTCTCTCTGCTCCAGAGTCCTGCTGACGACTCAGCTGGGCTGAAGCCAATGACAGGTCGGTTTTCTGCCTCTGGCTGCTGCTGAGCAAAAAACGGTCTGACCACATGCTAAATCCCACCCCAGCTCAGTGTCTCCCCTTGTCGGGTTGGGGTGCTAAGCAGGAGCTTTAGTCTGCTCTGCTTCATCTCCCAGCCCCAAATTCAGATAGCCAAGAGCCTGCACTGAAACGAGCCTGTCTCTGACTCAGGCTGTTTTCTCCCACTGAGGGACTGAGCAGTTCTGGCTGAGAACTAGTCCAGCAAACTGCCTGTATAACTGCCCATCAGAAGCTTCTCTATTGGATTTTGCAGGAGTTTTCAGTCTATTCTGTCCCTGCCCCAGACTACATGCAAGCTGGGCAATGGAGTCCAGAGGCCGTGGAGCCACTGTGCTTGTAGTCCATAAAACAGTTCCCCTAGAGCAGTGATACTCAGGCCTCAGGAGTCAAATCAACGCTCAACATTACCCCAAAGAAGCACAGCAGCGTGAACTCACTGTTCCATTTGTTGTTCTTATGCTATTAACTAAGTGCAACTGCTAAAATAATAACACTGGTCAACATAACCAGGGGTACAGAGACACAGAGAGAGATTCTTGGTTATGCCGACCTCGTATTATTATTTTATCAGTTATAATTGGTTAATAACATAGTAAAAGCCTCCTGACTGGGTAATAATGTAGATCAGCATGTCATTAAATCACACAGTGTTTTAATATCATGTAGCCTCAGGAAATATATTAAAGAGCGGTTTGTGGATCCTGAACCTCGGTCTGGGCATCTCTGCCTGAGAGGCTCAGGCTACTCTAACAGAGTTACATTCCTCACCTGAAGTCAGGTGTAGCCCAGGCCCCTTTGTGGAGCCCACCCTAAGTACCTACATCATTTCTGAAAACGGACCTTGGACTCCAAAGTCACTTCAGCTCTGACTACACAGCTAAAAATAAACCGGTGGCAGTGAACCTGAGGCCCCTGATCGACTGACTCCAGTCCACGGACACCTCTTCACCTTGAGAGGGGTCAAAACCCAGCCCAAGCCCAAATGTCTGCATGGCTATCGTCAGTCCTGCATGCAAGCCCAAGTCATTTCACCTGGACTCTGGGACTTACTGCTCCAAGGAGGCAGAGCCATCCCATGCAAAGGAGAGCTGAGGGCAGCCACCTCAGGCCCTGAGCTTAGTGAGCATGTGGCAGCCTCCCCAGCTGTCCTATGGATGGGTGGTTCCCTAATTGTGAGGTTAGCCCACAGGGTCGACGACGGTCCGAAGGATTATTTGGGGGTCCTGGGGCTGGCAGCAGGGATGGCCCTACCGCAACACCCACCACGACAGCTGGAGTCTCAGCTGCACCATCTCCCAGCCAGGTCACTCTGCTTCACTGGGATGGCAGGTGTGGAGCTCAAGGGAAGGGATGGAGTGGGTATGGAGCAGGGGAAGGAAGAGGCATGGCGGGGATGGGGGGAGGGGCAGGACACAGCAGGTGGTGCTTCCCCACGTCCTGCTCAGCCTCCTTGAGAATGACCCTGCAAGTAGGCGAGTGAGAGCTGCTTTGCTGACAGACCTTTAGCTGCTGCTGAAAATATTTTCATACATTTTTGAAGTTTCTTCTTAAATGCCCAGTGTTACCAGTGACATCTGCTCATGCACATGCACAAAACCCCAGCAGCACTCTGATGGGCAGAGAGGCACAAAATTGTCACCACTCTCAAAATCTGAGCACCTCCATCTTTTCTTTTGCAACAAGCCCCTTTGTTTCCTCAAAAAGATTCTTACTAAAATGGATCAATTTTCAAGCACAACTGTTTAGTGTGAAATGCCTCTGCTTATGCTTTCCTGCTGAATTAGCATTCCCAGGACATGCCACCAACAAGTCCTGAAGGTGTGAAAATGAGCAAACGGCATAATGAAAATCTCATTTCAATGTCTTGCTGTTTAGCTCAGTCACCACATGACACACTTAGCTGCTCATTTGCCTTTGCAATTTTCCAGCTAGTACATTCCATTCTCCCTGAGTAGATGCAAATGGATGAGCTTAAGGAAATCAAAAGCACAGCCAATGATATGCTTAGAACATGTACTCACCATCTTCTCAGGGTAAGTGTGTACAGCAAGGAAAAACCCGCAGCTGGCCTAGGCCTGCCAACTTGTGAGCCTGGGGCTTGGGCTACAGGGCTGCTCTGTTGTGGTGTAGACTCCCAACCCTGCACCAGAGTCCAAACTCAGGGACCCTCCCAACCCACAGAATCCTACAGCCCTGGCCCCAGCCTGAGCTCAGAAGTCTACCTGGTAATGAAACAGCCCTGCAGCAAAAAGCCCTGCAACTTTTTCTTTGCTGTGCTTCTAAGAGCGCATAATACGGTGGGGCCCTGGTCCACAACTGGGGCACTGTAATATAGAAAAAGAAGATGACTCTGAGGATTTTATACTACTGTCAATCAGTTCTGCCTTTGTTCTCACTAAAAGGGATATGGGCTGAGAGGGGTTAAAGAGCTTTCTTGGCCTAGCTTCCTGGACTAGTTAAGGGCATTTGGCTAAGGCAGCAAATATTTATAGTCATTAGGTCGGCAAGGAGCCTTTATTATTCATACGGGGAAATGAGAACAATGCAAAGTGTATTTTATGTGAAGCATACAAGCCATTGGCTCTTGGCCGTGGGAGCGCTATTCATTTTCATGCATCCCCCTCCTCTCAGAAGTAAAAAAAGGGTCACCTGTAACCAATTGAAGCAGCACGGGATCCAAGGCAAGTCACCAAGCAGCCCCCATGGCGCTGGGTCGCAGGCTGCGTGCCTCAGTTCCCTTCCCCCTCCTCAAGGGAGGAATTCCAAACCATTAACCATTAACTTGGGGTGCAGCCAAGCCAAGGAGGGAGACAAACAAGGGCAGTGCATGAAAGGAGCCGGCTCATGCACCTCTTGCTTGGCTGATGGAGCAGCAGGGACTGAGGCTAGCTGAGAACCAGCCTGCAGTGGAATGGTAAAGGCACTGCAGGGACTGGGGCCTGTTTCTGCTCTGGATGAACCCGGAGCTGGGCGGAGAGAGTTTCTTTCCAATACTGAAGAATTTCCCTAATTTCCCTGCAACACGAAAGAGGTGTGAGCAGGGGCAAAAGTAACAACATTTCTGACAGGTCCTGTCCCATTGCCACCTGGGTCCCTGCTGCCTCCTCAGATAGCTCCCTGCTGGGTTTGCTGCAGCTCAGCCAGCTGGTGCCAGAGCTGTGCACCTGCATGCCTCTGTTTGTCTTCCCCTCTGCGTGTGAGCTCCCTGAGAGACTGTCCTCTGGGGCATGGTGGAGTCTCTGCCCACAAAAGCTCATGCTGCAGAATATCTGTTTGTCTATAGGTGCCCCAGGACTGCTCGCTGTTTTTGCGGCTACAGACTAACACGGCCACCCCTCTAAGACCCTCCTAAGGTCCCTTCAGCCAGGGAGGGACCTGGCCAGATTCAGTCTGCAAAGCAGGGGCACGGGAACAGATGCGCTTACGAGGCTGGGCCCTCCCATGGGTCAGTGTAGGAGCTTTGCAGCCATTGGTAGGGAGCTGTGACTCCTCCACCCACCTTTGGCAGAGGGCCTGGGTCAGGGACAGCATGGGGGGGCACAAGGGGTCATGTATCCCCAAAAGCTGAGGGCTGGAAGGTTAAGAGGCCAGCCCTCAACTAGAGGGGCAACTAGCAGGTGGGTTTTACTTCTGCTGCTGCTGGTGGTGAGTGCAGGGGGCTGCAGCCCCAGCCCCGCTAGTCCTAGGGCCTCCTTGGTGGGGGAAGAGGCAGGGTGGGAGCAGAGCCACGGATTGGAAGAGGAGGGGAGAAGGCAAAACATGGGTTAGGAGGGTGTAGAGCAGGGGCAGGGAGAGTGGAGGCCTGGGTGTTGGGGAAAGCGGGTTGTCCTGGCCCTTCCCTGGGCTAGGGACAGGGTCGTGTGGCTCATTGTCCCTCTGAGCTCCCCACTCACCAGTAGTCCTTGGCCTTGGGGCTGGGGATAAAGGCTGGGGGCTGCTCTCAGACCCTCCCCACCCTGGGCAGGTGAAGGGTCCCAGAGCCTGGCATGGCAGGAGGGGCCCTTGGGGTGAAGAGGAAGGGGAGGGTTGGGGCCCCATGGCCCTCCACTTTTAGGAAAAATTTACCAGCTCTGCTGTAAACTCTCCGTGGGCCTCAGATTCTGGGTGTTACCCTAACAAAGCAGATCCTTCGATCCTGTAGCAATCTGGGTGTGATGTACCCTATCCCCACCCCTCTGCACAGCATGAAATTACCCAGAGCTCCTTTAGGGTCATTGGGGGCTGTGAACCTACCATGCTATGCCACAAGCGCCTGGGCTCGTGCTACTCTCAGGCCACGCCACTGCAGGTCAGAGGTTGGGCTGCCCCCACGCACACTGGGAGTGGCAGAGCACTGATGGGGAATGTGGGGGGTGGTGACACGGGGGGTACCTGTGATGTCTGTGCACCCCCTCTGCATGGCCTCTGACCTCATTGTTTCAAAGCCAATTTCATTAATTTTTGGGGACCCTGACCCATGAAAACTGAACATTTAGGGTTGTTAATGCAGCCAATATCTGCCTCCGCCTTGGGCTCAGCTCCACAAAGGGATTTGGGCACCTAGGAACCAGGGGTCACTAAATGAAATTAATGGGCAGTAGCTTTAATACAAAGGGAAGTTTTTCTTCAGGCAGTGCACGGTCAGTCTGGGGAACGCCTCGCCAGAGGGCGTCAAGATGACCAGGACTTTAACAGGGCTCAAGAAAGAACTAGATAAATTCACGGAGGTTAGGTCCATCGATTAGCCAGGCTGGGTGGGAATGGTGTCTCTGGCTTCTGTCAGAGGCTAGAAATAGATGACAGGAGGGGGATCATTCAATGGTTACCTGTTCTGTTCTCTCCCTCTGGGGCATTGGCCGCTGTTGGAAGACTGGACACTGGGCTAGATGGTCTGGTCTGACCCAGTGTGGCCATTCTTATGTGCTTAGTTTAGGTTTTAGGCTCTACTGTGACCCACAACAGCTGCTGCCTCACCTTGCCTAACTTTTTGCTGTAAAGGCTCTCTCAGCACTTCAGCGTCTGCCCTGACCCCCAGAGCAATCTATGTACTGGGGGCAGAGAGGCAGGAGAGCACCTCTCTCACCCTGAGAACTAACGCAGCTGGCATGCTCCTAGGCTGCCTGCCGGCTTGGATCCATTTGAAACGGGGCTGCCAGAGGAGGTGCTGGCGAGCAGCTTTTAGTCCAGGGGTCAGAGTGCTCAGCTGGGATGTGGGAAACCCCTGTTTAATTCCCCTTTCATTGACTCCCAGGGAGAAGGGATGAGAATGGGATCCGAACGCGTGCGCACTGAGCTATAAGGCAACCTACTGTGTGCAGTCCTCCCACTGAGACTGCGCCCCTTCGGATTAAACAGTCACTGGGGGAGTGCCTGTAAGGGAAGCTGTCTCTGTCGGGGGCAAGTAGGGCACCCACCTCAGAGGTCTTGTTTCCCTGCCTCCAATTATTTATCCACCGTGGAACAGCTCCTGAGTGCTCTAATCACTGCACTAAATGTTCCCTTGTGGGCACCAACACCACCACATCCCCCTGGAGCCTGACATCTGCCTCACTCCAGCTAACAAGAAGTAACGGAGAGCTGCCAGGAGAGGGGCTCCCAGCAGGAGCTCACCAGCTTCCCTGCCCCCCAAAACTCAGTTGCTGGTCTCCATGAGAAGGGTGGGCATAGGGGACAGCCTTCTCACTGGCAAGCCCCTGGCAAGCTTCAGCAGCCTTCCACCTAGTTCGCTGGCTTTGGGGATCCCTTGCTCGCAGTGGTGCCCTGTTCTCCCCATTCACTGTCCAGAGAACCCCAGTGCCAAGTTCCCTGTGATTTTCTAGGCATTGCCATGCTGAGCATCATGAGACCCAGGTCCTTTAGCTGATTCAGACCTTAGCATCTTGGTTTTCCTAACACACCTGTGTTCTGGTGATGTTCTGAGCTGCCTTTGCCTTGAGGGAGAATCACACTGGGGAGGGTCTGGACAATGGTTGACTCTAGGTCTGGGGAAAGCAAGCCCCCAGGCTACTCTCTCCATCCAATGCCCTGCCCCTGGAAACCAAGACCCCTCCACCTCTCTAGGAGCAAGCCCCCAGCCCACACACTATCCCTTATCCCAAGTGGGCAGCACATGGCCCCAGCCTCCCCAGCCCTCCCTGATTAGGGAGGATTAGAAGTAATTTCTCAGGCCTGTGTGGACCCAGTATGAAGCTGAGAGAGCTCAGTTAGGGTATAGTATTTAAGGGATGGAAGACATAATTATCTGCACTGAACAAGCAGGACCTACAGACCTTGACTGGGGCCTCATCACAATCTGTGCTATCCATACACTGTGAGAGTCAGCTGCTATGCCCAAGAATTTACAATGTACATAGACAGGGCATATACAGAAAGGTTCCCTAGCCCCATTGTACGTATGGGGAAACAGAGACACAGACAGGTTAAGCAATGTGCCCAAGGTTGTCCAAGGAGCCTGTGGTAGAGCTGGGAAGTGACACCAGTTCACCTAAATTCCAAGGCAGGGCCTTAAACACAAGCCAGCCCTCCCTCTCCTTAGCTGTGCTTCAGGAAGGAAGTCAATTTGATTTGTTAGTGTACAAGGATCCCATTTTAATCTACTCTCTGGATAAATCTCTCCGCCAGTGACTGCTGCTAAGTAAAGAGCATTTCATCAAACACCTGTGCAGAGGTTATGCGCTGGGGCATCGATGCCAAATCCTCCAAGTGCTTTGAGTGCTCTGGAACATTTGTGCTCCCCCGTGAGCTTTAGATGAGGTTCCTACTGTCTCTAACTGCTCCAAAAGAATCTGGCATCTGATGAAGTGGGTCTTTGCCCACAAAAGCTGATGCTCCAAAATATCGTTTAGTCTATAAAGTGCCACAGGACTTCTTGTTGCTCCAAAAGAAAAACTCACCTGGAAAAAACGACAACAAGAACTTGGCTGCCTGAACCATTTCATTGGTTCCTGGACTGAACAAGGATGTAATTGTATCACCCTTCTAAGTCCATTATTTCCTCCTGATGACAACAGCCCTGAGGGAAATTTTCTGATGAGCTAATTAATTTCAGACATATATGCCCAACCCTGAATTTTTCTGAGCAATTATCAGCTTGGAAACTTGCCAGAAATCCGAACACTTTTGATGATGGGTAACCACAAGTAGCTGCAGACTCCTCTGAGATTCTGCAGTTTACCAGGAAATCTCTATTGGTATCTGTCTTAAGATGCCTGTGCCTGATAACCTTGCCTGAGCACAATCTGATCCTCTCTGGTGTGTTTAAAGGGGCATTATTAGTCTCTGCAAGAATGTTGACAAGTGATCTTGGGAATGTTTGACTCTGTCAGGCCTAGGGTTGCCATATGCAGAAACACAGCCAGGGCCACAATCCCAGAACCTGGCAGACGGAGTGGATCACGAACACACACTTTTTAATATGGAAAAAAGTTTAGGAGGCAGGGGAATGCATTATCCTCCCTGCTGCAGACACAAGCTGAGGGGCTTCTCCTGGACACCCCTACCCTGAGCATGCCCAGGTTCCAAAGGAGTCCAATAGGATCTGTTCTTGACCTATTGCACATTTTTATCAACAACCTGGAAAATAAAAACAAAATCCTCACTGATAAAGTTTGCAATGACACAAAAATTGGGGCTGTGGTGAATAATAAAAAGAACAGGTCAGTGATTCAGAGTGGTCTGGATTGCTGGGTATACTGGGTGCAAACAAACAATATGATGGATGAGGGGATGGACTGCACCCTCAGCAAATTTGCAGCTGATACTAAGCTAAAGGGTCAGCTAAATACATCGGAGGGTAGGGGTAGGGTCCAGAGTGACCTAGACAAATTGGAGGATCGGGCCAAAAGAAATTTGATGCGATTCAACATGGAGACGTGCAAAGTCCTGCACTTGGAACAGAAGAATCCCAAGCACTATTACAGGCTGGGGACTGACTGGCTAAATAGCAGTGCAGCAGAGAAGAACCTGGGGATTATAGTGGATGAGAGGCTGGATATGAGTCAACAGTGTGCCCTTGTAGCCAAGAAGGCTAATTACATATTAGCCGTGTCTACACGTGCACGCTACTTCGAAGTAGCGGCACTAACTTCGAAATAGCGCCCGTCATGGCTACACGCGCCGGGCGCTATTTCGAAGTTAACTTCGACGTTAGGCGGCGAGAAGTCGAAGTCGCTAACCCCATGAGGGGATAGGAATAGCGCCCTACTTCGACGTTCAACATCGAAGTAGGGACCGTGTAGTCGTTGCGCGTCCCGCAACTTCGAAATAGCGGGGTCCGCCATGGCAACCATCAGCTGAGGGGTTGAGAGACGCTCTCTCTCCAGCCCCTGCGGGGCTCTATGGTCACCGTGGGCAGCAGCCCTTAGCCCAGGGCTTCTGGCTGCTGCTGCGGCAGCTGGGGATCCATGCTGCAGGCACAGGGTCTGCAACCAGTTGTCAGCTCTGTGTATTTTGTGTTGTTTAGTGCAACTGTGTCTGGGAGGGGCCCTTTAAGGGAGCGGCTTGCTGTTGAGTCCGCCCTGTGACCCTGTCTGCAGCTGTGCCTGGCACCCTTATTTTGATGTGTGCTACTTTGGCGTGTAGACGTTCCCTCGCAGCGCCTATTTCGATGTGGTGCCGCGCAACGTCGAAGTTGAACATCGATGTTGCCAGCCCTGGAGGACGTGTAGACGTTATTCGTCGAAATAGCCTATTTCGATGTAGGCTTCACGTGTAGACGTAGCCATTGAGGTACATTAAGAGAAGCATTTCCAGCAGATCTAGAGATGTTATTATTCCCCTGTATTCCACACTGGTGAGGCCACATCTGGAGTATTGCATCCAGTTCTCTCTCCCCCACCGCAGTATAGAAAGGATGTGGACTTATTGGAGAGTGTTCAGCAGAGGGCAATGAAAATGATTAAGAGGCTGGAGCACATGAACTCTGAGGAGAGGCTGAGAGATTTGGGCTTATTTAGTTTGCAGAAGAGAAGAATGAGGGGTGATTTATATCAGCCTTGAGCTTCCTGAACAGAGGCTCTAAAGAGGATGGAGAGAGATTGTTCTCCATGGTGACAGATGACAGAACAAGGAGCATTGGCCTCAAGTTACAAAGGGAGAGGTGTAGGTCGGATATTAGGAAAAGCTATTTACCAGGAGGGTGGTGAAACACTGGAATGCGTTACTGAGAGAGGCGGTGGAATCTCCATCCTCAGAGGTTTTTAAGTCCTGGCTTGACATAGTCATGGGCTGGGATGATGTAGCTGAGTTTGATCCAGCTTTCGGAAGGGGGCTGGACTAAATGGACTCCTGAGGTCCCCTCCAGCCTTAGAACTCAATGATTCCATGAATACAGATTTTATACAAAGTGTGCGCTTCTAGGAACAACAGATGTAGGCTCTATTTACAGAATCTCTCGCATGAGCAACGAGTTTATTTTACTTCTTTATATGGCACTAGTGTGACTATTGTTTCAATGCTGTATCTCGTTCTGCTGCCCAAAATTGAAGAAGGATGCCGATAAATTGGAGAGCGTTCATAGAATCATAGAAGATTAGGGTTGAAAGAGACCTTAGGATGTCATCTAGTCCCAACACCTTCTCAAAGCAGGACCAACCTCAACTAAATCATCCCAGCCTCTAAGGATGGCAATTCCACCACCACCTTAGGCAATCCATTCCAGTGCTTCACCAGCCTCCCAATGAAATAGTTTTTCCTATACACCAACATAGACCTCCCCCACTGCAACTTGAGACCATTGCTCCTCTTTCTGTCATCTGACACCAGTGAAAACAGACTCTCCCCATCCTCTCTGGAACCCCCATTCAGGCAGCTGAAGACCACTATCAAACCCCTCCCCGCTACTCTTCTCTGCTGCAGACTAAATAAGACTAGTTTCCCTCAGGCTCTTTTCATAAGGCATCTGCTCCAGCCCCCTAACATTTTCCTTGCCCTCCACTGGGCTCTCTCCAATTTGTTCACATCCTTTCTGTAGTGGGGACACCAAAATTGGACACAGTACTCCGGATGGGGCCTCAACAGTGCTGAGTGAATACAAGGGAATAGTCACTTCCCTTGACCTGTGAGCATTGCTCTTACTAATGCAGCCCGAAATGCCATTAGCCTTCTTGGCTACAAGGGCACATTGTTGACTCATATACAGCTTCTAGTCCACTGTAAACCCCAGATTCTTTTCGGCAGAACGAATGCTTAGCCATTCAGTCCACAGCCTGTAAGAGTTCATGGGTTTCTTCATGCTAATTGCAGGACTCTGCCTTTGTTGAACCTCATTTGATTACTCTTGGCCCAATCCTCCAATTTGTCTAGGTCACTCTGGATCCCACCCCTGCCCTTCAGCTTATCTACCTCTCCCCACATCTTAGAGTCATCGACAGATTTGCTGAGAGTGTAATCCTTCCCCTCATCCAGATCTTTAGTAAAGATGAACAAATCCAACCCCAAAGCTGACCTCTGGGGCACTCTGCTTGATACCAGCTGCCAAGATGTTGTTATGAGATGTTGTCACTATGTTATGAGCCCAACAGTCTGGCCACTTTATAATCCATTCATCAACTCCTTACTTTAACATGCTGGCATGAATATTATGACAGCAAAGAAGAGCCACGAGAATGATTAAAGGACTACAAAATATTCCTTATAGGGATAGAGTCCAGGAGCTCAATCTATTTATTTTAACAAAGAGAAAGTTAAGCATTGCAAACAAACAAAAACAAAAATAAAAACAAAAAAAAATTAAGATCATAGTGGGACGCACTAACAGGATTGTTGTAAGTAAGACATGAGAAATAGTTCTTCTGCTCTACTCTGTGCTGCCTAAGCCTCAGCTGGAGTATTGTGTCCAGTTCTAGGCACCACATTTCAGAAAATATGTAGCTAAACTGGAGAGGGTCCAGAGAAGAGCAACAAAAATGATTAACACTCTTGAAAACATGTCCTGTGAGGGAGATTGAAAGAATTGGGATTGTTCAGTCTGAAAAAAAGAAGACTGAGAGGGAACATGATAACAACCTTCAAGTAACTAAAAGGCTGTTACAAGGAGAAGGAAGAAAAATAATTCTCTTTAATTCCTGTTGATAGGAAAAGGAGCAATGGGCTTAAACTGCAGCAAGGGAGGTTTAGGTTGTACTTTAGGAAAAACTTGCTAATGGTCATTGGCTTTGTCTACACTAGCCCCCACCTTTTGAAAGGAGGATGCTAATAAGACACTTCGGCAGATGCTAATAAGGCGTCGCCGTGAATATGCAGTTCCTCATTAGCATAAAGGCTGCTGCAGCAATTCGAAAGCGCTGCTTATGAATCACGTGCTGCCCATGTGGACAAGGGCCTTTCTAAAGCCAACTGAGAATAAGAGGCTTTCAAAGACTGGGAGGGTCCTTTCGAAAGGCCCCCATCTACATGGGCAGCTCACAATTCTAAAGCGGCACTTCTGATTCACCGTGGCTGGCATTATGCTAAAGAGGCACTGCATATTCATGGCAGCACCTCATCAGTATCCCCCTTTCAAAGGTGGGGGGCTAGTGTAGACATAGCCTTTATGTCTGAGCGCTGGAATAAATTGTGTAGGGAGGTTGTGGCATCTCCATCACTGAAGATTTTCAAGAGCAGTCAGACAAACAGTTGTCGGGGATGGTCTAGATGGTGCTTGGTCCTGTTCTGAGTGCAGGGGACTGGACTTGATGACCTCTGAGGTCCCGTCCAGGTCTCATAGTGTAACCCAGCTTCATGGGAAAGGGAGAATGAAGTCTGCTTCTCAGACTTAGCTAACTGCCAGTTGCCTTTCAACTGATGTGGGTGAGGCACATAGATTTAGCCCCCACGGTCTCAGGTTCAATACCCTGCCCAGCAACCTGTGTCAGTTGGCTTTACATCTGAGTCTCTGATTGACTTGAACATCATCTATGATTACTTAGGTGGGGAAGGCACATTTAATAGTAGGTTCTTTAATGGAGCAGGGGCATATCCAGTTCAGCCTGGAAAAACAGTGCAAATTTTGACGGGACGTAATTAAGAGGAGTTGTGGTGGAGTATCTATCACTGAGAATTTGAAATCAAGATGGGATGTTTTTCAAAAAGATGTGAGCTAGGAGTTGTCTGGGGGCAGTTCTCTGGCCTGTGTGCAGAAAGTCTAGCACAGGGGGTCTGGATTCAATCGCCAGCTGGGTCCCATGCTCTCTGCATGACGTTGGACTAGTCACAACTCAGTGCCTCAGTCCCCGCACTCATCTCTAAATGGAGACAACAGTCTTTAGTTTCTCAGTCTTATCCATTTACATTATAAACACCCAAGTGCAGAGATCTGCACTCATCCTGTGCTTTTGGGACGGGACCCAGCTTTTCATGGCATACCTGCTCTTGCTAGCCCACTAGGACTCTAATCCCTGTTTGGGGCCTTACCATAACAAAAATAAACACTGTTCAAGAACCCGTGGCCTGCAGGTATAGAACTACAGCTTGTTACAGCCACTTGAAGCCACTTTTAAAGTTCCCAAAAGAGCTGCTTAAAACTTTTCCTCTGAAACTTTTTTGAGGGAAAGAAAACGAAATTTTTGCATCTGTTTTTTGTCAGAAACTTTTATTGGCAACTGGGTTTTTTTTTTCTTTTTAAATAACCACACCATCCCCAGAAAATGGAAGGAAATCTGTAATGAAAACTTCTGAGTTGGTAACTTGCCTGGTTTATGGACCCATATGTGCTGGCTATTCAGGTTTAAGTCACCAAATGGTGACAGCTGACTGAAATCAGACCTCATTTCAGGATCTCATTGTAAAGCCATGTGGACTGTGGTGTCAGAAGAGAGAGATGGGTCTTTAAATGCTCTCACTGGCCATGTGGCATAGCTTCTTCCTAATTCAGATCCCCCTCCCCCACCTTCTCTGCTGATGTAAGTGAGGGTAGCTGGTTTGCAAGTGTAACCCATGTACCTAGAAGGGAGCTATCTCTTTAAGAGACCCCTGGAAGGGACTAGGAGGGAGTTGTGCCCAGGCCACTGTTGCGCCACACTCAGGACCTTGTGGAAATAGCAGTTGTGGGATCTGCTCTAATAGGCTCTGTGGCTGTGGCTAGGGACAGACTTCAGACCCTGTGCTCTGGGAGCAGGTGAGCTCAGGAGCACACAGCCAGCTGGTGTCCCTCCTGCTGAGTCACCTTGCAGCCGGTAGTGATGGTGTTAACCCTCTGCCAGGGAACACAGGTGTGAATGTAGTAATGGGGAGAGAGCCATTCTAGTTTTGTTACTCTCAGGGATTTGTTTTCTTGTAACAGGGTTCCTTTAAATCTGTATACGTGTAATTCACCAGTCACTCAGTTCAATCTGTTTGCTGGCTGTCTAGAAGTGATCCACAGGAGAGGAAATCTGCCTGGATTCCCTGTGAGGCTTCCTACAAGCAAGTGGACAGAAGACTGTTCACACTCAGCAAATTATCACAGAGGTAGCCATCTTAGTCTGTATCTTCGAGAACAATAAGAAGTCCTGTGGCACCTTATCTGTTAGTCTATGAAGTGCCATAGGACTTTTTGTTGTACTCAGCAAATTGTGTAGGTTTGGTGATCAAAGACACACAGACTTAGAGGAACTAAACCCAAGCTTTGGGGATCTCTCAGCTTCTTTGGACTGTTTTATGTGGACCGAACTCTTCAAGTTTTCTCTTTGTTTATGTTGATTGTAACTGTGAAGATCCTGTCCAGGCTTATAAAATAGTTACGTGGTAAAAACTAGATTATTATTGGTTTGTTCATCACAAGATTTTATAAGGTTATTTGACTGAGCTCCTTTCTTTAGCTCCTTTTGGGACTTGAATGTGAGGAGGCTGACCCTGGCCCATCCTTGTTGAAAATCCTTAGACTAGGGCTGGCCAACCAATTAGGGACTAAAAGCCACAGATAAAGTGCAAAGAGCCATGTGGGTAGACTGCAAAGAACCACATATGATATAATTATCTTTATCTAGCTAGCTAAAAATAAATGTATAATACGCAGCTCAGACCCCTTCCCCAGTACCAGGCACTCCCAACTGCCTGCCCCTGCTCTAACCTAATCCTTCTCCCTTCCTCCAGAGCCAGACACCGCCAGCCCCACACTCTAACTCAATGCCAGTGACTCACCAGAGCCGTTGATGTCACGTGCTTCTCCCACCAACCACTGAGGTGCGTGCACAGAGTGGGAGACAGCACACCCAGCAATCAGCTCCAAGCAGGAGCCTCATTTTATTGCTCAAAGAGCTGCATGCAGCTCAGGAGCCATGGGTTGGCCTCCCCTGTCTTAGAGACGGAACTCTGGGTCTCCTGCTATTGTTCTATGGGAATTGGGTTTTTTTAAAGGCTCTGGAGAAGGGCAATGGAGTGCCCAGCCAAGGTCACACAAGCAGAGGAATCTGTACCTGTTTAATACCGTGGTGAGCCTGCTCTTGTGCTGGAGTTGCCCAGAAGCTGCCTGTGTGAACTGATCTCAAGATCTTGGTCCATATATTCTTGGACAGGTATATGAATGCCCCAGATGGCAGCAGAACCAGCCTCAGGGCTCCCTTTTGTTGGCAGCTGAGAGAGATCAAGGGCAGAATGGGCTATGAAGTTGAATGTCTACCTCCCCAGTAAATGTGGTCCCCGCTGGATGATTCCCATGCCTGTGTTGTACTCTGGCATTGGGTGTCTTTCCTTCTCCAGGCCTATCCATGCAGCACCTCCTACAAGCACTACACACACTATAATAGAACAGCTAAGGGATGCGTGTGCCTTGCCCTCAGCAGGACTGGAACTGGGGACTGCTAGACTGCTCAGAAGCTCCTGAGTTCCTCCGTGCAAGTGTCTGTGTCACAAGCATATGTGAAATTGAGCCATCATGGGGCTGGAAGCCAACCCCTGACTCCTCAATAAAGCAGGGAACAAGGGCGGTTGAAGGGAGAGTTTCTCCTGCCGACCTTCCTGTGTGAGGATGGCTGGCTAAGTCCTTGATGGGTCAGTCAATTCTACACAATTGCCTTAGCTAGAACTCTGTATCTACAATTGACTTTAATGTCTAGAGTAGAGCTGGCCCCAGATGTGACGCAGTGGATTCTGAAAGCCAGAGTTACCATAGTGCCGATTTCCACGCAAAAGAGAGCATGACCCTGACGATGTGCCGACCTACTCCGGGTCCCGTGGGTGCGTGATACAGCGCGGGGGAGTCGGGTGGCCCGGGACCGACCACCCCACCTTTATAGCAGCCTTATATAGTGCAGCAGCAATATGTGATTCAGTGTATCTACTTTAAAACCTAGGTTTCCCCAGTATTATGAGTACCAGGAACAATAACACTCCGATTGTGAACACCACAATGCCCTGTGGCTGTTCTAAGTCCCAACAATTCTCTATACAGCCCCAGCTAGTCCAGCTAGTGGTATTTACCAATAGTGATTGATTCATTTATTCGTAACTACAATTACTTAACACTTGTTTTATATATATATATATATATATATATATAGTTATTTATTTGGCATAGGCTAAACACTAGGTTACATATAGCTGTATATAATTACATGTGACTTACCAATAACATCCAATGCTCCCACATCTCACCAACAACTACGTTACAGCGGCCCTTCAAGTCAGAGATACGGCTTGGTTGGGACCTTTCATGGGGGTGACGTCCGGGTGATCAGGCCGGGGTCTGCTGTCTGGACTGGAAGTTGCTAGCCTCTGCCTTGTGTCCAGGAGCCCACACCCTTATTCCTGCTAAATCACCTTTTATACTGTTTCTTGGGGGCTCGATACCTGGCCAATTAAAGCGTTTGTTACCTAATTTGGGCTTTCTATCCTCCTGGCCTGTCAGAACATGTTACAAGATTTCCTCTGTCCTTGGTCTTTTTCTGAACCTCCCCCCGAGACCCTGCACAACCAAGATGTTCTCTTTGGGGGGCTTCCAGCTACTAGCCCCAGCTGTTCTCTCTGGGGGCTTACTATCTGCTTGTCAGGATGTTTTCTTTGGGGACTCTCCAACTACTCGTCAACTTTCTGATTTCTTTCTCCTGGCCTGGCTTCAGACCTTCCCGCCGTTGTATGATAGCGTTCCAAGATGGAGTATATGGTCATTCTGCCTTGCGAGTGAGGCCTGGCCACCAGGTGCTCATGCTCCCACAGACCCGTGTGCCCTAGTAGGCAGAAGGGGACCCAAGAACTACTCCCTGATTTACCACTAGCATTCGGGGGGGGGTTGTCATCACTCCTCTCTGTGGCTCAGTTTCCCCATTAGTAATAGCAGGGTAATGAGCCTGACTTCCTACGCACTGTGCTTGGAGAGCTATCGAAGCAGCGGGTATTATTATTCCCATTGGCGTGGGTGGAAAGGTTTGAGCTGGTCACATGGCAGAAATGCAAGTCACAGGTAGAAATGACTTCACAATGTGCAGCCTGGGGGGATGATTAGGCCTCCATCTCTTCCTGCCAAACCCCGCTTTACATCTTCTTTTATCCATCCAACCGTTATGCATGAAACCATGCCCCATTCCTCCTTCTCAGGAGGGAACTTCCCTTTGGCACCCAGTTCTTAGCACAGTTCCCTGCCCTGAGCTCTTCACCCTGGCCTACACACAGGGGTTGATGTCCCCCTCTGCAGAAAGTCTGAACAGCAACGGTGACACCTATAGGAGAAAGGCAGGAATTCAGTGAATGAAAAAGCTTTTTCGCAAATCTGGGACAGTCTGGGAGCTGCTAGTTTTGCAGCCATCACATCAGTTTTGAATGTAAAGTATTTGGAAGCTGCGCATTTTTGTTTGCCTAGGTCTGAACTACCAGTGTGAGAAAGATAAACTATTAGTCTTTAGATGAACATATATTTTGGAGCATAAGCTTTCGTGGGCAAAGACCCGCTTCATACGATGCATGGGGGGGCCTGGTTTCAGAAGGGTATTTAAAAAGTGGGATCCCAGTAAGAGGGAGGGCCAGAGCTGACAACGTCTATTCAGCAAGGTGGAAATGGCCCAGTATCAACAGTATGTATCAAAAGAGGAAAAAACAAGTCAGATCAGACGGGAGGATATGAGCCATTGTCAAAGTCTAATGGGGAGATATTAACACCCAGGGCAGAGATGCTGTTTTTGTAAGCTGTGAGCCACTCCCAGTCCCTGTTTAATCCTTGGTTAATGTAGTCAAATTTGCAAATAAATTGCAGCTCAGAGATTTCTCTCTCCATCTGATTTTTGAAATTTCTTTGTTTCAGGACTGCCGCCCTTAAATCTGCTCCTGAGTGTCCGGGGAGATTGAAGTGCTCCCCCACAGGCTTCTGTACATCACCGTACCACCTAGTCACATAAATACCACCCTATACCGAAAACCCACGGACCGCTGTGCTCATCTACATGCCTCCAGCTCCCATCCAGGGCACACTACACGAACCATTGTTTACAGCCAGGCGCTAAGGCACAACCGTACTTGCTCTGATCCATCAGACAGAGACAAACATCTACAAGACCTTTACCAAGCTTTCCTCAAGCTACAATACCCACCTAAGGAAGTGAGGAAACAGATTGACAGAGCCAGACGGGTACCCAGAAGCCACCTGCTACAAGACAGGCCTCGCAAGGAAAACAAGAGACCACCACTGACCATCACATCTCCAATGCATCATCAGCGAACGGCAACCCATCCTGAACAATGATCTTTCACTCTCACAGACCTTGGGAGGCCTGTCCTCGCCTACAGACAGCCTGCCAACCTTAAACAAATCCTCACCAGCCACTACAAACCACAAACCAGTGACTCTAGGCCTGGAACCAGCCTCTGCAACAGTCCTCGCTGCCAGTTCTGCTCACATATCTACACCAGTGACATCATCACAGGACCTAACACCAACCACACCATCAGGGGCTCCTTTACCTGCACATCTACTAATATAATAGATGCCATCATGTGCCAGCCATGCCCCACTGCAATTTACATTGGCCAAACTGGACAGTCTCTACGTAAAAGAATAAATGGACATAAATCGGACATCAGGAACAGTAAAGTACAGAAGCCTGTGAGAGAGCACTTCAGTCTCCCTGGACACTCAATAGCAGATTTAAGGGTGACAGTCCTGAAACAAAGAAATTTCAAAAATCAAATGGAGAGAGACATCTCTAAACTTCAATTTATTTGCAAATTTGACTCCATTAACCAAGGATGGAGTCATTAATCCATTAACCAAGGATTAAACAGAGACTGGGAGTGGCTCGCAGCTTACAAAAACAGCATCTCTGCCCTGGGTGTTAATATCTCCCCATTAGATTTTGACAATGGCTCATATCCCCCTGTCTGATCTGACATCGTATGAAGCGGGTCTTTGCCCACGAAAGCTTATGCTCCAAAATATCTGTTAAGTCTATCAGGTGCCACAGGACTTCTTGTTGTTCTCAAAGTTACAGACTAACACTGCTACCTCTCTGATATTAGTCTTTAAAGTGCTACATGACTGCTGGTTTGCTTTGTTAGAATACAGACTAACATGACTACCTCTCTGTTGCTATTGTCCAGAATGGTCACCTGAGCTGTAAAAAGCTGCATGATGATCAAGGTCTTTGAAGGATTCTGTGTGGATTATTAACACTACAGAATGCACTGTACTGAGGGCTTGGTGAGACCTCCATTCTCAATCTTTAAAATGGGGTAATATTATCCTACCTAACAGTGACATTGGAAAGATGAACTTTGTTAACATTTGGGATCTGCTTTGTTTTTATGGGGAGATTATGGTCTATGGACAGAAACACTGCTTAAAATGTTTTGAATGTTGATGAAAATTATTGTTGAAACTTCAAACTTTGACAAAAAATGGAGTGAGAGGAAGGGGATGAGAACACTATAGTAGCATTTATTTAATGTTTTTGACCAAATGATAAAAGGATTTAAATTGGATTAAATGATTTAAGAAATTTAAAAATTCCTACCAAGTTTTCCTTCTCCCCCTTACCCTGAAAACAACCTTTGGGAAAATATAATGAATTTTTGCTGTGTTTCTTTAAAGAATTACTGCCAGATTCTATGTGCGTTATGGCAGCAGCGTCTCCTATATGGGGCCCTGCTGGGTGCTCCAAGGGCCCTGAGCTGACTGAGGCACACATTCAAGCACATTTGCTAGAGGTACTTGGATACTTTCAGCATCAACAATGCAATCTGGGAAGACACAGCTAGGAACAGGCCATGTGCTGAGCTGTGCCATACCAGCGAGTGAACAGGCTGAACAGTGATGGCTGAGAGAGAGGAAAGCCCAACAGACTTGAAGCACTAGCATCACCCTGGCTTCCTCCTCTGGCCCTGCATCTTTAACATGCATTGTCTCAAGATTTTTAGCCAATTTTCATTCTGGTTCATAAAACACACCAATGGCCCTGCTGGGCGCTTGCTTCTTCATCTTCCAAGGTGCACAGCTGCCACATGGAGATAGAACTGGAAGGGACCTTCCGAGGTCATCAAGTCCAGTCCCCTGTACCCACAGCAGGACCTAGTACCACCCTGACCGTTTTTTTTTTAAGTAAAATCTATTTGTCCCAGATTCCTAAATGGCCCCCTCGAGGAGTGAGCTCACAACTGTGGGTTCAGGAGGCCAATGCCCAAAACACTGAGCTACCCCTCCCCCAAAGCTACCCCCGCCACTAGAATTGCACTTTGGGGGAGGGGAGGAGGAAGCAGGGGATTCTGGGATTCAGTACATGCGTAATTTGAAATAAACACAAAAGCTTGATACAAAAATGTTGTTTAAAATTAAAAATAAGCACAAATAATTTTTCTTGGCCCCTTGCGGTTGGTTGCCTGGTGCAGCCTCAGATGAGCAGCTGCCTGAGCCCCATGCCAGCATCCAGAGCTGCCCTCGCCAGCCGCCCACCTGCCTGAGGCCTGTGCTGCCAGAGCCGCCCCCCTAAGCCCCACACTGCCGGGGCCACACACCTGCTCACTCACCAGCCACTGGGGCCAGCTGTCCACCTGCCCGCTGGCCAGCTGAGCCCTGTGCTGCCGGGACCAGCCGCTCACCCATCAGCTACCTACCCCAGCTGTGGGCAAGCCGCCCGAGCCCTGCCCAAGCCCCACACTGCCAGGGCCAGCTGCCCACCTGCCATCCTGAGCTGCCTGAACACCACACTGCTGGGGCCAGCCACGTGAGCCCCATGAATCCCACAAGCTGGCTGGCCACCGAGCCCCCACCCCAGCTCTACCACAAAGCCAGGCACCCCCAGGCCACCATTTAACCCCATCCTCCTCCTCCCCCACAACCCACACTCACTCTCATTTTCAGAAAGCAGCCAGCTCCACGTGGGTCTTTGCTGGCTGCCTGCATTTTATAGCAGCTGCACCAGGCCACCCACCTAAAATGGCAGGGGCTGAGAGCTGGAAGCAAAGGCTGGATCTTTCTTCAGGTAGGGGAATTGATGTGGGGTGGGGGGAGCTGGGTCATCTCGTGCCCCCACTCCCCCGGAATTTCTTCATGCCCCCCCACCGGGGGGCACACCCCCTCATTTGGGAAACCATGACCTACAGCGTTCCTGACACTTGTTTACTAACTTGTTCTTAAAAACCTTCAGTGATGGGGATTCTTCAGCCTCTCTTGGTAACCTATTGCAGAACCTAACTACTCGTACAGATGGGAAGGTTTTCCTAATACCTAACCCAACTTTCCCTTGCTACAGATTAAGCTTGTTACTTCTTGTCCAAACTTCAGTGGACATGAAGAGCAAATTGATCATCATCCTCTTTGCAACAGCCTCTAACATTTGAAAACTGAGGTGACTCTCATTCTTCTTGTCTCACAGCTTTGTCCTCAGAGGCTGCACTTTCTAAACCTTTTGTCTTTTGTTACTGCTCTCCTCTTTGTTCTCTCCAATTTAGCCACCATTTTCTTCAAGTGCGGCACCCAAAGCAGGACACGGCACTCCAGCTGAGGTCTCACCAGTGCCAAGTACAGCAAGGCAGTTGTCTCCCTTGCCATATATATACAGCATTCCGAGTCATTCACCCCGAATAATATTAGCCCTTTTCACAGCTGCCGCACGCTTCTGGCTGCTATTCAATTTGTGATCCACTATAACTCCTGGACCTCTTCTGGTAGTCCCAGTTTTGCAGCGCTGGGTTTGCTATGTCTTTTCTTTCTACGTGTAGACTTTTTACTTGTCTTTATTGAATGTCATCTTGTTGGTTTCCAAACAATTTTCCAGTTTATCAAAGTTATTTTGAATTCTAATCTTGCCCTCCAAAGTGCTTTCAATCCCTCCCAGGCTGGTATCAGACACAAATTTCATAAGCATACTTTTCATTTCATTATCCAACTCATGAAGGAAAATATTGAATAGTACCTGACCCAGGAAAGACCTCTTCAGGATCCAACTAGACACGTCCTACCAGTTGGAGAACTGCAAAGCATTGATAATTGTTCTGTAAGTATATTTTTGCAAAGAGTGGTTGTACCAACTTTATATTAATTTCATTTAGACCACATTTCTCCAGTGTGTTTATGAAGCTCCCAAACTGTATTGCTCTATCTGAGTTTAAAACCCCATGTGTTTGCATTGTAGCTTTTGAAACTCCCTTTCTTCAAGGTTATTTTCATGCTATTTAGTAAACTCTTATCATGTAACCTAAAATACAGTTGCAGGCCTTAACCTGGTGTGTCTATGTTTGGGGATTTCTTCAGCATTATAGTGCCCTAGGGACAGAACATTCAGGACCAAGCCCAGAGATATAACGAGGTGATGAAAACTAAACTACGGCGCAAAACACATTGAATCGCCTTGTGTCGTGTTTGTCTGGCCTCCCACGTCCTGCGGCCCAGCGGGAGTCAAGCTGCCCTTCTTGCTCCTCTTCTGTCATGCATCAGACAAACACAAAGAAATGTGGTTCAGTCCCCTTCACACACATGCAACCACGGCAAATGCCACAGCAGGGAATTTACAAATCATCCTTTTCATTCATGGGCCCAGCCCTGTAATGCCCTGAGTCTCTCTCTCTCTGTCTGCCCCCTTCTCCACCACATCCAACACAAATGTCTCTCTGTCACCTTCAAGGCCCGTCTCAGGTGCACTTCCCCCTACTTACTCAGTCTCTTAGCAACCGGGGCCATGGCTCACCCCCTCCCTTATTTGCAGCCTGTTTCTACTGCTTTTTCATTTCTCATACAAGCATCCAGTTATCATGCCCATGGCAAACTGCCAGGGATCCATGGTCAAGTGGGTGGCCTGTCAATGACTCAGCAATATCTCTTCCCCATAGACCTTATTTTAAATATTTTTTAAAATGTTGATGTCTGCACATGATGCCTGTCAGACTAGATTTTCAAGAGTTCAGAACTCATCTTGGAAATGCAGCCCCCTCTGGGGTGGAAGAAGACAGTGACTGAACACCATAGAGCAACAGTACTCAGGAATGCATGGCTGAAAGTAAAGAAGAACATGGCATTCAATTAATATTACATGAGGAATTTTGGTGGATGAAATATAGGGTCAGATTTTCAAAGCACCTCTGATCAGAGCTGGGTTTTCCAAAGGACTCAGCTCCCCTTTTAGATGCCTAAATGAGGGGCAGATTCTCCAAAGTATTCTCCCACTGTGACAGTGACAGTCACATTTTACAAATAGTTCAGCCTCGAACATTATGAACTGTTTAGAAAATCCAGCCACTTATTCTGGTACCATACAGGAACTGGTACCTCTTAATATTTTTCCCTATGCATCTGTGTGTTCCTATTACCACCCTTCTCTTCCTCCCACCGTGAGTCCTCTGTCCCTTCTCTTGTCTTTGTACAGCATGTAGCACAATGTAGCTCAGAACCTGACTGGAACCTTGCGGCACTGCAAATACCCCTAATACTAAACACTAACACTGGCAATCGGGCAGAGCATATGAAAACCAAGGCCGGGAACCAGCTGTGCAGAAGAGGGCGCTGGGCTCTGAGCATGGAGAGTTTGTCAGGCTGTTAAGCTGAGTCAGGATGCTTGATCTGGGTAGAGATGCTGGTGAATTGCTGCTAAGATAGCTGGCCACCTCTCCTAGGGCAGCCAAAGGCCCAGAGCTTTGAAATCCATCGTTCCCCCAGCCCCCACCTCCTTCTCCAAAGCTGTTCCTGAAAGCCGGGCAGTTATCAGGGAGCCAAAGGGAGGGAGATGGAAACATGACCTTCTTTGTTTAGTCTCAGTTGGTAAGCAGCAGGAAAACATTACCATCCTGTTTTCGAGGTGATAGCACGCAAATAAGAATGGAGGAAAAATACAGCGGCCTCCTGACAGGCTGTGATTAATTTTCATTGTGTCCTGCATTGAACAGAGGCCAGCGGTGCTTTTCAGCTCTACAGCCCCCTCCCCAGAGCGCCCATGCCATTGAAAGGCTGGGCTGGCTGAGACTAGGGTAGGGAGGGCATGAGTGGTTGGCGATGCAGGAGCACGGTGTGAGGAAGTAGAACACTTATAGGTGGACGCACTGGAGGAAAGTGGGTGTTGCCAGCTGTACCCGGTGACCGTAAGACCGAGGGCACCTGCTCCGATGGAAGCACTTTGTAAGATGTGTGTTAGGCCAGGCCACTGAGGAAGGAGCGCCAGTCGCTTTCCTGTCAGTCTGGGACAGCGTGATTCACCTCCCCTTGTCCTGCCGCTATCTCTTACGAACCCACAGGTGATGCAGCCCTCTCATGGAGCTGTTCTCAGGAAGGAGTATTTCCCGATTCCGGAGGAGAGCACGAGCTGCTGTGTAAAGTGGAGACATGAGCCCATGAGTCCCACCCAGAGGCAGAGCCACCTGCTCACCAGACCAGTCTGTGGGTGTGTGAGGGCACCTGGAGCCACACTGCCCTGCATGGTGCTAGACGCTTCCCTCCCCCGGGTGCAAGCACCTCCAAAGGGGTGGGCATGAGAGGGGATAAATCGACACGCTGGTAAATTCTCCAGTAATTAAGTAGTTTTATCACAATCTTGTTTGAACTTTAAGTAATGTTCATAATTATTTTCGTGCTGGTTTATTACAGTTCATTTACCTGCATTTCACTGTGTCATACCAAACATGAATTTTTGGTTAATGTAGACATGCAGCATATTTCAGGATTTCAGTAACTCAGCCAGAGGTTATGAGGCTATTAGGAGTGGGGATGTGGGGGCAGGGGTGAGGTAGATTCGGTGGCCTGCAGTATGCAGCAGCTCGGAGCAGAAGATCACAATGGTCTCTTGGCATTAAAGTTTATGAGCCTATAAGGTGAATCATGTCTGTTGTCTTTGATGGGGTCACCCTGGGTTGCTCATGGATTAATAACCACTGTACTCAAACCTGACACTCTTATTAATTCTGTATTTTCCAGTGTTTCTGTGACTTGATCAAAGCATGTCCAGAGTGAAAAATAAAAGTCTCCATCAAGAAGCAATGAAGTGCTAGTGTGTCGCTCTGAGTGCAGACCTACTTGTCAGAAAGACTGGTTTAATGAACGTGTGTGAGGGTGTCATGCAGATCACACAGAGCCTCAGAATTTTCAGATTCCAGAACACACACCTCAGTTTGCCAATCTGTTTGCAGCAGCCAAAGCCACAGCAAGTGGGAAAAGACAGAGTTTAATGAAGTTTCCAATTGTATCAATACAGTGTAACTGTAATGTCACGTCCAGCTCAGACCCATCTTGTCCGGAGGCCCCCTTTGTTGGGGATACACCTGCTCCTCATGAATTTTCTTCTGATTGTAAAAGGGAAGTAAGTGCAACATTCGCACAAGCATGTGAATAAATCTGTCTACGCTTCTGTAAACACAAATTATTAATCTGAAAGCTTCAAAGGTTTCCTGTCTGTAAAAGCAAAATAGGCCAGTCGCTTACTCAATAGTGAAAAAGTGCTGCTTGTAATACTGACACCCAGTTGGAATCTGACCCAATACTCTCAGTTCAGGATGGCAACAACACCAAGCTGCTGGAGGAGCAGGGGACAACGACAATATTCTACCTAGTAAAATTAATCAGGCTAATAACAAAATTACTGAGTACTGCTTGAGGAATCCAATGAAGGGACAATGTTTGTCTTCACACTGCTTGGATTCCTCTCTGATTGAATAGCTTGAAAACTTATGAACATATCTTCATTGCCGCAAAGCAATCCAGGGGTTAAGATCCTAGATATGTATCTTACAAAATCTTAGGCTGTGTCTTCACTACAAGATAAATTGGAATGACAATATCGATTTTATAACTCTGGAATTTATAAATTCTATTTTTGACTATCCTTACCTCCCCACATGCTCCTCTCAAAGTCAACTTATTGCTGCCACACTCAACTGGCAAACATCGATTGTTGCAGTAGTGCATTCTGGGAACCTATCCCACAGTTTCCTCATCCACATAGCATTCTGGGTATGCTTGCTGGTCTTTGACATCATCTTCCACATTGCATTTTCCTCATTCCCCTCCCATGGTGAGCAAACGTCCATTTTTCCCATTGGAAGGATGGAAAAGTAGGGCATCCACAGAGATGGCAAAAAACTTTACAGAAATCTTTTTCTTCTGCAGAGGAACTCTCAACTGGCCATCCACTGAGTGTCCCCCCTCCCATGATTTCATCCAATCCCTGAATATAATACAGGGACCCTGAGTGTATTCTCAAAGTTTGGAAAAAGATGATAGAAAGGTCTAGAAAAAAAGATGTTTGACTTTCCTCTTCATTACACAGACCTTGCGACCATGGGGGATGGCAGTGAACTATCATACACTGAGCTTATAATGGAAACAGGAATCTAAACTTGCCCACCACCCTGTGCTTTGTGGGGGGCAGTATGTCTTCAAAGCATGAAGACTGATAGGAAATGTTACAAAAAAGATTTTATAACAGAAATATCAAACCAGCAGGTGTTTGCAATGGACAGCAAGTCCCCAAAAACATTTTTGGCAGTGGGGTGCTGTGATCTGCAGCTGCAGAGCCAGTTGAAAGGTTTAAGTAGTTGAAGTGGTCCCCCAACCAGCTAAGCCATTGGGGGAGATTTCCCTCTGGTGACAGCAAGCCCCACTGGTTCCATGCTAGTGGGGTGGGGGGGATTTCAGTGAGCTATGAGTTGAAATACTCCCCCTGATTATCTTACCCGCCTGGTGAGACTTCCCCCAGTGGCTGCAAACCTCTGAAATTCTTTCCCAGCCTTGGAGCCCTAAACGTGTGCAAGCCAGGACACGGTGCTGCCTGGCAGCAAGGTCAGCACCAAAGGGCAGGCCCATCCTTTTACTGAGTCCGGGGATACCCACATGATGTGGCTGAGAGCAGGAAAGACTCCAACTGTGTGGTGCCTGTGAGGGATGGGGGTTGGGGGATTCACACTCAAATGTAAACCTCTGAGAAGTTTCTCAGCCTCTTATGCAAGCACGAGCACCACAACACGCCAGGCAGCACAGAAAAAAATACCAAGTGAGAGAGAATCACGAACTCCCTGCGGGGGCTATTTGTAATGGGTAGATGTGCTCATGGCACTAATAGCGTACAAAGACACATTTTTCAGGCTCTCATACAAACATAAGCCCACAGCCACAGGCTTCCTGGTAACAATTTGAAATTCACGGCCTTCCTATTACCTAATTCCAGCGCACTTGGAGAGCAGCGGCCACAGCAGAGCACTGAGGAGCATTGTGGGGTACATACGAGACACCTCTGGAGGCTAAGAAATTCGATTTTAAGTTGTGGCACTTCTGCACTGGCCTTTAATCGAACTTTTGAATTCGAGCTTCACACTACTCCTGTCAGGTAATGATGATATTGGAATCTCAATATCAGTGCTCTCTAAATTGAGCTAATGGTATTTAAAGTGAAGACAGTCATATGGTAATATCAGGCTAACTGCCTTAAATTCAAATTTATCTCGTAGTGTAGACATAGCCTTAGATACAGCCAAAGAGATTACAGTTTGAACCTCTCTAGTCTGGACCATGGGAGGTCAATATTTTCTAGCAGCTTTACCAACACTTCTACTGCTTACTGGGCTCCTAGAAGACATTTAGGGATAGATTAGAGCTGAAGAATAGCACAGAACGCTGAGAGCCAGGACTGGTGGCTGTACAGAAACTTTATAAGTAGTCTTCTACCTAACTAAAATCATGCCAGACTGTGGATTTTGCTGTGCAAGAAGAGTGCTGGACTAGAGACATTCAGCCTGTAGTAAAAATGCATTTCATGTTGCTTGGCAGTGTAAAGAAATTCACATAACAAATCACATCAACTGGTGACATTTGTGTTTTGTTTATTTGGGAGTTGAACATGAGCCTGGCACCTGGCCCAGAAATTTACCTGAGAAACTTTTAGCTGTTCCAGCCCCAACCTCAAAACTTCCCTCGAGACCCACAGATACCTGTCTGAAGAGGGGTATAAGACACAGTTGCATTTTTGTGATGAGCTGGTTTGACGAATGTCCCACCTCAAGTATAGCTTAGAGAGAGAGAACACGTTTTGCTTTGTTTATTCAGTTTCCTATCAGACCAGGAAGAACAAACACCAGCGATGCTCTTGTACAGGGATCCAGAGTATGAGGCAGAATGAGAAGCTGGGAAAAAGAGACTCCCAGGTTTTTAGCAAGACATTTTTAACAGAAAATCACACAAGGCAGTGCTTATGGTCTACCTAAAATTCATGAATGTCAGTGCTTCCACTGAGATACTGTTGAAATCCCAAGACAGGAACCTGGCCATATCAAAATGAAGATGAGGAAAAATGTTCTATATCAATGTTCCTAGATGTAGCAGAATTTTAGCTCATCAACAGCTAATGTAAGACAGAGGGAATTTTTTTATCAGCTAGGCAAACTGATCTCCAAACAGAATCTCCAACTCCAAGCATGGCTGAAAAATCATTATGGACAATCTCATAAAGCAGACGTCCTAGAATGAATTCATGACAGTTCTTGCAGAGGGATCCCAGAATGCAATCCAGCGAGGTGTGAACAAACGCCAGTTCCTTGATATCTGTGCCAAAGCGACACCTGATGTCACCCATGCAGAACACTTAGTTGTGGGTACGAGATATGTCAATGGTAAAAAGTTTTGCTAAAGAAAGAGCAATGGCTGCTGTTGAAACAAAGTCAATGGAGGGTAAAAATTTAGCAGCCGATATTGTGAAATACCTCTCTGTCTTAAGACTGGATATAAACTATATTGGCTTTCTATCACACAATTCTGCAAGCACCATCTGAGGATGGTTGGAAGGAACACAAACTTCCATGAGCTCAGTGCTCAGTTGGGGCTTGGACCACTGAGAAAATAATATAGTAAGGCAAACTTGCATAGCTAATGTCATCATAATAAATGTGTTTGGGAATTCACAAGCATTTACCATTTCTTTACCCGTGAACAAAGTGGTATGTACTTTACAAAGATGCACCAGGCATGCTGGAGAGGAAACTTTATGTTTAACGGTTCTCAGAAACTAGCTGGTGTGCTAGGAAAAAATTGCTGCAGACAACCTGGAGCACTTGACCAGAAGTAATAAAGCTTCTCAATGACATTTCTCAGTATTTTATAGCATGAGTTAGAAATGGGAGCTAAATCTGGAAGCCTCTTGGCTTCCATGCATTGTTTCAATTTCATTTTCATTCTGTGGTTCATGAGACCTTTGCTCAAAACATCCAATGCTTTAATCATATCTTTGGTGAGGACTTGGACACTGCTACAGCTTTACTGCGGTACATCATGTTACGCCTGAACCTGATAACTCGGAACAAGATATCTTCTTCAGGAAAGACAATAGAGCTATTGATTATCTGCAAGATTATGTCTCTGAGGAACATGACTTTGAGCAAGAGCTCAAAAGGGAACATTGAGCAGTGCAGGTCCTTGCTTAGGTCTGAGACCCTAGCAATGCTTTAAGAACAGAAGAACGGCCACACTGAGTCAGACCAAAGTCCATCTAGTCCAGTGTCCTTTTTTCCCACAAAGGCCAGTCCCAGGTGCCCCAGAAGAAGTGAACAAAACTGGTGATCATTGAGTGATCCCTCTCCTGTCATCCATTTCCAGCCTCTGACAAACAGAGGCTAGGGACACCATTCCTACCCTCCTAAGAATAGCCATACTGAGTCAGACCAAAGGTCCATCTAGCCATCAGTGGCTAATGCCAGGTGCCCCAGAGGGAGTGAACCAAACAGGTGACAATCTCTCTCCTGCCTTCCGTATCCAGATTCTGATAAACAGAGGCTAGGGACACCATTACTTAGCCATCCTGGCTCATAGCCATTAATGGAAGCAACCTCCGTGAATTCATCTAGCTCTTTTTTAAATCCTATTATGGTCCTAACCTTTACAGCCTCCTCTGGCAAGGAGTTCCACAGGTTGACTGTGCGCTGTGTGAAGAAGAATTTCCTTTTCTTTGTTTTAAACCTGCTGCCCATTTAACATGAGCTGCATTGGCCTGAAATCAAACCCAGGCCTCCCACCTTGCAGACAAGAAGGCTACAGCTGAACTCCTGGCTAGCTATTACTCTTAACCTATCCTATTACTTAGTGCCCTATTATCCTCACTAATAAGTGTTGATAGATGAAATCTTCATGACTTTATCAAGTTCTATTTTGAACCTTGATAATGACACAACATTCCTCTGGCAAGGAGTCTCACAGGCTAACTGAGAGCTGTGTGAAGAAAAAGGTTCCTTTTGCTGGTTTTAAACCTGCTACCCATTAATTTCACTTGCTGATCCTCCCTCTAGTTCTTATGTTATGGGGACAAGTAAATAACCTTTCCTTCCTGTCATGATTTCATAGACTTCATCATATCCCCCTGTCTATTCTTTTCTAAGCTGAAAAGTCACAGTCTTTTCAATCTCCCTTCATATGGCACATGAACATGAATAGACTCCTAACCTATAGACAGCAATCAGTTGAAGAGTTCTACAGACCTGAAGTCTAGGTATTAGTTGCCATTATGGTGCAGGAGATATATCTGACTTAAGGAGGTGAAATAGAATATCCTTTTGGTTATCACTTGCCTGGAAGACCCTGACACAACCAAATGCAAAAACGTCACTCAGGCATTTCCTTTTTGCTAAGTGCAACTGAACAGCTGGTGGTAGAATGGCCATTGTTCAAAGCTGGTCTTGAAAAGAATAAGCTTAGATGCTAGTTTTGATTTATCATTGGACATTTTTGATGTACTATCAGAAATTTTTAAGAGCGGGTTAGACAAACACATGTCAGGGAGGGTCTAGACAGTGCTCAGTCCCACTATGAGTGCAGTGCAGTAGACTGGGCTTGATGATCTCTCGAGGTTCCTTCCAGTTCTATAATTCTGTGATTGATCAGGGACCACAAATGGGCTCTTGGATTTGCGGACTGTACTTCAGTTAACGAAGCCAATATCTGTTACTTCTACAGAAGGAGAATGAATCTTTAGCAAGATGAAATTGGTCAAAATGTTGCTAGCCTCACTGATGATCAGTTGGACTGTTTGCTCCCTTGTCCTTGTGAAACGAACATAGCCAGCTCTCTGGACACTGAAAAAATTGCCAAAATGTGGATTGCACAGCAAATCACAGGAGTTTTCCTTCGATTAACAGTTTACCAGTCAATCCATTTTAAGTAAGCATTACTTGCTTGTTTTATCCCTTCTCCACAGAGTGCAGGATCGTTGGTTTAATCAGTAAAATTTCAGGAAATGTTCCATAATTTTTTTCCACTTCATCCCCACTTCTCGATACCCTGAGTGGCGCCCCGGTCCAGGGTGTGAGGCCAACTCCATAACAGGCATGCTGGAGTAATCCTACTTCAGGCTCTCCTATGCCTGCCACCTGAGCGCCTCAAAACACTGCACAATGCCTCTTGAATGAGGCACATGCCTGGAAGGGAGACAGACTGATCACCCATTGTACAGTTGGAGAATCCCAAATAGGGGCATTAAAATCCAGGTCACTGAACTTCCGGTACAGAGCAGCTAGCGTGTAAGAGAGGAGGTGAGTGCTGCTTGCTGGCTACATGGGGACATTGGAACACTTGGATTATATGCCACTGACTTGTAGTGGGGCCTTCAGCAACTCACTTCACCGCTCAGTGCCTCAGTTTCCCCATTTGGAAAATAATTAATAATCGTCTCATTGTTGCCTGATGCTCCCACTTGCTTGTTGTTTCCATCCCATCTTATTCTCAGATTGTACACTCTTTGCAAACCAGCCATCTCTTTATTATATGTGTGATCAGCTTCTAGTTCAGCGGGGTGCTGGTATGACTAATAAGCAGTTTAATTTTGATGCATGCTTGCATCTCAGAGATGCTGAGAGGATTCGTTAATGTTTGACATAATTGTGGAGTTGGTTGTAATAAGTGGCCACTGTAGCTGTCAAAATGAGACCTGCAGAATCAAGGCACAGAATATATTCCAGTAATATTCGGCTTTGGCACATATCGTAAGGCTCTGTGGCCTGTAGTCTTTGGGAAACTGAGGCAAATTGGCACTCAAAAGTTAAAGGAAATGGGGTAAAATTTTCCAAAGCGCCTTAGCAGCCTAAGTCCTATTTTCAAAAGCACCCAAGTTATTTAGGAATTTAAGGGCCAAATTCTTAAAGGCATTTGGGGGCCTTGCTCCCATTGGAACAGGGAGTGAGGTGCCTAAGTACCTTTCAGAATTTCTCCCCACATCTGATTGGCTTTAAGGGGGATACAGGCACTCACCAGAATGTTGACAGTGGTAGAGTCACAACTTCTTGGAGTCTTGAAATCAAGATCTCCTGAAATACACATTCTGGTTCATGGCCCAATTATCGGGAGCCTTGGGTGATGTTCCATGGCTGGTGTTCTAATAGTTTTTTCTGAACTTCAAATCTACAAACACTCTTGTCTCACAATCAGGATATAAATTGTGAGCTGGTATGAGGAAGGAAAACTTCCTCTCCTTCTACCTGCTACAAAACATACAACATTTCACAACTGGGTATGTGCAGTATGCAGGATTTTCACCTTCCTCTGAAGCCTCAGATGTTGGCCGCTGATGGATGCTGGTCTAGACAGGTTGGTGACTAGATCTTGCACTGGAAACCCTTCTGTGCACTCAGATGAGCCTCTTCACTGGGCACAGACATGCAAGCTGTTTTGTGGGAAATAAACTGGATGCAACTTCATCAGAACCAGAACCATGGGACCCAGATTCCCTTCTGGTCTGGGCAGTGGATCCAGCTGGCATGGTTATGCAAAACCAGACCTTCACCCCCTTTTCTGATCATCTCTATTTAACTATAAAATTCCCCCATCCCGCACCCAACACCCTCCAGGCAATTAAGGCTGCCTATGAGGGAACAGCCTACTGCCTCCATCAATACACTCTGACCCAGCACACACGCATGAGCAAAATATATGCTCTTGAGTTTCTTTCCAGTGCATCATCTTTACACCTTCACTAACAGATTCTGCCCCCTAGAATTCCTTTATGCCTCCGACATAGCACAAAAACATAGCACCAGCATCATCACCGGCCTCAGCAGAATGGAACAAAAGCTGCCATGTCTCAGGGAACTGAGGCCTGTGTTGTTGTTGTTGTTTTTCTCATGGAGAAGTATGAGGTCAGAGTTCAGGGTCTGCCTTTTTCTCTGACAGCTTTCTGCTATCCCCTTTGCAGCCTTAGTCAGAGAACCGGAAGTCACATTCCGACGCGCAGCCTGGACTCTGAGCTGTTGACTTATTATTTCACGTTAGGGAGGCGTTTGTGTAACTGTTTACCTTTCACTAATGTTTGGATACGGAGTTATTTGGTACAGTATATTTGATTTGACCTTTTTTAAATCTTGGTGTAAGTCAACAGCAGATAAGTAAGGATTGGTATGTGCAAAACTTTGCTGTTTTTCAGTGTGTAGCCTGCGGCATGCAGAGATGAAACAAGTGCAGTTTTAAGAAAAGAATGCTCATTATTTTTAAACCCTGTAGCCCCAGAAGGCCAGAAGTAAGGTGAGGTATTGTGTTGTCATTTCAGTCCTTTAAGATGTGCTACAAAGGTACTTTTATTACTGGAGGAAAAACGAGGCTGTTTAGGGGGTTTTGATCATGATAGCAGATGGTCATGCCTGGAGAAAGGCGTTTTAGGACAGTGGCCCTCATGTGCCTTCCTTCTCACGGCCGTGTGTAGAATACTGGCACAGCATGCCCAGTGAGCCTGAGTATAAAGAGCAGTGTAGATGCTGAAGCGCTGGTTAGGCTAGTACAGTACAGATATGCCAGACCCTGAGGTTATCTCCCCTACACACAACAGCGCAGTCACCCAAACAGTGCGTCCAACAGCTACCATGTGTAGTCCACCTGCAGTCCCCATTGCCAGAGCCTTTCACTGCCTCATTCAGCACTGCACCGTGGGGGGGTGGTGTAGCCTGTTCTTCACTGAAGTTTGTAGCTACATTGACCCTTCGCACACACTGCCCTGAGGGTAGGCACAGCCTTAGGCAACGTCTACACTACAAGATAAATTCAAATTTAAGGCAGTTAGCTCGACTGCACCAAGTGACTGTCTTCACTGGAAATGCCGTTAGCTCGATTTAGGGGGGCACTAATATCAATATCATAATATCATCGGAACTGGGTGAGTGTAGCATCACGTTCAAATCTAACAGTTCAAATAAAGGCGAGTGTGAAAGTGCCATGTCTTTGAATGGGATTTATTAGGCTACAGAGGCTGACCCTCAGCTGCCCGCCACTCACAAGAGCCAAGAAATTGACCAGCGAAGTAGCCCTGGTCAGTTTCCCAGCTCCTGCAAATTGCGGAGAGCCGGGAAACTGACAGCACAGCTGCACCTGGCTCCCGGCTCCCTACCACTTGCAGGAGCCAGGAGCCTGGAAACTGACCAGGACAGCACCTGTCTCCCTGCTGCACCTAGCACCTGGGTCCCAGCTCCTGGCTCTCACGAGCAGTGCTGGTCAGTTTCTCGGCTCCCCCAAGCTGCAGGGATCTGGAAGCCAGGCAGCAGGACGAGCACTGCCAGCGGTCGGGGTGCAACAGGGCCCAAGGAGAAGGCACAGAATGCGGGGCTGAGGGAACTGTGTGATAGGTTCCCATAATGCACTGCTGCAACGGACGATGTTTGGCCGCTCTAGTTTGGCAGCACTAACTCGACTTTGTGTGGACTTTGTGGGAAGTTAGAATCGAATACTCAGAATACTCAGAACTGAATTTATAAAACCCAGCATTATAAAATCAAAGTTAATAAAATCAGATGTATCTGGTAGTGTAGATGTAGCCTTAGTGACTCTTCATTTATGGGGAAAACCACTCGGGCAATCTTAACTCAAACTTGTCATACTTCCCCAGGTGGGAGCATAAATAAAACTATAGCTCTGGGAGAGAAAGGAACAGAGCCGTAGTCAGTCATCACTCAGCCCTACTCCGGGGGCGGGACTGGAAGGAGCAGGGATACAAAAGGAATCCAGACACAGGCTGCTCCAGAGAGCATGGAAAATGCACTGTACAAAATATTGTCACTGAGCAGGAAAGCACTGCATTCTTTGCATGACAATGGCATTGTATCAGCATCTGAGATCACAGCCCTGAGTCAGGTCAGTGCTGGGGGTTACGGGAGGAGGGCACAGTGGGTGATGGGGGAGGAGGGGCTGATTGTAGATTGGGGCTTGTGCTTCTAACTGTACAATATGCACAGGAGTTCCAAAGAAAACACAAGGCCGTTGGGGATTTTTTGAAAGCACTGTTCCTGATTGATAGGCGGGTGGTGTAAATACCATGCCTGGGTCACATGCATGCAGCATGAGCACAGCAGGGCCTGTGTTCCCTGCCACAGCGAGAGCCTTCGCCTGAAACAGCCTCGGAGGCACCTGGCAGAGTAGCGTTCATAGACTCATAGAATGCTAGGACTGAAAGGGATCTTCAGAGGTCATCTAGTCCAGCCCCCTGCCCTCATGGCAGGACCAAGTACTGTCCAGATCATCCCTGATAGATACTTATCTAACCTGTTCTTAAATATCTCCAGAGATGGAGGTTCCACAACCTCCCTTGGCAATTTATTCCAGTGTTTGACCACCGTGACAGCTAGGAACTTTTTCCCAATGTCCAACCTAAACCTTCCTTGCTGCAGTTTAAGCCCATTGCTTCTTGTTCTGTCCTCAGAGGCCAAGAAAAACAAGTTTTCTCCCTCCTCCTTGGCTACGTCTACACTAGCCAAAAACTTCGAAATGGCCATGCAAATGGCCATTTTGAAGTTTACTAATGAAGAGCTGAAATACATATTCAGCGCCTCATTAGCATGCGGGCAGCCACGGCAGTTCAAAATTGACGCGGCTCGCCACCGTGTGGCTCGTCCAGATGGGGCTCCTTTTCGAAAGGACCCCGCCTACTTCAAAGTCCCCTTATTCCTGTGACCAGATAGGAATAAGGGTACTTCAACGTAGCGTCTGGACGAGTTGCATGGCGGCGAGCTGCGTCAATTTCGAAGTGCCGCGGCTGCCCGCATGCTAATGAGGTGCTGAATATGCATTTCAGCGCTTCATTAGTAAACTTCGAAATGGCCATTTGCGTGGCCATTTCGAAGTTTTTGGCTAGTGTAGATGCGGCCCTTATGACACCCTTCTAGATACCTGAAAACCTCTATCATGTCCCCCCTCAGTCTTCTTTTTTCCAACCTAAACAAGCCCAGTTCTTTCAGCCTTTCTTCATAGCTCATGTTCTCTAGTCCTTTGATCATTCCTGTTGCTCTTTTCCGGACCCTTTCCAGTTTCTCCGCATCTTTCTTGAAACGTGGTGCCCAGAACTGGACACAATACTCCAACTGAAACCTAACCAGCACAGAGTAGAGCGGAAGAATGACTTCTCGTGTTTTGCTCACAACACACCTGTTAATGCATCCCAGAATCATGTTTGGTTTTTTTGGAACAGCATCACACTGTTGACTCATAGTTAACTTGTGGTCCACTATAACCCCTAGATCCCTTTCTGCCATACTCCTTCCTAGGCAGTTGCTTCCCATGCTGTATGTGTGAAACTGGTTGTTCCTTCCTAAATGGAGCACTTTGCATTTGTCTTTATTAAACTTCATCCTGTTTACCTCAGCCCATTTCTCCAATTTGCCCAGATCATTCAGTTGCTTTACACTGTGCACTGCCCTCTGCCAGTTGTTCCACTGCTCTGCCTGGTGGGGACGATGCAGCCTCTGATCCCAGCCATAGAATCAGAGAGATGACAGCGTCCAGCCTCCTGCCTAAATCAGGATCAACCCCAACTAAATCATCTCATGCGGGGCTTTGTCCAGCTGGGACTTAAAAACCTCTAGGGCTGGAGATTCCACCACCTCTCTAGGCAACGCGTTCCCGTGCTTCACCACCCTCTTTGTGAAATAGTTTTTCCCCATATCTAACCAGATCACTTCCACTGTAACTGGGGACCATTGCTCCTCATTCTGCCATCTGTCACTGCTGAGAACAACCTCTCTGCATCTTCTTTGTAATCTCCCTTCAGGTAGTTGAAGGCTGCTATCAAATCCCCCTCCCTCCTCCCTTCTGTAGACTAAATAAGCCCAAATCCCTGATATTCAGAAACAGCAAGGGACAGATTGCTCCTAAACTTGAATATTCTGGGGAGAGGGCATAAAGAGCTTTCCCTCCCTCTTTGGTATTCCTATGGCAGTTACAGGTGCAACTTCAAACTGTATGCTCTTCTGCTTGGCTCCTGCTATCACTCCTGGAGTGCTAGCCATTCACTCCAAGGGGTGTGGGAATTGCACGTGCAGCCCTGATGCCCTTTGCCAGATATGCAGGAGACATCATGTGTCAACTTCTCGAGGGATGCAACTCTCCACATGTGATGGGACACTGCTGCCCAAAGCTGCTAGCATCACACACGCCAGCCCTAAACCTGATTTTCTGTGACTTATAATTAATAGTACAACCCTTTCATTGACACCCTGACACCGACAGGAGACAAAATGCAAAAGCAGAGAACAGTGGTTCTGGATCTAAGCTATTGTCACTACAGGGCAGAGGCTGCAGCTCCATCAATGTCTGAAAAGCCTACTACAGTGGGTTTCAACCCTTCCAGACTCCAGCACCCCTTTCAGGGCTGTGATCTCTCTTGCGGACGTCCAAGTGACATCTCACTTAAACCCTGCTGACTTACAGAATGGGACATAAAAATACAAAGTATGACAGCACACCATTACTGAACAATGGCTGACTTTCTCATCTGTACCTTATAATTATAAACTAAATCAAGTAGAATGTAAACACTGCATGTACTTGGCCATCACAGAAACTTGGTGGGATAATACACATGATTGGAATGTTGGTATTGAAGGCTACAGCCTGGTTAGGAAAGACAGACAGGGAAAAAAGGGGGGAGGTGTTGCCTCTCGTTGCTACATTCATATTTGAATTGGAGGAGCAGAGCGACATGTGGATATCTGCAAAGAACTGGGGCATAGGGTTATGATCCAGCCAGGAAAGTGTTCCTTTGGAAAGCCAAATTTTCTTGCTCTGCTCTGTCTACAAGGGTCTGTATTGCCCAGCGCAGACTTTCTCACCTCCAGTTTTGTGCACCATTTTTTCAAATGAGGTTTTTTGTTTGTTTGCTTGTTTTTGTCACCACAAACTGCCAATCCACGTGAACTGAAACATTGTGGGAATTTCTCAAAAAAAGAAAACCATTTCCATTTTTCAGCTGCAAACCCATTTTATTTAGAATTTTACTCAAATGTGGAGTAAAAAACAGAAACAAAGCATCACTTTTTGAGCTGAATAAATTGGGTTGTCGGGGTTCTTCTTCTTTTGGTCAGCCCAAATGAGCTTTTTCAGAGTTTTCTGTTCAGCCACTGACCCAAGTCTGGGTTATCTCCCAGCTCTAGTCCTCACTTAATGACCTGCTGAAAAGGAGCTGGGTAGAAGCCTAACAGGTCCCTCTCTCCTACCTGCCATTCATTTCAGCTCTTGTTAAAGTCCTTTGGGAAGTTTCATACTCTCCTCTACATCCTGCTGGTGATACATGCAGAAGGAGCAGGGACCTGCAGTGGTAACCACTGGGAACAGTGCAGCTACCAGTGAGCACTAGTTATGAAAAGTTTGAATGCTGGCTAGTGTAAACCACACACTTGCTGGCTGTGGGTCACTGTCCTGTGTGGTGGCACCTAGATCACTTATGCAGAGAAAAAATAAGTCTCCTCTACAGCCTTAGCTGGCAGACAACAGGCTTTTAGCTCAAAGTCTAGAGGCTTCTGCACTAAGTTCCAGAGGGCCCTGCTCTGAGTTTGCCTGTGGGTGGTGACATTAGCACAAAGTGTTCTCAGGGCACTGTGGCAGTGCAGTCTGAGGCAGAGGAGTAAGCGCTCTGCCTGGAGTAAAAGTGTCAGAAGGGTCAGATACAACATGCTGAGAAAGGGAACAAATAGCAGGGCAACAGGTAAGATGAGTGCATAGAATGGCTTTGGGTACCAGTCGCTGCTTTACTCTTTATTCTGTTTCAGTTCCTGCAGGACTCTGGAAAGCAGCACGGGGCAGGCTGATACGTCAGAAGCTTCGTGGATTCATAGCACTGCAGCATTTTGGCTCAGTTATTCTGCTCTATTGCCCTGATGAAAGTCTTTGGGTTCCATATTTTCTAGTGATCCAAGTGAGCTATAATTTCCATGCACAGACCTCTGCCTGCCACATCCACATCTACATGATACCTAACATGGGGCTTTCTGCAACTGTGTTATTTTGCAGCTGCAGTTTAGGTGGTTTGGTTTGAAAATTTGACCTTAGAAGATAACAGATCATTATAGTGTTAAAGACTGTGCTTACCATAGCTTGCACTCTATGTCAATGACATATGCACACTAGTGTTCCTGCACACACATGTGCTTGTTGTTTGCATGCTAGTGTGTGCCAATAACTTAGGTACATTCTGGGAAACAAACTCTAGCCTCTACTAGGAATGAGGATATCTTATCTCCATTGTCAGTGTAATTACATGGAGCTAAACAATTCTGTCTGAATTGCTTCTTAAATCTTCCTCAGCTGCCAGGACTATTTTCCCACGCTAACTCAATTAACTCCTCAGTAATTTATTAATTTCCTACACAGAACTTCTCTAAAGTTACAAAGAGGGCCATCCAGGGGTGGGGTGGGGTGGGGGAGCCCAGGGCAACCCTGCACTAGTGTCTCAGGGCCCAGCATCCACCTCCCATGCCTCAAGCCCCACCTCCTCCCTCCTCTGCCCCCATCCTATCCCCTTCCCCTAGCAATGGGCCCAGGGAATTACCAGATCCTGGGCATTGAGTGCAGCAGTGGTAGAATCAGCAGGGGATTGCTTCCCCCACTCCCACCATGCGGGCAGCAGGAGCTCGGCAGCCTGCTTCAGTCATGGTGGAGAAAGGGGCACAGCGGTCTGGGAAGGCAGCATGTCGGAACGGTGCCAGCTGTGTGGTGAGTGCTGCCTCTGGCGTGTACAACCCTCTGCCCCTGCTAATCCCCTGGACCAGCCCCAGCCCCAGCCCCAGGTAACTCCCCCTCCCTCCTGTTCCTGGGGCTGTTGGAGCGGCCACAGCGGGGCCCCCAAAAGTTACCTTCAGCAGCCTCCACAGCTCGTCATTGCGGGATGTCAGCTGTGACTGTTGGAGGACCTCCCCTCCCCCAAGGACGCCATTCCAAGAAGTCTATACAACGGGGACAACACTCGAACTCCCTATCCCTTGCCGTATGCGTGCCTCTCTGGCAGATGCTGTGCAAGGCTGAGGGCTTTACAGCTTGCAGATGGTGTTCCGCACGGGCTAGGCCATATGGCTGCACATAAGCCGACCTCCACAGTCCTGGCATCCAAATCTCCACCCTGCACAACAAAGTGGGGAGTGTGAAGATTTTACTCACCGGGTTGGGTTGCATGTGTTTCTTGATGCCCTATACTAACATCAAGTGGGTGCCTCAGTTTCCGTAGGCACAGCATCAGTGCATAGCGATAATGGGAGTTTCAGTGTGATGACTTCTCCAGTGTAGACAATAGGGATACAGGCTCTTTGTAACCTACACAACCAGGTGACACATTTCTTCCTCGGGAACCAGGACAAAGGAGGAAGGAGGGACCTGGCTGGTTTGAATTGGAACTGAGCAGTCAGGTGGGGCAGTCTCATCGGGCTGGAGTGGGAGGATGGAGCTCCAGGCCCTGGCTTGGGGGAATTCCTTGGACCCTCTCTCCCCAAAATGGATTGTAGTGACTGCTTCTGATTTCTGTACTGACCAGTCTGTTCTACACTGTGCCCCCATTGCCTAATAAACCTTCTGTGCTCCCTGCTGAAGGAGAGTCACATCAGAATGCAGGTGGGGTGCATGGCCTGGGGACCACCACCCCATACCACCCTGACTTCCCTGTCCTCTCGAAAGCCTGCCTGTTCTGTGGAATGGGCTCCCAGGAGAAGCTGGGCCCTATGGATAATTCTTGTAAGTGGGAAGGGTCTGCAGGAGGAGGACACACCTTAGCCCAGAAAGGTACAAATTTTCTTGCCACAATCTAGATAAGAGCAGAATTTCCTGTTTCAATAATGAGCACCCTTTGGACACAGAACCCTCCCTGTCTTTCCTCTTCTATTTATACACCTACGCACAGCCTCAGCCTTGCTCAGAGGCTCACAAAGAGGCCACACTTGCTGTGTTGCAGCACTTCGTCCATGCAAAGACAATTCTCTGCTTCATGGTAGGGTCTCCAGGAGCTCAGCCCTGGGAACAGGCCCCACCCCAGCCCTCTGATGAGTAGTTTCTGTTCTGTATTTAAGGTGCTGCTGGAAGTGATTGTGTCATGGGGATTTCTCAGCTGTTCTCCTGGAGCTTAGAACTGTCTTGGCAGCACAAAAAAGTGAGAACAGTCTGGGACAATAGTCATGGCATAGGGGGCTGCCTGCAAGGAATTTTTGTGGCTCTGGTAAATTACTGCTTTTTTTTAAGATCTGACCTAAATGAAATACACCCAAACCACAGTGTGCAGGCAGAGAATGTACACAGCAGTGCCAGTGCCAGTGCCAGCGGTCAGCTAGTGATAACATGTGCTTTGCACACATTTATGCGTATCAGACCATGTTAGTCTGTATCCACAAAAACAACGAGAAGTCCTGTGGCACCATATAAACTAACATTTATCAGAGCATAAGCTTTCATGGCCAAAGACCCACTTCACCAGATGTGTGTGACAAAGCGGGTCTTTACCCACAAAACCTCAGGCTCTGATAAATCTGTTAGTCTATCAGGTGCCACAGGGCATCTTGTTTTTACACACTTACATGCTGCTCTGAATATACTGGAGGGAATTAAACTAGACCCTTCTGAATCCTATGCCTAGCCAGTGCTTTCATGCAGTCTGTGTTCCGTGCGCCTCTGTTGGGCAAGGGGAAGGAAGAGCAGCAATGCACACGTGAACAAAGGACCATACAGAAACACCAGAGTTTTGAGAAGCAAAGGGAAGTCAACTTTGCAGTGATTTGCTCTGTTCTTTCAGACTATTCAGAGGCCAGTTCTTAAACAAGCTCTGGAGCAGATTTCCAGCTATTCCACACCCACATTTGGGGCTGGGTTTTCCAGGTCCAAACCCACATGCTTCCCCTCTAGAAGGGTGCTGAACCAGGAGCTGAGGTCTTGTGAAAATGGTAGCCCTAGAGTTCCCTTGGCCTGTCGTGCAGCCTGAAACATGGATCTTCTACCTCCTTGCACAATGGCATTGTACTGTGTAATCAAGCTTGGCAGAATTCAATTGCTATTGATTTATAATTTTCATCTATAACGTTGAGGTTTGTTTTTAAGGATTTTTTCAAATTTGTATCTTTTAAATTTTCATAGTTGTGCAAAATAACAGACAGGTCAGGAAACAATGACAGCCAACACAGCAATTCCAAATGTTAAAGCTTTATAGCAGTTAAAATTCAAGTTATGAACATCATATGTCAAAATCTACATCATAAATATCCCTAAATCAAACTCCAGTGCTGAAACACCATTTGCCTGGTATTGCCTATCAGTTAATTTCCATTATTATCATCTTCATTATTCTGTTTCTTCATCTGTGTCTAGAGTGAAATAGACATTTACTGATACAAATCTAATTCTCCCAAGCCTATTTATAAGGAAATATTGCTGAGCCCTTCTGTGAACTTTCCATAAAGCTGATGAATATATCGTCAAAATCTACAGTGATACAATGCATGGTGTCTGTGGGGGCACATTTTTCACTATGATTATTCTAACCCTCTCTTCCCAAAACAGGGCTATTTTGAGACCAACACAAAGGATGTTTATATCTTCCTTGGTATAAAGACATAAAGGCTCCCCTTTCAGTCCAGAGGCTCTTACTGGTAGACCCTGCTCCTATATTCCCAGAGGGTAGTTCTCACCTGAATTTATTATTTATGTTAGGCACAGTCCACACAAAACAGCTTGTACACTAAAGACACAAGGCAGAAAGCAGATAGGGTAGAACATTCAAGCAGAATGAACAATGGGATGGTAGCAAAAAGCAAGGAAGTGTGCCACAATTGTTGCCCAAAAGAGGTAACACTACATGAGAGAGAGAGAGAGAACACATGCAAGGGGTTAGAAGCCAGTAGTCCTGGGTTATAGCCCTGTCACTAGCTCATTGTGGCTGTGTCTACACGTGCACGCTACTTCGAAGTAGCGGCACTAACTTCGAAATAGCACCCGTCGCGGCTACACGCATTGGGCGCTATTTCGAAGTTAACTTCGACGTTAGGCGGCGAGACGTCGAAGTCGCTAACCTCATGAGGGGATAGGAATAGCGCACTACTTCGACGTTCAACGTCGAAGTAGGGACCGTGTAGACAATCCGCGTCCCGCAACGTCGAAATTGTGGGGTCCTCCATGGCAGCCATCAGCTGGGGGGTTGAGAGATGCTGTCTCTCCAGCCCGTGCGGGGCTCTATGGTCACCGTGGGCAGCAGCCTTTAGCCCAGGGCTTCTGGCTGCTGCTGCTGCAGTGGGAGATTCATGCTGCATGCACAGGGTCTGCAACTCGTTGTCGGCTCTGTGTATCTTGTGCTGTTTAGTGCAAGTGTGTCTGGGAGGGGCCCTTTAAGGGAGCGGCTGGCTGTTGAGTCCGCCCTGTGACCCTGTCTGCAGCTGTGCCTGGCACCCTTATTTCGATGTGTGCTACTGTGGCGTGTAGACGTTCCCTCGCAGCGCCTATTTCGATGTGGTGCTGCGTAACGTCGATGTTGAACATCGACGTTGCCAGCCCTGGAGGACGTGTAGACGTTATTCATTGAAATAGCCTATTTCGATGTCGCCACATCGAAATAGGCTACTTCGATGTAGGCTTCACGTGTAGACGTAGCCTGTATGTTCCAGAGAAAGGTACATACATACTCTAAGCCACAGGTTACTCATCGGTAAAATGGGTATCATGGTGTAAATTAGCCATTGCCTATAGAGTAGGTTAAGACCACTGGATGAAAGGTGCAGTAGAACTGAGAAGAACTGGCACTTCTTATCCTATGGGAAAATGTAATAATGCTCTAAGGAAAACCAAGCACAGATCACATTAGAGAGTTAGAGTAGCAGAAAGGCTGTCAGACAAGCAACACTGAAAGACTGGAGGTAATAGAGAGACTCTCACACCAAGATTGGTGGAGCTATAAATAGCAATGAAAGCAGCCCAGTTCTGCAGGGTGAGCTGGACACTGGGTATGCTGGGCTCACTTGAATAACATGCATTGGGTCACAGCCAGTTGCAAGGTCATATAGCAAAGAATGGAGCGTGCAGGTCATACTTTCAAGATCAGAGTCTGTATTCTGGGAATCAGTGACCATTACTGGATTCGGTGTCCAGTTCTGGTGTCCTCACTTCGTAAAGGATGTTGCAAACTTGAGACAGGATCAGAGAAGAGGTACAAGAACGTCTTCCTTACAGTGGGAGGCTAAAGAAATCCAAATTACTTAGCTTTAGAGCCCTGCAAGTTTGCAGCTGTGTGCTTGACATCCATGGGTATCCACAACTGTGGATCTTTTTTACAGCTTTGGAGGAGGATACAAAGGCTGTATCTGTGCAAGGTTCTATTAAGCTTATCTAAGAGAAAGTGAAGAGGTGACTTGATCATGGTCAGGCCTTAGATGGGGAGAAGATTTCTGACTGGAAGAGTGCACGTCATTTAGTAGCAGATAAAAGCATAATGACATCCAATGATTGGAAGATGAAGCCAGACAAATTCAGATTAGAAATAGGGCACAAATATTCATCTGTGAGAATAATTAACCATTGCAACAACTCACCTCAGGTTGTGGTGGATTCTCCATCATCTGGAGCCTTTATATCAAGTTCAGAATGATCTTAACAAAAGTACAGAAGAGGGACTATATTGTTTGCCTCTGTGACTGTGTATCTGGAATAGCTTTCCTCCTTCCCTGGCCAATGCCAAGAGCCTGCTGACCTCCCTTACTGCTAAGTTTCTTGTCACCTTTAAAATTCTTTAATGAGTTTTGAACCTGTGTGTGAGGTACTTTGATAACTTCCATTTTCATATGATTAACCAATAATGTTGGGGTTTATTGTAATGCTCCACATAGTTGGGAGGAAAAGTGACAGCATGTTACCTAAGAGGCTATAACCAAAATGTCACAGCTGTGAAATCTGACTACCTAGATCTCATCAGGTGTTTCTCTCCTTATCCAGTAAGGAGAAGTTTATCTCAGGCCTTGGTATGTTGGCACAAGTGCAGTCAGTGTTAAGCTGATCATGTGATGCTACCTGTCTCAGCTTCTGAACAGGCAACTTCATATTTTCTGTATTTCCCTTTGTGGTTTCACTCTGCCATGGGTATTTAAGGTGTAGGGCCTGGTGCAAAGCCCTTGAAGCCAATGGGAAGACTAGCTGTGACAAAACTAGGGTTTGGTTCAGGCCTCTTAATGAGAAGCAGTTCAATGTTATGATCCTCCTAGAGGGGACTCATGGCTTACAAAGATGAGAACAAGATCCCCTCCAGCAGTAGTAATGACTAGTATCAGATCACAGAATCACAGAACAACACAGCTGGAAGGGACCTCAGGAGCTCATCTAGTCCAGCCCCCTGCTTCAAGCAGGATCAACCCCAACTAAGTCATCCCAGCCAGGACCTTGTCCAGCTGGGACTTAAAAACCTCAAGGGATGCAGAATCCACCACCCACCTGGTGAAGTAGCTTTTCCTAATATCTAACCCACACCTCTCCCTCTTCAACTTCAGACCATTACTCCTTGTTCTGCCATCTGACACCACTGAGAACAGTTGCTCACCCTCCTCTTTAGAGCTCCCCTTCAGGAAGTTGAAGGCTGCTATTAAATCACCCCCAGGCTTCTCTTCTCTAAACTAAACAAGCCCAAATCCCTCAGCCTCTCCTCATAGGTTTTGTGCTCCAGCCCCTTAACCATTTTTGTTGTCCTCTGCTGAACCTGCTCCAGCAAATCCACATCCTTTTTATACTGGGGCGGGGGGTTGAAACTGGACACAATACTCCAGATGTGGCCTCACCACTGCCAAATAGAAGGGAATAACTACTTCTCTAGATCTGCTCGAAATGCTCCCACTAATGCACCCTAGTGTGCTGTTAGCCTTCTTGCCTACAAGGGCACACTGTTTACTCATATCCAGCTTTTCATCCACCATGACCCCTAGGTCCCTTTCCATCGTACTGCTGCTGAGCCAGTCGGTCCCTACCCTGTAACAATGCTTGTGATTCTTCCGTCCCAGGTGCAGTACTCTACACTTCTCCTTGTTGAACCGCATCAGATTTCTTTTTGCCCAGTCCTCCAATTTATCCAGGTCATTCTGGATTCTCTCTCTACCTTCCAATGTATCTACCTCTCCCCCTAGTTTTGTGTCATCTGCAAACTTGCTGAGGGTGCAATCCAGTCCCTCATCCAGGTCATTAATAAAGATGTTGAACAACACCGGTCCCAGAACCGAGCCATGCGGCACTCTGCTTGAAACCGGTCGCCATCCAGATATTGGACCACTGACCACCACCCATTGGGCCAAACCCTGAAACCAGTTTTCTATCCATCTTATACTCCAAAGATCCAATCCATATTTACTTAACATGTGGACAAGAATGTTGTGGGAGACCGTATCAATAGCCTTGCAGAGGTATATCACATCCACTGACTTCCCCATGTCCACAGAGCTTGTTACGTTGTCATAGAAACTAATCAGATTGCTCAGGCAGGACTTGCCCCTGGTGAATCCATGTTGGCTAGTTTGATCGCTTTCCCCTCTTCCAAGTGCTCCAAAATGGATTCCTTGAGGATTCCCTCCATTATTTTCCCAGGGATTGAGGTAAGGTTGACCGATCTATAGGTCCCTGGATTGTCCTTCTTTCCTTTTTTAAAGATGGGCACTATGTTTGCCTTTTTCCAGTCATCCTTGATCTCTCCTGATCGCCAAGATTCTTCAAGGATAATGGCCAAAGGTTCAGCAATTACCTCTGCCAATTCCCTCAGTACCCTGGGGTGCATTAAATCCAAACCCATGGACTTGTGCACATCTAGTTTTTCTAGATAGATCAGAACTTGTTCCTTCCCTATAGATGGATGCCCTCCACCTTCCCATACTTCATTGTCTAGGATTGTCATGTGGAAGTTGCCTTGCCTGTGAAGACTGAGGCAAAAAAAAAGCATTGAAGTACTTCAGCTTTTCCTGCATCCTCTGTCACTAGGTTATCTCCCTCATCCAGTAATGGCCCCACACCTTCTCTGATAACCCGTTTATTGTTAACATGCCTGTAGAAACCCTTCTTGTTACTCTTCACATCCCTTGCCGGCTGCAGTTCCAATTGTGCTTTCGCTTTCCTGATTACTGCCCGGCATTCTCCAGCCATATATTTATACTCCTCCTTAGTCAACTGTCCACGTTTCCATTTCTTGTATGCATCCGTTTCGAATTTAAGCTGACTAAGGATTTCCCCATTAAGCCAAGCTGGTTGCCTACCATGTTTGCATTTCTTACTATGCAGTGAGATGATTTGTTCCTGTGCCTTCAGTAAGACTTCTTTAAAATACTGCCAGTTCTCTTGAACTCTTTTCCCTTTCATCTTCATTTCCCAAGGGATCCTGTTCATCCGTTCTCTCAGGGAGTCAAAGTCTGCTCTCCTGAAATCAAGGGTCTGTATGTTACTGGTCACCTTTCTTCCTTTTGTCCGGATCCTGAAATCTACGATCTCATGGTCACTGCAGCCCAGTTTCCCTCCCACTTCTATTTCTTCTACTAGTTCTTCCCTGTGTTTGAACAGCTGGTCAAGTTGCGCATGGCCCCTGGTCGGTTCCTTCAGCACTTGTACCAAGAAGTTATCCCCAGCATTCTCCAAAAACTTCCTGGATTGTCTGTGGGCTGATGTATTGGTCTCCCAACAAATGTCCGGATGACTAAAGTCTCCCATGAGAACCAGGGCCTGTGATTTGGAAGCTTCACTTAGCTGTCTGAAGAAATCCTCATCCATCTCATCTCCCTGATCTGATGGTCTATAACAGACAACAACTACATCATCACCTCTGTTACTTCCACCTCTGAGCTTAACCCAGAGACACTCAACTGGATTTTCTCCTTCCTCATACTGGAGCTCTGAGCAATCACACTGCTCCCTCACACAGAGCGCAACTCCTCCTCCTCTTCTCCCCTGTCTGTCCCTCCTGAACAGTTTATAACCTTCCACAACCGTGCTCCAGTTATGCGAATCGTCCCACCAAGTCTCCATTATTCCAACCACCTCATACTTCTTTGACTGTGCCAGGGCCTCGAATTCTTCCTGTTTGTTCCCCGGGCTTCTGGCATTACTGTACAGGCATCTTAGAGAAGGGGCCGATTGTCCCACATTCTCCTCTTCACCCAGGAAACCCAGTTGATTGTTCCCTCCTCCTTCTCCACTTACCTCAGGGCTTGTGTCACCTTTCCCCGATGAACCTAGTTTAAAGCCCTCATCAATAGGTTTTCAAGCCTGCCAGCAAAGATGCTCTTTCCTCTCTTCGTGAGGTGGATCCCATCGCTTCCCAGCAATCCCAGATGCAGAGACCATGTAGTAATGCAATTCTGGAACAATCCTGATTGTTCTACGTGGTGATGTGTGATTGAACGTTGGCAGAAAGCTTCCTGCAAATGATGTTTAATAGAACATAGCTTAATCTCCCAAGGGAAATGGGGAAAGACCCATCATTTGAGGACTTAGATTTAGTTTGGTTTCTCCTGCTTTGAGCAGGGAGTTCGACTAGATGAGTTCCTGAGGTCTCTTCCAACCCCAATCCTCTATGATTCTTTGACTTTTTATACCAGATTGAAAAAGGAACTGAAGAATAGGCTATTATGTGTGTTACACAGAGTTCATAGAATCATAGAAGAGTAGGACTGGAAGGGACCTCGAGAGGCCATCGAGTCCAGCCCCCTGCCCTCATGGCAGGACCAAGCACGTCCTAGACCATCCCTGAAAGCCATCTATCTAACCTCTTCTTAAATATCTCCAGTGATGGAGATTCTACCACCTCACTTGGAAATTCGTTCCAGTGTTTGATCACCCTGACAGTTAGGAACTTTTTCCTAATGTCCAACCTGAACCTCCCCTGCTGCAATTTCAGTCCATTGCCTCTTGTTCTATCCTCAGAGGCAAAGAAGAACAAGTTCCCTCCCTCTGCCTTATGACACCCTTTTAGATACCTGAAAACTGCTATCATGTCCCCCCTCAATCTTCTCTTTTCCAAACTAAACAAGCCCAATTCTTTCAGTCTTTCTTCATAGGTCATGTTCTCTAGACCTTTGATCATTCTCATTGCTCTCCTCTGGACCCTCTCCAATTTCTCCACATCCTTCCTGAACTGCGGTGCCCAGAACTGGACACAATACTCCAGCTGAGGCCTAACCAGCGCAGAGTACAGCGGGAGAATGACTTCTCGTGTCTTGTTCACGACACACCTGTTAATGCATCCTAGAATCATGTTTGCCTTTTTCGCAACAGCATCACACTGCTGACTCATATTTAGCTTGTGGTCCACTATAACCCCCAGATCCCTTTCTGCTGTACTCATTCCTAGGCAGTCCTTTCCCATTCTGTATGTGTGACACTGATTATTTCTTCCTAAGTGGAGCACTTTGCATTTGTCCTTATTAAACTTCATCCTGTTTACCTCAGCCCATTTCTCCAGTTTATCCAGATCCTTTTGAATTATGACCCTATCCTCCAAAGAAGTTGCAACCTCTCCCAGCTTGGTATCATCTGCAAACTTAATAAGTGTACTTTCCACGTCAATATCTAAATCATTATTGAAGATATTGAACAGAACCGGTTCTAAAACAGACCCCTGCGGAACCACACTAGTTACACTTTTCCAGCCGGATTGAAAACCATTAATAACTACTCTCTGGGTACGGTTATCCAGCCAGTTGTTCACCCACCTTATAGTAGCCCCATCTAAGTTGTATTTGCATAGTTTATTGATAAGTATATTATGCGAGACCATGTCAAATGCTTTACTGAAGTCTAGGTATACCACATCCACTGCTTCTCCCTTATCCACAAGACTCGTCATTCTATCAAAGAAAGCTATTAGATTGGTTTGACATGATCTGTTTTTAACAAAACCATGCTGGCTGTTCCTTAGCACCTTACCACCTTCCAATTGCTTGCACATGATTTCTTTAATTACCTGCTCCATTATTTTTCCTGGCACGAAGTTAAGCTGACTGGCCTGTAGTTTCCCAGGTTATTCTTGTTCCCCTTTTTATAAATGGGTACTATATTTGCCCTTTTCCAGTCTTCTGGAATCTCTCCCATCTCCCATGTTTTACCAAAAATGATTGCTAAAGGCTCAGATACCTCTTCTATCAGCTCCTTGAGGATTCTCAGATGCATTTCGTCAGGCCCTGCTGATTTGCAGACATCTAATTTTTCTAAGTAAATTTTAATTTGTTCTTTTCTTATTTCAACTTCTAAGCCTACCCCTTTTTCACTAGCATTCTCTATGTCAGGCATTCCTTCAGATTTCTCAGTGAAGACCGAAACAAAGAAATCATTAAACATCTCTGCCATTTCCAAATTCCCTGTTACTGTTCCTTCCTCCTCACTGACCAATGGCCCTACCCTCTCCTTGGTCTTCCTCTTGTTACCAATGTATTTATAAAAAGCCTTCTTGTTTCCCTTTATGCTTGTAGCTAGTTTGAGATCATTTTGTGCCTTAGCCTTTCTAATCTTGCTCCTGCACACTCGTGTTGTTTGCCTATATTCATCCTTTGTAATTTGTCCTAGTTTCCATTTCTTATAAGATTCCTTTTTTATTTTGAGATCATGCAAGATCTCCTGGTTAAGCCAAGGCAGTCTTTTGCCATGTTTTCTATCTTTCCTACGCAGCGGGATAGCTTGCTTTTGGGCCCTTAATAATGTCCCTTTGAAAAACTGCCAGCTCTCCTCAGCCATTTTTCCCCTCAGTTTAGCTTCCCATGGGACCTTACCTACCAGCTGTCTGAGTTTACCAAAATCTGCCTTCCTGAAATCCATTATCTCTATTGCACTGTTTTCCCTTCTACCCTTCCTTAGAATTGTGAACTCTATGATTTCATGATCGCTTTCACCCAAGCATCCTTCCACTTTCAAATTCTCAATAATTTCCTCCCTATTTGTTAAAATTAAATCTAGAACATCTTCCCCTCTGGTAGCTTTTTCAACCTTTTGGAATAAAAAGTTGTCTGCAATGCAATCCAAGAATTTATTGGACAGTCTGTCCCCTGCTGTATTAGTTTCCCAACATATACCTGGATAGTTGAAGTCCCCCATCACCACCAAATTCTGGGCCCTGGATGATTTTGTTAGCTGTTTAAAGAAAGCCTCATCCACCTCTTCCACCTGGCTAGGGGGCGTGTAGTAGACTCCTAGTAGGACCTCATCCTTGTTTTTTACTCCTCTGAGTCTAACCCAGAGACTTTCAACACGTCCATCTCCACCTCTGTCCAAGTGTGTACACTTTTAATATACAAGGCAACACCTCCTCCCTTCTTTCTCTGTCTGTCCTTCCTAAGCAGGCTGTACCCTTCAATACCAACATTCCAATCATGAGTATTATCCCACCAAGTTTCTGTGATGCCAACGATATCATAGTTGTATTCATTTATTAGTACTTCCAATTCTTCTTGCTTATTTCCCATACTTCTTGCATTTGTATATAGGCATCTCAGATATTGATTTGGTCTTGCCTCCCAGTTTTGCCCTGGCCCTCTTTTTACTCTCCCAGTGTAGCCCATACTCCCTCCCATTTCAAGTTCATCTCCCAGGTATCCATGCTCTCCACTTACCTGCAGGCTTTGTTCCCCTGCCCGTCGAACCTAGTTTAAAGCCCTCCTCACTAGGTTAGCCAGCCTGTGTCCGAATATGGTCTTCCCCCTCCTCGAAAGGTGAATGCCATCTCTGCCTAGCAGTCCTTCCCGGAAAAGGATCCCATGGTCAAAGAAACCAAAGCCTTCCTGGCGACACCATCTATGCAACCAAGCGTTCACCTCTAGGACACACCTGTCTCTGCCTGGCACCCTCAGGGCCACCTCCATACATGCGTGTTCAGGGCACCCTCCATACATGCGTGCTGCACAAGCACAAGCACATGGTGAGAAATTGTCCTTGACTCAACGGGCTGGCAACCAGTTCAGGAATATCTGTGTGTTACAGAGACACGCCTGGATGAGAGTTAAAGTTCTATTATGTCTTTTCTACTTCTAATTTCCATGAAGATGGCATTCATCGGAGAGGAGCCTGGGTCCATCCCAAGGCAATGAAATTATTTATTAGTGACACAGAGGTGAGTGAGGTAATACTACTATTGGACCGCCTTATGTTGGTGAAAGAGATAAACTAATACAGAGCTCTCCTTCTGGTCTGCGTAAGCTCAAAAGCACGTCTCTTTCACCAACAGTGGCCAGTCTGATAAAAAATACCACCTCACCCACCTGCTTTTTCTCAGAGCCTACCAGTCCCAGTATCTCCAGAAAACATGCAGGAGGAGGGATGCTTTGTGAATCACGCTGGGAACAATAAAAGCTCAGTCAAGATAAGGAGTCTGATGCAGGGATCACTGAGTTAAAGCCTCCAACCAGTGTTACACGACAAGCAGACAAGGTGGCCACAGTGTTCCTTCTGCTCTGAGACTCTACCGCTACTAGGGTATAGTTGTGTCCAGTCCTAAAGTGTTACCCTTACCAAGTGACTGTGCAAGAGAAGAGCATCTGCAGTAACCTACATGGGTAGGCACGTAAGCACTCAGCACCAGCCAATGCTCTTCACGTTAATGCTGTAGCTAAGGTAAACATCAGTCTAGACCGTCCACTTAGTCAGGCGATCAGACTAGTGCACAGATCTGAACCAAACCTCTTTAAAGGTTCAAAAAATGCCTCTTTGGGCTGGGATTTAAAGAAACGCAACGGATTTAGGTGCTGAAAGTCAGTGAGCTGTGGTGAGCAACTCTCTTAGACACCTTCAGAAACCTTAGGTCTCACATACTTGTATTTATGGCTTTCATTTTCATGATCAGGAGAGTGATTCTACATGCCAGCTAAATGGTACCTGTCCAGCCCCACACCATGCTGGGTCATTACTCACATTGACAGCATAGGGTGACCAGCCATCCTGTTCTAGGGGGGACTGCCCCTTTTTTTCGCTTTCTGGAGAGCATCCTGACTTTTTTTAAAAAACAGGCTAATTCTCCTATATGTTGCAAAGCAGGGACCGGAATTTTAAAGAGTCAGCATTTTAAACATCAAGGACTGGCTGTTTAAAGAGCCGGCTAGAGAAGGTGGGTGGGCTCTTTAAACAGATTGTTTAAACAAGCTGTTGCCAGAAGCCCCCAGGCGATGGGGGGAGGTGGAGAAAGGGTAAGAAAGTTTCCTGTTTTTAAACGCATCATGTTTAGAGCACATGGTTCCCTGTGTCCTTTATCCTCCAGGGAAATGTTTGTCCTTCTTAATGCAACTATTCAGGGTGCCACGGGCACACATGTGTTGGCTATTAGGGAAAGTGCTGACCACAGGTCACATAGATGAGACAAGCAGCAATCTAAGACTGGAAGTCCAGTGCAGTTTGGCTCTATTTTGGCTTGACTCGGCCCTGCTACTTCCTCCCAAGGATCAAGAGAAATACAATGGCAGGGAGTTCTGCCAGGAGGACCCTGCTGTGAATCAGAATCAAGACCTACCTGTGAGGCTGCAGGCCCCCTTGAAATGCTGCAGTGCTGGGAGGCTCAGAGGGAGTGCGTGTCATGGGGGAGAACACGGTGGACTGCCCAAGCCCCACCCCTTCGGACCTTGGCCCCACCCCTTCTGGGGGCAGAGAGCTGGGCCACCCTCCCACTTTTCCCTTGACATGTGGCTCAGACTCATTGATTTCTTTGTTCCATTGGTGTTGGACTAGATGGGCCCACATCCTAGCCCCCTGTGGGATCTAATGATATCCTGGCACTTGTACATTGGAAGGACGAGGGCTGGGATTCCATCTGCCCTTTGCCCAGATCAGCAAGGTAGGAAGGCCCATTGCAGGCCCTACAGCACCAGAACCAAATTCATGTAATCTCGCAACACCTTGGAGAGGAAGGCGAGACCTGCAAGAAGAGAGGGAAAACCAGAGAGGAAGGAAACGGGGCTGTCAAGAGAGGCAGGATCTTTCAAAGAAAATCTTCTATTACCCTCATCATGTGAAAGCACTTTCCCACCCTGGGATGCAGGTTCCCCCATGATATCTTGGATGGGATGTGCTCTCCTTTCAGAGCCCGGAATAGGATTTCTGAGTCATTGGAACAGAAAGAACTACCACCATCCCCAGGGTGTCTGTCGCAGTGTAGGTCTGCACAGCACAGCTATGTTGAAATAACTATGCTAGCAACTACACAATGCAACCACTATTTTGAAAGAATTTTCTAAGTAACAGCCATGTTGCTTCAAACTGGCAAACCTCTTTTCACAAGGAACAGCGCCTATTTCAAAATAGGTGTTGGTAAGGCAGGGAATGGAGCCTATTTTGAAATGTCATAGTCCATCCAATGGCACTGTTTTGAAATAGGCTCTATGTGCGTAGATGCTGTATTTCAAAACAGCAAAGTGCTATTTTGAAATGCATTTTTGTGCATAACGGCATTATTTTGAAATAAGCTGTTCAGGTATAGCTATTCTGGAATAGCTCATTTCAGAGCAAGGCTGCTGTGTAGACATACCCTCAAGGTACAGCTACATGGCACCCTAAACTTGAAATAAGGCTCAATTTGCACTACACAAGTTGTGTATGTTATTTCAAGTTTATTTTGAAATAGGGTGTTTTGACATTTGGCGCTGTCTGAACAGTGCCATATGTCAAAATACTGCGCTACATTGAAGCATCCCTTGCTCCTCCAACAGCAAAGAGTACAGGGATGCCGAAATAGTGTGCCCATTATTTCGAAAAATATTTTGAAATAATGGGCACATTTCAAAGATGCAGAGTAGCTATATCAGGAGTCCTCAGTGTTCCAAAATAGCTCTGCAGTATAGACATAGCTTCAGATTGCATGCAGGACCCAGTGCATGCTGGTACAGAACTTGAGTTTTATAGCCAGATCTACACAGACAGAGAGTATTCAACTAAGCTTTAATGTTGGGGACCAAGTTTTTGAGGCTTATGTCTGTTTTGCTGACTTCAAGAGGCCTTAGAACCTGCTAGGCCACTTGAACAAAGAGCTCTACATTGCACCTTTAAACTTCAGAGTCCAATCATGAGAAGTAGGCTGAGGCAAGTGCTCAGTTTTAATACAGAGAGTAACTATCACCCTTCAGCTGGAATGAGCTTTACTTTAAATGGAAAGCTCAAACAAGGTGGTAAAATCTCCTGGGGAGAGAACATGCATGTGTGTGTTTCGTCTGGAACAGTCTGCACTAGAAGTTACATACAATGGCTGCCTGGTTTTGCAGAGAGCACTGCCCTGTAATGTTTAAAGGTGCAAGACACAGATAACAAAACCATGTCTGTTAAAAAGCCACATTCATTGCCGCATGGCCAGGTGTGCAGCCAGCTAAGACCCTCCTTTGACACCTACAAATATCAAATGAGGGCAGCTGATTTTGTCGGGAGGTTTTCCTACCAGTCTGCTGCTTGCCCAACTCAGAACTCAACACTTATCTTTGCCCAGGAAATAGTCACTGAGGACTAGCCTATGTATCTACAAAGGAATGGCTTGATTTCTACTCCAAGGAAATAATTAACTTGCCAGCTGAGACAAGCACACAGCTTGTAGGGCCTAATGGCTTGTATGGCCTGCAGAGTGGCAGGGTGGAACTCAGCTCCCTACCTGGATGGTAGTCTAATGAGTGCAAGCTGTCTGCACCTTGCCCCACCTGGCCCCCTTTGTCTTAGCTGAGGCATGGAAGGACTCCAGGGCTACGTCTACACGTGCAGCCAACATCGAAATAGCTTATTTCGATGTTGCGACATCGAAATAGTCTATTTCGATGAATAACGTCTACACGTCCTCCAGGGCCGGCAACGTCGATGTTCAACTTCGACGTTGCTCAGCCCAACATCGAAATAGGCGCAGCGAGGGAACGTCTACACGTCAAAGTAGCACACATCGAAATAGGGATGCCAGGCACAGCTGCAGACAGGGTCACAGGGCGGACTCAACAGCCAGCCGCTCCCTTAAAGGGCCCCTCCCAGACACAGTTGCACTAAACAACACAAGATACACAGAGCTGACAACTGGTTGCAGACCCTGTGCCTGCAGCACAGATCCCCAGCTGCCGCAGAAGCAGCCAGAAGCCCTGGGCTAAGGGCTGCTGCCCACGGTGACCATAGAGCCCCGCAGGGGCTGGAGAGAGAGCATCTCTCAACCCCCCAGCTGATGGCCGCCATGGAGGACCCAGCAATTTCAACGTTGCGGGATGCGGATCATCTACACGGTCCCTACTTCGACATTGAACGTCGAAGTAGTGCGCTATTCCTATCTCCTCATGAGGTTAGCGACTTCGACGTCTCGCCGCCTAACGTCGAAGTTGACTTCGAAATAGCGCCCGACGCGTGTAGACGCGACGGGCGCTATTTCGAAGTTGGTGCCACTACTTCGAAGTAGCGTGCACGTGTAGACGCAGCTCAGGTGATTATCTGCAAGATTGTCTGCACGTACTGAATGTATATCTGCTGAAGAGCCGAGCGTATTGAAACATGCCTGGAGCCACATAGAGGGCTCTATGGCCACACAGATATGCTGTCTTTACAGACTCCGGGAGTCACAAATTTCATGGATTAAAATGAGGCTTCTAGTGACTTGGGACCCAAACTCTAGAAACTGTTTCTAATCAGGTGCTCCTGATCCCTTCCACATAATCCAGTGTCTCCAGCTCCGTGGGGGATTATCTTTAGTCACCTGGGATTTGGTTCCCCCCAGCTTTGCATCATGTGTCACCAGTGACTTCTGAGCAATGTGCCCGCAGAATGCACGTCAAATGTTATCTCACCAGAGTGGGCACATTTTGCACCTAAGTGTAAAGGGGCCGTGCACAGCAGAGAAGAGTTGGGTCTCTGATTTCTCTGTGCCCTTTACTCCTGCAAGAGCCCCCACATGACTGTGCTGCTCCTTCCTCTTCCATGCTGGGCTGGGTTCCTTGCATCTGATCCACCGTGCAAGGGCAGCACAGGTTGACTCTCTAAGCCGGCACCCTCAGGACCTGACCAGTGCTGAATGGGAGAATTCGCTGGATCACGGGAAGTCGATATTGTCTAGCAGCATTACCGACACCTCACTGCTCATTGGGCACTTAGATGACATTTGTGGGTAAGTCAAAGCTAAATAACAGCACAGAACACTGAGACCCAGAACTGGTGACTAGACAAACTTTATGGGACCATGGGAAACTTTGCCACACCCATGACATGCACCTAACTGAGATCATGCCAGATTACAGATGTTGCCAGATGACAGAATTCTGGATTAGAGAGGTTCAACCTGTAGCAGGTAGAGGCAAGGGCTGATCTTGCAGGACTGGAGACACAATGATTGTGGAAGCTTTTTTGGAATCAGGACCAAGACTTTCCAAAGTGGGCGCCTGAAGCTCAGCTCTATTTATATTTAGGCACCTAAATGAGTGACCTGATTGTCTGAAGGGCTGAACCCCCAGCAGATTGGTTGGATTTCACTGGGAGTTGTAGGGACCCCAGCTTTTAGTCCCCACGTTGGAAAATCTTGTTCCAGGCTCTCTGCATGACCTGCACATAACTCTGATAGCCCAGGAAACAGTGTGAGGCCTGGCTGGCAGGGGACAAGGAGATGAACTGGGTCTGAAGGGAGAGGGAGGAGTCCTAGAGCAGACTAGATGGTAGGAGAGGAGGGAAAGTGCAGCAACAGGAGAGAAAGGAAGAGAGGGTTCCCTGTCCCATATGTATGCTCCCCCAGACCTCAGTCTCTGGGCCCCCCATTCCAGGTACAAAACTCAGGAGAAGGCCAGTGTCTCTAACTTTCCATGTCCACCAGCCAAACTGCCTTTGGCTGTATTAATCCCTACAGTCTGTCCTGGTAGTACCTCCTATGTCATCACTGAGATGAGTTAGATTTAAAGAGCTTTTCAGCAACAATTTGTCTCCTGCTCTGCTCCCAGCCTATCTGTCCTGCTTGCTAGCAAACCTCTCTATCAAGGCTAGTGCTGAGCCCTGCCCCACCCAGCAAACCCAGATAGCCCAGTAACCTGTTTGCTACAGTTCACTTAGATCAAATAAACAGAACACAACACGGCCCAACACACCCAGGAGATATGCTCCAGGGCACCATAATAGCAACCCAATAAAAACATTAAGAGGGCAATAAACATTTATAGCTATAATGAAAAATTCCTGTAATGCTCCTCAGACAGGATAGAGACAGAAGCTGCAGACCCGAGCCACTCAGGAGACGGAACTGAGCTGTCATTAGAGGACAAGAACTTGGAGACTAAAAATGGGAGATTCCATGAACTTCACCCAATGGATATGGCTGATGGGGTCCTACCACATGACCCAGAGCCACCCTCCCTTGCATGGGGAATATGAAGCTCTTCTCCATTGCTGTGGATGATCACCAGTAAGGAGAAGTTTTGATTCCTCTGCTTAGGAATGCAGACTTGGTTTTACAATGGTATGCATTTGCATGAAGGGCTCCTATGTAGGACCCATGTGGCTCTCCATGTCGCATAGATAGAGGACCTAGGGTGTAAAGGCTAGGGATCACTTGGAACATGGGTGGCCCTGTAGATAAAGCAAGGAGGATAGTTAAGGTCCCAAGGAACCTTACCAACAGTAGCCAGGCCAGACTGATGCTAGAGTGGAGAACGCAAGACCCCTCACCATCTAGCAGAGGAAACATCCTCTACCTTTGCACCAAGGTACACAGAAAAGAGCTGAGAGGTTTTAAAGAGCACAGCAGGGACGGGATGGCCACAATTCATCCTGTAGCTCCCCCTCTCTACTGAGGTCATAGGCACCTGGGCTGTGTATTAGAGCCAAAAACCAGCGCTTGTTGCCTGATCCAATTGCCATGGCTCACCAGCCCAAGCCCAAAAAGCTACTTCAAGAACAAGTGGCTCTCATGGCAAAGAAAAAGCCTGCCTTCCTTTCTGGCTGTGAGCCCCTGCCATTTTATGTGGGCAACCCAGTGCTGCCACTATAAACAGCAGGCAGCCGGTGAAGACCCACATGGAGCTAGCTGTCTCCTGCAAAGGCGAGTGAGTGTGGGTGGGAGAGGGGAGGAGGGAGGAGGATGTGGTTAGATGGGGGGCTGGGGTGTCTGGCTCAGGGGAGGGGGATGGGGTGAGAGTGAGGGTCTGGGGGTGCCTGGCTTTGGGGGAGGGGAGAGGAAGGGAGGGGCTTGGGTAGGGGAGCTCAGGGGGCTCAGGAGTCCAGCTTGCAGGGCTCATGGGGCTTGGGTGGCTGGCCCCGGCATCACAAGGCTTGGGCATCTCAGACTGGCGAGTGGGTGGCTGGCTCTGGCAACATGGGGCTCAGGCAGGCAGTTGGGGCAGCTGGCAGGGTGCTGCTGGGCCTGGCAGCTTGGGGCCCTGGCAACTTGGACGGATGGCTCTGGCAGCACAGGGCTCAGGTGGGTGGGCAGCTGATGTGGGCAGCTCCGGTGGCTGGCACAGGGCTCAGGCAGCTGGCCAGCTGGGGCTTCACCAGGCACTCTCAAGGGGACAAGGAAAACTATTTGTGCTTAATTTTAATTTTAAAGAACATTTTCATATCAAGTTTTTGTGTTTACTTTAAATTATGAATTGAAGTTTTTGTTAAGGGGGGGGTTGGATGATGGTAAAGAAAAGGTGGAGGTGTGTGAGGGTTTCTTAGAAATCAAAAAGGGGGCGTGATGCTGTAAAGTTTGGGAACGGCTGTGCTAGGGAGAATGTATCAGTGGATGCAGGTTAGCTGAGCTCTAACGCGGTAAGGTCTGACAAAAAGGTCTGCAGAAATTCATTCCTCCTTGGTTGTTCCCTGCCCCACAGAGGGAGGGCCATGCCAGTGCTGGACTGCTCACCTCGGACAGCCCATCTCATCATGGTCTCTGCATTACTAAATTTAAAAGCAGAGGCAGAGAGGATGAAACTAACCCTGCAGTTTGTTTATGCTTCGTGGGCACAGTGTGAGACTCACCTTGCACTCCCTGCGTCCATAATCGTTCGCAACGTGTTCCATAAGCAAGAGGCCAGGATCAATAAACATTCACCAAAGACAGTACAGTGTCTCCTTCCTAGAAACACCCAATGATGACAGCTCAAAGGCGGAGGGTCAGACGCAGGCAAGGGACAGCGGCTGGAGCTTCTTTTCCACATTGTTGTTAGGTATAAGTAGCTCCTCTGGCTTGTGAAATGTCAAAAGTCTAATAGGTGGATGATAGACAAATTTGGGTGGAATTTCACTCAAGAAGCCCAAGACGAGGCCCATATTTACGGTAAGCTTCTGCTCCATAAATCTGATGAAGTGGGTCTTACCCATGAAAGCTTATTACCTAATAAATAAACGTGCTAATCTTTCAGGTGGTACAGGACTGCTTGCTTTGTCTTGTGAATATACAGACTAACCTGGATACCCCTCTGAGGCTTCTTTCTTCCAGTTCACCAGATCCTTTGCATTTAGATAGCTTCTTTTATCTGAGAACTGTAAAGCATTTTACAACGCAGGATAAGAGGGAGGTGGTGGAATCTTCATCCCTAGAGGTTTTTTAAGTCCCAGCTTGACAAAGCCCTGGCTGGGATGATTTATTTGGGGTTGGTCGTGCTTTGAACGGGAGGTTGGACTCAATGACCTCCAGAGGTCTCTTCCAGCCATAGGAGTCTAAAATTCTATGTAAGTATCATTTTCCCCATTATACAGATAGGGAAACTGAGGCAAAGAGTGGGGAAATGACCGGGTCTTTTGTTTATGGACCTAAACCAACCCCCTTCCACATCATAATCTCTCAGCCACACTCTTGCCCTGTAACCTGTTCCTCTAATTTCCCCATCTACCATCATCAGTTCCCAACCACTGATCTGCATTGAGAGGCCTGAATCTTACAGCTGTCAGGGCTCTTGAAATTTGATATAAAACTTCACAAACACAGTTCTTGTATAACAAAAACCAAGCAGTCCTGTAGCACCTTAAAGACTAACAAATTTATATACATAAGAACGGCCATACTGGGTCAGACCAAAGGTCCATCCAGCCAAGTAGCCTGTCTGCTGACAGTGGCCAGTGCCATGTGACCCAGCGGGGGTGGACCAAAGACAACGATCAAGCGATTTGTCTCCAGCCTCTGACAATCAACCATCTCCATCTGACAATGTCATCCTTCTCCAGCCTCTGATAATCAGAGGCCAGGGACACCATTCCCACTCTTGGCTAATAGCCTTTTATGGACCTAACCTCCATGAATTTATCTAGCTCTTTCTTAAACTCTGTTACAGGCCTAGCCTTCACAGTCTCCTCTGGCAAGGAGGTAATGAGGTAATTAAGTAATGTGCTTTCGTGAGTAAGACTCACTTCCTTGGGATGCCCCTCTGAGTTCTTGAACAACTCTAGGTCAAATGACTCTATCTCTGCTACTGACTCACTAGTGCCGTGCAAATCAGAGGTGGAAAATTGTGATGATTTTTCATTGCAAAGAATGGAATTTCATCCCGGGCATTAGAAATAAGGTTCTGAGACAAGTCCTTGTAAACCAACATGCAGTTTAGATTGGAATTAGCATCACTTCATTATCAAAGACAATATTCACCCACAATAGCAGCATTCCTCCTTAACCAAACTCACAGATGCTTATTGAAACACAGGACCATATGGAGGTACTACAGGTGAAACTCACCCAGTGCACATAGCCAGTTTTTTTTAAAGGAGTGAAACATATTACTAAGGGAGGTAGAAAATTCCCCATCACTCAGCGTCCTTCTCATCGACACACTCTACCTCGACCACAGGATGGAATCACTGAGTTAGGGTATCTGACCATGGATTTGCAGGAGGTTGGACCATAATGGTCCCTTCTAACATTGAACTCTGTGAAAGTCCCCCCAGTTCCTCTCAACCGTTAAGTGAAGCCTTGAACTGAAGAATTGCAAAGGAGAATATTTCACCAATCAGTGAGTTGGTAGCGGGGAGATAGATCAAGAAATGCAGCATATTAATTTTGAAGGGATAAGATTTCTAGTACAGCGCCTGCAGTCCCTGGAAACCCCAGGGACATGGAATGAAACCACATAGGATGAGAACATATTACTATGTGGCAGTCAGATATGAGGAAGAACAAACACGCTGCATGAAACATTCATGGCTATGCCATTTTTTTCCTTAGATTTATCTTTCTATGTCTCATTACAAACCTGTCACAGGATTGTAACCTTAGCATTTATGTGGGGCTGGAACTTTGTAGGATGGCTATAGACACAATGCCTTATACTGGGCCTTTGTTAGGTCCTCAGTACAATACAAGGGCTGGGAGAAGCACTGTAGTCAAAGCTGCTTATTTTTGTGACGGATCCCATTCTAGGAAATGCAAAGCCTAAAGCAATACATTGCAATACCATATTGTGCTGTTAAGCCGGTTGCAAAACTCTTCTGCCTCCTCACACTCCCCATTACAAATTTGTGTGAATATTGTTTCCAAAATTGTTTTCATCTAAATTGCTATATTTCGAGAGAAATGCGAAAATGGAGATACGTTGGCCCAAAGTCTCGCAATGTAGACGGAACTGCTGCTGTGGTGTCTCATTGGTATGGTAGGTCAGGTGTCTCATATTCCATTTTCCTTTAGAGGGGCGGCTCCTGGGTTGGACCACACTGTCCATGGAGTCATGGAGATGTGAGGGAACCAAACTGAATCTCCCATGAGGCATCACAGTAACCTTTCCCCATCAAAATATTTTGTTTTGCAGGCAAAATATGCACAGTTTTGAGCATTCAGGTTTTTGACATTCAAAGTAGCAGCCAAAAGTTTTCATGAAATGTTTCATTTATCTACAGCCCCACTTTTCTGTTGAAAAAAAGTTTAATTGAAAAATTTCCATCTGTCTTCAAATGGTATAAAATCCTCTTAATCTTTCTGGGTGAGATTTTCAAAGCAACCAAATGGATTTAGATGCCCAATTGCCTTTCATCTTAATAGAAATTAAGGTATTTGGACACCAAGGCAACTAAAGCACCCCCTCACTCCATCTGCTTCAATCCTTGGACAATGAACATCACCATAAAACAACTGCAAATTAGTTGTGGATGAAATCAAATAAAAGGCCACCCTTTAAGAACCTTAAAAAAAAAAGCAAACCCCAAGGGGGAACAAGGGGCTAACAGTCTAGTTAGAGGAATGGCAAATTTATAAATATAGCCTCCACACTGGTCCAACATGCTGAGTTTTTAAGTAATGTCTGGTTATACAAACTGTGCCCCCAAAAGCTTCATAGAGCAAAACCTGCAACAGCCAGAGCTTGAAAAGCTGAGCTAAAGGCCAACGTCCATGGAGTCGCTGACCATGAAATATATATAAAGTCTTCTCTAGAGACCCTGAGGGAAATGATCTAGTCAGGGCTGGTGACACACTTCACTGGGCCCTGTGTAACGTGTGTGGAGGGGAGCAATGGCGGGGAGGATGGGAGCTGGTGCCAGACACCCTGGAAGGGGCAGGGCCTAAGGCAGAATGCTAGGGCTGAAAGGGACCCCAAGAGGTCATCGAGTTCAGCCCCCTGCCAAAGCAGGATCAACCCCAACTCAATCATCCCAGCCAGAACTTTGTCAAGCCATGACTTAAAAACCTCTGGGGATGGAGATTCCACCAACCCTCTAGGTAACGCATTTCAGTGCTTCCCCACTCTTCTGGTGAAATAGTTTTCCCTAATATCCAACCTACACCTCCCGCTCTGTAACTTCAGACCATTGCTCCTTGTTGTGACATCAGTCGCTACTGAGAACAGCCTCTCTCCAATCTCTGTAGAGTCCCCTTTCAGGAAGTTGAAGGCTTCTATCAAATCACGCCTCACTCTTCTCTTGTGCAAACTAAATAAGCCCAAAGCCCTCAGCCTCTCCTCATAGGTCATGTGCTCCAGCCCCTTAATCATTTTTGTTGCCTTCTTCTGGACCCACTCCAATGCGTCCACATCCTTTCTGTACTGAGCGGGGGGGGGCATAACTGGACACAATACTCCAGATGGGGCCTTCCTAGTGCCAAATAGAAGGGAATTATAACTTCTCTAGATCTGCTGGAAATGCTTCCCCTAATGCAATCCAATATGCTGCTAGCCTTCCTGGCTACAAGGGCACACTGTTGGCTTATAACAGCCTTCCAGCCACTGTAATCCCCAGGTCCTTTTTTGCTGCACTGCTACTTAATCAGTCAGTCCCCAGCCTGTAACAGTGCTTAGGATTCTTCCATCCTAGGTGCACGCCTCTGTACTTCTCCTCTTGAACCTCATCACATTTCTTTTGACCCAATCCTCCAATGTATTTAAGTCACTCTGGACCCTATCTCTACCCTCCAGTGTATCTACCTGTCCCGCTAGCTTACTGTCATCAGCAAATTTGCTGAGGGTGCAATCCATGCCCTTATCCAGGTCATTAATAAAGATGTTGATCAATAGCAGCCCTAGAGCTGATCCCTGGAGCACCTGTTTGAAACCAGCCTCCAACCAGACATTGAGCCATCGACAACAACCCATTGGGCCCAACCATCTAGCCAGCTTTTTATTCACCTTACAGTCCATTTATCCAATCCCTTCTTCCTTACCTTATGGGCAAGAATATTGTGAGAAACTGTACCAAAAGCTTTGCTAAAGTCAAGCTACACCACATCCACCAACTTCCCCATGTCCACAAGGTTAGTAACCTCATTATGGCCGTGTCTACATGTGCACGCTACTTCGAAGTAGCAGCTCCAACTTCGAAATAGCGCCCGTCACGGCTACACGTGTTGGGCGCTATTTCAAAGTTGAAATTGATGGTAGGTGGCGAGATGTCGAAGTCGCTAACCCCATGAGGGGATGGGAATAGCACCCTACTTCGACGTTCAACGTCGAAGTAGGGCATGTGTAGACGATCTGCATCCCGCACCATCGAAATAGCGGGGTCCGCCATGGCGGCCATCAGCTGAGGGGTTGAGAGACACTCTCTCTCCAGCTCCTGCAGGGCTCTATGGTCATCGTGTGCAGCAGCCCTTAGCCCAGGGTTTCTGGCTGCTTCTGCGGCAGCTGGGGATCCATGCTGCATGCACAGGGTCTGCAACCAGTTGTCGGCCCTGTGGATCTTGTGTTGTTTAATGCAACTGTGTCTGGGAGGGGCCCTTTAAGGGAGCGGCTTGCTGTTGAGTCTGCCCTGTGACCCTGTGTGTAGCTGTTCCTGGCACCCTTATTTCGATGTGTGCTACTTTGGCGTGTAGACGTTCCCTCGCAGCGCCTATTTCGATGTGGTGCTGCGCAACATCAAAGTTGAACGTCGACGTTGCCAGCCCTGGAGGACGTCTAGATGTTATTCATCGAAATAGAGTATTTCGATGTAGCGTGCACGTGTAGACGTAGCCTATAGAAGCTTCACGGACAAGGTCAGCTCCCAGACTACTGCATTAAGCAGATTGGTCAGGCATGACTTGCCCTTGGTGAATCCATGTTGACTACTCTTGAGCACTTTCCCCTCTTCCAACAGCATCAAAATGGATTCCTTGAGGATCCCCTCCATGATTTTTCGGGGGACTGAGATAAGGCTGACCAGTCCATAGTTCCCTGGATTGTCCTTCTTTTCTGGTTTTAAAGATGGGCACTACATTTGCCTTTATTCAGTCAGATGGGACCTCTCCCAGTTTCCACAAGTTTTCAAAGATAATGGCCAGAGCTTCTGCCATGACATTTATCAGTTCCCTCAGTACCCTTGGATGCATTAAAACTGGACCCATGGGTTTGTGTGTGTCTAGCTTTTTCTAAATAGCCCTTAACCTGTTCTTTCCCCACCGAGGTCTCCTCAGCTCTTTTCCATACTACGTTGCCTAGTGACATAGCCTGGGAGCTGACCTTGTCTGTGAAGACAGAGGCAAAAAGAAGTGTTGAGTACTTCAGCTTTTCCCACAGCATCTGTCACCAAATTACCTGGCCCATCCAGTAACAGCCCCACACCCTCCCTGATCACCCTCCTAGTGGTAACCTGCTGTAAAAACCCTTTCTGTTACCCTTCACATCCCTTGCTAGCTGCAGAAGTGGTGGGGCTGAGGGCTAGCTTCCCCCAGCCAGCCCTCAGCATCACCTGGACCACATCACACAGGACTCTGGCAGTGATTTTAAGGGCCCAGGGTTCCAGCTGCAGCTTCTATCAGAGTAATGGCAGTAGCAGCCCAAGGTCCAGGGCCTTTTAAATCACTGAGCCCTGGGGCATCTGCCCTCTTTGCCCCCTCCACTCCATCGGTGCACCTGGGTCTGATTTAAACAAGGATAATGCCAGGGCAGTGGGGTTTTACCTCTTCAGAGGGAAGGAGAGAGAAACATGCCACAGAAAAGGAGCAGTAGCAGGTAGAGGACTTTACAAATGAAAAAGGTTATGAACCGAACGGAGAAGATGGTTTGGGAATAGGATGAGGTGGGCACTTTTCCCTGAAGAGGTGAGAACTCTGAAACAGAGGAATAACCAGCATGGATAAGACCATGGCCCATCTAACCCTGTTTTCTGACTTTAACAATGGCCACTACCAGAGGATGCAAGAACCCGGGTTACAGAAGCAGTTTTGTGACCATTCCACATTGCATCAGCTTGGGGGGGAGCATATTTCGCTATGTGAAATCCAGGACAACTGGTGTAGTTGCTTGGGGTTAAGTGAGTTCAAAGGCCATCCATGAGAACTACACAGTACAAACATGTTAAGTTGACTGAGCCCCCATTCAAACCATATACGGCATTATTTTAACAAAAATAGGCAAAAATTAAAAACCATATATCTACAATTAAGTGGTTATTGGTCCAAAGAAGTGCCTGATTTGCCCTCATCTTGCTGACCTCCAGAGTGTGGGCTGGTAGTGTGAGGGCCGGGAGCGAGAGAGAGAGGTGTGAGAATCAGAGCAGGGGGCTGCGGTACATGGGGGAGGCCAGGGGTGTGTGAGTGAGCAGCTGGAAATCAGGCCTGGGTGCGTGTGCAGGAGGGCAGGAGTTTGGACAGGGGGCTGGGAGCAGGGAGGAGCCGTGAGATGGTTTCTGGAATAATGTAAACCATTTAAGAAAGGAGTGAAGCCTACTACCCCCACAACCCCATTTAAATCTCACTGGAGTTAGTGCATTTACAACAGAGAAATTATGGTGCCTGTTTGTTTCCTTGTTACTGCCTTTGAGTCACCCTTTGCTCCCCAGCACTGCAGTCCTGATCTAGCTAGCTCCCCCATTCGCCAGGGAAGGGCCAGATTAAGACAAGGGCTGCAGCCTAATGATTCAAATATCCCTTCCCAGACAAATGCTAAAACTTGATGGAAATCACTTATTTGGAAACGCAACTCTAACTGAAAAATCAAAAACCAGGATCTATGGTAAAATTCTTCCAGTTTTTAATTGACCATGCATCACAGAATCATAAAATCCTAGGGCTGGAAGGGACCTCAGGAGGTATCTAGTCCAGCCCCTTGCCCAAAGCAGGATGAACCACAACTAAATCATCCCAGCCATGACTATGTCAAGCCGGCACTTAAAAACCTCTAGGGATGGAGATTCCACCACCTCTCTAGGTAACACATGCCAGTGCTTCACCACGCTCCTGGGGAAAGAGTTTTTCCTAATACCCAGCCTACACCTCCCCCCTCTGAAACTTTAGACTATGCTCCTTGTTCTGCCATCTGTCACCACTGAGAACAGCCTCTCCCCATCCTCTTTAGAACCCCCATTCAGGAAGTTGAAGGTCGCTATCAAATCACCCATCTCTCTTCTCTTCTGCAAACTAAATCAGACCAAATCTCTCAGCCTCTCCTCATAGATCATATGATCCAGACCCTTAATCGTTTTTGTTGCCCTCCGCTGAACTCTCTCCAATGTGTCCACATCCTTGCTGTACTGGGGGGGCCCAGAACTGGACACAATACTCCAGATGTGGCCTCACCAGAGCCAAGTAGAGGGGAATAACAACATCTCTGGATCTGCTGGAAATGGGCCCTCCTAATGAACCCCAACATGCCTTTAGCCTTATTGGCTACAAGGGCACACTGTTGACTCATATCCAGCCTCCTATCCACTGTAATCCCCAGGTCATTTTCTGCTGCACTACTACTTAGTCAGTCAGTCCCCAGCCTATACCAATGCTTGGGATTCTTCCATCCCAAGTGCAGAACTCTGCACTTCTCCTTGTTGAACCTCATCAAATTTCTTTTGACCCAATCCTCCAATTTGTGTAGGTCACTCTGGACCCTATCACTACCCTCTGATTTATCTACCTTACCCCTAGCTTAGTGTCATCTGCAATTAGCAAAGTAACACCAGATATTTAAATAAAATTGATCAGTTTTCAGATAGCTACAAAACTCCAAAATAACTATGTTGTAAAAAGCATTATTTCCCTTCTAACCCATTAACACCTGAGTGAAGTAGGGCAGCCAAACTCCCTACCCCCACCTATTTCTCCCATCACCTCACCTTTTTCCACCTCCTCTTGAAGGGTGGGGGAGCTTTGGCTCAAGTTTTTAAGAAAAGGCAAAGACAGAATGGATCAGGTGGCGGGACGTTAGCCTCCCCAAAGGGGTGGGTTCCACCTGCCACACCTGTCTGAGCAATTTAAAAGGGTCTGGGGTTAGCCTCTGGAGAGCTGCAACACAAACACTGTTTTCCAGCCTTCTTGTGCCAGGTTGGATGGAGGGTACTGACAGAAATATTCATTCCAGTGTTGTTTGTGCCCGAGGTTTGCAGTCAGCCCTGTGAAAAGATTTCAGCTTCTGTCCAAGGTGATTTATTCCTATATTTTTAAAGAGTCATTAAATCAGTTGGGCAAATAGTAAGTGAGTGATCACATTTATTAGGACTTCAGGGGCATCACAGACTGTGCAGCTGAGAGATCATAGACACAAATCCAAGAGACGGAAACACATTTTTTCATGATTTGCTGCAATCACTTGTGTATTTATACCCCTGAACTAAACCAAGGGAATCTCACTGGCTGGTCTATAAAAGTTCCTTATTATTGCACAGCTTGTGGTTTCACCTAGCAAGTTGAAAGACAAAATATCAGTCCCATAGTTAGGGATTGAGAGTGATCTGATGGGCTATGGAATAAGTTGTTTGAGTACCTGATTTAATTTTCTGAGCAGGGGCTTTCAACTAAGCTATTATGGAGGTTTTCTTAGAGTTTCAAATGCAGCACAACCTAATTTTCTGAGTTCTCCAAAATACAGTTTCAAGCTTCTCCCCTCTTCAGACAACACATGCTCCTATATGTATTGTCATAGAGGGTACAGGACTTGTCACTGTAGAGTTGTTGTGTCCCCTCCAGAAGCTAGTTCACCAGGTCTCCACCTTCTTAAATTCCTTAAGGGCCAACATGCTTTCGCCCAGGGGTGGGCAATAAGCAGCCCATGAACCGGACATGATTCAACATGATTAGCCCCTGGCAAGGCTGTCAGACACTTTATTTACCTGAGCATCCACAACTATGCCCCTCATAGTTCCCATTGGCTGCCATTTGCCATTCCCAACCAATGTAGCCCTCACTTGAAATAGCTTATGCCATTTGTGTTGCGCAAATGGCATAAGTTATTCCAAGCTACCTTATTTCTAACTCAGTGCAGGCTACACTGCACCGAGGTTTAAAATAAGGGGTTATTTCAAACTTCCTGATATCCTTCCCATAAGAACAGGTAGCAGGAACAAGACACCATGCTCAAAATAGCTCTGCTATTCTGAACACAGTGTTTGGCCACAGGGTTTGTATTTTGGGATAACAAGAAGTCCTGTGGCACCTTATAGACTAACAGATATTTTGGGGCATAAGCTTTTGTGGGCAAAGACCTGCTCCATCAGATGAATGCATGGAGGGGTGGTTTCAGAGGGGTATTTAAAGAGTGGGGTCCCAGTAAAAGGGAGGGCCACAGCTGACAAGGTCTATTCAGCAAGGTGGAAATGGCCCATTATCAATAGTACTGGTATCAAAAGAGGAAAAAACAAGTCAGATCAGACAGGGGGATGTGAGTCGTTGTCAGAGTCTAATGGGGAGATATTAACACCAAGAGCAGAGAAGCTGCTTTTGTAAGGTATGAGCCACTCCCAGTCTCTGTTTAATCCTTGGTTAATGGAGTCAAATTTGCAAATAAATTGCAGCTCAGAGATTTCTCTCTCCATCTGATTTCTGAAATGTCTTTGTTTCAGGACTGCCACCCTTAAATCTGCTCCTGAGTACCCAGGGAGATTGAAGTGTTCCCCCACAGGCTTCTATACATTACCATTCCTGATGTCTGATTTTTGTCCATTTATTCTTTTACATTGAGACTGCCCAGTTTGGCCAATGTAAATTGCAGTGGGGCATTGCTGGCACATGATGGCATATATTATATTAGTAGATGTGCAGTTAAAGGAGCCCCTAATGGTGTGGTTGATGTTAGGCCCTGTGATGATGTCACTGGTGTAGATATGTGAGCAGAGCGGGCAGCGAGGACTGTTGCAGGGGCTGGTTCCAGGCCTAGAGTCACTGGTTTGTGATTTGTAGTGGCTGGTGAGGATTTGTTTAAGGTTGGCAGGCAGTCTGTAGGCGAGGACAGGCCTCCCAAGGTCTGTGAGAGTGAAGGATCATTGTTCAGGATGGGTTGCAGATCACTGATGATGCGTTGGAGGGACCTTAAGTGGGGGCTGTATGTGATGGTCAGTGGTGTTCTCTTGTTTTCCTTGCGAGGCCTGTCTTGTACGAGGTGGCTTCTGGGTACCTGTCTGGCTTTATCAATGTTTCCTCGCTTCTTAGGTGGGTATTGTAGCTTGAGGAGAGCCTGGTAAAGGTCTTGTAGATGTTTGTCTCTGTCTGATGGATCAGAGCAAATACGGTTGTACCCTAGCGCCTGGCTGTAAACAATGGTTCGTGTAGTGTGCACTGGATGGGAGCTGGAGGCGTGTAGATAAGCATAGCAGTCTGTGGGTTTTCAGTATAGGGTGGTATTTATGTGACTGTCACTTATCTGCACAGTAGTGTCCAGGAAGTGAATCTCTTGTGTGGACTGGTCCAGGCTAAGGCAGATGGTGGGGTGGAAACTGTTGAAACCACGGTGGAGCTCTTCAAGAGCCTCCTTCCCATGGGTCCAAATGATGAAGATGTCATCAATGTAACGCAGGTAGAGGAGGGACACTAGGAGACGAGAACTGAGAAAGCGTTGTTCCAGGTCAGCCATAAAAATGTTGGCATACTGCAGGGCCATGCAGGTGCCCATAGCAGTGCCGCTGATTTGAAGGTATAATTTGTCCTCAAATCTGAAATAGTTGTGGGTCAGGACAAAGTCACAAAGCTCTGCCACCATTTGTGCCTTGGTCTCACCGGAGATAATGTTCCTAACAGCTTGGAGTCCATCTTCATGTGAGACATTGGTGTAAGGGCCTCTACATCCATGGTGGCCAGGATGGTGTTTTCAGGAAGGCCACCAATGGATTGTCGTTTCCTGAGGAAGTCAGTGGTATCTCGAAAAAAGCTGGGGGTGCTGGTAGCATAGGGTCTAAGTAGAGAGTCCACATATCCAGACAATCCTGTGGTGAGGGTGCTAATGCCTTAGATGATGGGGCATCCAGGATCCCCAGGTTTATGGATCTCGGGTGCAGGTAGAATAAACCTGGTTTGGGTTCAAGGGCTGTGTCTGTGTAAATCTGTTCCTGTGTTTTTACAGGGAGAGTCTTGAGCAGGTGCTATCATTTCTTTGTGTACTCCTCAGTGGGATCCTCGGACAGAGGTTTGTAGAATGTGGTGTTGGAGAGTTGCCTGGCAGCCTCCTTTTGGTAGTATGTCCTATTCATGATGACAACAGCACCTCCTTTGTCGGCCTCTTGGATGACAATGTCAGAGTTGTTTCTGAGGCTGTTGATGGTGTTGCCTTCTGCACAGCTGAGGTTATGGGGTAAGTGATGCTGCTTTTCCACAATTTCTGCCAGTGCACACCAGTGGAAGCATTCTATGATACAAACGTATCCTGAAATGGAAACCATAGCGTAGCCTTAGCCCGAGTAATGGAGAATCCATTTTTCTCCTAAAAGAGTTGCTCCAGGGGCTAATTACCCTCTGTGTTAAGACTTTGCATTTTATTTCTAGTTGGAATTTGTCTAGCTTCCCCTCCAGCCATTGGTTCTAGCTATATCTTTGTCCAGTAGACAAAGACCCCTCTTTCTGAAATCTGCCCCTCAAATCGGTGTTTACAGAATACTAGGGAGACGCTCCTGACCTTGTCTGGAATAAACTAAATGGACTGAGAAACCATAAATCTTTTGCTATAAAGCCTGTTTTACAGACCTCAAATTGTTCTTGAAGCTCTCCTCTGAACCCTTTCCAGACTGTCAAACCCCCTTTGCAGTGCAGGCACCGGCCTTCTCGGCAACAATCCAGTTTTCATTTTTGTCTATAAAGTTCCATTTAACCCCTTCAAAACTGAAAAGTGCTCTGCACACTTGGCTTAAAAGCTGAATTAACAGCTTTGGGGCTGAAGTAACTCATATGTCTTCATCCCCAGGAAAGTTTCTAAGCTTTCTTCTGGGACATTCTCTTCCCAACGCATGCCCTTTCCACACAGCTCCCTGCCATTTCTAATCATTCTCTAACCAGCCCTTCTGTTAGATGGTTAGCTGTTTTCTTTCTTTTCCCTAAAAACAACAATCCATAGTAATCCTAATAGTACCAGTCTTAAACAACATACAAATGCTGCCATCTCCACCTCCAGCCCTCAAGTAAAATTAATCCCAGGTAATTTGGCATTGGTCAATTCAGCATTGAAAGACCAGAAGGGCAGATTTTCAAAATTATTTAGGTAACAAAATATATAGGTGCCTAATTCCCATTGGTTTCATAGGAATTAGGCACCTAGTGGTATTTTCAAAAGATCCTAGATGCCTATCTGCATCACTGAGCATCAAAGACCATTTGAAAATCTGGCCCTCTCTGTGCTCAAGTTCCCCACCAGTACACAAGAACATAAGGCCGGCCATATTGGGTCAGACCAAAAGTCCATCTAGACCAAGAGCCTGCCCTCCAACAGTGGCCAATGCTAGGTGCCAAAGAGCAAATTAACATAACAGGGAATCATTGAGTGATCCATCCCCTGCCACCCATTCCCAGCTTCTGACAAATCATAGAATCCTAGGTCTGGAAGGGACCTCAGGAGGACATAAAGTACAACTCCCTGCCCAAAGCAGGATCAACCCCAACTAAATCATCCCACCCAGGACTTTATCAAACTGGGACTTAAAAACTTCTAGGGATAGACAATCCACCATGGTGCATGCTTCTAGGGTGTGGCTTCTGTAGTACGGTTGTTTTCATGTTGGTATGACATGCCAAAGATCCCTGGTTCAAAACCAGGCAGAAATAGTGCTGCTTTTGATGTTGTGAAGGCCAGGACTTGAATGGGGTTCAAAAAAGAGGCAGATAAATTCCTGGAGGTTAGATCCATCGATGGCTATTAGCCAGGATGGGTAGGAATGGTGTCGCTAGTCTCTGTTTGTCAGAGGCTGGAAATGGATGACAGGAGAGTGATCCCTTGATCATAATCATCTGTTCTGTTCACTCCCTCTGGGGCATTTGGCATTGGCAACTATCAGAAGACAGAACAGGGGTCTAGATGGATCTTTGGTCTGACCCAGTCTGGCCATTCTTATGTTCATCACCTCTCTAGATAACCCCATTTTCCAATATACATTACTTTGCATTTATCAACAATGAATTTAATCTGCCAGTTTGTTACCCGGCTTTTGTGAGATCTTTTTCACGAGATCCTTTTGTAGCTCTTCGCGGTCTGCTTTTGACTTTTCAATGCTAAGTAGGTGTGTGGTTTTTGGTATTTTTTTGTTTTTGTTTCCGTTTTTTGCCACCTCACTGTTTACCCCTTTTCCCAGCTCATTTATGAATATGTTGAATAGGACTGGTCCCAGTACAGATGCCTGGGGAACAGCACTATCTACCTCTCTCCTGTCTCAAAACTGACCATTTACTCCTATTCTTTGTTTCCTCTCTCTTAACTAATTACCGAAACAAAAGACCTTCCCTCTTATCCCATGACAGATTACTTTTCTTGAGAGCCTGTGGTGAAGGACCCTGTGGACTTTTGAAAATGTAAGTACTAAATGCCCCCCTTGTCCACATGTTTGTTAACTCCCTCAAAGAATTCAAGTAGACTGATGAGGCACGATTTCTCTTTATGAAAACCATGTTGACTCCTTCCCAGCAATTTTTGTTCATTTATGTGTCTAGAAGTTCTGCTCTTTATTACAGTACCTAAGCCTGTAATTGCCAGGATCACCTCTGCAGTCCATTTTAAAATTGATAATATGTTTACATTTGAGTACCTGCAGAACTCTTGGGTAAATGCCTTAATCTCCCAGTGACTTATTCCTGTTTAGTTTATCAGTTTGTTCCAATACCTCCTCTAATGATACATCAGTCTGGGACAGCTCCTCAGACTTGTCACCTAAAAAGAATGGCTCCGGTATAGGAATCTCCCTCACATCCTCAGGTGTGAAAATCAATACAAGGAATTCGTTTAGCTTCTCTGCATGGCCTCAGTGTACAATGGGGAGCAGAGCACAGCCCTACCTGGCAGGTGTGTTGTTAGGCAGATACACTGAAAACGATGAGATGCCCGGGGACAACAGTGATGGGGGCCAAAATACCACCTAGGAGAGCTCGAAAATGGAAACAACGTATTAGGATCAGAGAAAAAGACAGGTCTGTGGTGGATCTTCAACCAGTGTTCATTAATGTTGCAGCTTTCAGAGCTGTGTCAGGTTACACTGGTTGAGGGTCTGGCCCAGATGTACAGAGAGCTGCTCTTAATGGAAACTGTGTGCTTTGAGTGATGGTGTATATTTTTCACAGAAAAATCAGATATTAACCATCCCCCTGTAATATGGGAGGACTTCTGGCCCAAATCCCCAAAGGTATTTAGGTGCTTAACTTCTATTGGTCTCCATGGAGTTAAATGCCTACCTATCTCTGAGGATCTGGGCCTTTGTGACTTCTTCAATAGTACATTTTGGGTTGTGAAAGAAAACATTTCCAAAGGAGTTTCCATTAAGAAGAAGCTGTTGAAGGAATCAGCTCCCAGCACATGAAATCCCATATTGGCAGAACCAGTGGACCTTGTCATGGCTGAAGGCTGCTTCTGAAAGGATGCCATGTTTTTATCCCTGTCATACTTCAGAAAAAGGTACTCTCCAAAATCTACAAAGGACACCAAGGTATGAACACGTGTAGGGCATAAACACAACAATCCGTATGATAACCTTGTCTCTGTAATCAAATGTAGGCCTTAGCTGAAGTCTGTGAGGTATGCAAAAGGGTGGCAGCGAGGAGGATACGGAATAAAATAATAAAACGATAAATTACCAAAATCATTATTCTGACAGACGTTGTCAGCATGTACTAACATGTTTTGTCTGGAAAAGACACACACAGAGGGTCTGTCCCACGAAAGCTCATCACCTAATAAATTATTTTGTTAGTCTTTAAAGTGCTACTTGACTGCTTTTTTTGTTTTGATAGCATACAGACTAACAGGGCTATCTCTCTGTCATAATATTATTGTAGTTGATTGCTTCTGTATTGACTTGTTTACATTTACACCGACTTAATCAGCACAGGCCACCCAGAAACTAATGTTTGCAAGACAGGGAATTCCTCAGGTTCTCCTATCTGATAGCAGGCCTCGCTATACTCCAAAACATTTCTAGCATTTGCATTGGACTTTGATTTTGAACATTGTACTAGTGTAGTAGTCCATATTACCCCACAAAGCAAGAGGGAGGTGGAGAGACCCGTGCAGACTTTAAAAAGATTTGTGCAAAAACCAGTGGCTTCATCTGAATCACTCGGGGTATATAGGTCAACCATACTTGCATCTGGATTATCTTCTGCATAGTTTCCAACAGGAAGATAACTAAGGATGTCTTTACCCCAGCAACAATACAGTTCATGTAGCCTGACCTGGAGGAATTTTGAAAACAGGATGCTGAAATAAAAATTGGGGAACACCAAAACTTTGATGTTCAGCACATAACAAAAGCAATACCTGAATTGAAACCAGGGAAGTAAGTTTAGCACAAAAAGCCGCAGACATTTGGAACTGATCAAAATTTGGAAGAAACTCCTAGATATTACTCAGTGAAGACTCCAAAAGGGTTTCTCTGGAAGAAATGGGATTGAGAGAGATCTTGGAGTCATTGTAGGTAGTTCTCTGAAAATACCTGCTCAATGTGCAGCAGCAGTCAAACAAGCAAACGGAATGCTAGGAATCATTTTAAAAGGGATAGAGAAAAAGACAGAGACTGTCTTGTTGCCTCTGTATCAATACATGGCATGTCCACATCTTGAATACTGCATGCAGATGTGGTCACCTCATCTCAAAAAAGATATATTGGCGTTGGAAAAGGTTCAGAAAAGGGCGACTAAGATGATTAGGGGCTTGGAAAGGGTCCCATATGAATAAAGACTAGGAAGACAGGGACTTTTCATCTTAGAAAAGAGACTAAGGGGGGAAACGATAGAAGTCTATAAAATCATAAGAGGTATGGAAAGCGTGAATAAGGAAAATTAGCTGTGTGTTCCCATAACATAAGAACTCAGGAGGATCACCAAATAAAATTAATGGGTAGCAGGTTTAAAACTAACAAAAAGAAGTTTTTCTGCACACAGCGCACGGTTGGCCTGTGGGACTCCTTGCCAGAAGATGCTCTGAAGACCAGGACTTTAACAGGGTTCAAAAGAGCTAGATAAGTTCGCAGAGGTGAGGTCCATCAGTGTATATGATCCAGGATGGGTAGGAATAGTGTCCCTGGCTTCTGTTTGTCAGAGACTGGAAATGGATGACAGGAGAGGGATCATTCAATGACTCCCTGTTCTATTCACTCCCTTTGGGGCATTTGGAATTGGCCACTGTGGGAAGATAGAATCCTGGGCTGGATGGGCCTTTGGTCTGATGCAGTGCGGCTGTTCTTATGTTCAATATTTCCCAACATAACAAAGAGGAGCTGAGACTTACAGGTACTCTCTCAGAAAGCGGGGAATGCGAGCACAGTCTGGAATATAGATTAGACTCTCCGAAGACTTCGTTCTTTAGAATAGTGGTCATGCCTATTTCAATGCGATGACAAGGGGGTGTAGTGTTGTCAATAGTTTATGGAATCTGAAGTATATTTGGATATTTTGTGTATAGAGACATTGGTTTAGAATTAAATTTTAATTGTTCCTTATAAGGAAAGAGAGACATGGAGTAGTTATTGAGTTCCTGGTCCTCCACAGTTACCAGCGAGAATCAGGAGGTGTTGCAATGGGGAGTTTATGAAAGGTGGGAACTTCCTGATCATAGGGGCATTGCTTCCAAAGGCAATTGCTAAGACCACCTAGAACAAGCAACTTTATGCTTGTTTTTGGGCAGTTGGGGGTTGGAACTTTTAGGCAGGTGAAGCCCACAGGTTTTTCCACTCGTCTTGTGGGCTACTTTCTTCCCCAGCCCCTGTGTTTAAAGTGTGCTCACCAGCATTTTGTGACACAAACCCCGCCCAGCTTTGCACATCATGATGCAAATGCTGCCCCCACTTACATTTTCTCATTGTTGCAGCCTCCCCTTCTCACCATTTGGAAAAGAGGAGAAGGGGAATGGGTCAGAAAACACGGATGTTGGTCAATGCAAATGAGTGTCCAAGTTCAGAGGAGTTCTTCCATAGTGCAGCCACAGTCTGGGTATCACAGGCAGAAATCGTTCCTATGAGTCCTTGCAATCAGCACCAGGGAAACTCGCCAAGCCATGCTTGTTCCAACAGCTCTGTTCCGACAGCGAGATGAGTCAGCTCAACACGTGGAAACACTTACATAACCAGTGCCAGGAGGCAAGGTGGTACGTCCTGGCTATGCCAACCCAATGCCCAGGAATGAGCCTTTCACTCAAGAAGCTAAGCAAGCTGACATGGCAGTGCATCTCCTAGGCATCCACAGCAGGACTTCTCGGGGCAGGAATGCATCCACACTCTGCCTCTGGCTGCAGCTGCTATGCTGAATATGCCAAGGGCAAGGCAAGAGTGAAAAGCAAACCCCGAGTACCTCCCTGTTCCCACTGGCAGTTCTGATCCAGGAAGCTGTTCACACATCCACAATGATGCACTGACATACCTTTCAGCAGAATCGTTCACCCACAGGCTGCGATGCACCTAACCAGTGTTAGTCATGGGATGCTCACAGCCTGCCAGCTGCTCAGTGAGTACTGGGACATGCAGTGTACAGCTGGGTAAGCTGAGCTAAGGAAATGTCACTTGCTCAAGCAACTCACAGTGGAGAATACAACCCAGAATCCCCTGCTCTGATTGCTTCACCATGCTTTTACCTCCTGAATTACCAAAACAATAAGGAGTCTGCTGGTACCTGAAAGACTAACACTTTTAGTTTTTAAGGTACCATTGGACTCCTTGGAATGTCTACACAACAAGGGTTATTTCAAAATAACAGCTGTTATTTCTAAATAACTTTGCTAACATCTACACAATGGAACTGTTATTTTGAAATAATTTCAAAATAGAAGTTGGCTTATTTCAAAATAGTGAACCTCATTCCAGGAAGAATAGTGAAGAAACAGCTATTTCAAAATACAGGCTGTGTGGACAGATAATAGAGCCTACTTCAAAATCAGCCATTGTACATCCAATGGTTCAGTTTTGAAATGGGGTCTGTTGTGTGTAGACGCTCTATTTTGAAATAGCTGACCGCTATTTCAAAATGCACTGTGTAGCCGTGTCTACACGTGCACACTACTTCGAAGTAGCGGCACTAACTTCGAAATAGCGCCCGTCACGGCTACACGCGCCGGGCGCTATTTCGAAGTTAACTTTGACGTTAGGTGGCTAGACGTCGAAGTCGCTAACCCCATGAGGGGATAGGAATAGCGCCCTACTTCGATGTTCAATGTCGAAGTAGGGACTGTGTAGTCGTTGCGCGTCCTGCAACTTCGAAATAGCGGGGTCCGCCATGGCGGCCATCAGCTGAGGGGTTGAGAGATGCTCTCTCTCCAGCCCCTGCAGGGCTCTATGGTCACCGTGGGCAGCAGCCCTTAGCCCAGGGCTTCTGGCTGCTGCTGCGGCAGCTGGGGATCCATGCTGCAGGCACAGGGTCTGCAACCAGTTGTAGGCTCTGTGTATCTTGTGTTGTTTAGTGCAACTGTGTCTGGGAGGGGCCCTTTAAGGGAGCGGCTTGCTGTTGAGTCCGCCCTGTGACCCTGTCTGCAGCTGTGCCTGGCACCCTTATTTCGATGTGTGCTACTTTGGCGTGTAGACGTTCCCTCGCAGCGCCTATTTCGATGTGGTGCTGCGCAACATCGAAGTTGAACATCAACGTTGCCAGCCCTGGAGGACGTGTAGACGTTACTCATCGAAATAGCCTATTTCGATGTTGGCTTCACGTGTAGACGTAGCCTGTGTGTGTGGTGTTATTTTGAAATAAGCTATTTCAGAAAATCTCTTCCCGAATAGCTTATTTTGAAACAATGCTGCTGTGTAGACATACTCCTTGTTGTTTCTGCTGAAACAGACGAAGCCACAGACTAATACACAGAATACACAGTTGCATAGGGCACTCGAAAATTAGGTATTGGAGGGGTAGCCGTGTTAGTCTGGATCTGTAACAGCAATGAAGGGTCCTGTGGCACCTTATAGACTAACAGAAAAGTTTTGAGCATGAGCTTTCGTGAGCACAGACTCACTTCATCAGATGAGGGAGGATTACCAGCATCTGATGAAGTGAGTCTGTGCTCACGAAAGCTCATGCTCAAAACTTTTCTGTGAGTTTATAAGGTGCCACAGGACCCTTTGAAAATTAGGGGCACTTGTGAGTCTTAATGTCTACCCACCTGCCTCTTCCCATCCTGTCCTGTGGCTCTGGTTTGTTGGGAGAAGACCTAGTTAACTTAAAAGTAAAAAAAAGCCTTTCAGACCCACTAGCAGCACACTGAACCTGTGAAAGAGCCATTCAAATGGTAATGAAGCCATTTCATGGGTATTTGCCAGCCCAGGTACATACTGCCAGTTTCTGAATTTACCATGTTAGTCGGCAGGACCTTAATTTAAAATCTGCTTTAAAAACATTTCATTAGTGTGTTGCTGAAGCTTATAAAATCCTCTCTAAAACTCAGCATTTCCCCCTACAGCCATCTGCCTTTGGGCACAGTAATAATAGTACTTCATAGGGCTCCATAAAAGTGAGTCTGTGCTCACGAAAGCTCATGCTCAAAACTTTTCTGCTAGTCTATAAGGCTACGTCTACACGTGAAGCCTACAACGACTACACGGTCCCTACTTCGACATTGAACGTCGAAGTAGGGCGCTATTCCCATCCCCTCATGGGGTTAGCGGCTTCGACGTCTCGCCGCCTAACGTCGATGTTAATATCGAAATAGCGCCCAACACGTGTAGCCGTGACGGGCGCTATTTCGAAGTTAGTGCCGCTACTTCGAAGTAGCGTGCACGTGTAGACACGGCTTAAGGTGCCACAGGACCCTTCGTTGCTGTCATAAATCTTTAGGACATCTCTGCTAACACAGCTCCCTTTCTGCCTCCTGAGTTACCGATGACCAAAGCAGAATCCAAAAGAAGCAGGGGGTGGAGGTGTTTCTGCATTTTCGATTCTTTTTTCTCTTTATAACATACACACACAATCAGACTGAAGCAGGTCTTGCAACCCCACTTTCTATATCTCACGGGGACTTACTTCACGCTAAGGAAAGCACCATGGGAATACCAAATATAAAGCCACTGTCCTTGGCCCTGGCTAAGCAGCATCCAGTGTACCACAAGAAGAGAGATGCTGCTGCAGTCCAACGGGCCCAGGGCCTCTTCCTGCTGGACTGGTCCCTTATACATGTGAAAGTATCTGTGGTCTGATCTAACTTTTACCAGCTTCCAGCAGCCCCCATGGGGTCAGTACAGCAGCTCAAGTTTGCCAGAGCACAGTGGATCCCTGGCCCTGCATACTGAATCAGCTGGCAAGGCCTCTGGCCAGTTAAGCCAGCTTTGTGCTGAAGGAGAGGTGCAATGTGGCTGCCCTTTGCCTCTGGTAGAGAGCACCCAGTGACACACACTAACATTCTGCATTGCAACTGGGTGCACAAAGCAGCAGCTGCCTCACACCTGCCCTCTGCAGCAAACAGGGAGACATCTCTCCATTTAAAGGTGCAGCACCTGGAAAAAAGAATGACGTAATCTCTCCAGTTACAGAGCTACCTACACCACACCTGGCAGGTACATCCCAGAGGCCTGGTAACTACTTCAAAGGAGCCTGTAGTGAGTAATTCTAATAGCTCTGAGCTGAGTGAGACTTTATGAAATAAAAGGGCCTGGATATCACTCCTACATATATGGTCATAACAGCCAAGTGCTAAGTTCCAAAATGATGGCATTCACTGCTAATGAGCTTCACCGACCTGGCCTACAAAGCCGTCTCCAGAGGAACAACAGCTATGAGCCTTACCTCAGGCAGGTGTCTGACAGCTGCTCTCACAGAACAGCCTTCCTCATTTCCCGCTTTGCTCCCCAGAAGTGGAATCCCTGTGCCCAGAATCCCAGCAAGCCACCCCAAGATCAGGACAGACGCACTTCAGTCCTGGAGCAGTGAGTGTTAGAAAATCTTTCTTTATGCTGCTTGAAACACCACATCTCCTGGGGGTATAAATCAGTAATACATAAACAGGGGTCATGACTACCCATAGAGAGCACAAAGAGGTCTTGGGGGAACCACAGAACACTAGTAGTGGAAGGGACCTCAAGAGGTCACCAAGTCCAGTCCCCAGTCCTCATGGCAGGACCAAGCACCATCTATATTATTCCTCTTAGCCGTTTATCTAACCTGTTCTTAAATATCTCCAGCGATAGAGCTTCTACCACTGCCTTAGGCAATTTATTCCAGTAATCAGCCACCCTGATAGTTGGGAAATTTTTCCTAAAGACCAGTCAAACCTTCCTTGCTGCAATTTAAGCCTATTGTTTCTTGTCCTATTTTCAGAGCCTAAGGAAAATAACTTTTCCCCCTCTTCCTTGTAACACCCTTTCAGGTACCCGAAAGCTGCTATCGTGTCCCCTCTCAGCCTTCTCTTTTCCAAACTAAACAAACCCAGTTCCTTTCATCTTCTCTCATAGGTCATATTTTCTAGACCTTTAATCATTCCAGTTGCTCTTCTCCGGACCATCAAGTTTCTTCACATCTTTCTTAAAATGTGGTGCCCAGAACAGGACACAGGACTCCAGTTGCGACCTATTCAGCACAGAGTAGAGTGGAAGAATTTTTTGTCATGTCTTGTTGAGAATCGTGTTTGCTTTTTTTTGCCAGTGTCACACTATTGACATACTTGTGGTGCACTCTGACCCCTAGGTCCCTTTTCTGCAGTACTGCTTCCAAGGGAGTCCCTTTCCATTTTATATGCGTGAAACTGATTTCTCCTCCCTAAGTGCAGTTCTTTGCATTTGTTCTTATTGTACTTCAGCTTATACGCCTCAGACCGTTTCTCATATGCATAACCTTGAAATGTTGTAAAACTCTCAATCACAACCTGCCACCCTTTCTTTGTGGGTAGGTGGGAGAAGTCTTTCAAAAAAATGGTCTGGAAAAGGTGAAGAACCAATGGCATACTGCTATCAGCTAGGATATTACACCATTCTTGGGGTTGGAAAGCAGGAGGACAGATGCCTGTCTACACTGCTACTCAAGAACGGATGGTGTCAGCTCACAGCTCAGGGCAGTTACTTGGGTTTAAGGACTACTGACCACTTTCACAAGTCCCCATCTGACCATAGAGGTTATTTTCAGACCTCAGAGTTCTGCAGTGCCAGGTGTGGAAGGTTAAAGAGATGACACTGAAAAGCATTTTGGGTGTTTTGTTTGTTTGTCTTGTCATTTTTGAGAGGCTTTACCACTTTTCACCAGTTTTTCCTCTTTTACCTCCTCCACAGTTGGGTTCATTCTGCTCAGGTGATGGGATGCTGCATGCAAAAGGCTGTGAAAAATAATGCAGCTGGGTTGGTCTGAAATATTCTAAAAATGTTTCAAACACCTTGTCTGTAAAGTACGTGGGCACAAAATAAAACGCACAATTGTTTGGGATGGAATAAGGTTTTACTGGCATCAGGATGAGCCATACAGCTGAGGCGCATGTATTTTATGTGCACATCTGTACAAGGAGAAAGGAGCCCAGAGAACACACCCAGTGTGACGGATTTGGGGAGTGTTTGTTCTAGGTTAAAAGAAAAGTGTTTTGAAAAGCCTGCTGTTGTTTCATTGTCTCCGTTAGGTATGATCATGGCTGATGGTTCAGCAGAGGAGCCCTCATTGTTTTCTGTGTTTTAATGGAGTGACACAGGGAAACATTAGACTCTTTTCAAAAGTCATTTTTAAAAGAGCACTAGCTCAGCTTCAGCAAATGTGCCATCTTAACTCTACTGTATAACTTTTGTAAGGAATGTGCCAGCAGGAACTTAATGTTGCTGAAGGCTGGGAGGAACATATCTCCCAGAGATCATTTGCATGAGAATACAAAGGTGTGCATATGCTGCTCCTCCTACCAGCCAGCTGCCAGCTGCCCTTTCCATCCACCCACCACCGCGGGTTTGGCCTGGGTTTGTAATCTCATTGCATACCTTGCAAACAAAGCCTGATGGATAGCAAGGAAGCAATGAGATTTCGTCGATTGTAAACACATTGTTGTAAAATCACAATTTATGCTAACACTCAGTATAAGAATTGTGAGATCTCACCAATGCTCCAAGTCGTTGTGGGGGACAGGGCAGTCATCATAACTGCATAAGACATGGATTACACAGGGCTCTCTTGGTTTAAAACATTGTAAAGCAAAAGGGGAGGGATGTAGGTTGAACCAGCTAGTTGAGTGCCTTGGCCCTCCCTAAGTGTTGGCTATATAGCTGTAAGCCTGGTTTGACTAGCCCTTCCCACCTGTTAAAAGATAGAGCTGCATACTAGCGTTTGTATCTTGTATGAGGCTCTACTTTGGCAGATGCCGCCAGCTGAAATCACAGGGTAGCAGCTAAGGCCACTAAGAGCTGAAATCCCAGGGTTTGGCCTCAGGCCAAACCCCCAGTGGTGGGTGGATGGACAGGGCAGCTGGCAGCTGGCTGGTAGGAGCAAGCAGAACGCTGGGCCAGCACAAAGGTGGCATTGTCTCAGGTTCCATGAGGGAATGCATCAGCGAGAGGTGTCAGTGCCCACACGGACTGGACCAAGCTGTAAGTGGGGCATTTGAATTTGGGGTGTGGAGAAAGTTGGGAGTGTGGATTGGCTGTTTGTAGTATTGGACTGGTGAGCCTAAGAGGCCAAGGACATTGCTCAATGCATTTGAGCTGGGACAGTTACTTGAGGATTGGTTATGAACTCTGGGTGTGGTGTTTTCCCAAGCTTATGCTAATCGACCTTCCTGCCTCTTTTATTAAAAGTCCTTTTCTACACTCAGACTCTGTGCTGGCGAGTGGGGAAGCATTGCCTCGCCGAGGTGCCCAGGGTGTGTGAAGTTCCCAGGCTACTGGGTGGGGGCTGGAGCCGGTTCTGTGTGAGATGGATGAAAAGGAACCCCTAGATGTTGAACCTGGCCCTGGTTGCTACCAGCTCCTTCAGGAAGAAGGGTTATACGTTTATCCATTCGGACTTCCCACCTTTCCTTGGTAGTGATCCCTACAGGGTCTGCAAGAGGAATTAGTCCTGGGACCTGTTACATTCAACCTCAGGCTTCTTCCACTTGAGCTGACCGTGCATCTCAGGTACTAGCGGCAGTGGGTGCTTATGTCCTAATGTAGCAGATCCATGACTTTTCAAGGAGAATTAGCTACAAATTGCAACGGTTCTGGAGGATGTCGAGGTTAAAAAGAGAGTGTGTCACATCAAAGTAAACTTCAAACAGTGGGGACACAGAGGAACTCTGATGAATTTTCTTGAAACGTTCATTTGCCTTCGGAATGAATCTGGACATTTTGGCTATGTCTACACTATAGCAATCTGTTGACAGAAGTTACTGTTAGAAGAGATCATCCAGCAAAACTTCTGTTGACAGATCACATCCACACACAAAAGTGGATCAAAAGAGCAATCTGATCTGTTGACAGAGTGGCCAGACTGTCCTGGCCGCTCCCTCAACAGAAGAGCCAACCAGAAGCTCAGCAAAGAGGGCTGCCCTGGACCTGGAAGCTATGCCTTTCAATAAAAAGGCCCCCAGAGTGTCAACACAGCTTCTTTGTCAACAGAAAACTACTGACAAAGGCGTTATACCTGAATGCAGACAGGCACAATGCTGCTGGCAGATGTGCCTGGTTTTGTCAACAGTCTGTTGACAAAGCACATTTTGTGCGTAGACGCGCTGCAGGTTTTTCTGACATAAGGCCAGTTTTGCTGGAAAAACCCTCTTGTGTAGACATAGCCTTTCAGACCAAGTCAGATTTTTAAGCCAAAACAATAGTTGGGTGGACAGACAGAAGGTTATAACTGGGGTTACAATGGTTGCCTGGTGCACCTTTTAATATTCGCCATATTGATTAGAATCATGTGGGGAGTGAGACCTGAAACTTTGTTCCTTTATTCCAAAAACACAGCCCTCTCCTACCTGCCTTAAACAAGTTCTTTCTACCTCTCCAACAGCAAGTCCCATAACAACAGTGAGCACCCCATCTGACTTCACTCACTTACATACTCACAGGGCCAGAGCCTTGCACTGGAGTTTTCTTCCAGCCCACTCTTGGGAGGGAGAACTTGCCATTTCCTGACCTGGGTCAGAACTTTGGCAAGGTTTAGGGGCACTCAGAGCCCGGTGGTTGTGGTTTGGATATACATCCAGTTAGTCTTTTAATAGGATTTTTTTTCCTGCATAAAGAAAGGAAACAAATTCCCAAGAGGTACAGAAAAGCATAAAAGCCACAGATGTACTGGATGTTGTTCATCCTGAGCATAACACTATTGACTGAATGGTTTTGCTCCAGGCATCAGTTTACCCCAGTTTGTTTGAAGCTATTCTGTGCGATGACATTGAAATTCATGGACTGCTGGGGGATACACTGTGGAGCAGAGAATCCCACAAAAAAACACCCTCAATGGTAGCACTATGAGGCCCTTTCAGGCAGGGTCAGGGGAGAATCCAAGGACTAAATGGGCTGTGGGGGTAGAATTTTCTCACTTAGCTCTGGGGAGGGTCCCCTCCAGGGCAGGTTCGAGGGACATAATGTGGGGGAAGCTTCCACCCACACTTGAGGTGTTCTGGAGAGGTGGAGACTCGGGGGCTGCCAATCCAGCCCTTCCCTGGCATTAAAGCCCTAAATATAACAGAAGAGAACTTGCAACATAGTCGTAGTTGTTAAATGGCAAAGACCTATCCTATGTGGCAGGACTGCAGGCTTTGACACTCACCCCCAGAGTGAAATGACAGCTGTCATCTCCTAACCTGCAGACTGCAGAGGAACAGCAAATCTCACAGAGCAAGCACCAATGACGTCAGCAATGTTCCAATTGCACTCTTGAGACTAATTGGCAAAATTTCAAAGGTGACATAAAGGGAAAACAGCCTTTGCAAAAGGCTTCAGACCCAGAGCTGCTGTTCTGACTTGCCTGGTCTCTCCCATTCTTTGCTGCCCCTAATCCTGGGATGGCAGATCGGTCACGCTTTAGATATAAGGTGTCAGCTTCCAACTCATCAAAACAGGCACATCCCACAATATAGGCTGTGGGCCCATATAAGGGAAAAACATGTTCTGCCATGACCAAGAAACACACAAATCACTTGCCGCAGGGTGAAGGCACTCGACTGCCAACTACAGCACGGAATCCCACTCTTTAAATCCCATGGTAGGAATTTTCTACACTTACAGTGTCCTGAAGGATGTTTGATGTTTTCACTGATGTCCTGTCTCCTGGAGTCACTTTATGGGGGTATCTCAGCTCATTTAAAACAGGAAACATTGTTCATCCTAGTTGTTCAATACAAAAGCTTGTAAGTATCAGAGAGGTGGCCAGGTTAGTCGTATCCACAAAAACAACAAGTCCTGTGGCACCTTATAGACTAACAGATTCATTGGAGCATAAGCTTTCGTGGGCAAAGACCCACTTCATCAGACTGCTGGGCTACATCTACACTAGCACACTACGTCAAAGTAGTCTATATCGAAATAAGGACATCAGAATAGGCTGCTTCGACGCGTGTCGTCTACAAGTCCTCCAGGGCTGGTGCCATCGGTGTTCAACATCGAAGTAGCGACGGGGAAAATCGAAAGGAGCTGCCCCGGAAGGAAATGTGGAGCGTCCACACACACAAGCACTCCCCGTCGAAATAAGGGGCCAGCAAAGCCCCAAGCCGCTCCCTTAAAGGGCTCCTCCCAGACACACTTGCCCTACACAGCACAAGATCCACAGAGCTGACAACCAGTTGAAGACCCTGTGCATGCAGTATGGACCCCCAGCTGCAGCAGCAGCAGCAGCCAGAAGCCCTGGGCTAAGGGCTGCTGCACGCAGTGACCGTAGAGCCCCTCAGGGGCTGGACAGAGCGTCTCTCAACCCCTCAGCTGATGGCTGCCATGGAGGACCCCGCTATTTCAAAGGAGCAGGGCGTGGATCATCTACACAAGCCCTACTTCGACGCTGAACATCGAAGTAGGACGCTATTCCCATCTTCAGATGGGAATAGCAATTTCAACGTCTCACCACCTAATGTCGATTTCAACGTCGAAATAGCACACGGTGCGTGTAGACACAACGTGTACTATTTCGACGTTGTGCCGGCTATTTTGAAGTGATCGGCTAGTGTAGACACACCCCTGAAGTCTCAGACCAGAAAGCGGAATAAAAAGGCCCCAAAATGCACTCTAGTTCTAAGTGCCCAGATTTGTAAACTAATCTCATGATCTTTTGAGACCTGACACAAGAGTTTTGCCATGTTGTAGCTTCTAAGAAACGTGAAGATCTATTGAAATAAATCACTCATGAAGTGCCAGCTTCTCACCTGATAAGACAGCAGCCTCCTGTCGAATGTGTCCTCATGGAGGTAAATGTGTCAGTTTCTTATCCTGCATCTCTCTCACCCCGACACTGTAAGGCAGGTGCACAGCCTGGGAGGGGAGAGGATTAACTCTATGGCCACCTTGTGGCTTTAAGTCTGTCATGCACAGAGTTTCTGGCTGAGCACATCTGACCCAGCCACCGCAGCCTGCACAGGTGTCCTGGGCCCTGCCTGCACATCCCTCAGCCATCTCAGTCTGCCTGATCCCTGGCAGCTTGCCCTGAAGAGGGCCTGAACTGTGGATCTTGGCTGGTTCATTCCCACGCTTCCTGCCCACTTATTTCACCCCAAAATCTTTCTTTGCTCTGAACCCTTCTGCCACCTGCACTGGTGAAAACCAGAGCTGGGGCCTGTTTTGAGGGGATTCGTTAGAATTTCTAATTTGTTTTTGCCTCAAGCCCACACCCAGGAATCTGGAAACTTATAACCACTCTGGACACCTTTACCAGGCAAATCTGCGTTGACTTGTGAGCACAAAGGTTCAAATCAGCCAACTTCGTCCATGATAAAGGAGGTGATGGAAAGGGAAAAGACCAGGTTGAACTGGGGCAAATAGTTACAACTGAACACCTCCCCCCCACTGTTTACCTCATGGTGCATAAGTCTCTGCCTCAGGTAATTGGACCCTTCATAGCTGATACAGTATGTTCTGCCTCCTACCCTCAGTTCACAGGTTCTCAACTTACTCACAATTTGCACTTCCAAGAGCCCAGAAGAACCAGGATTCCCATTCTGTGTCAAACTTGGGACCTATGACCCTGGCCTTGCTATAGTGACTGCAGCATCTAGGACAAGCAGGCCTCACCACAACCACTCAGCTGACTGGCTGGTGGCTATGAATTCCGCTTCTCCTTGCAGTAATACGCACAACTGCTTTCGCACTGCTGCTCAGTCTGCAGCTCTCCAGCTGGAAGCTGTGGGTCGAATCCAAACACCACCTCACCACTTCACTCTGACAGCTGCAGCTTGGCCTAACTGCTGCCTTGCTCAGCCTGACTGCTCTGATGACCTGTCATGCCCCGACCTCTGCTTGTTACTAGCTACACGATCGGAACCTCTAAGTGACTTCTGCTCTTACGAGGCAGTTGCAGCCCTTACCTCTGCCAATCAGGAACACACACTACTCCCATCTTCTGCCCGTCCGGGGCCTCTCACTCAGCGTGGCAAATGTCAGTTTTCATCAGGTGACCCAGTACCCACTCGCTATCCTGCTTTAGCCCAGGGGGGTTCCAACAGGATAATCCCAGAGATATGGACCCCAAATACAAAACTCAGCTGCACCCCAATGTTTACAGATTGCCTGTAGCTTATGAAAATATTATATAATCCCATCCCCACCGCACTTTATGGAAAAATGGGTTCTGAATATAAATATGCATAACTCAGAAATGCTTTGGACAAAATGTGCCTTGTGACCTATCATTTGTAATGTTATAACCTACTGCATCTGTAATCCTGTACCATTTTAGTACTTGAAGTTATTAAGTATTGTCTACAAATTTGTATTACTAATATTTGTGCCTGTGAACACCTCCACAGAAGGTGTGGCTACCTTATTATGAGAGTCTGGCTTGTGCGGGCACAGCTGTACTTAGCTGACAATGGGCCTTTAATGCAGGCCAATCCACAACTGAAGAACTTTGCTGTCTGCATTCAGACTAACAAGCAGGCAATGGCTGGTTGCCTTAAAAGGACAGGGACAGGTGATTTCACTCATGTGACAGTCTCCACCTTGGAGAAGGACAATGAAGAGAAGATGAAATGCCTCGACTACTCCACGCGAGAGATACATTTCCTGGACACTACAGTACAAATCAAAGATGGCCTGATCAGTACCACACTGTACCGGAAACCCACTGACCTCTAGAATTACCTACATGCTTCTAGCTTCCATCCTTCACACACAAATAGATCCATTGTTTACAATCAAGCCCTTAGGTACAATCACATTTGCTCTGATCCTACTGACAGAGACCAAAATCTACAAGATCTCTACCAAATATTCATAAACCTGAATTACCCACCAGGAGAAATAAACAAACAAATCGACAGGACCAGACAAATACCAGAGAGCAGCTGCTCCAAGATAAGCACAAAAAAGCCAAGAACAGAACACCACTGGTCATCACCTACAGCCCTCAACTCAAACCACTGCAACGCATTATTAAAGACCTACAACCTATCCTTAATCAGGATGCAACACTTCAGAAGGCCCTAGGTGACAGGCCTGTTCTCTCCTACAGACAACCTCCCAACCTTTTGAGGATTCTCACCAACAACCACAGTCTCTGTGGCAGGAACACCAGTCCTGGAACTTTTCCTTGCAACAAAGCCCATTGCCAGCTTTGTCCCCATGGCTACGTCTACACGTGCCCCAAACTTCGAAATGGCCATGCAAATGGCCATTTCGAAGTTTACTAATGAAGCGCTGAAATGCATATTCAGCGCTTCATTAGCATGCGGGCGGCAGCCGCGCTTCGAAATTGACGCTCCTTGCCGCCGCGCGGCGCGTCCACACAGGGCTCCTTTTCGAAAGGGCCCCGCCTACTTCGAAGTCCCCTTATTCCCATGAGCTCATGGGAATAAGGGGACTTCGAAGAAGGTGGCGTCCTTTCGAAAAGGAGCCCCGTCTGGACGCGCCGCGCGGCGGCAAGGAGCATCAATTTCGAAGCGCGGCTGCCGCCCGCATGCTAATGAAGCGCTGAATATGCATTTCAGCGCTTCATTAGTAAACTTCGAAATGGCCATTTGCATGGCCATTTCGAAGTTTGGGGCACGTGTAGACACGGCCCATATCTTTTCTGGGGATACCATCACTGGACCTAGCCAGGTTATTCACAGAATCACGGGCCCATTCTCATGTTCCTAAACTACCATCATATATACCATCATGTGCCAACAATGCCCAGACACTTTGTATATTGGACAGACTTCAAACTTTCTTAGACAAAGAATTAATGGGCATAAAACAGACATAAAAACACTCCTGATTCAAAAACCTGTCAGCCAGCCCTTTAATGGAGTGGGCCATTCTGTTAATGACCTGAAAGTCTGCGTTTACTGAGGGGGAATTTTCCCAGCAGTTTGGAAAGAGAGGCTGCTGAACTCTCTTTCATATTCAAATTCGACACATTAACAAGTGGTTTGAACTAGAATGGTAATTTTCTAGCTCATTATAGGGGCTCTTTTACATACTTGGCTTTATCTAATTCTTGACCACCACCCCACTTCTGCCCCTCTGCTCTGTGATTTGTTCACCTTGATAATATTTTTCTGATTTGTGAACCTTGATTACTATTTTTGGTTCTCTGTGCCTTATATATTGAGTCTGTTCTGGTATGGCTATGGTCTGAAGAAGTGGGTCTGTCCCACGAAGCTCATAACCTAATAAACTATTTTGTTAGTCTTTAAAGTGCTACTGGATGGCTTTTTTGTTTTGGAAAGAACAATGGATTTCTGTCCCTGGGAGAGGTATAGAGAGGGCCCTGGGGTCCCTCCATCTTGTGCTTTCAGCCTTTCTTGCAAATTTCCTGACACCCTAAAAAAGACAGAGAACTTTACTGGAGACCCATGTCAGGATAAGATCATTTCTAACCTGAAGATTTCACCTGATATAAAGTCAACTGTTTAAGATAAGAACTCACAAGAATAGAATCAGCTGTTGCAATTTCTCTCTTGTTGGATTTGTAACTCATTTTGACCTGTTTGTTTTCTTCAAATCACTTAAATCTTACCATTTTGATTAATAAAAATTCTTTTGTTATAACCAAGACCAGTGTAAATTATTATCTGGTGAAGGCTACCACTGTGACTATCTCCCTTTCATTGGTAAAGGCAGCTTAACTAAATGAGCCCTCCCTGTGCAAATCTTTTGCACAGAGAAACAGGTTTATTTGTGATTGATTTCCTGGGTGCTTGGCCTAGAGCTGCTTCCAGCCAGAGCGGTGGTTAAACAGCATCTGCATTGCTCTGCAGGGAGGTGGTAACCCCAACTCAGTGTCTTGGATGGGGGAGACCAGAGGATCCGTTTCAGCAGGACAGGGTGGTGGAGGAGCCCCGGAGAGCAAGAAGGTGCTTGTCAGTGGCCTGATCAGCACACTGGGGAACATCCAAGGGGTCTTCTGTAACTATCCCCCCACCACATACTGTACCACCTCCCTCAGCTGACTCCCTTTGTTCTGTTAGCACAGAGCTCGGTCAGTCCCCTCACTTCAAGTCTCAGGGCTCACTGCTCCATTCCTACTTGGCCCAGAGGTGACAGCCCATACATTTTCAGTCCAGAAGGGACTCTTATGACCTTCTGGCCCGACTGCTGCAGAGCCCGGAGGAGTCCATCCAGTGCCCCTGCATCCAGCCCATCCACTCCAGAGAGACACCCAGGCTTTGTTTCAGGATGGAGACCTCAGCACGTGCCTTGGACAGCCAAGCTCATGATTAAGTTCACTTCCAAATTGCAGCCCCTGGACCTTGTTCTGTGAAGGTGCCCACCTTCAGGGGGTAGTTCAAGGGTGGAGAGATCTCTCCCACCATTTACTGATGAACTGGTGGGAGAAACAGAATGGCAAAGTCACTATCTGAACACACGACCTCTAGAGCCATGTGGCACACAACGGCAACTTTTTCTTCCATTTCCCCACCTTCTTTAGACCGGTTGTGGCCATAGAAGTGTCCTGGCCCTCCAGCCAGCCCACGTGAGATGGCTGAAGAGTCATCAAAGTTGCACAAAAATGTATAAAACCCAAACCTTCAGCCCAGATGGGCTCAGCAGGCAGCAGCTCAGCACAAGCACACGTCCGCAGCTGCTGCTGCTCCCTGGTTTAATCAATCCTCTATCCTCCCCTTCAGTGGGGATTCTAGCAGGCTTCTGCTTGCTGGGACCCATCTCAGTCGGGCTCCCAGCTTGCCTCAGAGAAGCCCATCAAGTCTTTTGCCCTGACTGCCCCTCATCTTGGTCAACTATCACCACAGTGTGAATATGGAGGCTGGTTTATTCGAAATGCACGCACGTTTGGGGCGTTGGGGAAAGGAAACATTATTATCCTTGCTGCATGTTGCAGAGGTAACAAGAGCAGACTGGAAAGCTCAGTGGTGGAGTGTGGTCCCAAGCCAGGCAAAAAGGGAGAGGAACTTGCCTCCAATTTTGTTGGAAAGAGGGACTCCCTTCTGGCGAGGACCCTGCCTAGGTGTCCTGTGTGTTGTGGAGCTCTCAGGCAGTGTGCACCGAGTGAACGCTGGGAAGGAACTCCCTGCCAGAAGACGAACTTATGCCCCCATTGCTGAGTTAAGGGGTGGGCGCAGAGCGAGAAAGAGGCAGCAGTTTGGTAAAAGCCAATGACTGCTAGCCACTGTCACAGCAGCTGTGTTTGGTGGCAGCACCTGCGCCGGGCATGGCACAGAGTTGATGCTGTGGGCCTGCCTGAGCACAGGCCTAGACTCTGGGGTGTGACTAACCACCGACAACAGCCTGGGTGTGGATGGGGAGGACGGGTTGTCAAGGGTAAATGTAGCTGGCCCCTTCCTCATTTTGAGAATCCAGCATTTCATTTATAAGATCCTAGAAACTAGAACTGAAAGTCCAGTCCCCTGCCCTCATGGCAGGACCAAGCACCATCTATATCATCCCTGTTAGATACTCACCTCACCTGTTCTTAAATATCTCCAGTGGGGGAGATTCTACAACCCCCCTAGGCAATTTATTCCCATGCTTAACCACCCTGAGAGCTAGGACATTTTTCCTAAAGACCAGTCTAAACCTCCCTTGCTGCAATTTGAGCCCATTGCTCCTTGTCCTACCCTCAGAGCCTAAGGAGAATAACTTTTCTCCCTCTTCTTTGTAACACCCTTTTAGGTACCTGAAAGCTGCTATCACCTCTTCTCTCAGCCTTCTCTTTTCCAAACTAAACAAACCCAGTTCCTTTAATCTTCTCACATAGGTCATATTTTCTAGACCTTTAATCATTCCAGTTGCTCTTCTCTGGACCTTCTACAGTTTCTCCACATCTTTCCTAAAATGTGGTGCCCAGAACAGGACACAGGATTCCAGTTGAGGTCTTAGGTTTGTTTACCTGCTTCTTTTTAATAACTAAGTTACAATATGTTGGAGGACAGGTTTTCTGGTTCTCTCCATCCCCTGTGCACTGCTCCTGCATCCCTAAGGTAACAGAATCCAGCTCTGTCCCGTGGCATGGAGGAGGAGCTCCCCATGGGAATCAGTTTGTGTAGTGGGGTTATACGCCACCCTCCCTCTTACGTCAGCACGGGGAAGGGATAGAGGATTAGACAGTAAGTACAACATGCTCTACTGGTGGATGGTGCTCATTGATGCAACTGGTACGAATTAGAACAGCCCTCAGTCTGCTCCAGCTTGGGCCGGAGCATTAGCAAACAGTGAGGGTGACTGAGTCCCTGTAGACCTCTGCTGCACTGGGCTGAGCTGCGTGGAGAGTGTGGCCTGGCGGAGTGCCAAAATTTGACCTTTTGACCTCCGTGTACAGTCCGAGTGCCGGTGATACTTTTTAAAGTCACCAATAGTCCTCCTTACAACAGCTTCATTAATAAATGAATTAAGATGCAGAGCTTGAACGTTTAGCTGGGGCTGGTGGCAGGAGGCAGAGCCCTGGCGTGCAGAAGTGGGGCTGGCGTGTGCTGGGAGCAAGCGAGCCGAGGTGGAGAAACCCGGGTAGCAGTCCCTGTCCCCAGGGGAAGGGGACAGATAGCAGAGGTGGTGGCGACAGAGGGGTCAGCCCCCTTCCCCAGAGGAAAGGAGGGCAGATGGTGGAGAGAGGGGATGGCACATGCAGCAGAGGAAGCAGCTCTATCACCCCCCAGCTTTCACCTGAAGGGCCCAGCCCCATGCTCCTAACAGCTCTGCTCCGCCCTGCACCTGCTGTCAGCTCACCCACCTGCCTCTCTGCCGTCCATCTCACAGGTGGGGCTGGCACATCCCTGCCATGCCATGGTGGTGTGCTCGGCTCGCAGGGACAGAGTGGCACCAGCTGATCTCGTCACCCCCACTGCATGCAGGGAGGAGGTGCAGGACTGAATTCCCACCTTGGGTGCAGGTGAAAATCGGCTTGCGTGCCACTCTTGGCGTGCATGCGGGGGCGTTGCTGACCCTGGTATCGAGTTCACTTAAAAAGCCAGTAAACACAACTAGGCTAAAGCCACCCTTCCGTGCGAACTTGGGGGAGCCATTGCCCCATGCCACACAGCAGGGACAGAGCACCTTGAGAGCTACAGATAAAATGAATCTGCCAAGTTCAAGTGCGAAAGCAAAACTCTGACACGTATGTGCATCATCTCACTTTTGCCTTCAGGGCTTGGAGTGAAAACCACCTCCTCGAAGGCCTCAGACAGCTTTATCTGGGACAAGTACGGTTAGCTAATTAGCGTGGCATGCAAACTGCCTGCACCACTGGAATGTTCCACGTTGAGGCCGATACCAGTGCCATGGGTGCAGAAGGAATGAGGGGACCCACCCTTCTGCCTGGAATAATACTTTTAATGCCTTTAGTGGTTGGCTTTGTTGTGCTGTTTTGTTGCTATGCGCCCAAAATCTCAACAGAAGAAGCCGGGACTGTACAGGAAACATCAGCAAAAAGTCACCAAATCATTGTCCTGATTACATACTGTGTCATGAGTAAACATGAAGCGGGTCTTGTTTATCTTGAGGCGCAAGGGTGGTATATTGCCAGTTGTCCGCACTGGCGAGATGTGGATTGGACATGCTGGTCTCAGTGGCAACCCAAAAAACAAAACCAGGAAAAGACTAAGTGTTCCCATGCAACTTCCAGTGCAATCAGCAGGTCTCCTCCAAAGTGCCTTGAGAACAAGGAATGGGAGAAGGAAAAAACAATTAGCACCGAGAGTTTTTTTTTTAAGACAATTCTTCCATTAATCACGCCCTTATCAGCAGCAGGGTGCTAGAAATGACAGAGTTTAATTGGAATTGTGCAAATGTGTTTGTGCCGGGATGGAGTGCCCTCGAATGCAAGCTGGAATGCAGCCTGCATCCTGTTTTCTTTACTGGTGGGGTGGGGGATGCGCACTCCAGGACTCCTTGAAAAGCCCTGGAACATTTGGAAAACACACCATGCTGGGCTTGTGAATTGTGTTTCGGTTTCCGACCTTCCTGGACAGCAGCACTAGCCTTGAGGGGTCATGACATGCTAGCTCTGCTTTGTATAGAAAGAAAACCTTCACTCCAGGGGCAGCAAGAGAGTCACAGATACTTGGTACCCAAAGTTGCCCTTGTCTCATTGCCCTCTGTGCCTGGGCTGATACTGAAGGAAAACTGGGTGATCCCCAAAGCCAGGAAAATTGTGTTCCAGAAGCTGGTGTGCTCCCTATACTCTGGTCCCCTCCCTATAGGCTGATCCAATAAATAATATCACATTATCCGTCTGGTTCTCTGTAAAACTGCTCTGAAAGTTACTAAAGGACATGAGGATGAGGCTCAAAGAGTCACATGGGTAGATGGGTTTCTCTGCTTCAAATCTGAAGAAGTGAGTCTTTCCCCTGAAAGTTCATTACCTAATATATAAACTTGCTAGTTTTCAAGGAACTACAGAGCTGCTTGTATTTTTTATAGCTAGATGGGGTTCATTTGGGAATCCCACTGGACCTGATGGTGCTGAGAGCTGCTCAGTAGAGCTAAGCAGGGCCAATTTTTCTGTTAATTAGTTTTGTAGAGATTGGGGGTCCCTCAAAACAGACAAGAAGGGACATCTGTGGACCATTGCAGTTATGTTCACTGGAAAATGAAGTTTGGAGTCAACTGAAACTACTGGCAAGTTTGAGTTAAATTTAGTTTCATCAAAAAAATGAAAATAAAAAAAAAGGTCTGTGAGCAGTTCCCACCGATGGCAGGGTGGCCTGGTAGCTAGGCACACTTGCCAGGGACTGGGTCTTCAGCCGCCCCACCCACCCCCCGAGAGACCAATGGTTAAGTTTAGGACATGGCCCTGAGAATCTAGCTTCCTCTACAGCAGGAGAGGGGGTCTCTGGAAGAGGCTTCTACCCCTTTGTGCCCAGCTCTGCCCTCTAGCAGCCAACCATGTGCCAGCTCTGGCTCAGGCCCTGCTGCCTCAGAGCCAGCTCTAACCTCTTAGCTGGTCAGTGGCAGACGGCGCTGGCTTCCAGCCCTGTATACTCCTCCAGGCCTGACACTAGCTGCAGGTGAAAGGGGGTGGGGCTGATTGGGCCAACAGGCCTTGTTTAACCCCTGCCCTGCCTGGTCTCCCTTTCACACTCTTACAAGGTCCAACAAAGTTGAAATGACTTTTAGTTTTGAACTGAGGAACAGTAATGTTTGGTTAGTTTGGTTTGAAACAACCACAGAAAAGAGTGTGGTAAAAGCTACCCCAGAACAGAATGAAAACCCAGAAACAATTGTTTCAGTTCCCACAAACCATATTTTTTTCGGTGTTTTGTTTTGGTCACTGCAGCAAGGACCCGGTTGCCAGCCCAGCTCTCGTGCTGAGGGGCCTCGGTTCCCGGAGGAGCCCGTAGAAGTTGAAGGTGCTGAGTGCTTTCCAGGGGGAGCCCACCCCTGCACCCGTCGTCCTCCTGCATCTTCAGCCGCAGAGTCCACTTTCACCTGTGGGGACCCTCTCCTGCTTCTCCCTGAGGATCCTGGGCAGCTGTCCAGCTATTCATCTGGTCCATATCTCTCCTCACAGTGGGACTCTTAGGCCACATCTACACGTGCCGGCTACTTGGAAGTAGCGGCGCCAACTTCGAAATAGCGCCCGTCACGGCTACACGTGTTGGGCGCTATTTCGAAGTTGACATAGATGTAAGGCGGCAAGACATCGAAGTCGCTATCCCCATGAGGAGATGGGAATAGCGCCCTATTTCAACGTTGAACGTCGAAGTAGGGAACGTGTAGTCGTTGCGCGTCCCGCAACATCGAAATAGCGGGGTCCGCCATGGCGGCCATCAGCTGAGGGGTTGAGAGACGCTCTGCCCAGCCCCTGAGCTCGATGGTCACCGCGTGCAGCGGCCCCTTAAAGCTCCCCGCCCCCTGCCTTCCTGTGCAGGAAGCTGAGAAAGCGTGCAGGGGGCCAGCCTGCACGCTCTTCTGCAGCCAGAAAAAACCCCCAGCGCTGCGATGGCTGCCCCCCAGCCCCCTAAGTGCCCCCAGGGCACCCCCCCAAGGGAAGCCAGGGCTCCCAGGCTGGCAGCCAGGCAGGGAAGCGGCAGCGGGGCCCCTCCTGGATGGAGGCCGAGCTTCGGGACCAGCTGGGGCTCTGGAGTGAGGAGGTGGTGCTCCAGGTAATGGGGAGCAAGAGGAGGAACGTGGATGCGTTTGCTCAGCTAGCCGAGGGCCTGGCTTCCCGGGGTCACCCTGCCCGCACTCCGGATCATGTACGCAGTAAAGTGAAGGAGCTGCAGCAGGGTTACGCCCAGGCCCGGGATGCAGCCGGCCGATCTGCGGCCGTTCCCGTCACTTGCCCCTTTTACAGGGAGCTCAGGGCCCTCTTGGGCCCCCGGCACACCTCCTCCCCTCCGGCCACTCTTGATACCTTGGCCGACGAGCCCCAGCAGGCCCCGGAGGCGGAGTCCGCCCCGGAGGTAAGCCCCGCACCCCGGGGGCCCCCCCAGGAGCCCACCCCCGGGGCACTGGAGGAGGAGGAGGGGGAGTCCTCCTCGAGTGATGCGGGTCTGCACATCATCATGGCTTCGAGGAGCTCCAGCCGGGCGTCCGCCCACCGGGTGTCCCCCGACCGTGGGAGTGGACCATCAGGTATGTACCCCCCCGGTGCACACCCCCGGGGTTGAGGGGCAGGGATAATAGATATGACCAGGGCCCTGCACATGCCCAGAAGACCATGGCCCCAAGGACAGCAGTGGCATGTCCCTCAGAAGAGTGCGTCAGCCCCTGCCCCCCAGCACGACAGTGCCATGCCCCACCCCTGGGGATGGGGGGGAGTGGAACCTCTAGGGTCCCCCGGGGGTAGGAGGTGGGACACCCATCATCAGCAGCAGCAGCATCTCCCGGGGACGCGGATGGGGAACCAGCAGCAGAGGAGTTAGGGGACAAGGGCCACGGCTCGCAGCCCACACTAATGGCTGTCTCCACTCTTCCTCCCCACCCTCCTGTGTTCTGCATCTGCACCATCGGAAGGACCGGAGAGTGCCAGCGAGGTGTCAGTGGTCCCGGACAGCCCACCGGGGCCATCACTCCAGGCCAGCCCCTCGGCGGAGGACCGACCAGCCCCACGGCGGGGACGACGGCGGAGCCAGCACCACCACCGGACGGTGACAGACCCCCAGCTGCTGGCCATCCATCGTCGACAGCTGGAGGTCGCCAAGCAGCGGCTGCGGGTGGAGGAGTGGCGCCTCCAACTCCAGGAGCGGGCGCTGGCCTGGCGCCAGGAGGCATGCGGGGCCTTTATGCAGACATTCGACCGTATCGCGGACTACCTGGCCCCCCCATGCTGCGTCAGCCGCCGCTGTGCCCGCCCTGCCTGCTCCACCTGCTGCGCCATCCGCTGCACCATCCGCCGTCGCACCGCCACCTGCCACCGAGGGCCCTTCCGCCGAGGGGGACCTGGGGCCAGCTGACACCCGCTGGCCTTATGTCCCGGTCCGCCCGGCCCCCAGCCAGCCCCGGCCAGGGCTGAGGCCAAGGCGTGGGTCGCGGCCGCCCACCCCCAGCGCTGGACATTAGGGGGTGTGGGGCCCAGGACGTGCCCCCCCCCTTTGTATATATCCCCTTCTGTTTAATCTTCTTTTGTAAATAGTTTCTATTAGACCCCTGTTGTTATGGCGATCCCTGCCCCCCCATGTACATAGTTCTCCCCTTCATTGTCTTCCCCTTTCATCTTATCTTATTTATAATACATATATATATAATTTTGATTTTGCCTGTAAATAGTTAGTCATGATAATAATAATAAGACTTCAACAGATATTTGATTTGACGAACAAATGTCTGCTTTTATTTACAAGAAAAGTGTGGGGGGGGTGTGCTCTTGGGCGCTCTGTGGTGTTGGCGTAGAGGCAGGGAGTGTTGTGGAGGATGGGGGGGTGCAGTAGGGGGTCTGCCAGCGTTCACCCCGCGGCCTCATCGAACTGGGCCCAGAGGGCCTCCCAGACCCGGGTCCCTTCACAGTCCACCTGGCGACTGGGGGCAGCGGGTGGCTGCACATCGGCCCTGCCAACCTCCACAGCCCAGCCCTGAAAGAAGGCCTCCCCACTGCTCTCCACCAGGTTATGGAGGGCGCTGCATGTGCCCACGATATGGGGGATGTTGGTGGAGCCCGCATCAAAGTGGGTGAGGAGACACCCCCAGCGCCCCTTGAGGCAGCCAAATGTGCGCTCCACCACCTGGTGCGCGTGGTTCAGGCGCATGATGAAGCGCTCCTGGCTGGCTGACAGGTGGCCCGTGTACTGGTGCATGAGCCAGGGCCAGAGGGGGTATGCCACATCTGCGATGACGCAGAGGGGCATGGTGGTGTCCCCCACAGGGATCTCCCGCTGGGGGATGTAGGTCCCCGCCTCCAGCCGGTGGCACAGGCCTGAGTTCCGGAAAACCCAGGCGTCGTGGGTGCTGCCAGGCCAGCCCACATAAATGTCCAGGAAATGGCCCCGGCTGTCCACCAAGGCCTGGAGGACCACTGAGTGGTAGCCCTTCCTGTTTAGGTAGCGTCCTCCACTGTGCTCCGGGGTGTGGATGCGGATGTGAGTCCCATCCAGAGCCCTGAAGCAACTGGGGAAGCCCAGGGTGGCAAAGCCCGCGATGGCGGCATCTGGGTCCCCCAGCCTCACGAGCCTGTGGAGGAGCAGGGTGATGATGGCGTGGACGACCTGCAGGGGAAGCACATGGGAGAGCACCAATGAGGGGTGTGCAGGGTGTGTGTGGCCCTCCCCTGCCAGGGCTGCCTCCCCCTCCCCCCGTGGGTCCTCTTACCTCCATGAGGACAGCCCCGACGGTGGCCTTGCCAACACCAAACTGCTGGCCCACGGATCGGTAGCTGTCTGGAGTGGCCAGCTTCCAGACAGCAATGCCGACCGGTTTCTCCACGCTGAGGGCACGCCGCATGGCGGTGTCCTGGTGCCTCAGTGCGGGGGTGAGCCAGTGGCAGAGCTCCAGGAATGTCTGCCGGCTCATGCGAAAGTTCTGGAGCCAGCGGTCATCATCCCACTCTCCGAGCACCAGCCGCTCCCACCAGTCGGTGCTCGTGGGGTAGCTCCACAACCGGCGCGTATGAGGCGGGGGGCGGGGGTGGGGTGCTGCAGGGTTGGGGTTGCGTCTTCCTCCCCTGCGGGCAGCTCCTCCTCTGTGGCAAGGAGGTGCTCAGCTGCCTCCTGCATGGCATGGAGCAGGGCGAGCAATGCTCCTACAGGGGCGGCTGTGTGGACCTCTGGCTGCTGCTGCTGCTGCTGCTGCTGCTGGGGGTCCATGACTGCGTCGCTCGAGGTGTGCGTGCCTATGGCTCTGCAGACCGCGTGCTGTGCAGGCTGAGTGTGTCTGGGAGGGGCCCTTTAAGGGAGCGGCTAGCTGTTGCCCCGGAAGCGCTAGTCTGCCCTGTGACCCTGTCTGCAGCTGTGCCTGGCACCCTTATTTCGATGTGTGCTACTTTGGCGTGTAGACGTTCCCTCGCTGCGCCTATTTCGATGTGGTGCTGCCCAACGTCGACGTTGAACGTCGGCGGCACCAGCCCTGGAGGACGTGTAGACGTTATTCATCGAAATAGCCTATTTTGCTGTCGCTACATCGAAATAAGCTATTTCGATGTAGAGTGCACGTGTAGACATAGCCTAAGTGATTCATCTAGTCCTTCCCCCTCCATCCTGGCTGGGAGCGCTGCTGAACCATTCGGTCTATGCCTGTGGCTCAGGTCCCCTCACCCCAAGGAGTGTGCTGTGAGCTATCCAGCCCAGCCTCCTTACAGTACCGTGATTTGTACAACCATCCTCAGCACTGGGGAAAAGTCCCCATGAGCCTGTCTCACTTTGGGCTCCTGTCGTAGTTTGGGCTGGCAGGTATTGAAAGAGAATGGTGGTCACCGCTTCATTTTGCTTTCTGTTTGCACGGAGCAGCAGCTCAGTAGGGAGAGAAAGTCACAGCACCAGGCCAAATTCAGCAGCTCCTTCCGGGGCAGCAGGCTGGCAGAAATGGTGGTGGTGCCCAGAATGCCCAGAGCCTGCACTCCTCCCCCTCCCACCTGCCCGAGGCTCGGTTTGCGTGGGAGAGAGCTGCAGGCTCTGGGAGGGAGTTTGGGTGCAGGAGGAGGTGAGGGGTTGGGTTCATGTAGGGAATGTGGGTGTGGAAGGGGTTAGGGCACAGAACCTGGGAAGAGCATCGGGATCCAGGGGAAGAGGTGGGGGTGTGGAGCTTACTTGGGGCACCCCACTCTGACAGCAGCTTCTAGGCAGGGAGGCTGGGGGTGGCCAAAGGGGAGTTTTGGGCAGGAGCATCATGCAGAGGCACCATCACTCCCATTCCACTGTTCTGCTGATGATGGTGGGGAGCCCAGGCCATTTTAAATCAACCAGGGGTGGCAGGAGAGGTTGGGGAGCGCACAGGGGTGGCAAGTAGGGCCAAGGAAAAGAGCCAGCCATGAACTTCAGTGGAGCTGGGCTCCTGGCCGAGAATATTCCTTCTGCCCAGCCCCCCCGGGCCCATAGAACTTGCTGCCCACTGTGCCATCTCAATTAGAGCTCCCACTGACATGTGGGTGTGTCTCTGAGAGAGCCCTGCTGGACTGAGCCCCTTGGTCTGCGAAGCCCTGTGGTGGCAAAGTTGTGTTTTTGTGTTATAAAGGCGGGTTGCAGGGTGTGAGAAATGCAGAAGGCATTCCCACAGTCAGTAAGCAACAGTCTTATTCAGGTCAGCTCCTGGGTTTTATGATTCTGTTATGTAGATGTATTACTTCTGGATTGACTCGCTTGATCTATTGATCAGCACTTCCTTGCAGCCTCCAGTTATCCTGGGTTTTATGACATTCAGAAGAACTTAACTATTAACACACTATTAGAAAACACACTGGCAGATGATTAAATTGCTGAAGGTCAAGGAAAGTTCTCTAAATTGCTCTGCACATGCCACTCCCTGTAAGACTGAGCTAGGGGGAGGGAGATAATTCTGCTTTAAAAATAAGGGCACACGGCTGTACCTCATATTTACCATCACATTTGTGCAGGCAGGGTTATTCTAGTTTTAAGGGGTTGTCTAAGCTGCTGTTTTCTGCTCTCTGCTGAAATGAATTCTGTGCAGTTTTCATGGCACGCATTGCAAACTAGAAAGAAAAAAGACCATCAGGTTGACTTACTGAGTTGGTTATCACATACTGCAAACAATGTGCTATCAGGGTCATCATAAACAGAATGTAGACAGGCCAAGGGAGCTCTTTCTAAAATCCCACCGTGGTCTGAGGGGAAGACTGGATGATCTTCTTGTTTGTGAGGGAGTCGCTCCCTCTCTCTGGCTACTGCTAAATCATTCTAGCCAAAGGCAGTTCATAAAATTACTTCTGAACAGTCCCCTACCACTGCATGAAATGCACCATCAGGTATTTATTTCCTGGAGTACATCCCACTTCAGGGTTTTGATATTCCCTATTGCCAATCACACAAGCTAAATGTGTTCTCAGGATACTCAGAGCAGCTTGTAGGATCAAAGCCTGAACACTCCCTTTGGGAACTGTACCATAAATTTGTTTACCCTGAGAATGCCCTCTCCCCTCTTCAGCTGGGTTCATTTTCATTTAGATGAATTAATTCCCTGGTCCAGGACTGCACCCCCACTCCCCTATTGCAAGCTAAGGAGGAGCACTTTGCAGGGAGCCCCTTGCTGAGGCACTGGCAAGCAAGTCATTGCCTGAGAATCCATTTGTCTGGCAAAGCAGCAAAGCTGTGCAGAACAGCCCAGCGGGTGGTACAGTGCTGCAATGGGACATTTTCTGGAACACCATTCTCTGTGGCAAGGCAAGAGATTCAATCTTATTTCTCAAATGATCCATTGGTGGTACTCCTAGGCTTTATGCTGGTACTGAAGAGACCAATGGTCAGCGGATGTAAATCAGAATAACTCAACTGATTTCAACAGGATGATACTAATTTACTTCCACAGAGTACTTGGCCCTCTCAATCTTCAAAGGCCTGTGCAGACATGAGCTAATTAAAGCATACAACGCCCCTGTGAAGAGTCCTGATGGAGATGCTGAGACAGAAAGGTGACTTGGCCAGGGCCATAGAGTGAGTGAGTGGCAGAGACAGGATTAGCACTTAGGATTAGAACAGGGAAGATGGGACCTTCCCTTCCCCATGACTATCTTTCAGAGCGTGGACCTTTGTACCAGTCCACCATGGGGTTAAACTGTGAACTTCCAACATTTTTGTGATGCTGAAACAAAAAGCCTGCACCCATGAAGAGTCAGGAATCTAGGGCACTCAGTCTGGATGTGTAGTAGGCATCCTTCGATCCCGAGGGATCATGGGCTTGCGCCCCAGTTGGACTGATTCGAGCAGTGTCTTCTGTGGCTGTGCAATCCAATCCGGGAGTGATAGTCCTTTCTGCACTGTGAGCAGCAGTAGGCCGACTGGTATCACGGGCACGGATCTTCCTGAGGGCTCTCCTGTCTTCTGCTTCCTTCACCAAGATAGTTTCATACATTGCAAGAGCTTCCTTCACTCCCTGTTTCCAGGTGTGCCTGTCTGAGGCGAGCGAGTGCCAGGTGTTCACCCTGATAGAGAGAGCGCTGAGGTCACGCTTGCATGTGTCCTTGTAGCGCAATTTCGGTCGCCCTTTCGGCCTCTTTCCAGACGCCAGTTCGCCGAAGAGGAGGTCCTGCGGTATTCGGCCATCCGTCATGCGCGAGACATGGCCCAGCCAGCGCATACGCCTCTGTTTGAGAAGGGTGAATACGGAGGCGGTGCCTGCCCTCTCAAGCACTGCACTACTGGGGACCTTGTCCTGCCACGAGATACCGAGTATGCGCCTAAGGCAGCGCATGTGGAATGTGTTGAGCCGCTGCTCTTGTTTTGAGCGCGAAGTCCATGTTTCACTGGCGTACAGCAGTGTGCTCAAAACACAGGCTGTGTAGACCTGCACCTTGGTGTGTACAGTGAGCTTATTGTTAGCCCATACGCTCTTCGTCAGCCTGGCGGCTTTTCCAATGCACTTGTTAATCTCGCTATCAAGTGACAAGTTGTCCGAGATTGTTGAGCCTAGGCACACGAACTCATGGACGACTTCCAGTTCGTAGTCTAGCACGCTGATAGATAGCTCATTACCCACACTTTGGCCCATCACCTGGGTCTGCTTTAAGCTGATTGTGAGGCCAAATTCCATGTATGCATCTGCAAAGCGAGTTATGAGTGACTGCAGTTCCTGCTGAGTGTGAGCAGCAATAGTCAGCATCGTCAGCAAAAAGGAACTCCCTTAGATGCTTCGTAAGCACCCTGGTCTTCGCTCTAAGCCTCAACAGTTTGAAGAGGTTGCTGTCCGTTCTTGTGCGGAGAGAGATGCCCTCTGTAGCAGTTCCAAAGGCATATTTGAGCAAAACTGCAAAGAAGATGCCTAACACTGTTGGAGCCAGCACGCACCCCTGCTTCACTCTGCTGAGAATCTCAAAGGGTTCAGATGTGGATCCATCGTATACGATGGTCCCCTTCATGCTACTCTGCCTGATTCACGGCCTGGACTCAAACAGTGAGCTCCCATCCTCCAAGCACACACCCTTATCCAGACTGTCAGTCTCTGCATTTCCATATATGTGGTTAGGGCTGTCCCACTTTTCATGTGCATGGAGTCGGAGAAACCGCCTTGGGAGCCCTGTAGTTAAAGCACTCGCTTGAGTGTGGAGACACCTTTGTTTAAACAAGGGTCTGTCATGTCTCAGATGAGTGTCCTAGGCTACGTCTGCACGTGAAGCCTACATCGAAGTAGCCTATTTCGATGTGGCGACATTGAAATAGGCTATTTCGATGAATAACGTCTACACGTCCTCCAGGGCTGGCAACGTCGACGTTCAACATCGACGTTGCGCAGCACCACATCGAAATAGGCGCTGTGAGGGAACATCTACACGCCACAGTAGCACACATCGAAATAAGGGTGCCAGGCACAGCTGCAGACGGGGTCACAGGGCGGACTCAACAGCCAGCCGCTCCCTTAAAGGGCCCCTCCCAGACACACTTGCACTAAACAGCACAAGATCCACAGAGCTGACAACGAGTTGCAGACCCTGTGCATGCAGCATGAATCCCCCGCTGCAGCAGCAGCAGCCAGAAGCCCTAGGCTAAAGGCTGCTGCACACGGTGACCATAGAGCCCCGCACGGGCTGGAGAGACAGCGTCTCTCAACCCCCCAGCTGGTGGCTGCCATGGAGGACCCCACAATTTCGACGTTGCGGGACGCGGATCATCTACACGGTCCCTACTTCGACGTTGAACGTCGAAGTAGGGCGCTATTCCGATCCCCTCATGAGGTTAGCGACTTCGACGTCTCGCCGCCTAACGTCGAAGTTAACTTCGAAATAGCGCCCGACGCGTGTAGCCGCGACGGGCGCTATTTCGAAGTTAGTGCCGCTACTTCGAAGTAGTGTGCACATGTAGACACAGCCCTAGTGACCACTGTGTTCAGCAGGAATGGGGTCTCTCTGCTTTCAACCAGAAATTCCACCTTGGCCCTGAAAGCTTTTCCCAACGAAGTTTTCATCTAACCCCGTCCATGTCTGCGCACGGTTTCAGTTCTGGCAAATTGGTTTTTTTCCTACAATAAACTTGCTTTGTCAAAAGATTCCCAACCAGCTCCTCTCTGGCTGTCCTGACTCATGCTGCCTGTGCCAGTGCTTAAATTGTTCCTAGACTTGCCAGGACTGAGTCCCAGTATTTTCTAAGCTTGATACTTCATAGCCCCAGCACCTCTGGGCTTGCCACATCAGTTTAAAAAATGGCTTGATCCTCAGCATCTAATTGCTTGAGCCCCAGTGTAACTTTTGTTATAAATCAATCCCTGGCCTGAACATACTACTACTCATCATGCCCAAGCCAATGATCAAAAATAGCTGGTTAAAGGGATACTGTCCAGAGTGGAAGCTCCAAATCTCAGTTTTGTTTTTATTACTTTTGTTTTAATATCAGAGGAAACCTTTTGGGTTTAGTTTTATCTGTCCCGCGTCCGACACCTCTGCAACCCAAACAGGGCCCTGATAGGAAACTGACAGTAAACTAACATGAAATGGACTCGCCGGCTTTCGTCTTTAAGGCAGAGATTTTCAAAATAAAAATTTAAAAAAAGCTCAAGAGTAAATTTAGATTGTAAATTCTTGGGTGTTTTCTGCATATGGGAAAGTGCTCAGCCCATACCAACTAATAACATTTCAAACCATTTCTCTCTGATTTAACAATCTCAGGCTCCAGTTCGGTCTCCACCTGCATGAAACTCATTGCAGGATTGGACCCTAAGTATGATTACTAACAGCATACAAGTAAGGATTACAGTTTTAAAGAATATGACTATTAGCCTGGCTAGACCCTTTTCATTTTAATTTTTAAAGTTTATCCTCTGTGTCGTTTAGGATGTAACAATGAAGTACTTAAAAGTTGTCTTCATGGTACACTCCTGCTAAGAGCCTGGTACTGGCAAGCTCATGAACTTTTTAACCTGAGCAGAATGATTAGATGTTCATCTGAACTTCACCTCTGAACCTTCTGTGTCTCCTTTGTCACTGCTGTCACTTTGCCATGTTTGAACAACCTGGCCAAGTTACATACATTGCACAGAGCCTGCATGGGAGGTCATGTCCAGGTCATTCTCTCAAGTCCTGTTAGTGATGTTGGTTAGTTTCTGATTATAAATGATCTCTCTCTTTTTGGAAGAAAGGAGTTTGTTGCAGTTCTTCACCTGGTCACAATTATCGTATATGTGACAGACAGACAAGGTGGGAATGTAATAACTTTTATCTGACCTATTGCTGTAGGGGAACAAAACAGGCGTTTGCATTTACACAGGGCTCATCTTCAGGCCCTGTGTACACTTGAATGCTTGTCTCTCTCACCAGCAGAAGTTGGTTCAATAAAAGCTGTTGCCTCACCTACTTTTTTCATTAATATTTTGGGTCCAAGGTGGATACAACACTGTAAATACTTTCTGAAGCACCTAATGGGGGAGCAGTTGGAGGGTAATTAAAGCCCAGATGAGGAGAGGCTGGAGATTGTTCATTGGTAAGGGAGTCGGAGCCTAAAGAAGTGAGTCTAAAAAGAATCTAAATTCATAGAATCATAGAATCCTGGGGCTGGAAGGGACCTCAGGAGGGCATCTAGTCCAGCCCCCTGTCTAAAGCAGGATCAACCCCAACTGAGTCATCCCAGCCAGGACTTCATCAAGCTGGGACTTAAAAACCTCTAGCGATGGAGATTCCACAACCTCTCTAGGCAGCACATTCCAGTGCTTCATCACCCGCCTGGTGAAGTAGTTTTTCCTAATATCCAACCTACACCTCTCCCCCTGTAACCTGAGACCACTGCTCCTTGTTCTGCCGTCTGTCACCACTGAGAACAGCCTTTCTCCATCCTCTTTAGATCCCCCATTCAGGATATTGAAGGGTGCTATCACATAGCCCCTCAGTCTTCTTTTCTGCAAGCTAACTTAGCCCAAATCCCACAGTCTCTCTTCATAGGTCATGTGCTCCAGCCGCCTAACTATTTTTGTTGCCCTCTGCTGAACCCTCTCCAGTGCATCCGCATCCTTTCTATACTGGGGGCCCAGAAGTGGATGCAATACTCCAGATGTGGCCTCACCAGTGCTGAGTAGAGGTAAATAATAACTTCTCTAGATCCGCAGGAAGTGCTCCTCCTAATGCACCCCAATATGCTATTAACCTTCTTGGCTACAAGGGCACACTGTTGATTCATATCCAGCCTCTCATCCACCGTAATCCCCAGGTACTTTTCTGGTTTTCCTGGTGCATGTGGCAGGGGCAAAGAAGATATAAGTTGTGTTAACTTATATTCCTTGCTGAGTTGCCTCTGGAGCTTGTCTTTTAATTCTTCTGACTCTCAAATGTTGCAGGTATCTGCTCAAGTCACTTAATATCTCTGGGGTACACTTTTTAAGATATGTAGATACCTAACTCCCCTGTGCCTGAACATATGAGCTCTGTAAAATGGGGATAATATTTAGCTACCTTAAACCTGGGAATATCATTGTCTGGAAGTGCACTTTGGTGCCTTTCTTGTTCTATTTAATTGTATGTACTCTGTGGGAGCAGCCACCACTATGGCAAACACAGGCAAAACCAACAGATTTTTTTTTTGAACCTTGAAAGTTTTTCAAGCGTGGGTACAGGTGATCCTATGGCCGCTGATGAGAAGGTGTGAGTCCCAATGAGGGGAAATTACTTTTTATAGTGTTCTAGAAAAGTACAAATTGCAGAAACTAATTTTCTGTCTTTTGGGATTCACACCTGCCCTTCAACTGCTCGGCAGCTGAAGCAGAACAAATTCACACTGGCAATAAGATGATAATCGTTACCATAGAAGGAAAGCGCACACACAGGGAGTGTGCAACAGGTGGGTTCACTCCCGTCAGTGGGCTGCCACCACCCTGCCTCTTCCTGCTCCACCCTCACTCTGACCCCTGGCCCTCTCCCCACCCAGCCTGGCCAGGGATTACCTGGGGCACGGGGGCCGCAGACGGCAGCAGCAGCCACAGGGGATTGCCTGTCCATGGCCTCCCTTGCCCCCACCCCATACTCACCACACAGCTCTTCACCATATCCTCTGGGTCCTCGGAGCCCTGCTTCTTTGCAGGCAACTGGAGGCCTCCTTGCCAGCTCCGCAGAAGTCAGGGGCGGCAGGCTGAGAGGCCTGAGGTGGAACACCTCATGGTGAGTGCTAGAGAGGGGAGAGGTGATCTCTGTGGCTTCTGCTGCCAACTGCCGTCCCATCCCAGGTAATTAAAAAGAAAATGAACCCTACTCTTAGCAACTCAAGTAGTGAACAAACCAAAATGCACATTAGCCACATGCAGCTCTGCTTTAAGATGCTGAACAAATCTATGGGTCAACTAAAAATACTCCAGAAATTATGGGCTGGCGTGTGGGAGGCTCAGGGCAGTGGGCTGGGGATGTGGGGTGCAGGAGTCAGGGTTGGGCTATATGAGGTAGACAGGGGATGGGACTGGCACGTGTAGGGGTGCAGAAGTTAGGGTGGGGTGGTGGGGCTGTGGAGGTGCAGGAATCAGGGTTGAGGTGCACCAGAGGTTCAGGGGAGGGGGTTCGCAATGTGTGGGGGTGCAGAAGTTAGGGCTGGGTGCTGAGGATGCTGGGGGTTCAGGAGTAAGGTTTGGGACATGTGAGGGGCCAGGAGCAAGGTGTTGGGGTGGGGGGGGTACGAGGGGTAGGGCTGAGTGGAGAGAGGCTCTTCAGGCTGAGCAGGGGTGGGGTGGAGTCCTTGGGCCAAGGGTGTGTGAGGGAATCTTTGGGCTGAGGGGGAGTGGGATGTTTGTGCCAAGCATAGCGGATGTTTGGGCTGAGGGGGGAAATGCTGGGGCCTTGTGGGGGTGACTCAGCTTGAGTGGGGGTGGGGTGGGGAAATCCTTGGGCTGGTGGGGGTGTTCGGGCTGAGCGGGGTGGGCTGGGGGGATCTTCAGGCCTAACGATGGGTGGGATGGAAAAACTGTTCAGGCAATGCGGTGGGAGGTGAACAGGGGATGCCCAGCACACTGGAGCAACCTCCAATGCAAGACCGGCCCTAGAGGTCTGGACCCCAGTGGCCAGGTAAGATAACCCAGCCCCAGAGTGCCCTCCCAGCACACTGTACCCTACCCTACCCCTTGTACCCCCGCACCCCAACACCCTGTCCTAAGCACCTTATGAACCCTGATGCCTTGCTCTTGGCTCCTCACATGTTCCAACCCTTATTCCTCAACCCCCAACATCTCCAGCACCTCCACACATTGCGACCCCCCTGCCCTGAACCTCTGGTGCACCTCAAACCTGACTCCTGCACCTCCACAGCCCCACCACCCCACCCTCACTTCTGCACCCCCTACACATGCCAATCCCATCCCCTGTGTACCTCATATACCCCAATCCTCTCTTCTGCACCCTCACATCCCCAGCCCACTGCCCTGAGCCTCCCACATGCCAGCCCACAATTTCTGGAGTATTTTTAATTGACCTGTAGATTTGTTTAGCATCTTAAAGCTGAGCTGCGTGTGGCTAATGTGCATTTTGGTTTGTTTGCTACTTGAGTTGCTAGAAAAGTTGCTAAGAGTAGCATTCATTTTTTTAATTGATGTCATGTTAAATAAATATTGTAAGCAGCATCACTCCTTGTGATTTGTCCCTTGTTTTAATATTGTTTTTTTCCACACCTATGGACTGTTTGCAATATATCATTTTTTTCAGACTGGTGGTGCACATCCACACACTATCTCAGTATTGGTGTTTCACATAAGAAATTTTAACCCACCCAAAAGAAAATTCATCCCATCCAAGGATGGAAAATCTTGGAAGGAACACTGATCCCCTGCACTGCCTGCCCTTAGGAGAGCCCCAGTGCATGTGTGGGGCTGAGGGCAGCTAGGAGAGCCCCAGGTGTGAGGCAGCCAGGACCCCCGTGCACAGGACAGCGGGTGGGGGATGGCAGCAGGGTATGCACAGGCATGGCCAACGACAGCGAGGATGCTGGGGGAGAGGGGCTGGACCAGGCTGTCTGGAGGGCAAGTAGGGTGACAGGGATAGTTGGAGGGGTGGCAGAGGGACTGCTGGACAGCCAGGGACAGGGGAAGAAGGGCAGGGCCCACTGTGGGGGAAGGAGTTCCACATTTAAAAAAAAACACCACCAAAAAATTCCTGTGTGGCCCAGAAGGGACATAACTGCAGGTCCTGGAACAATTTGCCACAGATTGAGGTGGGTTTGCTTACCACTGGCAACTTTTATTTAGAGATGAGATCTTTTCCTAGAAGATCTGTTGTACTTCAAACAGGCCTTATGGGGCACATGTTCTACAGCCTGTATCACACAGGTCAGACTAGATCATCATTGTGGTCTCTTGCAGCCTTTGAACCGATGTAGATCTGATGTGGCGAATGGCTTCCAGATAAAATGATCTGGTTTCGTTCCCTGAGGGCTACAGTCTCCCCTCCTTACTCATGCTTGGTAAGTTCCTCATTCCATAAATAACCCACCAAAGGGAATGTGAAATAAAGTTTTATTCAACATGTACAAGGGTGTCAGAATCTGTCTGAGTGCACAAGGTTACTCAACTCCTGCAGGCTAATCAGGAATGAGTCTTCTACAGACTCGCCCACTTGAGGGGGCGGGGGAGTCCCAAGCTGAGCAGGAGCATTCCTAAGGCACAGAAGACATTAATTATGAAAAACACTTATTAGTCTAAGGCTGGGGAAGACATCTGCTCTTCTGGGATTTTCTGCTTATTGACAGTTTGTTATTTTGTTCTATTTCTTTTGGGCATGGAACTTTTAAATATTCTTTGTTTGATCCACCTGCCCTCATCTGTTTTGACATGTCATACGTTTAAGTGGAATTAGTATTCGGTTTTGCCCCTACCTAAAATATTAAGCTCTCGCTTCTTTGGGTGCTCTGCCTTAGCTCTCGTTAGTACAAACTACAAACAAAGGGTCAGTTTCTAAGCCAGTGCACATTGGTGTAGCCCCACTGAAGCCAAAGGAAGGAAGCTGGATTCCACCAAAAGCCTTGTCTTCTCCAGTGCCCTTTGACATCACTGGGAGATGTTCATGGTAATTAGATCCAGCCCCAGTTGTGCTGCTGGCTGAAGGTTTGTAATGGTGGCTGAGGGCATTGGGTGTCCAGCTGGAAATATTGGATGTGTTCAGCATCAGAACTTCCCCAGACTTAGAGCATATTTCTACCTAGACTCCCAGGAGTGGAGCTGCTCTCCCTTCCCTTTATTACCAGCAACACTGACCAGGACTTTGGGTTCCTCGGCGCAGTGCCAGCTTCATTCCCATTCTCAGCCTGCTGATGATCACACATCTTCTACAATAAAAGGACAACCGAAGGCAGGGGCCGGCTGACACTGCCAACGCATTCAGAGGGATGTGGAAATCATTCCTGAGGGAGTAAGGGTAGGAATCATGGAAACATCAACTTTCTCATTCAGTAGCCCTGGCACCAGCGACACACGGGGCAGCCACAGCACAGCATGAAAGGCAGCCTTGGTTTCCTTAAAGGTCATTGGGCAGAAGGCTGAATGAATGACTGGAGAAGCCCACTCGGGGTGGGTTTTGCACTCTCACATGCTCCTTAGTATGTTTTCTTACTTGTGACCCGCCGTCCCTCTGCCCTGAGTTTCAGACGAAGATTCATTTCTGAGCAAATGAAAGCAAGTGTACAGGTGACAGGATAGAGTGTTTGTTATTTTGGTCTTGCTAACACCCCCTCTGCATTCAAAGCATTGTTCAAGACGATTTATGGCACCAGGTTCTGTTCACGGTAAGAGCAGCGTCTGGAGCCTTGTCTCCAGCAATCCTGGCTGTTGCACACAGCCCACTGCAAAGACTTTGATGGTTGTGGGACTGGTAAAATCTCATCCACAACTACACTCCTGACAGAGGCCAGAGGAGAAGCCAGTTCTACTGGAACCATCCCAAGCTTTTAATGTCTCAGCTAAAATGCAGCCTACCCTGAAATTAAATCTGTTCTCAGTCCTCTTAACAAACAAGCCAGCAGGCACGTAGCACTTGAAAGACCAACAAAAAGTGCTACGTCTCCTGCTTTGTTTTGCTAGAATACAGACTACACGGCCACCTCTGTCCCTGTCCTCTTGTGAGTGTAAAGCTCACCCACTAGCCCCTGCCCACGTCCAGTCTCATCCTTCTCTGTTCCAAGATGTTGGGAAAAATTAGTTCAGCAGCGTTCTCACCTCACACGCATGCACACACCCCTCCCCACAACACACCCCCATGTCTCTTCCCACACTTCTCCAGCTATCAAGGGGAGGCAGGAAGAAATCAGAAATGTCACCTTTTGCCATCATTTATTACAAATGAAAGTTTACATGTTTGCAAATTATGGTCTAAAAATAGATTAAAATAAATATACTGAAAGTTAGGGAAGCTTTAAATTACTTGATTCCAAGAAGGGGCACTACACATAGAAGCACAGAGCAATTTAGACTAATAGTTTGATTTTAAATTACATAACTCAGAATATTAAACAGTGTGCAAAGTCTTCCTTTCATAAGCAGGAATTTATCAAATCCTTTCAGGATTATTTCAACCTTCAGAATTAAAAAGAAAAAAAAAAAATCCCCTCACCCCAAGTCCTCTCCAGCTCTAGACACCAGATGACTTTTGTCTCTAATGTTCTCCAGGTGATACATGGATTAGCTGGTCTCATTGTTTTAGTTCTTAAAACTGAGGTGGTGTTTTCCATGCCCAGTGGAACCAGACTTTTACAGGGACATGGTTCAGTCCACCAGCCGCCTTTATAAGTGCCTGTGTGGAATAGTAAATTCACAGCCAGGATGGCTATTCCAGCAATGATTGAGAGGGTTGGTGTATCTGCACTAGTTACATGACTTTTTCCGACCAGGCTCGGTAGCAGAAATTGTATGCTGGGAAATCAGAGTCCATCCCCACCTGCCCTTGACATTTCATCAGTCTGGCAAGAGGATCTTCTGGAGTAGGAACCCAGCACTGGTCAGTGGACTTAGGATGCTCCAGGACGAGAAGTGAGCACGATCCTGTATTTGTCTAAGCCCACACCTCTTGAAAGCAGCCCAGCTGGCAATGACAGCTGTTCCAAATGCAGCCAGAGACTGTGCTCTCATCTCAAAGAGCTTTCACTTCCCCTCATTCCAGCACAGCTGCTCCCCTGGCTAACATCCCCTGTATCCAAGTTCAGGAGATCTACTTTCCCATGACCCACACAGACCGTATCAGTATCATTTGTCCCTTTCAGTCTGTCACTCAGTGACACACAGCAAGCAGCTCTTTGCTTGCTACTGCCCCTACTACCTCTCTCCACTGCCCCCAGCATCTCCTTCCATGGAGTGTTCGGCTTTCAGCAAGCTGGGGGCTAAGTTCCGAATAACCTCATTACAATGTCCTAACCTGCTCTTTGTAAGTTGCACTATTTCACTTGTTGGGACTAGCCAATGGGCTCTCAGTGGCTCCCTCCCCATGTCACTCACATGACCTGCAACACTCCCAACTGCAACAGATGGGACAGTAAAGGAAATGCAGCTCTACCCAAGTTTCCCCATTCTCTTCCTGCAGAGCCAGATGTGTAGGTCTTGGATTTAAAACAGGTTCTGATTTAAACTCGCTATTCTCCCTCTAAACTTGAGCCATGCATGCAGAATGGACCTCAAGCAAGTCAGAGGAAGCCAGAGACTGGCTATACCATGGCCCACAGGTCTTTGTTCCACGGGAATCCCAGTGTAACGTGCACCAGATTGTCTTTGACAGGACAGTAAAGAGGAAAAAGTGCTAAGACAGGCCCACAAAGGCAACAGCTCCAGTCAGTCTATGATGGTCAGCCAAACCATGTTTGCAGGGAACTGCAAATAGTTCAAGACCCAGCAAACCAGGATTCTGATACAGGATTTTTTTTTCCAGCTGCTGCCAAGTGCAGAATTGAACATGGCTTTTGATACACCTAAGTGCACTGATTGCAGAAACAGTCCTGGCCACTTGTCAGAATCCAGTGTGGAATCTAGCCGGGATCCAACTGATAAAACCCCACCTGTATCCAACAAGCCAGATCACACCTCACAACGTGTCCCTGACGTAAGAGGCGATCCTGTTTTCCTTTCACTGCAGGCTCTGGAGGGCTAAGCAGTGCTGGGTCACTCAGCAGGGCTGCTGTCTCCTCAGTTTCTTCCACCTCTCCTGCTTTTCCTTCGGCTCCTGCTTTTCCTTCATGGCCTTGGCTTCTGCTCTTCTAGCCCTCCATGGCAAAAAGCCAGTGGCATCCACCAAAATCCAGGACACAGGACTTTCACCCGTTTCATATCTTCTGCTTCCAAGGTAAGGGCACTGGTTGAGCTTTCCTCTGAGAGCTGTGCTTCCATCCAGGGAGCTAGGAGTTAGAGACAGCAAGGTCCCTGCCAACAGAAGAGCCAAAACATTCAGTGTTGCATAGATGACCTCTCTCACATCTAGTGACAGCCAACGCCCTTTGATATTTACGTGATGTCTGCCAAGTTATTTTGCATGGCAGAAGACGGGACAGTTTTGAGAATCACGCACTACTACGTCAGTGAGCAGAAGCATGGGCTTCACCGCTCTACTCTCCAATTCTACAAGCACTGAATTACTAGAAGTCTTCAGGCTCCCTGATGGGGAAGACAAATCTGAGTAAAAGCTACACTCTTGAAATCTGATGAGGTTCAACAAGGAGATATGCAGAGTCCTGCACTTGGGACAGAAGAATCCCCAGCACTGCTACCAGCTGGGGACTGACTGACTAAGCAGCAGTTCGGCAGGAAAGGACCTGGGGATTACAGTGGATGAGAAGCTGGACAACAGTCAACAGTGTGCCTTTGTAACCAAGGCAACCACAGGCATATTGGGGTGCGTTAGTAGGAGCACTGCCAGCACATCGAGGGAAGTGACTATTCCCCTTTATTCAACGCTGGTGATGTCATACCTGGAATATTGTATCCAGTTCTGGGCTCCCCATTATAAAAAAAAGCATGAGGATGCATTGGAGAGTTTAGGTTTGAGAAGGCCCTGGCTGGGATGATTTAGTTGGGATTGGTCACACTTTGAGCAGGGTGTTGGACTAGATGACCCTGAGGACTCTTCCAGTCCTATGGTTCTAAGCTGAGGGATTTCACATGCTTACAATGGCAACTACTTGGTGGGAAACAGGGTGGCAACGTAGGCCTGGTGGATTTAGATATAGAGCCAGTTTAAATGGAATTCTTACTCTTGAAATCTCAGAAGAGCAGTCTGTGGCTGCTTCACGTCACTGCTGTGGGGATACTTCATCTATTCGCCACGGCTCGGTGGGAGCTTCAGGTTCCCAGGGTACCTGAAAGTCAAGACAACACAAGCCTGTCATGCCCTCGCTGTCAGCCAGGGGATAACACATGGAGTGGAATATTACACACATTGCTCTCTGAGAAGGTTGAAGGCTTTCCTAGCAGCATCTTTGTGTCAAATTAGACTCCTTTTCCCTTCAGATTGCACTTAAGCTCCCTGAAAGCTTTTACACAGTTTTATTTCTGAGCATTTGTTAAATAGCAAATTAAGGATAGTGGCCTGATCCAGCACTCTGCAATTTAAACTCATCCTTACACTGTTCCCAAGTTATGCCCCCCATGATGGCTTATAGTACAGCACACACATCCTGCAGCAGGCTCTAGGGTTCTGAACACTGGCTGCTAGGACCTGTGTGTTTACACAGCAGGAGTTTCCAAGCCAGCTCAGACCAGGGCAGGAAGAGTTGAGGGGAGAGTGAGTGAATGCTGGTATCTAGCCTTTCCCCAGGAGAAACTAGCAGAAAAACATGCTGCTTTTTAAACCTAGATGTGGCTCTACCGAGAGGTAAGGCAATTTTGCCCCTTCAGCAGTGGTTTTCATTCTCTTCCCCAGCAATTACAGCAGAAGGAAGCTGCTGGCCCCAAGAGGGGGAGGCTCCTTTCTCCATGCAATCACCCTCAGCCCACCGCTGCATGAACCAGCACTTCCACTACAGCGACTGAAATAACATTGTTTCCTACCAAGCAGTAAGGAGCCTATTGCCCGAACAGAAGCATGTATGTGCCATGACTTCTCTGGGAGGATGTGAAAGCCACGAGACAACTTCCAGCTGCAGCCTGAGAACAGGGCAGCCACCAAGGACTCCTTTCCAAAGCACCCCCTTTTCCAGCCCTTCCCAGGAACCCACTGAGCTCACCAAGGCTTTGCCAGGCAGAAGGCAGCACAGACACTGTCCTTTGAGTGCGAGCACTCACACCTGTTCAGCGATCTCTTCCGACGCCTGGGCGGGCTTCCCAAGCCATAGGGAGCAGTTTGTCTGTAAAACCAGAGAAATCACATGAGCAACTACTGTATTAGCCGACAGATTTAGAAGGCAGGCTTGGGAGGGGGCCAAGCCATGATAAAAAAATCCATTTGCAGACACAAGGTAGAGAGACCAGTGACTTTCTAAAGCCTATAAAATTCAGCTCTTATCTCCCACCCACCACTTTTCTTCTCACCACCCTTACCAGGAGCCTAGACCAGCATGAGCCAGTGAGCCCTGGACTGCAAGTGGAGTTTATCCTCTTTGCAACAGCTCAGAAACACAGGGGATCAGTCACATGCAGCTGTGATTATTTAACAGCAGAGGCAGCTCAGCTTCCTTCCACACATTGGTCTCTAGCCTGAGTTTCCACAGCTCAGTTTGCAGCACAAGGCTCAAAGCAGACCCTCCCCTTCCCCCCCCCAACCTGGAACACATGAAACAATATTTTATGCACAGGGCATGTTATCAGTTAACACGTCTTCGGGCACTATCAGGTTCTCCTGACCCCAGCATATTTTTATAGGTCTTTTCATGGGCCCACATTCCCTTTCCATCTTTGATCACAATCTGCCCATCACCTCCCAGAGTCTGGAAATGGCACAAACTACAACTACCTTCAGAGCACGTTGTTACTAACGATTGCACATTAGTCGGCACCATTATAACCACACCTGAACTCAGAGGTGAATGTAAGCACGTGCCCAGCTCCAGCAAGCACTGGCTGAACTGTGGCAAATGCCAGCGAGGAGTTATGGAAAGAGCTGGCCGTGACCTGGTCTGCAATAGGAGAGCACCTGGAAGAAGCTAAATTACTTTCACCCCGCCAGACTTAGAACACCTGTTTGGACTGGATCTAAAGGAGACAGCCACAGGTCTGAAAAGTGCAGAGAGCTCTGCTTCCCAGCCACCCATTAGAAATACTGGCCTCTTAAAATGAGTGTCCAGAGTAACAGATGCAAAAGTGAAAAAAGTTTGTGGCAAGTAGGAATTGCCACAGTTTATTCCTTTTCTGGTGGCAAACTGAAGAGTTTGGGTTTTTTTAGGTTAAATACTATGAGGAAAAATTACAGTCACATAGCGTGAACCTCCTGAGCTTTCTCCCCTTCTGTTGGGTGACAACATGAAGCAAGTACCTGTAATCCCTAGGGATATAAGGAGTTGTCTTTTTCTGATGTTTTCATTTGCCCTGTTTTCTACAACAAGTGGCACACAGAAACTGGTCTGCACTCTCTGCCAAACTCACCACCTAACCTGGGCCAACAACCACCACCAGCCAGAGGAACCCCTGCTTTTTGATCATTCATTTACTTATAAACTGTGAGCAAAATTCTGCAGAATAGCTGTGCACATGCTCACCCTGGGGTGTTGACCCAGATAATATCCAGGTGACAGAAATAAATGCACTCCTTGTCCAGCCAACTGTTGCAAGAACATCTCTTTGTCCTGGGGTGCCTGCTGCTGGCTGCAGCTAGGTGGGACTCCAGGGGAGGACGGGCCATACCTGCGGCAGAGGGAAGAGATGAGCATCAGTCTGGCTACAGGTTTAAGAGCCACAGAATGCCCAACAGTATGTAAGTGCTGCAATTAACATCTCTTTCAGCCATTAAATTGATTTCAGTTTCCAGGGCAGTTTTACAGTAGGTGCAGCCTTGCTGATTAGACAGTACAATTGTAAAAACACTTGCATAACTCAGCAGGGGAGTTCAATAGAAAACCTGGAGCAAGGCAGGGTTGTAAGGCGAAGTCGCACAGCTAGGGCGCCTTTTGTTTCCTCTTGCAGTCCTTGCCCGTCTGTAACTTAGTGGCAAAGTGTATGGCTTATTTATTTGCCCACAGCTAAAAACACAGTGAGGTGGCTATCTTCCTGCACACGCCTTGCCCACATGGCTGCAGAGCTGCGTATTTGTTTATTTAATCTATCTTGGCTACTTATCAAGATCTGCCTGCCAGCTGCATGTGCATGGTCTCAGTGCCAAGCACTCAAGTGGGTGCCCTGCAGAGTCGCTAGTGCACACAAGCAACACTGCACTCCAAGCCAGGGAAGGGTGCGAGGTGCAGGCTGGTCCCCTAAGAAGCAACATCCTGGGTGGACAACGGCGGGGGGGAGGGGGTAGAAAAGCAAGAGCCTCCCGGTCTCCCAAGGTACCGCAAGGGACAGCGCCGCGGCGAGCAGGAAGACGCGGACTGAGCAGGAGTCTCTACCCGGGCTGCAAGAGGATCGGCTCCGGGGGCTGCAGCTTCACGCGCAGGGGGAAGGCGGCGTGTCTAGCCGGGGGACTCGGCCCCGGAGCCGCCAGCGCATCTGCCCGGCCTGGGCTGCCTGCAGCCGCAGCGCACCCCTGCAATCCAGCGGCTTGCCCGGGAGGCCGCGCCGCGGAGGGGCCTCACCTTCTCCCAGCAGGATGCAGAGGGTGAGGGCGAGCGAGAAGACGCCGGCGGGGCGGTGCACCATGCTGCCGGCTGCCGGGCGCTCTGCGGGAGCTGCCGCCGCGCCGCGCCGGGCAGGTGCTTTATAGCCCCGCTGGCGCCGCCTCACGGCGCGGCGCCGCCCCCCAGCATGGGCCGGGGCAGAGGGAGACCGAAGCGGCGCCTCCCCCGGGCCCTGCGCTGGGGGCAGCAGCTCCGCGGGCCCCGGCGCGCCCCAGGCGGCCCCCGAGGCGCAGGGACCCCAGCCCACGTGCGGCGCAGCCGGAGCGCCGCGCCGCGCCCGCCTCGGCCTGTTCTCCAGGCCGGACCCCCGGCGCTCTGCCCCCGGGCGGCGGCCGCACCTCCGGGGCGCGATGCGGGCAGCTCCGCCGGCAGGAGCCGGGGCGGGCGGGGGCGTGTGATCCCCAGGGCTGCGGCCAAGTGGGCGGGGCCGGGGGGCCGGAGCGCCCAGGGGAGCCACAGGCGGGGGGGGGGGACAGTGACAGGTGCGCCCAGGGGAGCCACAGGCCTGTTCAGTCAGGTCCCCAGGGAGCGGATCACCGTGTTTTGTTCCCATGGGTGGCGTAGGGACTTGGCTGTGATACCCCAAATTGCCCATGAGGGGTACAGGAGGCAGCTGCAGGCTCTGAGGAGCAGCGCCTCTGGAGGAACCACGCCAATGAGCCTGCAAGAATGGATGGGGGGAGTGTCCCGCTGGCGGTACCTGCTCAGAGCCTGGAGCTGGTCCTCCCTCCCCCAGCCTAGCTCCAAGGAAGGCCCTGGCTCTGGGTTTGGCATCACTCCACCTTCGAGCCTTTGAAATGGACGCAGAGGCGCCTGTGGCAGAGCCCCACGGTGTGGGGAGGGGAAGGAGGGAGGCAGACCGCGGAGGTGGCCGGCAGGTGGAGCCAGATTGGGGCACTCGCAGGGAGCCAGCCCCAGAGCTGAGCAGAACACACCCTGGCCACAGCTCCGAGCCCTCAGGATGGACTCTGGAAGGGCAGCACTTACCTACCCTGCAGCTTTGCTAGTGCTCTGCTTCCTGCAGTATCCCAGCACCCTTGCGCGGTCACGTCTGCAGCCTCCAAGACAGCTCACTGTTAGCCCCAGTTACAGTCAGGAAAGTGAGGCAGAGAAGTTGCGGAAGGAGCCTGTGACAGAGCTAGTTGTGTTAGCAGGACAGGATGAATCTCCCTCATCCAGCATCATCCGTAATCTGGTATGATTTTAATTAGCCAGATGACCATTTATCGTGAGCGTGGTCAAGTTTCCTGCAATCCTATAAAGGTTGTTTCCAGCCCCCAGTCCTGGCTCTCAGTGTTCTGTGCTGCTCTTTAGCTGGAATTTGCCCTTAAATGTCATCTAAGAGCCCAGTAAGGAATGGGAGTGTTGGTAATGTGCTAGACAATATTGAGCTTCTGTGATCCAGTAAATTCTCTCTTCCAGCCCCAGTCAAGGCCCCAGGGTACCGGATGGAAGAGGTTCAGCCTGTATTGTGTTGTGTGATGCTGCTGAGCCATTCTGACTCTAGCCAGACGGCAGTGCCGTGTTTGCAGTTCCAGGGCTGTTTGAGTTTACAACTAACTTGGCAACATTGCATACCACTCATCAACCACTAGGGAGTCCAGGGGAGTTCAGAGTGGGATTCCCCTCCTGTGCCTCAGACACATCCGCCATTTCCTCCACCGGTTACGGTTGCTCGCTAGTGGTGGGATTTCTTTGCACGATCAGGATTCTCTGTCACACTCTCCTGCCCAATATCCCTTGGTCTCACACACTTTCTCTTTCCTCCCTCGGGTACCAGTTGAGCAAAGTTCATATTTTTAAATGGAGATTTATCCTCACATCCCGTAGCCAAGCACAGCCTGGTAAATAAACATTAGCCCACACCATGTTTAAAAATATTGGTCCAGCCCACTGATTCATCTGTCTTGTAGAGACCTGGCCCAGTAAGCACACGATGGCCCGCTACAAAACTTCTTGTTGGTTAAAGGAGTTTTGGATTCTCTCATAAAATCCATCTGAAAACAAGGCAGGAGGAGCAAGCAATGTCCTTGTCAGCAGTCTGCAGCTGAGAGATGAGCAGCCTGCTAGGCAGAAGCTGATAATGAGGTGGTGGACCTCAAGCTTCCTGGAATTACAGGTTCTTTCATTGTGGCAGAAGGCTAGAAAGAGGGCAAGGCCCATGAAATGGGAACTAATGGGTTTTATATCACTGCAATGAGGAATTACATAATGTATTTCAACGACCACGGTGCCTGTTATGTCAATAGTCTGAATCAGTGTAGCAGCTTCCTGGGAGCAGGGTTAAGCCTCGAAATAAGAGCTACAGTCCCTCTGGGCATTTGGAAGAGGTTACATGGCTCTCCTGCAAGTCTAGAGAATTCTCCGGGAAAGAATTTTGTAAAGCTTCCCTGAAAGAGAGCACCTTTTACCGGTTCACTCAGAAACATTTAGATTTTGATTCTGTTGCTGTCATGAATTAACACAAGCTGCTGTGTGATAAACTACGACAGTATAAAATATAACAAGACCTAAAAATCATTGTGAAGTGTCCCAAGAGAACAGGGGATAAGGGGACTTCGAAGTAGCCAGGGTCCTTTCAAAAAGGAACCCCATCTGGACGAGCTGCACAGCAGTGAGCCGCATCAATTTGAAAGTGCTGCGGCCACGCACATGCTAATGAGGCGCTGAATATGTATTTCAGCGCTTCATTAGTAAACTTCAAAATGGCCATTTGCATGGCCATTTTGAAGTTTTTGGCTAGTGTAGACAAGGCCCATGGGTTCCAGATGACTGGAAAAAGGCAAGTATGGTGCCCAGCACGCCTTACCTCAGTTCCTGGAAAAATCAGGGAGGGGATCCTCAAGTAATCCATTTTGAAGCACTTGGAAGAGGGGAAAGTGATCATCAGTAGTCAAGATGGATTCACCAAGGGCAAGTCATCCCTGACCAATCTGATTAGCTGCTATGTTGAGGTAACTGGCTCTGTGGACATGGGGAAGTCAATGGATGTGATATACCTTGACTTCAGCAAAGTAAGTCTCCCACAATATTTTTGCCTGCAAGTTAAGGAAGTATGAATAAAATGGACTGTGAGGTGGATAGAAAGCTGGCTAAATGGTTGGGCCCAACGGGTAGTGATCAATGGCTCAAGGTCTGGTGGCAATTGGTTTCAAGTGGAGTGCCCCCAGGATCAGTTTTAGGATGGGTATTGTTCAACATCTTTGTTAATGACCTGGACGAGGGACTGGATTTCACCCTCAGCAGATTTGCAGATGACACTAAGGTAGATACGTTGGAGGGTAGGGATAGGGTCCAGGGAGACCTAGACAAATTGCAGGATTGGGTGAAAGGAAATCTGATGAGGGTCAGCAAGGGTAAGTGCAGAGTCCTGTACTTGGGACAGAAGAAGTCCAAGCATCGTTACTGACTGGGGAACGACTGGCTAATCAGCAGTGCAGCAGAAAAGGACCTGGGGATTACAGTGGATGAGAGGCTGGGTATACATCAACAGTGTGCCCTTGTAGCCAAGAAGGCCAATGGCACATTGTGGTGCATTAGAAGAAGCATTTCCAGCAGATATAGAGACGTTATTATTCCCCCCATTTGGCATTGGTGAGGCCACATCTGGAGTACTACATCTAGTTCTGGCCCCCCAGTACAGAACGGATGTGGATGCATTGGAGAGGGTTCAGAAGAGGGCAACAAAAATGATTTGGGGGCTGGAGCACATGACCTCCAATGAGCAGCTGAGGAATTTGAGCTTATTTAGTTTGCAAAAGAGAAGAGTAAGGGGTGATTTGATATCAGCCTTCAACTTCCTGAAAGGGGCTCTAAAGAGGACAGAGAGAGGCTTTTCTCGGTAGTGACAGATGGCAGAACAAGGGGCAATGACCTCAAGTTACAGAGGGGGAGGGGGAGGTTGGATATTAGGAAAAACTATTTCACCACAACAGTGGAGAAGCACTGGAATGCGTTACCCAGAGAGGTGGTAGAATCTCTATCCCCAGAGGATTTTAAGTCCTGGCTTGACAAAGTCCTCGCTGGGATGATTTAGTTAGTTTAGTCCTGTTTTCAGCAGGGGGCTGGACTCGATGACCTCTTGAGGTCCCTTCCAGCCCTATGATTCTATGAGTCTGTTTCCAGGAGGGAGAAGTGGTTTAAGGCATTGAACTTAACAGCAAGCTTAAGATGTACTCTTGCTGAAAATCAGTGAGAAGAAAACTTTTCATGAGAAATTAACACAAAGGAGATACGAACATGGTGGGAGCAAAGTTAGATGTAAATTCAAATGAATAGTCCTGGGAAAACATCATATTATTCACCTAGGAACAGGGTCTAATACAGGTTGAACCTCTCTAATATGGTACCCTCAGGACCTGACCAGTGCTGGATGAGAGAATTTGCCAGACCACAGGAGGTCAGTATTGCCTAGCAGTATTCCCAACACTTCTACTTCTTAGTGGACTCTTAGAAGACATTTATGAGTAAATTACAGCTAAATAACAGCACTAAACACTGAGAGCCAGGACTGGTGTTTGGAAACAACCTTTATGGAACCATGGAAAATATGTCAACCCCCAATGATAAGTGGTCTAACTAAAATCTTGCTGGATTAGAGAGTTCCCAGATGAGAGAGTTCCATAATAGAGAGGTTCAACCTCTAAATGATGCATGATAGGACATGGATCCTTAAGACTGGTTTAAGTTACTGGGCTGGAGATGAAAGGAGACAGCAGATGAGGGTGGAGGTCAGAAGAAGATTGTACAGTCAGCAGCAGAGGAAAGGACAAAGTGTGTGGGAAGGTAACCACATGGACAGTGAGGGGAGACTGCTTAGCAGATGACAGCAATGTTAGTTAAAACACAGAGAAAAAATAATGAAAAAACAAAGGTGAGTGGTAACTAAAAACTCCACAATGGAAGGCAAACAAGCAGGAAGTCCTACCGAGATCAAGGAGGGATGTTTCTAAGAGATATAATCTGTACACAAATGCAATAACGATTCCAAAGACAACAGGGAAACATATTTAATGCTGCTATTGTTACTCCCTGGGTGGTAACTCCAATATTGCATAATAGCAGTGATGCCATGGCTGGGAGCCTATGAGATATTCAGGCCATGAACCAAATCTTCCTTGGCTCTAATTCCCATGATCACAGACTCACATAATCACAGGGCTGCAAGAGACCTCAGGAGGTCATCTAGCCCAGCCCCCTGCTTCAACCAGGATCAACCCCCACTAAGTCATCCCAGCCAGGACCTTGTCCAGCCGGGACTTAAAAACCTCAAGGGATGGAGAATCCACCACCTCTCTAGGCAACACATTCCAATGCTTCACCACCCGCCTGGTGAAGTTTTTCCTAATATTTAACCTACACTTTTCCCCCTTCAACTTCTGACCGTTACTCCTTGTTCTGCCATCTGACACCACTGAGAACAGTTTCTCACCCTCCTTTTTACAGCTCCCCTTCAGGAAGCTGAAGGTTGGTATTAAATCACCTCTAAGTCTTCTTTTCTGTAAACTAAACAAGCCCAAATCCCTCAGCCTATCCTGATAGGTCTTGTGCTCCAGACCCTTAATCATTTTTAACTCCCAAGACTCCTTTGAGTGGGGTGTGTGTCATATGATGACAGAAGATTGAGAACATAAATACCTGTTAGGTCCTTAATCATTTTTGTTGCCCTTTGCTGAACCTGCTCCAGCAAATCCACATCCTTTTTATACTGGGGGGCCCAAAACTGGACACAATATTCCAGATGTGGCCTCACCAGTGCCGAATAAAAAGGAATAATTACTTATCTAGATCTGCTCAAAATGCTCCTCCTAATGCACCCCAGTATGCCATTAGCCTTCTTGGCTACAAGGGCACACTGTTTACTCATATCCAGCCTTTCATCCACCATAACCCCTAGGTCCCTTTCCATCATACTGCTGCTGAGCCAGTCGGTCCCCAGCCTGGAACAATGTTTGGGATTCTTCTGCCCCAGGTGCAGGACTCTGCACTTCTCCTTATTGAACTGCATCAGATTTCTTTTGGCCCAGTCCTCCAATTTATCCAGGTCCCTCTGGATTCTGTCTCTACCCTCCAACGTACCTACCTCTACCCTTGGTTTTGTGTCATCCGCAGATTTGCTGAGGGTGCAATCCAGTACCTCATCCAGGTCATTAATAAAGATGTTGAAGAACGCCGGCCCCAGAACCGAGCCTTGCGGCACTCTGCTTGAAACAGACCGCCATCCAGATATTGAGCCATTGACCACTACCCGTTGGGCCCGACCATCAAGCCAGCTTTCTATCCATCTTATAGTCCAAGGATCCAATCCATATTTCCTTAACTTATGGACAAGAATATTGTGGGAAACGGTATCAAAAGCCTTGCTGAAGTCCAGGTATATCACATCTACTGACTTCCCCATGTCCACAGAGCCTGTAACCCTGCCATAGAAGCTGATCCTCTGCTTCTGCTCCCTGTGCCATGAAAGGAGATATTCTCAAACTGGAGAAGGTAAAGCAGGGATGCCAGCATGCAAGAGGGATCTAAGGATGTTAGCCGCACAAAAAAAAAAAGTCTGCAGCATGGTAAAGAACAGCACTGGGCTATGGAGCGCTCACAAAAGAACGGGAGATGTTATGAGGCATGCATGTGAAATACTGCACAGTGCCAGGAATGGGGCCTCACAAAGATTCAGTGACTAATGGAATCAGCAGAGGACTCCTTTATGCCAAGAGCCAGGCTGTGCCTTAGGGGGCAGGATAGCCTAGTGGTTATAATGTTACTGTTGGATTCGGGCGTGGGGGCTAAAAGACAGTGCCCTGCCTTACAGCAGAGGGCTTGTGTCACTGCAGGCTAGTCACTAAGGTTTTTAAATGCTTAGGACTGAGAACCAATGGCTTTCTTTGGCCTCTCTATCCGTTGCTGCTTCCTGTGTAGTCTCTGTTCCATGGATGATGAGTAGATGTCACTGCCAATCCCCCCAGCACTCAAATGATGGAAAGAGGTTGGGGAATGTGTCTGTCTTACACAAATCCAGCTTCCAAATTAATGACACAAAGCCTCCCACAGACCTGCACCTGGGTCCTAAGTTCATGGCAGGCTTATGCCAGAAGTTGGCTCCTGTCTCTGCTCTGATTTTTCATTTCCCTTCTGGCCACAGGACCGAATTGTCCTACCTCACTGCAAGGAGTTTCAGGCAGGCACGAGGAAAGGGACAAACTGTTTTAAGAAAAGGGACACCCCGTTCCCCTCTCATGAAATGTGGTCTCTGGAAGCAAGAGGGAACAAACAGGAAAGCAGATTAACCATTGAGAGGAAGGGATGCTAGCTTGTGCTTGGAACTCAGTGCAGGAGCAAGGAGGTGATGTACCTTCGCAGAATTCTCCAGGACGGATGGAAACACACAGCCAAAGGGCCTGCCTTTCTGGACAATAGCAAAACTTTTCCACAGTTGACTTCCCCCCTGAAGTTCTGTTCAGAGGCAGCACAGGAAAGGGACATGAAATCACAGTTCCTTCTGGAGAAGCCCCAGAGCTACATCATCACCAGTTGTAAATCGTTACTGCTTTGCTGACTCGTGTGGTGCTACACCACTTACAGCAGCTGAGGATCTGGACCTTATGTCCCACACTGTCCCACCCTGAGGAGATGCACGTCTTGGCATGTGTATGTTGAAAGGTCTGAGCATGGCAGGGAAGATCCCAACCAGACATGAACAAGACAGCAGGTGGGTAGCTGCCTACTGTTAGGACTGAAGTCTGGCAGGGGAGTGTGTAACTCTGGGTAAGTCTATGCTACCATGGCTAAATCAGCACAGTTACAGAGCCACAGCTGGGTTACTGTAGTGTCATAGTGTGTACACTGCCTGTGTGAACAGAAGGTGGGCATGAGGGGGTACTGTCGATGTACTTAATCCACCTCTTCAAGAGACAGTAGCCAGGTTGATGGAAAAATTCACCCATTGACCCAGCTGTGCCACCAAGGTGGGTTTGGTTGACCTAACTACATTGCACAGGGCATGAAATGGTTGGCAGAGGTATGCAATGGAACTAGCTAGACCGAAGTGTGCTTAGCCCTTTGACTCCTCACATCCACCTGTTCTCCACTTTTACCTACTGCCTCTTACCAATAGGTTTGTAATGGGCTTGAAAGGAACTTTGAGCCTGCTCATGCTCCATGCAGAGGGACGTCCCAATGGCTTCACCTTGCACAACCCCCCCACGCAGAGGGCCATGCCAACTTGCTTAACCTTGGTGCGCAGTAACTTGGAGCTCCCTGCCACATGCTATGGGCTTGTCTACACTGCCACCTTCCTTCGAAGAAAAGATGGTAATTAGGGTGTTGGGAGTTTGCTGATGAAGTGGCTGCGGTGCAAATTTTGAGGAATAAAGGGACTTGGAAGTTGCCCCAGCACTTTGCAGTACCGGCAGGTGAGCTGCGGCTAGACACGTGCCAGTACTTCGAAGTTGCCGTGGTGGGGGTGGGGGGGGATTTGCTTAATGAAGTGCTGCATGTGCACCACAGAACTTCATTAGTAAACTCCCAACACCCTAATTACCATCCTTCCTTCAAAGGAAGGTGGTAGTGTAGACAAGCCCTATGAGTGTCAGGACCTACATGCTCATTAGTCTCCTAGGCAAAGAACTTAATGGTCTTCTGTGCTGTTTGTTTTCTTGGGGTTTGTAATACCAGTTGTTAAGCACAGCAGGAGGCAACATCTACACACATCTGTAGCGTGGAGCCCTTTGTCTGGTTCCCCCGTCTGGGAGTTTTGGGAGAGGAATCCCTGTGCCTTTAGGCAGCATTGTTTAGGCCTGGCCTTGGGGAACTTGCTCCCCTTGAGTTCTAGACCAGGCTCTGCCACTGACTGGCCCAGTGGCCTTGGACCAGACACTTAGCCTCTCTATGCAGGGTTTTCTCCATCACGTGTGATGGGGTCATATTTACCGCAGATGTTGACAGGATTTATTTTCTCAGTGGCATACAGTACTCTGAGGTGGTGAAGTGATGAGTGTGGTTTGTGGGATGATTGAGCACTTTTCTGATGGAGAATTTCATTTGGCAGTGAATGCCTGATGGCTAATACAGAAAACAACACCAAGGCTATGTCTACACTAGCACACATCGAAATAGGCTACTTCCATGCGTATCATCTACACGTCCTCCAGGGTTGGTGCCGTCGATGTTCCATGTTGAAGTAGCAACGGGGAACGTTGAAAGGAGCCGCCCTGGAAGGAAATGTGGAGCGTCCACACACACAAATGCTCCCTGTCAAAATAAGGGGCCAGCAAAGTCCCAAGCCGCTCCCTTAAAGGGCCCCTCCCAGACACACTTGCCCTGCACAGCACAAGATCCACAGAGCCGACAACCATTTGCAGACCCTGTGCATGCAGCATGGACCTCCAGCTGCAGCAGCAGCAGCCAGAAGCCCTGGGCTAAGGGCTGCTGCACGCGGTGACCATAGAGCCCTGCAGGGGCTGGACAGAGCATCTCTCAACCCCTCAGCTGATGGCTGCCATGGAGGACCCCTCTATTTCGAAGTAGCAGGAAGTGGATTGTCTACACATGCCCTACTTCAACGTTGAATATCACCGTCTAATGTCGATTTCAACGTCGAAATAGCACATGGCGTGTGTAGATGCGATGTGTGCTATTTCGACGTTGTGCCAGCTACTTCAAAGTAGCTGGCTAGTGTAGACGCACCCCAAGAGAATGTGGTCCCATTGTTCAGCATCTCTCTGTTCTAACCCCTACACTTACCTGTCAGGGGTGGCCTGGCACCAGCACTGCAGCTGTATTAGATGACCTCTCAGTGTCCTTTCCAGCCCTACGTTTCTAAGATTCTGCGTCCAAGATCTTGGTGGTGATTTGAACAAGGAACACATTTTCCCCTGCGTAACCAGAGTTACACCAAAGCCAGATGTGGCTCTGGATGTCTGTTGGAAAGAATGGGGCACACATGGTGCAATGAGGCAGCACTGGAGAATTGCATTTCCCGAACAGGCCTGGTACACTCTGTGCTTTAGCAGTCAAAGGGCCGAGCTGAAGGGCTGGAATTTAAGGAACTGTTAATGAAAACCCAAGTCCGGGAAAAGATGTAAATTAGAAGTGGGTGGAACAGGCATGATGGATGGCTGTAAGGACTAAGAAATCTATTAGATTATTTATCTGGGGTACTTCTAACAGGTTTATCAGCCTGTTATAATAGTGATATTTATTTAGTTATTTAGTTGTTTAATAAAAGGGAAACTAACACGTTTTGCCTCTAGGCCACAAGTTCAAATCCAGCCATGAGCCAAAACTGGCCATTTGATACCTTGTGTGAAAAATCTGCCCTTAATTTGGAAAGGGGTATTAAACCATGTGCATCAGGGCACAAGGCAGTGTCTGACTGTTAGAGATGGGGGTGAGACTGGGGTGGAAGAGGCGGGGACAGGCCAGCCTACTCCCACCTATTGCTGGGGTCTTGCCTGTTCCTTGGAAGCACATGGCTCTGGCCACTGTCAGAGCCTGACATTTGGGCTAGCTGGACGTTGGATCTGATCCAGTCTGGGATGTGGCTACCAACAAACTCGGCATTCTGCCTGCTTGCGCAGCCCATATTAGTGATCTGTCAAATACAGTCAAATACTGCCATGGAGAGTCCATCCCATAATATCCCCACATTTTAACCCCAGGAATAAAGGGTCTTCCGATGTTGCTCTTCCCCAGTAGGAAGACCCAGCGGGATCCATGGAAGCCAGCGGTAGCCACTTGTCCTGAAATGAGGCACCTGTGAATGAAGTCCCAGACACAGAACCAGGCACGAATATGCTTCTGCAGTTCAGAACTGCTGGAGGAGGAGATCAGAGCAGGTAAAACACTGGCAGCCTCCCAGCGTGAAGAATTTGCCAAACTTTTCAGTGTAAACAGCTCCACTTCTCAAAACAAATCACTCAAACAAAAAAAGTACCACACAGCACAGACTCTGTGCTTGTCTTTTTGGGTGTGTGACAGGCAAATGAATGCTCACCCTTTTTCCATGCATGGAAAAATTGAGCCGTAGGGAAATATTTGTAGGTAAGAAGTAAAGTGCTTAATGGAGTTAAATTGAATGTCAGTTACAAATGGGTCCCGGGTGTCTGTCTGATTACATACGCTTTTTGCCCAAAGGGCAAGAAAAGAAACACGGAGTGTGTGTTTAGACAGCCCATTGGAGACATTCCTTGTAAGCTGGGCGTTCATTTGAACAGTTTCATGTGGATGCCTGAGTCACTCCACCGTTATTGCAGACCTGTCCTCAGCCATCAAAGCTGATGAGTGACCTGGAATTTGTAATTACAGTAAGGTACAATGCAATTAATCACCACTGCTGGGCTGGCTTCTGTCTCTAGCTGCTTTATGATACGAAAGCTTTGCAGCAAGTGCATGAGAACATTGGTGTAAGGTATACAGAAGTGCAACTTGCAGCAAAGACAAGCTTAGAGAGCTGCTGTCTTCCCTGTCAGGCAAGGAATCTCTTTGTGCTCCCCTGAGACAGCTGCTTTCTGCTGATGGTAAAACATTCTGGCTCAAGCCATAGACCTAGCAACATTCAGCGCACAGCCACAATAGGTCTGCCCACTTGCTGGGATATCTAACCAACTGCTGAGTGTCTGCCTAGCAGAAGGGTTACACACTGCTTTTCTTGTCTAGTCTTGTCTTGTCTTTTCTCTATTATTGACTATGGAGACACTTCCCAGGGCCTGCTGTCCCCTCGTACCAGTAGGGAAGGGTCTCATCTCTTAAAGCACACAGCTCCAGCCAGGTGCTAGGAGAGTGAGGATGCATCTCCCACCAGTTACATCACTGTCAAACTCAGGTTACAAAATCATGTGGGAAGACAGCTTTCTTGTCCCATCTCCAGCACCCATGTGAAAAACTGTGGAACTGTTTTGGTTTCTTCCCACAACCTGCCACCCCAATCTCCAGTCCCACAATCAGTCAGTCACCAAGTTCCCCTCAGAAAGGGTCTCTAAGCCAAAAGAAACAAAAAGAAGCAGTGTGTAACTCTTCTGCCAGGCGGAGCCATCAGCAGCCAGAGCTGGGTCCAATACTTAGGGGTTAGTTTCCATCAGTTCAACTCAGAATAGGCTTGAGTCCTCAGCCAATAACCTGGGAAATTCACACACCATCCCGGGGCAGCTTGGAGAGGCAATGCTACCCCACTGGCTAGCACAGAGTCTATGTGTAGGAAAGACACTTTTACTAAAAGGGAGGGAAGAACTTGGCATTTATTTGGGAAAACACCACAAACAAGTTCATAACCATAAACTATGAGGAAAAACCCACCCCAGGCAGGCTGGGCAGTGTCCTCTTCCTCTCAGATTCTCCAGTCCATCAAAACAAATGTCCTCTTCACAAGCCCAGCCTTGCTTTGCATCCCACCCACAGGTGCTTCCTTTGGTCAGTGCAGACTCAGAGTTCAGAGGCAGAGCTCACCTCTCACCCTAGGAGGAGGAGGTAAAGAGTCATCTTACTCACTCCTCTGATTGCACACGATCCACCTGCTCGCTGCTGTCTGCTGCCACCCTGCAGGCTGTTCATCATGCCTCTCTGCCAGCGGTGGTTGCTCAACATGCTGCCGCCCTGCTGGCTGCTCATCACATATCTTTGCTGCTACCCATCAATCATCATCCACTGCCCTCTATGTTTTGTCTGCCTGTTAGTCTCATGTGATTTCAGCTCCCAATGATTTAAAATGTTAATAGGCAGCAAAGAATTAAAACAGCTCCACCACAATTAACATAAGAAAGAAGGAGAGACAGGAGGGAAACCTGGGGGAAAGAACAGGTCAGACCAGTCTAGATGGTACCCCTAGGGAAGCTACATTGCCTCCTCATCAGAATAACTTTTCCTCACCTCCTCTTATGCTCAGGCTTGGTCTACACTAGGGAATTAACTCACATTTAAGGGACTTTGATTGATTTTTGCGAAGACTCAGTCTTCACTACAGGGCTCATTAAGTCAATTTTAAGGGGCTCTAAGGTCAACATTTGTAAATGTCCATTTCATAAGGAGTAACACCAAAATTGAATTTGCAATGGCAACCTGGGGCTAGTGCAGATGCAGCATTATTAAAATAAATTTTATTAGCCTCCAGAAGTATCTCACAATGATCCCAATGTGTCCTTTCTGGTCATTGCTTTCACCTCTGCTGCTCTCCAGAGCCGCATCTATATGTGCTGGCTACTTCGAAGTAGCCGCGCCAACTTCGAAATAGCGCCCGCCACATCTACACGTGGCGAGCGCTATTTCGAAGTTGACATTGACGTAAGGCGGTGAGACGTCGAAGTCGCTATCCCTATCAGGGGATGGGAATAGCGCCCTATTTCGACGTTGAATGTCGAAGTAGGGCACGTGTAGATGATCCGCGTCCTGCAACATCGAAAGAGCGGGGTCCACCATGGCAGCCATCAGCTGAGGGTTGAGAGACGCTCTCTCCAGCCCCTGAGCTCTATGGTCGCCGCGTGCAGTGGCCCCTTAAAGCTCCCCGCCCCCTGCCTTCCTGTGCAGGAAGCTGAGAGTGCGTGCTGGCAGCAGCAGTAACACGTGGCCAGCCTGCACGCCTCCCTGCAGCCCCAATACACCCCCCGGCTGCAATGGCCGCCCGCCAGCCCCCCAAGCGCCCCCACGGCACCCCCCCAAGGGGAGCCAGGGCTCCCAGCCTGGCAGCCAGCCCTGGAAGAGGCAGCAGGGCCCCTCCTGGATGGAGGCCGAGCTTCGGGACCTGCTGGGGCTCTGGAGCGAGGAGGAGGTGCTCCAGGTAATGGGGAGCAAGAGGCAGAACACGGATGCTTTCGCTCGGCTGGCCGAGGGCCTGGCCACCCGGGGTCACCCTGCCCGCACTCCTGACCACGTCAGGAGTAAGGTTAAGGAGCTGCGGCAGGGTTACGCCTGGGCCCGGGATGCGGCCAGCCGATCTGGGGCCGCCCCCGCCACTTGCCCCTTTTACAGGGAGCTCAGGTCCATCCTGGGCCCCCGGCACACCTCCTCCCCTCTGGCCACTCTTGACACATGGGCCAACGAGCCCCAGCAGGTCCCAGAGGCAGAGTCCGCCCCAGAGGCAAGCCCCGCACCCCTGGGCCCCCCCCCAGGAGCCCACCCCTGGGAAGCTGGAGGAGGAGGAGGGGGAGTCCTCCTCCAGCAACAGGGGGCTCCAAATAATCCTGCTGTCCCGGAGCTCCAGCAGGGCGTCCGCCCAGAGGGTGTCCCCCGACTGTGGGAGCGGACCATCAGGCATGTACCCTCCCGGTGCACACCCCTGGGGTTGAGGGGCGGGGACAACGGACATGTCCAGGGCCCTCCACATGCCCAGATGACCATGGCCCCAAGGACAGCAGTGGCATGTCCCTCAGAAGAGTGCATCAGCCCCAGCCCCCCAGCAGGACAGTGCCATGCCCCATCCCTGGGGATGGGGGGAGTGGAACCTAGGGTCCCCCGGGGGGGTGGGACACCCATCAGCAGCAGCAGCATCTCCCGGGGACGGGGAAGGGGAACCAGCAGCAGAGGGGTGGGGGGACAAGGGCCATGGCTCGGGAGCCACACTAACAGCTGTCTCCACTCTTCTTCCCCACCCAGTGTTCCGCAGCTGCGCCATCGGAGGGCCCGGAGAGCGCCGGTGAGGTGTCAGTGGTCCCGGACAGCCCACCGGGGCCATCGCTGCAGGCCAGCCCCTCGGTGGAGCACCAACCAGCCCCAGGGCGGGGCCGACGGCAGACCCAGCACCACCAGAGGACGGCGACGGACCCCCAGCTGCTTGCAACCCTCCGGCGGCAGCTGGAGGTGTCGGACCGGCGGCTTCGGGTGGACAAGTGGTGCCTGCAATTGCAGGAGTGGGCACTGGCCTGGCGCCAGGAGGCATGGGGGGCCTTTATGTGCACTTTTGAGCGCATAGCGGACTACCTGGCCCCCCATGCTGCGCCGGCCACCGCTCTGCCCGCCCTGCCTGCTCCACCCACTGCTCCACCCGCCGTCCCACCGCTGTCCCACTGCCGTCCGCCACCCCAGGGCCTTCCGCCGAGGGGGACCTGGGGCCTGCTGACACCCGCCGGCCATATCTGCCGGTTCGCCCGGCCCCACCAGCCAGCCTCGGTTGGGGCTGAGGCCGAGGCGAGGGTCGCACCCGCCAACCCCAGGCGCTGGACCGTAGGGGGTGCGGGGCCCAGGACGTGGCCCCCCCCAATTGTACATATCCCCATTATTTTGTATATAGTTTGTGTTAGACCCTTGTTCTTTTATGATACCTGCCCCCCATGTAAATAGTTCCCCCCTTTTGTTCCACTATTTATTTTATATATATATATATATATATTTGTATTAATATTAAGAGAATTCACTGTTTTGTGGTTCAAAAACAACAGGTCTATTTTTATTTGCAAGAAAAGTACAGGGGGTGCTCTTGGGTGCTCTGTGGTGTGCGCGTGGGGGCAGGGAGTGTTGAGGAGGATGGGGGGGTGCAGTGGGGGGCCTGCCAGTGTACACCCTGCAGCCTGGCCGAAATGGGCCGGCAGGGCCTCCCGGACCCAGATCCCCTCAGGGTCCACCTGGCGAGGGTCCACCTGGCAACTGGGGGCAGCGGGTGGCTGCACATCAGCCCTGCCAGCCTCCACAGCCCAGCCCTGAACGAATGCCTCCCCCTTGCTCTTGACCAGGTTGTGGAGTGCGCTGCATGCGCCCACAATCTGGGAGATGTTGGTGGCGCCTGCATCCGGGCAGGTGAGGAGACACCTCCAGCGCCCTTTGAGGCGGCCAAAAGTGCACTCAACCACCTGGCGCGTGTGGTTCAGGCGCGTGTTGAAGCACTCCTGGCTGGCTGAGAGATGGCCCATGTAAGGGTGCATGAGCCAGGGCCGGAGGGGGTACGCCGCGTCTGCGACAACGCAGAGGGGCATGGTGGTGTCCCCCACAGGGATCTCCCGCTGGGGGATGTAGGTCCCCGCCTCCAGCCGGCGGCACAGGCCTGAATTTCTGAACACCCGGGCGTCGTGAGTGCTGCCAGGCCAGCCAACATAAATGTCCAAGAAGCGGCCCCAGCTGTTCACCAAGGCCTGGAGGACCACCGAATGGTAGCCCTTCCTGTTCAGGAAGCGTCCTCCACCTTGCTTTGGAGCTTGGATGGGGATATGGGTCCCATCCAGAGCCCCGAAGCAATTTGGGAAGCCCAGGCTGGCAAACCCCGCGATGGCGGCATCCGGGTCCCCAAGCCGCACGAGCCTGTGGAGGAGCAGGGCACTGATGGTGCGGACGACCTGCAGGGGAAGGACATGGGAGAGCACCAGTGAGGGGTGTGCAGGGTGTGTCTGGCCCTTCCCACCCCCAGGGCTCCCTCCCCACCCAGGGCTCCCCTCCCCCCCCCGGGCTCCCCTCCCCTCCTCGTGGGTCCTCTTACCTCCATGAGGACAGCCCCGACGATGGCCTTGCCCACACCAAACTGCTGTCCCACGGATCGGTAGCTGTCTGGAGTGGCCAGCTTCCAGACAGCGATGCCGACCCGTTTCTCGACGCTGAGGGCACGCCGCATGAAGTTGTCCTGGTGCCTCAGTGCAGGGGTGAGCCACTGGCAGAGCTCCAGGAATGTCTGCCGGCTCATACGAAAGTTCTGGAGCCAGCGGTCGTTGTCCCACTCACCGAGCACCAGCCGCTCCTACCAGTCAGTGCTCGTGGGGTAGCTCCACAGCCAGCGGCGTGTGCGGCCGGGGGGTGGGAGGGAAGACAGCAGTGTCTGGGGCTGCTTCCTCCTCCCCTGGGGGTAGCTCCTCTTCTTCTGTGACTAGAAGGTGATCAGCTGCCTCCTGCATGGTATTGAGCACTGCTCCTGCAAGGGCGGCTGTGTGGACCTCTGGCTGCTGCTGCTGCTGCTGGGGGTCCATACTGCTTCACTGAGGCGTGCGTGCCTATGGCTCTGCAGACCACGTGCTGTGCAGGCTGAGTGTGTCTGAGAGGGGCCCTTTAAGGGAGCGGCTAGCTGTTGCCCCGGAAGTGCTAGTCCACCCTGTGACGCTGTCTGCAGCTGTTCCTGGCACCCTTATTTCGATGTGGGCCACTTTGGCGTGTAGACGCTCCCCTTCAGTGCCTACTTCGATGTGGTGCTGCCCAACGTTGACGTTGAACGTCGACAGCACCAGCCCTGGAGGATGTGTAGATGCTATTCATCGAAATAGATTATTTGGATGTCGCTACATCGAAATAAGCTATTTCGATGTAGCATTCACGTGTAGACGTAGCTCAGGTGAGCAGGAAGTAGATAACAAGAAACAGGGATCATCAGCCCGGGAAGTTTGAATTCATTTCCTTTCTGGCCAGTGTGGTTAGCAGACCTCAGGAGCACACCTCAGTAGCATGCCTGGCCATAAGTTCACAGGGTCTCAAAAGAGCCCCAGCATGGAGCAATCAGGAATCCAGGACCTCATCTCCGTTGGGCGGGGGGTCGGGGGGGATGGACGAATCTGTCTTGCTGCACCTAAGAACCAGCAAAAGAAGTGCGGACATTTATGCCAAGATTTCACAGGGCAAGCTGTGGAAAGGGTACACTGGGGATGCTAAGCAGTGCTGTGTTAAAATCAAGGAGATCAGGCAGGTGTACCAAAACGCCAAAGAAGCTAATGATCAGTCTGGATTATTTCCCCAAACATGCCACTTTTATGAGCAGCGAGATGTTATTCTGGGGAGAGACCAAACCACTTCACCCAAAAAATTTACCAAACCACTTCTGTAAATACTGTTCAGAAGACCTCTCTCAGCAGCAAGGAGGATGAAATGAGAGATGAGATGGTGGATGAGGAAGAGGTACATGATAGTGGTCTGCAGGCCAATGGAGAAGCTGATCATGGAAATGGCCAGGATTTTTTTTTTTTTACCTGTAGAGCCAGTTCCCTCAACCCTGGAGGTTTTGGAGCCAAACTGTGATGCTGTAAAGGGCACTTGCGGTGAGTATGCTTTTTAAATACTGCTAACAGTATGGTTCAGGCAGGGTGGGGTGTATCTATGCCCATTTCCCCTAGAACAGCTTGTTAATATTTCTGGAGATGGAGCACTGATCCTGTTTGAACACCTCCATAAAGGTGTCAGGCACTCTTTGATTTTTCTGATGAGATTTTTGGGGAAACCTGACTGATTCCTGCTTCCACAATAAGACACCTCACCATGCCAAGTCACCAGTAAGTAATCTGGAACCATGGCAACACAGAACAGCCTTGCAAATTTTCCATGTGCCCCCACAGGTAGAGCATTCATTCCTTATCCCTTTTTCTTATTCTGAGGAGGCTGATGCCTCCTTTGGCAACCTAGAACAAACATGGGAAGTATCATAAGTCACCTCATATGTTAGCACAAGTTGTTCCACCATACAGCGCTGGGGAGATGAGGGAAGCAAAGCGACACTGTGCATTTCCCCTTAAAATTCTAATGCTGATTGAGTGCAGTGTGTGTAAAATCCCTGTGAAAAATCAAGGCTAGCACTGAGAAATATTCCTGCAGAATGCCTGTGGCTTTTAAATCATGACTTGGGTTAAAGGATTTCCTGTGGCACACACACACACACCCAGCCCCCTTTGGGCTAGTATGTGATCTCACGCATGGGCCTATAGTGCTTATCATTTTTTCCCATGAACTCAGTGCTGAAAAATATTCTTGCAGCAAGCCTGTAGCTTTTAATCACGGTGAGGATTAAAGGATTTCACATGGTACCCCACCCCCCCCCCAGGGCTGGCAGGTGATCTAGATCCTGCCCAGTGATCAGTGGGCATGCTCCACATGGGGCTGGAGTGCTTCTACAACGTTTTTTTCCCTGATACTCAGTACTCACTAAGTTTTATCTTCCAAGCCTGTGCCTTTTAAATCATGGGCAGGCTTTGGAGCTCGCACTACTCCAATACCCACCTACCCCTGCTCAGAAGAGTATTGCAGAGCAATTAATGGATTGCATGCAGTGCCTGCCACCTACCTTGCCTGCAGGCACTTTACCATGTCTGCAAGTTAAACATCAGCTGTAGAAGATCATGAATCCTTCTGGTGAGATTGATTCATTCTCAGTATTAAGAGTCCAAGAGAGCCCTTGTTGAGGACATACATTGTTGCAGTGAAACAGACATCCTTTCATTCTATCCCTATGTTCACTGTTTCAACTCAAGATAAAAAATGTTGCTAATAAAAATGTATGTAATATTTGTACTTGAATGTTTTATACGTACTGTTCTGGAAGTAAGAGTGTCAGGAATGCTGGGCCACCCCCAACTGAAGTGAGACTTTCACAGACACAGCAGAGGAAAAGGACAAGAGAGGACTCGTGGCCGAGCACTTAGAAAAGCACATAAGGAACATATGCAAGCCACACTGGAGAGACAGCGCAAAGTGCTGTCCCTGATCACCAAGCAGACAGATCTCCTGCAGTCCGTAGTTGAAGGCAATAACTGTACATGCCCCCTAGATCTAGCTATGCACCAGTTCAGGCATCCCTCCCCATATTCAGTCCCCTCCCCTTGTTGGGGCCCCAGAAGAAGAGGGAGAAGGTCATGGACATCTATGTGGTCCACTCCCAGGGAATCATGGCAGAGCAGAAGGCTCACATTCCACCACATGTGACATCAAGAGTTCCTTGTTTTCCCACTACCCACCCCTCTGCCATTAGTGTCCCCTGAATAAAAAAAGATTTAGCTCACAAAAACAAAGTTTTGTTGATTGGTTAACATGCTTTGGGGTTCAGGATTTGTGGTTGGCTGGGGTAGGGTGCATTTGGTGACAGTTTCATAAAGGGCAAGCACACATGACTGCGGGGCACTACTTAACAGTAGCAAATTCTGGTAGCTGTCTGCTCACTCATAAATCTGGTTTTCAAGGCATCTCTGATTTGCAGTGCTTCTCTCTAGGCACTCCTGATTGCCCCTGTGTCCAATTACTCATAATTTCTGGCCAGGAGATCTGTCTCTGCCCTCCACACTGGCATGAAATTTTCCCCTTATGCCTCACAAATGTTATGAAGAATACCACAAGCCCCAACAAGGGGAATGCTGTCTTTACTGACGTTTAAGTGGGTCAGAAGGCACCTTAACCTGGCTTTTAAATGGCCAAAGGCACATTTTATCACCATTCTGCACTTCGTCAACCTGTAGTTGAAGAGCTCCTCACTGCGGTTCAGGGTGGCTTTGTGTGGCTTCATGAGCCAAGGGAGCAATGGTTACCAAGAATCACTTTGAGTATTCTGACATCCCCAATGGTGACTTTCTGGTCTGGGAAGAAAGTCCCACTCTGGAGCTTTCTAAACAGATCAGAATTCCTAAAGATTTGTGCGTCATGCATCTTTCCCAACAATCGCACGTTGATGTTGGTGAAATGACCTTTGTGATCCACCAACGCCTGCAACACCACAAAGAAATAACCCTTACGGTTTATGTACTTTGAGGCCAGGTGGTCCGGTGCCAGAATGGGAATGTGCATTCCACCTATGGCCCCACCACAGTGAGGGAATCCTATGGCATTAAATCCATCCACTGTGTCCTGCACAGTCCACAGAGTCACTGACTTTTGCAGGAGCTGGTTATTGATCACGTGGGCAATGGTTTCCCAAACTGGAGGTCATGCCCCCTGGGGGAGCATGAAGAAATTCCAGGGGGAGGGGGGGTGTCAGATGACCCAGCCCCCCCCCATGATTCCCCCCCACCCCAACAAAGAGCCAGCCTTTGCTTCTGGCTCTCAGCCCCTGCCATTTTACTTGGGAGACTTCACACAATTGCTATGAAAAGCAGGCAGCCAGTGAAAACCCACATGGAGCTGGCTGCCTTCTCCAAAGGTGAGTGAGTGTAGGTTGGTGGGGGGAGGAGGAAGAGGATAGGGTTAGATGGGGGGCTGGAGGTGCCTGGCTCGGGGATGAGGAAGAGAGCAGGGGGCTTGTGGTTCCTGGCTTTCTGGGAGGGGAGGAGCTCAGGCGGACAGCTCGCAGGGCTTGTGGGGCTTGCAGGGCTTGGGCAGCTGGCTGGCTTACAGGACTCCTGAGGCTTGGGTGGCTGCCCCCAGCATTGCAGGGCTCTCACAGCTTGGGCTGGTGGCTGGCCCCCGCAGCTCAGGGTCAGGTGGCTGGCCGCAGCCGAGCGTGGCTCAGGCAGCTCAGGCTGGTGTGTGGGCGGCTGGCCCCTGCAGCACAGGGCTCAGGTGACTGGCCCCAGCAGCACAGGGCTTGGGTGGCTCAGGCTAGAGGGTGGGCAGCTGGCCCTGGCAGCATGGAGCTTGGGCTGGTGGGCACACGGCTGGCCCCAGTAGAGTGGGGCTTGGGAAGCTGGCCCAACAGTTTGGGGCTTGGGCAGCTTGGGGTGGTAGGTGTACAGCAGGCCCTAGCAATGTGGGGCTCAGGTGGCTGGTCCTGGCAGCATGGGGCTTGGGTGGCTTGAAATGGTAGGTGGGTGGCTGGCCCTGGTAGCATAGAGCTTGAGTGGCTTGGGATGGTGGGTGGGTGGCTGGCCCTGGTAGCGTGGAGCGTGGGCATGTGACACAGGTGGCTGGCATGGGGCTCAGGCAGCTGGCCAGCTGGGGCTACACCAGACACCCGCGAGGGGCCAAGAAAAAATATTGGTGTTTGTTTTAATTTTAAACAACATTTTTATATCAAGTTTTGGTGTTTATTTTAAATCACAAATTGATTTTTTTGTTAAATGGGTGGTTGGATGATGTTAAAGAACAGGTGTGGGGGCATGAGGGTTTCTCAAAACTCAAAAGTGGGGAGTATGATGCTGAAAAGTTTGGGAACCACTGCTAGGCTAACTGGATGACAAGAGTCCCCACTCCAAATTGATTTCCCACTGACCAGTAGCTGTCTGGTATTGCAAAGATCCACAGAGCAATTACCAAACATTTAAAAACAATCAAAGCAGGTCTCATTCTGGTGTTGCAGTGCTTCAGGGCAGATGATAGCACTTCACAAAGTTCCAGAAAAGTGGCCTTTTGCATGCAGAAGTTTTTCAGCCACTGCTGATTGTCCTATGCCTGCAAAATGATGGGGTTCTACCACTCTGAGCTAGTTTTGCGGCTCCAGAACCTGTGCTCCATGGTGTATAATGTATCCATTGCTGTGAGCAACTTTGTGTTCCTCCTCTCCCACTCTTGATATGTGGAACTGCCCCCCACCTCATGGAAATCATCCTCCAGGCTCTTTGGGTTCAGAATATACAGCAGTGCAATGTGGGAAGTGATCATAAAACACTCCACAACAGCTTGAAGCATCTCTGGATCCAAGTTATACTTATAATGCCATGTGGCAGTGTAAAAGTGAAGTGAAAATTCCTTTGGCTGTTTGTTTTCAGCATGAAGGGGGAGTGAAGGCAATGCACCCTGGGATGATAACATCAGCCACCCACAACCACTTGCAGTGCATTTTTCCCCATAGAACACTGGCACAGAAACCCAGAATGCAACCAGACTGCAGGAAATGTGGGCTAGGTACCCATAATGCACTGCTGACACAGTCAAAGTTAGCTTATTTAATTGGGACACTGCACCAACTTCGTGAGCAAGCAACTCAGCGGGTAGAGCATTAACCTGCCAAATCCTGGGCTGTGAACTCAGTCCTTGAGGGGGGTCGTTTAAGGGTTTAAGGCAAGTAGATTTAAAAAAAAAATCTGCCACGGATGGTGATAGGTCCTACTATGAGTGCAGGTGATAGGACTCAAAGGCCTTTTGAGGTCCCTTCAAGTTCTTTGAGATAAATATGTGTAGACATTTACCACTGACTTAATAAAATCTGGTGTTAAAAGACAATTTTATTTTCTAATGTAGACATACCTTCAGAGAGCTCTGAAAGTCCAGCCCCTGCTTAGCAAGGTTCTTTCTGCCAACTGTGACCAGCTCCTCTTCTTTCCTCTGGAACAGCTTTAGCTCAGGCCTGTATTGCCACAAACATTTCAAAGAATGGTAATTAGATTTCAGCTCTCCCTGCATTTATTACTAATGGAGCTGGAGTTGGGTCACAAATTAATTTCGTTACAATGAGCAAAACACCACTCCATCTTCTGAATGGTGAACAAATCTAAGCAAAGGTGGAGCTAACGGTATTTCCATAGAGACACCCACAGTCTTTTCCCACCCCACCCCACGCACCTTCCCATTTTTCCCAACTTTTCAGTGGCTTGAGAAGGTGACAAAGGACATTTCAGTCCAAACAAAACATTCTATTTTGAAAAAAATCAAAATGTTTTCTTTGAATTTCATCTGTTCTTATTCCTTCCCCATTTTGTTATAAACCAAATGAAAGGAATTTCTGATTTGGGGCTGGAAAACAAAAGGTTCTGCTATTTCATAGAATTCTTAAGGGTTTGGGGCTTTTTAACTAGCAGCTGAGAAAAGCAAAATAGCGCATATCAAAGCTGTTTTTTCACACAACAAAAAAGGGTTGTGTAGAAAAATTGTCTCCTGGGTTTCATTGCTAGGATCAGTACACCAGCGATGATGAGGCACTCAGTGGTGGGAATATGGGAGTACCTAAGAAGGCTAGCTCTTCATCACATGAAGTATGCTCCCAAAGAGAAAAAAAAAACATTTTTTTTTAAACTATAGTAATTTTGCTACTACCCTGAAAAGGTCACGCTGGCTGTACAGACCCTCTCCTGGTAAACAGTCCATGTCGTCCTCAAACTGTACTCCTCTTTCCTAAAACAATTCACTTGTCCTGGTCAGTTTAGGACTTTTGGAGAGGCATTCCATAACGTGCTGAAGGGCACATAACTGAGCAGGGACAAACACTGATAGTGTTGGCAAATGGTAAACAGAGTTTGATAGCTCCCTGGATGCAGGCTACTACCCTGTGCTGAGTAATAGAAGTAGATTATAAAGGATATATACCCTCTGAGTATCTCCTTGGTAGACTTACTTTAGCTGATGTAGTTTATCTGTTTCATACACATAAGCTACATCTACTCTAGAGAGTGTTGTCGACAAACCCTGGATTTGTTGACAAAACTGGTGGAGCGTCCACACTAAAAATTAGTTCCTTTGACAGTAAATTGACAGAAAAGGGCACTGGTGTCGACGGACTTCTGCCTCTCTCCCATGAGTCAGAGCTCCTTTCTGAGAGAAACTGTCGACAAAAAAGCCAGGTGGACGCTTCGGGGCAGGTGCGCAGGGAAGGTAGAGAAGGAAAAATATTGCGTTGGTGTGCTGGGGTAGCAGGGTGTTGGTGGCAAGATTTGTGGCAGTAAATAGCCCAACTTGGCAGCATACCTAAGATGTGATTTCTGGGGGACACACTTGGAGTTTGTTGCGGTGCCCAGCGCACTGCAGTTGTGCTCTCATTCATTACATTTGGAAGGTTCCAGAGGGCCTTGGGCTTAAGCAGTGAAGGTTGGGCTTTCTTATAAATTAATGATGGCTGGTTCCATTTTGGGATCCCAACAGGGCATACCTTCCGGGCTCTGACTGTCTTAGGGTGGGTGATTCGTGAAAGTGATTTCTGAAAATCAGGCCTCAACAAGGTGCGTCATGCTTGACACCCACGAACAGAGCATCCAAAATCACTTGTCACCTTGGAAAAGCTTGACCTAGTGTATCTTAAATGAGTAACTCTGGCCACATCTACACAGCAGCGCTATTCCAAAATAAGATATTTCTAAATAGTTATTTAAAAATACCATATTTCAAAATAACGCATCCACACACAAAACGCATTTCAAAATGGCACCCAGCTATTTCAAAATAGCAGTTCCAGATCTATAGCACTATTTCAAAATGGTGGCCTACTTCAAAATATGTTATTCTGTGTCTTAATAGTCTCTGTTTTGAAATAGCAATTTCAAAATAGGCAGTATTCCTCAAGGAATGATGAACGAGAATAAGGCACGCATGCTTTCAATTTTATTTTGAAATAGTGGGTGCATTGTTTGGATGCTGCCAAAATGATTTTGAAATAACTGCTGTTCTTTCAAGATAGCTTTGCTATTTAGACATGGCCTCTGGGAACAGGCCTTTTTAGGTGGCTTTGAATGAAAGACCCGCAATCACCATTGGTGTTCAGCTTCCAGAATTAGGACCACCTCCAGCTTTCATTTTATGCCCTTCTTGTACTGCTGGGAATCAGCACCTGCTCTGGGTGCTTCCAGAGGTGGGACAGACGGTCAAGGGACTCCAAGCTGTAATGCTAATAGCTGCATATCAGGGAGAGTTTTTGGCACTGACTTTTGGACCTGCTTTGCAACTCTTGGTTTACTGAATTCTGCTTTGGAAAAGTGGAAGCAAAGGACTCTGTGTGTATGACACTTCCTGAATCATTCTCCTCTGCTTGCTGGTGCAGTTGGATTGAACCTCTTCATGACTTAGTTAAATGTTCAAGCCTTTGGGAAGTGTTGCTGGCAAGGTAGGCTGCTTAGCCAAGCAGCAGTTGCAGATACCCCATTTTGCTAATGGGGGAGTCTGCAGCTTTGGTCCAGTTTGCCAGAGGAATAAGCAATTCCAGAAATACAAGTAGGAGAATCTACATCTGTCAGTAATGCAATGAGACAGGTGTGAAAGGTACGAGCTTTCAGATAGGCTACGGCCATGAGGGGTGATTTATGTGTATGTGCAATGCCCAGATACGATGATTGATGTAAGCTAAAGAGAGGGGTGCATAGAAACGGGAGGAAGGAAGGAAGGAAACATTCAAGAGTAGATAAAGGTATTCTATGGCTGAATGGCCCACATGTCACCATATTACTTTGTATCAGAGAGGTAGCCGTGTTAGTCTATATCTTCAAGAACAGCAAGAGGTCCTGTGTCACCATATAGACTAACAGGTATTTTGGAGCATAAGCTTTCGTGGGCTAAGACCCACTTCGTCAGATGCATGCATCTAACAAAGCGGGTCTTTCCCCATGAAAGCTTATGCTCCAGAATGTCTATTAGTTGATAAGGTTCCACAGGACTTCATGTTACTTTGCAGTGCTTTGTGTCCTCGAGTAGGACACTGTCTGTCCAACAATAATAAAACCCAAACAATGTGAGCTTTCGAAAAATGTTTTTGTGGGTCATGTCAGACCCCCTCACCAGAAGAGAATGGTCAATGGGGGCTAACTGTTTTAAGGAGCACGGAATGCCACCACCCAAGAATGTGAAAGTTTTTTTTTCGGTTTTTGTATTTGTTTTTATATGTTTGTCATCAGTTGTGTTGTGCCATACTCAAGTGGGCCTGGTGCTAAGGGACTTGTCTTCAGGCCTTGACTTCCTGTCCAAAAAGGTGCATATTTTCAACCTCAGGGTAGTTGTGATTCAGGGCCTTTCTGGTGCCAGTTGGCAGAGGGTACAGGGGGTTCATGGGGTTTTACAAGGATCCCTTGGGTCAGATAGCTGCATAATGGTTCACCAAAGGTACATTTGAGGGTTTCACTAAGGACTAGTAACCTGCAAATCATCCTAATCACTGGGAAGCATCTGTGCAAATCATAGTTAAGGAGTTCTTCATCTGTACTGAAAATTATACTCTTAAAGTCCTGAATAAAAGCAGGTCACCAGAAGGTGACAGACTTCAGACATACCTTTCAGGCAGGGGGTATCAGACACTTATCAGATGCACGTTGTCCACTTCACACAGGTCTCTTTGTACCCTCAGCCAGATGCCAGTCAGAAGGCTGCAAAATCTATGAGAGGAAATCTGCAGGAAAAAAGGCAAAATAGCAAGGGATGGGGAGACCTGTTTATGAATAAAGACAAGGGCTATGATTTGCTTATCTTGGGAGGCAAAGGTCCTCCTTCATAATTTGGCAGTTTGTCTGTCTGACTGAGGAGGGCTCACAGCCAAAGCCCTTCACAAAACGCTGGAAGGAAATTGAGTGAGCGCTGCTTAAAATTCAAGACATGAAAGTATCAAGTGAATTGTTCTAGAATGCATCTTACAGTATTATTTTATATATAACTGTGGTTTCCAATGTCTGTGGACTACTGCTTGCATCTCTGCACTTCGGTGAAGAAATGCATATTTGTTTTTTCTCTAAACATATCTAAGTGCTGTAAGTTAGGCAGAGTGGTGATCTAGGTGGAACTGGTAAAATGGCGTGCCCCGTTTCATAGGACGCAGGAGTTCTGTGAATTCTGTGAGGCTACGTCTACATGGCGATTTGTTTTCTAAATAATTTATGCAATTTGTGCTATTCAAATGGAGTAAATTATTTCCAAATACCTTGTTCTGAACTTGATGCTGTCCAAATATCACCAAATTTCAGAATAAGGAGCTATTCTGAACGTTCTGTTACTTCTCGTACAACAAGGGTTACCAGAACCGGAATATGTGCCTAAAAGAGCAGTGCTATCTCAGGCCCTGTGAAAAGCCATGGTGTTGCTATTTCAGGATACCTTTGCATCCCAAAACAGCACCCACCGTGTAGAAGTAGCCCCAGTGTCCAGCGGAGCAGGGGCTGAAGACTCCAGAGAAAAGCTCAGAGGTGCGCAGGTTGCAGTATGCCTATGGCCAATCTGAGGAGCGGGAGCAGGGCCTACACATGCCCCCTAGAGGATGCGTGTGCTGCCCGTGGCTGGGAGCATTGTGGATCTGGTGAGACCAAATCAGGCTTCCTCATGCTAAGGTCAGGTGGTAGGAAACTGCATCCCAGCCCTGGCTACCCCCACTAAGTGTCACAGTAACTTGTGTGTATGAGCTGTCACAAGAGAAGAACACAGACCTTTGCTTCGAGATAAACTAGGTGAGGTCAGATATGTCCAGCAGGCTAGTGCTGGCCAGGCGTAGTTTAACACACAGTAAAACTGAAGGACCTGGTCCTTGTGGCCACGTCTGCGATAACAAACACCTCACTTAGCTGTGCTGCTGACAGGCAAAGCCTGAGGAAGGACTCGGTTCAAGAGGCTCACAGTCAAGACAGGCGCATTTGGGAAAGAGAGTAGAAATCGGCCGTCCTGGACAAGCCAGAGTGCAAAGATCACACTGCTGGGCTGAGTCAAGGTCCTGGCTTCAGGCACTGGCTCAGTCAGTAATTGCACTTGTACCAACAGCTGAGATTTCCCAGCAAAACTCTAGTAATTTGGCATTTTTCATAAGACCTTGGCCCCTGAAGTCCTGTGGTAATCCCAGAGGTCCTTGAGTAAAAAGAAGGCTTTATTCCTCATCGAAAGCAAGAAAAGGTGAATCCTAAGGATTCCAAAGCCAAAAGGCAAAGGCAAACAAACCCAGAACACAACGAATTCTGAACCTTACATTTTTTAAGCTAAGTTCATGATTCTTGGGGAAGGTCTGATGATGTGTGAGCAGTTGGGCTGGTTATCCTGCTAACTGGATGGGAGAGCCTGTTTCGCCACATGGAAAGAGGTCCCAGTGACTGGTCAGGGTATGCTGTGTATGACACACTTCAGCCAGGAACTCCCACTTCACACCAGGAAAGCAGGTGGGAGGTTCTTGAGACCGCAGTGTCTTATTCAGATTACACTCCTGCATGTCCCTGTCTCCTCTGCTTGGAGTAGAGCTTCCTGGCAATTCACCCTTCCTTCTCTCTAAAAAAACAAAAAAGCAATCCGGTAGCACTGTAAAGACTAACAAAATAATTTATTAGGTGATGAGCTTTCGTGGGACAGATAGACTAGCATGGCTATCTCTCTGTTACTATTCAACACACAATGCACTACATTCAGCTGTTTCCAAAGAAGTGGATCTGTCCCATGAGAGCTCATCACCTAATAAATTATGTTGTCAGTCTTTAAAGTGCTGCTGGACTGCTTTTTTGTTTTGATAGTATATAGACTAGCATGGCTATCTCTCTGTTACTATTCCTTCTGTCTGTATGCCTGGACATTGCATGGCATGGCAATGTTTTCAGTGCAAGGAGCATGCCTACTTAACGGGATTTTGCATAATTCAGGCATACTTCTTGCAGCAGCTGTATCATTTGCCATAGACAAGAGCTAGGCGTCAGTGGTAGCAAAAAGGATTCTTCCAGGAGATTGCTGGGCACACACACAAACAGCAGCTCTGGGCTGAGCAGCGCTACTACAGGTTCAGCCTCCCTGGTCCTGCACCCTCTGGACTTGAGACCTGCTGCTGGCCTCCAGCCACTGCTCCTGGGCTCCTCTCCCCACTGTATCCTGTAGCTCCCCAATTCCCCCCCCACCCCCCGCATCCCTCCCTCAGTCTCCATAGTCACTGGCTTCCAACCCCAGCCATGGCTTCCTCGCGCACTGGACGCAGTTTTCTGGGGCCCAGGCTCCCTCCCAGCAGCTCCAGGGCTGCTGCTGCTCCCCACCACCATCCATTTGCTGCCAGACCAGTTGTAGTTGCCCTGCTCCGGGCTCCTGCCACTGGTCTGACTGGCCCCTTTGAAGGGTAAACAAACGTGGATAAGGGGAATCCAGTACATATAGTGTACTTAGATTTCAAGAAAGCTTTTGACAAGGTCCCTCACCAAAGGCTCTTACGTAAATTACGCTGTCATGGGATAAGAGGGAAGATCCTTTCATGGATTGAGAACAGGTTAAAAGGCAAGAAACAGAGGGTTGGAATAAATGATAAATTTTCAGAATGGAGTGGGGTAACTAGTGGTGTTCCCCAAGGGTCAGTCCTAGAACAAATCCTGCTCAACATATTCATGAATGATCTGAATAAAGGGATAAACTGCAGTGGCAAAGTTTGCAGATGACATTAAACTGCTCAAGATAGTTAAGACCAAAGCAGATTGTGAAGACCTTCAAAAGGATCTAACAAAACTGAGTGATTGGGCAACAAAATGGCAAATTAAATTTAATGTGGATAATTGTAAAGTAGTACACATTGGAAAAAATAGCCCCAACTATACATACAGTATAATGGGGGCTAATTTAGCTACAGCTCATCAGGAAAGAGATCTTGGAGTCATCGTGGACAGTTCTCTGAAAACATCCATGCAGTGTGCAGCGGCAGTCAAAAAAGCAAACAGGATGTTAGGAATCATTAAAAACAGAATAGAGAATAAGACGCAAAATATCTTATTGGCCTTATGTAAAACCATGGTACAACCACATCTTGAATACTACATACAGATGTGGTCTCCTCATCTCAAAAAAGATATATTGGTATTAGAAAAGGTTCAAAAAAGGGCAAGTAAAAAGATAAGGGGTTTGGAATAGGTCCCATATGAAGATAGATTAAAGAGACTAGGACTCTTCTTCTTAGAAAAGAAGAGGCTAAGGAGGGGTATGATAGAGGTATATAAAATCATGAGTGGTGTGGAGAAAGTGAACAAGGAAAAATTATTTATTTGTTCCCATAATATCAGAACTAGAGGACACCAAATGAAATTAGTGGTCAGCAAGTTTAAAACAAACAAAAAGTTCTTCACACAGCACACAGTCAACCTGTGGAACTCCTCACCAGGAGAAGCTGTGAAGGGTAGGACTACAACAGGGTTTTAAAAAGAGCTAGATAAATGCATGGAGGTTAGGTCCATTAATGGCTATTAGCCAGGATGGGTAAGGACTGTGTCCCTAGCATCTGTTTGTCAGAAATTGGAGGTGGATGGCAGGAGAAACATCACTTGATTGCTACCTGTTCAGTCTGCTTCCTCTGGGACACCTAGTATTGGCTACTGTCAGCAGACAGGATACTGGGCTGGATGGACCTTTGCTCTGACTCAGTATGGCCGTTCTTATGTTCTTCTGCCCCTTCTCCTGCCATCCCCAGGACTCACTGGTCCCGCAAGATCCATAGTCCTACTGGACAACAGATGTTGCTGGACAAGAGAATGCTGGATTTAAGAGTTTCAGCCTGTGCACAGCATCTGTGTTAGTCTTGATCAAGACCAGATGATTGTGAAATTGACTGCTGGCTGCCCAAGAGCACTGTGCATCATACTTGTACAGCAGCTGGTAGGACTGAAAAAAAAGTGTTCTCAGAGCTCCACCTTCTTCAGCCATCAACCTCCTCTGTGTGTTCATCAGCAAACAACTGTTTTAATCCATTCAGTCACTGGCTTTGTTTGGCAAGCCTGGCCATAATAGCTGCAAGAGGGTAAATGATGCTGGGCAGGACAGGTAGAAAGGTTATCTTCTTTCGTTTGGGAAAGACTTTGACTTTACCAACATTTCCTCATAGACATGAACAAAAACACCTTCTGCAGTAACTGTTCCTCAGGCGTGAGCCTTCTCCCTGGCCAGCCAATATGCAAATCCCACCACACACAGCTAGGCTGGAGGCTTGCGGTTGGCAACTTGCTGTACCAATTTTGGTAACAGCCAGCCGTCTACGTGACTACAGTGTGACTAAGCAGAAAGGAATTAGCAGAGGCTCTTTGTTCTCGCTGTGCAACCAAAATATGAACGTGCTGGACTAACAAAAGCCAGCTCATTGCATAAAGAAAATAAAGGAGACCTGGGAGGTTAATGAATGACATAATCAGCTTGCTGGAAAATGCATAGCAGCAAAGTATGAGAACAATGTGAAACTGAGATAATGTATTACCCACAGAGTGCTGCGCTCACCTGGAAGAACACGGGTTCCCCAGGGCTCTAACTTAACAAAGTTCAGCAGGGCCTGGGGATTGGCAGAGACAGAGACCTGTTATGGACAAAGCTGGGCAAAAAAGTCATGGGGCTCCTCAGAGAAGATTTTAATTTCACTAGGAATTAATTGCACTAGGACCCCTCTGTCTAAAGACTAGCGTCAGCAAAGAGGGTGATGGGGTCCAGTGTAACAGAGCTGGATGAGGAGGATGTTCACATGCTTAACACATAGTGAGGAGATAGCCCTGGCTTCTGTTCCTATAGGATTTACATCTCTCTCTGTGTCTCCATTGTCGAATCAGTCTCCAGATTACAATAACAACCCCAATAGTAGCTCTCCACCTCACAGTGATCAATTGTATTGTCTATACCCTAATTCTGGTCTTTATGGGACAGACTTTGAGCCATGCTTAGCATGTTGCATACTGAATATGTTAGGAAATCAATCTATAAATGTCTCAAGGGGAGCTGTTGAGGGTGGATGCTTGACAATTTGGCCTCTTACTCAGGGCCTAAATGGGAGCTGAGCCCTTTAGAAACCCCCGCTCTCATCATGGTCCCATGTTCCACCAACCAGAATTCCCCCGCTTCAGTCTCAGCTGGATGCCATGTGCGTCTTCACCTTCTGCCCTACAGTCTTGTGCACTGCTGCTGCAGGGGATTCAACAGCTGCCTTCTCCCTCCCCAGAGAAGGCTGCATTTCAGCACAGGTGCAGTGATACCTGCTATATCTATGGTTTGTATAGGGCTTCGAGTTCAACCAGCATTACGATTACATGCCACCAACAGCATACTGGCTGATTTACAAACAGAGCAAAGACAAGATCCCTGCTATGCAGAACTCACAGGATAGCCAGTGCCAGAGACATACCATTGCCTGGGCTCTGTAAGATCAGATACACAACAAAGGGAGTCTGTGCCCACAAAAGCTCATGCTCAAAACTTTTCTGTTAGTCTATAAGGTGCCACAGGACCCTTCATTGCTGTTACAGATCCAGACTAACACAGCTACCCCTCCGATACTTGACAACAATGGCAGTTACCGTCTCGATAGATTGGAATTTTCCATAATGGGCCAAACTTTCTCAAAACACCATTACAGTCCCCAAAACTAGACTAAGTTTAGTCTGAGGAAAAGGCGAAAGGTTTGGATCTGTTCATAGATGCTCTTGTCTCATGGGGTGAATCTTCTTGATCCCGCTGAGAGATGGCGCCTAGAGTGATGAGAGAGTTTGAAATGTGATAGAGAGAGGAGACAGGCAGAGAGATCCCCTTTCCTGAGCAGAGACAGCAGGTGTAGGCTCTGACCTTTGAACCCAGTTTTACTTGGCTATGTCAGCACTGAAGTTAGACAAGCGAGTGGAAATGCTGACTTTTTTGTGGGGTCTCTCCCCTTCTGCATTCTGGGCCTACATTACAAAACAAATGAACTTTTGTTCTCAAAGTGTCTCTTTTGTGTGCAAAAGTTGCTCTCTGAGGCCTTTCCCTGCAAAGGCACCTGTGACTCTGGAAAGGCAGACGCTCAGGCTGTGGAGCTAAAGTACAACGGGGGCCACTCATTGCTCTCCCTGGTGCTGAGCCACTGATAAGCAAAAGCTCTTGTTTCTTGGAGGGACCAGAGGTCTGCAGACATGAATGCATTTTGCTGGGAGGAGCGCACGCTGCCATCCCATTGCTCTGGAACGTTCGAGGCTGCCTGCCCCACAATGTTCTCACTGCAAAGGTTCTGGAGGTTGTGTTCACACCTGTCACCTCCCCAGTTCTGCGGGGTGAGATTTGCTTCCTTTTCTTCTTAAAAAACCAGGTCTGCATTTGGCGCAGGGGGATGCACACCCCGGGAGTTACAGCTGCAAAGCACAGAGCTGTGAAACAGAAGGTGGGACGCAGTGAGCCACTGGCTTTAATCCAGTGAAATGGTGCATCAGGATAATCGCGTCACTTCTCTAACACACCATTCATATAATGGGGCAAGTGATGAGCTAATGCAGCTTCCACCTGCACATTGAGTGAAGCTGTAAATTCCAGCACAACTCTGAGAGCAGGAAAAGACCCAGATCTGAACTTTGGCCTTTCTGTCATAGGTCATTAAAACAACATCAATCAAACAATGTATTAGAGCCCACAAACGTCTTTGGGGAGGCAGACATGTGGAGCGTGAGGTCTCCCACCTGGGGACCCAAAGGTTTTCTGAGGACACATGTTTTATGGGATGGATTTTAGCCAAAAGCAGTGTTGAAGGCAAGTGAATGCTCAAATGAATTGGCATTCAGTCAGATGATAGTGATAGGTACAGATTCGGGGGGGCGGTATCTATTGTCCCTCTAATGGCCTGACAGACACAGCCATGGAATGTGCTTTCCGTAGAGCCGAGTTCCAGAGAGTGAACAGAACAGGGAATCGTCCAGTGATCCCTCCCTCATCCATTTCCAGCCTCTGACAGACAGAGGCCAGGGACACCGTTCCCACCCAGCCTGACTAACTGCCATGAATTTATCCTGTTCTTTTCTGAACCCTGTTAAAATCCTGGTCTTCGCAACATCCTCTGGCCACTAGTCCCACAGGCCTACTGCACTGTGTGAAGAAACACTTCCTTTCGTTACTTTTAAGCCTGCTGCCTATTGATTTCATGTGGTGACCCCGAGTTCTTATGTTATGGGATCAAGTAAATAACTTTTCCTTATTCGCTTTCTCCACACCTGTCACGATGTTATACATCTCAGTCACATCCCCCTCAGTCTCTCCTTTTCTAAACTGGAAGGCCCCAGTCATTCAAATTTTTCTTCATCTGGCACTGTGGCCGGTTTGGGCTTCCGGAGGGGTTCCTCCCACTCTGGGTCAGCGGGTGCCCACTCTGCCCCACTGCAGGAGGGTGGGTGTGCCTCCTGCCCCTGCCCTGCCACTGCCGCTGCCCCCCCGCTGCCCCCAGCACCGAGGAAGGTGTTACCTGCTTGCTGCCGCCTCGCTTCCCTGGACTGTGACACCACCGCCACTGGCTGCTCTGGGCGGGAGGGTGGGGGGGCTTGCCGGCTGCCGCACCCCAAGAGAGACAGCAGAGAGGACCCTGCCATCAACACCAGTGGCACCACCACTCCTGTCAGCAGTGCCCTGGGGTCCCCTCCCAGCTGGCCGGCCACCGTCCCCCACCCGTGCTGCACTACACCAGCTGCACCCCCAGCCGAGGGGCCGAAGAGGACCTCATCCCTGGACTGTGGAGGGGGTCAGTGACTTTGTTTGTCTGCTTCTGGGGTGGTGGTAAAGCCTTTACCTACTGAGGGGCAGGGGAGAGGCAGGGAGCCCTCCCCCCAGCCTCACTGCCCCGCCACCCGTCCACCAACACCACTGCCAACCTGATCACCCAGACTGCCTCTTCACTGGCTGGGTGCCACACCCTCTCCACCTGGGCCTATTTCTCCTGCAGCAGACAGTGAGGGGCACCCACGAGCGCTTGTGGGATCACCCCTCCCTTCCCCTAGGACTTGCCCGCCCGCAGCCTCAGCTACACTTGGCTGCCCCCCGCCCCTTGTCCTCCCCTGTGGTAGCTTGTCCCCTGGTCATTCCCCACCCCAGCTCCAAAGGTGGGTTCAGTTTGCTCCTTACCCTGCCCCTCGCCCTAGCCCCAAGGGTTGCTCCTGCTTGTTCTGCCCAGCCTGAGCTGCTTTTGCTGCCCTGCTCTTGCACCTGGTCACCCCCTCCTCTCCGCTCACTTTGTTGTCCTACTTCGTGAACCTACTACCAGGCCGGCCTTGCCCAGACCCTGCTCGGCCTATTCCTGTTCCCCAGCTCATGCGCCTTCCCCCCACCAGCCCCACACTCCATGCTCCCCTGACCCTTCCCCTAAGCTCTCGTGACCCCTTCGCTCCCTTTGAGTTAGCCCCTCACTGCACCCCTTTGATCAACATTTGACCCCCCCCGCCCCAGGGCAGCTAAAGGAGCCAGCCCCCCCACCCTGTGCTGATTTGTGTTCCCTGGGTTCCCCTGTTTTCACCATCACTTCCTCCTCCACCCCAGCCTAGCAGGGGAGGAGCAGCCGCCCTTCCCCACCTCTGCCCCTTGCCTGCCCACCAAGTGCCCTCCTTCCCCTCAGGGAGGAGCAAACCCCCTCCCCTCTACACTCTCAGCCCTTCCTTGGTCCCCTCCTCTTCTGTGTTCTGCTAGGCAGGGGGGAGTAGCCAACTTTCCCCAGAAACCACTGCCGCCCACCCCACCCTTCCTCCCTGAGGCAGGTGTGATTCCCTCCCTACTACTGTCAAATCCCAGCCCCCTCCTCGGTGCCCTGCTCCCATGCAAGCCATCAGGCAGGGAGGAGTGGGGAGCCCTCCCCCTCCCCTGACACCCCCTCCAGCTGGCCTAAGACACTTCTCCTCTGCTTGCTCCCCCACAGGGAGGAGTGGCTGACCCCCTACTCAAATACCACAAATCCCCTCCATGTTTCCACGATGGCAGACACCCCTGCCCCCACCGACCCCCCCAAAAACCCCTACACCTCCACCCCAGAAACCCCTGCAGCAGACCTCCCAGCCTCCACCCCAGACCCCACCGCTGCCATGACTGACACCCCCTCCACCTCGGGGGGGACTCCCCCAGCCAGCAAACAGGGCCAGGAGAAGAAGAAGGGCAAGGGTCCGACCATACCACCCAAGCCTCCCCCAGCGGCAACAGCCCAACCACGGCCACTTCTCCCCTCACTGCCTCATCCACCAGCTCTGTCCCCGTGCCATCCACCTCCCCACCGTGCTTATACCCTGGTGGCCACCATTCCCCCGACCCCTGAGAGCTGCAACAACATCCGCCCTGACCACCGCCTCTGGTGCCACCTCGAGTGGCCACAGGCCCATCCCAAACTTGACCAGGAGACCCCGCATTCATTGGCTCCTGATCCACACCTCTCCTCACGTCAAAACTTACATGTGAGTATTGGTGAGGGTGATGGGGTCTGTGGCCAGGGTGGTGGCCTCCAAAAATGTATGGAAAGGCGGTATGCTTCCTTGCCTTGGAGGCCACTGCCCAGGAGGCAGAGGAGAGGGGCCTAGCGATGGGGGTGTCTGTGTGCCCCTGGAGCACCTGGAACACCTCATCATGCAGGTGGTACCGACCTCAGTCCCCACTTTCCTCCCAAATTCTGCCCTCCTGCATGCCCACTCCACCTTGGGCAGGACCATTTCCACCACCAGCCCCCTCCTGGTGGGCTGCAAGGACCCCACTTTCCGTCACGTTTTATCCTTCCACCAGCAGGTACAGATACAAGTGCTGCTGCCAGCACGTGATGGAGTGGCTTTGGAAGAGTCCTTCCTGGTGCCCTTCCAAGGAGCCACCTACAGGGTGTGCTACTCCATGGGGGAGCCCTGGTGCTTCCTCTGCCGGGTGATGGGGCATGTCCAGAGGTACTGTCCCTTGGCCCAGCCAAATAAGACATCCAGTTCCCCTGTGGCTCAAGACGGCACTAGCGATGCCATCATCGTCTGTTCAGTGGTTCCAGCTGCCCCGACCTCCCCTCTTTGCATTACTGCCACCTCTGCCTGGGAACTGGGGGTAGCCCCCCCACCCCCCCCAGCTAACCCCAATGGGCAGGAGGAGAAGACAATGGCACAGTTGCTGCTGGGAGAGGGCAAAAGCCTGATCCAGGAGGAGATTCCTTTGCCCCAAGTTGCCTCTCTGCTCCCACCTTGTCCCCTGGGCTGGACACCTCTGTGCCCTGGCCCAGCTGAGCCGCCCTCCACCTCCACCACAGAGGGCTGCGTGCTCATCTGGGGGATAAAGAAGACCCATGACTTGCAGTCCTGGTCCCCACCCTCCGACACAGAGGACCAAGGTCTTAGAACTGGAGAGGTGTCTGTCTGGGTGCTGCCCTGAGGTTCCACCCCTCCACAAGGTGGACCAGGAGAGGTGGGAGGAGCTAGGCCTAGGTGTCTCCATTAGATCCCACATACGTCTCCCTCAAGAGATGGATCATGGCTCCTGCTTCTTCTACACCCTGGAGAAATGGAGGGAAGCCCAAAAGCATGTCACCTGCCTCCTAACAGAGGACGGCTCCCCTCTGAAGGATGCAGAGGAAATGCATGGAAGGGCCAGGGCCTTCTACACCAGCCTTTTCTCCCCAGACCTGACCGACGCCAGCACCTGCAGGGTGCTCTGGAATGAACTCCCGAAGCTCAGCAGGGATGATGCAGACTGGCTGGAGCTACTGCTCACACTGGCTGAGCTGTCAGAAGCCCTCAGTCTCATGACCAACTATAAGATCCTGATCATGGACAGGCTGAGTGTAGAGTTCTACTGTGAGTTCTGGGATGTCCTGGGCCCAGACTTGGCTAGCGTCTGGCCCGAGTCCTTGCAAAGTGGGGTCCTCCCTTTGGCTTACAGGCGAGCTTTGCTTGCCTTGCTGCCAAAACCACAGGAACCGGCTTCCCATCTTGCTCCTCAACACAAACTACAAAATCACCCCCAAAGCCATCTCCCTGTGACTGTAGTCCATGCTGGTGGACGTACTCCATCCCAACCAGACCCACACCATCCTGGGCCATTCCATCTTTGATAACTTGTGCCTGGTCTGGGATCTCTTGGAGCTTGGGTGTAGGGATGCTCTGTCATTTGCCCTCCTGTCCCTGGATCAGGAGAAGGCGTTTGACAGAATGGACCACGGGAATCTCCTGGGCACTCTTCAGGCCTTTGGCTTCAGGCCCAAGTTCATAGGCTTTCTCTGAGTGCTGTATGCCTCCACAGAATGTTTGTTCAGGCTCAAGTGGACCTTGACTGAGCTGGTCACCTTCAGGAGAGGAGTACATCAAGGCTGCCCACTGTCAGGGCAGCTGTACACTCTGGGAATCAAGCCCCTTCCTCTGTCTCCTTGGCTGGAGGTTGATGGGGGTTGGTGTTTCATGAACCAGAGCTGCAGCTGGTCGTGTCAGCATATGCCAACAACATGCTTCTCGTAGTCCAGGACCTGGGGGACCTGGGGCAGATGGAGGCCTGCCAAGCTGTGTACTCAGCAGCCTCCTCCGCCTGGGTCAACTGAGTCAAGAGCTCTGGCCTCGTGGTCAGAGATGGATGGCGGGCGAGCTCCCTCCCAACTGCGCTTCAGGCCATTCAGTGGAGCATGGGTCCACTGCTCTATCTGGGCATCTATCTCTCAGGTCTACTGCTGTTACCTGCTTGGGATACCCCAGGTTTGTCTTCCTCCCTGAGGAAAGAAGGCATTTCGTCTGCACTAAGTGCAAGTTGGTCTCCATTTTAGAAGAAAAAATTAGAGGACTGGAGGCTCAAGTGTTGACCCTGTGCTCAATCAGGGAGGATGAAGATTTCCTTGACAAAAGGGAGCATGTAATCTCACAAGCACGGCAAGTGGAAGAACTGGGGAGGGCGGTAAGGGATGAAGCAGAGAACTGGCAGCATGTAACTTCTAGAAGAAAAAGAAGGCCGATACATGAGTCCCCCATCAATATAGAGATAAGTAATCACTTTCAGGCTCTCTCCACTGGTTCTGCGGTGGTGAATGCTTTAGAAGGAGCCTCAAAGGGGAAAAATCATAAGGGAACTGCTTCTACTGCAGGACATGGGATGTGTAGTCTTGGGGTGGGGGTTCAATGACCACTACCCCCATAAGAAAAAGACAGCTGGTGGTGGTTAGGGACTCCCTCCTAAGAGGGACTGAACCATCCATCTGCTGACTGGACCTGCAATCTCGTGAGATGTGCTGTTTACTGGGAGCTCGAATTCAAGATGTGACTGAGAGCCTTACAAAACTGCTCAAGCCTTTGGAACACTACCCCTTCCTACTTCTGCATGTGGGAACTAACAATACGGCGAAGAATGACCTTGAGCGGGTTACTGCGGATTATGCGGCGCTGGGAAGAAGGGTCAAAGAATTTGAACTGCAAGTGGTGTTCTCGTCCATCCTTCCTGTCGAAAGGAAAGGGCTAGGTAGGGACCGTCGAATCGAGGAAGTCAATGCATGGTTACGCAGGTGGTGTCGGAGAGAGGGCTTTGGATTCTTGGATCATGGGATGCTGCTCCAGGCACAAGGATTATTGGGAAGAGATGGGTTCCACCTAACCAAGAGAGGAAGGAGCATTTTCGCAAGCAGGCTTGCAAACTTAGCGAGGAGAGCTTTAAACTAGGTTCGCTGGGGGAAGGTGACCGAAACCCTGCGGGTAGAAAGGAACTTGGAGGCTGGAAAGAAATGCAAAGAGGAATGTACAACAAAAGTGGACTCCTGGTTCGAGTAGTGAGGGCAGGGAGATCGACTGGTTATCTAAGGTGTTTGTACACCAATGCCAGAAGCCTGGGTAACAAGCAGGAGGAATTAGAAGCCCTGGCCCGGTCCAAGAACTATGACTTGATTGGGATAACAGAGACTTGGTGGGATGACTCGTATGACTGGAGCGCTGCCATGAAAGGGTATAAACTGTTCAGGAAGAACAGGCAAGGGAGAAAAGGAGGAGGAGTTGCACTGTATGTAAGAGAGCGCTATGATTGCTTGGAACTCCAGTACATAGAGGGAGAAAAGCCTGTTGAGAATCTATGGGTCAAGCTTAGTGGTGTAGGCAGCATTGGAGATGTGGTGGTTGGTGTCTGCTACAGGCTGCCAAATCAGGATGATGAGGTAGATGAGGCTTTTTTTGGACAACTGAGAGAGGTTTCCAGATCGCGGGCTCTTGTTATCTTGGAGGACTTCAATTACCCTGACATCTGTTGGGAGACCAATACGGCGGTACACAAGCAGTCCGGGAAATTTCTGGAGAATGTTGGGGATCACTTCTTGGTACAAGTGCTGAAGGATCCGATCAGAGGTTATGTGCGGCTCGACCTGCTGCTTACAAACAGGGAGGAACTAATAGGGAAGGTAGAGGTGGGGGACAACCTGGGAAGCAGTGATCATGAGATGGTAGAATTCAGGATACTGACCAAAGAAAGGAAAAAGAGCTGCAAATTACACACCTGGGACTTCAGAAAAGCAGACTTTGACTCCTTCAGGAACCTGATGGGCAGAATCCCCTGGGATGCTACCATAAAGGGAAAAGGAGTCCAGGAAAACTGGCAGTATTTTAAGTAAGCCCTATTGAAGGTGCAGAAAGAAACCGTCCCGATGTGCAGCAAGAGAAGTAAATATGATTGGAGACCATATCAAACTTAGGCACAAAAAGGGAGCTTACGAAAAGTGGAAGGTTGGACAGATGTCTAGTAAGGGATATAAAGGTATAGCTCGAGAATATAGGGCAGTTATCAGGAAGGCGAAAGCTCAACTAGAAGTGCGACTCACGAGGAATGTGAAGGATAACAAGAAAAATTTCTACAGGCATGTTAGCAAGAAGAAGTTGATCAGAGAGGGTGTGGGGCCCCTATTGGATGAGGGAGGTGACCCAGTGACAGATGATGTAGGGAAAGCTGAAGTACTTAATGCTTCCTTTGCCTCTGTCTTCACAGACAAATACAGCTCTTGCGCTAATGCGATAAGTGATGCATTGTGGGATGACGGTGGACAGCCTTTGGTGGGAAAAGAACAGGTTAGGAGCTATTTAAAAAAGCTAAAAGTGCATAAATCGATAGGCCTGGACCTAATTCATCCAAGGGTTCTGAGGGAATTGGCGTATGTCGTTGATGAACCCTTGGCCGTTATCTTTGAAAAGTCGTGGAGATTGGGAGAGATCCCAGATGATTGGAAAAAGGCAAATGTAGTGCCCATCTTTAAAAAAGGGGAGAAGGATGATCCAGGGAACTATAGAGCGGTCAGTCTTACATCAGTCCCTGGTAAAATCATGGAGGGGCTCCTCAAGGAAGTCATTTTGAGGCACTTGGAGGAGGGGAAAGTGATCAGGAAGAGTCAGCATGGATTCATTAGGGGTAAGTCATGCCTGACCAATCTGATTAGTTTCTATGATGAGATAACTGGCTCTGTGGAGAGGGAAAAATCAATGGAAGTGATTTATCTGGACTTTAGCAAAGCTTTTGATACGGTCTCCCACAATATTCTTGTCAGCAAGTTAAAGGAATGTGGATTGGATAAAGGGATGGTAAGATGGATAGAAAGCTGGCTAGAAGGTTGGGCCCAGAGGGTAGTGATCAATGGCTCAGTGTCGGGAGGGCGGTCAGTTTCTAGTGGAATGCCCCAAGGTTCGGTTCTGGGTCCTGTTCTGTTCAACATATTTATCAATGACCTGGATGAGGGGTTGGATTGCACCCTCAACAAGTTTGCGGATGACACTAAGCTAGGGGGAGAGGTAGATATGCTGGAGGGTAGGGACGGGGTCCAGACTGACTTAGACAAATTGGAAGACTGGGCTGCAAGAAATCTGATGAGGTTCAATAAGGACAAGTGCAGAGTCCTGCACTTGGGCTGAAAGAATCCCAAGCATTGTTACAGGCTGGGGGTCCGACTGGCTCAGAAGTAGTTCTGCAGAAAAGGACCTGGGAGTTGTAGTGGAAGAGAAGCTGGACATGAGTCAACAGTGTGCCCTTGTAGCCAAGAAGGCTAATGGCATATTAGGTTGCATCAAGAGGAGCGTTGCCAGTAGATCCAAAGAAGTGATTGTTCCTCTTTATACGGCTTTGGTGAGGACGCATCTGGAGTTCTGTGTCCAGTTCTGGGCTCCCAATTATAGGAAGGATGTAGATACACTGGAGAGGGTCCAGCGGAGGGTGACCAAAATAATTAGGGGGCTGGAGCATATGACCTATGAAGAAAGGTGGAGGGAATTGGGACTGTTTAGTCTGTAGAAGAGAAGACTGAGGCGGGACTTGATAACAGCCTTCAACATACTGAAGGGAGGTTGCAAAGAGGCTGTTCACAGTGGTCACGGATGGCAGAACACGGAACAATGGTCTCAAGTTGCGGTGGTCCAGGTTGAACATTAGGAAAAACTTTTTCAGTAGGAGGGTGGTGAAGCATTTGAATGGTCTACCCAGGGAAGTAGTGGAGTCTCCGTTCCTGAAGGTGTTTAATTCTTGCCTCGACAAAGCCCTGGCGGGGCTGATCTGATGGGTTCGGTCCTGCTTAGACCAGGGGGGCTGGACTCGATGGCTTTTTTAGGTCTCCTCCAGCTCTATTGTTCTATGATTCTATGATTCTCTGCCACATGTCCCTTCCCACCGGAGAACTGGCAGGGTTTAGAGGCCAGGATGGGTGAGCGGCTGCGCAGATGGACAGGACTGCTCCATTGCCTCTCCCTTCGTGGGAGGGAACTGGTGCTAAACCAGCGAGTCCTGTCCGTGCTCTGGCACCAGCTCAATACCCTGAGGCCTGCCCTGGAGCTCCTGGCCAGGGGTCAGAGAATGGTTCTGGAGTTCTTCCAGCCAGGACACTACGGAGTCTCTGCGGGGTTCTGAGCCTCCCACTGGAGGAAGGGGGTGGTCAGAGCCTGGGTTGCATCTGCCGACAGGTCCACTCCTTCCTCCTCCAGGCCCTGCAGACTCCTTTATGGTGCAGGTCGTCCAGCATGGACCACCTCGATGCATACCTTCTTCCACTGCCTCTGAGGGCTCCAGTACAACTGGCAGTTCTCTTTTCTCAACCCGAGAGGCCTTCTGCGAGACCTCTCCTCTCAGAGCTGCAGGAGTTCTACCAGGACCTCCTCTGGACCAGGAAAATTTTGCAGTAACTAGATCCCATGTGGCCACTGAATGGGTAGTAGACATCCTTGCGGAGCCCCTGCTACACAATCCGTCCTTTCATGAGCAAGCAGCACAGTCTCCCTGGGTGCACCGAGGGTTGGTCCTGGCAGCAACCGCTCATGTCGGAGACCTCCTGGACTATGCCGGGGGGGTGCTGTGTGGATCTCCAGACACTCACACACTGCATGGGGCTCTCCACCTTTCACAGCCCCCTTACACGTACTCCAGAACATTTGGACGGCACTGCTGTGCCCTTTGCTCGCCTTCCTGGAGCAAGCCCTGCAAGAGGTACACCCCGCCCACCTCACTGCAACGCCTCCAGCACTGGTTTTGGGGCCCTGATTCCGCAGGCTCCCCCTGCTGCCTGCCACCCCTCATACTCCCAGTCAGCTGTGCCAATGGCAGACAGTTTGCTTTAGAATCGTCTGTCAACACTTGTGCTCCATACTCTCTATTTCCTCACCCTCCCATCCCATCCTGATACACTGAAAGAGGGTGAGGCGCCCTGGTGGACCAGTCTGTATTCCACCCTGCTCCGGAGACATCGGTTGGAGGCTGCTTCATGGAGCCGTGAACAGGGGCGTGTACTTGGTGTGGGTCACCCCCGGTCTTTTTTGAGGCATGAAGGAAAACCTGGCACATGCCTACCTAGCGTTCGCCAGGTTGCACCTCATTCACAACCTCTTATTGAGGTTCTGGCTGCCCTTCTCCCCACACCTGTTCCTGTTCACACACCTTATCTGTGGCCCCACAAAGTCCCATGACCTCCTTGTTAACCTTCTCCTGGCCCTCGCCAAAGCCGTAATATATAACACCTGGAGGAGGTTGGTGGATGAGGAGGTGCTCTGCGACTGGGGGCGGGGGTCTACTTTTGTTCCTCCTTTATCTCACTCATCTGGGCAGAGTTCTCCTGGGTGGCATCCACGCCTCCTTAGCCAGCTTTGAGGAGCAGTGGGCGCTGTCTGGGGTTCTCTGCTGGGCGCCACTTTCAGTTCCCTCATTTTAAACCTGCGACCCTCACCAACGTCCCTAGTTTTTTTTCCACTTTGCCCCACTTATTAGTTGAGTCTGGGTCCAGTAGCCCCTCCCACTAGGCTGGGGGAGGGGCCTTGGTGGATGGGCCTAGGCCCACCACCACCATTCAAATAGCGCCCCACTACAGACACCCCTTCCAAACCATTATCTTTTCTGTTGCCCTTTGTTGAACCTTTTCCAATGCCAAGACACCTTTTCTGAGATGAGGTTACCACAGCTGTATACAGTATTCAAGAGACTAATATAGAAGCAATAAGACATTCTCTGACTTATTCTCTATTGCTTTTTTATAGGGAATGGTATGGGCACAGAGAAGGGTGGAATTAATCTGCAGAGCTTTCCCACTGAGCTTTGACAGTGGCCCTGTTCCAAGAAGGACCAGGAACAGCATTATGCTGTTCATAGAAGCTGGTCTCTGAGAGATGCCATTCTCTCCCAGCAGCTTCGTCTGATAGACGCTTGGTGGGCCTGCTTCCTACCACATGTGGCTGAACAGCTAGCCTACCTGCCCCAGGGACATGCTTTGCTAAGCAAATACTAAATAGCAAGTTGGGGTTTCGTAGTAGCTGCGAATTGTTATCAGGTGGCTGATTTATATAAAGTATGTTTGTGGATCCCAATCCAAGTCCTAGCAGAGACATGTCTGGATCGCAAAACCATCAAAACTGGCAATAAATACCTCTTGCCGGCGTGCAGAAGATGCACGATGGATGGGAACAGAACTACAGGTTATTCATAGATGTTAATGCCAGGAGAGACCACAACGAGCATCCAGTCTGGCATTCAGTATAGACAACCTCACCCACTGTCTGTCCTTTGTCAGGGCATAGCTGGGACATGGGGTGAGAAAGTTTGCAGTACAGCCACCTCTCCTGTGCCTGCTTGAGTGATGTAATGAGCTTCTATCCTGTGAGTGCCCCAGGTGGTGGCTAATCAGGACTTCAGCCTCCAGGGAACAGTCTAGCAATGTTCTCAATCCTAAATGCCTCAAAAATCTGGACAGCTTAAAAATTCCCTGGGCTAAAGAAGTCACCATTTCCACCCCTGTGATCCCACTGGAGTTAGGACAAGCTATCTGAACATGGCCGGTTCCTGCCACCGAGACATCCCGCGTGTTTGCTGGATGGAGAGGCGTTGTCTTCTGGCAGGAAGTCACATCTCCTGCAGGTGCAGAGTGGGAGCTTTCCTGGCCAAAGCACTGCAGACCATGGCGTATGACTCAGGCTTGCCATCTAGCTGCTGCCTGGCATCTGCATGGGCTGCTGTCCCCTCACTTCCCATGTGCCGAAGGCCCTTTTCAGACATGAGCGCCACAGTCTCCTGCCAGGCTCTTTGTGGGCGTGCAGGAGAGTGTAGTCACCCAGACACAGCCAGCTGGGGGCAGGGGTGGCAGCACTGTTGTGCCACAGTCTGGCTGCAAGAGCCAGTGAGGAGTGCAGATAACTGTACTTTATGTGTCTCGTGTTTCAGACTGCACAGACTTTATGGATAGGGATCACCTGACTTTGTGTGCAACCCATAGGCAATTGGCTCCCCTGAGACACCCCTTGCTGCTGGCATGCCTCTGTCTGTCTGTAGCAGCCCCGTGGCTGTGCTCTATCCTCAAGAGATGGGCAAGGCTATTGGCTAGCACCAATACAGAGCTTTCCATCTTTGCATGGTGCCTCACTTATCCCAGTGAGAAAGGTAAGTAAGTAGCAGCCCTGTTTTACAGGTGGGGAGAAAGTGGGGGCAGGATGAGATGACTTGCCTGGGCCCACACAGTGACTGAGGCAGAGTCGGGATAAGAACCTGGGAACTGTCTCTGGCGTCCCATCCTCTGCTCTGAGCAACTCAGTCTGCCTTTCACGGTATGGCTACACTACGGAGCTGTTATTCCAAAATAAGTTACTCTGGAATAGTGCATCTACACTGCAGGGAAGCCCCAAAATAAGCAAAACTTATTTGGAAATAGTGTGTCCACACACAATAGCTCCTCTTCCAGGGGCTCGAATCTGAAATACCATGTCTACACAGCAGTGTTATTTTGAAATAACTTATTCCAGAATAATGTATTTTGAAATAGCCCCTACTTCCTCTTTACACAGACCAATTTCAAAATAGCTTCTTTGAAATCGGTGCTTGTCCTTATGGAAAGAGGTTTATCAAATTCTAAATAAGGTGGCCGCTATTTTGAAATTACTTCAAAATTATTGTGCATTGTGTAGGCACTCACAATAGCGGCCGTTATTCCAAACTAAAGTTGCTTTTCACACCCCCAGTGGTGAATCAGGAATACCTGCCAGTGCAGACACCCAGCAGCTTTCCTGGTGGTTGATAGGGGCAAAAGTGCTCTGCATTGTTAGCTGGCTAACAGTTCTTTCAGACCCTTCCCCACAGCCAGGCTTGTCTGTGCCAACACTTAGAGCCTGCCAGTCTGGTATCCCCCAGCACTGATGGGCTCGTGCTATGCCATGGCTGCACAAGAGGTAGGTGTCCTCTCCCTCCTTGTGGATGGCAGACGACAGGTGCCGTGATATTGATGGCCCAAGCCCTGGCCCCACAGAAGCTGGTGTGAGCAGGACTCACTCCAGATCAAAGTGCCAGGGAGTTGCAAATGCAGGACCGGACTCCTCTGGAGAAATTTGGGTCCTGGTGGGTCATATTCAGTGGGGCCCGACCCGCTCTCATGTACAGTAGTCCCTCGATTTACACGAGGGTTGTGGTCCCACACATCTTCATGTAATGTGAATTTCATGTAAATCAGGGAGCGGGGAGGTGGGAGGGTGGTTTTTTCCCTGGCAGAACACACGTTCTGCAGCCAGGAAGCAGCAGGAGAACCTGGAGCTCCTTCTGACAGGTAAGTCCTGCGGCTGGGGGGGGCAGTGGGTTGGGGCCATGGGAGGGGGAGTTGAGCATGCGGTGGGTTAGGGCTGCAATGGGGCAGGAAGTGTAGTTCAGCTAGAGCCACACATGGCAGGGGGGTTAGCCGGAGCCGTGCTTGGGTGATGAGCCAGGCTGCAGGGGCTTTGAACTGAGAAAGAGAGGTTGAGCCGGACCCACGCGCATGGGTGGTGAGCTGGAGCTGGAGCCAGAGCTGAACACGGGGTGGGAATGAGCCGGAGCCGTGCATGGGTGGTGAGTGGAGCTGAGGGGTTGGGGGGGGCAGGAGGGGGAGCAGAGCTGAACCAGGACCATGCAGGGTGGTTGAGCCAGGGCTGGGGAGAGTGAAATTTTGAGCTGCACATGACTCGTGTTAATGTGAGTTAAGCACAACTCAAAATCGTGCATTTCAAGGGACCATGATACATATTTACACAGCTGTTATGGCAGGACAGGACCTGAGCGTGGTGCTCTGGGACAATTGTTGTTCTGGACAGGGCTAGAATCCAGACAGCTGCACTCCCCAGCCTATGCTTCAACCAGATCTCCATGACTTCTGATCCATTATGCTGTATCATATATCTTACGATTCACAACCTAGGCTAGCAAGGGGCCCTCCTTCCTCTCAGTCGGCCACAAAATTATTGTGAGCAAATGGTCTCCTGAGGTAGGGCAGTTTTGCTAATGATGCTGGTGTACTCAGTAATTGCCAGGTCTGCTGACTGAACTGTAGCAGTGCTTTCATTGACTGGAGCGGGAGCACAGGGCTCCTACACTCAACGTGTGAAATCAGCAGGCACTGCACATCACCTGCCCGGGCTTTACATGCTGCCTCTTCAGTCATACCGCTACGAAAAAACCTACATGGATGGAAGCCAGTAGAATTTGGAAGCCCTGCGCATTTGCAATGGTAAACACAATGTCGCGAGGGCCACACATAGTTCCCTGTGGTCCACATGCGATCCTCCGGCCACAGGGCGCCCACTACGCATGAAGCTCCAGCATTCACTGTTCAGGGTCCTATCGTGTTTGTACCCTGTGCATGGGTTCCAGGTTTGCTGTGTCCAAGGCATTCCAATGGGCCATGGCAACAGCCTTCATATCCCTTCCAGCTCCATCAGCAGGATGCCAGTGCCAATGCCAATGGAACTGCCACATCATGACAGGTCTTTGACTCCCTAAATATGAGTAGGGGGATCAGTCCCCAGGGGAGCCTGGCACCCCATTGGGAGCAGTTTCTGTGCCCCAAAATGCTGTCATATGTTGTTTCCCCAGCAATGCACCTTGTGGCGATACCAATGAGCATGTTGTACACCCTGCTCTGGCCAGGCATGTGGAAAAGTGAGCCACTGGGAAGGGCTGAAATGTGTGAGCTGCACCTGAAAACCAAAATATTCCTACATTATCTGTAATGGGAAATTCCTGGGAACAGGCCAAGGTGGATAAAGTTCAACCGCAAGGCCTCTCCCAGGAACCCTGAGACTGCTGTCCAGTCTCACGCCTTCTCCAAGAGTTGGACACTTCAGTTCAGACTTAATCAGCCTCTCTGCCATCCCTCATTTGCTGCCCAAGGTCAACTGACACAAGACCCACCAATCAGGGAAAAGCAGCCAGATGGTCTTGACCTTTGGCTCCAAGTAATCTGGCTGGGATTCAGTCCCCAAGTAAGACCATCAAGGCACATTACAATAAGCACAATAAGGTGTCATTTTTTTAACTGAGGGCAGTTAACTGCTGGAACAGCTGATGCAGGGATAAGGCAAAGTCTCCATCACTTGTAGTCTTTCATCAAAGGGGGATGTTGTTTGGAAAGATACACTCTAACCCGACCACAATGCCTGGGGCAAGATCCAGGAATCACTGGGTGCCATTACGGGCTGGATGCAGAACCACTTCTCATGACCTTCCCAGGGCTGTCTTGTCACAGCTCCAGCCCACTGCACTTGGTTGATTGGATTCTAACTAGGCCAGGCAGCTACCTGTCAGCTGGGGCACCTAGTTTGCATTGTACAGCTGCTTCTCTGCACTGCCCATGCTTCAGCAACACTTCTGGAGCGGTGCCAAGGGACAGACCTTTGTTACCCCTTGCAGGACATCACTAAAACTGGCTCAAGGAGGTGTCAACAGCTGCCATAATAGGCCTTACTAAAGTGCAGCACTGAGAAATGGCAACTTACTCTGAGTCATGAAATGCTGGGACATGTCTGATGGAGGAAGGGCCACAAAAGCGAGTCATTGCATGTAGCATGCAAATATTCCTTCCGCACTGCAAAAGCCAAAGAAGTTAATTCGAGTCAAGACAGCAACATCTTTGGGGGAGAGCTGAACTTGCTATGTAGCAAAATGGGGACCAGGTGCTTCCCCTGGGGTCTATGTCTTATAAGGCTGATCTTGGAAATGCCAGCATGGTTAAGTGCTCTCTCTGGCCAGTGCTCAGAATAGCTCTTTTGATTCTAGATCACCAGCTGTAATTTCAGCCAAATTACTAGCGGCCAAAGGTCACAACCATCAGGCTGCTGCTCCCTGATTGGTGGGTCTTGCGTCAGTTGACTATGAGCAGCACAAATCCTGCTATGCTGACAGGCCTCCTTTGTGCATTTCAGCAGCAAAATCAAGGGCTGAATGGCCCATTGGAAACGGGATACCACTCAACTGTTTAAAGGCTGAATGCCTAGTGGGAGGAGAGGATGTGGGTTAAACTTGCAAGGCCACTGACTGTGATGGCTATGCAGTGTACCCCGTCGCCAGGGCAGTAGCTCAAGTACCTTATGCCTGCAATGCACCCATTTAACAGCATAACAGTAAGTAAATAAGCAAACACTATTTATCCTGACACTGCAGGATATATCTGCCCGCAAGATGGATGCAAGAGCCCATGCTTGCTTATAAACCTGTTCCCACTTTTTTGACAAGTGGATTACTCCAGTGGTTTAATTAATGAACAGATGAGTTCACAGGGGTCAAACCTTTATCCAGCAGGCTGCAGGGTGACATGTTTTATTAGCACACAGAGCAATGAAATTGAGGGCCACTGACATTTCCCTGCTCAGTTTGAGTACTCGGGGTGCAGGAAGTGGGTAGAATCATAAATACACCACTCTCTGATCTCAGTGATACTGACAAATCTGGAGTAATTGCACTGGCATCAATGGATTCACTTTGAGGAAAAGGAGTTATGAATCCACCCCTAAGCACCTGTGACATTTGCTGTTGCAGATAGCACTGGAGTCTGTGGTTTGGAGAAACTGACTCAGATGGCAGCAAGCTGGCGCCTGGCCAAGAAAAGTTTTCTTTTGGCACATTTATAGGAGGTGTAAATGAAGAGAATGGAAATGCTGCAGGTTTCCCTGTGCGAATTATTAGTAACTTTGTGCCTACGTATAGCAACTGCTTAATTTACCCATGGTGAGCAAATCAAGTGGCATGTGAATTATCACACCCGTCACATTCGTGCCTTTCTGATTACACATTGAAAGGTATTTTGTTTGCTCACTTTATCACAGTGATGTCATTCTGTCTGGAGGAGGAATGGAACACTGTCCAACTCCGCTCACTGTTCTGCAGCAGGGCTATACCCTGACACGTGCAAATAATCCTGGGGATTGCAAGGAATTAGATGTCCCCCATATCACAGCAGAGTTCCAAACAAGTCACTGAGGAAGAGAAAATAGGCCACCACCCTTCATCATTCAGGTAGATGCTTTTTCCTGAAGTTCTGGCTGTGTGGTCTGTGAATGTCTCAGATGTGGAAGCTGGGAGGGTAAGAATTTAAGTTAGGCACAATACACTGGATAAAACAGTAACTGACCCAAACCTTTTTCCACTCCTCAAATCAATCCCAAGCCTCACAGTGAGTTTTCCAGAGAGCTGTTTAAAATTTCCTGTGTGTTTCTATTTCTCTGCCCTCTGCAGGTGAGAACCAGAGACGGCAATACCAAAATTCTACCACCGGAACTTGGTCCAGGAAAAGATACCACCTCACTTTCCTTGTTTTGCTAATATCCAGGGACCAACATGGCTGCACCACTGCATACAGTATACAACCAAGGCGGCTCACACAACACACTCAAGTGATTCCCACTCGACGGAGAAAAGTATGTTATGCACCAAGCCTTGTTAAAATACAAAATACTGATTGGCAGTGAACTGCTTCTCTATGATCAATGTCATTCACAACATGTTTCAAGAGCGAAGGGTCCGACACATGCCTAGCACCCATTCCTCACCCCATGCACTAAGCACTCCGTAACAACTGCGTGGGCCAAACCAGACAATCATTACACTCTCGAATGAACTCACACAGGAAACTGGCCCGTGCTTTGTTACAAGGAAACACTCTAAGCTGACCTCTCAGTCCTCAGCCTCAAAGGAAACCTGACCAGTGCTTTGAAAAAAGGAGCCTGGGAGCATGAACTTCTAAATCTGCTAGATGTTAAAAATCATGAACCCAGCAGAGACACTGGATTTATGGCCTATTACAGAAAGCTGTAACCCCTGAGTGTCTCTTTTTGCCATAGAGCATTTTATCATAGTCCCTTAGAATAAGTGCTAATTCCTTATGCTAAACACACAGTTACACCTTGCAGTTATCTCTGATGCTCAGAGTGCCTTTCTGGGGGGCAGAGGAAGTGCTCAAAAGCTTGTCTTGCTCACTAACAGAAGCTGGTACAATAACTGATATTACCTCACTCACCATGTTTCTCTAATCTCCAGGGATGGCTACAGCTATAATGCAGGTTTCCCTTTGGCCAGCTGAAAAAGCTCCTCCCTGAACCAAGCAAGCCCACAGGTCCACTTTCTCTTCCTTTCATTTACATCTGGGCTTTTCGGAGGCACCAAATGCCACAGAAGGTAGATTGTGGAGTGTAGCTTGTGCAATAAATGCAGGTGAAATCGTGACACCCGGTCCACACATCAGTGCCAGTTCAGAGGCATTCCTCTGATGTGATTCTTTGCTGCCTTGTGCTGTCCTCTGTAAAGGAAATGCCAAATACACCCATGCAGAGGTGGTAGCATTGTAAGTCCCTTTTGCTTACTAAATTACCCAGGAAATTACAATACAAGATGCACAGCAATGGGGTCCCTTTTGTGTAAACATCTGTGCCTGGGAAGTCAGACCCACTCATTTTAATTCTCCCTCTTAGTTGATTTCATTTTCAGTCAAGGAAAAGGGGAGCAGGTTGGTGCCATTTCACAGCCTGCTTTCCGGTCCTGCACAGAGGAGGCTCCCAGGGTGAAGGTGGGTGCATGTCAAATACTGTGCCCGCAGGGGCAGAGCAAACCAAGCCTTTGCTCTGAGAGCCCTGAATAGCAGAAGACTCGGTCAATGCCTGAGTTGCAGTTGCCAGCCTACAAACACTGCTGTGCATGGCAATGGAATGCAACAAAGGCAGGATGTGTGTTGGGGCGGGCGGGTTCTCCTTCAGATCTCTGGGGCTGGAGGAACTTTGATGCGGGTTCAGGTTGAACCTTTTTGGATATCAGTTTGGCTGTGGGCAAGTGTTGGCACTGTCCAATCTGGGGCTCCCCAGTCACCTGATTCAGACTCAAACCCAATTCCAGTCTAACTGTGATCTCCACCTTCTCAGCCCAGCTGGCCCACAGAGGCAGCCATGGGCCATTTGAAAGGCTACGGTCTTCCTGCCCCCGATTCAAGAGAGCCATTTCTCATCCCTGTGCCCCTGGCAGTGATGAAGAGAGTTTACCCTAACTGCCTTTGTTGGTAGCATCATGCACCCCTGTTCCATCAGGTCTGTGTTTTAATCGCAGGCACAATCATCCCAGGTGACAGCCTTTTAAGGCATGTTTGGCAAGACCAAAACGATGGCTGCAATTGGCTGGTGGTGAGTCACACCTGGAGTATGCATCTAGCTTCTCCCTAGCTGCACACCTTCATGGTGTCATTAACACCAGCTTTGCCTTAGAAGAGGAGCTCAGGTGGAATGAATGAGACTGTAAAAGCATTGCTCTTTTCTTCCCTTAAAAGGGAACAGCCAGTGGGTGTTGGTCTGAATCAGGAGGGAGTAAACTCTGAGTAAGACCCTCTGGGATGCGGCCTGGCAGTAGATTTCACTGGGGCTATGCAGGGCAGTGGATGTCAGACCCTGTGGAAAGTACCTGAGGGTTCAGCCCCAGCTATAAAACTTTTATTACTTTTCCCAACCCTGGGTTCAACTCCATATTTGTAAATCCTTTTGTCAAAGAGAAACTAGCTCCATAGCAGAGCCACCCCTTTGCAGTGCTTCCAATTGCTTGTCAAACAGCTCCAGGGCATGTTTGGGGCACCACAAGCTCAAATTTAGTACTCACCAAGCAACAGCTCTTTACTCAGCCAACATATAAATGGATCTATAGCAAGTAGTCTTTCCTAATTATGTAATACATAATGGGCACAAACACTCCTCATCCACAAACCGGTCAGCCAGCACTTTAATGGAGTGGGCCATTCTGTTAATGACTTAAAAGTTTGCATCTTACTGAAGAGGAATTTTCATGCTTTTGAAAGAGAGGCTGCTGAACTCTCTTTTATATTCAAATTCAACACATTAACATGTGGTTTGAACCGGGATGGGAATTTTCTGGGTCGTTATAGAGACTCGTTTGCATACTTGGCTTAATCTAATTCTTGACTCCCCTCGCTCCCTTCTGCCCCTCTGCTCTCTGATTTGCTCACCTTGATCTGTTTTTTCTGATTTGTTCACCTTGATTACTATTTTTGGTTCTCTGTGCCTTAAATATTGAGTCTCTTCTGGTATGGCTATGGTCTGAAGAAGTGGGTCTGTCTCACGAAGGCTCACCTAATAAAGTGTTTTGTTAGTCTTTAAAGTGCTACTTGACTGCTTTTTTGTTTTACTTAATACATGTGTTAGTCTTTGAAGTGCTACAGGACTGCTTCTTATTTGCAAAGCTACAGACTAACACAGCTACTCCTCTGAGAGTATAAATGCATGTTAGTCACAGTGGTATCAAGACCTTTCACTTAAAAATAAAAGCCGTGCCTCTAACAGACTTTAGCAAGTTATGACAGTATCTCCTGAGCAGAAAAATAGTGTCTAGGGAGATACTGTCTGATTCTGCAATTAACAGCTGCATTGAATTGGATACACACTGATTATGCATGCAGTACTCACACAATGCCAGGTTTGATTCATTAATGCTTTAAACACTTTGGCTACATCTACACGTGAAGCCAACATCGAAATAGGCTATTTCGATGAATAACGTCTACAAGTCCTCCAGGGCTGGCAACGTCGATGTTCAACTTCGACGTTGCGCGGCACCACATCGAAATAGGCGCTGCGAGGGAACGTCTACACGCCAAAGTAGCACACATTGAAATAAGGGTGCCAGGCACAGCTGCAGACAGGGTCACAGGGCGGACTCAACAGCCAGCCGCTCCCTTAAAGGGCCCCTCCCAGACACAGTTGCACTAAACAACACAAGATACACAGAGCTGACAACTGGTTGCAGACCCTGTGCCTGCAGCATGGATCCCCAGCTGCCGCAGCAGCAGCCAGAAGCCCTGGGCTAAGGGCTGCTGCCCACGGTGACCATAGAGCCCCTCAGAGGCTGGAGAGAGAGCGTCTCTCAACCCCTCAGCTGATGGCCACCATGGCGGACCCCGCTATTTCGAAGTTGCGGGATGCGCAACGACTACACGGTCCCTACTTCGACGTTGAACATCGAAGTAGGGTGCTATTCCTATCCCCTCATGGGGTTAGCGACTTCGACGTCTCGCCGCCTAACGTCGAAGTTAACTTCGAAATAGTGCCCGGCGTGTGTAGCCGTGACGGGCGCTATTTCGAAGTTAGTGCCGCTACTTCGAAGTAGCGTGCACGTGTAGACACGGCTTTTGAGAGCCTTTGGGGAAGGGGCTGTTGTCCCTTCAGTCAGATCCCCAGTTGTCCAATGCAATGACTTCACAGGTGACAAGTCAGCATCTTCAGTTCCAAATTGCCATCATCAGAATCACTTTGCTTCATCACCTAAATAGGCTCTTATTCCAATTCAGTGAAAACAGGTTTAGGGGTTCATGTCTTGAAAGGAGGCTTACGGGGATATGGCAGAGGTTGTTACATCTTTCTGTAGACCTTGCTTGTTTTTTAACTCGGGGGTGTGTGAGATGTCTTTTCTCAGTCTTTCCCAATTCTTTAGATTGGGCCACTGCAAGTTGCATTCTAGAGGCTGGTAAGAAAATAATTCCAGTAGATTGCACACAGCTCTATTTTGCAACGATGTTCACACTGGAGATTCTGAGTTCCATTAGCTGTGACTTGTGCCAAGTCTCATTTGTTAATCATGAAGCTTTGGGCACCCAGGAAAACTCCCAAATCTAGAAAGCAGCAGCAATTTTAGCATGAATCATCTGAAAATCCCACCTAGAAAGTGCTCACTCACCCATCAGGCAGGGCAGAAGCAATCTCCAGCAAAGTGGCCAGTCACACACTACCAACAGCCAAAGGATGAGCCATATGCAACCCACTCCTCCTTGTCCCTGCAGGCAAGGAACTGTTGGACCATCTGATCTCCTGATTGGAAGGCTGTGCTGCCTCCATGGGCTGCCAGTGCTGGAAAGTCCTTCTTGAGGCCAGCTCACAGGAGAAATGCTAGTTTTGCCCTGCCCTGACAGGAGCTGGAGTGAACATCCTGGAATTTCTCCTCTGTGGGCATTCTCCAGGACCCCCTGTTAGCCAGGCAAAGACCCTCCCCGATGAGCCACTTTGGTCACGAGAGAGGAGAGCAACAAAGGGTCCTGTGGCACCTTATAGACTCATAGAAAAGTTTTGAGCATGAGCTTTCGTGAGCACAGACTCACTTCATCAGATGCTGGTCTTGGAAATCTGCAGGGCCAGGTATAAATAAGACAGAGCAAGGCTGGGGATAGCAAGGTTAGCTCAGTCAGCAAGGGTGAGGCTTACTATAGTAGTAGGCATCCTTCAGTCTGCATAGACTATGGATCGCGCCCTTTATAGTTTCAATTGAGGACTTCATTTACAGCATCTACTGTGACTATGAAGACCCACACGAGAGTGACAGTCCTTGCTGCATCTCTTGCAGATGTGGTGGGTGTCTGGCAAGTCCTTAGTGTGCTTTCTGTGCGCTCGCTTCTCCTCTGCTAGCTGTCTGATCCTCATCTCGCCCTTCTGAAGGCCCTTGTGTAACCCCTGCCTCCATCTGCTGCGGTCGTCTGCTAGTTCTTCCCAGTTGTCCAGCTCGATGTCTACCTCTCTGAGGTCTCTCTTGCAGACATCTTTGTAGCGCAACTGGGGGCGTCCGGGAGATCTTTTGCCAGAGGCTAGCTCACCATACAGGATGTCTTTTGGAATCCTTCCATCATTCATCCTGTGGACGTGGCCAAGCCAGCGGAGCCGACGCTGCCTGAGGAGGGTGTGCATGGTTGGGATTCCAGCTTGCTCGAGGACAGCGGCGTTGGTCACTCTGTCCTTCCATGATATTCCAAGGATGCGCCTGAGGCAGCACAAGTGGAAGACGTTCAGCCTCTTTTCCTGGCGGGCGTACAGGGTCCAAGTCTCGCTGCCATAAAGGAGGGTGCTGAGGATGCAGGCTCTGTAGACTTGCATTTTGGTGTGAGCGTACAGCTTGTTGTTATTCCACACTCTCTCGCTGAGTCTGGACAGAGTTGTGGCCGCTTTTCCGATCCTCCTATTTAGCTCAGTGTCCAACGACAGGGTGTCAGTGATGGTGGACCCAAGATAAACGAACTCGTGGACGACCTCTAACGTATAGTTGTCAGTGCTGATTGATGGGGATTCAGCAACATCCTGACCGAGTACGTTTGTCTTCTTTAGGCTGATGGTAAGCCCAAAGTCCTCGCACGCTTTGGAGAACTGATCCAGCAGTTTTTGAAGCTGGTCTTCTGCATGAGACACTACAGCAGCATCGTCTGCGAACAGCACGTCTCTGATGAGAACTTCCAGCACCTTAGACTTAGCTTTCAGCCTTGCAAGATCAAACAGTTTCCCATCAGATCTTGTGTGCAGCAAGGAAGCAAGGGACCCTCTGTTGAAGATCCAAAGGCATGCTTCAGGAGGAGTGCGAAGAAGATCCCGAACAATGTCGGAGCAAGCACGCATCCTTGTTTGACGCCGCTCCTGATTCTGAAAGCATCCAATAATGCGCCGTCATATTGGATGGTTCCTCTCATGTCTTCGTGGAACGACTGGATCATCTTGAGTAACCGTGGAGGACAGCCTGTCTCGTGGAGCAGTTTGAACAGACCATCACTGCTGACCAAGTCAAAGGCCTTGGTCAGGTCAATGAAGGCTATGCCAGCAGTTGCTCTGGAGGTGTGAACACCAAGGGAGGGGAAGCTGCTTTTGTTTTTAGCCAACCATTCACAGTCTTTGTTTAAGCCTGAGCTGAGGGTGTCGAATTTGCAGATGAATTGTAGCTCAGCAATTTCTCTTTGGAGTCTGTCCTGAAATTTTTGTCTGGCTAAATACAAAAGCAGCTTCCCCTCCCTTGGTGTTCACACCTCCAGATCAACTGCTGGTAGTAAGCCTCACCCTTGCTGACTGAGCTAACCTTGTTATCCCCACCCTTGCTCTGGCTTATTTATACCTGGCCCTGCAGATTTCCAAGACCAGCATCTGATGAAGTGAGTCTGTGCTCACGAAAGCTCATGCTCAAAACTTTTCTGTTAGTCTATAAGGTGCCACAGGACCCTTCGTTGCTGTTACAGATCCAGACTAACACGGCTACCCCTCCGGTACTAGAGAGAAGAGATAAGCCCAAGATGCAAATTCAGGTGCAAATATGAAATCAGTAATAGGGAGTGTTGGACTGTAGGTGGCTGGTTCAGAACGATAGACACAATGAGACCCGGCCTTGGAGGGAGCAGGGTGGATGGCCAACTCAAGGGGTGTGACAAAGTGGCTGTGGGAGCGTTTTATTCCCCTGGTTAGGTTGTACGTGTTTCCTACCGTCCTGTAGTAACCCAATGTGTGTGCCTCAGTTTCTCTTGGCACAACATCAGCGCATACTTGGTGATGAGAGTTGCTCTGTGTTGACTTCTCCCATGTACAAACTGGGCCTTCTTTGCTACTTGTAACCCAGCCAAGCAGGTGACACCTTTTTTCCCTGGGAAACAGGACAAAGGCAGGAGGAGAGGCCTGGTTGGTTTGACTTGGAACCGGGTGGTTGAGTGGGGCAGTCTCTCTGACTGGAGTTAGAGGAAGTGGGGGCCAGGGCACCTCTTGGGGCCTCTCTGGGCCCCCTCTCCTCGGAATCGATGGTACTGATGGCTTCTGGTTTCTTTGCTGACAAGTCAGTTCTACTCCATTCCTTTCACCTCATAACCCTGCTGGTTTACTTGTTGAATGAGAGTCACATCCAACTGTGGATGAGGTGCAGGGCCTGGTGACCCTCATACTCCATAAGGGTGAAACATTTAAACAGTGATGGGCAACCTTTGGTCTGAGGGCCACCCTGGGATTAAGAAATTGGATGGTGGGCTGCACAGGGGAGGCACTGGTCTAGCTATCTGACCCCCCTGCTCCCCATCGATGCCCTCAACTGCTCCCCCCAACTCCTTGCCTCTCACCATGCCACCTGGCGCATTGGGACTGGCAGTGGCGGTGCTACAGCTGCGTCACCTGGTCAAAGCTGTAGCCTTGCTGCCCGGAGCATTGGGGCCCAGATAGAAAGGTCTGTCAGCATGGACGTGGACCATGGGTAAGAGTTTATCCCCCTCTGCATTTAAAGGAGTCCAGACCAAGCATGGATGTGAAACCCTGAAAATAGCTCCATTTGGTGGCCATCTATGTGTGCACATGACCATGCATGCGCTCCTGGCTGTCACACACATCCATGTGCACACGTGTGCAAAAAGGCATGCACGTCTGTATGCTTTGATATCACCGTGTCTCCACACGCTTGCACACACAGCCATGCGTTCATGAGCACACCCACCTGTTCACATGCAGAATCTGGCTCTCTTCCTAGGCAAGTCCCTCGTCTCACTGCTGGGGGAGCTAGGTGCTATATCATTTGTTTCAGTGGTGCCATTGAGCTGCATGGGCCTTTACAGACAAGTGAAGGGACGAGGTCCCTGTCCTGAGTCACATCCAGTCAGAGTCAGGCAGACGACATGCCGAGAGGCACCAGCAGAACATGCAGGAGGTGTGGACAGGCTCCTTGGAGACAATTGCTTTGTTGTTTTGCTCTCCCAGGCTGCCATGCTCGGCACACAGAGCTGCACACACTCGCACTTGTCTAAGGATGTGCCCTACGTAGGGAAAGTAAAGCAAAGAGCCACCAGATGGCACTCCAGAGACTCTCATGAACACACCACGGCTTTCCACAGCCTGGCGCGCCACAGCACAGGCCAGGTCCTTGCTAGCCAGGAAGAGCGAATTAGGATGTGCAATTGCAGCTACGCTACTTTTGCAGCTGGAGTCGAGGTACCTTAAGTCAGGCTTCTGCACCGGCTCTGCTGGGGTTTGCTCCCAGCGACTCTCCTTACTGCCTGCGAGGCTCAGGAGCACCAGCGCCGGGGGGGGCGGGGGGGGGGCCTCCAAGCTCAGTTCAGCACATCCTTACCAGATGCACAGCAGCGGCGCTCTTCTGCTGAGTACAGAAAAGCCCACAGGCAGCCGGACCAGCTGCAGGAGATTCGGGGGCTCTCGTCCCCTGGAGGGGAGCTGGGGATGAGTTGCTCTCCAAGAGCAAAGCCCCGGTTGGCGCTGCGCTGCGCTGCGTTGTGCTGAAGTTTTGCTATTGTGGCACATGCCCCAAAACACGATGTCTGACCCCAGATGGATGATGTGGCAATTCGCTCCCTGCAGCTGGGAGGGACATCAACGGGGGATATGGGAGAGGCTGGGCAATGGGGGAGGACGGGGGGAAACTGGGACACAATGGGGGATATTGAGGGGCTGGGCACAGGGGAGATAAGGGAAAAGAGCTGGGAAACAATGCGGGATATCGGGGGGCTAGGCACTGGGGAGATAAGGGAAAAGAGCTGGGAAACAATGCGGGATATCGGGGGGCTAGGCACTGGGGAGATAAGTGGGGGAACATACCAACACTTTGCCCCCCGTGGCACTGATAGCCAAGGTTTGTGTGATGCTTTTGACCCAGCCACACAACCCCCAGGCCAACAGCATTAGCACCTTCATGTTCTAGCAGGAAAGCCAAGGCACCGAGCCCTGCAGGTAGGTGTCCGAGTGAGGCATTTAGGAGGAATGAGAGTAAAGCCCTGGGGGATCTGACTCCCACACCTCTGCTGGACCCACTGGACCACCTGCATTCCAAGGGCCACCTGGGCTGGGCTGGGCTGGGCTGGGCTGGCTGCGATGTGGCACATATCGCTGTGTGTCTAACAGCACTAACGCAGACCTGGCTGAGTGCAACCCCCTTGAGTCCTTGGCAGCCTCATTAATGCAGAGCAGTGTTCTCCGTACACTGAGTACGTGGGTGGCCACTCATGAGCGATTCAAGTGCCGCCCGCTGACTGGCAGAGCACCCCCCCTGCTGCTCAGTGGGCAGCCTGTATTTCTACTGGTGGTGCACAGTTGCACGTCAGCACCCACAACAAAATTTGGTCTGCCCATGGATGGAAAAAAAAATGAGCTGCAGCACTGAGGCAGAGGCAGCTGTGCTTGGGGACCTGCCTGCAACCCCAGGCCAGTCGCACACGGCCGGCAGCCGGTCCTGGCAGGGCTGACACTCATCTGTTCCCTAACTCAGCATGTGACTGTCCAGTCAAGAACCGCATCTTTCACGGGCCTGTTCTCCCAGTGTGGCCTGCTGATCCCCAGGCTGTCTAGCAGCATAAGAGGGAAGATGCGTATGAGGCAGTCAGGCCAAGGCACCGTCAGGCAGTTGCTCCACACAGCGCATCATTGTAATGAATCCCAGCTGTGCATCAGTCAGACAGCACTGAAAAGCCAAAGCCGTGGTCCACACGCTACACGAACCATGCAGAGCAGTGCTGCATGTGGCAGCCAGGAACTGAGCTGCATGGGAGCAGGACTCTGGGCCAATGCACCTGTAAAATCATAGTGCTCAGGGCACTAAAAGCACTCCCAGAGCCCTATAGACGAGAGCTTACAGTGTAAACAAACCTCATGCAGACAAGGGCTGGAAGGGGATTGTAAAACGTGTTCCAGGCAGTCGTTGAGGCCTGAGAAGTGTTGGCCAGCCTTCTTTGACAGGGAGAGAAAGGACATGTAACATTCATGGACAAAGGAACCAGCCTCAAGGTCACCTTTCACCACTAGGCTTCCCTTCCTTTCAAGGATCACTTGAATGAGGAGGAGAGAGCAGCTGGATGGCCTGGGACTGGTGGAGAGTCAGGTGGAATCTCCATCTCTAGAGATTTTTAAGTCCCAGCTTGACATAGTTATGGCTGGGATGACTTAGTTGGGGTTCATCCTGCTTGGGGTGGGGGAGGCATGGGGGGGGGGGGGGCGCTGCTGGACTTGATGACCTCTTGAGGTCCCTTCCAGCTCTGTGATTCTGTGAACTAACAGTGCAAGGAGGGCACCTGAACCAGAGGGCCAAGGAGAATGCTGAGAGGTGAGGAACCTTTCCCCTGGCTCACCAAGCAAGTGATGCTTTAGGCCAAGCTGCTGCAAGATGGCGTCTGCAGGCAGGGAGCTCACAGACATCAGCTCAAATGAGACACGGTCTCCTGAGATGCACAGTGCATACCCAGGCTCTGAGAGCAAGTGTGTGCTACTGCAGACTGGGATCAAGCTGCAGAGCCTGCTGCTGGAGGGGGACTATCCACTGGGTCAGAAGTGACTGAAACCTGGGCTGTGAGACTCAGGCTCAAGCCAGTGGCTTATGGGAAACAAGGGGAAATCTTGAGACCTGGAGCTCATACCAGGTCTCATTGACGGATGTCCATGTCAGCAAACTCCCACCCTAGCAGGCACTTGCTGACTACTTGGCACCGTAGCAAAGAGCCAAGGACCAATTATAGAAGTTCAGTGGCTCTGATAGCAGCCTACGCCAAGGGTGCCAACTGCTGGCCTGTTACAAGCTTCCTATGTGACCTTGAGCAAGTCACTTGCTGCTAGCTCCAGAGGATTTAGGTTTCTAGGGCCAGATTTCTAATGCAATCTCAGCATTACTTTGCTCACTTCTCTGGTTTAAGAGTCTAATGCGCATTTTTCAATGAGCTCTATGCACTTCAGCATCTAACTACCACCAATGGTCAGTGGGCTTTTTGGCTCTGCTGTGCCTAAATCCCTTTAAAACTGAGATTTAGGCTCCTAAATCAATCAAGCCCTAAGAGGCTTAGCAAAATCATTAGGGTGTGGGAGAATCCCATTCACGTACCCAAGCTCCCAGCACCCCTCCCCCCCACACTTTTGCCCTGGGCTGTAGAATCATCCTCGCATGCTGTCTGCCCTAGGGATGATGGTGGGAGAGAAAAGGGGGCCATGGCACAGCCCATGGCAGTGGAGACCCGAGTCCTAATTCCTGTCCCACGTCAGGTAGAGCTGGGGGTTGACTCTGCAGGTCGCAGGCCAGTGGTCTGGGATCATGGCGCTCATGAGGCAGGGCACCTGAACACTGGGCTCAGCCCTGCAGCACCTCCGAGTCTCTGGGCCTCCATTTTCCTCAGAGACATGGGACAATAGCAGTGCCCATCTTCAGGGGCTCTGTGGGTGAGCACATTAACACTCCTGACTCACACTGCCCTTACGGGAAGGAGGGCCCACTGGAGGATCTGGACGCCTCCAGAACACAGCACTGGTACAATGGGGCACTGGTTATCATGTGCTTCTACTGCCTCCTTCAGGATGGGCATATGGGGCTTTGACCTCTAGGCCTCTGGCTCCTGCACATCCAACCAGCTCTAAAACCACACGGTGAACCATGGGATGATGCACAGGGCTGGGCCCTCCTGGGAGGATGTGTTGCCGGAACACTTCCAAGAGAGAAAGAACCACAGCAAATAACCTTCCTGGCTTTCCTCTCCCACCTCGCCTTTTGGGAGGGGAGGGGGGACACAGCCAGCTCACCTTCTAGCATAAGGCAATGGACCATGGGAGACGAACATGGCCCCTAAGCTCCATATGTCTCTGGTATGTTTCACGCTGTGCCATGAAGCAGCAAGCAGCATGCTGCTGTAGGACAGTATTACGGGGAGAGTGCAGAAAAGCTCTGCGCAGGCTTCAGAGTTTGTCCCCAAGACGGTCCAGTAAAAGCCTTGTCTAATATCCTTTAAATGAAGCTCTCAGGTTGGTGATCACCTCCACTCTCCCCATTCACCTGCTGTGTGAGGGCCAGTAGGCTCTGCATGGCCCACCCCTAGGAGGAGACATTCATATCACCTTGTCTTGGGCTCTCGTCAGCCTTGGGCTCAATCAAGGATGCGAGCAAAGGTGATTCCGCTTGGAAAGTCACATCAGTAGAGCCCTTAGGAGCATCTCTTGTGCCCTCTCAAAGCAACAGGTTTTTTTCCCTTTATCAGGAAAGGCCAAAGACCCAAATAAATGTGAAGGTGGAGCGTGGGAAGGGTTTTTAAGGCTAATTCTGGTCACAGGTCTTGGGAAATGCAGCTATTTATCTGTGGATGGCCTAGCAGCTGTTACTAGCTACTTCTACACGTGAAGCCTACATCGAAGTAGCCTATTTTGATGTGGAGACATCGAAATAGGCTATTTCGATGAATAGCGTCGACACGTCCTCCAGGGCCGGCAACGTCGTGTTCAACTTCGACGTTGCGCAGCACAACATCGAAATAGGCGCAGCGAGGGAACGTCTACACGTCAAAGTAGCACACATTGAAATAGGGGTGCCAGGCACAGCTGCAGACAGAGTCACAGGGCGGACTAGCGCTTCCGGGGCAACAGCTAGCCGCTCCCTTAAAGGGCCCCTCCCAGACACATTCAGCCTGCACAGCACGCGGTCTGCAGAGCCATAGGCACACAGACCTCGAGAGACGCAGTCATGGACCCCCAGCAGCAGCAACAGCCGCAGCAGCAGCCAGAGGTCCACCCAGCCGCCCCCGCAGGAGCAGGGCTTGCCCTGCTCCATGCCATGCGGGAGGCAGCTGAGCACCTCCTTGCCACACAGGAGGAGGAGCGGCCCGCAGGGGAGGAGGACTCAACCACCAACCCTGCAGCACCCCGCCCCCACCCACGCTTCACACGCCGGCGGCTGTGGAGCTACCCCACCAGCACTGACTGGTGGGATCGGCTGGTGCTTGGGGAGTGGGACGACGACCGCTGGCTCAGGAACTTCAGAATGAGCCGGCAGATATTTATGGAGCTGTGCCAGTGGCTCACCCCCGCACTCAGGCACCAGGACACCGCCATGCGGCGTGCCTTCCCTGTGGAGAAATGGGTCAGCATCGCTGTCTGGAAGCTGCCCACTCCAGACAGCTACCGATCCATGGGACAGCAGTTTGGCGTCGGCAAGGCCACCGTCGGGGCTGTCCTCATGGAGGTAAGAGGACCCACGGGGGTGGGGGGGGGAGGCAGCCCTGGCAGGGCAGGGGGGCCCTGGCAGGGGAGGGCCACGCACACCCTGCTCACCCCTCATTGGTGCTCTCCCATGTGCTTCCCCTGCAGGTCATGCGTGCCATCAACTCCATGCTCATCCAAAGGCTCGTGAGGCTGGGGGACCTGGATGCCACCATCGTGGCCTTTGCCACGCTGGGCTTCCCCAGTTGCTTCGGGGCTCTGGATGGGACTTTCATCCCCATCCGCGCCCCGGTGCACAGTGCAGGACGCTACATAAACCGGAAGGGCTACCACTCAGTGGTCCTCCAGGCCTTGGTGGACAGCCGGAGCCGTTTCCAGGACGTTTCCAGGACGTTTTCTGGAACTTGGGCCTGTGCCGCCGGTTGGAGGCGGGGACCTACATCCCCCAGTGGGAGATCCCTGTGGGGGACACCACCATGCCCCTCTGCGTCATCGCAGATGCGGCATACCCCCTCCGGCCCTGGCTCATGCACCCGTACACGGGCCATCTCTCTGCCAGCCGGAAGCGCTTCAACCAGCGCCTGAACCATGCGCGCCAGGTGGTGGAGCGCTCATTTGGCCGCCTCAAAGGGCGCTGGAGATGTCTCCTGACCCGCCTGGATGTGGGCCCCACCAACATCCCCCAGATTGTGGGTGCGTGCAGCGCCCTACACAATCTGGTGGAGAGCAAGGGGGAGGCCTTCTTTCAGGGCTGGGCTGTAGAGGCCGGCAGGGCCGATGTGCAGCCACCCGCTGCCCCCAGTCGCCAGGTGGACCCCGAAGGGACCCGGTCCGGGAGGCCCTGTGGGCCCATTTCGATGAGGCCGCAGGGTGAACGCTGGCAGGCCCCCCACTGCCCCCCTCATCCTCCACAACACTCCCTGCCGCTACGCCCACACCATGGAGCACCCAACAACCCCACCCCCCCGCCACTTTTCCTGGACAAATAAAAGCAGACACTTGTTTGTGAAATGAAACTGGTTTACTTTGAACGCTGTTCTAACTAATACTAACTATATACAGGAACTTCTAATTAACTTAAATATGAAAAGTGTATGTGTATATTAACAAAAAAAAAGCAGGGATAACAAGGAAGGGGAGAACTATTTACATGGTGGGGGGGAATGATCAGACTGGGCAAATGGGGGGCACAAATAAATAAATACAAACTATATACAACGCAAAGAACAAAATAGTGGGGGGAATATATACAAGGGGGGGGTACACGTCCTGGGCCCCACGCCCCTATAGTCCAGCACTGGGGGTGGGCGGCCAGGAGCCCCGCCTCGGCCGCAGCCTTGTCCGGGGCTGGCTGGGGGCTGGGCAGACCGGCAGATATGTCCGGCGAGTGTCAGCTGGCCCCAGGTCTCCCTCGGTGGAATGGCCCTCAGTGGCGGGTGGCGGGGCGATGGTGGATGGCGCGGCGATGACAGGAGCAGTGGGTAGCGCGGCAGGTGGAGCAGTCAGGGCAGGCGCAGCGGCAGCCGGCAAGGCATGGGGGGCCAGGTAGTCTGCTATGCGGTTGAATGTCTCCATGTAGGCCCCCCATGCCTCTTGGTGCCAGGCCAGCGCCCGCTTCTGGAGGTGGAGGCGGCGTCGCTCCACCCGCAGCCGCTGCTCCGCGACCTCCACCTGCTGGCGGTGGAGGGCCAGCAGCTGGGGGTCCGTTGCCGTCGGGTGGTGGTGCTGGGTCCGCCGTCTTGCCCGCCGTGGGGCCGATCGGTCCTCCGCCGAGGGGCTGGCCTGGAGTGATGGCCCCGGAGGGGATTCCGGGACCACTGATGCCTCGCCGGCGCTCTCCGGTCCTTCCGATGGTGCAGCTGTGGAATACAGGAGGGGGGGAAGAAGAGTGGAGACAGGCGTTAGTGTGGGCCCCGAGCCGTGGCCCTTGTCCCCCCACCCCTGTGCTGCAGGTTCCCCATCCCCGTCCCCAGGAGATGCTGCTGTGATGGGGTTCAAGGGTCCCCCTGCACTGCACCCCGTCCCCCGGCAGGAGTGACGCTCACTTCACTCAGCAGTGTGTGACAGGAGAGGTTTCTTAGGCCACAGATGCCCAGTTTCTCCCAGAAGCGAAAGTACAGCAGTCAGAGACAGTCCTTCCAACCCGTCCTGGGGAGAAGACCCCCAGGGGTGCCCCTCTGGGGTGTAGCTTTCCCCCTCCTCAGGCTGGCTGCCTTCCAGCTCTCCCTTCCCTTAGCCTCTACCTGCGGCCCCGCCCCCGATTCAAACCCAGCTCGGCTCCTCCCTCCTCTTTGTTCAGGGCAGAGGTGTAACCTGCCAGTTGTAGCCCCAGGATCATCCTTAGCCACTGGGAGCTATTCAGCTTGTTGCTCATATCTAGCCTGAGTCTCGCATTTGCACTCCCCCCACTCCATCACATGCTGCTGCTGCTGCTGCTGCTGCTGGGTGTCCCACCCCCTCCCCCCGGGGGACCCTAGAGGTTCTGACCCCCCTGCCCTGGGGATGGGGCATGGCACTGTCGTGCCGGGGGGGGGTGGGGGCAGGGGCTGATGCACTCCTGTGAGGGACATGCCACTGCTGTCCTTGGGGCCATGGTCATCTGGGCATGTGGAGGGCCCTGGCCATATCTATTACCCCCGCCCCTCAGCCCCGGGGGCGGGGTGTGCACCGGGGGGGGGTACATACCTGACAGTCCACTCCCACGGTCGGGGGACACCCGGGGGCCGGACGCCCGGCTGCTGCTCCAGGATGGCAGGAGGAGGATCTGGAGGCCGGTGTCGGTGGAGGAGGAGTCCCCCTCCTCCTCCTTCTCCTGCTCCGGTGCCCTGGGGTGGGCTCCTGGGGGGGGCCCCGGGGTGCGGGGCTTACCTCCGGGGTGGACTCCGGCTCTGGGGCCTGCTGGAGCTCCTCAGCTGAGGTGTCAAGGGTGGCCGGAGGGGAGGAGGTGTGCCAGGGGCCCAGGATGTCCTTGAGCTCCCTGTAAAAGGGGCAAGTGACGGGGGCGGCCCCAGATCGGCCGGCCGCATCCCGGGCCCAGGCGTTACCCTGCTGCAGCTCCTTCACTTTACTCCGGACATGGTCCGGAGTGCGGGCAGGGTGACCCCGGGCAGCCAGGCCCTCAGCCAGCCGAGCGAACACATCCGCGTTCTGCCTCTTGCTCCCCATTACCTGGAGCACCTCCTCCTCGCTCCAGAGCCCCAGCAGGTCACGAAGTTCGGCCTCTGTCCAGGAGGGGCCCTGCTGCCGCTTCCCGGCCTGGCTCCTGCCCTGGGAACCCTGGCTTCCCTTCGGGGGGGTTCCCTGAGGGCGCTGTGGCGGGGGGGGCTGCTGTGCGGCCATCAGGTCAGTTGGGGGGTGTGGGTGGCTGAAGAAGAGCGTGCAGGCGAGCCGCGTGTTATTGCTGCTGCCTGCACGCTCTCTCAGCTTCCTGCACAGAAAGGGAGGGGGTGGGGAGCTTTAAGGGGCCGCTCCAAGGGGCCACCATTGAGCTGAGGGGCTGGAGAGAGCGTCTCTCAACCCCTCAGCTGATGGCCGCCATGGAGGACCCCGCAATTTTGAAGTTGCGGGACGCGCAACGACTACACGGTCCCTACTTCGACGTTGAACGTCGAAGTAGGGCGCTATTCCCATCCCCTCATGGGGTTAGCGGCTTCGACGTCTCGCTGTCTAACGTCAATGTTAACATCGAAATAGCGCCCGACACGTGTAGCCATGACGGGCGCTATTTCGAAGATAGTGCCGCTACTTCGAAGTAGCGTGCACGTGTAGACACGGCTACTGAGCTACAGTTTGAGCATTGGCCTGCCAAGCCCAGGGGTGGGAGCTCTGTCCTTGAGGAGAGGGCATTTAGGGTTCCAGGGCAAGTAGAGTTAAAAAAAATAAAATGAAATAAAATCAGTCAGAGATGGTGATCGGTCCTGTTGTGCAGGCAGGGGCCTGGACGTGATGACCTCTGAAGGGCCCTTCCAGCTCTGAATATTCACACGGTGGGTGGCCATGTAATTTCATCAGCAGGCCTCCTCCGGCAATCCAGCAGGTGGCAGTCATTGACCGAGTAGCGCTCGCAGGATGCAGTGTGGAATATCTTTCAGTCATCGGGGGGTCCTTGGTGTCTTGCATCAGGTGTGAGTTTTCTGGGCAGCGTGGCTGGAGCCTGGGCTCACCCCCACTTCACTGTGTGCGCGCAAGGTGTGCGGGCGTCCCGCGGCAGGGCTCTGACACAACCATTCCATGCTGGAGTGTGGGTATGCGCATTTCCTGCCTGGGCACATCCTCTGCCTGCCCCAACCTGCTCTGAGCTGGCCACACCATCTGAGTTGCAACGAAGGATCCTGTGTCACCTTATAGACTAACAGAAAAGTTTTGAGCATGCGCTTTCGTGAGCAAAGACTGATACTGCATCTGATGAAGTGAATCTTTGTTCACAAAAGCTCATGCTCAAAACTTTTCTGTTAGTCTATAAGGTGCCACAGGCCCCTTTATTGCTGTTACAGATCCAGACTCACATCGCTACCCCTCTGATACCTGACAGCATCTGAGCTGGCTTTAGTTCCCCTTGACTCATCTGCAGACACACCCATGAGATGCCCCATTTCTTTCTTCTCATCACCTCCAAACATTCTCTTCCAGCTGCCTCAGAGCTCAGCTTCGTCATCCATCGGGGCTCAGGGGCCCCACTCCCTGACACCATGAGGCGAGGGCTGTTCTGTTCCTGGTCTCTATTAGCAACTGTTGTGAATGGAAACTCCAGACCCCTTTGAAACGCAGACGGGCCAAGTGGTTGGGAATCACTGAGTGAGGCCTTCTGGCTACGTGTTACAATAATGTGGCCTGTCAGAGCACACCCATTTCCTCATCTAGGAGTCTGTGATAGGGGAACATGCTTTAGTTTTACTGGGATCACCCTCTCCTGAGGAATGAAAGCCCCAGGGAATGCTGTGAATTGGTCAACACCTTAGTAAAAGACTGAGCTAGCCCCTGGGATGAACAAACATGAGTGTCAGGTATAGGGAGGGTGTGTTCAGTGAGGGAGCTGATGAGTCCTGGACTTGATTCCTAGCTCTGCCAGTGACGAACCGTGTGACTTTAGTAGAGTTACTTAGCCTGGCCTGACTCACTATCTTATCTGTAAGCCAATTTACCACTGAATCAATTTACTGGTAGAAACACCACTGACTGATGTACTTTCTCACTGCTACCGCAGGAGCCTGTCAGAAATAGTTCAGTGCAGAGGCAGCTTCAGGGGCTGTGAATTTATTTCATTATTGTTTAAAACTTACTCTGCAATCCAGGGAGGAGTGATGCTGTCAGACTGCATCAGGGGAAAGACGGCTGTGTCTGGCTCCTAATGGGGGCAGTCAGGACCAAGGGTCAGAGCACAGTCAAACCTGAGGCTGAAAGTGGCAGAGGCGTTCACAGACAGGTTCCAGAACAGTGTCAATATCAGGGCCCAAGTCAGGGTTCATGGCCTGGATCAGATGGTGAAAGCCAAACCAAGTCAAAGAATGGCCATTACACCTCACGGAATATCTTTTGGGTCTAGATAGAGAGGGGCACCACGCAGAAGCCATGATGCTGCTGCTGTCTGCTGGGGTTGCCAGGCTCCATGTCTGGCTGGACTACCTGGCTGAAAAAGGACCCTGGTGACTCTGGTTAGCATTAAAAGTCCATCTGGTGGGGCTGTCAGGCTCCTGACCTGGTTCCACACAGCTCCCCAGAAGTGGCAACATGTCCCTCAACTTATAGGTGTGGGGGAGAGGTGCTTCCAGGGGTCCTCCATGCTCTACCTCTGCCCTGTGCAGCCAGAGCTCTATGGTACTATGGTCGGCAGGTGTGTCTCACAATATTTGTTTTTCTTTAAGCCCCAGCACCAAATATCAGATGAACATAAGAACATAACATAAGAACATAAGAACGGCCATACTGGGTCAGACCAAAGGTCCATCCATCCCAGTATCCTGTTTGCCGACAGTGGCCAGTGCCAGGTGCCCCAGAGGAGGTGAACCGAAGACAATGATCAAGCGATTTGTCTCCTGCCATCTGTCTCCAGCCTTTGAGTAAAGGCTAGGGGCACCATACTTTACCCTTGGCTAAGAGCCATTTATGGACCTAACCTCCAAAAATTTATCAAGTTCTATTTTAAACTCTGTTAGAGTCCTGGCCTTCACAGCCTCTTCCGGCAAGGAGTTCCACAGGTTGACAATGCGCTGTGTGAAGAAAAATTTTCTTTTATTAGTTTTGAACCTACTACCCATTAATTTCATTTGGTGTCCTCTAGTTCTTATATTATGGGAACAAGTAAATAACTTTTCTGTATTGACTTTCTCCACACCATTCATGATTTATATACCTCTATCATATCGCCCCTCAGTCTCCTCTTTTCTAGACTGAAAAGTCCTAGTCTCCCTAGCCTCTCCTCATATGGGACCCGTTTCAAACCCTTAATCATTTTAGTTGCCCTTTTCTGAACCTTTTCTAACACCAGTATATCTTTTTTGAGGTGAGGAGACCACATCTGCACGCAGTACTCAAGATGTGGGTGTACTATAGTTTTATATACGGGAAGTAAGATATTCTTAGTCTTATTTTCTACCCCTTTTTAATAATTCCTAACATCCTATTTGCTTTACTGACTGCCGCTGCACACTGCGTGGATGTTTTCAGAGAACTATCCACTATAATCCCAAGAGCCCTCTCCTGATCTGTTGTAGCTAAATTTGCCCCCATCACATTGTATGTGTAATTGGGGTAATTTTTCCCAATGTGCATTACCTTACACTTACCCGCATTAAATTTCATTTGCCATTTTTCTGCCCACTCACTCAGTTTGCTGAGATCTTTTTGAAGTTCTTCATAATCTACTTTGGTTTTGACTGTCCTGAACAGCTTGGTATCATCTGCAAAATTTGCCACCTCACTGCTTACCCCTTTCTCTAGATCATTGATGAACAAGTTGAACAGGAATGGTCCCAGGACTGACCCTTGGGGAACACCACTAGTTACCCCCCTCCATTGTGAAAATTTACCATTTATTCCAACCCTTTGTTTCCTGTCTCTTAAGCAGTTTCCAATCCATGAAAGGATCTTTCCTCCTATCCCATGACTATTGGATAATGTCAGCTTTTGTTAAAAGCTAGTCAACAACTTTCTGTTGTTGCTGTGGGACTCACCTGGAAAATGTCAAGAACCCAAAGGCAAGTATGAAGCATCCCAAAATTTTTTAAATCCCCTGGACATTAAGCCAACCTCATGATTTTGAGTGGGGGGGGGGGAATAGGGTCTGCCATGATTTTTGACCAGCAACGTGGCTTTGCAACATTACCTTCTGCTCTACCATGGGAACATAATTAAACCAGGTTAGTGCTCCAGTTCAACGAGGAGAACCTTGCAGCATGATCTGGGTGGAGCAGTCTGTAGATAATGGTCCTGCCCAAAGGTAGACTATAGGAAATCTCGTTATTCTAGAACTGGGATAATGGTTGCTACCAGGATCTTCTTGAACATCTGTGTATTCTGATATTGTTGAAGGCCCTGGATCTAGAATGGGACTCCACCCTTGCTTCAAGTCGACAATCAGCAATAATGTGAGAGAACCCTCTTGTGATCTGTACTTCTCCAGGAGTGGGTCAATGATGTAGCAACTAATATATTTCCGGACGAAGTAGGTTTTCGGGCACAGGGTTCCTGACGGAGGACAGGGAAGTAGAGTTGGAATGAGGAAAGGATGCAAACTGAATGGTGTAACTCTTTGAAATGCTCCCTCTGTCAGTGGTGTGCACGACGGCCAGGCCACTTCTGAAGGTCATAACTGGTGTGTAGATGGCAGCTGACATTGCAACATGTAATTATTCAAGTCCCTGGCCATGCCATGAAAAGTGCTTAGACTTGGAGGGTTGATAGGTAGTGGACAGCAGAGCAGGCTGCTTCCACTTTTGAGCCCTGGCCTCTTATGCTATGACTCATAGCTGTGCTTAGCTGGTGAGTACTGAGTGGCTGAGAAGAGGATCTTCTTTTCTGCCCTGCAGTGTAGGTTCCCACGGAGCATGATGTGGTCCAGGAATCCAGAACTAGAGGGAAGGATCCATGGGCTCTGTGAAGAGTTGGGCCCTTCCTCCTGGACATCATCTCCACCTCTCTGGGCAAACCAGAAAGCTGTAGCCAAGAAGCCTGCCTCAGCCCCACTGTCGTGAAGACTGGACGGGTTGTTATATCAGCTACATACAGTGTCTAGCCCAATGTGATTATGATCCAGACCTCTTTAAGAATGGCCTGTAGAGTGGGGGCTTTTCTGGTAGAGATAAAGATACATTTGCTGGAGAGGTCTCTTTCCCTTCGAGTCCTTCTTCCTCTTCTGAAAGGCTTCCACCAGCCCTGACTCAGGGGCTCTGGCCAGCCAGGCTGTAGGAACCATCTGGTGTACTCTTGTTCGAGATACTGGATGGCTGTGACATGAATGCCTAGTGCCCAAGGATTGCAATAAGGCAGTGGGTGGGGTGGATGATGTGATTACCCGCAGCTGTCCCATGCCACAAGCATGGGCTGGCCTGATGGAATGGGGCAGGATCCTTGTTTTGTGACTGGGGGCCATGAATTCCTCCTGCCAACTGTCAGACTTAGCTCTGGTTAGAGGCAGCACTGGCTGGAGTATTGGCGATATACAGATCAATGGAGGCTGGATGTGCTCAGCACTGGGGCCCTGGTACCATGTCATGGGGATTGTTGTTTTTCCACAACATTCCGGTCCCCAGGATACCAGAGGTCATGTGGTGCTCTGGGGTCCCTCTGTACCAAGGAGTGGCCATGAAGCTTCATTGATAGCCGTGGCTGAGAGGGGGACAGAGCACTGACTAGCATACCAGAGCTCATGTGTTACCAGGGGAAAGTGTTCATAGTACAGCGTCAGTACGAATGGTTGGGCAGATGCAGCGCATGCCCTAGATGAACGCTTTGCCACACCTGGTGCCACAAAGTTTCCTGTGTGCCGCTCTTTTAGAGACGGTATGGTAATCATCTGTCTCTGTACAGCCTGGCTTCTCAGGTGATGTGCCCCCCCCCGCCTCCGCCACTCAGGGAAGAGCAGCTGGGAGAGGGGGCATGGTGCACCAGGTGCCACAGGACACCCTGGGGAACCCCCTCTGCCTGGCCAAACACTCCAGAATTTGGTTTTCCCCTCGTTTCTTGCCAAGGGGTGCAGGAGAAGGTTGACAGGGAGGTCATGGGACTTTGTGGGGCTACAGATAAGGTGTGTGAACAGGAACAGGTGTGGGGAGAAGAACAGCCAGAACCTCGATAAGAGGTTGTGAAGGAGCCAGAACAGGGGCTGCAACCTGGCGCACTTTAGGTAGGCGTGTGCCAGGTTTTCCTTCACACCTCAAAAAAGACAGACTTTAGGGACAGGGGTAACCTGTGCCAAGTACACCTGATCTGGAGTGAGTCCTGTACACCAGCTTCTGTAGGCCAGGGTTTGGCCCATCAATATCACAGCACCTGTCCTTTGCCATCTGCAAGAAGGGAGAGGACACCTACCTCTTGTGCAGGCCTGGCATGACACGAGCCCATCAGTGCTGCGGGATACCAGACTGGCAGGCTCTAAGTGTTAGCACAGACAAGCTTGGCTGTGGGGAGGGGTCAAGGGTTGCAGGCTTCCCACCCCCTGGTGAGTTTCTTCCACTGCCAAGGCTTGGAGTGGAGGGGGTGCGGGGGGCGGGGGTTGCCCCTCTGGCTGGCCAATCACTTGGGGTTTGTTTTGCTGTGGGTGCCGAGGGCTGTGCTCGGGGAATCCCCTGGAGCTGGGATATCACTCAGAACCCTGTTTTTGGAGTCCTTGGGCTTGTCTACACAAGCATGGGAATCAGCCCGAGAGGGGACTAATGAATATGCAGAACCTCATTAGACTAATTCTCATCACAGTGGCTTCTAAGTTGCAAACTTCAAAGCGCCGGCATGCCGTGGAGCCACGAGCACTTCCAAGTACTTGTGTGACTTCCAAGTGCCCTTATGCCCAAAAACTTTTGGCCATTAGCCTAATGAGGTACGGCCTATTCATTGCAGCACCTCATTGCTATTCCCCCTCTCGGGCTGATTACCATGCCCCCTTCAGAGAAGGGAGCTAGTGTAGACACAGCCCTTTACTGGAGGAGTCTACCCCTTTGAAGTTAAGGGCTCTGGGTCGGCCCTTTAGCAGGAGTCTCCCGCAGACTGAAGTGCCCTCTCCATAAGGGGGAGTTTTAACTTCAGCTCCCAGTTCCTGTGAGACTGCCCTGTTACCTGGGGTGATGTACTTTTCTGGGCGGCTGAACCAGGCAGCAGACACAGTGAGAGCAGCTCAGAGCAGAGTACGTCCAGTCGCCGGGGAAAGACGGAGAACTCCTCCAGACAGGAGGGGAAAAAAACTGTCTATTTTGTCTCCATCTAATTTGCTTTCTTTCACTTTTTATAAATTCCTGTAGGAGTTAAAAAGGAAATATTAACTATTTTAGACTATTAAGGAGAACAAAGAAACCAAACCCAGCTATTCTCTAGGGCACGTGAGCCAGGTGGGGCCATGCTGCCGGTGCAGGGCAGATGGGGAATACAAGGAAGGAGGTATACTTGCAGCTAAGTGGGCGAGACCTCCAAGGATGGGGTGCAAAAGAGAGAGAGGAATGAGCAACCCTCTTCCTTCCTCTGTCACCACTCTGAACTACTTGCATACAGGAGGCCAACCTAAGAAAATCCCTTCCCTCACAGGCTTTGGCTAGAGAAGGGCCTAAGCATTCAGAGAACTGTGAGCAAGGGAGCCAACCAGGCCAGAAATGGATTCTTCCTTTTAGATAGGCAGCAGCTGCTGGCTTTCCTGGTTAAACCCCACCTGGGATGCCTGGCCTCTCTCTCTTATGTGCCCTAGTGCCTTTTGCACCAGCCTACAAACTGGCACACTCAGAATTGTCATGCATGACTGGGGAGGCCAAAATGCACCCCTGCCCCCCCCGGGTCCCCCTGGCTAATTAGACTGGGTCTGGCAGCACAGCTGGGAGGCAGCCAGAGGTCCAGCAGGGCAGCCAGACATACAGTGCACTAGAGTGACTGGAACTAGCACACTTAACCCCAGCGTGGCACTTCCCCTGGGGTGGCTGGCTGGCCTGGGCAACTCCTTCCCACTGGCAGTATGACCAGACAGGGGGTCGATGTTCAGGCCCCAAAGGCCTCTCTTAATTTCCCTGGCTGACAGCTATGTCTGGTGTTCTGCCTCACAGGCCAGTTACAGCTGGATCCAGCCGTGCAACTTGGCTACTTGACAGCTGGGCGGGTGTTTGTGAGCGAGGGAACACTAGGGTATGTGCCCTCCTAGCAGAAGGGCAACAAAGGCTTGGAGGGGGAAAGCCTGTTGGGGTAGGTCGGGGGGGGGAGAGTACCAGACATGACGACTACTTGTGACTGCCTAATAGTGAATGCTGAGACATCAAGGAGGATTGCTGAAGCAAACAGCTGATCTACTGTGAAGCAGTCTCCCACAGATGGGAAATCCATGGCTGGGTTACACAATGATTTAAACAAAGCATCTGGCAATGGTCTGTGGGAATCAGTTCAGCCTTGGCAGGGGGAAACTTGGTGATTTTCTGCATCCTGATTATGTGCTGTGCAGTCTCACCAGAAATCTAAGCGGGGAGAGGGGGACAGACAGCCTTTCCAGTGGAAGCTGCATGCCCTGGCTGGCTTCCTCTGGACAGCCTGCTCCTGCAGAGCCCTCATCAAGAGAGCAACGAAAGGGCATGGCCTGCACACATCTGCACGTCTGAAGTCAGCAGGACCAGGCACTGGGTTCTAATTGACGCAGCCCCCTGCTTAAATTACCCCAGTGAGAACAGACTGTGCCTGACACCCATGCACAGGCCAATTAGGCTTTTTTTCTTTTTTTTTGACCGGGACCTATTGGGTAGGTGGGTGGGAACCTCGGGGCTGATCGCTGGGTTCCAGACAACATGTACATTTCTTGAATGGGGAAATAATTTACTTGATTTTAAAAAAAATATTAGTTTCTATTTCCAAAGGCCCCCGGAGCATTAGATGGACACATTTAAAAATCAAAGCAAACAACTAATCAGGCAGAGTTTATCCTGTTTGGTTTACTGCTGCCGCTGAAATAGGGTGGAATCCTAGCCAGACTGAGGTCACCATTAATAGGATCCGGACTTCACCCTAGCATTCATCATGCTGCAACCCATTCACTTTGCTGCAGCGCGGCCCACAATCCAGACAAATAAGACTGTGAAGTTGCTCTACTGCAGCGTGCTAGCTGCTGTGGGTGTTTTCAGTGGAAATCTCTTTGGCTTGGGTACATGTCAATGCCTAGCATTTTATCCAGAATTTGGTTCTACGATTCTAGAGCCTGTGTCCATAAACGTTTACAATAAAAGTAAAAAATTAAGAACTGCCAGTCATGTAAGTAAGGATATGTTGGGACTTTAAAATTTATTCCAACATGCTGTTTTTTTAAAAATATGCTCAGACTGAGCAGACAGTCTTGAGCTGTAGTAAAGGCAATATTATACTTGTAAAAACTTCTCATTCACAGTACAGATGTCATTTACAATAAGGGTCACAAACATCAAATACTGAGTATTTTTTTCCTTTTTTTCATCTCTGTTTTTTTTTGTTTTTCTTTTTTTTTTAACATCAGACTGTGCTTTTTACCTGCATTTTTCTCTTTTTTTTTTTTCTTTTTCTTGTTTTTTTTTTTTTGCACTGATATAACCATACAGACATTGCAAGATGCAAATGTAGAAACTGGAGTTAAAATAAAATTACAGGCAAAACTACTAAATAACATTGTACACTGTACATATTTACAGTACCTTTTTGGAATGTATTGCCATTTTAAGAACATATAGAAACTTTCTACAGACTATTTCACTTACAGAATACATACATCTTTTAGAAAAAAGGCAAATATGTATCTTACATGAGACCATGTATATTAAATTTGCGTACACATTTTTTTTTACATTACATTTACTAAAGTGACCTTAAGTGCCATCATATTTCAGTAATGAAAACAAATTGGTTTTTTGCCATCAGGACTGATTTTTTCGGTGTGGAGATGTAAATAAGTTACAATGTGTTTTTAGTTTGAAATACTGTGCAGTAGATGGATTTTTTTTTTAAAGAAGAAGAAATGTGATAAAATCAAGTCAGAACAAAAAAAGTTGCAACAAGTAAAAGGGCTAGATCAAAGTGCACACGCAATTTGAGTAACAACAGTTATAATCTCACAGGTTTGTGTGCCAATGTATTTTATTTAGATACAATTTTTGAGTTTTTAAAAGAGAAAAAGAGACGAGGACAAAAGCAATTAATCCCAGTCTGAGTTTTTTGTGACTTTTTAAGAAGGGACAGAAGGAAATTAAATGCAAATATAGGATCAAATCAACAAGTCCTGATGCCTAAGATTCTGGAACCATTCAAAGGCAAGTAGTGCTGTGAGATGACAGTATCATCGAGGATCTGGGTCAAGCTCTCACTTAAACTCTTGGGGGTTAGGCCCCAACTTTCCTTGGTGGACTGGGGCCTTTACTCCCATTAACTTTAAAGGGCATTACAAGGTCTAACTGGTATTTGGGTCTGTGACAATCTCCCTACATCCGGATCTGGCACCTCTGGAAAGGCGCTCTGATAGCTGGAGCTGCTGAGTACCTGCTGCGACTCCTGTAGATTTCAGCTATATTTGCATATCAGATCCTTTTTATCTAGGTGTCTAACTGTGGTTTTAGGAACTAACTTTAGGGACCTACCTTGAAAATTATCAGGGGGGGTAGCCAAGTTAGTCTGTATCTTCACAAACAACAAGAGGTCCTGTGGCACCTTATAGACTAACAGATATTTTGGAGCATGAGCTTTTGTGGGCAGACCCACTTTGGCATTTGTTAGTCTATAAGGCACCACTGGACTTCTTGTTATGTTTGAAAATATTTCCACGTAAGAACAGGTGATGAAACACATCCCCCAGTCATAAGCAATAAAGCCACAGCTCCTGCATAAGTAGCTCTAAGATTTCCTCCTTTACTCCTTCAGTGTCTAGTGACAACCTGTAAGGACTCTGGGCTGATATGCTGCAACTCTGCAGGCTGTGTCCGGGAGCAGACATGGCTAGGGCTCAATCCTGAAAGGTGCTGAGTTCTCCAGCCCTCATCCAGGAAGGATGTTCAGTATGAGCTTTAACTTTAAGCACAATGAAGTAGGTGTGACTACTCACATGCTTAATGCTAAGCCCATGCTTAAGTGCTTTGCTTTACTGGATCAAAGCCAAGTGCTTGACACGTTGCATGATGGAGTCCACTGAGAGTCAAATTATTTCACAAGGTCAGTCACATCAGCACTGAGAGATCAGTCCCCATTTTCCATTGCGCAGCACCTTAAGCAATGGCTTACATGGAAAAGGAACATTAGGTGAACATTTGGTGAGATTTTGCTGCTGGTTGCATGTGAAAAGCCAGCTCTGTAAGTCAATATCCAGTACTCCACAGATCACTCATGCTTCCCAGACCCCTGCCAGAAACTGCTGGCATAGATGAGGCTTGGGGGCTATTTTTTAATTTATTTTTCACTTATTTTTTGTTATTTGTATTGTTCATCTCATCTGTCGCATGGGATACAAAGCCGTGGTAAGAGTTAAAAGCCTGCAGACATTTATTAGTGAGCCTAGCACTTATTCCTGTGACCAAGCCAAGGAATGCATGATGTAGACAGTGCAATGCTCGGTAATAAATGTTTACAGGATTTGGCCCGAAACCTTCATGTAAACAGGTGCAACTCCACTTAAATCCATGGTGTTGCACCAGTTTAAAGTTGTACCTTGTCAAAATATAATCCAGAATACAATTCACCATGCTTTCTGAGTGGGGGAGGCAAGGCATTGTTTCCTCTGGAGTTCTGGAGCCAAACGACCATCATTGTTTTGCTCATGATTGGTTTTTAAGGTGGCTAAAGCTGACCTGGCATAGGCATCTCCTACAATCAATGATGGACGCATGAGGCAGAATTCGACCCAGACCCTAGCTTCCTTCAAAATCTCTTTGGGAGATTTGTCACAATGGGACTCCAGGCCAGGCCTGAGGTCTGTGAATTTCTGCCTGTATGTTCATAGAATTTGCAGTGGTGTCTGTGAGCACACATGCCCAGAGAGTACAGATCACTCCTGCACGTGGCTGGCATGTTATGTGAATGCGACCAAAGCTGGCAGGATATGAGTGCCCTTATCTCTGCTTTTGCCATGCCTCTACCCACCCCTTTTAGGGACACACATGCACACACACTGCAACAAGGGCAGAGAACTCAACTCATCCTGATCTCATGATGAACCAAAAGAAGAAAACCAATGAAAGCAGCACACTAAGATGCAGAGGGAACTGGTTTTCCCCCCCAGAAGCGACAGGGGCAGCGGGGGGGAGGGGGAAGCTCTTTCCAATTTACTGACAGGCCAAGGGTTAAAATACAGTTAAAAATGAAGCCAAGCACATTTGATCTAGCCCAAATTTGATCTATGTGCACTCAACGTGGCCAGATGCTACTGACAACCTCTGCATCATTTCTCTTTATGTACAATTTCAAATATGAAACAAAACAATTAAATACATAAAGCTACCCTGAAATAATGTTAAGAATGTGACAAGAGGAAAGAAAAGAGAGAACAAGCAACAGCCAGGAAATTCCAAGCTGTACCCATTAGCAAGGGAAGAGGTGGTTTCAGAGGATGCTCTCACAAGGGACCTCCCTGATTAAACAGTCCATCTCTGATCATCACAGCACTTAAACAGGTGCTCAATTCCCATGGAGATGACTAGGATGCAGCCACGTTTTCCTGAACAGAGATGGTTTGCTGAGTTGGGCTCATGGCAACAATCCTGCAGAGAGAGGTCTGCTAGGCTGTGCCTGGAGGCTTGGGGGCCAGTGTGGGAAAAGGCAAACCAGGTAAAAAAAGCACTAGTTGGGAATGGAAGGGAAATGTAGACCATTGTTTAGTTGGTGTCACAATCTTAATGTTATTTCCATGGTATCTTCTTTTGAACTTAATTCCCTTTACATCAAAAGAAAAAGAATCACAGAAGTTAATTAAAACCAGCCCATATTATTCACCCGTCAGTCAGGAGCAGTTCATAGCTCACCAGGTCTGGCAAGGTATTATGTCCTCCTTCAGGATTATATTTCAATTATTATTATTATTATTATTTTTACAAGTGTATTGTGTACCCAATAAACAGCTCTGAAAGAAGAAATAACTGCCCCACTGTTTAAATATTTCAATCTTTTTGTTTGTATTGTTAAAACAATTGTACAGATTCCATTGAGTCAGAAGGGAATCTCATTCCAAAGCCTCAGAAGCAGTCAAGAGCCTGTGTAGTAGGGGAAACATGGACTGAACATGTGTATTTTCAAAAGCATGTTAACACAACAGAGCAGAAGATTCCATCACGTCTCTCCATATTTGGTATCACATCTATTGGCAGCAGAGGCCACTGCTCTGCTAGGGATGCTGTCACTATTAAAAATACGCTATGGAAAGTTACTATGCATGCATAATGGGCCCATATTCAGACATTAGTCATTAGGCACCACAACCTCTGTCTATAAAATACAAAAAAGGCCCCTCCATCCAATGTGGATGAGGCATTCGCAACGTTTCATTTAAATAAGTAAATAAAATAAAATAAAATCAGACATGCAGCCAGTTGTGGATTACAAAGCCGTAGGGATGCAAACAAAAGAGTGCACATACTATTTATTGCATCCCTATAACGTTTTGCCTTACAAAGGGCCTCCTGGGAGTTATTTGGGAAGGCAAGGGTTGGACAAATTAAAATAAACATATGGTGAAAAATGGTTTGCAAGGTTGAGAATTTATTTTCATCTTGAGCCCAGGAGGTGCCAGAGGGCCTCTGAACCCCCCATAAATGGGGCTTCAGTGTGACACAGGCCATGCACGAGGTATTGCTACCATATAGTGCATTCTAAGAGCAGCCAGCCATGGACTGTCACTATTAAAGCAAGCATAAAAACAGCTCTTTTAAAAACCAGTAAAGGCCATTCCCAGAACTGGTTCTACATTCGATACAACCCTATTTTCTTGCAGTTAAACCTCTGAAGAACCATTGTGTCGCTTTTTTAAAAAAGTGCTTTTCTGGGTTCTGCAGAAGGGAGGTGCCTTGGAGATTTTTTTTTTTCTTTTTGGAGTGACATCTGCATTCACTGTTAATAGGCCTCCCATTCTAAAATAAGTGCTAGTTTAATTTACAATTCAGGGTAAACACTTTTCAAATGTAAAGCAGTCGCAACAGTTTAAAGCACAAAGATAGGCAACCAGAGTGATGCAAGAAAAAAAAATACCCAAGCAATCTGCTGAGAATTAAATAAAGCAGGTAATAAATAGGAATCATAAACTTCTGTACACAGGAGAAAGGGTTTTTTTTTTAAATCATTTAATCAATATTAAAAAAAAAGTTTGTTTTTATTTTCAGTGCATCTTCTTCCCCCTTAAAATGCTTAACCTTTTCCTTTCTGCATCTCTCAAGCATATACGAAGAGATACCTAAATGGCAAAAAAGACAAGGTCTAACAAACCCCTTTCCAAAAAACTCTAAAAAAATATTCACAGCCTCAAACATATTTGTACATTTCAAGCAACAAAAGGTATAGAAAAAGGCACAAGTAACTGCATACATGTGGAGATAATACCAGACGGGGACAAAGAAAACCAGGAATCTTCCCTGGATTTGGTCATACACTAGAGTGCTTCTTATAGCGATGATTATACTAAAGGAAATAGTGTTGAAAATGTCTGTTGATTTACATAGGAAGCCTAGAAGTGGAACAGATGAATGGAGGCTTAAGTACTTCCTGTATTCTCATCCACCTGCCTCTGAGTTTGACTGAACCGTGTGCGCTCTAAGTGCGGGCTGCTTTTCCTATGGGCCCCCCCTTGGTGACTTGGCTCTCCCGAGAGGTTCCTTCTCCTAACGGAGAACTGGTGGGAGTGTGAATGGCTCAATGAGGGCTCCGACAGGCAGCCGGTGCTGCTGCTTCTGTCCAGCATCTGTGCGGGGAAATCTGAGATGAAAGTGCAGGATGAGTCAAAGTAAGTGCTTGAGCTGCCACATTGCTTCTTGCCCGGTTTTTTTAAGGGTTCGTCCCCACTTGTTGAAGGCTTTGGAGAGTGCTCATAATTTGTGCTCGGACAGTCGGTGGGAGCTGAACAGCCTTCTTGCTCCGAGTGGCTGGGCTCAGCATACTTTTTTACCCTGTATTCCTCCTGTTCTGTCTTTTGCTGATGTTCACTAGTCCTCATTTTCTCCTCTAAACAGCCACTGCCCTGAAGCTGTGGGGACAATGTGTATTTAGAAACCTTTGCAGCTGGGGATACGGATGAAGATTCTTGTGGGACCTGCGGTTCCTTGCCCCTCTCCTCTGCTGGGCTGAACTTGGTAAAGCTGCTGCTGCCATTGCCACTGGGTGCAAAACATCCTGCTTGCAGGGACATCACTGACTTGGGCACCAAACTGGGATGGGTACTTGGCCTGGCCTGGACCATCTGGATGCCCCCAATTGGAATCATAGGATATGGAGTCCTCGTTAGCTGCTGTGAATGCAACGGGAGATGGCTGAAGACATTCTCTTCTCCTCGGCTCGGAGCATGGACATGTAGTTCATAGGGTGCTTGCAAGGCTCTGGAGCAGATAGGCTGTGTGTTGCCAGGGGAACATGCTGGGCTTCGAGGTTCTATCTTCTGCATTTGAGAGAGAAAAAAAAGGTGAGTCCATGATGGCTACAGCTCCTAGGAGCCTCAGCACACAGTATGAGCTGCAAGGTAGTGGCTATATTAATGTTCTGTTGTGATGGAAAGGGACAACAAACATCAGAAGATATGCGGGCTCTCCTCAGAAGAGAGAGGCCTGAGCTATGACATTTGGTTCTGGACAAACGCCCACAAAGGCTGGTGGGGTGCAGGTCTAGGGGTTTGCTTCAGGCCCGCCTCTGTCAGAATCTTTCCCAAGGCTCCCTTCAGGTATTTGAAACAGATCAAAAATGCCACAAGAAACAAATCTGTTCTGTATTCTAGTTCTGCTTTTGCCTAGAACTATGAAGAGCTGGGGAGTGAGAAGTTTGAAAAGAAACATTAAACCCTAACAACTTCTAAGTACAAAGCAGATTTGGACTGAGTTTACACACTGATTGATGGGCAGCACTGGTTCTTGTTTTACAGGAACTAATTTGCATGTCCCTAATAATCAACCCTTCAATATCTTATGTTATTTTTGCCTGTTCATCTCTAGTGTTCTGATGTGATCTCTCGGTTTCATATACGTTTCTAATCTATGTCATGCCCAGAAACATGGGCTCCACAGAAATGGATTAACAGGGTTATTACAGCTAATCACCACACAGGACTCCTGAGAGGAAGTGGTGGAACAGATGATCCCTAAAATCAGGCTGAATATAGAACCTGAGAAGCTCCTGCAAGGCACAGGCTCCCTGACATGGTCTGTAGAGAACCAGCTGCTCACATAATGTTGGTTCTGTGAGAAGAGATTGGAGGCAATGGAGAAAGGAACAGCAAAAGCAGTCAGTGTAAATGGACAAAATGTGTACCATGCTGCCAGCAGTAAAATCCCAAACGCTTGCCTAACAGCCCTTTTCCGTGTAAACTAGTGCCAGAGCTGCACAGGGTCATGAGCGGTATGTTCACACAACAAAGAACAACCCATGCCTGGCCTGTGCCAGCTGACCGGGGCTACCAGAGCTCTGGCTGAGACCTTTGCAGGATCCTGGAGCTGGAAAATCTATACAGCAATGAAACTGCCTTGGAGCCCAAGTCAGCTGGTATGGGCCAGCGATGGGCTTTTCTTCGCTCTGTTGACATACAGTAGGTCAGGAGAAAACAGATAGAAGGAGCAGGGGCCAATGAACAGGGAGGTGGATTTATGCAACATGAATGCTTACATTAAGGCCTATTTTAAGGGGATAAGTGGTGTGTAGGACCTTACACAACCATCTGCACAAGGGGGAACTTCACCTGCTTACATTGGCTGATCTAATCCAGCACTGGCTGGTTTAAAATGCTTTTCATGTCACTCATGATTCTAGAATTACCCCCTTCTTTCATAGTGATTAGTGGACTCACTGAATCCCCACTTCCCATTACTTCCAGGTGCCACCCTCACCCTCAGGATCTGAGACTACAGGGGAGCTGAGAAGGGCAGCAGCTCACTACTGAGGTCAGAAACCAGCAAGGGAACGAGGTTTTCCTAACAAAGGCACAGGGCTGTGTTATGCTGTGACCCAAAGCTTGGGTCAAGGTAGTTCCCTAATATCTTTGTATTGCTTTACTATTTAATAGCTCTGCTGGGCTCAACTGTCTCTCTGTAGCACATGCTGGTATGTCTCTCTGGGAATCTAGATAAAATGCCATTCTTTTTTTAAGTCCAGAATCTGTTTTTCTAACAGCTGTCCCTGCCAATACTAGTTGGGGTTAGATGATCCAGCTCTGATGTTTCTGCCACCTATGTCATCAACAGGAACAAAGATTGTGCAAGGAAAACTCAGCTGATAAGCTCAGTGAAGGGAGAGGATGCAAAATAGGCCCCAGCTCCATCTCTCAGAGCTGTGCTGGTTCTGTAAGTTCATGGGAGTGAAAACTTCTCTGTGCTGGTAAAGTTAGTGGAGGAGATGTGGGGATGCCCAGAGGGCAGACAAATGGACTAAGAAGGAGTCACTTTTCTGATTATAACCACACTTGAAAGGGATCTGATTATTTAATGACTAAGGCTTGGTCTACATGAAGCAAATAAGTTGATTTCAGATATGCAATTCTAGCTATAGCAACAGAGAAGCTAGAATCGACTTATTTGAAATCGACTTACCTGGCTGTCCTCACTAACGAAGATTGATGAGAGAGTTTTACAGTCGACCTCCCTTATTCATAGCAACAGCGAGGAGCACAGGGGTCGACTGCTGACCCCATGAGAAGTCAATTTCATGTGTCCCCACCTGGCGTGCAAAATTAAACCCCAGAAGATCAACCCTGAATGGGTCAATCTTCCAGGTAACATAGACATGGACACAGTCTGCTACATCTCTGAAGTCTGGCAATCAGGTATGCCAATTTGCATAGGCTTTCTGCCAGTTGGAGAGTGACCTCTGCTGTTCCTTATTCTAAAATTTTTAAGGGTGATTGCGAATGTTTCGCAATGGAGAGACAGAAAGGGTTAGAAAACACTGGTCATATTTGGGGGCGGGGAGGTGTGGGGTATAATTTGTGTAATAATTGTGTCTGCTTTTGGCAGCATGAAAAGCCATCACAGGAGATTATTTCACAGCGGACTCAAATCGCTGTAAGGTGGGTGAAAGTGTGGGCCTAAACCAGGGGATCGTGTTGAAATGATAAAGGAAAAGAATAAAACAAACAAACCCCAGAGTAAGTCAGTGCAATGTCCCTGACAGGGAAAAACACAGTCTGTGAGGTAAGTGGTTCCTGTGAGGAATCACAAGCTCACTGCCTGCCAGGGGACTCACTGTGACGGAAGTTCTGCAAGGGCCCTCCACCTTCAGAACACTCACCACAGTTTTGTGCCAGTTTCAAAGCGGTGTAAATGCACTGAGTGACTTCAGCGGAGTTACTCCTAACGTAACTTAGGGCTTGTCTGTGCATTGACATTGCACTGATTGAATTAACACATTAATGCACCCAAAGGCACTTTAGTTCGACCCAGCAGAGTCTAAAGGCCAGGGAGAACACAACACGCTAGTCTGTACTACAGTTCATCCCTCTGCAATTCAGCTTAACACACAAGGTAGGCAAGCCCTTGGAGGCCAAGCAGGCACTTTGGGTAGGTCTACACTTACTGGGTCAAAGGGTCGAGCTCCTGGAGTGCAGCTTCTGGCGTCTGGTAAAGAAGCGCGAAATGGATCACTCTGGGGTTGGCAGTCGACCCCTGTACTCCTGCTCTCGCGAGGAGTAAGGGAGGTTGACGGGAGAACTGCTCCCTCAGTGAGGACAGACCTTACAGTCGACTGCAGATACACTGATTCTAGCTATGCAACTGCCATAGCTAGAATTGTGTATCTGCCATCGACTGTAAGTTGCAATGTAGACCAGGACATTAAGACTTTCTGTGGAGAGATGTGACAGTAGCAGTCAGATGGGACATTGCTGTACCGATCATGTGAATTTAAGTCTAATTCATCTATATGCATGAAGGGGATACACTAACATCCTTCCCATGTAGGGTCAGGGCCTGATTTCCCACTAGGCACAGAAGGCACATGCCTATAGGCACCAGCATTCTCGGGACATTTAAAAGAGCCAAATTTTACAGCTCCTGGGCCCCAGCAGGGAGCAAGGTCAGGGCCCCATGCGGCCCTGCTGCAGTGCTCCTTGCTTTGCCTATGGGACAGTCACCTCCAAGGAGGGCCCGTAAGTGCAACTGGGGGCGGGGCATGGATTGGGAAAATGGGTCTCTGTGGCAGGGGGTGGGAGAACTGGGAAGTGAGGAGTTTGTAGGGGGCACTGGACAGTGGAGGACCGACCAGGTCTTTGTGTGCTGGGCAGTAGGGACTCTGTGTGGGGCACTGGGAAGTTGTGCTGGGGCTGTGCAGGAGCACTGGGTCGCAGGGTTCTGTGAGCGAAGAGGCACTGTGCGGCAGGGTGCCTAAGGTGGGGCTCTCCCCAGTGGTTAGGAGCGCTGAGCCCCTGCGGGCGGAATGGGGCAGGGGTTCCAAGCCCCTATGCCTAGGGGAGCCCAAGGTGTAAATCCAGTCCTGTGTGGGATGCTATACACCCCGTAGAGGTAGAATTAGGTGATCTTTGAACTTAATAGGGAAAATACCTAATGGGCTTGAGAAAGCAAGCGAGATGTGAAGCCCAAAAAACCTAATGCAGTACCTGGAAGTCTCGAAGGGATTAGTATTGGTTGACAAGGCCTTTCGCCTTTACTAATTCAGGTCGCTAGTAGCTGAACACAGCTAGAATCTCATGGCTGTTCATGGCCTTTGAGAACTGAGTGAGCACGGTGCAAACAACTTGCTATGGAACTAGTGCCCCCATCACAAAACCAAAGCCACAGTTCTCATCAAGTGCCCCCTGTGTTGGTTCCCCAGCAGAAAGGGCATGGAGTGAATGAGTGACAGATAACGTGCTACCTGCCCTTTCTTTGGCAGTTGTTCCTGCCTGCGGTTGTGGTATTAACTTTCAAAATAAAAACACAAAAAAGAAGAGGGGGGAAATAAAAATGGGGAGGAGAGAGACGAAGTGGAAGGGAGGCAGCAGGCGAGGGGAGAGAAGATGTGGAAGGGGAGGTGAGGGCACAGGCAGGGAAAGGGATGGGATGGAAAGCACATGCTGGCTTATACTATCTTTTACTAGACAACATTCAAAAATCAAAGTATTTACAAAGCTCAACAGTAAATATGAACACAGAAGCAGAATTGGAGCTTACCAACTTGGACTCGGAGAGCTCTGCACTTTTGCCAAGGAACCTATGAGGTAGAGGCATTGAAGCTAAAATTCCATGCTGGCCTTTGAATGAGCTTTGACCTTGGTCATCAGCGGCTGATTTGCTACTACAAGGCAAGTCCTCTTTCCCTGGGGATGGATATCTAGAGAGTGGCTCTGAACAGCCTGGAGGCAAGATTTTCTTCAGTGATAAATATCTGATTGATGGTATCTCTCTGCTGGGAGACGAATGCCTCACAGGGGAGGCCCCTCTCTCTGTTGGAAGATGCATTCTTGGGGATAGCTCTCTTCTTGGGGAAGGGTGCCTGCTGGGGGACAGCTCAAGCCTTGGGGACACACATCTCAGCGGAGATGACTCCCGTCTTGGTGACATGTGCCGAGATGGTGACATCCCTCTCCCTGGTGACAGGCACCTTAGCGAAGACATTTCTCCAGTTGGCGAGAAACGCTTCGGTGAAGTTTCGTTTTTGGTTAATAAGTGCTTTCTAGCTAGCATTGGCCTGCTGCCGCTGCCACCAACACCAGAGTCCTTGCCTGGGGACCACTTCCTTCTTGGGGAGGAGTCTTTTGAGGTTGACAGGTCCATAGCTAAGAGCATTTGCTGTTTTGTGACGGATTCCCTTTCAGCAGGAGCCAAATGTTCACTGGAGGTCAAAGCTGGCCTATGAAGACTCAAGAAGCTGTGGCAAACTTCGCTACTGTCCGCTGACCACTTTGTTTCCAGCCCTGAGGAGGTGGTCGGTTGGCCCCTGCCTACTTGCTGGCTGCTGGAGACAATATCTTGTGTGAAAGACAATGGTGCCCCAGTGCATTTCTCTGGAGCAGACGGAGAGCTGCCCAAAGAGTGCACTGGAAGGGAGGTATGTTTCACTTCTGAAAACTTTAAAGGTGGCTCATCTTGGCTCTCCTCTCCCTCCTCATCTTCATCATCTTCATTCTCATCATCATCGTCAGATTCCTCTAAGTCTGAAAACTGGTGCTCCTCAATTGGCTCGGACCCCTCCCTCCCTTCGGAATCTTGGAATAGGTCTTCACTGGTTCCTGAGGGAAAAAAAACAAGCATGGACAAAAATCCGTCAAGCATATAAGAGACACAGAAACACGGAAAGGATTCGGCTGTGATGCACGGCACGCTGCGCATACCACATGAAAAAAGGACATTGTTGCTGTCTAAACCTTTATCATCCTGTAGCCAATGACTACAACTACTTCCTCTCTGGCCTTGACGTCTGCAGTCTTACCCCTGTAATTTATTCAGTCACCTTACCAGCTCATTGCTTTGATCAGCTTCCACCATCTGCACCTCTGCTGGCCCTCCCTGTTGCCCATCACCTCAAAATCAGCAACATAAGGCCCCTTCAGTTCTCAATGACCTGGTTTTTGGTGTACCGATGACTCGTCTTTGCCCTGCCAGCATAGTCAGCGTCGTGCCTGCTGCCTCCTCAAAAACCTCCCTGCATTCTCCCATGCCTCCCATTACAAATGGGCAAGGCTTGCTGGTAAGAGCCACAAAGCCACGACTTCATCTTCCTTCAAGCCCCACCAAGACTCTTCTCCGCCGTGATGCCTATAAAGCTCAGTGGTGAGGCAGATGGAAATCTGCCACAGTTTTACAAACAGGCATTCTGTAGAGATATCTCCCCCTTCTCCTCACTCCCGTTTGTCGCTCTCTTCCTTTTGTTACATGTGGACCCAACTAGAGCTGGGGGACAGGGTTGTTAAAATTCTGTCAACATTTCAAACATCAACTTTGGCCCTTCCCAACCAAATGAAAAACCTGGGACCTTCTGAAAACCAATGCTGTGACCTCCCTTGCCCCACTTTTAGACCCTGTTTAATGATAACCGAGATATGAGCTTTGTCTGGCAGGTGCCATTTCCACGGCTCTCTCAAATGTCTAACAAGGTCAGGCTCTCAACCTTAATGGACATTCAGATGCTGCTGCCGATACTAATAAAATAAATACATCGGTGTGTTTAGCCCAGCACCTGTCACACTTTCTAACTGCCATGGGGCTACAGTCACAAAGGAATCTAGACATCTAGGAAATCACCAGGCTTTGCCAAGGCCAAGATAGGTGCTGAGGCTTCTACACAAGGAATGGAGCCAGTTAGGTGCTTAGGAACAGGATCCACCAAAGCCAACATTCTAAGCAGGGAGCTGCCTAAGCTAGCCAACGAGAGTAGAACTTGGCATCTAATTCTGGGCTGGAGGAAGGTTCATCCCTCTTCCTGGGATTCTCAGCTGTGGGGATCCACCTGGAGTCAGGCACTGCAGGAATTTCTTGCAAGAAGCTGCGTGGAAGAGGGGTAATAGCTGCCTTCCTCAGCACTGTTAGTTCAATTAACAAGCAGTTGGGTAGCACCTTAGAGACTAACAAATTTAATAGGTCATGAGCTTTTGTGTGTAAAACCCACCGCATCAGATGGAAATGAAGAGGAAAAACAGAATCCCAGGTTTATATAGTATTGTGGTGGGGGCTTAAGTTACCTGTCACTAGTAGGGCCAGTAAATGAAGCCAATCAGCCCAAATTGTTAGGGAGGAGCGGTCTGACCAGGGATAGTCACTTGTGTGTCAGCCACCGTCACTTCTACTGATGCTATTCCGCGTGAATACATAAACTGCTACTAGAGCGCTAGCCCGGTATCCAGGTGAGGGCTCAACCCAGCAGGCTACAGATTCAGTCACAAGGCTGCTTTTGCTCTCGCTGATCCACACCAGCCTGCCACACAGTCCAGTGGCTATGAGAGAGATGGCAGATCCCTCTCCAAACTCCATTTCCTCATTGTTCAAAGAGGAGACTGGAACCAGGAGTCTCCCACACAACCCAGATGAATACCCCAACTGTAAGGGTGAAGGTATTAGAGAAGGGTTCTTCCTCCCTCCTCCCAACCCTCCTTCCTGGTACGTGTGAAGTTAGGTATGCTCTGTGCACATCTACCAAGCTGGGGCCTGAAAGCAAGTTAGGCAGAGGACTGCCTGATTCATCCATCGCAGGAGCATAGGTGCCTGGGTGTCCAAAGGGACACAGCAGTGCACGTGACCAGAGGCAGAAACACAGACCCCTAGGGAACTTTTGCTGTGAAAACGTTAAGCTCCAAAGAAGTTTAGGCAGCTGTGAGGTCAGCAACAGCTGGGGGCATCCTGTGAATGCACCCACTGGTGCTGTGCTTCCAAGTTTGGTGCTGTGTTGGGTAAATCCCTGCTGCCCTCTGCTAAGAATGGGTTTGTTTCTGCCACAGAAGTAAAACATATTGGCAGTAGACAGGGGCTGTTTCCCGAGGGATCCACAAGGAATGGCCACTGGAGGTCACTATTGCTCAAGCCAAACACCACCCAAGCAGGCTTTTCCTAGAACTAGCTCTTCAAGCCGGCTACTTGAAAATTAACATTCTCAGTTTCTCAATGCCTTTGTGTGCCAGGCTCCATGAAGAAAAGCAGTGTCTCTTTGCTAAACCATATTTGCTGATTATCTTCAATGTGTCTCTCTGTGGTTATTTCCCAGAAATTTCTCTGACGTGTGTGAACTAACTGCAGCATTCTGGGGCTCATTTTCCATCAGGTTCAGACAAGGAAAACCTATTTCTCACCTAATCAAATCAATGTGAACAGACAGAGCATTTCACTTAATACTGCCATACACCAGCTGCTCAGAGCAGCTGGAGAGCTGAGCAGAGGGAAGGGTCAGGCCAGACCACTCCCCACCACACCCGGGTGGGCTGTTACAGCTATAGCTGGCCGAACAATAAGAAGCTGCTCTGATCCATTGATAAAGCAGCCCAGTTCAGGTTAAAACAAAAAGCAGTCAAGTAGCACTTAAAGGCCGCGTCTACACGTGCATGCTACTTCGAAGTAGTGGCGCCAACTTCAAAATAGCACCCGTCACGGCTACACGTGTTGGGCGCTATTTCGAAGTTGAAATCAACGTTAGGCGGTGAGACGTCGAAGTCGCTAACCCCATGAGGGGATGGGAATAGCGCCCTACTTCAAAGTTGAACGTCGAAGTAGGGCACGTGTAGACGATCCGCGTCCCGCAACATCGAAATAGCAGGGTCCGCCATGGCGGCCATCAGCTGAGGGGTTGAGAGACGCTCTCTCTCCAGCCCCTGTGGGGCTTTATGGTCACCGTGTGCAGCAGCCCTTAGCCCAGGGCTTTTGGCTGCTGCTGCGGCAGCTGGGGATCCATGCTGCATGCACAGGGTCTGCAACCAGTTGTCGGCTCTGTGGATCTTGTGTTGTTTAGTGCAGCTGTGTCTGGGAGGTGCCCTTTAAGGGAGCGGCTTGCTGTTGAGTCCGCCCTGTGACCCTGTCTGCAGCTGTTCCTGGCACCCTTATTTCGATGTGTGCTACTTCGGCGTGTAGACGTTCCCTCGCAGCGCCTATTTCGATGTGGTGCTGCCCAACGTCGAAGTTGAACGTCGACGTTGCCAGCCCTGGAGGACGTGTAGACGTTATTCATCGAAATAGACTATTTCGATGTCGCTACACTGAAATAAGCTATTTCGATGTAGCGTGCATGTGTAGACGTAGCCAAGGACTAGCAAAATAATTTATTAGGTGAGCTTTCGTGGGACAGACCCACTTCTGTGTTACAGTTCAGGTTACTGTGAGTTGTGGGGTCTGATCCGTTGTTCGAGAGTATTCAGCAACTGTCAGAGGCTGGTGAAAAGGGCCACTTATTTTAGCCCAGATGATTATTCATTCTGAAAATCATACTGAGAAGCACATCACTGGCTGTTCTGTTATTTAAAAAGTTTCAGCTATCCAATCAAAAAGCAGAAACATGACCATGTGACTCAGATAGCGTGTCAAAGAACATGGGCTGTGACTAATCAAAGTGAACAGCTCACAACCATGAGAGTGACCATTACACAGTGAAACACAAGGGGCAATGAACAGTAAGTCACAACCAGGCTCTAGCTGTGGATTACTGTCCATCCTGAAAATTCATAACAAGTATTACTCTAAATGAAAAACCAGCTCTGGTCCAAACCATGTTTATTTCTTGTCCTGAAAGGGAAAACGTTTCACAGCCAGATATAGGAGTTAGTCACTTCTGCTGCTCTAACGACTTTATGCTGTGGGGAAGCTTAGAATTGGCAGAGAGTGATGGCCGAAGCGCGCCCCGCTGTGAGGTTCCAGTCCCGAGGAATCTTTGCCCTGGGTTGTTTGGTTTCCCAGCAGTGGTAGAACAATAGATTGGCACCGGCAGCATCCGGTGAGCACAGCATGGTCTGCGGTACAAAGCTAGGATGAAGCAAATCCATTTCCACGTGGTGGAGTAGCCCACATTTAACACACAGGAGCCATCTGAGTGAGCGAGCCTTGAGGGAGCCCAAGTGGATCCTGACATGCTCTGTCGACAGGTTCCCACTGCGCAGACAGAAAGCTTCAAACTCAGCCAAAGGACAGACTGCTCCACAATAAAAAACTGGTTCTCTGAACTCAGCAGGACAGAGAATGGGAGAGGGGGAAGCTGGAAAGGTGTCTTACATGGCAACCTGTCTGGACAGTGACACGCATCAGTGAGTGCCTAATACCAGCTTCATTCTCCGCTCTGTATTGCTGGACTGAATTCAGTGGAATTACACCAGTGTAAAATTGGTGTAAAAGAGCAGAGGATTGGACCCAGAGTCTCCTTTTATGTTAACAGGAAAAGTCCTTTATTTCTCCTGTTGCTTAAATAGAAGCAAACCCATCATGTGAAAGACAGCTAGTTTTAGGGGTGGATGCAAAGAGAGTGCAGAGAGTCTTCCTGGAATAGCTCATTGCAGTTAGAAATGGAACAGAGAGGTAGCCATGTTAGTCTGTACGCATTTCTGCTGCTCTGTTTTGTTGCAATTAGAAACAACCACTTTTGGGTGGGCCAACCCTTGTCTGGTTCTGTGCTGATCTCCCTCTAGGAGAAGAGAAAGACAGCCTCTGACAACACAGGGGAATGCTCTTTCCAACCCGCTGTCCTCTCAGCAACTGAAACTATGTGATAATGAGAAAAATTAGGACGTGGGATGGAGCTGGGAATTTTAAATATCATGCAGAGACAAGCTTTAAGCCTTCTTCATCCTCTGTCAATCTCCGTCCATCCATCTGACCCTTGGCACTTACAGGACTAGACATGATTTTCTAGCCCTTTGCACGGCTGCCTAGACGCTGCATTTTGGAGCCTCCGGTGTCAGTGGTCACGACACAGAATGCGTTAAACTTGGCCAAAGTAGCCTCCTGAGTTGTTCTGGTGCTGAGCCTTCCCATTGTCACCTTTACACATTCTTTTCCTGTCCCCTTTACACAAACACAAATGGGAGGAAGCACAGACTGTAACTTTTTTGTAATGCTAAAATTACATGGGTTGCCTGCAGAATGCAATAATGTCCAGACAGCTACACATTCCAGCCTGCAGCGGTACAGCCAACATCAACAGATGGAGAAGGATTCCATTCGGAATGCTAACGGATTCCTCCCCCTGTGCTTTCCTGAGTCTAGGCAGGTCCTTTCCCTCACCGAGCCTAGCAGGTGTCCAGGAACTGAGTGCTCATTCACAAACAGGCATGGACACATGATTTAATGAAGGGCAAAGAGGCCTTCCAGCTGATGCTTGCTCCAAACGTCTGCTAAGCATTCTCCCAGGTGACCTCTGGAGGAAAGGCAGTTTTTTAACAGGGCTTTTGGTTTAATGGTATTTTTAAAAAATGAGACGAAAGGCTGAAACAAACAAATGCAAGCCTTCTCGTCTGCTTAGCTCGTTCCTTTTCCTAAGCAGAGTACTTCTTTCAGCTTGCAGCCTTGAATGGCTTTAGAACAGCTCGCACACTGTGCTACTCACAATACATTACTATTAACCCTGTGCGATCAGCGCAGTGAATGACTGAATGAAATAATTAATGAAAGCATTCCCCTGAATGACTGAATTGAGCTCTTGCAGTTCTGGCCTTTGCAGCCTACAATTATCTGCTGCACGAACAGGATTTCTGATTTGCAGGTTTTTAAAAGCTTCACACAATTAATATGAATCATTACTTCCAGTTTACTATAATAACAAGCTTTAAAATAAACCTCCTGATTTCAGAATGCCTTGAACCAAGATTTCAGTAACAACTGTCTCCTGTCCTATGGAGCTTTGATCTGAGTAAGAATCACCTACAGGTAAGTTTAACAGCAGGGGAGATTTTAAGAAGCCATCAGCTAATCAATTATTCTAAGCGAGTTAACAGACTGAAGGAGACCTCCAGCAATCTGACACTGGAGCAGACTTCTGCTGGTTAACACTATGCTAACACTTTTCCCCAGGGCTGTCACTAGTAAACCCTAGATTTTTTTTTTTTTGGTGGCTCTCCTCCCCACGCTCTGAACTCTGGCATTGCCTCCAGCAGACAAAGAATGCCTCAGCATGAATGCAAGACTGCTTTTAAGGGCAGGACAGAAGCCCGAAGCATAGTCAGCTGTAACTTGCACCAGAAGCCAAGGGAAAAAAAAGCCATTTAAGACATTTTGCTTCCTCTGCCTACAGACCACCTGGGTATAGGGGAATGGCAGCAGCTTCCCTCCTTCAGACTAACATGGCTGGGTTTCATTTGAAACTACAGTAATAACCCTTTTTCACATTTGTCACAGAAAAATCATCGGTGTGAGGATTAAATGCACCCTCCAGCCCCCTCCACTGCTCGCCACTTGTCTGCCTAGATGTGAGTCTCCTATTGCAGTCGTAACTGGTGATCCCTGGAGAATTGAGGAAGATTCTGACCCTTCTTACCATGTGCCAGCCCACTGAAATGAGTGGTGCTACAGAGTAACTGGGATCAGAGTCTGGTGCTGAAGGTGTAAAAGAGGCACTGGCAGACTGGTTGGGTGCTTTGATCATGGGATGTGGAGTGAGGAACCCTGGAGCCTACCCTCAAGGGTGCTGTGATGCATGAAGGTCTGTGCTGAGCCCTGAGCCATATCCTACTGAACTAGGCTCTTTCCACTTGGCCTTTGCTCATGAAAACATCTTTGCAGGTTCAGAGGCATCACCCGGTTAGTCTGTTTCAGCAAGAACGTAAGGTAACCTAGTGACAGATGATGCAGGAAGAGCTGAAGCACTCAATGCTTTTTTTGCCTCAGTCTTCACGGACAAAGTCAACTTCCTCAGGACGGTCCTAGACGATGCAGTATGGGAAGGTGGAGGGCAGCCATCTGTGGGGAAGGAACAAGTTCTGAGCTATCTAGAAAAACTAGATGTGCACAAGTCCATGGGTCTGGATTTAATGCACCCCAGGGTACTGAGGGAATTGGCAGAGGTCATTGCTGAACCTTTGGACATTATTCTTGAAGACTCTTGGAGATCAGGGGAGATACTGGGTGACTGGAAGAAGGCAAACGTAGTGCTCATCTTTAAAAAAGGAAAGAAGGACAATCCAGGGAACTGTAGGCCTGTCAGCCTTACCTCAATCCCTGGGAAAATAATGGAGGAAATCCTCAAGGAATCTGTTTTGAAGCACTTGGAAGAGGGGAAGTGATCAAAAGTAGCCAACATGGATTCACCAGGGGCAAGTCCTGCCTCACCAATCTGATTAGCTTCTATGACGAGGTAATAAGCTCTGTGGACATGGGGAAGTCAGTGGATGTGATATACCTTGACTTCAGCAAGGCTTTTGATATGGTCTCCCACAACATTCTTGTCCATAAGTTAAGGAAATATGGATTGGATCCTTGGACTATAAGATGGATAGAAAGCTGGCTTGATGGTCGGGCCCAACGGGTAGTGGTCAATGGCTCAATATCTGGATGGAGGTCTGTTTCAAGCAGAGTACTGCAAGGCTCGATTCTGGGGCCGGTGTTATTCAACATCTTTATTAATGACCTGGATGAGGGACTGGGTTGCACCCTCAGCAAGTTTGCAGATGACACAAAACTAAGGGGAGAGGTAGATTCGTTGGAGGGGAGAGAAAGAATCCAGAGGGACCTGGATAAACTGGAGGCCTGGGCCAACAGAAATATGATGCGGTTCAATAAGGAGAAGTCTAGAGTCCTGCACCTGGGGCGGAAGAATCCCAAACATTGTTCCAGGCTGGGGACCGACTGGCTCAGCAGCAGTACGATGGAAAGTGACCTGGAGTTATTGTGGATGAAAGGATAGATATGAGTAAACAGTGCGCCCTTGTAGCCAATGAAGCTAAGGGCATACTGGGGTGCATTAGGAGGAGCATTTCGAGCAGATCTAGAGAAGTAGTTATTCCTCTTTATTCGGCACTGGTGAGACCACATCTGGAATATTGTGTCCAGTTTTGGGCCCCCCCAGTATAAAAAGAATGCGGATTTGCTGGAGAAGTCTCAGTGAAGGGCAACAAAAATGATTAAGGGTCTGGAGCACAAGACCTATAAGGATAGGCTGAGGGATTTGAGCTTGTTTAGTTTACAGAAGAGAAGACTTAGAGGTGGTTGAATAGCAGCCTTCAACCTCCTGAAGGGGAGCTCTAAAGAGGAGGGTGAGAAACTGTTCTCAGTGGTGTCAGATGGCAGAACAAGGAGTAATGGTCAGAAGTTGAAGAGGGAGAGGTGTAGGTTAGACATTAGGAAAAACTACTTCACCAGGCAGGTGGTGAAGCATTGGAATGCATTGCCTAGAGAGGTGGTGGATTCTCCATCCCTTGAGGTTTTGAAGTCCCAGCTGGGCAAGGTCCTGGCTGGGATGACTTAGTAGGGGTTGATCCTGCTTGAAGCAGGGGGCTGGACTAGATGACCTCCTGAGGTCCCTTCCAGCCCTATGATTCTGTGAGTCCAGTGGCATCTTAGAGCCTAAGGCTTTGTCTACATGCTGCTTGTGAGGGAGGCGGGGAGATTTTTTCATTGGCAGTAGCCCTGACAAACAGTGTTTACACTGCCTGACTGCTAGCCTGACTACACTGCCTGCCAGGGCTGCATCACCACAGTCGCGAAAAGCCGTGTAGTGTAGACATACCCAAACAAATGTATTTGGGCATAAGCTTCCATGGGATGTGCCCATTTCATCTGATGCATGAAGTGGAAACTTCACTTTGGCTCTCTCTGTGCCCTGGGGAACTCACCCTCTTCCCAATAACGGTTCTGAGGGACTCGACCTCTGGGGAGCACAGCAGGAACCTGCACTGTTTGCTGTTCCTGCTGACTCAGCATTCCACTGGCTCGCAGCGAAGTCTCCAGAGCTTGCTCACTTGAAGAGGGCTTTGTAAAAATAACAGAAGCACTATCATCAAACCCTTGGGGGTTGTGGCAAGGATGGGGAATCACGCTGGAAAAGGCTGGGAAGATGAAGAGAGCTTCAGCTGCAAGAGCTTCTCTGGTGAAGGAGACAGAGGGAGCAGCAGGAAGGGGTCAGCAGTATCCCATCAGCACTGCACAGAAAATATCAGGCTGCCCTGGTGCATTGCACTGTACAGTAACCCCCTGCTTTACCTGGCTGCACGTTGCACAAAACTCACTTTAATGCAAGTTTCACACAATGTGAAGCAGCTGGGCTCTCAGGCAGCCAGGCAGGCTAAGAGCCCCTTCCCCCCGGATTCCCAGAGTGGCACCAGGCACCGCTCTGGGAAGGTAGGCAGAAGGATTTTAGCCCATTTAGCTCCCTGCCCCTGTTGGCAGCCACAGGGGCTAAGAGCCCCTTCCTCCTGCTTCCCAGAGCGGTGCTGCTTGACAGCCACACCCGTTCATGCCCGTTAAACCCCCCAACGGCTCAACTCCCCCAACTGCCCTGCCCTGCCCCTGCAGCCCCAGCTCACCCCCACCATGCACTGGGCTCCAGCTGTCAGCTGCTGCTGGCTTGCGCAGGGGCTCTAACCCCCTTGCCAGGTCAACCCACCCCTACTCTGGTTCACACCCCTTCAATCCTCCCCCTGCCCAGCTCAACCTCCCCCCGACTCCCCGGTGCCTGCGGAGCTCCAGCTGTCAGCCACTGCAAGAGCATGAGGCTCTACCCTGCCCAGCTAGATCCCACCCTGGCTCACACCATTCAACCTCGCCCTCAATCCCTGCAGCCCCAGCTTCAACTGTGTCCCGGGATCCCAACCCCTGGTGCGTGCGGGGCTCCAGCTCCAACCCTCCATCCACCACACCCACAGCCCCGGCTCCAACCCCCTGGCTGGGCTCAACCCCTGCCCCAACCCCCTGCACGCCCCAGCTCAACTGCACCCTCTCACCCCCGCTGCAGCCCTAACCCACCCCAGGCTTAACCCCCTGTTGCCTCCCAGGCCCCCAACCCATCCCCCAGAGCTCCCTGACTCATACGAAATTCTACCACATCAGTACTCAGTCCTAAGGAACACAGGAGGCTCATACTGAGTCAGTGGTTCAACTATGCCTGCACCCTGTATCTGACCAAAGCCAGTGCTAGACAGTTCCAGGGGAGGTGCAGCCCCCCCAAGACCCCTTGGGCAGGTGTGGGACAGTCTGTGCCCTCCTACCCAAGGAGAGTTTCCTCTGAGCATGGCACTACAGCTGAACAAGAATTGGCAGCCAGTGCCCCCACACAGCAGTGCCCAGGGTACCTGGCCCACTTGAATGCTCCAGGCATGTGACTGGACATTTTGCTACCCAAACACCATGTGTTTTCCAAGCAGCAGTGGGAGAGCCCCAACATTTAGCAAATCTGTACCTTCTTCGGCTTCCAGCTCCACCAGTGAAGACACCAACACGCCCATCTCCTGACATTTTTTGCTGTGGGCTTTTGACTTCATATGTTTAGTCAGATTCCCTAAAAGGAAACAAAACACACACCTTAGTCAATAATCGGTTTCAAGTTGACAAGTTAGGACCAGCTGTGGGGTCAGTTGCAGGTGCTCTCTCTGCTGGGAGAGATTTTCTGTTCAACTGCTTCACACTGGCTGAGGTGAGAGAGGGAGGTGTCTTCAGAGCAGCTAGAACACCAGGAGGGCACACATTTAGCAGATACTCCCCACCCGTGGACTGCTGCAATGTTACGGTGCCAACAAGGAGCAAGAAGAACAGTATTAGAAAGGCAACCCCTTAGCTTAGCAGCTCAGCCTGCCATCCATCTGAGCTGGCCCCAGCACATAGCAAGTAGTACTTTGGCTCCAGACAGGTGACACGCCGTTAACAGTGACCAAGGGATGGGGTGGACAACAAAACAAGGGTTCAGGGTGGAAGCTGAATGAGAAAAAAAATCCAGCTAAATGATATGTCCTGTGATTTACTATTTGGATACAGTTGCCAATAAGAAGCTCTAATAGAGCTGCCTGGGAAACAATTTCCATTCAGAAAAACACATCTGAAGAGGGGTTGCTGGAAGCTGGGGAGCCCACGGAGCCTTCCTAGCTGCTGCTGTCCAATGAAAATGTTGACAGAATCAACCTGTTTGCGTGGAACAATCAGTTCCCTCAAATCAGCATTTTCCAGTGGAAACTTGCTTTGTCTGAAGATTTTCCATCAGTTTGAGTAATTAGCAAGATAACTGACTAACTTCTGAGTGTGAGACCTGGAAAGCAAAGACACACTCATGTGCTGAAACAACCCAAGAAGAATCTGAATAGTAAGGGAAGAGGACAGGTGACCCCAGGTGTCACAGTTGGAAGGGCTGCTGGATTGTTCTGGCACATGCTGAATGGTTAAGTGAGAGCACACCTCCCCCATGACACTTCCCAGTCTACAGCTTGAAAGCATTTTGCTCTGGTACTGAGCAGTGACCAGTGTATAGAGGGTGAGTATCAGGAGACGTTTACAGTCTGTGAGGTATCCCCTGTAGGGGCATGGTCACACTGACACATGTATAACCAGCTTGAGAAAGAGCTACAGGACAAGCTGTAGGCACATCTACAAAGAACAGCAAAGGAATAGTTTAGACAGCCATACAGGTCGTTTCTGCCACTAATTTCTATAATTCTGAAAAAACCACAACTGTCTCTGTTGCTGGATTAATGGCACCATTTCTATTCTTACCTCTAGCAGAGGGAACCCCAGGTGAAGGCAGCGGAGGGGTGTGTAGAGCCCAGATCTGGGAAAGAGAAGAGGAGCAAGAGAAATGATGGGAGGAGTAAAGAAGAAAATTGCCCTTCTCTCTTCTTTACCCTTCTCCTGCCACCTCTCTCCTCCAGGGGCTGAGCCCTTTGACAAGAGGGAATGTGTGCCCTTGCTGCAGCTCCTTCAAGGGTTCAGAAGTGTCCAACATGACCCAGTCCCAACGAGCTAAGCCCTCCAATTTCATCCTAACAGGTGACATGGCACAGGCTTTCCTGTTGACGAAAGCCTGCCAAACCAAGCACCTGGAGGTCAGAGCAAGAAGGGGCCATGTAATCTGGTTGATTGTAACTAATTATAGCAAAACGTAAATGGTGACGGCACACCTTAGTAAATGAAACCCTGCTGCTACCTTCAGTAAATCTCTGCAGCTCACCTGGGGTGACAGAGGTGACCCATCCATGCTCAACTACTATCACAATCACCCTAATCTGATTCCCTGTGGGGATAGTTTACACAGGAAATCAATCAGGTGAAAGGTGCTGTGCGGGCACTGAGGTTTGGGAGTTCTGCTGCGGTGTGTGGTACCGCAGGAATTCTCCTGCAATGCCACTAGCCCTGGACTGGAGGAAAGACCTCAAGTAAAGAGGCCTGCTCAGCATTTCCTTCCTTCCAGGTTTCCCACACTGGCTGGCAGAATGATTCTTTGTGGTGCCTAGGCTGTACCGCAGGACACCCAACCTTTGCCCACCCGAGAGACACAGTGACTGCCAGCCAGGAGCTGCAAAGCTGCACTTCAGCCATGTAAGCTGGAGCAGAGTGCGGCTCCTCTAGTTTTACTATGGAGGGGCAGCCAAAGGAGACTGGCTTTGTGGAGGGAAACGACGTCAGATTGAAATCTGGCCTGTAGGCTGCGCTCTGTTCACTCCTGCTTGGCTTCATACAGCCCGGGCCTTGGTAACCTCACCCCGTCTGAGCACCACCCTTGCCAGCATTGGCTTAGATACCGCAGCTATTTGCAGCGAATGAAAGCACATACAATATCACACAGCACCCAAAGCGTCTCTTCGACAGCACACAGCGGTCACCTCACCATCTTATTTCACTTCTGCTTTTAACCCAGCTGTGCCCCAGACAGCACACTTCTTAGCCGGAGAGGACCTTCCAGCAGCCCTCTTCCTTGATGGGCTGGAGGCAATTGTAAAAGCCACATCCCCACGCAGCCTCACACACTACATTGCCAGGCCAATGGTGTGACTAAGTCCTGTCTGCACTACAGATGCTTTGCTGGCATAGCTATGTTGGTAGACACAACTTGTGCTGAGAGGGAATTTTTCTGCCAGCTCAGTAACACAGCCTCCCTGAACATCAGCTGTGCTGACGGAAGCACACTTCTTCTTTCAGCATGGCTGTGTCTACACTAGGGGCTTTGCTGGCAGAGGGATGTCAGTAAGGAGGTGTGTTTTTCTCATACACCCTTATGGATGTAGCTAGGCTGCCAAAACCTTGCAGTGTGAGCTGGCCTTAGACGGTGGGTGTGGGTGGATGTGTGTGTGTGTACTGATTGGTACGGCTCTGGCTGACCAGTGCTAAAACTTTTTTTATACTGAGCCTGCTCCCCCCCGACAAAAAAACCAAAAAAACTTAATGTCAAACAGAAATGAACCAGAGTAAGGTGTTAAATGCCGTGTCTCCTCCTCGTCCTCCCTTTCTTTTCTCCTTTTCCTCCTCTTGCCAGACAGGATCACACTTTACCACATGGATGCCGAAGCAAAACTGCAGGTGCGAATCCCACCTTTGCACATGAACCGGGCAGGGTGTGCATGCAGCGGTGCAGGCGGCTCTCGCAGTTGACGTGTGCGCGCAGCTTGGGGAGGTACAATTGCAACATTTGTTTCTGAGCGTGGAGCCCGGGGGGAAGTCGGAAAGGGCCTCCTTTTATTCACTTGCTTCTGAGCCTGGGTAGAGTGTGGGATCCCTTCCGTACTTCAGCAGCAGGTCTGGGAGGGCAGTTCCATTGCTCTCTCTCTCCGGCTCATCAGACGTTAGTAGGCACAGTGGTGCCCTACCATAGTATTGGCACTTCATTCTTTGAAAAGTGCTTTACTATAGCTGGAAGTCTGAACTAGAAGCCTGGAGAGAGGCTGGGGAATGGAACAGAAAGATTTCTCCAGTCATCTGACAAAATGTGGATGCCCCTCACTGGCCCATGGTTCTGAGGGCTGAGACAGACTGGCCAGATCCTCTGCTGGTGCCAATTAACATGGCTCCAGGCACATCACCAGAGCTACAATTTACACCAGAGGAATCCGGACCATTATTTTTGGAGCAATCTGCAGAATAAAGTGATTTGGTTTTCTGAAGTTTTTTTAGATCCCTTAACTAAAGCTAAACAAATCCAATGCTGAGGTCCTTACTCAGGCAAATTCCCCCTGAAATCAGCAAGTGTTTTCCTGAATAATGGTTGAGAAAAGAGCTCAGGAGAAGCACTATTTGATGCCCAACCAAGCCCTGGCTACTAACAGAATCAGCTTACCAAGTGTTCCTCCCTTGGAAAGAAGATAAAAATAAATAAGAAGGTGTGGTCCTGAGACAGATGAAGAGATTTATATTGGATAGCATGAATGACTATACTGAATATTAGGCAAGTAACTAGTCCACACTGGAGAGTATTCTGGGGCTTACGCACATGTTTGAAATATATCGGGCAGCTCCAGGAGAGCCAAAATCCTCATTAGGCCCCTGGATAAGAAAGAGGGGGTGCTCCGTGATCATGGAAGGGGCAGGGTTTTGGGCAGAAGAGCACTCTGGCTGCAATTTAAACGGCCTAGGGCTCTGTGTGCAGCCATTGCAGTGGTGGCACCCAAGCGCCCTGGGCCTTTTGAATTGCTGAGTGCCCAGGGCAGTTGCCCTTTTTGCCCCCTGCAATGAACAGGCCTGGGCAGCTCCAAATAAAACAGTGAACCTCTGCAAATGCTGAAGCAGCAGACTCTTGCAAAATCTGATGGCTACACGGTGCAACTCCCACACACAGATACTCTGCAGGCGGGCTTTCACAAATGCCTGATTGTCATTGTACATGCTCAGCTCGTCTGCTGTTATAAGGTCTTACTCAGGACTCAGAGCAGCTTAAGTGCTTGTGCTGCTTTAAGAAAGATCAGGTGTGCCTCCTTAAATCTTTTAAGTGGTGTAGCAGGGGGTTGGAAAACATTTCTTCTTTAAAATCCAAGAGGGAAATTCAATTCAGTAAACTTCATTAATGACCATTAGGTTGCAGAGTTAAAATAAAATGTAAATAATGGAAAAATTAAGAGTCTGGCTGCAACTTCAGTTTGACCACACTGCATCTATGTCACATTTTCTCTTTCTTTTATTAAACTTACACCACAACACATTGTAAGTGAAAACAACAAAGGGCCCAATGGCACTTTAAAGACAAGCAATTTTATTACGGCACAAGCTTTTGTGAGTTGCAAGTCACTTCACCAGATGTTTAATGGTAAGAATCTTTCATCTGATTAAGTGAGTTGCAACTCAGGAAAGCTTATGCCATAGTAAAATTGTTAGTCTTTAAAATGCCACCAGAGTCCTTGTTGTTTTTGCTGAAACAGACTAACATGGCTGCCTCTGAAGCCTGTCATCATACTGACTGTGCAGCATCCAGGTGGCCAAGATGACACTGTAGCAGGGATTATACCCACTTTCCCCGGACTTTACGCTGTGTTGACATTACTGAAATGAGTATATGAGTATCCCAGCAATTCTGGTACAGCCAGCAGGATGTCCCTGTTACAGACAAAAAATGAGATCCACCCCTATGCCGAGCATCATCTTTAACCTTTATAACACCCAAGCCCCACGCAAGCCCTCAGAATAGGACTTCAGTGGCTATGATGTGATGAGTTAGCCTTGATCTAGTCTCTGCACACAAATGAATTTTGTGCGCTGGGAATACATTAAAGGAACCATTTTATATCCTTGTATCTAGCCAAGGGTGTTGTTATTGCATATATTCACAGATTTTCAGGCCAGAAGAGGTCATTGAATTAACTAGTCTGGCCTTGCACATAACACAGGTATAGAATTTCATAGTTGCCCCTGTATTGAGGCCAATCACTTATTTTTAACTAAAGCATGTGTCTCAGGGAGGCATTCAGTCTTGAGGTGAAGACATCAAGAGATGGAGAATCCATCCCCTGCCTTGGCAGTTTCTTCCGATGATTAAACACCCTGATGGTTAAATACCTGTGCCTTGTCTCTCATTTGAATGTGTCTGGCTTTAACTTCCAGACATTATTTCTTCTGCTGTTGCCATTAATCTGAGTCCTTTTGCCCCAGTTCTCAGTCTACAAACCAGTTCCTCAATGAAGACATGCTACTGAAATTCATTCGTGGACTCTCAGGACACTTTCTGATGTCCAACGCCATTGACACATTCAATTGTACTAGCAAATAGAGAGATGTTTCTTGATGATTACTCTTTATATTCACACCAACGGAAGTTCGTGAATTAATGGGGAGGGGAAGAGGTACTGAACACAAGTGCTGGAACTAAAGGTGTTGCCACACCCCCGAGCTTGAAGCAGTAATAACAAACCAAAGAGATTCTTAGTCCCCTCCCCCCAACATAAAAAATTGTCCCAGCACTGCTGCTATTGAAGGGTTGCCTGAGAATATTCTGCAATGGCTCAATGTTCGTCTACATTTTTTTCCAACTGTTTAGAAAATATGTCAGCACATAAAGGTGTAATAACCTCTTTTAAATCCATATATCAATCTATGAGAACACCAGTTAACTTTTCCTGAGTTTTTAGCCGGACAGATTTATCCCGTAGGTTCTGAAACAGGACTGGCATACAGCTGAATTTGCTGGCCCCCTAATAATAAACTGTATCATCATGAAATTGCCTTTAATTTGCTATTTGCATTTAATATATTAATACGTTTCAATAACTTTAGTACCTGTTACACTCAGATTTAAGGAATTGCAGTCAAATTAATGAATGGAATAATATGTCTCAGGACATGAAGAAGTCTGGTGTCTGGAAATTGACTGGACTAAATTATTAAATTAACATCTTCTGCCAACAGGCCTATTATCTGAGTATATCTTACTTTAACAGAATTTTTTTTGTCTCTGTTAATGACAAAAACCAATCAAATACAGTGCCAGGGTAGGGAAAGCAACAGCTGCATTCAAGACTCTCTGTCCTATATGGTGTTCACAAACAATATCTGCGAAACAAAACTGCAGATCTTCAACACAAATGTGACGAGTGTGCTCTTGTATGGATGTGTGACCTGGCGTCTAAGAGTATAACCAGTATGGTTTCTCTCTAGCCATACTGAGAGGCCTAGAGCTCTTCTGCAGCCAGAATACAGAGCAGCAGCCAGTAACTGTGAAGCTACAGGTTACGTACTCACATCCCATCTACATTTCAGTACAACAGTGTCACATCAGGCAGGTAAGAAGAGCACATCCTAATGCTACCCACTGTTTCCACATAAAGAAACAGATCTCAAGATGGGTAAAGAAAACTTAGTTAACAGCATTTTGTCTGGCAGGCAATGACTTATCAATAGCTGAGGTTGTGGAATCACCATTCTATGATGATTGTCTTCACTTTTCTATGGACCACAATAAATTGTTCAGCCTTGTTTATTGGGACAGTTTAGGAAGCTCAGCCAATCAGAATGTAAGACTCTAATGTGATTAGTGAACAAGAGCAAAAACAGGAGTGGACTGGCACTCCATCTGTACTGGGCAACACGTAAAGATCTAGCCCTAGTCTGTGGCCTAGAAAAGATCAAAGGTTGAATGAGGTGGCTATGCTGAGGGTCTTTATACTGATAGGTAAGGAGACAACAGTTGTAGCTCCCACATCCACCATTAGGAAACAAGGAGTCATGGGAAAGACAATCACTGGTTAGCAATTGCTTCGCGTCTCCTATCTGACAAGAAAACTGTTTCCCTAACAAAGGCCATGGTAAGGTGTTCATTTGGTGATTGTTAAAACTGCCCATACGACTATAGGAAAAGGCACCACTGCAAGAGGGGAACCTTTAACATTGCTACAGAGGAGTATCTTTCCGAAATACACCTTTCCAGTCCATATTTTCAAACAAAATGTTTACATGAATTAAAAAACAAAACTTCCAAGATTGTTTTGTTAAACTAATATATATTTCCCTCAAGGCTGCAAACCTGGAACAGGTTGAACCTCTCTCATCTGAACCTTTGGTGCCGAACAAGAGAATCTCCTGGACCATGTAAGGTTAATATTGTCTAGCACATTACCAATACTTCCACTGCTTACTGGGTTCTTAGAAGTTAGAGGGAGGTAGCCGTGTTAGTCTATACCTTCACAAAACAAAAAAGCAGTCATGTAGCACGTTAATGACTAACAAAATAATTTATTAGGTGATAAGCTTTTGTGAGGCAGACCCACTTTTTCAGACCTGGAAATGTCTCCTAAAAGACTGAAGTAATTTAGAGCTAAATAACAGCACAGAATACTGAGAGCCAGGACTGGTGGCTGCAAACAAACTTTATGGGATCACAGGATACTCGGTCACACCCATGATAAGTGGCTGTTTGGCTAACTAATGCCATGCCAGATTATGGATGTTGCTGGATGAGAGAGTTCCAGATTAGAAAGGTTCAACCTGTATTTTGTAGAAGTTACTGCACTACAAGGAGCCTTGACGTGTCAGATGCACTTTACAGACACACCCAGAACCAATTTATAGATGAAGGCGCCTATACAATGCCTCAAACCCCCAACCCTACTGCCGTACAGGTACTGCAGTCAGCAGCCGCTCTAAGCTGTTGTTCTCTGACGGAAGCTACAACCATTGAGGCACCGAACGTCTGGACTTGGTCTGCTTCTCGGAGTCTGTTTCAATGTTCTAACAGGGGCAGGGGTTGGGGGAGGTTTGACAGATCTAGGACAGTCTCCACTGCTCCATATTCTTACCTGCGTGAACATGCTGAAGTCTTTGTGTGTTTATCAAGCACCTGATTAGACCTCCTGCATGCATACCATGATCCAGTTTGGATCAACAGTTGCCAATAAAAACATTTTCTGCCATTTTTGCTACCCAAATATTACAGCATTGTCCCGCTGAAAGGAATGCAAAAGGTAACAAATGGGATAAATAGGGAAAAGCAAAGGCACTCTGAATAATTATCACTAATTTTTGCAACAAAGGTGTTTTAAAACTGGTAATTTTTATCAAGCCAATGACCCTTACAAAAATAAGTAAAGCTGAAACATCTTCAGCTTGTCTGAATGTTTACAACATTGGCTCATTCTAAGGAGACCCATAATAGCTGAACGGAAGACAGCCCTATAGCTACCCCCGTGTGTTTTACCCTGACAGACAAAGTACACCTGGAGAACTGATTTTTTAAAAAGGCTTCTACTTAGCCATTATTTTTGCAGGTGCATCCAACTAGCTTACAGCCTGCAATTAATTACGGTTACAAACCTGCACCAAAGAACAGAGAGGTTGTTTATGAAGTCCTGACCCAAATGCACTCAGTTTAGAATGACAAAAATCAGCTTTGTAACCACCTAGCTTGCAAACTCCCTCTGAGATCTGAGAGTCAGGCTGGGTACTTTGTGCCTTGGACTTAAAGATTCCTGCAATGGAGTTTAGGTAAGGGGCTGGACTAGATGACCTACTGAGATGCCTTCTAGCCCTTGAATTCTATGAGTTGGTGATCACCTTGTCGGTCCACGAGGTTCTCCTGTAATTGGGTTGAATACAGCATGTCTGCATCAGTAAAGCAAGGAGATGTGCCTCCAGCAGGGAGTCAATTTTCATGCATTTCTGGGGTTGTCAACATTAATTACATTCCACAAGTCTGCAGATCAACAAGACTTCTGATCACTCAGATTTATGATCTATGCATTCATGTCATTGGATCGACATACAACAGTTTTGCCCTTAACCCTTGGCACCTCCTCCCTTTCCCTGGTTTCTTACTGAAGCTGAAGAGGTTTTTGAAGGAGCAAAGATCTTTCTGGGTGAGAGCCCCATTCAAAAGGCCTATTGGATGGTGAAGGCTTCTCTGTTTCAGGGTGGCAAAGCTGGGGGAAAAGAAAGTAGCTGGAGAGACGGAAAGAATGATGGTTTGAGCTAAGCATGCTAAAAAAAAAACTTAAAAGAAATTAAGTAAAAGGGAAGCAGCTTTGTCAGGGAAAACCTCAGAGGAGAGGAATAAAGCAAGAGGGAAAGAGAAGGAGACCAATGAATAGTAGACAAAGAAAATAGAAAAGAGACTGTGGAAAATCTTTGCACTTCAGGTGCATGGAGAAAGCAGAAATTCAGATCTGCTGAGTGCACTGAAAGGAGAATTTAGCTTCAAATTTGGTATTTCCATAATTGCTCCCACACTTCTAATGATTACTAAAATACTTTCTACAGCTGCCCCTAAAAATAGAGCCACCAGCCCCGGGTATTGTTCACTCAGCTTATTTCAATATCTCAGGACTTGAAGTGCACCCTGGAGCAGCAAGCCCATTTATATAATCAGATAACTGCATGGTTGTGTCCTAAATGTTGACTGGTTAACAAAGTGTGGGGTATTTCTTAGAAGTGTGGTCCAGTCTTCTGGGGTATTTACAATGTGGTTATGCAGCTGGCTTGTTCTCTTGTGCCGCAAAAAACAAAACCCATGCAAAGGTTGTCATCTCTTTCAGAAGAAGTGGATACAAGTAATATGTTCAAAAGCACTTACATGACTAAACTGCCTAATTACTATATGGGATTTAGGCTCCTAAGTCAATTGGACTCTTTGATAATTTTATCCAGTGTGCTTGCATTGCTTCCAGTCCCAGCGAAGATGTTGAGCTAAGGATTTTATACATCTGGCAGAACATTCCTGTGTTGTCCCTGTCCCTGTCCCTGTCCCTGTCTCAGAGCACACTTAACAAATGGCTCCACATTACAGCTGATAGTAGAATTAATACATCAATCGGTGTTTGCTTGGGAAAGTTAGCAATGAGCGTGGTAGGGGTGGGAAACATTGCAAATCCCCACATGCACCACTAGTAAGCCTCCTCCTGTTAGAAAGCACATTCTTCTTGGGAAAACTGTCTAGAAATGATGCATATTCTGCTGCAGCCATATGCAAGGGGGAAAGATGATAATATACAGCACAGATACTGTCTTTGAGAGCACTAGCATGAAGAGTCACCAAAGGTTACTCACCAAGTGATGAGACTGTGTTTGAATCCCAAATAGAAGGTGTTTCCCTACAGCTGCATGCTATTTAATTAAATCATTTGCAATGGGGTTCTTGCTAATCTCCGGGGCCTTTTTCATATATTTAAAAAAAAAAAGCAGATGGATCATAGCATAGTTGCTATACTGCAGGTGAATTCTGAAATGAGGTCACTGCTCTCAATGCATTGAAGCAAAACACAGCATTGTCAGTTCATGCAATTTCAGCCAATTACAGATTCCTTGTGCCACCACCCCACCCAATCCTAGGGGTTTCCAGAATCCAGGAAGGCCCTTCCTTCCCTGTTACTAATGCCCCCATGTAGGTTTGGTCAGTAAGTGAATACACTAAGCAGAGGAGCTAGAAGCTGACTGTCTCTTACCTTTGGTTTTAAATGCAAAGTTACAGTACTTGCAGACGTACGGCCTGACGTCTGTGTGCGTGCGAATGTGTTTCTTCAGCATGCTGGGTTTCTTGCAGCGAATTCCACATTCCTCACATACATACTTCCCTCTTCCACGGCCTCGCACATACACATACTCTTCGTTTGATTTGTACCTGTGAGCAACAGGTGTCATGATAAAAAAAAAAAAAAAAGATTCCCACCTCAACAGACGTAATAACTTTCCTAAATTAATTCAGCACGTTATTGACATCAAAGGGACGGCTGAACTAGCAATTTATCCATGGTCATCAGCTATGCGTAACTAGGCTAAACACAAAATATATTGCTGCTCTTTAGCCCAGTTGAGTCAAATGCCTGTCTCTCCTTCTTGAAGAAGGTTTTGTAATCTACCCTCATGTCTTCCCTCATGTCCATTGGGGCATATAGCAAAGTGTTTCACAGAGCTAAAGGACAACCTGAATTTCCTAATCCCCTCCCTTCTCACAAACCAAGGCAAACAGGGAAAGTTGACAGGAATCCAGTTTTTTGTATCACAACCTCTCTCATCTTCTGCAAAACTGTGACATGTATCACTCACTTCTTTAGACATATCCAAAAATACACATAAGTTGCTACTATACCGTGTGAACATCCTCCTCTAGCTAATCAGATAGATCCCAGAGATACCATATTTAAATTTTCAAAGGGATGATCTTCAAATCCAGCTTGATATTACCAAGATGTCGTGCTAAAACCTGCAGCCCGTGCCCAGAATTTCAGCTGACAAGAAAAATTGAATTTGTAATATTTTGTGCCAGAACAGAACATTAGGCTTTGAGGCTCCAGGTTCTCCCCATAGTGGGGCAAAGCAAGGGACCATGTTTGCTTGAAAGTGTGAGATTGTAGATCCTTCCTTCTTATCACAAAGTCGTGCACTGTCAGTCCACCCATTACCACAATAGAGTAGTTATTTTGAGGTGGGTATGAGTGATATTTGTGAGAATCACAGAAGTGACCTGCCTCTTGTAGTTCAGCGAACGGAAGAACAGAGAAACATCAAAGTTACTTATCAGGTAAATACAATAATAACAACAGACCAACAACCAAGGCACACTAAAGAGGCCTGGTTTCCAGAAAATGCAGAGTACCCACACTCTGAAAATGAGAGCTCCTTAAGGAGTCACAAATGGGGTATGCACAGATTGAAACTTGCCAAACCACAAATCATTTTAAATATCTTCAACAAAGTCTAACGTGAAAACTATAAGGGGAACGAATGCCATCAAATGGAGAAGGAATGCAGCATGGGGCTGCTTTGTCACGAGCTGTTTGTGTTCTTAGATAAATGATAGAGCGATTAACTTTGCACAAAATAGCTGTAATACAGAAATCCAGAGGACCACAAAGCTGAGTACTGAAGGAGTCTGACACTTTGGTTCAATGACTAGAACACTGGCTTTGAACTCATGTGATCTAAGTGCTATACCCTACACTGCTAGAGACATAAAATGTGTGTGAAACCTTGGGCAAACCATGTGGTCTTTCTGTAGCTCAGTTTTTCACCTGTAAAATGGGGATAACAAAACTTCTATACATCACAGGAGTGTTATGAACATAAATATGTTGAAAAGATACTGAAACTCAGATACACCAGGGAGTGGTCAGAGAAGTAACTTAGGACTAGTCGACATGGGGAAGAACAGGAAAATGAAACCAAGTTAACTAAAAGTGTGACCTTTGAAGTTCATCAGTTAAGCCATATTAAATCCCTGTGTGTATTCTGTTATTCAGAATGAACGTCTCCTTAATTTTAGTTTATTTCACTTTGAAATTAACCACATTCAGAATGAATGTGTTCACAGAATGCAGTTTCATTAATCCATCTCAAATGCACGCTTTTATTTAATTTGAATTAACTTTCCTGGATGTCCGCATGTAGACAAACAAGCACTTAGGACAGAGTAAGCAACAAGAAGTCCTGTGGCACCTTATAGACTAACAGATATTTAGATATCTGACAAAGCGGGTCTTTGCCCACGAAAGCTCATGCTCCAAAATATCTGTTAGTCTATAAGGTGCCACGGGACTTCTTGTTATTTTTTGAAGATACAGACTAACATGGCTCCCTCTCTGATACTTAGGACGCAGTAGACATTGTAGAGTTAGGCTGACCCAGCTCTGAGCCACATAGTAACAATATAACCCTCTGTGTGCACAGAGCTAAATTGACAAAATAATTCTTCTCTTGATCTAGCTACCACACATTGTGGAAGTGGATTAACTACAATGAAAAGAGAAACCCCTCCTGTTGCCACTGTGAATATCTACGCTGAAGCACTACAATGATGTCATTGCAGCTGAGCAGATGTGTTGCTGTAGCAGTTTAAATGTAGTCATAGCCATAGGCAGATCCAGGGGAAAACAGAGGAAGCTAGAAAATAAATGTGTGTCCACAGAAAATTCAGTCGAGCCGTAAGTGTTGAGAACATCAGCACTGTCTGTCCGAGGAAAGTCATTCTTACCAGTGAGAAAATGGTAGGTAATGCAGTCACTCATCATAAAGTAGCATTTCCTTTCAGATCATGACAATTTTATCTACCCCCACATCCTTCCCCTTAGAAGGAGCTCTGCAATACACGGGAACATTAGTGTCAAACACAGCAATCTCGCGATATTCGATGATCTCCTATTTTTGTAAACAAGAAGTGGGGAAGATTGGTGATGTTTGGAAATGACATGGTTGCTGGTTCAAAATAGAGCTGAGGAGAGGTTGCCATCTGACTTGCTTTACGACAGCTGCATCCCACGAATATTCACTGATATTTACTTGTGCATCTGATGAAGTGGGTCTTTGCCCATGAAAGCTCATGCTCCAAAATATGTGCTAGTCTATAAGGTGTCACAGGGCTTCTTGTTGTTTTTGAAGATACAGACAAACTCAGCTACCTCTCTGATATTTACTGATATTCTTGCTATACCCCTGTGAAGCACGCCACTAAATCTTTGAGATACCACTAGTGTAATGACTACTGGGGTAATGCCCTATACTCACAAAGGCAATGCTAAAGATATTGAGGACAACCACTACACATGAGCTATTTTCCAGAGAGTGCTGAACTTTGGCCTAGGTAAGCCAGTATCTGAAGAGTGTCTACTGTTTTGGGGTATCCAGCACACCTATGTCTCTCCAGTTAGATACTCAAAACTAACACCGTGCAGAGCCAGTGAGGGTCCACAATGCCAAATGTCCACTGCCACATTGTTTGGCTTTATTCCAGACAGCTAAAAGCTCCACAGGGTTATCACTGATCTGGTAGAATTAATCTGGAAGATTAAACCTGGAAAACTGCACAAACATTGCCTGGGCAATATATCCTCCTGACCTCAACTGATCTTCAGCGTTTTAGGTGACAGGACTTAAAGTGTGAGAGGGGCCACAAGACCAAAAAGTGCCAGTCAGCTCTGACTGATGAGAACTTCAATCATTTTGAGACTATAGGTTGAACCTCTCTTGTCTGGCACCTTCTGGACCTGACTGGTGTTTTACGAGAGAACTATTTTTTATTTATTTTTTTTTTAAAGAAAAAGGAGATACACATCTCCTAGAGCTAGAAGGGACCTCAGGAGGCCACTGAGCCCAGTCCCCTGCTCTCTTTGCAGGACCAAGCACCCCCCACTCCTTTTTGTCCCCCAGATTCCTAAACAGCCGCCTCCAAGATTGTGGTTGAAATGACAAACTGGACCTATACATAGAATGCTTCTGCTGATGTGCACAGGCAGAAATTGCGGAAAAGCGGCATTGCTTACCCCATAACCTCAGCCGTGCAGAACGCAATGCCATCAACAGCCTCAAAAACAACTCTGACATTGTCATCCAAGAGGCCAACAAAGGAGGCGTGGTTGTCATCATGAACAGAACAGACTGCCAAAAGGAAGCTGCCAGGCAACTCTCCAATACTACATTCTACAAGCCACTGTCCCAGGATCCCAGTGAGGAGTACACAAAGAAACTACAGCATCTGCTCAAGACCTTCCCTATAAAAACACAGGAACAAATCTACACAGACACACCCCTTGAACCCAAACCAGGTTTATTCTACTCGCTACAGAAGATCCATAAACCTGGGAATCCCGGATGCCCCATCATCTCAGGCATTGGCACCCTCACCACAGGATTGTCTGGATATGTGGACTCTCTACTTAGACCCTATGCTACCAGCACTCCCAGCTTTCTTCGAGATACCCCTGACTTCCTCAGGAAACGACAATCCATTGGTGACCTTCCTGAAAAAAACATCCTGGCCACCATGGCTACGTCTACACGTGCAGCCAACATCGAAATAGCTTATTTCGATGTGGCGACATCGAAATAGTCTATTTCGATGAATAACGTCTACACGTCCTCCAGGGCCAGCAACGTCGATGTTCAACTTCGACATTGCTCAGCCCAACATCGAAATAGGCGCAGCGAGGGAATGTCTACACGTCAAAGTAGCACACATCGAAATAGGGATGCCAGGTACAGCTGCAGACAGGGTCACAGGGCGGACTCAACAGCAAGCCGCTCCCTTAAAGGGCCCCTCCCAGACACAGTTGCACTAAACAACACAAGATACACAGAGCTGACAACTGGTTGCAGACCCTGTGCCTGCAGCATAGATCCCCAGCTGCCGCAGAAGCAGCCAGAAGCCCTGGGCTAAGGGCTGCTGCCCACGGTGACCATAGAGCCCCGCAGGGGCTGGAGAGAGAGCATCTCTCAACCCCACAGCTGATGGCCGCCATGGAGGACCCAGCAATTTCGACGTTGCGGGACGCGGATCGTCTACACGGTCCCTACTTCGACGTTGAACGTCGAAGTAGGGCGCTATTCCTATCTCCTCATGAGGTTAGCGACTTCGACGTCTCGCCGCCTAACGTCGAAGTTGGTGCCGCTACTTCGAAGTAGCGTGCACGTGTAGACGCAGCTCATGGATGTAGAGGCCCTTTACACCAATATCCCACATGAAGATGGACTTCGAGCTGTTAAGAACATTATCCCTGATCAGACTGAGGCACAAATGGTGGCAGAGCTTTGTGACTTTGTCCTCGCCCACAACTATTTCAGGTTTGAGGACAATTTTTACCTTCAAATCAGTGGCACTGCTATGGGCACCCCCAGGGCCCCACAGTATGCCAACATTTTTATGGCTGACCTGGAACAACGCTTTCTCAGTTCTTGCCCCCTACCGCCCCTCCTCTACCTGCGCTACATTGATGACATTTTCATCATCTGGACCCATGGGAAGGAGGCTCTTGAAGAGTTCCACTGTGATTTCAACAGTTTCCACCCGACCATCAACTTTAGCCTGGACCAGTCCACACAAGAGATCCACTTCCTAGACACTACCATGCAGATAAGCGATGGTCACATAAATACCACCCTATACCAAAAACCCACGGGCTGCTATGCTTATCTACACGCTGCCAGCTTCCATTCAGAGCACACTACACGATCCATTGTATACAGTCAGGCACTAAGGTACAAACATATTTGCTCTGATCCATTAGACAGAGACAAACATCTACAAGACCTTTACCAAGCTTTCCTCAAGCTACAATACCCACCTGAGGAAGTGAGGGAACAGATTGACAGAGCCAGATGGGTACCCAGAAGCCACCTGCTACAAGACAGTCCTCGCAAGGAAAACCAGAGAACACCACTGGCTGTCACATACAGCCCCTACCTAAGGTCCCTCCAACACATCATCAGTGATCTGCAACCCATCCTGGACAACGATCCTTCACTCTCACGGACCTTGGGAGGCAGGCCTGTCCTCGCCTACAGACAGCCTGCAAACCTGAAACAAATCCTCACCAGCAACTATAGATCACAACACAGTAACTCTAAACGTGGAACCAATCCCTGCAACAAACCTCGCTGCCAACTCTGGTCACATATCTACACCAGTGATATCATCACAGGACCTAACACCAACCATACCATCAGGGGCTCCTTTACCTGCACATCTACTAATATAATATATGCCATCATATGCCAGCAATGCCCCACTGCAATTTACATTGGCCAAACTGGACAGTCTCTACATAAAAGAATAAATGGACATAAATCAGAAATCAGGAATGGTAATGTACTGAAACCTGTGGGAGAGCATTCAATCTCCCTGGACACTCAGTAACAGATTTAAAAGTAGCAGTCCTAAAACAAAAATTTAAAAAATCAAACGGAGAGAGAAATCTCTGAGCTGCAATTTATTTGCAAAATTGACTCCATCAACCAAGGATTAAACAAAGACTGGGAGTGGCTCGCACCTTACAAAAGCAGCTTCTCTGCCTTGGGTGTTAACAGCTCCACATTAGACTCTGACAATGGGCCACATCCCCCGACTGATCTTACTTGTTTTTTCCTCTTTTGATACATACAACTGATAATGGACCATTTCCACCTTGACTGAATAGACTTTGTCAGCTCTGTTCCTCCCTTTTACTGGGACCCCACTCTTTAAACACCCCTCTATAACCCTCCCCCCCAGTGCATCTGATGAAATGGGTCTTTGCCCACAAAAGCTTATGCTCCAAAATATCAATTAGTCTCTAGAGTGCCACAGGACTGCTTGCTGTTTTCCAGGGTTGAACTCACAACCCTGGGTTTAGTAGGCCCGTGCTCAAACCACTGAGCTCTCTCACCACCACGGGACAATGAGAGGTTAATATTGTTTAGCACATTACCAATATGTTCATTGCTTACTGGGCTCTTAGAAAACACTTAGGGATAAATTACAGCTAAATAACAGCACAGAACACTGAGAGCCAGGACTGGTAGCTGTAAATAAACTTTATGGGACCATAGGAAACTTGGTCACACCATAAATGGTAAACTCAGGCTAGATTATAGATGTTGCCAGACGAAAGAGTTCCAAATTAGAAAGGTTCAACTTATAGTTCTCAATAACACACCTCTACTACTGAGAAAATCAAGACATCTGGTGCTCACTAGATACTTCTGGCAATGCACCCTTCTGTTGAAGCAACGTCCAACTTTCAGATCCATGTGAGGATCAAAAGTAGACAGGTTTGACAAATCTGTACTTTTACACAACCCCAGACTAAGGCATCCAACAGCACTAGACAACGCTGTCCAATATCCCTTGTCCAAACACTCAGGTTGTGTCTACACCACAGAGTTTTATTGACAAAATTCAGGGAGCGTCTACACACAAAAGGCATTTTGTTGACAGAGACTTGACAAAACAGAGCAGAGCACTTTCTCTGACAGTGTTATCCCTCTCCGTGTTGAGGAATAACACTTTTACTGACATAGTTCTATGCACAAAAGTGCAGTGTAGACACTCCGGGGCCTTTTTGTCGACAGAGAGGGCTTCCAGTTCACCGGGTGGCCCTGTTTGCAGAGCTTCTGGTCAGCCATTCTTTCCAGAGAGGGCCGGGCATTCTGGCAGCTCTCTGTCGACAGAATGGATTGCTCTTTCAATCTGCTTTTGTGCATCGACGTGATCTGTTGATAGAAATTTTGCTGGTAGAGCTCTTTTGACAGTGACTTCTGTTGATCAACTCCTGTAGGGTAGATGTAGCCTCAGTTAATCCACGGAAGAGCTGAGGATCCAGATTCCTCATCCCATGCTTTAACCATTTTCCATGCTCCCTCCTGTTTTTCAGTTCTTCCTGTCATTATTCTGTGGTTTTAGTAATGCATCGTATTGCCATTTAAAAATGAAATTGTTACTTTATCAGCCATTTGCACATGCTACCCTTAACTGCACTTCCTTTGAGCAACTCCTCTGTGTCCATCAGCCCCGCTGTTCGTCTCAGGCCTGATATCAGGGGCTAACTTCTCCTGGGCAAAGTGACACCCAAATTGCTCTGAAATTAGACACTGCAGCTTATCTGACATTCACTGAGGATGAATCCACCTAGGAAGGGCTTTCTGCTCCACTCATTTAGTGTGTCTTGAAGGTGGCATGGAAAAACAAACAGAGAACCTTAAACTAAACAGAATCAAAACAAACCAATGCAAATGAAGTGTGCCATAAACGCAGAGATGGCTGCTGACAACACTCTCCAGCTGGTACCCAGGCAGTGTAGGTAATTACATCACCAGGAGGCTGCTCCCATCTTTCCTTGTGGGTCTAGCATGTTCGCATAATTTACACTAGACAAACAAATCAATGGGAGACCACTTCACTTAAAGACCACTTTACCCTCAACAGGGGACCTTCCTGCTCCACAGCATTATTGTAACTGGACTCCTGCCCTACTCACAGTATAAGTCTGTGTCAGCAAGCTTATGCTTCTTTCCCATAGCTCTTTGGAACTCATAATCCTATGATAAGCAACTTAAATCCCCTGTGGGGACCTGGCTGCCACTTAATGTTGAAAGGATTTGAAACCTGTGAAGCTAAATGTGGTCTTAGTCTAAATTTGGAAGAGCCCCTTAAAGCAACACAATGAAAGATGAAGGATGAGCTAGTACTGAATTTTAGACAGTAACCCTGGCTAGAGAAACACACACATTAGACTCCACACATCCACCACTCACATTATTCCAAACACAGGAATTACCATAGACATGCCATCTACAGCAAGATCCTTTTAGCAATAGAGGTAAGTGCCAGACTCACAGATTTTAATGTCAGAAAGACCATCAGGATCATCTCCTCTGACCTCCTTTATAACACAGCCCAGAGAGGTTTCAAGGAAGGCTGCTAGAAATACTGCAATGGACTGTTGGGGATAATCTGATCGCACTGAGAGTTTCTTCCAAATCCTTTTAGAGCTTGTCGGCTACTCTGCAAAATGAGCATTTATCCCCCTTTTGCAATTCTTGTTTAATTTGTAATTTTTACTACTACGCTCTGAAGGTTCTTGTTAGTCATATCAATGTGTAATCCCTTTTTGAACACTACTGAGCTTCTGATCTTCATGACATCTTATAGCAACAAATTCCACAGGTTAATTACGCAATGCATAAAATAGTAGTTCCTTTCCCAGTTTTGAGCTTACTATCTTTCGTTTGGTTTACTTTTGTGATCGCAGACTGAGTAGAGAGCGTCAGCTGAGTTGCCCACAATGATGCTCAGATAACCCAGTAACAAGAACAAGCAGTTCAAATATTGCATCCAATACAAACTACTTTGCATTTATCAGCACTGCATTCCTCTTGTTGTCAGGCTGTACATTAGTCTGACTTCTGATCCTCTGAAGTTGCTTACAGTCTTCTCTGGTCTTGAGTAACCTAACGAATATTGTGTCATCTGCAAATTTTGCCGCTTCGTTGATCAACACCATTTTCAGATCTTTAATATATGCATTGCTAAATGTTATTATACAAAACTTTAATGAATCTATTTCTTGGTGTTTCCAAACACTTGTCACCTAGGAGCTCAAATCACTTCCTAACCATTACGTAAGCCTTGCTATCCACTTTTAAAATTCCAGTTTTACAGGTAGATAGGTGTGCACAGTAAGTCAGTGGCTGAAAGGGATATGGGAATTGGGACTGCTGTCTCACACTCCCCTTCTATAATGCCTAAAAATGTGGGTGCTGTAACAATACTCTCTGACGGCCAATCAAACCGCAAGGGAGAAACGCCTCTGATGAAAATAACTAATGTCAGACAAACTGGACCCAGCCTAAAATGAAAGTCTATTTATAAATGAATTATGATCTTTCACTTGGCCCTGAATCAAGCACTAGCCATTGAGAAAGCCTGTAACACCAAAAAATCCTATCATCCTCTCTGGGGCACTCACCTTCAAACCTAACGTTCATTCCCCACCTGTAAAACGGGAACGATATCTCCTTTCATGCATCCTTTTCCTGTCTTGTCTGTTTAGAATGTAAGCTCCATGGGGCAGGGACTATCTTGTACTGTGTGTTAATATACCACCAAGAAAAACTAGAGCCTGACTGCTATTGGGCCCTGTAAGCACCACGTAAACCATCATAGGCTGAACAGCTGGTTTTAGCAAAGGGTGTTCCCACAGGGACTGAGGAAAATGAATTTTTCCCGCAGACACTCACGCACCTTCAATGTTCAGTGGTTTTGCAGAATCATAGAATACCAGAGCTGGAATGGTCTTGGAGAGGTCATTGAGCCCAGCCCCCTTCAGTACAAGGCAGGACCAGGCCACCCCTGACAGAGGTTTATCTAACCTGCTCATAAATATCTCAAAATAGGAGATTCCACAACTTCCCTAGGCATTTTATTTGCGTGTTTAACCACATGGATAGTTATGCAGTTTCCCTAATGTCCAACCTAAACCTCCTTTACTGTAATTTAAGCCCATTGCTTCTCATAGAATCAGAATCCTAAGAACTGGAAGAGACCTTAGGAGGTCCTTGAGTCCAGCCCCCCGCCTGAAGCAGGACCAACCCTAACTAAATCATCCCAGCCAGGACTTTGTCAAGCCTATCTCACAGAACTAGAAGGGACCTTTAGAGGTCATTAGCCGTGTCTACACGTGCACGCTACTTCGAAGTAGCGGCACTAACTTCGAAATAGCGCCCGTCGCGGCTACACGCATCAGGCGCTATTTTGAAGTTAACTTCGACGTTAGGTGGCGAGACGTCGAAGCCGCTAACCCCATGAGGGGATGGGAATAGCGCCCTACTTCGACGTTGAACGTCGAAGTAGGGACCGTGTAGTCGTTGCGCGTCCCGCAATGTCGAAATTGCCGGGTCCTCCATGGCGGCCATCAGCTGAGGGGTTGAGAGACGCTCTCTCCAGCCCCTCAGCTCAATGGCGGCCGCATGGAGCGGCCCCTTAAAGGTCCCCTCCCCCTCCCTTCCTGTGCAGGAAGCTGAGGGATCGTGCAGGCGGCAGCCCACACACGCGGCCAGCCTGCACGTCCCTCAGCCACCCACCCAGCTGCGATGGCTGCCCGGCAGCCCCCCCCAGGGGACCCCCCCAAGGGGAGCCAGGGCAGCCAGCCCAGCCAGAAGGGCAGCCAGGCTGGCAAGCGGCAGCGGGGCCCCTCCTGGACGGAGGCCGAGCTGCGGAACCTGCTGGGGCTCTGGAGCGAGGAGGAGGTGCTCCAGGTAATGGGGAGCAAGAGGCGGAACGCGGATGCGTTCGCTCGGCTGGCCGACGGCCTGGCTGCCCGGGGTCACCCTGCCCGCACTCCTGATCACGTCAGGAGTAAGGTGAAGGAGCTGCGGCAGGGTTACGCTCGGGCCCGGGATGCGGCCGGCCGATCTGGGGCCGCCCCCGTCACTTGCCCCTTTTACAGGGAGCTCAGGGACATCCTGGGCCCCCGGCACACCTCCTCCCCTCTGGCCACCCTTGACACCTCGGCCGACGAGCCCCAGCAGGCCCTGCAGCCGGAGTCCGCCCCAGAGGCAAGCCCCGCACCCCGGGGGCCCCCCCGGAGGCCACCCCCGGGACATCGCGGCAGGAGGAGGAGGAGGAGGAGGAGGAGGGGGGCTCCTCCTCTGCAGAATCCGGGCTGCAGATCCTCCTCCTGCCATCCCGGAGCAGCAGCAGGGCCTCCGCACCCCGGGGATCTCCGGACCGTGGGAGCGGACCGACAGGTAGCTACCCCCCTCTGGTGTACACCCCTGGGCTTGAGGGGCGGGGGTAATAGATATGTGTCCAGGGCCCCCCACATGCTCACATGGCCACGGCCCCAAGGACAGCAGGGCCATGGCCCTCACAGCACTGCATCAGCCCCTGCCCTCCCCCCACCCCGCACGACAGTGCCATGCCCCATCCCCGGGCCAGGGGGGAGCGGAACCTCGAGGGGCCCCCGGGAGGAGGGGGTGGGACACCCCGCAGCAGCAGCATGTGATGGAGTGGGGGGAGTGCCAAAGGGAGACTCAGGCTACATATGAGCAACAAGAGCCAAATAGCTGCCAGGGGCAAAGGAGGATCCTGGGGCTACAGCTGGCAGGTGACACCTCTGCCCTGAACAAAGAGGAGGGAGGAGCCGAGCTGGCTTGGAAATGGGGCGGGAGGGCGGGGGCCACAGGTAGAGGCTAGGGGAAGGGAGAGCTGGAAGGCAGCCAGCCTGAGGAGGGGGAAAGCTGCATCCCAGAGGGGCCCCCTTGGGGTCTTCTCCCCACGACGGTTTGGAAGGACTGTCTCTTCCGACAGCTGGTGCTGTCACTCCTGGGAGAAACTGGGCATCTGTGGCCTAAGAAACCTCTCCTGCTGTCAGACCCTGCGGGGTGAAGTGAGAGTCGCTCCCACCAGGGACGGGGTTCAGGGCAGGGGGACCCCTGAACCCCATCCATCACAGCAGCATCTCCCGGGGACGGGGATGGGGAACCTGCAGCACAGGGCTGGGGGGACAAAGGCCACGGCTCGGGGCCCACACTAATGCCTGTCTCCATTCTTCTTCCCCCCCTCCTCTCCTGTGTCCCGCACCTGCACCATCAGAAGGACCGGAAGAGAGCGCCGGCGAGGCCTCAGTGGTCCCGGAGAGCCCTCCGGGACCATCGCTCCAGGGCAGCCCGTCGGCCGAGGACCGACTGGCCCCACGGCGGGGTAGACGGCGGACCCCGCACCACCACCACCCGATGGCGACGGACCCCCAGCTGCTGGCCATCCATCGACAGCAGCTGGAGGTCGCGGAGCAGCAGCTGCAGCTGCAGGAGCAGGCGCTGGCCTGGCACCAGGAGGCATGGGGGGCCTACATGGAGACTTTTAACTGCCTGGTGGACTACCTGGCCCCCCACGCCGCGCCAGCCGCCGCAGCGCCCGCCCTGCCTTCTCCACCAGCCCCACCACCAGCTGCTCTGCCCGTCGCCCTGCCACCCACCGCCGAGGGCCGGAGCGCCGAGGGACCCCTGGAGCCACCTGAGACTCGCCGGGCATCCTATCTTCCGGTCCGGCCCGCCCCCAGCCAGCCCCGGACAGGGCTGCAACCGCGGCGGGGCTCCCGGCTGGCCACGCCCAGTGCCGGGCTATAGAGGCGAGGGGCCCGGGACGTGCCCCCCCCCTTGTATATAGTTTAAAGTTCTTATTTGGTGCCCCCCGTTTGCCCCGTCCCCCCCATGTAAATAGTTCTCCCCTTTATCCTCCCTGGTTTTCTTTTTATTATTGAGGACACTTGTTTGTTAGTATTGTTTTATTTTTGTACATATTAGTTTGTTTCCACATGTTTGTATACAGTTTGTTCTTGTTTCATATATTTACAGTTAAAAAAAAAGTTCTGAAAGAAAAAGAAGTTTAAGTTCAGCCATAAGTGCGTGCTGTCATTTGTCCAGGAAAAGTGGGAGGGGGGGTGCGGTGGGGTGCTCCATGGTGTGGGCGTTGGGGCAGGAGTGTGGTGGAGGAAGGGGCGGGCAGTGGGGGACCTGGGCAGAGTTCACCCTGCGGCCTCATCATTGAAGTGGGCCCACAGGGCCTCCCGGACCCGGGTCCCTTCGGGGTCCACCTGCCGACTGGGGGCAGCAGGTGGCTGGACGTCTGCCCTGCCGGCCTCCGCAGCCCAGCCCTGGAAAAAGGCCTCCCCCTTGCTCTCCACCAAATTGTGCAGGGCGCAGCAGGCACCCACAATCTGGGGGATGTTGTGGGGGCCCGCATCCAGGCGGGTCAGGAGACATCTCCAGCGTCCCTTGAGGCGGCCAAATGAGCGCTCCACCACCTGGCGCGCGTGGTTCAGGCGCTGGTTGAAGCGCTCCTGGCTAGTGGAGAGATGGCCCGTGTACGGGTGCATGAGCCACGGCCGGAGGGGGTATGCCGCATCTGCGATGACGCAGAAGGGCATGGTGGTGTCCCCCAGAGGGATCTCCCGCTGGGGGATGTAGGTCCCTGCCTCCAGCCGGCGGCACAGGCCCAAGTTCTGGAAAACCCGGGTGTCGTGGGTGCTGCCAGGCCAGCCCACATAAATGTCCTGGAAACGTCCCCGGCTGTCCACCAAGGCCTGGAGGACGACAGAATGGTAGCCCTTGCGATTCAGGTGTCGTCCTCCACTGTGTTGCGGGGCGCGGATGGGGATGTGAGTCCCATCCAGAGCCCCGAAGCAGTTGGGGAAGCCCAGGGTGGCAAAGGCTGCGATGGTGGCATCTGGGTCCCCCAGCCTCACGAGCCTGTGCAGGAGCATGGCGTTGATGGCACACACAACCTGCAGAGAAAGCACATGGGACAGCACCAATGAGGGGTGAGCAGGGTGTGCGTGGCCCTGCCCTGCCCTGCCCTCCTCTGCCCGGGCCCCCCTCCCCTGCCCTTCCCTCCCCCGCCCTGGCCTCCCCTGCCCTCCTCTGCCCGGGCCCCCCTCCCCTGCCCTGCCCTCCCCCCGTGGGTTCTCTTACCTCCATGAGGACAGCCCCGACGGTGGCCTTGCCGACACCAAACTGCTGTCCCACGGATCGGTAGCTGTTGGGAGCGGCCAGCTTCCAGACAGCGATGCCGACCCGTTTCTGCACTGTGAGGGCACGCCGCATGGCCGTGTCCTGGTGCCTGAGTGCGGGGGTGAGCCACTGGCACAGCTCCATAAACGTCTGCCGGCTCATCCTGAAGTTCCTGAGCCAGCGGTCGTCGTCCCACTCCCCAAGCACCAGCCGCTCCCACCAGTCGGTGCTGGTGGGGTAGCTCCACAGCTGCCGGCGTGTGAGGCGGGGGGCGGGGGGCAGGGTGCTGCAGGGTTAGGGGTTGAGCCCTGCTGCCCTGTGGGCAGCTCCTCCTCCGGTGTATCAAGGAGGTGCTCAGCTTCCTGCTGGGAGGGCTGGGTGGACCTCTGGCTGCTGCTGCTGCTGGGGGTCCATGACTGCGGCGCCCGGGGTCTGTGTGCCTATGGCTCCTCAGACCGTGTGCTGTGCAGGCTGAGTGTGTCTGGGAGGGGCCCTTTAAGGGAGCGGCTAGCTGTTGCCCCGGAAGCGCTAGTCCGCCCTGTGACCCTGTCTGCACCTGTGCCTGGCATCCCTATTTCGATGTGTGCTACTTTGGCGTGTAGACGTTCCCTTGCTGCGCCTATTTCGATGTTGGGCTGCGCAACGTCGAAGTTGAACATCGACGTTGCCGGCCCTGGAGGACGTGTAGACGCTATTCATCGAAATAGGCTATTTCGATGTCGCTACTTCGAAATTAGCTACTTCAATGTAGCGTGCACGTGTAGACGTAGCCATTGAGTCCAGTCCCCTGCTCTCACAGCAGGACTTATCACCACCTCTGACAGAATTGTTTTTTTTTTAATTTATTTGCCCCAGATCCCTAAATGATTCTCTCAAGGATTGAGCTCACAACCCTGGATTTAGGAGGACAACGCTCAAACATTTGAGCTGTACTGCCACCCAAAGTTGCCTCTTATCCTAACCTCAAAGGTTAAGGTGAATAATTTCTCCCCCTCCTCCTTGTAACAAACTTTTACGTACTTCAGTTAACTTTGTACACACACACACAAACACACACACCATTATGTGTCTGTGGTGGATGTTGGCATATCTTCTGAATTCCATGCTCCTACCTCTGACTAGAGCTCACTGCAGTGATAAAGAACAGGGAAGGATTTGGCTTTTCCTTTGAGTTTGATGTCATGTGGGATTACAAGTACAGCTTGCTCAGGTCCTGTCTGCTCACAAGGACAGAGTGGAAAGATGGCAGGACAGGCAGACATACAGCTGCAGACCACAATCTGGCAGGTCTAATTTTAGATATTGCTACATTGAGGACACCTCATCTGCAAAAATGACAATGTAATCATCGCGTAAAACAGCATGCTCATCTCCATTCTGTAGTGGCCATTCGATGAGCTTTTTATGTATTGAGAGCATGCAGAACTGCATTCACGAAGTCTAAGTAACTTCATCTTCCTTTGGGTAACATGAATCAGGTGCTGGCCCTGGCAGTATTCAGTGCTTAATTCATTCCAATACAGTATTTAGTCTCTTTATTTAATGGAGGCAGCATGAACTGGGAGACCAAGTACTCGACTGGAAGTCAAGAGACCTTGGTTAAAATGAGATCCAATAGGTTGCAAATATGGGCTCTGAATGGAAGTGGAGGAAGCACCGCAACTCAGGATATTTAAAATAGACAGTCAAGACACTAATTAATATCCAACAGGGAACACTACATCGAGTGGGCAGATGGACTGGGTGATATAAAAGCGGTCTTCCATCTCTAACTTCTACAACTCCACAAAATGAAATATAGCTTGCAAACTGTCTGGGTGGGAGGGAACACATGGACGGGTGACTCTAACCCTTTTCAGGGAAGGCAGTAGCTGGATTAGAAGCAATAACAAAAAAAGTGTTTATCGTATTCCCTTGCGAGATAGTTCTATAGCTGAAGCCCAAGTGAAAACAACCTACTGCACTCAGAATATTTCTCTGATCATCCTGCTTTAGCTGAGCCCTATTAAAAAACAGCTATGAGATCATTAAACTTAATTGCCCCATCCATGAAGATGTCAGGCCAAAGCCAGGGGAGAAAACCTTTCCATGTGCAGACAGTTGCTTTTGAGGCCCTTAACACCATCAAACCTTTCTCATGCAAACAACTAAGACTGAAGGGAAAGACACAGTATGGTAGCAAGTACTATTCATAGTAATTTCACAATGTTATTTAGGAAATTTTCAGCCCATGGCCTTTAGCAAAGAGGATTGTTTTTCTGTGCATTACTATCTTGTTGATGCATTGAGATTACACATTAAATATGTGATTCATGATAGGGGAAATCATGTAAATAAATGTTAAAAGAAGATCCTATCTTTATATTAGGCTACCACTCAACAAGAAATATTACACTGGAACTATCTGAGAGCATTAAAAAGCAATAGCAAGACAGTACTAACAAATTTAAACACTAATTACATTATAACACTGGAGTCAACCAGCTACAGAGACACTGTTAGTTTTTTAAAATCAGCAAGCAGTGATCAGTCAATGTATGCTCAGAGATCTGAAGATGTTAAGTGCTATCTATGTGCCAGATATTATTATTTCTACACTCAGCGATAGTAACGGTAGATTGCATTATCCACCCTTGAAATACATCTACCTTTGAGGTTTAAGATAATCACTGTTTATTAGGGCAGAACACCTATATGCAACAACGGGGATGTTAGGATTTCTACAGCAGGGGGGACCACACTTTTTATGTTGGGGCCCACTTTGTGTCCCTACAATTAGCGGGGCCCCTCAACTTGTCTGCAAGTGAGCAACAGTCTCCTGGAAGTGACTCACTGCACTCCCTAGGCAATGGCAGCGTTGGAGGCTGTAGGGGCAGAGGGGAGGCAGGGGAGGGTGGGAAAACCAGCGGAGGCTGAGGGGGAGGCAGTGGAGGCTGTTGTGGGGGGAGGGGGAAGGCTGATCATGCCGCACCCCCCTTAAGAAATTTCACACCCCCAAACCTTGAATTTTGGACCTTCTTCCATGGTCAGCCAGTCACAGTTACTGACAGTCAAAGCACATGAGGTCTTTTCTGCCAGTCTAGAAACTGGCATTAGTTGATGTTTATGGCTGCTGGTGGACTAACAGGTCCCATGAAATGGAACTCTCTCTAGAGTTCTCAGCTCTGTTGCGTACCATGTTGACATCTGTAAACCATGAGTTTGAGGCATTCTAAAGACAGCTTCTAAAACAAATGTAAGCAGCTCATTTTTCTCTCAGGGTGAGCTTAAACCCAGTACACATGATAAGAGTTTGAGGTCACTGCAAAGAAACTGTTATGGAGGATGGCTGTGAGAAAGCCCTGCAGTTTACACCAGCCTCTATTAGTGTTTCACAAGCAGATCACCTGCAGCAATTTCCCTCTTCTCTCGGAATGTAAAGGGCAGGTGGAGGAGAGTGACATTACACTGAATTTTACATGGCTACAGACTCCTTCAGCTGCTGTCAGAATGATGCTGGCACCACTGAGGCTAAGAGGGTGCATGCCATCTCTTCAGAAATGATACTAGCTGTGGTTAGGACATTGTTCCAAAAGTAGATCAATGCTTCCCCAGCACTCCAGCAAAACTAAACACATCCAAGATGAGGTGAGCAGTAGCTCTGCTTGCTTCCAAAGGCCACAGCAGCAGTTTGAGCCAGTTTGCAATGTGAAACGGCTCCCCAATCAATGTTATTTGGGGTGTATGCACCAAGATATCTCGTCCACAAGCGGGCAGTCTCTCTCTGTCTAATGAAACTGTTTAGCTCTTTGCACTTCAGAGTCACAAACATGTAGACCAGCTGGAGGAAGTACAGGAAAAACATTTTTAGGAGGCTGCAGGGACTGAATGGTGAGGAAAAATTAACACAACTGTACCTGTTTGAAGTGGCTAAATGACAGCAAGAGGGGTGTCTCAAAGTATTTCATGGATGCTAATGAGAGAGAGAAATTATTTGGGGTGGCATTTGGAATAGTGACATCTACTTAGTGTGTTCTCCACATGGGTTTTGACTGATTTAAATAGTCCAGCCCTTAATCTGGACAGCCACTATGGTCTCGGGGTGTCTTATACAGGCATAGCTCATTCACGTACACTTATGGAAATAAGCCTTACTAGTATAAACACCTTCAAGCCAGTTCAGTTTCATCCGCACTAGGGATTTGTAGACTATCTACACAATCTTCAAAATCGAAAAGTGTATTATAAAAAGCCTGTAGGCAAGGTCTGCACGGGAAATATTTGCTAGTAAAGTTGGCCAGGGAGTGAGATTTTGCATCATTTCTATGTCAATGGAAGCCCCACTGAAGATGCAGTAACTCTGCTTCTGTTAGTACATCTTATTTCACTTGGGCAACTTGTATAAGCTATGCTGGCAAAGGATGTGGTACAAAGCCACTTTGATGCTAGGTAGGTTCTTTACTGGTATAAAGAACAAGAATCAATAGTCTGAAGTTATCCTGGGGGAAGTCTAGATTGGATATTAAAAAATAAGTATTGCACTAGTGCTATGTCCATATGAGAGGGTTCTTCCCACAAAGCTAAGCTTTAGTGGAAAAGCTGCAGAGCGTCTACATGAAAAATGTGCTTTGTTGACAGTCTGTTGACAAAACCTGGCACTTCGACTAGCAGCATTATATCTCTCCCTGTTCAGGTAGAATGTCTCTCTTGACAGGGTTCTGTTGAGAAAACAGCCATGTGGATGCTACAGGGCCCTTTTATCAACAGACAGGGCTTCCGGCTCACCAAGCAGCCCTGTTTGCAGAGCTTCCAGTTGGCTGTTCTGTGTAGAGAGGGCTGGGCAGACTGGCTGCTCTCTGTTGACAGAGCAGATTGCTCTTTTGATCTGCTTTTGTGTGTGAACGTTATCTGTCAACAGAAGTTTTGCTGGAAAATCCCTTCTGACAGTCCCTTCTGTCCACAGACGCTTCTTGTGTAGACATAGCTTAGGAGGGTGGTGAAGCACTAGAATGGAATTGCCTAAGGAAACTCCATCCGCAGAGGTTTTTAAGGAGAGGTTTGACAAAACCCTGGCTGGAATGATTTGGTTCGGGTTGGTCCTGTTCTGAGCACGGGGCAGGACTAGATGACCTCCTGAAGTCTCTTCTGACCCTAATCACCTGTGATTCTACAGCTATACCATTATACTCACACTTTTGAGAGTATGCTAGGCCTTAAACTTTGTTGCAACTTTTCCAGGAAAGACAGTGAAGCCCCAGTGCTTAAATTAATACAAAACTAAAGTGGACAGACTACCAGCATATAAATGGTATGGCATGCTCCCAAAGGGAACACCAGAGATGGACAAGATTTACCATCTCTGACCGTTACAGTTACACTTCAGTGAATGTTTCTTCATCCTCAGTCTAATTTTGGGTTCTGGCACCTGACCCTTTTGTTCTATTAGTAGTAAGATGAAAGTGATGCTTCCTATAGCTGTTTTATTTGCTGTTATTACTGCACTGCTGCCAGACCATCAAGTGGCCTGTGACTCAATAGGCTGTTCCTTCCCATAGCTGTGATATGCAGCAGATCAAGTAGGAAAAAAAAATAAAGCTAAAATGTCATTTGGGAAACCTCCATGGGCATATGAAAATCAAGATGTTACACTGCTATGCTGTTATCCCTGAGCAAGAGAGATTCCCTTGAACAGTATCAGCCATAAGAAACTTCTCTGCTTATGGTTTAATCATAGATGTCCAAGCACTTCATAAACAGAAACAGGATACCAGGAGTCTCTGCTGATGACACCCCGTGCAACTCCATTAAAATTAATGAACTTCAAGTTAGGGCATAAAGTTACTAAATGAATCTGGCTTCAGGTGCCACAGTGAGTTAGGTTCTATAATCTTCATTTTACATACCGGGAAGTGAGAACAGAGAAAGATTAAGTGATTTGCCCAAAGCCCTGCACTGAGTATGTGGCAGAGCCTGAATCCAGGAGTCAGACATGTTGACTGCAAAATTATCTAATGTGAACTTACTGCATAGCAAGCAGAAGATATAGCTACAGAAAGACATTTTCCTCCCATGAGGTGAACTCTTTATCCAAGGGATTGCATCTTTGGGACATATTTCAGCAAAGGTACCAGGTCTGGTCTTTGTGACCACTAATGGCCTTTATTTGTCATCATACATGCACAATACAGTCCAGTTCCACACAGCTTCAGTAACTTCAGTGCCAAGTTACACCAGATGAGGATCTGGCCCTACAGTATAAAGCCTTCTCCAGAGATCAAACCAGGCCACAAATCTGACATTATCCTCCCCACTACACAGCAGTCCAGCATGGAGCATGCTGCTGAATATTGCTTTTTTGTACACATTAAACAGTCTCTCTCAGGGCTTCCCTTCAGTTAAACACACGTGCAAGAGCAGAGGGGTACAGCAGACAGCTCTACTTTGACTCACCGCTGCCTTTTGTTCTCTTTTTGGAGAAACAGTGTCTCCCTACAACCAAAGGACAATATTCAGAAATGCAACAATTACTGCAACCCAATATGGCACTCTCAACTACAAAGAGTAACAAGGAAAATGATGTGCAGTACTTTGGAAATCTGCTGCCTCTGCCCTCCCAATGCACTCCTTTATTTTGAGGACTCATGGTAATAAATGTCTGATGCACAAAAGGGAGGTGAAGTTTTAAATTTATTTCCTGGCACCAATCAGCTGAACTTGGTCAGAGATACAACAGCATGTCAGGGTCAGTATCCACTGATTCCTGGAGCGCTGTTACAGCTTTGCTTGCCTTTTTGAAAAATCACATACAAATAAAATAAAATATCAGGCAAAAATAACTACCACGAACTAGCACAACTCACTGATAAACTGCACATAGAGATGTTCTAAGATGGAGGTCCTAAAAACCCCACCCTCAAGAGATGAGATGATCATCCACAGCATCTGAGCGTCAGACAAGGAAAACTGTTTCGTATTTACGGTCTTGAAAACAGTTCCATTTGCAGCTGCTCAGATTGATCCACTGCCCGGAACCTGTGGATGTCATCATTCTGGAGCCTTCCATTCCTCCAATAGGGTTGAATGTCATGGTATAGCACTTCTGTTTGATAGCCTTATCCAAACGTCCTGGATCTGTGCCAGTCTTCTCATGTGGTAGCCATGCTGAATTCTGAATTCTATCACTGGTATCTAATTTCATCATTAACCTCTTCATTTCTCTTTCTGTGCTAATGGTATTTTATGAGTGCTTCTCATTCTATTCCATCTCATCTTACTCTTTAAGACAATGTTTTGTATCCTGGTCAGGTACATCTTGTACACTCATTTGGCTATCTGCAGACTGCCCTTTCACTCAAGCATCCATGGGACTTCCTGTTTAGCTATTTGATGATCTACCAAATGTCATCAGTCACATAAGGGACATAGTGGACATATATGAATTTAAGTATCTGTATTAACATCTTCTGGTTACTAATCCTTGGGATATGCTTGCTGTGATTACGTGATAAACCACTCTGGTGGTCTTTTGAAATTCACCTTTTTTCCTTTTAATTCCAATCTCACAAGCCAGGAAGTTGTAGAACCCTTTTTATATACTTTTTTCAAACGACTCAAAGAATTGTGTTTCTGTACCATTCTTATAGTTTGAACCATGATCTTTACGTGCACAACTGTGGGGTTGTTTTAATTATTATTTCTGTGCAGAGAGCTTTAAGTGCATACAAAACATTAAGCCCTTTGTGTTAAACATCATCATGTTTGTAACAATCACCACATTTATTTCAAACAAATATTGTCACTGCTGTTTGACTCTAGGATTCATTCTTTACACACGCCTCATTAGTTCTTTCACTGCTTGCTAATGTTTGCATTTGGCAAGAACAATCTTTAATAGACCTTAAAAACCATCACTATTGATTCCCAAGAATCCTTATGATAACCTATTTAACCTCCAGTACAGCATAGACCTTAGAACTTCCCTCAAATACTTCCTGGTCAGATCTTTTAGAACATCATCCAATCTTGATTTAAGACTCCACCACACTCCATTTTAAACCTTGCCAATGATTAATTACTCTCACAGATGACTCTCTCACCAACAGAAGCTGGTCCAATGAAAGATAATCCTTCATGCACCTTGTCTCGCTAATATCCTGGGACCAATCCAGCTACAAGAAGACTGTAAACAAAAATGCATGCCCTCCTTCTAATCTGAATTATCTAACTTCAACCTGCAGCCATGTCTCAGCTAGACTGAAGAGCCCAGCGTTAAATATCTGCTCCCATCCCATGTAGGTACTTACAGACTGATCAAGACACCCTGAACCTTTTCTTTGTTAAGGTAAACAGATGGAGTTCCTCGCATTTAGCACAACAAGGCAGGTTTTCTAACCCTTACGTCATTCTCCTGGCTCTTCCCCAAACCCTGTCCAATTGATCAACACCTTCTAGAACTGGGACCTCCAGAACTGTACACAGGATTCCAGCAACAACCCCCCACAGTGAAACACAGACCTCAAATAATTGGACAACTCTTATTCAAGAGTCCCTATTTATTCTTCCCCAGATTGCATTAGCTCTTCTAGCCACAGTATTGCATTGGGAGCTCATGTTCAGCTCACTATCCGCCAAGACCCAAAAATATTTTTCAGTCACTGCTTCCCAGGATAGTGTCCTATAGCCTGTAGCTATAGATGACATTCTTTGCTCCCACATTTACCTTTAGACATATTAAAATGAATATTGTTTGCTTGCACCTGGTTTACCAAGTGATTTAGGTTGCTATGAATCAGAGATGTGCAGTCCTCATTATTTAACATTCCCCCAATTTTATGTCATCTGCAAACTTTATCAAGGATTTTATGTTATCTTCCAGCTCATTAAAAATATGTTAAATGGCACAGGGCCAAGAATCTATCCCTGTGGGTTTACCCTATGTCATAAAGGTGACGCTGCAGGAGCTCTGGTATCAGACTGTAACTGAAGATAGATACATAGAAAGATGAGCAAAAGAGCTACAAAGTGAACAGGGGTTAGGTAAATGAAATAAAGACACAAGATTATTAAGAACCATTTAGTCAAATAATCTAACTGTTCTCATTCCAAAATGCACGTAACAGAAAATCGTAAGGTACTTTTCGACCATAAATCTCAAAGCTAGGGAAGTAGCAAAATCAACACTACAGTAAAGTGAAGGCACTTGGAGAGACTTCAAGAGTAGAAAATGAAAGTAGCAATATCTTGTCCACGTTCGCACTGGCAGAACAGGGAATGAAATCCAGGAGTCTTAACTCCAAGTTCTGTGCTCTGTCTACAGGCCTTTTTTCTGTATTACATATAAAAACACCATGTTACAATAACTTCACTCAGATAGCAAATTCAAGCAAAGATTAGGAAATGCTACATTTAAGATTTCCTGTGCAACCTTAATTTGCCTCTGATTGATTTTGCATTCTTAAATAATACCCTTTAATCACAATTTTGTATGCAAGTTTCTAAGATTTAAAAAAAAAAAGGTAAAAACCAATTCCCTTATGCACAATTGCAGCTGCCCACTAAATCACACCCCACCAGCAATGGGTGAATGCCCAACCTTCAGCACTGCAGCCAGAGGCATGGCTTTTACTAGTCAAGCTACAGAAGTACATTAACAGGCTGAGAAAGGAGACTCTGTTTACCCTCATATGCTCCAATTCAGAGACTACTGCTGCTGCTGCTTCCGGGTATACAGTTTGTGCCCGGCCTATTAGAATGTACGTATTTCATTATGTTGGCAAAATGCCACAATCTCCCTGAGCAATGGAAATGGTGATTTTCATAAGTTCATGTTTCAGCAAAACCTCCATGTAATTTCATGAGACAAAGAAAAGACACTTTTCCAACCAAGTGCTTTCTTTCTGCAAAATTGAAAGGCCTGCTGCAAACACTGGAGTTGTAAGAATCTCCCTCTCAAAAAAGTTGCAAGAATCTTTCATGATGGAAAGTATTAGGCAACTGAAACTTACGGGTCACTAGCAGCTCCACCCACAATACTAGCCAACAGGGTTAATCATAATTTTGTCGCCATACTAATTTCTGTGGGCGGCCTATGAGGCGCTTAACACTTCCACGGAAATGAGACATACTAAATGCTGCAAATCAAACACATTTCATTGGTGGATCGGTCTGGTTTGTCAAATCTGCCTTTTTCTCCCAGGCTCCTGGACTCTGCTCCATCCCCCCAGCCACACAAACTTTGAAAGGCTCTGTGTACAGGGTGGGGGTCAGAATGATCTCCAAAATCCTTACTCCCTCCTCCCAATCAGAAATGGATTGGGAATGACATCAGTGTAACTCAGAAGACAAGAGCATTGTCTGACGAAATAAATGGTTGCCTTTCCCTTTGTCCACTTCCTCCTGGGGGATTATCATCTGAGTGAAATGATAACCCTTGAGGGAAATCCAGTTCATTCTCTCTCCCTTTTCAGTTTGGCCTAAAGGGAGTTGTTCAGCCCAGCTGATTTGAACTTGTGTGCAGCTTGGGCAGAAGGGGACATTCACTAGCTGTTTTCTGGCATGCTGCTGAGCCAGTGATCTTCATCCATATGTAGAAACCCACACCCGCTTTCTCGTAGTGCGGAAGGCTCCAGCAAGGGTCCTGTGGGGAATATTGAATTTTATTTGTTCCTTCAAACCAGAGACACGGATACCCATCCATAAACTACTGGCACTATACACATGAAGTATCTGACCAATTGCCATTAACAATAATGCAAATTTCATTTAAATGGAGACCCTGTTATATTTGAAAAAAAAAAAACAGGAAGCACCTTAATTTGAAAGAATTTTGGAAGTGAACCCAATATGCTGCAGATTATGGAGAAACTTCTTCAAGACACATATTTGACTTTTCCAAAAATCCTCACAGCAGAGTGCAGACAACCCTCTTGCCAAACCCACTCAGAAAAGAAGCAGAAGCCAGGGACAGGTTCAGAGAATACTGGCATGCTATGGGGGGAAACAGACGTTTACTTGGAGACAGCAGTTTGCAGCTATGTTAGGAAGATGTGAGAGAAATGGAGGTATGAATGGAACTGGAATCACCAAACTCTGAGTAAGAATAAAGACTGTCTATACTGGCCCAGACCAATAGTCTCTCTCACCCAGTACCCTGTCTGACAGTGAGCAATGACAGATGCTTCTGAAGGAATGAACAGAGCAAGATGATCCATCCCACTGCCAGTTCCCAGCATCTGTCAGTCTGAGGTTTGAAGACACCCAAACCACAGATTTGCAAACCTGACCATCTTGGCTACTAGCCACTAACAAACCTGTCTCCTCCATCTTTTTTGAACCCAGTTATAATTTTGGCGTTCACAACATCCTCTGGCAATGCATTCCCCATCTTGACTGTGTCTTGTGCAAAGAAATACTTCCCTATAATTGCTTTTAACCTACCGCCTCTGAATTTCATTGGATGATTTTCATATAATCTCTTTTCTAAACTGAACAGTCTCAGTGTTTTTAATTTCTCCTCGTTTCAAGGCTGTTCCATTCCCCTAACCATTTTTGTTTTCCTTTTCTGAATTTCTTTTAATTCCAATATATCTTTTTTTGTGATGGAGCAACCAAACTGCATGCAGTATTCAAAATGTGGGAGTACCATGCCTTTATATGGTGGAATTACGATACCTTCTGTCCTAATATGTATCACTTTTTTCTGGTGGTTCCTAACATTCTGCTGGGTTTTTTTGTTTGTTTTTTGTTTATTTTAAATCTGCTGGTCATTGAGCAGGTAAGATCTCTTTCTTGAGTAGTAACGTGTAATTTAGACCCCACCACTTTGTATATGTATTGGGAACGTGTGTCTTATTGTGTCTTATTCTCCACTTATCAACACTGAATTTCATCTTTTCTTTCCTTTTCTTTTTTTTTTTCTTTTCTGAATCACTCAGTTTTGTGAGATCCCTTTCTAATTCTTTGCGATCAGCATTGGACTTTACCATGGTGGATCATTTTGTATCATCTTCAAACTTTGCCACCTAAATGTACTCTTTTAAAATCAAATAATTCATGAATGTGTTGAACTGCACTGATCTGAGATCTGATCCTTGGGGATGCCACTGTTTATCTCCCCACTGTGTAAATTGTCGCCTTTGGTTCTTATCTTTTAACAGGTACTGATTCAGCAGAGGAACTTCCCTCTGATCCCATCACAGCTTACTTTGCTTTTCAGCTTTTGAAGAGAAATCTTGTCAAAGGCGCTGTTATAGGTGCTCTTATACAGAAACGCTGTAAGTCTGACTAATAAGATGGGTGAACTAGAGTACCTTGTATTAAAGGAGGAAATTGATATAATAGGCATCATGGAAACCTGGTGGAATGAAGACAATGTATGGGGACACAATCATACCAGGATATAAAATATATCGGAAGGACAGAATGGGCCATGTGGGTGGCAGAGTGGCGCAGTATGTCAAAGATAATGTAGAATCAAATGAAATAAGAATTTTAAATGAATCCAAATGTTCCCTAGAATCACTATGGAGAGTATTTCCAAGCTCTACTAAAAATATAGCAGTTGGGATATATTATTGACTGCCTCATCAGGACAGTGATAGTGGTGCTGAAATGCTAAGGGAGATTAGAGAGGCTACCAAAATAAAACACTCAATAGTAATGGGGGATTCCAATTATCCCCATATTGACTGAGTACATGTCACATCAGGACGAGATGCAGAAATAAGATTTCTCGATGCCGTTAATGACTGCTTCTTGGAGCAGCTAATATGGGAACTCACAAGGGGAGGGGCAATTCTCGATTTAGTATTGAGTGGAGCGCAGGATCTGGTCCACAAGGTCAGTATTACAGGACCGCTTGGGAATAATGATCATAATTTAATAACATTTAATATTCCTGTGGTGGGAAGAACACTTCAGCAGTCCAACACTCTGGCATTTAATTTCAAAAGGGGGAATTATGCAAAAACAAGGAGGTTAGTTAAACAGAAATTAAAAGCCAGAGTGACTAGAACAAAAACCCTGCAAGCTGCATGGAAGCTTCTCAAAGACTCTAGAATAGATCCAACTTAAATGTATACCCTAAATTAAAAAACATGCTAAGAGACTGAAAAAAGAGCCACCATGGGTTAACACCCATGTAAAACAAGCAGTGAGAGATAAAAAGGCATCTTGCAAAAGGTGGAAGGCAAATCCTAGTGAGGTAAATAGAAAGGAACATAAACACTACCAAATTAAGTGTAAAGCTGTAATAAGGAAAGCCAAAAAAGATTTTGAGTAACAGCTAGCCAAAAGCTCAAAAAGTAATAACAAAATGTTTTTTAAATACATTAGAAGCCGGAAGCCTGCTAAAAAACCAGTGGGTCCCCTAGACGATACAAATACAAAAGGAGCAATCAAGGACGATAAAGCCATTGCAGAGAGACTACATGATTTCTTTGCTTCAGTCTTCACGGCTGAGCATGTTGGGGAGATTCCCAAATCTGCACCGTTTTTTGTGGGAAATAAAACTGAGGAACTGTCTGGGATTGAAGTGTCATTAGAGGAGGTTTTGGAACAAATAGATAAACTTTACGTTAACAAATCACCAGGACTGGATGGCATTCATCCAAGGGTTCTGAAGAATTCAAATGGGAAATTGCAGAGCTCTCAACACTAGTTTGTAACCTGTCCTTTGGATCAGCTTCCGTACCTAATGACTGGAAGATGGCTAATGTGACACCAATATTTGAGAAGGGCTCTAGAGGTGACCCTGGCAATTACAGACTGGTAAGTTTAATGCCACTTCCAGACAAACTAGTTGAAACAATAGTAAAGAATAAAATTGTCAGGCACGTAGAAGAACATAATTTGATGGGCAAAAGTCAACATGGTTTCTGCAGAGGGAAATCATGTCTCACTACTCTATTAGAGTTCTTTGAAGGGGTTAACAAGCATGCGCACAGGGGAGATCCAGTGGATATACTATACTTAGATTTCCAGAAAGCCTTTGACAAGGTATCTCAAAGGCTCTTATGTAAATTAAGTTGTCATGGGATAAGAGGGAAGGTCCTTTCATGGACTGAGAACTGGTTAAAAGACAGGAAACAAAGGGTAGACATAAATGGAAAATTTTCCAAATGGAGCGGGGTAACTAGTGGTGGCCCCAAGGGTCAGTCCTAGGACCAACCCTCTTCAATTTATTCATAAATGATCTGGAGAAGGGGGTGAGCAGTGAGGTGGCAAAGTTTGCAGATGACACTAAACTGCTCAAGATAGTCAAGACAAAGGCAGACTGTCAAGAACTTCAAAAAGATCTCATCAAACTGAGTGATTGGGCAATAAAATGGCAAATGAATTTAAATGTGGATAAGTGTAAGGTAATGCTCAATGGAAAAAATAACCCCAACTACACTTACAATATAATGGGGGCTAATTTAGCTATAACTAATCAGGAAACAGATCTTGTAGTTATCATGGATAGTTCCTTGAAAACATCCACGCAGTGTGCAGAGGCCGTCCAAAAGGCAAATAGGATGTTAGGTATTAATGAAAAAGGGATAGAAAATAAGACAAGGAGTAACTTGCTGCCCCTATATAAATCTATGGTACGCCCACATCTTGAATACTGTGTACAGATGTGGTCTCCTCACTTAAAAAAGATATCCTGGCACTTGAAAAGGTTCGAAAAAGGGCAACTAGAATGATTAGGGGCTTGGAACAGGTCCTGTATGAGCAGAGGCTAAAAAGATTGGGACTTTTCAGTTTAGAAAAGAGGAGGTTGAGGGAGGACATAACAGAGGTATATAAAATTATGACAGGTGTGCAGAGGGTGAATAAGGAGATGTTATTTACTTGTGCCCATAATACAAGAACTATTAGAGGACACCAAATGAAATTAATGTGAAGCAGGTTTAAAACTAATAAAAGAAAGTTCTTCTTCACCTCAGTGCACAGTTAACCTGTGGAACTCCTTGCCAGAGGAAACTGTGAAGGCTAGGAGTATAACAGAATTTAAGAAGGAGCTAGATAAATTCATGAATGTTAGGTCCATAAAAGGCTATTAGCCAAGGGTAGGAATGGTGTCCCTGGCCTCTGATTGTCAGAGGCTGGAGATGGATGGCAGGAGACAAATCGCTTGATCATTCTCTTCGGTCCACCCCCTCTGGGCCACCTGGCACTGGCCACTGTTGGCAGAGAGGCTACCGGCCTGGATGGACCTTTGATCTGACCCAGTATGGCCATTCTTATGTTATAGTCCAGGTTCATTATAACCCCTGGATCACCCAGGTCTGAATGTTCATTGACCCCCTCACAGAGAATTCTAATAGACTGGGGAGACATGGTATCCCTAAGCAATAGTTATGCTGACTCTTCCTCTAGCTTCCTTATCCTACTCAATAGAGCAATGCACATTTCCTTGGGCTGACCCAATAGTGACCTCAAGATGTTTCAATCTCTCCCCACGCTAGCAGAATCCTGGGATTTTCTTGTCAGCTAACTGTTCTAAATTATACATCTTGGCTCTGCAGACTGCTGATTTTTGGAACATTGAGTGGAAAATGCTTGTTCCACAGAATCGGATGCTTCTCTAAATGAGGCTCAACTCCCTAATCAAAGCCCTTAAGAAATAAAATAACAGCCCAACTTTATCTCTACAGTATGCCAAGGCAGAAAACTCCTGAGCACCTAAAAACGTAAAGAAGCACAAGGCTTTAAAAACCCCAAAGCTAACATTCTTCTATGCAAATGCCACAGCCATGCCAAGCTGGAGAACAAGTATTACCCTAAACCTAAAAGCACAATGAGAAGCGTTGTTTCTTCTGTCTCAATGCTGCACCTCTTACCGCGGTTACTGGGTACATGGCTGCTTTGCCTCTCCTCTCCACCCCTTAATGTTACTGACACAATACCCAGGGTGTTCACACTACCACGACATCCTAAAGTGCTGGAAGGCCAAATAACCCAGAATGAAGTTCAAGCTGTCACACCGGGCTTACGTTACTTTTCACTCATCTTGAATTATACAAGTAACGACGGCAGACAGGTAAAACGGCTCAGAAGACATATCAGTCCCATCCTCATCCCAACAATTTACCCATTTCTGGAAATGAACAGGAACCAAACCAACTATTTTACATTCCCAAAGATTAGTCGTACTTCATAACACAGGAACCAAAGGTCACCAAGTGAAATTAATAGGCAGCAAGTTTAAAGCATGACATTCCTGTCTATTCCAGGGAAAACGTTCAATAAGATTCTCTTGGAGAGAATGAAGACAGAGATTGATAGACAGCTCAGGGGAGAACAGGCCACCTTCTAAAGTGAAAGATCTTGTACTGACTAAATAGCAACTCTCAGAATGATCATAGAACGGTCATTTGAGTGGGGCTCCCTGCTGTACATAACCTTCATAAACTTTGAAAAAGCCTTTGACAGCACTGACAGAGATAATTTGTGGAAATTATTGCAACGCTGTGGCATCCCATCAAAAATTATTAACTTGATTTGTTCAATGTATGAACCCTTCACAAGCCAAGTTTTTCACAATGGTGTCTTGACAGAATCCTTCAGCATACTCTCAGGAGTACGGCAAGGATACCTATTGTCACCTTCCCTGTCCTTGATCACAATGGACTGGATTATGAACAGCACAACAAATGGCCATCATCTAGGCATTCAGTGGACACTTTTCAAACAGCTAGAGGACATTGATTTTGCTGATGAGGTTGCCCTCCTTTCACACCAACAAGAAAGCATGAAGCAAAGGTCATAACACTGACCAGACAAAACCGCCACAATGACTGGACTGAGCATTAACAAGGGAATGACCAAGACAAAGAGGATCAACCAGTCGAATAACATCATCACCACACTGGGAGGGAATGGCCTGGAAGATGTGGAGCAGCTCACCTACTTGGTGAGTATTACAGGCAGAGACGGAGGAACAGATAAGGATATTAATACCAGGACAGGCAAAGCAACAGCTGCATGCCATGCTCACAGTCCCATATGAAGATCACAAATAGCATCTGTGAGGATGAAACTGTGCTCTTCAACACAAATATGAAGCGTGTGCTCTTGAATGGAAGTGAGAACTGGCATACTAAAAAGTCTTCAAATCGCAGGCTACAAACATTCATAAACAGATGCCTGAGGTACATCCTTCACATCAAATGGCAAGACTTTGTCACAAATGAGGAGCTTTCAGAACAGAGCAGGACAAGAACCAATTGACATTGAAATCAAGAGAAGAAAGTGGGGATGGCCAGGCCACACTCTCCGAAAAGCATCATCCAGCATAGTCCATCAAGCTCTCACATGGATCCTTCAAGGAAAACACAAAACAGGAAGACCTCAGACACTAGTTACTGGTCCAGATGGGTTAGGATGGTGTCCCTGGCCTCTGTTTGTCAGAAGCTGGGAATGGATGACAGGGGATGGATCACTTGAGGATTACCTGTTCTGTTCATTCCATCAGGGATACCTGGCACTGGCCTCTGTCAGAAAACAGGATAATAGACTAGACAGACCTTTGTCTGACCAAGTACATCTATTGTTATATTTATATGTATTTGTTTAATTATTTTTTAAATTCCCATACTTTGTGCATGTGTCTGGGCTTTCTCTGTGGCCAGAAACAGAAATGTCACAGCAAAGGCTGCTCTTGTGACACCCTCAGACCAACTGGAAGCCAAAAGCACCAGGAATTGCACAAGGAAGTACACTGTCTCTAGATTTCAGATCTAACTCTTGAGACACAAAATCAGACAGGCTGAAGTTCAGGCATCTAAGTTCTTCTGAGTGAATCACATTGGGGAAGCTTTGAGAACTGCTCATCACTGAGAAGTATGTGCTGCCTGCCGGATGGCATGGATGTGTTATGAGCAGAGCTGGGTGATACTTTTTCAGCAAATAGTAAATTTGCCAAGAAACTGAAATATCAGGTCAAATTTGGCAAACGGTTTGGAATAGAAAAAAAAATTTTTAAGTCAAAATGCTTTGATTCAACCATTGCAAAAAGAAACCGTATGACTTTTCATTTTAAAATGTTTTGTACAGAATTTTAGTATTTTAGTTATGTTTATTTGAAAAACAAAATAAAGCCTAAAAAGGATAAAAACGCAAAACCAAAACGAAGAGTTCATTGTGGTGGTTGTTGCGTTCCACTTTAGGTGGTTTCTGATGCAAGATAGAAATGTTTCAGTTGCTGTCTTCTGTGGCTGCTGTACAGAAGTTTCAAAGCATAATAAACCTTAATGAGTTTCCATGTATGTCCTAAGAAAGAGCTATCAACAGGCCCAACAGACATTTTAGCCAGATTTTAGTTATATATTTAATTTTAATAGTTTTATAACAACTTCAGATATGACCTCAAAATGCTTTTTGTAAATTCAAATGCTACAGTTAACGGTTCTCACAAAACTGCTATTTAACATACATATCCCACGCAGGTCTCACCCATACAGATGGCAAACCCCTGTTTTCCCTAACTTCCCCCCACCACAGTGCGTTCCTGTAAGAGCTGCAGGATCATGCAAGTCTGTCAGTTCCCAGACGCTATGAGTAGGCCACACCCACGGATGAGATCAGCCACACAAGCCTCAAAGCATCTGGGAGGCTAACAAAGCAGAGAGGAAACCCTAAAGCTCTTATACAGAGGAACTCCGGCAGCGGGAATTTGTCTCCAAAGAATGCTGAGTGGGTGGAAGGAGAAAGATGACTCCCTCATTACTAATGGAAAAATCTTTGGGTCTGGCTCCCTCCCTTGTGGCTTGACAAAGACTGCACGATGTTCCTCTTGGAAACTTTCCCATGGAAATCTCATGGTGATAACACATGGAGAAAACTTTCCAGATCTTCCAAGTGATGTAAGGTTGTAAGGGGGTTTTCACCAGAAAAAATGTTCTCAGTGGCTTAGAGGTTTGATAATTGGATTCAGAGCCTTTAGCTCTGAGGTCCCTGATTCAAAATTAAGCCCAGGTTGGGAGTCACTGAAACTTTCTGATGAGCTTGGATGTTCATAAGAAATGAACTGGCAGTCTCAGTTCAGTTCCTAATGGTCAAGTGACCCCATGCCCCATGGCTGTCAGTCCAGCAAGTTTTATGCAAACTCAGTTCATTTTTAAAACATGCTACTATTTGTAGTACTGTTCAGTATTACCATAGCACTTAGGCATGGGAGGTGTTGTTCCCAGTGACATAAGAATGGCCACACTGGGTCAGACCAAAGGTCCATCTAGCCCAGTATCCTGTCTTCTGACAGTGGCCAATGCCAGATGCCTCAGAGGGAGTGAACAGAACAGGTAATCATTCAGTGATTCCTCTCCTGTCATCCTTTCCAGCCTCTGACAACCAGAGGCTAGGGACACCATTCCTACCCATCCTGGCTAATATGTAATGATGGACCAATCCTTCATGAATTCTTTTTTTGAACCCTGATAAAGTCCTGGTCTTCACAACATCCTCTAGCGAGGAGTTCCACAGGTTGACTGTCCATTGTGTGAAGAAAAACTTAATTTTGTTTGTTTGAAACCTACTACCCAATAATTTCATTTGGTGACTGAGAAAGGACAATGGTGGGAAGGGTTTGGGGATGGAGAAGAGCTTTTAGCCAGGTTGAGCTAGAACAGGCACCATGCCATCCACCAAGAGATGTCACAGGCACAGGCCAGGATTTTAGTTTGGAAGCCTTGTTTTTCTGACCTTTCACTAACAGGTGAAAATGAAAATTTCGCACTAATTTCCTGGTCACTTTGATCCCAAAGGCTTTTGGATCACTAGGACATACACAGTTTTCCTTAACTATCTGAGGGATGAAATATACGGATAAAATAAGGGTGTAATTCTTCCCTCATACATAGGTGTTATTCAGGAGAAATTATTGAAATTAGTGTAGTTACCCTGATATAAAACTACTGTAAGTGAAAGGAGAATGTAGATCTAGAAATGTCGTGTCCTTTTCATTAAACATACCCTTTAGCATTTAGAGTATGGTCTGATCAAAAGAGAGGTTTTAATCCTCATGCTTAAGATCAGATGCATTCACCTGAAAGTTTCTCCCCTTTAAAAAGAGATTTATTTTACATCTAGAATGGCCAACACTGCACATCCTACATAACAGCCAGTTCTGACCCTTCACAAGTTTGTCATAGACGTGAAGTTCAGATCTCCCACTACAGTTCTGAGCCTCCTCTTGAATCAAGTCTTTCTACCTAATCTCATCCACACTCAGTTTTCACTGCCTAGAAAACCCTCCTACAGAACGGAGCCCAGCTCTGAGGAGAGAAAGTGGTTTCCTGGCTCACTATGGGCTTCTGTCTAAAGGTACAGCTACTTGTATTTGCCAAAAGGGGGGAATGGGCGACGGGGGATGGCTCACTTGATGATTCCCTTTCTGTTCATTCCCTCCGGAGCACCTGGCCCTGGACACTGTAAGAATACAGGATGCTGGGACAGACAGAAAGACCTTGTTCAGACTGAGCGTGGCCATCCTGATGTTCTGTTAGGTTCAATCAGCAACACGTCCCTTAATCAGGGCCATATTGGAGAGTCTATGAGGACACCTTGCATAGAGAATATTTGCCAAGCAATGCAAAGACTATTTCCCATCTCATTAAATAAATGTTCTTTGCATTTGCACTCCAGAGCAGACCATTTTCTTTTAAAATGTACCTGCTGACTGCCCAGCTCTGAAAATCCCTGTTCTGCAAACCCTCCGTATGTTGCACGTGCCTAAGAGCCTGTCAAACATAAATCAGAAAGTAACCAAGAGGCAGCCATATTAGGCTGTATTCTAACAAAACAAAACAACAGTCATGTAGCACTTTAAAGACTAACAAAATGATTTATCAGGTTATGAGTTTTCATGGGACAGACCCACTTCTTCAGATTATAGAATTTCCAGTCTAGATCCAGATATATAGTACAGAGGTCCAAAAAATTGCAACAAACACTGACAAATCAAAGACATGAACTAAAAGAGGGGGTGAGGGGTGGGGGATGGCAAGACACTTAACGTTCCCCACCCCTCACCCCCCTCCTTCAGTTCATGTATTTGATTTCTCAGTTTTTATTGCAATTTTTGGACCTCTGTACTATGTATCTGGGTCTGGACTGGAAATTCTACAGATCTGAAGAAGTGGTTCTGTCCCACAAAAGCTCATCACCTAATAAATCATTTTGTTAGTCTTTAAAGTGCTACATGACTGCTGGTTTATTTTGTTATAAATCAGAAAGTGTTTGAAATGGCTGACCATTAGGGACTTGGTTTGAAAAGCAGTCTTTGATTTTGTAGGATGCAATTTGTACGCACAAATAATATAATGATGTCTGTAATTAGCAGCACATTTGTGGGTATATCCATGTCCTATGAACTTTTGTTCATTCGAGATGCAGAATAACTAGATTCAAAGTATTTTTCATTACTTGAGTCATATTTTGGTGACAACCCTGTAGAAGCTTGAAATTAAAATCTTTGCTCTTCCCTTCCTCCTTACATCCATGCCGTAGTTTGTTACTGGGAAGTTGCTACATTTAATAAAAACACAACTATGCAGAGGAAATACTCACCCAGATAGAAACCAAATCCTTACTAGGAACTGTTCTGGTTCATCTGAAAATAATTCTAATTTGAGAAGCCTCAGTGAGCTCCATTGATAAGATCACTTGGGTAGAAGAGGCTCATGCCACTTCAGTCATTTTCTGATGCATCATACTGAATTTTGCCTAGCCAAAAATATCAAAGAGGTTTTTTCCCTCACCAGAAAATAAACCCTCCTACGAGGCCTTGCCATGGTGGTGCACTTGAAGGGAAACTTCACCGAAGTCCTTCTGCCAGGCCTGGAGGAATGCAGAGAACTCCTCTATGCATCTGTAGTGGGCACATCTTAATTGGAAACACTTGGACCTGCTTCTAAGTGGTAAAATGTGCTGCTGCTTGAAGAGGAGATGCTAAGTCTATAAGAATCCCCACACCACCCATCTTTCTTCCTCTGTCTCAAACATCCACTAGCAGAACACTGCTACCCAGCTCAGAGCTCCTTCGACAGTGCTACCTGGAAGCAACTCGATTAAAGCCATTGTTCAGGAAGCCTGAGCCAGATGCAACTCTTAAGCTGTGTCTACACGTGCACGCTACTTCGAAGTAGCGGCACTAACTTCGAAATAGCACCCGTCACGGCTACACGCGCCGGGCGCTATTTCGAAGTTAACTTCGATGTTAGGCGGCGAGACGTCGAAGTTGCTAACCCCATGAGGGGATAGGAATAGCGCCCTACTTCGACGTTCAACGTCGAAGTAGGAACCGTGTAGTCGTTGCGCGTCCCGCAACTTCGAAATAGCGGGGTCCGCCATGGCGACCATCAGCTGAGGGGTTGAGAGACGCTCTCTCTCCAGCCCCTGCGGGGCTCTATGGTCACCGTGGGCAGCAGCCCTTAGCCCAGGGCTTCTGGCTGCTGCTGCGGCAGCTGGGGATCCATGCTGCAGGCACAGGGTCTGCAACCTGTTGTCGGCTCTGTATATTTTGTGTTGTTTAGTGCAACTGTGTCTGGGAGGGGCCCTTTAAGGGAGCGGCTTGCTGTTGAGTCCGCCCTGTGACCCTGTCTGCAGCTGTGCCTGGCACCCTTATTTCGATGTGTGCTACTTTGGCGTGTAGACGTTCCCTTGCAGCGCCTATTTCGATGTGGTGCCGCGCAACGTCGAAGTTGAACATCGACGTTGCCAGCCCTGGAGGACGTGTAGACGTTACTCATCGAAATAGCCTATTTCGATGTTGCTACATCGAAATAAGCTATTTCGATGTAGGCTTCACGTGTAGACGTAGCCTTAGTGCGTTAGGGATCAGCTAGCAAGTGAGCAGGGAGGCCACAGAAAATGTCTGTGCAAAACCTACCAGACATCACCAGGTGATCCCCTGCTGCTGCTGTCTGCGGCACCATCCCTGAATTCGTAATTCCCAGCCAGGCTGGCCAGGGAGGGGGCGGGGCAGCCCATGGGAGGGGTGCATTCACAGCTCTCGCACCCTGCTGTCTATGGGCCTGAACCGGAGCAAACAGAATCTATGTGAAATCACTTACATAAGAGACCTGATTTTTCAAAGGTGCCAAACACATACAACTCTGTCTGCCTTCAAATGGTGCTGACAAGTTTCTGTGAATGTCTGCCTGTGCACCCAGGATTCAACGTTTAGTCTTACTCATAGTTAGTAACAAATTAGTAGTAGCAGTAAGAGATACTTAACAGTTACATGGTGTGTTCATCAGTAGAACTTAACATGCTTCACAAATAGACTAAATATCCTTATTAGTTTGTGTTTATTCTGTGTCCATATACACAAGAAAAACACACAACAGTTTTATGATGAGCTATGCTATTATGGTCCCCATTGTTCTTTGCAATCTTGAGCACTCTCTTCTTTTCTGGAACAAGGAAACAGCATGGAGCAAGACAGTGGTAAAGGTGAGAACAGAACCACAAATATTTGCTGAAGTATTGAAGGAATGGAGCTCATTAGTGAGTAACTGGACATAACACATTCTCTCTCCCAACCCAGCCACCTTTACCCATCACACATCTTGAGTAAATGTGACATGCTCTTTCCAACCAGTCATGGTGTATCTGGCATCAGAAGCCACATCTGTGGATTATTATGAAGATGAAGACACTTTTGTTTACTTTTTTCCAGATTCCCAACTACTTTATTTGTAATGTCCCTGTCACCATGGAACCTCAAACAGTCACTAATGCAGGTCACTGTATCTGCCTCCCATTGATGGCTAATGCTAACAACCACACAGTCTGCTAATTTCTTACAATTAAAGTAGCTCTCCTCCAGCTGGGTTTAGGCCTGTGTTTTTAGGACTGACAGCCCTGTTTCATTTCACATTTTACACCAAGGTTTAGGGGAAGACTCTTTTATGCAAACCAAGTTATGGATACGGGTGGCTCTGGCATCCTGCGGCCAAATAACTTCCCAAATAACCCAGGGCTTGGAAGTCTTGTAAGGGCTTGGAATCAATACAGCTGAACTTTAGAAGAGAGGCATAAGTGCTCAGTCTCTTGCAACCTTGAAAAACCATATGATTCCAGCCATTAAATAGTTTGTTTAAATAAGGATGGCAAGGAGTTCACAAACATTGAAAACCACCAGTTAGCCTCTGAACATCTGCAAGAAATATCTGCACTTTGAACACTTAGCTGCCATGCTGTTAACCAAGCCAAGAATCACACCAAGCAGGTCAATCATGTCAGAAAAAGCCAAAGAAGCTGACAATTAGACGAGTGTACCAAAATATTTGCCCAAAGATTCTCTAAGTAGGAGGGCAATTTATAGGACTGTACCTCGAGTAAAGTTGTGAGCGGACAGCACCCAAGTTCTGCCTGGAAAATTAGTGCATGTCTTCACTACCTGCTGGATTGATGGGCAATGATTGTTGAGCATTCTCCCATCGACTCCACCATGGCACCAGAATGAAACGTGTAGGAGAGCATCTGACAAAGCTTATGCTCCAATAAATCGGTTAGTCTGTAAGATGCCACAGGACTTCTCAATGTTACTGGGAGAGCATCAGCTGTAGACTTTCTGCAGTGAAGATACCATGGTGAGTAGATCTAACTTAGGCGACTTCACATAGCTGAAGTTGCAAGTTTGATCAATGGCCTGCAGGAGTGTAGACTAAGCCTAAGCAGCTGACTCACAACTCCAGACACTTTGTAAGCATCCTCTCATGGGTCAAATTATGAAGACAACTGGTGAAGGATTGAACAATTAACCAATTAACCATGTGGCTCAGCTCATCAGATGAGGGCAGCTGAAGACAGAAGGAGTAGGCTGGAAGCAATGCCACAGAAGCCCAGGATTTCAGAGCAGTGATCTCTCTCACCCTGTGCCAAGGGAAAAGGTAAGAGCCTTGGGCTGCGGGGAATTCATACTGTGACTGCAAATTTTAAATAAAGTGCAAGGTGTTGAACTTGTCACAGGAGTGTGGGAGGAGAGTTTGCAGCAAGGAATCCAGGGAGAGGGAACCTGTCCTGTGATGCACCCATAAAAATAAATCACCTTGGGCAGAATTACATATTTGCCAACAGCTACTTGCTGCCCTTCCAGAACCAGCCCATAAATTTAGATGAACTGACCAGGGCCCTGGCCTCCAACCTTCCACTGAAGCCAGATAACCTCCCCTCAACATGCCAGTTTGTGAAAGTGGCACAAAGTCTCGTGGTCCTAGACTTCTACTAACCCTAAACAATCAGGGTAGAAGAGCATGTAGTAGTAAGAGCAAGAGGTAGTAAGAATGCCTTCTTGTTAGGATATTTTACACCTACAGTATACCCCTGAGCACTGTTATCAGTGCATCTGTCATCTCTAGTCTGGATTAATGTATTTCACTGTATCAGAAATTGACGGTGAAACTTTTGCAGATCCTCCATCTGGTACAGAATAAGATAGCCCATGGCCTCAGTATGAGACATCACTGCAAGCACCCTGCTATTTGCTGATCCCACTACTGCTGCCAAGACCACTTTCTCCGCCAAGTCAAGTTCTTTGACTTATGTTCAAAGCTATCAAATGACCAAGCTCCATCAGTGATTGCATCTCTACCCATGACCCTCCAAACATCAGTGTCAGAGCACCATGCAGCTAACCAACCCCAGGATGAGGCAAATCTCAGTTGAGGGTTTATCTGTAGAATGAGATGCCATAGTAAATTAAACTAACACGAAGTGATCCGTTTTAGACCATGATGTTAGATTCTCCTCACTGATAAAGATTTCTCAGCATAGACAGTGAGCACAGGATCTCTTGAGGTCACTGTTGAAACACCCAGTCTTCAACACAATGCTGTGAATGTGGCATCTTTCCCCTGGTGAGGATCGAGCAATAATAAACCCCTCAGAGCAGATTCATAGAGTTTAAAGCCAGAAGGAACCATTAGATCTCTAGTCTGATCTTCTTTATATCACTGGCCAGTATAGTTCACCCAGCTATCCTGTACTTGAGCTCAGAGTGGTATTTGGCTGAAGCCTAACTTTTGTTTGACTAAAGTGTATCTTCAGAAGGCATTCACTTTGGATTTGTAGTCCTCAGAACTGAAGTATGCACTACTTCCCTTGGCAGGCTTTTCCATTCCCACTATTAAAAACTGTGCCCAATTTCTAATTTGAATTGGACAGGCTTCCTTTTACAGACATTGTTTTTGGTTCTGTTCTCCTCTGCTAGATTACAGACCCCTTTAGTATCAAGTATATTCTCCCCACAAAAGTGCTTCCATGCTGTCATTTCTTAGTCGTCTTTATGATAAAATAAACAGACTGATTCATTTAAGTCTCTCACAGCCTCTCCCCCAGCCCTTGAATAATTTTTGTAGCTTTTTTCCTGGACCATTTCCAATTTTTCAACAACTTTCAGTTTGTCATAGATCACAAAGCGAATGCCTATTGAGTTTCCTGTCACTAAAACTCCTAAACCCCTCTCAGAAATGCTACTTCCTGGGGGACAGCCTCTTCCCCTCCTACTACTAAAGCTGTGTTTGTCCTGCGTTCACTTTTCCTAGATGCATAATGTTGCATTTGGTGGTCTTCAAATGCAATTTGCTTGAATGGGCCCATGTTATCAAGTGATCCAGATAGTGTTCTGTGACTGCCCTGTTACCCTTTATCACTCCAATAATCTTTAAGTCACTCACAAATTTTTAGATTTATTTCCACATCATTGATAAAGTACTGAATATTGTTGAGATCCCCACTAAGCAACTTCTCCTTTTGAATAAGTGTCCCCGGTATTTTCTGAGATCTGTCAGTCAGCTAGTTCTTAATCCATTTGTTATGTGCTCTGGTGATATTGCATGGTGCTAATTTCTGAATCAGAATATGGTACCAATACAAATATGTGACAAAAGTCAAAGTATACAATCTCTATGCTAAACAAAAAAGCAGTCATGCAGCACTTTAAAGACTAACAATATTATTTATTAGGTGATGAGCTTACATGGAACAAACACACTTCTTCTCATCTGGAGAATCATCAGGATTCTGTTCCACGAAAGCTCACCACTTAATAAATTATTTTGTTAGCCTTTAAAGTGCTACATGACTGCTTTTTAGTATCATGAAAACACAGACTAACACGGCTACCTCTCTGGGGCTACATCTATGCTGTTTGAACAGAGGTTGTCATGGACTGAGAATAATTTCCACAGAGAACTATGGAAGAGCAACAAAATACAGTAAATGAAAACATTTCTCAGAACCTCCATTTCAAGAACACACAACACAAAGAATGTTGAAAATAGAACGTTAATTGCTAGAATATTTTCTAACGATCAAAATTAAAAAAAAAAGAAAAAAAAAAAGAATAGACCCAGGCTCTCTCAGTTCCTGTTCCTGCAGGAAGCAGCGTTGCTGCCTGTGACTGTTCTATCAACCTGCTCTTAGCCCTCGTCATTAAAATTAACATACTGATGTCCCATGTTCTGCCCCTGGAGCACGTGAGTGCCTCTAACAGGAAGGGTTCCAATCAAAATGTGTAGCATTTCTGAAGGCACTGAAATGATTTAGGAGCCAGAGTTTCATTTACTTTCTATTGGATTTAGGCTCTTAAGTACTTAAACTAATTTCTGAAAATAGGAGTCAGGCTCCTAAATTACATATGTTTGAAACTTTTATCTCAGTCTCCTACTAGCTCATCAATTTCTCATCACATCCCATCACTGGGACTGTCCAATTTCATTTAATGTTTTACAGATTCTAAAATTAAGTATCAGATTTTGAAAGATTTAAATAAAACAAGCAACCATGAATCATGCTCATTAGTAACAGAGAGGAAGCTGTGCTAGTCTATACACTATCAAAACAATAAGCAGTCAAGTAGCACTTTAAAGACTAGCAAAATAGTTTATTAGGCGAGCTTGAGTCTGTTCTGGTTTGGCTATGGTCTGAAGAAGTGGGTCTGTCCCACGAAAGCTCACCTAATAAACTATTTCGCTAGTCTTTAAAGTGCTACTTGACTGCTTTTTGTTTTGAATCTTGCTTATATTTGCCTTCAGAACAGATGGGTCACTTTGTAAGTATTTTTTCTATCTTTATAAAGTCAAAAGGTCAGAGAAATAAACCCCACAAAACCCAGTTTACAATTACATTTTCAAAGTCCTCTTCCTCTTGTTTGCCAGGGATTCTACCAGAGTACAGAGCAAGTAACAGTCATTCGGGTCTGGGATTGCGTAGCTGAATATCAGGCTTCTAACTGGATTGTACTCAGAATCTATAAAAGGGTTTCTATAAAGTACACTTGTGTGTAGAACAGGCTGCCTGGACATGCAGAGTTAGGATTTGGCTAATCCTAAATAAACCTGTGAAAGACATTTGCCTTCTAAAATTTTCTGCTGATTTGACTATAGAGATCATGTCATTGAATTGATAACGTGAAAAGCTTGTAATCTCAAAGTTTGCCATGCGCCCAAGAAGCAGCCTGCAAACATGAAGACCTTGTTATTCCAGACACCTATTGAATTATTATTCCAGACTCCTACTGAATAGACTCCAAATAAGACACAATCTATCAAGTCTGAGAATCTAGAAATGTAGAAGACAGACTGAGTGATCACAGACATACTTAAGTATTTAATAACGTTTCTTTTTCATTTGTAGCTTTGGAAGACTAGACAAGGGACAGTATCCCACTAGTCAATTATTTTTTATTGAACTGGAAAGAACATTTATTGTTACAAAGCAGCCTGTGACAGACTGGCCAGGATGCCTCTCCCTCCCCTAGATTACCACACTTCTGTCCTTCAGTCCCTACAATGCATAGCTGCTAAAATTATCTACTACATCTGATCAACCCTGTTTTCTCTTCAAGTCTATTTACTTAATCTCATCAAGAAAGTAAATCTATTTATCTGTGTTGGAATATTGGTGGCATCACAATTTTCTGAAGCCATCATGGTCCTTTGCTAACTTCAAGAACTCTGCACCTCATCTTCCTGCATCTGTTGCACCCCCAACCATCCAACACCTTATTGTTTCTCTCCTAGTAAGATTCGCCTCCATTTCTTCCAAAATACCGTTATCAAGGTTATTTCTGTCTCTATTCCTGATCTGACAGAAGTGCATAACTTTCTGCCTATTGATTTTTAACACTAGGATCTACTTTTCTTCAATAGTATTTCTAATATATGCATTCATCTTTTCTTTCCTCCAGGGGATACTTAAAAGTGTTCACCAGCACCACATATAAAAGGCTTGAGAGGTAGCCATGTTAGTCTGTATCTTCACAAAACAAAAAAGCAGTCCTGTAGCAGTTCAAAGACTAACAATATAATTTATTAGGTGATGTGCTTTCATGGGACAGACCCACTTCTTTTCCAGATCTGAAGAAGTGGGTCTGTCCCATGAAATCTTGTCACCTATGACTGCTTTTTTGTTCTATATAATAAGCTTGTGTTTTTTTTCCCCTTGTCAGATACATTAACTTCCCACGATTCACATCCATAAATCACTAAAGAAAAAATAGGCTTTACTTTCGTACATTTCCAGATGCCACAGTTTTTCTACGCTTTCATAAGGGAGGCACAGTGAAGTGGGTTATTCCTGGTTGTCATTTGATTCCTTTGGAACAGCCTCCTTGGCTGGATATATATGATCCCAGATAATTAATCTACTGCTTCTACAGCTTGCTTGTTAATTGTGATGTCCACTCACATCTTGTTTTTGTTGCCCATGTTACTCACTCACTGTTCTCAAAGATACAGATTCATTGCTGGGAATTGACAGTTTTAGAAAAAAGCATTTAATAAGCTACATACCTGACATCGATGAAGGACTGTTCACTACCGGAGATCCTAATGCCTTTACTTTGTCAAAACCCTCTGTGGCTTGTCTCATAATGAATTCTATGTCTATGCCAAAGAGGTTTGGGGACAAAATACAGCCTTCTTTCATACCCTGTCTAGTGGAAAATTACTTGCTGCCATCTATGCCATGGTTCATTGCTGGTGGCAGAGAATGGGACTGAAATCAGTGAGATTCTTTGGGATCTCCAAGTCTAGGAGAGATGCAACTTTCATAGTGAGAGTGATATTTATGGGAGCCATATATCTGGCATTTGATATTCAAGCCAGAGAATGCAGTGCACCCCCAGAGCCTCTCGTTCCAGCACCAGTGCCCATACCTGCCAGTATTGTCCAAAGACAGTCATGTTGGACTGTATCAACTGCTTTTGAGTAGTCAATAAAGTATGTGATCAGTGGGTGAACATGTACTTTTCACTGTTGTACCAATTTACTGTACCAATTGTAATTTTCTTGTGCTCACAGTCAAGGTCCTGTGCAATCCTGTTCCATCAACCGTTTGGATCATCTTACTCTTTGTAAGAGAGAAAATTGATTTTAAGCACTTATTTGTCTGGTTTTTTAATGCTATTGAACCAAATTACAAAGAAGGTAAAATCTTGGGGATTTGGATATTCTATCTTCTGTGTGCCAGTTTAGTAATTTGTACAAAGGCTCAGTCCACTTAATTTAAAGACAGTTGTGGCATCTTACTGATCATCTCTAATTTATACCCTGAGTTCCCACTAACTTACTTACTCCTCCTTAAAAAAATAGTATTTTGCAGTCTTTGAACACCTGAGCTACACACTATAGACTATCACAATCTTGGCTGACAGGTCCCTTTTGAAGAAAAGTTGATGGAATCTCAGTGTGTCTTTCCTGAAAATTTAACAATAAATACACCTGTACAAACACAGTCATCAGTTGTTCACTGTTACTAAAGTGCTCTCCTACACATTACAAGGGACACAAACCAGTTAAATGAACCAGTCAAAGTCCCTTAGAGTAGAAACACAAGCAAATGACACAATGAACAGTAAAGTGGAGCCTGAGGTGAAGACTGCAGAAAACTGCAGTTATTCTGCCTACAAACAGACACCCAGCTGGCATGTGGTGTGGGAGCAGCCACACAGGAGCCAGAAAACAAAGCTGTAAGCAGTGGAGTTTGCATAGAAGTTGGTAACGGTAGTCTGGGGAGGAGGCATGTGCTAGGGGATTTTTTTTTCCATGGTGGAACTTAGATGGGAAGGCTGCAGTGATAAGTGACCCACAGAATGGAAGAGACAATGAAGATAACTAGATGTGGAAGCTATGGAATGTATATTATCCTCAAGAGGGCATCTGAAAGTTGCTTTGTTTGTACAAAGCACTGGCTGACAGAACTGATGAAAGAGAAAATCCAAAGTCTGGAGACGCTAGGATGATCTTCTACATGGTTCTACCTGCACCTGATAGAGGAGAACAAATGCAAGACAAGATTATGATGATTAACAGATAGCTCAGGAAATGGTAAGGAGGGCTTTGGACAATCAATCCCTGAGAGGTATTCCTGCACAAGGGACTGTTTCCATGGGATGTACTCCACCTGCCTAGGATGGGTTATAGACTGCTGGGATGGAGGCTGGCACAACTGATTAAAAGATCTTAATATAAGGAATTTGAGATGATGTTCATGTAATATCTACTCCTGATTCCAACACCAAATGAGGGAAAAATCAAGACAGGATGCAGCAACAGAGAAAGGAATAACAGAGGGTACAAGAATGGACAAGAGAAAAGCTAATGTTAATACCACTGACAGATCAGTCTGGTTGATAGCAGCAAAATTCCCCTGACTCTGTTTTTTAACCCCCAGCTTCCATTTTAAATAAGCAAGAGTCACTCCATCATTATAAATAAAGAAATGGATAAGATTTAAACCACAGAAGAATTGCTGTTAGCACCCAGTGACAGAATGGCTAGGATACAACTACTTAGAATAATTTCCTCTGTATGTTACTGTGGTTTGGATGCTCTTTAACTTGTAAGGGATTTGTGTTAGGGGAACAGATTGGTTAGTAAGTGGCCTGTTTTGAGGGTAATGAGGTGTTTGGGGCAGTGGCAATGTGACTAATGGGAATGAAGATTCAGAAGAACACATCACATCTGAGGTGCCAGTCAAATTCAAACATCTTAATGGGACCAAATTGGTGTGTCCAGATAATCCCCATCCAAAAATATTAAAGGAACTGGCAGCCATGTAAGGATTTTTGAGTCTGCAGACTTGACAGTCCTACTCTAGGGATGGAGAAGTGGTAATATAGTATGTATTTTAAAGAAGAGAATAAAAAGTGATCTGGAAAACTATAACATCATTATTTTAACCTTAATTGTATTCAAGGACTAGAACAATTTTTGAAAGAGAGAGATGTTACGGACACAGAGGTAAGCAGTAACTGCGATATAATATAACATGGTTTCACACGCCAGATAACCATGGTTTCACACACTTCTTTGAGAAGCTAGGCAATTTGCTGGACACAGAAAATGCAATAAGTCTAATCTACCTGCTTTCAGGAAAGCATTTGATATAGCTCCACATGGGAAATTATTAGCCATCTGCCCAGCCTGAGAAGGTTGCCTCACACATAGGGTAGCACTGGGATTTGAGCTTTTGCATTCTTGGCTGCTCTTCCACCCAGGTAAGATGCTGCAGCAGGCTCAGGCTGGGTTAAACCGCCAAAGAGTTAACAGTCTCGGGGCAGGAGGAATGCTGAGGAGGAAGAACACTGCTCCTCACTGACAAACAAATTAGGTGGAGAAGTTAAAATAGGAGGAGGAAGGAAGGGCAGGAGCAAAGAAAGCCACCAGTGCCCACGGCTGTGGAGGCAGACTCTTCCAGCAAGCAGGAGCTGAGGGCCATGGCCAGCCAGAGCCATGTTCTGCCTCCATGAGCTTCAGAAAGAGGCAAGCAGGCCAGGTATCCAGAACTGTGGGAGAAACTGAGCTTCGGAAAATCACTGTCTCTCCCTGTTGTTCTGATCATGCCATTCCCCTCTTTGAATCTGCCCACTGCCTCCACATCTTCTGTTGCTTAATACTTAACTATGCCTCTCTATTTATCCAGACTCACATCTCCTCATGTCTCGCCCTGATGCCCTGCCGAAATGCCCACTCAACCGCCTGGTTGGCAGCTCCTCACACAAGCCCTTGTGTGCCTACTTTCATGCTGACCCTTCATGTCTAGTATAACCCTTGTGTAAGGCCTCTCTCTTGTCCATTTTGGTACTTCCTTTGAAGACCTGGTCTGCCATGCTGCTGGCAGTGAACTGAGCTGACCTGCACATTACAGGAGAAGAAAGGAAAGAATATGCTGTTGTCCTCCTCTCCCTCATGACTGAGAACCCCAGAGCCCAAGCCCTCTATTCACCCTGACTGGAAACAGCACAGCTGTCAGCAACGCAAGCTGACTGGTTCCTTCCAGCCGGAGTGCCTGAACAATGACCTCAGCCAGGGCTCCCCTACCCCTCAACATTCATGGCTCATTCAGTCTTTTATTTTCCTTCACTGTAACTCAAAGCAAATACAGCAGGATCATGACATTCATGAGGTTTCGGTGTTGAGAACCCTCACGAAGGCTGAATTTCACAAATGTTGAATTTTGCAAGTATCATTTTACCCCATTTTACCCCAGCTGGGGGAGAGGAACTCGGCAGGCTCCCAGGCAGCTCTGGGCAGCAGTGGTGGGAGGAGGAGCCTGGCAGTGGTGCCATGGGGAGCCGGTTGGTAGCTGGGCTGGGCCCCTGGCTGGAGGCAGAGTCAGGTGCCCTACTCTATATAGGCTGGGCTGGGGGCTGCCACTGTGGTGTGGGGTGTGTCAGCGCCACTAGAGCTGCCGCAGCTGCTGGAGTGGGACCACTACCTGGCCCCCTTTTGCTCCCAACTTCCAGCACAAGTACTGCAGCCTCATGCCCCGGCCTTACCCACAGCCCTGTGGTATGCCGGGTCCCCAGCCCTGTGTGGGGTGCGGGGGGGTAGGGGGGATCCTTTGCTTCTGCCCTCTCACCAGATGGGCCAGGGAAAGGGTCTGGAGCAGGCGGCGGGGGGTGGGGGAGGGCCTGTAGTTAGTACAGGGTCCCTGCAGCGGTAACTGAATCCAAGAGAGCCAGGAGAAGAGCTGTTCTGAAGCTTGCTCTGGCCACCTGCCTGCGGAGCCCAGCACCGGAAAGTGAAACTGACTCCCCCAGTCAGACTTCTTCCCCCAGCTGCAGACGCTGTAGAGAGCTGGGGGGGACCTGTCCCTCACATTTCCAGCTGTCCTTCGCTCTTGGGCATCCCGCCGCCTCACTCAGTGCCTCCGCTAAAGCCACCCTCGTTCTTGTGGCTGTTGCTCTACTGGGTGAGCCACTCGCAAATAAATGCATTTGCTAATGTTAAATTAGTGAATGTCGTGACCTTGCTGTACCAAGCTTGTTCTGCTGTGGAATCTGAAGGTCAGAGTCTCAGGAGGAGCTGAGTCCATGGATCACCCTTACAGGACAGACAACTGTCTTCTTATAGCTCAGGTACACAGCAATCTGCCCCTCTGCCAACATCTCACCAGGACATTCTCAGAAGCAGCCAGTATAGACTGCTGAAGGGACTCTCTGCCAGAGACACTGCTCAGGAGGAGAAATCCCTGAAGAGAAGGTGAGTTCTTCTCACCAGGTTGGGCAGGAAACCGTAGATGACATATTTCAATAGATGCTGGTGGAAAATTAACAGTGAGCTGCACTTTGAAGTTGGTGCCAGAGAGGATGTGGCAGGCAGACAGGCAGATTGGCTGTACAGAGGAGACATTGTTACTGCATTAAAAAAATTAAAAACAGACAATAACCAGCCTAAATTCTTCTGCATTTGCCTAATTTCCTGTGGAAACAGGAACACAGAGCAAAGTGAATCCAATTTGACAAGTTAAGCGAGTGGCTGATCAGAGCAGGAAAACTAACAATCCTCATTGCAGGTCATTAAGCTCTTTCAAAGACATTAATAAACAAAGCCTCACAACCCCTGTCTGACATAAGTGCATTTTCACCCTCATTGTACGGACAAGGGAGCAAAGCTCAGAGGGGAAGTGGCTTCCTGAGGTCACAGTGGGCAGAATCCAAGAGTCCCAATTCTTAGTTATCTGTGCTAAGCACTACAGAGCACTGTCTCCAGAATATGGCTGTGCAGCAACTGTGCAGAGAAAACACTGAATGGAAGCCTATCTTGATTCTGTCAGCCATCAGCATATGGGGACATTAGTCACTTTCTTAGCCAGGGAGGAAAAGGTGGAGAAAATGTCAGGCATCACAGCACTCAACTCAAGAATGACACTCCTGTATACATGTGCACGCATGTGTACTTGGGCATGCACCTGCTTGAGTGCTAAGCAGCCTCCTGAAAACGGTGTAAATTCTCAGCTGTTTAACAGCATCCTCTCCCTGTGGGGCTGGGAAGGTCACTAATGCAAGGATATTGCAGCCTCCATTCCAGCTGTAAGCTCTGACAGAAAATTACAGTACACTGGAGTACAGAGACACTTACACAACAAAGTTGCTGCCATCAGACATTAATAACCTCTTTCAAAAGCTAATAACCCGAGGTTACCTCTTACACAAGAGCTCTTGGCATAAAGACACCATCTTTTGAGCAGGAGGCTTGATAAGTAGCAGTGTTACAGTTAGCGCTATCCCACATGCTGACTATAAAGTTAGCTCCCCAAGACCAAGCAATTCTCAGCTGACAAATCCAGCCGGCTCCTCACACCAGACAGACATACACTGAGATGTGTATAGATGGTTTCCAAACAAGTCATGGCTCCTCTCTTTCTTCTCTGCACCCCTCCTATCTCCCAGATCTCGCATCTTCCTTTTCCCCTCACACTTTGCTTCCTGCCGTCTACCAGGCTGACCCCTGCACCTTGAAGTCTTCCTGAACTCATCCACCAAATACCTTCTCTCTCCCCCACCTTCAATCTACTCTTGAAGCAATCCTCTTTCCAGTCTTCTCATCATTAGTAACATAGACTCCCCCTCACCCAAACCATTGCACTGTCTTTTCTTGTCTGGTGTGCAAGCTCTTTGGGTAGAGAACACGCATGGCATGTATTCTGTAAAGCACAGTATAAATTTATGTGCTTAGAAGAGGCTTTTTCTGCATGGGCCTGAGCAATAATGTTTTGTCCTCTACCCCAAACGTAGCATACAGCTGTTCACCCTCCGTACCACTACTGCTCACTGGGGAGGATCTGGGTATCATGATTCACAAGAGTACATGCAAAATTCAATTCCCTTATTAAAAGGGGAAGTATTGAGGGATTCTTGTTGCACAGAAGTGGAGGCTGTGATAAGGTTGTTACAGAGTTTCCAACAGTTTAGACTGATAAGATTTTTTTTTAAATTAGTAATAAAACCCAACCCCAACCCCCCACAAAAACATAATGGCTGAGAGAAGATGATGATGTCTGTCTGGATATGGGTGAGTTTTTTCATGTAGTTGATGGATCTCCATTCCAAACAGCTGAATGTAGTGCCTTGCATGTTCTGTTACTATAATGGCTGGGGTTTTTAAATCTACCAGGGTCATTTTGATGCACCTCCCCCTTGAATTCCAGCAGGCAATGTGCATTATCCCTGATGCAGTTTTGAAAATCTCAGCCCTTCTATCTCCAAAGGTCAAAATGCTCCCACTCCCCACAATTTAAGGTAAATAATAAACAGAAACTTACAAATTTCAGAGACATGGGTCAAGCCCTGGCCCACCACACTTTTTTCTTTTCTTTTCTCTTAAGTGTCTACTGTACCACAACTTCTTAAAAAGAAACAGCCTTAAGAGTGAGATTTCACATGCGCACCAGCTGTGTCTCAGTGCCAACCTGAAATGTCTACAGACTGTTTTTCACAGATGTTGAGTTTCCACTGTTCCAGAAGTGTGCAGCTCTGCACCTCTGAGAGTCAGACATCCAGCACTCAGAAACAGAATGCACCTTCATATCAGTGAAGGCATGACACTGACCATTTTGGTTGTACAATGCTTATTGGAAACCTACCGTGATGTGCTGTTGAGCCCTCTTACCTGGTGAAGCAGCCCGCAATGGTGAAAGTGAGGGAAGCCACTTCACTTAATATTTGAAAAATACAATACTACAATAGGAATTCCTCAGCCATAACTGCAAAGCGTGTATGCATAACCAAACATTTAACACTGTAACTGCTTCAGAGAAACATAGTACCTCACCACAACGCTGCACTGCCCAGCGGTGCATGTGTGAGACCAAGAAGGATTGCAGGGGAAGGAACGAGAATCAGAAACAGTCTCTTTCATGCAGGTATTAATTCCCCCTGGCACAATAGCATTTCTGGGTGCTACGCTGATATCAGCTGTGTCAGAGTCCTTCTTAGCTGATTTATGTGCTCAAGCCAACATCTCTGGGAAAAGTTAATATAAAAACAAAGCAGGTTGATTCCTCAAACCCACATAAGCAGCAAAGGAAACCCAGTGAATTGGGTGTAATGAGAAGGTTCATCATTCCATGTTGCGAAACTTTGCTTGTTTAAAGAAGAGAGTGTCTCTGGAGTAGTGAAACATCTGTGGTGTTCTCCTAGGGATTTTCCACCAAGAATGTCAGTCTGCATCTGGAACTGCAGGTTCCGCAGCCTGTCATAGAAATGGGATGAGATCATCAAGGAGAAGCCAACCAGTTCCCAAGTTGTCCACCAAAGTGAGAAATCACAGTGACAAAGGCAGCTGAAGGCAGCTACCTTGCTCCAAAAAAGATTTTTTAATAATATATACAATAATTGGCAGCGATGCTGAAGGCTGAGATAACAGCGCCAAGGCTTCCACGTTCCCTGTAGGTGGAATGGAAACTCTCCAACCGAGCAGGGTGGGTTAGGCAGATGTGTGAACTACTCAGTTACTCCTCTACAAGCTTGCAGCATGGGGTCTGCAAGATGGCACTACAAGGCAGAGTATCTCACAGTTGAACTCAGGGACCTTCTGAGGAGCAACAAGTTTGAATCGCATCTGGTTTTCTGAGTATTCGTACTGCACTCGAAAGACAAGGCAGTACAAATTCTCCAATTCTTTCAGACACTAAATCGGTTAAAGAGCATGCTGTGTGGGATGGGGTGTTTGGGTTGAAAGCATAACCTCGATTCAAAGGACTGCAGGGTTGATGGCACTACAGCCATCAGTGGCGAAGTTTTACTAAGGAGGCTGGATAAAGGAACTGGAACAGGAAGGAGAGTGATTCACAGCAAAGGCCTGAAAGCTGCTGTGACTCCCACCAAACCAGACACTAGTCTCTAATGCAAGATGAACCCAGACATCACTTGCCTTACGACTAAATCCCAAGTGCAACAACAAAATACAATGAGGGTGATTTTTCTCTCACTCATGCCAGTAAATCACAAGCATTTCAGCTGAAGTCAATGACATTACATTGTCATGAAACCAGAGGAAATGAGAAATCTAGTCCAACTTGTGTAGTTACACACATGTGCTGGTGTAAATCCGCAGTAACTAAATTGGAGTCAGTGGAGTTTTACCATTTTAAAAGAGGTGTGAATGAGAGGAAAATTCAGCCTACAAAGAAAAAACATTTGTGTTTGCTTTCGGCAGAATATACCTCTGCCCTGTCTTTTTCTAAAGTACCATTTGTGTGTGGGAGTCTTGAGAGAACATGAGTTAAAGCTATCAGTGACTAGTGTGACAAAGTCAGTCCAATTCCTGGGCCTCTGTCCTCTGATCAGTCCACTAGGACCCTCTAAGGGCCCTGTTGCCTTCGCTGGGGCAAGGGGTAGTCAGGGGGGAACCCAGCTCCCACCCACTCATGCCGGGTTCCGGCCCAGGGACCCTGTGCAGCTGCCAGTGGGAGGATCTGACTCCCTTTGTCCTTGGCACAGCAACTCTCCTCCCTGGGCCATTTCCCCAGACGATTCCCCCTGGTACCTTCTCCAGCCCGTGGCAGTCCCAGGCCTTCTCTCTTAATCGTGTAGAAGCTCCCACTCTCTCTGTGATCTCCGGGGTTCCTGTTGTTCTCCTCTGCTCCTCTCAAACCTGTTCTCTCTCTGCTTTCCTCTCACTCTCTCCCCCTGCCCTTCCCACTGTGGAGGGTTTTAAAGGCCTCCCACTGGCCCACTCATTGGGACCAGTAGGATTTAATTAGGCTGAGCTGTTTCCTACCCAGCTGCCTCTGATCGCCCTGCAGGCCCCTCTGCTTGTTTACGCTTCCTTCACCCTGGCCCTGCCACACGAGCCAGCTTATACCTTCCCCACTGCGATCAACCCCTTACAATGATCAAACTGCAGTATTGTGAAAGTGGCTGTGAAACAGCAGAGCACTTACTGACTGCAACTACTCCTAAGACGACTCAATTTCATCTTGGAAGCACTAATGGATCATAAGCAGGCCAGGTTTCTCCTACCATGACAGACATCCCCGTTTCAAACCTACTCAATATCAATCTAAAATTTCCTGATGTAAGATTTCAAAATGGGAGTGATGGCCCTGAAATCCTGAAGCATCCTGATGAAGACAATAGCGACTGAGGAGTCATGACGCTGCTTCCAAACTAGCACTTGATTCACATTTTCATTATTTGAAATCACTGCCATGTCCTTCAGTGAAATGCCGTGCGGGTCTTTTTTGCTATCTCTGCAAGAAAGATCAACGTGCAATGGCCACTCAAGAGACACTGCAGTAACAAGGCAGCTAAACACACACAGTGGCAGTTTCTGAGTTCAGAAAAAGGGATGACACTGGTTGTTTTACAGTAAGGCCCTTCATAGGACAGGTTTGTGTGTACTGGGTGAGAGTTCGGTGCAACTGCCAATTCTTACGAATTTTCAGCATGAAGAATTAAAGCCAGCTGCTGAAACTACTGGCCAAATGGGTTTTGGTTTGGGGGTTTGTTCTCTGAAGTGGAATTCATTTGGGTTTGAAATTTCAGACTGACAACTCGCTGGGGGGAAGTCAGCTGTTCAACTCCTGGTAACATACAGGCAGAACCAGACAAGTTTCACTCATAGTCCCAAATATACCATGATCCCTGATCTGGTGAAAAGCAAAGGCTGGAAATTAGATGCCTGAGTTCCAGTAACACTCCATAGGAGTTGAATGCCGTGCTCTCTTGGGTTCATTTCAAAATCACAGTCACAGTCCAGACTCCAGGGCAGGGGTGTCCAAAACATTCACCACTTGCCGCACATGGCGAATAGGACGCTGCACTGTGGTGAAGATGGCACTGGCCATGCTGCGGCTCTTGAACTATATGTGGCTTTTGGAGCATTTAAATGTGGCTACCTCTGAGAGTCTCACGTGGGGAGTGCTGTCTGCCGGCTCCATGCATACACCCCAGCACTTAGTGGGACATGCAAGTGGCAGCACCAACGGCAGCCCTCGCAGTGGCTCCAGCAAGTCACTGGCATTGATTTAGAACGGGGGAGTTAGGGATGTCTGGCTCTGGGGAAGGAGGAGAGCATTTACTTAGAGGGGGGTGGGAGTGCTTGGCTCTGGCGCAGCCTGGCTCTGGGAGAAGGCATTTAATTAAAGCAGGGTTGGGGGGAGGGGAGGAAGGGGAGAGTTGGGAGTGACTGGCTCTGTAAAGTTTTGTGCAATGTAATGTGACAAATATGGAAAGACAACCCCCACAAGAGTTGTGATCTTTGCATTCCTGATGGACATGGCTGCTCTAGGGCTCACTTAGATCTTACTGGCTCAGCCAACAGTGTCCAAGGAATGGCCTTGTGGGCTACGTCTACACGTGCACCCAACTTCGAAATAGCTTATTTCGATGTTGCGACATCGAAATAGGCTATTTCGATGAATAACGTCTACACGTCCTCCAGGGCTGGCAACGTCGATGTTCAACTTCGACGTTGCTCAGCCCAACATCGAAATAGGCACAGCGAGGGAACGTCTACACGCCAAAGTAGCACACATCGAAATAAGGGAGCCAGGCACAGCTGCAGACAGGGTCACGGGGCGGACTCAACAGCAAGTCGCTCCCTTAAAGGGCCCCTCCCAGACACACTTTCATTAAACAGTGCAAGATACACAGAGCCAACAACTAGTTGCAGACCCTGTATATGCAGCACGGACCCCCAGCTGCAGCAGCAGCAGCCAGAAGCCCTGGGCTAAGGGCTGCTGCCCACGGTGACCACAGAGCCCCGCAAGGGCTGGAGAGAGAGTATCTCTCAACCCCCCAGCTGATGGCCGCCATGGAGGACCCCGCTATTTCGATGTTGCGGGACGCGGATCGTCTACACGTCCCTACTTCGATGTTGAACGTCGAAGTAGGGCGCTATTCCCATCCCCTCATGGGGTTAGCGACTTCGACGTCTCGCCGCCTAACGTCGATTTCAACTTCGAAATAGCGCCCGACGCGTGTAGACGTGACGGGCGCTATTTCGAAGTTAGTGCCGCTACTTCGAAGTAGCGTGCACGTATAGACACAGCTGTGGCGATACGAAGAGCTACTTAATGTTATTATTAGGGGATGGCACTGAGACCCAAAACATTTCACACAGGCCACTTTTTGGTCACAACCATGCCCCTGTAGCCCGGGGGGGGAACATTTTTGGTCACAACCATGCCCCTGTAGCCCAGGGGGGGAACATTTTTGGTCACAACCATGCCCCTGTAGCCCATGGGGGGGGGACATTTTTGGTCACAACCATGCCCCTGTAGCCCATGGGGGGGACATTTTGGTCACAACCATGCCCCTGTAGCCCGGGGGGGGAACATTTTTGGTCACAACCATGCCCCTGTAGCCCGGGGGGGGAACATTTTTGGTCACAACCATGCCCCTGTAGCCCATGGGGGGGACATTTTTGGTCACAACCATGCCCCTGTAGCCCGGGGGGGGAACATTTTTGGTCACAACCATGCCCCTGTAGCCCGGGGGGGGAACATTTTTGGTCACAACCATGCCCCTGTAGCCCATGGGGGGGACATTTTTGGTCACAACCATGCCCCTGTAGCCCGGGGGGGGAACATTTTTGGTCACAACCATGTCCCTGTAGCCCGGGGGGGGGACATTTTTGGTCACAACCATGCCCCTGTAGCCCATGGGGGGGGACATTTTTGGCCCTTATCGCTGGGTTTTACTACAGTCATAAATAGAACCCTTAGGACAATAACGACGAGAAGTCCTGTGGCACCTTACAGATTGACAGATATTTTGGAGCATATGCTTTAATGGGCAAAGACCACAAAAGCTTATGCTCCAAAATACCTGTTAGCCTATAACATACCACAGGACTCCTCATTGTTTTTACAGATACAGACTAACATGGCTCCCCGCTGATAATTGTCCACAGGGTGATGCTCAGCTTCAACAAAAATTGAGTTCTGAACCAGAGCTTCTCTGTAGTTCAAGAGCATTTGGACCTGGCACTCCGGTATGGGCCCCTATCTGCTTTAAAAAGTCGCCTTAGGGCAAGACATATACAATGAACGCTATCGGGGCAGGTCAGACTGTCAAATATGGGCCCTGCAGACCCTTGACAGATTCACTGTAATGTGTGCTTAACTCATCACTCTTGTCATGTAAGATGGGCTAATGGGTGAGATGGAAAACTTGAGAGGTAGCTCTCATTCCTCTCTCAATTAGACAAGCAATAAGGGTCTAGTGAGTAGGCTGCAAAGCAGCAGAGCTGGTATCACCATCAATGTACATGATGCAGTCGTGAGGAGAAGCTGAATGGTGAAGCCAAAAAGTAAAAGCAGTAGGGGGCAGAGAAAAGTGTTGATAGCAAACATGAGAATGAGGGAGAAGTCAGAAGAAAGAAAAAGCCAGAGAGAGAGGAAGAGGGAGCTGGACTGATAGAGATGCAGCTTTGGTAGGAGAAGCATGTTGAATTGCTTTGCACTGACCCTCTCTAGCTGACCCAAAGGAAGCAGTAAAGGGCTCCCAAAAGTTCATCAAAAAGATGAAGGGGAAAATAAGGGAAAGAGGGGATCATCCCTATACAAAAAAAAAACAAAACAACTAAATAACTTATTTGGAGGACTGGATAACTAAATTCTGACAAATATCCCAGCAGGGTGAGTGAAAACCTACTTATACAGTATTGCAGTCTCTTAGAAGAGACTGATAGAAACTATCCTGAGAAGAGTCACTTTGCCAAGCAAGAATATAAAGTGTGTAAGATGCTAAATTGATCCATCTCAACTGCTGCATTGATATGACAAGACACTGAACACAGAGCATACCCACAGTATCTCTGGTGACCCACTGTCCCCAGGCTGATGATCAGCTCTCTTAGCAGGTACTTCACTGTATAATTTGGAGGTAATATTTTAGCACCCTGATCTGATGTGCTGCATCAGTGATTATGATTGTCAGTAACCAGCTGTCATCTTCTCTTCTGTACACAGAAGTTTGGCATTTTTTGTTTTGAATTGACGTGAGGCTATTTCAAGATGACTAGAACACTCACTGATGTCAGCTTACATACAGCATGTTAAAAAGAGTTACTCTGTTTTATGTTTTAAAGGGTGTAAAGTTTAAAAAAAACGTGGTTAGGAGACTGGATTTTACTCAGCATTGGAGAACCAGATCATTCACTTAAACCCTGAGTGGAATTGTAGGTGTCCCTTTTCCTACTATTTAGAGCAGAACTCCCTCAAAATGGACCACTGTGGGAGAGAAACTTCTGTGCAGATTTGGGTGAGATAGGGTGAATTTCATCCACTTCAGATTATACTCCTGCTTGATTACAGATAATGGGGTATTGAACTTCCACAAAATGAGCTTTCCTCTGAGGCAGAGTCTACACTATGAGATAAATTCAAATTTAAGGCAGTTACCTTGGTATTACCACATGACTGACTTCACTGTAAAAACCATTAGCTCGATTTAGGGATCACTAATGCTGAGATTACAATATCATCGTTACCTGAGGGGTGTAGTGCCAAGCTTGAATTCAAAAGTTTGATTAAAGGCCAGTGTGGAAGCGCCGTGTCTTAAAATCGAATTTATTAGGCTTCAGAGGTGATCGTATGTAACCCCACAGTGCTCCACTCTGGATGCTGCTCTCAAGTGCGCAGGAACTAGGTAACAGGAACACCGTGAATTTCAAAGCGGGAGCAGCAAGTCTATGGCTCTGGGCTCATGTTTATATGAGAGCCCGAGAAATGTCTTTCTTTCTATGCTATTAGCGCTCTGAGTGCATCTTCCCATTACAAACAGCCCAGGCAGGGAGGTTGTGGTTCTATCACTACACTTGGTATTTTTTTCTGCACTGCCTGGTGCCAGCCGCTGCCCCACCTCACCACATGGCAACAAGGCTGTTGTGGGGGTCGTGCTTGCATAAGATGCAGAGAAACTTCTTCTCAGTGGTTTACATTGGTGAGCAAACCCCCCTCCCTCCCTAGGGGCCACACAGTTGGGGTCTTTCCTGTGTTCAGCAGAATCATGTGGGTAGCTCCCAACCCAGGATGTGCCCGCTGTTTGGTGCTCACCAGGCAGAGAGGCAGCACCATACCCTAGCTGGCACGCATTTAGGGTGGGAAAGAATTTTGGTGATTAATTTTGGGTGACTAATAACTAATAATCGGGAGCTTGCAGCTGTGGGGGTGGGGGGAGGAGTCTCCCCCAGCAGCTAAGATACCTGGGGGGACCATGTCAACTGGCCCCCCACTGAACTCCCCGATGCCCCTAGCAAGGGACCAGTGGTGCTTGCAGCTGCCAGAGGGAAGTCTTCCCCAGTGGCTAAGATACTTGGGGGCTTGCTACCACTGGAGTGAAGTCACCTCCCCACGGTGACTAAGATACTTGGGGGCTTGCTGCTGCTGGAAGGAAGTCTTCCCCCGTGGCTAATATTATCGGGGGGGGCGGGCAGGATGACTACTTCAGCTACTTCAACATTCCAACTGGCTCTGCAGCTGCAGGCCACAGCACCCCCTCTCCTGCCCCTACCAAAAATAATTTTCAGGAGTTTGCTGTCCATTGCAGACGCCTGCTGGTTTGATGTTTCTGTTATAAAATCTTTTTCCTAACATTTCCTACCTGTCTTCATGCTTTAACCCGCTCAGAAACACAAGGGTGGAGGGCTAGTTGAGATTCCTGTTTCTGTTATAAGTTTAGTGTGTGATAGTTCACTGCCATCCCCCATGTTCGCAATGTCTGTGTACTGAAAAGGAAAGTCAAAAATCTTTTTTCCTAGACTTTTCTATCCTCTTTCTTCTAACTTTGAGAATACAGTAAGGGTCTTTGTATTATTTTCAGGGATTGGATACAATCACGGGAGGGGGGACACTCAGTGGATGGCCAGTTGAGAATTCAACCACAGAAGAAAGACATTTCTGTAAACTTTTTTGCCATCTCTGTGGATGACCTACTTTTCCTTCCTTCCAACTGGAAAAAATGGACGTTTGCTCACCAGGAGGGGAATGAGGAAAATTCAACGTGGGAAGATGAGGAAAAGACCAGCAAGCATACCCAGAATGATATAGGGATGAGGGAACTGTGGGGTAGGTTCCCACAATGCACTAATGCAACAGTCAAAGTTTGCCAATTGAGTGTGGCAGCAATAAGTCAACTTTGTGAGGAGCACGTGAGGAAATGAGGATGATCAAATTCAAACTTATAAATTCCAGAATTACAAAATTGATATTAATGAATCTGAATTTATCTCATAGTGTAGATGCAGCCTAATTCCAATCGGAATGAAGAGGAAGGTAACGGAGGTGCCTCATGTGTTTAAAGACAGTAAAATGCAAGGAACATTTATGTGAAATTCATTCATCACACAGAAGTAACACCAACATACCTAAACAAGAGTATCTTCCACGTGTGACTTTGTCCCCATTTCCTAATCTGCCTCCTAAATCTGGTAGCTCACTTATACTGAACCACAACTCCTGATGCAACAATGTCTTTTCTGACAAGACAAAACCAAGAGGACTCACCATCTCCCAAAAGGACTGACTTATCCTGCTACAAGCTTCTGAAGTATTGTTTGCCTCCTTTGAAATACATCGGACATAGGATTCTTAACTGTATCCCATTGATGGATACTTGTTTACTCCAATTTTCAAAAGACAATCAGAAATATCAAGTGAGTGCAAGTGAGTATGATGAATTACATGAAGTAAGAACAGACTAGAGAGCAAACTTAGAGCTTGTGGTTGATACTAGTCTGGTGACTAAATCAGAGTTGGGAGGGAGCCCACACAATCCTATTGTTGGGCATTTGACCTGTGTAAAAACAACACATCAATTTACCAATCAAATATTATCAAATAATGTCCAAAACAGTCAAATACATTAAAGCACTAATTTTTCAGGATAGCAACAACAGTAACAAAAAAGAGCAAGACTTTATGATCACCAGTAAGATTTGTCTTAGACACTTATGGAAAAATAAATAAATAAATAAGACATGTAAACAAGTCATTTGAACTCTGAAAAATGAAAAGCATAGTGAAATTAAATTCTAATAAAAATTAAATAGTGACACCCTCCAGAAGGTAGGCTGCTGCCTGTATCAAGACGTTCTTGCTGCAATGGTTGATAGTATTTCATAGTGGCCAAATAATAGGTGGTCAACTGGAATTATTTGATTGGTCAATTGATCAATTTGCTAAGCCTATGCAATCTATGCTTTCAACTCCCCAGGAAAAGGAAACTCAGCTTCAGAAAATAGCATTCCAATTCCTTCATCATTCAGGTATACAACTAATAAGAACTTTATTTTGAGCTGAAGACTCCAAAAAGAACTAGGAAATCTAGTGTCATCCCCACTGTAAACTATCAACACCTCCACAGAGACAACTGCAGGAAATATCTGCATTCTCCCACCATCTCATCTGAACTATCTGCAGAGGATGAAGTGTCTGCTAAGTTGAAGACCAGCTCAAGAAAGAACCTGAATCCAGACTGAATTACACACGGCTCTCAAGGGCCAGTCTAGTTTAAGTGGCTGTAGAAAAATAAACGGGAACTGCTCATGTCAGTCTATACCTGGGCTATCCCTGCTTCTATCCATCAGACACCTTTCGTGACTTGACTTTGTTTTTCTGATAAGCTTTTATGAAACAGTCTATAATAAAAGTCTGAAAACAAGATAAGATACTTACCCTCCTTCAAAGATCTTGATCCTGGCAGGCTCCCCTCTCTTGGATATGGGAGCCTCTTCTTCTGATTTGCCTCTTTTATCCTCTTCCTTCTCAGCTCTAGTTAAATCTTTTCGACCTTCATTGGAAAGGAGTGAAGGCAAATGAACCTATCTCCCCAAAAGAGCAAAACAATCATTTATTACATTTCAAATGGCTCTAATAAGTACACAGACCATATACACTGAGTTCCTTCAGATGGAGAAGGCAAACTACCACACGTAATACTGATTGTGATGACTGTTTTTTGTAACTAGGACTCGCATTTTCAAATACACTCGCAAACTCTGGCTCTTGTCCTCTGTTTGATTTGTCTTATTTAGACTGAACTTTTAAGACTTGGGGAATATGTTAATGAGCTATGTAAATTAACAGCAATTTACATATATTATCATAATATTACTTAACAAATATCTAGGATTTATATTCTTGTTGTAAGGTTGTTCTACATGGGTATCATCATTTTACAAATTTGGAAACTGGGGCACAGATCAGTTAAGTATCTTGTCCTGGTCACTCAGTGAATCAGTGTCAGAGTCAGGAATAGACACCGGACCAAGTTCCCAGTGTAGTGCTCCAGCTGTTAGCTAACGCTGATCTCATCTATAGCTGTATACTCTCTGGTAGATTCAGACACTACACAAATTGCTAGAAAGGGAACATTTGTAAAATGAATGATTTTGGTCCCAAGTTTGGTATCTTTCTTCAGAAATCTGGATTCTCACTTTCTAAACTTCGTAGGAACTGATGGTTACTGAAAGCTCTTGGATGACTTCCTTCCTCCCAAGAAAAAGAGAGTTAGCCAAGGGCTCAGCACATCCACTGCCACAAACATAATGCCAACAGTTTCTCTCTCTCCCCTGAGAGGTTATAAAAGTGAAGTTTTCTCTTCTTTCCACTGCTAAGCAGGAGGTCCTTTGCCTTGTCTCGGACTCAAGCATAAAAACGGACACACTATGACATGTCATCTGAGTGACTGTTAATAATTGTGGTTACCCCATACGAATACAAATCTTAGTTCTCTGCTATGAGACTCAATCTGTTCTAAGGAAAGCAAAACTCTCTACTTCAAGGAGCTCAAGAAGACATGAAGTCAGGGAGAGCATAGAAACCCACACTTTAGATGTCAGAATTAGAACATCCAAAGTTAATGAAACTTCTTGGCAAGTTTTCACCCTAACTTATTCTATGCCCCAGTTTCACCTTTTGTAAAAGAACAATAGTAATATTTGCTATCACAGATGTACTGTTAGGTTTAATATATTGATGTTCTGAAAGAACAAGATGTACAGAGTAGATGGAAGGCCCTAGACAATTGCAGAGTAAATTATACAGTAGCTATTTTGCTATTATATAATTGCATATCAGCTAAAAACTGTGCATGCTCACTAGCTGTTTAGTTAGCCTTGTAGCTATTTGCAGAGCAGCCTACTCTTGTTTCACACATTACCTGTTTGGTAAATTTTACTGAGCTTGAAAAGTCAAGCCAAGTATGAAGACCATATGCAACGTACAGCTTACTGGTAATTCACTTTGTGGGCCTGTTGTGCTAAACGCTGGTCATTAACTTTCCTATAGTATTAACTGACAATGCACAGCTATATAAGGAGGCTGTTGAAGAGAATATTTACTAATGTGCAGACAAAGCCTGAACTTTCAGCTCCTTGATCAAGGCCATTGGAACCCAGCTATTGTTAACCATAGTTGCCTGGGTAGCCAGGGAACTGTCACTGGGGATCGCTCTTAACAGTGATTAGATTAAATTAAACACAACTTGCGCCAATACTAACCCGTTTAAGCAGCAGTTATTAATATAAGCAGAGGTAAACTATTTTCTAAGAATATATGTCAATAAAGTAGCATCTCAATATAGAATGTGCCAGCCAACATAAGAACATAAGAACATAAGAATGGCCATACTGGGTCAGACCAAAGGTCCATCGAGCCCAGCATCCCATCTGCCGACGGTGGCCAATGCCAGGTGCCCCAGAGAAGGAGAACAGAAGACAATGATCAAGTGATTTATCTCCTGCCATCCATCTCCTGCCCTTGTTCTGAAGGCTAGGGCACCATACTTTATCCCTGGCTAATAGCCATTTATGGACCTAACCTGCAAAAATTTATCAAGCTCTTTTTTAAACCCTAATAGAGTCCTGGCCTTCACAGCCTCCTCGGGCAAGGAGTTCCACAGGTTGACTATGCGCTGTGTGAAGAAAAATTTCCTTTTATTAGTTTTGAACCTACTACCCATCAATTTCATTTGGTGTCCCCTAGTTCTTGTATTATGGGAAAAGGTAAATAATTTTTCTATATTCACTTTCTCCACACCATTCATGATTTTATATACCTCCATCATATCGCCCCTCAATCGCCTTTTTTCCAAACTGAAAAGTCCCAGTCTCTCTAGCCTCTCCCCATATGGGACCCTTTCCAAGCCCCTAATCATCTTAGTCGCCCTTTTCTGAACCTTTTCTAATGCCAATATATCTTTTTTGAGGTGAGGAGACCACATCTGCACGCAGTACTCGAGATGTGGGCGTACCATAGTTTTATATAGGGGAAGTATGATATCTTTTGTCTTATTATCGATCCCTTTTTTAATAATTCCTAACATCCTATTTGCCTTACTAACTGCCGCTGCACACTGCGTGGATGTCTTCAGAGAACTATCCACTCTAACTCCAAGATCCCTTTCCTGATCTGTCGTAGCTAAATTTGACCCCATCATGTAGTACGTGTAATTTGGGTTATTTTTTCCAACATGCATTACCTTACACTTACCCACATTAAATTTCATTTGCCATTTTGCTGCCCAATCACTCAGTTTGCTGAGATCTTTTTGTAGTTCTTCACAATCCCTTTTGCTTTTGACTGTCCTGAACAACTTGGTGTCATCTGCAAACTTTGCCACCTCACTGCTTACCTCATTTTCTAGATCATTGATGAACAACTTGAACAGGATCGGTCCCAGGACTGACCCCTGGGGAACACCACTAGTTACCCTCCTCCATTGTGAAAATTTACCATTTATTCCCACCCTTTGTTTTCTGTCTTTAACCAATTCCCGATCCATGAAAGGACCTTTCCTTCTATCCCATGACCACCTAATTTACATAAAAGCCTTTGGTGTGGGACCGTGTCAAAGGCTTTCTGGAAATCTAGGTATATTATGTCCACTGGGTGCCCCTTGTCCGCATGTTTATTAACCCCTTCAAAGAATTCTAATAGATTAGTTAGACACGACTTCCCTCTGCAGAAACCATGCTGACTTTTGCCCAACAATTCGTGCTCTTCTATGTGCCTTGCAATTTTACTCTTTACTAGTGTTTCTACTAATTTGCCTGGTACTGATGTTAAACTTATCGGTCTATAATTGCCAGGATCTCCTCTAGAGCCTTTTTTAAATATTGGTGTTATATTGGCCGTCTTCCAGTCATTTGGTACCAAAGTGGATTTAAAGGATAGGTTACAAACCACTGTTAATAACTCCGCAATTTCACATTTGAGTTCTTTCAGAACCCTTGGGTGAATGCCGTCTGGTCCTGGAGACTTGTTACTATTCAGCTTATCAATTAACTCCAAAACCTCCTCTAATGTCACTTCAATCTGAGTGAGTTCCTCAGATTTGTCACCTAAAAAGGCTGGCTCAGATTTAGGAACCTCTGTAACATCTTCAGCCGTGAAGACTGAAGCAAAGAAATCATTTGATCGCTCCGCAATGGCACTGTCTTCCTTGATCGCTCCTTTTATATCTTTATCATCCAAGGGCCCCACTGCTTTTTTAGCAGGCTTCCTGCTTCTAATGTATTTAAAAAACATTTTACTATCGTTTTTTGAATTTTTGGCTAGCTGTTCCTCAAACTCTTTTTTGGCTTTTCTTACTACATTATGACACTTAATTTGGGAGTGTTTATGTTCCTTTCTATTTTCCTCACTAGGATTTGACTTCCACTTTTTAAAAGCTGCCCTTTTCTCTCTCACTGCCTTTTTAACATGGCTGTTTAGCCATGGTGGTTCTTTGTTAGGTCTCTTACTGTGTTTTTTTATTTGGGGTATACATTTAAGTTGGGCCTCTAGTATGGTGTCTTTAAACAGTTTCCATGCAGCTTCCAGGGATTTTAGTTTAATTACTCTACCTTTTAGTTTCTGTTTAACTAGCTTCCTCATTTTAGTGTAATTCCCCTTTTTGAAATTAAATGCCAGAGTATTTGACCACTGCGGTGTTCTTCCCAACACAGGAATATTAAAAGTTATTATATTGTGGTCACTATTTCCAAGCGGTCCAGTAACAGTTACCTCTTGGACCAGATCCTGCGTTCCAGTCAAGACTAGATCGAGAATCGACTCTCCCCTTGTGGGTTCCTGTACTAGCTGCTCCAAGAAGCAGTCATTTAAGGCATCAAGAAATTTAATCTCTGAATCCCGTCCTGAGGTGACATGCACCCAATCAATATGGGGATAATTGAAATCTCCTATTATTACTGTGTTTTTTATTTTGATAGCCTCTCTAATCTCCCTTATCATTTCAGCATCACTATCACTGTCCTGGTTAGGTGGTCGGTAATATATTCCTAATGCCATATTCATATTAGAGGAATGAATTGTTATCCATAATGATTCTATGGAACATTTTGATTCCTTTAGGATTTTTACTTCATTTGATTCTATATTATCCTTCACATATAGTACCACTCCGCCACCCGCATGACCTGTTCTGTCTTTCCAATATAATTTATATCCCGGTAATATAATTTATATCCCGGTATAAACACAGTAAACTTAAAAAAAATATTTTATACATACCCAGCACCTTTCATCATGAAACATTTTACAAACACATATACATGGCACCAGTAAATGGTAGTGTACTTGGTGTGGGAGACAGTTATATAAGAGAGAGCACAACGGTGCAGGGACAAGAGAGCAAAGCCCTTACTTTTGCAAAATGCAGGGTGACCACCTAAACATCCAGGAGGGACTTTCTCTTTAAGGTTCTAGCAAAAAGACCTTTAATCCTTTTGGGGGAGAATTCATGTAATGAAATATCTTTGCCTTGAGGACTGAGCTGTGTCACTCCTGTCTAGACTTTTACTTACGATTGCAGGGAAACTAGATATTTTAAACCTGATGTTAAGGTCATCAGCTCAGGCACAGCCTAAAAGTCCTACTCTGTCTATGTGTGAGCACCCACAACCCAGCACAAAGTGAACTGGAGGGCAGGTGTCTCAGCATTGCTCAGAATGAGGCCCATAGTTGGTAATACACTTTGAAACTCTTTGGGGTGAAATATGCAGCGTAAGTGTGAAGTATTAGTTACTGTTATTATAAACGCACAGGTCTCCTTGTTCCTTAAAATTCTGGTCTGGGATTTCTGCAGGAGATTGATAGAAGTGCTGAACAGAAATGTGGTAATGCTGGTGTCTATTTTCAGACACTGATATGCAGTAGTTGCAGTTGACCTTGTGATAAATTCAATCTCCAGGGTTCAGTTTGTGATTCAGAAGTAAACTAAACAATTGGGTTGAAATGTCTATCACATTTCAAAACCTTCAGAGCAATCCTATCTGCTAATCAGCATAACCACGACTTGGATTAAAAGGGTTTGTACAGTTTGGTGTTTACTGAAAATAGTATATGCTGTGCTCTTGAACTCCCCTTCCCACTCCACCACCAAAATGAAAGGGGAAAGCACCATATGGGATCCCACAACTCCTCCCAGACCACAAGCCCACATGACTTTAGTGAAGCCCCGCACAGCTGCAGGGCTCTGCCTGTGTGGAGTAACTTGCACGCCTCTGACATGGTTGGTTAAGAATATATTAAGTAACAGCAATGAAGGGTCCTGTGGCACCTTATAGACTAACAGAAAAGTTTTGAGCATGAGCTTTCGTGAGCAAAGACTGACGCAGCACCTGCTGAAGTGAGTCTGTGCTCACGAAAGCTCATGCTCAAAACTTTTCTGTTAGTCTATAAGGTGCCACAGGACCCTTCGTTGCTGTTTCAGATCCAGACTAACATGGCTCCCCCTCTGATACTTGACAATATATTAAGCGTTTCTCTTGCTTTTTAAAATCTTTTTCAGGCACTAGGGTCAGATTTACAAAAGCATTTAGGACTCCACAAGTGCAGAGAGGCACCTTGTGGTGTATAAGCAACAAAGTGAGTTAATGACCTAGGTGAGGGACTGGGCTGCACCCTCACCAAGTTTGTGGATGACACCAAGCTAGGGGGAGAGGTAGATATGTTGGAGGGTAGAGACAGGATTCAGAGGGACCTGGATAAATTGGAGGATTGGGCCAAAAGAAATCTGATGTGGTTCAATGAGGAGAAAAAACTGTAGAATCCTACACTTGAGACAGAAAAATCCCAAGCATTGTTATAGGCTGGGGACCGACTGGCTCAGCAGCAGTACAGAGGAAAGGGACCTAGGGATTATGGTGGATGAAAGGCTGGATATGAGTAAACAGTGTGCCCTTTTACGCCAAGAAGGCCAATGGCATATTGGGGTGCATTAGGAGAAGCATTCTGAGCAGATCTGGAGAAGTTGTTGTTCCTCTCTATTCGGCACTGGTGAGGCCACATCTGGAATACTGTGTCCAGTTTTGGGCCCCCCCAGTATAGAAAGGATGTGGATGTGCTGGAGCAGGTTCAGCAGAGGGCAACAAAAATGATTAAGAGGCTGGAGCACATGACCTATGAGGAGAGGCTGAGGGATTTGGGCTGATTTAGTTTGCAGGAAAGAAGACTGAGGGGTGATTTAACAGCAGCCTTCTGCTTCCTGAAGGGGAGCTCTAAAGAGGTTGGAGAGAAACTGTTGTCAGTCGTGACAGATGGCAGAACAAGGAGCAACGATCTGAAGTTACAGAGCAGGAGGAATAGTTTCAATATCAGGAAAAACTACTTCACCAGGTGGGTGGTGAAGCACTGAAATGCGTTGCCTGAAGAGGTGATGGAATCTCCGTCCCTAGAGGTTTTTAAGTCCCGGCTTGACGAGGCCCTGGCTGGGATGACTTAGTTGGGGTTGAACCTGCTTTAAGCAGGGGGCTGGACTAGATGAGCTCCTGAGTTCCTTCCAGCTGCAGAATTCTAAGATTCTATGATAAGTGCCCAATTCCCAGTGATTTTTCAATTTCGTTTAACTGCTCAAGTGTGTGAGGGGCAGGTAGACTTACACATGGAATTCCATTATCTAAAACTTCCCTACCTATATACTAGCTTGTTTTTATTAGTACTGCACAAAATTTTGAGAACTTATATCATTTAAAAAATTCAACTACTGAGCCATCAAGGTAAATATGTGTTATCTTTTGTGTGAAGTCCTGGTGGTTCAATGTAAGGGGCAGTCACATACTGCTCTGCTGGTTACCAGACAAGCAGACACTAAACTATAGAATATTCTTCCATGGAACAAATTTGCCATTTTTTTTTTTTGGCCAATAGTGTTTTATGGTCTTATGCATTCCCACTGTCCCTCTGCAGAGAAGCACTCACCATATGTGAATGGTTTCCCCAAAAAGCCATACTAAATTAACACCAACCATTTTCCCCCCATTTCTGCGCCCCCCACCCCTCCACAACACACACCCACAGAGGAGGAAAGCCAACAACTTTCTTACCTCAGTCATTTTTGGCTTCCGGGAGCTGGACGGCACAAGCCTGCCTGTCTCTGGCCGTGGAGCTGTAGCCATGGTATAGATTTCTTTGCTCACCTTCTGCTTCGATCTCAGGAGTGAGAGGGCTGCCTTAGTAGATATACCTGGCAGGTTGGGATTATACAAGCTAATGCACCAGCTGGCATACACTGAGGACCTTCGGTCGACTTGCTGAATGTGATTTGGCTTGATGTAGTTTAAATAGCACCAACTGACATTAGTAGTTGTGTGGAGACTGGGGAACTGAAGTACCTTCTTTAGATCTGTACCTTCTTGAGACTTCGCTGCACTTTGAGTGACATCAGAATGAGGTGCTGGGCTTGAAGGATTTGGTTGGGCATGTTCCACCAGCTCTTTGGAGTCTTCCTTCTTGACTACCTGCAAAGGGGTTTTGCTTCGGAACTGCTTGCCAGCTTGTGGTATGTATTCCCCCAGTGCCTCAAAAGTCGAAGCACCTGAATGTGGCAAGCCTGGTGGGCTAGTACGTGGGATTTCCTTTGGCTCGGACTGCTCAGAGGACAAACTAGGTGGAGTTTCGACCTCCACCTGGCCTTGTCTCTCTGCCAGAAAGTGAGATTTATCCTTCTTCTTTCCCTCCTCATTTGCACTGTGTGATTTCACCACTTCCAAATTTTCCTCTGCTTCAGAGACTTCCTCCTCTTTCACTCTTTTCTGCTGCTGTGTTTCCATCGTCAGCTCCAAGCTACCAGCTGGAGAGAGCATCCGCTTGCTTCCACCAACTGTTGAGGAGCCGCCTTCCAGTCCCAGGACACTTTCTGATGGGCATGTGAGTGGCATATAACCTTTTCTTTCTGGTAATGGCAATGGCACTCTCAAATATGGAGTGTGGAAGATGCTTCTTTGATCCTCTGTGATCATTTGTGCCAAATCAAAGCCTACTCCATGAACATCGGAGCTGCACACCAGGGCACCCTTGGGTTGGCAATCATCAAACTTCGGAAGGACAATGGAAGATGGACTACTCTGGGACTGTGTGACTAGGATTTGAGAAAGAGTAGTATACATTGCACTCCCATAGGTTGGCATGTTAGTCTGAATGCGAACAGGGACTACAAGTGATACTGTAGGATCTGGACATGTGGGAACCACCAACTGAGATGTGGAGATGGAAGCTGATGGGCTGCTTGTGCAGATCGAAGGATGTAACCTGCTGTCAGAGCTGTACTCTGTGCATGGAGAAAGGCTGGAGGCCCCTGTTGGTGGAGAGACACTGGATTTGATCTGTGGTAAATGGCCACTGACCTCACCTGGCAACTGGACAGCAAATGGAGACTGCAGAGGTAGAAAAAATGTAGACGGGAGTGGCGAGGAGCCTGGGTAATGGACAGGTAGGAATGAAGGATGCTGCCTGAATGGTACTTCTGCTGGATGTGACATTAGTGGAGGGACAACGTGAAGCTGGCCTGGGTGGAGAAGAGCCTGCTGCAGAGGAAGTGGAGGTGCCTGAAACAGAGAGGGAGGCACAGGAAATTGAGCAGAGAGAATGTCGGACATAGCGTGAGTGGAAAAGAGTTCTGCAGCCTGTCCTGGCTGGGGAAGAAGGTGCTGGAAAGGGAAGAGAGACGCTTGTGGAGACATACGCTGCTTTTCATGCAGTGCTATTTGTGGCACAGGATGATGAAACACTTGCAGAGCCTCAGTGTACGGCTGGTTGTACAGAGGTGGAGAGCTATCCTTTGGCTGACCTTTATCAGCATGGGAGGATGTAGACGATGAAGATGTAGGCTGAGTGGACAAACTGGTGGCAGAAGATTTATTGGAAGGAGACAATAGTTCTTCTGTTTCTTGCTTTCCTTTTGGGGCTGAGTCTGCCTCATGCTCTGGGTGCGTCGCAAGAGAAGCTTGCCTAACAAGAAAGCACTTCCTTCTCTCCTGTGGAGCTGAAGAAACTGAAGGGCCAGGCATTGAAGCAGAAGAGGATGACAAACTCCCATAGTCAAATGATTTACTGCGCGATTCTGACATCTGAGAAGGATGAGACACATTAGGGGTTTGCTCAGAGGCAGATCTCCGCATTTCCCTGGAATGGTGGTGGTGGCTTGGTACAGTTAACATATGCGAGCCAATGCCAAGAGGTTTCATATGGGATTCGGAAGGCTGGCTGACAGCCTCTGATTTACTGTATTCTTCACGATCAAATGACATGGAATGGCTGGAGCTGTGAGATATACTACTCTCCTGACTTGGACTTCTTGTCAGGGAGATGGACTCAAAACTGGACTCTCCAGAAGACTGAGCCATTTCTGCCAGTCGCAGCCTTTTCTTTTTTGGTGGGAGTTTCTCAGCGGGAAGCTGGGAGAGAGTTTGACTTCTCTGAGGCCATTGAAATTCCTCCGTTTTTTCTGGCTCTTTAGGAGGCGGCTCAGGCTCCGTCTCAGGTCTATCAGGCTCTTCGGTGACAAGAATCTCAGGGACTTGGATGTTGGATTGGCGTACCAGCTTTGGCTGCAGGGAATGAGATGGCCTACTGTGCTGCACTACTGGCTGAGATGAGTACTGTGATATAGACTTTTCTTCTACTTCCAAACTGCTCAGCTGCTCTAGAGAGTCAGACTTCTCGAAGGAACTTGTATGCTGGATGACAGAGATCTCTTTGGAGGTTTTTCTTCTCTCTTTGCTTTCTGTACTAGCAGCTGGCTTTGTCATTCTGGAGTGAAAGCCAGCACTAGTACCAACTTCTGTGAGCGGCACGGCTTTACCTGCATCAGCTGGTGACTTAATGGACTCACGGGGCAAGTTCAAAGCAACATCTGAGGATGCTGGGTTAGCAAACTGACTTACTGGCCTCACACTGGATGAGGGAGTTTCAGGCAACTCAAAAGCTGGAGGGTCCTCATCGTCACCAAGGCTCTTTTCTTTTCGTCTTTTTCTGAGAGGAGTAAGCTCTAAACTGGTCCCTAGCTTGTAATGCATCATCTGTGGCCAGGCATCAGGATCCACAAGACTTTTCTCAGCTTCTGAAGAGGTATGGGAACTGGAAGAATGAGGCTTTGGGACCTGAAGTTCTGAACAGTAATATTTCTTATGAGCTTCGTAATTATCCCTTTTCTTGTACCGAGCACCACATATATTACACTCATAGATGAACCCTTTAACCTTCGGACCCCTCCTTGACTTTCTGGTCAGGTCACTTTCCTTGATTTCTTGTTCTTCGGCAGGTTTGGAAGCGCTTTCTTTGCTTCCTGTGCTAACCTCCTCTGAACCATATTCCACTCCCAAAGGTAGCTCAATAGCTGGTTGTCGTTTCAGCATTCGAGGATGTGAAGAAAACACTTGACTGCGGCTTAAGACATCAGATTCCATGATGCGGTCATCAAATGAATAACTACCTCTAAAAGTCTGAGGGGAGCTTATAGTGCATGCAGCAGAAGGCATTGAGTGGCTTCTTAGGAGAGGCACTGTGTCTGTGGCACTGTGGGGTTGCTGAAGTGATAACAGTGGTGATTGTTCAGGCTTCATTTTTTCACCATGGGATGTCAATGATTTTGATGTACTCAGCTGGCTGCTGGAACCAGACTTGCTGTCAAACTGAAATGGTTCTCTATACACACCAGACTTTGGAGATTCAATGCTGCTACGTCTAGATAAAGAACTTCTTCTAGGTTTCACACTATCAATTTCACTGGTATCTACAACAGCTTCGTTAATTGTAATTAGCTTAGTGATGTGTTCAATAACTTGTGTTCTAGGCACAGACAGTGGTACCATGCTAGGTTTATCTTCGGTGGACATGTGTGGAAACCCTTGGGCTGTGGTTGTAGCTAACATTGCTGTCCTTTGGCCAATTCGCCCACATTTCCCCAAAATAATTTCTGCATAAGACTTTGCATTTGTATTTGGTGGGCTGATTTGCTGTTCTGCACTTTCTGATCGTGAGAAGTAGCCTGACTCTGTACTTCCTTTACTGCCAGGGCTCAGGAACGCCTGCTCATCTATCACCTTCTTCCTTTCACTTAAACGGAGTGCAAGTTTCTGCTTTATAGAATGTGTATCTTCCGATTTATGGCTCAAAACATGATCAGATGAGGGCTCCACAAACTGCGTGCTGTCCTCAAGAGACTGTGACATACTGGAATGCGATAACGAACATCGGTCATGGCTGGAACCTTGGCTTCCTACACTATGCAAACTACTAGACAGCAGGGTGTGCTTTTGCCTGGGTGATAGTTCTAGCGAATGACATGACATTGCACTTGTCTCCTCTTCTGAATCTGTGCTTTCTCCTTCAGTAGGCTCTTCAAATTCCTCCCCACCAATCCTTTCCATTTCCAAACTGGAAGGGTACATCTCTGCTCCGATTCCTGAGGCCAACCCTGCTTTTATTCTGTGAGCGTGAGACTTCCTATGTTTATACAAATTGCTTTTAGTCTTAAAAGAAAAGCCACATGGAATGCAAGGGTATGGCCGCTCACCCGTGTGTGATCTGATATGTTTCTGGAGTACACTTGGTTTTGCACAAGGTCTACTGCAGTACTGACAAATGTATTTGCCTGGCTTCTGAGGTTTCTTCTCCTTCTTGTGCACTTCCTCAGTTTGTTTTAAGGAAACTTGGGACGGCCGAGGAATATAGACTTTCTGAACAGATGAAATGTCCTCTCCAGGCAGGATTGATGAATGGGAAGAGATGAGCTGGCTGTGGTGAGAATGAATACCAGGTGATGAAAAAGAGCCAGACGGACCCGGTCTTACTGGATCGACTAGCTGCCATGTGGGACCTTCAAGGATCTGCTCTGGTTTTCCAGGAGACATAAATGCTGGTGATAATGGGTGCTGTGGAAGCTGTGAAATGTGGGGGGAGTGCTCAAAAGAGGAGGGCCTGGGTTGCTTCTGATGTCCAGTTTTCTCCTGAGATTCCTCTCTTGGAATCGGCAGGGAGCCAGAAAAGTGCTGCTGTGATATGATATCACAAAGAGGAGTTGCTTGTGAAGAAGCAGAGCTGCCCTGATACGTAGCTGCAGATGAAATACTGGATTGGAAAGCCTCTCCTTTGGTGAGCCTCTTTCTAGGACTTTCCTCAGCCTTCTTTGTGCTTTTCTGGCTTTGTTCAGGATCCATGACCTTAAAAGGGTCTTTGCTATTTTGGGCAGGTTTTGGCAGGCTTCATTTACAAATAATAAAGGTCTCCTCTGTAGATTCCCTGCCTTGCCTGCATTTGTATGAAGCTGGAGCTATCAAGAGATGCTTGTTGATTTAAGATTTTACTAAAATATCACTAGTTGCTATTCGATTCAAAAAAATGTTTCAAGGTCAATAAAGTTCACATTGGTAATGTATGACAAACTACTTCAAAGACAGAAAACTTTCCAAAACTTTTAGTCCAAATGTTTTTCTTGTGAACTTGGTTAAGGCTTTAAATCTTGCCATTTTATTTTAGTTGACAGTGGCAAGCCTTCAAAGTCAAGAAGCAACCCACAATGTGTCTCTTGTTTGTTATGCAAACTTTTGAGAACTCAAGACTTTAGTGCTCATCTCATTATCATCATTTTTCTTTGCAAGGAAAATAATACTGACTGGTGTGTGTTCCCCGTGTCTTCCTGCTCTTCCACTCTTGAGTTCAAAAGCCTCGAAAAAGTATTCCCCACATTTCTGTAATTAAATTAACCAAGACACAAACACACACACAAATTACTGCAGCATTCAGATTTCACCAATTAAATACTGTTACATTTCTATACCGTATAAAATAAAATTCATAGTAAGTTAACTAATTCTTATCATTTTAAACATTTTAAACACAATGCAAACCTATATATTACTGCTGTGGAAACTCAGGAATCTACTCTCCCTTGAATGCATGCCTACCCAGGCACTGCAAGAGTAGCTGAAGCCAGGATTCAACTTGAAATTTAGTCAAGGTATTTAAAAAAAAAATAATAATAATTTCAGATATCAACTCCACTGACAATATTTATAGGTTTACAATTACATTCTTCCTACATAATTTAATGGACTATGCAAAGAAAAAACACCTGGAACTGAGTACATATCATGTGCTACCAAATACACCAAGTAAACAAACACACTGAAAATAGAGAGCAATCTCTCTCCTTTTATGTCTTTTAATGTTGCAATGATATTAGGTGTCACTACTAACAACAGTATATAAAAAAAAACATACAAAATATGGTTTTCTTAAATTGCCTTTTTGCCTCTACTTAAACTCCTTGGCTATGTTTACACTAGAGGGTTTTGTCGACAAACCGGGGGCAGCACCCAGATTCCCAAGGCATTCTGTTGACAGTAAATCGACAGAACACAGCACCTTCGTCAACAGTCTTATCCTGCTCCCGCAGAGGCAGACTGCCTCTGTTGACAGAGATCTGCAGAGAGAAAGCCGATCTGGACATTCTGGGTGGGCTCCTACTTGACAGACAGGGCTTCTGGGTCACTGGGCAGCCTTGTCTGCTGTGCTTCCGGTTGGCTGTTGTGTTAAGAGAGCGGTTGGGCAGTCCAGCTACTCTCTGTCAATAAAGCGAATTGACAGAGAGATCCGCTTTCAGGTGTGGCTGCAACCTGTCAACAGAAGTTTTGTCGGCAGATATCGTCCGACCGTGATCGCTGTAGTGTACTTATAGGCCCTGAGTTTATCATTTATTTTTTTTCCTAATGAGAGGGAATCTTCTTTTAGTGCTGCTGCTCTAGGATACCCAGCTCAGACATGGGGTTTCTCACTTTGGCAGTGTGCATGTCAATGTGGGATTTATGTGCCTAGCATTTTAACAGCCCCTTGTGGGCTGGAGATGTCCTGGTTACATGACCACATCTGAATACTGAAATTTGGACTGTTATGCCACATTCTTAGATCAGTATATATTATCATAATTGTTATTCATGCACAGCCTTGGAGAACTACAGTGAGATTAAAATTCAAAACAGTGGGGACACCTCACTTGCTTCTTTGTCACCACTCTACTATCCCCCAAACCGTATAATCACAATGCTTTTCATGAAGCTAGACACCTCTCATTAATAATACTCTGATATTTAGCTTGCATGGTTGCCGAAAGGCCAGTGTACCTGAGCTCAGACTCTCCATGCCTTCTTTAACTTTGCTGTAATTCATAATTACTTCCAGATGCAAGGACTTGTTTGCCAGGTATCTGGCATGTGGCAACAGCGAACTCTACCACCCTGCAATGAATACCAGTACATGCCAGGATAAAGGAGAAACTTAGCTGAGTGAGCTTTCAGAATGTTAAAAGGGCCATAAGGAATAACACACCTCTTTGGGAGCATGTGCCTGAGATTCTCTGGAGTCACCGCAGTTCACTGCATTAGTGATGCTATATCACATTTTTTTTCAGATACACATTTCTGGAGTGCAAGGCTGGGGTTGGGGCATTTGTGGGTGTTGCCCTGTATACAATTCATGAGTGGCTGGCAGAATATTTGTGTAACTTTATTGGGTGTGCCTTTTCATGCTAATAGCAGTGTGTGAGCCTTGAGGGGTTGCTTTCGTGAGCAGAGCAGTGTAACAGACCCCCAGTTTGGAGGATCAAGCGGACACCACTATTCAAAAGGCCAGCTTGTCCCTTGCGGGGGGGAGGGGTGTCACAAGTGTATAATGACAGAGAAAGGGAATCCCCCATTGTTGCCATGATGTGCACTCTGAATCTTCTAATCTAGACTGAAGCTGCTGTGTGAAATAAGATTGCTGCACTACAAGAGAATTCAACTGATTTTAATAAAACATCTTACTCAACTTGCTGCTACTCAAGTATTTGCTCCTGCCCAGATGGGATGTGTGTGAGCATGAGGTTAATGGTGCTGAGCTACATGGAGAGGACATGGAATCCCAGTCTGAGTAACCTAGAGTCCTGCTCCACAGTCCCCAGTTAACTACTGGAAATAACAGCTGTGAGGCTCAACAGGGGAACCTGTAGCTCAACTGATGGTTGTGCTTGACTAACACGTTGTGTCTGTGGGTCCCTATCTCAGCTAGAAAAAAGGTGTTATTTAAAAACTTGCTTGCTCGCATTTTTAATTAGTGGGGTTAAAAATGTGGCAGCATCTTATTACTCATCACAAGCTGGCTTGTCTTCAAGAGGGTTGGACACTCTCCACACTGGCTGCTAGCACATTTTTAAAGACTGTGTCAAGCACATTAGCTAGCTCATTTTTCAAAAAAATCCAACCACCTCTTTTCTGGCCTAGACAGACCTGGCCTAAGCACTCAAAAGATCTGAGACTTCTTTCCTTTCATCTACACGTGGATTCTGCTCGGTGTTCAGGTTTGTCCTGGAGCTTCATGCTCTTCCGTTATATGCTGAGCACCTTCCAGACTTGCAACAGCAAAACAGAAGGAATACCTTATTTTATTCACAAGTTTGTTGCTAAAAGGAGCAGTTAAGTATAGTTCAGAAACCTTTTTAAATGGTCCTGGCTCCCAGCAAACATCCGACTAACACCAGCTGGAACCCATCAGCTAGAGGCAGAACACACCTCATTTTTGCTAGCACTGATGCTTAATCACATGTCCTATTCATACTTGTCACAACCTTAAGTCGTCCCCTGCTGCAGGGTCATTCCTAGACTTACACCAGTGCATTGTAGCTTCAACCCAGCTGCCCCTCCATGGCGTCTTCCTGCCAGCAGTAGTCTGTGGAATAGAACGTTAATTTAGTTTCTAGTCAGATTCACATTTATGCACAGATGGATCATGGGAGTGTAAAAGGAGAACATGGGATGTGACAAAGCTAAGTCTCCAGATACCAATGAAGAGAATCAACTTCAGCATCATTTCTATATCTCAGTTAACACTGTGTCATGAACATGGTGCTGCAAGATTACAAAATGCCCTGTAAATGAGTGCGCTACTTTTTATTTTAAAACCAGTGGTCTTTGCTTAGCTCATCAGTAAGGTCAGACAGAAATGGTCTGTCATTTCTTTTCCTACTACTTTAGTTTGCTAGAAATGGATCTCAGCAGAGACTTTTTCAGAAAGCTACAAGCTCTCTCTTTCTCATTCTCTCTCTCTCTCTCCCCTCCCCTCCCCACAAGCTCAAACCCATGCAGTAAAAACCGCCAGCTACAGCATTCTGTGATAAGAAAGAAGAAGTCAGCATGGTGCTTTCTCTTATGGTCTCCCTGACCACAACTCTGTGGCCAATGACCCCTTTAGGAGTTGGGGGAGGAGGCTTGCGATGACTTATTCTATCAACCCAAAGGCCACCTCCAGTGACGAGGCGTAGTCCAGCCATTCTGGCTGGGGATCTGTGCATGGTAGTTTAAAAAAAAAATATCAGTCATGTGTGGGTGTTCTAGAGAAATGTAGGATACTTCTGCTTTTTCCTTCAGTTACTGAATGACTGCATCCAAAGTAGTTGGCAATGATCACAGAACAGAAAAGCCCTAAAACTGATCTCCTTGCCCCAGAATTATAATACTCCTGGGAAAGTCCAATAAATAAAAGAGCAAGAATAAATTAAACGCATTTCCTTAACCTAGAAGTAGAAGAGGGATAAAGGTTTTCTCCTCTGTCTGAATTCTGCTTAGCACAGGATTAACTAGTGCGCGGAGAGCCTCATGGGAGCCAGCTGTGGTTGTTTCCATTGCCTCACCCTAAGGTAAGTTAGAAGAGCTGCTCCACATTATGTCAGTAGAGAAGAAATGTAGCAGAGCTCTGTTCCCTTAGGTTATGTTCTGCTGGCATAGCACTTTTGCTGGAGGCAAAAAGGGGGTGGCTGGTGCAGAAGGTGATGATGCTGACAAGACCAGCAGAGAATTCCCATACAGAAGGGAAATTCTCCTCGCCACTTTTGGCCAGAATGTAGCTGTTTTGTATCTCTTAAGCAATGCAAAGTAACCACAGGGGAAAGAGGAATCAGGACAGATTTATTTTCTTGAATAGAACAATGTCTCTACCTCTACCCATGTTTCAGCATATCCTGATCGTGGAGCACTATTCAATCTGTTCTGTATAAATTCCCCCTCTTTTCCTCTCAGTCTTTTATATTCACTTCAAACTCTGATCACCCCTCTGGTTTCTCCTGCGCAACATGGTCTATTTCCCTAAGCATCGTTGGCAATTTCCCAACTCCACTGTGACACAGAACACCTATTGTCACTACCTCAACAGATAGCTCCAAGAATATCACAATCTGAGGATACCTGTATTTTAGCCACTGTTGTAAGTCTTCTGGAAAAATATGAAACATGGACTTTAAAGCTAGGATTTTGGTTTGCTACTTTTATTTATTTTTATCATGTGAAAAATGTCTGGCTGCATTAGAACTTTGTAACTCCCTAGAAAAATAATTTCCGATAGGCTTACTAAAAGCAAGAATGGGTATACTCAAAGAGAAATTGGTTGCTCCACTAGCAATGGCAAACACAAATGGTGACATTCTGTCCTTGCTGAAGTCAGTGACAAAAATGCTTCAGTGCCAGAAGCCTGGGGAACAAACAGGAAGAATTGGAGGCCCTGGCACATGCAAAGAAGTATGAGGTGGTTGGAATAACGGAGACTTGGTGGGACAATTCGGGTCATGGAAGGTTATAAACTGTTTAGGAAGGACAGACAGGGGAGAGAAGGAGGAGGAGTTGCGATCTATGTGAGGGAGCCGTATAATTGCTCAGAACTCCGGTATGAGGAAGGAGAAAATCCAGCTGAGTGTCTTTGGGTTAAACTTAGAGGCAGAAGTAACAGAGGTGATGTTGTAGTTGGTGTCTGTTATAGACCGCCAGATCAGGGAGATGAGATAGATGAGGATTTCTTCAGGCAGCTAAATGAAGATTCGAAATCACAGGCCCTGATTCTCATGGGAGACTTTAATCATGCAGACATTTGTTGGGAGTCCAATACATCAGCAGATAGACAATCCAGGAAGTTTTTGGAGAATGTTGGGGATAACTTCTCGGTACAAGTGCTGAAGGAACCAACCAGGGGCCATATGCAACATGACCTGCTGCTCACAAACAGGGAAGAACTAGTAGAAGAAATAGAAGTGGGAGGAAACCTGGGCCGCAGCGACCATGCAATCATAGATTTCAGGATCTGGACAAAAGGAAGAAAGGTGAGCAGTAACATACAGACCCTTGATTTCAGGAGAGCAGACTTTGACTCCCTGAGAGAACTGATGAGCAGGATCCCTTCGGAAATGAAGATGAAGGGGAAAAGAGTTCAAGAGAACTGGCAGTATTTTAAAGAAGTCTTACTGAAGGCACAGGAACAAACCATCCTGCTGCATAGTAAGAAATGCAAACATGGTAGGCAACCAGCTTGGCTTAATGGGGAAATCCTTGGTCAGGTTAAATTCAAAACGGATGCATACAAGAAATGGAAACGTGGACAGCTGACTAAGGAGGAGTCCAAACATACGGCTGGAGAATGCCAGGCAGTAATCAGGAAAGCGAAAGCAAAATTGGAACTGCAGCTGGCAAGGGATGTGAAGAGTAACAAGAAGGGTTTCTACAGGCATGTTAACAATAAACGGGATATAAGAGAAGGAGTGGGGCCGTTACAGGATGAGGGAGGTAACCTAGTGACAGATGATGTGGGAAAAGCTGAAGTACTCAATGCTTTTTTTGCCTCAGTCTTCATGGACAAAGTCAGCTTCCACATGATGGTCCTAGACAATGTAGTATGGGAAGGTGGAGGGCAGCTATCTGTGGGGAAGGAACAAGTTCTGAGGTGTCTAGAAAAACTAGATGTGCACAAGTCCGGAGTCTGGATTTAATGCACCCGAGGGTACTGAGGGAATTGGCACAGGTCATTGCTGAAACTTTGGCCATTATCCCTGAAGATTCTTGGAGATCTGGGGAGATACCGGATGACGGGAAGAAGACAAACGTAGTGCCCATCTTTAAAAAAGAAAAGAAGGACAATCCAGGGAACTATAGACCGGTCGGCCTTAGATCAATCCCTGGGAAAATAATGGAGGGAATCCTCAAGGAATCCATTTCGGAGCACTTGGAAGAGGGAAAAGTGATCAAAAGTAGCCAACACGGATTCACCAGGGGCAAGTCCTGCCTGACCAATCGGATTAGCTTCTATGACAAGGTTACAGGCTCTGTGGACATGGGCAAGTCAGTGGATGTGATATACCTTGACTTCACCAAGGCTTTTGATACAGTCTCCCACAACAGTCTTGACCATAAGTTAAGGAAATATGGATTGGATCCTTGGACTATAAGACGGATAGAAAGCTGGCTTGATGGTCGGGCCCAACAGGTAGTGGTCAATGGCTCAATATCTGGATGGCGGTCGGTTTCAAGCGGAGTGCCGCAAGGCTTGGTTCTGAGGCTGGTGTTATTCAACATCTTTATTAATGACCTGGATGAGGGACTGGATTGCACCCTCAGCAAGTCTGTGGATAACACAAAACTAGAGGTAAAGGTAGATACATTGGAGGGTAGAGAGAGAATCCAGAGTGACCTGGATAAATTGGAGGACTGGGCCAAAAGAAATCTGATGTGGTTCAACAAAGAGAAGTGTAGAGTCCTGCACCTGGGGCAGAAGAATCCCAGCATTGTTACAGGCTGGGGACTGACTGGCTTAGCAGCAGTACGATGGAAAGGGACCTAGGGGTTATGGTGGATGAAGGCTGAATATGAGTAAACAGTGTGTCCTTGTAGCCAAGAAGGCTAACGGCATGCTAGGGTGCATTAGGAGGAGCATTTTGAGCAGATCTAGAGAAGTAGTTGTTCTCCTCTATTCGGCAGTGGTGAGACCACATCTGGGATATTGTGTCCAGTTTTGGGCCCCCCAGTATAAAAAGGATGTGGATTTGCTGGAGCAAGTTTCAGCGGAGAGCAACAAAAATGATTAAGGGGCTGGAGCACAAGACCTACAAGGAGACGCTGAGAGATTTGGGTTTGTTTAGTTTACAGAAGAGAACACTTAGAGGTGATTTAATAGCAGCCTTCAACTTACTGAAGGGGAGCTCTAAAGAGGAGGATGAGAAAGTGTTCTCAGTGGTGTCAGATGGCAGAACAAGGAGCAATGGTCTGACGTTACAGAGGGAGAGGTGTAGGTTGGATATTAGGAAAAACTACTTAACTAGGAGGGTGGTGAAGCACTGGAATGTGTTGCCTAAAGAGGTGATGGATTCTCCATCCCTCGAGGTTTTTAAGTCCTGGCTGGACAAGGTCCTGACTGGGATGAATTAGTGGGGGTTGATCCTGCTTGAAGCAGGAGGCTGGACTAGATGACCTCCTGAGGTCCCTTCCAGCCCTCTGATTCTGTGTGACTTGAAATCCAACCACGTTTTTAAATAAAACTTAAAAATGCTCTTTTAAACAGTCTCATGTATCGTTTGCATCCTGCATTCCTTCATATGGCTGGTATTAACCCCTTTGCAGAGGGCCAGTTGCAGGGCACATAAACCACTAAAAAGTCACCTAAGCATTCAGAATAGGGCTTAAACGGGACTTGAGCAGTGCCTATGGCCAGTGTTTGCCCACAGCAGAGAGGAGAACGCCATCTTATGTGTGTACTCCAACACATAGACAAGGTACTTGCTACCTCACTTGTAGTGAGACCCACAGAAAGCATAACTAGGAGTGTTATAGGCTGACTTGTGATCAGGATATAATTTCATTAAAAGTATCTCTAAAGGAGACAGACCATTTTCTGCTTAGTTTGGGGATTTTTGTTTTATTGTTGGTTGGTTGGTTTAGGGAGGGTTTTTTTGGTCCCCAAGTATTTTCTGAAAGAGAGATTCTGAAAACTTGCAAACTGTGTCATTTTATAAGGTGATGTCAGTTTAAACCAAAAGCCCCAATACAACTTGTTCTTCAAAACTGTGTAGTGACAAAACACTGCTGTCAGGAACAGCCCCAGAGAAGGAATTATTTTACCATACATTAGGGTCTGCTTCAGTTAGAGCAAGACCCATCCTGCTTAGTTTGAAATTCTTCCAGTGGAAACTCGGCTTGTGCTATGTGTGTTACAGCTGGGGAATCGTAACAAACAATCTTTGCTTCTGAATGAAGTTCACAGAAGGTCAGTGAGTTCTTTCCCAGTATATAACAAAATATTCTGCAAGAGGATCTTGTCTCTTTTTTTCTTCTGTGAAACATGGCAAGATATTCCCACATAAAAGCAATATACAAGCTATGAATCAAACCTATGGAATTGTTACGACAGTGCACGCTGTCTGCTCCCTGTATTGTATGCTGTTGATAACTAGTTCTTCCACTTGGTTCTGAGTGACAAAAGATGTGCTCCCATAGATTTTCAAAGAGAAATATCTGTGATCAAAGGGTGAATTTTAATGTAACCAGTGATCTGAGTGAGCATTAGCATATCTTCTGTCATTAATTTTTGTAACTGCATTTAAAAATACAAATTAAACAAGCTAGCGTGATCATCTCAGAGGGGTAGCTGTGTTAAGTCTGTAACTTCACAAAACAAAGCAAGCAGTCATGTGGCATCTTAAAGACTAATAGTTTTACTTATTAAGTAATGAGCTTTTGTGGTTAAGACCCACTTCATCAGATTTCTGGAGCAGAAATGAGAAATCAGTGAAATATAAAGCAGGAAGTATGGTTTCTCATTTCTGCTCCAGAAATCTGATGTAGGTCTTACCCATGAAAGCTCATTACCTAGTAAGTAAAATTCTTAGCCTTTAAGTTGCTACAGGACTGCGTGCTTTGTTTTGTGAAGCTAGGGTGATGCTGAATTAGTTACACTGTTGGTAAACTTATTTGACAAATATCTCTCAATCGCAGGTTAGAAACATCAGAATAAAGAGCTAAAACAACTAATCAACTAGAAACACAAGTGCTACTGCCTCAGGATAAAGGGGGGAACGTATATTCTACTCAAACCCACTTTAAATCAGTAAAACAAAACAGATTACTTACAGCGAAATTGATTTTCTGTAATTTTGATGGGGTCCCTCCGTTTTTTGCCCAGGGTTTAATTTAGTCTGAAAAACAACGACACACTGTGATTATGAAATGACTACATTAAAATGCCATCTCAGCTGTGTTAACACCAGACTGACACCAGAAGCCCTGATGGAGCAGTTTGCCTGGTAACAGCCTTGTACACAAATCCAGTTCCAACAGCTGGAGGAGTCCCTAGTGGCACGGTTACCTCACTCACAGGCTCATTGAGATGGTGACATGCGTGTTCGTGATGAAGCACATCACCCGGGGCTATCCCTTCTGCCTGTGAGACAGCAGGCAGGAAATCACAGTCTTGTTTACGTCAGCCACACAGCAGAGGCATTAAGAAGAGCTCAGCTCCAGGAAGGCGCAGCAGAGGAGACATGAGCCTGACAACTGAGATCTGGATTTCAGCAATTCAGATTGGAGATTCAGATCCCCCAGCTCTTCTCCTGACCTGCGTAGATTGGGGTAGGAGGTATTGCTTGAGCCCTTCTCTGGCTCTGAGTAAACTAAGTGGAATCAATTCCCAGGTGCCAGATGTGCTTTGCATTCACACACAGGGATGTTTTCTTTCTAACCACTAGTGCGAAACATTCCGTCTGGAAGGCGAGGTTCATTTTAGTCCTCACCAATAATATAAACATCTGCAGGCGAAACCGTGCCCTCACAGAGACCTGAGCAACACCACTGCCATGGGTGACAGGTGAACAGCTGGAGGAGACTCACCCTTGGCCAGGCCTGCCTCACTCACCTCCTCCTGTTGCTGGCGCCCCCACAGCCCCTTGGTTCCCTGTGGCCACTAACTCCCACCCTTGCCCCAGTCCCTGGGTGCTGGATGGGCAGAAGGGTAGCTTGTGTCCCTCCTCCTGAGCACCAGGTGGGTGATGCCCCCCCCACACCTCTCCGAGAGTGGCCTCACATTGTGGGGTTGGGGGTGGGGGCAGCACTGGCTGGCCCCAACCACCTGAAGTCCTGGCTACAGCTGCCCTAGCCGTAGCATGTTTCCCAGCTGTACAATGAGCAGCCTCCCTGGGCTGAGGTCAAAGAGGAAGGGGAAACTGGAGTGGGCCTCAGCTTCTCCAGCCTATGATAGGCGCTGCCCATGCTCACTGCCCTAAAATGGTACCCTTAGTTGTGCTGCACAACCAATTGTCTTCAAGAGGGTGGAATTTCATCCAGCAACCGGAGTTTCAGTTATACAAGCTGAACTTCACTATTTCGGCACTCTTTCCTCATACAACAGCTGTTATCCAGCATGATTTTAGCTGGACAACCACTTATCATGGGTGTGACCTAGGTTCCCATGGTCCTATAAAGTGTGTCTATAGCCTCCAGTCCTGGGTCTAAGTGCGCTGGGCTGTAATTTAGCTGTAATTTACCCCTAAATATTTTCCAAGAGCCCAGTAAGCAGTGGAAGTGTTGGTAACACTTCTAGACAATATTGGCCTTCCATGAATTCTCGCATTTGTGACTGCTCAGGTCTCAAGGGTGCAGGACAAGAGAAGTTCAACCTGTACCATTATAAACTATGCATGAGTCAAAATTGAATACAGGTCGCTCTGCCACAGTCAGATGGGTTTTGTTAGTGACATTTTTACTGGTAATCCACACACAGTACTCACACCACTCTAACAACTGATTTTTCACTTCACTAGCAGTTCCAAAATGTTTCAAAAATCAATTTAAGCCAACCCAAAATCAACAGTTTTCAGCAAGGTCAAAAGGGATTTATTTTGGGTCACACAAAAGACCTTGTTCAGCTCCAAATGAAAGAGGTTGTTTTGTTCTGGGGCACTTGTGACAAAAGTAAAGCACATGGTGAGACTGACAGAAAAGATGAGAGTTTAGTGGCTGCCTAGCGCATTCGAGTGGGCAGGGAAAGATCTAGGCCTGATTTCCCACTGTTGGGCAGGGAATCAAACTCAGGTCTTCCCCATCTCAGGGGAAGGCCCTGTTGGCTTTGCTTGAACTGAGAGTTTCCTGTTGAAGCTGTTCCATTTTTATACATGATTTTTCTACCATTGGCCAGCTCCCCGGGGACTGCCCCAATCACCAGAGTCACTCATTCCTGTACTCTCTCTGGTTCAGTGATTATGTAAATACTTGACACAAAGTGGAACGCATTCAACAGGAGAGACTGAGCTGCACCCACCAGTCTGGGTCCAGTCCCTGCTCCAGAGCAGACTTCCCTGACCCCAGGATTAATGGTTATTAAGGAGACAGCAATGCTTCCTCCTCAGTTCCGTGAGTTGTGTGCCTTTGTGAATCTAGCTCTGAAAAAAATTAAAATAAAAAAAAAATGGGGAGGGCAGCATGTAAATGAACCATTTCCACATCTCTCAGCTTTTTCCTGTTTCCTCTTGGCCCAAACCAATTGACTGAAAATTGATAAAATTTTTAAAAATTGTGAAATATTTGGTTCACCCGAATCACCATTTTTCAATGAAAAAATGTTTCAGTCAAAACCTTTCAACCAGCTCTGTACAGAGTAGGACCCTAGATGGCCACATTTTGGGAGCCCAATGCGTGACACCTTAAAATAGCCAGATTTTCAGAAGATGATTGTGCCTTTATTTTAAGGTGTCTCAAGCCGGGCACTCAAACACTGAGGCAGCCCAAACTTGTGAGTCACTTAGAAAATCTGTATGGGAGGAAATAACCCAGCCTTGGTTATACACATAAAAACAAGCAGTCCTTTAGCACCTTAAAAGCTAACAATTTTACTTATTAGGTCATGAGCTTTCGTGGGTAAGACCCACTTTTTCAGATTCCGGACCATAAACGAGCGACCCTGAGGTCTTACTGAAAAGGCTCATGACCTAATAAATAAAACTGTTAGTCTTTAAGGAGCTATAGGACTGCTTGGTGCTTTTTGTTCATTAGTTTTTGTGAAGCTACAGACTAACACAGCCACCTCTCTGAGACTGGTTATACAGGTGCTGCTATGTCCACAACAGGCAGAGGGAGCTGCTCCAGAATTAAGCTCAGAGCGCAAGGTTGTGTCTACAGTACCACCCTCCTTCAAAGGGAGGATGGCAAGTAGGGTGTTGGGAGTTTACTAATGAAGTGCTGCACTGCATATGCAGCACTTTACTAAGTAAATTCCACGCCCACCCTGTGGCAACTTAGAAGTTTGAAAATTTTGAGGAGTAAAGGGACTTGGAAGTTGCCCCAGCACTTGGAAGTACCAGCGGGTGAGCCGTGGCTAGATGCGCACCGGCATATGCAGCGCAGCACTTCATTAGTAAACTCCCAACGCCCTACTTACCATCCTCCTGTCCAAGGAGGGTGGTAATGTAGACAAGCCCCAAGTGTATTGAATAGGAGGGCTCATTTCTCTATAGTTATTTTCTGACTCTAACCACACTTTGAAGAGTAAATTTTGCTCTTAAGTTATCCAGCTCTGCCTAGAGCAGATTTGCAAACCATGGGCATCCCAGTTCTCACACACAGGCAATCCCACATCCGGAAAGCCGGGTTTGCACAATGGCATTATACAGATGTAAAACACACTGTGTGGTGATGAAAGGTCATCTGACAATATTGCCGCTGCATGTGATACCACGCCCTCATGCGGCACCTGACCCCAGCCTACAGCACAGCACGCTGGTCCATCACTTGCTGTACTCTGAGTGGAATGTGTGAAGACAGGAACTGACTTTACTTATTTTTACAGGAATTTCCAGCTAAATTACAACAGACAGCTCTGAGGCCACCCCGCACCCTGGGATCCGTTGCAGAGTAGAGCCGTTAAGCCAGCGGGGGCTGATTTCTCCCAAGCCCCGCATCTCCACTAGGGAGGACCTTGCTCAGCACAGGAAACAAGGGACTTTGAATATTCCTCCAATTTGCAAATTAGTATTAATGCTTTTTGTTACTACCCGCTTCTCGTTAAGAGAGTGTCACTTTTTAAAAGCATCAACTGTCCCAAACAAGTGCACCTGCAAGGAGCTCCCACATCTTTATAAATAAATAAAACTTTACACCACATTTTAATTCTTAAATAACTGCCCACAAACAAGCTCAGACAATGTGGCTCTCATCTCCTTTGCCTCAGCTGAAAGTAAAATTACAGCTCCAGCCTCCCCCTCACATACTTTGCCACAGCAAAAGATGTTCTGCTAAAGAATTCAAAGCATCCGATAAATATTAATGGAACTCCACAACAGCCTCTCTGACACAGCTAACTACCCTCTTCTCTGTTTTACAGACACAGTCACACAGTGAGTCAGGGACGGCTCAACATGTGCCCTTAGAACTCACTACAGTAGGCTTTAACCAGGAGATCGTGCTCCCTCCATGTCTGACTGCTGAAGCCCATGCTACTGTTCAGCACACAAGCTTTTTGGCATGCTGTTCTCAGTCTAGGCTACAGCTATGCTCAGGCAATTGACCGAATGCCTATCCTTCTTAATGGACTGCACATACATTTACAAGAATATCCGCTACTCACAGAGAGGCAGCTATTCACTTACAGGTCCCAAGACGCGTTACGCCATGTCGATTAAACTGCATGCCATACTGGCCCAAGAGGCCTCCTTTTGAGGGCACAGAGACATGAGAAATATGTTTTATTCACCTTCACCTTTTGCTTTATAGTTTGCTATAATATTGAAAATAGGCAAATGGAAGGTGCATGGTCGCCTAAGCACAGGAGATATACCGTAGGAACAGGTGTGCGGCTCCAATGCCTGAGCGCATCAGTCGTTCCCTTTAAGAAATCCAAGTCCAAGCTTTGGTTATATCACAAGTCACACTGAGTTTGGTGGGTCACCTCAAATCATCACAAAATATGGCCCAGGTCCGCACTCTGGGGACATGATGTTATAGTGCACAGCGTCACACAAGACTGAGAAGCACCAGCAGCACGAGGAGGCAGCAGGGTGTGTGTGTGCATGTGCAGGACTGAAACAGCAGGGCACTTCTGATCAGGTGACCAGCATAGTACCAGTGTCAAAAGTGGCGCATACTCAGCCCATGGCTCCAAACAAACTCAAGTCTGATTTAAGTTCAATACTTGCACAGTATCTGCACTTGGAATGGTTTATGGAGTTTGAAATACATTGCTGCTGGGTTTGCAGGACTGTGAACCCTACGACCGCAGCAGTGACCAGCAGAAAAAAGGGTGGGACAATATTATCCATATTTTGATGTCCTGCTCATACAGGCAATTCCTGAGCTGCCTGGGCCCAGAATTTGTTTACTTCTGCAAGCCAATATTTTTCACTTGGTACGTGACAACAATGCACCTTGTTATACATGGCAGAAATGTAGCTTCCTACCTAAGACCAGGTCTACTCTATAAACTCACCTCAGTGTAATGGTCACCCAGGACAAATCCAGCCCCTGAGGGACACAGTAGCACTGAGTGACCTAACTCCTGGCATAGGCAGCACTGTCAGCCAGAGGGCTTCTCCCATCCACACAGAGGGTGATGGATTAACTACTCAAGAAGAGAAGCTCTCCTGTCAAGATAGTAACAACCTCATGGAAGCACTAGAGCAGCACAGCTGAACGGGGCAGTACTGTAAGGGCAATTGGGCCTGAGACAGACGTGGAGAAGATGGAAACAAAAAAGCAGTCCAGTAGTACTTTAAAGACTAACAAAATAATTTATTAGGTGATGAGCTTTCGTGGGACAGACCCACTTCTTCAGACCAGAGCCATACCAGAACAGACTCAATATTTAAGGCACAGAGAACCAAAAATAGTAATCAAGGTTCACAAATCAGAGAAAAAACTATCAAGGTGAGCAAATCAGAGAGCAGAGGGGCAGAACGGTGGGGAGGAGTCAAGAATTAGATAAAGCAAAGTATGTAAAAGAGCCCCTATAATGAGCTAGAAAATTCCCACCCCAGTTCAAACCACGTGTTAATGTGTCAAATTTGAATATAAGAGAGATTTCAGCAGCCTCTCTTTCCAAATGGCTATGCACGTTCCTTTTCAGTAAAACACAGATTTTCAGTTCATTAACAGAATGGCCCACTCCATTGAAGTGCTGGCTGACAGGTTTGTGAATCAGGAGTGTTCTTATGTCTGTTTTATGCCCATTAATTCTTTATCTAAGAGAGTTTGAAGTCTGTCCAATATACAAAGCATCTGGGCATTGTTAGCGCATGATGGCATATATGATGTTAGTTGAGGACCATGAGAATGTGCCCGTGATTCTGTGAATAACCTGCTCAGGTCCAGTGATGGTATCTCCAGAGTAGATATATGGACAAAGTTGGCAATGGGACTTGTTGCAAGGAAAAGTTCCAGGATTGGTATTCTTGTGGTATAGTCTGTGGTTGTTGATGAGAATCCTCATAAGGTTGGGAGGTTGTCTGTAGGAGAGAACAGGTCTGTCACCTAGGGCCTTCTGGAGTGTGGCATCCTGATTAAAGATAGGTTGTAGGTCTTTAATAATGTGTTGCAGTGGTCTGAGTTGGGGGCTGTAGGTGATGACCAGTGGTGTTCTGTTCTTGGCTTTTTTGGGCCTATCTCAGAGTAGCTGGTCTCTGGGTATTCGTCAGGCCCCGTTGATTTTTTTTTATTCCTCCTGGTGGGTAATTCAGGTTTATGAATATTTGGTAGAGATCTTGTAGTTTTCAGTCTCTGTCAGTAGGATCGGAGCAAATGTAATTGTACCTAAGGGCTTGACTGTAAACAAAGGATCTAGTTGTGTGTGCAGGAGACGCACTGCATGGGTAGTTGGGGTGGGCTCCGGTGCTGCAATGGGCTAGACATCCTGAATATAATGTGTGTGCGCTTCACAGAAGTAGTGGTGGTGGAAGGTCACATTGGATCCTGTCAAGCTTCTAGCTACCCCGTTCACATCCAGGCCATATCCACTCCCTGCTGTCCTGCTGTATAAACACAAAAGACAGGATCCCCAGGCCACCACCACCAACACTGTAATGCCAGCCTGGGGTGGCAAGGAATTTCCAGGAGCTGGCCGGGGTGGGGTGAGAGCCTTTCCAGCCTTTCCCCAGCCCTCTTCCCCTGGGCATCAATCAACAGCGCTGGTACCGGGGCTCCAGCATCTGCTTTCTGGAGTAGGGAGGACTCCCAGGGCTTTGCCTACCCTGAAGGCTGGTGCCAGAGTGATGCTTGGGACGTGTCAGAGCTGAGAAGTCAGTTTAGGGTGAATGTGGAACTCTGTTGTTGACTCAAGGGCACCCTAAATGGATGCAGCCAGAAGAAGGAGTGGGCACTCGACAGAAGAGACTATGTCCTCCATTGCTTTGGGAGCCCAAGAGGTGCCCATTCATTGTGCAGTACAGAAAATGAATATGGACAGTGAAGACAAAAGGGTGACTTTCCAGCCCGCTAGCTGTATTTCCCCTTTCATTTGGAGGCTTCGCATATTTTTCTTACATCAGCCTCATATTCTTTTTCTCTTAAAATGGAACAAAGAGACGCAACAGCATGAGAAGGCTGAAGAAAGGGAAAAAAATGTCAGGAAAAGGCAGCACATACAAGCTCTACAAAGCCCACGCAGCCTTAGGCAGGCGAAGATGGGGTGTTCGATTACAAAAGGTACGGGAATTGTTATCTCAGGAAGTGCTCACGACAGAACGTGCCGGCAGGAAACTCCACACAGTGGGAGGCTGCTTGACATGCTGGTTGGAGCCAGTCATTTTACTTCCACAGCAGAACCTCAGCGCCATCTGACATGCACTCTGCATTCATGTGTTTGCCCTGCTAGAACAGGTTTTAAATTTCCCCTTTGTCCCACTTGTCAGGGGGCCAAGAACTCTTTTAGATTTTATCTTGTGTGATAACTACTTATGCTAAACAATCTGTTCCCTCTTGGTTTTAGCTCTGAGGGCTTGTCTTCATGTAGCCACACCACTGTAGCACTTCAGTGAAGACAATAACATGCTGATCGGAGAGCTTCTCCAGCTGGCACAGGCCTTCTGAAGAGGCAGTAGCTACAGCAACAGGAGAAGCTTTTCTGCTGACACCATGTTGGCTGCATGGGGAGTTAGATCGGTATAAACGGGTCACTAGGCAAACAAGCAGTCATGTAGTACTTTAAAGGCTAACACAATAATTTATTAGGTGATGAGCTATTGTGGAACAGACCCACTTTGTCAAATCTGGAGATAGTGCTGAAAATGAACTGGCACGACGAATTTTCACACCCACGCACCCCATAGTTGTACAAATGTGAGTTTGCAGTGCACAGAAGGCCTGTGTGCTTTCCCAGACCTGAGGAAAAGCCACATGTAAATTGAAAAGCTTCTCCCTCTCACAAAGAGCAGATATTCCCTCATCCACCTCATCAGTCTCATATCCCATGACCAGCACAGCTACAGCAACACTGCACACACAATTAAAGGGTTATTTATGGGTCTCTTTACAAATTCTTTACAAAGGCCAAATCAATGTGCAGTTTAAAGCCACAAACACAAGTGTCCAGAAACATACGCAATCATCCTGATTTTCCTCTTGCACAATTTTCCACTGATGTAACTTCTGTTGAATTACTATGTGGTTACATTGACACCATCAGAATCAGGCATGGGACTACAACTCAAGGGACTGAGAAATTCCCATCTAAACTACACAGTCTCTGTGAGAAGTTAGGCAAGTTGTTTAATATAAAAGTCCCTCGGTTCCCAGTGGTAAGATGGAGATATTCTATGTATGTTGTAGGCATAACAACAGATCAACAATTGCAAGACGTTGAGACTGACAAAGTTTTATTGAAGCAAATGTTTGAAATAAAGATACAGAACATGTGAGGTTAAAATTAAAGGCAAGGTGAATCCAGAGGTCAAGAGTGGGTTAGGAAAACTTAACATGCATTAAAATGCCATATGCATAACCTGCCTTGTCCCAAATGGACATGGTTGGGGATTTAAAACTCAGTCTATAAATGTCCAGGGGGCACCACCCATAAAGTGAAAAGAGTCTTAGTCTCTGGCAAAGTTTGCAGGTTCATGAGTAGAGCACATCCCTGGATGTGGTGCATCCTGGATCCTTTTCAGTCTGGTGGTCTTAATGTAACAAGAAATAAAAACAACATAGTCCCTCAGGAAAGGAAGCGGATGGTTCCCCTGACCTTGTCCCTCATTGGCCATCTGGGTCCATCTGCATCCTCTCTCATCATCAGTGCTGATGCTCTCTATGTGAAATACACAGTCTTTAAGGGAAAGGTGCGGGAGCTTCCCCAATTCTGTCCCTCGTTGATGGTCTCCATCATTTCCAGGCGGTGGTCATCAGCATCCTTTGTCAATAGTCTTTTCCAGCACCCGTGGAAAGAAGCAAAGCCTGGGGCTGGGGGGAGAATTGGGTGTTGTCCCCAGATATATCCCTCGTTGGTTGGCGACCTCAGGGAAGGCAGTGGGAGCCTTCCCTGTCTGTGACCTGCTATAGTCTCGCTCACTGTTTTCTCCCATCGGTGGTCTTATCCACCACTTGTAGGGAGACGGGATGTTGGAGAGAAAGCTGATAATGGCTCTGACACCATCTCACTTTGGTTGGCAAAAGATCCTGGATGTCTCTGGGGTGGGAGGTGTCAGGGTGAGAAGTCTGTGTTGCTAGAGGAGACGGGTGACTCCTTGGTTGCACCTCTCAGGGGAGGTCTCCGTCATTCCTCCTGGTGCTGGCAGCAGCCTGTGATGTGCTTTGTGTAGATGTCCTGAGACTATCTGATGGCATTGGAGACCATCAACTGTCACATGGTTCCAGTCAGTACTAGCTCATTTTGGGGGTTCCACACACAGACAGCCCCTACCAGCAGGGCTCAGCTTGTAGCCAAATTGTAGCCACGGGCCTTCAAGGGTCCTCCAGTGGGATGTACTTTCTGATTTTCCTCACTCAGGGCTCACAGAAGGCCAGAGTCTGGTTTTCGAATGGGATGATCTTCTTTGTTTCCTCATTGGTAATCATGATGTCCGGTCTGAGGAGGCTATTGGTTCCTGAGATGAAGCCTACAGCAACACGGTCCAAGGTCAGTGGGAGGGCTTTGATCGGCCTGTCCTGGATGGCTTTGTGGCAGAACTTCCAAGCACTGGAGTGGACATGGCATCTGCACAAGACATGGGGCAGGGTCTCATTGATGAATCTGGTCTCCATGGCAGATGGCTCTGTTGAGGTTGGGGGGGAGGGGGGGAAATGCAGTTGAGCAGGGCCCAGTGGAGGACCTGCCAGTCGGTGAAGTGAGTGAAGCTGATACACTACACTGGAGAGGGTAATACAAGCATATAGACAAACACATAGTTTAAATGCTTTTTTAACGTCCCTCTCCCATTTAAGCAATTCCGGAAGTCATCACATGAATGGTATGGCAGCGCGAATGAGAGGAAGATCGTCGACATAACTGACAAATGGAGAGACAACATGGATGAAGTAATATCTTTCAGGGGACCAACTCCTGTTGGTAAAAGTAATAAGTTTGCAAACTCACACAGCGCTCATCTCTTTCGCTGGCAGCAGCTGGTCCAATAAAAGATGCAGCCTCCTTGTCTCTCTAGCACTCTGGGACCAACCTAGTTACAATAACACTGTAAATAATAATTGCCCACAGGAGGAGAGGCATTCAGGACACAGCACATCTTCTAGAATGTAATCTCCATTAAAAAAAAGATTTGGAAATGCCTGTCGTTGAGGGAAAGTTTTTATTCACTTTACATCGAGATTCCACCCAGGGTCATCAACTTCCCTTTTCACCTCTCCACAAAACGAGGTGTTTGCTGCCTTGAGACCAGATAAAGAAAAGTTGCCTTGTTTTCTGCCAATATGATACATACAAACAGTTAAATTGTAATCATAAAATCATACAGCACTAGAACTGGAAGGAACCTCCAGGACCAAGCACCATCTAGGCCATTCCTGATAGATGTCAATCTAATCTGCTCTTAAATATCTCTAGTGATGGAGATTAAATATCCTCCCTAGGCAATTTATTCCAATATTTAACCACTCTGACAGGTAGGAAGTTTTTCCTAATGTCCAACCTAAACCTCCCTTGCTGCAGTCAAAGCCCATTGCTCTTTGTCCTACCCTCAGAGGCCAAGGAGAACACTTTTTTCTCCCTCCTCCTTGTAACCCTCTCTTAGTGACTTGAAAACTTCTATCATGTCCCCTCTAAGTCTTGTCTTCTCTAAACTAAACAAACTCAGTTCTTTCAGTCTTCCCTCATAGCTCATGTTCTCTAGATCTTCAATAATTCTTGTTGCTCTTCTCTGGACCTTTTCCATTTTATCCACATCTGTCTTGAAATGTGGTGCCCAGAACTGGACACAATACTCCAGTTGAGGCCTGATCAGTGCAGAGTATCATCATGTCGAGCAACTATTTCTAAGAGTGAAGCTTTTTAGTCACATGGACAAATTGTAGCAGACACACATTTTTGGCCAAGTAACTATACTGACCTAATAACTCCACCTTTGCTCATCCAAACAACATATCTCAGCTCGAGTCTCTCCCAGTCTGGAAAGTTTTTTGGGAAAACCTCCCTCAGCTCTCCAAGTAAGATCAGTCACACATGGTTCCTGTGGGGGTGGGAGACTAAAGTTAGGGTTTGAATACAGTTTTGTAACCTGCCCCCGAGACCACATCTGGGGAGGGGAAATCCTAGCTCCTACCAGCAGTGATTTCTGATCCTCTGCAGGGACTGGGGAGTCGAGAGCCATCTCTGACCTGTGCAGTTGTGAGAAGTTAGCTGATTAGGAAGATTGTTTGGGCAACCCCAACTGCCTGACCTGTGTTCTCAAGTCAGGGGGTCAGGGTGTAGGGATTTTATTACCAGCTGCCTCTCAGACCTGCACAGGGACCTCCCACCTCATCCTATGCATGAGTCCTTTGGCCTGTACTGAGCCCAGACAGTTACATCACTAATTGCCGCACAGAGGAGAGCATGGTCACCTCTCATCCAGGGCCCCAGCACAGTATGCATCCAATGGGACATTTTTTTCACATCTGTTATATCAGGTCATCTGACAGGGAACTTTGCGGTCATTATCAGTGTGGGCACTGAGAATAGAGTTTCACCTGATTATATTTCCCTCCTGTTTGATATAAGTACAGTGCTAAATATACTGTGTGCATTCATGTAATTGTTGGAAAACTCCAACTATCTGGCTAGTAAGTGAGGGTTACCCTGGGGTTAGCATTTTCCTCCCTCACTGCCCTGGTATCACTCCCAGGAAGGAGTGAGAAGGGTGGAGGCACTGCTAAAAAAATCAGAGGGAGAGAAAATAAAGATGTTACACTCTGCTGAGTACATGGTCAGATCCAGAAAAACCCAGGTGTGTTCACCAAAACCCAAAGGGAGATTGGTGCTGAAGGAAGTGTAGATGGGGGAAGCTACACCAGTAAGAATTGTTTACTTCTGCACAGCAGGGTAACACCAGACATGAGTTCTAGATGTCCCAGTTTCTTCCATAACATTCATCATCTAAACCTGTCCCATTTTATTTCGGTTTCATGGGCTCTCTGAGTTGGAGGAGATGGGGTGACCAGCATTCTCCACTGCTTTGTGAATGTACAATATTCAGCATCATAAGCTTGTTAACTGTCTAGTTTTACTCAGTCCTTGATATTTATATGGTAAATAACCATACTGGGTTATGCAGTTCCCCATTCAGAAACACAAGAAATCTTGGCACACTTCATGAATACAAAAAAACAGGGCTGCATGTAGCTCATTCCAACAGTGATTGGAAAGAAAAGAATCCAAAAGCATTCAAACGACTTGGTACTGCTTGACCCCACGAGATTATGGAGAATGCACTATTCTGCCCCTAGGGAGAGCTAACCCTTTTGCTGCCATGGAGCCAGTCAAGTTTAGTGGGATGATGATCCTGCATGGGTATATTAGGTGGTCAATTCTGTGTACTCCTGGAATTGAAAAAAAACTAGTAGGAAATGTACAGACAATGAAAGCAATAATTTTTTCCTTCACAAATCCAATTCTGTCTCTGTTCCTTGATCATTTCACTCTGTAAGCTACTTCACAAACTGCTTCTTGTCTTATTAACAATAAAGCAGAAGCAATTAAGAAAAAGCAATAAAACATAAGCAAAATAAAATTAAAACAGCCTCCAAGATTATTTTATAACCTCACTAAAGACAAAGTGATCTTTCAACTTATCATAAAACACGGCCAGTTTGCTATACATATTAGTGTGATGAATATTGACCAAATGTCTATAAATAAATGAGGCTTTGCATTTGGGACATTATCGCCCATTGCCCTGCACCAGTTGAAAGTGAGTCCAAATGCCCACTGTGTGAAGAAGTTAACAGGTTTTTAGGATTGTGCTCCATTGGGCAGCGTCGATCTCACGAGAAGAGAAAGATTCCTTACCTCTTCACTTCCAAAAGAGAGAAGAAGGGAAGCACCTCAAAAATGTTAAATTCAAACTAGGATCTGAAGGTTAGATGAAAACACGACAACCTTTAGACTGATCCAAACTAGCCTGTCCACTCTGATCATTATTGTGAACTTAGTTCAGAATCATAGGCCTGAAAGACATCTAAAGAGGTTATTTAATCGAGTTCACCACCCTCATAGAAGGATTAAGTATTAGGTAGACATGGCTGCCAAGAGGTCACCCTTGGATTGCTACCTGCAATTTGCTGAGTTTAGAATCTGTGCATACATCTCCATAATATCTTACCCGTAGTCTGCCTTTGAAGTCTGATCCTTATTTCAGTTAATCCATATTTTGTCCCTTCAGGATTTGCTGTTTTGTGCGTATTTTTAAAGAGAAAGAAGAAAAAAAAACCCAACCCTGTCAGACTGTCCCCTCCAATGAATGAAGTAAATTGACAACTCTTTGCAAACTCTGAGTGCATGAAGGGATGCTTTCTGGCCTGACTTTGAAATGTCAGTCACTGGCAAAGGAAAGAAGCATCTTGAAATGCAGCCAGGAATATACATGAGAAATGTCAGAGGAGTAGCCGAGTTAGACTGTGTTTTCAAAAACAAGAAGTCCTGTGGTACCTTATAGATTAACAGACATTTTGGAGCATAAGCTTTCGTGGGCAGATGTCAGCTGCTAGTCTATAAGGTGCCACAGGGCTTCTGTTTGTTTTTACATCAGAAATGTAAGTTACAGGACTAAGAAAATTAAAATTATGACTTCACTGCTTGGCCCCTGTGCTCCAGATTTGCAGTGGGACTTGGGCATCCTGGTGTGAGCAACACAAAGTGCCTACCTTTTAAATGCCTAGAAAACCACAGGAAGGACATTGAGATCCACAAAGCCTGAGTTCAACATCAGGGTTCCCTACACAAGGACCAGGGAGAGACAGGCACCTTGAGTATGTGCTGCACTGAGTGGAACTATCTAACACAGCCAATGGGAGATGCATATAGGAGGAGCATCAGAGAGGGAGCCGTGTTAGTCTGTAGCTTCGAGAACAACAAGAAGTCTTGTAGCACCTTACAGACTAGCAGATGTTTTGCAGCATAAGCTTTCGTGGGCAAAGACCCGCTTCATCAGAGGCATGAGTAGGGGGTGGTTTCAGACAGGTATTTAAAGAATGGGGTCCCAGATACCCCTCTGAAAACACCCCCCATGCATCTGATGAAGCGGGTCTTTGCCCATGAAAGCTCATGCTCCAAAATATCTGTTAGTCTATAAGGTGCACCAAAACTTTTTGTTGATATAGCAGGAGTGTGCTCTGGGCTTGGCCCTCTCCCCGAGTGAAGTCCTGGCTGCAGGGAGGTGCTTATCTCTGCTGGTGATTCATCACTGGGAGCTGCTGCCTGGAGTCAGGCAGCTAAGGGGCTTCACACATTTCTGTAGAGATGGGGTTAGGTGCGGACCTCGCTCCACACACAACAGCCAGAAAAGGTGGAGCTGTGCTTCTGGGCACTTGGAGCCCAAGGGCTGAAGCTTCTGCCCTGCCTGAGGGCAGACAGGATTTGAACAAGGTCTCCCAGCTCTCTGGAGAGCTTGCTAGCCACTGAACCAGCAGCAGGAAGCCAGGAGGTGAAAGGCTGGGAATGTCTCCCTGCAACCCCACCTCCCTACCCGCAGGGCATCATTTAGTGAGGGTGGTGGCTGAAGCTCTCCTGCCCCCAGATTCATAGGAGGACATTGAATCACTGCCAGACAGGGCAGGGAAAGGGCACAGTTTGGAGAATTCCTCTCCCCTGGCCGTGCACTTTCCTCCCACTCCCTGACAGGGCAGGAAAAGGAATAGCAAGCAACCCTGGTATGAATCTCAGGGGTGGGGAGCTTCCCCACCCCGCCCCCCACACACCAACCCCCTGCACTGAGCTTACCACATGCCCTGCCCTGACTCCTATACCCCTCCACACACATCCCAGCCCCCTACCCTGAGCCCCTGCTCACCCCAGCCCTGACTCCTGAGCCCTCTCCACAACCCAGCCCTCTGCCCTGAGCTCTGTGCCCCCTCGAGCCCCTGCCCTGACTCCTGCACCTCCCACATCCCCACCCCCTGCCCTGAGCCTTCTGCACTTCACCCCACACTTAAAGGTACTATCAAAACACATCACTACCTGCCAGCCTCCTGCCTGATGAGGATTCAGCAGACAGCACAGCTGACTGACAAGAGCTGAACTGATGTCTCAATATGTTACTAAGTTGCTGGCAGTGCCATACCCTCAGTGAATTGTAAATCTGAGGCCCAGGTAATTCAAACTCCCACACGGCTGCTTGCAGGCGAAGGGCACTTACCCTGCTCTAATTCTACCTCAGGTGACCACACCCTTATCTTCCCATTTGCTATGGGGTTTTGGTTGGATATGGTGTTTTTCTTGACCTTTTTGTTCTAAAATCCTGTGTAAGGTTGCTGTGTATTCTTAGATAGCTACCACCTTTTGACTTAGAGGTAGCCTCATTTCAACAGTGGGGGAAGTGATTTGTCACATACTTCAGAGTCAGTTCATAACATGCTTTTAGAGCCATAGAGATGGAAGGTACTATGGATGCATAAGAGCATCAGCAATGCTCCATACCAAAATGCTGCAAAAGCAACATGTAATTTAGAGAAAGAGAAGTTACCCACCTGAGTGGGAACAACGGTTCTTCGAGATGTGTCCCTGTGAGTGCTCCGTATCAGGTGTCGGGCCAGCCCTGGTGCCGCAGATCAGCGATTTGCAAAGCACTTGCCGTTCGGCTCACGCATGCGCAGAAGTGCGCCAGCCCTTTGCATGCTTCTAGTCACGTGCATGATCTGGTCTGAGCCAGTTCCTCGGAGCCACCTTGGAAATACACATCTGAAAGACATAATGAGACAAACTCCGAAGTGGGGAGGATGGGCAGGTAGCGGAGCACCCACGGGGACACATCTCAAAGAACCACTGTTACCACCCAGGTGGGTAACTTCTCTTTCTTCTTTGAGTGCTCCCCACGGGTGCTCCATATCAGGTGACTACATAGCAGTGGTCCCCCAAAAAAACATGGAGGTGGGCACCGGAGTTAGATGTCAGTAGCCACCGAGAGCACGGCTGTTGAGAGACTTGTGTCTCCACCATCTGGTGATGCATGGCATAATGTGTGGCAAATGTGTTGTAAGACAACCACGTTGCTGCTTGGCTAATGTCCTTCAAAGGGATGCCCTTGAAGAAGGCCATGGATGCTGTCATTGCCCTAGTTGAACGAGTTTGAGGAAGGACAGGTAATGCTGTCTCCTGCAAAGAATGACATGTATATGACGACGTAATAATGTTCGAGATTCTCTGTGATGAAAAACATCTCACCCTTAGATCTCTGTGCAAGAGACAGTAAAAGCCTGTTTGTTTTTTGGAAGGGCTTTGTTCTTTCTAGGTAGAACGCTAAAGCTCTTCTCACATCCAGAAAATTCAGTCTTGTCTCCTTAGTGGAAGTATGCGGTCTCAGGTAAAAAGACAGAAGTATGATCAGCTCATTCATGTGGAACTCAGATGTGACCTTTGGGATGAAGGCAGGGTGTAATCGACATGCCACTGCCTCCTTGGTAAATATCGTATATGGCAGAGAGGCCACGAGGGAAGCCAGATCGTTAACTGGGCGAGCGGATGTGATAGCCAGAAGGAACACTGTTTTTAAGGTAAGGACACGTAATGGAATAGTCACTAATGGTTCAAATGGAGGTCTGGATATTGTACCCAGAACTAGATCTAGACTCCAAAGAGGTGAATAGGTTTATGAGGAGGGTACAGACTGGTGAGACCTTTTAGAAAATGCATCATGATCAGGTGTGTAAAAAACCGACATCCCATCTGTCACGTGTCTAGAAGCTGAGATGGCCGCTAAACGCACCTTTAAAGATGGCAGAAAAAGTCCCTCTTGCTTAAGATAAAGTAAACAGTCCAGAATGGACTGTACGGGGGCTTCTTCTGGACACACGCCCCGTGTAGAGCACCATGCCAAAAAACGTTTCCACTTGTACGTGTAAGTCTTTCTTGTGGAAGTGCATCAAAACATGTCTGACCTGTTCAGAGCACGAGGCCTCTGAGGGATCAAACCAATTATCAGCCAAGCCACGAGGCGAAGCGCTTGCGGCTGTGGGTGTGTTAATAACCCCTGGTTCTGAATGAGCAGGTTCAGAATGATAGAGGTTGACCATGGAGGGCGTGCTGACATGCGTTGCAGGATCAGGAACCATGTTGTCGAGCCCATGGTGGAACTATGAGGATCAGATCAGCTTCCTCCAATCTGGCTCTCTCTAATACTTTGTGGATGATGCCCACTGGGAGAAAGGCATATAAAAGAGAAACTTTCCATGGGATAAGATAAGCGTCACCAAGAGACTCCTGCCCTATGCCTGCTCTGGAGCAATAAAGATGGCATTTCTTGTTGCTGTAGGTTGCAAACAGGTCGATGGACAGAGTGCCCCAAGACCGAAAAGCAGAACGGAGAATGTCAGATCGTATCTTCCATTCATGCTCTGGTGCAAATTGTCTGCTCAGCTGACTGGCTGTGACATTGTTTACCCCGGAAGGTATAAGGCCTCCTGCGTTATGCCATTCTGTATGGACGAGTTCCATAACTGGAGGGCCTCTGCATAAAGACAGTGGGATCTCTCTCCCGCTTGCCAATTTATATAATCCATTGTAGGTGAATATTCTTACCCAGGCCCCTCGAACACAGGGCAGAAAGTGCTTGTAGGCACTGAACACTGCTCTTTGTTCCAGAAGGTTTAGACAAAGAGCCATTTTCCATTGAGATCACTGGTCCTGGACTGACATGTTGCCCATGTGTGCACCCCAGCCCATGCTGGATGCATCGGTGGTTATGGATACAGCAGGTTGGGGTTCATAAAAGGGGACTCAGTATAACAAATTGCTGGGTCTCATCCACCACTGTAGGGATTGCAATACCTGTGTGGGGCTACTCATTTGTGACTTGTGTGCCTCACAGACGTATAGATGATAGCCAGCCAATGCTGTAGGTACCAGAAGTGTAGCCTGGCATTCTGAAATACATATGTAGTCGCAGCCTTGTGACCCATTGACTGTAAACAGGTCATTACCTGCACTGTAGGACTGTGAGTCAGTACCTCGATTAAGGATTGAATCGCTTGGAAGCACTGGGCAGGTAAGCATACTCTTGCTGATACTGAGTTGAAATGAGTCCTTACGAACTTTATGTTCTGTGTGGGCATGATCACTGATTTCTGTAAATTGACAACGGGGCCCAGAGATTGGAACATCTCCATGGTGATGGATATCATCCAAAGGACATACAACACGGAGCACCCTTTGAGAGGGCAATCATCCAGGTACAGGAATATTAGAATGTCCAGACAACGCAGATATGCTGACACAACCGCAAGGGTCTTTGAGAAAATTTTGGGTGCTGTCAAGGGGCCAAAGGGCAGTACTCTGCATTGAAAATGTTCTGTTCCCACCGTAAACCAGAGGAAACATCTGTGAGCCAGGTGGATCGTTATATGAAAGTATCCATCCTGAAAGTAAAGGAGGGCGAATGAATCTCCGTCATCCAATGCAGCAGTTATGGAACCAATAGTAATCATCTTGAAGTGCTGTTTGCATAGGTAAAGGTTTAATGCTCACAGATCCAAGATGGGTCTCCATCCCCGTTTTTCTCTCTGTAAGGAAGTAATGGGAGTAGAAATCTTTTCCTCTGAATTTGTGAGGTACTCACTCCACTGCTCCTATTGCAAGGTGGTGGTCAACCTCTTGTTTTAACAGCATCTCGTGGAGGGGTCCCTGAAGAGAGATGGAGTGGGCAAGAGTAGTGGGTGGTATTGTGTGGAATGGAATGGCCTAGCCGCTGAGACTTTTTCCAGCACCCACTTGTCTGTAGTGATCTTGGACCACTGATGGTAAAAGGGGCGTAGCCAATAATGAAAGAGACGTTGAGTTGGTGGTTCATTTTGGACCACGGAAATGATAGCACAGGCCTCAGTGGAGGAGTCAAAGTTGCTGCCTTAGGTTTTGTGGAGGTGGATTGCGTTGTTGTTAATTACACCTTCTAGACAGCCTATGGGGTTGTCTGGATTAATCACAGCCCCTCTGCTGATAGGACTGCCGCTGGTATGAGTAACTGTGTTGATGAAGCGGGTCTTTGCCCACGAACGCTTATGCTCCAAAATATGTCAGTCTATAAGGTGTCACAGGACTACTATTTGTTTTTGAAGATACAGACTAACTCGGCCACCTCTCTGATACTTGTATTGTCTCTGATACGGGTAAGAGCTCTTTCTTTTGTATGGCAGAGTCCCTAAGGTTCTCAGTGTTGTTCAAAAATCTTTACTGGAACGTAATACAGTATCTGCAGCTTTAGCAAATAATTTGCTTTTGTCAAAAGGCAGGTCTTTGACTTTGGGCTTTAATTCTCTAGGTACCCTGGAGATCTGGAGCCAGGATACTTGCCTGATAACCACGGCTGTCACTGTGGAACGTACAGCAGTGTCAGCGACATCCAAGGCTATCTGTACACCTGTAAGAGATGTTGCATAACCCTCTTGAAAATTGACTTAATAATAGGTTTCTTGGAATCTGGTAAGTGATCCATGAGGGTTATTAGTTTCATATAGTTATCAAAGTTATGATTAGACAAATGCGCAGTGTAGTAAGCCATGCGCAATAGGAGGGTAGAAGAGGCACAGACTTCTCCTGAACAAGTCCAGCCTTTTGGCATTCTTGTTGGAGACTCTGTATTTACAGTGGGGTGCCTCAGACCTCCACAGTGATGACTCTACCACCAGAGAGTTAGGCTAAGGATGTCTGAATAAAAATTCCATGCCCTTGGATGGTCCAAAATATTGTTTGTCTGACCTCTTGTTAGTGGCTGGAATGGAAGCAAGGGTTTGCCAGATGTTATTTGCTGCATCCGTTATGGCATCATCTAATGGGATGGCGATCTTGGATGGTGCTGGAGGTTTCAAGTTCTTTAACAGTTTGTGTTGTTTTTCTGGAACTTTGGTTATTCGAAGGCCCTGACTCTGAGATACTCTTTTAAACAGCTCTTGAAATTGTCCTAAATCGTCAGGAGAGGAAGAGTCGCTCTGAATAACTGCCTCATCCAGGGATGAGGAGGATACATCTGCCAGGTAAGTTTCCATGCGTTCCTCTAAATCCTCTAGTTGGTCCTCTGCCAGTTCCAAAAGGGCAACAATTATGGATTGGGCCCATGGAAATGGACAGGATAGTGGAGGTGGAGGGGTAGCTGAACATCTGTACCCTTGCGTGGATTTGGGAGAAATATCTCTAGATCTTCCGTGATAGTGGTATCGCTGCTGGTGACCCCTGTGGGTGTGAGGGTAGCAGCATAAGCAAGCATCTGTGGATGAGGAGTGAGAGATGGAGCGTCTCCTGTATTCATGATGATGATAAGAGTAAGGCAGGTATGACAACCTCGAAGATGGTGAAGGTGAAAAGGACCTGCGGTAACGATGGCTGTAGGGGTCTCCGGAATGGCAATGGAGGACATATTGGGCCTTCAAATGATGACAGTACCGGGGAGAGCACGGAGACATGGGTTGAAGAGAGAATTTCAGAAGGGCTGAATGAGGTGATGGGCTACTGTGCCGAGGCTTGGCCTGTGCCTTCTTCAGTTCCCTCTGGGAATGAGAGCTAGATAAGCCAGTGCAGGTAACCCTGGTGCTGTAATTGGTGCTGAGACTATAGGTGTGACTGGCTCACGTGCCGCTGGTGCTGGGGGCATGGTGTGCAGTGCCGGTGGTAGTTCCGGTGCCGATTGATCTTTATGTGTCAGCACCGATGATCTCCGTGAACCTGTTGGCGACGGGTGGGATTATTGCATCAGCACCAGTGGAGCTGGTTACTTACAGTTAGGCCACTTGTCCTCCTTAGTTAGCGAGGAAGCTCAGCTCTCAATACGACTAGTCTTGTCACCAGACAAAACGTGCAAAGATTGAGTCAGAGATCATTTCTTTTCCTTATGGCCTTCCAGGGAAACCAGTGAGGCTGCCTTGCATTGTTCCCCGGCCCCCATGACTTCAGATGTTGTTTGGTCAGTGGTATCAGGCTGCAGAGCTTTTTCAAAGAGAATCATTCTCAGTTACATTTCTCTTTCCTTTCTAGCTCTCGCTGTGAGTTTAGAGCAACGTGGGCACTTGTGAGGTACATGGAACATTCCTAAACAGCCTAACCATTGAGAGTGGTCGTCTGAGGCCAGCATTGCCTCCCTCAAGAATCACACTTTTCAAAACGTGATGCAGGCATTTTAGCAGAATAATAGAGCTGTTAACAGCTTAGCTCTTGGAATTGCAAACAAGGTGGTAACACAACTATTAAATGTACTACTAAACAACTTGTTATAAAACTAACTTTTTTAAGCTATAACTAGTAAATATAAAACTACTACTATTAGAAACGTGTTAGAAACTATGAATAATAAATAAAAAAGGTCAAAAATTGTTTTTCAGGTGTGCTGCTGAGGAGCACAGGAAAAGTCCATCTGCAGCTGACAGCAGTTGAAAGGAACTGGCTCAGACTGGATCACACACGTGACTAGATGCGTGTGAAGGGGCTGGTGCACTTCTGCGCACGTGTGATCCAAACGGCAAATGCTTTGCAAATTTCCAATCTGAGACACTGGGGCTAGCCTGACACCTGATATGGAGCACCCATGGGGACCACTCGCAGAAGAATTACTTCATCTGCACACACCACACACTGTTGCTTGGTCATTGTCATTACTCACAGATAGTAAGTTACTTTCTAGTGTCAGCAGCAACAAAAACAGTCTTGTATTTTGCAAATGAAACTAGCAGCTATTGTCGCTCATTTATGTGAAGTGACAAGATCTTGTTGAAAGTAGGCATTGAAAAAGCTTTCTTACTGAATATATCTGAGGACAATGGGATTCTTCCTGTCCTGACTGAAGAGAAAGAGATGAAAATGGACCTTTTATTTCACTTAACCAGCAGAGAGACTCTGAGCCTATCACCAAATGGGCAACTTTCTGTTTACAGAACCAGTCTGGGCTCATTACAAGCATTCATTTAAAAGTACCTTTAATTTGTCACATAACAGAAATGGAAAAACATCCATGGTACACATGAACAGGATGTGCCTGCCTAGGACTGCTCCACCCCTCGTCATTTAAAGCTTCCTTGGAAAAGCCTTCTTTGTTTTAGTCACCCAACACAGGAACTGGTACAAAACCCTGTTTGACTAAGCAAACTTTTCAAGAGAAATATTTTCTAACTGAGGGCTGGTGAAGAGTGCTAGATTGACAGCTCCAGGAAGCAACAGAAAACATTTCCCTTAAACATATACCTGAAACCTCACCTTGGAGGGACTACACATACGTAACACAGATTATGTATTTTAGGGCTACCTCTATACTGCAACTGTAACTCAAAATAATTTATGCAGTTATGTAAATTATTTCATGTTAACTTATTTCAAACTTGGTATCATCCAAACTGCACTGAAGTTTGAAATAAATGGTTTATTTCGAGGTTTCCGTTCCCCTTCTCATGATGAGGGGTAGCGGAAACGGAACACCACATTTGAAATAGCCCAAATAGCAACAATAGTGTAGACATAGCCCAGCAGTTTTGCAGTTAACATCTGTACTGAGATTTCCAGATGTGTGTGCACAAACATAAGACATATATCTGAAGAAATATGCCTCTTCTTACAGTCAAGTGCAGGTCCTGGTTTAGGTCAGTGGAACTAAGAATTGCCACCTTTTGGTCTTGAAATAATGAAAGAAACGGCTAAGTCAAGACAAAATATCAGAATAATTTCAAAATAAGCAAGATATACATTTCTTTAAAAGCAAAATATGACCGTTTCAAGGGAATGTTCCTTACTTTGTAGGAAGAAAAAGAATCGTCTTGACAAGTTTTTTTTTTTCTTGTCATCACGAGAGCCACAAAACTCTGTTGTACATGAACACAAAAATACACCTCTTGTAAGTGAAAGGAAGCTGCATTTAAGGAGAACCAGAATGTATTTTGGTTAGTTTTCATGTGATTGGTCTCTTATTAACACATACTTCTTGTGCATGAATGAAAATATTTATAGAGAGACCCCATCACCAGTGTGTCCACCTTTTCCTGTTTTTGTTCCTTATAACCCAGTCCCTGAAGGGACCTGCAGCACTCACTGAGGAAAGGAGGGAAAACACGTGGCAATTTTTGCAATCTTTTAACCACTCTAGTCAGAAGCACATTTAAGTCACAGAGGTTCTATTGATTTACATCTGAATTGGCTTCAAATACTGATCTAAACTGCCCCCAGCTCTACCACCTATCCCACCTCCTAGCCAGCGCCACTGACTTACACAGAAAACAGCACTGTAGCAGTTGTCAATGGACCACTGCAGCTCTACTAGTGAGCTGATACCAAAGTAGGTGGGAAAGTAGCTCTCATTCACACTCTGCAGGGCAAGAAGGTTCATTGAGTAACATTCTGCCATGCAAGATAAAAATCTGTAATAAAATTAAGTCCGGGAGGCCTGTGCTCATGCCTCAGTTGCCACATAAATCTGAGGGTTTTAAACATAGGTTCAGCACATAGTTGTGGCATGCTCACCATTAGATCACTGCCAAAGGGTTTGAAAATCTGCCCATGATCGCTGGGGGTGTGTCTACACTACAGCTAAACACCCCTGGCTGGCCTATGTTGGCTGACTTGGCCTTGTGGGGCTGTAAAATTGCTGTGTTGTCATTCGGGCTGGTCTGAAACTCAAGCTCTGGAATCTCACCAGCGGAGAATGTCCCAGAGCTCAGGCTCCAGCCCAAGCTCAAATGTTTTACAGCCCTATGTTTTACAACAGTGCATAACTGCCAAGCAGACATGATCCCATGGATCTAATCTGCTATCTTTCTCACTGTGAATGTTAGCACACTTCATGCAGTGCCATTTATTTTCACTTTCTGTGTAAATTAAAATGGTCAGGGGCCTGGAAGTGGGACACCCTCAAAGTTCTAGATTCACAGAGGTCACGTCCAGAAGGGACCACATCTCATCTAATCTGACCTCCTATAGAACACAAGACACTAAATTTCTCCCAGTTAACCTATCACTGAGACCAATAATGCACCTGTTGGCAAAATGAAAAGCTTTTCCTTCCATTAATAATTTCCCTTCCCAGCCATTGCAGGTCCTAGCGAAAACCAGGGAGGCAAGCCAATCACAAGTTTTTGATTTGAGGATCCGGACAAAAGGAAGATGGGTGAGCAGTAACATAAAGACCCTTGATTTCAGAAGAGCAGACTTCGACTCCTTGAGAGAACTGATGAGCAGGATCCCTTGGGAAATGAAGATGACGGGGAAAAGAGTTCAAGAGAACTGGCAATATTTTAAAGAAGTCTTACTGAAGGCACAGGAACAAACCATTCCGCTGCATAGTAAGAAATGCAAACATGGTAGGCAACCAGCTTGGCTTAACAGGGAAATCCTTGGTCAGCTTAAACTCAAAAAGGATGCATACAAGAAATGGAAATGTGGACAGTTGACTAAGGAGGTGTCTAAACATACAGCTGGAGAATGCCAGGGAGCAATCAGGAAAGTGAAAGCACAATTGGAACTGCAGCTGGCTAGGGATGTGAAGAGTAACAAGAAGAGTTTCTACAGGCATGTTAACAACAAACGGGTTATCAGAGGTGTGGGACCATTACTGGATGAGGGTGGTAACCTAGTGACAGATGATGTAGGAAGAGCTCAAGTACTCAATGCTTTTTTTTTGCCTCAGTCTTCACGGACAAAGTCAACTCTGACACGACAGTCCTAGCCAATGCAGTATCGGAAGGTGGAGGGCAGCCATCTGCGAGGAAGGAACAAGTTCTGAGCTATCTAGAAAAACTAGATGTACAGAAATCCATGGGTCTGGATTTAAGGCACCCAAGCGTACTTAAGGAATTGGCAGATGTCATTGCTGAACTTTTGGCCATTATCTTTGAAAATTCTTGGAGATCGGGGAACATACCGGATGACTGGAAAAAGGCAAACATAGTGCCCATCTTTAAGAAAGGAAAGAAGGACAATCCAGGGAACTATAGACCAGACAGCCTTACCTCAACCCCTGGGAAAATAATGGAGGGAATCCTCAAGGAATCACAGACTCACAGAATCATAGTGCTGGAAGGGATAGGCTCGGCAGCAATACAATGGAAAGGGATCTAGGGGTTATGGTGGATGAAAGGCTGGATATGAGTAAACAGTGTGCCTTGTAACCAAGAAGGCTAACGGCATATGAGGGCACATTAGGAGGAGCATTTTGAGCAGATTTAGAGAAGTAGTTGTTCCCTTCTATTTGGCACTGGTGAGGCCACATCTGAGATATTGTACCCAGTTTTGGTCCCCCCAGTATATAAAGGATGTGGATGTGCTGGAGCAGGTTCAGCAGAGGGCAACAAAAATGATTAAGGAGCTGGAGCACAAAACTTATGAGGAGAGGCTGAGGGATCTGGACTTGTTTAGTTTACAGAAGAGAAGACTTAGAGGTGATTTAATAGGAGCCTTCAACTTCCTGAAGGGGAGCTCTAAAGAGGAGGGTGAGAAACTGTTCTCAGTGGTGTCAGATGGCAGAACAAGGAGTAATGAACTGAAGTTGAAGAGGGAGAGGTGTAGGTTAGATATTAGGAAAAACTACTTCACCAAGAGGGTGGTGAAGCATTGGCATGTGTTGCCTAGAGGTGGTGGATTCTCCATCCCTTGAGGTTTTTAAGTCCTGGCTTGACAAGATCCTGACTGGGATGACTTAGTGGGGATTGATCGTGCTTGAAGCAGGGGGCTGGACTAGATGACCTCCTGAGGTCCCTTCCAGCCCTCTGATTCTATGATTCTTTGATTCTATGCCCTGTTCTTTTTCCAGGGCCTCCAAACAAGAATGGGAATACTAAAAAGGTTAGGAGGAGGCGAGACCCTTTCTAAGGGAAATTTCATCGTTTCTTTCGGCAACCAGATTTTGGAAAAGAGCAGTGGCTCCATTATACAGTTGCCAACTGGGGTTTCTGTTCACCCAGTCTGGGTTATTAATGAGGTCTACTGACATTTTTGAAAGCACTGACAATTTCTGTTGGCCAGTGCAAACAATCCTTTCCAAAGAGTTACACACAAGACTGCTTGCAAAATAGAGCAAAAGCTCCCCTAGGCCATTTCTACACAGGCCACTTTCTTCAAAAGTGGCATGGTAATAACCGGCCCAAAATATGCTAATGAAGTGCGGATGCAAATTCCCCATGCCTCATTAGCTTACGGTCACGTGATTTGGAGTCCGGAAGACCGTTCTTCCAGACTCCAAAACACCGCATAGAAGCGCGGCCCGGGGGGAGCTTCCAGAAGGAAGTCTTTCTTCTGGAGGCCCCTTCTGCCCTAAAATTTAGGCTATGGTTATACTTACCTGAACTGCCTGCAGCAGTATGCAAACAGGCAGTCTTGAAAATGCAAATATATGCTCATTTGCATATTCACGCCCTGGCAGAGGCTGCTGCCGACAGAAAAAAGCAGTGTAAATGTGGTTCTGCCAGTGGAACTCCCCCCTGACTCCTTTGGTCACTTGCATTTTTGAAACCTCCCATTTGCATACTGCTGCCAGCAGTTCAGGTCAGTGTAACTGTAGCCAAAGGTTCTCAGGAGGGTATCATTCCACCTTGTTAGGTAAAGACCTAGTATATCTGCTTCAGCAAGCGGAACGGGACGGCTACAACATGAAACAGACCTTCACTTACTGCAGTAGGACCGCTTTATACTTGCTATTTATGTAGCCAGTCTGCACCTGCTTCAGGCTGTATACAACACAGACTTCTGTTGACTGCCCAGTCGCTGGACCCCTTGATGAGGTATCAGGGTGAGGTACAGAGGGGAAGTAACCAATATGGGGGTCTAGGAAAGTGGCTAGTGACTTTATCTCATGCTTTCCTGTTAATTACTTTAATTTTTTCCCCATTCACCACTCCCCACCCCATTCTGCATGCCTGTACTATTTCTCAACTGACTGTAACCACTGATTGTATGCACTGGGGGTGTGGCTCTCTGAAAAGGAGAGGCAGGAGTGCTCATAGGATTCCCTCGTGTAAGCCACACCAGTTTTCACTCATGCTGACTTACCGACTTGTAGCTTAGAGCACAAGGGAATGACCCAGTACTCCCAAACGCTTGGAAAGGCTGGGTCAACCTATGGAGAAAAACACAGGCTAAAGCGTGAGACAGATAAGCAACTCAGATTTCCCCCTATTAACTGTGCCTGTGGCTGGCATGGGCTGCCAGCCTCCGAGCAGCCAGTCCACTGAAAAAAAAAACAACTTTCTCTGACTACCCTGAGCAAGAAGGGTGCTTTACTCAAGTGCTGTGGCCACCTAAGGAGCCAGGGTGCAATTCCCCACTCGGGTACACCCTCTCAGAGCTGGTGTAACCCACATGCCTCAGGGTGTGGTTCACTGTCCCATGCAGTGGCACCCGGACCACTTACACAGAGAAAGAATGAATCTCCTCTACAGCCTCAGCCAAGAAGCAGCTGGTTTTCACCTCAAACTCTAGAGGCTCCTACACTAAGCTCCAGAGGTACCAAGTTCAAGTCCACCTTTCAGCAGTTACACTGGCATCCTAAAAAAGACTCATGGCAGTAGGATGGGTAGTGGCAGCCAAGGCCCTGTCATGAGCCAGACTGCTCAGTCACTCTCTCAACACAGCTAACTGGCAGGACAGCAGACAGGGCTGCCTGGTGTCCCAGAAGCCCTGTCTGTCAACAGAGGGCCCCTGGAACAAGCACACTGGTTTTCTGTCGACAGAGCTCTGTCCACAGAGGTGTTCTGCCTTGTGGGGAGCAGAATAAGACTATCAACAAAGGTGCTGCATTCTGTCCATTTACTGTCAATGGAAGGCCTTGGGACTCTGGATGCTGCCCAGGTTCTGTTGACAAAACTGGCCCTCTAGTGTGGAGATAACTGATGAGTCTATACCCAACAGTTTCTGGCAGGTTCGTATCTGCCTCTGTCCAACTGTGCCTCTTCTGGTACTACAGCAGCTACACTGCCAGTCACACGCAGAAACATGCCCAGAGGCCTTGGATGACTCACACACCAACATCCATACACATCATGTGATGCAGAAAGGGTCCAACCAGGTGGTGCAGAAACTTAAGTAAGATCCTCGCAGCAAAATACTGCTGTGTGTTAGTTCCATTGGGCAGCTCAGGAATCTCTGCCCCTAAATTCCAGATTTAAGATGGGTCTTTGATCGGTGACACACTAATGTAGCCCCACAGGAGGAATGTTAGGTAAATAAATGTCAATAAGGCCCTTAACTTGTAAGGAACAGGCATTAAAAGGGAAACTGACAAGATGGTTTCTGTATAGGCCTTCCCCCCAGGCTATTAAAACACCACAGCCCTCTTGGCCGGGGAGCATGAGGTGGGAGTAAGCAAGCAACTCACACACCAGGGGACCCCCCCCTTGTGAAATTAAGTTGCTCAGGCTTCAGCTTCAGCCCTAGGTGGCAGAGTTTGGCATCCTGGGCTTCAGCCTCATTTGCTGGGGTCAGGACCATTGATGGGAAAAGGAGGAGGGGAGCAGAGTGGCACAGAGAGCTGGCTGCGTACAGCCTCACCTCTTCCTCCCAGGGTCTCACACCTTCCAGGAGTGTGGACCCAGGGCCCCCCACTTTGCCCAGGGCCCTGCAGAGGCTGTTGGCTCCCCAGGCAGGGGCTTCAGTTTTCTGTCTTGGGTCCCAGCAAGTCCAATGCCAGCTCTGCTCGGCCAATACCTTGAAACATGCTCACGGACCCCCAGGGGACCCTGGAGCCCTGGGTGAGAACCAATGTGTAACATCAGGAAGCATTCACAGAGCCAAAGATAGGAAGGTGAGAAGAGACCACTAAGAGCCTCCATTGTGACCATGATTATGACCTTAACCACTTCTGCATCAAGCCAGTAACTTCTGTTTGAGCCACAGCATATCCTGTAGAAAGACATCCAGTGTTGATTGAAAGGCTTCAAGTGATAGAGAATCCACCACATCCCAGGGTAATTGTTCCAGTTGTTACTGTCCTCAATGATAATGTGGTAGTTTATCTCTAGTTTGAATTATCTTGCTTTATTTTACAACCACTGTATTTCATTGTGTCTTTTTGTTTTGGATTAGATAATTTTCTACAAATTGAACCTCACCCAGCAACATCCGCAATCTGTCATGATTTTAATTAGCCTTATCATGGGTGTGGTCAAGTCTCCATAAAATTTGGTTACAGCCACCAGTCCTGGCTTTCAGTGTTCTGTGCTCTAATTGAGCTGTAATTTACCCCTAAATGTCTTCTAAGCACCTAGTAAAAAGAGAAGTGTTGGTAATGCTGCTAGACAATACGGACCTGTAGCCTGGCAAATTCTCTCTCTCAGGTCCTGGGAGGTGCTGGACTAGAGAGGTTCATCAAGTACTATTAAAACAATCCCTTCCCTATGCAGTACTTTTAGATCACGAACAAATGACCCCTTACCCTTCTCTTGAAGAAACGAAATATACCGGCCTAGCTAAGTCACTCCACAGAAAAAGAATGAAAGTGCCAAGGGAATTCTTCCCTAGCTTCCCAGTGAGCATCCTAATACACAGGGCTCTAAGCTGTAAGGTTGTGTGTGTGGTTTTGTTTTGCAATCTGCTTGCCATTTACTTATAAGAACAAATCTCCAGGAATAATAATGAAAAAGAATCCAGATCAGGGACAGCTAAGCTAGTTAGCTTGTCCCTCTGGGAGGCAGGTTACATGGAGCTGGCCTAACCTCACTATTTTCAGAGGTGCAAGTTGAACATAGCAGGAGTAACTCAAGAGCTGTTTTACCCACCGTAACTGGAAACAGGTTTACTAGACTACACCGTACACAGATTTTGCTAAGCTGCAAAAGAAGGAAGCTTACCCAGCCCTGGGCTGACATGCCAGGGTCAGTTTCCAGGCACAATGCTCAGTGATGTCATTATACCAGAGGGTGTTTATGTCACATTGCAAAGTGGTTGCTGGAACACTCCCACCTGTCTTACCCTGGGTCCCCACAGGCTGCCACAGGGAAACTCCTCTCAGCATGAGAATGACATGGTTCCACTGATTAACCTTCCAGTGACAGGAGTGGGGACTTCCACAAGCCCCATAGACACTAAACTCCCAACACAACAGACCAAGGGGGCAGAACTATATGTATCTGAATGGTATCCCTGAGCATCCCAGATAAGCCAAATTCATTTAACTCAATGGCAGCTCAGCAAAGATGGCACAGAAAGCCCTGACAGCACCTGCTTTGCACTAACCTTATCCTCTAGGCAGGTGTTCAGGGTCCATATGCTGATCGGCTGCAATAGAGTATCTGAAGTTTCTCCATTGGTAGCGTTATTCAAAATCAGTGTCTTTCTGGGTTATTTAGATTTCACTTTGACAGTTATTTTCTTAGTGGAGACAAATGAAGGAAATATCAGAGAAAAGATGGCATCAAAATCCCTGTTCTCCAGTTCAAACTCTTCACTTAAAGTACTATAGTTTGACTACAGTTTTAAACTGTACCCTCTCCCCAGAGATGCAGAAGGGACAGCATGGAATTTCCGGGGAAGAAGAAGAAGAGTGTAGTACAAGAGAACAATTTCTGATCTCATTTAACTGGTTTTGTGCTGGTGTAGCTATTATCTTTAATGAAGCTGCTCCTGATTTATACACATGTAAAAGCAAAATCAGGTCCAATCTATCCACAGATTGAGGACTCCACTTGTTGATTTATTCAGCAGCTTTTTTCCCAGGATCTCAAAAGTACTTCACAATCACTAATTCCCAGCAAGCTGAAAGGAATAGCTTTAAACATGTCCATATTACAGCAGGAAAACTTGAAACACAGAGATGAAGTAAGTAGCCCAATGTCACAAAGAGTAATTATCAGGGCTCAGAACAGATCCCCAGAACCCTGTTTTGCCTGCCTTTATCATGGTAGTTCTCTCAATTTTGCCATGCTTAGGCCAGCACTTACACTTGCCAACCCTCCAGGATTGTCCTGTTGTCTCCAGGAATGAAAAATAATCATTAATTAAAGTGTATGTCACACAATGAAACCTCCAGGAATACATCCACCCCAAAATCCTATGCACACTTTAAATGACTAATAATTCTCTCCTTGCAAGTTCCCCGGGGAGGTTCCCAAGAGAAAGAAGGCTTAGGAATGAGCTCCTGAACAATAGGAGGTAGGAGGAATACAATTTATTCTAGACCACTGCAGAACAAGCAGCAGAACAATTCCCAAATGTGATGCTTGAGCAAAGACTGCCATCTGGAGAGACAGAGACATAAGGAATTCACTCTAGAATGAAAGGTCACTGCCACTGTCACACATGGACTGAGAGGGGCTGCAAGTCCGTCCTTGCAGTAGGGCCTTGATCCTACTCCCACTCATATTGAGGAAAGTTTGAGTTCCAGTGGGGGGCAGGATCAGCCCAGAGATTGACGTGCATGATCCATAAAACCTTTGTTTTCAGTGACCTGTTTGCCTGCTCTGCATCTGTGACACTCAGTGCTCTGCATAGCTGAGACTGTCCATTTGTGCAGAACAGCACAACACGGGCAGTGTTTGCCATCATTTGATTTTTAGGTCTGAATCTCCTTTGGTTTTTCTTGGCAGAGCATTAACTTTCTGCAGAATACAGTGAATGCTGCAGAGGAACATTACAGCACGAAGGCCCTGCCAGGGAAGAGACAAGGCTATAGGGTTAGTAACTGTCTTCTAGTTACGCTTGGGATTTGGGGTCATGGCTGACAGCCCAGGTATTATGTGAAACACTTCCCAGTGGCAGCTCAGCCATTCTCCATGTATCCAGACAGTGCCTGGCACATTGGGACCCTAATCTGTGATTGGAGACCCTGGCTGTTACTGCAATGCAAATAGATACTACTATTGCTACTAACAGACAGATCTCCCTCTTTCTGCTTGGGCAGGGTGCACTAGACAAAGGACTGAATGTACTTCTCTCCCTCACCCCCATATATACAAAGGACCAAGTATAATCTTCCTCTACAGAGGGAACCCAAGGGGATGTGGCTGGCTGGCACTGCTGGAAGCATGGCAGCTTGGCAGGCAGTTTTCTGGGTGAGCTTTTGGCAGTTGTTCTCCTGCTGCACTGCAGGTAAGGGGGTGGGACTGACCATTCATGCCATACTTGTGCAGCACACAGCATACCCCCCACATGCCCCACAAAAGGTATTATACCTTTCAGACACAGAATGCCAGGTCCCCATTCGGATATTGGCCCCCTCCCTTTCCAGAGCTGTAACTGTAACCCCACCTACTGCCCAGCACCTCATATTCCAGAGAGCATCTGACAACACAAATGAAAAATTTGTAGTACAATGTTTTAAAGTTCTGTAAAATTCTGCAAATTTTATTTGTCAAAAATAAATAAATGTGAATATTCCCATGTGGCAGTGGGAGGTACAAGCCACTGGTTACCTGGAGGTGGGAGATCGCCCCACAGCTTTCCTCCACTGCTAGGATCCGGACCTGGCAGTGAGCAACCTCTGGGTGCATGGCAAAAGGCCAGAGGGAAACATTTTACATGATGTCAACCATGACCCCAAATCCATTGGAATGATAAAAAGAGATAGCAGATATCAATGGCTGAGCCCAGCCTCATCTAGACTCTGGACAATCACCTGCCAAATGGCCATTCATTCTCCCTAAAGTGGAGCATTTCCCTCTAAACTTGAAAGGTAAAGAGGTGCTTGGGATGTGCAGTTTAATAAGAAAAGGAACCAATTCACCAGGCCTAAACACCTGCTTACAACAGCACAGAGAAATAAGGCAGTGCGACCTCACTTCCAGGGCATCAACCAACTGCCTGATTGTCCAAACCCAAAGACTCTTGTCCCACCCCTTCCTTGGCCACAACTTTGTCCTGCCCCTTCTTTGAGGCCTTGTCCTCATTCACGCAATCCCTCCTGCCTCCCTTGCTTACACTCCTCCATCCTCACTCACTTTCACCAGGCTGGGCCAGGGAGTTTGGGTGGGAGATCTAGGCTGGGGCAGGGGTTTGGAGTGCAGGATGGGGACAGGGGGCAGCACTGACCCCAGGCAATGCAGCTCCCATAGGGGCATACATCTTTTTGGCAGCAGCTTCTCACCTGCTGCTGGCTGCTGGCACTGCCATCACAGTTGCCACAGTTCACAGCCAACGGAAGCCACAGAGTCGGTGCTCTGGGCAGAGGAAGCACATGGAAACCCCCCACCTCCAAGAGGCTTCCAGGATGTTGGCTGCTTCTGCGAATGGCGCAGAGTGAAAGCAGGCCGGGGAGCTGCTTTTGCTTCACTGGGCTCTTCGCACACCAGGTCTGCCAGTTTGGTTAAAGTAGCCTCCAGGAGATGGGGTGTGATTCTGAGACACTTCCAACAAAAGCAGAAGACTTGGCAACCTGCACCTGTCATGCCCCCATTCATACTTCAGCTCCCAGACGGGTTCCTCCTCTGCTGCCTCCCCCACCCGCAAGCACAGGAGTTTTGCTTCTAGTCTCTGCCTGCAGAGAGGGACTTCACTACATTCCAGCCAGTGTGGGCTCCTGAGGAGTGGGGTGAGCTGGGGCCAGACCCCTCAGGTAGTTGGCCAAGGAGAGAGAGAGAAAGGAGAGCGGCCAGTGAGCTGGGGTCAGGGAGAAGCCCACCAGGCTGGTGGTGAGGAAGGGCTAGAGAGGAGGATTCTGCACTGTGTGCAGTTAAGTCCCACAACAGCCAGTGAGAGGAAGCCCAAGCCCCTTACAGTGCCCTGAGCAAGGGCCAAGTTTGCCTGGCCCTGAGGCTGGTGCTGCTGAGCTGTACACCTGTAGTCAAGCAAATACTAACTATAAAAGCATCCCTGTAACTGACAGTCATTTTAATATCCTCTCTCTGGGCCAATGGCAGCACTATGGCTTCTTTAATTTCTTTTCCGCTCATCTCTCTTTTGGATCACCACCACCCTCCCCCCATCTCCCTCTAAGGGATCTTAAGCTGCCCAGAACTTCCAGTCCCACTCTATCGGCCTTGCCATCTGTCCCGTTCAGCCAGCCGACAAGCGTTTTTGGGAAAATGCTCAGCTGCAAAGTCAGCTGTGATCTGGTCTTGTGTTAGAGGACAAGGACTCAGAGACACAAAGTCAACTCCCGTCTCTGTTTCAGGCTCTGTGTGACCTTTGGCAAGTCACTTCAACCCTCTGTGCTGCTGTTTTCCATCTGTAGAAATGGGGAGGACAATATTTCCCTATCGCGCAGATCAATAATTCCTATTTTTTGAATTACAGTAGAACCTACCATGTCACAACAAGGATCAGGACCCCCTTCCTCATGGTACAGACATGCAACAAAAGAGACAGCAGGTTTAAAACTAACATAAGGAGGTATGTCTGCACACAACACACAATCTGTGGTGCTTCTTGCCAGAGGATGTTGTGGAGGTCAAAAGTATAACTGGGTTCAAAAAAGAATGTGTCTGGTTCCTGGAGGATGTCTGCCAATGGCTATTAGCCAGGACAGTGAGGGCTGCAAACCCATGCAAGCTTCAACCATCAGAGTCTGGGAGTGGATGATAGAGCATGGACCACCTGACAATCACCCCGTTCTGTTAATTGCCTCTGAAGTATCTGGCCCTGGCCACTGTCTGAAGAGAGGTTACTGGGGCTAGACAAAGCACGGGGCTGACCCAATGTGACTGTCCTACAGGGACAACTTACACACAATAATGAATAGTTTTGGCATATTCATGGGTACCAAGGCTGTGAGGCACTCCAATGCCACAGTAATTGGGTACAACCTAGAGGAAAGAATGATCGTCCACGGTCTGGTGTGACACTATTTTTCCCAACCTCTGGTGAAAGCCCGTGGTGTTACAGGCTGCCTAGAGGCACTCTGACAGTTAACACACGCTAGTATATGCTCAGTGATTCACCCAAGTTGTTCCCCACCAGGACAGACACGTAAACTTCATTTTCTTACTAAACCTCATTCTAAAAAAACCCTTCTTCCATATAAAAAAAGCCCATTGCTACCACAACACAAACCTGTGGGGGGAATGTATTTTTAGAAGCAGCTATAAATAAGGTGTTTGTAACCCTGTTACAAACCTCACTTGTCTATTGGGGTAAGGATGGATGAACTAGCAGTGACACACTCTCGTGAGGAGACACACTTGGTTTTCCACAGCAACATGCCAGCATGCAAGCGAGTGGGAGGAGAAACAGGCTGAAAAGGTTAGGGAAGGAAACATAATTCATTTTAACACTTCACTGCTAATGCAGAGGTGACAAGGACTCACAGAGGGGAACAGAAAGGGGTGAGACAAACAGAGACACTTTCAAAATAATAAAGTACTTCTCAGGAAAAAATGGGAGGGAGAAAAATTCTGTGCAGCTTTGGAGAGAAATGCTCCCTGGTACGTGACAGCCAGCCACCAAACCGGAAATGGGCACTAACGCAAAATGGGTATGTGGTTTGAAACGCTATAGTGCCTCGCAAACTGGCCCTGAAAGCAGGGGCTGTCGGTAGCGTATCATTCTTGCAATGCTGGAGTACTTTGTAAAGCAAATACACTTCCTGAAAATCAGTGGAGATAGAAAGAGAGATGTTAATGTGTGCGGTTCCATTCTCGCTCTCTCTCTCCCACACACACACACACCCCGTTAACACTGCAAGGCTCCTGTGTTCTGAAATGGTCTTTATTTGATTCAGGTAACACTGTTGTGACTGAGAGGGTGTTGCTATTTTTAGATGCCAGTTGAAAACTATTTTCAAGTCTAATGAGCGACTTTGTAAAATCTCCAAGGAGGCATACTCCCCTGAAGACCTAGCTGTATTCCCTGTGGGTGACACCTGGAGATTTTATGCTGGAAATATAACTATTTAACCTTCAAACCAGGGAATACAAGTAATTGTGAGACCAATTCTACATTAAAAAAGAAGAGGAAACTGCATTCAAATGGGAAAATTCAAGGTAACACATTTCAGTGACACCAAAGCTTCACACCACTCAGAAGCCAAGTTCAGGAAAAAAAATAAAAGAAGAGACAATGAGAAGCAACAAGAGAGTTCACAAATGTTCAGGAAGAGACTGAAGAAAACACCTTGCTGTTCTCCATGGCTGTCACCTGTTTTCTCTGTCATAAAAGCTTCCTGTTTTGCTGATGCAGATATGGTTGAATGCCTGTCAGAATGGCAGAGCTATGATTATTTTATACAGGAAAAGAGGTTTTGGTTTTGCATCCTTACATAACTCAAAAACAGCTAGTGGCTTTTGACTGAAACTTTCCAAGAAAATAAATTCTCCAATCAGCAACAAATCAGAAGAAGATAGAAGAGAGCTAAGGGGGAAGATGATACAAAGCTATCGCTGTTGATGAAAACTCTTCTGCAGCTGTAACCATAAGCATTTGCACCCAGATGAATGCTTGCCAAGTGCAGTGTACATTTATTTTGTGACTCCCAAGCTGCTTTAGAGAACACATACTAGCTGAACAAAGAAATAACAGCAAAGAGGCATTTGGGAAAAGATATGGCTATTGTTGAGATCTGAAAGTGTTGGAGATGGAAAAGTCTAGGAAAACTGTTCCAGCAGGCAAGAACCCTTAAGGAGAAGGCATTTCTGCCTTTGCTGGAAGTGAGAAGGCAACGAGAGATGAAGCATATTTGATAATATCAGCGGAGGTACAGCTGAGACATCTGGCCAGGGGCAATGTAACAGAGGTGGTGAGAGACAGAATTGCTGGCACAGATGATGTGCGAGTAGGAGTGTTAAGGTTAAGGCTGATTCTAATACCAAACACAGCACAGTATGTATTGAAAGCCAAATTAGTCACAGTTGAATGTGAAGTACCAAGTGCACTATTAAAATTACTACTGCCATTCAAGGTTTTAAACAAAATCAGTCAGCCAGTGTGGCAGTATTTGTTCCACACAAACACCAGCCAACCAGACACTTGCTCATTATTAATCCAATCAGCATTTCTGCACAAGGGAAGGCTCTTCACAGGAAAACCAAACTCTTCCCTTTTCTATCAAAACAAAAAAGCAGTCATGTAGCACTTAGCATGCAAATACTAGCACTTTCTAAGACCGCCTGACTGCTGAGCACATTATAAAGATGAAGCCCATGTAATCCAATTATGACTGGAAGTGAATTTTCACAACTCAAACATCCACACACTACATCCATTTGGAAAAATGCAGTGAATCATCAACCAATGAATGCAAACTCACTGCTGGTAAGTGGCTTCTGGTGGGAATGAAGCTTGGAACCTCCCTGCCCAAATCAGCACAGCTTCAAGTACTTGAATTTTTAGCTGTTGCTGAGTTCTGTATCCTAGTAACTGGAAAATGTGGAGCATTTCCCATACCTTGGAAGACATCTTTCTGCTAAAGTTGACATTGATGCAGAAATCCAGCATAATCTGAGCTGTGCAAGCTCTGCTTTTGCCCACCTGAGACAAAGGGTCTTTGATAACTGGGACATGTATGCCAAGACAGTAGTAGTAGTAGGCATCCTTCAGTCTGCATAGACTACGCATAGTGTCCTTTAAAGTTTCAATTGAGAACTTCATTTACAGCATCTATTGTGACTATGAAGACCCACACGAGAGTGACAGTCCTTGTTGCATCTCTTGCAGATGTAGTAGGTGTCTGGCAAGTCCTTATTGTGCTTTCTGTGTGCTTGCTTCTCTTCTGCTAGCTGTCTGATCTTCATCTCACCCTTCTGAAGGCCCCTGTGTAACCCCTGCCTCCACCTGCTGCAGTCGTCTGCTAGTTCTTCCCAGTTGTCCAGCTCGATGTCTACCTCTCTGAGGTCTCTCTTGCAGGCATCTTTGTAGCGCAACTGGGGGGGTCTGGGAGGTCTTTTGCCAGAGGCTAGCTCACCATACATGATGTCTTTTGGAATCCTTCCATCATTCATCCTGTGGATGTGGCCAAGCCAGCGGAGCCGACGTTGCCTGAGGAGGGTGTGCATGGTTGGGATTCCAACTTGCTCGAGAACGGCGGTGTTGGTCAATCTGTCCTTCCATGATATTCCAAGGATGCACCTGAGGCAGCGCAAGTGGAAGACGTTCAGCCTCTTTTCCTGGTGGGCGTACAGGGTCCAAGTCTCGCTGCCATAAAAGAGGGTGCTGAGGACGCAGGCTCTGTAGACTTGCATTTTGGTGTGAGTGTACAGCTTGTTGTTATTCCACACTCTCTTGCTGAGTCTGGACAGAGTTGTGGCCGCTTTTCCGATCCTCCTATTTAGCTCAGTGTCCAATGACAGGGTGTCAGTGATGGTGGACCCCAGGTAAATGAACTTGTGGACGACCTCTAACGTATAGTTGTCAATGCTGATTGATGGGGATTCAGCAACATCCTGACCGAGTACGTTTGTCTTCTTTAGGCTGATGGTAAGCCCAAAGTCCTTGCATGCTTTGGAGAACTGATCCAGCAGTTTTTGAAGCTGGTCTTCTGTGTGAGACACTACAGCAGCATCGTCTGCGAACAGCACGTCTCTGATGAGGACTTCTCGCACCTTAGACTTAGCTTTCAGCCTTGCAAGGTTAAACAGTTTCCCATCAGATCTTGTGTGCAGCAAGATGCCCTCTGTTGAAGATCCAAAGGCATGCTTCAGGAGGAGTGCGAAGAAGATCCCGAACAATGTCAGAGCAAGCACGCATCCTTGTTTGATGCCGCTCCTGATTCTGAAAGCATCCCATAATGCGCTGTCATATTGGATGGTTCCTCTCATGTCTTCATGGAACGACTGGATCATCTTGAGTAGCCGTGGAGGACAGCCTATCTTGTGGAGCAGTTTGAACAGACCATCCCTGCTGACCAAGTCAAAGGCCTTGGTCAAGTCGATGAAGGCTATGTAGAGTGGCTTCCTCTGCTCCCTTCACTTCTCCTGCAGCTGCCTTAGAGAGAAGACCATGTCAACGGTAGACCTCTCTGCGCGGAATCCGCACTGCGATTCAGGGTACACCCTCTCAGCAATCTTCTGGAGTCTGCCAAGGATGACGCGAGCGAACAGTTTACCAGTGACGCTTAGGAGGGAGATTCCATGGAAGTTGCTGCAGTCGCTTCTGTCTCCTTTGTTCTTATACAACGTTACAATGTTAGCGTCGCGCATATCCTGTGGAACCTCACCCTCTTTCCAGCACAGGCACAGTAGCTTATGCAGGGGTTCCAGGAGTGTGTCCGTGGCACATTTGATCACCTCTGGTGGTATACCATCCTGACCAGGGGCCTTTCCTGCTGCAATGCTGTCGATGGCTCTCTTCAGTTCATCCACAGTCGGTTCTTGATCCAGTTCGTCCATTACTGGTAGGAGCTCGACGGCATCGAGGGCTGCGTCAACCACAACGTTCTCGTATGAGTACAGCTCAGAGTAGTGCTCAACCCAGCGCTCCATCTGTTTGGCTTTGTCAGCAATGACTTCACCAGATTTGGATTTCAGAGGTGCCATCTTGTTCTGGGTGGGTCCTATTGCCTTCTTCATACCCTCGTACATTCCTCCGAGATTACCAAAGTCAGCACAGGTCTGGATGCTGCTGCATAGCTGGAGCCAGTGGTTGTTGGCACAGCGCCTGGCTGTCTGCTGTACTGTTCTTCTGGCCTCTCTAAGTGCTTCCTGGGTACTCTGGCTCGGTGAGCGTTTGTACTCCAGGAGTGCAGCGCACTTCTTTTCAATGACTGGAATCATCTCATCGGAGTTAGCTTCGAACCAGTCGTTCGTGTTTCTAGCTCTTCTTCCAAACACCGACAAGGCCGTGTTGTAAACTGTATCCCTCAGATGTTGCCATTTGGATGTCGCATCGGCGCCCCCAGGGCCGCTGCGCAGATTTTCCTGGAGGGTCTCTCTGAACTTTTCAGCTTTCTCCGAGTTTGCCGTCTTTCTGGCGTCAATGCGGCGCCTTCCAGCAGGTTTAGAGCGGTACAGCTTCTTGGGTCTCAGCTTGAGCTTGGAGCAAACTGGTGAGTGATCTGTATCACAGTCAGCACTATGATAGCTGCATGTCAGAAGGACGTTTTTGAGGTTATTACACCTAGTGATGACCACATCTAGTTGATGCCAGTGCTTCGAGTGTGGGTGTCTCCATGACACTCTGTGCTGTGGCTTTGTTCGGAAGAATGTGTTTGTGATGCACAGATTGTGGTATGTTCACAGTTCAAGGAGACGCTGTCCATTGTCATTCATTTTTCCCACACCGAAGAGTCCTAAGCAGGAAGGCCATGAGGCCCAATCAGCTCCAACTCTTGCATTGAAGTCACCCAAGATGTACAGTTGTCCATGAGCAGGTATTTGCGCTACTGCAGCTCTAAGCACGTCATAGAACTTGTCTTTTACTTCTGGTGTGGCGTACAGGGTTGGAGCATAAGCGCTGATCAGGTGAACAGGACCGGTGCAAGTCTGAAGTGTGATCCGAAGAAGTCTTTCTGATCCACCCATGACTAAATCCACCATTTGTAGAAGGGTGTTTCTGACAGCAAAGCCAACACCATGCTCTCTGGGTTCTTCTTGGGCTTTACCCTGCCAGACAAAGGTGGAGTTCTTTTCCTTTAGAGATCCCGAATCTGCAAGTCGCGTCTCTTGCAGTGCAGCGATATCAACTCGGAGCATCTTCAGTTCCTCGTTGATGACAGCGGTCTTTCGGGTGTCACTGATGGCCTGAAGATCTTCAGTCAAGCCAGTCAGCATGGTCCACACATTCCAGCAAACAAGCTTAAGTTGTTGATGTTTCTCATTTCTTGTTGATTTTCTTATTGGTTTGCCTCGTGCCCAAATTTCAGTCACTTGTCAGGTTCAGGAACCTTAAGCCTCACGCACCCAGCGAGGCAGGTGAACTGTGGCGGGACAGTACCCTATTGGCTGGGGGCTGCCCAGCTTGAGGCGGGCGGTGACTGTCCAGTGAGATGCGAAGATCTCTCCCACCGTCGAAGGCAACCCCTGGCGCTCGTTCTCTATGCCAGTCGAGCAAGAGCTTATAACCGGTATCTGTTGCCTCCTGTGTTGATGCAACGCTGTTCAGTGATGCTGGAGTACCTCTCCGGGTGCAAGCCTGGGCACTTATGGAGACTCTGGGCTGCCCAGACACCAGTGTCCCCCTCTTGGCTTTACTGATATAGTCCAAAGGAGAGGATAGCCTCTACGTCTGGTACCAGCTCAGCTGCAGCAGTTGCTGGGACAGTGCCAGAAGTTGACACCGAACCGCCTTCGGACTCCACTCCAGATTTTCTGTCAGGGTTTGCCCCCTTAGCCTTTCTCCTTCCCAGGATAACCCACAAAGCTCCTTGTATACGGCTACTGTATTCATGGGAAACTCAGTTAATGTTACTGTACTCATGTGAAACCTGGACAAAATGCAAGCACCATTAGAATGCACTTGAGTGACATCATCAGCTCAGGAGAATCCTAAATATTTCTTAGGAGGATAAGCACACAGACAGTGGCTTCCTGGAAAATGATCAGCACTGGAGCCATTATCATTCACCAAAAACTTCATTGGACTGGTCTCATGGCTTGGATGTCTGATCAGCACCTCTCAAAACAGATTCTGTCTTCCAGGGTGGAAGAAGGACAGAGGAAGTGATATAAGGACATGCTGAAGGCACACATGAAAAAGTGCAGCATCGTTGTCGACACTTGGGAGCACCTTGCCCAGGACCACCCCCAATGGAGAGTGGTAACCTGTGACGGGGTGGCACAGTTTGGCATAGAGACCCCGCTGCAAGGCAGACAAGGAGAGACGGAGAAGGAGAAAAGAGCTTTAAAAACTGCCCCACATCCCTCCAACAGCTACCAACTTCTATCCCTTCTGTGACAACCTGAGGCTCCAGAATCAGGCTGAGCAGCCGTCAATGGACTCACAAACAGGAGGGTGACATGAAGATGTCTGGCTTCTTATCGAGTGACTGAGGAGAGAGAAAGAGCGTCTAATTGCACAGACCCTCATTGCCTCACAAGCCCTTTTAACTGAGGATGCACTCTCTGGTGAGGAGAGCAGAGGATTGGTGGTCAGGAGCTCTGGGTTTTTTTTCACACTGGCTCACTTTTGTTAGCTTTTCCAGGTCTCTGTCTGTCTAAGAATCCCTCTCAATACAAGGGGGATAACCAGGCTGACCTGCAGCTTGATTCATTATTGCTCATAAAGCCAAACCCATACACAGTGTGCGTGCGTGCGTGTGTGTGTGCGTGCACGCGCGAGCGCACAAAGAGTGCAAATACACCCTCCCAGCACAGGCAGGGACGTAAGGGGCAACGGAGACAGTGCCGCCCTGGGTCTTAGCGCTCAACTTCTCTCATCTTCCTGTCCTTATTCTGACCATTCCTGAAGGTTCATACACCAAACTATTGCAGCCTGCAGAGAGGTGACTCTTCCCCTGAGAGTGGCTCTGTTAACTTAGAAGTGAAAAGCCTTCCAGCTTGTCATACCTATTAGCATAACATATATCAAAGAGGTGGCCGTGTTAGTCTGTATCTTCAAAAACAACAAGAAGTCCTGTGGCACCTTATAGCCTAACAGATACTTTGGAGCATGAGCTTTCGTGGGCAATGACCTGCTTCGTCAAATGCAAAGTGGGTCTTTGCCCACGAAAGTTTATGCTCCAAAAATCTGTTAGTCTATAAGGAACGATAGGACTTACACACACATCTCCTAGAACTGGAAGGGACTTCTGAAGGTCATCTAGCCCAGTCCCCTGCCTTCTTGGCAGGACCAAGCACCATCCCTGATATCTATTTGCCCCAATCCCTAAATGGCCTCCTCAAGGATTAAGCTCACAACTCTGGGTTTAGTAGGCTAATGCTCAAAGCTCTGAGCTATCCCTCCTCCTTCTCCTTGTTTTTCTGGATACAGATGAACATGGCTACCCCTAGACATTAATTGGTAATTAAAGCATTTAACAGGCATGTGCCAACCTTGAATTTAGTGACAAAACAGTTTTGCATTACTATGTCTACGGGATCTTAGTTTAAAGTTTCCTTTAAGTATTTCTTTAGTTTGTGGCGGATGCTTCTAAAATCACATCTCTAAGAAAATCCTTGCATAGATATTTAGATGCACAAACTGAGTATTCAGCTTTAGCCTTAGATGCTAGGATCTTCACAGAGTTTTTTTAAATAAATTCTTCAAAAGACCACACTGATCTAAAATTGATGGCCAGGTAAGATAACCCAGTCCCAGAGTCACCCCTCCACACTCCTAGCCCTCTGCCCTACTGCTGGTACCCCATACCCCGACACCTTGTCCTGAGCCCCTCATGAACCCTGATGCCTTGCTCTGGGCCCTCACACACCTCAGCCCTTACTCCTGAACCTCTGATTTCCCCAGCACCCTACTGTAACTTCTGGACACCCACCCATTGCAACCCCCTGCCCTGAGCCCCTCATAAGAACATAAGAACGGCCATACTGGGTCAGACCAAAGGTCCATCTAGCCCAGTATCCTGTCTGCCAACAGGAGCCAATGCCAGGTGCCCCAGAGGAGGTGAACCAAAGACAATGATCAAGTGATTTGTCTCCTGCCATCCATCTCCCGCCTTCGACAAAAGGCTAGGGACACCATACCTTACCCCTTGCTAAAAGCCATCTATGGACCTAACCTCCAAATATTTATCGAGCTCTTTTTTAAACTCTGTTAGAGTCCTGGCCTTCACAGCATCCTCTGGTAAGGAGTTCCACAGGTTGACTGTGCACTGTGTGAAGACAAACTTTCTTTTATTAGTTTTGAACATGCTACCCATTAATCTCATTTGGTGTCTTCTCGTTCTTATATTATGGGAACAAGTAAATAACTTTTCTGTATTCACTTTCTTCACACCATTCATGATTTTATATACCTCTATCACATCGCCCCTCAGTCTCCTTTTTTCTAGACTGAAAAGTCCCAGTCTGTCTAGCCTCTCCTCATATGAGACCCGTTCCAAACCCTTAATCATTTTAGTTGCCCTTTTCTGAACCTTTTCTAACGCCAGTATATCTTTTTTGAGGTCAGGAGACCACATCTGCACGCAGTACTCAAGATGTGGGCGTACCATAGTTTTATACAGGGGAAGTAAGATATTCTTCGTTTTATTTTCTATCCCTTTTTTAATTATTCCTAACATCCTATTTGCTTTACTGACTAACGCTGCACACTGCATGGATGTTTTCAGAGAACTATCCACTCTAATTCCAAGATCCCTTTCCTGATCTGTTGTAGCTAAATTTGCCCCCATCCTATTGTATGTATAATTGGTGTTATTTTTCCCAATGTGCATTACCTTACACTTACCCACATTAAATTTCATTTGCCATTTTGCTGCCCAATCACTCAGTTTGCTGAGATCCTCCTGCATCCCCACCCTGATTCCTGCACCTCCATGCCCCCAGCACCCTGCCCTAACTTCTGCACCCCCTACACACGACTATCTCACACTCTGTGCACCTCATATATTCCAACCCTGACTCCTGCACGCCCATACCCCCAAGCTCACTGCCCTGAGCCTCCCACACTCCACCCGTACTATTTTTGGGGTATTTCTAATTGACTTGTAGATTTGCTTAGCAGCTTAAAGCTGAGCTACATGTGGCTAATGTGCATTTTGGTGTTAGAAAAGAGGATAATACAGGTACTCCAAGAGTAGTGGTCATTTTCTTGATATTTGATTTCATATCAAATAACCATCATAAGCATTGCTCCTTGTTAATTGTCCCACATTTTAATATATTTTCTTCCATACCTATGGACTGTTTACAAATATATGTTTATAGCTAGGCTTTTTGTCCATACTGGTGGTGCACATCCACACACTACCTCACTATTGGTGTTGCACATAAGAAATTTTAACCCACCCAAAAGAAAATTCAACCTCCCCAAGGATGGACAATCTTACAGGGGAACAAGGCTCCCCTGCCCTGCAAGCTGGCAGGAGAGCCCTGGGCCATGCATGGAGCTGGGGGCAGCTAGGAGAGCCCTTTATGCGTGGCAGCCAGGACCCCAGTTTCAGGGCAGCAGGGGCCCTGGTGTACCAGGGTGTGGCCACTGGCAGCAAGGATGCTGGGGGAGAGGAGCAGGGCCAGGCTGGCTGGAGGGAAAGCTTGGGGGAGGGCAGCAGGAGTGGGGAGATGAGCCAGAAGGAGAGCCCGAGGTGGGGGAAGAAGGCAGAGCCTGCTGTGGAGGGAGATGGTGGTCCACATTTACAAATAAAGCACATACACCCCAGAAATTCCTGTGACGGGCCTGATAAATCACTTGGAGAGTCCCAGAAGAAAAGGAAGTACAAATTGTTGTTACTCTTTGGGATCGAATTTTCAGAAACAGTGGCTTTCAGAGAACAGGTCTGGAGGCTGGAGCCTGAAAGGGTGAAGTTTGAACCCTACCACTACACTGACCACTAGCACATAAAGATATTTACATCCATTTATTTTTAAAAATGCATAGAAGTACACTGTGTCCTTCTGGAGAGAGAAACAGAAAATATTTGTTGCTTTAAGTTTCAGGTCACCTGCAGTTGATTAATTTCAGGGTCCCTCTGCAGCTGTTACTATTTCTTGGTTGTTAAGCACTGACAGTTACATGGAAATAAATAGTGGCTATAGACTATATTTTTGGTCTTTGTGGGCATATTTGGCCACCACTACGAGCTTCAACCCCAATGCACTATAAAGCATAAACTTGGCTCATAAATCTTCATTTATCAGACCCCATGGAAATCATAAGTCTTGAAATATTACCTCCCTCACCACCGTCTGCCAAAACGAGCATGCACAATGCTCTATTGACACGTATGCGTAGGGGTCTGAGCCAGAGACATTCTACTTTAGGAGATCGAAAACCTAAGGAAAGGACACAAGCCTCTAGTAACAGAGTGCCTGATAAATACAAGATGCGAAGCCCAACCCAATCAAACCCATTCCATGATCACTCCTCTCTGACTCTTCATCTTTCGGCCCAGGAAACAAATCGCATTTGGTTTTCCCTCAAGAGTGCTTAGAGGCCTCAACGCAGCCCAGGCCCCACTGCGCTAGTGTAATCCCTGCAGATCCCAGACGCGTGAGGATGGAATCAAACCTGGGACTGCTGGAGCTTGGACCATGAGTCTCAACTGCATAAGCTAAAAGCCAGCAGACCATTAGCTAAACCTGCAGAACAAGCTCATTACTCATTTTCTCTGTAAGTGGTCTCAGTGCCACTAGATGGAACAGTACACTTCACCCAGAGGGTGGGTGGGTTACAATAGCTGCTATGCATATATATGGAGCCAGCTCCTGCCTGAAAGAGCATGAAATATAAATAGGTAACACAGAAGAAGGCAGTTTTATCAAGACACTTCTACAAAGGAGAAATCAAAAAACTTGCCAAAGAAATTGACAGGAACCCAGAACTCACCAGTGAAGCTCACCGGGAAATGGTTTTCCCATGCAGTGAAAATGTTTTAGAGCTCAAGAAACAGTCCAGTTTAGCATCAGGGTGAACATGAGCACTTTCAAAGCTTTTTATCAAAAGACAAATGAGAGAGAGAGACAAACACAACACCTTCCTCCTCAAATAGCTGAAAGCCCAGCAGTGTGAACCTGGGAGGCCCAAATTCAGCCTCCCGATCTGCCTAATTCTGAGCACGGATCTGAACCCAGCCTCCCATGCGAGTGCCCTCTCCACCAGGCCATTGCTATGCACAGGTGGGTCTCTCTCTTTTTGTGACCAGGACTTCCACTGGGGGCCTGAGAAACCTTCCCAGGTGAAAGTTTAGTTGAAACTGGTATGTTTGGGTGCATTTTTCAAAGAATCTGCATTCTAAGGAGGAAACATCAAAAGTACCCAACCAGCACCACTCCTGAGCCTCCTTCCAGTTCCATTACCTCAAAATGACCTGCCCTCTCATGTGGGCCAAAATAATGCTTTCAAGAACAAAATATCAAGAGATAGTTAACAGAGAGGAGGTGTTAACAGAACATTATAGCTCATTTCACTTGTGTGGAAGTCCAGCAATACGTACGTAGCAGGATATTAACGCAATATTATTTTTAAACAAATCTAGCTTCCCACACTGCACACAAAACTGCCACCTGTAAGGGGAGAGAATGAAATGTGAATGATCAAAGAGCTAATTTCTCATTAAAAATGACTTGCATAAAGCAGCAATGCAGATGAATGAAATGAGCTTGTGTCTCTCTATCCTGGGAAACATGGGAAGTTTGATGGCTAATGAGAGAGTGCAAAAATTTTTAACATTCTGCCAGAGTGCAAAAATAAAATTAAAAAGTCCACTCACAATTGTCCCCCACTGGCTGGAAGCCTCGGCAGAGAAGCTGGAACAAGGTGCCTGGTCTGGTCCAATGACAGGAACCTACTTCTGGTTATTCTTCAACTACACCATAACATTCTCCTTTCCCAGGGTAAAAAGCAAAGTCCATCCCCACTCTGTGCAAACTGCTCTTCAGAAAGGGGCTCCCTTCCTCCCAACCCTCTCTGGAAGCTTTGGCTCGTACCCACTCCAAACTATTTCTGCTCCAGGCTCTAGTCATTCTGTGGGTAAACAAGGGCAATTCAATCTGCAGGGCAGTCATTACAGATACTTTAACCAGAAGTAAATTCTTTCAAAACTGTTTAAAAAGGAAGGGAGCAAATAAAATATACCCTATTTCCGGAGCATAGAGCACTGCATCTAATCACAGTACAAGCTAGCGCCAGGGTTTAACACAACGTATCCCAGTAAGTAAATGCTGACCGTCATGCCAATGCCAGCACTTGCCTACTCTTTAGGGCTATGTCTAGATTGCTGAGAACTGTTGGAAAAGATAAGCAAATTGTGTAACACACTTGAACTAGGTGGCACCAAAAGTAATATCTTCCTCCCTGCTAAAGCTGCCAGGCAATGCCATATCTTGACACTGACATGATGGAGTGGTTTGAACAGGATTTAAAAGGACATGGCAACCTGCTCCTGCAGCAAGGTCCGTGCGCAGTGAGGTCTGTCCACTTACAGCCCAGCACCTCTGCTTCTGGAAAATATTAGCATCTTCAGCATCTCCAGACAGTTCAGTGGCCAAGTATTGTTAGGTAACTCATAATGGAAATTGCAGAAGACTTACTGGTTTTGTAAGCAGCATCCCCTCACCTAAAATTGTGCCCTTTGAGGGAAGCTTGTCCACAAACTCTGTAAGCCCAGAATAGGTATTAAAATTAAAGACGTTTGTTAGCAATAAGAAACTGTCAAGGAGACTTCCTTTCCTAAAGCTCAGTCTTACATTACAAGGTCCACCGTAGTTAAAAGACACAGTGCAGGAGGAGAAGTACCAAGTACTTAGGCTCTTGGTCTGGTAGCAGGAAACTGTTGTCACTAAGTGTTGGGAATCCCATAGTGGTAACATGTCACTTAGTGACTGAAAATCTACTGTAAACATTTTTCTGTTAAGAAACTTGGAAAAAAAATCCTTCCTCCCATACACATGATGTATTTCTTCCTGCCAACAGGAAAGAGATGGAAAGGGTTATTGCTTCTGAACTGAATTATAATTGACACACCTGGGGTTTAGAGAGAACACTTTGTGAGCTGAAAAAAAAAACATATTAGTACATGATACTGCAGCAAGAATACAGCAGCTTCAAAGCTGTTTCTCCCCTCTTTAGTGAGAAATCAGAGGATTCTTGCTGTAATGGTTATGCTCATTTCCTGCCTGACCTTGGCTATGTCTACACGTGCCCCAAACTTCAAAATGGCCACACAAATGGCCATTTCGAAGTTTACGAATGAAGCGCTGAAATGCATATTCAGCGCTTCATTAGCATGCGGGCTGCCGCAGCGCTTTGAAATTGACGCGCCTTGCCGCTGCGCGGCGCGTCCAGACGGGGCTCCTTTTTGAAAGGACCCCGCCTACTTCGAAGTCCCCTTATTCCCATGAGCTTTCGAAAAGGAGCCCCGTCTGGACGCGCCGCGCGGCAGCAAGGTACATCAATTTCGAAGCACCGCGGCAGCCCGCATGCTAATGAAGCGCTGAATATGCATTTCAGCGCTTCATTAGTAAACTTCGAAATGGCCATTTGCGTGGCCATTTCGAAGTCTGGGGCACGTGTAGACACGGCCTTTATGACTTTATGAGTCAGGATTAATTAACATCAACTTCAAGATTACAATCATGTCTAATCAAGACTTTCTTGTCTTTTTTATGTAAATACACTAAAACCTGCATAATGAACAGCTGACTGGTTATGACCATCACTGTCCTTAACCTGTGCTGGGACACAGCTTACCGAAATGAATCTTGAAATCAAAAGCAGAGTTTGTCATTTAGTATAGGTCTGATCCTGACAGAAAACCCCACAGTCTCCTTACGTTGGTTCTTCCTTTTTGGATTGGCTAACTATAAGTTCATCCTCATCAACATCATCACCCAGAGACTTAGTTTTAAAGTTCCTAGAAGTGAGGCTGGGATTGAAATACAAGCCTGGAAGCTGTGGTCTGAGGTGTGTAAACTGTGTTTTCAGCAAACAAGAATCCAATCCACAAAAATAGAGAGGAAAATATGACTGGAAGGACATGGAATGCTGACACAAATAGAAAGTTGAGAAGGAAATTTTCCTGGTTCCCTGCATATATAAATCACTCTCTCTATCAGCTGTCACATTCTTAGCAAAAACCAAGCAGCCCTGTAGCACCTTAAAGACTAACAGGTTTAATTACCCCCTGAGACATTCTTAGCAGTTTGCTCACAATTTTTAAAACATTAGTGTATAGCACAGAAGAGTAGAACCCCTTATCTTTCCCACCCTCTGGGAACATGATCAACAGGAAACAGCAAACCTCGGGTCAAAGTCTTTCTGGCCTGGGAGAAAGCCAGAAACCAGACTCTTGGGTGTAGAGAGACATCTCTGCCAATAACTGCGGTACAGTGAATAGTGCTGAGGCCCTGTCCAAGGTCCCTCAGGAAAATTACAATGCTAATAAAATGTTCAGCCACCAAGAACTTTTGCAATGCACACTCTTCCAACAAAGAACACATTAAAAATAGGATGGCCCTTACCCTGAAGAGGTGAGACTCAAGGACAGAGAGACGTAGACCGAGCTCAGGGAAGGGACATTTTAGGCATTTGAACTTTGCAGACTGTCTTTCACAGAGATTAAAACCATCCTGCTGAATTAGAAGGGATAAAGCTTGAACACCTCCTGAATATGAGTTCATATTTCACTGGACATAAATTCTTGGTTAAACTGACACACCCCATCAGTGAAAGAAAACAGTTTGAAAGGCAGAATATAATCCATGTAGTGTAAGTATAATGTAAGGGCCTGTTATACAGATATACTGCAAGTTTAGTAGACTAAAAAACTTCACTGAGCTTCCCTAGAGTACCATCTTAAACATCCCACCTTCCACACTGAAAAGTTATGAATATCTACGCTCCGTTCCAACGGTGAGCACCAGAAAGTGAACGTAAAATTTCCTGTCCGATGAGCAATGTGATGAGAGAAGCCACATATTTTATAGCTCATTGGAGGCTTGGCATTGATGCTTGCAGTCCACAAGGTCAGCTTTCCCATTGTTATAGGTAATGGAGCCTGAAGAGCATGGAATCACCTCATCCATGCAGTCTGTCCATGGCCACTTTGCAAGATTGGTCCGTACCAGCATTTCCAGTGATGTCTTACGCAATCATTGCCTGAATATCAGCAGAGAAGACTTCTTGCATCCTGCCCTCTGAAGGTCTACTCTAACGCTAGCAGAAATATTTTCTGATGTCTAATCTAAGCCTTTTCTTCCTTATCTTTAGGCCACTTGCCCTTTCTACAAGTGCTTTGTGCAAAGAATAAGCCTTTCACGTAGTCAAGTTATCTGGTCTAATAAATGAGCATTGTGCTAGTTAGCAGACCCCCCCCCCCCACAAAAAAAATTAGTTGGGGCTGACACAATATGGTGAAACTGGGCAAGTTACAAAAGCATTTGAATTGGAAACCAAACTCCTATATTGCACAACTTGAAAAAAGAGTTCTTCAACAAATAAGTTCACCACATTCCTTGATTATGTGGTCAAAATGATTTAATACATTAGCAATTCCTGAGCCATCAACCCTTTAATTTTCTTATCTGAACAACTAAACAAATATAGTAACCTTGAGCACAACAATAGGGAATCACAGTGATGTTTAAATTGCACAATGGATCAACCGATGAGCTGTACACAGAGTACATATCTTTCATGATAACGTTGAAAGCCAGATTTGATTTTACTTGCTATGCAATAGCAAACCTATGAGGCTACTCAACAGCTGAAAATCAACAAAAAATATTATCTTGTTCCATTCCAGGTATCCCAACTTGAAAAACAGACAAATGACAAGGAATTCAGAGAAGCACCATTAAAAGGCTTAGTTGAATGAAGAAAAAAAGTAAAAAGAGGCAGTAGTTTAGCTGAAAGACAACTACTGGGACTGAAAAGTGAAAATGCATTAGACAGCGAAAATATTTTAGGTTATCCATTGCAAATATAATTAGGGCTGATGAAGTCAAACTGATCAGTGAAGGATGAATACCAGGAAAACCAAACCAAACCAAACCAAAACTCTGTCATGAAGATTCAGCAAGTGGATAAAGCCCAGGCCACGAGTGATCTAAGACTAGACACAGCAACAGATACTAGGTAATGGAAAATATTCCTCTTTCAGGAGGCAGGTAGACTTAGATGATGCTCTCCGTTTCCAGTTTCTATGGCCTCAGTCTTGAAGTTTATAATCAGGATAAACTTCCAGGTGTGCCAATGAGAGGACTGTCTGGGTCAGGACTTCAGAACAGGACCTTATGATCTTGTGAACAACCTAAATGTGTCTGCTATTTACAGGCCGTTGCAGGCCTGGCCTCCATGTACATACCTGACTGAAATTAAAGGAACTTCTGTTTCCTGGGACTGCAAACCTATGGGGTAACGTTCATATTGTGTAGAAAAGAGACATCCTTCCCAAGCTAAAGAATCTACCTTTAAAGACACTAAAGGCATTCAAAATCTCAACAGACTTGTGGGCTTTTATGAAAGAATGACTCACAGGAAGGATGGCAAAGATGCATCTTTATAAAATATTAAACATAATAGATCTCTCAACCACAGCCGGAAAGAATAAAAAAACAAGATAATTGGCCCAGTGTGTCTCTCCTGATCCTGAAAGTCACAACGGCCCTTTGGGTGTGGGAACAGATAACAACCAGATACTACAGGTTCCACATTGTATCCATTGCAAATTAGCATTTGGCATTTAATTGTATTTTTACAGTGGAGATTCCTGTCAATTCCCTTCATGATGTCAAATGAACCGAGCAGAACAATATGTCTCCTAAGCAAGCAATCAGAGCCCAACAGTATAAGAATGCAGCATTTAATGGGATAAAAAGAAACAGTAAAGGCACAGTTAAGATATGTGTTTAATTTCAATTTTTGCTCCCTCCATACAGCTGCACTCATTGCTTACTGCTAGAAACTTGACTAAACCTGAAGCCACAGTCTGAACAGAACTGTGAAGAAGATTCCATTCAGGAATCTGACCTATTACAAAGCCCTTAAATGGGTGGAGAGGAGGTCCCAAAAGTTCAACAGTGCAACTCCTTGAAATAGAATTTTAAGCTGAACAAAGTGTCTCTTTCCCAGAAGAGTCTAATTGCTCAGTACCATTGATTTTTTTTCCCCCAAAAACAATGCAAACTGTTGGTGTTAAAAGTCTTGATTATTTCAGAGAAACTGCCATAACACAAAGATGGAGTAATACTCGTCCTTCATGTAATGCCTTTCACCCACACATCTCAAAGTGCTTCACAAAGGTGAACTCAACATGATTATTCCCACCATACTGCTGGGGAACAGAGGCATGGTTGGAAGCCATAACTTGCCAAAGGTTCCTCAGTGAACTGGGAATACAAGGCAAGTCTTTTCAGTACCAGTCTGTGCCCTATCTACCGGACTAGACAATGCTCCTAAATGTGCACACATGGGAACACTCCTTCCCTGGTTTCTGGGGTTCTGTGAATGAACCGGAGGGCCTCTGAATACTTGACACACACGCTGGATTCAGAGGGCACTTCAGATACTCAGAACCTTCTGCGTCCACCCAACCAAACTGGAACTGAGCAAGTTAACTTTCTGCATATGCCACTCTGCCTCCCAAACAGGGCAGCCGCTGGCCTGCTCTAAGAGTGCTTACTCATTTGTTCTCTCTCCCAGAGCCTCCAATGGCTCTAGGAAGCCACAGGAGACAAAGCTAGAGAGAGGGATTGAAAAGTAAAAGCTGAATCAATAATTAAATGCTTCAGGTCATTGAATTGCACAAATCTGTCAATCTCCCTTTGCCTCCTCCCTTTAATGAGAAGGGCTGTTTCAACAGTGGGTGAGATGTTTCTGTAAGAGCCATGGTACATACCATTGCCTTGATGCCCATATTGGGTGAGGCATAAATCAATAATAGTAAATCATCTGTAGAACTCTGTGAAAACATTAAGCACATGGAATGTCTCCAGAGCCCTGAAAACAGAGCGAGAGGTGGCTTTGAATAACTTATTAAAGTGTTTATTAAAATGCAAACTTGCAACACATCAAATATGTATAGCAGAGGCAAAACCTCCTTTCCTCTTTCCGGCGTCAGTCTCTCCACAACTAGTGAAAAAAGCACCCTTAAGCACACACAAGTGTGCATGCTCACACACACCAATACAGGCAGTGCTAATAAACCCCAACGCATCAGTTGGTCATTGTAACCCTCTTTCATCCCTGGTTGACATGCTCCCCTTGCTTTGATTTTTGTCTCCAAATGTAAACTTTCTGCTGCAAGAACCATCGTACGCTTTCTTTTTCTCTGCACACTCCCAGCACACCGGGGTTACTACACAGCTCATAAATAACAAATAATTAGTAGCAATAACAGACAGCAGTACTGGCTGGGGACAAACTTCTCTTACAATTGTCCCCTGTGGGGTTTCTTACACATTCCTCTGACAAATGTAGCAACTAATCCTTGCCAGCCACAGGCTGCTGAACTAGACGGATCCCTACTCTGATCCAACGTGTCACTTCCTATGTTGTAGAAGTTGCGGTGCAGGCACCCTAAGCTGAAGGGAGAGCTATCTCCGGCCCCCATGAGTGGGTGGTAGCTATGTCAGTGGGAGAGGCTCTCCTGCCAACATAGCGCTGTCCCCGACATCTCTTAGGTTAGTGTAATTTATGTCACACAGGGGTGTAATTACTCACTCTCCAGAGTGATGTAAACTACACTGATGTAACCTGCAGTGCGGACACACCAAACCAGGGTAATATCCAACAGCTGCATAAAAGGGCATAAATATGGTACATAACAGGTTAAGGCATCAAGGGAACAGGAAAACAGTGCCCTCCATACATCAAAGGAACACTCTGCAATGCAGTCAGGCCTAACATCCTACTCTTGTGAGAAGCGCCAGGGATTGTCAGTGCTTCATTGGCCCAAGTACACGTATCCCACACACCCAGGGTGGTTCACTGCCCCAAGTAGCAGCACCTAGACCAGTTACAGAGTGAAATAATGAGTCACCTCCATGGCCTTAGCTGAGCACCTGCTGGCTTTTAGTTCAAACTGCAGAGGCTCATACATTAAGCTCCAGAAGTCCCAGGTTTGAGTCTGCCTGTAGGCACGTACACACACAGCCGGGGATTCAGTTTTATGATCCACCATATAACAAAGGTTTTGAAGTTTTCTGGTGCAATTCCAGAGCCAGTAACAAAAAATCTCAGCTTCTCCACACAAGCTTTACACTCCCAGGTTAAATGCAGTCCCCCAGAAGGTGACAGCTGCACTTGCTTTTGCTTGTGCACTAGCTGTCATTGGCACTGGGAGAAGCTCCCAGTGAGACCTCCCCAAACCATACCTTTCTTTCTGTGTGATGGGCTTTGCAAGAGTAAGAGTGCCTAGGAAAGACACTGCTTGTACCGGGATCCAGCTTAATTGCATGGATCAAGAGTCATTAACTAGCAGAAACATCAGCATGAGCACCCCAGTAGGTGCCCTTGGTCTCTGCAGTCCTAATGCATGAACTGGATACCTGATGTCACAACATTCCAGTTCTCCTTGTCTGTGGCTATCAGCTGAAATGAGCTATGCAGGTGAAAAAATCCTGGACATAGTGCACAGCAGGAGAACATGGGTAGGCTCAGGAGAGTCTTCTGAGGGGCTGGGATGGGGGTAAAGGAATCCTTCACTGTCTGTGCCATGGAGCCACTGTGCAGTCACTCTGCAACTATTACCGCAGTCTCATCACTCGAGTGACCTCCTGGCCACAGGCATGACCCCTACATGGAGAAAATGGCTGACGGATACACGGACTCCATCCTATCATCCCATCTGTGGCAGGCAGTAGCATGGAGAAAATGTCCATGTCCATGCACACTGCCCAAATCTTATGGCTCAACCACAAAGTGACCCTAGAACATAAGAACGGCCATACTGGGTCAGACCAAAGGTCCATCCAGCCCAGTAGCCTGTCTGTCAACAGTGGCCAGTGCCAGGTGCCCCAGAGGAGGTGGACCGAAGACAATGATCAAGTGATTTGTCTCCTGTCATCCATCTCCAGCCTCTGACAATCAGAGGCCAGGGACACCATTCCCATCCTTGGCTAATAGCCTTTTATGGCCCTAACCTCCATGTATTTATCTAGCTCTTTCTTAAATTCTGTTATAGTCCTAGCCTTCACAGTCTCCTCTGGCAGGCTGACTCTTCACAGTCTGACCCTGCCTAAATTCCACTGCAATAGGGCCATCTATGGGCACAAATGGGCAGGATATGGGTCCCTGCAGTGCAGCAGCCTACAGCTAACATGGAGCCTACAAGAGGGTTTGATAGACTGAATCTCTGCCTTGTGGGCTAAGACTCCTTTGTTTCGGTTTTCACCAAGAAGATTGATGGTAACTGGACATCTAACAGTGAATTCCAGTGAAAATGAGGTGGGATCAGAGACTAATATTGGGAAAGAACAAGCTAGGCCAGTCAGAGGTTGTGAAGACACTGGGGTCTGATGAAATGCATCCTAGAATCTTCAAGGCACTGATTGAAGAGATGTCAGAGCCATTAGCAATTATCTTTGAAAAGTCAAGGAAAATGGGAGAGATTCTAGAGGACTAGAGAAAGGCAAATACACAATGCCAATCTATAAAAAGGTGAATAAAGCCAACCCAGGGAATCACAGACCACTCAACTTAACTTCTGTACCCAGAAAGATAATGGAGCAAATAACTAAGCAATCAATTTGCAAATATCAAGAAGATAATAAGATGATAAGTGACACTGTAGATTTGCCAAGAAAAACCCATACCAATGTCTTTGAAAGGGTAACAAGGGGTTGCAAGTGCTTTGGAAAATAGGATTAAAATTCAAAATGACCTGAAGACACTGGAGAAATGATCTGAAGTAAATAGAATGAAATAGAATGAAATTCAATAAGTATAATGCAAGGTACTTCACTTAAGACAGAACAATCATTTGCATACGTACAAAAGGGGAAATCACTGTCAAGGAACGAGTACTGTGGAACAGGATCTGGGGCTCCTAGTGGACCAGAAGCTAAATATATGAGTGAACAGAGTGATATTGTCGCCAAAAAAAGCAAAATATCTCATTTTGGGATATATTAGCAGGAATGTTGTAAGATACAAGTAGTAATTATTTCTCCCTGCTCTTCACTAATAAGGCCTCAACTTGGAGTATTGTGCCCAGTTTTGTGTGCCATATTTCGGGAAAAAGATGAAGACATTGGAAAAAGTCCAGAGAAGAGCAGCAAAAGTTACTGATGGTCTAGAATACATGCCACATGAATGAAGACTGAAAAAAATGCATCAGTTTAGTTTGGAAAAGAGATGACTAAGAAGGACCATGATAATAGCTTTCAAGTCCTTAAAAGGTTGTTACAAGGAAGAGAGAGAAAATTTTGTTCTTAACCTCTGAGGATAGGGCCAGAAGCAATGGACTTAAATTGCAGGAAGGGAGGTTTAGGTTGGACATTAGGAAAAATTTCCTTTCAGGGTGGCTGAGCACTGGAATAAATTGGCTGTGGGCTCTCCATCATTGGAGATTTTTAAGAGCAGGTTAGACAAATACCTGTCAGGGATGGTCTAGATTGAAAAATTGTCCTGCCTGTAGTCCTGGACTACATGACCTCTTGAGGTCCCTTCCAGGCCTATGATTCTACGATTTCCCTAATACAGGGCTCAAATTGGCCACCCTTCTGCACATGAATTCCACTGAGTTCAGACATGTTAACTTCAAAGAAGTCGTTTTTCTCTCCCTGGAAGAAAATCTGGCTGATAGTAAGGAATTCTTTTTTCCCATATACTGAACGTGCTCTGAAATACCAAGATGATAGCCCAGTGCTGGAGAGACTACACAGCAGCCCTTTGCCAATCTCTCTGGGGGCTTTTGGACACCATTTCCTATCAGTCCTAGTAGTTTCCAGTCTCCTTCAGAACCACAGCAAATAAAACCTCCCAAAAAGAATGTTCCCAATTAAAATTAGCCCCTAAGAAATCAGTATTATGGTCACTTGCTCACTGTATTTCTTCCAAGAAGAATTTATGGTGCTTCCTTGATGAACCCCGGAGCACAGCAGTTTCCACAACGATTACAGAAAAGCAGCCCTGCCAGAAATAACACTGTTAAAATGGAAACATCCCTTACGCTCCCTTGCACATATACACACATCCTCTCACAAACAGCACAACCACAGCTACTCTCCAATACTGGAAACCATTCCCCTCAAGGCACTGGAATAGCAAGAGCCCCAGGTGCCCACGCTAGGCAATAAAGAGACCTGATTCTACAGCAGTAAATACCAATCATAAATGGAATTAGAATCCCACTATTTATATATCAGTGAGCTCATCTGCATATGTACACTATAAACACCCACCCACAAGCACACTATGTAAATGGACATTGCTAGAACTGACCAGCACTGACAATGAACTGAATCCATCTTCCCTGGCATTACACGCAGTATATTACCTGTGGGAAGAGTGGATAGAATCACAACTTGTTTTTGCACTATAAATGCCATTGGCTGTCCTCATGCAACCCTGATGCAGAAGCAGCGAGAAGCTGCAGATTCACCTCCAGCAGTGTAATTTACTTATACTTCCTATGAGCAGATGGAAATAAGGGGACTTCGAAGTAGGCAGGGTCCTTTCGAAAAGGGGCCCTGTCTGGACGAGCCGCGCAGCGGTGAGCCGCATCAAATTCGAAGTGCCGCAGCTGCCCGCATGCTAATGAGGCGCTGAATATGTATTTGCATGGCCATTTCAAAGTTTTTGGCTAGTGTAGACGTAGCAGTGAGTGTTTTGGGAACTGGTTTAAAATGACAAGCTGTGACTTTCAATGTGAGGGATTTCCTGGTGTTGCTTGCCAGGCACTGAGGAAGCCATGTGATCTGAGTCAGACAGCAGACAGCCGCTCTGGGATCACTCAGCTTAAAGCATGATGGGAGGAGAAGTGTCTTGCTGCAACAGAGAGCAGCATGTTTCCTCCCCGGTTCTGGAGTCCGGCTCTGAATTCTGAGAATAAAGTTGCATTAAGTCGCAACTTCCCAGCAGGAGCAGTTTTGCTTTTCTGTACCGTCTCTCGGAGTGTGATGCAAATACAGCAGATGTATGTCAGAGTGGCAGAACTGGGTTCAAACTGAACAATAACATTCACATATGTTTTCTGGGATAATGTTTCATGCTTTCCACGATGCACACATCCACAGCCACCAGCTTCCCTGTGAGAAATGGACTGGAAGCCACAAGCAAATTCTTTTTGAGGGCCACATTATGTGAAGCACAAAGCAAAAAAGCAGTGCTCTTCTGGTTTTTATACTCACGTATTGCTTGCCTTCGCTCTGCTTCTACCCATCGTTACCTGATTACTTGGAAATATTGAAAGTCTTGTGTGTACATTTTTCATATCAGATCCTCTCTTGAGTAACTTTGGGGTTTGATTAATGCAAACATGATCACAAAATATTTTCTGTCTTTGTAGCAAATACCCATGGATGAATGATAGATCAAAACATTCAGGCAGCAGACCATGTACACTGGCAATGCACTACAGGCAGAATCAAAAATAAATCATACTCTGTGAGGAGAGTATGGCAAGCAACTCTCACCTGGGAATTTCCCTTCAGTTTTGTAAGGACCTATAAATCCAGCACTGATGATTTCTCTCATCCCCTCCCCCCGCCCAAAAAAAAAAGCAACGCAAAAATGATCTCAGGCCTTCCATGGAAGAGTAGATCTGATTGTAAATGGCACAAATTAAAACAGAACAGGAGAACAATCAGGGTTTTGTTTTACTAAATATTCCTTGTGTAAGGCTACTCCTGCAGTAACTGTACAAAACACAGCAGTAACAGTGCTGGGCACTGGATCGTTACTGTGGAGCACAGATCTCCAGGCTGGTAGCTCTGGGAGTAGGGCACGCGTATTTCCCTAAGGCAAATATGTGACACCCTCAGGGTGGTCGGCTCCCAGGCTGTTTGGCTGCCAGACAAGTGCAACTCCCTGGCTGTATCACACCTCCAGAAACACCCACCCTTGCCAGCTGCCTCATGCCTGGGGCATGCCCACAGGGGTCCTACCTGGCTGCCCCAAATCTTTGGGCACCGGGAACAGGTCTGTAGCCCCACCAGTGACGCTCCCGGCTACCCCAAGCCATGGGAAACCAGGAAGGGGGCTAATGCCCTGTGAGTGACTTCCAACCTGCCTTACGTCTTCGGGTGCTGCAAACAGAGCTTCAGCTCCACTGGTGAAGCTCCCAGCTTCCCCAAGCCATGGGGAGCCAGGAATGGGGCTGCTGTCCCACGGGGGACCTCCCTAGCTGCCCCATGCCTTGGGGCACTGGGAATGGGGCTGCTGAGCCACCAGTGCAGCTCCTGGCTCCCCTGGGCCATTTGGGAGCCAGGAAGAAGGTAGCAGCCATGCTGGTGTGGTTCCCAACTTCTTCAAGCTGCAGGGAGCTGGGAAGAAGGTGGCAGCCGCACTGATGTGACTCCCTGGAGCCATGGGCAGTAGGGAACTGGGCAGCAGCCATGTCCCTACTCCCCAGCATACTTCCCCCATGCCCCAACCTACCCCCATGTCAAGCCCCCCGCTGGCTCCCTCTCTGGCCTGTACACATGGCCATCGAGTACAGGCTCTCCATGCGCTCTCGGGCCAGCAGCTGCGCTTGTGCTGTTCAGGGGGGAAGGGCACCTCAGCAAGGGGCCAATTATGGGGCAATTAGCCTCTTGTTAAAATAAATCAGGACACCTTCCTGGTGCCTGAAACATAGGGCTGTCCCAGCCAAAACGGGACAGATGGTCACCTGTCTGGGACGCAGTATGCCTCTGCCAAAACGCTGCCCGGGGTCCCTGGTGCGCCAGAGGAACAGGCCTGCTGTGGCACTGAGGAGAGGAATTCTGCCCCTCGCCCAGCCGGTCCTGCTGGCAGCCATGGGGAAGGGGTCAGGTCAGGGGAGCTGCAAGGAAGCATTTCCTGCATTCAGGAGCGTTCAGCTGTGACCAATGCCGGCCGGGAGAGTGCTGGGGGAAGCGTCTCATGCTGTTTCTCTAACACTGTGTGCAAGAGCCAGTGCCAGGCCAGGCCAGGCCAGTCCTTGCTAAGCAAACTAAGCTGATGACTAAGGCCAAGATTTTATCATGGATATTTTTAGTAAAAGTCAGTGACAGGTCATGGGCATCCATCAGCTTTTCTTTATTGCCCATGACATGGCTGGGACTTTTACTAAAAACATCCATGACAAAATGGGGAGCCGCTGGGCACCTGTGCGGGCTGGCAAGGAGCTCCAGATCCTCTATCATCCATGGGGCTCAGAATTCCCAGGTCCTCTGCCACCTGCAGCTGCAGTAGGAGGGTCCCTCATGACTTCATCCCCAAGCAGCTGGGAGCTGCAGGGCCCCCTGCGACTGGCAGCAGCCAGGAACTACAGGGGCCTCTGCCCCCAGTGGCAGCAGAGGGCTGTGGTGTCCCACACTGCTGCCAGTGGCTGGCAGCTGCCCTCAGAGGCTCAGAGGGTCCCAGTGGCTCAGGTGGTACAGGTTCTCTGCAGCTCCTGGATGCCACAGGCTGAAGTCAAAGAGTTGCTCCATCAGACAATCCGGCCTGAGATGCACTTTAATCCTCCTAAGCAGTCAAGTAGCACTTGTCTGTCCCACGAAAGCTCACCCAATAAACTATTTTGCTAGTCTTTAAAGTGCTACTTGACTGCTTTTTGTTTTAATCCTCCTGTTGTTGGTGTGGATCCACCAGCCAGGTCTGGAGCGTGTTTGTTGAGAGCAGTGCTTCACAACCGGTGTGCCATGGAACACTGGTGTGCCGCAAAGCAGCACTTATGTCCTCAGAGCCACTCGACAGGAGTGCCATCTACCAGTCTGCGCATGTGCCTCACTGCTTGGTGGGAGAAGTGTGTGGGGGTGGCGGCAGAAGCAGCTCTGATGCGGCAGCAGTGGCCCTAGTGAGTTGCTGGCATCAAGTTAGAGCAGGGTGCAGCTGGGGTGCCTGGCTCTAGAGGAGAGGGAGCAGGAGGAGATTGGGTTATATATATATTGGGTGTGCTGTGAAATGACAATGAGTGCCGAAATGCACCACAAGGTGATAGAGCACTGGGTTAGAGAAGCTCTTCTGAGAATGAGAAAGACTGGAGGCGGCTTTTTTTCCCGCAGGCAACAGATCACTCACTTCTCCGTTCTTTTCTTCACTTTTATTTTTGAACTTTCACCTTTTGCCTCTGCTGGTGTTTTAAAATTAATGCTACTAATTTTCCTCAGAGAAGGAAACAAAACCAGAAAATAGACTAAAGAGCAGGAGGAAGCAACTGAAACCAATGGGCAGCTATTTAAAGAGTCAGTCGCCCTGCATGGAAAACTGAAACACGCTGCAGCTAGCGACAACTTTGCTACTCCAGCCACTGGTCAGTCGCTTCTTTTCTTTGGGTTCCCTCTAACGAGGACGCTGGCTTGGAAGACCTGTTTGTTGAGGATTCATCTAGTCATGCTGCTCATTCCCCCAGTAATGTTGGGGTCTGGCCTGTAAGTCTGAATGATTTCCACAGCTCCCGGATGGCAGAGTAGAATTTCACACCCAGGGGACGGGAGCGTGGAGGCTTAGCTAGAGGAACACAGACACTCACAGGGAACAGGGATGTGTCTATAATAAGGAGGGAGGTGGCACGATATGAAAGCAGGAGCGATGGCAGACCTGCCAAGTGTCATGCCAACATTGGGCACGGCACCCTCACACTCGGGAGTCCTGCCAGGCCTAGATATGTATCTGCTAAAGAAAGGTTTGGGAGTCACCTTTGCTGCCCAGTGCACAGCAGCCCAAGGTTAGGGGCAGGACCATGCTTATGTCTTCAGGTGCCCTACACAGCTCAAGCACTTGCAACCTCCCTCCCACCTGGGGAACAGGGCAGCAACTCTGCACTGGGGGGGGAGGAGTGGGGGGCTATGCTCAGGGGTTTGGGGGCAGGAGCAGGGCTGGGAGGCTGGTGGGGGAGAAGGTAAAAGGGGAGCAGTGCCTCCCACTGGAGCTGTGGGCTGGAGCCATGGGCCAGGACCTTGGGGCCACCAGAGCTCGGGGGGGCGGTCACAGAAGGGGTGGGGGATGGGAGGATTCAGCCCCTTGGTCTGGGGGTGGAGGGGACGGGGGATTCGACCAGGATGCAGGGCAGAGTGGAGGCCAGGGGACTGGAGCTGCTTGGTGCAGCCATGTACTCTGTCTGTGCCAGGCATACACAATCACAGCACAGCAGGGCAATGTGGTGCCCAAAATAGAGTGGTGACTTACGCAGCTGTGTACTCTGCGTATGCCTAGGGACCGCTCTGGTTCGGGGCACAGAGCTGCAGCTCAGGAGACGATGAATCCTACTTCCAGTTCATTCCCTGTACGCTGTCAACAGCTCTACACATTTCACAACTCACATTCCTACCTAAGACCTTTGTTTCCTTACCTTAGGAAGTAACTTGCATTCATGCACCTTCCAGGTGAGGTCACCTCACTCAGTGCTGGAAGCACAACTGCCCTATTTCTGTGACAAACACAACTCTGATGCACTTTAACACACTGCCTCTCAGAATGAATGCACCAAGGTATGTGCTTGGCTGTTCTGTCTTGAACCACTAGAGCACGCTCGGCTCCGACCGCCAGGACCACAAATTGGGAATTTCTGTGTAGCTCACTGGCAAAGTGTGTCAGTCTTTCTCTGCAGCCAGGTCGACTTAGAGGACAACAGCCTACTTTGGCCACCAACTGCATGGTGTAAGAATTCTGTACTGTGGATCTAATGAGCCCAAGTTCAGAACCTATCAGCAGTCCTTGTGGAATTAAAGACAGTATCACTTTTGTCTTCATAAATGGCAAGAACACGCTTAGGGAGCCGCTGGGTTTATGTGGAAGAAAGCTAAGGCTCTTACCTGGAATCTGCTGATCCCTCCCTGCTATCCCCAAACTCTTAGTTGTACGACAAAATAATAAAAAAGTATAGCTATTCCTAAGCACATCAAACACACCCCAAGACCTTGGAGCAACCACAATGCAGAAACCCAAATCCAACATTTGGATCCCACTGGACCCAGCCAACTTTGGCTGCAACTCCCCAAAATCTAGTATTCCCATAAAGAACAAGTCTAGTCACTCCTGCCCACCAAAAACTCTGAACAATGCTTCCCGTTGCAACAATGTTGCAAAACCTAGATCCATGGCTTCTCCTCCAGGAGGCCTTCCGAAGTCTGCAGAAAGAGCAGATGAGTTTGGTGAAGGGGGCTGGAGCCCAGAAGCCAGGAATCCACTGAAACAGAAAGCTCATTTGCATGGAAAACTTTATATACTCTATGTATAAAGCTTCCCAGGACCTGGAAAACAGCATGAGCAGAGTTCATTGGGTTTGCCACATAAAGTGGAGCACATGTGCTTTGAAAACTCCAGACCTGAGTCTCCTGTCTTGCACCTTCTGTCATTATTTGCATTTGAGCAACATACCACCAGATTCCCTGCTCTTCCACATCAGTGGCATTTTACACTTAACTGTCCCAGTTGTCCGCGAATACACAAACTGCAAGGCCACAGCTATAGAAGCCCTTTCTCTGCTGAGTATATACGTTGTGGGGGTGTGGGTAAAGACTGAATCTTGCTGATTCTTCACAGTCAAGAGCTTCTGAATGGCTTCCTCTCTAAATCTCCAGAACAACAGTGCCCAAATTCAGCATAGTTTTGTGCAGCTGAAATCAAGGCGTTAGAAGAGGAACACTTAGGCAGCCTTAGATGGGTTACTACCAAGCCCGCAGGATTAAAAAGCCATTCAGAATTTTTCCATCAGAAATCAGGAGCTCAGCTCTACCTACTGAAAGCCTCCTCAGCTCATTGTGCTCTGCATCACTGGGAACAGATTCAGCCTAGTCCAGCCCATGATCTTCCCTCAGTGTACTGCATGAGGAAGTCCTGGGCACCTGGGGTGGATCCAGAAAGCTTTCCATACCCAGAAAAGGACCAGTATGTTGAGAACAGGGCTAAATTCACACGCTTGGGAAAGCCAATACTACAGGAAGCACGCTGGCCTGGGGCTAAAGGGAGGGACTCTGTCTTGGCTGCCATCTGAAATACTGTGATGTGTTCAGGGAAAAGGCTCAGTGCACATTTACTATCACTAATGGTGGGGATGGCCAAATAATCCGCTGTCCCTTTACCAGGCACACCCCCGATACACACGGCTTTCTTTGACTGGTGTTAAAAGACTTGCCTTACACAGGGTTGTAATTAGAGCAAGGCTGGATAAAGATCTCCTTCTGGTTACTACAATGACTGTATTGACTGAGCCCCGAGGTGGCTGCCAAAAGCAGACATGGGAAAGACTGGCTGGAGAATTCCATTTGTGCAGAGGTGGGGACGCCGGTCACAACTGACAAGGCTGGCTCCAGAGGAATGAGCCAAGGAGAGGGAGCCCAGGTGAGAAATCCATCACTTTGACAGTCCCAGATTCATTAACTAAACGAGGGAAGAACTCAGTGAGCATAGTGGGTGGAACGGAAGAACAGAGTAAATACTACCCCAGAACCTGTCCGGCTCCTCTGACTGCAGATACCAGCAAAGCAATAAAGACCTGCTAACAAGCAGCCTTTTAAAATTAAGTCCGAGACACCAGTGTTTAGTGAATTTCTAATTCACTGGCCTGTCCAGAATGTATTTTAAAGTTTGAACATCTTGCAAAGGAACAAAATGTTGTTAGCACTGTAAATCAATATGGCATTCAACATGTGCAGCCACATGTGGCCAGAATGGTAGAATGGCAATGCTCCCCCGAGCCCAGAGTTAGCAGGACCCTTGGCAATTAGAGAAAGCAGAAGGAACTTGGAGGAAAACAAGCTATTTCACTGCAAAAGAGCATGACCTAGGAATTCACCAGTGACATACTGCAGGGAGTTCCCAGGAGACCGACCATCCACTTGAGGGGACAGCTGGTAAAGTCCCCGCTGTTCTGATACTGCTAGACCAGGGATTCCTAACCTATGGGTCGGGACTCAAACATGGGCCGCCATTAGGTTTGTTAAGGGTCGCCAGCAGCTCAGAGGTGCATGTGATGTTAAAGAAGGTATTTGCGGCTCCTTCACCCTGTCACATCCAGCAGCTCTTGCTATCAATAGAGACACAATTACGCATTACAAAGACCTTTGATATTCGTAGCCATGCCAGGCAAGCCACTTAACAGACTCTTGCAGGAAGTAATTTTTGCACCCCTCTCCCTTCTGCCCCCTCTTCTGTTCTATGTAGCTGATTTGTCAGTTTTCATTTTTTGTTTGTATCTCCTCCCCAGCTTCTGAGTGTGACCCTCCCAGTCCTGCCAGCCCGAGTGAGACTCCTGCAGCCCGAGTGTGACCCCCAACTTCCAGCCCTTGTGTGACCCCACAGCCGCTCCAGCCTGAGTGTGATCATCCCAACCCCTCAACCCATGTGATCCCCCCAGACCCTGAGTGTGACTCCCTCCAGCCCCTCCAGCCTCTGAGTGTGGGTTTAAGCTGGGGGGGTGATTTGGGGCTGAGGGTCTTTCCCCCACCACAACTCATATCAACCATAATAATAAAATAATAATTAACTATAATAAAAGTAGTGTTCTTATTTTATTATTATGTACATATTTTCCCTTTTTCTATGAAATTACTAGGAATATATACATGTGAGGGGGCATGATTTTATATTTTTGTCTCAGGTGCAAAATTAGACAGTTACAGCACTGCTCCCCCACCCACACACACTGTTTTTGAATTGCCGTGGGTCGCCACATCTTCCTGAATTGTCAAAATGGGTCCCCGGCTGAAAAAGGGTGGGAACCACTGAGCTAGACCATCCAGGCCAGAGACACCACTTCCATGGCAGTCCGGAAATATTTCTCACCATCACATTTGCTTTTGCCTTTGGAATACAATTCAAGTATTTTTAAAACATTTCTCTGAGGATCGTCTCCTTCCAAGCCAGCTAACAGTCCCGTGTACCTAATCTCACAGGCCCTGCTAGCTGTGGGGGCTGAATACGCTTCTAGTCTATCAACCGCTCTGTACATTTTGAAACTGCAAACTCTAAACATTCCTACGTTTGTCTGCCCTGTGATTCTGCCTCTCTCCTCAGTGGCAGCTGAGAAGAAAGTGATTTGTCTAAATGCGAAAACAGAGCCTGCAGCCCCTCTCTCTCTTTCCTCTGCCACACTTGCACCTGGGGTGTGGATTTATCAGGGCCAGGGGAAAGACAATTTGTGGGAGATCATTGTTAAAGTACCAAGAACAGAGCAGCTGCAGCAGCATCTGACGGCACGCTTCCCGGGCACATACACCTGTCTTAAATAATCTATGCCAGTCGGACACCGCGCAAGCACAGAGACAGCCACATTGTAGAAGAAAAGTAAAATAATCTATTCAGTGCAACTGATTCAGTCTACGTCTCTGACACATCAGCAGGCTATCTGGAGCTGAATGCAAAGTCAACCAAATCCAAATGTTCTTGAGAGCACAGTGTCCCCGACTGCATGAATGTAAAATGGCCACAAGGACAACTCTAGGGGGCTTATAACTTTCCACACACTTTAATTAGTTAATCATTCAATTAGAACAATTTCATTGTGATGAACAATTGGAGTTTCTCTACCAAACTCTTTCATTTTCCATTTTTTCCTCCTTTTCTAAATAAATGAGGTTTGTGCTGGAGAAAGGAGCCAGACTGAAAGTGCAGAAGACAGAGGCTCTCTGGGCACACAACAACAGGAATAATGCAGAAAACAAGAGCATACATTTCCCCTTTTCCAGTCCCCCCACCTCCCTTTGCCCCTCAATCCTCCACTAGGAAGTTTCCTTCTAAGGCTGAATGGGGTTCATTCTGTTCTGGGACTCTCTGCTCAGGCCAGTCAGTGCCATTACAGTAGATATTTTTAAATTTTGAGCTGCCTTATCATCACCCTGCACTAGTGGTCCCCCTAATTTTTTCCATCCCTTGGCACAATAAATTTTGTTATGTGCACTGAGATATGTCCAGAGGTCCACCACCAACAGAAAGACATGCTTACCACTGTGGGTGGCTGCGAGTGTTCTGCTGATCAGCTGGCACCTCGCTCTCTTCTGGGTGGCCATCCAAGAGCTCACCTCACAGGGAACGCTGCCCCCTGCCCTCCTGCCCCGAGTCATTTCAGGCAGGCCACGGTTTTACTCTTATCAGAGAGATGGACTCGGATAAATGTGGTGTATTTCATTTTACGGGAAAGAGCATTTAACGTTGCCGTGCTACTGAGGTTGTGTAAACCTGGCAGACAATGACAACTGCTGTGGAGCATTAGTAAGTCTTTTCTGCCACGCTCTAGCAGTTTATGGTACCCCTAAAATGTATGAATGCAAGTCAGGACAAAAGGGACAAGAACCACATAGGAGGGGATGTTGGGAAGTCCAGATGCGAAAGGCTAACAGTTTCCCTGCTTGTTGAAAATGCCAACACTCAAAGAGGTGAAATAAGTGCTCTGAAGCCACGGGCCACCTGGCAGGAGGTAAAGCAGAGTTCTGGTTCAAGTGCTGATGTTGCAAATCACCATGTCAATTGCCTCAACCATTTGCACTTGTCAGAGTTTATCTAGGAAGAAGCACCTTGTGGCAGTGGCACTGTAAGTTCCAACTCTCTAAAAAAATATACCCAGTCCTTTCCATCTGCACATTATCTAGAATAAATAGCCACATATTTGCATGCAGCAATTCAATGCAGGCCTGCATTTTAGAACACATCTTTATGGCATCACACAGGTGATATTAAGGTTCATGGAGAAGGATTAAGGGGCGGACCTCATTAGAGCTCATTTACACAAACAATACCTTTGTAAATCTGCTTTGTTTCATGCGGATGTGGAAGTATCAATCTATCACGAAATATTTAGAAGAACAAAACGCCCAACAGGCTGGCCCCCTAAAAGACCCTTTATACTGGTCTGGCAAATTTTGCCACTCACTGCATTCACCTCACAGAAATGTTCCGTCTTGGGGTTTGGAAGCCAGGCTGATCCAAACTCACTGCAGAACCTTGCTCAAATAGTTGCCTATTATAACAAGATGCTGCATGACAACATTCCCATTATTTGCCATTTTTGCTTTTCTCAACTAGCAACCCCCACTCCAAAAACCCCAGCCACTCCAGACTGATGGTTCCCAGGCTACTAGTGCTACCGGGTACCACCAGGGCAGGACTCTTAGAGAACATCAGTTATACATGCACTTGAATTAACCTTCAAACTGCAGTTTATTTATTTGCCAGCATTGGCGCTTGGGCTTCCTGGCAAAGGATCAAGAGAAACAAGCCCTGCGTGTTTACAGTGCACAGTACCCCACATCTAGTAACTCCTGGTTACTCATTTACAGTGACCTCATCAGGAAGAAGTTTCTGAGTGTTACAACTGCCTTTAATTCCCGTCTGCCCAAGGCGCTGCACTTTCCCCACCCTCCCTGCTGTGATCTGACCACAGCTGATAAAAGGGAAAGACACCCTCCCTGAAGATCCACTGCCTAGTGTGCCGCAATCAGGATGGCGTTACCTGAGTAGGCTCTGCTCCCATGCCCCCTGCACTGCAGCCTTCTCTCTCTCATGGCTTGTCTGGTAAGACACAGGAGCCCTGAGACACCAGGGGGATGTTCTGAAGGGCTGTAATAGAAAAGGTTGCTTTAAAGCTCCTTATTTGGGCAGTGATGTAAAGGGAAGTTGTTCAGTCAGCACCACCCACTTTTTCCATTCACTACACATTGTTTCCTGTTGTCAAGCAGCGGCTGTGACTTTCGATACAGACGAGGGATTCCTTCAGCCCTCGGCTGGCTCTCACGTGTTGCACAACTTATTAGCTGCGCGTTACCGAGCACATTTCCTGGGCTAAGCTCCTTTTACTGCCAACAAACATTCTTCCTTCAAAAACGTGCAGAATCCATTAAATCTCCATCACAGGCATGGAGAGAAAACTCTCACACACACCTGCCTGCCACCGCAAACACTCCCTTGTTGGCAGAGGCCCCTGAAGAGGCTGTCATCACAACTGTTCTCAGAACCAACCTGCAGCAGTGGGTAAAGCTCAGGCTGCCTCTCTCTGCAAATCTCTCTTACAGAGTCGCCCTGCCCTGCCCCTGGACATTGGAGCGCTTGGATACCCGGCTGGCGGTTACGATACCACATTCTGGACAGAGTTAGGACTGTCTGCTCCAGCATCAATCACTCGCAAAATCACAATCCCAACAAGAAACTAATGGGCTGAGGAGCCAGAGACACCTGCAGAGAGCCTGTCTTAGGGCAGACACCCTGATAAGGAATGGGTACATCAGCTCCAAGCTGAGCCACTCTGGTGTCCTGCCTACCAGCTGACGGGACTGGCCCTGTGGCTCAGGGCTGTGCTGCTGAACACCCCCGTCCCTGGACAGGTCAGACCACAGCCATGCTGAGTGGCTGCTGAGGGCTTAGGTGCTTCCTTCTGGAAGCCCAATGCACTTACAGGGAGGCACCAGCTGAGAGCAGGAAGCAGCCCCCAGAGTACCCTGCAGCCACCAGCAGCTTTGCTCAGCCTTTTGCAAGCAGAGGCAGTTGGAGGGAAGGAAGACACCAACCAGTGTGTGCCTGCCTGCCTGCCCCTTCCATCTCTCTAGTCCTGACTCAGCCACAGTCTCCCCCTCTCCCTCCAGCTCGCCTGCTTCTCTTCCCACATCCTCCTCCCCCACCCCCTTCGCTGACCCCAGGACACACACCCTCTGCCTCGTTCCACCGCATGGCGGAGGCTTTGCCCAGGGCATGCCTGGGCTGGAGCCACTCCCAATCCCGCCTCATGGCAGGTGGGATGTGGAGCACCCACGCCCCCAGCCAGCAAGCAGCTGGGCCAGGCTAGGTCTCACCTCCAGGCCAGGCCACACCACAGCAGCCCCCAGGCGTGGGGAAGGGCACAGTGCAGGAGATCCAAGCCAAGACCAAGAATCAAGTGTGGTGAACCCAGGGAAAGGGGGATGGCAACAGGGTGAACTCAGCTGTGGGTCACACTGGGAAGAAAAGACAAGGGGTAATTCACCCCAGGGTGACTGGTTCCCAGGAGGCTGACCCTGAGCTACTGAGGGTTAAAGCTGCTGCTTGCCTGGCCTAGGCTGGGCTGCTTCTCAGCTGACTTGTATTAATGCATGTTTCTCTCGAGGCAGACTTGGCCTTAGAGGCCCAGGGAGGAAGATCTGAAAACACTGCCCCTCTCCATCCAGGTTGGGCTGCTCCCTGGGGAACTGGGGATAGTCTCTTCTCATGCTGTGTTAACAGCACCCCCTGCATGTTCCTCCTAGCAGAGAGGCTGGGGTGGGGGAAAGGCCACAGGATCCTTTGCAGGCCACCCTCCAGCTGAGAAAAGGATCAGCCATGCTCCTGGGAACACAGCGCACAGAATGGTGGGTGCATACGCAGAAGCTACCTGTATCTGAGGGTGGGACACGCATGGCTCAGTTACATTTACTGAATAGCAGTGCCACAAGGGGACTCCTACCAGAGCCTCCAGCATCCCACCATTAGCCAACAAAGTCTGGCTAATGAAGTCTGAAAACGAAGTCTGGCCAACGAAGTCTGAAAACCCTGAATCACTTCCTTTCTGCTATCCAGCCAGTCCTCTGCCTTAAATAGATCAGGGGTTAGGCCCTGGGCACTTGCCCTGAGCCTGAGTCACCAGGATGTAGCATGAGGCTGTGCCAGGCTTCCAGCCCGGCTTGTGTGGGGGATCAACCAGGGAGGGGAGACTCCTGCTGAGAACAGCACAAGACAGTCAGAAGCTATTGACATTTGGTTACCCGGCTATTTCCAGACCCTCCATCTGTCACAGCCAGCACACCCCCTAGTGTATTGCTCGGCCCTGCCATTCAGCGAGAGAACTGTGTACCACCTTCCGAAAGCAGAGCGCCTTCCCTTGGCTTACGCATAGGAGACTGTCTCTAGCATGCCCTGATCGCACATTAGCCACAGCTGAGGGACAGAAGCCAGGCTTCCAACTGCATTTTCACTCAAATTTTACATGTTGAAGCTTCTGCGAGCCATGACACTACGATGACACCAAATCACTCCACAGAATAGCTGCTTGGCTCGAGGTCCCTGAACTCAGCCCACAGACAGAAACCTGTGGGCTGTCTGTGAGTCTGGCTCGACAAGCTAAACTGTGTGACTGGGCACTCTGCTGATGCACACAGCCTGGGACAGTGTCAGAATTCCCCCTCTTGCAGGGGTTTGGCCTTCTGGTAACTCAGAAATACAGTCATAACATAAACCTCTTATTGTGAGTGTCCTGCCCAAGACCAGGCATTCCTGTGGTTTATGTCTGGGACCTCCTCTGTCCTAGTATCCTAGTTCTCTGTGCCCCAAAGAGGCACTCTGCAACCCTGTGTATGGAGCTTTTGTGTGTGTGCTCCAATTAATTCCTCAGGACCCCAACTCCGCTCCTCTCACTCAGGCAAAAAGCCTGCGAAGGAGGGAGGGTTTTTCTATTTCATTTTATACATTCAGATGTACTTTCACTCTCTCCCTTCCCACTAAATTCACACTTGATGTACACAGAAACAGCTGCTCTGACTTAACAAAGTTGCACCCATCATTTACCAAAATACAAGCTGGGAATTTGACCTGTGTCTCTTCACAGATGGGAACTGACAAAGCCTTCGCTGGGCTCATGACACACCAACCAGAGAGATCCTAACCCAGCAAGACTGGAAAGGAAGTAATAGTGCAAAATGTGACTTGGTGAGTAACTGGCCTCAGTGAATACTTCCCTTTATACTGAGTCTTCCAAACCAAAACAATTCCATCAGTCCTCTCTGTGAGACCTGGAAACTCCACACCTGGCAACTGAAAATCCAGCTCTTAATTTCAACAGTACAAAATCAAATCAAATCTACGAGGCTGCATCTAGAACTGAGCTGAGTTGCTGTGCTGTTCTGCATGAGACAGAACAGAGTTCATGCCACTTCCTCATGCAGAACCAGCCCTGCAGAGCCAAGAGGCATAAGCACATATTTGTGTCACCGAAGGTGGCAGACATGACTCGAAGACACAGAAAGCAGCTGCAGGGAGAAGTTCCATTTCTAACTCTATAACTAAACTTTGTTATTTGCATATACACAGAATGAACCTGGTGCAGCTCACATGAACATTTTCAGAAACATGAGGCTACCTAACACGAGCAGATTTAACAGTCCCTTGCTTGTTTAGCATCTGCACCATTTTTGCTAGCTTCTCCTCATCTTCCTCAATGATAACTATATCATTCGCAAACCTCAAGTTGTAAATTCTTTTCCCATGCACAGATATCCCTTCTCCCTCTTCCTTGATATTGTCCATAACTTTCTCTAGATGCGTGATGAAGATACTCAGTGATATCAGATCTCGTCTCATACCTCTACTCATTCTAAACCAGTTTCCCAACTCCCCACACATTCTCACTGCCGCCTCTGCATGGTCATTGATATCCTTCAACAACCATATCAGTCTGCTATCCACGCCGTACAACTCCACCACCACCCAAGTCACTTTCTGATCTATACTACTGAATGCCTTCTGAAAATCAACAAAGCAAGTGTAGATGTTCTTGTTCTTTTGTCGAGCTCTCTCCACTATCAATCTTAGTGTCAATACCTGCTGTATAGTACTTCTATCTTTCCTGACCGCAGCTTGCTCATGCACTAGATGTTCTTCTACCTGCAATCTTAGTCCTTCCATCAGTCTGATCATCAGCACCCTGCCTAGATGACTCATTAAGGCAATCATTCTGTAGTTCTTGCACTCCAATGTACTTCTTTTCTTGTGTACTGTCACTAGCAAGGATCTCATCCATTCCCTAGGTGTCTTCCCTTCCTTCCATGCTATATGACATAGTCGATGTATTTCCTGAACCATACTGTCTCTGCTGAATTTAATGATCTCTCCCATGATCTTATCATTTCCAGAGCTCTTGTTGTTCTTTAGTCGTTTCACCGCTCTTTCTACTTCCTCCTTCGAATATCCATGCTCAGCAGAGATATCTCTTTCAGTTCGTTGATCAGTCTCTCTGAGACACTTGGGTCCAACTGAACTTTGCATAGATTGGTGCAATATCTCATCCATCACTGAACAATCTTTTCCTTGTTCATGAGCATCTCTTCATTCTCATCTTTGATCGCCATCTGGTTTGGCTGCCACTTCCTATTAATATTCCTAATCATTTTACAGTTATCTCTTTGCCATTATCTAAATCATTGATGAAGATATTAAGCAGAACTGGACCCAGAAACAACGCCTGTGGCTGCAACTACACTGTCCCTCCCTTTCGGAAGGGGCATGTAAATGCAGCAGATCAAAAATGCCAGATGTCTTCTAAGAGCCCAGTAAGCAGTGGAAATGTTGGTAATGCTGCTAGATAATATTGTCCTCTTGTGTTTGGCAAATTCTCTTGTTCAGCACTGGTCTGGTCCCACGGGTGCCAGACTAGAGAGGTTCAACCTGTAATAGCTCCATCTAGGTTGCATTGCTGTAGTTTGCTTATGCGAAGGCCATGTGAGGCAGTAACAAAAGCTTTACTGCAGTCAAGATACACTACGTCTGTTGCTTCCCCACATCCACCAGGCTTTTTACCCTGTTACTTATCACCTTAGTATCTTAGTATATTTGCAAATTGATTGGAGTCTGTACCTGGGAAGATAATGCAGCAAATAATTAAGCAGAGTGAGGGCTAAAGCAGGAGTCTTTCTAAGGCTGACCATATTTCAAAATCATAATCCTTCATGTCAGTTAAGCCACTATCAAACTTTGTTCCCATTGCAAGTCTGAATGAAATGTCCAGAAGTCCTGATTTTGAGTCCATGCTTGGAGGCTCAGGCAGGAGGGGCTGCCCACAAGCAGTTCTCAGAGCACCAACAAGGAGTCCTAGGATTCTGCCTAGGATTCTTGCCCCAAATCCTTCCACACTGTATGGAACCGAAGTTCCTCACATGGCATGTTGAGAAGGTACTAACAACTGCACATAATCATCAACTGTGATGTGTGGACAGTCCAGCCACAAAAGCCATGACACCTATACAATTCCAAAAGGTCAGGGGAAGTGATAGGAAGAATAACCCTCTGAAATAAACAGAACTTATAAGGAAATTAAGGGTCAGACATGTTGCTCCAGTTTTATAGGTTTGAATCCCAGCCTATATGTCCTTCAGACTGAGTTTCTTGTTTCAGTCTGGTGCTTTTCTGTTTTCTAGCTTGCCTGGCTCTGACTCTCTAACCTATTCATTATCTTATAGCTAGAGAGACGCTTTCTGGTGAGTTGCAATGGAACATGAGTGGTGAGTTTTGTGAACTAGCATAATATTTAGTTGGGCTCCAATATTAAGATTAAATTTAAGATTGTGATCACCTTGGCTTATACAATATCTGCAACATACTGCCATAGTTGCAGTCAAAGGAGACACCTGGTCTGAAGCCATGCTGACGTGGGGAGGGGGCAAGGAGTTGGCATGGCAAGGCATATTCCCATTGGGCCTTCAAGTTTTGGAACTTGCTTCTCCCCAGTTCATACAAGGGCATGCTTGGAACTCCACTTAGTCTCATGCATCTGATGAAGCATGTCTTTGCCCATGAAAGTTTATGCTCCAAAATATCTGTTAGCTTATAAGGTGCCACAAGACTTCTTGTTGTTCACTTAATCTCTGTGGGCCAGGAGCTGTTGTACAGGGCTAGGTACTGGAAGTGGGGAACTCTCTGGATTATATTGGGGTGGGAAGAGACAGATTTATTTCAATTGTATTTATACTGTCACAGAGTTATTTGATTTGCTCTGAGTGTGGAGACAGGTTTATTTGTTTAATGTATTTTTAAAAGAGTACCAGTGGCACATGGAGCATTGGATGAGTACTCTTTTATTACAGTTTGTAAATAAATGTGCATGACTGCTCTGTTAACAAGAGCTGTCCATTGATTTAAATGGGGTTATTCTGGGAATGAAGTTGGCTTCCCTCATATGCTTAAATAAGATACAGTTTAAAAAACAAGTTTTGGTAGCAGGGACAAGTTCAGGAGAGGGTGATGTAAACACACAGCAACAGAAATCGTTCCTACACTGTCCTTCCAAAATTTAGATTTTTTTTTCAGGTACAGTTTTAAACAGGGATTTTCTAGAACAAATGGGTGAAAGGCATGGCTAGAACTGGAAAATGTCACAGTCATTTCAATTTGTCCCTGAAGGTAGAAAAAGTTACATATTGCCCAAAGCTCCTGACCATGTGGCAATTCCACTAGATTCCAAGAAGCTAACAATAAATCATGCCAATCTGGTTCATGTAAATCCTGAATAGCAGCAATCAGAAGCTGCAAACTACCGAAGCAATCAGCAATACCTATTTGTTCCAGAACTCCACAACCACTAGTACTCTGAAAAATTAAAAAAGAAGTAATGTAGCACTTTAAAGATTAATAAAATAATGTATTAAGTGATGAGCTTTCGTGGGGCAGGCCCAATTCTTCAGATCTGGAGATAGTGCTGTACTGGAAATGTACTGGATCTGAAGAAGGGGGTCTACCCCATGAAAGCTCATCTCCTAATACATTATTTTGCTAGTCTTTAAAGTGCTACATGACTACTTTCTTGTTTTGTTAGGATACAGATTAACACGGCTACCTCTCTGTTACTTGTACTGTGAAACTGTGTGATAACACAACAGTGCATTTTCAAGGAAGAATCATCTCCCTTTATGAAGGGAGCTGTAACAGGATGTCCTACTGCCATTGCATTCTCTGCATTAGCTATTTTACACCTCTCCCTGGTAGAGAAACTAGCAGTGTTTTAACGTCAGTGTTTCTTTCAGGTCAGAATCAGCAGTTGGAAAATAAAACCATTTTATTAGCCAACTGTGTCTTTGTAATGAACTTCAACAACACACAAAATATTACATGCTCCACACCCAGTCAAGCTAAATGGAACAGGGCCCATGCGCAGCATGGGATTACCATAAGCGGTAGTGACTCATGATGGAGGCTCTGGGGAGGGCAGGAGAGACATATTCTCTGAAACACATCATGTGACTTCAGCAACTGCACAGCAACACAGAGCCAATTTTGCACCACACAACAGTTCAGACACTCATGGCATATTTAGGGTCACAGGTTCCAGAACCAGCCGTTCTGAACTCAGTTAGCAATCATAAAACCAGAATAGTTATTACTATGCCAATGCCAGTCATGGCTTTGTAAATGAAGTTGAGCTGAGTTTTGCACTTAAAAGCAAGGGTTTAGCCTCTTTGGTATGTATGAAAAAAGTAGCATGGCCTTCCCAAATCGACAGCACTTACTCTTGAGCACGAAGTGAGTGTTCTGAGAATTTACATCTATCAATTAGCCTATGATTAACGTTAATTTTCAGATGGATTCATAAATTTAACATTTGTCCCAGCCTGTTCTTTGTTCCAAATTATCTGACAGTGACTCTGATTCTCACTTTCCATATAGTGATATACATTGAAATTTTGTGCATTGTCTATAAGGAAAGACACTTATAATCAGCCCTCATTATTAATGATTGTTTTGTTTACATGTGACTAGATAGGCTACACAGATTCAAGTCAACAGCTCAATTTAAGTTGGACATTGTGATGTGAGACAGACCAGACCAATCACCACTCTCCTCAGACAGTTATTCTGCATGCAACACTCCATTGGTGTAATGAATCAGAGACACAAAGACCATTGGACACATGCCAAGAGTTCTCATTTGGTAGACTACTTAGCTCAACTGCCACTGCTCTTTAAGGTTCTATGGCATCAATGCATAACAGCGTTCCCATGGCATCACCACCTCACTCCAGTGGGCAGTGGCATAGCATCCTTAGAGCACTGAGGCAGCAGTACATGGGGTATCCTTAAATACTGAGATATGAAAACTTTGAAACTGAGCTCTTAGACCGTCCTTTCACACAATGCTATTCTGTAACACAACCTCTACACCTGTAAATCTACTGCATGGGACAGAGCCACTGGGATGCTTTCGCAGCTTTCCATATATCACTGATCAGCCTTTACAAGTTTTTTTTTCTGATTATTTAAGATTGACTCTACATATCTTAAAATCATTATGAATATGCCATGACAGCTCCCTCTTTGGATTTCTTGTGTAGTGTTCATGTGTGAAATTTAATTTAAAAAAATAAACAAGGAGATACCAGGACAAAAAACAAACAAACATATCTACAATAAGATAGATTTAAAATTTCACGCCAGTAACTGAAAGGTAAAATCATGACAGGGGTATTGTAACTATCCCCAAACTAAGCATTAGGAACTTGCAATCTGCTTTATACTTAAAAGAAATCCAAAACATGGAAATGCCCAATGACTGCTGCCAAACAACTTTAACTCTGACACACAAGGATGCCATGTTATAACTGTTCAATTATGGCCGTGTCTACACTAGCCCCAAACTTCGAAATGGCCATGTAAATGGCCATTTCAAAGTTTATTAATGAAGTGCTGAAATACATATTCAGCACTTCATTAGCATGCGGGCGGCCGCGGCAGTTCAAAATTGATGTGGCTTGCCGCCGCAAGGCTCGTCCCAACGGGGCTCCTTTTCGAAAGGACCCTGCCTGCTTCGAAGTCCCCTTATTCCCATCTGTTCATGGGAATAAGGGGACTTCAAAGCAGGCAGGGTCCTTTTGAAAAGGAGCTCTGTCGGGACAAGCCGCACAGCGGTGAGGCGTGTCAATTTCGGCGAGGCGCGTCAATTTGCATGGCCATTTCGAAGTTTGGGGCTAGTGTAGACACAGCCTATGAGTTTCGTGTTTGTGGTTCCATCAGCCATGTGGAAAGAAAGAGGAGGGAGTACAAGGTAAGAGACAGATAGGTATGTTCAAAATTCTGTAAAACTTCCCTGGGGGTCACCACTGATGCCTGGAACAGCAGTTTCCAACAGAACAAAAAAAAAAAAAAAATGTCTGTCAAATGGTCAGGTCACATGCCAGTCTAAAATTCAATCACTCATTATTTGAAATGCTCATATGAGGCTAAAACAACAAGAAGTCCAGTGGCACCTTATAGACCAACAAGTTGTTTTGGAGCATCAGCTCTTGTGGGTGAAGACCCACTTCATCAGATGCATGTGATGATGTGGGTCTTTGCCCACAAAAGCTTATGCTCCAAAAAAATCTGTTAGTCTGTAAGATGCGACAGGACTTCTTGTTTTTGTGGATGAAGACTAACGCTGCTCCCCCTCTGATACATATAAGGTTACGTGCTGTTGTTGCACCCATAGTAGCATACACAGCTTCTGCAAATATGGGAACAAGGTGTCTTAATACTATATTCAGGTCCAGTACTTTCTCTCCCCAGTGCCCAGATTTTGACATGGTAACATAGTATGGTTAACTCTGCAGTCTAGGATATTTCAAAACTGCATTAAGAGTGTACTTCATTAGCGGGTAACATTTTACAGTGTGGATCCAGTGATTCATGTTGACTGGCCCCAGTTTAGACGACATTTAGATAAATGTGGATCATTTCAAAACCTAATATTGGCAGTCTGAACACTGCTCAGGGGAGCTCACAGCTGTCCTAATTCTCCCTTGCGCTGGTTTTCTTTAGTTGGCTGTAGTGTAAGCAGGATGGCTACATAATGACAAGGACTGAAGAGAACCTTTATGACTACAAGAGCTAGATACCAAGAAACTGAAGAACAAGGCAAAATGTGGGGATTGTTTATTTGCTTCTGAGTAAATTCATTTTCTACACTCCCATGTTTCTGAAGCCCAAAGTTTAAACAAACCATGAGAGTCTATGCCGTACACTCTGACCATATTTAGGATTCCTGCTACAAGAGATGAGGTGACATTCCAAAGTCTTGGAGAATGACAAACAGAGATTTCTGGGAACTTGGAGGATGACACTGATGTCCCAGGAAACTGAAACATAAACCTCAGAATACAGATTACTGAGTCTTCTGAATAAAGACAAGACCTAGCTCATGCAGGACAACAGGCAGGCAGCAAATCTAGGGGTGAGGTCAGGTTCCTGACCATAGAGAATTCAGTGAGGCTCTACTGCTAAGAGAAATCCACACAAGGTTCATCTCCCAGTTGCTTTACAAAGCACAGCCTGTCAGGCCTCCCTCTGCTTTGGCCGGCAGAATGTGCTGGAGGCTAAGGCAGGCTGAGTAGATAGACAACCAACATGTATTTCCTTGTAGATTGGGAAACAGGATGGACTGGCCACCGGGCTACTTTATTTGCAAGGTTTCAGCAGTGACTCAGCAGCCTGTAAAAGATTCTGACCTCAATGCCTGACGTGATCCCAGTGCGATTCCTCTTCTAAAAGGAAACAGGGTTAGGCCCAAAGCTGTCAAGCAAAGCCAAGTATACGCACCTTCGTACAGGTGGGAACATCTTCAAAAAGTGGTGCAAGAATTTAAACCAATGGGCACTGTTATCATTGCTAATCTGGTTTATTCCGGTGCTTTCTGGCATTCCCAAAGGCCTGACGGCCCATACACCAGTATCCATCCCTCTGCCAGTCACACTTCACACCAGCAGGCTGGTGTATAGATTAATAAGGATGGTGTTTATTCTGGTATGCTAAAGGAACCACATCCAAGTTTAAACAAATGCATATCCATTTGAAACCACACTCCTGCATTTACTGTGGGATCCATTCTTTGTGGATGAAACTTAGGTCACTTTCCAAAATTACATTTCACAAAAGAATATCCCTTTTTACTCCGGCTTTCACTGCATTCTTCAGTTTGAGACTGTGCTGAGAGTGTTCAGTTAGCCTGTATATTTCATTCAGCTATTGTGTTGATAGAAGGAAGATAAGTGAATTACATTGTAACCCTTTCTTTCTCCTTCTCTAATTGCCTTTTCTGCCACAACAGAAAGGATCCTCAACATTTGCTTTAGTTCAGACTTACACAGAGCTGCTGTGAAGCAGAAAGAGAAAAGCATTTATCCACTCAAGATCTCAGACCCATACCACTACTGGCTGATATATTTAGAAACTTCATATGAAACTAAATACTACTTGTTTCCAGTCCTTGTACATCCATTCATACAGGGCTGATTTTGGAGGCTTGAAAAAGTCCTGGCTGGGATGATTTAGTTGGGGTTAATCCTGCTTTAGGCAGGAGGCTGGACAAGATGATCTCCTGAGGTCCCTTCCAGCACTAGGATTCTATGTGAAATCTAAAATTACTTTCCTCACACTTGTAAGGCTGATAGACCCAGGTTGTGGACAGGAGGGAATGAACCTATGACCTTTGGGAATAAAGCCCTGGGCTCTACCACATGAGCTAAGACAGCTCCCAGCTAAGGCTCAAGAGCAGAGACTCACTAGTCCTTGTCAGGGGTCTCAGTGCCTCTGAGGCTACACAGTCTTGCCTGGTTCGCCCTACCACCACCCAAAATCAGGTTTCATTCAGTAAAGCCTCTTCCCCCAGACACCCAACCAAGAAAAATCTCAAAAGCTTTCAAGGGGGATAGGGGAAGAGACAGAGAGAGACCGCACTGTGAGAAGACGCACATGTGAGCTGTCAAGAGCATATGGTGACCAAATAAAAGGGCACATTTCAAAAGCATTTGTTTTGTTTCTAGAAGGAAAGTGACAGAAAAGACACACAGTAGATTCCAAGGCAGAAAAGAATTGCTGTAAACCAGTTTTTTTAAATCTTCTGCAATGAAAAGAATCTCACCGAGGTTAACTTAGGTACTTTTCCCATTCAGTTCCCGCTGCCCTCCCTTTCCCCCCCCCACACAACAGTTAGATGGGAGATGCTATGCTGCCACTTACCTCCAAGCTACACGAATGGGGAAGGTCTCCTGCTGGAGAGCAGCCAGTGCTGAAATCTGGCATTCACCGGGCAGAGGAAGGGAGAAGAAACCTTGGTAGCTCTGTTCTGATTTGGAGGGATTACAGATATAATCAACCATCAGATCCAGATTCTAATATGTACCTGAATCTGAAGAGTGGACACCTACGGAGAATCAACAGAGCATAAAGATTCCTCCCATCCAAGGTTTAGGTTTCTAACACCATTTCAGGGGTGGCAGGTTTGCAAAAATTTTAATGGTGCCTAGAATGCCCAGAGACCGAACCCCATCCCACCCATAGTCCCTCCTTCTCTCCCTCCTGCCTGAGGCTCAGGGAGGGAATTTGCGTGGGCATTTGGGTGCAGAAGAGGGTGAGGATTGGGCTGTGAGAGGGAATATGGGTGTGGAAATATGTCTGGGGTAAAGGCCATGGACTGGAGTCTGGGTGCTGAGTTCAGGCTCTGAGCTGGGATGGGGGTTGGGGTATTGGAAGGGTGAGGGTGCAGGCTCTGGGAGCAAGTTTGGGGGTCAGAGAAAGCAGCGCGGTCCCCTAGGCAGAGGGTGATGTCCATATACTGCTGCCCCCACAGCTTCCCATTGGCCAAAGGTGAATTTAGGGTAGGAGGGGCCAGGAGATGATGCAAGGGTGTCAGGAAATGATGTAAGGGTGGCAGGTGGGGCCGAGGGGAAGACCCAGCCCCAAATTTTGGTGGAGCTGGGCTCCAGGTCAGGAATATTCCTGGGGCCTGGGTACCACAGGCCCATTGAACTCACTGTCTATGCACCATTCCTGATTGATACAGAGGTATGGCTTCTGGACTGAAAGGTTAAGCAGACAGCAGCTGTGTCTGGCAAATGATGAATTTCAAAATGACACCAGGCAGCTAATATCCATGAGAGCTATGCATAAAGAAATAGCCTATTGACATAACCCATAGTTTCCAAATTACATACTTTCTCCAGAAAACTCTGTACCTACATTAGCAGCAGCTTGGATGGGGCAGCAAACATTCCCAGCTGTGTAGAGCTGCTTAAAAGATTAGGTTGTTTTTTTTTTAATTTTTTTGGACATTTTAAATTCAGTTGGGAAAGATTGCCTAAAATTTCCCTTCTACGGTTTAAATCTGAGTAATTATAGGGCACAGTCCTCTCATGTAAGCTGGCAGCAGCATCCCTCCTCACTGCCAGGAAAGCAGGTCAATTATAAGCAATGTGTCACATTACCTAGAGAGAGGGCTGGTTTGAATTCTGAGCAATTAATACAAACTGTCTCTTGGAACAGAAAGGTAAACTGATCTAACAGCAATCTGAAACTAAATGATTCAGCACTGAGCTTAGACACATAGATTTAATTGGGGAGATAGCAGAGACTAATGTTGTCAGCAATGCTAGACAAAACTGCCTCAGTGACTGGACTGAGCATTAACAAGGGAAAGACCAAGACAATGAGGATCAACCAGTCCAACAACATCATCATCACACTGGGAGGGAATGGCCTACAAGATGTGGAGCAGTTCACCGGGGCAATATTATGGGCACAGATGGGAGAACAGACAAGGATATCCATGCCAGGAGAGGGAAAGCCACAGCTACATTCAAGACCCTCCCTCCCATATGGAGTTCACAAATAACATCAGTGAAGATGAAACTGCAGATCTTCAGCAGAAATGTGAAGAGTGCACTCTTGCATGGATGTGAGACCAGGTATACTAAACAGTCTTCAAATCACAAGTTATAGACATTCATAAACTGATGGCCTGAGGTACATCCTTCACATCAAATGGCAAGACTTGGTCACCAATTAGGAGCTTTGGAACAGAACAGGAACAGAGCCATTTGACATTCAAATTAAGAGAAGGAAGTAGGCATGGCTAGGCCACTTTCTAAGAAAACCATCATCCAGCACAATTCATCAAGATCTGCAATGGAACTCATGAGAAAAAACACAAAAGAGGAAGGCTTCAGACAAATGGAGAAGATCTACTGAGACTGAAGGACAACAACTGGGGTATTCCTGGAGTCAGCTAGAAGTTTTGTCTCAAGAAAGAATGAAGTGGAGGAGACTTGTAGGTGATCTATGCTCCACTCAGAGTGCAAGGGTGTAAGTCAATTCAGTGGTGTTAGCAACTGTGCACCATGAGTGGGCATGGTCACCTACTTAAATTATTTAGGGACACTCCTATGCAGTTACCAGCACTTTCAGTTCCCATCTAAAGCCCTGATATGAAAAGCATCCCTATTTAGGAAGAGTGCTTAGCATGTGCCTATGTGGTTTCTTGAACTGAAGGCAAAGGCGCTCCAGCCTAGAAGGAACAACAAGAAGTCCTGTGGCACCTTATAGACTAACAGATATTTTGGAGCATAAGCTTTTGTGGGCAAAGACCAGCTACATCAGATGCATCAGGTGCATCTGATGAAGTGGGTCTTTGCCCATGAAAGCTTATGCTCCAAAATATCTGTTAGTCTATTAGGTGCCACAGGACTTCTTGTTGTTCTCAAAGCTACAGACTAACAGGGCTATCTCTCTGATACCAGCATGGAAGGGCTACTGGGATCCTGCCATTCACATAACTGTAGGGCCTTATCCCATTCATGGTCCATTCTGGTCAATGTCACAGTCATTGGATTTTTAACAATTTTGAAAGTTTCATGATTTCGGATGTTTAAATTGGAAGTTTCATAGTGGTATAATTGCAGGGACTCCAGACGCAAAAAGGAGTTGTGTGAGGGTCATAAGATTATTGTGTGGAGGGTGGGGAGGTGGCAGGGTTGGGGTACTGTTACCCTTACTTCAGAGCTAGGCAGCTGGAGTGTGGAGGCTGGGAGCCCAGCTCTAAAGACAGAACTACTGCCAGCAGCAGCACGGAAGTAAGGGTAGTATAATGCCATATTGCCACTCTCCTTTATGCACTGCTGCTGCCAGGATGCTGCCTTCAGAGCTGGGTACCCAGCCAACATTACAACCACTGCTCTCCAGTTGCCCAGCTCTGAAAGCAGTGCGTAAGTAAGAGTGGCAATACCATAACCCTCCTCAACTAACGTTGTGATCCCCCTGCAACTCCTTTTGGGTCAGGACTCCCAATCTGAGAAACACTGGTCTGCCCGTGACAGCTGCTACCATAGGGCAGTGTTTCCCAAAGTGTGGTATGTGTACCACCAGTGCTACTCAAAAGGACTTCAAGGGGTACTCACAGAAAACAAATTGCTAAAAATCAGGAGATAAGCACTGGGACGGCACTGTTACGCTGATAAGGCCAAAGTCCCAAAAAGGGTACACGAATGTTTTAAATTTGGGAGAGACTGCCAAAGGGTAAAAGCACACAGAAGACCAGATTTCATGGGAGGACCCCAGATTTTATGGTCCGTGAAATGTTTTGCACAGCTGTGAATCTGCTCGGGCCCTACTGATGGGGGTTGAGGTTCAAAAGGAAAGGGGAAAGTTGGTACACAGGGGGTTACCAAGGGGGAAGAACGTCCCCTCTCCTCTCGCTGGCTGAAGCTGGAAAAAGGCCTTGGGTAGTTAATGTCCAGTATTTGAGCTGAGCTGATCTAATCTACCCTTATACGTCTTACACTATCTGACAATTTGCATTTGTTACGTCTGAGCCACTGGATATGGTACCCGCTTCTCCTCCTGCTGGAAGGGTCGGGGGAGAATGTTACTAGAATTGGCTAATTTGGCTTCAGTAAGCAAAGATGGAGTTCTGAACAGCAGCCTAATTGCAAAGTCTGCCATTTTTCTGGGATGTACTATAACCAACGCACTAAGGACTGCTGTATAAACAGACATGGTGAAAAGTTTCAGAGCCTACCCAGCTCACATGAGAAGACATTAAGAACACTAGCACTGGCTTAAGATGCAAGCACATCTGGGGTTTGCCATTCTTTCAAACAATCCATTATTTTTAAACAGAGAATGACCAAATTATGGGTGCTCACTGCGCCCCTGAACACACCTCTCCCCAGGTTCTCGAGGCAATGTGACAAAACCCACATGGAGCAAACTCACACCTCACAAGAGGAGACTTACACCAAACACAGAGAATGTACAGTGGCATCAAACTAAGGTAAGGGAGAGAAGCATCACATACCAGAGCTCTGCATCATCATCATCATCAATAACCATGGGCTCAGCGCCCATTAGTGTTGGAGATCTGCCCTGCTCCAGAATTTAAATGCAAGCCAATTCTTTGGTTAGAGAGGGCTCATTCCATTCACCCCTCTCCCACCTCTTCAGATCTCAGTAGGCTAAACTTTAGCACAAAATGGGTACTGTGAAACCCCAGGAACATTACGAGATCCCTCGCAGTTAGTTATTCAAAAACTCATAAGCAAAAAGCTGATGTTCAGAATCTGAAGAATACACAGAGTCCCAGGTTCAAATGTCTACAGACACACACTGCAAAAGCACTGGGGCAGCTCTAAATCTGACTTTCTTTTTTCATTTAAGAACAGCATGGTGACCTGAGATGACACAATTACCCATAGAAATACCTTAGCTGACCTACGGGGGGGCATGAGCAACTCCATACTCTTATTACCACAGGCAGGAATAAAAGAATTACCTCACTGGATGCAACCCAAGGTCCTTGTAGTTTTTCATCCATCTCCTAGAAAGGTGCAAATCCCCAGAATGCCAAAGACAAAATGCTTCTTTCTAGAGCCACTCAGCTAGTGGCTGGATAATACCCTGATGTACCAAGACTGATCTCTCCTAGATTTTTATCCTTCCTTTTAAAGCATTGTTGATATTCACATCAATATGGGTTTTCTTTTTATTTATATAAATGTCTGATCCTATTTTTAATCCTATTAGACTCTTGGCCGCAAATACATCTAATGGCAGTGAGTTCCACATGTTAATTATGCACAGAGGAAATAAATTTATTAAGTTTTGATGTAATGCCCCTTAATTTCATTAGGTGTCCTCCTGGGCTTGTGTTCTGAAAGCAGGATAAAAAGGAGCACTTGATTGTCCTTCTATACTATTCTATCATGCTCCTAGTTATTCATCTCCTTAAAGGGTCCATATTCCATTGCCATGTCACTGTTAAAGAGATTATGTTGAATATGTTGAAAGCATTATATTCCAAGTGAGCAATTTTTAAAATGCCGTTCTGCAGGTCAGTCTTGATGAATATTGACAAAAAACTCAAACCCACAAATATGCCACATTCATCCATCTCGATGTTTCTCGCACAGGTTAGGGGAGACATGAAGGACACACTAAAGATATTTTTCGCATACAGGTTTCACATTAGCTATAACACCACCACAATGAACAGATTACAAAGCACAGCAGCTCTCAGATCACTACGTCTATGATTTACAATGCATGGGCACAGCTGGTTTCAGACAAACTCCTGTTTCAGTGTAATATTGGGATTGTATTCATGCAGCTGGTTTCATATCAGTTATTCCCTTGCAAGAATGACAAAGCTAACTGCAGAACAGAGCTGGTTTCATATCATCTTTCCCCAAACCATAATCCCCAGATTATATATGCACTATTGGTTTCTCATTAGCTCTCCCACTACCACAAGATGAAGACTATACATATGTTGTGGTTTCACATCAGTTCTCCCATCACCATAATGCTGGGACAGCATATAAGTAATGGATTTCACATTAGCCTATCTGCTTAACCCTAAACTCAAGGACTAAATTTGAGCAACTCATTTGACAACACACCTCTCATTACTCTAATGACAGGACTGTACATGTGCACTGGTTATATATCAGCTTTCCCACTGGCTCTATAGACATATTGGCAATAATGACATTTCAGGTCACTGGCTCCATAGACATACTCTTGGTTTCATAGTACCCTGTTTTTCTAGTAATATGTGTAATAAGCTGCCCACAAGCTTTAGAAATCACTTCTATATATCACTGAATACTACAGTTGCCAAAAGCCCATTACTACAAGGGACATCCCTTATTTTTTCATCTCCATACAGCAAGATCAGGAGGTGCTGAGCAAAAAACAGCAAGAAATAACCCAGTGAATGGAGGCAAGTGCTGCTTAGTGTGAATAATGATAACGATATCAGGAGAAAGACTGGAGTGGGGTGCTAAGAAAACAGAACCTTATTTTTGAAATACAATGTGGGCAAATCTACTGAAAACGCTGTTGTACATATATGAATTAAAAAGTAAAAAAAAAAGTTTTATTAACATGAAGGTCTCTATTCTCGAAACACAAGCCACATTCTGAATTTTAGAAGCAACTTCATTTTCATTTCCATTACTCCAATAAATACACTCACATGTTATTAAAACCAAATCAACACAAACAAAACAAAACAATGAAACAACCCCCAAACAACCATAATTCTGTCCATGTTTGTGAGAAGTCTGTCTCTCACATTCATTATTTGGTCATCAAATCATAGATTGCTCATAAGGACAAGTTGTTGTATAGTGTTCCTCTCCCCTGAAAGGAAGAAATCCTGGTTAAAAAGTAACTTGATATCAGTGCATGCATAATAGAGCTATATTGTGTTCAGAGCTTGACAGGGGACTATTTCTGTCTATTTCAGAAGTGCATCATTTTGATGTTTTAAACACTTTAAACAATGATAAACAAATACAGCTAAACCATGCAATTATTCTCAATGACCTTCATGTTCACATTTTAAGTTAAGTTTTATACCTTCATAATATATCTTTCCATTTTGGGATCTGAATACACAATAACAGAACTTCAGTTCGATATACCTTTAAATATTTTTTAAAAAGCAAGCTATGATGAGCAGCAATCTAAAATCACAGAGATTCACACAACTGAAACAGTATCTTTGTTCTTTTCCCTGAGGACCCTTCCAAGCATACAGTCTTACTGATTTCTGATGGTGTCTGCTGTAGGGTCCAGTAGATCTTCACTGGCTGAGACCCAAAAAGACAGACACTTAAAATGCCAGGGTATATTCTGAAATTATGGAATGTTTCCGCATTATGATGAATCACCACTATAACATTGTGAACCTAGCTGTAGTAGTCAAATTCAGACCAGACAAAAGAAGACCCCCTTTAGTGCAAGCAGATGTTCTTCTGTCCTGGTGAAATATGGCCCCTCCAACTCAAGTTCTTAAATGCTAGACATATAAATCTTGCAGAGACATAGGACACAGCCTGAAATACTGTGTGTCTCCAGAAAATTAATGCAAAAGAGCAGACACATTGAGAAGAAAATAATTCTTTCAAACGATTTCTGCATGAATATAAGTTTTAACTTTCCAGACATAGGGAGAGTTTTGTATATAAGCTTGCGGTGCAGTTTAGTGCAATATGAGTTGTTACCTTGGGCAAGGTTGCTATGAACAGCCCTTGGGTCACCATAGCAAAATATTCAAATATTCATGTAACTGTTTTAGAGTGAACAGTACCAGAACCCCAGTCTCCTGACCATACAGTAATCAAGGAACCTATGCTGCAAATGGACTCACAGGACAGACCGTCAAGCCATCTGGATCCAGTCGCAGGACCCCAGAGGATCAGGGCCAATGACAGGAATACTGATTTTCAGCCATTAAACAGACCTCTTCCACCCCAGGATCTCAGTGTGCTTTATGCTAATAAGGCCATCCATCACCTCTGCAAAAGAGGTTCTACCAGCCAGGATACTCAGACCTCAGTGGTTCAGGAGCCAAGTCAGTGATCAGACATCTTTGACTGTCATACTACAGTCATTTGGTTTAGCAAACACCATGTAACATTCGACAGCACTTGTGCACTTAATACTAATAAGCAATGATCTCATTGAGCAGTTCCAGGTCATGCGAGAGAGACTCCTTGCACAATCTCAGTCAAAATTATGCATCTACATACAGCAAATAAACAGTATCTTGAGCCACACATCAGGAGCCATGGGATTACACTAAACCCAATGACAAAATGCACCTGCCTTGGACATGTCCTCATTATGTGCTTGATTCTGCACCATGGATAAGTGCTATCCACAGAAGTCCAGGAAATTCTGGGGGGGCACTGGGGCACATGCTAGCAGATCCTTGAGATGCACTGGGGGCAAAGCAAGAATGGCCTTCTTCAGACAAGTCATTTGGCAGCACATGATCTGAAGGCTGGAGGCCTTCGTCTACTGAATGAATGTGAACCTGATCCACTACCACCTAGCTGCTGGTAGATGCTATCTATCAACTTACCTATTTACACTTCCTTAGTATGGCTAGATTTGTTGCATGAACTGAGCCTACCATACCTAATAACAAAGACTCAAGCGCCGAGAGCTGTCAGTCCCACTGTGCTCATAAAACTAGGAGCTCTGGAGAGAAATGGGTAAAGAAGAGTGTGAGTGAGGAGAATTCACAGAGGTTAATCCCAAAACTCCGCATTTAATCTCAGAAAAATGTTAAAGCTCAGTGGTTACTAATTTAGCACTATTACAACATTACAGGCCATCCAGTAAAAACACAGGCTTATCCTGGTACGAAATCATCTGCACATTTTAATGTGCCACCTGCATATACTGCTCAAATCTACAAGGTCCCAAATATAAACAAGCAGCCCTTTCCTGGCTGTTAAAATGAACACTGCCTCAGCTTGTTCTTGGAGCAAGTCAAAATTATAGCGGGTTGGTGATCAGAAACATTTTGGGGTGGGACACTTTTCTCTCTCTCCTTTTCACAAGTGTTTGTAGTTTTCAGAATAACGCATTCATTGTACCCAGTTCCTAAAGACATCCAGTTCAGAGGGTTAGTTAAAATTAGTAGTAAGTGCAGTCTTGAAACTGTCAGTAAAAGGATGGTTCCCAGTGTGTGTTATACCTTCTGTAGGGACTGCAGCACCACTGATAAGCCTGTTATTTGCTGGGTTATTTGCTGCATCCTTTGTGCAGCGTAATAGAGAGAGTCAATGACTTTGTGTACCATACCATTGTTTACCTGTTGGAAGGATTACCTGTTCCTGCAGTGCTCCACATTTAAATTTGCTCCAGTGGGCACTTTCCTGACCACGCTGCTTGTAGGAGCCACAGAAATGTCATGAACATAGAATCACAGATTATAGAAATGTAGGGCTGGATAGGACCCCAAGAAGTTGACCAATCCAGTTCCCCAGACTGAACCAGGACCAAACAAACCTCGACAATCCCTGAGAGGTGTTTGACCTGTCGTTTCTTAAAATCCAGCAATGAAAGGGATTCAACAACCTCCCTTGGAAGACTATTCCAGAGCTTAACTACCCCTGCAGTTAGAATGTTTGTCTTAAAGTAAATCTCCCTTGCTGCCAGTTAAGGCCACTGCTTCTTGTCCTACTGTCAGTGGACATGGAGAACAATGACCCCTCTCTTTACAAAAGCCCTTAATGTATTCGAGGCTCTTATCAGGTCTGCTTTTCTCCACACCGAACATGTCTAGTTTTTTAACCTTCCCTCACAGGTCAGGTTTTCTAAACTTTCGATCATTTTTATTGCTCTCCCCCAGACTCATGCAGTGCCCCGAATTGGACACAGTACTCCAGTCAGGTCTTATGTATGCAGTCTTGTCAGTTCACCTTAGAATAGACAGGAGTATTATTTATTATTATTATTATTATTATTATTATTATTATTTGCCATTGCATCATATTGTTTATTCACATTCAATTAGTGGTCCACAATAACTCCCACACCCTTTTCATCAATCTCTCACCTACACAGTTATTCCCCACTGTTTAGCTGTGCAGTTGATTTTTATTTCCTAAGCAAGTACTTTGCTCTTCTCTTTACTGAATTTTGTCTTGCTGACTTCAGACCAATTCTCTAATTTGTCAAGTTTTGGGGGGAAGTTCTAATCTTGTCTTTCAAAGTGCTTGCAACCTCTCCCACCCTGGAGTCAACCACAAATTTTAGAAGCATCTGTCTGCTCCATTATCCAAGTCCTTACTGAAAATACTGAATGGTACTAGACCAAGGACTGACCCCTGTGGTAGCCTACTGCATATGTCCTTCCAGGTTGACATTGAAAACTACTCTTTGATTGTGATCTTTGCGCCAGCTGTGCATCCACCGCAGAATAATTATATCTAGACCAATGTTTCCTAAACTTTTTGAGACCATGGAACACCAAACAATATTTTTTATGTAGAACATCATGGCTACGTCTACACGTGAAGCCTACATCGAAGTAGCTTATTTCGATGTAGCGACATCAAAATAGGCTATTTCGATGAATAACGTCTACACGTCCTCCAGGGCTGGCAACGTCGACGTTCAACATCGACGTTGCGCAGCACCACATCGAAATAGGCGCTGCGAGGGAACGTCTACACGCCAAAGTAGCACACATCGAAATAAGGGTGCCAGGCACAGCTGCAGACAGGGTCACAGGGCGGACTCAACAGCAAGCCGCTCCCTTAAAGGGCCCCTCCCACACACACTTGCACTAAACAGCACAAGATCCACAGAGCCGACAACTGGTTGCAGACCCTGTGCCTGCAGCATGGAGCCCCAGCTGCAGCAGCAGCAGCAGCCAGAAGACCTGGGCTAAGGGCTGCTGCACACAGTGATCATAGAGCCCCGCAGGGGCTGGAGAGAGAGCGTATCTCAACCCCTCAGCTGATGGCCGCCATGGCGGACCCCGCTATTTCGATGTTGCGGGACGCGGATCGGCTACATGTGCCCTACTTCGATGTTCAACTTCGAAGTAGGGCGCTATTCCCATCCCCTCATGGAGTTAGCGGCTTCGACGTCTCGCCGCCTAACGTCGATGTTAACATCGAAATAGCGCCCAACACGTGTAGCCGTAACGGGCGCTATTTCAAAGTTAGTGCCGCTACTTCGAAGTAGCGTGCACGTGTAGACACGGCTTATGAAAATGTTCTTAAAAAATTGTTGTCAGACCAAAACAAAAAAAAACCATACACAACAATAAGAAACAAACAGCAACATATACAGGAAAACAAAATGAAACAATTGAATCAGGTATCACAGCAATGAAGAAGTAGCATTTTATCCGGTTTTAATAACAGGAAATATATACACACACCACATACACGTTGTTGCTAGTCGCTACGCTGCCATGGCATGCTTGCAAGTTGTTCATGGAACACCAGTTTAAGAAACGCTGATCTAGACCGACTCCTTATGGAGTAAAGACTCGATCTGCTTATAAGTAGGGCCCCACCGAATTCACAGCCACGAAAAATGCATCACAAACCATGAAATCTGATATTTGGTGTGTTTTTACCCAGTAGTGTACATATTTCACAGGAGAGACCAGCAGTTCACAAACTGGGGGTCCTGAGCCAAAAGGCAGTTGCCAGAGGGGATCACAAGTTATATGAGGGGGGTCTGGGTCTTGCCACCCTTTCTTCTGTGTTGTGGCTGGAGAATGATAGCTATTGAATGGGCACCCATCTGAAGGTAGCACCAGCACTAACAACGGAGAAGTTGGGGGCAAGACCATACCATTCTGCCCTTTCTACTGCATTGCTGCCTTCAAAGCTGAGTGGCCAGATATTGGAGGTGCTGACTGAGGGCTCAGCTCTGCAGGTAGCAGTGCCTACCTAAGGTTGGTGATACTGTATCACACCCCAACAGCTGCCACTCTCCAGCTGCTCAGATCTGAAGGCAGCATCGCCACAAGCAACAGCACAGAAGGCTAGTAGTACTACACCCTCCCCACCCTACCAATATCCCGGAAATAAGGAAATGTACAATTTTTAAAAGCCTATGACCATGAAGTTGACCAAAATGGACTGTGAATTAGGTAGTGTCCTGCTCATGAGAATGTCATGCAGGGGAATTGTATCAAAAGCTTTACTGAAATTAAGGTGCAACTATGTGAAAAATTAATATAATAAATTTGCATTCCCAAAACCCTTTGTAGGGAGTTTACACCTGTGCCAGTGTGTATTAGCTCCGGAGGTCCCCCTAATGGAGGCCTCAGAGTCCTACCATATCCTACCCCAGAAAAGAGAAGTAGAGATGGGTCCTCCAAGCTGTCTAGAATAGCTGAGTGGGATGGAACCAATTGTAAAGAGGGTTCAGGGAAATAGCTAATTAAAGCTTGTATAAAAGGAGATGCAGGGCCAGAAGGAGTTCCATGCATTGGCAGGGACTGTGAGCAGGAAGAGGTGCTTGTGGCTGGTTGCAGGAGGTGCAAGGGACAAGGCAGGAAGTTACTGGCAAAGGACTGGAGGTAGCTCAGATCCTGCGATATACTTGCAGTAGCTTAGATCCTTGCAAGCAAGGACCACAGCTTCTTTTGCATCTTGTCCAAGGCTGAGATCACCACCCGGAGTTAATCAATACTGATAAAGCAGCAATGCATCATACAAGCTCTTCCTGCCCATTCCCCTTTTGCTTACATTTAATCTCCTCTCCTTGGGATCCAAAGTGTAGTAAAGTTTAATCCCAGCACACCTCAAATTAATTAATTAGCTCTCCTTCCAGGCCGTGTGCCAGTTTCAGCAGTTACACTGTTACTCATAGAAACATTTAGCAACTGGCTGCATTTATTCTACAGGAAGCCTGGCTACAGACCCCAGGAAAAATGAAAAATGTGATAAAACCAAGTCCACTGCAATGAAAGTAAGTTTGGTTTCAAGGATTTTTAATTCTTCCTGCTCTTTAATTTCCTGACCCCCAGAGGTATCTACAGATATAATATCTGGATGTGATCTCAACCTGGCTCTGATGGCTGATGTATTCCAAAGTGTCCCCATAGCAAAAGAGGGCTCACCACTGAGCACACAGGCCAAGGACCTCAAAAGCAAAGCAACAGCCAGGACTGGGAATGCTTAACCTGCAGAGCTCTTCAGATTTTTACATTGATCCCCAGTAGATATTTCTGTCATCTGGACTCACTGCACTAGAAGCAGGGGTTCTAGCTCTCTTCTCTTTGAATAGCACAAAGGAATTTGCAGGACAGGGCAGGAAAACATTATCAGTCAACAAGGTTTTCTCCCCAAGGATTAGTGGACAAGTCTGAGATAAAGTGGGGAATTTTCTTGATGCTTTGTAGTGTTGTGTGCCTCAGTTTCCCCTACATGCTGCATGGGGGATGGTGTTGTTGCACAGGGCCAGGTGTGACCTTGTCTGGCAGCCTGGGCAATGACCTGGACAGGGTGGAATTTAGCAACCCATAACTTGGAGGCCCATTCCATCTTTCAAGCCAGTTGGTTTTGGCCAGTGGACAGCCAATGGGCTGACTTTAGAGAACCATGGTGAACTGGCCAGAGGGTTTTGGCCAATGAACAAAGGATGGAAGACATATGGCCCAGGTGATCTGTTTGCCCAGAAAAGACAAAAGCTGGAGGAGGGGCTGTTGGGAAGCTGGTACAGGGTGGTCAGAGTGAGGAGGTCATGTCTGGACTGGGAAGAAAGAGGGGTTGGGCCCACCTGGCCTGGGACAGACCCAGCTGGAGAGTGTTGAGGCTTTCTAGGCTGGAGGCCCTGAGAACTACCTGTGCTGGGTTCAGACGTTGAATGAACCCTTCTGGTTTTATGCTGGCTGAGAGTCATTGCAGGCTAGATATCGGGGTTGCGTTGCTCCCGTGCTGTGGAGGCTGGGGGGGGGGGGGTCCAGAGCAAGCCGAGAGCCTTAGGGGGATCACAGATTGTGACAGGAATACTAAAGCCTCAGAGACGTGCCGTTCCAGGAGGCAGAAGAGCCCACCAGTGCTTAGCCCACGAGACAGAGCAGGACTCCTGAAGAAGGATGATCTATTAGAAGGGAGTCTTCCCAGGGACCATATGGAGCTGAAAAAGCACAGGCCCCGTGAGTCTGTGATGGTGCTCATAACGAGTAAGATAAGAAAGCCCAAGACCCCAGCACAGGGTTTGGCCCAGTCACATTATCCCTGAGGGTGTTGCCCAGCCGAGTCAAGGGCATTGTGCAAAGGAGCTCCTCCTCCAGTTGTTTCTGAGCATCTCTGCAAGCTGAGCTGGCCCAGTGCTCGTTCAGTCAGGACTAGGCACTAGCCATGACCTGGTAGGTAGAGATACTATTTTCTGATTTCTCCATGACTTAACTTTTGTCACAGAACTGCAGGTTCAAAAGCCTCTGTCTAGACACTCTCTTCCCCCCACAGAAACCCAAGATGATGTTTGTGAAGCACAATGGCTTTGCAGAACAACAGCCTCCAGCTTCCTTCTACACCAGTCTGCCATCAGGAGCTTAAAGAGTTAGCTAGCAATGAGTGTGACCCTATGTTAACACTCAAGTCAATCTGGCCCTTTACTTTCTACTGCTATGGTAGAAGCCTCTGCACCGTTTGTCAGATTCACCTTCAAACTTCTTTTCAAAGGTAAATCCCCAAATTCATGCCACCTTACCTGTGTGTGCTGACTGCCTAAAACCCCTAAGGTGTGTTTCTGCCCCATTGGTGATTTCTGATCTGATGTGTCATCCCAGCAGGCAGTACACTGGTGATGTTACAGCCACCGTGGACTGCTACTGAAGCCCAGAACCAGTCAACAGGGCAAGTCTCCCGTGTAATCTGCAGGCAAGTGCACAGTTTGAAGAAGAGGTTGCTATGTTCTGCCCATTGAAATGGAAAATCATCACGACAAAATATTTGAAAAACTACTTTCTATATTTTCAAATAGGACATAACCAACTTCCTCACATAGGCTGGGGCAGTGCACGCTGGGACATCACAGTGAGGCCTGATCCAGTGATCACAGCAGGGCTGGACTTTAGGGAGATTTTTAAAAAAAATGATTCCTGTTCTGAAAACGGGCTGTAAGAATGGTATTGCGTGGCTGCAGGCCTTCAACTCAGATGTGCTCCGATTGCAAGTGAAAAAGGAAAAGTTCTGTGTTTAAGTCTGCTAGAGCCACTAATTCCCTGGGGACCAGAGAATCAGGCTGAATCTTTCCTTCTTGCACATCATCAACAGTCGTAAAAAAAGGCCAGGGAAACTATGCTCACAGTGACACCTGTGATCCTCATCTCTTTGCTGGGTTAGCACAGATTTGATGGATTCAAACTTGAAGCCTTCTGTTGCTACACGAGGGAAGAGATGCTCCAGCTCCTGCCCCGAGAACTGAGTTGGCTCTGCAAGGCTAACAGGAGGGAAGCATCCAAAATGTATTTTCTCCCGAGAGTGAGAAGCCGTAGGGGGCAGCCCTGCTGAGTAAGGTGGAAGCACACTTCCAGACAGTGCAGTGCTTGCCACCAACCCTTCGAGCCAGGCTTTCAGTCCATATGTTTGAGCTGCTGTAATTATGTAACTTCCCTTGACAACTTGCTTTCGCAGCCACGTTTATAGGTATATTTCCAGGGTCTAAACCCTCACCACTGGTTCCACGTCAGTAGACACAGTTCATGCCCTCTAAGCGGACTAGTGCTGCTCCTCTGTCCAGGCAGAATCCCACAATCAATTTCCTTAATGACATATGTTTCAGACTTCCTGCAACACTGGAGCAGACAGCGAGGACTCATGAGACAGAGAGGCAGCGCTGGAGCAGATGCTTGCACTACTGCAGATTTACCAGCATTAGGATCTTGGAGAAGGAAGTTAAATTTGCTGCTGAATCTGATGAGTGGGAGGCAGGGGAGGAGCGACTCTTACAGCTTCCCTTGCACATTCTGCCAAGACTTCAGCATCTGCCTGATCACATAATCCTAGACGGGGAAGAGCTATTGGCTGCCATCTGCTTCATCCCCTGCCAAGGCTGGGCTGCTCCTTGCACTACATTTGCTTGCACAATTTCAGCATCTGCCTCTCCTGCTTCCGCCCCGCAGCACTTCCTCATGTGTCAGCTGCTGCTGACTTCTCCACAACTGCACCATCATCCCCACCTGCATCTCTCCTAGCTCTGCTGTGTCATTTACCTCCATCTCAAACAGAAAGAGCCAAGGACTCTGGTGTGGATAGGACACAGGGTCTCTCCTTCATCCCTGCCCTTCTTCCTTAGCCTCTACCTCTCTCTTTTGCTGATGTTCAGCTGTACCTGCTCCCCCAGTCTACCTCCCAGCGCAAGAAGAGGCCACTCCTTTTATCTTCCTTCCCAGGGACAGAGTATGTTACCCAAGAGTGGATTCTGCTGTTATTGTCCAGTCCCCCTTGTCTGTGTCCTAGGTTCTATTGTGTGATATGGTGCTTGTTCCCCAGGCAGCAAGTCAACCCCTGTCCCTTGCCCCCCAAAAACCCAGCAGAGCTGAGAGAATGTCTCCTTTTAGATCCCCGCCCTCTCCTTTTTCAGAGCTGCTTGACTCAAGAGATGATCGGACTGAAGTGCTCCGCTGCCATAGGGATGAGCGGAGTACAAAGGGAATGGCTGGAAACGGATGGGTGGAGCCTCTCTGTGAAATAGGGCATATTCTCTGTTACATTCAGCGGGCTGCTCCACACCAGTATTTCTTAAACTTCGTTCCATGGAACACTGGTGTTCCATGAGCATCTGGCAGGTGTGCCACGAGCATCTGACTCTCTCTTGAAATCTTACTGCTTTCCTATGAGAACTTATTAAATTACCTCATTTTGGTTTTACTGCCATTTGGGAAGAAAACTTTCGTAGGCGTTCCACATTAAAAAAATATTATTGTTTGGCGTTTTGTGGCGTCAAAAGTTTGGAAAAAAATTTTCTATACCATTGTGTGCACGATGAGGGAGTGCGTAACATTCATTGTTATGCCAGAGGCCAGCATGCAGGTCAGGGACTTGGATGAAGTGCAGCTGTTTACAAACACTTGTAAGTTTTTCAGAGCCCTTTGTTTCTTTCCCCAGTTGTCCCATACTCCTTACTCAGCTCCTGGCCTCCCACCAAAAACACAAGCAAGACTGAAGAAAAAGAGGGAGCTGGGGAGGTGGATGGCTAGACAGAGTGTGGCTGAATAGAGCAGCAGAGAAATGCACTATTCTGTTAACTTTCGGAACTGACTTCTGAGTCCAGACCAGACTCAAGGAATACAGCAGTCTTAGCCACTTGTTAAACTAAAGGTCACTGATGCAGGGAGGACAAGCTCCACTGGAACCAGAGGTGTCAGCCGAGGAACTTGCACTAGAGGGGTGCACCTGCTGCTTCCAGGGTGAAAAATCTGCAGGCTTCAATTAACGTTCATTGACGAGACAAGGGGACTTTGTGCTTCAGTCACTAACAGCACTGAGTGAGGCTGCCCTGCTGCTTGGGGAAACAGCAGTCTTGCTCTGACCACAGTCACATTATTTCCAGGCCAGTGTGTCTCTCCAAGAAAGGCTGCTGCTTTCACTTCCTCTTCTGCAGACGCCGCCATAGACAGGCTGCATGTCTTCCTCCCCCAGTGGCATTCTCACTCAGGAACCCAACAGAAAATGCTGCCTTGCTGCCCAGCCAGTGTCATCTCCTCTCAGCAGTGACAGCAGAGTTCTATCCAATAGCCTGACTCCAAGGACTGCTGTAAATTGCCAAGGGACACATAACTTGACAGCTAAAGCCATACATCCCCAGGGGAAGTCCTCAAGAGGGTTTCACATGCAAGGATTCAGTTGATCTCTCTCATATGAGCTAAGTGATTTGAATTCAGCACAAAGACCCACCCTGCAGATCATGCTATCATACAAGGCGCTTGTGGCTTGGCTCTGCACGGCTCTTCCATGTGACAATTGACAAGAGCTTCATAAACATTAATTCCTTTTCACAAACTCTCTGGGAGTCAGACCAGTATTGTCCCTGTTTTACAGATGGGACAACCGAACCTTGAAGCTCACCAATAATTTGCCCGAGGACAATGAATCAGCTCAAGAGCCAAAAAGAGACCTTTGCCGCCCTGAGGCCTTTGCTCTTTCCATTACACCCCACTAGCTTTCCTTTGCTTACAAAAATGCCAGTTTCTCTGCTCAGAGGGGCTACGTCTACATATGCACGCTACATTGAAATAGTCTATTTCGATGAATAACGTCTACAGATCCTCCAGGGCTGGAAACGTCGACGTTCAACTCCGACGTTGGGCAGCACCACATCGAAACAGGTGCTGCGAGGGAACGTCTACACACCAAAGTAGCACACATCGAAATAAGGGTGCCAGGAACAGCTGCAGACAGGGTCACAGGGCGGACTCAACAGCAAGCCGCTCCCTTAAAGGGCCCCTCCCACACACAGCTGCACTAAACAACACAAGATCCACAGAGCCGACAACTGGTTGCAGACCCTGCGCATGCAGCATGGATCCCCAGCTGCAGCAGCAGCAGCAGCCAGAAGACCTGGGCTAAGGGCTGCTGCACATGGTGACCATAGAGCCCCACAGGGGCTGGAGAGAGAGCGTCTCTCAACCCCTCAGCCGATGGCCGCCATGGCGGACCCTGCTATTTCGATGTTGCGGGACGCACATCGTCTAAACGTGCCCTACTTCGACGTTCAACTTCAAAGTAGGGCGCTATTCCCACCCCCTCATGGGGTTAGCGACTTCGACGTCTCGCCGCCTAACGTCGATTTCAACTTCGAAATAGCACCCAACACGTGTAGCCGTGACAGGCGCTATTTCGAAGTTGGCGCCGCTACTTCGAAGTAGCGTGCACGTGTAGACGCGGCCAGGGAGAGAAAAGGGTTGTTTCTGCTCCACAAAGCTGGACTCTCAGCCCCCCTACTGCTCTTAGATCTGGATGCAGGCCGGTGACTTTCAGAACAGTAAAGTTCTCAGAAAAACAATGTAGACAGCACTTTACTACAACTTGGGGCCCAGCGTATGGAATGTGATTGGACTGCTGTGAAGTAAGTTTCCCTCGGACCCTGGTCTCTCCACCACCAACTTCAGAGGCGTGAACCTGGGGCCCAGATCATCACATTGGCATAGCAATGGAGGGGCAGGCAGAAGCTTATCCCAAAGAGGGCTGCTACGTGCCACACAGCCTGCATGGCACTTGTGCCACTGTGGCAGCATGTCACTAGAAGGTGTTGTGGGGTCCGCTCTGCTGGCAGCGCCTTTGTCTCTCCAGCACTGTTCCACCTTCTGGATCACAGAGGAGGAGGAGGAGATGGCAGTCACCAGCAGGGCAGGGGAGGGACCCAACACTGAACCCAGCCACTCAGCACTCTCAGACAGCTTCCACTCCAGGTTTCTGCCCATCAGACACACAGCCAGATTCCCCGCAGCCCCTAGTTTAACCTAGTACCAGGGAAAAACTCAGCTCAGCCCATTTTACCTCCCAGAAATTCCCTCAGCTCCCAGTTTACCTACTGGACAACAAGCTCCTACCTTCACACAGCTCTCAGCTGCTACTCATCACTCCACTTTGTCCAGCACCCACATGGCCCCGGCAATACCCAAACATCAACTCAGATGCCTTCCAGCACTCACCCAACCTGGCCCCAGACATCCAAGCACCATCCCTGACCCAGCCACCATGCCCCTCATCATTCACCCACCCACCAATCCACACAGCCCACCCTCAGCCAGAGAGGAGAAGTTCTGTGACATACTAAGGCCAGTCATTGCTCGGAACAGGGTGTGTTGTCCACAAAATTGGGTTTGAGGTCACATATGCAAATAATTAGTAAATGTACAAACATGCTCATTCTATAACTGCATGCAACATCATATGTAGAGCTACACAAACGTTGGCACTTGTGTCCACCACATGGCTGTGCAGGGGCTGCTCATCATGGAAGGACTTGGAAAAAGGAGAGCCTTCAAAGAGCTGGTGACAAGGCTGTGCCTTCTCATTCTATCCCTGCCCCCACTCACTCCCCCCACCCCCATACACACGTGCACCACCAACTACAGCAGGAGCAGCGAAGGAGAAGCAATTTATGTTATTCTCATGGATGGATGCACAACCCCTCCAGTGCTCCACTGGGAATGAGTGGTCTCCACACTTCCACCTGTGCAGACACATGGGTGCAAAGCGGTCTAGCCCTTTGTTTTGTACAGCATCTATCCAGGAAAGAACGGATGCACTCTGTGTATTCCTGCTTATGTCAGGGCTGCTAACAGTACTACAAGACATTTGGTAAATACCCCTGGAGCTGGTCTCAGAGGGGTAGCTGTGTTAGTTTGTATCCTTGCAAAACAAGCAGTCCTGTAGCACCTTAAAAACTAACAATTTTATTTATTAAGTAATGCGCTTTCATGGGTAAGACACGAAAATTGTCTGGAATTGTGAGCAAGCTGAAGAGCAGAGATTTGTATCAGTAGAAACTGGTACCATAAGTGAAGCTACGTACTGAAAGGTCTCCATGACACATGTAGCTTTGCGGACCTTTGAGCAGAGGAAATGTAAGGTAGCTTGCCTCATTTCCATTGTAAAATTGAACCTTTTCAGGAACTGATACCAAAACTTTCATTCCTACAGGGATCCCAGGCTTGTCTCACAGTTCAAGTATCTCTACTGCAAAAAGATAGATGATGCTACAGTAGTTTTTACTCTAGCCAAGAACGGTATAACAAGTTCCAATAACTGGAAATTAAAGCTAGAATGGAGGCAAAGCTACATCAGATTGTGGCAGACACTGCAAACCCCAATGTAACAAAGTCAAGAATCTTAAATACCCATGTTGTTGTGTTTGGACAGAAGCACTTCTCCTGCACATGGGCTGAGCAGAAGCCCTGCAGTTTGACCCCACATGGCTGCACATCTTGAAGTCTTTGTAAACTCCACTCTCCAGACAGTCCTTCCATGTCATTAGAGCACAGCTGTAGTGACATGTCTCAAAACAGAGCCATCACTATGAACAGCACCATAGACTCGTGTGAGACAACTGGCCATCTAAATGACCTCCAAGTCTCTTACCTCTGGAGATGCAGCTACTGAGTCATTTTCTTGAAGTTGCAGTAATACTCAGGCGTTAACAGTGTGATCTTTGACAGGAACCCTAAAGGGAAGAAACAAGAGACAAGTCAAGATATAGCTACTTAGACTTCCTCTGGATCAGAGGACACGTTTGTGACCACACTCCAACAACTACTCTTTCACCGCATCCACCCCAGACACATCAGTCACTCTCACTTACGGTCGCCTTCCCGTACTTTTCCTTGTCAGCATGACATAGACTTTTTCTTCCTCTGCTCTGCACTTTCCACGCTCCCTTAACTCACCTGGCTCCATTTTTCACTCCATTTTTTTCATGGGATTTTCCTTCCCCTACCCCATTCCCAGCATGCTCTCCATGTGGGACATGGAACTCAGAACATGACAGTTAAACTTGAACTAGGCTAAACATGTGCACCAAGCCCCTCCTTTGTTCTCATCCTTAATGTTCTGGTACTGTAGCGTAAGCCCCAGAGGCACTGAGTCAAGGGAGAGGGAAGTCTCTGCTCTACACTCTTGGCTGAGAGCCAGCTGGCCTTTACTGCATGTGGTAGAGCACGGGGCTTTAGCCCCTATGGTCACAGATCCAATCCCTCCGGCCGACGACCCAGGTCCATCGGCCTTACGAGTGGGGGCTTATCTGGGATGAACTGCTGGAAGGTCTCAGAAGCTTGGGATGCGAGGTGAACATGTAACCCCAGAGGCAGAGACCTGCCAACAGTTCATCCTGAATGAGCCCCCATGTGTAAGGCCGACACACCCAGGTTGTGAACAGGAGAGAATGAGCCTGCGACCGTAGGGGCTATAGCCCTGAGCTCTACCATGTGAGCTAAAGGCCAGCTGGCTCCCAGCCAAGGCTGGAGAGCAGAGACTTCCCTCTCCCCTGTCAGCAGTCTCAGTGCTCTAGGGTTGCAGGGGGATCACTGCTCAATTAATTGGGCTCTGTAGACTCTGAAATAATGCCCATGACACAGTGTCACTGTGTAAATTTACAAGGAACAGCCATTCCCACAAGGACAAGGGCAGGGACTGGGAGGTTGTGGACTATCAAAGGGAGCTCTGACAGATCTCTGAAGCCGGTAGACTTGTTGCAGTGGAACTCTTGCTGCAAATGATACTGCCTGCCTCTCAGAGGCTGACACCGACCTCTGGTTTGAACTCCAGTGATGGGACTGCGCTGCTTGACAGGATGGGCTACTCTGGTGACCTGTAGACTGGCGATACAGGACTGACTGAACCTGAGGCTTGGCTGGACAAGAAGAAATGGGGCTTGTATAAAGCCAGGGGTGGGGAGAGAGTCAGTGGTCACTCTCAGGGTTAAGAAAAAGGAGCAGGAAGAAGCTGTGGGGCAAACAGCAACAAAGATGAGACCGCCTGGACCTTAGCAGCTGACTGTAGAGTCTTGGAAGATACTGGCACACAGCTATGCAAGCGTATCAGCAGTGGGAAGCTAGTGTCAGCGGCTGGCTGTAGGGAAGAAGGGCAGAAGGATGGGACTGGCTTCCAAGGTTCTGTTAGGAGGGAGACTGTGTAAAAGTCCAGGGAAGAGCCAGTCTTCCCAAACAAGAGGAGGGAAGGTCACAGAGCTGTGCTTACAACTCACAGCAGGGAATTCCTCCTCGGCACTCTAAGGGGTCAGACAAAGTGGGCTGACTTTTACTCGTCCACGTGTACTCTGTCAGGAAAATGTACCCACAGATATGGTCTTCAAAGGGCTGTGCAGAGCCATTTAATCCAGACCTAAGGGAAAGACAATATGGTTGCAGGAATAACAGCAGCAAGAGGAAGCCTCTGACAGCTGCCATCGTGCAGTGTCAATAGAAGTGCTGTCAGACAGCCTCTGCAGAAGGGTTATGCTGTTACTGCAAAATAACCCTGCCAGGCAGTGTCACATCAGCTGGCTTTCCTCCCCAGCCCAGAGCACACTGAGTAGAACAGCGTTGGCCCTGCCGTATAAACCCCAACTTCCATCCGTTCTAAGCAATGGCCAGAATCTCCAGCCGGGGGGGCACTGGCAATGGGTGAACAAGCAGCTAGGTAGGACAGCTTGCATGTTGTGCATGGAAATCAGAGAAAACCGAAGGAAGCACAGCAAGGGTCTACAGTGGAAATGAAAGACCAATGTAAGACTCTGAACTCAGACAGCACCTTTTTTCTGAGAGTTTCTCCGCCCTTTATAATCGGTAATTAATTCTCACAGAAGACTTGTGAGGCAGGCAAATGACATTATCCCTCTTTTTACAGATGGGGAACCTGAAGCCGAGTCCCAATGTCACTGTGCCAGAATAAAAACAGACCCCACAATGTTTGAGCCCAGGACCTATGCACCATCTACTGCACTAAGCTTCCTCCCAGACCTTTCCGAGCAAGCACACTGCCCTGGTCCTTTCTTGGGTCAGTGAAACTCATTTTTCTCTTGTGTCTGGGAAGAAAGAATCACAAATCCAACTCTTACTACAACCAGTTAATGACACTGGACTTCTTAAGGGTTCTGCAGATTTCTTCAAGTCATTCTCTCTACTATCTAACCCACTGAAAATAATACGTTTAGTAACTTACTGGCAATTGCAATCAGACCCTTCGTTAATACTCTTTTTCAATTGTATGCCCATACACAAACACAGTACATAAGATGTTTCTTAACATTCTGGTACTATAGGGCTGAATATAAACGTTGGGAGTGTCCATGCTGGCTTAAAATAATAATAATAATCATCATCATCATAAACAAAAGCATTTGTTTGAAGGAAAAGAACTGCACAGAAAGAACAACTTCTAATTTGGAACAAAGAAAAACCTGTTGATTTTTGAGGTTTTCAACTGTCTCTTAAGGAGAAGTCCTGGTGAGTTGCATGGGGATTAAACCAGCAGGGGTCTATATAAATAACTGTAACAATCTATAGGAGTTACTGGAGAATAAGAACCTTTGTATATATATTTTTTGTAAAACTGCCTATGGGATTCTACAATATGGCTATATTACCATTAAATTCAATAGGACATGTCACAAACATTAGAAAAGGTACCGTTTTCTGTTAAATTCCATAAGGCTTCATTATTCCTTTCACTAAAATAAGTCACCTTCTTGAGAATTATTTAGCAGGCAAATTTCTGTAGTGTTCTACACCTATCAACATTCCTGTCCACAATGCTTCTCTCCCTAGAGAACTAGAAGTGTTCCTAAAAGGACAGAAAAAGCTCACTGCAAGCACAGTGTCTCCTGTAAGCAGAGAAAAATATTGAATATAATATATGTGTAATCAAAAACTTACATTTTTCCCACTAGCATAAAAACTGCAGTTTCTGGAAGGCTCAAACCCAATGTTAACCCAGTGCCCTTCATTCCCAAATAAATTCTATTACCTACATTTAATATTTCAGCCCGCTCCATGTTTTGTTTTCCCTTTGAATCTCAGCATCACACTACTAGGAGAGGAGAATTATGTGGGAAAAATTCTACTCTCCCAGTGGATTTAAAGTTTTGTATATGTTCTGCTTATGTGGATCTTATCTTTCTACCTAGGTGATTAAAACCCTACCGTCACCAATGTGTGGGAGAACCTGACATGAATTACAACCCAGCAATAGGCACAGATGTAACAGTGTGCACATGGACCTACAGTTCGGTATGTGTGCAGAGCTTATAATATCAGAAGTGAGATGGCATGTTAAAACCATCCAGTTCTTGAGCAGCAAGGCTAGGTACATTTTCTTGTAACTTTGTGCAGTGGAAAAGTATCTCATGAATAAACTTTCAAAGGTATTAACCATCAATAGAACTTTTGCACAATAACAATAGTACCGTAAGTGATACTTTATAGGAATCCAGCACCTCCCTTCTGATGCTCTGAAAGCAGTTCTACAAACTTTACATCATGTAGTATCACAGTGGCTACGTCTACACGTGAAGCCTACATCGAAATAGCTTATTTCGATGTTGCGACATCGAAATAGGCTATTTCGATGAATAACGTCTACACGTCCTCCAGGGCTGGCAACGTCGATGTTCAACATCGACGTTGCTCAGCCCAACATCGAAATAGGCGCAGCGAGGGAACGTCTACACGTCAAAGTAGCACACATCGAAATAGGGATGCCAGGCACAGCTGCAGACAGGGTCACAGGGCGGACTCAACAGCAAGCCGCTCCCTTAAAGGGCCCCTCCCAGACACAGTTGCACTAAACAACACAAGATACACAGAGCTGACAACTGGTTGCAGACCCTGTGCCTGCAGCATAGATCCCCAGCTGCCGCAGCAGCAGCCAGAAGCCCTGGGCTAAGGGCTGCTGCCCACGGTGACCATGGAGCCCCGCAGGGGCTGGAGAGAGAGCATCTCTCAACCCCACAGCTGATGGCCGCCATGGAGGACCCAGCAATTTCGACGTTGCGGGACGCGGATCGTCTACACGGTCCCTACTTCGACGTTGAACGTCAAAGTAGGGCGCTATTCCTATCTCCTCATGAGGTTAGCGACTTCGACGTCTCGCCGCCTAACGTCGAAGTTGGTGCCGCTACTTCGAAGTAGCATGCACGTGTAGACGCAGCTAGTGCAGCTAGGACATGGGCATTATTTGCCTGGCTGTACAAAGGTCTCCTCTGAGACAACACTGAAAGGGTAAGTGATGTGCCAGAGATTACATACTACATCAGGGCAGAAAAGGAAGAGGACCAAGGATTTGTGACCCTCAGTCCCTTGCTTTAATGTTAAGCATCTGACGTTACTGCCAGCGTAGGAAGGAACAAAATGTAGGCATGCTAGTCCGCATGTGTTGCTGCTCACACGCAGGAGTGCCTCCCATATAGAGCACTAAAGAATGAATGCTCTGCCCATCAGACACCTTATCTCAAGTCTGACTGAATGAAGGCTCTTTCACTGAGTGACACAAACTTCATGACAGGGAACTTCCATGACGGTGTGAAAACTGCAGTTTATTCTCTTTTTAATTACCCTCACTGTCGTTTACACGTATCCCTAGGTGTCTTCACCCCTCTGGGAGACACAACAGGGTTGGAGTCTCCATACACCAAGAACACAGCCCACCATCTGCCTTACCCTGGAAACCACACCTTCCAATAACCTCACCCAGCTCCATTAACGTGAGCAAGGGAATGTGTGTCCTGCCACACATTGATGCGCACTAATGGCTTGCACTTTGTACCTCTCAGCTTTCCAGAAAGAAAACAGCCGCAAATCTGTCAGCTGCCTCTCCACCCCTCTGCTACTGCTGGTGTCACTGTCAGACCTGTTTGCTAGAAACAGCCAGGACACCACTCTAGCAGGGACTGAAAATATTCAATTCAGAAGCATGTTCATCCTCCCAAAGCTTCCTGTCTGAGCCTTATTTTCTTTCTTTCTTTCCCTTTGCTGTCCTCCTCGGCAGCAGAGTCTGGGGAAGAGGACACCAGAGAAAAAGTCAAGTGACCTGGGTTATCTACCCAGCTTTTTCTCTCATTTGTCACTTCCCTTCTCAGTGTCAATTTCTTCATGGGTCCACTGGAGATAATGAAACTGACCATCCTTTGTTGTTATTCTCTATTCTATCTCCTGTATCTTGACATACTTTTCTCCCATTCTTTTTCAGACTATGGGTTTGTCCACTGTGGGATTTTTGCAGAGCGTCAACGAGTTGATTGTCCTAACCACTAGGAACCAGAGTCACTCTTGACTTCTGAAGCTGTTCCACTTTGCATAAATTATTAAATATCCATTGTTCAGAGAATGAGAAGCTGATTCTAGAACACAGGACAGGGCACCAATGCGACATGCCAGATCATGAGTCAAGTTCTTGCTCTGCCTGATTGCCAGATTCCAAGTAAGTGCCCTAACATACCTACGCTACTGATTATTTTTGGGTGGGTTTGGCCGGCTCTCTGAGTTTGACTAGAAATTTTGTCCTGAACCCAAATCACCATGATAAAACTTCCGCCAAAAATGATACATTTTAACAAAAAGCCTGAGTTTTGACAAAACAGTATTTTCTGATAAAGTGTTGTCAAAAATTCTGGACTGCCTCTTAGTAATAAACAACAGTAAAGAGAGTGTTTTGGCTAACCCTAGGCCACACAATGAGTTAGTGGCTGAACTGACACTAGATTCAGCAGATTCTTGTCTCAGTGCAACATTTCTCTTGTAACTGATGCATTTAATTACATGTTTGTGTGCACACATGCAAGCTTTTGCAGCCACAGTTTAGGGAGTACATGGAAATTCTGGCTCAAGAGTAGTGTTTTTCTCCTTTACTTTCTTTACTGCATGAAAAACATTTGGCAGTTGCTGAAGAGAGTGAAGCTAGACGCATATATTACAGCATGCTCCAGAAATAGCTCAAACCAGCTTGCACAATTTTGCAGCTTAAAATGTATGTTTAGCTCAACTCCCTGTTCTTTTCCATGGAGCAGCTCTGCACAAGACAAATCTGTGCCACTGGGGCTGTGGCTTCAGATGAATCATTTCAGGAAGATTTCATGATTTTGAATGCAGGTAAAGTAAGTGCAATAGAGTTTGATTTCCTTTTGATAAGTGCCAAGTTTTGTGCACCTTATGCAAGCCATTTAATGAGCTAATTTGTTCTACTATTACTAGTGAAACCCTTGTACTCTGACTGGAGCATAGGTCATCTATAAATCTCCTCCACTTCCCTCTGTCTTGGGATAAAACTTCTAGCTAGCTCCAGAAGTACCTCATGTGTTGTCCTTCAGTCTCAGGAGATCTTCTTCATGTTTTCCAAGGTCGTCGTCTTTGTGTTTTCCTTGCAGGTTCCACATGAGAGCTTGATGGACAAGCACAATGCACAACGATGGTTATGCAGAATGATGGTTTTCTGAGAGTGTGGCCTGGCCACCCCCACTTTCTTCTTTTGATTTGAATGTCAAGTGATTTTTGTCCTGCTCTGTTCGAAAGTTCCCCATTTGTGACATTTGTGTTCTTGCCATTTGATGTGAAGGATGTACCTCAGGCATCTGCTTATGAATGTCTGTAGCCTGTGATTTGAAGACTTTTTAGTATGCCAGGTCTCACATCCATACAAGAGCACACTCTTCACATTTGTGTTGAAGATCCACAGTTTCATATTTGCAGATACTGTTTGAGAACTCCATATGTGATGGAGCGTCTTGAATGCAGCTGTGGCTTTCCCTGTCCTGGCACTGATATCCTTATCTGTTCTTCCATCTCTGCTCATAATACTCCAAAAGCAGGTGAACTGCTCCACATCTGACAGGTCATCCTCTCACAGTGTGACAATGGTGTTGTTGGACTGGTTGATCCTTGTTGCCTTGGTCTTTCCCATGTTAAAACTCAGTCCAGTCATTTCGGCAGTTTTGTCTAGTGTTATGACCTTTTCTTCCATTCTTTCATGTTGGTGTGAAAGGAGGGTGATATCATCAGCAAAATCTCTACCTCTCTGAAAAGTGTCCACTGAAAGCCTTGTTGATGGCCATCTGTTGTCCAGTTCATTGTGATCAAGGACAGGAAAGGTGACAATAGGCATCCTTGTTGCACTCCTGAGAGTATGCTGAAGAATTCTGTCAAGACATCATTGTGAACAACTTGGCAAGTCGAAGATTCGCACGTTGAATGAATCAGGCTAATAATTGTGGATGGGATGCCATGGGGTTGCAGCAGTTTCCACAAACTCTCCACAAAGTTTCATCAACCTGCAACACTGTATACTGCAATGTAATTGCATATAATCACACACATAAATGTGAAAAAAAATGGATTTAATGCCATGAAAGCAGGTTGGGTCACAGCCCTGATGAATGAAGTCTTCTCTTTAATTGACAGAACATGGGCCCAAACATTGCCCCGACAGCATGCCACTGTTCAGATCAGGGAAAGGGCCTGCCTCTAAGTGCAACAGGGTGACTCAATTGCCAGGCCTTCTCTGCAGACTGCACCAATTAGTGCAAAGTGTGGTGATGCCTTCATACAACATGGTAGCTAGAACTAAGATTCACTGTACTCATCTCATGCCTAACTGATGGGCACAGTTATTAATCCCTGCTGAGCTGCTCTGGGATCACATCAGTGCCCTACAGATGGAAAGCTTCTTAACTATGGCCAAGGCAGCCAGTCCAGTTGAGGTAATGGCACAACTCAGAGCAGAAGCAGCCCTTGTACTCTCCTGAGAGTGGCACAACACACACTTTGCTCATGAGTTGCATGGGTGTTTGTGAAAAAGCCTTTGGAACACTGAGTATTAGGATTCCAAGGTCGATGCCTTGCCCCGTCCCCTCCTGGAGGCCACGCCTCTGCTAACTCCATTTCTGCTCCCTCTGTAGCTTGTTCTCCCCAGCCCCTGTTCACTTTCCCTGAGCTGGGGCAGGAGGTTGGCGAGTGGGAGGAGGTGAGAGCTCCAGTTGGGGAAGTGGGCGCTCTGGCATGGGGATGAGGGGCTTGGGTTTCAGAATGTGAGAGGGGACTCTGGGCTGGAGCAGGGGGTTGCAGTGGAGCACGGGAGGGCTCTGGCTGTGATAGCAGGTTCCAGAGTGGGGCCAGAAATAAGGGGGTGCCAGGCTGAGGCTGAGAAGTTTAGAGCACAGGAGGAAATGCGGGCTCTCGAGGGAGTTTGGGTGCTCAAGGGGGCTCCCAGTGGCTACCAGAAGCAAGTGGCATGTCCAGCTTTACATGGTACATGGGCCTGCTAGTACCATCCCTGCAGCTTCCACTGACTAGAGTTCCTGGCAAATAGGGTCTGCAGAGCTGGTGCTTGGGGCAGGGCAGAGCACAGAGGCTCCCTGGTCACCCCTTTGCCTGGTGCCTGAGGAATATGCTGGCTCCTTTCAGGAGCCCTGTGGCACCACGTAAGGTAGGGAGCCTGCCTTAGCCCTGCTTTCATGTTTAGCAGTGCCACCTGGAGTTGCCAGGGTCCCTGTTCGATTGGACATTTCTACTGAAAAAATCAAACGCCTGGCAACCCTATTCTGCAATGTTGCCAGTACTTTACTCGTAATGAACCAGAGGGGCATAATAGACACTTGCAAGCTGGATGGGGATATGTGGCCTTGCTCGCTACTAAGGATCATGAGCTGCACAGAAATATTAAGAAGCCTGAGCAGAAGAGTTAAAACCAGCACCTGTGGTCACCTGGCACTCATCATTGCACCTTCTTCTAAGCCAAAGGATTTCTCTCTCTCAAATACAGTCACTGAAATATAAGAAAGCATGCCAGGATTGCCCATGACCGACACTTCCTGCAAACACATGATGCTTGGCAGGTCTGCCACTCTCAGTTCTAACACCTCCATCCCCCAGAAACTTGGGAATACGCCCTTTGGAAGGCAGGTGAAATCAGAACCCATCCATCTGCTACAATGGAAGGGAGGGGAACTACAGGAGTATCAGGAGTTCTACCTGCAACAGCAACCACACTGCAGGTACCGTCACCAAAGCCACACTAAGCTTTACAACTACAAGGCAAGCCTTCCTCCTGCTACGATCCCCCTGCACCTCATCCCATCCTCTTTCTACAAAGTGTCAGAAGGTTGTTTTGCCAGGTACAACATTCAATCCTTAAGTACCACCTGCTCTCCTGTGCCATGAGCTGCACGCCGCTGGAGTCTTCATCTGTGTTTTATAATTTATTACCTTCTGGTGAGGTCAGAGGTTCTTTTCTGGTGCTGTGGTTTAACTCTGATATTTTGGCTTTCGGTTTTCAGTAGGAGCACCCAGTCAAAGAGGGACCCTGGCAGCTCCAGGCAGCACGGTTTAACAGGGAGACAGAGAAATCACCCCAAAGGAGGGAAAAACAATCAACAACAACATTGAACATTTCAGCAGCCACACAATATTTACTGCAGTGTCAGGTCAGAGCTGAACGGGTGGATCACTTCAGGCATCAAAACAACAGCAGCAGCACCACTGCCCCTTCTCCCAGTGGGGCTGACAGCACCCCTTGTAGAAGGGCCCCTGACATGCCCAGCACAGTAGATTTGGAACCTTTTGCAGAAGGGATCAAAACCAGCCGTTTGCCTCCCGGTGAGCAGCACCACTCTGCTGCTTCTCAACCTGAGAAACTGACAGCTCCATTTTAAAAAGCACTGGACAGTTGCTATAGCAACAACCATTTCTATATATACACTTGATAAACTCAGAACCAGGTTGTCACTGGCAACGGGAGTCAGAGTTGCACTGGAACTAAACTTTTCTGCTAGCCCAGCATTGTCTGGGCTGTAGGCTGCCAGAAGTGATGGGGATGGAAACCCAGGATACATGCTGATGTCTCACTGCTGTTCAGCCAGGTCCGGGCTCCCTGAAGGCTCCAAAGGAGGGTTATTTTCTTCATCCTGTTTGCATCCTCCTCCCCACAAGCTACCACAGCACCTTGTCCCAGGCAAGTAACTCAAGCCTGTGGCTCCCTCCCAACAGATGGTTGTATGCAAGGTCCAAAAAAACAATCTAAGCCACAGCCTACAAGCTTTCCATCTGCTCTGCTGACTGGCAGACTCTCCAGGGAACACCCTTGGCAGCAGATGGTTAAGGCATAAGCAGGAGACTGAGTTGTTGATCAGCAGGTTTGAGGACAGGTTTGTCGGAAATCATTATGCTGGTCCTAGACAGTCAGGAATGCATGGGACGAGCAGGACTGTACCTGTGAATAGAGGTCAGGCCTGGGTATATGGTTTGGTTCCCAGGCCTGATGACTTGTAGGATTTATTACGCCTAGATTGTGCCACCTCCTCAGAGGCTGCCGTACCAAGCCTCTGTCCATTCCTCTTCCAAGTTCACAGGGGAAGAGGTAGAGCAGAACACTGTTGAAATGCAAGACGGGTAAGATCACAGGAAATCAGATCCTTTAAGTGCCTCTTGCAATAAACACCAAGGCTCCTACACACACACACTCCGAGGTTGTCTCTGTCTCTGTGGCTCCCTCACAAACACAGCCTGTCCTGTTACCCAGGAATAGAATGCCAGAAGCAAGGCAGGGTGATGGTCACTTCCTTCTTCCTTCACACAGACCTGTTTGCCTGAGGTAAAATCTCTCAGGGACATCTCACAGGGTACGGCAACTCCACGCCAAGCACTGTTCAGGGTTGTCACACAAAAGCCAAGATTATCTTGAGCTCAGGACAAGTACTAGAAAAATGTTCCACTAACTGGTCCATAAGAGGGCAGAGCAACCAAATGACCAACGGCTGAAGAGAACGACTGGGGGACAGCTACAAAAGGTAAAGAAGTAGATTTTCGCTAAGCAAAAGTGGGTGAGAGGGACCCCCAGATAACTGAACGGAGTAAGTGCCAGGAGTGCCAGCAATAAGAGAGGTACAACCACATTCAGGGGTAAAATTACAGAGATGGAAATTGAAGATGAATATTAGAAAGCCTTCTGCCAGAGAGATCTTTGATACTGTACCACGGGAAAGTGGTGCAAGGTCCACAAGCCCAGTTAACACTAATCTCCACAAAGCATGAGCAAATGCAGTGTTGGGAACAAATGTGAACTGGCTGTGGAGACACAGAATAGATTTAATCTAATCTGCTTCCCCCATCCCTAATTCCTGTGAGTCTCTGATCTCCCTTTCACCGATTGTCTGTTTGGATACGTAATAATATACATCCCAAATGCCAGCACTTACAAATGTGAGGAAGTGCAGATTCAGATGCCTTTCCCACTAATCACCTTCTATCCCTTTCTCTTTATAACCTCGCTTTCAGTTGTATTGAATGTTTACTACAGTCTGAGCACTATACTTTTGTATGACTGTACATTACAAGCCTGACCCGTGACATAGTATAAAATAGCTTTTTACCCATTGACTTCGGTGGAACTAACTCAGGCTTTCGCCCTATGTTTTTGTTAGACTTTCTTTTGGCTCATTTCTTAGTGAATTTCATGTTGGTGAAAGGTGCTGCACTGAAAGCTCTGGAGACTGGATGAAACTCACCCTTGTGCAGAGTGGCAATAGAAGTCCTATTCATCACACAAGTTTCACGTCAGCTTACAAATAGGATTTAAATGGGACTTAAGAGGTGCATGGGCCCACTGCAAAAGGATGAGTATCACACACCACGACTTGAGCAGCCCTGTGCACAATGCCAACTGCCATGCCTCATTCCTATTTGGTTGAAATTATCCCGATGGCTGGGAGGAAAGCTCACACTGACCATGCTCTACGCTAGGGGTGCACAAGGTAGGGGACGGGCCCCCCTTGGGGGAGGGGAAGCAAGAAATTTCATAAGGGGGTGTGTGCAGCATGATTGGATGCTGGGTCTCAGCTCATCCGTCTCACTCAAATGGTGAGATCTGTTCCTGTTTTTATGTTGGCGTACTCACATTTATATACTGATCAATAAAGTTTTTACATTCTATAAACATGTTTTCTTACACACACTGAAAGGTGAACATAACCAAAATTTCCATTGGTTTGAATGACAGTAGACAGGGACGAAAAGTGGGGCCTGACGTAAAAAGTTTATGCCCCTCAATAAATACCTTGCTTGGTCTGTCTGCTGAGCCTGCCAAAAACGGGCTGCAGCCCATACTGACTGTGGCAGCTTCTGTGGCCATTTCACACGGGCTGTCAAATAATCATTGGATGGAAACAAGTTGTTACTTCCAGCCAGGAATGGTTTGAACTGGTGGCGTAGCTGACAGATTCGACATCTCTTACTCATCCCTAACTCAGCCATTCCTCCTCCCACAAATTCACTATTTTTCTTAAGGTTGAAAGTTAAACATTTTCTTGGCAAAGCATCACTCATGTAATGTGTGTGGTGCAGAACTCATATGTATGTGCGTGAAGTGCTGCATGACAGAAGCTACTTCAATTTCCACATGGAAACACTGCTGTAGTTCACAGCTTCAGAGAAGCTCAGCTGAAGAGACAACTGTCTCAGATGTTGATTTACTGACACGCTGCTTTCTGCTGCTTGGAGGCTGGGCACTGGTGGTTCAGGAGGAAGAGCAGTGGGTAAGAGAGAGAGGACAGGACACTGTGCACACCTCTCATGACTAGCTGTGCACAGTGGTGATTAGTGATGCACAACTGGGCTGTCCAGATTCCTGCTTCTGGCTGGTGTAATGGACATGGGGCAGAAAACAGAGCTAGGTCAGAGAGCACAGCAGCCCTGCTTACAGTTAGACTTACACCATGGTTTATGCCTGGCTATTCTGGGAGGCACTGTGGGTGACAGGAGAAGAGCAAAGATGACAACTTTTATTTTTGCATAAAACCCTACTTTCAAAAGGCTTATTCTTGTCCTCTTAAAAACAGACATTTAGAGACGGTAAATGGGCTCAGCAGCCCACCAGACTACACCCTGGAGCCACTTCAATCCCAGCTGCTGCAGTAAGATGTAACCCAGAATGCACACTTCTCCTTAGGAACCAGCCTGGCCCTGCACATAGACACTGAGTGGCCTTTGAAATCCCTAAAATGCCAGCACACGATAACATTTTTGAATCAACATTTACCAAGCTGTCTTCACAAATGGATAGATGTTGCCAGTTATCAGTTTCCACACTGGACAGTGCAGACTTAACAGCAGTAAAATGGATTAATATGTACCCATAAAATAAGATTTCTCCAGTCTCATCATGTGCTTAGAAAGATCCTTTTAAAATAAAACTGTCATGGAAGGAGACATTTGTTGTCCTGTGGCTTTATTTCTTAGCTCACAGTTCCATGCTGCTATAAGAAATGAAATACCTGAGCATTAAGTATGTGCTCCAGTGCTGCCTTATACAGCAGCAAAGTGATTAATTAAAATTTACAAGAGTAATCCAAACGCCTAAACATGTTTCTTGGCTGTAGCACCTATAACCCCGAGCCAGCAACATCTTAAACTAATGAAAACCTCAAGTCGACCTGTGGGAGCTGTGAAGACTCTTATAAGCTCACTCTGTAACGGGAGAAGAATGAGGAGACACACAAATCTTCATGAAAAATAAAACACATAGTGACTAATGTCTGGGATGTTTGGCTCGCAAAGGGAAGAGCCCTTTCCTAAGTCACGGGCACTGGCCAAAGCCCAGGACTGTTAACCCTCAGGCTGAAATACTGAAAAGCCAGTGCAAGATGGTGAGACAGACAGACAAGAGCACAACCAATTGGCTTGAGCCATGAGATGCTGAGCACTGTGGAGACTGTGCTTGTGCCCAGCTCCCTGCAAAAACAGGTTCTAAGGTTTCCCCAGAGAAACCCTAAAAGAAGCAGATCTCCAAATACGCTTCACTGGGGAAAACGGTGCAGAATCAGAATAATGTCCTGGGAAATTACTCTGGATTTATACTGGGTACCGAGTTCAGATCTGCACCTTCACATTTTTCATATAAAGCACGTTGCACAAAAAAACAAACAAATCAGAGGGTTAAGCAGGCCCCTTTCAGGACCCTCCAGAGCCAGCATTTTTCATAACAGACCTGAAAAAACAATCCCACCACTTTAGAAAAACACCAGATCCCCTTTGCTGAGCCTAGGCAAAGGTGATAGCTTTCCTCCAGCAATGTTGCATTATAATGGGTTAGGTCCCTTAGTGAGAGGTAGGTGCCTAAATCATTTAGGGGGGATTTAGCCTTTACTCTAACATACAAACTTGTAATGATTATCAACAGTGATATTGATTCCAGGTGTCAATGACTATTACGCTACCTGCTTCCCAGTAGGAATAGGAATCTCACCCACGAACAATACAAAACAAAAAGCAGTCAAGTAGCACTTTAAAGACTAGCAAAATAATTATAACTAAATTATTATGAAATTATTTACTATTTTATTGTTATTTATTATTATTATAATATTATTATTACAAAATTATTATAAAATTATAAAATATTATAAAAATAATTAGCAAAAAGGAACAATACAGTTACTCAGGACTCGTGAATTACCTTAGTAAGGAATTTAACAATTGATTTCAGTTCTGCTGAAATTACAGCCCTGTAGCAACATTGAACAATCAGTTGAAAAATAAAAGTCTATCCTAATTAGAGATAAATTGTGCTATGCAGCTTCTCATTACTGCTCCTTCCTTCCTTTGGAAGCCAACATGAGATGATTAATTATGGTTAATTTTGTTAGCATTTATGGAACTATAGTATTAATTCCACAGACATTGTGCCACTCTAAAAGTACATGTAAACTATCATTAAAAATGGATGATAGCATTTTCAGACCTTGACACCTAAAACTAGACACCTAAATTCATATTTGGGCCTTGATTTAACTTCACTGGGAGCTGTGTATGGTCAGCACCATCTGAAAATTTAGCCATTTGAAAATCTAGCCATAAAGATTTAGGAGCTTAACTTTCGATACATGGCTCAAGATTTTTAAAACTGGGTGTCAAAGTTAGGCTCCTCTATCTCCAGGCATACATGGAGGAGGTCTGAATTTCACAAGTGATGAACAGTCACCATCTCCAAATGAAGGGGGGAAATGCAAAGAGGCACACAAATTAAACTTTTTTCCCAACTATGCCAATGTAGACATCCAGGAAGGCTGAAATTCTGTATGGGTGTAGTCCTGGAGTCTAAGAGGAATCCTTTACTGACCCATTGAAAATTCACCAAAATTTCACCAAGTTACAGGCCTCTGCAAATTTGCACATGCTTGTGAGATCTTGCTAAAGGCTTGAGGTTAGAATCTCCAAAGCCAAGCACAGCAAGATGGGAGCAGGCAGCAGGGCAGGGTAGAGCAGGGGAGGCCAGGTGCTTCAGCTCCCACCACTGCAGTGAGTGTGGGGCAGGGGCCAACTCCTGCTGCTACTCCACGCTGCCCTAGGACCTCTCCATAGGATGACTTGGGCAGTTATCGCAGTGCCCCTCTAAGCCTGGGGCAGCCACCTAGAACCATCCTATGGACAGGCCAGCTCTGAGGAGAGTGCTCCATGGATACTTCAAGAGGAGGGGACTCTCTCTTTCTCTCTCTCCTTACAGCAGCTGGAGGGGATAGCATGTCTCCCCACTCTGGCAGCTCCAGGGCTTGGTCACATCAGCCACAGCAAGGTCAGGGATGGGCTGCTCCAAAATCAGAGCTGGGCATCCCTGAATGCCCCAGGATTGGCGCCAGGCTGCCACAGGTTCCTGCTCTGCACGGCCTCCTGGAGCACCTATATGGGGCTAAATAGATAGCTGTATGGCTTCCAGGGAACTTAGGTCATGAGACACAAAGGGTCAGGCTTTCTGAGCTAGAATGAGAGTTGAGGGCAGGACACCAAGTAGACTCCATAGTATGGAAGAGAAGCCTGAGTTGGAGAAGATAAGTTCAGGAGATGGGGCCTGGAATCCTGAAAAGACACTAAGCAAATCTCAAATAACCCTCAGGAGTGCAGAGGAAACTGAGGCACGGAAGAGTGTTAGAGTGTTTCTTATTTTACTGGGATTAGTCTCTCTCTTTTGCTTTCTGAAAGTGACTGGTTTAGAATCCCCTTCGCAAAGTCTCTTATGTGCTTCAACTGTTGCTGAAGGATTAAGCTACAAACTAGGGTAGCCACATGGGTGGAGCTCCAAGGAGGGTATGCTTAAGCTACTGTGAATCTTGGGGAGGAGAGGGAGAATCAGCACTGGTTTTGGGGTCTAGGGCAGCAGGACTGCAGGGTCCCACTTCTATGAAGGGGTGCCAGACGGACAGAGCCTGTGCCCAGAGATTGAGCCTAGACACCAAAGAACATACAGTGCTGGCCCCTATTAATATATGGAGACACACTTCTCATAGAGCTGGAAGGAACCTTGGGAGATCATTGAGTCCAGTCCTCTGCCCTCTTGGCAGGGCCAAGCACCATCCTTTTTCTAATCTATTTGCCTAGATCCCTAAATGGCCTCCTCAAGGACTAAACTCACAACCCTGGGTTTAGCAGGTCAAAACACTGAGCTATCCCTCCCCCCCAAAGTTTCAAAGCACACAGATTCACTGTGTGAGCGGAAATGCAGCAATACATGAAATATAATTTATTGAAACAAATAAATACTCGTACTGGTGTTTAGATAGCTCCTTCCACCCTGGGACATCAAGGTTCTCACAGTCACCATCACCCAAGTGCCTTGCCCTAGAAGATCCCAAAGTGTTTTACACACTTACATTAAAATACACCAAACACCCTCTATTCAGACTGCCCTGTGTTAACTTAGGCTTTTCCCTCACCCAGTGGCTGGACCTCATGAGGGTCTCTGGCCACTCTTACTCCCAGGTAAGGCTCCTAACCTTAGCCTCAGCCACACTCCACTTACACATTCCCAGTTTGCCACAAGTTGTTTTGTTTCATCTTTACCATTTGAAGAGGAATCAGAACCTAAACAAGTCAGTCCACAACCTTCCAGAACCTCTGTTTCTTGCCTGTTGTCACTTCACTGTGCTAAGGAATCCTCTCCCTGTGCAGATTTGCTGTGGGCACATGAAAACTGGTTCCTGCATCAGTGTTGCTGCTATACCTGTAATTGCAGCAAGGCGGGCATGAGTGCTGGAGCTGGTATTCATCACTGTTACTGATGCAAGGGCACTGTGTCATGAGACTCATTTAAGCTGTATTATGACTCCCTTTGACTGATGGACAGAGAGAGGCATTGCCTGGGGAAGGCCAGATGAGAGGAATGCTTTAAATAGATCTGTCAGGGAGATGTTAAGCAGAGTAATACACCAACCAAAGCAATGCTCAATACAAAAAATCTTTTTATCTAACAGCCCTTCAATAATAAATGTTTACTGGGCCCCAAAAACTAATGTTGCATCTACAAAAAGTTTATTCTTCATAATTATAATAGCTATTCTGAGTGTATCATGGGATTTCTTTTCAGAGGGAAAATAGAGTGATGCCAGACCTCCAGAAGCTTCAATAGCTGACAAAAGACTAGAGAATTTGGGTTGATTGTCCCAAAGAAAAGAGAGTGCTTTAGAGTGATGAATTCACACGCTGTTATGGGAACTAGTAACACAGATGATGTACCTAAGGAACATTGAAGAATGAGTATAGGAGTTGGGAGGGTAACAGAGATTGAACCTCTCTAACCTGGCAAACCTTGGGACCTGACTGGTGCCAAATGAGAGAATTTGCTGAATGATGGAAGGTTGACATTGTCTAGTACCACTACCACTGATAACTGGGCTCTAAGAAGTCATTTAGGGGCAAATCAGAGCTAATAACAGCACTGAATACTGAAAACCAGGACTGGTGGCTGGAAACAAACTTTATGGTACCACAGGAAACTATAAGTGGTCGTCTGGGTTTAATTTTTTTCTTTGATATTTACTTATTGAATTAACTTGTGCAAATCAATTGCTTTTATTATACTTCAATATTCCTCCATCTGTAAACTCGTTATAATAATTCTTGCTTCTCTCACAGAGGAATTGTGAGGCTTTGTTTGTGTTTGCTAGGCCTTTTAACTCCTGGGATGAAAGGTGCTACAGAAGCACAAAAGGATAATTGTACTGAATTGTCAAACCAGGGATGCATATGAAGGCATTTCCATTTCTCCTCAGGACTACCCCATGTCTAATTTTTATTTGACCTAACGGAATTGTTTATAGGGCAACTATGCTTAATAAACCCGGGGAAATGGGCAGCGTCTCCTATCTGTAAACAAATTACAAGGATGAGCCTTTTGCACTGAACCAGGTGAGGGCTTTTGTTTCCACTTACTACTGTTTGACGAGCTGAAGGTTATCTGACCCTCCCAGCAGGCAAAGGAGCAGAACTCTGAAGCCATGCCCCCCTGCCCCTCCCCAGAGCTGCCATGCTTGTTATTTCATCCTTTTCCAGAAGAGCTTCACTGTAAATCTTCCTAAGTGTGTCACAACAATGCGCATGGCTTTGCATTTTTTCAGACTTCAAGAACTGCAAAGCATTAAATCCAACAACCAACTTGTTACCTTCCAGTTGCCTGTCTGGAATTAACAGAAGCACCGAACAATTCTTCTGTTCCATTGGGGCTGAAAGATTTTAGATGTCTTACAAAGATCTGGAGCAATTTCATAATGCTGGAATGCAAGAAAGGGATTGAGGGTTAGGGGGATCCTTCACTTTCCAGAATCTCAGTTGCACTGTCAAGCAAAGGCAAAATACTAAATAAAAATTCAGGTAGAGCTGTTAAATTTGTAGATTTTCAGAGATTAGTTTAAAAGATTTTACGCAAAGATCTTCTTCATCTTGAGAAAAAATGTCCTTAAATGTGGATGTCCTTAAAAGCAGACTGGTTAAATAGCACTGCAAACTTAGCCATCAAGTTGGCATATGCTTCAAAACATTTGTTTAATTACACTGCAGAAATAATTAAATTCCCTTAGTACTTCTTTTGAATTTTCTTGATGTAGCCCCTCCCCAGAGACATGGCTCAGGCTTCCTCCCTCCCTGGTGCTTACTAATCAAAGGCACTTCTCACCCTCCTTGCACGGGCTGGATCTCGGGTTCTTTATTTTGGTGCCTGGTCCCTCCATCCAAGGGGATTCCTCTCTGTGCCTGAGACACACAGGGCAATGTTGCTTGGGAAAGTGACCAATGCCATCACCCTTCTTGCATGGAACACAATCAACACCAGCACCAAATGCAAACACCAACCATGAAATGGCACCTTCAAAACACAATGCCACTGGGGTTTCATTAGAGGCAGGAAAGACAGGCTCATAGGAAGGAAAGGTTGGAGATTAACTAATGTACTAAAACATCAACTAATTCTTCATCTCCCTCCATTCATCACTGCAGACAACCACACAGGTTCCTCCCTTGCAGGGGTCAAGGTGGATGGGATGCTGCACATAAGTCCCGTGGTAAGTGCTGCAGCTCAGTGGTTCCTGGCCAGTTTATGACTTCCCCGAGTGGTGCTGAGCCCACTCCTGGTTTCCTGGGCTACAGTCTGGAGGCCATGGATGTCTCTAAATGACTGGCACTCGTTTGGGTCTGTGCTCCTCCTCAATGGATGGTCTCTGCAGAGCTGGCACTCCCTGGTCTCCCACTGAATCCCATGGAAGTTTACAGGCCCCTTTTGGGCAGGGAGTGGGAGCTGTTAGAGACCTCCCAGGCCATGCTGCTCCTCTCCCCCCTCCAAAGGTGAAACCAAATCCAGTCCCTTTGTTTCGGCAGAGGCAGCTTGTCCCTTCCCACTGATAGAACAAACAGCCTGGCTCTTCACTAACCAAGCAAATTGTCTATATAAGTCACTCCATTGAAAGGTCTTCACTGGCTTTTTGTAAGCATTTCCAGTCTAGCATATCCCCCTCCCAAGCCGTAAGTAGTCTGACAATTGTGTCTGGTGGCTCTAAAACCACTGTAGTTGTCCAGATGGTAAGAACCCTAGACTCTAGGGCCCAGAGACTCAGTTCATTGCTCTAGGAGCTAGCAATGTCTAAAGGAGACTGCATATCCTATGGTTACTGTTCCTCTGATGTCTGCTATGAACATCTTTTCAGCTTTGTTGGTCACACTGTGGATCAGATGGTATGGATGGCCAACTTTAAAGAGAACACTGGACTGCTCTTCTGTGAGTTCACTGAGAACAGTTATTAACACCCTTCGTCACAAAGGCACTATCACTGTCATATCCTGTTATGTTCTCTCGTGGAGTCGGCAGCTTTCATCCTCAGCAGGGCCTTGATGAATAATTATGTACACTTTTTGTATGCCCACAACTGTATTTTACAGTCATTTCTGAGTCAGAAAACATTGCTTTAAATATTTCACTTGCATGATAAACAGAAAAAAAAAACCTTCAAATTGTACTTTACAACAAAACTAATAAAACGTAATTCTGTTCAACTATTTTTCTCTCCAATATTTGAAGATGACAAATACATTGGTTATTTTCTTTGAAGCTGCACCAGCTTTTGCTGCAGTGTCATGTCAGGACCCAGCAGTGTGTCTTCTAATATCATTTGTACTGCCATGTGTGACAGACGAGTTACTCTGGCAAACAATACAGAACACATATGACTCATTACTACATACTTTTTTCACTAAAGGTCATTCTTTTGTAATGCCACTAGAATTCCTGCATTTTTATTTCTTTAACTTCTGTATTGCCTGGAGAATTTGAGTACAGTAAACTCTTTCATATCCAACAGCCTCAGGACCAGGAGGTTGCTGGATATTCAAATATTCTAGATAATAGAGAGTTATACCTAGTGTTCGGAGAATGTTGGGGATAATTTCCTCGTACAACTGCTGAAAGAACTGACTGGGGCGGTGCGCAGCTTGACCTGCTGCTCACAAACAGGGGCGACCTGCTGCTCACAAACTAGTAGGCGAAACTGAAGTAGGTGACACCCTGGGCTGCAGCGATCATGAGATAGTAGATTTCAAGATCCTGATAAAAGGAAGAAAGGTGAGCAGTAAAATACAAACCCTTGATTTCAGAAGAGCAAAATTCAACTCCCTGAGAGAACTGATGGGCAGGATCCCCTGGGAAACTAATATGAAGGGGAGAATGCCAGGGAATAATCAGGAAGCCTTTGAAAACACAATTGGAACTGCAGTTAGCAAGGAATATGAAGGGCAACAAGATGGGTTTCTCAAGGCGTGTTAACGCTAAGATGATTACCAGGGAGGTGTGGGGTTGTTCCTGCATGAGAGGTAATCTGGTGACAGATGATGTAGGAAAGGCTGAATTACTCAATGCTTTTTTATGCCTCAATCTTCATGGACAAGGTCAGCTCCCAGACCATGGCACTAGGTAAAGCAGTATGGGAAGGAAGGTGGGCAGTCACCGAGGGGTAAAGAACAGGTTAAGAGCTATTTTAAAAAGCTAGAAGCACACAAATTCATGGGTCTGGACTTAATATATCCAAGCATATTGGGGAATTGGCAGATGCCACTGCTCCCACTCCCCACTCAAAAGCCCTGTGAACTTTTATGGGATTCAGTAGGAGACCAAGGAGTGCCAGCTCTGCAGAACAATGTTTTCTGACTCAGAAATGACTGTAAAAGTTACAGCTATCTTTGAAAACTCATGAAGATTGGGAGAGGTCCCAGATGACTGGAAAATGTAGTGCCCATCTTTAACAAAAGAAAGAAGAACAATCCAGGGAACCACAGACCGGTCAGCCTCACCTCAGTCCCTGGAAAAAATCATGTAGGGGATCCTCAAGGAATCCATTTTGAAGCACTTCGAAGAGGGGAAAGTGATCAACAATAGTCAACTTGGATTCACCAAGGGCAAGTCATGCCTTACCAATCTGATTAGCTTCTATGAGGAGGTAACTGGCTTTGTGGACATGGGGAAGTAAATGGATGTGACATACCTTGACTTTAGTAAAGCTTTTGATACAGTCTCCCACAACATTCTTGTCCATAAGTTAAGGAAGTATGGATTAGATCCATGGACTATAAGGTGGATAGAAAGCTGGAGAGACTGTCAAACCCAAAGGCTAGTAATCAATGGTTCTATGTCTGGTTTGTGGTCGGTTTCAAGTGGAGTGCCCCAAGGATTGGTTCTAGGGCCAGTATTGTTCAACATCTTTATTAATGACCTAGATGAGACGATGGATTGCACCCTCAGCAAATTTGCAAATGACACTAAGATGGGGGAGAGGTAGATACATTGGAGGGTAGGAATATGGTACAGAGTGACCTAGACAACTTGGAGGATTGACCCAAAAAGTTTTTGATAAGGTTCAACAAGGGCAAGTGCAGATCCCTGCAGTTGGGACAGAAGAATCCCAAGCACTGTTACAGGCTGCAGACTGACAGGCTACGTAGCAGTACAGCAGAAAAGGACGTGGGGATTACAGTGGCTGAGAGGCTGGATATGAGTCAACAGTGTGCCCTTGTAGCCAAGAAGGCTAATGGCATATTGCAGTGCATTAGGAGAAGCATTTCCAGGAGATGTAGAGAAGTTATTATTCTCCTCTATTCGTTGCTGGTGAGGCTACATCTGGAGTATTGCAGCCAGCTCTGGGACCCCAGTATAGAAAGGATGTGGATGCACTGGAGCAAGTTCAGCAGAGGGCAACAAAAACGATTAGGAGGCAGGAGCACATGACCTGAGAGGAGAGGAGAGGCTGAGGGATTTGGGGTTATTTAGTTTGTAGAAGAAAAAAGTGCAGGGCAATCTGTTAGCAGCCTTCAACTTCCTGAAGGGGTGGGATGGTGAGCTCTAAAGAGGATGGAGAGAGGTTGTTCTCAGTAGTGACAGATGGCAGAACAAGAAGCAATGGTCTGAAGTTACAGAGGGAGAGGTGTAGGTTAGATATTAGAAAAAAATATTTCATGAGGAGGGTGGTGAAGCACTGGAATGAGTTTCCTAGAGAGGTGGTGGAATCTCCATCCTTAGAGGTTTTTTAATTCCCATCTTGACAAAGTCCTGGCTGGGATGATTTAGTTAGGGTGGATCCTGCTTTAGGCAGAGGGCTGGACCTCCTGAGGTCCCTTGCAGTCCTAGAATTCTATGAAAAACTCCTATCAGGCATGGCCTAGGTTTACTATGTCCTGAATCTAGGGTTGCCAGTTTCGGCTGGAGGCCTTCCTGGAAGTTTCATCACATGAGATAATTTTTAAGTAAAGATTAATCTGCAGTCCATGGAGGTGCTAGGCAGTCCTGCTGGGCTGGCAACCCCATGTGCCTCTGCTTAGGGGCGTGGACCATAAGACCTCTCCAATTCCTTTTCAGACCAACAGTCCCATGAGTTATGAGACTTATGACAATGAACTTATATGTATCTGTGATCAAGAAAGGTCATAAACCCTAACTAAGGTTTCTGTGTTTGCAGCTTATCTTTAGTGATCTGCATGATTCAAATAATCAATTTACAAATGTAACTGAAACCACCACCATAATACCACATTTGGTCTGAACAGGCTCCTTACTGGTTCTCTGGTGGGCAAGAGTGAGAGAAAATGCTGTCCATCATGTTCACATAATAGGACTTGAAATTATATGAGAAATCAGACTTGTTTAGCTGAGCTTCCCGAGAGGTGCTGCAGCAAGAATTGGAAAACATGAAAGCCGGAAGCACAGAGACAATTTGAACCAAACTGCCACTGAGATACCAATCAGGTGAAAATCTGACCTGAGATGGAAGAGCTACAGAACCAGATCTGTGTCAATATCTACTGGAGATAGGATATAGTTGAAAGTCAGGAGATGAACTGAAAGGCAAGTGTGCAACAGGTTTTGCCAGACTCTGGGAATAGGCAGAAGGGGCTGGATTACTGGGTGATTACCTGTCCTGTTCATTCTCTCTGAATCACTTGACATTGGCCACGGCAGGCAGACAGGATACTGGGCTAGATGGACCACTGGTATGACCCAGTGTGACTGTTTTTATGTAGATCTCAATAAAGACCAGATTCTGATATTCTCCCTCATACCGAGTAGCATTTTATTCCACATGGGCTACGTCTACACATGCAGCCAACATCGAAATAGCTTATTTCGATGTTGCGACATCGAAATAGTCTATTTCGATGAATAACGTCTACACGTCCTCCAGGGCCGGCAACGTCGATGTTCAACTTCGACGTTGCTCAGCCCAAAATCGAAATAGGCGCAGAGAGGGAACGTCTACACGTCAAAGTAGCACACATCGAAATAGGGATGCCAGGCACAGCTGCAGACAGGGTCACAGGGCGGACTCAACAGCAAGCCGCTCCCTTAAAGGGCCCCTCCCAGACACAGTTGCACTAAACAACACAAGATACACAGAGCTGACAACTGGTTGCAGACCCTGTGCCTGCAGCATAGATCCCCAGCTGCCACAGAAGCAGCCAGAAGCCCTGGGCTAAGGGCTGCTGCCCACGGTGACCATAGAGCCCCGCAGGGGCTGGAGAGAGAGCATCTCTCAACCCCCCAGCTGATGGCCGCCATGGAGGACCCAGCAATTTCGACGTTGCGGGACGCGGATCGTCTACACGGTCCCTACTTCGACGTTGAACGTCGAAGTAGGGCGCTATTCCTATCTCCTCATGAGGTTAGCGACTTCGACGTCTCGCCGCCTAACGTCGAAGTTAACTTCGAAATAGCGCCCGACGCGTGTAGACGCGACGGGCGCTATTTCGAAGTTGCTGCCGCTACTTCGAAGTAGCGTGCACGTGTAGACGCAGCTATGATGTCTCATTGATGTAAATGGCTCAGCTCATTGTGTAAGCTGTTACTCAGCATGAGTAGGAGTATCAGAATCTGTCTGTTAGGGAGGGTAAAGCATAGAAGTCACTTATCCAAGGCAGAGCTCCTCAATTAGCCCATTTCCACACTGCCACGGAAGAGTCTCCTGCTCAGGGTCAATCTTTGGTGGCTTTCTTTCGTGCATGCATGAAATAGCACTTTCTACGGTCAATGTCAATTCCAGAGCTCCTCGCAAGTGGCGAGGATTAAGGAAGGTCGAAGGAAGAAACGTGCTCATCAACCTTCTTCTGTGGGGACAGCCCTAGCAGTTAAACACCGACAAGTCAATTTTAGCTACACAACAGGCATAGCTAAAATTGCATATCAGCAGTTGACTGCTATGACGACTATAGATATAACCATAATGAGGTCCACCCCACTAATCCAGTGCCCTTGCTGTGTTCAGATGTATTGTGCACACAGAGCTCATGTGAGTGTTGCCGAGAAGATCAACATTCTATAAGCATAGTCCAAGGTGAGGAGCCTGCTTCTTTCAAGGCTTGTCAGTACTTTACTCCCCTTTTAGATATTGATGAAATATTATCTTCAGCCTAACCCCCCTAATTTGCTCTCAATTAATTGTTCAGGGGATTAAGCCTTTACAAAAATGAAAAACACAAGAAAAGCTCAGTGACAGGAGGATGAAGGAAGTCTGTGCTATTCACCAGCCACCCACATGCTATCTTAATTCATCCAGAGACAAAGGCAGCTCTTTGTCTTTGCAGCTCCCTCTATACCATTCACTCCCAGTGAGATATCGCTCCTGGTAATCAGAGCCCGCCTATAAAGGGAGCAAAAAGAATAGAAAGAAAAAAAAAAAACATCTAATCAGGCCTTAGTCTTGCTTCATTGTCAAAAAGGCAGATTTGGGGGGAAAAAAGAGCTGCGTATCAGTAATTGATATATGGATCGCTATTAAGCAGCCTTTCCATGAAAATCTACATGGAATCTAATATAATAAATGATTTTGCATATTTATATTTTAAATCTGCATTTAAAATATACTCTTCCCCATATTGCATCTCTGTGTAAGTCACCTAATAATTAGGCAAGAACTAGCACATGGAGTTGTTTAATGCTTGTTTTAACCCATGAACCCCTGCATGCTGTGCCATTTTCTGCATAGTAAACCATACCGATAACCCATAACAGTTAAAAGGTTAACTGCTAATAATTACTGTAAAACATTTAACAACAGCAGGTGGTTATTAAGTTATCCAAACATCTTTTTACCTGCACTGCCTGTCACTCTGTTAACTGTGATTACAAACTAGTTACACTCACTAGCTGCCTTCTCTTGACATATGCAAAGTTTTTGCCAATTAATCTTTGCATCATGGTTTTAATCGCAAGCGTCAGCAATGACATAATCAGACTTCCCTGTTTTAGTGTGTGATGCAAAGGAGTCTTTTCTGAAGATTAATGGTTTAGTTTTGAAGCTGGTGGGAGTGTTACTGTTTGGCAAGGTTATTGTATGGGAAGACTATTTGCATTGGCTGTAGCACAGACATTAGAGCCTGGAAGTCATGGAACACAACTACAGGGCTCAGGAAGAACGTGCAGTGGTAGTTGTATGTCACCTGTGCATTCCTCCAATCCTGGGCCAGCTTGTCTCAGCCAGACAGTCCATGTAAATAGCAGGAGACTGAATTAAGTCTAAATCAGAACAGTTTCAATGGCCCAAAAAGGACATGCAGCCTACGAGAGAGTGCTAGGACATAGGAAACTAGTCACAACTAGATCATGGGCAGCTAGACCTAGTAGTCAGAGCCAGAGTTCAAAGTCACAGACAATAGTCAAAATACCAGAAGCAGACAAACTGAAAATCAGAACCATAAGTCACAAAGCAGCATCAGGAGCTAAGCTGCTGGGGAGAAACCAGAAGTCAGATGCCAGGAGTTAAGCCAGCTCAGGATGCCAGGAAAACAAGCAGCAGGCACAAGAGCGGGGTGAAGCACAACTGCTCAGCTGTATTATGGGTTTGCTGCTATCTCAAGTAGGGCCAGACAGCCAGTAAGCTTTTTGGACATGCTGCCAATCCAACCATGAGGGTGAAGCCTCCTGCTGGGGTTGAGCTTTGTGGCTTCCAGCTAAGCATCATGGTGCTCCTCCTGTGGCCCTAACTGAGCCACAAATGGAGGTTCATTAGGTCTGAGAAACAACAATAATCAAGTATATCAGAATAAGTGAGCCTGCAATCACATAACCATTTACAACAAACTCAGTGCATCTTTAATAGTTGTATGATGCTTAAATATCACATTGATGGGCGCCATGGAAAAGATAGATTTAATTTTATGTACAGGTCGAATCTCTCTAGTCCAGTACCCTGGGCATCTGACTGCTGTCGAACGAGATAATTTCCTGGATGATGGGAGGTCAGTATCGTCTAGGAGCAGTACTAACATTTCCACTGCTTACTGGGCTCTTAGAAGACATTTAGAAGTAAATTAGAGACAAATGACAGCACAGAACACTGAGGCTGCGTCTACACTTGCATTCCTCATTCGAAGAAGGCACGCAAATGAGGGAAATTGAAAATGCAAATGAGGTGTAGATTTACATATCTGGTTCATCATTTGCATATTCTTCTTTCAAAAGATCTTCTTTCTGAAGAAGAAAAGCAGTGTAGACACAGGTCTTTCGAAAGTAAACCCCATCTTTGAAAGAACCCTTCTGCCCTTTCTTTATGGGAAGAAGGTTTCTTCCAAAGATGGGACTTACTTTCAAAAGAGCCGTGTCTTGACTGCTTTTCTTCTTTAGAAAGAAGAAAGTGCAAATGAGGCCCAAGATATGTAAATCTGCACCTCATTTGCATGTTTGATTTCCCTCATTTGCATGCCTCTTTTGAAAGAGGAATGCAAGTACAGATGCAGCCTGACAGCCAGGACTGGTGGCTGTAACAAACTTTATGGAGCAATGGGAAACTTGGCCACATCCATGGCAAGTGGACACGTGGCTAACTAAAATCCTGCTAAACCACAGATGTTGCTGGCTTAGAGCGGTTCAACCTGCACCTTACCTAGGGTGCCATTCCAGAGCCAGTGCAGGATTGTTCCCTACTGCATAGTTTCTAGCATTTCATCCAGACTTGTTTTAACTGGATTAAGGAATGGGGCTTTCTCCATTGGAAGATTATTCAACAGTATAATAGAACTGTGTGCCAGAATGCATTTTTCTGAGACTACTTGCCAGAGGAAAGAATTTGGTAATAGACAAAACTATCTACTTGAACTTCACAAGGATCAAGTATTATTATTATTATTACTATTATTATTATTATTATCACACATAAAAACTACATATAGTGACATTTAAACCTGCATCTGGATACATACCCCAAACCTCAACAGGATGGGAATCAGAAGCTAAGGCAAGCAAAACTGAAAAAATGATAACCTGTAAAACTGAAGAGATGAAGACTAGCAAGCAGGAGTACTTAACATGAGGATGTAGTGTCCCACTTAGCAGAGACACGTGAGGCAAAGGTACACGAGCAGAGATATATGTGAGGCAAAAATCAGATACTAGCAACTTACACATTTTTGTCAAAAAAGATGAAAAAATCAAAATTATAACTCTCCTCAACCTTAACTACAACACAGCTGCTACTCCTCTTAACGTATATCTTTAGGCCAACAAGGAATACAAAAAGCAAACAAATATTGTCTCTAGGTGCTGGGAGGAGTAACTGCAGCATTATAAAATTGTGCAACTTAACTGACTCTTCAGTTATGGCTGATGAAATACTATAGTTTATTACAAGTCCCCCATACTCATAAGGTTATAACTTTCTGAAATAAAAATTGACTCTACTGGATTACACTGAGGTTATTTTTAGCCAAAAGGTAATTCTCCCCACCCTTAGTTATTTCTTGGCAACTGTTAAAATCTTAGATTGCTCAAAAGAAACCAAATTTTGTGATCAGTGATGACAAATGCTTTTGATATGCATGAAGAAATCTCCCCAAACCACTTAGCAAATGTAACTTGTATTCTGAAGGTTAACTTGCATAATGGGATCCCAGAGCATGGAATGGCTCCCTATTGATGCAGAGTTCTCTAAGCTTACAGAGGCAACTCTTACTCACACTGGCTAGCACTTGTTCTCATAAGGAACCACTTTGATTTCAGCATATCTCCTCACTGAAGTAAATGCTCATGAAAGTGACTAGAAATTGCACAGTCAGGCTCTAAATGTGTTGTGTGTTCTTCTTTTTATCACTGACACACACACACACACACACACACACACACACACAGAAGGAATCACCAGAATCGAGTCTGATATCCTTCCCACTGCAGGCCACCCATTCCAGAAGCCAACCCATAACTTCTGGCTCAGTTACTGAAGTCCTCAAATAATGATTTAAAAATTTCAGGTTACACAGAATCCAGCACTAACTCTCATTTAAATCGGCAAGTGCCAATATCCCATGCTGCAACGGAAAGTAAGACGCGCAGTCTGACATGGCAGAAAATTCCATCTTGAATCCAATTGTGATGATCAGTTAGACCGTAAGCATGTCAGCAAGACAAACCAGCCAGACCCCTGGGAAAGAATTCTCTGTAGGCACTCAGAGCCCTACCCATCTGGTGTCCCACCACCAGCTGATAGCGTTCATGGATGGGCCAACGCCATTGTCAGCCATCTTAACATACCTTCCCACCCGAAACTCATCAAGCGCAGTCTTAAACAAATTAGGGTTATTGCCCTGCTTCCTTGGGCAGCTGTTGCAGAGCTTCACTACTCTGATGGTTAGAAACTTTATTGAATTTCAAATCTAAATTTGTTGATGGCCAATTTCTATCCCTTTGTTCTTCAGTTAACATTGGCTCTTAAATAACTCTTCTCCCTTTGATGTATTTCTGTAGTGCAATGTCAGCTCCTCTCAGCCTTCATTTATTGAACTAATCATAGAATCAAGGAACTGGAAGGGATCTCAAAAGGACAACAAGTCCAATCCCCTTCCCTCACGGCAGGACCAAGCATCATCTGTACCATCCCTGTTCAATATTTATCTCCTCTGTCCTTTAATTTCTCTACAATGCAGATTCTACAACCACCCTAGGCAATTTATTCCAGTACTTAACCACCCTGACAGTAAGGAATGAGCTCAGTCTAGCGAGAGACATAAAGGTTAACAAGAAAACATTCTACAAACATACTAAGAAACAAGAGGAAGACCAAGGACAAGGTAGGTCTGTTGCTCAATGAAGAGGGAATAACAATGACAGAAAACATAGACGTGACAGAGGTGCTTACCGATTTCTTTGTTTCAATTTTCATCAAGAAGGTTGGAGGTGACTGGATGTCTACAATATTGAATGCTGGAGAAGAGGAAGTATGTGTGGAAGTTAAAATAAGAAAAGAACAAGTTAAAGATTACTTAGAAAAGTTAGATGTATTCCAGTCACAGGGTCTGATGAAATGCATCATAGAATAGTCAAGGAGCTCATTAAGGAGGTATCTGAGCTATACGTTATCATCTTTGAAAAGTCATGTTGATCACGTTACCTTAAGAGGTCTGGGAATTCCCTACTGGTACGTTTGACCCACTTTCCTAATTAAAGAACAGGTAGCAAAAGCAAATGCCTATGTATTGAATGTAATCACATTACGATTGCAACCCCAGAGGCACTGAGACCACTGACAAGGGAGGGTGAAGTCTCTGCTCTACAGCCTTGGCTGAAAGACAGCTAGCTTTTAGTACATGCACTAGAGCACATGGCTTTAGCCTAGAAGGTTGCAGGTTCATTCCTCCCTGGTCCTGACGACCCGGGACCTTTGGCTTTACGCTATTATTGCTTGCTATACAGCATGTTCAGAATTAGGGTCATCCTAGAGCCAGTACCATCAAGTTTACATCATTAACACTGCATTGGGAAGGAATGCAACAGGCCGCCCACTTTGTCAGTCACAGACTCAACTTTTGGGACACCTTCTGGAGAAGGCGCTATGTAAACTCAGCAGTGGCAGAAACATTCTAGGGCACCTTCAAGATTAAAAGATCCACATTACTGGATCAAAATGCACCACGAGAGTAATTCTGGGGCATGATTCAGAAGCCTCTCAACTCCCCTATGAATAGCACTTTCCCATTTTAAAGATGGGAACAAAGAAGCACAGAGCAGGCAAGTGGCTCACTGTGAGAGAGCGAAGGAAGGAGTGCCCAGCGTCCCAGGTCTTAAAGAAAGCCTCTGAGCCTAGCTAGTGCCCCCACCACTCTCTCTCTCTCTCTCTCTTTACCTGCAACCAGCGCTGGACTAGAGGAAGGAGAAAAGCAAGGAGTCTGGCTCAGTTTGGAGCAGACTAGCAAGGAGACAAGAGGCGGTTGAGCAGAGGAAGCACAGTCTGTCTGCTCAGCAGCCACGGGAACAACCAAGCCCCAACCCTGCCCCTCTGGGAAAAAGGGGGAACCTATTGAGAAACCCCCAACTAAGGGAAATCTAGACTACTGAGGCCAAACCCCAAGCTTAAGGGTAGCCAGGGTGTGGTTCAGCGTTCCTGGGTCAGGAGCAAAGGTGAGGTGGGCCAGGGCTGCACCATGTCTGCTCGACTACTCTGTGATCAAGCCACTAGGATGCACAGCCATCAGGGACCTGACCACTCGCACATAAAGTCACACAGCAAGACCATGCACAGGATCTAAGAGCCCTGTGCCAGTGCTCAACCGGCTGGATGAGCCCTTCTCTCTGTGCAACTGTAATTCACTTTTCAGCATGTGTTATAAATTCTCTCTCTAGTTCTTGATCTAAAGGAGATTAGTTTTCTAGTAAGTAAGTAAAAAAGTGATGCTTCTGGCAAACATTTTTAGCAGTGATAATCCTGGTTTCAATCTCCAGTGATGACATCTGCAGGGAATCATTACACACGTACTCTGATATCAATGATATCTGAAGGTGTAAAGATGTCCGATCACTGAGAACCTTGCTCACCTGCTGTTTCAGCATATTGGTTTGTGACCAAACAGGTGAGTAACAAAAATAGTCAGGGTAGCAGCTAAGTAGTGTTTGCCTTGAAGTAGCCGGACCAAGCCAGGAATTCTTAGTTTTGCTCATGAGCCATAAGATCCTATGCAGAGACATTTTCATTGGTACATACTGAAAAGCAAAACTCAGTGTCAGTATGAAGCAGAATTTTGAAGGCTCTGTAAAATCTTTTTTGATTTTTTTTGGGGGAAAAGTCATATCGGCCTCAGATTAGTAGGCACAGAGATATTGCAGACTCTCTTGAGGGTGGAAGGCTGCTGTGCTGGAGGGTGAGAAGAGGGCAGTTTCTGTGCCTTTGTTGTTCAGAGGAAGGGTGTGGAAGGTAGCACAGGGACCACCAGGCTATGGAAAAAGTGGGTTGTGGAGCCGGGGACAAGACCCACACTGTATATCAATGCCAGCAGGCATGTAAAGGAAATAGCTTCCCAGCTTTGCCAGCTGGTGGAAAGACCATGCTGCAGCAGCTCTAGGACATGAGAGGGCACACACACCTGGCACACTGCCAGCGGCTGCACTTTCCTACGCCACAGTGTGGGAATGGAGACAGTGTGCCCTCGCTGCTGAAATAGCCGTTCACAAGAAGGGGACATGCAATCTCCACACAGAGTGAGTTCACAGGAGAGAAAATGTGTGAGGTGAGGGAAAGCAGGGTCTGTGTGGCTGCAAAGCAAAGAGGCCTCATTTAGAAAAAGCAGACATTGACTCCCTCAGGGAACCGATAGGCAGGATCCCCTGGGAGGTTAGTCTGAGGGAAAAAGAAGTCCGCAGGAGTCTCTATTTTAAAGAAGCCTTATTGAGGGTAAAGGAACAAACTATCCCAGTGTGCAGAAAGAATAGCACATCTTGGGTGAGCTTAAACACCAAAGGGGAGCTTGTAAGATGTTGAAACTTTGCCAAATGTCTAGGGAGGAGTATGCAGAGGTATAATCAGGAAGGCAAAAGTACAACTGGAGTTCCAGCTATCAAAGGATGTAAAAGGTAAAAAGAAGGGTTTCTATGGGTATGTTAGCAACAAAAAGAAGGTCAGGGAAAGTGGGGGATATTTACTGAATGGTAGCCGCAACCTAGTGACAGACGATCTGGAATAAGCTGAAAGACTTAATCCATTTTTTTGACTCTGTCTTCAGAGACAAGATCAGCTCCCAGACTGCTATTCTGGGTACCACAGTATGGAAGGAGGGGAGCAGCACTCGGGGTGAGTGAATAGGTTAGGGACTATCTAGAAAATCTGGACATATTCAATCCATGGGGTCGGATCTAATGCATCTGAGGGTGCTGAGGAAGTTGGCAGATGTGGTTGTAGAGACATTGATTATCATCTTTGAAAACTTGTGGTGACTGAGGGAAGTCCTGGACATTTGGAAAAAGGCCAATGTAGTGCCCATTGTTTAAATAAAGGAAGAAAGAGAACCTGGAGAACTACAGACTGGTCAGCCTCACATCAGCTGCTGGAAAAATTATGGAATAGGTCCTTAAGTAATCCATTTTGAAGCATTTGGAGGACAGGAAGGTGATCAGGAGCAGTGAGCATGGATTCACCAAAGACAAGTCATGCCTGACCAACCTGATTGCCTTCTATGAGGATATGGGGAAAGCAGTGAATGTAATCTACCTTGACTTTAGCAAACAATTTGATATGGTCTCCCACAGTATAGTACCTTGCTAGCAAGTTAAAGAAATATGGGTTAGATGAACAGACTATAAGGTGGGTAAAAAGCTGGCTAGAATGTCAGGCTCAGTGGGTATTGATCAATGGCTCAATATCCAGTTGGCAGCTGGTATCAAGAGGCATGTCCCAGAAGTTGCTCCTTGGGCCAGTTTTGTTCAACATCTTCATTAATGACCTGGATGAGGGAATGGATTGCACCCTCAGCAAGTTCATGTATGACTCTACGCTGGGGGAAGAGGTAGATACGAAGGAAGATAGGGCTAAGGTTTAGAGTGACCTAGACAAATTGGAGAACTGGGCCAAAGGAAATATGATGAGGTTCAACAAGGACAAGTGCAGAGTCCTACACTGAGGATGGAAGACTCCCGAGCACTGCTATAGTCTGGGGACTGACTGGCTAGGCTGTAGCTGTGCAGGAAGGGGCATGGATATTACAGCAGATGAGACGATGGATATGAGTCAGTAGTGTGTTCTTGTTGTCAAGAAGGTGAAAGGCGTATTGGGCTGCGTTAGTAGGAGCATTGCCAGCAGACCGAGGCAAGTGATTATTTCCATCTCTTCAGCACAGGGGAGGCTACATGTGGATTGCTGCATCCTTTGCTGTATGTCCCTCCCCCATTAAAAGATGTGGATGCACTAGAGAGATTCCAGCAGTGGGCAACAAAAATCATCAGGGGACTGGAACACATGACTCATGAGGAAAGGCTGAGGGAACTGAGCCTATTTAGTCTGCAGAAGAGTGTCAGGGGATTTGATAGCAGCCCTCAACTACCTGAAGCGGGGTTTCAAAGAGGGTGGAGAGAGGCTGTTCTCAGTGGTGGAAGAGAACAAGGAGCAAAGGCCTGAAATTGCAGCTGGGGAGACCTAGGTTGAATATTAGAAAAAAACTATTTCACTACAATAGTGATGAAGCACTGGACTGGGTTACCTATGGACATGATGGAATCTTTGCTAGCATCTACAAAATGCAACCACTATTTCAAAATAGTGGTTGGCTCATTTCAAAGCCTGTCTTGGGGGTCACTCGATAACAATTAGGACATCTTCATGTCGCACCCCCCATTTGTGAGTCGGTTGATGTTTGATCAGCCCGATTCTGGAGATGCAGATCTTATCAGAGACGGGGCAGGTGTTAGTAGCTGTTGCAGGGACCAAAGGGCAGATTTTGGTGATCTTTACTTTTTCTCCGCCCCTCCTTGTCTACACTGTGGCAGGACCTCTCAAACTGCACCACTACCTCATGGATTACCGCTCTCCACTGGGTATAGTCTTGAGCAAGGTTCTCCCAAGCATTGACACTGATGCTGCACTTTTTCATATGTGCCTTTAGCACGTCCTTATATTGCTTCCACTGGCCTCCAGCGCTCATCCGTCCTTCCTCCAACTCCGAAAACAGAATCTGTTTTGGGAGTGGCTGATCAGACATCCAACCCATGTGACCAGTCCAATCAAGTTGTTGATGAATGATGATGGCTTTAATGTGGTCATGTTCGATTCCTCCAGGACATTAGTGTTCATGTGCCTATCCTCCCCAGAGATATTTAGGATTTCCTGAGGCAGTGTTGATGACATTGTTCAAGTGACTTAAAATGACACTTGTATGTTGTCCAGGTTTTTCATGCATACAGTAGGATTGGAACAGCTACAGCCTGGTATGCTAGGAGCTTTGTCTTGGGATAGATGTCCCAGTTCTCAAAGACCCTTTGACTCACATGGGCAAAAGCAGAGCGGGCACAGCTCAGAGAATGCTGGATTTCCGCTTCAATGTCAACTTCAGTGGAAGGATAACTTCCAAGGTATGGGAAATGCTCCACATTTTCCAGCAGTTCTCCACTGACTTCAAAAGAAGGTGCATGAGATTGTCCTGTCGGCGAGGACTGGTAGAGTAACTTGTTTGTTTTTTTTAATGTTCAGTGTAAGGCTGAGACTTTTGTAGGCTTCAGCAAAGGCACCTAAGAGAGCGTGAAGGGCTGCGGGAGAAAGAGCAGTAACCATTTTGTCATCTGTGTACTGGTGCTCCATGATCGAGGTCTTGCTTTTAGCCTTTAGTCTTCTGAGATTGAAAAGCTTTCCATTCATTCTACAGACAATCTTCATGTCATCTGGAAGCTTGCCATCAATGAGGTGAAGGGTCAAGGTGATGAAGATTCAGACAAGTGATGGGGCAATGATGTAGCCTTGTTTGACTCCCATTTTCACCTCAAAGGGGCCACTTTAGGATCTGATGTTGCTCAATACAGTAGCAGTTATGTTGTCGTGAAGCAGCCTCACGATGTTAATGAATTTTTTTCATCACAAGATCATGGAGATGATGGGTCACAGGGTGCTATGATTGACTGAGCTGAATGCTTTGGTCAGGTCAATGAAACTCGTGTATAAGGTTTGGTTTTGTTCATGACATTTTTATTGCAGTTGCTGAGCATGAACATCTTGTCTGCTGTTCCTCAGAATGGTTGGAAGCCACCCTGGGATTTCGCGAGCCTTTCTTCTCAGATTGGCAGGAGCCAGTTTGTAAGGATTCAAACTAAATTTTCCCTGCTGTTGCCAGGAGGGTGATGCCACGATAGCTTCCATAGTCCAACTTGTCAACCCTCCCGAAAAAACTGACAATCAGTGTGTCTCTGAAATCTTGCAGCATCTGCTTTCCATCCTAGATCTTAAGAATCAAGATGTGGAGTTGTTTTTGAAGCTCTGGCCCATCTTCTTTGAAAACTTTGGTAGAGATTCCACCTAGTCTGGTTGCCCTGATGCACTTCATCGCTTTGATGACAGCTTGAACCTCACTCATGGTAGGAAGTGTTGCACGATCGTCGCTTGGCAGTTGCTGAGGCATGTGGTCAAGGGATTCTGGGACCATGGTGGAGGGGCAGTTCATGAGCTCATTATAGTGCTCCCTCCAGTTAGAAGCAATGACTTCATTGTCTTTCAAGAGCTGGACACCATCCTTTGATCTCAGGGGATTAATTCGTAGTCCATGAACAGCTTTGGCAGCACTGAAGAAACCTCTTGTATCACTGTTGTCTATGAGATGCTGGAATTCACATGCCTTTTCAGTCACCACAACAAGGTTACAATCCAGAGAGTATTTCAAAACAATTAAACCTCATTCCACAAGGTAGCATCTATTTTGAGCTATTTTGAAATCACTATTTCTAAATAGGGACTGTGTAGACAGGGAATAGAGCCTATTTTGAAATAAGCCATAGTGTATCCAGTGTGGAGACACTCTATTTCGATAGGGCTGAGGGTTATTTCAAAGTGCATCTTGTGTGTAGCAGTTTCATTTCAAAATAACCTAGTCTGGAATAGGTTCTTTGGAAATAAGGCAGCTGTGTAGACACATCCAGAGGCTTTACGGCATGTCTTGACAAAGCCTGGCTGGGATGAGCTACTTGGAGCTGGTCCTGCTTCAAGCTGGGGTTGGATTAAATGAGCTCCTGAGGTTTCTTCTACCCATAATCTTCTATGATTCCATTATTTATGGGGAAATGTAGCAGTATGCTAGGGCAAGTAATAGGAGTAAAAGCCACATTCTCACATGTATTTAAGTGCTTTGCTCCCATGGAAATCAGCAAAAATCAGGACCCAAAATAACTTTGAGGATCTAGTCCAAAGTCCCCTTATATCCATACAGAGGAGGGTGTAAGATTCAAGTAATTGGCAATGGGTTGCAAATACTTTCAGTTCCCGATCCCTGATCTTCTGAGTAGGTCCAGTGAGATGGGATAGATTAATGTCTTTGTTCATTGCACAAATAAATAACTGTGTTGAGGAATCTACATACAGATTACAGGGTACATTATGTCAATTCAAAAGAAACTTTCCTCACAAATGGCTATAGAATAATTTCTTAGTTAAGCATCCACCACAAACTGCATATCTCACTAGTTAATTTATTGAAGTCATTAGCCATGCTGTCTTGATGGCCACAAAGTGGCTCACTAGCTAAAGATCCAGCCACATAGCTAACCAAATCTGATACTTAGATGTCACCTGCCTTATTGTGACAACAGAATACAAAAATCCTAGAATTGTATAAATGAGGACTGAAAAAACCCTTTACAGCTAATCTAGCCCACCCCCTTGAGAGCTATTGCACAATTATTTTTCAAGAACAGGTGTACACTCTGAAAAGGGATTGCAAAAGCAACAAGCCCAAATTAAAATCTAGTTTGGAATGGGAGAATCAAGCCAGTTTCTTGCTAGCCCATGCCTCACCAGCAGTAAAGATTCTGCCATCAGTGTTACCTGAGCAAACCAGCTGCCTTCAGATTCTGCATTGTTTCACCTTTACAACCCACATAACTTCAACAGGGTTCCACTGAGCATAGAATTTCAGCCTGCAATTTGAACAATTTAACAATGCAGTTGAATGAATGAGCCAAAACAGAAACCAATCTGTATTGTCATAGGTGAATTGGCTCAGACGTTCAAACAAATTAAAAAGTAGTAATGATGTATTTTGAGCATTAAAGCAAGAACACACGAAGCAGAGATGTTGAATGACAACCACGCCTTCTCCATTCTCCATTTAAACAACTCAACTGATGGAGCTTCCAGCATGTCCCTTGAGAGAGTATTTTATAGTACTGAAACCTGTTTTGGATTTGGAAAGTACTAATCTACAGGACGGACCATTAGAAAGCTTCTCACATGTTGCCCCAAATTGACTTTTGCTCAATTTCTTTCTATTACTCCTTGTGCTAGCAAAACAATTCTTCCCTTTCCTTGCTTTTTATGTGCTCCAAACCAAACAAACCCACACAAGGAAATCAGCTGGTAAAAAATGGAAACAACCCACTTTATACATGTCTCCTACAGTCAGAAATAATTGACTTGCAGCCTGAAAAGCTGTATGCACCTTGCAATGCTTGACAGAATCCAAAGGAGTGAATTATTTTCATATTTCAACATTTATGGTTTTATGGTTTATCTTATGTAACACCAGACTCCAAAAGAGGTCAGGAGGCAGTAAAAAGAAGGAAGCGAAGGTAATACAAATACATAGCCATCTGATGAGACTAAAGCACAGTTAACGGTGTTAAAGAAGGGTATCTGCTGTTACATGTAGGGCGACTGTATCTCCCGCAGCCAAAAATGGGATGTGGGGGAATGACGCCGTCCTGGTCAGAACAGGACAGATGATCACCCTATGTCAGAGTCAGGCGGTGGCTACCCTGTGGGTGCTGCCATCCTGCTGGGGGATTGTAGGGGGGCAGTTGTGGCTCTCAGCTGCCCCATGACTTGGGGCACCAGGGACAGGCCTGCCACCCCACCAGTAAAGCTCCCGGTTTCCCCCAGCTGGGGGAAGCTGGGCAGCAGCCACGCCGGTCTGGTTCCTCCAGTCGGGAGAAGCCGGGCAGCAGCCATGCCACCACAACAGTCTGGCCCCTGGCTCCCCCCAGCTGGAGGAAGCTGCTCCTGTCTGGTTCCTCCAGCCAGCGGAAGCTGGGCAGCACTAGCACTGCCACGCCAGTCCAGCTCCCCCCGCTGTGGGGAGCTGGGTGGCAGCCGCACGACAGCACCAGTCCAGCTCCCATCTCCCCAGCCGTGGGGAGTCAGAAGTGGGCAGCAACCACCTGTGCTCCAGAAAAGTGGAATAAGGGGTAATTAGCCCCTTTGGCAAAATAAATTGGGATGCCAGGATGGCACCCGAAATATGGGGCTGTCCCGCCCAAAACAAGATGGATGGTCACCCTAGTTATACATCAGAAAAAGTAATTTACTAAACCCAAACAAAAGTGAGATGTTCAGATTAGTAGTAGATGTTCAGATTAGCACAAACAATATTCCATCTCTGGTATAAAGGCATGAGTTGCAGGGGACTACACCATGCATCATGTGTATTATTAATTCAATATCCTTCTCTTATTTTATTGAATGCCAATATTGTCTCACTTTGAACATTTTGGATATTATTTGCCTAACTTAGCCATGAGAATGAAGAAGAGTAGGTAAATGTAATTAAAATATGAAAAACATATTAATAAAGCACTGCAAAATCCACCCTGTCTGAAACAAGAAGTTTAATATTTTTTTCATAAGCAACCTCTTTAGATTTATTTTAGGGGTTAGGGTTAAATGAATAATCAATGCAGGAAAAGCACAACAGCCTACTGAAAGAGTTGTCTTTCTCAGTGCAAGAAACAGTGAAAAATCATTCCGCTACAGCATAGTGCACTGGGCCCTCCTAAAGTCTTTGGCTACGTCTACCGTACAGCAATCTGTCAACCGAAGTTACTGCTGGAAGACATCTTCCAGCAAAACTTCCATTGACAGCTAATGTCCACACATAAAAGGGGATTAAAAAGCAATCTGCTCCATCAACAGCGAGCAGCCAGACTGCCCAGCTGCTCTCTCAACAGGATGGCCAACCGGAAGCACAGCAAACAGGGCTGCCTAGTGAAGCGGAAGCATCTACATGGCTTTTCTGTTAACAGAAACTGGCAACCAAGGCATTATTCCTCATCTCAGAGAGGCAAAACACTGTCAGTGGAAGTGCTGAGATTTGTCAACAAAATGCATTTTGTGCATAGATGCTCCATGAGTTTTGTCACCAAAACTCTTTAATGTAGACGTAGCCTATGAGAAAGAAGTTTTATCAAATGTGTATAAAGCATTGGAGATCATTCAAAGAAAGGAAGATTCAGCCCAGAACAGAAAGATGCATCCCAAGACATTAAGAAATGAAAGAAACAATAAAATCGTAACAGCAGGAGTAAGGTTAAACGGACAAGGAAAAGAGAAGTTACTCACCATAGTAACGGTGGTTCTTCGAGATGTGTCCCCGTGGGTGCTCCACGTTAGGTGTCGGGCTCGCCCCGGCGCCGCAGGTCGGAACTTCCAAGGAGTTTCTGCCGGACCGCGCATGCGCCGGTGCACGCCGCTCCCTTGTGCGCTCCTGGCCACGTGCGCGATCCGGTCCCCGTCAGTTCCTTCACCAACCGCCTCGGATGCTCCTGCAAAACACTAAACAGAGATCCGAAGCGGGGAGGATGGGCGGGTGGTGGAGCACCCACGGGGACACATCTCGAAGAACCACCGTTACTACGGTGAGTAACTTCTCTTTCTTCTTTGAGTGTCCCCGTGGGTGCTCCACGTTAGGTGACTACCCAGCAGTAACCCAAAATAGGAGGTGGGTAATCGGATCATGTGCAGCTTGTCCCTGAGAGGACCGCTGTCGAGAGACGGGTATCCTCTTGGAATACCCTGTGAAGGGCGTAATGTTTGGCGAAGGTGTCATAGGATGACCAGGTCGCCGCTCTGCAAATGTCTTTTAGCGCAACGCCCTTGAAAAAGGCTGTTGATGCCGCCACCGCCCTAGTGGAGTGAGCCCTGGGCGTGGCCAGTAAAGGAGTCTTTTTGAGTTCGTAGCACATTTTTATGCAGGATACGCTGTGCTTCGAGATTCTCTGTGAAGAGAGATCTTCTCCTTTCGATTTGGGAGCGAGAGAGACTAGGAGTCTATCCATTTTCCAGAAGGACTTGGTCCTGTCTACATAGAAGGCTAGCGCCCTCCTCACGTCCAGGAGGTGTAGGCGCGCCTCTTTGTTAGAGTTATGAGGCTTTGGATAAAACGAGGGTAAAACAATAGGTTCGTTAATATGAAACTCAGAAGAAACTTTAGGAACAAAGGCTGGATGCAGCCGTATGGTTACCGCCTTCTTGGAAAATACTGTGCAGGGTGGCGTTGCCATAACTGCCACAAGCTCGCTCACCCTGCGAGCTGACGTGATTGTGAGAAGGAAGGTCGTCTTTATCGTAAGGAGGTGGAGGGAAACCGTGGCTAAAGGCTCGAACGGTGGTCCCGTTAGCACACTAAGCACCAGGTCCAAGTTCCACGAAGGTGGAAGCGGTTTCCGAGGGGGGTATAGGTTTACCAACCCTTTGAGGAACCTGGTAACCATGGGACGGGCGAACACCATGTGCCCTTCCTCTTCGCGTCTGAACGCCAAAATGGCGGCGAGGTGGACCTTTAACGAGGATAGTGAGAGTCCTCCTCTCTTGAGGTCCAGTAAATACTCTAATATTACAGGTATAGGCACAGCAAGGGGGGCTAACTGTTCGGTAGAACACCATGCCGTGAAGTGAGTCCACTTCTGCTTGTAGGTCTTCCTGGTGGAAGCCCTCCTGCTACTTTCTAGGACTTGTTGCACTTCCTCCATACATGTGCTCTCTAGGGAGCTGAGCCATGGATTAACCACGCTTGTAGTCGCAGGCCTTGGGGGTGCGGATGCACTATGGACCCCTGGGCTTGCGTGAGCAGATCCAGCGCCACCGGGAGGGGCATTGGTGGACGGTCCGACATGCGCAGGAGTAGGGGGAACCATTGCTGTCAATCCCACGTTGGGACTATCAGGATCATTCGGGATCCTTCTCTCCTGGCTTTCTGCAAGACTTTGTGGATCAGCACTGTGGGAGGAAAAGCGTAAAGCAGGGGGCCCCTCCACAAGATCGCGAATGTGTCCCCCAGGGACCCCTGTCCCAGTCCTGCCCTGGAGCAGTATTGTGGGCACTTCTTGTTGTGTTGAGTGGCAAACAGGTCTATCTGGGGAAAGCCCCGTGCGTGAAAAATCGGTCATAGCAGACCGGGACGGATCTGCCACTCGTGCGTGAGTATGAAACGCCTGCTCAGCTGGTCTGCCTTCACATTGTGAGCGCCTGGTAAGTACGAGGCTTTCAAGGTTATATTGTTGGCGATGCACCAGTTCCACAACCAGACTGCTTACGCACATAAGGCATGGGACCGAGCTCCTCCTTGCCGATTTATATAAAACATGGTGGAGGTATTGTCTGTACTGATCCCAACTACTTTGCCTTGTATATGGTCTCGAAAGTGTCTGCAGGCGTTGAACACCGCTCTGAGCTCCAGTATATTTATGTGCAGTGACTGTTCCGTGGAGGACCACAGTCCTTGCGTCACCTCTTCACCCATGTGTGCTCCCCACCCTATGTGGGAGGCATCTGTAGTAAGAAAAACCGATACTTGTGGTTGGTGGAAGGGTACCCCTGTTAGCATGTTCTTGGGGTTTACCCACCATTGCAGGAATTTGCGCACCTCTGTCGTGGGCAACACCACCCTGGAACGGTGTGTGCTGCCAGTTTGTAGACACTCGCCAGCCAGTGCTGCATGCTGCGCATGTGTAACCTGGTGTTCTGTACTATGAACGTTGCTGCTGCCATGTGGCCCAGCAGCTGTAAGCACATCAGAACCGGCACCGTAGGGCTGAAGGTGATTACTTCCACGAGGGAGCCGATGGCCTGAAAGCGTGTCTCTGGTAGATACACTCACTGTAATAGAATTTATGCCTGCCCCTATGAACTCTATGTCCTGTGTGGGGTCTATCTTTGATTTTGCCAGATTAATAACCAGGCCGAGTGAAGAGAACGTGTCTGCTGTGACGCGTATCATGCGTAGTACCTCCTCCTTCGAGGCCCCTTTGAGTAGGCAGTCATCCAGATACGGTAATATAAATACCCCCTCTCTGTGCAGGGAGGCTGACATCACTGCCAAGGTCTTTGTGAAGACTCTGGGGGCTGAGGAGAAGCCGAACGGTAGGACCTTGTATTGAAAATGTTCTTTGCCTACCATGAACTGGAGGAATCGTCGGTCAGCCGGATGGATAGTTATGTGAAAATACACGTCTTGCAAGTCGAGGGCTGCGAACCAATCTCCATCGTCCAGTGCCGTAAGGATGGAGGCGACTGTGATCATCCGAAAGCGTTGCTTGCGCAGGTACCAGTTGAGGCCTCGAAGATCTAAGATGGGCCTCCAGCCTCCTGTCTTTTTCTCCGTGAGGAAGTATATGGAGTAGAACCCTTTCCCTTGCAGTTGCTCCGGCACTCTTTCCACTGCCCCTATGAGCGTAAGATGGTCTACCTTCTGCTTGAGTCTCGCTTCGTGGGAGGCATCCTTTAGGTGGGGCCTGGGTGGAGGTCATGGCGGTGGGAGCGACTGGAAGGGGATCGCGTACCCTGTGGTTATGATCTCCAGCACCCATTTGTCTGTGGTGATCCTTTGCCACTGGTTGTAGAATGGTCGGAGGCGATGGTGGAATAACAGCTTCGGATGACATTGTGCGATGGTAGTGATGGCGCAGCCCTGGATCTGTGTGTCAAACTTGTGGCCTTTGGCCCTGCCCCAGGATGCACGGCTCTGTTGGGAACGTCGCCTGGGAGTTCTATATTGTTGATGCTGTTGATGTCGCCCTTGCTCGTAACCCCTGTGGTTCTGGGGACGCTGTGGCTGATACTGGTACCGTCTTTGCTGAGGGTAATACTTTTTCTTTCTGTATGGAGGGGTGTAGATCCCAAAGGTCCTAAGAGTGGCTCTTGAGTCTTTACTGGAATGAAGGACTGAGTCAGTTGATTCAGCAAACAGCTTCTGCATGTCAAAGAGGAGATCAACGATCTTCGCCTGCAAATCCCTCGGGATACCCGATGTTTGGAGCCAGGACTCCATTCGCATTACCACTGCCGTAGCTGTTGAGCGTGCTGCTGTGTCCGCAACATCCAGGGCGATCTGAACTACCGTCCTCGAGGCCGTGTAGCCTTCTTGCACGATAGCCTTGAGCACCGGCTTCTTGTCCTCTGGAAGCAAGTCCATGAGGGAGGTTAACCTAGAGTAGTTGTCGAAATTGTGGTTCGCTAGATGCGCCGCGTAATTCGCCATTCTCAATAGTAGGGTGGAGGAGGAGTAGACCTTTCTGCCGAACAGCTCTAGTTTCTTGGCGTCTTTGTCCGTTCCCCCTGTTTTGAACTGAGATGTTTTTGATCTCTGTTGAGACGATTCTACCACCAGAGAATTTGGTTGCGAGTGGCTGAATAGGAACTCCATGCCCTTCGCTGGCACGAAGTATTTCTTGTCTGGTGTCTTGTGGACAGGCGGAATAGTTGCAGGGGTCTGCCATATCGTGGTGGCGGACTCCAAGATTGCTTTGCCAAGCGGTATGGCTATTTTAGAGGAGGCCGGAGGTCTCAGATTTTTAAGGAGCTTATGGTGCTTCTCTTGCACCTCTGCTGTCTGGATGCCTTGCGTGAAGGCCACCCTTTTAAACAGCTCTTGGAACTGTCTGAGATCGTCTGGAGGATGGACTTCCCCCGGGGCCGTAGCCTCATCCGGGGAGGACAGCGAAGAACCGCTAGGGTACGCCTCTCTGGACCCCTCCGGGTCCTGTTGACGGTGGTACATCCGCTCGCTAGAAGCTTGCGAGGGAAAATCCCGGGGTTCCAGAACCAGCTCCCCCTGAGATATCTGAGTCTCTGTCCCCGTTCGCGATTGCCCTCGGGGATACGGAACCGTCTGTGGGGATCTGTCCCTGGTAGTATGCCTATGGTGTCTATGCCCCGCATGACAGGGGCGACCATGGCAACACGGGCACTGCTCCTGGGATGGTGACCTGGACCACTCCCTTGGTGCATACCCCTACGTCTGGGGGAGCGAGATCTTCTGGAGACATGGGACGCTGGAGAGACCGATTTGTGATAGTACTCAAGTGGCTCGAAGCCCAAGAAGGGCGAAGGTGGTCCAAGCCATGGGGAGGCTGGCTGTAGAAATGGAGATGGGGGCTCCGGATAGGCTAGGGGTGACCCCTGCCTTCTCGTTGGAGTCCGCAGCACGAGCGGAGGGCTCAGAGAAAGCAGCTCTGCAGCCCTGTATGGAGAGGGACTGCGGTGCCGTATTTTCTGTGCTGCCTTTCCCCTTCCCTGTGGGGGTGGCTCCGCCCCCTGACGCGTCAGGGATCTCGGCCCCGTAGTCTGCACCGCACTCGGCACGCTCCTCAGCGGTGCCGCGCGGGCGGTCTCCCCCAGTGCCTGCAGGCAGTGTGCCTGCGCGCTCTGCGCCGCCGGTTCCCCGGGGGTCGGTGCCACTGTTTGCGGAGCCACCGGTTCCGGCACTTGCTTGGCCACCGCCCTGCCCGCGGTGCGGGGCGGCTGTTTGAACATCGGAGGCTGAACCTTCGCCACGTGCATCTCCGTGCCGCCGCCGATCAGCTGTAGCTGCAGCTGGGGGCTGTGCGCTCCACCCGTCCCGCTCGCTGTTGCTGCCGGCAGGGATCGGGTTGGGGAGATTTTCCTCCGTTTTTGCGCTGATGGGGTTAGGGACGCGGCTTTCCTTTTATGGGCCCCGGAGGGTCCCTCCTGCTGCGGCCGCTCTGGCACGTCTGGCTGGAGGGCCTTGTCGAACAGCAGCATTTTCAGCCGCATTTCCCTGTCCTTCCTTGCTCTGGCTGTTAACTTGGCGCAGAAGGAACATTTCTGAGTGACATGGGATTCCCCCAAGCACCTTATACACTGACTGTGCCCATCAGACGCTGGCATCGCCTCGCGGCACGACTCACACTTCTTGAATCCTGAAGAGGACATTGTGTTGAGTCTTTGAGTTGTTAATAGGGTACTTAGCACCTTCTCTGTGCTTGTTCCCCTCTCAGATAAAGCCTGCCGCGGCAGGAGGGCCAATGGCCCTAGGCTCCTGGCCTCTGGTGCTCCGCTTGTTACTAGGATTGGAAGCTTTGAATTCCTTCCCTTTCTTTGTGGTTTTTTTTTGTTTGTTTTTTTTGTTGAAAACAACAACCGACTAACTTAATCTAAGACTGAAGAAACTTTAAAACAATTAAAAACATTAAATACGCTGCCGTAGCCTGAGCGGATTCCGTCTGCAGCCGATGGTGGTTAAAGAGGAACTGGCGGGGACCGGATAGCGCACGTGGCCAGGAGCGCGCAAGGGAGCGGCGCGCACCGGCGCATGCGTGGTCCGGCAGAAACTGCTTGCAAGTTCCGACCTGCGGCGCCAGGGCGAGCCCGACACCTAACGTGGAGCACCGACGGGAACACTCAAAGAAGAACACACTATTTCCACACATGTGGTCCATCTCTTACCCTGGCCAATACTCCATTATATTCTTTAAGGAAACTTGTAACGTGTCCGTGAAGGAAGTTATTTTCAAGCAGTTCATATTTGGCTTATCTCCTCGGCATGAGAACTGATGTTTTATGAACATTTTTTTATTTTAGCTAGTGTAACTGGGCATCTTCTTCTTATTAGCATAAATAGCTAAATCTTTTTGATCACTCTAATACATTTGCCCCAGTAATATCTTACAGAAGTGAGGCTAATCATGTGTTGGGTAAAAGAGAACTTCCGGCTACCTTTTTGAAATGTGTTGTCTTTTAAATTCATGGTATGTCCCCTTGGTTTTGAACTATGAGAGGATAAGAAGGAGAGGCTGGCTAGCCCTCTCTTTGCCATTTATAATTTAATATATCTTACCATACCACCTCTGTAAGTGACATGCTGCTAAATCTTTTCTCTTTTTGAATAGGCAAGTATTTTTCATTCCTTTACCATTGTTGCACCTTCTTTAGTTCATCTACACCACAGATGAAGTGACCAGAAGTAAACACAGAACCCTAGTCACAGCATGCATACAATTTCTATAATGGCAATATGACATTATCATGAGTAACTTCTATAGCCCCTTTACACACCTTACCATATTGTTAGCTCTGTTTTAGCTCTCCACTATGCACAGAGTTAAAATTTTCCCCGAGTTGTCCATGCTGATACCCAAATCCTTTTCCTAAGTGCTTTACAGCTGATTTAGTATCCCATCAACCTGTATGGATTGTTCCAGTTACCCTATGTGTATTACCTTAGACATTCTACAATGAATTTCAAATCACCATAATCCAATCATCATCTACCTTTGGCAGGTCCTTCTGAAGTTACTTGCAATCCAGCATATATTTGATTAACCTAAATAACACTGAGTGATATTAACAATAAGTCCCGTGGAACCTTATGGACTAGCAGATTTTTTGCAGCATAAGCTTTTGTGGGCAAAGACCCGCTTCATCAGAGGCATGTGATGTGCATCTGACAGATCGGGTCTTTGCCCATGGAACCTTACGCTGCAAAAAATCTGTTAGTCTATAGGGTGCCACAGGACTTCTCCTTGTTTTTGTGGATACAGACTAGCATGGCTACCCCTCTGATATGCAACCCTCTTCCATACCATTGACAATATATATTAAATAATACTAGTTACTCACCCTGCAGCTTAGGTTCCTTAATAGTTCTTGTGAAAGACTTGACTGAAGGATTTTTGCAAGTCCATCCAATTTATTATCTGCTTGTTCTCTTTTATCTATTAGTGGGTCAACTCCCTCAAAGAATTCAAAATGGTTGGAGAAAAACTTGTTTACTTTATAGAAGACATGTTGATTTGTCTCCATCAAGCATTGTCATCTACATGACTTGTAAATCTATCCTCCATTACTTTTTCAACTAATTTACATGCTAGTGACTCACTGGTCTGCAATTCAGTATCATCCCCCTGAACTCTCTTTTAAGGATGGTTAAAAGAGTTGCTACCTTCCAGTCTTCTGCCACAGAAGCTGATTTCAAGAGAGACTGTGTATTTGTGTAAGTTCATCCACTTATCTAAGCACCTTCAAAATTCTTGGATGAATACCATCCTCTCCTGCTGACTAATTTCAATTATAATTTTGTTCCAACACCTCCTCTTCTGATATTTCAGTGTTTGACAGCCAACTTCATCTTTATTATCTACAAAGAGAAGCTCTGGGGGAGTAAGTATCTCTATGTAGTCCACAGTGGTGAAGAGTGAAACTAAAAACCTGTTAGCAAATTTCAGATGGGTTTTCCCACACTATTAATTTGTAGGACAGTAGGAACTTACTTTAACCTGTGATATTTAAGATGGTTCAGGTGAATCACTTATTAGGAAAAATGCATCACAGAACCAAACTGAGAGCAACATTCTCTCTGGTTGTCCACCATGTAAATCGAACCAGAGTGTTGATCTTGATTGTTTGCTCAAATAGGGATCAGATGACTACATGAGGAGATAGTGCAGATCTGATAGTAATCACTCTGGAAAATACAGGGTGACCATTTCCGCATGGTATTTGGTAAGATGTGCTTGCTATATCATGTACTTCAAGCCAGGCATTTGGTGAGAAAGAAAGGGATTTGGGCTGATTTAGTTTGCAGAAGAGATGAGTGAGGAGCGAGCTGATAGCAGCCTTTAGCTTCCTGAAGGGGGGCTCTAAAGAGAATGAAGAGAAGCTGTTCTCATTAGTGACAGATGGCAGAACAAGGAACAATGGTCTCAAGTTACAGAGGGGGAAGTGTAGATTGGATATTAGGAAAAAACTATTTCACCAGGCGGGTGGTAAAGCACTGGAATGTGTTACCTAGAGAGGTGATGCACTCTTTATCCCTAAAGGTTTTTAAGTCACTGCTTGACAAAGTCCTGGCTGGGATGGTTTAGTTAGGGTTCGTCCTGCTGCGGGAGTGGCCTGACATGACTTCATGACATCCAGAGGTCCCTTCTAGCTGTACAATTCTGTGATCTGCACTTCCTTAATTAAAAAATACACATAATCTCGGTTCCTACTTCCAGGATCTGAAAGCAATTTCTCCAAAAAAGCTGATTTAGAGCACAACAGAGTCACCTGGGTGTCTTTACTACATTTTACAGCAGTCCCTAGTTTGGAGTTTTCAAAACACATCAGTACTTCAAGTTACATGCTGATCTCTTAACAGAGTAACTCTGGTGTTGACGGTAAAGATTCTCCAACAGTAAGTATCCATGAGAAATGCATAAGTGGCTGGGGACTGAAAAAGTGTGATTGGCAGAGACCAGGGAATACTTCTGCAGGAAGGATGCAGCCCAGAGACACAGTTTACACACACCACTGTGAGTGTAGTAGCATTGTGATGTTCTTACCACACAATCCCCAATTTTCTTCTGAAAATGAAGTCATTTCCATTGTAAGCACAAGACACATCTGTTCTCAAGCATATATCATGTTGCATTAGGAAAAACAGGAACAAACAGCCATTCTAGCTCTAATTTATTACACCAATTTGAAGGTGAAAATAACAAAAACAAAACACAGCCTATTACTCCTTCCCATAGAGGAATATCCCTTTCCTTGAGGAGCAAAACCTGAAGAATGACACTGAATAATTGTAACCTATCACTTTTTTTTTAAAGGAGGCTCTATCCTAAAAGAATGAGATGATAGTTATTTCCCTGGATTTTTTTAATATAGCCAATCGAAAGCTAGGTGTCCATCGATATCAGGAGTCAGCAACCTTTTCAAGGCAGAGTGCCGAAATTTGAGCTTGGGACCTCTGTGTACAGTCTGAGTGCTGGTGATATTTTTTAAAGTCATGAACACTCAGTTAACAGTCATACTTACAACAGCTTCATTGATGGATAAATTAAGATTCAGGGTTTTACCGTTTAAGTGGTGGTAGGTAGCATTAGCTGGTCTTTGTTAATCCACAGGTGGCCTGGCTTCTGAGCAAGCTCCTGGCTGCATGGGGGAGGAGGGACAGGGTGAACTCCCCCAAGTCTCTGAATCCACCCATCCTTTGGGCAGGGGAAGCAAAAATACATACTCAATTTCTTCGTTATATCTGTAGTTATCAGGACACTGAGAGGGAATCCTGCAAGTTCTTCCTTGTTGAGTGTTAAGCCTGAATATTGTCCAAAGTGGCATATGATGAGGGATTTGGGGATAGGTATCACAGGTTTCAGCCAGAGAAAGGAATGTTATCTGCTAAAAGGGATATTATGTTCCTTTCCGTACTTAGGCCAACTCTGAAGACACAGAGCAGAATGCTGCTTTCTGCTCTGAACGTATTCTGCTGGCAGGACTTCAGCTGACCACACCAGGAGGCGGTTGTCTGGTTAATAGTGCCATTTGTGAATCACTTTCACCCTCCACAGCAACAGACTGATGCAATAAAATCACGGAGTTCTGACTTCATCGCAAGCCCACGTAGGAGGAAGAGAACTCAGGAGGCAGAAAATCCTATTCAGGAAAAGCTTGAGCCACAAGAGACAACATAAAAACCCACCTCAAGGCAACAGCAATAGCTTTATAAATGCTCCTCTCCACAACACCCAACCTGCCTCTCTGGGGTCTCCACAAAGGCCTGCACGTTCGTTTAATGAGACAGCATTTTGCTTGTAGATTTTATTTATTCCTTTGCCAATGAAAGAAATTTGTTCCCAAAATAATAATATCATTTCAGACTACTTCCCAGGAGCTGTGATGCAGAGAATGCCTTTGCTTTTGCATAGTACCTGCACTCTCAGCCAGGAGCCAAACACTTGCGACTTCCACAGTCTCTGCTCTCCTCTAACACCACCGGGCCGATCATTAGAATACAAGGCTGTGCTGCAACAAAAAGCAGTTTAAACACTAACAAGGCAGCTAAAGGTTCTGGAGGCAATATATCACCACCCATAGGCAATATCTGTACATCCGCATCTGTCTGCCACAAACATTAATCCATAAAAATGAAAGAATAAATCAATGGATTTGTGTGTCCAGGCATATTATCTCCGAAAACACTGCAGAGCTGCAAAGCCCCCTCCTTTGTCTACTCAGCCAAAACCCATTCTGGTATCCTACATGGCAACATTATGGGATGGATTATCTTGCAAGAGCCTCAGTATATCATCGCATAATCTCATACCCAATATGACAGCAACCATCAAATAACTTGGCACAGAGCCACTTCCTGCCCCAGTTACTGGCAATTTCTTTTCATTTGTTTTAAAATTCCCTTTCTTTCTTCCTTCTCCACCTCACATCATTAGAATTCCTGAATTTCACTCTTTGCTGTGGGGTCCACTCTGGCTTCTTTCAATGGCACTGGCAGCAGGCCACTGTTTTGTATCAAGCTTCAATGGTGAAAAAGTCAGTGAGCTCATTCCCAAAGGATTGCCACGCAAACACCCACACTACTAGTCTGGATGCTCGGAATATTTAGAATAAAGAGAACAGCAGCTCCACTAAAGCCATTTTCTTATCATTCATAGCAGGGGAATCTGCTTTCACTCTGGATATCAAAAAAGCAGCCCACATGACCTCAAACAAGTCCGTACTACCTGTTTGCATGATTCTCTTCAGCAGAGTAATCCAAGCTCCACTAACCTTTTGAACAAATAAAACCTTTCCTAATCTCTCTCCTAACATTCAGTCACTTTCATTTCAGAGTATGACCACATGTAATACTCTCTCCCAACTCCAGTGGTCTTTCCTTCTGTCATTTGTGACCCCTTAGTGGCAGCACAACTGTCTTACAGCCTCACAATTCCACCCCCTACAGCAATTAAATGAGTGTCAGCAAACACGGCTATTTGTGATTTGAACATCAACTGAACTCTGATCAAGATCAGTGATTGACCGTAATCTACAGGGAAGAATACTAATTCCCAGTAAGCGCTGTTTATCCTATCTTGCAAACGTCCGGTCTACAGAAGCCAGTTTTCTTAGATATAACGGATCTCAAAAGAATCAATTTGCAATTTGGTAGGAAATAACACTTGTGTTCATCTTCACCTGCTGCTGGGTTAGATAGAGGAAAATCAATTTCTCTTGGTGATCCTACTTACCCTGATATAATTCACTTCAGACCAAAAGGAGACAGGTCCAGAAATACAATGTAAAGATTTGTTTTATTTCTAATCTTCAACCCCTGCCCCCAAAGGTCCTATTTAAGGAAAGGCAAACAAGAAAAATGAGTTTTACATAATGACGTGTGAGGGGAGAAAAAAGGAAGTCGGACCTGCTAAAATTAGAAAGTGCTACACCCCCACAGGCGGCTGCTTCGGCCCACGCATTTCACCATGAGTAGGTGCAGGGCTATATTTAACTTCTGCAAGAAATGTTCAGCTCGAGATGGGACACAGAAAACCCCACCAGGATGTGGTCAGGGAGAAGGGAAGTTCACAAGATGTGATCTCTAACTGACATCACTTGAAGCACATCTGAAACTCAGACACTTTTTGCTTTTTATCTGCAATTTCCTCCAAAGAAAAGAAAACAAACAAAAAAAAACCAAAAAAAAAAAAATGTAGCTTACACACCCGTCAGCATAGAGATAGCAACAGTAATCTTATTTAATTAGAGTCAGCTCTGAAGCTTATTTACCTACCAGCGTGTAAAACTATTCTTGGTTGATTCCGCTTCCTTACGCTGGATTTGTGGTGCAGTGGGTCTCCATAAAGGGCTGGAGTAAGGAGACTAAAGGAATCATACCCCCCATCACAGAGCAGTGCTGCAGGAATGACAGCTGCTACGGAAGCATGAGGGCTACAGAGCGTCTCGCATGGGTTTACCAACCCCACCCCTTACAATGCGTGGTAGGAATGATTACTCTAACTGTGTAGTCACAGATCTGCATCCAAACTTCCTTATATTCTGGACACAGAGAGCCCCACAATAGCTCCGTTCTGCAGTGTCCAGGGTAGGGGACAAAAGAATCCAGCAATTTTGCTCCTCTCTCTAGTGAAAGAGAATACCACAAGTTGCAACGTAGCCATGCCCACCTGAACTCCTGATGAGAGGGTGGTTGGCATGAGTTCCTTTGCTCCAGGTCATAGAGAAATGATAGTTACATATATTTCCTAATAGTACTTTTCTTCATCAGATTGGAAAACTATTTACAAAGGAACTCAGAATTATTCTCACTTTACAGTTGGCAAAACTGAGGTGAAAAAAGAGGAAGTAACTTACCCAAAGTCACCCAACAGACCAGAACAAAGCTGGGAAAAAAAAACCAAACAAACCAGTGGTTTGTCCACTAACCTCACTCTCTGTCCTCTGCCAGGCAGGCCTGAGTAGGCGTTACACATGAGCAACAGTTTTCAGCAATATTTTTTCTCCAAATGGGAAGAAAAGATCCATAAAGAAGCCCTGACAATCATCTGAGTGATGAAGAAATAAGTCATGATGCTCTAAGTGGAGAATTAGTCATTGTGAGAGTTCGGGAAAGGGGAATGCATAGGTCAGTCTCCAGCAGACTGAGGGTGCATCTTTGCTACCCATTAGATCAACCCGGCCACGGTCAAACTTCTGGGGTTTGAGTTCACGTGCCTAGTGAGGATGCACAAAATCCAACTACCGGGGTCAACAGTCGACCCCTGTACTCCTCAACCTCACAAGGAGTTTCTCCCATCGACCCACCTCAGTGAAGATAGCCAGGTAAGTCAATCGTAGATAAGTCAATTCCAGCTACGCAATTGTCTTTGCTGGGAATACATATGTCCAATTGGCTTTAAGGTCTAGTGTGGACCTAGCCTGAGAAATGGACTCCAAAAGGACCACCTCTTTTTTTTTGGGAGGGGGTGGTTGGGGGGGGCTTAAGAGTTGAAGAATTAGTGCACGACATGGATCTAACCCCTTGGCAGGAATAATATTGACACAATAAGGTTTCAGCCTTTCGCAAAAGTGCTTTTAGAAGCATCACAACATCCATGTGAGATGGGCAAATATCATTACCTACGTTTTCAGGTAGGGGAAACTGAGTCACCAGGCAGTACAGTGATTGTTCCAAGGTCAGTCAGTCAGTCAGCCTGTGGCTGAAAGATCAAGAATAAACTAGTTGAATCTGGCACTCATTTACTCTCTGCTCAGTTTAGAAGGCCCTTTGGTCTGCAGGCATATACTTGTGCACACACATTTTGAGTGTGGAGGAAGCTGTGGGGCTGACACAGTTTTGGATTTTCCATTTTTCTCTTTTACCATCTGGTTTACTGAATTAACAAAGTAAGAAAACATTCGTAATGTTAACAGTTAAAACATTATAATCTGCCAATCGTGGTGCAATGTAACAAAACATAGCCAGATCTTGCACATTTTGGTTATTTGTCAAACAGGTTAGCTGCTTTTATCACACGCTGACAGGCTTAGAGACTGAGTTGCTTGAGCAAATGAGAGCCAAATGTTTCCCAAATTATTCAAGATATCTGCAGAACAAACAAGGTCATATACAAGACACCTCTCTTTCCCATAGACTCAAGTAACTTGCTTAGGGAACTGATTAAGGGAGTGAATACTGAACAGTGTACCACAGAAGAACTTCCTGAGAATTAGACACAGTTGGTAAAATCTGGGCTGAGGCAGAAAACGTTCTGTAGGTACAGGGCTTCTACTGTGAAACCGGGATTAGCAACCATAGTACTGGTGTGACAAGTGAGCTCCCACTGGGGTAACCTGTTTAAATGGCGTATTGCAACACTGTGAACCACACACAGCTTTCATGTGCTCAAGTTTTGGAGAACATGTGAAATTATTTGGACTTTACACTAGGCCCTGCACTTATGCAGGGGTTGCGTTCTTGAGCAACCCTGCGTAAGTCTAAATTCATGTAACTCGGGGAAGCCTGGCTTCGGGCTGCTCATCGCTCACAGGACAGGGGAAACTGATCACCGTTGATGTGCTGGTCGGTTTTCCGCTCCTCTCAGAGGCAGCAAGCAGTCTGACTCTTGGCTGCCATCTCTGACAGGTATCCCCACTCCTGTGAGAGGTGGCTGCTGCTCCTGTCAGTGGTGGCAGCCGAGAGTCAGGCTCTCAGCTGTTGCCACTGACAGAAGCAGCAAAACTGATCAAGGCAGCAGCCCTAGTCAGTTTCCCATCTCTGAAAGCAGAGAGGGGATGGGAGCCAAGCTGCTGCCTGGCTCCTGGCTTCCCAGAGCTTGCTGGAGCCAGGAAACTGACCAGCGCAGCAATGCTGGTCAGTTTCCCCACTCCTGTCAGGGGTCGCAGCCACTCCTGTCAGTGGCAGCATCTCAGCTGCCCCCACTGACAGAAGCAGGGAAACCTCACCTGTCAGTGGCAGCAGCCAAGACAACTGCTGCCCCCACAGGATCTGGGAAACTGACCGGCACAGTAGCACTGGTAAGTTTCCCCGCCACTCAGAGTCCCCTTAACCTGAGATATGCACAACTTGAGTGCATGTATCTTGGGGGATCTAGTGTACCAAAATCCTTATGCTCACCCCTCATGTTTTTCTGAATATTTCCTAGAATCATTTGTACTTTGTTCCAGTTGTGTTTTGGAACAATGATAGCTGGTCACCAGGAGGCTGCTTCCCCACAATATTTCCTCCCAGTGTTGGGTACAATGACACCTTCTGTCACTCTGTCATTTTTTTTCTTCCAGTATTATGACATGCAACGAAGTTTTGGCTGAAAGAAATCATATATCAGTCAAACGTTCAAGAACAGAACCTGAAGGCAAGACCATATTCCAGTCATCCAGGGATACTTTACATTAAATCCTGGCCCCACTGCAATCATGGGGAATATTATCATTAATTTTGATAGGCACAGAATTTCATCCCTGAGGTACTGTATTGCCACTGTAAACATCTCTCCAGAAAAACAAGCATTAAAGAATCATAAATGTTCACAGGGTATTGGTGGGGGCAGGGAGGGAGAGAGGGCATGGTAACAAACAGAAGAAAAAACAGTCACAGAGAGGCACTCATGTTACAAAGCAGTAAAGCTTTGTAAATCTTCACAAAGCAAGAAAGCAGTCCTATAGCATTTAAAAGACTAACAAAACAATTTATTAGGAGATGAGCTTTCACGGGGCAGACCCACTTCTTCAGAAGAAAGCTCATCACCCAATGAATTATTTTGTTAGGTTTTAAAGTGCTACGGGACTGCTTTTGGTTAAGTAAAAGTTGGCTTACAACAGCCATTTTGCCAGGCATCATTTTGTCACCTATTTGCCAGATGGGGTTAATTTTTGACACAAGTCAAAACCTTACACCTTCTGTTTGTTTTTGTTTGTGTGTCTGTTTTTCCTAAGCTAAAGCTTGCAAGGGAGATGCCTTTTGTCACAGCAAACTAGCCGACCTTCAGGTGGCTGGATGAATATTCCAAGACTCTCATTATAGTGTCTATTTCACACACAAATATCGAGTCTTGCCTAATCTACCCTTCCCTCCCCTTCCCTACAGTAGGAAAGTTGTTACACAAGCCAGAATCCTTGCGCATTCGAACCTCAATTCTCCTTCTTAAATTTACCAAAGATGACCTTTTAAGAGGATTTAAAAAAAAAAAAACCTGAACTCTCAACTCTTCCAAGGATTAGGGGATTTTATGCCCTTTAAGAATTTAGTAAACTGATCAGACGTCCAAAAGGAATTCTCTTCAATAGTACAAGGGGAAAAAAGAGTCTCAAACAGTAGTAAGTGTAAGAATTATCTCAGAGTGAATTGCACCATAGGATGAAATAAAGCTCAGAGAGACGCATCCTCCAACTTTTTCAAAAGGGTTTATGCAGCCACCATTCCAAGAAATGTTACTCTGTGAAGGCTGAAAATGTTTTGCCTTCTAAATAAACAATGAAATGCTTTAATTTTTATGTAGTAGATACCTCTGCTAACTATGACAGTTTTTAAAAAAAAAACTGACTGCTTTCCCGGGATGCCGTAAATTGTGGCTATCCATTCCATAGCTGGAGTGTGGATTCACCATTAAGCAGTGCAAGTATGGGAATAAAATTTGGGAAGAATCCGTTCTCGAGTTGTCTGATATTATTATTGTTATTTGACTCTTAAACAACAAGAAAGCTGCTAAGGCATAGCTGGGGTTGCAGACACACACCAGTGGTTTGAGCATATACTGCCATTCAAGAATGCTAGAATAGAAAAAGAGCAGAAGTCAGAAAGCAGCACATCCAGAATGAAGACTGCCCTTGGTCTCAGACGAGGAACTGGTTCACATTCATCCACAACTGCATCCTGGCTCCATGCACTTAGGCATTGCAAAGCCTAGAAAAATCACAGGAACCATAATGGGTGAGTCAGGGGCCTAAGCTCTTCAGACAATGAATGGGGAGAGACAGGACTCTCGGAAAGGGAGCCACAAAACCCAGCATACCAGATGGGGACCCATCTGAGCTAGCCAATGTCCAATGTCAACAAGTGGGTGTGTTTGAAGCCCTGCCCTTGCACAAATACAGGCAGTGCAGGGGGGGAGGAATCACACTCTCCTTGAAATCCAGAGGCAGCAATCCCTCTTCTAGAGGCAGGCAATGTAAGGGGGCTTAAGCCACCTTGCACACAATGCTAGGGGAGGAGAAGGCGCAGCACAAAATGTTTTGCCAGCAGTTACAGTACCAACCTGGGAGGTAGGAGACTCAAGTCCAGCCCAAGGGGGAGACAGGACTTGAACAGGGGACTCCCACAGCTCAGAAGAGTGGCACTAGCCACTGAGCTAGGACAGCATCACATAGAGCACCCTTGGGCTCTACTGTTGACGTTGTTTCACTGTGGCTACATGATGGACAAGTGATTGGGCCAGAGAGAAAACATGAGAGCGACTGCATAGCTCAGCAGTTTAGGCATGCCTCCTTCCCCAGGGAGGACCAAGAGTCCAGTCCCCGGCTTTAGTAACTCTCCACTTATTTATCCAAAGTGGAACAGCACCAAGAGGCCAGCAAGGAGGTAGCCATCCAGGCACATGCCCAGTTGCAGAAACATAAGCACCAAGAGAAATTTAAACACTGAGTTTTTAGGTACCTGCAGGGTTAGTGGTGTCCAAGGAGGGGCTTAGTGGATTGGCAAAACCCCAGCTTTAGATGCCTAAGTATATCTGTGGATCTGGACTGAGAATCTTAATGCTGTTTCCCTGGAATGGCAAGCTCATAAGGGTTTGTTTGCACAGATCCTTTGCTTTCCTGATGCATGATTTAACCAGCCCTTAACGAGAACAAACCTTGTGGCTGGAAAATAGTTGTAAAATCTAAAGATGGTTTTAAAAATAGAACTTTTGCTTAGTTTTAGTGCTGTCAGTGCTTTGTTAAGGATAACAGTTGGTTAAAGAATCCCTATTTTGTTTCCTTTTAACTTTTCATTCTACAAAGACCAGCAGAGCGGATTGTCTGAAAATGATTGTCCTCTGTCCACAATGACAGGACAGAAAGCTGATACTGCACCCAGAATGTATTTGGATAGACGCTTATGACAGCCACATTTCCACAGCAGCATTACAACCAATCTGCTTCCACTTGCTGATGACTTCTGCCTGGAATGGAATGCTGCTGGTGGTACAGTCAACTGGTAACATTGTCCATCTCCCATCTCTAGGCAGACTCTCATGTAGGACCCACCTTCCTACGGTCTGGAGGAAAGGGAATCCTCTTCCTGCAGGCATCACTAGACCTACATCAGCGGTCATGGCTTTGGAAGGGCCTTCTGAGACCTGCAGGCAAGGAGTTCCAGTAAGTCTTAGGAGGCTTGCACCTCCTCTCTCCAACTAATATCTCTTACACTTATAAGGGAATAAATATATTCTTCCTTTTCACATGCCACCCTAGTGATCCATTTACACTTTGAGTTCTCTATCTGTGAGGTTATCATGATCCCAGATCTAATACATGCATTTTAAGGATAATAAGATTTTTAACTGGATTTTAGAGAAGGAGGTATGAACTGGGCTTATAATTGAAACTGGGAAGGGAACTTAGCTATGAAGCAGGTACTGTCACCTCAATAGCTATGTTAAGAATTGGAATTTTCCTTGCTAATTACTCTTGGCTTTGGACGAATAGTTAATGATGCTATATTTCAACCTCCTGTGATGAGATGAACCAGAAGCAACTCTTCTAAGACCTAAAAGCCACCATTTGCTTTGGTACTGCAGCTAACTTCAGGATGCCATACATCATACTACTTCCATTTCTTGTGTTTGATACCTGATGCCTCAATACAGTCCATTGTAACCTATGACGGCCTACAGACCAGATTGTCTGTACTTCTTTAAACTAAAATCAAAATCACACAAGAAGAAAGAAAGAAGCTCTAGGAGTAACAAGAGAATACAAGCAGAAGCCTGGCAACAGAATGGGGAACATCAAGTTTATTTAACCTAACATAGCATATATGATTACCTGTTCTATGGAGGGACAAAGAGCTCCTGATCTTCACGGACTGTGTATGGGCTTTGGAAACAAGGGTGGTTGAACTGGAGGTGCTAAAGGAGGCAGAGAGGTGAACAGACTTTCTGGGACACAGCAGACCGATCCTACCTCCAGACAGACAGCCTCTGTACTGTTGAAGAAGCTGAAGATGATAGGGAAGGAGAACCTCCAACTGCAGCAAAGGAAACAATCCCATAATTGGGGCCTTCCTTCCAGATAGTGTTGCAGTAGACTCTCACAATGAGGATACCTCTCCAGGGGAGAGAACACCAGTTATTAGTGTAATGCCAACAGACCCAGGTTGCTGGCACCAGGGATAGAACCTGCAAGCATAGGGTCTAAAGCCCTGAACTCTACAACATGAGCTAAAGGCCAGCTGGCTGTCAGTTGAGGCTGTAGAGCAGAGACTTCACTCACGCCAGATGAGGTCTCAGTGCTCTGGGTACTACATGAGGAAAAGACAGATGTTAGTAATGGGCGATTCAACCATTAGAAACATTGTCAGTTGGTGTTGTGATGACCTGGAAAACTCCATGGTGACTTGTCTTGAGAGATCCACAACCTTTCCACCAGGCAGGCATCTAGAAAGACTTATGTGTAGTGCTGGGGAGGAGTTGGTGATCCTGGTACGTGTAGTTACCATTGATATAGGCAAGGACAGGAGAGAGCTCCTGGAGGCCAAATTTAAGTTGCTAGGTAAGAGATGGTGAGCCGCAGAGCTCTGCAGAGGCTCCAGCTGCCTGCTCCCCCAGCCAGGGGAATTCTGGGGATCTCCCCAACTCCCCCCCAATTTACACAAAATTTAATTTACGCAGAGGTTGCCCAGAACACAACCTCCACATAAAGCAAGGTATTACTATATAGGAAGGATGGACTCCATCGAAACCAAAATGGAACCAGATTGCTTGCACTTAAAAAGATCATGAAGTTATTTTTTAAACTAAGAGCTGGGGAAAGCCAGTAGGTGCAGATGAACACATGGATCAGACAGACATCCTTTTGGGGAGGGTCTATCAACAGAGATTCACAGAACAGATTCACAGAATACTAAAACTGGAAGGGACCTCAAGAGGTCATCAAGTCCAGTCCCCTGTGCTCGTGGCAGGACCAGCCATCATCTAGATCATCCCTGACAGATGTTTGTCTAAACTACTCAAATATCTCCAATGATATCTCCCTAGGCAATTAACTTCAGTCTTAACCACCCCAACAGGAAGTTTTTCCTGTTGGCCGACCTAAACCTTCCAGACCCATTGCTTCTTGTCCTAGTCTTAGAGGTTAAGGAGAGTACCTTTTTTCTCTGTCCTTTTTGTAACACTGTTTTAGGTATCTGTAAGCTATTATCATATCCCCTCTCAGTCTTCTCTTTCCCAGATTAAACAAACCCAGTGCTTTCAGTTGTCTCTCATAGGTCATGTTTTCTAGATCATTAATCATTTTGCTGCTCTTCTCTGGGCCTTCTCCAATTTCTCCACTTCCTTTCCTGACATTGGCCACTGTCAGAAGACAGGATACTGTGCTAGCTGGACCTTTGGTCTGACCCAGTATGGGCATTCTGATGTTCTTATGCTCTGTTCTTCATGGTTATTTAAACAATAAGAATACTGCCATGAAAGCACATCACTGGCAAACATCTAAACACTGTGAGCTTCAAATGAAAAAAAAAAAAAATCCCTGGTGGCAGACTAAGGCGTGCAATGGGCAAATAAATACGTTTCAATCTGCTAGGGGCCTATTTAAAGGGCAAAGAGTATAAATATGGCTAGACAGGGCTAGAATATCCAGCATATTGTCCAACCACAGTGAAACGCACAATAATAAAAAACAACAAAAAAATGACTCCCTTATTACACTAACTCTTTTATCAGTAAAGTGCAGCCTGGCCATTACTACTAGTAGAGAGGCATGACTTCACTGCGGTTAATACGACTGTAAATTTGAACTACATGGGCAGTTTGCCATTCTGCATGAAAAAACCCGACAAAGATGTCCTTGTGTCAATACAGCATGTTTGCTTATTCCCTTTCTATTTATAAGAAAGGCTGTGAATGGCATCGCCAGTTTATGACCCCCAGGAGATTCTTTCAGTGGTTAAATGGGATACTTAGGGATGAGAATTTAGACTCCCAAGGAATGGGGTAGCCCGTCAGGCCTCTGCTCCCTCTGGGCAGTTATTCCATCACAAGTCTGCAGCTTCTAGCCTGATTTCAGCAAGGCACAGTCATCCCTGATGTTGTCTACATTTTTTCTTAAATATGTTCCTTTATATCTCATATGAGTGTGTCCACAGTTTGAGTGAGGATAGGGGAGGGAAGGTAATACAGTTTTGCCTACACTGACATTTATTTCCATTGCTTGATCCTATGGAGCTGCAGAGGACCGTGCCATTCTTAAACTAATTTCCTTCTTCCTTAACATATAAGCCTCACAAGAAAACGTGTTCAGTCCTGAAGTCTTTGAAAACAAGAAAGAACGAGCACACACAAATGGCAACCTGTCTCTACTGTCTCGGGGTTTTCTACACTGCAGTGGGGGGCACACTTCCCAGCACAGGCAGACAGGCGCGGGCTCGCACTGCTCAAGCTAGCAGTAGTCGGGATTAGTTTGATGTAAGTACTGTGCTAAATACACTGCGTGCGTTCATGTTATTTCTTGAGAGTCTCCAACTATCTGACTAGTAAGTGGGGGTTACCCCGGGGTTAGCATTTTCCTCTCTCAAAGCCCTGGTAACCCTGCCGGAAATGAGCGAGGGGAGTGGAGGCACTGCCAAAAATATCATACAGGGAGGGTTAAAAAGGGAAAACGCTGCTAAGCCAGTGATGGGATCCAAAAGAAGCCAGGCCTCTCCATCAAAACCCATATGGAGATTGGCACTAAAGGAGGTAACCCTGTATATGGGGCGGTGGGTGTGGGGGGGACTTCACTTATGTCAGGTGTTATCTGTGAGTAGTCTGATCCTGAGCCCATTTAAGTCAAAGGCAAAGCTCCCCTTGATTTCAATGGTTCAGGACCAGGCCCACATTATAAGTCATATTTTGTTTCATGATATTATGAAACACCTTCCTCTATCCTTCCGCCTGTCCCAGTGCACTTGTTACTGGATCACAGTTCTTTCTTCCCTTTCAGCTAGCACACTGGTCTTGACAGAAAAGGAAACAGGATGTCACCTGGGTAAAGTCAGCAAAATCACGTTTACTGGGTTAGCCTCGTGGGCTAATGCCCTATGTGCTTAAGAGTGCCAGATCCTGCTATGTAACAGTCTCAACGACTCTGCAAATCAGGGCAGTTTGCACCATCCTCTTGCTGCTGAGTTCCTCACTCCTTTGTTTTAGCATTTTGAGTTGGCCTGTGCCAGCAAATTATAGTCTCTCAAAGCTGGCTGTGTTCATAACCTTATCTGAAGGCCCATTTACTTCCCTTTAAAAACTGATCAGTGCAATAGAGATAAACCTCTGCCCCAGCTAATTGATCTGTGTATTATGCAGCCTGACAGGAAGAATTTTAAATTGACAAGAGCTAAGAAAAGCAGAGTTAAGACTAAAGCCTCACACTTAACATGTCATGGTATGTCTGTGTACTATACACATAGGCAGATCTGCAGACATTTTTAAATTGGGTGTAGCGCACTTAAAAACATCAGTGCAGGTGGGGTGAATTTCCACAAGTAAGTCCCTGATACAACAAGATAGTTAAACATGTGCTTGTGCACAAATACCCATCTGAATTACAGCCTGAGACCAAATGCTAAAAATTCATGACACAGTGTACTTTCAATGAAAAAACAATACCAATATCTGACACACACAGCATGTCACAAAACTCGTTTCTACTGTCACTGAAGGCAAAATGTTGCTTAATTTTGATGGGACCAGGACGGGACCCATAAGGTGTGAGCTGACAGACGGGGAAACTGAGATACAGACAGGGTAAGTGACTTGCCCTAAATTATGCACAAGGATAGAACCAACAGAGATATGTCCTGCTCTAATCATTAGACAACATACCCCTCCCACCCTTCAATGTATGCTTACAATACCTTTCTAATAGGAAACAAAACAAATAGCAAAACTTCCAAAAAAATAGATGAGCAGCACACACACAAATAATGACCACCCTCTTTGTTCCATGTTTGTACAGCTCCTGGCATAATGGGGTCTTGAGCCATGAACATGGCTCCCAGCTGCTACCACAATATAAATACTAAATAAAAACACCCGTATTCCAGAGAGACAGGAATAATCTCACTATTGGATCAAAGAAGCACAAAAATTAGTATTTTAAAGATAAAGTCCTGGTAAACAGCAAGCTTGTGAAAGACTTGTAAGCTAAGCGTCAGCCCAAATCACATTTGTTTTTAAACAACAAACTTATAAAGGTCCAGAAATGCATTTGAAAGCAAAACCAAAAGTCAAGACATCCCAACATGTCACCGAAAACCCACCATGTTGAGGACCCTAAAATAGGATGAGAGTAAATAAACAAGAAACCATAATGGTCTCTTTAACTACGTGCCATTCAGTGCAGATACAGCAAGAGAGGAGCCCTAGCATTATGGGCCATATCTACACTGCAATTACACACTGGTGGCTGGCCTCTGTCAGCTGTTGCAGACACACAGGGCTCAATTTTCAGGGTGTTTAATTGTGGTGTAGACGTTCAGGCTTAGGCCATGAGGGGGAGGGTCTGAGCCATTCCCCATTCCTGGGAGCCTATTGTGTGGCATGAGATGGTTATATAACTGACAGCAGCTTCCACTAATAAATTTCAGAAGAGAAAAATGAAATTATGCTGCTGGGGATTTTAACAGATAATTCCTGTGGGCGTGGGTGGGTGTCTGTGTGACTGTTTGCATTTCTGAGACATATTTGTACTGTATTTTTCCTGCCAGCGAGCCGCTTGCTTACAAGATATTACGCTGAAGAAATTAATTTGATGCTGGCACACGGAGAACAGAATGGGGCATTATTTTTCCTCCACAACTTAGAGAAAACTGCCTCCTTGCCTAAATATCACAAAACATGTATAACACAACAAGCTGTAAATACAGCCTGACAAAACTAGGGACCCAGTGCTGAGCTCCCTCATTTCCTATTGAAATCAAAGGTCTACTCAGTAGCGTTTAGGGTCACCTCCAAGGTCAGAAATAAAGCAGTCTACCATCAGTACTTTGAGGTTTGATTTTACAAATAGCCCCTCCCCAAAAACTGCTTCCTGGGCAGAGCATCTGAAGAGTAATCTAGAGTCAACAGTCCAACTCCTGAGAGACTGTACATCCAGGATCCGGCCTGCTGTGTCCTGCTCTCAATCAGACTGGGTTTCTTGAGGGCAAGGAGCAGCATTCTCCAGATTTGAACTCAGCCACGCACAGTGCCAGTGCTTAGCCAGAAACAACAACAACAGGCAATACACAAAGGCCATGTCTACACAGGCAGCCTCGGTCGACAGAAGTCACAGTCAGCAGAGAAACCTTGTCAGTACCTCTGTCGACAGTTAGCATGGACACAGAAAAGCAGATCGAAAGAGTGAGCCACTCTGTTGACAGATATCAGAGGGGTAGCCATGTTAGTCTGGATCTGTAGCAGCAACGAAGGGTCCTGTGGCACCTTATAGACTAACAGAAAAGTTAGAGCATGAGCTTTCGTGAGTTAACTCACTTCTTCAGATGCTTCAGATGTTGACAGAGAGCAGCCCGACTGCTCATCCCTCTCTCCACATAACAGCTGACCAGAAGCTCTGCTAACAGGGCTGCCTGCGGAACCGGAAGACCTCTCTGTTGACAGAAATGTCTACACAGGCACTCAGTTGACAAAAATCTGTTGACAGAGGCATTATACCTGATCAGGGAGAGGGATAATGCTGCCAGTTGAACAGCTGAGTTTTGCTGACAAATTCTCGACAGATCTTTAACCATGTAGACGAGTGATGAGTTTTATTGACAAAAGCCAAGTTTTGTCGACAGAAGCTGCCCATATAGATGTAGCCAAAATGTTATGTGTGCTTCGTCCCTGTGCCCCTTCATACTCCCTACTCAATGAGAATAACAAGTGTCGGAAGGGTAGTGTCATGTTAGTCTGCATCCGCAAAAACAACGAGAAGTTCTGTGGCACCTTACAAACTAACAGATTTATCACAGCATAAGCTTTCATGGGCAAAGACCCACTTGGTCAGATGTGTGTGACAAAATACGTCTTTGCCTACAAAACCTTATGCTCTTATAAACTGTAAATCTATAAGGTGCCACAGGACTTCTCGTTTTTAACAAGAATAACTTCACTTTCCAGCAGTGAAAGCACTGGACCTTGCACGCTTAAAAAAGACAGATGAGATCAACGGGAACCCAGGCAGATTTTCTGTAATCTCCACAGAAAGTATCAGATCTGTCCTATAAGAGGCAGCATGACACCAACGTTTGAAATTAGCAAAGAAAAAGTGTTTAAAACAAGCACAGACAACAGAGTTACAATCAAATCCATCCTTCTGAATTCTCAGAGGTATTGGGTGGAACTCACCTAATTTAAAAGGACAGCAAGGAACAAAAATCACTGATAAGTGCATTTCCTGAAAAAAGGGAGAGAAAGAAAAATACAGTAGACCCCTGACTTACGTGTAGGTTGTGTTCCTGGGCAATCGTCTCTAGGTCAAATTTTACATAAGTCAGGACTGGGTGGGAGAGAAGCCCTGCTGCCTTTGGATCCCCCGGTCCGGGCTGCGCCTGGCTTCCTGCTCCCGTGAGCAGTGGGGAGCCCAAAGCCAGGCACAGCAGCGCTGGTCAGTTTCCTGGTTTCTGGGAGTGGCAGGGAGCTAGGCACGGTGTGACAGCCTGGCTCCCCTCTCCCCTCCCCTTGTGGGAACTGGAAAACTGACCATCCCTGCTTCACTGGCCACTTTCCTGGCTTCAGTAAGTGGTGGGGAGCCAGGAGCCAGGCTGCCACCTGGTTCCCAGCTCCCTGCCACTCAAGATTTCCACTTGTGTTATTGCAAGAAATGTGAGCCAAAATCCTGTCATTTGGGGACCAGCTGTATTGTCCTCACTGAGAGAGACATGAAAGAGCCCATTTGCAGCTGCTGTCTTTACTTTTTCATTAACTACTTAGTTTCCCATAAAAGTTGATACAAGTAATAATCAGAACCCTACTAAATGCAACAAAGTTCTGTTTTCAGTCATTCCTTAGGGGCTTTCAGCTCAGTGACCATCAGTGAGAGGGTGTCTGTTTTAGCGGAAACAAATCTCAAAATCATTATTCATAGATCCTGGTCCCTGTTCTGCCACTGAACTGTGAGACCTTGACCAACTCAGGCTGCTGCTACACTACCATTGTCCTGTCTGTGGGGGCATGGTAATGAGGCAATTTGAAGCAGGTTAATGAGGTGCTGACATGCATATTCAGTGCCTCATTAGCATAATGGCAGCCACATGAACAAACTTTGAATTTCAGATTGACGGTGGAGATGGGCGTGGCTTTAAAATAAGTGCCCTGTGTCAACATTCCCTTACTCCCACCAAACTAGATAGGAGTAAGGGAATGTTCATGCAGGGCACTTATTCTGAAGCCACCCTGATCCTCACTGTTAATCTGACATTCCAAGTTTGTTCATATGGCTTCCATTATGCTAATGAGGCACTGAATATGCATGTCAGCACCTCATTAACCTGCTTCGAATTGTCTCATTACCATGCCCCCACCAATGGGACAATGGTAGTGTAAGCAGCAGTCTCAGAAGGGTAGCTATGCTAGTCTGTAGCTTTACAAAACTAAAACCAAAGCAAAAAACAAGCAGTCCTGTAGCACCTTAAAGACTAATCATTTTATTTAGTAGGTTTGGTGGGTAAGACCCACTTCATCAGATTCATCAACTCACTTAGCTTTCCTGTGCCTTGCTTCTTCCATGTGTAAAACTAGGTTCTCAACATTACTGGATCTGGGTGAATACTTCCTAACTCATAACTTATTCTATAGGTATGACAGTGTGTCTCTGGCCCTTCGAGGCCCCCTGCTGGAGGCCCTAAAGCCTTCCTCCACCCCACCCCAGGAAAGACCAGAAAGGTGTTGCCTCCAGGCAGGTCCACGGACGGAGGCAGTTGCCTTGGGGTCCCATGACACAAAAGGGGCTGGAGCTCCCAGCCACCACAGCAGCAACCAGAGGCCTTTAAATCATGCCCCACAGCACATTCTGAGCAGCACTGATGGTGAGACGGGGACGGGCACATGCCACAATCCAGGTGGTCCAAGGAGTGCCTAGACCCAGCCCCGCCCCTTGTGACTGAGGCCCCACCCCTTCTGGGGGCATGGAGTAGCCCCTCCCCTTGCCTTTGACCAGGAGCCTGGCAGGGCTGTTGACCCTGCTGCCTCCAGACCTGCCAAGACAGGTCTCTGGGAAGCAGAGGTGTCAGCTAAAGGGACCTTCAAGGTTGGAGCAGAAAGCATGCTTATGGTCACTCCTTCAACATTTGTTCTCTGCAAAATTCTGGAGCATCTCATCAAAATGTTGTTCTGTCACCATCTGCAGTAGTCACAAGAGCAAGCCCCGAGGGGTGTGAACCAGGGCAAGGCCAGGTCGCTTACGAAGAAGTGATAAAGAGCAGGAGGACTTTCACTCGCATTCGTTAAGTCGATCTGCCAAATACAGTTAGCTTTGGGGGCCAGAGGAGGGACTGGCAACACAGTAACTTACCGTGTCGCAAGTGTAGCTCCCTGTATACTTCAGTATTCCTCAGACCCACCAAAAAGCGGGCAGGGGAGCGAAGGGGGAGAGTTGCCCCCAGGTCTGGCATTTCAAAAGGGCCCAGAACTCTGAGAGCCACCACTGCCACTTTCGCAGCAGTGGCAGCTGGAGCTACATGCCCTTTTGACACTGTGGCAGCTGCTGCTCTGGCTGCAGGCAGCTGTCAGGGAGTTGGGGAAGCCCAGCACTGCAGTCTGGGTGGTGCTAAGGGCTGACTGCCCTTGGGCCCACTCCTTCCACTGGCGGGGAGCCCGGCCCCTCCTCCCACCTTGCCCCGAGCCCACAGCAGCTGTGGGCACCACTGGTGTTATGTGAGGACTATTGCTGTTTTACAGCAATACAGCTGAAGGGCAGCACGCTTCTTTGCTTTACTGTTCACGCTAGTTTAGAGAGTGGTGATTGCTTTGCTTTACTGTGTATAGTTAAGGAGCTAATGCAAACAGCTGGCAACCCAAGTGACTTCTATGTCTTCTAGGGCCACATACTCACTGTGTGAATTTGGGTAAGATTCTTAACATCTCATGCTCTAGCTTATCTGCAATCTACCTAGGGGGTGCTGAGATTTCATTAATTAACCTGTTCAACTGCCTGAGAGGCTAGCACGAAAGGACCTGGAGAACAACCTCCTACTGAGGACATTTTTACAAGAATACAAAATAATTACCGTTCCAGATTTAAGGTAGTAGGACCGCTGACACATTAACATAATACAAAAGATACGTTCCATTCCACGTGCACAGCCCTCCACCACCTAGGTCTCTCTTGTTCAGATGTCCATCCACATTCCAATTATCTGAAGCCCCATTTCACCTACATTTCTGTCTTGCAAACCCTATCTGACCAGTTTTTCTTGCAAGCTAATGGGCCAATGCAAATGGGAAAATGATGGCAACAAAACTCATTCTCCACAGGGCTCCACAACAAACTTTCCTAAAATTTCAAATCAATCTTTCAAGCAGCAAAGGCACCAGAAACCTACTGGCACCTGGCCTAGTTAATCTGACACTCTTGCAAAGTTTTGCAGCAAAATTCCCTGCTCCACAACCTTACTTCTGTGGTATCTAAAATAAATAAATAAATACATCAAAACAACATTGATTTTAACTTAACACTTTGGCAGAGATCGAGAACAAAAGAAACCTGCATTTCAGTAGTTTAACTGGAAACAAATCAAATAAATGTTAAACACTAATCCAAAGAAAGCTTCTGTTTTAACCCGTGCTGTCTTCTTCAGACAAATGGTCGATACTGTGGATGGAACGCGGATGTGCATTTGCCTGCCTTTTTCAAAGAAGTCAATCGTATTTTTATTTTTTTAACATTTAGGAAAGCGCTTTGCCTCCCCCCCTAGCCCCAGCCTTTGCATTGCACTTACAGTGAGCTTTATATCTGTCAGTAATCCAGCCACTTTCAGGGAGATGCCAATAAAGTGGGCATCGGATGAGGAGATAACTCCAGTTTTCCCCTGCAAAAGTAGGTGGCTAACTGGTATGAGATTTCACACCGGTCTTGCCCTTTCATTTTCTAGGTAGTTCGATTTGGTTTTTCTCTCATACGTTGTAATAGGAAGTCGCACAACATAGACGTGGAAGGAATTTCTCTTTAGCTTACCTAGGGCTTGCATAAGCAAGTACCACGCTGCAGGCTGTGCTACGCAATGACTGTCCAAGCAGTCCCCGGAGCCACACACTAAAAGTTTCCTACTGCACTTTGATCTACTACTGCTTGGAGGCAACTACACACCACACCACAGCAACTCTAACTCAGGAACCCACCTGTGCAACAAACCTCAGTGCCAGCTCTGCCCACATATCTATACCAGGAACACCATCACAGGACCTAACCAAGTCAGTCACACCATCACAGGCTCATTCAGCTGCACATCTACCAATGTAATATATGCCTTCATGTGCCAGCGGTGCCCCTCTGCTATATACATTGGACAAACTGGACAATCCCTACAGAAAAGAATAAATGCACACAAGTGGGATATCAGAAATGGCAATGTACAAAAGCCTGCGGGAGAGCACTTCAATCTCCCAGGACACACACTAACAGATTTAAAAGCAGCTGTCCTGCAGAAAAAAAAAAAAAAATTAGAACCAGACTCCAAAGAGAAACCACTGAGCTGCATTTCATCTGCAAATTTGACACCCTCAGCTCAGGGTTAAGCAAAGACTGTGAATGGCTGGCTAAATACAAAAGCAGTTTCTCCTCTCTTGGTGTTCACACCTCCAGATCAACTGCTGGTAGTAGGCCTCACCCTCCCTGACTGAGTTAACCTTGCTCTGGCCTGCCTATTTATACCTGCCTCTGCAAATTTCCACTACCTGCATCTGACCAAGTGGGTCTTTGCCCGCAAAAGCTTATGCTCACACATTTTTGTTAGTCTATAAGGTGGGACAGGACCCCTTGTTACTCCTTGGAAGCAGACCATTGAGGAACTTTCAGAGCAGGGTCCACACAATGTGCTGTATACTAGTGTGCTGTATTGATACCCCAACTTGCTGCACACTGTGGCTATGTCTATGCAGGGATAAAAAAAATGGAGGCTAGGCAGGGTCACATGATTTGGGGGCTCAGGCTCAGCGTACGAAAAACAGTGTGTGCCCATTCCGGCTTTATACCCTTCAGTGTCGCAAGGCCCCAGCGCTCAAGCTGCCATGATTTCTAGTTCTGCAGCCGAAGCCAGAGCAGCTGACCAAGGCCAGCCATGGCTGTGCCATGGAGCTTTTATCCCTATGCAGACGTATCCTAAGTATTCATGTAGACAGATCCTTAGTTTCCATGGTTGAATGGAATTTCCTAAAATGACCATCTGTCTGCACCAAGCTTGGCGCAGAGGTGGATCCTGAGTAGGCCCATTGCAAGATTTTGTTTGTAAATGTGACACTTAAGATCACTTTAGCTGTTATTCATGATATACCATGAACATTAATGCCCTGTGCATGCAAACCTGATAGATGGAGGGTCTCGCACATGCAAACAACATTGATTATCTGGGATTGAACATGATTAATATGGGAAAGTGGGGTTGTGTGTGTGCATCTCTGTGTTAGGCTGGGCATATGCAACCCTAAGAGGCACAGCTAGACCCACATCAAATTTTCTCTATCTGGAGAAGCAGTTTGGGTTGCTACAAACATAACACATGTGACACAAACTCACAAAAGGAAGGAAATGAAAAGTTTAGTCACCTAAAGGTACATATCTTCTACTTTTCCAACCACAAGCACAACATTACCTCTACTATAACTATCACACACCAAAATATTACCACTTCACCTTAATTCTGCCCCTCCTAAGTACGTCAGCATTTCATCACCCCCTTTACTACTACTCTTCTCATTTCCCTTCTCCAGCCTGCCATGTCTCACCGTAACTAACTACTCCATCCCTATTAGTTATGGGATAAAAGGGGAATAAGTTGGGAAAGAATGCTTGCTGAAGGGCAAAAGATGGGCAGAGTAAAGGCCAAGGTGGTTTTCTGTGGGTGTGCAATAGCCCTAGTAACGTAAACATGGATACTCATGGGTGAAAAAGAAGAGGATAGATTTTACATTGGGTGGCTTAACTTTTCATTTCCTTCTCTTTGTGGGTATCTGTCAGCTGTACTGCTTGTATGGCAACCCTGATTGCTTCATAACATTCTGTGTATTAATCTATAAACCTATAAAATAACAATATACTCAGAGATGATGAACATATGAGGTTATAAGGTGGATTTTTTTTTATCAGGGTGAGCTTGTTATGGGTGCAGCTCACAAACTCAAAATCTGTACAGTAGTCCCTCGGGATACACGAGGGTTATGTTTCAAGCAACCGTCGCATATCCTGAATTTCGGGTAAGTTGTGGGGGGTTGGGGCTGAGGAGTTAAGCCTGAGGTGGGTTAGGGCTGCACGGGGGTGGGAGGGTGGAGTTGTGCTGGGGCATGCAGGGGTTCGAGCCAGGTCTGTGAAGGTTGGAGGAAGGTCTACGGGGGTGGTGGGCAGGGGCTGGAGCCCAAGCCCTGTGTGCCGCACCAGGGCCTGTAGCCTGAGCCCCATGCAGGGCTATAGTGTGCCAGGGTCTGGGAGTCTTGTGCATGGGTTGGGGCTGAGCTGGGGCCTTGAGGCGGGGGGTGCTGATCTGAGGGACCAAGTGGGATTTAGCCCCCTGGCTGCCTGCAGCAGTGGGCAGCTAGAGGGGCTAAAACCCTTCCCCCTACCTTCCCAGAGCAGGGCCGCTGTCAGCTTGACAACAGGCCTGCTCTGGGAAGGGGGTTTTAGCCCACCTGGCTGCCCACAGAGGCAGACAGCTAGGTAAGCTAAAAGCCTTCCCCCTACCTTCACAGAGTGGTGCCTAGTGCTGGTCTGGGAAGCAGGGCAAGGGGCTTTTAGCCGGCCTGGCTGCCCACAGCTGCAGGAAGCTAGGCAGGCTGACAGCCACATGTGTTCAAATTGTGTTAAACTCACATAAAAGTGAGTTTTGCACAACCTGAAGACACATAAAGTGAGGGTTTACTATGGATAGGTTGAACTTCTCTCGCCCAGCGCTCCCTGGTCTTTCATCATTTTAGCTAGCTAGATGACCATTATCATGGCCTTGGTCCCACAAAGTTTGTTTCCAGCCACCAGTCCTGGGTCTCAGTGTTCTGTGCTGTTATTTAACTGGATTTACCCATAAACGCCTTCTAAGAGCCCAGTAAGCCGTGGAAGTGTTGGTAATGTGCTAGACAATATTGAGGTCCTGCGGTTTGGCAAATTCTCTGGTTCAGCACCAGTCAGGTCCCAAGTATGTTGGACTAGAGAGTTTCAACCTGTACTACACTATCTTAACTTCAGTGCCAGGAAAGATAATGGAGCAGGTAATTAAAGAAATCATCTGCAAGCACTTGGAAGGTGATAAGGTAATAAGAAACAGCCAGCACGGGTTTGTAAAGAATAAATCTTGTCAAACTAATCTGATAGCTTTCTTTGATAGGATAACGAGCCTTGTGGATAGGGGAGAAGCGGTAGATGTGGTCTACCTAGACTTTAGTAAAGCATTCGATACGGTCTCTCATGATATTCTTATAAAAAAAAACTAGGCAAATATAATTTAGATGAGGCTACTATAAGGTGGGTGCGCAGCTGGCTGGATAACTGTACCCAGAAAGTAGTTCTTAAATGGTTCTCAATCCTGCTGGAAAAGTATAACAAGTGGGGTTCCGCAGGGGTCTGTGTTAGGCCCAGTTCTGTTCAATGTCTTCATCAATGATTTAGATATTGGCACAGAAAGTACGCTTATTAAGTTTGCAGATGATACCAAGCTGGGAGGGGTTGCAACTGCTTTGGAGGATAGGGTCATAATTAAAAATGATCTGGATAAATTGGAGAAATGGTGTACAGGTAAACAGGATGAAGTTTAATAAGGACAAATGCAAAGTGGTCCACTTGGGAAGGAACAATCAATTTCACACATACAGAATGGGGAGAGACTGTCTAGGAACGACTACAGCAGAAAGGGATCTAGGGATTACAGTGGACCACAAGCTAAATATGAGTCAAGAGTGTGATGCTGTTGCAAAAAATGCAAACATGATGCTGGGATGCATTAACAGGTGTGTTGTGAACAAGACACGAGAAGTCATTCTTCCGCTCTACTCTGCGTTGGTTAGGCCTCAGCTGGAGTATTGTGTCCAGTTCTGGGCACCGCAGTTAAAAAAAGATGTGGAGAAACTAGAGAGGGTCCAGAAAAGACTGACAACAATGATTAAAGGTCTAAAGAATGTGACCTATGAAAAAAGGTTGAAAGAATTGGGCTTGTTTAGTTTGGAAAAGAGAAGATTGAAGGGAGACATGATAGCGGTTTTCAGGTATCTAAAAGGGAGTCATAAAGAGGAAGGAGAAAATTTGTTCTTCTTGGCCTCTGAGGATAGAACAAGAGGCAACGGGCTTAAACTGCAGCAAGGGAGGTTTAGGTTTGACATTAGGAAAAGGTTCCTAACTGCCAGGGTGGTCAAACAGTAGAATAAATTGCCAAGGGAGGTTGTGGAATCTCCATCGCTGGACATATTTAAGACCGGGTTAGATAGACATCTATCAGGGATGGTTTAGATAGTACTTGGTCCTGCCATTGGGGCACGGGGCTGGACTCGATGGCCTCTCGAGGTCCCTACCAATCCTAGTGTTCTGTGATTCTATCCCACAAAGAAATCCATACAGGTCAGAAAAAAAGTACTTTATATGTGTTTCAGAGAAAGTTTTTGATTGTTTCTTAAGTGTCTGACAAACTCTAGGGCCTGGGCTAATATGAGGCCAAACAGGCTGTGTACACCTGAGGGAAAGAAAATTACGGCTATGTCTACACTAGCCCCAAACTTCGAAATGGCCATGTAAATGGCCATTTCGAAGTTTACTAACGAAGCGCTGAAATACATATTCAGCACCTCATTAGCATGCAGGCGGCCGCGGCACTTCGAAATTGACGCGGCTCGCAGCCGCGCGGCTCGTCCGACGGTGCTCCTTTTTGAAAGGACCCCGGCTACTTCGAAGTCCCCTTGTTCCCATCTGCTCATAGGAACAAGGGGACTTCGAAGTAGGCGGGGTCCTTTCGAAAAGGAGCCCCGTCGGGACGAGCCGCGCGGCTGCGAGCCGCGTCAATTTCGAAGTGCCGCGGCCGCCTGCATGCTAATGAGGCGCTGAATATGTATTTCAGCGCTTCCTTAGTAAACTTCAAAATGGCCATTTACATGGCCATTTCGAAGTTTGGGGCTAGTGTAGACATGGCCTACACCTGCTAATTGTAAAACACCTCACAATTATCTTAAATAGCTCTTCTAGAACTAACAGATATTTTAGAGCATAAGCTTTCATGGGCTAAGAATATCTGCCAGTCTATAAGGTGCCACAGGACGTCTTGTTGCTTTCGAAGATACAGACTATCTTGTCTACCCCCCTCATACTCTTCTACAACTAAAAGCATCATGACTGTATCAGCTGACAGAGCTTGCCAGGGCCAGACACAAGTGACATATCTATTTCTACCACGCCATTTAGAGGATGCAGGGTATCAGACGGAAAAGCCTCTTTGTTTTTTGTACAACAAAAAGCGGTTATGGGCCAGTACTGAAACTCGCTGGTGCCAGGTCACATGCTGGGGTAATTGGAGGGAGAAGAAAACATATTTGTCTGTCCAATTAGTTTAAAAAGTCCCACAGAGATGGATTAGTGGGCAGGTGATGTCATCGTAAGCAAGAGAAAATTTGCTTGTAGAAACCTTTTTAATGAAAAGTTATTGCAGCCAATCATCTGCTCCCTATGAAAAGCCTACATATGCTCACCCTGCAAGATTCTAATCAACCACAAATGGCATTATCCACTACTTTTACATCTCTATGTTCTGTAATCATATCCATTAGTTTTGCTTTGTCTGTCTGTCTAGGCAAGGTTTTACCATGTTCCCCTTCCCATGCACCATGCCAGCCCTAGCCCCTCCCCTACCCAGCACAGGGCCTGGCCCCAGCTCTCCAACGGAGCCTCCCCCCACACTCTGCCAGCCCCACCCCACCCTTCTCTGGCCATCGCAGGGCCCAGCCTAGCCCCCAATGGAGCCCCTTCCCCAGCCAGCATGGGCCCAGTCCAGCCCCTTCTATTGCGCCCCCCCCGCCCCGCACTGTGCCAGCCCCAACCTACCCCCAGCCAGCATGAGACCCAGCCCAGCCCCTCAACAGAGCCCTCTGCGCCAGCCCTTCCCCCACCTATCATGGGGCCTGGCCCAGCTCCTCCCTGATGGAGCTCCCACACTGCCAGCACCAACCCCTCCCCAGCCAGCAGGAGGCCTGGCCTGTTCCCCAACAGAGCTCCTCCCCCGGCAAGCACAGGGCCTGGCTCCTACACTTTGGATGCGTGTTAGAACATGTTTCTATTTAGAACTTTCTTCCAGCCCCACGTCCTCTTGCAAGTGGAGCTGCAACAAGGCCCCTAGTGCTCTCTTCGACTCCTTCAGCCAATCTTTTTTTGTGGAAGTCTGTGATGCTCTCGTAGCACCTATTCATGTGAATTATTTTAGAGAGGTTAATGTGTCAACTCACTGACTAAGAGTCAAAAAAATGGATTTTTTCCTTGTTTTGCCAGTGTTGTTTTGTGTTTTTTTTCAAATTTATTTGTTTCAATCAGTCTTTCAAAATGAGGTAAGTGACACAGTTAACTGAAAACCAGAGGTCATAAGTCTACTGGAGTAATTTTTCTTATTCAGAAGATGCAGCCATAGGGAACCAAGCGAGGTCTGAATATCAAATCAACCATAACACAAACAAAGGAAAAAGGGAAACAATCTGCTGTCCCAGAACACTTGGGCTCACGTTACAGTCAAGGCTGACATAAGAGAATGCACAGCGGGCGTCAAAATTCCAGCCATTTAGAGTGACCCAGCTCTTGGCAGGATCACACAGAAAGATGGCTAACGTGGATGGGAAAAGAAGGGGACCAGCCCATTTCAGGATGACTTATTTCCATAACACAGACAGAGGGAGAGACCAAAGGAGGCATCAGAAAACTCTGTTTTAATACCCAAGGGCTCTGTCATCTCTAAGAAAGCAGAATAACAGAAGAACAGGAATAACATCAATAACCCTGAACAGTTTGAAGGTGCAGACTCATGCTATAGTCTTTCATTTTGCATGCAAAGTTACTTCTCAGAGATCACAGTGCACCAGCCTCAACGCAGACGTCAGCAATTCCCACAGCGCTGAGAACATGGACGTGGTAGACCAGAAAGGAGAACTCTCAGTGGGGGATTAGATATGTGAGCCCATAACCACCTGGAGGGCCAGGATTTCTTTTTGAATGTTAACATTTGTTTTGGTATTTGGGGGCAGATTTTAGCAAAAGGAAATAAAAAGATTTACTTTCCTTTTTCACAGCAAAACTTCCCACCGTTCTGCTCTGCAGAATGGAGCAGATGGTCTCCAATAACCCACAACAGACCTAGAAATAAGACATTTGTGTACCACCTCCAGTCCCTCTGCATTCACCTGTCTAGAAGCTTTCATGTATTTTACATACACAGATTGGAAGAAGAAAGAAGGACTGAAGATATTCAGTCTGCAGTATTGTAAGTCTTCCATCAAGGAATGTTTCATAGACCAGCAGTAAATCTACTGGTCCACAGGTGACAGGAGAACGGAGAAGGTGGTGCTACCACAGAAGTGAGCAATATTGTGGAGTCTAGCCAGTGATCAACCGGGCCAGATTTCAGACAGTCAAAAACCATAAAGATCTTTTATTAGCTATAAATAGTAATTAATATTTACATTATGGATGCTGCCTGAGGTTCCAGTCAGGATAGCACATAAAAATACGCTCCTTGGTTCACACCGTTTACAATCTAAGAAGATACACACTTGGAAACAGTGGGGAAAAGATGTAACCAAGTACACACAAACCAGGCAGAGGCAGCTGGCTTCCTGAGAAGGGGAACTGAGGCAGGGAATACACTGCAGTTCCACACTAGCTCAGCAGAGGCAGCCTCGGGGCAGGCGTACCTTACCAGACACCCGTTCCACCCAAACCAAACAATGCATTTCTCTTGCCTGGACTGAGCTCCCACAGGCAGGCTTTTCTCTGAACTTCTGTCTCAGAGACCGACGCGCGCACGTTACGCGTAAGGGAATGGAAGCCATGCTCAGAGGGCAGAGGACAGCGTCTGCCTGATAGAGCTACACGGCTTTGAGGGATACGCTACAATCCGTGATGCGTGGGAGTGAATAGGTGGCAGCAATCGAACCCACAGGGAGTCTTCAAGAACAGTGACATGTCCCCTTCAATTCTCCATCCAGGAGATTCCATCACTCAACATGCAGGTTTTCTGCTGGCAGGTGGAGCCTATTTCCTCTGTGATTCATCTGCTCCCCCTTTGCTCCCAAGACAGAGTTCTGTCAGGAGGGGCACTTAGCACCCTGCTGAGCATTTCATAGGTTTATGCATTGAAGAATCTGCACTTGTGCTGTCTTATGATCAGCAGCTTTTGAGAACCATTTCTGCAGACTTAAGTGCCCATCTTGGTCCCATGGAAGTCAATTGCACATCTCCCCTTTCATTTCAGTGGGGCCTGACTGGGGCCTTACAGAACAGCTCCATAAGACAACTAAACTATGAGCAATATTCATTGTGCTAAACATTCTGTTCTTCTGGCCTATGTCTGCTCTCTTTCTCCCCACCTCTTTCTTTGTCAGCTGGGGCCTTCTTTGAAAACTGAGTCTTGTTTCTTATCAATTTGCTGTTTCTGCCTACTTCCTACATATAAAAGAATTTTTCATCATCTCTTTGAGGTACCGTAGTTGGTATGAACAGAAAATATTCTATGAGAATAACTCTAAATTTAAGATGATATGAGTTTAATTCCCTTAAAATCAGTACAGATACAGAAGGGTTGAATTAGGCTTGATATTTTTTACAGTATTTGAGACACACACACATCCTTTACAGTTTGAAGCTCCTATCGCAGAAAAGCATGAATGCCCAAGGAGGCAGCATGGTAACTCTACCTTCACTGAAATTTCATTCATTCATTTCTCATTAATCTCTACAATCATGCATCTTGTATCACAGTTCATTGCATTTAATATAGTTCTGTAGTAAGACAGAGGATGTGTTAAACTCCAGTAAATAATCCAATAACCAAATCGACCGTGACCAAATGTAATTTTTCTGACTGTTCATACTTACTCCAGGTTCCTTTTACACACACTTCCATCAAGGTACTGCAGAAACTAGTCTTCAAATGTCAGACTGTGATGTCCCTGCATCCTTGTGCTCTTTAGAGAGATTGTCTTTTCTCTGGGAAATATTGTATTTTGTATTGATTTTGCAGGAACACTTCTCTTTGTATCTGTCTGTGTCAGTAGCCAAGGCTGCCTGTACTTTATAGTACAACTGACCAAGTCCTGTGGCTACATTTATTTATTCTAGGACCATGAACACTTGTTCCCACAGAAACAACCACCTGAGTGGCTCAGAGTTGAACCTACTCACTGATGTAAAATTAGGCTCTAAATATTTTCAGCAATGATTACTTTTAACAGGCTTTCCCCTTATGTTCTCCAGGCAACCCAGCTCCAGCCTCAGATCCCACAGAATTGTCCAGGTCAGGGGTCAGCAACCAAAATAATTCAAAAGCTGCAATGCATGTGAATATGAGATGGTCCTTAATAAATAATGTCAGACTGTACTTCCTGTAACCCGTATTTTATGAACAGCGCACACACAATGATTTGTTATGCGATACATCTTCACCGCAGGACATTCACAAACATTTTACATATTCTATTTCCACACACTTTATGTGTGTGTTTGTGCCACTAATTACCCAACTTCCACTCCCAAAACTTCTCTCTGTAGAAGACGCTAGGGGCAGTTATCCATTGTTTTGAGACTCAGGAGGGTGGTTTTTTTGTTTTGTTTTGTTTTTGTTTTTACTTTGGAATCATAGCATCAGGAGCCACAAAAAAGGCTGCACTCCAGAGCTGCAGGTTGCAGACCCCTGATCCAGGTGGTCTGGCTCAGACTTGGCCTCTCTGCTGTGTGTTCCAGAGAACTGGGGATTAGGGGGTGGGGGGGGCAGAGGGCTTGTAAGTATGTTCAGAAACACATCTGCAGCTTCTTGGGCCTAAGCTACTGTGTGGGTCTACAGACAAGCAACCCATCTCACCACCCCCTTCTGATAGACTCCTCGGGCTAGAAGGGACTGTAGGAGGTCATCTAGTCCAGCCCCCTGCCCAAAGCAGGATCAACCCCAACTGAACCATCCCAGCCAGGACTTTGTCAAGACAGGACTTAAAAACCTCTAGGGATGGACATTCCCCCACCTCCCTATGCAACGCATTCCAGTGCTTCGCCAGCCTCCTGGAAAACAGTTTTTCCTAATATCCAACCTACACCTCCCCCTGTGTAACTTCAGAGCATTGCTCCTTGTTCTGCCATCCGTCACTAATGAGAACAGCCTCTCTCTATCCTCTTCAGAGCCCCCACTTCAGGAATTTGAAGGCTCCTATCAAATCACCCCTCACTCTTCTCTTCTGACTCCCCAGCTGCAAATTTGACCAGTTCCATGGAACACTGCACTGTTACACAATGAATTCCTCCAGGGAAAGCGGGAGAGTCAGAGGCAGCTGCAGGCAGGTCACTGACAAGACAGGCAATAGAAAACATTTTGGACACATCTGTGACACAATGAAAAATTCCACAGAAAAATATTAAGTGAGAAGCAAGATTGCTGCTGCTGCTGCTGAGGAGCGGGCAGGAGAAAGGGGGAGGTTGTTGCCCCAGGTCCTGGTGATTTAAAAGGGCCTTGGGCTCCCGAATACTGCTGTAGTTATCTCAGCGGCAGCAGTGGCAGGAGCCATGGATACTTTAAATTGCTGCTGGAGGCACGTACCTGGAAGTGCTGAAGAGCTGGCTGGAGGAGGGCAGCCACCACCCTGTCCCTTTCACCCAAGGCCCTGCCCCTTCTGGACCCGGCAAAGGCTGTCCTCAGCCCTGGTTAGAAGACATGTAGGAAATAAGTCATTTCTGAAGCCACACAGAAGCTACAGGGCCCTGATTGAGATGAACGGGGCAATTCACACCTCTTAGAGCTATTGCTAAAATTCTCTGTAGATTGAGACAGGCACTACTGCACCAGTCTATAATCGGTTCATGTTCTCAAAGTTATCTCCATAACCAAGAAGTCTTGATTCTGGAGCAGTTCTGTGTCAGAAGAGGAATCTCATGAGCACACAACAATTCCACTTCAGCACTTCTGCTATTTGATTCAATAACACTCTCCTTAGGCCTTGTTTACTACAAAACCATGTCCGATAAGGGTGATAACAGAAAGTCCCAAATAAACAAAAGGCATGTTTGGCTTTCAGGTTTTCTCTACCGTTCACGCCACCCTTGGGGTTCTGTTTTACTCTTTAAATCTCTTGTGCTGACACCACCCCAGTGATCCTCCTCAAGTTCAGCAATTCCAACAATTACTAGCCCTGTCCTTATCATCTCCTTCAGCTGGCCCCTCTTGGGCACAGGCTCAGAAGGCTTGGCGGCCTTCTGCTGGGGTCTGCCCTGGGCTAACTCAATGCTCTATAGGAACTGTCTTCCTCCTTTCAATGTCTACAGACACCTGCCCTGCTGTGGAGGAGGAGGCAGCACTTATAAGCCGTGTCTACACGTGCACGCTACTTCGAAGTAGCGGCACTAACTTCGAAATAGCGCCCGTCACGGCTACACGCGTCGGGCGCTATTTCGAAGTTAACTTCGACGTTAGGCGGCGAGACGTCGAAGTCGCTAACCCCATGAGGGGATCGGAATAGCGCCCTACTTCGACGTTCAACGTCGAAGTAGGGACCTTGTAGACGATCCGCGTCCCGCAACGTCGAAATTGCCGGGTCCTCCATGGCGGCCATCAGCTGGGGGGTTGAGAGATGCTGTCTCTCCAGCCCCTGTGGGGCTCTATGGTCACCGTGGGCAGCAGCCCTGAGCCCAGGGCTTCTGGCTGCTGCTGCGGCAGCTGGGGATCCATGCTGCAGGCACAGGGTCTGCAACCAGTTGTCGGCTCTGTGGATCTTGGGTTGTTTAGTGCAACTGTGTCTGGGAGGGGCCCTTTAAGGGAGCGGCTTGCTGTTGAGTCCGCCCTGTGACCCTGTCTGCAGCTGTGCCTGGCACCCTTATTTCGATGTGTGCTACTTTGGCGTGTAAACGTTCCCTCGCAGCGCCTATTTCGATGTGGTGCCGCGCAACGTCGAAGTTGAACATCGACGTTGCCAGCCCTGGAGGACGTGTAGAGGCTATTTCGATGTAGGCTTCACGTGTAGACGTAGCCATACTGGCCCCTTCTATCAGCCCACTGACTGGGTGAGAGGAGAATTTTATCCCACCCTCTCTGACAAGCTCCAGGACCTGGACTCTGAAAGATACATGGACTCACAGGTCACATCTATATGGGAATCCTCCATTGACAGATGTCACTATCAGAAAAGATTTCCTGGCAAAACCTCTGTCGACAGGTCGCATCTCCACACAAAAAGAGATTGAAAGAGCAATCTGCTCGGTTGACAGAAAGCAGCCAGAGTGCTCAGCCCTCTCTTGACAAAATGGGTGACCAGGAGCTCTGCAAACCGAGCTGTCTGGTGAACCAGACCCCTGTATGTCAACAAAAGGGCCCAGAAGCACCTACATGGCTGTTTTGTCAACAGAACGCTATTGAGAGAGGTGTTATACCTGAACAGGGAAAGGTATAATGCTCCAGGCAGATATACCAGGTTTTGTTGACAAATTGTCAACAAAGCACATTTTGCAAGTAGATGTTCTGTGTGTTTTTGCGACAAAAGCCCAGCTTTGCCAGGAGAACCACTCATGTACACATGGCCGTAGACTTTAAGGGCAGAAGGGACCATCAAGATCATCTGTTCTGACTTGTACATCACAGGCACAAAACCTTACCCTCTCACTCCTGCAATAGACCTCTGGCTGAGTCACTGAAATCCTCAGGTCATGATGTGAAAACTTTAAGTTAAAAGAACCCAACATTTTAGTTTAAACCTGTGAGGGATCCTTACCCCACTCTGCAGATGAAGGCAAAAACCAAACAAACAAAAAACTAAACTAAACCAAACAGTGTTTCTGCCAACATGACCGTGGTGAAAAATCCTTTCTGGCACCAAATACAAAGTAACAAGATCCCTTCTAGACTAACAGATACTTTGGAGCATAAGCTTTTGCAGGCAAAGACCCGCTTCATCTGATGAAGTGGGTCTTTGCCCACGAATGCTTATACTCCAAAATATCTGTTAGCCTGTAAGGTGCCACAGGACTTCTTGTTGTTCTCGAAGATACAGACTAACACAGCTATTTCTCTGATACAAGATCCCTTCTAAATGCTACTTCCTTCTGTAGCTTCTTTCCCGGTGTTTCAGGCTTGTGTATCAGAGCCTTGCCTAGTGGTGGGTTAGGCAGACCTGAAAGCAGTAAGAGCCAGCAGATGACCCTGCACTGCTGCTGGCAGGAAGCTGCCTTCAGAGCTGGGCACATGACCATAAAATCATAGAATCCTAGGGCTGAAAGGGACCTCAGGAGGTCATTGAATCCAGTCCCCTGCCCAAAGCAAGATCAACCCCAACTAAATCATCCCACCTAGGGGCCTTGTCAAGCAGGGACTTAAAAACATCTAAGTAACACATTCCAGTGCTTCACCACTCACCTGGTGAAAAAGTTTTCCTTTATGTCCAACCTTCTCCCTCTCTGTAATTTTAAACCATTGCTCCTTGTTCTGCCTTTAATCACCACTGAGAACAGCCTTGCTTCATCCTCGTTAGAGCCTCCCTTTCAGGAAGTTGAAAGCTGCTATCAAATCACCCCTCAGTCTTCTCTTCTGCAAACTAAACAAGCTGAAAATCCCTCAGTCTCTCCTCACAGGTCATGTGCTCTGGCCTCTTCATTGCCTCTGCTGGACGTGCTCCAGTGTATCCACATCCTTTCTACACTGCAGGGGCCCAGAACTGGATGCAATGCTCCAGATGTGGCCTCACCACCATACTCCTGTCATCCAACTCTGAAGACAGAGCAGAAGTAAGGGTGGCAATATTGTGATTCTCCTAAAATAACCTGGTGATCCCCTTGTAACTCCCTTTGGAGACAGGAGTCCCAATTTGAGAAACTCCAGTCTCTGTCCACGAAATCTAAATAGTATCAATTAAAAGCACACAGAAGGCCAGATTTCACAGGACACTGGATTGCACATTCTGTGACACGTTTTGCACGGCTTTGAATTTGGTAGGGCCCTAGTCATGCTGGATCTCTTAAGCATTTAGAGGGTTGGACTCCATGACCTCCTGAGGTCCCTTCCAGCCCTTGAATTCCATGATACTTGTGTTGCAGACCCTGCTCCAAGTCCAACTTTTCCCTCTCTGATGGTTTAACTCAAGAGTAACTCCAGTGAAGTACTGGAGCTGACTCTTAAATGATTATCATTATCTTCATGAACCACTGGCTATTTTACAGTGTCTATGAGTAACTGTGCAGCTTGACCATCCTGTTCTGAGGCCCCATGGAGAAAAGGACATTAATTGGCTGTAAGAAAAGAACCCACTTCCCCCACCCCACCCCAACCCTCTCTTCTTTTCTCTTTTCAGGAATCTTGTAATGGGATGGGCAAAGCATCCAAAACCAAGCAGTGCTTAATTTCTAGCCACCGAGAAAATCACTTTGATTTGGGTGCCTTGGGCTTCAATTCACAAAACCCAGCACAACCCAGGTAGGGAGACATCTGAGGTAGCCAGTGGAAGATGCCAACGAGAGGGAGGTGCTGATCCCCACTGTTCTCCTGGCAGTGGCTGCTGAGTTGCCCACTTTCTGACTGCAGAAAACTGATGACCATTTCCCCACCCTTTTCCCAAGCTCCTGCCACTACTCACTCCCCCCCGCCCCCACATCACTCATTCTTTTTCACTGGGCTGGAGAAGGGGGTTGGGACGTGTGGGGTGAGGCCCTGTGATGGGCTCTGGGCGTGCGGGGGAGAGCTCCAGGCTGGAGCAGAGGGATTGGGTGCAGGAGGGGCTGAGGTCCCCAGGCTCCAGGGTGGGGCCGAAAATGAGGGGTTTAAAATATGGGAGGGGACAAGGAGCTGGGATGCAAGTTAGCTGCAGGCTGTAGTGCAGGAGCTGGGCTGCAGTCTGGAGCAGGGGGTTGGGGTCAGAGTGGGGGTGAGGGCTCCACAATGGGCTCAGAAATGAGGGATTGATGGTGTGGGAGGGGGCAGTGGATTGGGGTCAGGGCTGGCTGAAGCTATGCTCCAGAGATGAAGGTTTGGGGTGTGGGAGGCAGCTCTGCTCTGAGGCAGGATGTTGGGATACAGGAAGAGGCTCCAGGCTGGAGCAAGAGGTGAGGCGTGAGCTCTGGCTGGGGCTGAGGGGTTTGCAGCGCAGGCAAAGCTCCAGGCTGGGGGGTGGAAGTGCAAGAGGGGGCTCAAGGCTGGGGCACGTGGTTGGGGCACGTGAGGGGATGCAGGCTCCAGGAGGGAATTCAGGGGTCGGGAGCAAGCTGAGGCCTGGATCAGGGGGCTGGGATGCAAGGCGGTGCGGGTGCTGGCTGGGATGCCGGCTCTGGCATGGAGCCATGGATAAGGAGTTTGGGGGCTGGAGGGAGTATGGGCTGTGGGACTGTACAAGGAAGGGATGCCTAGTTTGGAATGTAGGATGAGACTCCCGGCTAAGGGGGTGGGGCTGAGGGGGTCAGAGTACAGGAGGGGATTCAGGGGTGGGACAAGGGTGGGGGGTTGTGAGGAGGTACAGGGTCCAGGAGGGACTCGAGCTGAAACAGGGTGTAGGTGTGCAGGAGGAGTTGCAGGGTGCATGCTCCAGGAGGAGGCTCAGGGCTGGGGTTTGTGGTGTGCGGTCCCAGCGGTGTTCACCTCTGGCAGCTTCCAGTAACAGCCAGCATGTCCATGCAGCCAGGCACACGCCCTGTGCTGTCCTCCCTCAAACCCACCACCCCCACAGCTACCACTGGCCGAAGTTGCCAGCCAAGGAAAACAGTTGAGCTGGTGCTCAGGGTGGAAGCAGTATGCACAGCCCCCTGGCAACCCCTTCACCAAGGGGCCACAAGAACATACTAGCCACTTCCAGAGCTGCATGAAGTCTCCTCAGCCCTGCTGTGCTACCGAAGAGACTTTTCACAGCCTGATCAGCAGTGCAGGCCACAGCCACGAGAGTCCCTTTTTGACCAGGCATTCCTGTCAAAAACCAGATCCAAGGCTACTTTAGACAGACACCTAACTCCAGGCTGCAGGGAGGCCCCCACCTCTGCTAGTGACTCCCAACTGGGAGCCCTCTTTGGCACTGAACACATCTGCCAGTACTGCAGGAAGCCAGACAGTGGGGTGCGAAGAGGCATGAAGGATAGAATGAGGGGAAGAAGTAGGACTCCCTCATAACACGTAATAGAGAGGTGAAGGAACTCCTAACGAGTGTTGGGAATCTCCACGTCAAACCCCACCTCTACCTGAGAGGAAGAAAGGATATGAGCATGGCTCTGCAACTTCTCCAAAGAGACCTCTAACCACTGGGCTTTAAGGTATTCTGATGTGTGGTTCCCTCAAGCTCTCCCCTTTAAATTGTTCTATATGAACAAATATGTAAGGAGTCAGAGCATGGTGGCTGGCACACTTGGCCCACATGGGAGACCCAAGGACCAGCACCTAGGAGGAAGCAGCCGTGTGAAAGCTGAGGCAGAAGCATAGGTGGCTATGGAACTTTTACTACAAAAATAAAGTCATTGAGTTTAGGCGCCGGCATGGGGTCAGCAGGAGTTCTGTGAATCACAATGAACCCTAGAGAGGCATTTGAAAACCCCACTCCTATTGGGCACACAGGTCCAAGTGAAGAAATATTGTGTGAAGAAGCTCTGGGTATACACGCTGGACCAGCAAATAACTAGGAACCTATAAAGAAACACAAGCCAGAAAAAGGAAAATATCTAACAAAGAAAGCAACAGCAAGAGTGAATATTGTTCTATGTTCTGCATCCTTCCACTGGCCACACAAACAAGAAGTTCATCTCTTCTGAAGCGGAAGTGTACAGGAAACACAGATGAGTAGGTTTTTACAGACCTACAACCATCTCCTAGGTTTTGCCAATCTCTGTCAGCCATGGGCTCCCTTGCTCTGAAGGGGCACATTTCCATTGTGTCTCCATAATCAAAGAGTAGGGGTGGAATCTGAAAAAGCACAAAGTGTAGTGAAGGTTGAGGTTGTGCAGTTAGAAACCAATTGTGTAGGAACAAACTCACACAAGGCTATCACATTTAAATGGCACTTCCTACATTGCCATGTCTCACAGTACCCAGCTTAACCAGGGGACAGTAATTTAAAACCTGGGATTACTTGGTGCTTGACAGTACACAACTGGGGAGAGAGAGTAGCAGGATGTTTGTAGAGCATACTGCTCCTGGTGTGCAGTGCACAAGTCCATGCATTCACTGCAAACAGCAGAGAGCAAAACTGTCAATATTTGTTAATGGAAATCCAGTGAGTTAGCCGGTTTTAAGTCTTCCCAAAAACAAGCTTGAGGCTGCCTTGCCATGAGTCCCTTAGGAAACAACAGATACAGTTCTTCTCCCACACTTTGCTTTACACTTCCATTAGGGTTCTGAAAAGCACTCCAGGACCAGACTTGAGCATTCCAATCAGTTTCACAGGTTTTCATTTTTCTTCTTCAGCTACTTCTTGGTTCCTCATTCAAATCCAGCCTGCAAGAGCAGCAACTGAAAGTTGGGGCCATCTACTGACTTTTTTGTGAGCCTCGTGAAATTATTACAGCCCACTTCCCAGTGAACAGATGCCTCATTTTCAGCACAGGCCACAGATGGAATGGACATGTCACTTGCGATATTCCTGCACCCTGACACATGGACACTAAAGAGCAGCCTTGAGAGCCAGAAGCAGAGTGTGTGAAACTGTTGCTCTTTCTGCCCCCATCAAGAAATAATCATAGAATTTCAGTCTGGCAATTTTTACAAACTGTAAACAAAAATACTGTGAGGAAATAGCACGTGAAGAAGCCCTAAGTATTCACTCTGGACCAGCAAATAACTAAGAACCTATAAAGAAATACAGCCAGAGAAGGGAAAATATCTGACAAAGAAAGCAGCAGCAGGAGCAAATATTGTTCTTCAGTCTGTGCTAGCCTCAGATTGTCTTTACAAAGTCACGCTCAGTAACCTCTGAGCTGGCAGATAACCAGGACTCCACTTTGAAAGTTTGCTGCAACAGTGATGCAGAAAAAATAAGGCACAATGTCATGTGGGTTGCCCACTTGAAGACAGGAAGTGTGTGGAGTCTGGAATGCACCACAGGTACAAAATGCAGACACCCACCACTTTTGCAATAAACAGGAAACCATGTAACCAGTATCAAAAACGAAGTAGACTGAAAAAAATAAAAAGCTAGAAAAACCCAGTGGGGCTTAGATTTTTCTGATTGTTTCCCCGGTGCAGTACACTTTAATGCTCACTTTTATTTTTTTCCATGGTTGAAGCTTGGTTTTTCTGAGAAAGTGCATGGCTATTTCTTCTGAACTTTGGAAAAGGAAAAGTCCTATTCGCTTGTTTGGCAAACCTGGCATCATCAGTGATCGGGGATTTTCCCCCCTCTCAATGCCTTTAACACATCTCTCCTTCCAATATGTTGCTGCAAACAGAATTAAAATATTTCTCAGTGTGAACAGTGTTTTCCAATACACAACACAACATCCATTATGCAAAATATATATCAGCAACTACATCAAACTCCCAACCCTCAAACCAGGCCCTGAAGAACTCAGCAGAATTTCTCCTCGCTGCTCCCTGTGCTTCACAACTCCCTGTCAGCCAAAAGGCCTGTCTCTTAAGTGAGAGTTGCTACAACTCTAGACCTTGAAAAAACACTTTAAACCCCCTGAAAGGAGTGATGACTCAGCTCTCAAAGAAGTTAAGAGGGATTGGGAATTCCACACTCTTCTCCTCCCCGTTGATACTGCAGAAGAAGCTTCTCTTCACTGGGTATTTCTTTTGGTTTGTAACAACATGATGGGCAGAGGTCACTGGGCTCATCTTCGCTCCCCAGACAACCATCGTTAGACAAGTAGCCACTGCTAGACTACATGGCCTCTTTAAAAGTCTCCTATGATGATAAGGTCAAATAAGAACAGGAAAGAACATGTTCTCATGTGAAGATGTCTGGGCATGCTCAGCACATCTCCTGAAAATAGTCCCATAAGCCTGACGGCTCAATGGACTCTGTGACACAGAGAGGCCAGTACTCTGCAAAGGCTGCAGAGATACTCTGTATCTGCTCTCAATATCAAAGTCACCCTCAAAATACGAAGCGACTGAGGGCAGCACAGGGTGCTAATCATTGCTGTTCAAGGAGCCCAGCAATCCGTGGCTCTTTGCTCAATGAAATGCAGCTCCTGCTCAGAGCCGCACACCCAGACTGCTCACTGCTGCTCTGTGCATACACCCGAGCGCCTGGAGGCAAAAGCATGTGGCAGTGGCACCGGTGAGACCCAGACAGGGAGGGGGAGGGGCAGGGGGTGCCTAGCTATGGGGGAGGGCTGGAGAGCATGCACTGGGTTGGAGCAGGGAGGCTGAGGGTGCCTGGCTTTCAGGGAGAGGAGGGGATTGGGTTAGAGTGGAGGCTGGGGATGCCTTGCTCAGGGAAAGGGGTGGATTCATTGGGCAGAGCTGGGAGACTGAGGGTGCCTAGCTTTGGGGGAGGGTGACTGGATTAGAGCAGGGGAGCTGGGAGTGCCTGGCTCTGGTGGAGGGCACTGAACCACATATAAATTTATTTTTAAGTATCTATAATACGTGGCTCTTTGCACTCTATCCACAGCTATTTTTGCTCTTAGTCTCTAACTGGTTTGCTACCCCGACCTAACACCTTCTACATGCCCATCCCTTTAATATCTGAGGTCAGGTTTCAACAACTTGAAATGCATTTATTTGAGTTTATTTTTCCATGCCAAGTGACTGAAGAAGAAAAGACGACTTCTCCCAAGAATCATATGTCCCAAGCCAAAGCACCTTTGAAAATAGTTGCCCTATGAATCATGTTGTTACTTCAGTCTGATCTCAGTAGCCAGCTTTTGCAGCAGGGATGTATAGTAAGGAACTGCCACACAGGTATAACACAAATGACACCACACCTAATATCAAACTCTAAAATATTTGGTCCATTAAACAACAAGAAAAGTTAGGAAACAGACAAATAATTCCCAGATACAATGACCTGGGAGGGAACACACACACACAGCCAGCCTCCTGGCTCCTCATCTGGAGTTTTTCCCTTCTGCTGCTGGAATTTATTCAGGTTTAGGATTAATTTTGGCTGGTGGGTAAATCAGCAATTTTGGTGTCTATTTTAAAACAGGAAATTGCTTGCTCAAGAAGACCTTGTTGTACTTAAGTGCACCATGTGCTTGATAAACATGCCCTTCCTGAAAAACACCACACACCTTAGGGCAAGCAAAATAAAGGGTCCATAACAGGTTTGAACAGTACTGGATCTAGACTCTCTCATTAAGAACAAGAATATTTTATACGGCAACCGTTTTCCCATTTGTACGTGATAGCACTTGAACACAAGAATTCCCACAGATCCCTGCCCTCGTTTAGGAATCTTGAGAGGTGGCCATGTGCTACGGTCTCACAATACAGTATTATTATACTGGCACAGCATGCCAGAGGCTTCACAGAACAAATATAAAAATAGTCTCTGTCCCAAAGGAATGAAGCCTGAATCCACAGATGCATGTAGGTTCTTAACTTCCATCAAAATCAATAGAAATTAGGGCCTAACCACCTCTGTGGATCAAGGTCTTACACCTTATGAACTCAGATTCACCAGTGTCCTCCAGTTGCTTTCTGGTGCCCCGGAGCCACCAAGTAGCTGGTAACACACTGGTGAATTTAACAGGAGCAACAAGCAGTAGGGATGGGATGGGATGGGAGGAGGGATATGGGCCATAGCAATTAGAACAGATGTTTCTGCACTCCGCGCATAAATGCATGTCAAGATCATTCTTTTGAAGCTATTAGTGGAGTTTCTTTAATGCTCCTCCTGTAGACAACACTGCAGATGGGAGTGTTGAGAGCCCTTCAATGAGGAGCAAGTGGAATTCAGAGGTGGTGCCCTTCAGAAGGGGGAAATGGGAAGAGCCCTGAGAGAGGAGCAGATTACAGGACTGAAGGAGCTGAGAAGTCTGGCTTCCCTGGCAGAGAGGAGGGTGACTTGGTCAGATATTCTCTGCTGTAAAGCTGGGGACTGATGATGCTTTTTAGCAAGTGAACAATAAACTGTTTGGTAAGTGACATCTCTATGTGCTATGAGCCACGGGGAGGAAATCACACGGGCCTCACAGACAAGTCCTTCTGGGAGTCTCAGCAGCAAGCTTTCAACAACTATAATGAATACCGTTTATACTACAGTGACACATAACGCGTGTCTGGAACTGTACAGATGTGCCAGGTCCTGATTACCCTACAACCTAAAAATGAAACAGCCCCGGGGATGGCAGGGATGCAGCCAGCAAGCAGGGGGCTCCAACGGTAAGTTTGTTTCTCCTTTGTTTGTCCTTTTATACAATAAAGCCAAAGGGATCTGGTGTCTGTAGGGCGGGGTGGGGCGGGGCCTGGCAGAGCGAGGCAGGGCAGAGGGAGGTGTGCGTGTATGCGCAGGGAGGGCCTCCCAGAGCAACATGGAGGGAGCACCCCAATTAGCAAATAAGATTTTGTCTGGGGCAGAGGGGAGCAGTGTACCTCCTGAGTGCAACCACAAGGTACCTGTGAACAAAGCCATCTCCAACCACTGCAAAAGCTCGTCAAGGAAGGGGACTGTGTCTTTCTTCCAAGACCCAGAGGTGTGACAAATGCTTCTCTCTGCATTAGTTCTGCAACACCGCACCAGTGCAGAGAGGGAGATCACTGCTGGGGCAGGGGGCTTTTGAGGATGCCCTAGCGTGAGGCTTCTGGCTGTGCTGAGCTCAGCTGCTAGCCCCGGCTGGGCTGAGGTCAGGGGAGTTCCTCTCCCCCTGAAACGTCAGACCCATCCCCAGAAACTCCCCTGGTTGTGGACTACTCCCTTGCTTCTGGCCCCCACTGCTCATCAGTTAGTGGCAGGTCAGTATATGGTGAGCTGTTCCCCCACCCACCCAAACCCCATGCAACTTGGTCACACCACAAGCCTCACCCCCCTGTACCCAAAACCCCCACTGAACCTCTCTCTTCTGCACCCCCACCTCACTGAGCCTCACCACCTGCTTCTGGAGCTCCCCTTCACCCAGACCCCCACCCCTGCACCCAGATGATCCCCCACTGAGCTCCCTCCTCTCCTGCACCCGGACCCTCCTGACAAAGACCCCTGCCCCTACAAGCCCACCCTGCTGAGCCTCAACTAAATTCATCCAGACCCACAGCCTTCCAGGTCCCAATTCTCTAGGACCAGGAAGCCCTCACAGAATCCCCCATATCCAGACCCCTCTGCTGTGCCCTCTCCCCCCACACAGCCCCAACCACCTTCACCTGGACCCCCTGCATAATCCCATTGCCCCTGCACCGGCAACCCTTCAATCATAGAATCCTAGGGCTGGAAGGGACCTCACAAGGTCATTGAGTCCAGCCCCCTGCCTAAACAGAATTAACCCCAACTAAGTCATCCCAGCCAGGACTTTGTCAAGCCAGGACTTAAAAACTTCTAGGGATGGAGATTCCGCCACCTCTCTAAGCAATGCACTCCAGTGCATCAGCACCCTCCTGGTGAAGTAGTTTTTCCTAATATCCAACCTATTCCTCTCCCTCCTTAACTTCAGACCATTGCTCCTTGTTCTGCCATGTGTCACCGCTGACAACAGTTTCTCTCCATCCTCTTTAGAGCTCCCCTTCAGGAAGTTGAAGGGTGCTATCAAATCACCTCTCAGTCTTCTCTTCTGCAAACTAAATAAGCCCAAATCCCTCAGCCTCTCCTCATAGGTCATGTGCTGCAGCCCCTTAATCATTTTCATTGCCCTCCACTGAAACTGCTTCAGCACATCCACATTCTTCCTATACTGGGGGGGGCCCAAAATTGGACACAATATTCCAGATGTCGCCTCACCAGTGCCGAAGAGAGGGGAACAACAGCTTCTCTAGATCTTCCGGAAATGCTCATCCTAATGCAACCTAATATGCCGTTAGCCTTCTTGGCAACAAGGGCACACTGTTTATTCATATCCAGCCTTTCATCCACTATAATCCCCAGGTCCCTTTCTGCTGTACTGCTGCTTAGCCATTCAGTCCCCATCCTATAACAATGCTTGGGATTCTTCTGCCCCAAGTGTAGGACTCTACACTTCTCCTTGTTGAACGCCATCACAATTCTTTTGGCACAATCCTCCAATTTATCCAAGTCACTCTGGATCCTATTTCTACCCTCCAACGTATCTACCTGACCCCCTAGCTTAATGTAATCTGCTAATTTGCTGAGGGCGCAATCCAGTCCCTCATCCAGAACATTAACAAAGATGTTGAACAGTACTGGCCCCACAACTGAGCCTTGGGGCACTCCGCTTGAAACCAACCACCATCCAGATATTGAGCCATTGACCACTAACTGTTGGGCCCATCCATCAAGCCAGCTTTCTATCCACCATGGATCCTGTCCATAATTCCTTAATTTATGGGCGAGAATGTTGTAGGAGACTGTATCAAACCCCCAATCAGCCCCTACGCCTCCAGATCCCCCACTGACCCACCCACATCCCAAGTGCCCCACATAGAAGCCTTCCATCCCACCCTTGGATCCCCACACACTAACACCCAGCCCTCGCGCTGCACCAGAGCTGGATGCAGTCTCATTGCAGAGCGTCTCTTCTGGGAATGGGGTGTGGACTGCAGGGTGATCTTCCACCTCTATGCAGCCAGTGACCCATGGGCCCCAGTGCTTTGCTGGAGCCTCCATACTCTTGAATTGTCAAATAACATTGAAAGAATTTTAAAATCTTGGCTGCAGAATTTGATTTTTCAGCACAGAATTCTCTGAGGAGTTCTGTCCCATCATGTCCTGCAGGCAACATCCCAGCCACAACTATGTGGGTGACAACAGATAATCTTTTTGCTTTTTACTGAACACACATCAAAATAAAAGACCAGAACAGCCCTGTGTGGAACAATCACTCCATCTCTGACCTCACCACCCTCCTCAAAGGAAACTGCACACCCCACTCCCAGGCTGAGCCTGGGAACTTCATACTCTGATGAGCACTAGAAACCACACACATATCAGACATGTTGGTTTTATGGCCCATAATACAGAGTCAGCGTTATATCCTGACTTGGGTTACTGACCCATATTACTGTTCTTTTAATTGTTTCCCCAACACCATTCAAATACTAGGAAAAAATTATTTTGACACTTATGAGCCAGTATTCTTCCTCACCCCAGCCTCCCACCACAACTCCTCACCCCTGCAGTCACTGTCCTCCCCCACCCAACCTCCCCCTCCCACCACCCCTCCCCACCCCCGCAGTCGCTGTCCTCCCCACCCAACCTCCCACCCTTCCACCGCCCCTCCCCACCCCTGCAGTCACTGTCCTCCCCCCACAACCTCCCGCCCTCCCACCGCCCCTCCCCACCCACCCAGTCACTGTCATCCCCACCCAACCTCCCGCCCTCCCACCGCCCCTCCCCAACCCCGCAGTCACTGTCACCCCCACCCAGCCTCCCCCTCCCACCGCCCCTCCCCCCAGTCACTGTCCTCCCCCACCCAAACTCCCCCCCTCCCACCGCCCCTCCCCACCCCACAGTCAGTCCTCCCCCACCTAACCTCCCCCCCTCCCACCGCCCCTCCCCACCCCACAGTCGCTGTCCTCCCCACCCAACCTCCCGCCCTTCCACTGCCCCTCCCCACCCCTGCAGTCACTGTCCTCCCCACCCATCCTCTGTCATTTCTAATTCAATTTTTCAGTGAGAGCACAATTGGCTTGAAGGCCAGTCTGGCTGGGACAGGTTATGCTTGGGAGTTTAATTATCCCTTTTCTCCTCAGATGAGTGGCAGACATGCCCACAAAGCTTCTAGCTACTGGGCTGAGAAACCCCCACCAAACACCCGGGTTCCTTTCCTCAGGTTCTGCCTAAGCAAAATCTTTTGTGAAAGATAACGCAGATTAGAAGCTGACAATTTGTTTACTTAATTGAATGCCTAGTGATTCTGTGGCTGTGGAATGGTTTCTATTCCAAGCAGTCAGACAGTAATTAACTGGCATGACCCACACACCCTCAATTACAGCAGGTCTCATAAGGGTCTGTTTACCAGGCCAGTTAACTAGCAATTATAGAACCTTTCGCAGCGGCTTCAGATAAGCACACTCTTTAAAAATATGCTATTTCCTTGCAAAAGTAAAATGAGTCCATTCTCCTTCTACCTGAGTTTGTTCATTAAACAGCCACTGCCAAACTTAGAGAAACTTTCCTAATAGTTTGGCCAAACCTTCTACAAAAACCTGCAGTTGTTTAATATTAACCCAGTTTACCCATATAATCTTGGGCTGGGATGCTGAAAATCTTACCAGCTAGGCAGAGATAGGTGAGGCCCACACTTGGCTGGGAACCTCCAGAGATATGCAAGGGTGCCATGAAAGCAGTTTGGTGATTCAGTAATGGGTGCACTGCTCTCCGCTCTCACCATGGTCCCTGTGCTTTGAGCACGGCTCTGAAGACAGCACAGGATGGAGGAATCATCTGAGATTTGTTTATAAAGCCGTAGATGGCATGGATGTGGGATAGGAGACACCCAGAAGCCACCTGTCTCCCAAGTGGCATTATGACCACTGAAAAGAGATTGGGAGCTCAACTTAACAGAGGCTGGAGCAGAGAAAGGTCCTGTCAAGAACTAGGTTACTCCACGGGCCCAAAAGAGTCACGGTATGTTTACCTGCAAGGCTCTGGCCTTTTTTTCAATCATTTGACTGCAGACCATTGTCTGAGGGGAGAGCCCTTTTCAGGAACTGTGTGGGTTTAATTAACTATTGTGTATATGGTCAGAGAAGAGTTGAGAAGGTGCATTGTTATAAACCTAGGTACATAAATAGGCAGCTCTCTCCAAGGGCGAAAGGAACTGGACTGAAAGCCCTGAAGACTAAGGGCCAAATTCAGATGCTCTGAATAAGTCGAACCGACACAGACGCTAGAGCAATGGTCAGCAACCCCGGCACGTGGGCCACGAGCAGCATGTGGATCAATTTTGTGTGGCATGTGGCAGGGGCTCAGCCGCCCCTCCTCCCCTCATGCAGCTCCCCACAGCGGCTCCCAGCCCTGGGCCAGCAATGGCTCTGCTCCACCTGCCAGACAGAGCTCCCCAGCCCAGGGCCAGCAGCAGCTCCGCTCCACCCGGCCTCTAGGGAGTTAAATTACATTGTGGTTTGGTATTTGAACAAACGTAAGGGTCCTTAAAATATGTGTGCTGTATAGAGTCTGCTGCCTATACCCATGGATTCCATTTTTTGCACTGTGTAACTAACAGCCATTGTATCCGGGTTTTGTAAAACAACTTCACAACATGAAAATGTCCTGCCTTAATAACAAAGCATATATCAACTTTGGAACAAGGTTAAGTCTTGCTGGCATACATTTACTTTGAGATGAACTGAAAGCAGAGTAGATGTCAGGAGCACCCTTGGAATGGGAGATGTGGTTGTGGAAAGGGTGCAGCATGAGTGTGCCAGAGGAATTTGACTAGTGATGCTAAAAGAGACCAGCTGATGAATGGGAAAGGGGGACTTTGGCAAGAGAGAAAGCCAGGGCAAGTCAAGCAAAAAGCCCTTTAGCACGGTTGCAGCAGGGCTGCAGGTGGAATGAAGAGGCAGGGAAAGGTAAGGCCAAGGAACAGGTGGAGGATGAAGTCAGCGAGGTTTAGATGGGGGGGAGATTGTGCGGCGAGGGAGCGCTGTAAGCAGAGAGGAAGGCTGAAGGGGATGAGGAGGAGAAGACAGGTGGCTGGTAGATGACAGCCATGTGCAAGAGGAGAGAAACACAGGACTCAGGAGAGGAGGTGGAGGAGTAGGAGGAGGCAGAGGTTGGAAAGCAGCAGGGACAGCTGGTGGGCCTCCAACCGATTCCAATGCAGGGGATGCAGCAGCAGAGGCGATATGAGATTAGGGTGGGCCTCTTGAAGACCCAGGAGCAGCAGGGAGTGAAAAAGTGTCAGGTCAGGGAAGGGTGTAGTGGGCAGGCCGAGAAGGGACCAGAAGCTGAGGCAGCAACAGAAAGCCAGGGTCAGAGTTGGAGCCAATGCCAGCTGAGGGGAGTGGCTGAACCCTGACCCACACACCGTCCCGCATTGCACTTGGCTGCTCTCACTCCTCGCAGACCGGCCATGGCAGATTGTCCCCACAGAGTCATAGAATCCTAGGCCTGGAAGGGACCTCAGGAGCTCATCGAGTCCAGCCCCCTGCTTCAAGCAGGATCAATCCCCTCTAAGTCATCCCAGCCAGGACCTTGTCAAGAGGGGACTTAAAAACCTCTAGGTATGGAGAATCCACCACCTCTCTAGGCAACGCATTCCAGATTCTCCCCACCCATTGCCCGTCAGAGATCTCAGTGCAGTGGGGCCCTGTACCCACCACGTTGTGCTGGCCACCATGCTGAGTCCTGCCATGTGCCTCAGTGGCTGCCGGGGCCCTTGCTTGGTATTGGGGTCAGGGCAATTCCTTCAACTCCTAGCAGGTGGGTGTGCTGGTCAATGGCAGGGGAGGGTCTAGCTGCATGCAGGCTGCGGGCCTGGAGCCTCTAGGTGAGCTCCACCTGCAGGAGAGGCTGGCCGAACCAGGCATCTCACATGGGTACCTGTGCAAGCCTTTTGCCCTTCACAGTGCCCGGGCTTGGGAGCGCAGGCCAATGGCTACAGGGAAGGTGAAGATCAGAGCCCGCTCAGTCTGCTGCCTCCCTCGACAGGCCAGAACCTCAGAGGTTGGGATGGGCACGCAGCCTCACTTGGCCAGGGAATGAAGCCTGGTTTTCTGGAAGGAGAAGGGTTGCACTGCAGGAAACTTGGCAGAGAGCCGACTGGATGAATGAAGGGCTAGAAAACTTGGCCTGGTAGGACAGAGGGACAAGTTAGGCTCATTCATCTCAGAGAATAAAAGATGGGCCAGACTGAGGGCATGTCTTCAACCGCAATCAATCCAGCAGGTGTTGGTTTATCACATCTAGTACAGAGGTGATAAATTGACACCCTAGCTCTCCTGTAGACTCTGGTTCTCCAGAAGGAGAAGAGTAAGTAGAGGTGATGGGAGATCATCAGCTGTCAACTCACTGCAGTAAAAATAAGTCTAATTTTAAAAAGGGTCAACTTGCCCAGGGTCCAGGATGGGCTCCTGTTAACTGGAGCAATATCTTTTGTACAACTTGAAAGAATAATATAAATAAAGTCAATGCACAGACTGCACTGTAATGTGATCCGCACGCCAAATGGCCAGTAGAATACGTACCCCTTATGCCCCTGCCGTAAGAAGGATGTTGCTAGACCAGAGAATCCAGCAGAAAAGAGGTTCCACCAGTATTAAAATCCAACATATTATCAGATATATTTAAAACATGGCAGAACAGAGAGTTAAGGACTGAAACAGGAAAGATCTGCATATTAATTTATTAATATATTTAATTTTAATGGATTTTATTTATTTATTAATTAAGCTGTTGTAAGTAGGACTATTCGTTATTTTAAAAAGTATCACCAGTACTTGCGCCATACAGAGAGGTTAAAAGGTCTCAGGCACTCTGTGTTGCAATGCCTGACTGATTCAAGAGTCTAAATCTCATTTGTAAAATGATTTCTATATTTATGACCCCATACCCCATCGACTGGGAGCGGGCTTTTGGCTTCTAAGTACCTAATTCCCTTTTTCAAAATTATACTTAGGGTCCTAAATCAGTTAGGCATTGCAACACTGAGCACCACAATTCTTAACTACTTTTATAAATCTGGGCCTTGGTTACTTTGGTATCTAAGTTATGTTCAGAGCCAATGGCATTGGGTTCCCAAGGGCCAGTTATTTAGTCACATAAAGAAACTCACAGGCACCTAGTAGAATATCCAAAAATGCCTGTGTAGGGTGAGCCCCTGCTTGCCATTACAAATCCACAGGAATTGGGCTAGTAACTCATTTAGGCTGCTTTAAGTATCCTACAAGGTTCTTGGCTGCTGCATCGTTAGGAAATGTCTTAGTGCTTACGTCAGTGAGCACTTTCTGACAATGGGATTTGTGGCACTCCTAAGTCACGTAAGTCAAATTCTCAGCAGAAATAAGGCATCTGGTTCACACTGAAATCAACAGGAATTAGGCACATAACTACCTTTCAGGATCTCTGCCTTAGTTGCTTTTGAAAATGTTACTTTCATCGATAAACAGAGCAGAACTCAAGTTTTCAATACCACTTTGGAATAAAGAGCTGAGTTGCCACGGCAGGGATGTAAACTTGCAGTTCTACAGAACCCAGATACTTCAGACCAGTAACATACATCTCTTTGGCTACGTCTACACGTGCACGCTACATCGAAATAGCTTTATATTATGTAGCGACATCGAAATAGTCTATTTCGATGAATAACGTCTACACGTCCTCCAGGGCTGGCAACATCGACGTTCAACTTCGACGTTGGGCAGCACCACATCGAAATAGGCACTGCGAGGGAATGTCTACACGCCAAAGTAGCACACATCGAAATAAGGGTGCCAGGAACAGCTGCACACAGGGTCACAGGGCGGACTCAACAACAAGCTGCTCCCTTAAAGGGCCCCTCCCAGACACAGTTACACTAAACAACACAAGATCCACAGAGCCGACGACTGGTTGCAGACCCTGTGCATGCAGCACGGATCCCCAGCTGCAGCAGCAGCAGCCAGAAGCCCTGGGCTAAGAGCTGCTACACACACTGACCATAGAGCCCCACAGGGGCTGGAGAGAGACCGTCTCTCAACCCCTCACTGATGGCCGCCGTGGCGGACCCCGCTATTTCGATGTTGCGGGACGCGGATCGTCTACACGTGCCCTACTTCGATGTTCAACTTCGAAGTAGGGTGCTATTCCCATCCCCTCATGGGGTTAGCAACTTCGACGTCTCGCCGCCTAACGTCGATTTCAACTTCGAAATAGCGCCCAACACACGTAGCCGTGACGGGCGCTATTTTGAAGTTGGCGCCGCTACTTCAAAGTAGCGTGCACGTGTAGACGTGGCCTTTGACACCATGTAAGACTTTTTCTTTTGAAAATATGCATTTAGCAGACAGTGGATGTGGCTTGTGTGCTGGGCAATGAGTGACACACACTGAAAGTGCTTTAACACCATATTTCTCCACACTGTTGAAATATAACGCGTTGACGTTTTCATGCTGAAATTGTCACAAAAGTTGCTGATAATGTTAAAACATGCAATGATTGAGGGTTAGCCATCCACATGCATTATTTCTGCTAAAAAAGTAAGTGTCAAAATTAAGTCCATTTAGCTGTCAGCTTTGAAGATTCCATTAAGCCTAAAAATTTCTCTATCAGGGAAGGCAGACAGCCAGAAAGATCAACAGATTTATTAGCTAGACAGGCAGACACATGAACATCTTGGTGTCAGAAAATGTGTCTGCAAAGTAACAGATGCGAGGACCCAAAGTCCGTCACAATGCAGCTGCCTAATTACAGTAACATCTTAAAGGCCACTCAAAACACTGAAAGGAAAGAAATTACGTGTATGCTAGCCTGGTCTGGGCAATCAGAAAAGGATGGTAAATGGCCACCTTCTTTGGCTGGCATAGCCCAGACCCAGAAAAGTTAACCTATTATATTTAGTGCAGCCCTCTGAGCATGCTATGTCGGAAGAAAAGTCCATAGAATAAGTACATGTCACAGAAGGAGCATGCACAGCAGCTGTAGATGGAAGCATACCTTCTGAGGTCACTGCAGGGCATTAAACTTGACTTGGCTCAGCTGGTGCTGAGCAGAACTACTGTAAACTCATTCTTCTGTGAAAGAATGACTTGTTGCCCACCAGGGAGTAGGGCCCACAACCAGGAGTCAAGAGACCTGTGTTCTATTCTGGGTGCTGCCATTCACTGTTTGTCTGCCATTTCCAGCGTGTGTCTCAATTTCCAAATCGGTAAAACAGGGGTAACAGATATCTCCCATTTTTGTGATACTCTTTGAGATTAATACATGAAAAGTGCTAGTTACCATTATTATTTATATTAAAAGGAGGATGATGGAAAAAGAGGCTGTAGTTCTGAAGTATTCCAGAACAATGCTCTAAAACAATGCCGCTTGCAACAGCTTTTAACGGCATTAGCACAGAACAGAGTAGTAGTACACAGAGAGGTGCAGCCTATTACATATGCATGGGTATGGTTCCAGGTGGTTCTGAGGTTTGAAAAGAGAAAGAGGCTTACACAGAAATTTTGACAGAAGATTAAAGAAAAAAGATGGATGAGGAGGAATTTACTGACTCTAAATAAACCTAGTCTCTTAATGTGCAAGTAGTGCCTTTATGTCCCTCCTCCAACCCCCCACAAACTCATTCAGTTGCCACAAACATAACTGTACACTGAATCAATGCCAAAGAAAAAAGAAAAGCACCCTTTATTCGTGTTATCTCACATCAATGGACACTTTATATTAAAATCAGGGCACAGGGATTCAAAATGTAAAAGCTTCAAGAAAAAACCCTTCCTTTCTTTATTCATTAACACTTCCAGATCTTCTTATCTGAGTTGGCTAGAAGTCTCTGTTGGAACCACTGGTGGAAGCATGGCAGGAGGGAAAAAATTCATTGGCTGTAAAGGGCACAATTAAGACTGCCTGCTAATCACAATCCTGGTTAGCTTTGGATGCTAGCAAAGGCCTATTACTACAGAATTAAACCCTTCCCCACCCTCAACACTGGACAGCCCAGTGGGGATGGGAATTCTTGTTACAAAATCAACGTGCACATTGTAGTTTTGGCCTGAGATTTAACTTTCCCACTAGCGTTAAAACTTAGTGGTGCATGATCTCCAAATTCCACATTTTTGGAAGAGAGGACAACAGATTCTTCTGCGAAAATATACATTGTTATGACACAGATAAATATGATTATCAAGCTTTTAAGAGAGAATTAAACACACACACAGACACACACAAACATTTACACTAACTTTACAATGGTTTGGCCACATCTTTACATTATTTTCTTCTTTCATGTTTTATTTGCTTTATAAAGCAAATAAATGCCCTCTCTTTCACAGGACTGAGATATAATTACAACCTGTACTTGCTATATATTTAATTGTTTCAGGTTATTTTAATCATTTTGGCTAGTCCTTGGTTTTACAAGATTCCCTACATTGAGAAACACAGCTCTTGAGCAACATACACTTCAAATCCAGCTCTCTGTGGCTACACCTACACTACTAGATAAAGTTGAATTTAAGGCAGTAGGCTCGATTGCACCAAGTGACTGTCTTCACTAGAAATACAATTAGCTGGATTTAGGGAGCACTAATATCACTTTCATAATATTGTCAGAACTGGGTGGGGGTAGCATCAAGTTAGAATTTAACAGTTCGAATGGAAGCTAGTGTGAAAGTGCCATGTCTTTGAATCGAATTCATTAGCCTCCAGAGGCTGACTGGTGCTGCTGCACCTGCCTCCTGGCTGCCTGCCACTCACAGGAGTTGGGCAACTGACCAGTGGAGCATCCCTGGTCAGTTCTCGGCTCTTACAAGTGGCAGGGAGCTAGGAAACTCATGGTCCTACTGCACGTGGCCCCCAGCTCACCGCCACTCGCAGGAGCTGGGAAACTGACCAGCACAGCACCTGGATCCCTGCTGCACCTGACTCAGGGCAACCAGGAGCCAGGCACAGCAGTGCTAGTCAGTTTCCCAGCTCCCCCAAGCTGCAGAGACCCAGGAACCAGGCAGCAGAGTGAGTGCTGCCAGCAGTGGGGGTGCAGTAGGGCCCGGGGAGAGGGTACAGAATGCAGGGCTGAGGGAAGTGTGGGATAGATTCCCAAAATGCACTGCTGCAACAGTTGATGTTTGGCCACTCTAGTGTGGCAGCACTAACTCGACTTTGTGTGGACTTTGAGGAAGTGAGAATACTCAAAACCAAATTTATAAAACCCAGAATTATAAAATTGAATTTGTCTAGTAGTGTAGACATAGCCCATGTGTTACATGGGCCACATTCACACTATATATATATATAGTACCTGTGTGGCTCTGAGCCTGTCATATGGACTGAAGCTGTGTGCTGATTGGGCCGCACGCACCTTAGGCTTGTCAAACCTCCCAGTTTCACCAGGAATCTCCCACAATCTGGCTCTCTCTCCTAGAAACTGAAACCAGAACCCAAATCAGGAGATTGGGGCCATTTTGCACAGCTGGGCACAGGAAGGCTCCCTGCCTGCCCTGGCCCCATGACCTCCTGGAAGAGGTTGGAACAGTAGAGCCGACAGCCACCGCAGGCCCCGGGCAAAGTGGACGAGGCTCCACATGCTCAGAAGGGTCGGGGCCAAGAGCAGCGACCCTCTAGTGCTGCTGGGACCGTGGCACTGCCCCTCTCCACCCACTTCACACCCATGTGTAGCATTGCAGCATTGCTACCAGCACTTCAAAGGGGCCCAGACCTCAGCCACCAACGCAGCCAAAGTAGCAGCAGTGGTGATGTCCGGAGGTCTGGGCTGCAGGACAACTGCCTCCTTTGACCCCCCAGCTCACCCCTCCCATCTGTGGGCCTGAACTGGAATGTCCTGTGGCCTCTAGGTGGGAGGGGGAGTGCAGAGGGGCTGTGCATACTGGAGTGCTGATTCTGCAGACATCCAATGGGAGTTGCAGGGTGGTGTCTGCAGGCAAGGGCAGACTACAGAACACCCTACTCCTGCAAGAAATCAGAGGAGCATTCTGGCAGCTTCCAGGAGAGCATGGGGCCAGGGAAGGTGGAGAGCCTGTCTTAACCCTGCTGCACCACCAGCTGGGAGCCACCTGAGGTGAGCGCAGCCTAGCTGGAGCCCACACCCCTCACCTCACTGAACCCCAGCCCTGAGCCCCCTCATGAACCCAAACTCCATCCCAGAGCCTGCACCTGTAACCCACATGCATACTGTCCTGTGGACGGGCACCTGGATCAGAGCAAGAATAAGTCTTTTCTACTGCTGAGGGGCTCCTGGCTTTTAGCTCAACCTGTCCAGGCTCGTGTACTAAGCTCCAGTAGTCCCAGGTTTCAATCCTAGGCCTGGAAGAGACCTCACGAACTCATCCACTCCAGCCCCCTACTTCAAGCAGGATCAACTCCCTCTAAGTCATCCCAGCCCAGGACCTTGTCAAGCTAGGACTTAAAAACCTCTAGGGATGGAGAATCCACCACCTCTCTAGGCAACGCATTCCAGTGCTTCAATCACCCTCCCGGTGAAGTAGTTTTTCCTAATATCCAACCTACACCTCTCACTCTGTAACATCAGACCATTGCTCCTTGTTCTGCCATCTGTCACCACTGAAAACAACTTCTCTCCATCCTCTTTAGAGCTCCCCTTCAGGAAGCTGAAGGCTGCAATTAAATCACCCCTCAGTCTTCTCTTCCCTACACTAAATAAGCCCAAATCCCTCAGCCTCTCCTCATAGGTCTTGTGCTCCAGCCCCGTAATCATATTTGTTGCCCTCTGCTGAACCTACTCCAGCACATCCACATCCTTTTTATACGGGGAGGGCCCAAATCTGGACGCAATATTCCAGATGCGGCCTCACCAGTGCTGAATAGAAGGGAAAAACCATTTCTCTACATCTGTTCGCAATGGTCCTCCTAATGCAGCCTATGCCATTAGCCTTCTTGTCTACAAGGGCACACTGTTTACTCATATCCAGCCTTTCATCCACTATAACCCCTAGGTCCCTTTCCGCTGTACTGCTGCTTAGCCAGTGAGTCCCCAGCCTATAACAATGCTTTCAAAACCAAAAGCAGTCAAGTAGCACTTTAAAGACTAGCAAAATGGTTTATTAGGTGAGCTTTCGTGGGATAGACCCACTTCTTCAGACCACAGCCAGACCAGAACAGACTCAATATTTAAGGCACAGAGAACCAAAAACAGTAAGCAAGGAGGACAAATCAGAAAAAGATAATCATGGTGAGCAAATCAGAGAGTGGAGGGGTGGGAGGGAAGGTCAAGAATTAGACTGAGCCAAGTATGCAGACAAGCCCCTATAGTGACTCAGAAAGTTCCCATCACGATTTAAACCATGTATTAATGTGCTGAATTTGAATATAAAAGCCAGATTGGTAGATAGGTCTGGCTATGGTCTGAAGAAGTGGGTCTGTCCCACGAAAGCTCACCTAATAAACCATTTTGCTAGTCTTTAAAGTGCTACTTGACTGCTTTTTGTTTTGATATGGTTTAAATCGTGATGGGAACTTTCTGATTTGTCCTGCTTGCTTACTGTTTTTGGTTCTCTGTGCCTTAAATATTGAGTCTGTTCTGGTCTGGCTATGGTCTGAAGAAGTGGGTCTGTCCCACGAAAGCTCATGTAATAAACATTTTGCTAGTCTTTAAAGTGCTACTTGACTGCTTCTTGTTTTGATAGTGTATAGACTAGCACGGCTTCCTCTCTGTTACTATAACAATGCTTGGGATTCTTCCATCTCAACTGCAGAACTCTACACTTCTCCTTGTTGAACCACATCAGGTTTCTTTTGGCCCAATCCTCCAATTTATCCAGATCATTCTGGATCCTATCTACCTCTCCCCCTATCTTAGTCTCATCTGCAGACTTGCTGAGGGTACAATCCAGTCCCTCATCCAGGTCACAAATAAAGATATTGAACAACACCAGCCCCATAACCAAAATTCGAGGCACTCCGCTTGAAACTGACAGCCATCCAGATACAGAGCCATTGACCACTACCCCTTAGGCCTGACCGTCAAGCCAGCTTTCTATCCATCTTATATTCTATGGATCCAATCCAGAATTCCTCAACTTACGGGCAAGAATGTTGCGAGAGACTGTATCAAAAGCTTTGCTGAAGTCAATGTATATCACATCCACTGACTTCCCCATGGCCGAAGATCCTGTTACCTGCTCATAGAAGCTAATCAGATTGGTCAGGCATGACTTGCCCTTGGTGAATCCATGTTGACTACTCTTGATCACTTTCCCCTCTTCCAAGTGCTCCAAAATGGATTCCTTGAGTCTGGCTGTGGGCAGTTACAAACCCCCATCCCAAATCATCTCCTCAGCCTGGTGAGAGTCAGCGAGAGCAAATGGAGGAAAGGGGGTGGAGTTAACACGGCAGGAGCTGGACAAGAGGGTTTGGGATTGTGTGATTAGACAGCTGCCTACCTTAGTTGAGAACTACTGATCTAGGGAAGACACTGGCAGCACAGCAAATAGTATTTATCAGCTAAGATGCTGTCTGGCAGATGTGACGAAACACTAACATCTTGACAATTTGTGTCTGATATTCCTCAGTATCATTTGCAAAAGCAGGAATTGTTTGTAATTTTATCTTTTTACTTTTTAAGGTCATAAGCCTAAAGATATAGTACAAAAGGACAACAAAAAACAAGGAATTTGTGGAAAAAAAATCATACCACTTTTTGCAGACAAATTTTGTTCCAAAGGAGCAGTATTCCTAACACCTAACAGGGAATATGCAAATTCCACGTGACAGCGAATTCTCAGATAGCTTTGAATCTAGTCTGAAACTGGCAGATACATAAAATAAAATCTAAGCACAACTCCCTCAACTCTTTGATGTTGTGAAACAAATACAAAGAATCTGATCCTCTGAACACTGACTAAGGGGTGTAGTTGCATTAGTAAGTTGTTCCATTGACTCGAATGGGCCGGGTCATGGTAATAACCATAATTTGTAGCAGGTATTTGGAGGATCAGGGCTTTAGGGAATTAATGTTGGTTTTACTGTTTAACTTGTAAAGAAATATCTCTTTGCTTTTTTATCTAAATGAAAACCACAAATTCACCCATACTGTGCTAGGTGGATTGCTGAGAATTTTACGTTGCCATTATTCTCCTGCAGTGTCTGAATGCAGCGTTTTTTTCTCTATCTGCTTTGCTCTTTTCAGTTTGGCCCACAGGGCTTGCTAGTTTGTCCACCTGCAAGCTTTAACCCTTTCTTCATCTGTGCTCCACTGGGGCTTCTGTTCAACTGCATCACCAGCTACTCTTCATAATGACAAATGTTACATGAGACAGAATTCAGTCATGCTTTGCCAGGGTACCTGGAACACGGCACAGAGGAACGTAGCTTCACTCCTGTTTTCTTCTTTGTTGTCGTAAATATCTCTGCAGATGTCACAGATAATGCTAATACAGCTCTGGGAAGACGTTTGGAAATTAATTTGTGCTTCCACAACTGGCTTGTGGTTCTGTAGCTGCAGAACACTTATATCGAATTACATTAACGAAGTGTAGCTATTGTCTTTTCTATTATTCATAGTACTGCCAAGCGTAATGGCCAGAACTTCCCTGCTTGAATAAAATCAGCCAGGTTGAAAAATCTTTGGACAGATTGAAAACGGTAATGAGATCAGCTTAGAATGAGTTAGATTTAGGAATATAAAATCTGTATTTGTCTGTCTTCCCCAATTTACGTGCAATCACTTATGGCTCAAAACTCATCCTGAAATGCACGCACAAAATGGAAGCCTCGCATACCAGCAGACAACAGAACTCCAGGCCTGGTTTCCTAACCCCAGCCATTCCTTTCCCTTTCCTTGCACGCCCTCCCCCAACACTACGCTTCCCCTCATTCACCTGCTCCACACCCTGACCCCGACTTTTTACTGGCCTGTGTCCATCCCCATTCTTCTCACTACTTCCCTACGGCCTCATCATTCTTCTACCATCTCATTTTTTGTTCTTCTCTTCAGTCTCAGTTCTGCCTCTCCCATTTTCCCTCCTTGCCTTTCACATGTGCCTGTCCCAACACCTCCCTCCTCTCTAGTTTCCCTCTTTGTCCTAAAAATAGCCCCTTCCCACCACATTTCCTTCCTTGTGATGCTTCCTGAGGATATGCTTTGATGAATCTTGCTAACATCTGCCTGTAGCCTGAGAACACCTGACCTGAGTCTGCAGTGGGTCAGTTTCTCTACCCCACTGGCCATATGCAACAGAAGCACTGCCCTCTCAGCCTACATGGGCCGCACTGTATCTCTCCAGGATAGCAGCAGGCACACTCTGAGCCTCCGAGTACCTCCCTTGAGTGACCAGCCCCTGGTCTACTAGATGCCCACAACACTCACAGATACTGAAAGCAGCCGTGCACTCCTGCATAGTAGTTTCACTTCTAGTTATCACTCAGTTTAACATGCAGTACTTTGATGGGTTTCTAGTGAGAGTACGTCCTGGCTTATTTAACAAAGCACAGAGACACAGGTCATAGCAAACAGAAGTATTGCAAACTTTTGGTCACATGTAAAATATAATCGTAACTCACATTCTGAAGCCTGAACTAACTTAACTAGATATTTCATGTCTTACAAAGGAAAGCTGAGATCTTCCATTCATGACACAAGTCAGGCTGTCAGCTTGGTAAAAGACCTGGGTGTAAGACCCTGGGTGTCTTTTTGCACCTGCAGATATATCAGAACAATCCACTGATCTTATTCATAAACAGGACACCACCCCAAAGGCTGTATTTCTTGCAGATTTTTTAATCTCTTAATCAGCATCAGGATCAGTATGGACATAAATACACATTCTGTGGCACGCAGTACACAAGGATCTAACATTTTGCTGTGATTATGATCACCTGTGGGCTTCTGACTCCTAGCAGAGGCACCACATGCCAGCTTTTAGGGAATCATTATTCTAATATGACCCAGGAAATCTCTGTACAATCTGTGTACAATCGTTTGTGCTCTCCGCCAGCTGGCATCAAAACTCTGACACAACTCCCACATCCTGTGCCTCTAGCCCCATTCCCGACTTTTTAAGGTTCTTCTCTGGCCACAGTTTCCTGCACCCTAAATCTACCTCCTCCCCACCTCTCGTCCCCCTGCTGCACTCAATATCCCCTGCCTGCCATGCACACACTGAATGGGGGAAGGGAAGGAGAACCTGGAGTAAAGGTGACCCCAACCTTCATTGAGTGCAACCCAGAATCAGCCCCACTGAAAACAATGTGAGATGGCAACAGTATTTAACTAAGGCAAAAAATGACAAAACAGACCCAGCTTACTCCAGATTTCACAAGATTTTTAAAGACAACATCTAAATTTGCAAGATTTATGATGACATCACTAGAGTTGGTAACTTCTTCATTCCTCACAATGGAGAAAAGAGTTGCTGTTTTGGTTTTGTTTAGGTGTGGAATCAAAACTAATTAATCTACCTTTTAAAAGCAGCCATTGACAAGTGTTTTAAACCCAAACTTTTACCTGACTTAAACACTATTGCAAATTAGCTCGGAATTATCTTTGAATTTCTAATATTCTCTTGTGAATGGTTAGTGAATTAAGCGATTGTTAAATCACACCAGATATGATACCTGACGATGCCCTATGATCAACTTAAAATATATCAGCATGACAAAGAAGTACAAAAAGACCTCTTTGCTCATTAGTCCTCCCCAGGATAACCTTACTTTGCAATCATCCAATGACAATTTTACAAGATCAGAAAATGGTTTAATTACACATTGGTTTATACAAAAACGTGCTGAAGAAACATTGGTTTTCAAATGTGGCTTCCACCAATCAGCACATTTCCGGACAGGTCCTTCAATCCATTTGATTACTGTCCAACCCAGAGCCTAGCTGTTAAAATCTCAGCAAATAAATACTAAGTCTCGTTTACTCAACTCTGGCAGAGAGACACATCAGAAAAAGAATTCACATTACAATATTAAAACTTTGACTTTGTGCTAAATCATCAAAAGTCTGCATAAGGTTTTTGCTGGATATTATCCCTGGCACCCACATTATTAAAACAAAATCAGATTAGAAAGCATTACAAGAGACGTTTAAGGACAAAGTGTTAATACCAACCCAGGTCAACACCTTTGTATTAAAATCAGTGCAGTCATTGGCACAAAATCAGAATTGTTTCCTTCAGACAATTAAGTGTCAAAGAGGGAAATATGGGGAAGAAATGCATGCATGTCTAATACTCAGCGCTCTGATCCTTGGGTTGACAGCAGCTCAACTGCTGTAGGGAAGATAAAATCAGCTGCAGGCTGAGGAAGGAAGGAAAAGTGCCATTAGCCTTAGAATCCTAGAATGCTGTAGCTGGAAGGGACCTCAGGAGGTCATCTAGTCCAGCCCCCTGCCTAACACAGGAACGACCCTACCAAATCGTTCCAGCCAGAACTTTGTCAAGCCAGGACTTGAAAACTCTAGGGATGGAGATTCCACTACCACTCTAAGGCTATGTCTACACTAGCCCAAATCTTCCAAATGGCCATGCAAATGGCCATTTTGAAGGTTACTAATGAGGTGCTGAAATGCATATTCAGCACCTCATTAGCATGCCAGCAGCCACAACTCTTCAAAACTGCCGCTTTTCGCTACAGTGTGGCTCGTCCAGACAAGACTCCTTTTCGAAAGGACCCTGCCAACTTTGAAATCCCCTTACTCCTATCAGTAGGTTGGAATCTACTATCCACTATCTATTGATAGGAATAAGGGGATTTCGAAGTTGGCAGGGTGCTTTCGAAAAGGAGCCTCATCTGGACGAGCTGCACGGCAATGAAAAGCGGCAATCTCGGAGAGCCGCGGCCGCCAGTATGCTAATGAGGCACCGAATCTGCATTTCTGCACCTCATTAGTAACCTTCAACATGGCTATTTGCACGGCCATTTCAAAGATTTGGGCTAGTGCAGACACGGCCTAAGTAACACACTCCGGTGCTTCGCCACCTTCTAGATGAAATAGTTTTTCCTAATATCCATCCTACACCTCCTGCTCTGTAGCTTGATGCCATTGCGCCTTGTTCTGCCACCAGTCACTACTGAGAACAGCCTCTCTCCATCCTCTTTAGAGTCCCCCTTCAGGAAGTTGAAGGCTGCTATCAAATCACCCCTCACTTTTCCAGTCTGCAAACTAAAAAAGACCAAATCCCTCAGCCTCTCCTCACAGGTCATGTGCTCCAGCCCCATAATAATTTTCATTACTCTCTGCTGGGCCCTCTCCAATGCATCCACATCCTTTCTGTACCGGGGGGGGGCCCAGAACTGGACACAATACTCCAGATGTGACCTCACCAGTGCCAAATAGAGGGGAATAATAACTTCTCTATAGCTGCTGGCAATGCTCATCCTAACACAAGTCAATATACCACTAGCCTTCTTGGCTAGAAGAACACACTGTTCACCCATATCTAGCCTCTCATCCACTGTAATCCCCAGGTCCTTTTCTGCTGCACTGCTACTTAGCCAGTCGGTCCCCAGCTTGTAACAATGTTTGGGATTCTTCCACCCCAGTGCAGGACTCTGCACTCGTCCTTGTTAAACCTCATGAAATTTCTTTTGGCCCAATCTTCCAATTTGTCTAGGTCACTCTGGACCTTATTCCTACCATTCAGTGTATCTACCTCCCCCACCCTAGTTTCGTGTCATCTGCAAATTTGCTGAGGATGCTATCCATCCCCCCATCCAGGTCATTAATATAGATGTCGAACAATACCAGCCCTAGAATAGATCTTTGGGGCACTCCACTTGAAACCAGCCACCACCCAAGCGTAGAACAATTGGGTCCACTTATCTAGCCAGCTTTCTATCCACCTTACAGTCCATTTATCCAATCCATACTTCCTTAACTTGCAGGCATCAATATTGTGGGAGACTACACCAAAAGCTTTGCTAAAGCCAAGATATCTCATGTCCACCACTTCCCCCATCTGCACAGACCCAGTTACATCATCAGAGAAGCTAATCAGATTGGTCAGGAATGATTTGCCCTTGCTGAATCCATCTTGACTACTCTTGATAACTTTCCCCTCTTCCAAGTGCTTCACAGTGGATTCTTTGAGGATACCCTCCCCTCTGGATTTTTCCGGAGACTGAGGTAAGACTGACTGGTCTATAGTTCTCTGGATTGTCTCTCTTTCCTTTTTTAAAGATGGGCACTATATTTGCATTTTTCCAGTCATACAGGACCTTTCCCAATCTCCATGAGTTTTCAAAGATAATGTTGAAAGACTGCAAAGACATTTGCCAATTCCCTCAGTACTCTTGGGTGCATGAAATCCAGACCCATGGATTTGTGTGCATCTAGCTGCTCCAAATACCTCTTAACCTGTTCTTTCCCTTCTGTCATAATAACCAGTTAGTCAAAGAGCAATGCTGGTTTTAGAACAGTGAAGGGCAACCTGAGGGCATGTTGTTTTACCACTGCTCAGGCACGGGGTTGCCAGATTCTGCTGGTGTTTGTAATCATAGTTTTTGCCTACTGTTATTACCAAAGTGGCACACACATAAAGCAAAGGCAGGTGAAGTGAGCTGTGTGATGATTACACACAACACTGTGCAATCCAGTCACCGTTTCTGCATCCAACTGAAGTGCTGCAATGGTTCAATCAGTACACCTGCAAATTCTAAGCATGTAAGTGCAGTTAGCAAACCTACCTTCCCAGGAGACTGTCTTGGTTACAACAATCTTGTGGTCCACTGAGATGAAGAGGGAGCCATTCAGGCAGCCCTCTCACTAGCCTAGGTTACCCCTCATTCTTCTGGAAGGAGGGATCACTAGTTAAAAGGTATACCGAGGATGAAGCATCTGCTCAACATCAAAATGGCACGTCAAACCCTGTGAGCTAGCAGTATCACTGAGTCAGCAGGACACTAGCTGGGAGCCAGGAAACCAGAGTTCTTCTCCCAGCCCTGCCATTGGTTAGCTGCAAATCTCTTCCAAGGTCCTGATTTTCAGAGGGCTTAATGATCATAACGTCAACGTTTCTCAGAAAGACCTTCATGGGTAATCAGCATCTGTGAACATGTTTTCTAATGTCTCTCCGCTCTAATGACCTGTAACTATACAGCAGGTTCAGCATTTTCTCACAAAATGCGATTCCAAAGTTGACAATGGAAATATTGGAAATACTGGAAACTAGAAACTGGTATTTTGGAGAATTTCCTCTCTAGTGCATTGATTCACATGGGATTTGGGATTAATCATCACCATTATCATTGTCTTACTATCAAACATGATATAGCACCACAAATTAATATTATGATGTTTATTGTGTCAAATGTCAATGACTGGACACAGAAAAATGCATCCAGTTTTCACTGAATTCAAAGGATCAGGTCCCAACCCACAAAACTAAAGCAGTAACCTTATTTTGGTTCTAAATGAGGATGTTTGCTTCACAAAAAACTACCATCACAATTAGCACCAGTCCTGCCTTGGCAGTTTCAGCAGAGATTGCCAAAGATTCTGAGTCATGATTCCTGAATTCACTCCTGAGTCCTGGAGGTGATCCCTGCAGATTAGGAGGGAGGCACATCAGTGGGGCCATATAGGGGAAGTTTGCAATACCCAACAGATCTTTTTTTATTGTCAACAGAGGACATTGCTGGTCTTCACAACCGTCAATATAGCACCTTCCATCAGCAGCAACTTCATCAAAAAGGTTAACAGAAACACTGTTATGTCAATTTTTTTTTTGTTGTAAGAGGTTTTTGCTGCTGCAGACATTGGCAATATTATTTCCTAAGTGACACATCTAACACCAAGATATATTAGCAAACATGAAGCTATCCCAAGGAAATTCTCTGTATTTCCCAATACACAAATCTCTACAAAACTCAAAAAAAATGTTTAGATAAGAAAGATACTACACAAATAGACAAGCTCAGACAAACATGGGATCCCTAGTGACCAGGATTTCATTTGCAAGCATTATTGTAACAAATGAAGGCCACCAGATAGAAATATTTCCCAAAGGGTCAGTTCCTCTTCCCTCTGCCAAGAACCTGACTCTTCTACCAATAAAGATTTATTACATGACCAAGTACCCAAAATCCAGCCAGTTACCTGAAAACATCTTTTTTACAGCAATTACTTCCAGCCCTCTTCAAAACACTACACGTATTGCCTTTAATAAATGTAAAAGAAAAGAAAGACCACATTGTTTAGCTGGCCATGGTATAACATACATAGAAAGTTACAACCACACAATCTCTCGTTCAAACTCAAATACAGAAGTCACGGAACCAGCTAGAAAGACTGGACCGCCAAAGCAGTAATGGAACTGATGCTTTACCGGGACTTAGTGGAAATGTCACACTACCACCTCCTGAATACAAGACATTGATGGACACCAGAGTTTGAGAAAGATAATGACAAATGTTTTGTTAAACTTAGTCTTGCCCAGAAAATAAAGTGCCACCCTATAATTATTCTGTGCACACTGCCTCTGAAACAGTCTCTGGTGCAATTGTTTCTATTATCCCAGAGATCCTTAAAATGGTATCTGTTAACACGCCAGGTGTCCTGTTTAATTTCCAACCTGGATTTTCAGCACAGCACTGGCATATGCCTATATAGTTATGGGAATGCCCCCCTAACGATCCTCAGACCTCATGCTCAACAAAAGGGGTTACCTGACAACCTTGAATATGTATGGCCATGAAGTTCACACCCACTCCCTTACTCTCCTCTCTTACATCAACCTCCTTTTACACTATGCCTGTTAGTATTTCATCTCACCTGTATGCAATTCTCAAAACCAAGATTTCACAGGTCATTTTGTTTTTTAGAATACTTTTCATACCATGACTAGAGATTGAAGTGGAGCTTATCCCAGGGCAGATACAGCATGGACAATTACCTATTATATTTGAAAAGTGATAGAATGCAAAACAGAGTCCAGAAGACTGGAAAGGGGAACAGATACTACCTGTCTATAAAAAGAAAATAAGAACAACGCAGGAAATTGCAGACCAGTCATCTTAACTTCTATACCAGGAAAAAATAAAGGAACAAACAATTAAGGAATCAATTTACAAACATCTAGAAGACAATAAACTGATAAGTTACAATCAGCATGGACTAGTAACAACAAATTGTGTTAAATCAATCTAATAGAGTTTTTTGACAGGATAATTAGCCTTGTGGGTAATGGAAAGTGGTAGATGTGGTATATCTGGACTTTAGTGAGGCTTGTCATACTGTTTCGCATCGCCTGATAAACAAACTAGATAAATACAATAAGATAGGTGTGTAACTGGTTGGATAACCATTCTCGGAAAGTAATTATCAATAGTTCACAGTCATGCTGGAAAGACATAACGAGTAGGGTTTTACAGGGATTAGTTTAGAGACTGGTTCTGTTCAAGAACTTCATCACTGACTTAGATAAAGGCATATAGAGTACACTTAAAGTTTGTGGAAAATACCAAACTGGGAGTGGTGGTGAGTGCTTTAGAGGATAGAATTGTAATTCAAAATAATCTGCACAACCTGGAGAAATGGTCAATGGTAAATAAGATGAAATTCAATAAGGACATGTACAAAATACTCCACTTAGGAAGGAGCAATCAGTTGCAAACCTACAAAATAGGAAATGACTGCCTAGGATGACTAATGCAGACAGGGAACTAAGGGTAACAGTGGGTCAGAAGCTAAGTATGAATCAACAATGTGACACTGTTACAAAAAAAAGAAAATATCATTCTGGGATGCATTAACAGAATTGTTGTAAGCAAGACACAAGAAATAATTATTTTGCTCTACTCTGCATTGATTAGGCCTCAACCAGAGCATTGTTTCCAGTTCTGAGCCCCACATTTCAGGAAAGATGTGGAGAAACTGAAGAAGGTCCAGAGAAGAGCAACAAAAATGATTAATGGTCTATAAAATATGACCTCTGAGGGAATATTGAAAGAACTGAGTTTTTTTAGTATGAAAAAGACGACGACAGAGAGGGAACATGACAATAGCTTTCAAGTACTTAAAAGGATGTTACAAGGAGGAGGTGGAAAAATTATTCTCAATCTTTGATGATCACAGAAGCAGCAATGGGATTAATCCCAAAGGAAGAAAAGTGAATCCATGGAGTAGGATTTGTCAGCAAAAACAAATGGACAAAGATCCTATCTGAAGTCCTTGTCAGAATGAAAGAGCATCTCACGACCCTCCACTTAAAGCTTGCCAAAAAAACCAACAGGTAGTTGTGATCAATGCTTACGCACCAACTCTAGGTGCCACAGATGATGTGAAGAAGTTCGCTAGGGGGATTTCAATGCCAAGTTCAGACGAGATGTGGACCTCTGGAAGACTAGCACTGGGAAAGAAGAAGTTGGCGACAGCAACTCTAGTGGAGTGCTCCTCCTTACAAAATGTGTGGAACACGAGCTCGTCATCACGAACACCCTGTTCCACCAGAAAAACAAATGTAAGACCTCATGGCAACATCTTCGATTGAAGCAGCGGCAACTCATAGACTACGTTTGTCATCCATGCTTGGGACTGGTGTGATGTCCTTCTTACATGTGCAATGACTAGTGCTGATGACTGCTGGACCAATCACTGCCTTATTCAATCCACAGTAGTGATTAGGATTCTCACCAACCAGAGAAGTCAGAGGAAATGAATCTGAAGGAAGATCAACGTACAAGGCTTGAAGGACCCCATCACATGAAGTGACTTCCAAGTAGCGCTCCAAAGGAAGCTGCTGACATTATACCCTGAAGATGTAGCAGATCACTGGTGTCAATTGAAAAATGCCATCACTGGCACTTGTGGAGAAACCACTGGCTACCAGTTGAGGAAGTATCAGGACTGGTTTAATGAGAACAATGTGGAAACTGAATGCCTGATTGAGGCAAAAAGGAAAGCCTTTAGGGCCTGGCAAAATGACATCAACTGCACAACAAAGAGAGAAGCATATGCCAAGGCAGAAGTCTAATGTAAAACAAGGATTCTGAAAAACCAGTGGTGGACTGAAAAGGCGGGAGAAGTCCAGCATCTCTCACACGTCAACGATACAAGAGTTTTTTTCAATGTTACCCAAGCTGTTTATGGACCAAAAAACCATGGACTTAATCCTCTGAGATCAAAGGATGACACCCAACTCTTGAAAGACAATGAAGCCATTGTTTCTCACTGGAGGGAGCACTATAATAAGCTCTTGAACCGCCCACTCCACTGTGGTCCTAGAATCTCTTGACCAAATCTCTCAGCAACTGCCCAAGGACAATCTTGCAACACTTCCTGACCTGAGTAAGGTCCAAACTGCCATCAAAACGATGAACAGGGCACCCTGACTAGATGGGATCCCTGCCAAAGTCTTCAAAGAAAGCAGGTCAGAGATCCACAAGCACCTCCACCTCCTGATTCTCAAGATGCCTTGAGCAGATGCCTTGAGATTTCAGAGACACATGGATCATGACTCTCTTCAAGAAGGGTGACAAATTTGACTGTGGAAGCTACTGTGGCATCTTCATCCTGGCATTGGCATGGAAACTCTTAGCTTGAATCCTTGCAAACTGACTCCTGCCACTCTCAGAAGAAATTCTCCCAGAATCCCAGTGTGGCTTCTGACCTTTCCAAGGAACAGTGGACATGATCTTCTCTGCCCAGCAACTGCAAGAAAAATACCTTGAACAAAACCAAGCCTTATACATGAATTTCATCAACCTAACCAAAGCATTTGACTCAGTCCATTGTAGCATGTTGTGGACCGTCCTCTCAAAGATCACCTGTCTCAAAAAAATTCATCAGCATTTGAGGCTGCTTCATGACAACATGACTGACAAAGTGTTGAGCAATATCGCATCTCAAAGAAACCCTTTTGAGGTCAAAACAGGTGTCAAACAACGCTGCATCATTGCCCCATCACTGTTTTGCATTTTCATCACCATGCCCCTTCACCTCCTTGATCGCAAGCTTCCAGATGGTGTGAAGATTGTCAGTAGAATGAATCTGAAGCTTTTCAATGTCAGAATACTAAAGGCTACAAGCAAGACCTCCATGACCTCAATCATGAAGCTCCAGTATGCAGATGACAATATGATTGTTGCTCTTTCTCCCACAGCCCTTCAGACCATCTTAGGTGCCTTTGCTGAAGCGTACAAGAATCTTGGCCTCACACCAAACATCAAAAAGACCAAGGTGTCCCATTAGTGAAGGCTGATGAAGCAATCTCATGAACCTTCTATTGAAGTCAATGGAAAACTGCTGGAAAAATGTGCAGTACTTCCATACCTTCGATGTCATCTTTTTGCTGAAGTAGACATTGATGCAGAAATCCGATATCATCTGAGCATTGCAAGTATTCCTTTTTCCTGCTTGAGAAAAAGGGTCTTTGAAAACCAGGACATCTACCCCAAGACAAAGCTCCTTGTATAGCATGCAGTGATTGTTCCAATGCTACTGTATGCATGAGAAACTTGGATAACATACACGCATCATATGAAGGCATTTGAAAAATATCAATGCTGCTTTAGGAGAATCGTAAATATCACTGGGGAGGATAAGCACGTGAACCATATCATCCTGGAAGAGCTGCACATGACCAGCATTGAAGCCATTATCATTCACCAACAACTTAGTTGAAGTGGACATGTGGTTCAGATGTCTGATCAGCACCTCCCAACACAGATTCTGTTTTCCGAGTTGGAGGAAGGACAGAGGAGCATTGAGGGCCAGCAGAAGCAATATAAGGAACATCCTGAAGTTGCACATCAGAAAGTGCAGCATTGGTGTCAGCACTTGGGAAACCTGGCCCAAGACCATCCCCAGTGGAGAGCAGTAAACCATGGGGGGGGACACAATGAGAGGTCCCGCTGCAGTGCAGACAAGGAGAGGCAAAGAAGAAAAAAAGAGCATCATAAACTGCCTCATGACCCTCCAACAGCTACTAACACCTGCCCCTTCTGTGATAAGATCTGTGACTCCAGAACCTGGCTAATCAGCTGTCAACGGACTCACAAATAGGAAGGTGACATGAAGATGTCCTAAGTATTATTGAGTGACTGCCAAGATTACTCTATGATCTTCAGGACCACATACTGCTTTGTTCCTTTGCCCCGCCACAGAAACTTCCACTACCCTCATTTCTATCACTTCACTTCCAGCTCCCCGCACCTAAAACTACCTGATAAAATAGCACAAGCAGTATCGTCATATTCAGTGTGTGCACATAAGAAACCTAAAAAGCCACAGTCTTACTTGTGTAAACTTTGAGCTCCCTCGTACCGCATCTCTCATGTTCTCTGCTCACAGTCATTAATGCATCTATAAAATTTGGCCCTAACCATTCAAATCATTCCATGCAGGCAGAACCTTTGTGCCACAGAGTCACACAAACTTCAATGGGGCTATGCAGACATTAAAAAAAAAAAAAAAGCATCAGCTCTCCAGAACAGAGGATATAAAACACCCAGCATGTTTAGATGCTGTAAAATGGAAAAAAAAATCATCAAAATCCTCACTACCATCCTGATACTACTTTAGGGCTCTCTAGATAGGTCCAGCTTTCATCTGATAAATGGCCTCTTTAGAGAGCTTATAAAGAGCTCTGCTGAACATCTAATAAAGCCATTTCCAGCCTTAGAAGCAGCAGAGCTTTCTTCTACCAGGCTTGCTCACCTGGCACCCTAGTGCACACTCAGCAGTGACCAGAACTGGAAATAACTCAGTTCAAGCAAATGCACATGGGAAAAGCCTTTAAATAATTATCACAGCTTCAGAGAAACTAGACTGGAAAAGGCTGCGTTTGATCAGCACTCACTCCGCCGCTACACACTTAGAGGGTTAGTCAGGCGCAGGGAAAATTTCAATTAACTTAGTTTCTCTTACCTCCTGACACTTCAGCAGCTAATTCCCTACATAAAGGAAAGAACAAACCAGCAGGAGGTTTTGTTGTCACAGCAGCTTTTGCACATTGTAAAATGTGTCCCGGCCCCAAACAACACTCTGACCTAACAATACACAGCTGACCGGGCTCCAAAGGTCTCTCCTTGGCAGCCATTAGGCTGCTGCTCCTGTTGCAGGATGGGTCTGAATCTCATGGAGATGCACAATTTCTGTGCCCCTCCTCCTGCTGCGTAGGCACTTCCACCAACTTATTCCCTAACCTCTCCTACCATGTGGGAGAAACAGCCTCCCTCTAGGCTCCTCCTCCTTGGTGCAGAGTTCTTCCTTCTCTCCCTCTGGGCCTTCCCTTTGCTTAGAGCACCCTCCCGACCCAGCATTGCTGGGGCAGAGAGCAAACCCTCTCCTGCTATGCTGTACAGAATTCTAGACAGCAAAGCCATCTCCCTACCAAGGCCCCTCTGAAACTTGGCCATTGCAGTCTGTGATGAGCACTTCCAAAGGTGCCATCTTTCTCACCAACCCATGTTCCAGCTGAGCTCCATGCAGAGCAGAGACCAGCCCAGAGCACACTGCTTCCCAGACAGAGCTGGGAGCTAGTTAGAACCATGTGGAACAGGACACCCAAGCTAAGGTTTATAAACTGCAAGGAACTGTAAAGTACATTGAACACCGCTTGGCTGAAGTAAATGCCATATCCAGATATCCCTCTTCCACTGTTCTTAGTGTCTGGAAAGCTCAAAATAAAAAAGCAGTCCAGTAGCACTTTAAAGACTAACACAATAATTTATTCGGTGATGAGCTTTCGGGGGACAGACCCACTTCTCCAGATCTGAAGAAGTGGGTCTGTCCCCCGAAAGCTCATCACCGAATAAATTACTTTGCTAGTCTTTAAAGTGCTACTTAATTGCTTTTTTGTTCTGACACAATACAGACTAACAGGGCTATCTCTGTGTCACTATTCAACATGCCTGGAAAGCTTGAAGCATTGCCAGTAGGGAGTACAAGAGCTCTCCAGGCTCCCTCTGCAAATCTATCCCAGCTTTGAAGTGACCAGCAACAAATTGTCCAACCTATAACACAAACATCAGAGCTAGCACTAACTAGCATCTCCAGGGCAGGGGTAAGTATGCTGGCAGAGGCAATGTAGGGAAAGCTTGCCCTGCCATGATCCCACCCTTGCTGCAACTGTTCCATGAATAAAGAGCACTGCATTTTTCAGGGACTGTCAATCCAAGCCCTTTGGGGAACATTTAATTTCACTTTAAAAGCAGGTGAGTTAGTCTTGTTGCAGAAGCTCCTTGACTATTCATTTTGTTTGGGGGCAGATCACCATGGCTTAGTGGTTCTGAGCCTTCACTCGAAGCCCAAATGTCTATTTCATAAATTGATTACAAATTCAGGAGTAATCACCAAGTCCTTTCTATCCATGCACAATGCTTAGGGAAAAGTTCTTCCAGTGGGAATTGAAAGTTCTAGTAATTTCAATGTAACTCCCCTGTGGACACTTGTCTGGTATTAGAGTAGCCTGTTTTGGGTTTAACTTATGTTGCTTTGGAAAGAGTTTAAGCTAAGCCAAAAAAAGGCCATTCTTGTCACAGCAAAAATACGTCCAGTTGGGGAATTATACTAGCCTAACTCCAGAAGGTTCACTATGTCAGTGCTGTTACACCAACTTGCCTGACATGCATCTGACAAAGTGGGTCTTTGCCCACAAAAACTTGTAGCTGTGTCTACACTACAGAGTTCTGTCTACAGAAGTTGCTGTCCACAGATATTTCCCAACAGAACCTGTCTACAGAACACATCCACACCTAACGGGGCTTCCTCCGTCGATGCCCTCTATCAACAGAGAGTGGCCATATTGCCCAGCCCTCTGTCTACAAAACAGCCAACCAGAAGCTCTGCAAACAGGGCTTCCTGGTGAACCAGAAGCCCTCTCTGTCAACACAGCCCCCCTGCCCCACCCCCCAGAGTGTCTACCCTTTTTCTGTCGACAGAATCTGGCTGCAGAGGTGCTACACCTCAAACTTTCAAGACACAATTCTGCCAGGAAAAAGGCTGTGTTCTGTCGACAGATTCTCGAGAGAACGCACTTGTAGTGTGGACACTCCCTAGTTTTGTCAACAGAAGGCCTCTTCTGTTGACAAAACTGTAGTGGAGACACAGCTTGTTAGTCTATAAGGTGCCACAGGACTTCTCGTTCAACTTGCCTGTGTGGACATGCCTTCCCACAAAAATCCAGTGGCTCTGCAGTCTCAGGCTTCCCTAGCTTTCTTCAGCAGATGATCCATCAGCCAGCTGCTTCCACCTTCTGTGGCCACCTTTTCAAAAGACAAAAGAAGGGAACAGGCAGGAGCTTTGGCCCCTTTCGTGGCTGATCCCCTTCTCCTCTGCTTACCGTCAAGGCCTTTCCCCCTGCCAGGCCAGAAGCTGAAACCAGGGAAAAGCTGCCCAGGAGCTGGTCCACTGTGGGGAACCCCAGCTTCTCCACCTGCTCTGGGTGGAGGACCAGGGTTGCCAGAGAGTAAGCCTGACCCAGTCCCCACTCTCCAGGGTGCACCTCCCAGGGATTCAGGGCTTCCCAAAGCAGTCCTGGCTCCCTGGATGGCTCTTATTAATGGCATAGATTTGGACTCGAGTGGCCAGAGGCAGGGTCCTGGGGGGAAGAAAGCAAGCAGGGGTTGGTATTATTGTTTTCCAAGATTAAACATTCTAAGGACTCTTGTTTGAATCCTCTCCAATAGATCAACTTCCTTCTCGACTTGGGGGAGCAGCACTGGACAGAGGAGTCCAGCAGCCAACACATCAGTGCCAAATACAGAGGTAAAATAACCTTTCTACCGCCAATCAAAGCTTCCCTGTTTATGTGTCCAAGGTTTACATAAATCCTTTTAACCACTGCACACACTGGGAGCTCAATTTCATGCACCACCAACCCCAAATCTCTTCGAGAGTCAATGATTCCCTAGAAAAAAGTCCCCCTTCCTTTAAGTCCAACCTACAGTCTCTTTGCTCCCCCATGTACAGATCTGCATCTGCCTGTATTAAAACACCTATTGTTTAAAACACATTTAAGCCTCAGCTTCTCAAGTGATCCAGATTACATTGTCTCAGTGACATGTTCTCTTTATTATTTACCTGCTCCCGCAGGTTGTGAGTCACCAGCAAACTTTGCAGAGAAGATTTTATGTTTCCTTCCAGGCCTTTAAAAAAAGAAAAAGAAACAGTGAAAGGCCAAGAAATTATCCCCTCTGAGTCCCATACCATTCGCTGCTCAGTGTTGACAATGATAATCTAGTGGCAGCACTTCAGGCAAAGAGCTGCAGGCAAGCAGTGGCACTGGAAGCAGATCAATGGTATTTTATTAGTAAGTCGGATCAGGTGCAAGGACTGCAGGAGGCAGAAGGAGAACAGGGATAAAATGTGCTTTTCTCGCTATCTGCATATTATAAAATTGCAAATGTGTTGGCTGACTGAAAGCACTGCTACAGGGAAAAGAAACACTCCCAGATCCCCTAGTATTCTCAGGGACAGCACGGTCATGACAATAATTTTCCTTTACACTATGGAAAGGGTGGCTCTGGGAGGCATGACAGCACCTGTAGGCTTTGGGGGTGGGGCTTGGAACTATCATGTGAATTATTCAAGCCCTGAGTTTAATAAGTGGGAATTCTGAGTCCTATTATGACAAAGTACTTCTTACAAGAGGCTGAGATCCACGAAGGCCACATATTTTTCTGTAATCATGCTCCACAAGGGTAGAAAATAAAGGCAGAACTATTACATGTGACTCTTTCTTCACAAACTTTACAGCAGATATAGATTGTATGCATAGATGGATATATCAATAGAGAATGTAAACCCCAAAGAAAAACTCACACCACCACCACAAAAGAAATAAAAGAGAAACCAACAGAACACCACTAGCCATCACCTACAGTCCTCAGCTAAAACCTCTACAGCGCATCATCAGGGATCTACAACCCACCCTGGACAATGATCCCACACTTTCACAGGCCTTGGGAGGCAGACCTATCATTGCTCACAGACAACCTGCCAACCTAAAACAAATCCTAACAAGCAACTATACACCGCACCACAGTCACTCTATCTCAGGGACCCATCCATGCAACAAACCTCGTTGCCAGCTCTGCCCACATATACACACCAGCAACATCATTACAGGACCTAACCGGATCAGCCACACCATCGTGGGCTCATTCAGCTGCACATCTACCAATGTAATTTATGCCATCATGTGCCAGCAATGCCCCTCTGCCATATACATCGGACAAACTGGACGGTCTCTACGTAAAAGAATAAATGCACACAAATCAGACATCAGAAATGGCAATATACAAAAACCCATAGGAGAGCACTTCAATCTCCCAGGACACAACAGTAGCAGATTTAAAAGTAGCTATCCTGCAGCAAAGAAATTTCAAGACCAGACTCCAAAGAGAAATTGCTGAACTACAATTCATCTGCAAATTCAATACCCTCAGCTCAGGATTAAACAAAGACTGTGAATGGCTGGCTAAATACAGAAGCAGCTTCCCCTCTCTTGGAGTTCACACCTCCAGATCTACTGATGACAATACAACTCAGCCTTCCTGACTGAGCTAACCTTGTTATCCCCAGCCTTGCACTGGCCTATTTATACCTGGCCTTGCAGATTTCCAGGACCAGCATCTGAAGAAGTGAGTTAATTCACGAAAGCTCATGCTCAAAACTTTTCTGTTAGTCTATAAGGTGCCACAGGACCCTTCGTTGCTGTTACAGATCCAGACTAACACGGCTACCCCTCTGATAAAAGAAATAAAGACACTCCAGGGACTAGTGTCCTATTTGGTGTTAATCAACACAGCTCTAATCAAATCAAGGACATTATACCCAGTGCCTGTTTTGTAAAAAAGAGGTACCGGTACTCAGCCAACTTCCCTCTGTGCCTCCAACCCCACCCCCGCTCCCATCAGCCAATCCCATGGCTGGGGCAGCCAAAGTGCCAGTACCCAATACCAGCAAGTACCAACACAAAAAGGCACTGGTTATGCTGATTTACACCAACTGAAAATTTGGTCCAAGCTTTAATTCTGATGGCTTCCAAATCATATTTTATATAAACCCTAAGTACAAATAAGAGAAGACAGGCCAACTCATGTCTCTAACAATTGAGACTGGGGTTTATATATTCATACAAATAGGGATTACTGTGACTGTACTTGTGAGGGTCAATGGGCTGCCTGGCCTGAACTGGAAGCTCCATATTGAGATTACATATACAGACATATGCTCCAGTTTGCTCTGGTACTGCAATTGTCTTTGCATATTCGGAGGTTGCATTCATTCCAAAGCAGTTTATATACAGTGGAAATGCAAAAAGATGTTAGCTTATAGGGTCCTTTCCCCTGCCCATGCAGAATCATTCACTGCAGTCAATTTTCCAGGGATCTAACTAAGTATAATGGATTTCCAACTTTTTCTTTGAGAGATTATTTCATACTCTCACCCAAGAAAATATTTCCTTATATTCAACTTAAAATTCTACTCTGCTCCATTTCATTCTATTATTTCTGGCTTTTTTGCCATCTGGATTACCCTGAACAATTTCACTTTGTCCTGGGTTTTAGGCATATGGTAAAGAAACAAGGAGCATCTCCATTTGGGAACATAAATAATTCTAGATCCCATTGTATATTTTCTCCATAATCAGTGTTATTTGTAATGCTTCCTTCTTGCTGTTTAATTTAATGTGGCATTTATCTGTTCTTCCAGATTATTAATGATGCTGTTAAATAATTCAGTAATTAAATTCCTCATGTAAAGGTAAATCTGAATGTAATGTGAAGTTGTTTAAAATGACAAGATTTAAATCCTGCTCTCTTACATACATAATTGCTTTTAATATAGCATTTAACATTTTCCTTCTTTCTTGTATATTAATATGGAAAGAGGCACTAAACAGTAAATAAATAAATAACAAGCCAAAAATAGGAAGAGAAAACAATGCTCTGGTTTAATGCTTTTCTATCTTTAATGTTCTTCCGCCAGCTCAATGTTTTTCCTCAGGAGTCACTAGCTTGACACGAATTACATATGTACCATGTGAATGAAGCATCAGTGTTCCTGCACCAGAATACGGAATACAGGTTGAACCTCTCTAGTCCGGCATCTCTCATCCAGCAACATCCATGGTCCAGCATGATTTTGGTTAGCCAGATGTTCATATATCATGTCTGTGGCCAAGTTTCCCATGATCCCATAAAATTTGTTTACAGCCTCCAGCCCTGGCTTTCAGTACTCTGTGCTGTTATTTATATCTAAGTTACCTCTAAACGTCTTCTAAGAGTCCAGTAAGCAGTAGAAATATTAGTAACGCTGCCGGCCAGCACTGACCTCCTGTGGTCCAGCAAATTCTTTCATTTGGCACCAGTCAGGTCCTGAGGGTGTTGGACTACAGAGGTTCAACAATAGGGGGCTATTTTAAAAGGGGGGATTTCGAAAGGCTAGTAGATCCTTATTTTATAAGGTTTTGTCACAAGATGGTCTGTATCCTCAGCCTTTTATTAACCTGTGAATATGAAATGTGCTGTGCGATGGACTAAGACAGCTTGATTTATGGTACCCCACGTACAGAAATAGGCATCTGTACTATGATTATCACAAGTGGGCAAGTTGTGAGCTTTGGGACTTCAGCTAAACCATTTTGGAGAGTTCTGAATAGCAGCAAAAATTGAAAGTGCAAGAATGTTTCACTTCATAGAGCCGACTAAACTGTCCAACAGTCATACTATTACTGGGGTTGGGGCGATACATTACAACAAATTCTATCAGCTTGCAAGCAGTGCTATTTAATTTAAGTAAGCATGATATATACACAACAGCATAAAGTAAATTTACAAGCAGCAGAATTACATCTGGGGTTTGTCTATATTAGCTCCCTACTTCGACGGCAGCATGGTAAGTAGGGTGTCAGGAGATTATTAATGAAGTGCTGCGCTGCATATGCAGCACTTCATTAAGCTAATTCACCCCGCGGCAGCTTTGAAGTGTTAAAAATTCTGAGGAGTAAAGGGACTTTGAAGTTGCCCAGGCACTTCAAGTACCGGCGGGTTACCCGTGGCTACACGCGAGCCGGCACTTCGAAGTTTAACACTTCGAAGTTGCCGCGGGGGAGAATTAGCTTAATGAAGTGCTGCATATGCAGCACAGCACTTCATTAATAATCTCCAGACACCTTATTTATCATGCTTCCTTCAAAGTAGGGAGCTAGTGTAGACAAGCCCCTGCAGAAACATGTCTCTTCCTCTCTCTACTTAACTTGATCTGATTACTCTTTTCCTGAACTCAGCATTGACTTTAGGGGATTTTATACGAATAAGAATTTTTGTCTTCACCCCCAGAGTCCCCAGGCCAACATGGGACTAGGATTTACCCTTTCTGGCAGCAGGTGAGAACTAGTCAAACCCACTTCCTGGTGCTCTCCTTCAATTTGAGGTCATCCACAGCCTCACACAAGTGACTCGTGCTCAACAGAACTGAGCTAAAGAAAAACAGAATCAGAGGTCACATAGACACCAGGCCATTTACTGCTTCCTGAATTACTTGTGAATACCTAGAAACACAAAGTAGTTTTCCAAATTTGGTGCAAAGGCACAACCAAGACACATTTCGAGGACAGACTGCATTCTTCATCCAAAGAAGGTAGGTGCTCATTCTGCACGGACTGGTGAGTCTTTATAAAAGACATCCAGAGAGCTCCTTGTAAAAATATACATCTGCTCTGATCCACAGAGGAGATGAATATGAGGGGAAATGAAAGAAGACTATTAAATAATGAATGGTTTAGAACAGCAAATTCATCACTCCGATTTACCACTCCTCATAACACAAGAGCAGGACCATCCAGTAAAACTGAAAAGAAACAAATTTAAAATCAATGCAAGAAAATACAATTACATGACAATGGACTCATTTGTGGAGCTCATCACCACTATACAGCACTGGGAATTCTAAGTGGATTAGATGTTTACACTGACAAAGAAAATGTCCATAATTACCCCAGGTAAGATAACTACTATAAGAGATGCAAACCCTTCTGCTTAACGACAGAAGGCAAATCCTAGCTGCATGGGGTAAAGAAGAATCATCCCTTCCAGGCGGGTCATTCCATATCTATCTGTTGTGGTGCTATCCTGCACTGCCCCTTTCCCTGAAGCATCCTGTACCGGCCAATGCTGAAAACTTAATTACCCACCTGTGGAGATAAAGAAGCAGATTGACAGAGCCAGACAAGTACCCAGAAGTCACCTACTTCGTGATAGGCTTAACAAGGAAAATAACAGTACACCACCGGTCATCACCGATAGCCTCCAGCTTAAACCCCTCCAGTGCAACAACCTCCAATCTGTTCTAGAACACGACCCCCTCACTCTCACCAACCATAGGTGACAGGCCAGTCCTCTCCTACAGACAGCTACCCAACCTCAAGAAAATATCCCTAGTAGCTGCACACCACACCACAGGAACACTGACCCAGGAGCCTATCCCTGCAACAAACCCTGTTGCCAACTCTGTCCACATACCTGTACAAGCAACATCATCATAGGATGTAAACAATCAGCCACACCATCAGGAGGTCCTACACCTGCACATCCAATAATGTGATATATGCCATCATGTGCCAGCAATGCCCATCTGCCATGTACACTGCACAAACCAGACAGTCTCTCTGCCAAATGGTGACTAGACATAAATCAAACATCAGGTAGTGGAATACATATAAACCTATTGGAAAATACCATAACCTACCCAGACAGTCAATAATGGATTTAAAAGTAGCCATTCTTCTACAAAACAACTTTGCCAAAAGATTACAGAGGAAGACATATGAACTTGAATTCAGTGACAAATTGGAACTTTTAACCTGGGCCTGAACAGGGACCCTAACTACCTTTTTCATTAAAAGGGAAATTTCCCACCTTTGATATTCACAGGAATGGGGGACACCCAATTTAATTTGTTTCATTAGCTGGTCCTACTAGTGACAGGGAAACCTTTTCAACTTCTGTGCCCCTTTCGTCCCCAGCTATATAAATCCTGCATTCTGTTCTTCCACTCCATTCATCTGAAGAAGTGAGTCTTACCCATAAAAGTTCATGACCTAATAAATTTGTTAGTCTCTAAGCTGCCACAGCACTGCTTGTTGTTTGCTCTTGCACAGGAAGTGATTCTCATTTTCCGCATGTCCAATGTGTAATACTGGGTGAGCATGGTCATGCCATAAATCTACTCCCTATTTTACTTCAGCACAATTCAGTTTCCAAGGGAACCCCATTCTGTATTTTTCTCAAAAAACAGAAGTGCCAGTGAGTTCAACAGAGCCTTCTGCAAAACTAAGTGCACTCTGTGCACAGTCTTAGATTCTTTTGGCAACTTGATTTAAAATTAATGATTTTTGGTGTCTTAAATCATTATTTAAATTTCCTTGATTTAAATGACTCCACTCTTTTGTTTCAGAAGGTGGAAAAAGCCACTGGGGGGGAATCAGTTCTAGATTAGATTTTAACAAATAGGGAGGAACTGGCTGAAAATTTAAAACTGGAATGAAGCTTGGGAGAAAGGGACCATGAAATCACAGAGAGTTTATGATTCTAAGGAATGGCATAAGAGAGAACAGTAAAATAGAGACAATAGATTTCAGGAAGGCAGATTTTAGTAAACCCAGAGAGCTGGTAGGTCAGGTCCCAAGGAATGCAAGACTAAGAGGAAAAACAACTGAAGAGAGTTGTCAGTTGTTTTTTTTTCCCCCAAAGGGACACTACAGTCTGTTCAGATAATTTTGAATTATGAGCCTTTGAGAAGAGTTATCCAGCCAGTTATGCATCCAACTTATAGTAGCCCCATCTAAGTTGCGTTTGCCTAGTGTATAGATAAGAAGGTCATACGAAGACCATATCAAATGCCTTACTAACTTGTAGGTATACCACATCTACCTCTTCTGCAAGGCTTGTTGTCCTAGCAAAGGAAATTATCAGATTGGTTTGGCATGATTTGTTCACTACAAACCCCTCCTGGCTGTTACCTAATGCCTTGTTTTCTTCCAGATGTTTATAGATGAATTCCTTAATTATTTGCTCCATTTCCTTCCTGGCACAGAAGTTAAACTGACTGGTCTGTACAGTAGTTTCTCATTTCCCTTGTTATAGTTGGGCAACATATTTGCCCTTTTCCAGTTGTCTGGAATCTCTCCCAACTCCCAGGACTCCTCTATCCGCTCCTTGAGTATTCTAGGATGCACTTCATCAGGCCCTGGTGACTTGCAGACATCTAACTTTTCTAAGTAGTTTTTAACTTGTTCTTTTTTTTCGTTTTATCTTCTAAACCTACCCGCTTCCCACAAGCATTTACTAGGTTAGACACTCCATCAGACTTCTTGGTGAAGACTAAAACAAAGAAGACATTAAGCACCTCTGCCGTTTCCAAGTTTCCTGATATTGTTTCTTCCCCCTCACTGAGCTGTGGGCCTACCCTGTCCTTTGTCTTCCTCTTGCTTCTAATACATTTAGGGCTTGTCTACACTTGCCCCCAACTTTGAAGGGGTTATGTTAATCAGGGTGATGGGAGATTACTGATGAAGTGCTGCAGTGAATACGCAGCACTTCTTCAGGCTAATTCTCCCCTACGGCAACTTCAAAGCGTCAAACTTTGAACTGCTGGCATGCATGTAGCCACTGGCACTTTGAAGTACCTGCGCTACTTTGAAGTGCCTTTACTCCCCAAAAGTTTGAGGACTAAAAGCACTTCGAAGTAGTACAGGAACTTTGAAGTGCCCGCAGCTACATGCATGCCAGCACTTCGAAGTTTGACACTTCAAAGTTGATGTGGAGGAGAATTAGCCTAATGAAGTGCTCTGTATTCACTGCAGCAATTCATTAGTAGTCTCCTGTCACCCTGATTAACATCCCCCCTTCAAAGTTGGGGGCAAGTGTAGACCCAGCTGTATAGAATGCCTTTTTGTTACCCTTTATGTCTCTAGCTAGTTTGAGCTCATTTTGTGCAATTTGTCCTAATTTCCACTTTTTATATAACTCCTTTCCGATTTTGAGCTCATGCAAGTTCTTCTAGCTAAGCCAAGACAGTCTTACACCATATTTTCTATCTTTCCGATGCAGTGGTACAGCTTGCTTTTGGGCCCTTAATAGCATCCCTTTGAAAAACTGCCAACTCTCTTCAGTTGTTTTTCCTCTTGGTCTTGCTTTCCTTGGGACCTTACCTACCAGCTCTCCAAGTTTACCAAAATCTGCCTTCCTGCGCTCTCTCAACAGAACAGCTGACCAGAAGCTCTCCACACAGGGCTGCCCGGTGAACCAGAAGCCCCCTCTGTCAACAGAAGTGTCTACAATGCACTTTTTGTCATGTTATTCCTCAAATCTGAGGGGGATAACACTGTTGAGGCAAATGCTGGGTTTTGTCGAGACTCTGTCGACAAAATACATTGTGTGTAGATGCTCAATGAATTTTGTTCCCAGAAGGCCACTTCTGCTGACAAAACTCTGTAGCGTAGACACAGCCTTAGACTATAACTTCTCAGACAGCAAATGTATTTTTTGTCTTTAAGTATTTTTCACGTTCCTATTTCTGTGTTTCACATTATCGTGTGTTCACTCTGTTATAGCATGTGTGGCTTGTACAAACTTCACAGCTAAAGTTTTGACATTATACACCATTCCCAAGACACAAACAAACAATCTAATTTATTTTTTTTCCTGAAAATAGTCAATATTAACAAGAACCTAAAACATCATTCACAGGGAACAAAACAACACATACTGATGGACAACTGCTCATTAACAATTCAGTTATTAAATAATTACTAACTAATAATGCATTTTAATCCTTCAGCGTGCAATGATCAAGGGCCTCAAAGTGCCTCAAAACAAAATGACTGAAAAACATACTGCAAAAGTTTAAAATAAAAGAGGTCTGACTACGTACTCCTTCCCCTGGTCATGTTCCCACTGAACTCAATGGGCTGTTGTCTGAATAACACTGGTATGACTGGCTGAAACCACAGAACCACAGATTAGAGACAAGCAAATAACAGTGACACTCTAAAATTTGGCAACAACCACACTATTACAAAAGAACAAATGAGTCTTCTGCTTAGTTTTGAAGATAGGGATGAACTATGGGGTAGGGAGGAAGGAAGGGGAGTTGCCACAGTTATCCACCCAGCAGAGAAATGTATGCTAAACTGAAAAGAAGTACCAAAGAACAGCATCACACTCGTTACAGTGTTAGGTTCAGGGGGCAGAGTTGTCACCACCTACTGGGAGAAAACATAAATCCTAAACTGACTGGCACAAGGAGCTTCACAAAACAATCATTTATTCGTCTGATGTAGTTTTATGCACTGCCATTGGGTTGCTTTTTTATCCTTTGACTCTACAACTGTTTACGAGAAACTCTCTGTGGATTTAAATAATCTATCCAGACTGCCAAGCAGCCAGAGATAAATTATTCATGAAAGTTTTGATTTCACAGGTACAGTAAGTACATATCAGCAATCCAACATACATATTTTAGGAGTGGCTCTATCAACACAAAGGAATAATTGCAACATAAGACAGTTTTAAAAGATGAAATAAAATAAATTCTACATTAATTGGGGAGAAAAAAAATCAACCGTCCTATTGTACAAATCATGTTTTTGCTCCCCACAACCTTCATCAATGCTGTGTTTCTGACAACTCCACTTACCCCCATATTCCATTCAGACTTAGAAAAATAGAATCATAGAAGATTAGTTGGAAGAGACCTCAGGAAATTATCTCGTCCAACCCCTGCTTTAAGCAGGACTAACCCCAATTAAATCATGCCAGCCAGGGTTTTGTCAAGACAGGCCTTAAATCCACTAAGGATGGAGATTCCACCACCTCACTAAGCAACCCATTCCAGTGCTTCACCAACCTTCTATCTAAGTAGTTTTTTCTTAATAGCCAACCTCCTCTTCCCCTACTGTAACTTGAGACCATTGCTCCTCCGTCATCTGTCACCACTGAGAACAGCCTGGCTCTATCCTCTTTAGACCCCCTACAACTCACCCACTTCAGATAGTTGTAGATTTGGCTCTTCCTCTTCTGTTCCCACAAATCCAGTCACCTGCACTAATGCATGACTACGTAAACCTAGACCATCTCTAACAAGGCTTTGTCCTGATTATTCTTCCAGTTCTGAGAATTCCACATAATCTGTGGGAGACATATTCCTACGCATAACTACCCTTATCATTAGACATCCCTTGGAGGCATGTTCCTGTACATAACCACCCTTGCAGTTAAGTATCATTTCCTAATAACTAACTTAAATATCCCTTGCTCCTGATTAAGCCCATTACTTCTTAATCTCCTTTCAGCAAACATGGAGAACAAATGGTCACTGTCTACCATACAAAAAGCCAGAAGGTATTTGAAGACTGTTATCAAGTCATCCCTCCTCACTCAGCCTTTTCCTCTCCCAGACTGAACATGCTCCATTTTTTTAACTTTTCCTCAGAGTTCGGTTTTTCTAAACCTATTTTCGTTTTGTTGCTTTCCCCATGGACGCTCTCCAATTTGTGCTGTCGAGAGCTGGACACAATACTCCAGATGAGGTGTCGTCAGAGACAAGCAGAGTGGAACAATTGCCTCGTCTGTTTAACACGTGACAATCCTCTTAATACTTCCCTGAATGATATTAGCCTTTTTTGCAATTGCACCATGTTGTGGAATCGCATATTCAATTTATGATCCACCAAGTGCTACCTCCTAGCCATTATTCACCATTTTGTAGTTAGGCATTTGATTTTTCCTTCCTAAACAAGAACTTACCCTTATCTTTACTGAATTCCATATTGTTAATTTCAGACCAAGTATCTAATTTGCCAAGGTTGTTTTGAATTCTAATCATGTCCTCCAAAAGCATTTGCTACAGAGGTATCTCCCAGCTTGGTATCATCTGCAAATTTTATAAAGTTATTCTCCAATTCAGGTTATTAATGAAAATATTGAACTGCACCAGACCTGAGACTGACCCCTGCAAAATGCCATTCCAGTTTGATCACAACCCCTTGATAATAACTCTCTGAGAACAGTTTTCAACCACTTGTGCACCACTGTATAATAATTTCATCTAGACTACACTTTTTCTAGTTGCTTATGAAATGTCACATTGTGTCAAAAGCCTTACTAAAAATCAAGATATGTCACATCTACTACTTTCCCCCCATCCACTAGGCCCTGTCAGAGAAGAAAATTGGGTTAGTTTGGCATGATTTATTCCTGAAAAATCCATGGTGACTACTCTTTATCATGCTTTTATCCTGCAGGTGCTTATAAACCGATTGTATAATAATTGGTTCCAGTATCTTTCCAGATATTGAAGTCAGGCTGAATGACCTATAATTCCCTAGGTCCTCTCTCCTCTTTCCTCACCCTTTTAAAGACCACTACTATGTTTGTATTTCTCCAGTCCCCTGAGAACTTATCTGTCTTCCATAAGTTCTCAAAAATAATTGCTAATGGCTCCAAGATTGTTTCAGCCAATTCCTCAAGTAATCTGGATGGAATTTATCAGTCCTTATGATTTGAATACAACCAACCCAACAAAATATTCTTTAACCCATTCTTTCCCCCTCATTTACAATACCAGTTGTGTTAAGTTTTGCTCACAACTTAGCTTTCCAGTGGAGATGTGAACAAATAGGTATTAAATATCTCAGCCTTCTCGAGGTCATCAGTTACTAGGTCTCCTTGCCCACCAATTAGAGGACCTGAAAGTTCCTTGGCTTTTTTTGCTCCTCATGCATTTAAATACCTCCTCTTATTGTCTTCACATAAGAGAAGGGTACTCTCTAAACATACAAACATTACCAGCAGCCCCTTATTTAATATTTTGCTAGTTAAAGCAAATAGATTACTATATTGCAAAAAAAAATGTGGTTTAAAAAACACAAAAAAATAGAGAGCCAAGATTACTAAGGAAGCAGCATTTTCCAAGCATCTTGTTCAGGGGCATGGAGTCCTACCTATAGAGACTTAACTATTATTTTTCACAACTATTTTCATTCTAATAAAATGACAGCGCTAAAACTGGAAGCCCTAGCCACTCCTTCACTGTAAAGGTGCAATCAGTGCCCCCATCAAAACTGGGGATCTGCTGTGAAAAGTGACCTCCACAGAGGTATAGCTGTGGTTCCGAAATGTATTCGCTCTCAGTGTCTCAAGACCAGACAAGTTCAGCTTATAAGTCAAAAGATGGTGGTGATGTTTTTAACTGCCAGGCTACAAACACCTCCTGTGATCTGAGAGTGAAGCTGGGTTTTTAGTTCCTCCCATATCATCATTAATAATAACTTTTTCACAAGCCAAAGCAAGCTCTCAATGAGAGCAGAGCAATCCTGTTGCCTGTAAATTATAAGAGTTCAGTAAATTCTTCTGTTTATGCACAATTAGAAATAGAATCCATCTCTGTCTCCACAACTATGCTGGCTGTGCAGAGTTAAAATATTAAATCAGCAATAATCACTTACTTTTAATCACTATAGTCAGCAGATGAGAATCTGAATGCACAAAAAGTTGAGCAGAGGGCCAGCAAAAATCCTAAATACTATTTATATTCCACATAAAAGACAGATGTGCCAAATGCAAGGGGGGCATTTCCACAATCCCTTTACAGAGACAAACTAGTTACGTCCCATGAGCTAATTCCTTGTTTACATTGTTAATGCCAATGGCATTATTCCTATATTTACACCACTGAGAGAGAAGACTCAGCCCCTAGCCTTTTCCACCCTCTAATTTTGTTGAAAATGTAATTATAGAACTACAGCAAACCCACTGGCAATATAAGCGACCACCTCACATACCCTGAAGCTCATCTAAAAATATCACCAAGGCCTCTCTGTTGACACTGCCAGCAGGTTTGATAGTTGCCAAAGTGCATTCTCTGTAGATAATAGTTGGGTCTGATTCTGATCTCACTTACACCTGTTTCCACCACTGCCAATGGCTCTGCTCAGTATTTAAATCAATAAAACTTAAAACAGTCAGTCCGTAGATTTTTAGTAACCACTGAGAGCAGATTCTGCAGCCTTTTCTCCTACCAAGTAGCATTTACTCCCACAAGTGGTCCCAAGCAAGTCAACTGGCCTATCCTGCTTTCTTATCCTAGTGTCAGTCAGAGGTAATGCCATGGAAGTCAGTGAGATTGAAATGGCGTTAAGGACATCAGAATGAGGCACAGTGAGACCACTTGCATGAGTAAATGCTGGTCAACATAACACAAATAGAGCCGAATAATGTGGACTTTGGTGTCATGAACATTTCCGTACTCTGTGTACACAATCCCCTGCCATTACTACAAGAACCTGCACTATTAGATTACCAATTAGGTAACCAATGTATCATGGACAAGTGCCTCAAAGGGAAACACAGACTTCTACAGTGGAGTTGGTCGCCACGGGTTATGCCTGCCATGTAAATGCTGCTACAGTCAGAGACCAGTCAAGGCATCAGGGAAACATTCTTTGTTCAGCCTGGTAGTTTAAGTTCTCTGAACAAGAGATGCTATCAGATGTAGGCTACTACACTGAGCACCTTGCATTGCTGCTACTGTGTATGACTGGGGGGTGGAGGGAACAGCAGCACACTCAGTTAACACAAGGAAGAAGACTGTTTGTAATTCAGCTGTTTTCAGACATTTATGTGGATATGTCAAATCAATTCCCAGCTCTATAAACAGGGCTAGTTTGAGCATAACTGGGATGACAAGGAAACAGATTCAAACCAAATGCAAATAGCATTCAGTGGGCTTGTGGTTTATAAAAAACAATGTCAATAAGGCTGAAGAACTGCTTACGCTTACAAAAATCTGGGGTCAGTTGGCCCATGAGTGGTTCTAGGTGAGAAGATCAGGGTACCCCTTCACAGCAGTCTCACGCTGAGGGTTAATGACAAAGTTGTCTCCACATACCACAGAAGTCCCTGGTGAATTCCAGCAGCCTGGGAAGAGGCCACAGAGGGCGTCTATTCATTCAGACTCCCGAAGGAATATTTCTCCTGAGACCATCATTGTCACTCAAGTGAACCCCTCTGCAACTTTCTGACCAAGCGCCTCAATGCCTTCAGGGTGACACAACACAAGAAAACCCAGCACTGCTTGTTTTACTGCAGTCTGAAATATGTCTCTACACAAGACACACATTACCGTGAAATCTATTGGCTATGATAAACGACAGCTTCGATAGTGACTATGCATGACACTGCTAAATGTGAACATTCCAAGAGCAAAACCATGCTGTAAAACTGAAGTCAACGTTTAAATGGGACTAATTTGTGGCCATTAGGAGAGATCCTGCACACACCTCAATTGCAGACACCTGTGTGTTGATCTGTTCATGCAAAAGCCAGCCTAAACCAGGCTAACATGGCCTCCAGAGATTGTCCCTTAACAGAAGAAATACTGAGTGGCGCAGATCCTGCACAGTCACTTCTATGCCACGTGTGTGTAACCCACACACTTAGCTGTGGGCCACTGTCCCATGGAGTGGCACCCAGACCACTTACAGAAAGACTCAGTCTCCTCTACAGCCTTAGCGGAAAAGCAGTTGGCTTTTAGCTCAAACCGCAGAGCAGTGGTACCCAAAAGGGATGGAAAGGATCAGCACACATCCCCCTCGCCAGGCGAGTTCCCCTCCAGGCAGGCACTAAACCTCTCCCCACAAACGCGTGGAACATGGCTGCAGCTGTGCCACTTGAGCCATCCCAGAATGCAGCTGCAGCTGCTGCCATGCGAGCCGCCCCAGAAAACAGCTGCAGCCCATCGGGGCCAGAGGAGCCACCTCTGCCACTGCCGCCATGCTCTTGTCCCACCATGCGATGAGGAGTGTGTGCAGAGCAGCCGGAGGGGCACCCTACACGTATGGCTCTCCTGAGCCACACTTCACTGCCCCAGTTGCCACATGTGGTGAACAGGAAGCATATTGTACACTGCTGCTGTAGAGGCTACTGCACTAAACTCCAGAGGTCCCAGGTTTGAGTCTGCCCAGGGTGGTTATACGTGCGTAACATCTCCTAGGCCTTGAGGCCCAGCGACGGCAGAGGAAAAGTGGCATGGCAATTGGCTGAAGAAGGGAAGAAGACGCAAAGCCTTTAGCTACAAGCCACTTTGCACACCCACTCCACACCTGCCGAGTGCTTCCTGGCAGCTGGTGAGAACTGGGCCTGTAGTCTGCAACTGCTGCAAGTTCTCACTTACAGGCAATTTAAGGTGATAGTTTAGCCTTAATAGTTCTGGTCCTGACTACCTTAGAGACCCTTCCTTACAGGATACCTGCTGTAGCTTAGATAAGATGATGCACCTCTATACTACCTCCCGGTGCCATCATATAGAATTTCATAGCAAAGCCTGGTCCCTTGCTCCTGTGACAACTCCGGAGGTGGACTGAGCGCTTTCCATTCTCATTGTCTTTGGTAGGATTTGAAGATGCAGAGTGACTTGAGGAGTCACTCACCACCTTTCAGGACTGAGCTATTTATGTCAGCATTAGACAGATCCTGCCAGGAAGATTAAATTAGCTAGATGAACAGGCTACAGGAGGCTTATCAGTGAACACAACTGCCCCTCCCTGGAAAAAATCAAATCTCTGGCAAGTCTGCAGCTGTGACTACAAAAAAATCTGATCCCACAAAAATAAAAGATGAGTAACTATTACTGGGAGAAAGTTAGTTCCTACTTAGGAGTAAGTTTCCTGTCACACTGACCTGCAAGACCGACTAGCAAAGCATAAGGCTAATCCTCCCCACACTGACTCAAGGATTCGTGCCACCTTGACTTATTTCCCTTAGCAGCAGGGTGGATGCTCCACAGTTGCCAGCTTCAGCTTTCCTGCTCTGGTTCCAAGGCAGCCTGAGAGGATTTCCTGGGGGGTGCAGAACGGGGTCACCTCATCCCCACACGGACGGTGGGAGCCAGAGAGGCCTGACAGCCTGCTCTGCACTGCGCCACCCCGTCTCCCAGCCCGCTGCACTCCGAGTCACCACAGCAGCAGGAAGCAGAGCACAGAGAGCTGGGGAAGGGTGGCCAGCCGTGCGGAGCAGGCTGCCAGGTTGCTCTGCCTTTCACTGTCACAGTGAGCGTAGGAGGAGGGAGCTGACCCCTCCTGCTGCCTCCTGCCAGACCCGCTGGTAATCCCCTCGCCTCACATTGCTTGGGGGAGGGAGCTTTGGGCAAGGAGACACAGCAGAGGTAGGAAGGGGAAGGGGCAGGGCAGGCATAGGGGCAAGGCAGAGGCGAGACCTGGAAATGGGGGGGTCCCTGGGTCCTACACCTAAGGCAGTGGGGAAGGGTTGTCCTAGGTCTCGCGCTCCCAGAGGAAGGAATCGAGTGCCAGGCAAGGCAGTTACCCCTTGTCTGAGCTGGGTGACACACCGAAGCCAGCCACAACTGAAGTGGCTTGAGCCTGAGTCTGGCATATTGCACCATATCTGTACGTGCAGACATGAGACCAAGAAGTTTTAGGCAGATCCTCACTGTAGTGGTGGGAAATTGTCAAAGACCCTGAATGAGGTCAGTCAGGAAGTCGACTCTCCCAGGCGGTAGGTAGGCCCTGACCTGAGTCACGTCTGGAACTGCTCTATTCTCTGAACCGGGAACAGAGCAGATTTCGCTTTGCTTGTGAGGAGACCTAGATTGTCAGCTGTGGCCTGGACAAAAGTGAACTGAGCTTCAGCTGAGTGCTGGAAGGAGCCTTGATTGGCGGGGCACAGAGGTATGGGGACACTGTACCTGATGTCTGCCAGGCATTTGGTGAAGATGAGAGGCACTGCTGACAGGCAGAATAGCAGGACTGTACCATTCGCCACAAACCTGAGATTTGTCCCGTGAGGCTGAGAGACTGGTATACTGTATGGCAGTACGCATCCTTCAAGTCGAGGGCATCGTACCAGTCAGCTGGATCCAGAGCAGGAATGATGGAGGCCAAGGAAACCATGCGGAACTTGCTTTTCTGTAGGAATCTGTTGAGCTCTCAGAGGTCTAGAATGAGCTCGAGTCTGCCCTTGGCTTACAGCATCAGGAACTACCGACAGTAAAAACCCTTTCCCCTCTGTTCTAGAGGAACCTCCTCCACTGCCCCAGGCTAGGAACAATTACAACTCTAGGATAAGGAGTTACTCACGAGAGGGGTTCTTGACGAGTGTCAGGAAAGGGAGGCAGAAGAGCAGGATGGCAGAGAATTGGATGGAGTATCCCCTTCTCTACCATGCTGAGCACCCATCAGTCTGTGATAAGGGGCCATGCACGGTAGAAAGGGAAGAGTCATAATGACAAGGTAAGCTGGGCTGGATCCCTAGTCAGGTGTGGTATCCCATCCTTGCCATGCCTTCAAAGGGCAGGTTTTGCCCCCAAAAGAGGCTTTGGCTGGCTCAAGTTTCGCCCAGCAGTTCGACGTGGCTCCTCCTGACGCTGCAGTTCCTTCTCCTTGGGCTGTTCTCTTGGCTGTGCTGGGAGAAATGCAGATGTGGGTGGAAATGTCTCCTGAGTGGAGGAGTGTAGTGGTCCAATGAAGGGTAGCCCTAGAATCTTTCAAGCCATTAAAGCTCTTATTAGTCTTTCTTGAAAAGAGATTGTCCCCTTCAAATGGGAGGTCCTGAATCATTTGTTGGGCCACGTAGGAAGGCCCAACACCTAGAGCCATGAGTCCCGGCACATGGCCATCCCCATAGCTCTGATCCTAGTAGCCACATTGGCCAAGTCTAGAGCTGCCTGCAGGAATGCTCAAGAAATCAGTCTCCCTTCCTCGACCAAAGCTACAAACTCAACCAGGAGTCCGAAGAAAGCAGTTTGGTGAACTTAACCATTGGCAGGCAGGTATTGTATCTGACTGGCCACCTCTGCCACCAAAGAGCCAGCTGTGGATGGGAGTACAGGGACTCATACCCTTGGAGGGTGTGAAATACTGGCATTCATTGTGCTTGCCTGTGGGTTGCAATGAAGCCAGGGTTTGTCACAAGGATTTTGTCATGGCTATGACAATCTTTATTAGTGGCAGTGAACTCCTGGATGGGCCAGAGGGGGCTAGGATGTCGGACAGGATCAGATTCATCTACCACTTCCTCCACCTTAATAAAGTATAGATAGACAGACAGACAGAGAGTGGGGGAAAGAGAGACACACACACATCTCATAGCACTAGAAGGGACCTCAGGAGGTCACCTAGTCCAGTCCCCTGCCCTCTTGGCACAACCAAGCACCATCCCTGATGTCTATTTGCCCCTGATCCCTAAATGACCTCCTCAAGGATTCTCATCTCAGACAAAGGCTAAAACCAGTTGCTTTAGTAGAAGATGCATGAAATCCTGCAGTGGATAATTTAGGAATAGCTTCCACAGAAGAGAAGTCTTGCAGTATCTCTTGGCAGCTGGTGGCTATGTTGTGCCCTCAATTATCCCAGCACGAGTGCCTTAGCATATGGAGGAACATTTATACAACAGCCAAACAAAAAAGAAGAGGGAGGTGGGAAGAGAAAAAAAGCAAAAGCAGAGGACAGAAGAGACGCGTGAACAGCAGAGCCCATTTATAACATGTGATAGTCAAAAAGGTGTGCGACTCAAAGTGGGGTGGCTTGAAGGAATCCTGTAACAGTGGTAGGGCTATGAGGTCTGGGGAATGTTTGAAAGGCACTTTGAGGATGAAAAGACAAGAAGTGAATAGCACTGTTGTTACAATTAAAAATACTAAACTAGTTATTAGGGGGTCGGGGATGAGTTTGTTTGTTTTGTTTTAATAGAAAACCACCTTGCTAAATTTAAAATACAACCAAATCCTGAAGGTACTTAGAACCTAGAGGACATTTCATATCCACCAATCATTTCAGCAAAGTCAAATATGAGATAAAGGACTTAGTAAGTTCTGCTTTCCCACAGTTCTGGGTGTTTTCTTACACATTAAAGGCAGAGCAGTAAAGTGCTGAAGGTAGATTCGTGAGGTGTACAGGCTCTACAGCTTTGCTTCTGACATGACACACACCCATCTAGAGTGGTGCTGCATTTAACCAGAACATATATACAAACGATGACAAGTTTCTCTGGGCCTATAGCCTATTTTAATGGAACTTGGAGTTTTCTTTGGCCTGGCTCCAGTTCTCCAGGGTTGATCTAATCCCCTGCCCTGTAGCTGCAAGCAACTCCCAGTAGGGTCAGAATAACTGGGCTTTTGATTCCTTCCACCTGAAAAACCAGGAAGTCTGAGTTTTGCTAATACCCACCCAAGGTGTCAAAAAATACTCTCCACTGAACAACAGAAAAGTCATTCAGTCAACACCCAAATTGCTGTACAGATGTCATCCCTGCCTTACTGTCCACATTACAAATACCCACCTCAGAAGAGGGGTAGGATATTCTGTGCCAGTGCAAATTAATCAGTAAACTCCCTCGGCCACCAGCTTCTGCTCTCCAGTCTGGCCCTCCTTAATATGCTTTTTGTTTTCAACTCCCTTTGCACAGACTGACAAAGCAGCCCACCACCAGGGCAGTGATATGTATTCCATAGCTATACACTACACAATTATACACAACCCAGCATTGTTGTGTCTACCTCCGGTTGAGGGAGTTGACTTCAGTTGCTCTTGCCACGTGTACAACTTTCAAAAATTAAGCAATAAGTCACGTAACCCTTCACCTACATAAACGGATGAAGGAAAGATGGACAGATGTTTTGTGCTCCTTCAGGGAGGAGTGGGGATGCCAGAGCAGAAGTTAATCTGCCCTAAAATTAAAAATAAAAATATTAAAAGCTTTGTATTACTTACCTTCACATTGTTAGAAAGCATGCATGCCAGCATCCCCTTTAGATCTCTTATTTGGTGCTGATGTATTATATTTTAATTTTAAAAAACCAAGGAAATCCTCAGATCAACTACATTGAGACTGAGTTCAGAGTACTTAGCAGTAATTAAAGGTGAAACACATCACAGGAGTTTTGTGATTGTTCCAAATCCTTGTATTTAAACCTTTACAAATTAAAAATGACATTCAGAGTGAAAGTTGATTTTAAAATAAATTCAACCAAATTCAGTTGAAATATGGAAATGTTAATATGGCACCCAGAAGACTTTAACATTGCCCAAGAGGAACAGGGGAAAGAACAAAAATCAAACAGCAAAATTAAAAAACAGAATATGTCTCTAAAAATCTGCTTAATCTGTTCTAAATCCAAAATCACTAGAATATACAGATATACAGCCTGGATATCAAATGCAAAGTATTTCATTTATGATCACAGGATTATGGTATGGTGTCCTGCAATAGTACTACTAACCCCTGAAAGTTCAAAAATTATGAAGCGGATCCAAAAACATCATGAGATGGGCCCAAAAACCAGGATATTTTTAAAAAAATATAGATTAAAGAAAGATTTATTCATTATCATTCCAGTAGTGCTTGGGGGCCCCAAACATGGACCAGTGCCCCTTATGCTAGACAGAAAGAACAAAAAGAAGCTCCTACCTTACATGATTTATGTTGTCTTCTGATTTTTTTTAACTTCTCCTGTCCCACCAGTGTGTGTCTGACAATGCTGCCCAATTTACGATTAGAAATATGGTTGTAGACACTGCATCCCTATATCAGTGCAGTTGATGATCTAACCCCACCACATCAACCCTGCACACCCAACTACAATCTAATTAAATTTTACCCCTTCACTCTTCCACAGGTCACTGTCTCACAGCAGTGCTGATCACCCAGCAGAACACTGTGCACCTATTTAATCAGCTCGCTTCGGGTCTATGTCATCCTGCTGCTGAATGGGGAACCTGAGCAGCTCCACATGCAGGTGCTGTTGCTATTGATGAGGACCCCAATGTAGAGGCTGCAAGAAGGGTAGAACAATACGCACACACTGCTCACAGCAACCAGGAGAACCTGGTTGAAGAAGGGGATGGAGACCAAGAATGCTTCTTTCCCCTTACTGAGACAAGGAGGGTGAGGTAATATTTTTATTGGAGTCACTTCTGTTCCTGCGAGAGACAAGCTTACAGCTGCCAAAAAGGGTTAGAGAACCAGGGAATGTTCATATTGAACAGACGTCAATAAAATAGATACCAACACATAAATATGGTGTCTCTGAACAAGGTCGAGAAACAGCCCTGTGGTTGGAGACCCAGGAGACTCACCTTCCCAGAAGTTTGAGATGATGGGGGAAGGCATACTGGAGATGGGAAGGAGGTTTAATTTCCTATTTAGGCTTTGTGCTTGGATAGCAAGGAGCCCATTGTGCATACTGGTCTTCGGCTAGTTGATTTAGTCTTCTGGCTACCTAGTCACTCCTGAAATTCCAAACCCTACATTGATTAGTTAAGACAGAAAGGGCATGTGTGTTGAGTTGTAGCAGTGTTGCCACCACAGGTATTTTCCACTCTGGCAAGCAGACTTAGTCCTTTAGCTTGTAGGTAGGTGCCAGGCAAACTTTTCAAAACTTGCTAACACAACACACAGCACAGGATGAATGCTAAAACATTTACTGCACTTTGGGGCAGAACTACCCTAAATGTTAAAATAAAATGATCTATGTTCACAAAAGCCACTAGGATCAGAAGTTTCAAAGCTTCTCTTACTATGTACCCGCTCCAAATCTTCCAGCTGTGCTCTTACGCTTCTCACCAATGAGACCTTATCTGCTCTTTTTAATGCTACCTGTCTTTAACCATCTCTCCATATTTAACTGCTAGGGACAGATATAGTGTAATGCATGCAACTGGGGAAAAAAAAACCAACCTGAGTTCTGAGCTCAGTCAGCCTGAAAAGTTGCTGAGAAACTGAACCCACAATGAACAGCAACTAAAGGTGAGGGTTGTGTCTGTGTTCTCCTTGGCATATCTGGAAGTAAATCAATAGCCATGTTTAATGTAACACATTCCCACAGAGATTTAAAGCTTTGTCTGAGTAGTCTAGTATCTAAATGAAATAAATAAAATAATTAATAAATAAAATCTGCTAACCACCTGTCCCTCAGGAGGTGTCTCACCTACCCCTAGGAGTCCACATACCACAGTTTAAAACCCCCTACACCAGTCTACATAGCCAGCCGAGCACCATAAGCAGGTAAGAATAATAGAGAGTGAGGAAACTTGAAAAACTTTTCTTCTTTTCTTAGTTAAATCTCTGCATGCACCATATAAGCACACCCTAAGGTGCACAACTAGCGAGAGCGCACTCAAATCCCAATTTCACAGCATATGTGCCTTTCCAGACGCCCACAGGCATATACTCCACAGCACATTTGTAAAGTGATAATTAGTGATAGACTTGTTATGAATATTCCACATAACATTTCTCTCTACAGCAGCCTATGACTACAAAGGGCAACAACATTCTGAAAAGCTATGAATAACTGAGATTAAAAAAATAAAAAGTTTGTAAACAATACTGAAAATTTTAAAGCGTACTGCAGTTACACTAACCCATACCCCGGCCTTTGGAAATGTGCAGACATGCAGCTGTCAGAACAAGGTGCCCATCCAGCTGACACATTGGCAACGTTGCAGTTCCCCACTAAACACTCAATCCCTCCCTTTGTCACCTCACAGGTGGATTACCACCACCTCCTCTGTAAGAGGACAGACCAGCAAAGCGTCCAGTCACATGGAGTGAGGTGGCCCACTTGTTAAGCAGAGTTTCACACAGGCAACACATTAATTCTGATACTCTGTGACTTCCACAGGTTCTAGCTGATTCCTGGGTGTTGTCTTGGACCTATAACACCATAAAAAACTTGGGTCTTGCTTCCCTTAGAAACCCTCTTGCTCACCACATGGTATGGTAGCACTGCAATTAAGCCAAATGCTTGAGCTAACAGCTTCCCTCTTTAATCAGAAGGGGGCTGGTGATAGGCTGCTCTGGTAAAGGAGACTATGGGATAGATCCACCAAAGGATTTAGGTTCCCAATGGTAATTTTAGCCCCAACATCTAGGAGCCACTATGACACTCCAAACTCCTGCTCCAGACCCATTCAACAGTGTAGGAGCCAAAAGTCCCTAGGCACCTAAATATCTGCTTACAGATATGCCCACAACGGCCTTCCCATACATGCCCTGAGTGATAACCTGGCAGCTCTTGGGCCATCCCAGCTGGTTATTTTAGGGAGCGGCCAGTTGTCAGAAAAATAATTTAAGATGCCGGGATTTTTACATGGCTCGAAAGATGTGCACTATTGTCACAATACACTGGGATGTCTAGTGGTAAAAAATTCTTGTCCCGCTGAAGATGCTGCAGTGTTCCCACTTTCACCATGTCAGTAAGAAAATGATTCTATCAGTCTTATCTCTATGGCTATGTCTATACGTGAAGCCTACATCGAAATAGCTTATTTCGATGTAGTGACGATGAATAACGTCTACATGTCCTCCAGGGCTGGCAACGTCGACGTTCAACTTCGACGTTGGGCAGCACCACATCGAAATAGGCGCTGCGAGGGAACGTCTACACGCCAAAGTAGCACACATCGAAATAAGGGTGCCAGGAACAGCTGCACACAGGGTCACAGGGTGGACTCAACCGCAAGCCGCTCCCTTAAAGGGCCCCTCCCAGACACAGTTTCACTAAACAACACAAGATCCACAGAGCCGACAACTGGTTGCAGACCCTGTGCATGCAGCATGGATCCCCAGCGGCCGCAGCAGCAGCCAGAAGCCCTGGGCTAAGGGCTGCTGCACACGATGACCATAGAGCCCCGCAAGGGCTGGAGACAGAGCGTCTCTCAACCCCTCAGCTGATGGCCACCATGGCGGACCCTGCTATTTCGATGGTGCAGAACGCAGATCGTCTACACGTGCCCTACTTCGACGTTCAACTTCGAAGTAGGGCGCTATTCCCATCCCCTCATGGGGTTAGCAACTTCGACGTCTCGCCACCTAATGTCGATTTCAACTTCAAAATAGCGCCCAACACGTGTAGCCGTGACGGGCGCTATTTCGAAGTTGGCGCCGCTACTTCGAAGTAGTGTGCACGTGTAGACACGGCCTATGAGTGCTCTCTCTAGATATTAGAAGAGGCTGTTGAAAGAGAGTGCCGAGTTGCCTTGTGGCAGTAGTGGTGGCAGGTTGACATACCCGGGGTGGGGGTGGGGTGGGGTGCAAGACCCTAGACTAGGGACCCCAGACAAGCAAACGTAACAACTGAAAGAACAAGTGAACAAGGATAAGGACAGAAAAATGGATCTTTCTGAGTGGCAAGAAGCTTGGGTTGATGCAGGACTTCATCAAGAATCGCACACAGGACACATGGTCTTACTCTTAATGTAGACAACACTCGGGGATGGGGGGAGGGGAACTGCATTAATAATAAATGCAAAGTGCCTTAAGAATCAAAGTTCCAAAACCTCAAGTATGACTTAAAATCCACAATGATTCTACTGAGCTTAGCACTGCACTGACATATTCCTTCCCCACCCCAACCTACCCCACCAAAATTGCTCTTTTTTCTCATTCTTACAGGGTAATTGAAAGGATGTTGAGGCTTTGGCTTTAACCACAGCAGAGAAATGATGCATTCTGAAATCAGAAGAAAAGGAGGCGAAGAAGGGTGAGCCGGCTCCGATTTTCTCACTATTCATGTCAGGTGCGATGAGTCACTTACACCATGAGATGTTCAAAAACATCTTTTAAGAATTCATAAAAACACGAAGCACGCACAGAAAGCTGTTAAAGAAGAGGTTTGCAATTAGCAATGGTAGTGTATCACTAATGTGTAACTATGCTGAAACCACCAGCGATTTTAAGCCTTTTTGCAGACGTGATAGTCTATTTTAAGGATAAAAATTGAGCTCTTTCACAGTCACAGAAAAAAGTTGACTAGCAAGGATCACAAAACCTGCAGAATTCTCAGCCAGATGGAGCCACTTCGCTTCAGATCAGCTGTTCTCCAGTCTCCTCAGTTGCCCCCAAAAGTAAAACGCATATTGCAAGATTATTATTGTATATTTATCTTTGTGCAAAATGTTCAAACTGCAGCTTTACTAAGTTACTTTTCCTCCCAGACTATTTATAAGCAATTAAAAATTGTTACCAATAGCAACAGCAAAATGTCCTGTCAGCTTCATAGGTTTGTTCCGTACAGAACTGATATGGCATAATGATAATGACTCTAGAAATGAGTCACTACTCCCACAGTGCTTGCATATTGCCCAAGCACTTGAACGGGTGCTCTTCAGCTGGGAGGTTGGGCTCCAAGATGGGCCAGCCACCAGTAGTTGGTGGGTCACAGCCGAATGTCTCTCTTTTCACACTCCACTTTAACACAGATTTTGCTAAAAAAATTCCCTTAGTTTTGTTCTGAAGGCAGGAGAGCTTGAGTTTGGGTTTCATCTCTCCTAGGACTGAACCTTCTACACAGTTCATGCTAGTTATGACCACGACCTCATATCCCTCATCCTAACAAGCAGGTGAGTGTTATTCACCTAATTTATAAACAGAGTAACTTCCACAAAGTCACTTCAGGCAGAAATGTCAACAGAAGGCAGGTATGTGATAAGGCCTAAAAATGCAGGAGCCCTGGAGGCTGAGCTACCTGCTGCCCCTCAGATCAGCGGCATAAGAGAGTGGAAAGAAGCTCTTCCCCTAGGTAGGCAGCAGGAATCATTCAGCGGGCACTGCATCTGTGGGGTTCTTTCTTTTTATCCTTTTGAAGTGAAGCGTGTGGTTAGATGCCACTTTTAAGTATTCAAAGTATCTAATGAAACAATTTGCATAGACTGTTGTACATGAAGCTGCAAGGAACTTGACAGTCTGTGATAGGGTAGCTGAGGCTGAGGAGAGATTAAGGTGGCCGATGGGTGAATCAACTCCCCAAGCTGCACCTGGAGAAGGAGCCAGGGATTGGTTAAATGAGGCTCCGCTGGACAGGAGGTACGTGTATAAATCCCAGATGCTGAGGAAGAAGGGGCTGCAGGAAGGCAGGCTGAAGTCAGTCCTTGGGAGGAGGTAACGGGGAGGGTGGTGAACCCAAAGAAATTGCAGGAGACCAGGAAAGTTGGGGAAAGAAGCAAAGTAGGACACCTGGCTTTGGCAACTGACTGAAGGGTGCCTGAGCAGGCCTGCTGATGGCAGAAGGCAAAGGGGAACTTGCCCTGGGGCCCAGCACTTCAAGAGAGACCCGGAGGTCTGGCCACTGCAGCTGCCGAAGTAGCAGTGGCACCCAGAGCTCCAAGCCGTTTGAGGCACCATGGCAGGGCTATGCTGCTGCTCTGCATGCAGCTCTGAAGGACCATGGGGAGCCAAGAGCTGATTGCCCTAAGCCCTGTCCCTTCCACCCTTGGCCCTGCCCCTTCTGGCAGTGGCAAGCTGGGCGCCCCCTCCCCCCCGCCTTCCACCTTGCCCCTGGGCCCACGGTGGCTGTCTGGCCTGCAGTCTCTGAGCTAGAATACCTGAATACAGGGTGGGTCCTGGTTCCCCTACTAGCCATAGGAGATGTGGCACTACTGACTGCCTGGGACAGTTGGTCTGGCAAAGACTTTGTTGCATCACTCCTGGAAAGGGAAAATACAGTGATCTGGTGGGAGGGCAGAGTCACAAAGAGGATGCTGCATTTCCTGGAGCAAAAGATGCTGCCGGGGGAGACAGGTTGGATAAAGACACCAGCAGAGGGGGTACAACATCATGTAGAGCTAATCCCCACAACGAGTAGGATGAGACATGGCCTGTGGTGAATGAACCCAGTGACACAAACCTCATGGAATTTTTGGACCATATTAATTTGAAATCGAATACCCTCAGTCCCAGGTCTCAGGCCCTATGAAAGTCAAAGGAGTCAACTAATTTGAAGTTTTTAAGTCCACACTGGTTTTGAGCTGCATACACCTTTTATCTCTAAAAGGCCCAATATTGATTTCTCCCAGCACCACGTCAGCTTGCCCCAAAATCTCTCAGATAAAACTTTCTCCCAAGAGAGGAATATTATGATGTCCCCATTTGCCGCCTGAGCCTAAACCCACACTATGGTTATTACCAAGGACAGACCTCAAAACTTTTGATTCCAAAAGTACAAACTCTGCCACTTAAGTAGTAAGACTTTTTGTTCTCGTTGCTGTAGCAGTATTCTGATTACCACGTGGGCGCCAGTAAAGACAGTCAAATACTTAACCATTTCAATAACCTACACATAAGAAACGACAGGTGGATTGGTGTCATTCTGGTGAAATCCAAGGAAGAACTCCATGGTCAAAAAACACACGTGCAAGAGGAAGCTAGTCACCACCTTTCCCGCTGAGAGACAACCACTGCTATACAAACATGACCTCAGGCATCACTCTGAGATGGATCAGTGTTATTCCCATTACTCCTGAGGAGAATAAGACCAGAGGAAGTTAAGTGGCTAGCCTGGAAGGCAGCGTGTCTGTGTCTCATCTGTAAAATGAGGTACATACCAGACATGAAATCTGAAAACATACAGGATGACAGGGATCCCACAGCCACAGGCTGGCAGACAGCCGAGTAATATTCTCTGCGCTAATGGGTAAAATGAGAACCACAGGGCAAGGCCTACATTTTCAAAGCCAGCCTCTGATTTTGGGTGATACTAGTTTAAGTTGCTTAAGGTTGGAGTGCTACAAATGAGGTTCCTCAGGGTCTGACTTGTGAAAATACTGGTCTGAGCATTTTTGAACCTTAGTTTCCCCATTTGCATAATGAGGCCAATTAATATTTTCCTCCTGCACTTCAGAGGGGTGCTGTGATTCTTCATCTAATAAGGTCTTCACTATGCTACACAAATGTAGACTATCATTAAAGCTACTTAGTGGCATCGAGGGAATCATAACACCAGATCTCATGGCTCCCTGTCCTGTACTTAAGCCACTAGATCTTGTGGCTTTGGCAGCACTGTAGGAAGACTTGATGCAAATTCCCAGGCCTAGGCAGTGGTGCCACAGGCACCCCCCAGGATACTTTTCAGTGAAAGTTTTACTAAGCCTGTGCTGGGGCTAGGTATGTTTCCTAAACAGTATATGGCACTAATACAGGGTCCAGGGAGTGTGCATCTGACCAACACGTACTTCCTAAAGTACACACAAGTCAGCCTGCAGAATTGAGGGTGCTGTGGTACTCAAAGTACAAATGTAGACAGCAGTAAGTTCAAATTGCTGTCAGCTTTCCTACTGCTAGTCAAAGGCAACAGGACTCAGCAAGAGTGACCAATAAAACCACATCTGGAGCTGCCTTTGTGTGATGTCGTTCCCAAGATGATTTAGGAAAATTCCCAAAGGTGAGAGATTGTTTTCTAAAATCACCAGAACTTCTAAATCAGGAATGGGAAACGTCCATGGATGCAATTTGTCAGGGTTAGCCAGAGCTGGTTATTTACCTGAGTGTCCACCAGCAGGGTTACTTGCAGTATCTGAGGTCTGCCACTCCCGACCAATGGGAGGCGTGGGAAGTGGTGGCCCAGCTGTGCCACCTACTGAATTTCCCATTCTTCAGGAACAGCAAACCATGGCCAATGGCAGCTGTAAGCAGCCGTGCCTCTGGGCGCTCAGATAGATAAAGCATCTGGCAGCCCACAGGCAGCTAACCCTGGCAAACTGGCTCCACAGGGCAGTGGAGTCTGCATCCCTGTTCTAAATAAGTTGTTTACTTCAGACTTACCAGAAAAATTTGTTCTTTTTCTCCTTCTTGTCACTTTAATCCCATCAGCTGAGGCCTGATCTACAAGTTCCCTCTCTCCTACATGCTCTGTTCAATGCTACATCCCCTTCCACAACACATGCGAATAAGTCTTCCTTTGTGACCTCCAACCACTTCTTGGTTCAGCCTCTTTATCTTCCTTCGATCTTGACGTTGCCCACACAGGTGTCAAGGCTGCACTGTACACAGACAAATTGCCTGAGCCTGCACACCCTCGTTTTCTCATTTCTGGGTGTTATTACTTGGTGTGTGCCCCTAACATTCACATTCCTCACATGGTCTCCCCTGCTCCCACCACCCATCCAGATCAACATTCATATTTCTGCAGAACAGATTGTTTGCTTTTATTGCCCCTTTTATTCAGCTCTGGGTGTCACACCTTAAAACTGGATAAAACCCATTTGACAGACTTTCCCTTTGAATCACACTGCTATTGTCCCATCTCATACTATAACACTTCTCACTCCATTTCAGCCCAGCAGTTTTGATCCTAACTCTATTTCCACCACCTGTCCCCACTTTCTACAAGTCTGGAACCCAGATCCTTGAAACTCTGTGTTTTCAGTATAGTCTGACAATTTACTTTCAGGGATAATTCTTCAGTTACATTGTTACATTATTGAAATGACATCACATACTCCATCATTCCTCTCCTTATTTTGAGCCTGGGTCTCTCTAACACATCTCCCCACTTATCGAGATGCCGTTCTAGATTATCTTTCTTGTCACTGCACAGAACAATCTTGTCTACCAGCAGCATGTATCAATGAAGGACAAGAATAAACAAGACGGGCCTCGGTGCTGCTCCTTGATGCCTTCCCACCTTTACCAATAGTTAGTCTGTTTCACCAATGGACGTTCTGACTGTTGACACGCATGGGTCAGGAAGACACAAAGTTCTCATACCATTTTCTTCTTCATGCACCACCATGCCTGCTCTTGGAACTCAGTCAAAGACCTTTTCCAGATCCATAAACACCATGCAAATATTTTTTAGAAAAGTATCCACCAATCATAATGATGGAGAGACTAGCGTCTCTAAGACAGGAGCCTCTGCTTCCAATGGGGAAGTCTTCATTTCACTGGTTTACGAGGGAAATTCTCTTCCTCCTCTTTCTAATATACCTGGATGGCTTGCGGTTCTCTCCCAATCAAAGCCAGTAAAGGCACAGAGCTTCAATAATCTCTCTGCTTCCTCCCTCCCACTGCCTTTACATAATACATTTCTTTTCAGACATAAGGGTTTGAATGAAATAGGCATTTCAGCTGAGCCTACGCACACAGTTCAGTGGGAGTTCATTTCAACTCAGCTGAACTGCTGTACCTGTCATTTAAAACCCCCCAAAACAATGGTACATTCTGCTTGGATTTTCAGCTTCTTTTATCAAGAATTCTGTATGGGTCTCAATTCATTGCTCTTCAGAGAAATCTTCTTCACTGGCTATCAGGGTGGAGCACAGAACTCCCTACAGGCTGAAGAAAGTGCGGTACCTCTCTTCTGTTCACTGCATATCAGCAAAAACGGAGCTGAGAGGCCGAGACAGTTTCTTCTCTACTGTTGTAATCTGTTGGGCCACGATCACTCGAGCTGGCACAGCCAGGTGTCAAAAATCAGTCCTACTCTCCTATCCAATGGAAACTGTTGGTGAGGCAGAACTGGCCACGTACTGGCACTGCCCTCTGCCAGGACAGCTACTGTGGGGGAACAGCTGTAACTCTGCAGGAGACCCCATGGACAGGACCTGCCTTGGGGAGGAGGCTCTGAATCTGCGTACTCCCTGACCACAGTCAACATGGTTGCTTTGGAACTGAGCAGTGCGGATACAGTAGCCCATGCAAAGGCAACAGAGGTGTGAGTGAGCCATGCCACATGCGTACTCACTAGTGTCCAGCAGAAGAAAGTGTGTTTCCTCTCCCCCATTCATTGTACACGACCAAGAACAAAGACGAGCGACTGAGGCAGTGGCTCCTCTAGTGTTCTGTGTGCGCTGGGCCAGGCTCACTAGCCACACTACCTCCGCTACACTACTCCCCTTACAACCATGCTAGCACAAGGGGAGCTGGCCCAAGCATGTGTCCACAAGTAAGAAAATCACACTCCTTGCTGACAGCCTAGGCGTAAAAAAAAGTCAAGGCTTTGTCCCAGTATACGGACTGACTGTGCTCGGCACAGCACAGTGAGGACATGCACTTTGGTCAGAAGTCTCAACCAGGCCTCTTGCATTGATTACTCCAACTTCATAACTGGCCCAGTTGCCAAGCCTCCAAGATTTGCTCAGAGTCTCCCAGAATCAGCATCAATCTCCCAGCGACTATTAAAACTAATCCTGGAGATTTTATTGGGCTGTTTTGTGTCATGCTTGGGAACAGCCCTCCTGGAACAGCAGTCAGAGTTGGCGACCCCACTTCAGCTACAACTGAAGACAAAGCTGTTCTGCACTGTGCCAGATAGCCCAGAGTGGCAGTGAGAACTCAGCATCACCTTGCTCCCAGAGAGACTCTACTGATGTTTTCAATGGCCAAGAGAGAATCTAGGCAGATCTCACTAACTGGGTCTCCGAGAAGAGTAACACTATGGAAAAAAGTCATGTGAATGGTACAGCCATTTAGCTATCTTGCTAAATGGTACTCTAGAGATCCAGAGCCTCTTCCTTCCCCAAATCCTTTCTCCTCTGGACCTCCCATGCCCTGTGTGAGGCTCCTCACAGACACTGGCCATCTATTACTGTCTATTCTCTCCAGACCGCCTTGCCTGACATTCACTTTGATGTCACATTCACAAAGAACACTTTCTGGATGGGGGAGGGGAATTTCCCTGCACACTGTTGCAGGGCACGCGGTGCCTGGAACTTTGGTGCATCTCAGTGGACTGACACATTTTTGGCATTACTCTGTTTATTTACAACACTCTAGCAGACTCCTTAAAGCCCCATGTTTGCTCCAGTTTCTCAAGTCTGTCTTCCTTGCCCCTCAGCTGTCTCCTGTAGCTTTGATGAGTTTATGCTGGCTGTTATCAGGGCAATCTCTCTCTCCACCTTGGTCTCCTTCTCACTCGTTGCATCTCTCTTCTCACCACTCTACCCTAATACATTTGTCTGTCCCCTTTTCTCATAGTCACCCATCTCTCCTGGAGTCTGTCCCTCTGTTGCTGGCCCATTCAGCATCTAAGTACCATCCCTCCCTAGTACAATGTACTCTCTGACTCCCCTGCTACCCCTCACTCTTGATCCTGGCTTTCTCCCTCACTAGCTGTGTTCTCAATGGCAATCTCAATCAAGTGCATGAGTGATCCATGCCTAACAGCAGCCTGCAGAGCGAAGGAGGAGACAGACTTGCAAACAGCCCCTAAAAACGGTACAGTCCAAGAGGAGCTGAATGGCAGCAAACAAATGAGTGCAGATTCAAGCAGTCACTGATATCAGTGGAGAATTCTCCAGTAAAACCACGTCTACAAGAATCCAGGTCCTTTCTCCGTCAGTCTCAGGCACATTAAGCCAAGTGCTAACACAGGATCACTCAATGTTCACTCAAAAGCACTAGGCCTGAAACTAACTTAAACTAAGCTGGAGTTTCATCTCCTGTTACATTCAACCCCATTAACCCTCCCCCCGCCCCCCAAGGGCTTTGCAGACTAGGGCAATTATTGTTAGAGTGATGACATTCATCAAGAACACCATAAATTAAAGTGACTAGGAAGAATAATCGCATGCTCTCCAGCGGCTTCACTTGAACTAATCAAAACAAATTATTTGAAGATAAATATCCCTCATTTCCCTCCCCACTCCACAAGGGCCCTTTTTCCTGAATCCACCAATCAGGAGGCATTGGGTTCACTGCTACTTCTCCACCAACAGATGGTATTGCAAGTTCTAGCGGCTCGGTCCCTTCCAGCATCCTGTGCACCTCAATGCACACTGACTTTGACTGGCACTGGGCAGGGTCCCTGCAAGCTGAGTGCTTGGGCAGCTGCCCAGAAGAGATTCAGGTGCTGCCCAGATGATCATACACAGCCACCCACAGGTGTTTCCACTGGAGGTGCACTTGTGCACATGCCTTGGTGCACATGATAAAATTTACTCTGCTCATGGATGGAAAAAAATAGAACGCTGGCACTGGGGGAATTCTGCACACCCAATATCAGGTCCCTAAGTACTCTGGGTGCTAGAATAATCACCCACAAGTATCTGAAGAGCGTAAGTCCCCTGGAGGGAGATGAGCTGCTTAGGAGGTGTTGTGAGACAAGTATAAATATGAAAAATAAATTAAAAAAAACTCATAGAGCTGAAAGGGACCCTGGGAGGTCCTTGAGTCCAGTCCCCTGTTCTCTTGGCAGGCCCAAGCACCAGCCCCCTACTATTTTTTATTAAATCTATTTGCCCCAGATCCCTACATGCCCCCCTCAAGGGCTGAACTCACAAGCCTGGGTTTAGCAGGCCAACACTCAAACCACTGAGCTATCCCTCCCCCAATTTGATTTAAGTGGCAATAGTAATCAGCAATGTGCCAGTGACATAAGCCTTCATACAGCTCTCAACTGGTGTATCTGAGTGCTTCAGCCCACAAAAGTTGATTCCAAAATTAATGTGTTAGTCTTTAAGGTGCCACAGGACTCCTCACTGGTTCTGCTGAAATAGATGAACATGGCAACCCCTCCAAGACTTACCCACCATGATGCACCCACTGTGCCTGGGCCTGCGGATTCACAGGATGAAATTAAAACAAAAGAAAATTTGGGCTATCATGGAAATCTCCTTCAACGAGGTGTGTTGCACTAATAGTCCCCAAACAGAAATGGCTGAATCTGCATTGCCTGAATGCTTTAAGCCCACACTAGGACAAAACACTTGGACTTATGCTGCAGGTTGACTAGTCTCTCAGAGGAAGGGACGTAATGATCCGATATTAAAAACTGGATTAAAAAACCCTACTCCTTCCATTTTCTTTTGATTACACGTCAATAACATTCTTGTTCCTGTTGTTTTTTCTCCTTAGTGCCTTCCTACACAGACAGTCAGTCAGTCCCTCTGACACAGAGTACTTGGGAAAAATGGAAACTCCTCTTCAGACACCAGCTCAGCTGTACAAAATTGCTCCCTCTCCTATTTCAATAGGTGCTCAAATGCTGGTGCACTACATTGGAACCATTAACGAATGACTTCACGAGACTAAGCCCAAGACTGCAGTAGTCAAAGCCCTATCTTCCTGGGCAGACTTACAAGTGCTCTACACACATATGTACACAGCTCACATGCACCAGTTAGAATCGCAGTCCAGAAGGTATTTCTCATTTGCTTCTTTCTTGTGTCTCATTTTAAAATTTATTTTTGACGGTTTCTGCAGCTATAAATAACCACAGGGGAGTTTACTTCACTCTGGACTCCACCAAGCCCTGCCAGGTTGTGTGTGGTTTCCACATTGCCAAACAAAAACCCAGCTCAGTTCAGCAAAGCTCTTCAGTGAATTCTCTGCATGCTTGCCAAGGTTGCGCTCAGTTTCACTTGTCTCCTTGATTCTTGCATTCACCTGGCTCCCAGCTCAAGAGAGAGCTGTTCCTCAGAAATCTGCAAAGCACATCATCTATGCAAAACCAAACCTGCCCAAATGACCCCAGTTTTGACTCCTCAAATAAGATTTTTATCTTCACAATGCTGCCACATCTCCCATAATAACGTTATTCATGTTTCTTTTAAATGTTACCTTATAAACTACTGAAGCCAAGATGCACTCAGGACAATGAGGCCACTGAGTGATTTGAGTTTGGGATTTGCCAGTTTCAGTTTTCACCTGCTCTGCCACAAGCGAAAACAACTTTCCTGGGGGCTGTTTTCAATCTTCGTAACAACCCATGTTGTGTAAATGACATTGCTGGAGATGGCATGTCGATAATGTTTGCAGAGTTTTGCACAGATGCGGGAATTTACAGTGTTACCCAAAATAGATTCGTGTCTCAGTAACAAGGTGTTTCAGAAAAGTGAGGCTCAAGTAGTAAGAGAATGTTTGCCACCAACTGGGTTTTGATTCCTAGACCAAAACCAGCTGAATCTTCCAGAATGTAGTGCAGGGTATAATGATATGTAAAAACAAGTTATTCCTCCTCCCTTCACTCCAGTAACGTGGTGTTTCTGAAGAGCGATACAACATACCCCTTCAAGGAGAGGCAGGTGGGGTCTGGGAAAGGACATGATGAGATACCCCCAGTCAAGTAGGAATGAAGGTCGCCGGTGAGTAGTTGACTCACAGCACTGCCACGATTGGTCCCTTTCACCGTCACAGCAGAGAGAATGAGAGGTGTGTGGGTCATGGAGGTTTCATTGCTCACTGCCCTGCAGGTGAGGGCTGAGGTACATGGGTGGGACTATGAGTGACAAACTTGTTTTGTCCATGCTGTGCTGTTTGACACAAAGGACCTCAGCCCAAGAGGCAATGCTTGAATCCAGCTCCAAAATTAAGCATAAAAATACTGTTGAGAGACCCATAGCTTCTGCCAAAGAGGAAGCAAAAGGGAACATTTCACACCATCGCAGGTAAATGTTGAAGTCTCTAGTCATGGGGTTCTCTTGCAGATTTGCTGCCTCTCCTTTTGAACGTCAGTTCTAGCTATGACTATACCACAAGGCAGCTGCAGTTTGAGCAGAGTTCCTGTAAATGGTGAAAGTGAGCATCTTCACCTGTCTACAGCCAACTTTCTCTGCAGCATGCTACAGGCAGGAGGAAGTACATGTACATCAATGACTTGCCTGAGGCAACTTGATATTTTTCTTAACTAGGTCAAATAAACTGTAGCAAACCACTCTCAGACCTTTTTCTCTTCTGAAAAAATACCAACTTGCAAATTTAATGAACAGTGTTTCCTTCCGAAACTGGGTCCAGTCCACAGTTGCACGTGATAGCATCTAGGACACTTTAAATAAAATGTCAAGTATCTTCACGTCCAGTATTTCCCCCACCTTAAATTGTTCTGAGTGGTTGGGATTTGATGCCTGGGCAGATAAGTTACAAGTTATGGAAATCTTTCGCCTCAAGGCCAGAGGTCAAAGCCAGGCCCAGCCCCTAAAGTTACCATCTAAGTGTGTGGTCCCAGCCAGGAAAGCTGTAAGGTCCTGATTTTCATTTGTCTGCACCAGGTACTGTCAGTTACACCTGTGCAAAGTTGGAATGGAGTGCTACTGAACCCATGATGGAACCATCTGATGTTCATTTTGCATTGGTGGACGATGGCATGAAGTGCCTGGCAATGGAGAATCAGTCTTTCAGAGCATCTCTCACCAGTGAGATGTCCACGGCTGGCCCAGACCAGCTGATTCAGGCTTGTGAGCTCCATTCAGCTGGCATGGCCTAACCAGGGATTTTAACTCTGTGTCTAAGACACAAAAAGTACCAAGTGATTGCCAGTAAGAATGGCATTCTCAGCAGAACAGCCATGGACACAATTCCCACCTTCCCATAAAGGTGGCCACTTGACCTCAGACCTGAGGTAGGCTCTGAGCTTCGCTAGTGGTTTTACTGGACATATCACTGCCGCCTACGTTGTACTGGTTTGTGGAGGGTGGCCTGGTAATTTTGACCTCTTATTGGCAACGCTTTACTGGCGGTATAGATTAAATCCCAAACAGACTGCCAAGAGTTACAGAAAGGTCACACAAAATTGGGTGTCTGGGCAGCAAAACTGCAGATGAAATTCACTGCTGATAAATGCTAAGGAATGCACATTGGAAAACACAATCCCAACTATACCTAGAAATGATGGGGACTAAGTTAGCAGGTACCACTCAAGAAAGAGAATTTGGAGTCATCATGGATATTTCTCAGAAAACATTCATTCTGTGCAGTGGCAGTCAAAAAAGGGAACAGAATGTTGGGAATCCTTAGGAATGAAAGGGATAAGAAGACAGAAACTATCCTAGTGTGTCCAAGTAAATCTGTGATATGCCCAGGCCTTGAATATGGTGGGCAGATTTGGTAATTTCTGCCTCAAAAAAGATGTACGAGAATTTTCAAAGGTACAGAAAAGAGCAAATGATAAGGGGTATGTAGGTAGTCCGTCGTGTCCAACGATGACGTAGTAATGAGAATGTGTGAAGAACCTGTGCGGGAGAATGTTTAAAGTGGAAAAGCCGTTTCACAGGGGCAGTTCAACCCTCTCGACCTCAGAAGCCTGGTTCCAGTGGTACGAACATTTGTCACAGCTGGGACTTTCTAGGCTGCAGTGGATGGCCATGCCATCTTTGGTGCCTTGTCATGCCCTTTGCTCTCCACAGAGCATTGCAGAACCGCCTTCCTGGTTGTTGGATCTTGCTGTTGATCTCATCCACCCAATCCACCGGGACCGACTTTGCATGCTGGGATAGGCAATCCCTATCTCACCACAGGTTTCAGATCTGCCAGCTACCCTCGCCTGGCTTAGCCCGCCTATCGAAGCAGTTTATCAGGGTGCGGCCGCTGCATGCTACAGCTTCTTGGAGCCACAGGTGAGAGCTGGGTGCCGGGGGGGAAGCGGGGAACCAAAGGTCCATGAACTGCCCCCAGAGAGACAAGACAAGTCCCCACACCAGACGTGCTACCCCTCCCTGGACAACCCATACACCTATGGAATGGCTTACTCAAGTAGAGATTAAAAAGACTTGAACTGTTCAGCTTAGAAAAGAGAGGATTAAGAGGGGACAGGATGAAGGCTGCAAAATCATGAATGGTGAGAATACCCTGAATAAAGAAGAGTTATTTTACACCCCTTTGCATAATGCAAGAACCAGGGGGTCACCCACTGAAATTAACAGGCAGGTTTAAAACAAACAAAAGGAAGTATTTCTTCAAATAGTGCAGCCAACCTGGGGAACTCATTGCCAGGGATGTCATGAAAGACAAAACTAGGTGTGAGTTCAAGAAACAATTCCTTGCATTGATAGAGGACAGGTCCATCAATGGCTGTTTCTCAAGGTGCCCAGGAACGCAGTCCTGTGTTGTGTGTGTCCCTAAATCTCTGATGGCCAGAATCTGGGATAAGGTGAGAGGGGAGGATTTGGTCATTTTATGGATGTTTGTTGAAGACAGAACACTGGACCAGACAGACTGTTGGTCTGACCCAGTCTGGCTGTTCTTATGTTCACAAAGAAAATATCAGTTTCCAGAGCAATTAGGGAAAGAAAAAGCTGAAACAATTATGCTGAAATAGCCCCTCTTCACTCCGCTCCTACAAAGTGTTGCTTCCTGCAGCTGCAAAAGCATAAGGCAGCAGGCGAAGTTGCAGTAACAAACACGGCCTGTTTCCAGGGCTGGGCTGGCAGGGCTATGAGGCTAGTGCACAAACAAGGAAGGAAACAAGGCAGCAGAATGCAGACAGTGTTGGATATTACGCCAGGAGACAACAACATGTGCACTGACATGCAGGATGCTGAATTTGTGCCATTTCACCAAGGGAGTAGCACTTGAACTCAGGTTTCCTTGATGTGGACTCCTGCAGGCTCATCTAATTGGGAACTCATCTCCCTCCCTTAGTGTGCCACAGTGGGGGCTTGAAATGCTTCCAGATATACAGCAAGACTCGATGTGATTTTTAGACATCTGGGAGTGGATGAGAGGATGGCCAGGTGGGGTCCTTTACTCACATGGGTTACTGATGTTATGGGGCCAGATCAGCCTGGGATCATCTAGGCACTAGATTCATGTGATTTATTATGTGTGTGTGGTTTGTTTTTTGTTTTTAAATTTGCTCCACTGCCCTCCGTTAGGGGCCCTTACATGAAGCCACCTTGACTGACACTAAACAGGCCCCTGTCTCATCCAGTACAACCTTGGAGGTAATGGCTGCAGCCAGGATACAGTGGGAGCTGCATTCCCGCTAATCTTTTTAATCTGTGGGTGGAACAAATTTTGTTCTGTGCACCAAGGCACATGAGGATGTGCACCATCCATAGAAACACAGACTGCCAGCTGTGTGGGAGCTGTGGGCACTCTGGTAACCAGCTGGGTGGCACCTGAATCTCTCCTGGATGGCCCTCAAGCACTCAGCTTACAGAGAACACTGAATGGGAGGGAATCATCTGAGGCTTCCTGGGGCCCTTCTGGGGTTAGAGATAACAGGGAAAACCTTGAGTCAGGAGGGCAAAAACTAGCAAAGGAGTTTCAGTGTCATACCTGGCATCAGCCCTGCCAAATCTTACTCACTTGGAGTTTGACTCGCTTGTTTTGGATTAATGTTAAAACTTCTCATGTTTGCACTTACAGATTCTGCACTGTGTTTCCCAGAGTACTTTAAAATCTTAATTTTTTTATGAAATTTCACACACACAAATTATCTCCATTCTGGGACACCTGCAGAGTTCTGTCCGTACAATAGGATGAATCACAAATGCACTGAAGCAGCAAAATACGAGAGACACTTTATTTATTACTCCTCTTAAAGGGATAGTCGCATGTGTTATTCTTTACTAATGTATCTATGAAAGTATATATATTAGTCTCTCTCTCTCTCTCTCTGTGTTATACACTACCGCCCTCCACAGAACAGAATCAGAACTGCTTAGCTGTGTGTCCTGAGAGCTGTGTCAGCTAACACAGATCCTCCTCTACCTGCTTTGAGAGCAGAAGAATCTGAGTTTTATCCCTGATGCTACTGTGTGTCATGCAGTTGCCAGCAGAATGCAGCATAATAACAACTGTAGACTATCTTTTTCTTTTTCCTTGATCCCAGGGGATACTGCTGAGGTCTCCTGAAGCCAAGCATCGGAGCTGAGAAAGAGAGAAGATACATCATCAAGGAGAGATTGGATAGATGTCAGAAGTGAGGCAATTTACGTCTCAGTAACAATGATGCCCATGCACAGCCAGTTACAGCTGTCAAAACTGAAGATAGTTAATGTCTAACAAGCTAGCTACCAGTCAGTCAAAGTCAAGACCCGCTGGCAATGTCATTGAGGGCTTATAAACTTCAGCCCCCTGCAAAATGTATTAATTCCCATTCCTCCATGAGGGTTACATTTATGCCCATTTTAAATTAGATATCTGGGCCCATTTTGAGCCATACTAATGTAATTCACTGGCTTAGTGCATGTGATTGTGTCTTCCTCTAGTGGCTGGTCCCAGTAACTATAACAATTTGATATTTACTTTCTGTTTGGTTTGGATACTAACAGAGAGATAGCCGTGTTAGTCTACATACTAGTCTGGTATGAGTATGGTCTGAAGAAGTGGGTCTATCCCATGAAAGCTCACCACCTAATAGATTATTTTGTTAGTCTTTAAAGTGCCACTGGACTGCTTTTTTGCTTTGTTTGGTTTGGAGTTTTTTGATTGTTTTGTTTTTGTTTTGTGTTTTGGTTTTGTTTTCCCCTCCCAGAGATAGTGCAATACCAGGCTGATGCATGGAGCGGACGGAGCTCCCTGTTCCAAAAATGCATTTAATATGAAGTTCTCAGATAGAGAACATATCAGATATTAAACTGATAAAAACAGACTAAGGAGCTTTATTGAGCGAATGTTTACAACCAATTAACAGCCAAATTGCACAGGATAAGAAATGAAACTCATATAAGTCATCCGCTGGGCAGAGATGGTTACAGCAGTAACAAGCACTTGATCTTAGCCAAAAGGCCAAGAATGTTAACTCTTTCACCCAAATGCTAAGAGCTTGTGCTTTTATATTGTTCCGGATTCAGTCTCTGCTGATTATCCAGGGTATCCATAAGTATGCAGCCATAAATTGGTTAGACAAGAACATAATGGCAACTTTTCTAAATTGAATACCATGGTGTATTTTTCCCCATAACAAAACTTTAGTCACACACTCCAACAAATTCACCTAGGCCATGTCTACACGGGCAGCTTCTGTCAACAGAACTCGCCAAGCATCTACTCAGCTAAAGCACTCTGTCATGAGTTTGTCGATAAAACTCAGCTCTTCAGTCAGCAGCGTTATCCCTGTTCCCGATCAGGAACGGTGCCTCTGTTGACAGTGTTTTGTTGACAGAGTGCCTGCGTAGACAGTTCTGTCGACAGAGAGGGCTTCCAGTTGCCAGGCCGCCCTGGTTGCAGAACTTCTGGTCAGCCATTCTGCTGAGAGAAGGCAGGGCAGCGTGGCTGCTCTCTGTCGACAGAGCGGATTCCCCTTTTGATCTGCTTTTATTTGTAAATGCCATCTGTCGATAAAGGTACTGTCCAGATTTCTCTGTCGACAGAGGCTGCCCATGTAGACCTATTGCTACAGTTCAAAATCAAAAAGATTAGTTAGAAAATTAAGTATGACTGACAATAAGAGTTTAATAGACATTCCTTCTCATTTTAAGATACAGGGTTTAGCCCTTCAACCCTCTCTAATCCAGAATTCTCTCATCCAGCAACATCCATAATCTGGCATGATTTTAGTTAGCCAGAAAACCACTTATCGTGGGCGTGCCCAAGTTGCCCATCATCCCATAAAGTTTGTCTACAAGCACCAGCCCTGCTTCTCAGTGCTCTGTGCTGTTATGTAGCTGTAATTTACCTCTAAATGCCTTCTAAGAGCCCAGTAAGCAGTGGAAGTGTTGATAATGTGCTAGACAATATTGACCTCCTGCAGTCCAGTAAATTCTCTCATTCTGCCTGGGTCTGGTTCCGAGGGTGCCAGATGAGGGAGAGGTTCAACCTGTACCTTTAAAAGGAATAAAAAAGTTCCCTTGAATGAGCAGCTGCACTTCAGATTTAAGTTTAATTGAAAACCAGCTGGGACAAAAAGTGGAGGCTGCTCATTAGTTAATAATTATGTTTGTACCAATCAGCTCAGAGTGCTCCATCAGCCTGGTAAATGTATACATTTGGCATGTGATTGTTGCTAATAATTTGCAAAATAACACATAAGAAAAATGTGACAGTTCCCAGGAAGGGCTGCCATTCAAACATGTCAAGAAAAGTGCTTTTTAAGAAAATGATTTTCTAAGAAAATGTATTAGTCATACAAACAATATTCCAGCTTGTTTCCAAACCACCATGTGCAGGTTCTGGTATTATACCAAAGCCTGTACAATGAAGGCAGATATGCTGCGAACGCATGGGATGGCCCTGTACGCTCTGCATTCTGCCAACGATTACTCCTAGAGAGTCTTGGATGGGGATCAGGGCAGGCTGCAAGGTCTGTGATCAGGTAAATCAGGTGTAGTGAAATATTTTTAGCAAGGCCCAAATTTCTTGGTCAAGGTATTATCAAGGTTCAGACTCCAGAGAAAACAACGATAAAAACTACCAATAATAATCATAATAAGTAAACAAAAAGATTTTGGGGTCCATGCAAAACTGTTTGGTGGTCTGCATATGACCCCTGGTCTGCCTACTGATTTCCGCCAATGTGGAATCGGTGACCAACAAACCTGCCTGCTGTATGGAGCATCAACAAACTCGAGTCTAACTTGTGCAGAATGAAAATTAACGCCAACCCTTAAGATGAGCAGCTATTGGAAATGGAGAATTTTAAAGCAGTTCTCATATTCTGAGCCCCTCCTTCCTCACCATATCTGGAACAGCTGTGGAGAGCTAACATTGCTCAAAGAGACAGAGCACAGTCACACTGAAAAGGAAAAACAGTTTCTACCTCACTGAAATGCATTCCCGTCCAGATCTTTGAACTTTTTGTTCTGCATTTTTCTGTTCAGCAAAACCTGCATGCATAAGTATGCTCCCATGGATCTGACTGCAGGGCTGTCTCAGCATCCTGCTCCCTTCCTTTTAAAATTCCATGCAGGTAGCCCCGACCGAGAGATGATCCACTACAGTCTCGGCACTTCAATATCCCAACAGGAGCACAGTAACAGTCAATGGAATTCACCCTGCAGGGTGAGATGTGTCTACAAACAGGAAGAACGTGAAAGGACCCAGAGCTATTAGATACGAAGGGAGTATGTTCTACGCACAGGAGCAAGCTGAGACTCGGCTGGTATTTCAGGGCAATGTTCGTACAGCACCTAGTACTATTTTGCCAGTCGGTCCCCAACCTGTAGCAGTGTTTGGGACTCTTATGTCCTAAGTCCAGAACTCTGCACTTGTCCTTGTTAAACCTCATCAGATTTCTCTTGGCCCAATCTTTCAATTTGTCTAGGTCACTTTGCAGCCTATCCCCGACCTTCAGCATATCTACCTCTCCCGCTACTGTAGTGTCATCGGCCAATTTTCCAAGGCTACAATCCATTCTCTCATCCACATCATTAATAAAGATGAACAAAACCAGCTGCAGAACTGACCCAGACAGTGGTATTGATGGCCTCCTTGGGTGTGAGCAAGAGCATCTACTGGCTGTTGTTTGCAGGGCATACAGTCCTGCCCTTCTCCTCTCAGAGGATGCTGCTTTCTCTTGCTGGAGCTCAGAATGAGAGAGGCCACAGGCCATGCTTAAAGAAGAGATTTGTGCTATAATGAGAATCTTTTGCTTTCATCAGTGATATTTGCATAGGCTCAGAGCATGGGGCAGATAAGAGGCTTAGGCTGCTTAGTGTATAGAAAATGCAAGGTAATAATGAGGTGAGGAGGAAACCCTCCATTATCTGTTACACTGCGACTACATTGTCACACTGCTACTCTCTTGTTGCTCTTCTCTGGACCTTCTCCAATTTTTCCACATCTGTCCTGAAATGTGATGTCCAGAACTGGACACAATGCTCCAACTGAGGCCTAATCAGCACAGAGAAGAGGAAGAATGGATTTCTCATGTCTTGCTCACCACACTGCTCTTACTGCAACACTTCCATGTGTACGATTCCAGCTTCTCTGCTGAAGGTGTTCCCCAGCGCAGGCTCCAAACCTCCTTGCACACCCAAACCATAGACACAGTGGAGAAGGGAGAGGAAGGTAGGGATAGTGGACCAATTCCCTCTCTTTGGGAGCTCCTCATCTCCTCCCTCCTCTCTCCAATATCCTCTTCTCCTGTCTCCAGCTTCTCAGATCTGTGGATTCCAGCAAATCAAAGCCAAGTGTACCTCTTCTACGGAACAGATGAGCATCCTATAGAAACCTTTATTCATCTTTGCACCTTGATAGAAACTCACCCTTCCTCTCCCTCCAGTGTTCCAGCTGCACACCCAGACAAGCAATTAGCCTTCCTATGTCAAACTCTTCATCTATGGTCCCTGTGCTGCTTGGTGCCTCAGTTCCCCCTTTGTATGCTTAGTTGATAATATGGTTATGAGATTGAGTTCATGCTTGTAGACTACCGTCCCATTTCTTGGTAAAAGGCACCATGGAGCAAAGTCAAACTATTATTTTATTCACAGCTCCTGGTAAAGAAAGAATGTTCACTCAAAATGATTTTAGTTGCTTCTAGTCTCCCCTGAATATGCCAAATTCTGCCCCTGCTCCTCTTTTTAAGACTAAAGATTGTTGTTGTTGTTGTTTTAACTATAACTCTTTGTTCTGAACTATAGAAAGTAGGGTAGTAAGTTCTTTACCTGCACACTCAGTCCACAGGCCAGAAAAAGAAAAAGAAAAAACATGCAACAGCCAGCACATGCAAAAGTAACATATCATTACATAATATCAGTCCTGCTTTGATAAGGGGGTTGGACTAGCTGACCCCTGAGGTCTCTTCCGACCCTTGTCATCTCTGAATCTATGATAAAGATGTTGCCTAAAGAAATCAGTTTGAGCATTGGTCTGCTAAACCCAGGGTTGTGAGTTCAATCCTAGAGCGAGCCATTTAGGGATCTAGAGCAAGTGGAGGGGAAGGGTTGGTGCTTGCTCCTGCCAAGACGGCAGAGGCAGGGGACTCAATGACCTCCTGAGGTCCCTTCCAGTTCTATAAAGTGCGTATGTGTGTATCCTAGAAGCTGCTTAGATACTGCAGAGGTTTTGAACTGCCAGCTAAAACAGACCAGGGAGCCTAGAACTGCTTTGAGACAGAAGTTCTCCACATGCCATGCACTACAACAGGAGTGAGCAAACTTTTTTAGGTCACGCCCCCGTTTTCATCCCTGCAATTAACCGGGGGGTCCCCTCAACCTGTGGGACGACCACAGGAAGGGATGGTAGGGATGCTCCAAAAGGAGGTGGAATGCTTGGGAAGGGGGTGCCCTGAAGGGAGAAGGGGTGCTCAGGCGAAGGAACCCAGAAGGGACCCCACGAGGGTACTTCATCAAGCTGGGAAATCGCCAGCTGCCCCCACCGCTTGTCTCAGGGCCTCTGTACCCCCTCTGCTTCCGCCTAGCACAGGGCGGGCACACTCCTCAGCTGGGCGGCTGGCTGGGGGGCTCAGGCACTGGGCAAGCAGCAGCTCCTCCTAGAGGAGGGGAGAAGCACTGTGAGGCCAGGCTGGCTGTGGCACCACAGGGGGGACCCCCAAGTGCCAGGACTCCCCCAGCCCAGGACATCCCCTCCACCCAGCCCAGCCCAGCCCAGCCCAGCCGTGGAGCAGGTGCCACAGGTGCACCCACCCCCCTTCCCTGAGTGGCCCAGCAGTGGTGGGGAGGGCATTCAATGGGGATACAGCAACAGAAGCCTGACAGAGGAACCCAAGGGCTGGTGACACAGCAGAAGCCGATACCCTGCACTCCCCTTACAAAATGTCATGTCCCTAAACTTTGTGCACCCCTGCACTACGACATCTACAGGGCCAGACGTTCAGCATGTTCACTGCCCATCAATCAGTATTTTGCTAATCAGATAATGGTACATCCAAATAACTACTTAATCTGGTTCCCAGGCAAGTTTTACATAGATTAAATAGGACATGATGTCACCTTGTCACAGTTATAGAGACCAGTACATATTAATGCATAATGCACCAAGCACTTCCTGTTTTCTGACTGATTCAAATGCTAGCCTGAGAGCAGGGTCAGGCCTCCCCCATCCAAGTCTGTGACCAAGTTAGCTTGTGAGATATGACCAGATCTCAGCACAACATGGTTTTGGCTGGATCCTATATAGTTCTGCTCCACTGAAATCAACTGAGCATTAGGGCATCTGAGTGTTCAGCATATACAAATCTTCCTTGGTGTATCTGGAAAGTTCAGAGCAATCCGTTCAATCAGCTTTATTAAGGATGATGTGACAGACAGACTTTTCCAGACTGTGGCTGGTTTCGGTTTCACAATGTAATGTCTGTTCTAACAGGCGTGTTCATCTCCAGCAATAAAGCGGAAAACCCTTAGAATGAAAGGTCCTGACAAAAGTGAGCAAGGCCCCAACCCTGCAATTTCAATACACCTGCTCATGGCCCCATTGAAGCATTAGGAATCAGACAGTTACTAAAATTCTAGACAAAGTCTAAGGATACTCTTGTATAACAAAATAGCCACTCTACAGGTAAGAGGTGTGCAGTAAGGAGGAAAGAGAGCACTTTGATTCTTCTGCCTCTGAACATGCAGATGAGAATTTAAATAAAATGACACCTGAAACTACCGCCAAAACTTCATTACCACCTTTTGTTTAGATTCTTTTCTCTTACCCCGCCCGCCCCACCTCCCATGAGGTCAAGAGAGTCACATGACACTTCTCTTTCAGCATAGCGTTTCAGAGAAAGGCTGGCCCTACCTGGTTCACTGAGGACCATTAGGGCGCTGACCAAGGGCTACGGCCACTATGTAAGATGTGTACAGAGTGTGCACTCAAGCAGCTCTGTTAACATCCTCTCAAGCACACGTATACACAAGCATATCAGTCTTCCACTGAGTGACAAGAAACACCACTAACAGAGCCCATGTGTAATCAGAAAGTCTCTGTTTGAGAATACCAACATTTGCCTGTTGCCCTTTCACAGTACATACTTTCCAGCATTTCCTTTTTTTTTTTTTAAAAATACTGCATCTGCTCAAAGAGACTCTTCCACAGTTTGGACACATGCTGTGTTTAAAGGCTTGCAGGTCCTTTTCAATTTGAACAAGGCACCATTCTGAAAACACAGGCGTTTGAATGGAGCACATTTGGGAAACAATAATACCAAAGTAGTGGCTTGCAAGTGCTTTTCCTTGGAAAGGTTTAATATTTTTAAAATTGCATGTGCCTAAACAGACAATGCAGGTCAGCCAGGATGCAAGACATGACACTTCTGATAGCCATAAGTGACTTTTTACACTGCTTTTTTTTTTAACTGTACAATGGGTTTGTTTAAGATCCAGAGACCACCTGAAGTCTGTAAACAGTAAGACTGTCAACTGACATCATTTGTAATGTTTCATCCACCAAGTATGTATATTGCAAATACTCCAGCTGATGCTTCACTATGGCAAATGCTTGGTATTAATAATATAATGTATTTACATGGTTCCTTTAATTCTGAAGGATCTCAAAGCAATTTGCACATTTGAATAGAGGTTTTCAAACTGGGTGGCCAACACCCTGGGTCAGAGGCAGAGGGGGCACCAGAATGTATTTGAGGGAGAAACCATAGGAAGAGTAGGGGAGTCGATTACAGCACACCTTTTAGTACACTTCTAGTCACAGAGAGATAGCCATGTTAGTCTGTATCCTAACAAAACAAACCAGCAGTCACATAGCACTTTAAAGACTAACAAAATGATTTATTGGGTGATGAACTTTTGTGGGACAGACCCACTTCTTCCGATCTGGAAATTCTGCTGTAAGTAAACTGACACAATGAGAGTTTAACAGAAAGATAGGAAAAAAATGAAATGAAAACTGGCAAATCAGCTACATGGGACAGAAGGAGGGGAGCAAAGGGTGGGGAAGAGCAGGAAGAAAATTACTTACTGAAAGTGCCTGTTAAGTTAAGTGACTTCCCTGAAATCACTACAAATATCAAAGACAGGGAAATTGTCCTTGTAGAGTGTAAGGTAATTGCTATCCCTATTGAGACCTAACATATAGGAAGATCGACGTGCTGAAGGTCGATATTCCAGGGTTCGATTTAGTGCCACTAGTAGGTGATCAGATAAATTTGAGAAGCACTGCACTAGAGGAAGACTCAGCTGACACCCAATGAAACACCGCAATCAGGAATGGAACATGGTGTTTGGGTTCACTAAAGCTGTGGGGTGGTATTTTGAAAAGCACCTCCATGAAGATCATTGGCACTTGTACTTATCAGTAACACTGTCAGGCCCCTTGGACAATCCCACCCTTTGAAAGTGAAACATCACATAACAACTTTGAGTTTCAGCAAGTAGAATATACACTCATCCCTCGCTCTACGAGCACAACTGGTTCCCAACTTTGTGCTCGTAGGTGAAAACTTGTAAGGGGGCACTAAATTCTCATTAAAATACACGTTAAGAGTCTCTCTTTTGGTCCTAGAGCTCAACAAAGGAGTGGCAGCAGGTGGCACTGCTTCTGAAATGTAAGTGAACCTTGGGTATGGGGGCTGGAAAAGGTTAAAGGCTGGGGGCAGTTTAGGGCCATGAGTGGAAGGGAGAGTTAAAACTTGGTGGCCGGCTGGGTCCGTGGAGTGGCTGAGGGTTCAGGCTGCTGAAGGTTGGGCGTGTGGTGTGGCTGAGGGGTGGGGTCAGGCTGTGGAAGGTTAGGTCTACCAGGCTGGCGGGGAGGAGAGGCGGGGATCAGGCTGCCATGGGGCTAGTCTTCAGGGCCAGCAGGGGTTGGGGGGTGTTAAGGCTGCCGCAGGTTGGGGCCATGGGGCTGGCACAGGGGTCCGGCTGCCATAGGGCTGGTCTGCAGGGCTGGCAGCTGGGGAGGGGGTCAGGCTGCCATGGGGCTGGCAGAGGTGCAGGATCACATTGCTGCAGGGGGCGGACCAGACTGCCATGGGGCCAGACTGCTGTGGGGTCAGCGGGGAGGAGGGGTCAGGCTGCCATGGGGCTGGCAGAGGGTGGGGGTCAGGCTACTGCGGGGCTGGCAGAGGTGGGGGGGGGGTCAGGCTGCTGCAGGTAGGGACTGTGGGGCTGGCAGGGGGGTCAGACTAGGGCAGGTTGGAACCAGGGGGAGGGGATTAGCCTCGTATTAGCGGGGGTCAGGCTGCCGCAGGTAGGGACTGTGGGGCTGGCAGGGGGGTCAGACTAGGGCAGGTTGGAACCAGGGGGAGGGGATTAGCCTCGTATTAGCGGGGGGAGTTCACTCAGAGTGAACTACAGTAAGTAAATGTGTCCCTCATTTAAGCAAGTACTCATAAGCGAAGTACTCATTTAACGAGGAACGAGGAACGAGTGTACCCAGATTAGAAGATGGCCTGGTTCACAGTCCTCCCCTATGTAAACGGCCAGCAGAGCTTTAATCACCACCTGGGATACAGATCTCTCCTTTACACCTCATCCAAAGCTTGGCACCTTCCTCAGCACAGCTGATATAGAATGCTTCCCACTGAGCTATCCAGACCGCCCTTCAGCAACCTAGTGACTTCCCCAGATGCCTCCCATTCAAGTTTTGACCAAGCTGAATACTGATTAGCTTATGACAGAAATTAGAGCTCCTGGTTGTGATGCTTTATGTGCAATGGCTCCTCAGCATTGCTGTGCTATTCCTGGGGAAGAATTAGGTTGAATTTCAGTCTGGATTCATATTGGCATTTCAGTAGATGGAAGGCCCCTCAGCATTTGCAGAGCTAAGATTGTCCTGTGCTTGCTATATCTTATATGCACTTTTAACCTGTCCTCAGGTTTTGCAACATCTAACGGCTATCACTGCCCAGACACGAATATTTTCTTAATATGGTCACAATGAAGACATCACTGAAACCACTACTTTATATGATCTTTCTTTTAGCTTCTCTCAGGCTCCTTTTACATAGAAGCAAACATTTGGAACCTTGTAAACAGTCTCACTGAAAAGGGAAAGTGGCAGATGCATCTTCAGAACACTGCCGAGTAAGAGGATATATTCTACTTCCCAGAGGCTCAGAAAAAGCTGCTGTCACGTATGGTGCCAGCAAAAGAAAGCAAAACATCCCCAGGTTACAAACCAGGTCTTATTGTTTGTATTTGATTACTTGAGTCTAGGCACTCAGATAATAAACAAGGACAGAGCATTGAAGCCATGATTCTGAAAGCCCAGCTTCGCTGGACAGGGCACGTCACACAAATGGAGGAGTCGAGAATCCCTAAGCATCTCCTCTACGGTGAACTCTCCCAGGGCAAAAGGCATCAAGGTAGACCTCGCAAGAGATATAAAGACTGCATGAAGGCCAACATTATTCATGCTGGTTTAAAACCAGATCAGCTAGAGCAGCATGCAAAAGACAGAACAGGCTGGCGTGCTCTCATACGACACGCGTATGACATCTTTGAAGAGCAGCGACGCATATGTCTCGTTGATGCTCGTGAGAGGAAGAAAGCAACAGCAGCAGCCACACCAACAGAGCCAAAACAATTCCCTTGCCCCCACAGTGAACACCCATGCCGTTCAAAGCTTGGACTCCTCAGCCACATGCGGGTCCACAACCAAGAAGCTTGTGCAAGGTCAAGACGTCATTGTCAGACACGAAGGACTACCTATATATACTTGAGTCTGGGCACTCAGATACTGAGATAATAAACAAGGACAACACATCACACCTCCCTATCAACCGAGAGCCCTAAACCCTTTACAAAAATGGGTGAGTTTTATTTATTGGATTTTGCAAATGGAGAAACTGAGGCACAAAGAGTTCACATTATTTTTCCTAAGTCACTCATACAGTCAGATGCGCAGCAAGTAGGAGAACCTCCAGTGGCCTATGGGGAGAATAACCAGTTGTCCCAATAACAGATTACTGGAAACAATACACAGGTTTTCAAAGTATCATCAATCAAGGGTGACTGAATGGGTCAGAGGATCAGTAAAGGCAGACAGTCTTACCACTTTACAGTTGCCAGTTCATGTGCAGCTAAGGTTGGTAATGCCCATTGTTTGGAGATTCTAAATGTTAATTGCCAGGTATGCAAATCAAGCAAACAAGCACCACTATTCTCAACCTCCTTAGCTGTCTCAGCAGACAGATCAAGGACTGAACAAGACTGAAACTATACTCTCCACTTTACAGCCTGGCAGTTGCCCCTCTACTTGAGAGCTGAGGTATTTTGAAAGGGTGTGTGTGTAAACTTATCCTAACAGCACCAAGTTAAAGCACACCAGCAGGGACAAACGCACAACATATTAGTGTGCTTTAGAACTCACATACTGATAGAGTGCAGACAAGGGTAGACAAACCTTCAGAGCAAGTCAGTCTGTCTAACTGAGGCAGATGGGAGAGAATCAGTGGGAGAGGTAGACTGAACATAAGAACATAAGAACATAAGAATGGCCATACTGGGTCAGACCAAAGGTCCATCCAGCCCAGCATCCCATCTGCCGACGGTGGCCAACGCCAGGTGCCCCAGAGAAGGAGAACAGAAGACAATGATCAAGTGATTTATCTCCTGCCATCCATCTCCTGCCCTTGTTATGAAGGCTAGTGCACCATACTTTATCCCTGGCTAATAGCCATTTATGGACCTAACCTGCAAAAATTTATCAAGCTCTTTTTTAAACCCTAATAGAGTCCTGGCCTTCACAGCCTCCTCGGGCAAGGAGTTCCACAGGTTGACTGTGCGCTGTGTGAAGAAAAATTTCCTTTTATTAGTTTTGAACCTACTACCCATCAATTTCATTTGGTGTCCCCTAGTTCTTGTATTATGGGAAAAGGTAAATAATTTTTCTATATTCACTTTCTCCACACCATTCATGATTTAAATACCTCTATCATATCGCCCCTCAATCGCCTCTTTTCCAAACTGAAAAGTCCCAGTCTCTCTAGCCTCTCCCCATATGGGACCCGTTCCAAGCCCCTAATCATCTTAGTCACCCTTTTCTGAATCTTTTCTAATGCCAATATATCTTTTTTGAGGTGAGGAGACCACATCTGCACGCAGTACTCGAGATGTGGGCGTACTATAGTTTTATATAAGGGAAGTATGATATCTTTTGTCTTATTATCGATCCCTTTTTTAATAATTCCTAACATCCTATTTGCCTTATTAACTGCCGCTGCACACTGCGTGGATGTCTTCAGAGAACTATCCACTCTAACTCCAAGATCCCTTTCCTGATCTGTCGTAGCTAAATTTGACCCCATCATGTAGTACGTGTAATTTGGGTTATTTTTTCCAACATGCATTACCTTACACTTACCCACATTAAATTTCATTTGCCATTTTGCTGCCCAATCACTCAGTTTGCTGACATCTTTTTGTAGTTCTTCACAATCCCTTTTGCTTTTGACTGTCCTGAACAACTTGGTGTCATCTGCAAACTTTGCCACCTCACTGCTTACCTCATTTTCTAGATCATTGATGAACAAGTTGAACAGGATCGGTCCCAGGACTGACCCCTGGGGAACACCACTAGTTACCCTCTTCCATTGTGAAAATTTACCATTTATTCCCACCCTTTGTTTTCTGTCTTTTAACCAATTCCCGATCCATGAAAGAATCTTTCCTCCTATCCCATGACCACCTAATTTACATAAAAGCCTTTGGTGTGGGACCATGTCAAAGGCTTTCTGGAAATCTAGGTATATTATGTCCACTGGGTGCCCCTTGTCCGCATGTTTATTAACCCCTTCAAAGAATTCTAATAGATTAGTTAGACACGACTTCCCTCTGCAGAAACCATGCTGACTTTTGCCCAACAATTCGTGCTCTTCTACGTGCCTTGCAATTTTATTCTTTACAAGTGTTTCTACTAATTTGCCTGGTACTGATGTTAAACTTATCGGTCTATAATTGCCAGGGTCTCCTCTAGAGCCTTTTTTAAATATTGGTGTTATATTGGCCGTCTTCCAGTCATTTGGTACCAAAGTGGATTTAAAGGATAGGTTACAAACCACTGTTAATAACTCCGCAATTTCACATTTGAGTTCTTTCAGAACCCTTGGGTGAATGCCATCCGGTCCTGGAGACTTGTTACTATTCAGCTTATCAATTAACTCCAAAACCTCCTCTAATGTCACTTCAATCTGAGTGAGTTCCTCAGATTTGTCACCTAAAAAGGCTGGCTCAGATTTAGGAACCTCTGTAACATCCTCAGCCGTGAAGACTGAAGCAAAGAAATCATTTAATCGCTCCGCAATGGCACTGTCTTCCTTGATCGCTCCTTTTATATCTTTATCGTCCAAGGGCCCCACTGCTTTTTTAGCGGGCTTCCTGCTTCTAATGTATTTAAAAAACATTTTACTATCGTTTTTTGAATTTTTGGCTAGCTGTTCCTCAAAATCTTTTTTGGCTTTTCTTACTACATTATGACACTTAATTTGGGAGTGTTTATGTTCCTTTCTATTTTCCTCACTAGGATTTGACTTCCACTTTTTAAAAGCTGCCCTTTTCTCTCTCACTGCCTTTTTAACATGGCTATTTAGCCATGGTGGTTCTTTGTTAGGTCTCTTACTGTGTTTTTTTATTTGGGGTATACATTTAAGTTGGGCCTCTAGTATGGTGTCTTTAAACAGTTTCCATGCAGCTTCCAGGGATTTTAGTTTAATTACTCTACCTTTTAGTTTCTGTTTAACTAGCTTCCTCATTTTAGTGTAATTCCCCTTTTTGAAATTAAATGCCAGAGTGTTTGACCGCTGCGGTGTTCTTCCCAACACAGGAATATTAAAAGTTATTATATTGTGGTCACTATTTCCAAGCGGTCCAGTAACAGTTACCTCTTGGACCAGATCCTGCGTTCCAGTCAAGACTAGATCGATAATTGACTCTCCCCTTGTGGGTTCCTGTACTAGCTGCTCCAAGAAGCAGTCATTTAAGGCATCAAGAAATTTAATCTCTGAATCCCGTCCTGAGGTGACATGCACCCAATCAATATGGGGATAATTGAAATCTTCTATTATTACTGTGTTTTTTATTTTGATAGCCTCTCTAATCTCCCTTAACATTTCAGCATCACTATCACTGTCCTGGTTAGGTGGTCGGTAATATATTCCTAATGCCATATTCATATTAGAGGAATGAATTGTTATCCATAATGATTCTATGGAACATTTTGATTCCTTTAGGATTTTTACTTCATTTGATTCTATATTATCCTTCACATATAGTACCACTCCGCCACCCGCACGACCTGTTCTGTCTTTCCGATATAATTTATATCCCGGTATGATAGTGTCCCACTGATTGTCCTCATTCCACCATGTTTCTGAGATGCCTATTATGTCAACTTCCTCCTTTGATATGAGGTCCTCCAGTTCACCCATCTTATTAGACAGACTCCTAGCATTATATAAAGATTGTTCCCCAAAAACTCTGGGGTGTGAGATTTGTGGCAGACCTCAGTAGGGATACACAGCATACTGTACCTGATCCCATAGGGACTAGCTGCAGGTTGATTCCAGGCACCGATTTGTTTAGATGTGGTGCGCCAAAGGCTATCAATGCAATTCTAAGTAATAAACTCACTGTAAAATTATGAACTTATTTTGTTTTGTTAATTCATGCAGGAAAAATGTATAATACACTGCAGAGGCATTGAAGCAATAGGGCTGACAAGAATAACCATGGCAATTTAAATAAAAGCCTCTGACGGAGAAAACAATAATAATTTAAAAACTCAACAAAATAATACAATGCATAATGTGGGGACAAAGGAAAATAAACAGGATCTAAAAGGGGCACAATAGCCCACTGGTTACAGTACAGTCTGACAGTCTAAGAATGGAACACCATGCATTAATTAACAAGTGTGACTGCCTGATTAAATGGTATAGAATACATTCCACAGGAATATATGTAATAGGTAATATATGCTTCATCCAGTAACCAGAGTGAACAGGCATTTTTTAGCCAACAAATTAAAAAGGAAAACTGCAAAGGCTGCACAAATATATTGATGAAGTTGTGTTCAAAACAATGTATGGGATCCAATTGCTATCTAACCATCAGGTAATTCAAATACACAAACAACAAAATCTCTGTTTACTAACATTTTGCGTGAACATCATGGTCCTAAATATCTTCGGTTCCATAGTGGTAATGAAGCCTACTCTTCAGCTGTATCTAGATTACAGGAATTTGTCGACAGACGGTTTTGTCGGAAGATACCTTCTGACAAAACTTCTATCGACGGATCGCGGCCTAACTGCCAAGCAGATTGCAAGAGCAAGCCGCTCCTTCAACAGAGATAGGCCAGACTGCCTGGCTATTCTATTGGCAAAACAGCCAACCAGAAGCACAGCAGATAGGGTTATGTGGTGTCCTGGAAGCCCTGTCTGTCAACAGAGGAGCCACTGAAACATCCAGACTGGCTGTCTCCATCGAAAGAAGCGTTATACCTCATGGGGAACGGGATACAACTGTCGACAAAAGTGCTGTATCCTGTCGATTCACTGTTGACTGAATGCCTTGAGAACCTGGCCACTCCCTGGGTTTTGTCACCAAAATGTTAGTTTTGATGACAAAACCCTCTAGTGTACATAGCCTTCGAGACAGCGAGAATCACCGCAAGGACCACGTATGGTTGATGCATGAAAAAAAACTTAAAAGAATGAAGATTCTTGCTTGCCTCTGCCCTCCAATCTCCATGTCACCCATGCAGAGACCCCCCTGAACTGAGCAGGCTGTTTCTATCTGCTCTAAGAAGAGGTATCTTGGCCAAAATAAAGAATCCATGTTTTTGTTCATCTTTCTTATGGAGACCTCCATTTAGGCAAAAGCAATAGTCTAGAACATCTAAGTAGAATTCTGTAAAAGAAATCACTCTTAATTGGCAAAATTTGTTAAGAATAAAACATAGCTGCTTGAAAACCAGTAGCTGAAGAGAGGAATCATACACAATTACGGCTGGAAGAGACCTCAGGAAACCATTTACCCTAACAAGGAACAGCACCAACTGACTCATCCCAGCTAGGGCTTTGTCAGGCCAGGCCTTAAAACCACCAGAGGATGGAGATTCCATCACCCTACGTAACCCATTCTGATGCTTCACCATCCTACCAGTATCCAACTTACACTTCCCCCACTGACACTTGAGACCATTGCTCCTTTTTCTGTCATCTGCCACCACTAAGAACAACCCGCTTCCATCTTCTTTGAAACCCACCCTGAGGTAGTTGAATCCCCTCCCCTCATTTTTGCAAACTAAATAAGCCCAGTTCCCTCAGCCTCTCTTCACCAGTCATGTGCCCCAGCCCCATAATCATTTTTGTTGCCTTCCGTTCATAGAATCATAGCGCTGGAAGGGACCTCAGGAGGTTATCTAGTCCAGCCCCTGCTTCAAGCAGGATCAACCCCCATTAAGTCATCCCAGCCAGGACCTTGTCAAGCCGGGACTTTAAAACCTCTAGGGATAGAGAATCCACCACCTCTCTAGGCAATGCATTCCAATGCTTCCCCACCCTCCTGCTGAAGTAGTTTTTCCTAATATCTAACCTACACCTCTCCTTCTTTAACTTCAGACTTCAGACCATTGCTCCTTGATCTGCTATCTGACACCATTGAGAACAATTTCTCACCCTCCTCTTTAGAGCACCGCTTCAGGAAGTTAAAGGTTGTTATCAAATCACCCCTCAGTCTTCTCTTCTGTAAACTAAATAAGCCCAAGTCCCTCAGCTTCTCCTCACAAGTCATGTGCTCCAGCCCTTTAATCGTTTTTGTTGCCGCACGCTGAACCTGCTCCAGCACTTCTACATCCTTTTTATACTGGGGGGCCCAAAACTGGGCACAATATTCCAGATGTGGCCTCACCAGTGCTGACTAAAGAGGAATAACTACTTCTCTAGATCTGCTCGAAATGCTCCTCTTACTGAACCCTAATATGCCATTAGCCTTCTTGGCTACAAGGGTACAGTGTTTACTCATATCCAGCCTTTCATCCAACATAACCCCTAGGTCCCTTTCCATCGTACTACTGCTTAGTCGGTCCCCAGCCTGTTACAATGCTCGGGATTCTTCCATCTCAAGTGCAGGACTCTACAGTTCTCCTTGTTGAACTGCATCAGATTTCTTTTGGTCCAACCCTCCAATTTATTCAGGTCATTCTGGATCCTATCTACCTCTCCTCCTACCTTAATGTCACCTGCAAATTTGCTGAGGGTGCAATCCAGTCCCTCATCCAGGTCATTAATAAAGATGTTGAACAACACCGGCCCCAGAACCGAGCCTTGTGGCACTCTGCTTGAAACCAACCGCCATCCAGATATTGAGCCATTGACCACTACCCATTGGGCCCAACCGTCAAGCCAGCTTTCTATCTATCTTATAGGCCAATGATCCAATCCATATTTCCTTAACTTATGGGTAAGAATGTTGTGGGAGACCGTATCAAAAGCTTTGCTGAAGTCAAGGTATATCACATACACTGACTTCCCCATGTCCACAGAGCCCGTTATCTCATGACAGAGCCTAATCAGATTGGTCAGGCACGACTTGCCCTTGGTGAATCCCTGTTGCCTATTTTTTATCTCTTTCCCCTCTTCCAAGTGCCCCAAGTGTACCCTCTCTAATTTGTCCACGTCCTTTCTGCAGTGGGAGGCCCAAAACTGGACACATTTCTCCATATGTGGATTTCCCAGTGCCAAATAAAGAGGAATAATCACTTCCCTCAATCTGCAGGCAATGCTCCTGTGAACGTAGCCCAATATTCCTTGTTGGCTTTGGCAAAAAGCACACAGTTTTGACTTACACCCAGCTGCTCATCCACTGCAATATCCAGGTCCTGTTCTGCAGAAATGCTGCTTAGCTGGTTGCTTCCCAGCCTGTAGCAGTGCATGAAATTCTAATATCCTAAGTGCAGGACTCTGCACTTGTCCTCAGGTATCTTTTGGCCCAAACCTCCAATTTGTCTAGGTCACTCTGGACTCTATCCCCACCCTTCAGTGTACCTGATTCTCCCCCTAGTTTACTCTTACCCTCAAACTTGATGAGGGTGCCATCTATCCCCTCATCCAGATCATTAAAGATGTTGAACAAAATCGGCCCCAGAACTGACCTCTGGGGCACGCTGCCTGATGCCCGCTGTCAGCTAGACATTCAGCTGTTGATTACTGTCTAGCTGTTGAGCCCAATGATCTACAACCCAATTGGCATTACTGCCATCAACAGGAGTCCAGATCAGAAACAAATCATAGAATTACAGAATACTAGGGCTGGAAGGGACCTTAGGAGGTCATCTAGTCCGGCCCCCTGCCTAAACCAGGACAAAGTTCTTCACTTTTATACTTTCAGAAACCAGATCACCTGGGTCAGGAATAAGTAAGAGAGGACCTGAGGGACTGCAGCACTTTGACAAACAGGAGGTGGATACACACAATGGAAGAAAAGGGAATCTTAGCTAGTTCTTAAAAATGTTTCCCCCTCACAGACAGCCTCACTTCAGTCTGGCCCAGGCTGAGTTTGAACCAGATATTCTTTATTCAGGAGATGATTTCTTAGGACTCTTCAACTGGTTTCATGTAGATATTGAAAAGAAGAGAAGGCACTGTAGGAAAAATGGTAACAACACCTCCACACCCCTGACATATGGTGGAAAAGAGGGTTTGGACCCACTGTTGTGCTGCACTTTATACTTCAGCCTTGTCACATGGGTATTTAGCAGTGCCTTCTGTACTACTAAGCCCCAGTCATATAAGCACGGAGAGACTTGCCTGTGTTTATGACCACAAGAGGATTATCTTCAGACCTATGAGGATGATACATGTTGGTCCCTCATCTAAAAACCACTGTGGGACATCCATCATATTGGTAGATTTCACTTCCAGGTGGAGTTTCATTGTCAGTACTTCCCCTATGATTCTGCCTTGAACTGAAAAATTGGTGATGGTGAATATCTGATGAAGTCTTCCAGATTGAGTGTTGGATTTCCTAAAACTGAACTACTGAGTTAACAACTGCATTTTTATACCACTGATGAAATGTTATTTATCCTTATGTTTTGCTTTACTCCTAGGCCCATACAAACTGTACCAACAAACTGTAACTTGCACAATGGACTTAAAAGCCAAATTATTCCCATATCATAGAAGGGTTTTTACTGTTGTTAGCACACATATTGGAGGCAGTCATAAAGGGGTAGTCTAAAGCCCTTAATTTTGGAAACTTCAGTAGAACAGAGTGCATATTTAGGCTGTAGCTATAAAGCTAGTACTGTAGTTCCAGTATAGCAAAGAGGTTAATTAAAAGCAATGTGTGACAGCAGATTACTTAGTATTGCTTGCAAAAGTTGTAGGGTCCAATTCTACATAATGGCTACACTCTTCTTTTACTTTAATGCTCTGTTTTACTCTGCCCTTTTACCATAGTATATTATTAATAACAAAAAGCTCTGAAATCTGGCAACCCTTCAACACCTTTCCATCTTTCTTAATGTAGCATGATGCCACTGGATGAGATGATTTCCAAACATGGAATGTAGAATCATCATCATCATCGCACAAATGATTAGAGCCTGACCACATTCACAGCCATGAAAAACCCGACACAGACCATCCGGCCTTCACCCAGGAAGTTTGGCCTTTTGTGTGTTTTTACCCTACACTGTACAGACACCACAGGCAAAACAAGCATTTCTCAAATGGGGGGGTCCTGCCCCAAAGAGGAGCTTCAGGGAGGGTTAAAAGCCATTTTATGGCGTTCCCAGTTTTGCCACCCTCACTTTTGTGCAACTTTCAGAGCTGAGCAGTAGAGAGCAGTGGCTGTTGGCCAGCAGCCCAGCTCTGAAGGCAGTGCCCCACTAGCAGCAGTGCAGAAATGAGAGTGCCAATACCACAAGCCACCTACAATAACCTTGCGGTCCCACCACAGCTCTTTTCTGTGTCAGGACCTCTACAATTACCCCACCATGAAATTTCAGATTTAAATAGCTGAAATAATAAAATTTACATGAAATTGACCAAAATGGACTGTGGATTTGGCAGGACCCTACAAATGATACAGATTTGCCTGTATCTCCTTCAGAGGTTCATCTAGCTTACTCATTTTCAACCTTTTATCCATGGACCCCTGAGGATCCTCAAACTATGTCTAAGATCCTCAAACTATTTCTAAGAAAAGTCATGCAAAAATGTCAGGGGTCTGCAGATGAAGAAAGGTTGAAAACTACTGCTACAGACTGAATTGGGCATTACAGAGACTGGTAGACCACACTGCAGGGTGGGTTAATCAAAGCTGTCCCAGGCTCCAGACAAAGAAGATAAAAATCTTTTGCCCAGGAGGAGCAATCTGTGTGAGGACCATCAAGATTTCTTCCTTGTACTAAGGGATGGGCAACCATTTTTGATGGGGGGAGCCACTCCAAGAATTTGAAAAGTGGTTGAGGGCTGCACTCTTCCATGATATTAATGGAGGAGGTGAGAGGTCTGGGATGGAGGTTGGGAGCAGAAGGGTAAGAGATTGGGGTTCAGGAGGGGGTGTGGAGTCTGGGAGGCAGTTGTGACCTAGGGCAGGGGTCTGGGATGCAGGGTTTGGGAGGAGGTGTGGGTGCAGGAAGAGGAGCAGAGGGCTTTGGTTACCTGAGGTATGAGGTTAGGAGGGGGGCAGAGGTTTAGAGTTACATGGAGTATGGAGGCAGGAGTGGGGGACAGAGGAAGGATATGGAATTCCACAGACAGGAAACTGTAAACTGGCCAATAGCAGCTGAGATTTGTGCAAGGGGGCAGGAGCTACCAGTGACACCTTCTCCACCCTCTCAGTCTGCAGAGCAGAGAGCTACATGGAGCAGGAAGCTAGTTAAAGCAGCAGCTGTCTGCTCTCTGCCTGAAGCTGAATCTTGCCCACCCCTGCTCTCACTCCTACCTGTGGCCGCGGCCATCAAACCGCTGAGCCTTCTCAACTCCCATCGGCATCAGAGAAGGTTAACAGCACTCAGCACCTTGCAACAGGCACCTGCATTCTGTCATGAACTTTAATCACACAAACATGTTCTACATCTTCTCCAGCAGCCACTTCAGTGCACAGAATGGAGCCACAAGCGGGGCAGGATTCAAACGGCCTAGGCCTCCGTAACTCTGGCCTTTCATAACCTTGAGTCCTTGAGTTTGTAATGTATATGAAGTTATTTTAGCATGGTTTCATTTCCATGTAATTGTGACAGAGCATTCCACTCAAGCTTTATGAAAAATTGGTTATAAATATAAATATGCGAACAGAGCAGCAGCCAACAGGGAGTTTGCTTGAGAGACCACCCAAGAGGAGCTCAGGTAAGTGTGGCTTTTGGGGGGCTGCGTTGTGAGCAGGTGGGTTGAATATCCAAATGTCTGTGTCTGAGCATTTGTTTTGCAGAGGGGCAGTTGGAAAGTACATTGGATGGTTTGATATGTTTGCAAAGGTGTGAACTGAGAGTGCTTTGTTCCAGGTGGGCCTTCCAGGGCTGACTGGCTTGGAGGCAAGGCTTTGAGCCAGGCCTAGCCAGCAGCCTTTGAGAAGGCAGCCACAGTGAACATTGTGAGCAGCAAACAAGGCAGCAGCTAACAGGGAGTTCGCCTGGGAGTTCACCTTGCATGGAGTCCCCTACCAGTTGCCTCTTTCTTACAGTTTTGTCTCTCTTCTGCTCTCCAAGGCAGCACTATACATATCTGAGGGAACTCTCTGAAGAAAGGGAAAAATGGACAGTGACAAGTCTAATGACAAGTCAGCTGGTGTTGACCTGTACAGCATGTGCCATGTTTGCCTTCCTCCCAGAAGACAGAAGGGAATGTATATGTACCAAGTGCAAGCTGGTTGCCTTCTTGGAAGAGAAGGTTACAGGACTTGAGGCCCAAATATTAACCCTCTGGTCCCTCAGAGAAGATGACGACCTCCTTGACAGAAGGCATCATTTAGTACTGCAGGCACAGAACGCTGAGCAGCCAGCAAAGGCAGTGCTAAACAAAGAAGAAAACTGGAAGAATGTAACCTCCAGGAGCAGAAAGCCAATCCAGGTATCTTCAATTCCAGCTGAGGAAAGCAACCGCCTTCAGGATCTCTACATGGGTGATTAGTGGAGAATGCTGTGGCAGAGACCTCCGAGGGAAGCAATCAGAAGAAGACTCAATTCATTGAAAGGCATGGGATGCATAGTCCTTGGGATGAGAGTTCTACAACCACCACCCCCTAAGAGAAGAAGATGGGTGGAGGTGGTCGGGGACATCCTCCTGAAAGGAACCGAGTCATCCATCTGCCATCCAGACCTGGAATCACAGGAAGTTTGCTGCTTTCCAGGAGCTAGAATCCAGGATGTGGTGGAGTCTCTTCCAGAAATCATTAAACCTGTGGATTATTACCCCTTCCTACTCCTCCATGTAGGAACCAATGCACAGCAAAGAATGGCCTTGACCAGATCATTGCAGATTATGTAACTCTGGGAGGACAGATGAAGGAATATGGAGCACAAGTGGTGTTCTTGTCCATCCTCCCTGTTGAAGGAAGGGGTCCAGGTACAGATCATCAAATCGTGCAGGTAAATGCGTGGTTGCACAAGTGATGGCAGAGAGAGGGCTTTGGTCTCCTCGACTACGGGATTCTGTTTCAGGAACAAGGATTCCTAGGAAGAGATGGGATCCACCTAGCAAAGAGATGAAAAGAGCATCTTTGCAGGCAGGCTTGCAAATCTAGTGAGGTAAGGCTTTAAATTACATTCATCAGGGGATGGAGACACAAGCCCTGAGGCAAGTGGGGACAGAGGAAGGAACAACAAAGGAGAATGCCTGGTTCAAAAGGAGAACGCCTGATTCAAAAGGAGAACGTAGGCCAATCAGCTTATTATCTAAAGGTGTTTGTACACAAATGCAAGAAGCCTGGGAAACGAACAGGAAGAATTAGAGGCCCTGGTACAGTCAAAGTAGTATGAGCTGATTGGAATAACGGAGACTTGCTGGGGTGACTCACATAACTGGTGCATGGTCATAGAAGGGTATAAATTGTTCAGGAAGGACAGGCAGGGAAAAAGTGAAAAGGAGTTGTGCTGTATGTGCGAGAGCAGTATGACTGCTCAGAGCTCCAGGGTACAGAGGAAGAAAAGCCAGTTGAGAGTCTTTGGGTTAAACTTAGAGGCAGAAGCAACAGAGGTGATGTTGTGGTTGATGTCTTCTATAGATTAGATAGAAGAGGATTTCTTCAGACAATTAAGGGAAGTTTCCAAATCACAGGCCCTGGTTCTCATGGGCAACTTTAATCACGCAGGCATTTGTTGAGAAACCAATACAGCAGCACACAGACAATCCAAGATGTTTTTGGAGAATGTTGGTGATAACTTCCTGGTACAAGTGCTGAAGGAACCGACCAGGGGCTGTGTGCAGCTTCACCTGCTGCTCTCAAACAGGGAAAAACTAGTAGAAGAAACAAAAGTGGGGGCAACCTGGGCTGCAATGACCATGAGATGGCAGATTTCAGGACCCTGACAAAATGAAGAAAGGTGAGCAATCAAATAGAGACCCCCTGATTTCAGAGGAACAGACTTCGACTCCCTGAGAGAACTGATGGGTCGGATCCCTGGGAAGGTAAAATAAAGGAGAAAAGAGCTCAGGAGAACTGGCAATACTTTAAAGCAATCTTATTGCAGGCACAGGAACAAACCATCCCAATCTGCAATAAAAAAAAGCAACAATGGTAGGCAACCAGCTTGGCTTAACAGGGAAATCTTTGGCAAGCTCAAAAATAAAAAGAATGTGCATGAGAAGTGGAAACTTGGACAGATGAGTAAGAAGGAGTGTAAATATATGGCAGAAGACTGTCAGCAAGTAAACAGGAAAGCAAAAGCATAACTGGAGCTACAGCTGGCAAGGGATGTGAAGAGTATCAAGAAGGGTTTTTTCAGGCATGTAAACAATAAGCAGATAATCAGAGAAGGTGTGGGGCCATTACTGGATGAGAGAGGTAGCCTAGTGACAGATGATGTAGGAAAAAGAGAAGTTACTCACCGTAGTAACGGTGGTTCTTCGAGATGTGTCCCTGTGGGTGCTCCACATTAGGTGTCGGGCTCGCCCCAGCGCTGCAGGTCGGATCTTTCCAGCAGTTTCTGCCGGACTGTGCATGCGCCGGCGTGCGCCGCTCCCTCGCACGCTCCCGGCCACGTGCGCGATCCGGTCCCCGCCAGTTCCTTGACCAACCGCCTCGGATGCTCCTGCAAAACACTAAACAGAGATCCGAAGCGGGGAGGATGGGCGGGTAGTGGAGCACCCACGGGGACACATCTCGAAGAACCACCGTTACTACGGTGAGTAGCTTCTCTTTCTTCTACGAGTGTCCCCGTGGGTGCTCCACGTTAGGTGACTACCCAGCAGTAACCCAAGATAGGAGGTGGGTAATCGGATTATGTGCAGCTTGTCCCCGAGAGGACCGCTGTCGAGAGACGGGTATCCTCTTGGAATACCCTGTGAAGGGCGTAATATTTGGTGAAGGTGTCATACGATGACCAGGTCGCCGCTCTGCAAATGTCTTTTAGCGCAACGCCCTTGAAAAAGGCTGTTGATGCCGCCACCGCCCTAGTGGAGTGAGCCCTGGGCAGGGCCAGTAAAGGAGTCTTTTTGAGTTCGTAGCACATTTTTATGCAGGATACGATGTGCTTCGAGATTCTCTGCGAAGAGAGACCTTCTCCTTTTGATTTGGGAGCGAGAGAGACTAGGAGTCTATCCGTTTTCCGGAAGGACTTAGTCCTGTCTATATAGAAAGCCAGTGCCCTCCTCACGTCCAGGAGGTGTAGGCGCGCCTCTTTGTTAGAGTTATGAGGCTTTGGATAAAACGAGGGTAAAACTATAGGTTCATTAATATGAAACTCTGAAGAAACTTTGGGAACAAAGGCTGGATGCAGCCATAAGGTTACCGCCTCCTTGGAAAATACTGTGCAGGGTGGCGTTGCCATAACTGCTGCAAGCTCGCTCACCCTGCGAGCTGACGTGATTGCGAGAAGAAAGGTCGTCATTATCGTAAGGAAACCGTGCCTAAAGGTTCAAACGGTGGTCCCGTTAGCACACTAAGCACCAGGTCCAAGCTCCACGAAGGTGGAAGCGGTTTCCGAGGGGGGTATAGGTTTACCAGCCCTTTGAGGAACCTGGTAACCATGGGATGGGCAAACACCATGTGCCCTTCCTCTTCGTGTCTGAAAGCCGAAATAGAGGCAAGGTGGACCTTTAACAAGGATAGGGAGAGTCCTCCTCTCTTGAGGTCCAGTAAATACTCTAATATTACAGGTATAGGCACAGCAAGGGGGGCTAACTGTTTGGTACAACACCATGCAGTGAAGCGAGTCCATTTCTGCTTGTAGGTCTTCCTGGCGGAAGTCCTCCTGCTACTTTCTAGGACTTGTTGCACTTCCTGCGTACATGTGCTCTCTAGGGAGCTGAGCCATGAATTAACCATGCTTGTAGTCATAGGCCTCGGGGGTGTGGATGCACTATGGACCCCTGAGCTTGCGTGAGCAGATCCGGCGCCACCGGGAGGGGCGTCGGTGGACGGTCCGACATGCGCAGGAGTAAGGGGAACCATTGCTGTCAATCCCACGTTGGGACTACTAGGATCATTCGGGCTCCCTCTCTCCCGGCTTTCTGCAAGACTTTGTGGATAAGCACTGTGGGAGGAAATGCGTAAAGCAGGGGGCCCCTCCACGAGATCGCGAATGCGTCCCCCAGGGACCCCCGTCCTAGTCCTGCCCTGGAGCAGTATTGTGGGCACTTCTTGTTGTGTTGAGTGGCAAACAGGTCTATCTGGGGAAAACCCCATGCGTGAAAGATCGGTCGTAGCAGATCGGAACGGATCTGCCACTCGTGCGTGAGTGCGAAGCGCCTGCTCAGCTGGTCTGCCTTCACATTGTGAGTGCCTGGTAAGTACGAGGCTTTCAAGGTTATACTGTTGGCAATGCACCAGTTCCACAATCGGACTGTTTCTGCACATAAGGCACGGGACCGAGCTCCTCCTTGCCAATTTATATGAAACATGGTGGAGGTATTGTCTGCACTGATCCCGACTACTTTGCCTTGTATATGGTCTCGAAAGTGTCTGCAGGCATTGAACACTGCTCTGAGCTCCAGTATATTTATGCGCAGTGACTGTTCCATGAAGGACCACAGTCCTTGCGTCACCTCTTCACCCATGTGTGCTCCCCACCCTACGTGGGAGGCGTCTGTAGTGAGGAAAACCGATGTTTGTGGTTGGTGAAAGGGCACCCCTGTTAGCATGTTCTTGCGGTTCACCCACCATTGCAGGGATCTGAGCACCTCTGTCGTGGGCGACACCACCCTGTGAACGGTGTGTGCTGCCGGTTTGTAGACGCTCTCCAGCCAGTGCTGCATGCTGCGCATGTGTAACCTGGCGTTTTGTACTACAAACGTTGCTGCTGCCATGTGGCCCAGCAGCTGTAAGCACGTCAGAACCGGCACCGTAGGGCTGAAGGTGATGACCTGCACGAGGGAACCGATGGCTCGAAAGCGTGTCTTTGGTAGATAAACCCTTGCTGTGATAGAATTTATATGTGTCCCTATGAACTCTATGTCCTGTGTGGGGTCTATCTTTGATTTTGCCAGATTGATAACCAGGCCCAGCGAAGAGAACGTGCCTGCTGTGACGCGTATCATGCGAAGTACCTCCTCCTTTGAGGCCGCTTTCAGTAGGCAGCCGTCCAGATATGGGAATATAAACACTCCCTGTCTGTGCAGGTAGGCTGACACCACTGCCAAGGTCTTGGTGAAGACTCTGGGGGCCGAGGAGAGGCCGAACGACAGAACCTTGTATTGAAAATGTTCTTTGCCTACCATAAACCGGAGAAAGCGTCTGTGAGCCGGGGTGGATAGTTACGTGGAAATACGCGTCCTGTAAGTCAAGGGCTGCGAACCAAATCTCCATCATCCAGTGCTGTAAGTATAGAGGCGACTGTAATCATCCGAAAGCGTTGCTTGCGCAGGTACCAGTTGAGGCCCCGAAGATCTAGGATGGGCCTCCAGCCTCCTGTCTTTTTCTCCGTGAGGAAATATCTGGAACCCTTTCCCTCGAAGTTGCTCCGGCACTCTTTCCACTGCCCCTATGAGTATGAGATGGTCTACCTCCTGCTTGAGTCTCGCTGTGTGGGAGGCATCCTTTAGGTGGGGCCTGGGTGGAGGTCGTGGCGGTGGGAGCGACTGGAAGGGGATCGCGTACCCCGTGGCTATGATCTCGAGTACCCATTTGTCTGTGGTGATCCTTTGCCACTGGTTGTAGAATGGTCGCAGGCGATGGTGGAATAGCAGCTTCGGATGACCTTGTGCGATGGTAGTGATGGTGCAGCCCTGGATCTGTGTGTCAAACTTGTGGCCTTTGGCCCTGCCCCGAGGACGCACGGCTCTGTTGGGAACGTCGCCTGGGAGTTCTGTCTTGCTGGTGCTGTTGATGTCGCCCTTGCTCGTAACCCCTGTGGTACTAGGGACGCTGTGGTTGATACTGGTACCGTCTTTGCTGAGGGTAATACTTTTTCTTCCTGTATGGAGGGGTGTAAATCCCCAAGGTCCTAAGAGTAGCTCTTGAATCTTTACTGGAATGAAGGACCGAGTCGGTTGATTCAGCAAACAGCTTCTGCGTGTCAAAGGGGAGATCAACGATCTCCGCCTGCAAATCCCTTGGGATACCCGATGTTTGGAGCTAGGACTCCCTGCGCATGACCACTGCCATAGCTGTTGAGCGTGCTGCCGTGTCCGCTACGTCTAGGGCGATCTGAACTCCTGTCCTTGAGGCTGCGTAGCCTTCCTGCACAATGGCCTTGAGCACCGGCTTCTTGTCCTCTGGAAACGAGTCCATGAGGGAAGTCAGCCTGGAGTAGTTGTCGAAATTATGGTTCGCTAGATGCGCTGCGTAATTCGCCATTCTCAACAGTAGGGTAGAGGAGGAGTAGACCTTTCTGCCGAACAGCTCTAGTTTCTTGGCGTCTTTGTCCGTTCCCCCTGTCTTGAACTGAGAAGTTCTCGACCTCTGTTGAGACGATTCCACCACCAGCGAATTTGGTTGCGGGTGGCTGAACAGGAACTCCATGCCCTTTGCTGGGACGAAGTATTTATTGTCCGCTGTCTTGTTTATAGGCGGAATGGACGCAGGGGTCTGCCATATCGTGGTGGCAGACTCCATGATTGCTTCGTCGAGTCGTATAGCTATTTTAGAGGAGGCAGGAGGTCTCAGGTTTTTAAGGAGCTTATGGTGTTTCTCCTGCACCTCTGCTGTTTGGATGCCTTGCGTGAAGGCCACCCTTTTAAACAGCTCTTGGAACTGTTTGAGATCGTCCGGAGGATGGACGTCCCCTGGGGCCGTGGTCTCGTCAGGGGAGGACAGCGAGGAACCGCTAGGGTAAGCCTCTCTGGACCCCTCTGGGTCCTGTTGACGGTGATACATCCGCTCGCTGGAAGCTTGCGAGGGAAAATCTCGGGGTTCCAGAATCACCTCCCCTTGAGATGTCTGTCTCTCTATCCCCGTTCGCGATTGCCCTCGGGGATATGGAACCGTCTGGGGGGATCTGTCCCTGGGAGTATGCCTATGGTGTCTATGCCCCGCGTGATAGGGGCGACCATGGCAACATGGGCACTGCTCCTGAGATGGGGACCTGGACCACTCTCGAGGCGCATACCCCCTGCACCTGGGGGAGCGAGATCGTCTGGATAATTGAGATACTGGAGAGACTGACTTTTGGTAGTACTCCAAGGGTTCAAAGCCCAAAAAGGGCGAAGGTGGTCCGAGCCATGGTGAGGCTGGCTCTAGGAACGGGGATGGGGGCTCAGGATAGGCTGGGGGTGACCCCTGCCTTCTTGTTGGGGTCCGCAGCATGAGCGGAGGGCTCAGAGCGAGCAGCCCTGCAGCCCTGTCTGGAGAAGGGCTGCGGTGCCGGGTTTTCTGTGCTGCCCTTCCCCTCCCCTGCGGGGCTGGCTCCACCCCCTTTCGCGTCGGGGATCTCGGCCCCATTGTCTGCGCCGCGCTCGGCAAGCTCCGCTGCGGTGCCGCATGGGTGGTCGCCCCCGGTGCCTGCAGGCCGTGTGCCTGCGCGCTCTGCACCGCCGGTTCCCCGGGCATCGGTGCTGCTGCCTGCGGTGCCGCCGGTTCCGGCGCTTGCCTGACCGCCGCCCTGCCAGCGGTGTGGGGCAGCTGTTTGATTATCGGAGGCTCAGCCTCTGCCACGTACGTCTCCGCGCCGCCACCGCTCAGCTGTAACTGCGGCTGGGGGCTATGAGCTCCACCCGTCCTGCTCGCTGTGGCTGCCAGCAGGGATCGGGTTGTTGAGAGCTTCCTCCGTTTTTGCGCTGACGGGGTGAGGGAGGCAGCTTTCCTTTTATGGGCCGCTGCGGGTCCCTCCTGCTGCGGCCACTCCGGCACGTCTGGCTGGAGGGCCTTGTCGAAGAGCAGCATTTTGAGCCGCATCTCCCTGTCCTTCCTTGCTCTGGCTGTGAGCTTAGCGCAGAAGGAACATTTCTGGGTGACATGAGATTCCCCAAGGCACCTTATACACTGACTGTGCCCGTCGGAGGCTGGCATCACTTCGCGACAGGACTCACACTTTTTGAATCCTGAAGAGGACATTATGGCGAGTCTTTGAGATGTTAATAGGGTACTTAGCACCTTCTCTGTGCCTGTTCCCCTCTCTGACTCAGCCTGCTGCGGCAGGAGGCCTAATGGCCCTACGTCCCCGGGCCTCCGGTGCTCCGCTTGTTACTAAGACTGGAAGCTTTACTCCTTCCTCTTTTTTTTTGGAAAACAATAACAAGCTAACAATCTAAAAGACTGAAAAAGAAACTCTAACACACTTTAAAAACGTTAAATACGCTGACTCTGGCCGTAGCCTGAGCAGATTCCGTCTGCAGCCGATGGCGGTTAAAGAGGAACTGGCGGGGACCGGATCACGCACGTGGCCGGGAGCGCGCAAGGGAGCGGCGCGTGCCGGCGCATGCGCGGTCCAGCAAAAACTGCTGGAAAGATCCGACCGGCGGCGCCGGGGTGAGCCCGACACCTAACGTGGAGCACCCACGGGGACACTCGTAGAAGAAGCTGAAGTACTCCATGTGTTTTTTGCCTCAGTCTTCACAGACAAGATCTGTTCCCAAATTACAGCACTAGACAATGCAGTATGGGAAGGAGGTGGGCATCCCTCGTTGGAACAATAACAGGTTAAGAGCTGCTTAGAAAAGCTAGAGTGATTTTGTAGGTGATGTTATAAGTATTGTCTACATATTGTGTTCCAAATGTTTGCCTCTGCGAAGGCCTCAAGAGAAGGTGTGGCTCCCCTGTCGTGAGAGTCTGGCATGTGAGGGGAAGCAGTACTTATCCAACAAAGGGCATTTAGAATCAGAGAATCATAGGGATGGAAGGGCTCCAATCCCTTAATCATTTTTAATGGGTGTCAATCCACATCAGAACAACTTGGCTGTAAACATGCAATCCAGCAGACAGGCAATCACTGACTGGCTAAAAAGGACATGGACAGGTGACATTCTCAAATGACTGTCTCCATCTTGGAGTATAGTCTTATACAAAGAGAACAACAGGATTCCCTCCACAGGGAAAAGGCATAAAGAGGGCCCTGGGGTTCCCTCATCTTTTGTCTTCAGCCTGCCTTGGAAATTTCCTGACACAGCCTAAAAAGGATGGAGAACTTACTGAAGACCCAGGTCAAGATAAGATCATTTCTGACCTGAAAATTTCACCTGATATACAGGCAGCTGTTTAGGTTAAGAACTCACGAGTAAATAGTTTTTTTTTTTTTCAGTTTGGCTTAATAAATCTCTTTTGTTTATAATCAGGCCCAGTGTAAATTATTACCTGGGAAGGGCTACCACTGTGTATATCTACCTTTCACTGATGAAGGCGGTTCACCTAGTGCGTTCTCCCTGTGTAAATCTTTTGCACAGAGAGAGACAAATTTATGTGGGGTTTTTATCCTTTCTGGGGGTTAATTTCCTGGGTGCTATGCCCTAGAACCGCACCTGCCCAGAGCTCTGGTTAAAAAGTGTCTGCATTGCTCTGCAGGTGGACAGTAACCCCAACTCTGTGCCTTGGCTGAGGGAGACCAGAGGATCTGGCTCAGCAGGACACAGTTATGGGGGGAGCCCCAGAGAACAGAAAGGTGGGTGTCAAGGTCATGATCAGCACACCAGGGAACATCCCAAGGGGTCTTCTCTGAGTGCACTAAGTCAAAGCAATATTACATATATACTCTCCCTCCCTCTCGCGCCTACCTCACCATGCTGATAAGTGAATATAATACTCAGCATAGAAAAATAAGTGCTCAGTGCTTTTAAGAGAGAACATACTGTACTGCCTGCAAACTGTCCCAGTTCCAGCATGCAGGAAAGTGGAACCCAAAGGGAGGGAGGAAATTTATGCTGAGTGGCAGTTCATTTCTACTTTCTCCCAAAAATATTACATTTTCCTGCTGTGTTTCCATGGAATAAATCTACCTCATATTGAAAGAAATGTCTGTAAAAGGAAAAGGCTAGCTTAACCCCGAATAATCATTTCATTATTAAACCTTGAACAGGCATGTCTTTACACTTTTTTAAATAGGTTTGCAACTTCTCAGGAGAATCTTTAAAAAAGAAATGGAATAAAAATTACTCTAATTTCCAAGCCAGTTTTTCAGTGATGAAAACAGCTCTTATTCCATTCTTCTAGTACCCAGGGATTTGAGGGTATTCACAGAATACAAACAAATCCTTACTGTAAAACCAAGGCATGGAATTATGAATTATACAGCCAGGCAACAGTATCACAGTAAAATCATGCCATATCATGCAAACTGAGATAACTCAGGTAACACTATTACATATACTTCCTTGGCTCTTTACGCAAAAATCCCCACGATTATCAGCAGCTTGTTTTAACAAGCTGCTTTCATCACCCCCTGCCTCTACCAGCCAAAAAACCAACACAAATGTGAGGTATTTATTTCATTTGTTCATTAAATGATGTCCTTTGATCTCCACCCAGATATCATGCAAACAAGCGGGACTAGCCTAAGGGCATAATGGTAGCCTGTTGTTCCATAAAACAGTATGGCCAGATGTGAAGAAGTGGGTCTGTCCCACAAAAGCTCATCACCTAATAAATTATTTTGTTAGTCTTTAAAGTGCTACAGGACTGCTTTTTTGTTTTGGTTTTGGTTTGGTTTTATGGGAAGCCAGGCTGAGCATCCTCCTTCTGCACATGTTGAAGAGGTAGTGTAAAATGACCTTAATGGAGCTAATGCTGGATACAGTCCTCTGTCTTCCAACAAACACAGGCTTTTCCCAAGCTAGCCAATCAAGCTTTAACCCAACCTAATACTCTCTACGGCTTTTACCCTGCGCCCACATGTACACTCTGAACCCAACAGGCAAAGCCACTCTCCACACCATGCAAACATATTGTAAGTGGATAGTGTATTAAAATGCAAAGAAGATGAGCTCAGTTCCTGCCCCGAGTGACTCAGGACCAGACTAACATTCACAACTCAGAGACAGAAAACTAGCTGTAAATAACAATGACCCTTACAAAGGTGACAAATCTGAGGGGAGGAGGATGGTCTTCTGGTTACAAGGATGGACAGTGTCACCAACTCTCCCCCATTCACCCAAAGTAATGCCACTTTGGCCCCTGATACAGGCAGTTTCCCAATCACATGGAAATCTGCAGCCATCACTTGATACTGCGGAACTAAAACCAGAGAGGTACTAACAATCACCCCATGTAGCCAAAGGAAATGTGAACTAAACTACAGGTGGAATCTCTCTTGTCCAGCACCCTGGGGACTTGAGCAGTGCTGAACAAGAGAGTTTACTAACCAGATAACAGGAGGTCAGTATTGTCTAGCACATTAACAACACTCCCACTGTTTACTGAGGTAAATTACAGCTAAATAACAGCCCAGAGCACTGAGAGCCAGGACTGGTGGGTGGACACAAACTTTAGGGGACTACAGGAAACTTGGTCACACCACAATAAGTGGTCATTGAGCTAACTAAAATCATGCTGGATTATGGATGTTGTCAGAAAAGAGGTTCAACCTATACAACTCTAGAAATGAAGGCAGTCCTAGCTCTTTAACTGACAGCTGTTCAAATTCTGTGCCATTCCCAACTCTATCTATAGACCAAATCCTCACACTGTTACTCTACAGAAAGTACCTGAATTCCCAGATTGGGGGAAATGCAAGGCCCTTCAGACATCTAGCAACTGGGTGGTAGGAAAATATGCCATGACCCCAACTGGTGAGATGGGGAGTTGATATCCTCATCAATTGCATCCCTACAGAGCCAAGGAACAGCTGAGATCTTTAGGGACAACAGGTGGTCCAGAATAACTGGAACTGGAGTTTCTACTGGAGTGGTACTGTTTGCCAAATAGAGAATCTCTTCCACTTGCCTGCAAGAGCCATCCTGGTAGAATCCTTTCTGCTGTGTACTAATATATTCTGGATTGTAATGGGGCTGTGTTTTTCTATGTTAATTAACCAGCAGGCATCCATTCTGCTGATAGCAATGATATCAGGTCAAGAGAAGGATCTGCCCTTCTGGGGTATTAGGTCAGGTGAGACAGCAGATGTAACTGGAAGCTAAACTGACAGGAACCTTTGGTAAGAACACAAGACCTGTCTGGGATAAGCTGGTACTAGAATGATGATTGCAGATGAGTCCTGATCGGTGGTACATTGTATCCATCGGATGGAAAGCAACTGACAGAGAACCTGGGAGGGAACAGAATATCTGGCACTGTTTTGTTCTTGCTTGCGGTGAACAGCACTATCAAGGCGTCCTTCTGCCTGGAATACGTTCTACGGTGTGGAGTCCTAGAGGGTCCATTTGTGGGCACTTGCAAATTGCCCGTTGAACGGGTCCAACAGAATATTCTGTAAGCCTGGGAGATGCTGAGCTACTGAAGTGATTTGGTGAAAGATGCAGCATTTCCAGAGGTGAACAGCTTCTTCACAAAGGGAGGACCCTCCCCTCCCACCCACCTACCCCCATCTGTGGCCATTAAAACACTGTTGCTGTGTTGTTGACCGACACTTAAGCTGCGTCTACACGTGCACGCTACTTCGAAGTAGCGGCAGTAACTTCGAAATAGCGCCCGTCACGTCTACAGGTGTTGGGCGCTATTTCGAAGTTGAAATCGACGTTAGGTGGCGAGACGTCGAAGTCGCTAACCCCATGAGGGGATGGGAATAGCGCCCTACTTCGACGTTCAACATCGAAGTAGGGACGTGTAGACGATCCGTGTCCCGCAACATCGAAATAGCGGGGTCCTCCATGGCGGCCATCAGCTGGGGGGTTGAGAGATACTCTCTCTCCAGCCCTTGCGGGGCTCTGTGGTCACCGTGGGCAGCAGCCCTTAGCCCAGGGCTTCTGGCTGCTGCTGCTGCAGCTGGGGGTCCGTGCTGCATATACAGGGTCTGCAACTAGTTGTTGGCTCTGTGGATCTTGCACTGTTTAATGAAAGTGTGTCTGGGAGGGGCCCTTTAAGGGAGCGACTTGCTGTTGAGTCCGCCCCGTGACCCTGTCTGCAGCTGTGCCTGGCTCCCTTACCCGATGTGTGCTACTTTGGCGTGTAGACGTTCCCTCGCTGTGCCTATTTCGATGTTGGGCTGAGCAACGTCGAAGTTGAACATCGACGTTGCCAGCCCTGGAGGACGTGTAGACGTTATTCATCGAAATAGTCTATTTCGATGTCGCAACATCGAAATAAGCTATTTCGAAGTTGGGTGCACGTGTAGACGTAGCCTTAGAGTGTCAGTGTGCACAAGGTGGGCAGAGCTGCTATTTGGGCTACATGAACACGTCTGTCTTCAGGGTGAGGCTCTTCAGAAGACCAAAGCCTTCAGGTCCAAAGGTGGCCCAGGTAAGCTCCCCACCATAGCATGAGCACATGCACCCCCAGTGTCCTGGTGGAAGATGCAGGGAAAACAGCACTTCTTTTTCATACCTGGACAGGATCCTTCCACTAATTTAAGAATGACAAGACTTCTAGGGGACATAAACTCTCATGTCTATGTAATGTCTGTCCTTGCTGTGTGATAGCTGTGGAGAAGCCGTGTGGCCGAAAATGTAAATGAGATTCTTACAGACATTTGAGGGCGAGCCTGCAGCCTGCCAACAAGACCTGCTGACATGGAACCTGTCCTGTAGCAGATACACTCTTGGCTGTTGGGAAATATGGCACTGTTCCTACAATCTGTATTATCCAGGATAACTCCAGAGCTGACTTTTCCATGGTAACTCTGTGACCCAGATTTCTCTCACATGAGCCCAGCCTCTGTCCAGACCATTTTGCAGAGTCCAGCCAGGGATTTTTTTTTTTAAAAGAAATAGGTGTTGCATTTGCCAACTTCCAAGTTGTCTGGTCCAGAAGCTGATTTAAGCTTTAGGTCACATGCCACAGTTAATACTTCTATGATTTCATATGTGAGTTCCTTAGAACTCTTGAGTGAATACCATTTGGTTTAGTCTGTATCCGTAAAAAAAGCAAAAAGTCCTGTGGCACCTTATAGACTAATAGATTTTCTGGAGCATAAGCTTCATGGGCATCTGATGAAGTGGGTTTTTGCCCATGGAAGCTTATACCCTGCAATCATCTATTAGTCTATAAGTTTTCCACAGGACTTGTCGCTGTATTCAGTTTTGGTCACTTATTACTGTTTAATTTATCAATTTGTTCCAAAACTTCCTCTACTGACACCTCAGTTGGGGAAGTTTCCAGATTTCTCACCTAAAAATATCTCATATGTGGGAATCTTCCCCCATATCCTGTGCAGTAAAGATATTAAATAATTCATTTTCATCTTTACAACAGTCTTGTCTTCCTCAAGTACTCTTGTAGCACTTTGACAGGCCAGTGGATCCAGGCTTTCTGCTTCTGATCTACCTAAAAAAGTTATAACTTTTTGCGTCCTTATATTTTCACACTTGACCTGTCAGACTTGATGCTCTTTTCTATTCCTCTGTAGGATTTAATGTCCGGTTTTTAAAGACTGCTTTTTGTGCTTTTTTCACTCAACTATTTAGCCATGAACCGGGTCTTATGCACAAAAGCTCATGACCTAATGGACTTGTTAGTCTCTAAGGGGCTACATCATTGCTTGTTATTTATGAAGCTATAGACTAACATGGCTACACCTCTGAGCTTCTTTTTTTTAATGCATTGTTCCCCTTTTTTAAATGAAATGCTATTGTGGTGGTTTTCGTTGGCATTTTCCCCCTTTCATGTTAAATTACATTAGGATCACTATTAGCAAGTGCCAAGTATCGGAGGGGTAGCCGTGTTAGTCTGGATCTGTAACAGCAACGAAGGGTCCTGTGGCACCGAAGTGAGTCTGTGCTCACGAAAGCTCATGCTCAAAACTTTTCTGTTAGTCTATAAGGTGCCACAGGACCCTTCGTTGTTATTAGCAAGTGGTTCAGCTAAATTCACCTCTTGGATCAAATCTTGTGCTCCACTTAGGACTAGCGCAGCAACTGCTTGTTCTTTGTGGGTTCCAGGAAAAGCTGTTCCAAGAAACAGTCCTATACAGAGTGTCTAGAAATTTTCCCTCTGCATCCATGTTCCCTGTAAGCTAAGCACTTGGGCAAGCACCCAGGGGAAAGTCATACGTCACCCAAACATTTATGTCACCCACAGGCAGCAGCCTGTGTTTCTACCAGGGCCGCACATCTGCACGTGCCTCAGTGCACATAACAAAATTTATTCTGCTCGTTGATAGAAAAATTAGAGGGACCTGTGACATATACCCAGTCAATATGAAGACAGTTGAAATTCCCCCCATTGTTGTTGTGTTTTATGCCTTTGTAGCTTCTCTAACCAGACTGAGCATTTCCCAGTCCTTCGCCAGCCTGATCGGGTGGTCCGTGGTACATTCCAGCTGCTACACTTTCATTATTCAAGCCTGACATTTCCGTCCTAGATATTCTAGGATACAATTTGAGTCATTTACAATTTTTACTTTAGTTGACACTGAGCTTTCTTTCACATACAGCATCACTCCACCACTAGCACGAGCTAGTCTGTCATTTCTATGTATTTGCCATAGCCCACTGATTAGTCTCATTTCATCACATTTTTGTGATGCCTATTATGTCAATATACTCATTTAAGGCCAAGTAGGCTAGTGCACTCATCTTGATTTTAGATTTCTAGCATTTGAATGTAAGCACTGGGTCATTTCATCAGTATTCACATGCTTGCCTTCATGTGTGATATTTAAATAGGATTATTTTACCTTCAATTGTCCCTCATAGCTCCTACTTGTACTTCACCAAGGTCTCTTCTATCCTCTTTCCAGGGGTATAGGGTTCCCCCTTTATTAAATTTATCCCTGAAGGATGTCTCTGCCCAAACTGTGTGTTCCATCATACTTGTCAGCTCTCTCCTAGCCCTTAAGTTAAAAAATACTCTATGAACTTTTTTTTATCTTAATTGTTAGAAATCTGGTTCCATTTTGGCTGAGGTGGACCCCATCCTTCCTAGGTAGGCTCCTCTACTCCCACAATATTCCCCAGTTCATCATCAATCATCATCACCACCATCATCAAAACCTTTCCGTTTGTCACTGATACCCAGATGCTCCAGGGCCAGCTGCTCCACCCCAGCACTGTCTATATGTCTCATGAAATCTGCAACCTTTGCATGTAGCAGACAATTCACCTCACAGTTCTCCCAGACATCAAAAACCCAAATATCTATATTTCTAATAATTGAATCCCTCATTACTACCTGCCTCTTCCAGACAATGGGGTCCCCTCTCCTAGAGGGATGTGTCGAGTGCCAGAGGATACCAGGAAGGAGGGTCTCAATTATGAGATTGTTTCCCTCTGCTTCTGCTTGATGTTCTCCTTCTCTAAGACTTTCATCCTCCTTAAAATGTCTTCCATGTACCTCTCAGTCTCCCTTAGCTCCTGCAGCTCAGCCACCCTGGCCTCATAAGCCCACCTGTGGTCCCTGAAGCGCCCAAGGTGCTTGCGCTGAATGCACACCTATGCCACCTAACCCCTAGATTCGGACTTCCCTTCACCAAGGGATGCTCAATCCCTCCACCCTTTCCTTCCTCACCCCCACTGAACGCCTTCACCTAAGCCCCACCCCACTCACCTCTTCCCACTCCTGTTCCACCCCTCCCCTTCCCTCCCCTATTCCACATCTTCCCCCCAAGCCCCATCTCCTCTTCTGAGCGTGCTGCATCCCCGCTCTTCCCCCAAGCATCCTGAATGCCATGAACTCACTTTTGGCAGCACGTGAGAGGCACTGGTAGGGAGGGGGAAGAATTGGTCATCAGGACCACCAGTGAGTGAGAGGTGCTGCGCGATAGGAAGCAGTGGAGAAACCTGGCTGCTGAGCACCTGCTTACTTTCCCTTGTGGACACCCCAGAGCACACATGGAGTCAGTGCCTATGACCTGCCCACAAGGCAGATAACCATACACACTGAAGAGCACCCACCCTGCTGCTATATGTTTGCCTGCATTATTTTTACTTTTGCAGTTGGGTGTCTGATTATTTGTTTGTACTGTGGGGAGGGGCACAGGCCTAAGTTTAGGGTGTATTTGTTAGGTATGTCCGCCTATCGAATCCCCTCACCAACTTCCCTGGTGGCTTGAGAGCTGGCTTTTTATATTCTTGTTATCTAGGAATTAGCACTGTCCCCACCTGAAAGGATGTTAAAGGGGCTAGGGATCAAAGGGAAGCAGGTCAGAACCACATCAGTAATTTCTCCACCTAGCTAAAAAGGCAACTTGGTTCAGTCACCAGTCCCCAAACCAGTTCTCACGATAATCAGCAAACAAGCAGGCAGACAACCACCAGCTCCCATGAGCTCCTCTCCATTGCCTGGACAACTCCCTCATCAGACTCTTGACAGCTCAGTGCCATCAGAGTGTCAGCAGTCTGTGCCATGCAGGGCACCTGCTCAGCAGACAGCCGCAGTGACTCGGGCTGCGTGGCCACCTTCACATCACTTGGTACCACAAGAGACATCAGTGGGGAAAAAGGCTGGAGCCAAGAGCACTGTCTGTAGGGGCCAGCACTGAATTAAAGATGCCTGGGCCACTGGCCATGGGTGTGACCTGTGGGTCCCATGAGATCTGCCAGAGCCGAAGTAGTGATCTCCTTTGTAGACATTATCATTCCTTGGAGATGGTTGAAGGAACCAGATTTGGACCAGGAACAACCCTTTGGTTGAATAGCCTGGGCCCACCGCTGCTCCCTCTCCTAGGTTCTTGGGAAGAGACCAAGGTTTGTCAATGTTAAAAGAGCAGTGTTCCCTCCTGCTCCTTCCCGCTGGGCTTGGCTGCTCTGAGAAGCTAATACCTTCTTAGACAAGAGCTTAGGGCCGAGCTGCTGCTCACAGGAGCAGTCAGAGATAAATACTGCGAAGGCTGCCAGAGTGCTTCTCCATCCCCGCCCCCTGCCCCCGACCATGCTACAAGGAACAGTATAAGGCTGACCTCCGTCTCCTTTAGGTTCTTTTTCATATGATCAGCAAAGAGAACTCTTACCAGCAACACGTCCTTTTCCAAGGCAAAAATCTCTCTCGAGCGCCTCTTGTTCAGAGAGCTAGCCACATCACAAGAGGAGAAAGATTTGAAACCTGTGGACTTTATTCCTCCTGGAGTGGCCAAAATACTCAGACAAATTTCACATTTTTGAAACAGCCAACAGCGTAAAAAACAAACAAGAAAACCAACCTATAATGAAGTACACTGACAGCTATCGGGGTAGCCAGGTTAGTCTGTATCCACATAAACAACAAGAAGTTCTGTGGCACCTTATAGACCAAGAGATATATTAGAGCATAAGCTTCCATGAGCAAAATGATGCATTGAAAAAGTGGGTCTTTGCCCACCAAAGCTTAAGCTCCAATATATCTGTTACCCTAACAACTATGCCATACACAGCAATACCTAATCAAAAGAAAAAAGCAGTCATGCAGCACTTTAAAAGCTAACAAAATAATTTATTAGGTGATGAGCTTTCATGGGACAGACCCACTTCTTCAGATTGTATCGTTACCAGAACAGACTCAATATATAAAGCACAGAGGTCCATAAATTGTTATGAAGATTGACAAATCAGAAAAATTGTTATCATGGTTGGCAAATCAGAAGAGCAGAGGGATGGCAGGGGGGTGCCATGGGGAAGTTAAGAGTTAGATAAAACATCAAAGTGTGTCAAAAAGAGTCCTTATAATGGGTCAGGAAATTGCTGTCCCATTCAAACCACGTGTTAATGTGTCAAAATTGAAAATGAATGTTAGTTGTGAGCATTCCCACTGTAGATGGCTGTTAAAAGGTCCATTTTCATAGAACACAAACGCTACGTCTACACTAGCCCCAAACTTCAAAATGGCCACGCAAATGGCCATTTCGAAGTTTACTAACGAAGCGCTGAAATGCATATTCAGCCCTTCATTAGCATGTGGGCAGCCGCAGCACTTCGAAATTGACGCGCCTCGCCGCGGCACGGCTCGTCCCGATGGGGCTCCTTTTTGAAAGGACTCCACCTACTTCAAAGTCCCTTTATTCCCATGAGCTGATGGGAACAAGGAGACTTCGAAATTGACGCGCCTTGCTGCCGCGCATCTCATCCCGACGCAGCTCCTTTTCAAAAGGACCCCGCCTACTTCGAAGTGCCGCAGCTGCCCTCATGCTAATGAAGACGAGTTCACTAACATTTTTTGGAGATTCCACAAAGGCATGGCTGGAAGAGTTAGCACTGAAGGTGCACCACAAGGATGGTGAAATGAGACTGTGTTCTCAATTTTAGTCTTTTCGGTGTACACTGTGCAGCATTGCTACAAGAAGCCCTTCACAATTTTTTAAGTGGCATCTTTATATGCTTACGCAATGGTAAACTCTTCAGTCGTTCCCATCTGTGCATGAATACCAAGGTGAGAGACGCACTGCTCCAGGCACTGCTCTACACCAATGATTTTGCACTAATGGTGCACTGGATTACAGCAGCAGCCAACTTTGGCTTTCTCAGCCAAACAAAATCTGCAGCAATATCAGCCAGCTTCTCAACACCCTTACTAAGACCTGTCAATAAAAAGGGAAGCTACCACGCTCTGTGCTGTCAGAGTTTACTTGTCCGAGCAGTATGTTGAGCAACGAAGCGACAAAGTACAAATTAAGAAAGCCAGCACCACGCATCACCGAATCTGGCAGCAACTGAGAATCTGTCTACAGAGAAAAATCAAAGCCTGTAGTGCTGTTGTTCTCACACCATTGCTCTACGGGTGTCACAAGTGCCAGATATCAACAGCTCATTAAAAAGCGCAACAGCTTCCATTTGCGACGACTCTGACGACAGCTGGACATCAAATGACAGGACTGGGTTTCCAATAGGACAGTCCTGATGAAAGCTGGTTCGATCAACATCCAAGCCGATTTGATCTGCACCCAACTGAGGTGGACTGACCAGGTATTCAAATGCCTAAGACACATCTCCCAAAGGCCAGCAGAGACTTCCCCTGCCAGCCGTCCAGTGGATGGCCATGAGGGGCCGACCTCTGGAACCTGTTATCTGCATGAAAGGGTTTTAAGTCAGACAGCGCACAGCAAAAGCAGATGCTGCTAAGGGTTTCATCTCGCAGCCTGGGTGGTAAGAAGGAAGTGAGGGAGAATTGGGCCTGCTCTGCCCTCCCCTCAGATAGGAGGCATGAGGGCCCAGGCACAGCCCGGAAAGACAGAGCTGGCCAAAGAATCCAATCTCACCCCTGTGATAACATTAACTCCTTAGCTGAGTTTACAGCACCACACACTGCTGAGCCACTGCAGAAATAAGCAACAACTGTAGGGAGATCCTGCTTTCGTTTACACCTATGTAACCCAATGTCACTCCATTACAGTCAGTTTAGTTTCTCTGGATTTTCACCAGTGTAAGAGAAGGAAGAATCCAGACCTCTTATCTCTACTGTATAGTGGATCCTTTGTGTCCTGTGGCCAGGGCAGCCTGAAAGAACCAAAAGTATTAAGGGACAGATTCTCAGGATCACTGAGGCTTCTAACTTCCACTGATGTCAGCTGGAGTTAGGGGTTTAGCCATCCGTCTGGATCCAGGCATCAGTACTACTACTGTCAGACAAAAGATCCAGGCCCTTGTCTGTCATAGGGACACACATCATTAAAATTTAGTGAGCATGGCTGCTGCCAAGCAAGAGGAAAAATGAGGGAAAGAAAATGGAGGAGAGAGAAATAAAATTCTAACAGCATCTCAAGCAAAATGTGACTCTTGGAAACCCTCAGAACAGTTTCCTGACTGCACTGCCAGACATCCCTGTGCACCAGGCCCCCACCCACAAAGCGTGTTCCCCAAAAATATCCCTGCATTGTGAAAACTGGGAAAGTAAAAGTCATAACTGTGCGCTCCCAGAAGTTGCTCTTCTTCCACTAGTGTGATATTTTCTTTAGAGTAGTGCGGCTGGATGGTCAGTGATCAGGTGTAAATAGATTGGCACCCTCTGACTTCAAGTGCTTTTCACTTGCACTTGCTAGGAGCTGGGAAAAGGGCTTCTCTTCTAGTGACTGGGGGCCAAAAATGCAAGGTTATTTCTGAAGAGGATGATATTAATTCACTACGAGAAGCCCAGGGTTTTCTGCTACCCTCTGCATTCCTAACAGACAACTCTTGCAGGGGTTTCAATCAATCTGGGGTGTGCCAGTGCATCCCATCCCTCCCCACTACCCATTCAGTGTTCCCCTGGGTGGTCTCTTCTCCTGCTTGCTGAGTTCCAGACTCACTATTATCTTTTTCCTTCGCTCTGTGCCTTGCAGGTCCCACACAACCTACCATGCTCCTGCACAGACGCCCGAGCCCACTGCCTCCCTGTTCTCACCAGCCACAGCCTCTCTGAAACAATCCCACCAAACCCAACCATCTCCTCCACAGACTCTCTTCCTCACAGCTCCTGCAGACCCCATCCTGACTCTGCCCACTCTCAGTCTGGCCTTCCCCTCCCCCGCCACGCTCAGTTATTTCACCGTTTGATCACAGCAAGTCACTGGGACTCCCACTGAAACCAGAAGCCCTGGAGACAATTCATATGGAGATTTTCTTCTCTGTTTCAAAATTCCACATTGCAACAACACTAACAACAGCTCGGTTAAGGACGGTGGTGGTTCAGCAGCAGCAAAGTAATTAAAAAACGTAAAGCAATGCTGTTGAGACAACATCAAAGGCATTACTGATGCATAGCAGAGCCAAAGACTAGAGCTTTGAGATCTTCACTTAAAGGGCCCAGAGAAATGTGACGTATCCTTACTAATTATCCATGTGCAGAGCTACAGGTACAGATGTCTCTCCTCCTCACCCCCTCCCCCATTCCCCACAACACACACACATTGTTTACTCAGGATGCTGCTTTGGCACAGGACCATTATATGGCAGAGGGATGGGGGGAGGCTTTTTGCTCTTGAGAGACCTTCATTAACTGAATGGAGAGTGAAGCACCTAAATTAGGGAGGTTTCAAGGTCTCAGTGTACCACCCATAGTCTGACTCGTAGTGAGGAAACAGAACAGGAAGATTTCTGACCAATTAAGAATCTATAACTCTTTTCTATTGGGGCTTTTAGACATAACTGCAAAGGGGAGCGGGAGGGGAGAGCAAAACACTTCAACACCCATTCACATGCCAAGCTGTGTCTGCTTCAGCCTTGAAAGGGCATAAAACCAGAACACTACCCGCTGCTGCTACACCATAGTCAGAAATCCTGTGCCAAGAGAATGCCTGAGGCAACGCGTCTGACTGTCACACCCAGCGGGTGCTGTTTGTGGGCAGAGCCAGTTACCGAGCTTCTGAGAAACAGAAAGCAGGCGGGGGAAGGAGGGAGAAGAAAAAAAGAGAGGAAAGAAAGAAAAAACATTTGCTGCACTGGAAAATGAAACTTAATAGACATAGTTTAACCACACCTTTGACAGAAACCCCTCTTTATTACGGGTGGGCAACTGTATTTTTAGCCTGTGGTTTTCTGTTTTTGCAGACACATTCCATCAAGAAAACAGAGACAATGCATAACGCTGAAGTGCACTGTTTATTTTAAGGGATATAACATTCTCCTATGAGGATGCTTTATTTGCATGTACTGCAGGAAGCAGTAAAATGGCAGGTGTGTTTCCATGTAACCCAGAGACAGAAAGCAAAATGAACATTGCAAAGCAAATGCTTTTGTCTTGCAAATTTCTGCTCACTGCACTGGAAAAGAAAAAAGAGAGAGTGTGTGTGCGAGAAGTGGTTTTCCCCCAGGCCTGTTTCCTCCCTAATTAGTCCTGCAGGTGCTCACAATGCCAGGATGGAGACTCATTCCCACTGGCATGAGAAGGTAGCAGACAGAATCTGCAGGCAGAACCATTGCTTCGCATTTGCCTGCACGTAAAATTTCTAATTGCTAACTGCAGCATGACCTGCTCTATCTTGGAGGAAGTAAGAGTTTCTTCTTGAAATAAACTTCAGTGAGGTGTGTTTGTTGAGGCCCAGTTCTGAATTCCCTGCCTTGTAAATTTGGAGGGCAGATTAAGTATATGCTGGAAAAGATGATCCAAAGAGGATTCAGAATGAATTTTGTTTAATTTGCAGCACCAACATCTTTAGCACACTAGAACCTTGTAAGTTTGGCCTCCCACCTTCAATCTGCCCAGAGTTTTATATGAATGAGCATTACATCCAGAGCCACAAAACTATGGACTCCTAAAGCAGACATAGACACAAAGGACCTGCTTCTCCACTGCCTTGTACCTTATGTAATTTCTGACAACTGGGTGAAGTATAAAACACTGTCATTCTGATTTTGCAGGGTTTATAACCGTTTTGCTTTCACTTTCCTCAGATGTCAATGACAACACATGGTGCAACCCACTGGAGAATCGGGGTCAGTATTTTTAAATAAAATACTTTATCACAAAATGCATAATTACACTGCAACTGAATGATACATAAGGAAGCCAATACCTTAACAGGATTCAAAAATGTATTAGACATTAATATAAGTACAGTAATAGGAATTCCCATTATTACTTGACATGGGGTAAAAACACCAGTAAAGGAGAAAAAGCAGTCACTAGCTCCTTGACACTGAGAAGCAACTCCCCCTTTAGCAGAAAATTTCCCAAAGAGTTTTTTCAAGAGAAAATGGTTATTTTGTAAATATCTGCCAAATATGAAAAGTTTTTCGGGCTTATGTTGAAGAATCAAAAACACAACAATTTTTAAAAGAAAAAAAATAGTTTTTGGCAACTGAAAACTGAAATGCTTCAGGAAACCAGGCAAAAGCTTCTGATTCTACCAAATATTTCTAATCAACTAGATAAGAATTTTTGCAAAAATATCGATTTTTTTAAAAAAATTAGTTGTTTTCAATTTTTTAACAAAAGCATGAAAAACGTGAAAACTTTTCAATGAAAATGGAAAGTGCCTTGTTTTCACGAAAACTTTCCATGAACAACAAAAAAAATGAAACAATGTCTAGATATGTACAACTAATTCCATAATTGTCCACTATGGGCTTTCCTGCAACTTTCTGTTAAGCTCTCCATGTTGATGACTGTCAGATAGGATACTGAGCAAGATTAGCTGGTCTTATCTGGTTTCACACTTTCGACATTATTTTGGTGCTACAAGTAACGTAAGGTTTTATGTTTTGTTTTTGTTTTTTAATAGCCATCTATATAATTTATTTTCACCGTACAGGTTGAACTTCTCTAGGCCAGTACCCTAAGAACTGGACCCATGCCCAAAGAAAGAATTTGCCAGACCACAGGAGGTCAATGTTGTCTAGCAGCATTACGAACACTTCCACTGCTCACTGGGCTCTTAGAAGACAGTTGGGGTAAATTACAGCTAAATAACAACACAGAGCACTGAGAGCCAGGGTTGGTGGCTGTAAACAAATTTTAAGTGACCACCAGAAACTTGGCCACTGCCATGACACTTGGTCATCCAGCTAACTAAAATCATGCTGGAGTGCAGATGTTGCCAGAGGAGAAAGTGCTGAACTAGAGAGGTTCAACCTGTATTTGAACAGCTACAACTGCTTCCAATTTACCCAGCTATACTGCTGCTGATTGGCTGAAAATTACACACCTTATTATTTTGTTAGTGTGTGTCATTCCCACCACAGCACACCCGCTAGCCTTTTTACTGTAAGATTTTGGGGTTGAGGTTTGTCATGTACTAAATCAGAGTGGCCAACCCACCTCACTCGAGCCACACGTGGTTCTTTGAGCCATTAAATGTGGCTCCTTCCTCAGAGCCGTGTGCCAGGAGTGCCGTCCGCCACTCTGAGCATGCGGTGGGAGAAGTGCATGGTGGCACCGGTGGTGGTGGCAGCTCCAGTGAGTCACCAGCATTGAGTTAGAGTTGTGGGGGGGCGCATGCCTAGCCCTGGGGGAGGGACAGGGCACTGAATTACAGAGGTGCGGGGCTGGGAGAACATGGCTCGGGGGGAGGGTAGGGGAGGGGGATCAGGTTATAGCGTGGAGCTGGGGGTGCCTGGCTCTGAGGAAGGGGGAAGGCATTGAGCCACATATCTATATTAATATATAAATATTATATATTTATTTCATATATCTATATATCTATCTGTATAGAAAAATAAATACAAATAAATATATAATACATGGCTCTTTGCACTCTATCCATGGTTCTTCATCCCTAACTTGTCGGCCACCCCCGTGCTAGATGTTTATATAGAGATTAGAAGAAGGCGGCCCCAGTTTCACTGGTTTTTAAGTGCTAATGAAACACAAATATGAAGTAAATAATAATTTCGAAGTACCTTTCAGAAAGGTGTAAAATTCAGCTCAGCCTTTGAAACCATCAGAGAATACCATGTACTCCTTCCTTTCTTATAGGATCACACATTCCAAGGCCAGAAGGGAACAACCCGACCTCCTGCACAAGCCAGGCCAGTGAACTTTCCCCAAATGATTGCTACAGCTGATCTTTCAGGAAAAGTATCCAACCCTGATTTAGAAACTGTAATTGATGCAGAATCTGGCATGAGCCTTAGCAAACTGTACCACTGGTTAACTTATGCTTTGCTTCCAGTCTGAATATTCCTCAGTTCAATTTCCAGACCCTGGATTGGGGTGTTCTGTTCCCTGCTTGACGAAAGAGCTCAGTATTACATATTTGTTCTCTGTGTAGAAACTTCCACAAGTAACACTGAAACAACTAAAACTAAGCAGCAGTACAGTGGAAGGGGACCTAGGAATTATGTTGGATGAAAGGCTGGAGCTGAGTAAGCAATATTTTTTTTTTAATTGGAGCTATACATCGGGAGAAGCGGTGGATGTGATATACCTAGACTTCAGTAAAGCATTTGACACGGACTCACATAATATACTTATCAATAAACTATGCAAATACAACTTAGATGGGGCTACTATAAGGTGGGTGAACAACTGGCTGGATAACTGTACCCAGAGAGTAGTTATTAATGGTTTTCAATCCTGCTGGAAAAGTATAACTAGTGGGGTTCCGCAGGGGTCTGTTCTAGGACCGGTTCTGTTCAATATCTTCATTAACGATTTAGATATTGACTTAGAAAGTACACTTATTAAGTCTGCAGATGATACCAAGCTGGGAGGGGTTGCAACTTCTTTGGAGGATAGGGTCATAATCCAAAAGGATCTGGATAAACTGGAGAAATGGGCTGAGGTAAACAGGATGAAGTTTAATAAGGACAAATGCAAAGTGCTCCACTTATGAAGAAACAATCAGTGTCACACATACAGAATGGGAAAGGACTGCCTAGGAATGAGTACAGCAGAAAGGGATCCGGGGGTTATAGTGGACCACAAGCTAAATATGAGTCAACAGTGTGATGCTGTTGCGAAAAAGGAAAACATGATTCTAGGATGCATTAACAGGTGTGTCGTGAACAAGACACGAGAAGTCATTCTCCCGCTCTACTCTGCGCTGGTTAGGCCTCAGCTGGAGTATTGTGTCCAGTTCTGGGCACCGCAGTTCAGGAAGGATGTGGAGAAATTGGAGAGGGTCCAGAGGAGAGCAACGAGAACGATCAAAGGTCTAGAGAACATGACCTATGAAGGAAGGCTGAAAGAATTGGGCTTGTTTAGTTGGAAAAGAGAAGATTGAGGGGTGACATGATAGCAGTTTTCAGGTATTTAAAAGGGTGTCATAAGGCAGAGGGAGGGAACTTGTTCTTCCTTGCCTCTGAGGATAGAACAAGAGGCAATGGACTGAAATTGCAGCAGGGGAGGTTCAGGTTGGACATTAGGAAAAAGTTCCTAACTGTCAGGGTGATCAAACACTGGAACGAATTGCCAAGGGAGGTGGTAGAATCTCCATCACTGGAGCTATTTAAGAAGAGGTTAGATAGATGGCTTTCAGGGATGGTCTAGAAGGTGCTTGGTCCTGCCATGAGGGCAGGGGGCTGGACTCAATGGCCTCTCAAGGTCCCTTCCAGTCCTACTCTTCTATAATTCTATCTCCTGGAGCTGGAAGGGACCTTGGGGGGCAGGAGTCATATAGTCCAGTCCCCTGCCCTCTTGGCAAGTCCAAGCACCATCCCTGATATATATTTGCTCCAATCCCTAAATGGCCTCCTCAGGGACTGAGCTCACAACCCTGGGTTTAGCAGGCCAATGCTCAAGCCACTGAGCTATGCCTCCCCTTGTAACCAAGCAGGCCAATGGCATATTGGGGTGTATTAAGAGGAGCATTTCCAGCAGACCTAGAAGTTGCTGTTCCCCTCTATTTGGCACTAGTGAGGCCACATCTGGAGTATGACGTCCAGTTTTGGGCCCCCCAATGTAGAAAGGATATGGATGTGCTGGAGCAGGTTCAGCAGAGGGCAACGAAAATGATTAAGGGGCTGGAGTACATGACCTATGAGGAGAGCCTGAGGGATATGGGCTTATCTAGTTAGCAGAAGAGAAGACTGATGGGTGATTTAATAGCACCCTTCAACTTCCTGAAGGGGTGCTCTAAAAAGGATTGAGAGAAACTGTTCTCAGTGGTGACAGACAGCAGAACAAGGAGCAATGGTCTGAAGTTACAGGGGGAGAGGAGTAGGTTTGATATTAGGAAAAACTACTTCACCAGGAGGGTGGTGAAGCACTGGAATGCACAGCCAAAGAGGTGGTGGAATCTCCATCCCTGGAGGTTTTTAAGTCACAGCTTCACATAGTCATGGCTGGGATGACTTAATTGGGGGTGATCCTGCTTGGGGCAGGGGGCTGGACTCAATGACCTCTTGAGGTCCCTTTCAGTTCTGTGATTCTATGATTCCCTTTGTTAAGCTAAATAGATTGAACTATTGGGAGGAGTCCAACATCACAAAGCATCTCGCCCCTTCCCCCAAATGCTCTCCAGAAGGATGATACACCAACACCAAAAGGCTTTGGAGATCATTTCTGATCCACCTATCATTAAAGCAGCAGCCTCCGAAACCCAAACACTGAACTTACAGGTTAGATCTCAACACTCACTGTATTGACCATTCATGGGATTAACTTCCACAAACAAAAGGGAAAGGATATCTTACGATAACCATGCCTTTTAAATATTGTATGCATATGTGCTTCAGTTTTGCGCCTGGAACTAACCAATCACAGGGGGTCTCCCGCTAATTAACAAGAACAGTGAGGCTTTAGCAAATAAAATTCAAAGCTCAGTTAACAGACAAGTGCAGAAGCTATGGCGCTGCCTCTGAAGGTAACTACAATTCATCTCCACAAAGCATCCTTGACATGGAAAATGCAAGACACACAAAACCTTTTTCTTTATAGCAGCTTTAACACAGTTCAGCTTCATCATCATAAGAATGGAGATCCACAAAGCAGGAAGTTGCCCAGCTGCGATGATTGTTTTCATGCTCAGCTTCTCTCACTTATCTGATAACAAAACATTTATGAAAGATAAAAAGTACTACATGCAAAATTAGAGGAAAGGGGCAAATTAAACATACCACTGCCCACGCACCACTCAACTTGCTTATTGGATGAGAAATAAAAGATGCTGCTCCTTATCTATTGTATTACTGGCAAAATGATGTCATATTGTCCTGCGTAGTGCAGTCATGTAGTGAAGGATTATGTATACAGGTTGAACCTCTCTAGTCCAGCATCCTCAGGACCTGACTGGTGCCAAACAAAAGAATTTGCCAGACCACAGGAGGTCAATATTGTCTAGTTGCATTACTAACATTTCCACTGCTTACTGTGCTCATAGAAAACATTTAGGGGCAACAGAAACAGAGAGATAGCCGTGCTAGTCTATATACTATCAAAACAAAAAAGCAGTCCAGCAGCACTTTAAAGACTAACAAAATAATTTATTAGGTGATGAGCTTTCGTGGGACAGACCTACTTCTTCAGACCATAGCCTTACCAGAACAGACTCAATATTTAAGGCACAGAGAACCAAAACTAGCAGTCAATATTGATTCCTAGTTTTGGTTCTCTGTGCTTTAATTATTGAGTCTGTTCTGGTAAGGCTCAGATCTGAAGAAGTGGGTCTGTGCCACGAAAGCTCATCACCTAATAAATTATTTTGTTAGTCTTTAAAGTGCTGCTGGACTGCTTTTTTTCATTTAGGGGCAAATTATAGCTAAATAACAGCACAGAACACTGAGACCCAGGACTGGTAGCTGTAACCAAACTGTATGGACCCACAGGAAACTTGGCCACACCCATGACAAATGGTCGTTTGGCTAACTAAAATCAAACTGGATTATGGAAGCTGCCAGATGTAGGGCACCGGATGAGACAAGTTCAACGTGTACATTCCTAGGAAAAGCAAAGACAGAGCTGGAGAAGGGCAAATGATTCCCCCAGTGCCAATGAAGAGAGAATGCTATTTTCTTTCAAGTGAAATAAGTGGTAGCTTACCAAAGCAGCAGCCTTCTACAGGAGAGCATAGAGTTCAGGTGGGACCTGCCATAGGAACTGAACAGTAACAGCAAAGGGGACAAAAGCCTGGTTACTGTCTTTCAAGGTCTGAACTCTTACGCTGGGTACTCGTCCAGCCACTGCACGCTCTGTGCACAGCAAACATGAGACAGGGCACAGGTGCGGTTAAGACACTCAGGAGATAAAAGCTACATTCTCTGCTCCATCACAGACTCACTGTGTGCTCACCTCAGCTCTCTGTGCCTCAGTTCTCCATCTTTCTCTCTGACTGGGGCTTTTCACCCAGTGACAAGGAATTGGGCGGGGAACTTCTATGAGACATCCCACCTTAAAAAGGACAAAAGGGTTGGATGTGTTATTTTATAGGCAGAATGTCCAAGGCAGCTCTTTCCCCTAACGTGAAAAAACAAAAGAACGTTGCCCAATTTGCAGTTGTTTCCCTTATGGTTTCTGCACTATGCATTGACAGCACCAAGATACTTTGTTACTGCCAGCAGGTCTCCTGGATGCTATTAAAATATTGCTTTGCCCTACAGCTTAGAAGTAAACCACAGTGGCGGCTGCAGCAGTTACAAGCTCTCGGCCCTAGAGATGTACGTTTGGAATGGTTGGTGGCTCTGCTGAGCAGCAGGGTAGCACTTCTCCTGTAATCCTGTACTCCCATCAGAGCTCTGCTTTTTTTCCCGCAAGCAAGGACTACTAAAGAGAAGCTGCTTAAAAGTATACTAGAAACCATGGCACTTATGGCATACAGGCAGCCAAAGTCAGGAAAACTCTCAGCTAGGGCACGTCACAGTTCCAGACATTTGGTGTGAAAGCTCAGCTACAGCTGTGCACAGCTGGGGTGCTCACAGCCATGTCTTCCCTAATGCTGTTTGTGGAGCTATCCATGCTGGCAATGTGCCTTAGCTACCGCTTGCTCTTTCTCTCTATGTACTGAGTACTATTACCACCACCATGTCACCAGCCAGAAGGGCAGTGCTCAATCCTGTCCAATGGATCACTGACAAGGAATTGCTATACAGAACTGGTGCCAACTCCAGTGAACCGTCCAGCTGGGCTTGCTACAGTGCATGTGGGTCATGTTGTTCCCCTAGACCAGAGCCCATCATTCATCTAAACCCACTCTGGCCCAAAGCCCACAGATCAAAGTCAGCTCTTGAATATAGATCTCCCAAGTCATTGTGTAACTTGCTGCTGCCGTGGCAACAGACTAACCCCAATGACAGCAAAACAGGCTTAACAAGAGGAGTCCAACTTTCTCTGGGAGGCTCCAAGCATTCCGTGAGGTGGCAAGATCTAGAGACGGGACAAGGATCAAATGAGTGAAATGCAAAACCAACAAACAGCAACCACATTTACTGCAGGAGAAAAATACAATGTTCATGGAATGGCCCAGATAGTGCAATGCATGGCGTATGCAACTCATAACACCAAAGCAAATCACAGACATGTGACTGAAACCATTTATGTTCTGTGCCCAGCCCCTGCGCATGTTTCTGATCCCACTGAAATCAAAGTCAAAACTCCCACTGACCTCAGTAGGAAGGGGCTGGACCACTACTACTGACATTAAAAAATAAAGTTACTCCCTGCTCTTCTCATCCTGCCTATGCCAATGCAAACAACAGAAGGTTCCCAGCAAAGGGAAGGTGTAAAACACTGCTGTATACAGAGCGGTGGGGGAAATCGCTGCCTCATCATTGCAGCGACCACTTTATTCCCTAAAATACAAGACTGGATTGTGCCCATCTTTGCTGGTTTAGCCATAAAAACTGGGCACAATCTTAACCCCACGGAGACCGATGGGATTAGGACGAGGCTTATTACTGGAGATAAAATGAATCAGGCACAGTTTGAAGGGGAGCCACAGCATCTCCTTTAGCTATCTTGCAGCAGTGCATCCCACACACTGGCTGTGTGCCATACGAAGGGTTTTCCTTCACTGATGGCCCCCTCTGCTCTCATATTAGAGAGCAGCCAAAAAAGGAGGGACAGCGCAGTTTCCATTTACGCCCTGCCTAATCCTGAAGGCCTCAAGCAATCCCTAATGCTTCTCTTGTCCAGGTTAAATGCTGGTAGGTTAAACGCTGATAGATACTGGGTTTGGGTGGGGGGCTGATGTAACATGTATTATGGGAAACAAAGTGTCCACTCCTGGGAGTTATCAGTTACAATCCATGTTTTGCGCTTTACTTCCAAACACCTGAGCAGCGCGGTCAAGAACAGTTTATATTAACTGCTCCTACTGATTGTCTTAGCATTTATGGAGATACACATCTCATAGAACTGGAAGGGATCTTGGGAGGTCATTGAGTCCAGTCCCCTGCCCTCTTGGCAGGACCAAGCACCATCCCTTTTTTAAAAAAATATTAAATCTATTTGCCCCAGATCCCTAAACAGACCCCTCAAGGACTGAAATCACAACCCTGGATTTAATGCTCGAACCACTGAGCTATCCCTTCCTCTCACCTGCCTATGTGTTTAGAAACCTCAACTAACTCCCTGACCTGTTCACCCCTGCACTAAACCTGTGCCCATTAGTTCTGCTATTCACCTCTGGCCCAGGAACTTAGAGATATCTGTGCTGCTTACTTTCTTCAGAATTTAACAGCTGAATAAGGTCACCAAGTCTCCTTTTCTGCAAAGATGAATGAATATGATTTCATACGATGAAGTGCCTGAACTAGCTATCGCCAAAACCATTTCCTAGTGTATAGAAAAGAAGCCATAGTTGAATATGTTGTGACATATGTTTTAACTTTCTACATGATGGTCACAGAGCTGATTCGAGCAATACTCACAGGATCTGGATTCAGTGCCAGGGTTGCCACCTGCCCCTGTTTTTCAGAAGCTTCTCTGTTTGGCTGTAGAAAAACCGTGCCACCCAGGCTGCATAGTCCCATCCACATCAACACAAAGTCTGGAAACAGGACACATGGCAATGAGACACATTAGGGATGGAATACAGTTTTCATGTGAGCTAGTGTTCTGCCTGAGAAAAGCCCTCAGCAGCAATAATCAGTATGGCTGAGTGAAGGAAGGAAAACAGATGCAAAGATATCACTAGCTTTGGTAAAAGGGCTTATGCATACAAATGTTTGGCCCAGGCTCCCTGTCACCCAGCTACCCACCCCTGAACACAGCCACTCTCTGAACCTCCCCCCGACTATCATGACCCAGAGGATTTTACTTAGGGTGAGGCCTGGGGCCAACAACATACCCCATGTTTTCAGATGGAGAAGAGAAGCCAAAGATGATAATGGAAACCATCTGCTTTATGGTTCCCCTGTGGTTCGCAGATTTTTCTGGCAGGTTCCAAAGTAGAACATCCTGCCAGAATACGGTCCTTTGGTTTCTGCACTTGCTTTACATCTACTTGGTACATACTTATCTATACATAGTAACAGAGAGGAAGCTGTGCTAGTCTATACACTATCAAAACAAAAAGCAGTCAAGTAGCACTTTAAAGACTAGCAAAATAGTTTATTAGGTGAGCTTTCGTGGGACAGACCCACTTCTTCAGACCATAGCCAGACCAAAACAGACTCAATATTTAAGACACAGAGAACCAAAAACAGTAAGCAAGGAGGACAAATCAGAAAAAGATAATCAAGGTGAGCAAATCAGAGAGTGGAGGGGTGGGGGGGAAGGTCTAATCTAACTCTTGACCTTCCCCCCCCCACCCCTCCACTCTCTGATTTGCTCACCTTGATTATCTTTTTCTGATTTGTCCTCCTTGCTTACTGGTTTTGGTTCTCTGTGTCTTAAATATTGAGTCTGTTCTGGTCTGGCTATGGTCTGAAGAAGTGGGTCTGTCCCACGAAAGCTAACCTAATAAACTATTTTGCTAGTCTTTAAAGTGCTACTTTTCTATACATATGTGCCTAGACACACTCAATGCCTAACATTTTCTAAGAACAGCTGAAGAAATGCCAAATTGCTGACTAAATCTCAGATCAAACAGGGCTAAAGAGTCTTAGCAAACATCTGAGAGCTGGGAATTCTTCTGCTAATCCTTACACAAATCTACTAATGTTACAGTAACTCCGTTACTACCAATACTTCACATGTATCCCTTTTAGCAACTGGCCTATACACTAACTTTGCATAACTGAAGGAAAGAAAGATTCCATCTTCTACTGCCCAAGCAGCACTAGAAACACTGTTAACTTCCTTCCTTGCACATCAGTATTCAAACAACTGTTCTCAAGGGTTCATGAACTAAGTTACAGTACTTCACATAGACGTTTATACTAGGTAAAAATCAGATACAAGATTTCCTTCCCTTCCCTCCCCTTCCCCCCACCACTCCACTGGTGGGAACAATGGGCAAGCTCTAAGATCCAAATTTTGGCTCTTCTTCAGCAAAGCACTTAGGAAGGTGCTTAAATTCACCTTTACTTAGAACAGGACTTAAAGTTAAGCATAGGCTTAAACGCTGTCCTCAATATGGATGCTCCCCTAAATCAGGGCCTTTGTCAGGGTAGAAGCAGCCACCGGGTGCCTCTGCCCCTGTGATTTGCACTGCTGCAGCTTGCAGACACATGACTGTACTGCTACAAGCTGGAACAAATGCAAACCCCCAACAGTTACCATCCCATTTCATAAAACTGAGTCCACACCCAGGTCTCTGCTAGTGCTGCAGGTTCTGCAAATGACTGAACCTATCCCATAATGTCTGGCCCAACTCCCCACAGGAGGTGCATCATTTCTATTGCATATTAAAAAAAAAAATTGCACCTGTTCCCCCAGTTGGGTCCCAGCCTGCAATGAGAGACCCCCAATGGATTCTTAGACTCATGCGGAAAACAATGTAAGTAGGTGGTGGGGACAGAAGGCTGCCAAAATAAGAGTGACCCAGGAGGTCTAAGGGCAAATGAACACAAATATTTCAGGAGATTTGGCTCAAGCAGGCAAGGAGCTTGGTCTTATTCCTTATGGCCATTTATAAATGTTTTTTCACGTTAACGTTGATTTTTTTCTGGTCCTATTGGAGTTTTTGGTCAGCCCTCCAAAGAGAGCTTCTCTTCAGGGCTCTCTCCTGTCTCAACCTCAACTCCCATTTCCCTCCTCCGCCCACTGCAGCAGGGCCCCCAGGATGGCTCAGCCCCCAGGGGAGGGGCAAATCATGGAGCACACAGCTTTACCAGGGCCATGGTGGGGAGAGCAGCCTTGTGCATAGCTCATCACTGAGGTGCATGTTCTGGGGGTTCTTTTTCAGAGCTTAAGCACGTGGCAGAGGCTGCTGAGGCAGGAGGGGGATACCAATGGCAACCCCCAGTGAAGTTTATGTCTGCGTCTAAATGTGTGTGTGCATCCACTGCCTCTCACTGAACTAGCCTGTCCCTTGCGTGACTATGGAAACCCCAGATGAAGATTAGAGGCAGATTTAATAAGGGTGGGTTTAATATGTTTAGTTTTTATTCCATATCATGACATCTGTTGAGCTGGCCACAGGTGGGCTGTCGGCTGAATGGAGGGAAGAACACTTCCCTAGTTGTTCCATTCTACCCTTACACAGGGGACCAGAGGCCAGGCAGCGCCCAGACGTCTCTCAGGCCTGCAGGCTGCCAGCTAGGCAGGTCGGAGAGCCAAGCCATCGCTGCTAGAGCGTGAGCAAGAGTATTCTGGGATTCCACTGGGAGGACCAACTGTGCCAGCACAGGTTCTACACTCACTGCTGCAGCATGATGGATTCAGTGGCTAGTTGAGCTCAATGCAGCCTTGGTTCAGGGCATAGTCGGGTGGCTCCGCACTGGAGGTAATAGCTTTGTGTGTGATCCGTGGTGTGCAACAGGCCGAGGAGGAGATCCAGCCAGTGACGAGTATGCCACATTTCACTTGTGTCGACAAGGCCCTATAGACAGTGTCATACCAGATCTATTCCTTACAGGGTTCGCAGGGGAGCATCCAAAACCACAGAGAAATCTGGTCTACCACATTATAGATACTTTTTATCTTTCCTGTCAAAAGAAAAACAACCTGCGTGGGTTTCCTGGGTGAAGAGGAGAATGTGGGCCAATTGGCCCCTTCTCTAAGGTGCTTGTACAGTAATGCCAGAAGCCTGGGGAACAAACATGAAGAATTAGAGGCCCTGGCACAGTCAAAGAAGTATGAGATGGTTGGAATAATGGAGACTTGGTGGGACGATTCGCATAACTGGAACACGGTCATGGAAGGATATAAATGGTTTAGGAAGGACAGACGGGAGAAAAGGAGGAGGAGTTGTGCTCTGTGTGAGGGAGCAGTGTGATTGCTCAGAACTCCAGTATGAGGAAGGAGAAAATCCAGTTGAGTGTCTTTGGATTAAACTTAGAGACGGAAGTAACAGAGGTGATGTTGTAGTTGGTGTCTGTTACAGTCTGCCAGATCAGGGAGATGAGGATTTCTTCAGACAGCTTAGTGAAGCTTCCAAATCACAGGCCCTGGTTCTCATGGGAGACTTTAATCATCTGGACATTTGTTGGGAGACCAATACATCAGCACACAGACAATCCAGGAAGTTTTTGGAGAATGTTAGGGATAACTTCTTGGTACAAGTGCTGAAGGAACTGACCAGAGGCCATACACAACTTGACCTGCTGTTCACAAACAGGGAAGAACTAGTAGAAGAAATAGAAGTGGGAGGAAACCTGGGCTGCAGAGACCATGCGATCGTAGATTTCAGGATCCGGACAAAACGAAGAAGGGGGAGCAGTAACATACAGGCCCTGGATTTCAGGAGAGTAGACTTTGACTCCCTGAGAGAACTGATGAGCAGGATTCCTTGGGAAACGAAGATGACGGGGAGAAGAGTTCAAGAGAACTGGCAGTATTTTAAAGGAGTCTTACTGAAGGCACAGGAACAAACCATCCCCCTTCGTAGTAAGAAATGCAAACATGGTAGGCAACCAGCTTGGCTTAATGGGGAAATCCTTAGTCAGCTTAAATTCAAAAACGATGCATACAAGAAATGGAAACGTGGACAGTTGACTAAGGAGGAGTATAAACATACGGCTGGAGAATGCTGGGCAGTAATCAGAAAAGCGAAAGCACAATTGGAACTGCAGCTGGCAAGGGATATGAAGAGTAACAAGAAGGGTTTTTACAGGCATATTAACAATAAACGGGTTATCAGAGAAGGTGTGGGGCCATTACTGAATGAGGGAGGTAACCTAGCGACAGATGATGTAGGAAAAGCTGAAGTACTCAATGCTTTTTTTTTTTTTACTCAGTCTTCGTGGACAAAGTCAACTTCCACATGACGGTCCTAGACAATGCAGTATGGGAAGGTGGAGGGCAGCCACCTGTAGGGAAGTGTAGGGTGTGAGAAGACATTGTAACGGTCGAGAGTGCAGTCTGACCCCTCTGTGAATCCTCAGGAGAATCTAAACAGACCAGTCTGTGCAAGGTGAAAAGCTGCAAAATAACTGCCATGGGAACTACTGCAGAACAAGGCGCGCTTTCCAAGACTTCAAGGCTACGCTGACAGTAGGCCACAAGAGACAGTGATAAGAAATGCATAGGCAATCTTATGTTAATGAGTTCAGCTTTATCTGCTAGTGTTAGGAGGCCTGTTACAGAGCCTCTCCCCGAGCGAAGGTCCGACGCATCGGGTTTTCCTCCACTGGTGACTGTGGGTTCTCCGGGGCTCCCATCGCGGGTGTCACGCACTTTCAATAAACCAAATATAGCACTCGCCTTCTGGGTGCAGCCTCATTTCTGGGGAACCTGAGCCTGGTCAGCTACAGGAAGGAACAAGTTCTGAGCTATCTAGAAGAACTAGATGTGCACAAGTCCATGGGTCTGGACTTAATGCACCCCAGGGTACTGAGGGAATTGGCAGAGGTAATTGCTGAACCTCTGGCCATTGTCCTTGAAGATTCTTGGAGATCGGGGGAAGATACCGGATGACAGGAAGAAGACAAACGTAGTGCCCATCTTTAAAAAAGGAAAGGACAATCCAGGGAACTATAGACTGGTCAGCCTTACCTCAATCCCTGGGAAAATAATGGAGGGAATCCTCAAGGAATCCATTTTGGACCACTTGGAAGAGGAGAAAGTGACCAAAAGTAGCCAACATGGATTCACCAGGGGCAAGTCCTGCCTCACCAATCTGATTAGCTTCTATGACGAAGTAACAAGATCTGTGGACATGGCGAAGTCAGTGCATGTGATATACCTTGACTTCAACAAGGCTTATGATACAGCCTCCCACAACATTCTTGTCCATAAGTTAAGGAAATATGGATTGGATCCTTGGACTATAAGATGGATAGAAATCTGCCTTGATGGTCGGGCCCAACGGGTAGTAGTCAATGGCTCAATATCTGGATGGCGGTCTGTTTCAAGTGGAGTGCCGCAAGCCTCTGTTCTGGGGCCGGTGTTATTCAACATCTTTATTAATGACCTGGATGACGGACTGGATTGCACCCTCAGCAAGTTTGCAGATGACACAAAACTAGGGGGAGAGGTAGATATGTTGTAGGGTAGAGAGAGAATCCAGAGTGACCTGGATAAACTGGAGGACTGGGCCAAAAGAAATCTGATGCAGTTCAACAAGGAAAAGTGTAGAGTCCTGCACCTGGGGCAGAAGAATCCCAAGCGTTGTTATCAGCTGGGGACCGACTGGCTCAGGAGCAGAACGATGGAAAGGGACCTAGGGATTATGGTGGATGGAAGGCTGGATATGAGTGAACAGTGTGCCCTTGTAGCCAAGAAGGCCAACAGCACACTAGGGTGCATTAGGAGGAGCATTTCGAGCAGATCTAGAGAAGTAATAATTCCCCTCCATTCAGCACTGGTGAGGCCACATCTTGAATATTGTGTCCAGTTTTGCCCCCCCCCCCCCCCCAGTATAAAAAGGATGTGGATGTGCTGGAGCAGGTTCAGCAGAGGGCAACAAAAATGATTAAGGGTCTGGAGCACAAGACCCATGAGGATAGGCTGAGGGATTTGGGTTTGTTTAGTTTACAGAAGAGAAGACTGAGGGGTGATTTAATAGCAGCCTTCAACTTACTGAAGGGGAGCTCTAAAAAAGAGGATGAGAAACTGTTCTCAGTGGTGGCAAATGGCAGAACAAGGAGTAATGATCTGAAGTTGAAGAGGGAGAGGTGTAGGTTGGATATTAGGAAAAACTGATTCAGCAGGAGGGTGCACAAGCATTGGAATGCGTTACCTAGAGAGGTGGTGGATTCTCTATCCCTTGAGGTTTTTAAGTCCTGATTGGACAAGGTCCTGGCTGGGATGACTTAGTGGAGGTTGATCCTGCTTGAAACAGGGGGCTGGACTAGACGATCTCCTCAGGTCCCTTCCAGCCCTATGATTCTGTGAACCTGCTTTAAAATGCAGCTGCTGTCTTCTGCCCTGGCTCATCTGGGATTGACCCAGCTGAGATGTGTTCATACTGTTAGCAAACCTAATACTGACGCCCATGGAGGAAAGGTAACTCAGTTTACTATGAACTAGAGGCCTGAACCTGTAGTTTGGAGGCCAAGAACTCGAGCTACAAGCACAACCACCCCTAGAAGGATGTGAATCCAAGGGCAACACCCCCACCCACCCTAGGCCTCTCCCCTGCCCCTGCCTCACCTATTTCCATCCCTGCTCCTCCCTCCCCAACTCTTCCCGCATCTGCTCCATTGCACCCCCACTAACAGCCTTCCCTCAAGTACTGTGACCCAGGAGATTTCACTGGGGGAGTATCTGGGGCCAGCAGCAGGGGTTGCCCCCTCCCATCCCCCTCCCCCCCACACACACACTGCAGCAGCAGCAAATGGAGCAACCCAGTCTCATCCCACTCCCCTCCCCTGCACCCAGCTCTGTCACTCAGGGGAGCGGAGGCATCTGGGGCTGAGTTGCTCGGCTTCCCAGGGCCGCACTGAGGTGGAGCGACCCAGCAGGGCAATGGCAGAGTGGAGCCGCCTGGGGCTGGGTCGCTCCATTGCCCACAGCTCCTGCCATCACTGGTGAGTGCAGGAGTGGGCCCGATCCCTGCTGCTGGCCCCGGGTTCCCCATGTCATTCTGGGCCCTCCAAAACATGGGGGTAGGGGAAGCTGCCCTGAACCTTCCTGGAGAGAAGGCAGCTCTGGCCCTGGCTACACAGCAAGGGTGCTGGGTAATCCAAAAGCACTCCTGGACACTCGTTACCTTTTTGGTGACCAGGCTTTGACCAGAATGCCCAGCTGAAAAGGGACCAAGAGAGCTCCAATTGGCACCGCTAACCAGGCTGATAAAAAGTCTGGTCGGTAGTGCAAAGGGGGCAGATGCCTTAAGTGCCCGAGCTCTACCCAGCTCCTGGAAGTGGCCAGCCTGGAGACCAGAGTTGGGGAACCTGCTTTGGGTCAGGAGCCACTGACCCACAAAAAAAAAAAAAAATCAGTCGGGCCACATGCAAGTGTGAAGCCAAAACAAAAACAACCACCCATCACAGTTGCGTCCCCCAACTGAAAAGCAGAAATAAAAGACAGACATTCACCTCAGCTTACTACCCTCAATCTCCCACCCAGAGCCTAGGTGGACCAGGGCTGCCAGGCTGTGTGGGGTCACCCCCTCAGCTCTGGGATGGAGCCAAAAACAAGGGGGTCAGGGCAGAGGAGGAGCTGCTGGGGAGCAGGCTGAGAGGGAGGTTGCTGGGTCTGGGCAGGACACAGGGCAGCAGAGCAGGCGAGGGGTGCGGGATCTAGGTGGGAGGTCTGGGCCAGCGGAAGAAAGCAGGAGGGATTTTGTGGTGCAGAGACCGGAAGAGAGGGAGCAGGTGAGGGGGAAGCAGGTGCCTACCTGGCTCATCTCTGGGGTGGGGAAGGGGCACCGTGCTCCTCTGCACACTTCACAAAACTGCTCCACTGGCACCACCCCCCAATTCTCCCACTGGCTGACGCGACGGGGTGGGTGGTGCTGGCACTGAGCACTTCCCTGTAGCTCAGATGTCGCTTCTCCCCTGCCAGGAAGAGCCTGCGGGCTGCATCCAGCCCGCAGGTTGCGTGGGTCTGGCCCATGAGGCTTGTAGCTCCCTGCCCTGTGGCAGCACAAGCCAGCCAGTGCAGGCCCTCCAGCCATAGCAACCCTCCCCCTCGTGTGGCTGGCACACCAGCGCCAGGTCGTACCCTTTGCCCAGGATGTGGGGTGAGGGAGCTGTGCTGTAGGTTCCCCACCCCAGCCTAGACTCAGGGAGGTGCCACAGGTTCCAATGGCTGGGGCAGCACACAATAAGGACCTGGCAGCTGCTGCTGAAAGCTGCAGTAAGTGCTGCCAGGACCCTCTGCCATGAACCCCTGCCACATCCCGGAGCCCCTCCTACCCTAAGCCCTCAACCTCAGCCCTACCCCAGATCCCTCACCCCTCCCACACCCAATCCCTGCCTTAGCTGAAGCCTCCTTGTGCACCCCAAACCGTTAATTTCTGGCCCAACCCAGACCCCACCCCCTCACCTGAACCTCAGTCTCTTGTCCCAGCCCAGAGTCACCTCATGCACCCTAAGACCCTCATTTCTGGGCCCATCCAGGGACAGCATCCCCCGCTGGAGCCCTCACCCCCTCCTGTTCTCCAGCCCAGACCCACCTTGGTGAAAGTGAGGCTGGGAAGAGTGAGCAATGGAGGGAGGGGGGATGGAACAAGCAGGGAGGCAGGGCCTCAAGCAGCAGATCAAGGGTGTTTGGTTTTGTGCAGTTAGAAAGCAGCCCCCGCTCCCCCCCCATGGCATTCCTTCCATGTGGATTGTGATGTTTTTAATCACATTCATTAACAGAAATACAAGAAAGCTGTGATGAGACATTTTAATACAAAATATTGTAAAAGGAAATCACTTCCCCTCCACATTTCTGCCAAGACCTGAGTTCAGGGTCCTCTGTTCTCTCTGCAGATGATCTGCCAGCTACTAAAATAGCATTCGGCTTTCTATTATGTTTGGCGTATTTTTATACTATTTACAATTGCAAAAGAATTCAGGCTTTAGCATCTTGGAAGAAAAACAGTTCACTTTCAGACAAATACTCAAATGCTATTTTCTGGATAATAAATACATTACATTAATTTATTAAGTGAATAAAAATCCAGGAGCCTGGGATTCCTGCGCAGCTGTGCTACCACTCAGCACCGTCAGCAGCCCAGCATTCCTGAGCAGCCCCACAATCAACACATTAATGAGCATGTGAAATGGAAAAAGAAAAAGAAAAAAAAAAAAACACTTCTAGAAAGAGAAGTGAAATTTGTTTTTAGTTTTCTAAAGATTTCTATCAATGTAAATGCTAATGTTATGAAATTCCTAAAATCTTTTCTCCTCCTGGTATTTGAAGGCTCTTACTTTTACTACAGGCTATAAGATCTCCTAGGCTACTAGGAAAAAAAAAGAGAGAATGAATGTATGTTCTTTTTCATGCAACATTAATAGAAAGATGTGTATTTCACATGACAGAGCACATCTTCAGAGTGAATGGAGATGCCAGTTTAGTTTACAAGGTAGTCTTCACTATGAATTGTAACATTTTCACTCCCCATGGATTTGGTTCTGTAAACAGTGTTATAGACAAATCACAGGGAACAGAATTTAAGGTTAACACTAATTTGCAAACATTTCCACACATTCTGAAGAAACAGACCCACTCGTGTAGTGTAAGCCACCTTTGCTGTGATGCTCGTTGAAAAGGTATGTTTGACTCTGAGTAGCCAACATGGCAACACTACCGATGTGCATCATGACCAAAATAGCCTAAGGGCTGACTCTCTGTCTGAGAGACTGACACTCAGATTGCAATGCAGTGTACATGTACTCGGCAGTGCAAACTGTAACCTGGCATCTGATGGCTGGACAAGTGGAGCAGGCCCGTTCCAGAGATGAAGATGGAAAATCTCCTTGACTATGGCTTTTGTTGGCAATGCAGCTTTAGAGCTGGCATATCCCGTGACCTCTGATGAGAAAGGTGCTGGGGCTGTTGCCACTTTGTGATTCTCAACCGGGAGGAGGGGGGGGAAAAAAAAAAAAAAAAATACTACAAGAGAGTCGCAATCCTTGAAGGAAAAGCAAATGCAGGCAGGCTCAGCCTTTGAACCCGACCAATTGTAAAGCTGAAACTTGACATCTAATTTAAATGTAAGAATACCACAGACCTAATTCTGCTGTCACAGAAACCAGTAGGTTATTTCCAGTTGTCACCGGAAGGAATGAGAGGATAATTAGGCTCTATGCTAGCACAGTGAGAAGTCTGCAGAGATAGGGCTCAAAATTAAGAAAATGTAAAAGTTAAGGTTAGCCACACAGCATGAAATTATTCTCTCTTATATGAACAAATGAAAGAGTGCTTAATTACACAGTCATATAGGGTCTTTAAATAATATGAATGGTATTTTCAAAGACATCTAAGTGGTTAGGCACTGACTATTCAATTTGCATTTAACTCTTTGGAGCCTTTCATCTCCTATCCATGATATCATTCATTGTACTACAACATAACACTCACGTGCACATCTACAATAACTGTGACTACATGCTGTAATTAAAGACTATCAGGAGACATAGCATAAGAGAAGGCAGAGTTAAGGCTGTATGTTCATCCTTAACTTTTGTATTCCTAACACCAGACTGAGTAAATATCCAACTTTAGAAAAGCAAAATTATGGAAGTCAGGTCTCTTCTAAAAGGCATCATGTGGCTAAGGCCAGCTGGTGTTGATCAGGTCATGAGGAAGCTACGCAGTAATAGATTTACCATGCACAAGTCGACCAAAGCTGAGACTGACCAAATATTCATACTTTAGCTTTATGTGTGTTTATGGTATGTAGGCTGTTTTAAGTCCTTATATTGGCACAAGCTCTTTAAAATGATCTAAGACTTTAGATTGGTTAAAGCTGCTTATTCAGCTTTAAGGCTTTACAAAAGGTTTAAACTGCTAAAAACATTCCCTAAAAAAAGTAAAATCATGGAAACTGCAGTGAATCTGGGGATGCTCATGCCACCTTAATGATATGGTTTTAGTTGTGATTTTGCAATTGTATATGAATATAAAAGTACATTTTGCTTGCAATACTAAAAGACAAAGGCAACTGCTGGTCAAGTGGTACACATGAAGTCTACAAATACTTAGCTTGCTAATAACTTCAACTGGTAAGAGCTGGACTTTGATGATTGGTCTCTCCCTATCTGTGGTTTTTAAAGAATCTGAGAAATTAAATGTAAAACCAATGTTAATGTCGAATTATGACTGCATAGCTGAGCAATCTGAAGTCAAGAAATGTGATAGTTTTGTAGCCCTTCTATTAAGTAACAAGGCAGCAACAAAGGTCTGGCTCATTCTGTCGGAGGGAGTCCTTTTCTAAAATAAAATAAAATTAAGCTTGGGTCTCTGCCCAGACCCATTCTGATCCTCTATGTCAGAAAAATCAAAATAGAACCTGCCTGGTCACCTTAATTATACCTTTAGGTGGACGGGGGTTGTGTGTTTGTCTCCACTCCAGGAAAAGGTGTGTTCTTAACTTGGTCGGGCTGTGAAGTCAGCTGTGCACCACTATCATTCCATCCTGGTTTTGTTCCAACCCTACTACTGGTCTGCTGCCGGCAACAGAGTTTAGCCTAGCCTAGTCCAGTCTAATCTAGCTCCATTCAGTCTCAACCTACACAGGCTTCAGAACGTCCAGGTAGGGAATCCAGTGCAATGGGTAATACACATTGTAACTCAAGGAAAAGAGGCTGGTGATAGCTGGCTTTCCCACTTTTCCCCACAGAAGGAGTAGAGAGTCCTACCCTTCTGGTGCTGGGGTTTACAGCTGCATTTGAACAATTAGCCTGATTTTGACCATTTGCATAGGTGCACAACAATGCTGAGCCATATGCCGTTCTCATTTGCACAAGCAAAAACCTCTCCCCAACAAAAAGCCTTAAATTACCTGATCATCATGGTCTATTTTAGGCCATGTTGACACTGCCCCTTGTGGGGGAGTGAATAGCAATGTGGAATGCACCCCAAACTGCTGTGCCAAAACTCCCGTGTGGCTGCCATGGGTGCAAATGCAAAGGTTCCTAGTTTGCACTGAGAATCCTCTTAAAACAGAATGACAACCATTCAGAAGTTCTCAAAACGTCTCTGCACCACGACCTCTCGTCTGACAAAGCCTATTCTGTGACCCTAGAAGGGGTCAAACAAAGCCTGAGTCTACCTGAGCCCCATCCTGGGTACAAAGCCCAAGCCCCTCTGCCCATGCAGGGGGACCAAAGCCAAGCCCAAAGATTTCACTCCCCGGCTGGGGGCCTGTAACCTGAGCCCCGGGGGCCAGGGCTGAAAGTCTCCGGTTGAACCTTTGGCCATGTGTGGTGTGGCTCAGGGTCTGGCTTCAGCCTCAGCAATTCTAAGCCAGCCCTGGCAACCCCAGTACAGTGGGGGGCGGGTCATGACATAGTTTGGGATCCCAACCCATAGTCTGAGAACTGCTGCAACAGCATAAACTAGGCCGGAATCTGTTGCATTCACACAGGGGAGCTACACCACTGCACTTCAGTGTGCAATCCGGATCACCATCCACCGCCCCAGCCTGAACTGCAGGGTGTGAAGATCTGCCCTTAGCTACCTATGTACTAACAGCTGTAGAAAACACTGTACTGTGTTGTGAAGGAGAGAGAAACAGGCGCAAGGGGAAGAATTATGGTTACAGAGTCAATCTAAACTTGTGCAGTGCCTACCTGTGCAAACTGCTGTAACACTGAAGTCTCTGTTTGAATTTGTGTTATGTTATTGGTTAGTATCAAGCTGAGCACAAGAGTATTCAGTCATACTAAGTGAAAGAGGCCTTCTGATAACGAACAGCTTTCCTCTCACCCGATTTCGGTGAATCAGGAGTATGCTTCATTAGAAACAGCTTGTACATGAGCAGCATTCACAATGGCAAATGCTCAGCGCACCACAAATGACTGAAGGAATACACATCCGTATCAATAGTGTAAGCATTTGAAGAAGAGTTCCCTATAAACACCTGCTGTATACACCCAGCAAAGGAAAGACTTACTTTGTTTTCTTCATAAAGCATCAAGAGAGAGAAAAAACTGCTGTGGCAATCACCCACATTCACAAAAACATGTGGCACTTCAAAAAAAAAATTCCTATCAACACAGTAGAACCCCGAGATACGCACATTCAAGTTGCTCAAATCTCAGGTTAACATCACTCTGAGTGGCAAGGAGCTGGCACCTGGCTGCCCGCCACTCAGGGGAGCAGGGAAGCTGGCAGCCAGGCTCCAGCTCCCCACCATTCTCAGAGAGTCAGCCGCCACCACAGACAGCAGCAACTGTCACCACCAACAGGAGTGGAGAAACTGACCAGTGCAGCAGCACTGATCAGTTTTGCGTCTCCTGTGAGTGGCCAGGAGCTGAAGCCAGACTCCCAGCTCCGTGCCACTCACAGGAGACATGAAACTGTCCAGCACTGCTCAGTTTCCTGGCTCTCCCAAGTAACACAAAATTTGACTTATGCAGGGTTGCACAGGAACCAACCTCCACGTAAGTCAGGGGTCTACTGTACCCAGTAATAACAATTTCCACTGATGCACTGCTCTGCATCTGTGGATCTAAATATATTTTCCAAACAATAATTAGTTAAGACCTCTGTGAGATACATCACACTCTGACACACATATCTGTGAAGTGTCTAGCCTTTAGTTACACAGCAAGTCAACCACAGGGCTGCGAATGGAACCCAGAAACTCCGACCTGAGTAGTAGACAGCATTTCTTTCTTCCCTTAATGGTAGTTATACTTGCCTATCTTCCACAGCATGAGTCTGGAGCACAGTTACTGCTGTTTTTTCATGCAGCATTTCTGTTATATAACACAGGGGTGTACAAAGCGGGGGGTCAAAGGTGTATGAAATTTCTCAAGGGCAGGGTGCAGCTGGATCTGCTGCTGTGTCTCAGGTTTATCCATCTAATTAAAGCATTGAAATGTTACTGTTTTTATGTCTATGTATTCACATTTATACACCGATTAATAAAAGTTTTACATTCTATAGACTTATTTTCCTACACATGCCAAAAGGTTTTATTGTTTCCTATGAGCACAACCAAAATTTACGTCTGTTTGGATGACATTAGACAGGTTCATGGCCCTGATAATTGCAGGTACAAAAAATGGGCCTGATGTAAAAAGTTTGCTCACCTCTGACATAACATGCCAATGAACATTCAAAAGTTTAATTCACAGTTTGTGTTTTCCTTCAACTTTGTCATGACGTGCTTCACTCTTATGCTAATTACATTGCAAAACAATTCCAAGAAAATTAGGTACATTGGGAGCTATTTTCCCAGGGTTCCCACTAAAAATTTATTTTGTAAAACACTCCTGCATTATGACATCATTCACAATGTACAGGCTCAGCCTCTCTAGTCTGGTACTCTCTTGTCTAGCAACATCTATGGTCCGACATGATTTCTGTTATCCAGATGTCCATTTATCATGGTTTCAGCCAAGTTTCCTGTGGTCCCATACAGTTTGTTTACAGTCACCAATCCTGGCTCCTAGTGTTCTGTCCTGTTATTTAGCTGTAGTTTACCCCAAATGTCTTCAAAGAGCCCAGTAAGTAGTGGAAGATTTGGTAATGCTGCCAGATATACTGACCTCCCATAATCCGGCAAATTCTCTCATCTGACACCAGTCAGGTCCTGAGGTTGCCAGATGGGGGAGATTCAACCTGTAGTATGTAGACACCCCATTGAACATTGGGGCCGTACTGTTGTAGACAGTCAATATATACAGTGAGAGACAAACCCTGCCCCCAAGGCCAACAATCTAACTGCACAAGACCGTCAAGAGATTGGGACAAAAGACATATTATCATCCTGATTTATTTATAGGGAACTGCAGTGCAGAGATTAAGGAAATTGCCCAAGGTCACACAGATTGTCAGTGGCAGAGCTAGGAACTGACTCCTGATCTGCTCTAGATGTCTAAGCACAATACCATAATCCTTCCACCTTTTCATATTACATTTTTGCTTTCTAAACAATAACAACAATATAATAATAGTATGTAGGAGTGTAAGGTCCCCAGGGCCAGAGTCACGTGTTTTCCTTGTGTGTAGAGCATCAGGGACTGTACTAACAAATCAGAATACCACGATCTGCAGAGTGTGTATCAGTATTTTTCTCCAGGGATGATGACTCTTGGCAAAGCTTTTATTCTATGTATTGCAGTGAAGAGATGTGGTTGCACATCTATCACTTGACTATTCTACAAGCAGTCACGAGCCAGGTTTTGGAGAACACATGTGACTTTCAACGTGGCTTGAGTACCCAAGCCACTCAGATGTTTGGAAAACTCTACCCTTATTATTTTGGGTTCCTATCAAAGATGGAGCTGGGCCTAAGCCGCAGACATCAAGATCTGAATCTAACCTTCCCCCAACTTTAGGGGGTTGGCAGGTTTTGCATTGGACTCATCACAGAAAAATAAAACGTGAGGCTCATAGGTCATAAGCACTTTACTAGCATCCCAGAAAATACATTTTCTGTTCAAATAATTCAGGGGCGGGCACAGGGTAATTTCAGAAAAAGAACATTCAGCTAGGCTGAACAAAGCAAGTGTTGGCGGTTACCTGGAGATGGAACTCCTTGTTTCTGAAACGCCTGCCATTGACTCTGATTACCAAGCAAACAATTGGAGCACATCGTTGGTGGTTCTAACAACAATGCAACAGCCTACATACAGTGACAGGAGCACCCCTTCAATTCGTTACTGACACACCTTCCACAAACCTACGACTCCGACCTCCGCTAGCCATATACCCGGCACCCTGGAGACATTGTGCTATCTCCACGAAGCAGATTCTGCTGTCTTAGATTAACACATCCTTTTCATCACTGTCAAAGTTGTGCCAAAGCTCCTGACTCTCAGTCTGTCCAGTGAGACGGACTCATTGATCCAACCATTACATTTCTCATTTCTTCACTCTGTCTGTTGCTGGGATTAGGACATACTTCCATCAGAGACATCAGAATATGAAGCCATTGCTAATGGACCCCTCTAAATGTGCAGGCACAGCACTTCCTCCATTCACCTGACACCATCTGGCCAGGTATCAGGCTCAACATTCCCTTAAGTAGTATAAAGAAATTATGCTGTAACTGGTTATAATATATTTGAATATAACCATGATTAATTACAATTAACTGTGCCTTTTGGCTGTCCCTACTCTACTACGTAGCAATGTGGCTTGTTTAGCAATCATCTTGTTTATTCAGCTCCAGCAACAGATGCTTGGCAAAATGAAACCCACGTGCTTTTTAAAAAAATACAGTTAAAAAAAAACGCTTAAACTGTTTTTACGTTGCAAACCATTAAAATTCACCTGATGACGGAGCCATAGAATAGCAATCTGAAACATTTTTCGCACAAACTTTCCAAAAACCTTCACTGTCAAGCACATAACAAGATTGAAAAAAATGACAAACTGAAAATTTCAGAATGTTGCAAGCAAATGAAAGTAGGGGAACAGAGTGGAAGCATGCCTACAACCTGAACTAGAGTGGTTACTAATGCTCTCCCTGGAGTATGATGTAGATACGTATTGCCTTTTTACAATAGTGAGAGATCCAGAAGGGTGCAAGTCTGCATACAAAGAGACTGAGAGGGGAGGAACTGATGTTTGAGTCACAGAGCTCCAGGGCAGAAGGTGCTCCACCAAACCATCTAGTGCATGGTTTCCCAAACTCAGGGGCACGAAGAAATTCCAGGAGAGCAGGAGACAACAAGCCCCTCCCCTCATCATTCCCCTCACCCCAAGAAAGAGCCAGCCTTTGTTTCCACCTCTCAGCCCCTGCCATTTTATATGGGCAACCCAGCACAGCCGCTATAAAAAGCAGGCAGCCAGCGAAGACCCACATGGAGCTAGTTGCCTCCTGCAAAGATGAGTGTGGGTTGGGGGGAGGAGGAGGAGGAAGATGGGAGTGCCTGGCTTGTGGGAGGAGGATGGAGTTAGATGGGAGGCTGGTGGTGCCTGGTTTCGGGGGGAAAGGAGGGGCTCGGGCAGGCAGCTAGCAGGGCTCGGGTGGCTGGTCCCAGCAGCATGGGGCTCAGGTGATAGTGGGCAGCTAGGCCCAGCAGCGTGAGGCTCAGGCAGGCAGGCGGCTGACGCAGGCAGCTCTGGAGGCTGGCACAGGGCTCGGGCAGCTGGACAGCTGGGACTGCACCAGGCATCCTCAAGGGGCCAAGAAAAACTATTTGTGCTTATTTTTAATTTTAAATAACATTTTTATATCAAGTTTGTGTTTATTTTAATTCTGAATTGGATGTTTTGTTACAAGGCGGAGTTGGATGATGGTAAAAAAAGGCGTGGGGGCGTGAGGGGTTTCTCAAAAGTCAAAAGAGGGGCATGATGCCGAAAAGTTTGGGAACCACTGATTCTAGTGCAACCTTCTGTATATCACACCCACCAACACCACTTGGCACCTGCACATTAAACCCAATACCCAAATTAGACTGAAGTGTGTGGGGAGGGATAGCTCAGTGGTTTGAGCATTGGCTTGCTAAAGGCAGTGTTGCGAGCTCAATCCTTGAGAGGGCCATTTAGGGTTCTGGAGCAAATAAAAGGGTGATGGTGTTTGGGCCTGCTGAGAGGGCTGGGGACTGGATGTGATGACCTCCCAAGGTCCCTTCCACTTTGATGTGATGTGTCATTACAGCAGATAGGAGACAAGGCTATTATGTGTCACAGCCAGAGAACAGGAAAGACTGAGGTGAACCACACCTGAGGCTCCTGCAAATGGCAGAGAAGTGTATTGAGATAATCTCAGCATGTGACATTTCAGAGGAAGAAGAAACAAACCCCAAGATCCCTGCTAACCTGACCTGGGAAGTTGGGCAGGGGTAGCAAACACCTGCTCAACCAATCGTCCAGCAACAAGCAAGAACTTGAGCATGTGAGCAGGAATGCTCAGTACTACCTCAGAGTTCTTGATCACCTTAACCAACATCCCATCTCCTGCCACAGCCATCCTGGACACATAAGAAGGAAAAAAAAAAAAACCCAGAACACCTGGAGGATGGAGGGGCGCTACAGGCAGCTGACCGAAATCCTGAAATGTGATCACAGTGAGCAGATGATATGGGACAAGGCCTGTTATTCAGTCTTCCACAGGGATTTGTAACTCATACTCCAAATGTGTGTGAGGCAGGGCAGGAGACTTTGAGGGCTATTAGTTTATGCAGTGAAGAGACGAGGTTGCAGATCTATAACCTGACTATTCTACAGACAATCATGAACCAGGTTCTCTCTTACATCCGTATCCATAAGGATCATTTATAAATTAACACATATTCCCCCCTGCATTTTTATGATGCTGGTGACTCGTGAATGCTGTCATGCAAAAGCAATATAGCAGGCACTGGGTCCTGCAGCAGTTGGGACTCCTCATTCTTTTCTCAGCTCTGCCAGTAACATGCATGCAGATTTTGGCCAAGTAATACCTCCCATCTGCTTCATCTTCCATACAGAGTACAAAGAAAATCCTAAATGTCAACAAAAATTCTTAACACCTGCCTGGCTAGCGTTAAGACGGGGGAAAAAAATGAGCCCACTCATGAGCTAAGCAAGCGGTACATCTCAACCCTCACCACAGGTGCCTTAAGTCTATCGCAGATCCGGAGAAAGAAGCTGGGGCCTACCCATTCTGACATTGTCATAGGACTAAGGTTAGCAATCTCTAAACATGGCAAAAGCAGCACATTGCCCTTTGAACCACACTTTGCTACCAACAAACTGAGACAACACGGACTAAGCCACCAGAGAAATGAATATCTTTAGGCTTCAGATTCCTCTACAATTATGATTATTTATTATTTGTATTACCGTCACACCGAGAAGCCCCACCCAGTGACCAGGGCCTTGTTGTGCTAGGAAAACACAGAAGAAAAAGCCAGTCCCCACAGCCCTTGGGGTGTTCATGCTATGGGTGGTACACACACTTCTCTGTGGTGCCTGTTGTATCAAGAGAGCCAGATGTTCCGAGCCACAAATCAGCATAGGCTTGTTTTCATTTCCACAGATAAAGTGATGGCTGCCAGCTGGTCTATTTACAAATGACAGTCTTGGGTTAGCACTGTCCTGACCCCGAGTCATGGGAAAGCAGACTTGGTACTCAGGAGCTGCTCTGAATGAAGCTCATACAGGACCTTCTAGTAGCATGACATCCATGGATGTGGATACCAGCAGCTAGAAAGCAGATATCTGTGGATTTGCAGGGCTCTGTCTCCAGACATATTCCCACCAAGGCAAGTCTTGACTTCAGCACCTCCTAGGTCTGACCTCAAAGCATTCAGCACCCTTGCTTTACGCTGCCTACAGTGAGACCAACTAAACAGGGCACCCAAGCATGCCTCCAAAGGGGCTACTGGCACTCTTAGCCAGCATTGTAACATAGAAGGGTTTATTACTAACATGGATGCAATGTAGAACAGACCTCATTAGCTCAGAAAGCCAGAGCAAAGGCCAACTGTGGCAGACCCAGAGCCCTGGTCTCTAAGCCCCAAGTCCTAAACTAGGAAAGTGGCCAGCTTCCTGCTGCCTACACTCAGTCATCCCCATCCTGGGCACCTGGCTTTCTCCCCACTCATAGTTCTCCAACTCCTCTGGTTGGCTCTTGCAAAAGAGCAGTTCTAGCTTCCACTTCCCAGGATACAGAATGCCCCACCCAAGGAGCAAAATGGCAGTCACCCCTGCCAGCTGGGGGAGGGGGGGCTCTGCAACCATCACACATCCTTGTTATACTACCAAACACAGGGAAACTGAGGCACACAGAGTACTCATACAAAATTAGGAAAATCCCCATTTCTTCACGACCTCTTGTATTCCTCACCAGCTTCATACCAAAAACGAAGAGAGTGAAGTATTCATGGTAATTACTGGACCAACTGAAATCTAGGTGCAAATTCTGAGCTAAGCTAATGAAACAAGATTGGGAGATGGCAAAGCACTCGCTAACCTCTGGCTTTTCAAACTGGGTGCCATGCCCAGCACATCCACAAAGAGTCTGGATTTTCCTTGGAAAATTTCTTATATTTACATAAAATACAGTTAGCAGGCAGGCCATACCTTTGCTAATTTTTGGGAAAAAAATATCAGGATATTTATTTAAGAGCCTCCGGTTTTAACCATAGTTAAGTACACAAATAACCACACACCACAGTTTGGAGGCATTCAAGGGGGCCTGTGTATCTCTTTTTAATAGTCAAGATTTCCAAACCCAGCAATGACCATCCACCCAAAACTACCTCTGCTTGCCCAGCATCAGTTCAGAATATCAGACTGGTCCTAGTCAAATTTCAGAATTTTCAACATCTCGTAAACCACTATTCTACACACTTAGCTCTTACCATGAGGGTGTGGGTCAACACACATATACCCAACTCTCTTTTACAAACACTACAACCAAAAAAAGCAGTATTCTCCAATGACATTATGGTGCTACCTGGTCTCCACAGGGATTCAGAACGATGAACTCCACTCCTAGCTTTCCCTTTCCATCCCCAGGAGGTGGAAAATAACAATAATCTGGTTTAGGGCAGGCCTTTCATTCCCATAGAATCCTGAAGTCCTTTAGAAACATGTGGCATTATACAAAAGTTCCTGCATAAATGTTATGAATAATGCAGACACCTCTGGGATAAAAATAGATATTTTGCAGTGCTCAGCAATCCTATATCACCGTTCACAACAGGAAGTAAAGTGAATTACATCCAAATGAAATTAAGGGGATGTGGGGGATTTGGGAAAGAACAATGAAGTTACCCAAATTGGAATTTGGCCAGAACACCAGGGTTTCCCCATTCCTGAAAACAGAGCTACCGAATTTTTAAGGACCTAGCGAGATGAGGATATTGATGTTACAGCTTGTTAGCAGCACATCACCTCAGACACCCTGAAGGAGCAATGGTTCTCAAGAGACTCAACAGAAAGAGCCTCTCCTAATAAGTCACCCAGACCACTTTCCTGAAGCTCCTAGAGTTTTCTGTGGAGGTGTCTCATCCAAATAGCACATCCCAAGAATCCTGCCAACCCCTGCCTGTCTGAGTTTACTGAAGCCCCAAGACTGAAAAAGAACAGGATCTCTCACATGGTAGTGCTTCACATGACAAGCTGTGCAAACAAGCTGGCTACAACAAAATAAATAAATAAATAAACTCCATTCCTTTGCTTCCAGCCCAGAACGGAAACAAAATCTTCAAAAGAATCTACTAAATAGCAGAGCTGAGGCTTCAGTTTACGGATAGTAATGCTCCTAGAGCAAAACCAGAGACAGACTCTTACTCTGCAGAAACAATGCCTCATAACTAACTGATCTGAGATAGGGGATGTGCCAGAGTTGTTAAGATACAAGTTGCATTTTCTCCACCAAGCGTGAACTTGGATGGTGACAAGTTCATGTTAGGATTCGAAGTTGCCATTTCAGAGAGGGAGAGAGGTGTGCGCACATACAAACTGCAGAAGCAATCTTGGGAATCTCCCTGGCAGGCTAGTCAAACAGTCAGGAGCGGCAGCACAGGTAAAGGACTGGAAGAAGAGTACTTAATGACAGGTCAGACATGTGGTTAATGACTCAGACAAAAACACAGGACTGGTAGGTATATTCTCAGATTAACACAGTCTAAGCCAACAATTTATTTTAGTCCCATTGCATGCACATTATTCATCCATGTCCATGAATTCCTAATTAAAGTAACTAACTGGGGGAGATTTGCATGCAGTTACGGTTATCTTACAGCTGTCAGCCTAAACATCCACAATTCTGATTTTAGGGGGCCTAATTAGGGTATACCTATGAACTATCACGTGACATGCAAAATGCTCATGGCATTCACAGTTCACAAATGTCAAACTTCTTGCAGAACATTTCTTTAATTGCTGGTCACGAGTGGCCATATCTAATACAGGTACCTATTCTCTATCACACACAACAAAATCCTTATCCTTCGCAAGCCTACCTAAAGACATCAAAGATCTACCTCCAGATGCCCAGGCTAAGAGCCAAATTTTGCTGTCTGAGGTTCACAGCACTGAAGTCAACAGAAGATCATGCATAATCTGGCCCAAAAGAGCCCTCTGCAGTCACTGCTGCAATTCCAGCCCTGCAGTTCTGTGGAACACAGCAAAAAGCAGTGCCTGAGCAAGACAGGCAGCCAGGTACTGCATGAGATTGCTGTACAGCATGCATCTGCAGAACAAATGTCACAATAGCCCGCCAAAATCTGACGGCTAGAGGAAAGGACAAACCCATGAACAGCAGAAAACACAGCCTAGATCCAAACATTATCTGGCAGGCTGCAAGGAGAACGGCCAGTGGCCCAGCTCAGCGCAGGACAGATGACGTTCCCATTCAGTTACAGAGGGAGCTTTGCCTGCGAAATGAGGGATGCATCTTTTGAAATCAGATGAACATCAATTAGGAGCTCTGGGTATTTACCAGAGATGGAGTCTGAATACCAAGCACAGAGCAGGACCTTTTCACCCCAACTCCACATAGCCCTGAGAGGTGGCATGATGCCGCTTCTAGCAGGAGGAGGCCTCCCGGAGAGCCACACACCCATTTGTCCCGAATGCCATGGTCAGGAGCCCTGCCGGGGTAAACACTCCCACTCAGCAGCCTGTCCATCTTATTCTTGGCCTGCAGACAAGGCCTTTTACTTCCACCCACGCTGGTCTCCTCTGCTCCTCCAGGAAAACATGGCTACAGCGGGCGAAAACCAAGCTGCTGTCAGTGGAGGATGAATCCAGGCGACAGCCGAGGCTAATTAACTCGGGCGGACCAGCAGCGTGGCACAGACAGGGTTACACTCCCGATGGCTGCTGACTGCCACTGCTAAGGTTACTCCAGGCGCCCAGCTCTCCCCCATCACGCCATACAGAGCGGTGAGCACAGCCCTCCCGGGGAATACACAGCCTCACGCGCGCGCGGCACACAGCAGCGGAGCGCAGCCCACCGGGCTGGCTGCACAGCAACCAGACACCTCGACGCAGGGAAAAATGGAATCGCGCCGTGCAGCACCAGTCCCCCGGCCGCTGCAACCGCGGCAAAGGCAGAGGCAGGCCGAATGCACAACCCCGGCGCCTACCTTTGCTGTCTGACGCCAGGCAGAGGCTGCGCTGGGGGGGGCCCTTCTCTAGGCAGCGCACTGCTCGCCCGGGGCTATTTGCATTCGTCCCTTAGCACCTGTTTCAAGCGAGGAGGGGACAGCTCGTCACGAGCCCGGCTGCCTCGTCACACCGAGCCCCGCTCTGGAGCCCGCCCGCTCCGAGTAACAACAATGGCCAGAACGCGGCATGTGCAGGAGAGCCCCGAAGCAGGCTGCTTAATAATGGGAGAGCGCGCAGGTTGTGAGCATGCTCCAGCCGGAACAAACCCTTCCTCTGTTACTCCTCGGCATAAAAATAAACCCGGGCCCCGGGAGCCGAACGGAAGCGGCCTGCCAGCGCCCCGCGGCTGACGAGCCGGTGACACACGCCGCCCGGAGACGCAGGAGCGGAGCAGCAGCTGGTTCCTGGAGCCCGCGCCAGGCAGAGCCTCTCTGGGCTTTTCCCACTAGGAGTCGAGGCCCTTTCGAAAGGGGCTTTAACCTTTTAAAGACACAGCGCACCAATTAGCGCTTGGGGGAGCTGTCACCCCGCGCTCGCCGCACGCCGGCCAGGGGGCGGACGCCGGGCGCGAGTCTCTCGGGATGAACGCGGAGCCTGGCACCGGGGCACCGGGTAAGGAACCGCACCGCACCGCACCGCACCGCAGGAACCTGCCCCGGCCCGGGAGGCTGGCGGTGCCCGGAGCAGCCCCGCTCGGGTTCGGCACAGGCAGGCCCGGCCCCAGGCCCGGCCCCGGCCCCGGCCCCGGCCCGCACTCGCCGACGCCCGGAGGCCGAGGGCTCAGCCTGCAAACCGGCAGCTCCCGGCGCGTTCTGCCCCAGCAGCGCCGGAGCGCAGCGCCCGCCCCGCCGGCCCCGGGTTCGAGTCCGTACCTCGGCTTCCCTCACAGGGCGCCTCCCCCGGCTCTCCTGCGCCCGGCACCAGCGCAGCCCGCGGCGCTCTCAGAGGGGGAAGGCGGCGGCGGCTGCGCCCCGCGGGCTCCTGGGGGAACAATCACGGGCGCCCATGGGAGACTCGCATGCACCGTGCGCCCCGCCAGCCGCCGCATGCTGCTCGCCAGCTGCCCCGCGTCGGCCGGCCCACCGGAGGGGCAGTCCCTGGGCGGCCTCCCGCGGGCGCGGGCGTCTAGCACCCGCCGGCCGGCAGCGCAGGGCATGGGCTCGGCCTCGGCCTCGGCCTCGGCTCTCCCTCCCCCGCCATGGCCAGCAGGCGGGACGCTTCGGCCCGGAGCGATCCCAGGGGCTGGCACCGGCCGCCGGAAATGTCAGCGCCGGGGCTGGCTGCGCTGCGCTGCGCTGCCGCGGGGGAGCTAGCGGGACTCGCGGCCTGGCTCCGGGGAGACGCGCCGCGCCGCGCCCCTCCTCGGCGGCCAGCGGGCGGTGCCAGCCGGCCTCCCCGGGGCTCGCCCGCTCCCATGGCAGGAGCTGCGCCAGGGCCGGGAGCCCCGCTGCCCTGGGCCGCAGGCAGGCGGCGGCTTCGCTCCCCACCTGCAGGCCGAGCGGCGGCGCTGGATAACAGCCCCTGGGTTGTGTGTGTAACCGCGGCTCCAGGCCGGGTCTGCGGCCCGCAGTGTCTGGCCTGCCCCTGTCGCCTCCCCTCCGCCTGCTGCTCAGTGACCGCAGGCCGGGGCGGCTGCGCAGCTGAGGGAGCTCCCCCCGCAGCAAAACCCTGGGATTGTCCTGCGAATCCCACCTGCCCCCCTGGAAAAGTCACTGGTGGCGAGAGCCTCTGGGATGGGGCTAAACACTTGGGCCGCACTCCTGACCCTGCACCTGAGGCTCTGCCCAAGGAAAGGGCAGTGGAGATCATGTTCCTGCCTTTTTCATCCTCCTTCCCCCAGATGAATCGGAAGGAAATTCAGTGGCCTGGGCTTGGGGAGGGGATTTGTTTTTTTGGTGTTTCTTGGATTTGAAACGTCTTTGGTGGTACAAAGAGAGAGTCAGCTGGGCAAAGAGACCGACCCACCCCCCCACTTCTGATATTTGTGTTTCGAATTTGTGAATGCTGGAACGTTCAGATTAAACAAAGCCACCAGTCCGGTCACACTGACATCTGATTTTTTTTTTTCCCCATCATTTTCTTAGATCTATGATACCATCTTCTGTAGCAGTAGGTCCTAGTTGAGAATTATATATTAAGTGTCCTTTAATAATACTTTGCACTTAACTTATATCGGCCGTTTCACGTTAGGTGGGTAAGCATTATCATACTCATTCCACACGTGGGAGAACCTGCCTGGGGTTGCACAGCATGCAGGCAGCTGAGCTGGGAAGAGTACCTGAACTCCTACTTCCTCTTCTCCCACGCTAATCACCAGACTGTACTGTCTCCTGTCAAAGGAGATGCACACCTGGGAGACAGAATGGGGAAAGGCAGAGGCAGAGGGACGCTTAAGGAAACAGTTGTGCTCTTTGCATGCAAATGTCTTGTGCAAGTAAACAAGGAAGGAGGAATAATCCTGTGACAGCCACAGAAGTCTCCCCTTTGAGGACATTTTCGAAGTGTCCCATCAGGGTTTTTAAAGGACAACTGAAAGAGGAGCAATAGAGAGGTGTTAGAGTAAACCACTTTCTTTTTACAGTATTTCATCATGTCTTGTACATGGAATAAAAAGATCCCTGTCCCCAAGAAATAGAGAGTTTAAATACAGTATTTACAATACTAATCAGCTCACACTGCCCACAGTTCTGTACTGACCATGATAAAACAAAGTGGTAAATCAATGACATGGTGGACAGCACAATGCTGGAGTGTAATGGTTCCAAATATACGTGCAGTATGGTTTCCCTAGCACCAGGACAGAAGAGGGGACAGAAACCAAGGCCATCTTATGAACAGCCTTGAGTGCCAGTATTTGAGTCAGCTCAGAGAGACACCAGTGTGCTCCTCTGGGGGAATTCAATCGACACCATTTCCTACAAAGGTAAGTGCCCTCTGTCTCCCTGTGACACAGCAGGCACTCATCACCACTGTGTGTCACTGCAGGCACTGTCTGAAACTGGCACAGGGAGAGGGAAGAAAGTGAGATATTCAGGCTATTAAACAAGATCATTCTCCAGTCCACTGTATTCATGCATTTGTGCCCAGGCCGGACTTCAAGAAGAAGCTACAAAAATCCATTTCATCCCCCAGATGACTCCTGGAAGGGGAGTGTAGGCTAGTGGTTAGAGCAGCAGCAGGGGCACCCTTGGTGATGGAGCAAGTGACTTTGCTTTCTGTGCATCATTTCCCCCTCTGTAAGGCAGGAACAACAATAACTACCTTGGGGCAATGTTGTGGTGCTTCTGTCAGCCTACTCAGTTCACCTTTAGGCCCCCAAAAAAGTGGTCTAATTTGCAGAAGTTTTTGGGTGCTCAGTACTCAGATGACTTCATAAGACTCCTCAGTGTGGTGTTTGCGACCTAGCTTCAGCCACCTGTTATTTAAAATCTTCAGCTTAATCATGAGCCGTTGATCCTGTAGGGCAGCCCACACTGAACTTCAAGTCACTCTCAGTAATTTATCCCCTGGTCCCATTCACTCTAAAATGAGTTTGGTGCAAGGAGGGCTGCAGCCTCTAGCTGTGCTGCTCAGCTCACCAGTTGCCTTCTGTCTGATGCATCCTTCCAGAGTGTGCTCTGTGCCCATGCGTGGAGGAATTTAGTCCCACTCAGAAAACTTCCCTGCCCAAGCCAGCCCCCTACTCTACACTACAGTGGATAAGTTTTGTTATTTTCACAACTGTTGAGATGTCCTGGTTGCCAGCTTTTCCCTACAAGAGTCATTGGTTTGTTTGTGCAGGAGAAGGCAAGCTCCAGGGGAGCAGGAAGACAGAGATGATATTAAGAGCAAAATAAAGCAATGTGGGTCCTTAGTCCCAAAAAAGGTAAGGAACGTCTCACAATGAAGATGGCTAAAAGCTCACAAACAAGGTGCTGCAACTGTCATGATTTTACCTCCATTTTCAGAATGACATTTGGTGTTTTCCTTGTAGCCCTGGCTGCTGAAATGACGTGGGAAGAGCTTGAAAACATGACCAAGTGTCTCCCAATATTTACTGCAATCTCATCATTTTTGAGGTCTCTCTCATGGTTTCTGAGTGTTTAAGGTTGGTGGTAGTGTAAGCACTTCTTGAATATTACTCTTCCCTGTAAGCAGTTAGTGTACTGACCACAGGGGTGCTGTGCTGTCCTGGATGGAGAGTTACTGGATGTGAGGTGTCTGTGTGCAGGGGAGCTAAACAATTTACATTTCAGGAGTGTCAGGAGACATTGAACCAAACAGTAAACCCCGTATGTGATGGAAACCACTTCAAGCCAAGGGGTGCATGAAAGCCCCCCTCCCAGCACCTCAAGTCCCAGCACCTATGTCCATGTGACCACCTCTGTTAGAATGTGGTGCACACTGTGGAAATGTTGGAGAACCCCTGAATGTCACAGGTTAGATCAGCCATCACACAGTCTATTGGAAGCAAGGATATGTAGTAAATAGTAAAAATGACAAGGAATTTGGGCAGTGAGTGAAAAAGGACACAGTCCCTTTAAAAATGGACTGATTCTCAGAGGTATACAGTGAAGAGCATATTTAAAAATATGCCTGACTTGACTTTTCAGGAACACGTTCACTGAATACAAAACAAACTCTCCTAGTTATCAGCTTTATTGCTGTTCTTCCTACTTCCTGCACCTGATTTCATGCTGCTGGAATTTTTTTAGCAGGTTGCCATGACTCAGCAAGCTGTGTTTGTTGCTTTTTGCCTGCTAATTAAGGCATTGATTTTGACCCTTATGTTTAATGTGCATTTTACTTTGAAAAATGGGTCCAAGTAAAAGACACACGAGGCTCAATAGTTCTGTCTTCTGGCTGATGGCAGATCAAAACTGCTCATCACACAAGTAAAAAGTTGTTTATTTTTAATTGCCAGCACCACTAGCAAGTTTGCACTTCATTGACACCTGTGTAACCAGCCCCAGTTGCTTCCCAGGAGCCTAAAAACAACCATAAAGGGAATGTTCTTGTTGCCACTGCACAGAGACAGCATCTCATGTTATATCATGTAAAATGGCTTTCGGAGGTGCAGAAGGGAGCCAGAGCTCTAGGCAGCAAGTGCAGGGGGACAAGATGAACAAGCATGCACAACAGAACCAACCGGAGGTCTCCGAATAGATCTGAAGAGCACTGGAGTTTCAGTTACATATGCGGGTGCTTGGAATCATCACCATTTGCTCAGAGAGAGGCTAGATTCCTCCCAGCTTGTGCTCCAAGTATGGGTGCTCAGGGCACTGGGGAACAATCTCTGCCTCTGGCAAGGAAGATGACACTATGCACCATGCTTCCATGCATGAGCATTCCTGGAATGGAATTCAAGTCAAACTTTTATTGTTAGAGCAAGTGAGGGTTGATCTCTTTTCAGGCAACTGTACCAATTATCCCACTTTTACAATCCTCTGATTTGTTTAGGTCTCCCTGAACCCTGTCGCTACCTTCCACCATGTCAACCTCTCCTCCTAGTGTAGTGTCATCTGCAAATTTGCTGAGGGTGCAAGCCATCCCCTCATTCAGGTCATTAATAAAGGAGTTGAACAAAACCGGACCCAGAACTGACCCCTTGGGCTACTCCTCTTGATAATGACCACCAACCAGACACGGAGCCATCAGTTGAGCCTGACAACCTAGCCAGCTTTCCATCTACCTTACAGTCTAGGTACCCAAGCCATATTTCTTTAACTTGCTGGCAAGGATACTGTGGGAGACCGTATTAAGAAAAAGCTTTGTTAAAGTCAAGGTATATTACATTCCCCGCCTTCCCCATATCCACAATGGCACAACTTGTCTCCAAAGGGAGGGAAAAGGGAAAGTGGCTGTGGTGTGGCTGGTACTCTGCTCTCAAAAAGGCAGTCACAGGCCATTTTGAACTTGAAGCAGAGCCATGATAAAAGGCAAATAGAATAGGACTCCTGGGAGATGCATGATTCCTACACCAGTGAAACTGTTGCTGTGATTATACCTGCAGCCTGTACTGTTTGTGGAGCTTGGATGCGAACCTCTAATGGTCAAAGAGGGGCATGAGAATATTTGAGTTTAGGCAAGATTTCATCTGTTTCATTGTGAAAGGCACATCCTTAGTGGTCTGTTGGACCACCACAGTTGTGCCAGGGTTCTGAAATCAAGAGGATTGCCTCCTGGTTACAGTGTAGAGATCGTCCTAGCTGCAGAGTCTGCAGAATGCAACGCAGCCTTTAGGGAAGATCTGGCTACAAAGTGACCTTCAGATACCAGGACTTTGAACTTGTTCTTTGCATCCTATGGAAGCTCATCCTCAAAATTCCCCCACTGAATCCCAGCTGATATGTTTAGAAGAAGCATATGATGTTTGTCAATAGGTATCCACAGATTTAAGGTGGAATAATTTCTTTTAAATAAATCTAACTTTTTCTGGTCCTTTTTCTTTAGGTGTGGTATGAAAATGGCCGTGGTGAGAATGTTCATTCGGATCCATGAGTACCTGGAAGTCCAGGGTTGGATGCAAATAAAATTGTTCATAACCCCGAGAAGGAACCTAATAGCACTAATCAGCTCATTTGTGTAGTTGGTGTGAAGCCAGACAGAGTCTGCCACAGGATTTTGGCACAATCTAAGAAGAGACTCATTAATAGGCAACACAACTTTACATGGACCCAAGATCTGCAAAGTATATATTAATTTGTGGGTGCTTTCTTGGACTCACAGAGAGGTTGCCACTAGTATGGTAAGATCCTGATACATTTTAAAATAACCTGGTGTTAGTGATGAAGAATCTGGTACCAGGCTCCATCAAGAGAGGATGGTACAATGTTTAGAGGGAGCAATACCTTCCTTCAGTTGAGATGGCTCCTCGGATGGGCTTGCATTTACAGGCAGTGTTGCAGCAGGAAGCGGAGTGCCTTGTCAGGATTATGATCTTCCAGAACAGGCTAATAAGGGGATAATATGTGCCTGACATGGCCAAGTGGATCTCCGTGGGAGGTAGCTGGAGCTTTCCATGGTGTCCAATATGGTCACTGTGGCTATGCAGAGAAGGAGAGCATGGCTGCCTCCAAGAACACTTCTTGCATTATGAATGTCTTCTCTAAGATCAGGATCTAAATGTCTCTCGGAAAAGTGAGAGAGTAACAAGAGCATCCCAACATACTAGAGACCCCCCTGCTGTTTTCTGATTCTGACCTACAAACACTGATGTCAGTGGTGGAGCTGTGTCAGGATATGTATGGGGCATCCATTGAACCCCTGAGGTTGGTACAAATGTTGTCAATTAACCTGACATCAAGCTGCATGGATGGGCACCAAAGACTGTGCACCAAGTACATGCAATGAACTAGTCGTGGTCAGTACCGGTGCAGATGTGATTGTTTGGGCCAGACAACACTGAACACCCTTTGGTACTGAAGCAGGATGGTGCGTTATTGCCAAACCTATAGATGGAGTTATTGTCGGCACCGAAGTTGGGATGATGAAGATGTGACAGATGAAGACGTCGGTACTGGTGCTGAAGATGGTACTAATAAAGCCAAGATGAGAGTTGACAAGCTCATCTGAATAAGAGAGAACAGATGTGCTGAGACATATGACCAATCACTTGCTGTTTCACAAGCCTCAGGTGTGGCGAGTGCCAGAGCTGTGGAAACAGTTGCTGTGTCAGAAAGCGCTAAGGGGGCATGACCCAACAGACACCTACCTGCAAGCTGGTGGCACAGTCAACAGTAGAAAGAGCTAATCTGGTAGTGGGGAACGTGTAGCTGAAGCTGACGTTGTAACATTGGTCCTGGAAGCCTCATGCTTGATTTTTATTTTTTTCCAGTCTGTCAGTGCCCAGAGACTTTTTCTTTTTTTTTTTTAAACCCTGATGAGCACCTTTTTGCTTCAGAGAGACCATTGGGTCGTAAGCTCTCGTAAGAAGAGCCGAGAGAAAGGAAGAAGAGAAAGTGCTCCCATTGAGAGGAGCTCAGTCACTTTTGGAGGAGACAGGATACCACCACACTCTGTCTGACAGTCCCAGATCTGAAGATGGTCTCTTTGCTGGCTTCATTAAGTGCTACCTCAAGCAGCACTCCTTTGATTTTGGGGTCCACTTTCTCTATTGCAACCTTCATTCATGCACAACAAGCAATGGGGGCGACCATTGTTAACTGGTAGTTGCCCTGCAAAAGGGGCAATGTTTAAATCCAGGAGAATCAAGAATACAGACAATGCTCTACCTCTGTGGCAAAGAGAACTGACTCCCCAAGGAACAAAGGAGGATAACATTTAAAAACAGACTAAAATCTCATACAAAGCTAACCCTGGCAGTACTATCTGAGTATTTACACATACTGACAGGAAAAAAGGTCTCAAAAGAGAATACAGGGGTTTGTAACAGAGCCTGGGAAGCTGCAGCTCACAGCTGCGGGTGGTGGGAGGAACCAGGTGTCATGAGGGGATGCAGACCTCTCCATCTCGCACTCAACGTGCATGCACACTTCCATGTGGAACAGGCATACCAGCAGTTGAAGAAGAATCTGAAATGGCCCTTTGGCACCTATTGATGGATGAACCCCAAAAAATTCACAGCTCAGGTCTTAATTACCAGGCCAGTTGATATCCAGGCCAGTATGTTCATGACAATCCTCTTTGCCAATCTCATTCTTACGACTTGGCATCTCCTTTCAGTGACCAGGCAAGCACAGGTGCAGACCATCCGTTAACTAGATCATCCACGTATTAGATGACTGATTTGGAGCTTCAAGCATGCTAATATACCAGCTGAACTACCACCACGAGCCCTGTCCGTACCTGACAGGTTTTTGTAAATAAATAACAATACTCTGAATTTTACCATCTTTCATCTGAGGACCACAAAGCAATGGACTGACATAAGTTAATTAAGCCTCCGGTGGATAGACTTCCCCCGCCCCAGGGCTTCTGATTTTAGTCACCACACTTGAACTACTAGACCAAACTTTCTGTTCTTGTAAACCAGCCCATTGTGTGACACTTTGCTTCTGACCTTTGCTTCAGTTAAGATGTCTGTTGTTTCACTGTTGTGTGGGAGCACTTGGGGGAAGGGGGAGGGGTAAGCTTGTTTAAAATGCATCAGTTTCTTGAATTGAATTTCTAGTGAAGTGGGGCTTGTGATAGGCAACAGGATTCAATGGGCCCAAATTCTTCCAGAAAAGATCTATAAAAATAGCCAAGTATTAGGACTACCCCACCTCTTGTCCTTGTTGACCCGAGCACTCTAATTCTTCTACATATGCAAGGTTGCCTGGTATCTGCTACAAAGATCTATACGAAAACCAACCACGGACAATAACCTCATACCATTTGGTGCAGGAAGCATCATGATCTGCGTTCCATTACAGGTCTAAAAAAAACTATGCGGCCTAATATGAGAAGAGTCTCAAGCTGTTAAGCTACTGCTTGTTGATGGTAGTTCACCATAAAATCTCTCCCCTGGCACAGTGGGGGAGTCATTTCCACTTTCTAATAATGAACATGTGACACAGACACTTAATGAGTTACCAGAATAAGTGAACCAAAGGGCAAAAACCAAGGGGCTTTAGTGCCTGGGGTAAATAATTGTAATTAAAATAGTGACTGGATAGACCAATAAAATTAAGGCTGGAGGCAATTATAAAATCATTTAGACAGAATAGTGAGTGTACTGTTTTCATGTCCTAAAAGGATTATTAAGCATGACAAAGGACAGCTGCATTTCACTTGCATGGGTACCTGAAGTTCCAGTGCTCCCCTGCCCTTTGGCCTCTGACATTGTTGGGAAGATGGGTCCCTCAGCTTAATGACTGATTGAATGGCTTTTATAATAAAAATAGCACTTCTGTGTGCCTCTGCTGCAGCTTTCCTCTGAGCATGTCTGAGCACTTTGCAGATCTTAATGAAGTCTCACTGACTTATGTAAGTAGGTACACATATGGCAATACACATCTTGTAGAACTGGAGGGGACCGTGGGAGGCCATCGAGTCCAATCACCTGCCCTCTTGGCAGGACCAAGCACTATGCCCCCCTCCTTTTTTTAGAAATCTATTTGCCCCAGGTTCCTAAATGGTTCCCTCAAGGGCTAACTCACAACTTTATTGACGTTATCCTCGTGTCAAAAAGGAGTAAAGGGCAGCTCAGAGATCAGGATTTGCCCAATGACACATTTCAAGTCAGTAAAAGAGGCAGGAGCAAAATCTCCTGAATTCTGAGACCAGGCCCTGCTGTAACCCCTAGACCTACTTGTCCCCCTTTTTGGTCCCTCTGTGCCCTTCATCCCAGGTGGCCGTCTTGCTCACAATTCCATTCGTCGTTTGAAAATGTGTCCTGGTTGGGTATGATTTTAAGCTTTCTAAAAGTGCCCATACGAATCAAAATTCAGTAAACCCTCGATTTAACAGGTGCTGTTTGCCCGCACCCCTCCACCCTGCTCCTCCCAAATAAATGCTGGAGACTCAACAGAGCTGCTGCCAGGGCTGGGGGAGCTGCTGGAACAGCTGGGGCTGGAGGGGCCACTGCAGCAGCTGGGGCCTCCAGAGCCAGAGGAGCTAGGGGGCACAGGGGGCTGTGGGATTGGGGTGCAGGAGCTCTCCTTCCCCAGCCCCGTCTGCGTGGAGTGTGTCGGTGCACAGCTGCCACTGTCTGCAGTGGCACTGAGCAGCAGACATGGTGTTGGAGGTTGCAGTCCCCTGGCAGGCTGAGGGCGGCCACACTCTACCTTCATGTGGGCAGCTCAGAGCCAGGGACTGGAAGGAAGGAAGGAGCCAGGCCGTCATTCAGCTCCTCTCCTGGTAATTGGGAGAGGGAGGTGGAGGTGTGAGGGGAAGAATGGGGCAGGAGCGGGGGAAAAGAGAGAGGGGGCAGAGGACAGGAGCAAGTGATGGGCTGGAAAGGTCAGTGCATCATCACACAGTACAGCCATTCAGATATAACAGACTTTTGGCATTAACAGACACACCTTACCCCACTAGTCCATTAAATCGAGGGTTTACTGTAGCTGTGTCTCTGGACCTGCGACTGTGACATTCACACACAGACTCAGGCGATGTTAATTTACCTTTTTGTCTTTCTTTTAAGACTGTCGATTGGTAGCCATTTTTCTCAGAGTCACTCATGGCATTGTAACCCATATAAGCTACGTCTACACGTGAAGCCTACATCAAAGTAGCTTATTTCGATGTAGCGACATTGAAATAGGCTATTTCGATGAATAACGTCTACACGTCCTCCAGGGCCGGCAACGTCGACATTCAACATCGACGTTGCGCGGCACCACATCGAAATAGGCGCTGCGAGGGAACGTCTACACGCCAAAGTAGCACACATCGAAATAAGGGTGCCAGGAACAGCTGCAGACAGGGTCACAGGGCGGACTCAACAGCAAGCCGCTCCCTTAAAGGGCCCCTCCCAGACACAGTTGCACTAAACAACACAAGATCCACAGAGCCGACAACTGGTTGCAGACCCTGTGCATGCAGCATGGATCCCCAGCTGCAGCAGCAGCAACCAGAAGCCCTGGGCTAAGGGCTGCTGCCCACGGTGACCATAGAGCCCCGCAGGGGCTGGAGAGAGAGCATCTCTCAACCCCCCAGCTGATGGCCGCCATGGCGGACCCTGCTATTTCGATGTTGCGGGACGCGGATCGTCTACACGTGCCCTACTTCGACGTTCAACTTCGAAGTAGGGCGCTATTCCCATCCCCTCATGGGGTTAGCGGCTTCGACGTCTCGCCGCCTAACATCGATGTTAACATTGAAATAGCGCCCAACACGTGTAGCCGTGACGGGCGCTATTTCAAAGTTAGTGCCGCTACTTCGAAGTAGCATGCACGTGTAGACACGGCTATAGCTGGCTTTGTGGCCTGGAAAGGCTTCATTTAAGATTGTACATAGAGCTAATGTGAGCCAGACAATAAAAACCTCAAGGCACAAATTTAATTCATAAACTTAGATCAGAGAAAGATACCAGTCTGCCATCAAAAAAGCCATTTAAAATGTGCTGAGTGCCAAGCTCAGCTGTGTGTTTCGTTGGGATAAATCAGAGTAATCTAAGGAGTTACTCTGAATTTACACCAAGGCCAAAATTTGGCCCATGGCATTTAGCTTAATCCTGCAAGAACTGTGAAAGATTCAGATGTGAACATATTTGACACAGGCTTGAATGGAGATGCCTCAGATACACAGGTCTGGACATTTGAAACTGATTCTCCACTCCTTTATATCTTGAGTCATCGCTGGCGTCCATCCAGCAGGAGTGCGGAATGCAGAGCAATGGTTGTTCAGCAGTGGTTGTGTTGTGCTGGGCTGGGCGGTGCTGCCTGCAGATATAGCACACAGGTAGGTCCCAGGGGGAGCTGAGCCAAAGGCAGCTTTAGTTCTCCTGGCACCCCTGGGACTGGCCTCGTGGGGATGGTGCAACCTAGATTGCTCTGCAGCAAACTGCACTTACTTCAGCAGTAAGGGGTGGGTTACACAGCAGATTTAACAGCATATGTGGGGTCCTGAGTATAGTGGGAGAGATTTCTTGCCTCCCACCATCTTCCTTGGCTCCTTATGCTGCAACAACAGGGGCCATAAACACCCCTTTGCCAGCCAGAGAAGAATTCTTGGACACTGCCTAGAAGAGCTGCGTACACAGGCCCCTTGGAAGCGCTGGTACAGGGGTTGGAGCAGCGGTGTGTCAGAACAGAACAGAGCAAGAGCACACTGTGCTGCAGCTGTTCTGAGCTGTTCCCAGTTGCAGTTACTCAGAGGCAGTCCTACACTCGTTCTCCTTTCAGCTCGCTATTGTTGCTGAATGCCAGCCCAGCTCAGTGACCTTGGTTCAGGGTAGTAGGCTGACCTAATTACTGACAGTGTTATACTTCTCGCCTTTGTAACCACTATGGGCTTTCCACTGATACATGCAAATTAGCTGTCCACTTGGACTCACCAGCACTGTTCTGGGCTATTCCAACTTTGAGCTTGGTCTCATCCCCTTAGACGTCCCTTTACTTTACAGTCAGTCACCTCTGCCCTGAGTCCATTCAATTTAATTTAACAGTATTGTACATCTTGAAATAACGACTACAATCCTAATGTTGTGGGTAGGCTTACAGCCCAGGAGACTGGTATTAGTCATTCTTGTTTGGTCTGTCTCCCCGTTACCTTTGCTTTGACAGATACGATCCTAATACCTTTTTTTATTTTTTGTTACATTTCCTGCACATGCTCAAACCAGGCTGGTAGATTTAATCTGTCCTGCATTCTCCCCTCTCTGTCACATTTTGCCTATAGAGTTCAGGGCTGTTAAGCAACATTTTGATAGTGCCTCCCCTGCTCCCCATGGGAATTTTTTCTTTGCTACATTTTGCAGTATCATTGTTGCATCTCCAACGTGCTCAGACTGTTGTTACACATGCACTGCTTGCTCCAGGGTCAGTCAATATTTTTTTTGTTTAAAGTCCTGTTGTACAATCTTTTATGTTTTCTTCTTTATGCTGTGCCTTATATGGCACCTGCTTGTGCATATTGGACTTTTTTAGCCATCTCCATGTTTTCTCCAGGCCTCTGTGTCTTTTAGAAGAATAAGGCCTGTTTGCGTATTACATTTTGTTGTAATTCCGTGCTCAGGCTTCTTTAAAAGAATGTGTTGTTATCTGCTTTCAGAGTGAAGGCAAGCGGTTTATAGAATAGTTCAGCTTTGTTCCCTATGGCGTATTTTCATGAATTACTGTAATTCATTGGCCTCTGCGTTAAGCTTCATTTTAATATGAAATCTTTGGAAACGTTCCTTCTATTCAATCCATCTTGGGGCCTTTATCAAACTGAATGTCTCAGGGAAGACAAGACTCTGACTTTTTCTTTTCCTATTATTTACATTGATTCAGAAGGACACTGCTTAAGAACATAAGAATGGCCATACTGGGTCAGACCAAAGGTCCATCCAGCCCAGTATCCCGTCTGCCGACAGTGGCCAATGCCAGATGCCCCAGAGAAGGAGAACAGAAGACAATGATCAAGTGATTTATCTCCTGCCATCCATCTCCTGCCCTTGTAGTGAAGGCTAGGGGCACCATACTTTACCCCTGGCTAATAGCCATTTATGGACCTAACCTGCAAAAATTTATCAAGCTCTTTTTTAAACCCTAATAGAGTCCTGGCCTTCACAGCCTCCTCCGGCAAGGAGTTCCACAGGTTGACTGTGCGCTGTATGAAGAAAAATTTCCTTTTATTAGTTTTGAACCTACTACCCATCAATTTCACTTGGTGTCCCCTAGTTCTTGTATTATGGGAAAAGGTAAATAATTTTTCTATATTCACTTTCTCCACACCATTCATGATTTTATATACCTCTATCATATCGCCCCTCAGTTGCCTCTTTTCCAGACCGAAAAGTCCCAGTCTCTCTAGCCTCTCCCCATATGGGACCCGTTCCAAACCCCTAATCATCTTAGTCACCCTTTTCTGAACCTTTTCTAATGCCAATATATCTTTTGTAGAGTGGTATAGTACTGCAGAGAACGTCACTTCCAAATTGAAGTTCTGGAACAGCCTTCCAGAGAGGGTCAGAGCAACAAAAACCTAACTACAAGATTGAGCTTAATAAGTTTCATTGGAGAGGAGACCCGCTAGTTTGCTTCAGCAAAAACGAAGAGACCTGTGGCGAACTTACAAACTAACAAATGACTAACTGACAAAGTGAGTTCCTGCCCACGTAAGCTTGTGCCAAAATAAATTGGTTGATCTTTAAGGTGACACAAGATGCCTTGTAAGTAATCATAAAATCATAGAATTGTAGGGCTGGAGAGGACCTCAGGATGTCATTTAGTCCAGCAGCAGGATCTACCCTAACTAAATCACCCCAGCCAGGACTTTGTCAGCCTGGGACTTAAAAACTTCTAGAGATGGAGATTCCACCACCTCTCTAGCCAATGCATTCCAGTGCTTCAGCACCCTCCTGGTGAAATAGTCTTTTTCTGATATCCAACCTTCGCCTCCTGCTCTGTAACTTTAGACCATTGCTTCCCATTCTGCCATCCATCTCTGACGACTGCAGGAGATCAGGCTAGACCAGAGGAGGGCAATAATTTTTGCAGGGGGCCACACCAAAGACTTTGGAAAGTGGTCACAGGGCCCTCCTTTCCATTCTGTTAATGGAGGGGGTGCAGGGCCTGGGAGGAAGCTTGGGTGCAGGATGGGGTTCTGACCTGGGGAAGGCATGTAGGAAGCTCAATCCAATGGGAGCACTGAGGATGGTGCTGGGAACAGACAGCTCCAGCAGACAGCTGTGGTGCTTCCAGGAGTAACTTGGCTGGGGCTGCATTGACTGCCTGAGTGCTGCTTTACCACAGGACATTTTCCCCTGTCCGTGGCCCAGAGGGTCATGGGAGGTAAGAGGAAAATATTTAGCAGGTGGCTCTGGAACAAGGCCTGTTTTGCCAGCCACTTGGGTAGATGATCATAATGTTTTGTTCTGACCTTAAAGTCTATGAGTCTATGAATCTACAAAAACTGAACAAGGAACATATAAGGAAAACAGTATTAACCGTAGAATTACTCTCGTTCTCCTTCTCTGCTTCACGTAGAACTTCTGCCTAGAATGACCACCAATCCCTTTTCAGCTCTGCCTCAGGCTACATATTTAAAGAAAAAAACACCCAAACCCTCCCAGGTGCTGTGTGATAGTTCAGTAATGTCCTGGTTGTGTGCTTGATAGATGGCCAACATTCCAGAAGGAAAAAAGAAAAGCTCTGCAGTAAAGTAGCTCTTTTTAGCCGCGTCTACACGTGCGGCTACTTCGAAGTAGCTGCGCCAACTTCGAAATAGCACCCACCACGACTACACGTGGCGGGCGCTATTTCGAAGTTGACATCAATGTAAGGCGGCGAGACGTCGAAGTCGCTATCCCCATGAGGAGATGGGAATAGCGCCCTACTTTGACGTTGAACGTCGAAGTAGGGCACGTGTAGCTGATGCGCGTCCTGCAACATCGAAATAGCAGGGTCCGCCATGGCGGCCATCAGCTGAGGGGTTGAGAGACGCTCTCTGCAGCCCCTGAGCTCGATGGTTGCCGCGTGCAGTGGCCCCTTAAAGGTCCCTGCCCCCTGCCTTCCTCTGCAGGAAGCTGAGAGAGCGTGCAGGCGGCAGCCCAGCCACGTGGCCAGCCTGCACGTCTCTCAGCAGCCCAGAGACACTCCCCCCCGCAGCGATGGCAGCCAGCCAGCCCCCCAAGCGCCCCCAGGGCACCCACCCAAGGGGAGCCAGGGCTCTCAGGCTGGCAGCCAGCTGGGGAAGAGGCAGCGGGGCCCCTCCTGGACGGAGGCTGAGCTCCGGGACCTGCTGGGGCTCTGGAGCGAGGAGGAGGTGCTCCAGGTAATGGGGAGCAAGAGGCAGAAGGCAGATGCGTTCGCTCAGCTGGCCGAGGGCCTGGCCGCCCAGGGTCACCCTGCCCACACTCCTGACCACGTCAGGAGTAAGGTTAAGGAGCTGCGGCAGGGTTACGCCCGGGCCCAGGATGCGGCTAGCCGATCTGGGGCCGCCCCCGTCACTTGCCCCTTTTACAGGGAGCTCAGGGACATCCTGGGCCCCCGGCACACCTCCTCCCCTCTGGCCACTCTTGACACCTCGGCCGACGAGCCCCAGCAGGCCCCGGAGGCGGAGTCCACCCTGGAGGCAAGCCCCGCACCCCAGGGACCCCCCCAGAAGCCCACCCCTGGGACGCTGAAGGAGAAGGAGGAGGGGGAATCCTCCTCCAGCAACGGGGGGCTCCACGTTGCGCTGCTGTCCCAGAGCTCCAGCAGGGCATCCGCCCACGGTGTCCCCTGACCATGGGAGGGGACCGTCAGGTATGTACCCCCCCAGTGCACACCCCCGGGGTTGAGAGGTGGGGGCAACAGACATGACCAGGGCCCTCCATGTGCCCAGATGACCATGGCCCCAAGGACAGTAGTGGCATGTCCCTCAGAAGAGTGCATCAGCCCCTGCCCCCCCAGCAGGACAGTGCCATGCCCCATCCCTGGGGATGGGGGGAGCAGAACCTAGGGTCCCCCAGGGGGAGGGGGTGGGACACCCATCAGCAGCAGCAGCAGCATGTCCTGGGGACGGGGATGGGGAACCAGCAGCAGAGGGGTGGGGGGACAAGGGCCACGGCTCAGGGCCCACACTAACGGCTGTCTCCACTCTTCTTCCCCCCCTGTGTTCCGCAGCTGCACCATCGGAGGGACCGGAGAGCGCCGGTGAGGTGTCAGTGGTCCCGGAGAGCCCACCGGGGCCATCACTCCAGGCCAGCCCCTCGGCGGAGGACCAACCAGCCCCACAGCGGGGAAGACGGTGGACCCAGCACCATCCGAGGACAGCGACGGACCCCCAGCTGCTGGCGATCCTCCGGTGGCAGCTGGAGGTCTCAGAGCAGCGCCTGCGCGTGGAGGAGTGGCAGCTCCATCTGCAGCAGCGGGCGCTGGCCTGGCGCCAGGAGGCATGGGGGGCCTTTATGCGCACATTTGAGCGCATTGCGGACTACCTGGCCCCCCATGCCGCGCCGGCCGCCACTCTGCCCGCCCTGCCTGCTCCACCCACCGCTCCACCCACTGCTCCACCCACCGTCCCACCGCCGTCCGCCATCGAGGGGCCATCTGCCGAGGGGGACCTGGAGCCTGCTGACACCCGCCGGCCATATCTGCCGGTCCGCCCGGCCCCCAGCCAGCCCCGGCCAGGGCTGAGGCCGAGGCGTGGGTCGCAGCCACCCACCCCCAGCGCTGGACATTAGGGGGTGCGGGGCCCAGGACGTGGTCCCCCCACCCCCTTTGTACATATCCCCTTTTACTTGTGTTTTGTATATAGCTTGTATTAGACCCCTGTTATGTCATGATACCTGCCCCCCCATGTAAATAGTTCTCTCCTTCCTTGTCTTCCCCTTTTTTTTGCTTATCATCATTATAATATATATAATATTTATGCTTGTTGTAAATAATATAATAATAATAAGAATTCAACGTTTGTTGGTTTCACGAACAACAGGTCTATTTTTATTTGCAAGAAAAGTCGGGGGATGCTCTTGGGTGCTCTGTGGTGTGGGTGTAGGGGCAGGGAGTGTTGTAGAGGATGGGGGGGTGCAGTGGGGGGCCTGCCAGCGTTCACCCCGCGGCCTCATCGAAATGGGCCTGCAGGACGTGTAGACATTATTCATCGAAATAGCTTATTTCGATGTAGCATACACGTGTAGACGTAGCCTTTGAGTCACAGAGTGGGGCAAGACAGGAAATACTGGCCCCAGCTCCTGAATCTTTATAGCAACTCCATATTCACAGCCATCTAAGAATGGCAGTTTCAAGTACTATAAAATCCAAAGGAAATCCAAAACATCTCTCTCCTTTACTTTTCAGCTTTTGTAGAGATTTTTTTTAAAAATATGGCTCTGACTGCAGATACCTAATGAGTTGTGAGGTAATATTATTAATATCTCACTGAATAGTTCTGAACAGGCATTTTTCACTTTGTAAATGTCTTTGAAGTTTTCAGATGAAAGGTGGGAAGAAGGAAAAAGTGGAATTAACCCCTCCTTCTGTCAAGCCAGGAAGTATTCTCCCCATTGTATGGATAAGTAAACTGAGATCATGAGGAGAGGCCTGCTGATGGGGAGGGAGGGAAGGGCAAAGAGGGTAGTTGCCCCACTCCCGGCATTTCAAAGGGGCCTGGAGCTTATACCAAGGTTAGTTTTTTCTCACAGCATAGTAACCTTACCTCCGCAAATCACATTAGTTATGCATGTGGTGCTGTGACATGGCATGGAGCCCTCCGTGGGGCAGGTTATGGGTTTGGGTGAAAGCATGAGCAGGCCAAAGAGCAGAGAGCCATGATTGCTGGATATGACCGTCCATCTGATAGTGAGGATTTGGGTTGGAGTAGCTCCCTCCCAGGTAAAAAAGCCACAGCTGCTCTGCTGGCTTGGCTCACTCACTCTGCATGTGCCAGCAGCCAGGTCACTTCACCGGGATTGGCTGAGCTGTGATGTAAGATGTCTCAAAGGAGCAGTGGGTGTTCTGTCACAGTCAGCTGCTGTCAGCTGCTGTCAGCTGCTGGAGCTTGGAGCATGAAGCACACACTGCAGTGCCCGGCTGGGGGCAGGGGCACAGGTGTGCTGCAATTGCCCACTGTTGCAGATAGTGAGGTGGACAGTGGAAAATCCATGGCTTTTTCTGAATGGTATTTGCAGCTGAGGTGGGGATGTTAGTCCAGCCGCCAAGTCTATGTCTGTGCAGTGTGAACGGTGCAAATGGCAAAGAGGTTTCCTTGTTTGGCTACTTGATCTGCAAGAAAAGCAGGTCAAACTCTCTCTTTTGTAGAGAACAGTGCACGCGTGCATTCTCCATCCCACCAGACAATCCTAATTCTCTGACAGGGCATAGGAGTCTGGCTGTAATTAAATTCCTGATACCAAAAAATTAAGCTGTGTCTTGTCTGTTTTTTAAAGATCCCTCCAATAGGATTTTAGTCATCTCTTTATTCCCAACCTAGGTTTGATGAAATCTTTGATAACATTTGTGAGCTGCGGACAACAGTTACAATTACTTAGAAATCACACATCAAGTTGGAAAGTCAAGGTCATTTGGTTTGTCTTAAAAAAATAGGATTTTGCCATGTGAGTAGAGCTTCTGATTTTTTATTTTAACTGATAAATGCCAGTGAAACACCCCAGGCCTGAAAGCCCCCAGTGAAATAAATAGTTGTTATCCGATAAACACTGGAACCACAGAGGAAATGGAGCTAAGAGCTTATTGACACAGAGCAGTAATACAGACTCAGCAGGGGTCTGATTTCTATGTCACAACTGAGGAATTGCACATCAGTTGGTCTTTGTGGACCCCGGTGGGATGCACTAAATTAACGTTCACTGGGGACCATTACAAAGAGATTATTCATTACAACAGAGGTTCTCAAAGTGGTGTTCGTGGACCATCAGCGGTCCATGAGCTCAATTCAGCTTATCCGTGGACAGTTCCCTCTAGGGCTGCCCACCTAATTATTGTCTCACAGTGTGGCTGGACCCTGGGCCCTGGACCCTGACATATAGGGTGAGGTGGTGGCCTTGAGGGGAATAGAGGGTAGGTGGGAGGGAGTATGGAGGTGAGGTGGGGGAAATTGGAGGTAAGTAGGGAGGCAGTGGGGTAGGAAGAGGGGTGGGGGAATTTGGGACATGCAGGGACCCTACTGATATGAAAATAAGAGTGGCATGTTTTTATCTATGGAACAAAAGAGGGGTTGATATTATTAAGAGGATTTTTATACAATGCTTTATCCAAAACTCATTACAATGGTGAGGTAACGGTACAAATAACACAAGAGTAAACTCTTTCACATCCAGTAGCCCCAGAACTGAGAGGTTTCCAGATACTCAAATATTCTGGATCACAGAGAAGTAGACCTGGCAATGCATAACGCTAAAGAAAAACAAGATCAGATATTAAGAGACAAACAAAAGATGTATGCAGAGTACTTCAGTTACCAACAGCAGTACTGTGCACTGTAAACTTATACTGTATTTGCTGTATTTATTTGTATTTACTTTCACTATACTCTACTTGTGGAAAATATAACTCAAATTTACTTATGGTTAAAATGCTGGTTATTTGAGAGTTCTGGATGGTAGGCTGCCAGATAGGAAAGAGTTTCCTGCATTTGGGAAGATCACTAAGTGGTCCTCCACGACCCTCAGCAATTGTCAAGTGGTCTGCAGAAAAAAAGTTTGAGAACCACTGCCTTACAGCATACATTGTTGTAGTAGTCAGTGTATATAATGGATATGAATATGTTCAAAGAGAAACCCCTGAGAAACTCTGATTGTTGGATGTCCACATAAATCTCAAAATAACTGACCCCCAAATAAAATTATTAAGCCTCTGAAAACAGAAGTCCTATCCTGGACTGAAAGGAGAACTCCATGAGCTAATCTTCGCAGCAGGAGGCAATATCCCCCTATCTCTCGTATGCACACAACCCAGAGCCAACGTACAACACTTGCACTGTGTCTGAACCTCTGAGCCACCACTCATCTCTCTTTGAGATTGTTACATCTGAAATGTTCATTTTATTTTTTAACTCTTAGCACCATGTGGATAAGCGTAAGGTGGGTGGGGCGTGTGGCCGCTGAGCTGGTGCATGCAGGGAGGACAGTCAACACTACTCAGTACAAGTAGAATTCCAACCATAATAATGACTGGCTCTGGAAAGAAGGAAGCCCTAGGATGAAACCCTGGGCAGATGGCTAATGTCCCATTTACTGACAGCTGCCATGAGCCCCGGAGCAAGGTGGGAGGGGGATCTGGCTATCTGCCCCAGAAGGGGAAGGGCCAAGGGCAATGAGCCCTCAGCAGTGCCTGGACTGACGTGCTGTGCTTGCTCCTCCATTCCCTGACAGCTGCATGTAGCCGGATCAGCACTCCTGTGGCATTTCAAAGGAGCCCAAAGCTCTGGCTGCTGTCACTGCCAAAGTAGTAGCACTGGTTGCTGGAGTTCTGGGACCCTTTGAAACGCCGGGCCTGGGGGAAACTGCCCCCTCCCCCGGATTGATTTCTTTGGAGACAAAGATTTCACTCCAGTCTGTTAGGAATCATGAGTAACTTTACCCAGGTGAAACCAGTTCAAGTGAGAAGATAGGAAAACAAGCTCTTACCTCCGTGGTTAAAAATAAACTTTTACTTCAGGTCAGGAAACAACTGACCCAGTATGAAAATTAGAGTCAACCACTGGACTCAGGGTCAGGCCAAACCCAAAATCTAACCCTACAGCTGAGTAGGGCAAATCAGGGATTTACACTGTTACCGAGTCTGCTCTTAGCCAAAAGGCTTTCTTCTCATCCATGAGTATTTGCACAGGACAAATTAAGTAAGCAAAGGCTTAAACCATTTTTAGCATTTCCTAATCTCTGGTGTGGCTCAGAAACGTAAACACCGCAAACCGTTTGTTTTATTTAGAATGGAATGCAAGCTGACTTAGCACAAAATACTTTGGTGAAATTTCTCACATAATTTTGGTTTTGGTCTAAATCTGGGTATTCATGAAAATTACACTTTGTTTGCCACACGGTGCTAATTATGCACTGGGAAAAGAGTGTTTTATTTAAATACAAAATAGTATCAACTGTTTCTTACTGGTCTCTAATTTGAGTTGAATATTTTGAATTAGCAGTTGAAATCAGCCATTCGTTGAGTTTGCCCATTGGAATGATTGTGTCATCATATAGCTGGAAACTTCTCGGTCTTTCTCAGTTTCCATTAACATTCTGTGGCTACTGCTCACCCATAAATTTTAAGTTCAATCTGTGTTCATTATGAAAATTACATGCAGATAGTCACATGGGCCAACAGGTTCATCTTCTGATGACTTTGGGCATTCTATGCAAATACCAGCCCATCAATATCTAATGTGTGATAGTGCCCTACATGGATGAATGATCCCACCAAGAGACAAGTATCCTGCCAAGAAAGATGGTGCAGAAATATTCTCTTACTATTGAATTATATATCTCAGCTTGCAATGACACTACAGCGTAGAAAAAATTGGGCTTTTTCATATCTAACCCTGTTTCTGGGCCTGACAACCAGCTGTGGCAAAGAAAAAAAATTTCAAGCCTGTTTTGAGCTGAACTTGGAAGGGCTTGTACAGACCTAATTATAGTCTCTGCAGGAAGCAATGCCTATAATTAAGGTTGCCCAACACTTCCCATAAGAACCTAATTCAGTCGCATATAGCTTTGACAAACTTTAATTGTTTTGCTTTAAATTCCTCGTGCCAGTTATCTGACACAGGCTGTTTATTTTATTTATTTATTTATTTATTTATTTGGAAGGTTGGAATGTCAGCAAAAAGAGTCCAGTCATTCCTCAGAATGAGGTTAAGGGAAAATACACTGTTTTGTTCCATTACAAAGTTTTTTGAATTATTTCACCAAAATGCTCCAGTGACTGTCTGCTTTAGAGCAGGAACTTCAAACTTGCTAGAGAGGGTTTCCCTGGTGTCAAGGATGTGTCTTTTGCTGTTCTCCTGAAATCTGCCCAGATGTAACCAAATTATGAGCCTCTGAAAATCTTAGCTTGTGCTTTGTTAGTGGAAATGTGTTATTGTTTGGCAGCTAACTTCTCCAAAGAGTCCATGTGATCTGGGTATGCTCCATCCCACAGCTCCAGAGGATTAGGACTTTCCCTGAATTGCTCTTCCCAGCATCCAGGGTCCACTGTGGTCAAGCTTAGTGGGTAGCTGGAGCGTAGAAGAGTCTGTCAGCACCAGAGTACATGCCCCTCAAGATCTGAAATAACATCAAGTATTCCTGAGTCTAAACAATCCTCTGCAGTGACCAAATATAGCAACAAAACCCACTAGTGAAATGTGCAACTCATCTCCCTTTGGTGGCCGGGCCACATAAAAAGACAACGGCTCTCAGTTAGTTCAAGTGGCGGAGATCTGTACAATGGAGCTAAAAGTTCCACCCTCTTGGTATCCCATTGTGACATCCCTGTTGAATTGCTCTGTCCATTTAACTATCCTGTCCTGGGAGCTTTTTACACTGTTCTGCTAGTGAAAAGCAGCATCTCCAGGATTTGCTCACTCTCCCCTCCCCACATTAGCAAGTAAAATCACTCCCAGCTGAATTACTCTCCCAGGTACTCATGAGTTATATATAGGGAGACACGAGCAAATTCTTAGCCCCAGCCTTGCCTTCAGGGATGTGCATCTTGCACTGTTCAGTCCACTTCTACCCAATCCAAGCTCATTAATAGTTCATCATTTATCAAAGGAAATAATTATACAACTGTTTTCTGTTAAGCTGATTAGAGATTCCCCAAACACCTCAGTCAAAACACACTGCTTTAGACAAAACAATAAAACAAGTTTACTCATTATGGAAAGATAGATTTAAGTGATTATAAGTAATCTACTATATGGTACAGAGTCTGTCTGTCTGTCTGTAGTGCAACAGTTGTTCAATAACTCCTTTTAAACTAAAAGCTATCACCACAAAATTTGGTAGCGGCCTCTGCTTATCCTAACTTAAACCAAGGTCAGGTTTTGGCTGGGCCTGGACAGGGGGAAGTGCCTGAAATCCCAGGATTTCCCAGGCCATGGGAAGGGAGGGGCCCCGACAGAAGAGACGACAAACATCTGACTCACCGCTGGGGCCAGCGAACGCAGGGAGCACTGCCCCACTGGAGGCATCCGCAGCAGGAAAACAGAGGCCACATGGAAACGTGGCTGTGAACCCTGCGTGCCTTTGGATGTGTAGGTGCCCTACCCTATGCCCCCCAGGGGCAGCCCTGCTGGTCTCCTGCAAACCCACCACCACTTAGCCCCTCCCATGCTGGGGCCAGGACATTCAGCACTAACCCCTGACCCCTTGCCCCCCCCAACTTCCTGGACCTCACAGTGAGGCCAGATAAAGTAGCCCAGCCCTGAGCCCCCCAGCTCATGCTAGGGCTCCAATGGCCCAACCCCTTCACCTTCAGATCTCAGGCTGGGGCTAAGAGCCAAGGCCTGACCTGGAACCCGCTCCCCTCACCCAGGACAGGTGGAGGGGGCTGGAAGCCATGGCCCAAACCAGCTCCCTCATCTGAGGAAAGGGGGGACCTAGGAATTGTGGCCCAAAGCAGTCCCCAACCTGGGGACAGACAGCAAAATGGGAGGTCAAGAGCTGTGGCCCAAAGCAGTCACCTCCTGCCCTCCTTAGGACATGTGGGATGAGGGACAGGAGCCACAGCCCAACCCAGAGCCCCAATGTGGAGACAGGCAAGGGAGGATGGCGACAGGTGAGGAGGCCTGGGAGCCACAGCCCAAACATTCCCTACTTCAGGACAGGCAGGGGGCCAGGGAGCCATGTCTCAAACTAGCCCCCCTACCCTCCGAGGATAGGCATGGGGGGATGGGATCTGCTGCCTGACCACCTCTCCCACCCCCTGGGACAGGTAAGGTGGGCCCAGGAGCAGAAAAAAGACTTCCATCAAGGACCAGAGGAAAGTTGAGTGCATCTGCTAGCAAGGCATAAATGTCAGACCTGAGCATAAGAGAAATAAATAAAACTGCAATCTAATACCTGACTTTACCAAGCTAAATGAGGTTTGAAAGCAAAAGTTTCTCTTGCCTCCAGGCCCTTTAGCAGTGCATACTAACTGGAGAGCCTTCCAGCTAGGACCTCTCCCCCAGTTCCAGGGTGTTCCTATAATCTTTGAAACGTTCTTGCTGCAATGAATAGAGATGGCAGGAGGGGGGAGGTGATCAGGGATCTTCCCCCTAGCTTCTTCTATCTTGACCTTTTTCACTGGGAAACATCCTACTTGGGTAATGGGGTCGTGCAATTCCATGGTGTGCGGGAGCTACCAGTTATCCTTCTGGTGAACTGTAAATTTCTTAAGTATCGGAGGGGTAGCTGTGTTAGTCTGGATCTGTAGCAGCAACGAAGGGTCCTGTGGCACCTTATAGACTAACAGAAATTTTCTGTTAGTCTATAAGGTGCCACAGGACCCTTCGTTGCTGTAAATTTCTTGTTTACAATTCCCCTTCTGGTGAATCTCTGATTAAACAAGTAATGGCCTTTTATCACTTAGCTGGTGAGCAGGTTTGCCTGTGTCTTTGAGAAAATGGTCTGAGGACATTACCTAGATCTAGAATGAATTTCAACAGCAAGTATAAGTATAAGCTTATGGCTTCACATACAATGTTGTTACACATTTTAACAGGACAGTGACATTCACTAGCATGGAAGTGAGTTTTTAAATGACACCTGACAAGACATACGGTCTACAAAATATATCATAACCATATGAAAGTGGTAAAGGTGGGTGTCATATGGAGCACAGCATGTCCCATCCATTTGGATATCAATATGGGTGCCTAGGATGGAATTTATGTTCCACTTTAATTAATATTCAACCTTAATTCATCCACATACAGTGTGGAAGGGTGATGATATTGTTTTTAATTTCATAAACAGGACCCTGCCTTGTTCTGTGCACAGGATGGACCGTGATCTGGGGATGAATCAGTGCCATGTAGTGAAGGAGACTATTATTTGTAGGCCTCCCCCCACTGTATTGATTGCAATGAATGAGTCAGGGTACTACAGGAAGAGAAAGGATGATCTTGCAATTCTGGTAGTTGACTGGTGCCCTGAATTCCTGGGTTCTAGCCCTCTAGTTTCTCTGTAGTTTTAAGCAAGTCACTTAAACCACACTTTTCCCAGGTCACCGCTTAGTGTCCGTTCCACATTTTCTGGTTACCTAACTTGAGACTTCTGGAATAATGGAGACAAATTTAAGTCTCTTCAGTGGGAGACAAATTTAAGTGTAGACACACGCATAGGCACTGACTCCATGGTGCTCAAGCATCCATGGAAAAATAAAAGTGGGGACTTGCACAGCACCCTGGAATGGAGCTTGAGTGTGGAATGTGTTAACAACTTCTGCCCCTGCAGTAAGGAGTTTGTTTATAAACAGAATCGTCATCATAATCAACAACCATGGGCTCAGCGCCCCTTGGTGTCTGATGCCTCTCTCACTATTTCTTTCCATCTTTCCCTGTCCAGTGCAGAGTGGCTTAGTTTCTGTAGACTTTCTCTGCACCAATCTACTATATCATCTACCCATTCTCTGTGAGGTCTGCCTCTCCTATTCGAACCGTCCATTATGCCAAATACCAGGGTTTTGGCTTACAAACAGAAGCAGGGTGATTCATGGCATTCCAGGGTAATAAAAAGCTTGTCATTAAATTAAATTAAGAATCTTTAGATGATCCTGAAATTAATGACAGGCATTACAGTTGAAAGCTCGGAAACAAAGGTTGGGAATAAATGGTTCATTTTCAGCATGGAGAGAGGTAAATAGTGGTATCCCCCTGGGGCCTGTACTGGAATCAATAGTGTTGAACATATTCATAAATGATCTCCAAAAGAGGAAAACAGTGAGGCAGCGAAGTTTACAGATGTCACAAAATTACTCAAGATAATTAAGCCCAAACCAAACTGCAAAGAGTTGGAAAGGGAGCTCACAAAACTAGGTGACTTGGCTACAAAATGGCAGATGAAATTCAATATTAAATGCAAAGTTATGCACTGGGCAAAATATAATCCCAACTAGACATAGACTGTGATGGTGCCCAAATTAATTATTACCCATCGAGCAAGAGATCTGCAAATTTATCTGAATCCTTATCACTGGGCCTGTGTCAGCATGAACTCATTCTTCAGCTTCAGAAGACTTAAAATTATCTCCAGTCATCAATGGGACAGACACAGCTGAATAATGTAGTGGTCCTTAACATGCATCAAAACCCTACCAGGGAACCTACATGTAACCTGGCCTCACTTTCTCACCATCCAGGCTGTGAGGACTTGTTCTGGTCAGCAGCCAAGGGGTTCTGTCTGTGGCATGGGCAAGCGAGTGGGCAAGCAGGCTGATGTGGAGCAATCTGACCCCTATGCGATTTTTGTCCAGGGGCTGTGCCCCTCAACACACAGGAGTTAGTGGGTCACCATTTTAGAATCTTGTGTAGAGCCCCATAAATCCTAAGTATCAGAGAGGTAGCTAAGTTAGTCTATATCTTCAAAAACAACAAGAAGTCCTCTGGCACCTTATAGACTAACAGATATTTTGGAGCACAAGCTTTTGTGGGCACAGACCCGCGTCATCAGAACTTGCAAACAAGGAGTTAGAGATGGAGTTCTCCAGGTAAAGGCAAAGCAAATACAGGACTCTCAAGATGGCAGGCATGGATAGTGACAGGTCTGCTGTTGTTACCTGCTTGGGATGTGCCAAGTTTGTCCTCCTCCCCGAGGAAAGAAGGGATTTTGTCTGCACTAAGTGCAAGGTGGTCTCCATTTTAGAAGAAAAAATTAGAGGACTGGAGGCTCAAGTGTTGACCCTATGCTCAGTCAGGGAGGATGAAGATTTCCTTGACAGAAGGGAGTGTTTAATCTCACAAGCATGGCAGGTGGAAGAACTGGGGAGGGCGGTAAGGGATGAAGCAGAGAAGTGGCAGCATGTAACTTCTAGAACAAAAAGAAGGCCAGTACACGAGTCCCCCATCGATATAGAGATAAGTAATTGCTTTCAGGCTCTCTCTACTAGTTCTGCGGTGGTGAATGCTTTGGAAGGAGCCTCACAGGGAAAAAATTGGAAGGGAACTGCTTCTACTGCAAGACATGGGATGTGCAGTCCTAGGGGTGGGGGTTCAATGACCACCACCCCCATAAGAAAAAGACGGGTGGTGGTGGTTAGGGACTCCCTCCTAAGAGAGACTGAACCATCCATCTGCTGACCGGGCCTGCAATCTCATGAGGCATGCTGTTTACCGGGAGCTCAAATTCAGGATGTGACTGAGAGCCTTACAAAACTGCTCAAGCCTTCAGAATACTACCTTCTCGTACTTCTGCATGTGGAAACTAACAACAAGGCCAAGAATGACCTTGAGGGGGTTACTGCGGATTATGTGGTGCTGGGAAGAAGGATCAAAGAATTTGGAGCGCAAGTGGTGTTCTCGTCCATCCTTCCTGTTGAAGGGAAAGGGCTAGGTAGGGACCGCCGAATTGAGGAAATAAATGCATGGTTATGCAGGTGGTGTCGGAGAGAGGGCTTTGGATTCTTCGATCACGGGATGCTGTTCCAGGCACAAGGATTATTGGGGAGAGAGAGAGGTAGGAGCATTTTCGCAAGTAGGCTGGCCAACTTAATGAGGAGAGCTTTAAACTAGGTTCACTGTGGGACGGTGACCAAAACCCTGAGGGGAGGAAGGAACTTGGAGGTCGTGAAGAAATGCAAAGAGGAATGTACAACAAAAGTGGACTCCTGGTTCGAGAAGTGAGGGCGGGGAGATCGACTGGTTATCTAAGGTGTTTGTACACCAATGCCAGAAGCCTGGGTAACAAGCAGGAGGAATTAGAAGCCCTGGCCCGGTCCAAGAACTATGACTTGATTGGGATAACAGAGACTTGGTGGGATGACTCGTATGACTGGAGCGCTGCCATGAAAGGGTATAAACTGTTCAGGAAGAACAGGCAAGGGAGAAAAGGAGGAGGAGTTGCACTGTATGTAAGAGAGCGCTATGATTGCTTGGAACTCCAGTACATAGAAGGAGAAAAGCCTGTTGAGAATCTATGGGTCAAGCTTAGTGGGGTAGGCAGCACTGCAGATGTGGTGGTTGGTGTCTGCTACAGGCCGCCAAATCAGGATGATGCGGTAGATGTGGGTTTTTTTGGACAACTGAGGGAAGTTTCCGGATCACAGGCTCTCGTTATTGTGGGGGACTTTAAGTACCCTGACATCTGTTTCTGGAGAATGTTGGGGATCATTTCTTGGTGCAAGTGCTGAAGGACCCGACCAGAGGTCATGCACGGCTCAACCTGCTGCTTACAAACAGGGAGGAACTAATAGGGAAGGTAGAGGTGGGGGACAACCTGGGAAGCAGTGATCATGAGATGGTAGACTTCAGGATCCTGACCAAAGCAAGGAAAGAGAGCAGCAAATTACACACCTGGGACTTCAGAAAAGCAGACTTTGACTCCTTCAGGAACCTGATGGGCAGAATCCCCTGGGATGCTGCCATGAAGGGAGAAGGAGTCCAGGACAACCAGAAGTATTTTAAGGAAGCCCTATTGAAGGCGCAGAAAGAAACCGTCCCAATGCTCAGCAAGAGAAGTAGATATGGTAGGAGACCAGACTGGCTTAATGGGGAAATCCTTGGAAAACTTAGGCACAAAAAGGAAGCTTACAAAAAGTGGAAAGTTGGACAGATGTCTAGTGAGGGATATAAAGGTATAGCTCGAGAATGTAGGACAGTTATCAGGAAGGCGAAAGCTCGACTGGAATTGCGACTCACGAGGAATGTGAAGGATAACAAGGAAAGTTTCTACAGGCATGTTAGCAAGAATAGGGCGATCAGAGAGGGCGTAGGGCCCCTACTCAATGAGGGAGGTAACCCAGTGACAGATGATGTGGGGAAAGCTGAAGTACTTAATGCTTTTTTTGCCTCTGTCTTCACGGACAAGGACAGCTCCCAAACTAATGCGATAAGTGATGCACTGTGGGATGAGGGTGGACAGCCTGTGGTGGGGAAAGAACAGGTTAGGAGCTATCTAAAAAAGCTAAATGTACATAAATCCATGGGCCCGGACCTAATTCATCTGAGGGTTCTGAGGGAGTTGGCATATGTTGCTGACGAGCCCTTGGCCATTATCTTTGAAAAGTCATGGAGATCAGGAGAGATCCCGGATGATTGGAAAAAGGCAAATGTAGTGCCCATCTTTAAAAAAGGGAAGAAGGATGATCCAGGGAACTATAGGCTGGTCAGTCTTACATCAGTCCCTGGAAAAATCATGGAGGGGCTCCTCAAGGAAGTCATTTTGAGGCACTTGGAGAAGGGGAAAGTGATCAGGAATAGTCAACGTGGACTCATGAAGGGCAAGTCATGCCTGACCAATCTGATTAGTTTCTGCTATTAAATAACTGGCTGTGTGGCTAGGGGAAAATCAATGGATGTGATTTATCTTGACTTTAGCAAAGCTTTTGGTACAGTCTCCCACAATATTCTTGTCAGCAAATTAAAGGAATGTGGATTGGATAAATGGATGGTAAGATGGATAGAAAGCTAGCTAGAAGGTCGGGCCCAGCAGGTAATGACCAATGGCTCGAAGTCAGGATGGCAATCAGTTTTTAGTGGAGTACCCCAAGGTTCGGTTCTGGATCCTGCTCTGTTCAACATATTTATCAATGACCTGGATGAGGTGTTGGATTGCACCCTCAGCAAGTTTGTAGATGACACTAAGCTAGGGGGAGAGGTAGATATGCTGGAGGGTAGGGACAGGGTCCAGAGTGACATAGACAAATTGGAAGACTGGGCTGCAAGAAATCTGATGAGATTCAGTAAGGACGAGTGCAGAGTCCTGCACTTGGGCCAGAAGAATCTCAAGCATTGTTACAGGCTGGGGTCTGACTGGCTCAGTAGTAGTTCTGCAGAAAAGGACCTGGGAGTTGTAGTGGACGAGAAGCTGGACATGAGTCACCAGTGTGCCATTGTAGCCAAGAAGGCTAATGGCATATTAGGTTGCATCAAGAGGAGCGTTGCCAGTAGATCCAGAGAAGTGATTTTTCCTGTTTATTTGGCTTTGGTGACGCTGCAACTGGAGTACTGTGTCCAGTTCTGGGCCCTCAATTATAGGAAGGATGTGGATACACTGGCGAGGGTCCAGCGGTGGGAGACCAAAATAATTAGAGGGCTGGAGCATATGACCTATGAAGAAAGGTGGAGGGAATTGGAACTGTTTAGTCTGCAGAAGAAAAGACTGTGGGGGGACTTGATAACAGCCTTCAACTTACTGAAGGAGAGGCTGCAAAGAGGCTGGAGAGAGGCTGTTCACAGTGCTCACAGATGGCAGAACACAGAACAATGGTCTCAAGTTGCGGTTGGGAAGGTCCAGGTTGAACATTAGGAAAAACTTTTTCACTAGCAGGGTGGTGAAGCGTTGGAATAGTCTACCCAGGGAAGTAGTGGAGTTTCCATCCCTGGAGGTGTTTAAGTCTTGCCTTGACAAAGCCCTGGCTGGGCTGATCTGATGGGTTTGGTCCTGCCTAAGGCAGGGGGCTGGACTTGATGGCTTTTTTAGGTCTTTTCCAGCTCTATTGTTCTATGATTCTATGAGATGCATGAGTGGGGGTGGGGGGCTTCAGGAGGATTTAAAGAGAGTCACAGTCAAGGAGAGGGCCAGAGTTTATACGATCTATTCAGTCATGGAGAATGTGGCCTATTATCAGCAGTTAACGTGGAGTTGTGAACATCAAGAGAGGAAAAAGTGCTTTTGTAATGGGCTAACCACTTCCAGTCTCTGTTCAATCCTTGGTTGATGGAATCAAATTTGCAAATGAATTGCAGCTCTGAAATTTCTCTTTCAAAAATTTTTGAAATTTTTATGTTGTAGGACAGCTACTTTAAAATCTGTTACTGGTGTCCAGGGAGATTTAAGTATTCTCCTACAGGTTTTTGTATGTTACCGTTCCTGATGTCTGATTTATGTCCATTTATTCTTCGACAAAAAGACTGTCCAGTTTGGCGAATGTAAATTGCAGTGGGGAATTGCTGGCACATGACGGCATATGTTATATTAGTAGATGTGCAGGTAAAGGAGCCCCTGATGGTATAGTTGATGTTAGGTCCTGTGATGATATCGCTAGTGTCGATACATGAGCAGAGTTGGCAGCGAGGTTTGTTGCAGCGGTTGGTTCCAGGTTTAGAGCTCCTGTGTTGTGGTCTGTAGTTGCTGGTGAGAATTTCTTCAAGGTTGGCAGGCTGTCTGTAGGCAAGGACAGGCCTGCCTCCCGAGGTCTGTGAAAGTGAAGTGTCGTTGTCCAGAATAGGTTGTAGATCACTGATAATGTTTTGCAGATGACACCAAACTGTTCAGGATAGTCAAAACCAAAGCAGATTGTGAAGAATTTCAAAATGATCTCAGCAAACTGAGTGATTGGGCAGCAAAATGGCAAATAAAATTTAATGTGGGTAACAAAACAAAAAGCAGTCAAGTAGCACTTTAAAGACTAACAAAATAGTTTATTAGGTGAGCTTTCGTGGGACAGACCCACTTCTTCAGACCATAGCCAGACCAGAACAGACTAAGGTAAGGTAAGTGTACTAAGTGTAAGGTAACGCACATTGGGAAAAATAACCCTAATTATACATATAATATGATGGGGGCAAATTTAACTACAACAGATCAGGAAAGGGATCTTGGAATTATAGTGGATAGTTCTCTGAAAACATCCATGCAGTGTGCAGTGGCAGTCAGTAAAGCAAATAGGATGTTAGGAATAATTAAAAAAAGGATAGAAAATAAGACAAAGAATATCTTACTTCCCTTATATAAAACTATGGTACGCCCACATCTTGAGTACTGCGTGCAGATGTGGTCTCCTCACCTCAAAAAAGATATATTGGCGTTAGAAAAGGTTCAGAAAAGGGCAACTAATATGATTAAGGGTTTGGAACAGGTCCCTTATGAGGAGAGGCTAGAGAGACTAGGACTTTTCACTCTAGAAAAGAGGAGACGGAGGGGCGATATGATAGAGGTATATGAAATCATGAATGGTGTGGAAAAAGTGAATAGAGAAAAGTTATTTACTTGTTCCCATAATATAAGAACTAGAGGACACCAAATGAAATTAATGGGTAGCACGTTCAAAACTAATAAAAGAAAGTTTTTCTTCACACGGCACACATTCAACCTGTGGAACTCCTTACCAGAGGATGCTGTGAAGGCCAGGATTCTGACAGAGTTTGAAAAAGAGCTTGATAAATATTTGGAGGTTAGGTCCATAGATGGCTATTAGTAAGGGGTAAGGTATGGTGCCTGGCCTTTTGTTGAAGGCGGGAGATGGATGGCAGGAGACAAATTGCTTGATCATTGTCTTCGGTTCACCTCCTCTGGGGCACCAGGCATTGGCTACTGTCGGCAGACAGAATACTGAGCTAGACGGACCTTTGGTCTGACCCAGTATAGCTGTTCTTATGTTCTTATAATGTGCTGAAGAGGCTTTAGCTGGGGGGCTTTTTGTGATGGCCAGTGGTGTTCTCTTGTTTTCCTTGTTGGGCCTGTCTTGTAGCAGGTGGCTTCTGGGTACTCATCTGGCTCTGTCAGTCGGTTTCTTCACTTCCTTAGGTGGGTATTATAGTTTCAAGAAAGCTTGTTAAAGGTCTTGTAGATGTTTGTCTCTGTCTGAGGGATTGGAGCAAATGTGGTTGTACCTTAGTGCCTGGCTGTATACAATGGATTGTGTAGTGTGCCCTGGATGGAAGCTGGAGGCGTGTAGGTAAGCATAGTGGTCCGTGGGTTTCCAATATAGGGTGGTATTTATGTGACCATCACTTACTTGCACAGTGGTGTCTAGGGAGTGGATCTCTTCTGTGGACTGGTCCAGGCTAAGGTTGACTGTGGGGTGGAAACTGTTGAAATCACAGTGGAACTCTTCAAGAGCCTCCTTCCCCGGGTCCAGATGATGAAGATGTCATCAATGTAGTGCAGGTAGAGGAGGGGCGGTTGGGGACAAGAGCAGAGGAAGTGTCGTTCCAGGTCAGCCATAAAAATGTTGGCATACTGTGGGGCCATGCGGGTGCCCATAGCAGTGACACTGATTTGAAGGTATAAATTGTCCTCAAATCTTTAATAGTTGTGGGTGAGGACAAAGTCACAAAGCTCTGCCACCATTTGTGCCTCGGTCTCATCAGCGATAATGTTCCTAACAGCTTGGAGTCCATCTTCATGTGGGGTATTGGTTTAAAGGGCCTCTACATCCAGGGTGGCCAGGATGATGTTTTCAGGAAGGTCACCAATGGATTGTAGTTTCCTGAGGAAGTCAGTGGTATCTCAAAGAAAGCCAGGAGTGCTGGTAGCATAGGGTCTAAGTAGAAAGCCCACAGTTCCAGACAATCCTGTGGTGAGGGTGTCAATGCCTGAGATGATGGGGCATCCAGGATTACCAGGTTTATGGATCTTGTGTAGCAGATAGAATAAACCTGGCTTGGGTTCAAGGGGTGTGCCCGTGTAGATTTGTTTCTGTGAAGCGGGTCTTTGCCCATGAAAGCTTATGCTCCAAAATATCTGTTAGTCTATAAGGTGCCACAGGACTTCTTATTGTTCTCAAAGATACAGACTAACACGGCTGTCTCTCTGATTCTAAGGAAGTCAGTGGTATCTCGAAGAAAGCTGGTAGCGCTGATAGCGTAGGGTCTGAGTGGAGAGTCCAGATATTGAGACAGTCCTGTAGTGAGAGTGCCAATGCATGAGATTATGGGGTGCCCGGAATTCCCAGGTTTATGGATCTTGCGTAGAAGGTAGAATAAACCTGGTTTGGGTTCAAGGGGTGTGTCTGTGTAGATTTGTTCCTGTGTTTTTATAGGGAGGGTCTTGAGCAGATGCTGTAGTTTCTTTGTGTATTCCTCAGTGGGATCCTGGGACAGTGGCTTGTGGAATGTGGTATTGGAGAGCTGCCTGGCAGCTTCCTTTTGGTAGTCTGTCCTATTCATGGTGAGAACAGCGCCTCCTTTGACAGCCTCTTGGACGACAATGTCAACGTTGTTCTGCGGCTATGGATGGCATTGCGTTCTGCATGGCTGAAGTTATGGGGTAAGCAATGCCACTTTTCCACAATTTCTGCCTGTGCACATCAGCAGAAGCATTCTGTGTGTAGGTCCAATTTGTCATTTCGACTATCGGGGGAGTCCATGAATAATTCTTCTTCTTGTACTGTAGGTGGGAAGGTACCTCTGGGTCAGTGCACTGTTCAGTGTCATGTTGGAAGTATTCCTTGAGTCGAAGATGGCAAAAGTAGGCTTCCAGATCCCCACAGAACTGTATCAAGTTTGTGCGGTTGGTGGGGCAAAAAGAGAGTCCCCAAGAAAGGGCAGATTCTTCCGCCAGGCTGACTATGTAGTTGGATAGATGAAAAAACTTGGACAGATACAGACAGACATCTTCCTATCCAAATGCAAACAGATGGACATCATATCAAAAGGACTGAAGGTGAAAAATTCACTGAAATCAACATACTACACAGATTATGGTGAGAGATTGTGCCACACACTCTGTAAGTAACTGAGGAACCACCTGATCAGCGTCCTGTACAGCAAACAGGAAAACATCAAACAAAAGCTCTCAAATCTGGAGACTCTCGTGAAAAAACAACCTTCCACACAAACCTTCACATGGCTGAACGAAGTGGGTCTTTGCCCACAAAAGCTTATACTCCAGAATATCTGTTAGCCTATCAGGTGCTGTAAGACTTCTTATTATACATCCTAAGGTTGGCCCTGCCATGATTACAGTGGTATTAACTGACCACTCACTTTGAATATTCCCAATTGCCAGTAATGCATCACTTGTTGGGGAGGACTGTGAATGATTGCAGAGAATTCTTTCCCAGGGGTCTACCTGGTGATCTAGCCCACACACTCGTGATCTAAATAATCACCAGATTTGGGGTTGGGAAGAAAATTTCCCCCATTATATTGACAGAAACCACGAGTGGCAAGAGGTTCACCTTCCTTCACAGCATGGGGCACAGGTCATTGGCAGGTATTAAATAGAGAGTATTTGGTGCAGGTATGTAAATGGTGAATTCTCTGTTACTTGAAGTCCTTAATAATGACCCAAAAACTCAAACTGAGGTTCTAGGTCTACTACAGGCATGGACAGGGGACTTTCTGAGGTCTACAATGTGTAGGAAGTCAGACCAGATGATGACGATGGCCCATTCTGGACTAAAAAGTCTATGAATCTATGGCTTGATCTACACTATGCAGGTAAGTCAGTTGCAGTCACACAATTCTAGCTATGGTAATTGTGTAGCTAGAATCGAGTTATCTGTAGTTGACTTACCTGGACGTCTTCACTGAGAGAGGTCAATAAGAGAGTTTTGCTCATTGACCTCCCTTACTCATTGCAATAGTGAGGAGTACAGGGGTCAACTGCTAATCCCTGATAGGCTGGTTTCGCGTCTTTTTCAATGTGTGTTATGTACTTATGTTAAATGGTCTGTTCCACTATGTATTTAGTCTTTATATCATGCGGCCTGGTCCACATTACAAGGTTCGGTCAGTGTTCTCTGCCTTGCATTAACTGAGTTGTGCATCTATCTAAACTTCAATTTGTCTCCCACCAAAGTAAGTGCCCCATTACAGAGAGATAATAACACCATGTCCCTGACTGGTGCTGCCCAGCCTGGGGTAAAGACCTATTGCTGTTACCATGTTTTTCCTATATGAAATAATGCAGCAGGAAACAACAATCCTGACACCTTTACTAGGAGCTGAAACAAAACTTTTCCCCTTAACCTGGGAGAGCAGAGCTGAGCTTGCAGAAAGGAGCAGCAGGGGCTACAGGATCTATTCATTTCCTTTGCCCTTTAAACAAAATACTTTTCTCATAATCCAGCACTACTAAATAATCAATGTATATTACATGAACTTGCAACACACCATTGTTCTTTATAAAAAGACTGCTTTGACATTGTAGCACTGGGTGGGAGGGTGTCACAGACAAAGAGAGGGACATTGTCCTAAGCAGTGTCCCCTGTAAGCTGAGTCTTGGAGGGCCACCCAGAAGAGATTCAGGTGCTGCCCAACTCATTAGCAGAGCAGCACAGCCACCCACAGCTGGCAGCGTGTGTTTCTGTTGGTGGTACACATCCGCACATGCTTTAGGGCACATACATTTTTTCTACTCATGGACAGAAAAATTTGGAGGGAGCATCGGCTCTATCACTTGCTTCAGTTTGGTAACAGATTTTCAACAAGGGACTCTTGGTAGCTTGGTGGAACTTACTCCAGTGCATTAGTGAGACTGGAAGATGAGTGCCACACACAGAAGAGCAGGAGGATTTTACGGCTCTTCTTAGGTAAATAATGTGTTTTATTTGCTGATTTCTTTCCTGGCTAATGTGTCTGTGCAACAGAACCCTCCTCATCACAGCCAAAGATCCCAGAGGAGTGAAATCTGTTTTGAAGAGCTTCTTGCAGACTGCAGCTGCTACTGGTGGGCCTGATTCTTCACTCTCTCCTGCAGTCACTGAAGCATTGCTATGCGGATTAAGTACTATTTTAAATCCACTTCACATCGGAATGAATAAGGACCAAGATGCAAATTAGAGTCAGGTCCTCTGCCTGGTGCTTTACTGTCTATGTCCAAATAAACATAATTAGACCAACTCCTGTTAAAGCTACTAAAGTAGCAGCCTTTAGGCTGCCAAAGGTGTCTAGTGAAAATCAGTGGAGATTTTAATACTTATTGTCAGACATTTTAAATGTTTTTATTTCCTTTTTAATTGCTATATTGTGATTCAGGACATCTTTCTGTAGTCATTAAGGCAACACTTCAAATTATCCTGCGTTTCTTTTTAATCCTTCGACTATCCATTTCCTGTCCTAACATTACATCCATTTCAGCCCAATAAGGTGATGACACCCTGAATTTTCTGTGACTTGAGAGAGGAGGAATAAAACTACTTCTCTAATTGGAAAAGTCCTTAACTAAAAATTATCCTCCTTGGGTGTTTATGATTCTGTTTGTGACTCTTTTTTGGCTAAGACTCCTTTCAGTTTAACACATTCTGCCAAATTGGCTGTCTCCCAATAGCTACTAAATTAAAATTGTGTTTTGTCTTAACATGTGGTTATTCTCAATTGACCTCATGAGCTTCGTTTTCAGTGAATCCATAGCAAACTACTCTGTACAGAAAGATTTTACTGTTGTCAGTCTCACAAACTTCAGGCTGGAACCTATCTTGGTTCTCTCCGTTTCTTACATCACCAAGAGTGACATCAACTATAAACATTCTGCCAGCTGAAGTGTAATTGACTGTGTTGTTCCTGACACAGGAGGCAGAAAGAATCCTGTTGGATTTCAGCAGCTGCATTGGCTCTGCAGTACCAACAAGAGTGAATGGAAGAGTCAAGAATCCCTAAGCAACTCCTCTACGGTGAACTCTCCCAGGGCAAAAGGAGTCAAGGTGGGCCTCACAAGAAGTATAAAGATTGAGTAAAGGCCAACATTGTTCACGCTGGATTAAAGCCAAAGCAGCTGCAGCAGCGTGCGGAAGACCGAACAGGCTGATGTGCTCTCATCAACACGCTTATGACAACTTCAAAGAGCAGCGACGTGTACGCCTGATTGATGCTCGTGAGAGGGGAAAAGCAGCAGCAGCAGCTGCACTGGCAGAGCCAGGACATTTCCCTTGCCCCTACTGTGAACGCTTGTGCCAGTCAAAGCTTGGACTCTTCAGCCACTTGCGAGTCCACAGCCGATGAGCCTGTGCAAGCTCAAGACGTCATTGTGGGACATGACAGACTACCAAGAAAAAGACCAAAGGGAGCGAGCATTTGTATCAGGAAAGCAAGCAGAGGTGACTGTTTATGTGTAAGCCAGCTGGAGGGACATGTTGCATGAAGTAATATCTTTTATTAGAGCAACTTCTGTTGGTGAATGAGACAAGCTTCTGATTTTATACAGAGCTTTTGTTCAGGCAAGCTGTGAGTATCACAACTGTTTGTCAGCTGTCATTGTTCTGACTACTTCATCATGCTGATTTCTGACTGATACATACATCCACCTCCTACATGCTGGTCTGTGACTAAAAGCTTCCAGATTTCACAGCCCTGCTCCTGACTAGTGCTGATGACTGCTGGGCCAATCACCACCTTATTCGATCCACAATGGCTATTAGGATTGTCGCCAAACAGAGAAGTCAGAGGAAACAGATATGATGGAAGATCAATGTGCAAGGCTTGAAAAACCCCATCAGTCAAAGTGACTCCCAGACAGCGCTCCAAAGGAAGATGTCAACAGTACACCCTGAAGATGTGGAAGAACACTGGTATCAATTGAAAAATGCCATCATTAGAGCTTGTGGAGAGACCATTGGCTACCAGTCCAGGAAGCATCAGGACTGGTTTGATGACACTACTGTGGAAGTTGAATGCCTGATTGAGGAACAAGGAAAAGCATGTAGGGCCTGACAAAGTGACATCAAATTTACAACAAAGAGAGCAGCACATGCCAAGGCCAACGCAGAAGTTCAACGTAAAACAAGGACTCTGAAAAACTGGTGGAGAACAAGAAGGCACGACAACTCCAGCATCTTGCACACATCAATGATACAAGAGGTTTCTTCAGTGCTACCAAGTTGCTTATGGACCAAGGAACCATGGAATCAGTCCTCTGAGATCAAAGGATGGTACCCAACTCTTGAAAGACAATGAGGCCATTGTTTCTTGCTGGAGGGAGCACTATAAATGAGCTCTTGAACCAGTCCTCCATCTAGGGATGATCTTGCAACACTTTGTACCTTGAGGGAGGTCCAAGCTGCAATCAAAGTGATGAAGGGCAACAAAGCAATCAAAATACATGGAATCCCCACTGAAGTCTTCAAAGAAGGCAGGCTGGAGACCCACAGACAACTCCACCTCCTGATTCTCAAAATATGGGATAGGGCGGAAATGGAGTGAGATTTCAGAGACACACTGGTGGTCAGTCTCTTCAAGAAGGTCAACAAGTCATACTATGGAAACTTGTGGCATCTCCTTCCTGGCAATGGCAGGGAAAATCTTAGCTCAAATCCTTGCAGACTGACTCCTGCCACTATCGGAAGGCATTGTCCCAAAATCCCAGTGTAGCTTCTGACCATTCTGGGGTACAGCAGACATGATCTTCACTGCCCGGCAACTGCAAGAAAAATGTCATGAACAAAACCAAACCTTATACATGAATTTCATCGACATGACCAAAACATTTGGCTCAATTAATTGTAGCACCCTGTAGAATACCCCCTCAATGATCTGCTGCCCCAAAATATTCATGAGCATCTTGAGGCTGCTTAATGACAACATGACTGCCACAGTATTGAGCAACATCAGATCCCAAAGTGACCACTCTGAGGTCAAAATGGGAGCCAAACAAGGCTTCATCATCGCCCCATCACTGTTCTGCATCTTCATTGCCATGACTCCTCACCTCATTGATAGCAGGCCTCTAGATGACATGAAGAGTATCTATAGAATGAACGGGAAGCCTTTCAATCTCAGGAGACTGAAATCTAAAAGCAAAACCTCCATGACGTCGATCATGGAGCTCCAGTACGCGGATGAAAACATGGTTGCTGCTTTTCCTTCCACAGCCCTTCAGACCATCTTAAGTGCCTTTGATGAAGCATACGAGACTCCCAGCCTCACACTTAAAATCAAAAAACCCAAGGTGCTCCACCAACCTTCACTGATGGGACAATCTGATGTATCTTCTATTGAAGTGAACGGAGAACTTCTGGAAAATGTGAAACATTTCCCATACATTGGAAGTAATCTTTTCACTAGAGTCAACATTGATGCAGAAATCCAGCATCGGCTGAGCTATGCAAGTTCTCCTTTTTCCCACTTGAGAAAAGGGGTCTTTGAGAACTGGGACATCTATCCCAAGACAAAGCTCCTTGTATACCATGCAGTGGTTGTGCTAATGCTACTGTATGCATGTGAAATCTGGATAAATACAGGGGTCATCTGAATGCACTTGAACAGTTTCATCAACACTGCCTCAGAAGAATCCTAAATATCTCTTGGGAGGACAGGCATGTGAACACTAGTGTCCTGGAAAGGTTGAACATGACCCGCGTTGAAGTGACTATCATTCACCAACAATTTCATTGGACTGGTCACATGGTTTGGATGTCTGATCAGTGCCTCCTAAAACAGATTCTGTTTTATGAGTTGGAGAAAGGACAGAGGATCATTGGGGGCCAGCAGAAGTGATATAAGGACGTGCTGAATGCACACATGAAAAAGTACAGCATACGTGTTAACCCTTGAGAGAACCTTGCCCAAGACCATCCCCAGTGGAGAACAGTAATCCATGAGGGGATGGCACTATTTGAGGGGGCCTGCCACAGTGCAGATGAGGAGAGGCAGAGAAGAAGAAAAGAGCACAAAAAACTGCCCCGTGCCTCTCCAACAGCTACCAACAGCTGTCCCTTCTGTGATAAGAGCTGGGGCTCCATAATCGGGCTGATCAGCCATCAATGGTCTCACAAACAGGAGGGGGACATAAAGACATACGACTCATTATCCAGTGACTGCCAAGAAAGAGCTAATTTCTGCTGAGACACTCCAAGCCACTTCCTGCTTGCCTTATATGAGTTCTCTCACGCATTTTGATGGAATTAGTCATGTGCATGAAGTGGCCAGCAGGCTTTGGCCAGCACCCATAACTTCTGTCTAAAGGGTGGCTCTGGCAGTGACTTCTTTTGTAGTGCTAGACAAATTGATTCACTATTGTATGCTCCAGCTGCCCAGTTGTAAGATTAGGATAACACTGACCTAACTTGCAGTAGGGTCCTGAGGCTTAACTAGTATTTGAAAAGCACTTTAAAGATAGAAAGTTACATAGATATTAATAGCAACGAAGGGTCCTGTGGCATCTTATAGACTAACAGAAAAGTTTAGAGCATGAGCTTTCGTGAGTTAACTCACTTCTTCATATGCTGGTCCTGGAAATCTGCAAGGCCAGGTATAAATAGGCCAGAGCAAGGCTGGGGATAATGAGGTTAGCTCAGTCAGGCAGGCTGAGTTGTATTGTCATCAGTAGATCTGGAGGTGTGAACTCCAAGAGAGGGGAAGCTGCTTTTGTATTTAGCCAGCCATTCACAGTCTTTGTTTAATCCTGAGCTGAGGGTATTGAATTTGCAGATGAATTGTAGCTCAGCAATTTCTCTTTGGAGTCTGGTCTTGAAATTTCTTTGCTGCAGGATAGCTACTTTTAAATCTGCTACTGTGTGTCCTGGGAGATTGAAGTGCTCTCCTATGGGTTTTTGTATATTGCCATTTCTGATGTCTGATTTGTGTGCATTTATTCTTTTACATAGAGACTGTCCAGTTTGTCCGATGTATATGGCAGAGGGGCATTGCTGGCACATGATGGCATAAATTACTTTGGTAGATGTGCAGCTGAATGAGCCCACGATGGTGTGGCTGATCCGGTTAGGTCCTGTAATGATGTTGCTGGTGTGTATTTGTGGGCAGAGCTGGCAACGAGGTTTGTTGCATGGATGGGTCCCTGAGATAGAGTGACTGTGGTGCGGTGTATAGTTGCTTGTTAGGATTTGTTTTAGGTTGGCAGGTTGTCTGTGAGCAATGATAGGTCTGCCTCCCAAGGCCTGTGAAAGTGTGGGATCATTGTCCAGGATGGGTTGTAGATCCCTGATGATGCGCTGTAGAGGTTTTAGCTGAGGACTGTAGGTGATGGCTAGTGGTGTTCTGTTGGTTTCTTTCTTGGGCTTGTCCTGTAGTAGGAGGCTTCGTGGCACACGTCTGGCTCTGTTGATTTCTTTTCTCACTTCCTCAGGTGGGTATTGAAGTCTCAAGAATGCTTGGTGCAGATCCTGTAGGTGTTTGTCTCTGTCGGAGGGGTTGGAACAAATGCGGTTATATCTAAGTGCTTGACTGTAAACGATGGATCGTGTGGTGTGTCTGGGATGGAAGCTGGAGGCATGAGGGTAGGCGTAGTGGTCATATATTAATATTGCATAATAATCTCCTTTTGGTCCACATACTGCCAATGTTATATTAACTCCTTTGATAAGACAGATTTGTTCCTGTATAAAACAGAAATTTTGTGTATGGTCTTCTCTCTTTCAGTATGGCTTGAAATTTCTGTTCTCAGCCATTTCACTTAGTTACAGTCCTGTTTAATTTCATAATTTTCCTCTGTACTTGTAAATGTCAATCTGTACTGGAAATGAGATTGATCTGATGAAGTGGGTCTGCCCCATGAAAGCTCATCACCGAGTAAATCATTGTATTAATCTTCAAAGTGCTCTATTTCTGAAGTTTTAGAATTTCATCTGTTAATCAACAGTATTTAAATGATCTGCTTCTGGACAATTTCTTACAAAGACGACATGGTCCAATCCCTGGGGCATGCAAGGACTGGAGGCTCAGTCATCCTTGGTGCTGTGCACTCTGACCTCAGTCCAACTAAGCAAATAAAACCCATCAGCTGTGCTTAACTTTAAGCATGAGTGTAGTCCCAAAAGAGACACAGCAGCCCAAAGGGCTGAGCCCTCAGTGCTAAGCCTTAACCAGTACAAGGTAGGATGTGTTGGGATTGGGGCTCAGGAGATGTGTGTTCTACTCCCTGATCTGCTGTAGTGCCACTGTCTGACCCTTTCACTCTGTGCCTGTTTTGTGATCTGCAGCAAGAGTTTTTTTCCCCACCTAACAGCTGTGTTCTGAACTTTAATTCATTAGTATCCGTAGAATGCCTGGCGGAGAGCCACAAAGATCTCTTCTATAAGTACATAAGGAAGGACGGATGCTTATAGTAAGCAAAAAGCAGTGGAGCATTTGTAAATGTCCCAGCTAAATTCCTAAACTCCTTTTTAACTTTTTACATCCACACTGACCTCTGTGGTCCATCAGTGTGCAATGATGGTAGAAGTCAAGGAGACTGTTCTCCAGCGTTCTTTGGCAAGGCTGCAATATAAAGCCATGAGAATGGATGGGAGGCACTCCTTCTGCAGGGGACTGAAACGTGCAGTGGGAGTTTTAGTGTGAATTTGAAATGTCCAATGCCTACAGGATCAGGATCAGACTCTGTAAAGATGTTGCTGTTTCTCTCTCTTAAAGAGAGATCTGAAGTTAGCCATTTAACTGAGTAATTTAGCTAAAACTGAGCCATGTTTATGGCTGTCAAGAGAAACATAAACTACAAGTTATATTCAAACCACACAGGAAATATTTTAATCTCTAGCATTGCAGTGTTTCTCTCAATCTAAAATAACAGTTTTAGCCACCTTTTGCTCCCACAAGCCATGAAGTCTGCAGTGCTCTTAAATGTTAACGAATCAAGGTGCAAGCAACATAACAGAGGGTACTCTCAGTATTGGCTGTAGATATGCCATTAACACACTCTCTTCTGGGAAAGGTGCTTTAATTGGCTCTGAACTTCATTATGCATTAGGTTAGATGTTCCTTCTTGTAGTGTGTATGTGTGCGTGTGTGTGTGCATGTGTGTGTGTTACAGAGAGAGAGAAAATCACATTATCTTATTTCAAACTGTCTTAAAGTATAATTATAGAAGGAAAAGTAACTTAGTAAAATGCTATTGCAATGTTATATTATGTTATATATGAAATGTAGTTAATACTTTTGTTGATGCACCAAGTCAGAACTGAGTCTAGCTTACTGTCCCTTAGGCTTGGTCTACACGAGGCAGGTAAGTCAACTGCAAATACACAATTTTAGCTATGGCAATTAGGTAGCTAGAATCAATTTATCTGCAATCGACTTACTCAGGTTCATGGTACCAGAAGGGAGTGAGGGGAGTTTTTGTGTGGTGACTTCTCTCACCTAGGCCAGACCGTCTTTGTAACCTAGGCAACCAGGTGACACCTTTCTTCCCTGGGAAACAGGACAAAGGATGGAGGAGGGGGCTGGCTAGTTTGAATTGGAACTGGGCTGTTGCATGGGGATGGTCTTGTCCAGCTGGAGAAGGAGGAAGGGGAGTCAAACGAGACTGCCTTTCGGGGCCCCTCTCCCCAAAACGGACTGTACTGCCTGCCTCTGGTTAAGGTTGATGGTGGGGTGGAAACTGTTGAAATCACAATGGAGCTCTTCAAGAGCCTCCTTCCCATGGGTCCAAATGATGAAAATGTCATCAATGTAGCGCAGGTAGAAGAGGGGCACTAGGGGACGAGAACTGAGAAGGCGTTGTTCCAGGTCAGCCATAAAAATGTTGGCATACTGTGGGGCCCTGGGGGTGCCCATAGCAGTGCCACTGATTTGAAGGTATAATTTGTCCCCAAATCTGAAATAGTTGTGGGTGAGGACAAAGGTTCATAGTGAGCAAAAGAAATCCCCACAAATATGCAGCTTTGATAGTTTACATGATGCATTTGGTCATTCTCAGTATAGTTTGTAAGGAGAAACAGCCACGTAATAAAAAGCGCTACTGTAATTGCCACTCACTTAGAGATCTCATAGGTAAGGTCCCATGGGAAAGAAGACTAAGAGGAAAAACAACTGAAGAGAGTTGTCCCTTTGAAAAATTGCCATTATGTAGGTCCCAAAAGCAAGCTATACCGCTGCACAGGAAAGAAAGAAAGAAAGTATGGTAAAAGACCACCCCAGCTTAGTCAGGAGATCTTGCATGATCTCAAAATCAAAAAGGAGTCATACAAAAAGTGGAAATTAGGAGAAATTATAAAAGATGAATACAAGCAAACAATACAGATATGCAGGGGCAAGATTAGAAAGGGAAAGGCACAAACCAATCTCAAACTAGCTAGAGATATAAAGGGTAACAAGAATTAATTCTATAAATATATTATAAGCAAAAGGAAGACAAAGGATAGAGTAGGCCAGGTGAGGAGGGAGAAACAATATCAGGAAACTTGGAACTGGCAGAGGTGCTCGATACCTTCTTTGTTTCAGTCTTCACCAAGAAGTCTGATGCAGAAATGCCTGACGTGGCGAATGCTAGTGGAAAGGGGTAGGTTTAGAGGATAACAAACATAAAGAACATGTTAAAAATTACTCAGAAAAATTAGATGTCTACAAGTCACCAGGGCCTGTTGAAATGCATCCCAGAATACTCAAGGAGCTGATAGACGAGGTATTGAAACCTTTAGCTATGATCTTTGAAAAGTCCTAGAAGTCAGGAGAGATTCCAGAAGACTGGAAAAGGGCAAATATAGCGCTAATCTATAAAAAGAGGAAAAAAGAACAGCCCAGGAAACTACAGACAAGTCAGTTTAACTTCTGGGCCAGGAAAGATACTGGAGCAAGTAATTAAGGAATTCATCTGCAAACATCTGGAAGAAAATAAGGTAATAGGTAACAGCCAGTATTGATTTGTGAAGAACAAATTATGCCAGACCAATCCGATAGCTTTCTTTGGCAGGATAACAAGTCTTGTGGATAAGGGAGAAGTAGTGGGTGTGGTATACCTAGACTTTAATAAGGCATTTGATATCATCTAACATGATCTTCTTATCAATAAACTAGGCAAATACAACTCAGATGGGGCTACTATAAGGTGGGTGCATAACTGGCTGGATAACCATTCTCAGAGAGTAGTCATTAATGGTTCACAATCATGCTGGAAGGGCATAACAAGTGGAGTTTCGCAGGGGTCTGTTTTGGGACTGGTGGTATTCAATATCTTCATCAACGATTTAGATACTGGCATAGACAGTACGCTTATTAAGTTTGCAGATGATACCAAGCTGGGAGGGGTTGCAACTGCTTTAGAGGATAGAGTCAGAATGCAAAATGATCTGGACAAACTGGAGAAATGGTTTGAGGTAAACAGAATGAAGTTTAATAAGGACACACGCAAAGTACTCCACTTAGGAAGGAACCATCAGCTTCACACATACAAAACGGGAAGCAACTGTCTAGGAAGGAGTACTGCGGAGGGGGATTTAGGGGTCATAGTAAACCACAAACTAAATATGGGTCAACAGTGTGTTGCTGTTGCGAAAAAAGCAAACATGATTCTGGGATGCATGAACAGGAGTGTTGAGAGCAAGACATAAGAAGTCATTTTTCTACTCTACTCAGCACTCGTTAGGTCCAGAGAAGAACAACAAGAATGATTATTGCTCTAGAGAACATGAGCTATGAGGGAAGACTGAAAGAACTGGGCTTGTTTAGTTTAGAAAAGAGAAGTGTTAGAGGGAACATGATAGCGGTTTTCAAGTACCTAAGAGAGGGTTACAAGGAGGAGGGAGAAAAATTGTTTTCCTTGGCCTCTGAGGATAGGACAAGGAGCAATGGGCTTAAACTGCAGCAAGGAAGGTTTAGGTTGGACATTAGGAAAAACTTCCTGTCAGGGTGGATAAACACTGAAATAAATTGCCTAGGGAAGTTGTGGAATTTCCATCACTGGAGATATTTAAGAGCAGGTTAGACAGACGTCTATCTGGGATGGTCTAAACAGTGCTTGGTACTGCTGTGAGCACAGGGAGTTGGACTCGATGATCTCTCAAGGTCCTTTCCAGTTCTAATGTTCTATGATTCTATGACTCTGTGATTCTCACTGACCTCTGAAGTTGACAGACACAGGAAAAAGCTAATGGGTGACTGAGCCTATACGAGGAACTGTCTTATCACCTGGCATAGGTTTCTCCAGGTGAGAGATGGGATTCATTGATGGAAGAAAAAGGATTGGGATAAATACAGGACCTCTGACTCCTGGGTTGTCCATCTGGTACCTCTCACAAGCACTTACTATAATAAAATTCCACCAAAGTGTTACGAATGTTGCAACCACTGTCGTTTGAGTAATATTTTCATGCTAACTGTTCAACTCTCGAGGCTGCTCTGTCAGCTCTTCACCACTTCAACTGCATAACAGTATGACATGCAAAGCGCATATAAACATGGATTTCTGTATAAAAGTGGAAGCACAAATTAAGTTGCTTTGACATGGCTCCAAACAGCAGAACTTTTGTAAAGAGCAGAGGAAGAGAACCCCAGACAGTGCTCAGCGGCACAGTTAGTTCTTTGGCCATTCACCCCTGGAGATTTGAGTTTAATTTTCACTCATAGCCCAAGTAGGCTATAATTTGGTTTCCTTCAAGTTCCCAGTGGACCTTTTGTCCATGTCACAAAACATACAGTTCAGTACAACTAGCAATCTCGGCACAGGAAAGAGGAGGACAGGAATAGCAAGGAATGTTACAAGTCACGACTCATTCGGGAGAGCTTCCAGAGCACCCGACTGCAGTACGTCTGGCTTTAGCTAGTGCTGGTCATACTTGACTTTCAGGAACATCACATTGACTTACCGTTTCATGGTGGAGCAGGAAGAAATGAATGGAACCCTTTGGAATGTGACATAAAATGTAGCCAGGGACGATTTAACATTCTCCTATAATAACTAAATGAGGTTTGAAGACAAGGGAAACTTGTCCCAAGACAATACTTCATGGCCCAAATCAAGTCTTTGGGGATTCTGGCAGCATTACAGGGCTCACAGGATATATCTGCACTGTAATAAAAAGAACCATCGTGGAAATGAGCCGAAGCCCCACAAGCCAAATCGGCTGACCTGAGCCAACCATGGCTCTGCCACGCATCTTTTGCCACAATAGAAATATCCATAGGGAAAGACCTATGTAACATGAACCTCCAAAGATGCAAGTGAATGTTTCTTCAGCCTCTTGCTGCAGTGCCTTTAAATATTCATAGCATATTGTGGCTTTGGCCATGCCCACTGAGTAATTTTCATAAACACAGAATTTTTGTTATTTGCCAGCCATATCTCTTCCTGCTGGCAAAAGGCACAAGTCATCAGACACGAATAAATCGGTATTAAATTTAAAGAGAAATCAAAGAAATAAAATAAAAGCAGCACAGACTGCTTTGTCCTTCCAGAAGGGAGGTCCACTATGCACCTAGGGAGACAGATAGACGTCAGCAGAGAGGAAGCATCTACTGCTCTCAGCAAGGTACAAAAGCAACTGGGAAAGCCTGTCTACATGCCTAAGACCAAGGAACGGGGAATGAAAATCCTATATCTGGACTATCACCATCTAGCCTGAAAGATGAGGAGGGCTCCCCCTTTCCTTCAGGCAGGTGGCAGCCACAAACACAGGAACTGCTGATTATGTTTCTATAAGGGTATGTGTAATGGACGTAACCTCCACTCTCCTGTGCTCCTTCTTCATTCTTTCTCTGGTTACATATTAGTGCATGGAGTGATGGGGACGTATGGCCTGAGGCATCCAGTCGCCATCGTGAAAAGATTGCCCAGCATGCATCAGACACGGCAGATGTCTGCCCATCTAAATGTGGTTTCTCCCTGCATGTTGTTTTTCTGTCTCTTGTGATTTAGGGTCCCTTAGAAAAAATGATCAGTGAGTCTATATTTGGCAAGACCTGGCTGGAACCTCTCCTGCCTTATGTGTACACACCTTAGCCCATGAACAACTAGTGGGCTGGTTGAGTATTCAGAAATATGAATACTCATTGTTGATCAATGTAATTACAAGAAAGCTGCTCTTGTTTGGGAGGCAATGCAACTGCTTGACTTTAATTGTAGCATTCAGTTCTTACACTAAGACATGAATACACTTTAACATCACTGTAGGATGCCTAGACTGAAAAAAACCACATAAGCAGGCAGGAAAGTAACATGAATAAATCCAATGAGTTAATAAATACAAAACAAAATTCCTTGCCATAGTTCCTAATTTTTTTCATAGTGACAAGCTGTAAGAAGGTGACGGGGAGCAGTGCTACTTCTAACAATTATCTGGTAACACCAAAAAGAAAGGCCGAAAGTCAAGCCATTAAAACAAGGCTAGGGCTCCACAAAGCTGCATGCCAGAACGTTAGGGTCCAAAAATTTCATTCCTACTCTTTTTCTGGAAAAAGATCTGCTCTCTTACCTCTAGTTGTGTCTACACTTCAGAGTCCTTTTCACAGAAGTCACTGTCAACAAATATTTCCCGACAGAACCTCTGTCTACAAAACATGTCCACACCTAATATGGGTTCCCGCGGTCAAGACCCTCTGTCAACAGAGAGCGTCCACACATCCTGACTGCTCTGTTGACAGAGTGGGCTCTGATGACCTGGAAGTCAGGGTTGCATGGATGCTGAGAGTGGGAAGCCTTGCTTCTGCTGGCGGGGGCTGCCTGCCAGGCGTGCCTATGAGAAGCCTGGCACTGCCTCCATTCACCAGGCCCACTGAGACAAGCTGCACAGGAGGCGATGCAGGAGTGATTCTACCAGGGACCATAATATCTTCCCTGCCCCCGCACCTCCAGGGCACCCCCTATGGGGGTTTCAGACCTGCTGCCCCACCCCGAGGTCCAGGAAAGTTGGGGGAGGTCTAGTGGAGGAAAGGCAGTGGGAGCAGGAGTAGTGGGGGCAGCTGGGAGAGGGGTAGTGGGGACAGCAGGGAGAAGGGGAGCAGTGGGGTGGGCAGTGGGCATGGGTGGCTGGCCCAGCTGGTCCTACCAGATGGCAGTGTCACTATCCAGGCAGGCCATCAGCTGGTCTCATGACTGTGCTTGCCACTTCCGGTCCCTTGGCCACCACACCTTGTCAGCCTGCAACAGCTGCTCCATTATGTTGCTGACCTGTCTGAGGGCCCCCTGGTCCTCCTTGACACGGCAATGGGCTCTCCATCCACAGGGCCATCCGCAACACTATTGACCCATGCCGTACCCCAGCATCAATGGTCCTGTGGGTGTGCCCAGCTCCGGCTCCAGCTCTGGCTCCAGACCTGGCTGCAGCTTCTCCTGGGAGCTAGCTGGCCCTGGTGAAGAGGTGGGGCTGGCCCAGCCTGGCCACTGACAGTCCAGTTGGAGGAGAGACAAGGAGGTGGGATGGTAAGTTCTTCCCTCCACATGGCCCCCGTGGCCCTCCCACTCCTCCTGTCCCCGCACTCATGCAGCTCGAGGCACTGTCCATGGGTGCAGATGCTGCCTGTTGGGGTAAGCAGGATCCCCCCATGGGGACCCTGTGACCCTGTCAGCCTCTCGTGGGGCTGGCAGTGGGCTGGTGCCTGTGCCCTGAAGGGGCATGGTCAGACCAGATGGACCATGCTGCCTTGAGCACATGTGCAGGTACTGCGTTTGCAGGGTGGGATCCTGCCCAAGCCAGCTTGGTAGCGAATTGCAGCATACCCCACTCTTGCCTGCCCACCAGGGCCCCAGGGTGTGTGCCCCATGGAGTACTCATCATCACGGACCTCAGAAAGGTCTGGCAAGGCCCTGGAGGTGTCCTGGCTGGAGGAGGGTCCTGGTTCCAGGCTGATGACCAGGGTCCTGTTGCTGGCCAGGGAGGCAGTGTCACCTTGCCCTTGGGCTGCTGCTCCCTTGGGTGGGACTCTGGCTCCATCAGGGGGGCCTCCTGGGATGTTTCCAGGAAACTCATTGGGAGGGAAGTGTCCTCCACCCAAAGGAGCCCATGTAGCTCCTGGTAATAGGGGCAGCTGGGCTGTCATGCCCCTGAGTGGCAGGTGTCATCCCAAGCCTGGGTACAGCCCTGCCAGTGTTCTTTGATTTTTGCCCGGACCTGCTCCATGGTCTGGGCGGGGTGTCCTCAGTCTGCCAGGCCTGTTGCAACCCTACTGTAGCCCAGGGCATTCCTCCTCTTGGCACCTGGGTCCAGGAAGACTGTCTTCTCAGCCCAGAGGCTAATGATGCTTTGGACCTCAGGGTCCATCCAGCACGGGGCACGTCTCCTCCTGTCTGGGGGTGTGTTCTGGGGCTCCTCTCCCTGTCCCCTGCAGCTGCCACTGTGGAGTGGCTGCAGATAGTGGCTGTGAACAGGCTGCAGGCACACATGTTGGTTGGGCTGCTCACATGCCTCCTACTTCCTGGTATGGGGTTTCCAGGTTTCCTGTACCTTTAAGGCTAGCTGGAGGAGCTGAGCATAGAGCTCTGGCTTTGCTTGAGGTGGACAGAGTGTCTCCCGGCCCCAGGTGTCTGATGCTATGGATGATTCCTCTGTTGACAGATGAGCGTCTACACTACTTTTTTGTTGACAGAATCTGTCGAAAGAGGTGCTGTGCCTTGTACACTCAAGACAGAACTCTGCTGGGAAAACTGCTGCATTCTGTTGGCAGAATGCATTTCTAGTGCGGACAGTCCCTTGTTTTGTGGACAGAAAGCCTCTTCTGTTGATAAAACTTTGTAGTGTAGACACAGCTTCTGTGAAAAATCTCAATAATTCAAAGGGATCACCAAGAAATTGTCACACTGAATTTTAGATCTGAATAGCGTGAAATGAGACATCTGATATTGTAAATAAGAAAGAGACAGAAACGTTTACACTTGTCAAAACAAAAAGCAGTCAAGTAGCACTTTAAAGACTAGCAAAATGGTTTATTAGGTGAGCTTTTGTGGGACAGACCCACTTCTTCAGACCATAGCCAGACCAGAACAGTCTCAATATTTAAGGCACAGAGAACCAAAAACAGTAAGCAAGGAGGACAAATGAGAAAAAGATAATCAAGGTGAGCAAATCAGAGAGTGGAGGGGTGGGGGGGAAGGTCAAGAATTAGACTGAGCCAAGTAAGCAGACAAGCCCCTATAGTGACTCAGAAAGTTTCCATCACAATTTAAACCATGTGTTAATGTGCCAAATTTGAATATAAAAGCCAGCTCAGATGTTTCTCTTTCCAAAACGGTACGATAATTCCTTTTCAGTAACACACATACCTTTAGGTCATTGACAGAATGCCCCATTCCATTAAAATGTTGACTAACTGGTTTGTGGATCTGGAGTGTTTTGATGTCTGTTTTGTGCCCGTTGACCCTTTGTCTAAGGGAGTTAGAAGTCTGTCCAATGTACAAAGCATCTGGGCATTGCTGGCACATGATGGCATATATGATGTTAGTAGAGGAGCATGAGAAAGTGCCCGTGATTCTGTGAGTAACCTGGTTAGGTCCAGTGATGGTATTTCCAGAGGAGATATGTGGACAAAGCTGGCAGCGGGCTTTGTTGCAGGAAAAGGTTCCAGGACTGGTGTTCCTGGGGTATAGACTGTGGCTGTTAGTGAGGATCCTCATGAGGCTGGGAGGTTGTCTGTAGGAGAGAACAGGCATGTCACCCAGGGCCTTCCGGAGTGTGGCATCCTGATTAAGGATAGGTTGTAGGTCTTTAATGATTCGTTGCAGTGGTCTGAGTTGGGGGCTGTAAGTGATGACCAGTGGTGTTCTGTTCTTGGCTTTTTTGGGCCGATCTTTCACTGCAACGAATCATTAAAGACCTACAACCTATCCTTAATCAGGATGCCACACTCCGGAAGGCCCTGGGTGACATGCCTGTTCTCTCCTACAGACAACCTCCCAGCCTCATGAGGATCCTCACTAACAGCCACAGTCTATACCCCAGGAACACCAGTCCTGGAACCTTTTCCTGCAACAAAGCCCGCTGCCAGCTTTGTCCACATATCTCCTCTGGAAATACCATCACTGGACCTAACCAGGTTACTCACAGAATCACGGGCACTTTCTCATGCTCCTCTACTAACATCATATATGCCATCATGTGCCAGCAATGCCCAGATGCTTTGTACATTGGACAGACTTCTAACTCCCTTAGACAAAGGGTCAACGGGCACAAAACAGACATCAAAACACTCCAGATCCACAAACCAGTTAGTCAACATTTTAATGGAATGGGGCATTCTGTCAATGACCTAAAGGTATGTGTGTTACTGAAAAGGAATTATCGTACCGTTTTGGAAAGAGAAACATCTGAGCTGGCTTTTATATTCAAATTTGGCACATTAACACATGGTTTAAATTGTGATGGAAACTTTCTGAGTCACTATAGGGGCTTGTCTGCTTACTTGGCTCAGTCTAATTCTTGACCTTCCCCCCCACCCCTCCACTCTCTGATTTGCTCACCTTGATTATCTTTTTCTCATTTGTCCTCCTTGCTTACTGTTTTTGGTTCTCTGTGCCTTAAATATTGAGACTGTTCTGGTCTGGCTATGGTCTGAAGAAGTGGGTCTGTCCCACAAAAGCTCACCTAATAAACCATTTTGCTAGTCTTTAAAGTGCTACTTGACTGCTTTTTGTTTTGATAGTGTTACTCTTTTTGATAGTGTTACTCTTTGTTACTGTTTACCCTTGTGTGAGACTCAAGGAAACAGAACATGACTGGTAACAGTTTAGTGCTGGAGCTATTGACACACTCCCAATGCCTTCTGGTTTCATGTTAAATAACCCATGCTCATTAGTGTTAGAAAACCGAACAGATTGCTTGAAATTCCCTGGACCTCTAAAAACCAACCCAGAGTCTATCAGTGAAAATGTAGGCAGGGCAAGACTCCTTGGGGAAATCCCTAATTTTATTTTAAGCAGGACACAAGGAAACATGAGACATATAAACAAGAATTCATCTTAAAAGTCTTCAAGAAGCAAGTTGTACTGACAAACACAATTCCTTTATGTCCAAGAAGGTCTGGCTGCTGTAGGCAGCACAAGAGAACGTCTAACATCATGTCCCATTATTCTCAACCCACTTGGTCTTTTCTTTCAAACAAAGAAATTCTCATTCTAGTCCTCCACACAAGTAAAACCAGGTAAGAACAAGGAAACTAAAATATCGATCTTAGCCTTTCCATTGTCATGCTTCCATGAAGGATAGCTGAGTTTTGTTCAACAGCCTATCATGTAGCATGTAGAAGCCCATAAGCCCACTAGGAAATTGACCTGGTATTGCTCTAATATGCAAGCAAAGGAAGGTTTGGGGTTTTTTTCTGTTTGGAAAATAACAGGTAAATATCCATGGTCTATGCAAATGATAGTGGGTTTTTTTTTGAAAATGAAGGAAAAAAGACGTTTGTATTAATAAAAGTCTGAGAATGATTCAAAGGTTACATAGACTTTGTTGGTAGATAACATTTTCAGTCTTTCTGAGGAAAATCTGAACAGTACTAATGAAGCAGCAAAGATATTAATTTAGGGAAATCCAGAATGATTAATTTATTTTAAAATACTACTTGCTGTTTGAATTAAGAGAATTGTTGCCCTGCTGTTTGAGCTGCAATCCAGCATCATTAATAAATAACATTGAAAGGAAAGTGAGTAGGTAAATAGTCAAATCTGGTTTAGAAACTGCCTTGATTAGAATAGCCCATTAACATAAATTGTATTTTTATTGTTAACCTGCTGTGGGTAAATTTCAAATTGCATCAAGCTGCTACACTCTGTGTGGCCATGAAATTGAACTACGTGGTGTAGCTGTTTAGTAAACCATAAAAGCTGGAGAGGTTGGCAATCATTATTTATTTTATGTATTTTAAGGAATGCCTTGTTAACATATAGGCACAGTGGGACATTGTTTTCCTCGCAAAATTACAGGTTTCATTGATGAAGGTACTCGGTTGCCACCACACAACATTTTGATGAAAATCTAGAATGATATGAAATTAACATGGCACACATTAAACAGATAAAAGCTGGCTAATTTGTAAGTCCCAAGTTGTTCCTCTAAATAGGGACTCATCACAGGTGTGTTTTGAGTGAAGTCCTGCTGTTTTGGGTCCTATGCTAAAGCTGTTATCAATGACCTGGAAAAAAACATAAAACTGTCACAAATAAAATATGAAGATCCTTGATCCTTTGGGGAGTGGAAAATACTGGTCTACAGGTCACCAACCCAGAGCAAACTGGATTGCTTGTTAAACTTAGTGGATGCAAACCATCTGTGTTTTTAAAAAGGTAAATGTAAATATATATTTGTAGGAACAAACCAGGTAGCAATGACTGGGGATTCTTATCATGAGGTGTAGTGACTAAAAACAGTGTTGGGTTTGTGGGCTGAGCAGGCATTCCTGAAGCGACTCTGTGGCCAAAAGGGCTGATGTGATCTCGGAAGCCTAAATAGGAGACTCCTGGACAGGAGCAAAAGGGGAGTTTTACTGCTAGTGCAACCACTGGTGGATCCTGTGCCTAGTTCTGGTGCCCACAAGTGAAGAAGGGTGAAACTGGAGAGGGTTCAGAGCAGAGCCATGAGAATGATTAAAAGGTTGGATAGATTCAAGGAGCGCAATCTAACTAGCTTAACAAAGAGAAGGTGAAGAGCTGCTTCCAGTTTGTAGCTACCTACATAAGTAGGGTGATCACATTGCCTTATGGCAAATACAGGACACCAGCCTCCAGGGATGAGGACGGGGCTGCTGTCCCATGTCAGGTTTCCTTGGCAAGGGGGGCTGCTGCTCCAGGGTGAGGCACCAGGGAGGCACCACGGATGAAGGGGAGTGGAGGATGGGGCCTCGAGAACCCCTTGGTGTGGGCATGTTCAAAGCCTCCCAGCAGAGAGGCCAGAGAACAGGAGCTGCCTCCCTGAGGCGTGTGAGTCCAGGGAACAAGGCAGTCACCATGGAAGGGCTCCCTAGGGCACCAGGGAACAAGGCAGCCACACTATTGTGAGTTCACTTGCAGAAAAGGCTGCTATTGTGGGGTGCCAGGGAATGCAGAAGAAGCTGCTGCCACAAGGTGTAGAGCTCCAGGGAACAGGGCAGCCACCCAGTGGAGGAGATCCCTGGCAGGAGATGCTGCCACCCTAGGACACAGGGTACCAGGGAACAGGAGCCCTGCAGAATTTGCGACAATTTGCGTATTTTCTTAAAATAGTCAGGATGCCTGTCAGCTTAAATATCAGACTGTCCTGGGAAAAATGGGATGGATGGTCACCCAGTAGACAAAGGGAACAACTATTTAATAGGGGGCTCTTCAGAGCAGAAGTGTCTAACATGGTCCAGCTCCTGAAAGATCAAGCTAAACTAATTCAGACTGGAAATAAGGTGTGTGTTTTTAACAGGGAGAATAATTGGAATAATTTTACTTAGGGTCATGGTGGATTCTCCATCGCTGACAATTTATAAGCCAAAATGGGAGGCTTTCGTGCAAGTTCTGCTCTAGGAATTATTTTGGGGAAGTTTTTGGCCTGTGTTGCACAGGAGGTCCCACAATGGTCCCTTCTAGCCTTGGAATCTACGACTCCTAGCTGCAGTGGAGAAGGTGGCATATTAGAACTGGATTGGAGTCCTAAGATCCCTTGTATGTCCGTCTCCTGATGGTTTACTTCTGCTGCTCTTCAGTGCAGCACTCGGTGGGTCCATACGGCAGCTGAAAATTTGCACAGGAAGTATCTCTGCTGCAGGCTCCATCTGCCTTGCTCCTCCCTTTGAATAGGTAGCACAGAACAGGGAAGCCAGCAAGGGACAGGCAACAAGTGCAGCACTGGGCACCTGAAGTGCCGTCTGGTGCTTGAGTCCTGTAATGGCGGAGACCAGAACTGCAGGCCGGTCCTCACGGATAACCTCCCAGCCCCGGGACCCATCCCTCCAAAACCACAGAAATTCTAACTCTGGGCCCATGTCTGCTCAAGTGATACAGTCACAGGACCTAACCACACCAGCCACACCACAAGGGACTCATTCTCCTGCACAGCTATAAATATGACGTATGCCATCAGGTGACAGCAATGCCCGTCTGCTGTGATTGGCCAAATAAGACTGTCTCTCTGCAAAAGAATGAACAGTTGCAAATCAAATATTAAGAATGGTAACATTCAAAACCCAGTAGGAGAGCGCTTCAGCTTCCCCGGACTCTCAGCAACGCACTTGAAAGTTGCTGTACTTGAGCAAAAAATCTTTAAAAATAGAATGCAGTGTGCCCCAGCAGAGCTGGAATTCACATGCCAACTTGACATGGTCACACTGGGTCTGAAGAGAGACTGGGAGTGGTGAGCTGCCTGCAAAAGGAATGTTCCCCCTCTTGGGATTCTCACCCTCTGATCAGCTGAGGGGAATGGGCCACGTCCACTCTGACTGAATTGGCCTCATGAGCACTGGTCCTCTGCATGATAATGTAACACTGCAATCTCTGTGGCATCCAGACTGACGTCGCCTTCATGCCTCCAGCAAAGTAAGCTACAGCCTGCAAAACCTTATGCCCAAATAAATTTGTTAGTCTCTGAGGTGTCACAGGACTCCTCATTGTTTTCACTCTATGGACTAAATTAAGAGTCTACTGCTAGGGGTCTGACAGACCCTCTCGGCCTATGAGCAAGGAAGGTGAGGGGGCTCCCTGCTCCTGGAAGGGGCAGAGTCTCGGGCAGAAGGAGCAAAGAGAGATGCTCCAGCCTTCAATACTGCCCAGACCCAGACCACGCTCCCACTTTCCCTGCAGACCTCTGCAGGCTTCGGCGCATGCCACCGAGGTCTCTAAAGAGTGCTGCCCAGTACTCTGGCAGCAATTTAAAGGACTCAAGGCCCTGGCTGCCATAACTGCCGAAGTATCACCAGACCCCATGGCAGCTGCCCTGTTTGTCCCCCATCAGCAGGCCTGCCTACTGCCCTTTGCTCCTATTGGCCCTGAAGACCTAGCACAGATTTGGGAGTGGGAACTGGATTTTTTTTTAAGCTCATGAGCCAAGTTCAAGTTGCATAATCTTTATTGTTGGTGATGCATCTGTCAGAATAAAAGAACAGTTCAATTTTCAGCTCCCACTCACATTATGCAAGGCGGGAAGCAAGAGAAACAAAGCCATATTTTTGCTTCTAAATTGAAGGGATTTGATCTGTAGTCACCAAGGAATAAACTGCTTGGACTGAGCCATCAATCAACAGATCTCATCTTCTATGACATCATTGGTGAGCGGCTAAACCAGTCCTTAATTGGCTGAAATGATTACAGATGTCAGATAAAAAATGCCAATTGCAGGAGTTGTGCCTTCTTTTGGATCCTATTCTTTTCCTGTATGCCATGACTACACTTAGAAAAAACTTTTAAATAGCCATGCTAATGGCCATTTTGAAAAATAAGTAATGAGGTGCTGAAATGCATATTCAGCGCCTCATTAGTGTGCCGCCTGCCACGGCACTTTGAAATTGCCACTTTTTGCTTTGAAACTGCTTTTTGCGGCTCATCCAGATGGGTCCTTTTTGAAAGGACCCTGGCAACTTCGAAATCCCCTTATTCCTGTCTGCTGATTTCAAAGCACCATGGCTGGCAGCATGCTAATGAGGTGCTGAACATGCATTTCAATGGCTATTAGCATGGCCATTTTGAAGTTTTCTCTAAATGTAGACGTAGCTATAGTGTCTTAATATACTGATTCTCAAAGCAATTAAGAGCCAATACAGTGATTTGCCACCCATGACATTCTATCCTGAACTAGAGTTTCCAGACCATTGGGAGACATGACACATGACTTCACATTGGCTTTTAACATGTCTTTATAGTGCTTATACTGACTACAGATAAAGCACTTGCCATGAGCAAGTTGGCCAAAGAAGACCGTCTTTGGTATCTGTGTATCATCCATCCTCATAACATGACCAATCCAGTGAAACTGCTCATAAGCATTGCTTCCATGCCCATGACACCACACAGCTTAAGAACCTCCATGTTAGGGGTTTTGTCCCAGTAATTTACATGCATGATCTTCCTCAGACAACACATGTGGAAGTGGTTTCAAAATATGGCAGCTCCATGACACCGAGCCATACAGTAGCATATTCAGGACAACTGCCTGATAAACTGCTACCTTGGTTTGGAATTTAATACCTTGGTCATTCCATAGATGTTTGGTCAATGTTCCAAAGGTGGCACCGGCTTTGGCTAATGGAGTAGATATGTCATGATTCACATTTATGCTAGAGGACAGTACACTTCCAAGGTAGCAGAACTTGTCAGCAGCCTTCAGGACTGTAACAGCAGCAGCGACCACTGGAGTGCTGGACTCTTTCCAATCAGGCTGACACACAACTTCTGTCTTCTTGAGGCTCACTCTGAGTCCAAAGCGGTGAGCAGAAGTAACAAAGTGATCAAAAAGCTCTTGTGCATCCTTCACTGAATGAGCCAACAATGCACAGTCATCAGCAATATAAGGTCATGAACAGTTTCAGTAACCACTTTGGTGCAAGCCTGAAGTCTTCTGAGATTGAAAATAATGTCCTCTGTTTGGATTTGACAAGGTATGCCCAATGGCCAGTTCTTAAAAGCAGCTAACAGCATCTTTAAAAAGTAATGTTGAACAGGAGAGAAGCAAGGACACATCCTTGCATTGTACCATTTGATATTTCAAAAGGTGCTGATGTTTCACCATTGTTAAGATGTGACCAAGCATGCCATCATGAAAAGACTAAACAATGTTGATAAATTTTTCAGGACAACCAAGTCGCCCAAGTATTTTCCAGAGCCCATCTCCTTTGACCATGTTGAACGTCTTGGTCACGTTGATGAAGATCACATGGAGATCCAGATCTTGCTCTCTACATTTCTCTTGTATCTGTCAGGCTGTAAATGTCATATCAGCAGTGCCTCAACCAGCACGAAATCCACACTGGCTTTCAGGAACACATAGATTGAAAGCCAGTTGTAAAGGATGCGGGCGAGGATCTTACCAGCTACAGACAGCAGATAGATGCCCCAATGGTCATCACAGCATGCACGGTCACCTTTTCTTTTGTACATGTGTACAAACAGGGCATCTTTAAAGTCCTGAGGCACTAGCTCCTTCTCCCAAATGGTGCTAAATAAATGGGTGAGACAGTACATCAACTGGCCACCAGCAGCTTTGTACATTTCTGAGGAAATTGCATCACTCCAGGTGCCTTTCCAGATTTCATCTGGTTAACAGCTTTTTGTACCTCATCAAGAGTAGGTAGTATGACCAACACTTTGTGAAAATATTCAGCCCAGTGATCAAAGTGAGGTCATCAGCAGAGCACACTGGTGTACAGCCAGCAATGTGTGGCCCATACACTAAGATCACGTTTATTATGTCTATCATGTCTATTGAGGTTCAATAAGGGCAAGTGCAGAGTCCTGCACTTGGGCCGGAAGAATCCCAAGCATTGTTACAGGCTGGGGTCCGACTGGCTCGGTAGTAGTTCTGCAGAAAAGGATCTGGGAGATGTAGTGGATGAGAAGCTGGACATGAGTCAACAGGGTGCTGTTGCAGCCAAGAAAGCTAATGTCATATTAGGTTGCATCAAGAGGAGCGTTGCCAGTAGATCCAGAAAAGTGATTATTCCTCTTTGTATGGCTTTGGTGAGGCTGCATCTGGAGTTCTGTGTCCAGTTCTGGGCCCCCATTTACAGGAAGGATGTGGATACACTGGCGAGGGTCCAGCAGAGGGTGACCAAAATAATTAGAGGGCTGGAGCATATGACTTATGAAGAAACTTTGAGGGAATTGGGACTGTTTAGTCTGCAGAAGAGAAGACTGAGGCGGGACTTGATAACAGCCTTCAGCTTAGTGAAGGGAGGCTGCAAAGAGGCTGGAGAGAGGCTGTTCACAGTGGTCACAGATGGCAGAACATGGAACAATGGTCTCAAGTTGTGGTCGGGAAGGTCCAGGTTGAACATTAGGAACAACTTTTTCACTAGGAGGGTGGTGAGGCATTGGAATGGTCTACCCAGGGAAGTAGTGGAGTCTCCATCCCTGGAGGTGTTTAAGTCTCGCCTCGACAAACCCCTGGTGAGGCTGATCTGATGGGTTTGGTCCTGCTTAGAGCAGGGGGCTGGACTCGATGGCTTTTTTAGGTCTCTTCCAGCTCTATTGTTCTATGACAGCGTGTGTTTGTTTGTTTGTTTGGAGTTTGGAGTGCTGAGCTGAGTGTTTGTTTGTTTGAAAGGCCATGTGCTCAGGCAGGCAGTTGGAAGCTGTGAGTCTTGATTAGGTTTAAATTGAAACACCGTGTGCTGATTGGCTGAGCTGTAGGCAGAGGGAGGAGCTATCAGGGAGGCCGAGCACTTAAACCCCGCCAGTAAGCGACCAGGGAGCTTTGCGACCGGGTGCTCGCGAACAGGGTGCGTGCTAACAGGAGGGAGTTTTGAGAGGGAGCTTGGAGGGAGCTTGTGACTTCTATCGCCCTTAAACTTAAATCCTTTATAACAACCTCCATCTGAAACATTTAATTAACCCCTCATATATAATTAGAGTAGGAAATGGAGGCAGAAGCCCAGCAGCAGAGTGGGAGCTATCCTGTTTATTGTGTCGAGTGCAGTATGTATGACTACCTACCTTGTGGGCGGGTGGCGTATGTGTGCGCTCGATGCAAGGAGCTCCTGGCCCTCAGAGACCGAGTGCGTGCTTTGGAGGCCAGGGTGGCTGAACTGGAGGAGCTAAGGAAGGCAGAGGTGTTAGTTGATGAGACTTTCTGGGACATAGTAGGGCTGTCCCACCTCCAACCTGACAGTCCTGATGCTGTTACGGAGGATGAAAGGCTCAGGGAAGGAGAGCAGTCAATGGGAGCAGAGGGAAACCATCCCATAGTTGGGACCCTCCTTCCAGAGCGTGCTATGGTATCCTCTCGTGCCAAGGATACTTCTCCGGGGGAGGGAGCACCAGCTGTTAGGAAGAAGCAGGTTTTAGTAGTGGGGGATTCGATCATTAGGAATATAGATAGTTGGATTTGTGATGACCGGGAGAACCGTATGGTGACTTGCCTGCCTGGTGCGAAGGTTGCGAATCTCTCGAGGCATCTAGACAGACTTATGGGCAGTGCTGGGGAGGAGCCGGTCGTCGTGGTACATGTTGGTACCAATGACATAGGGAAGGGTAGAAGAGATGTTCTGGAGGCCAAATTTAGGTTACTAGGAAAGAGACTGAAATCCAGAACATCTATGGTGGCATTCTCTGAAATGCTTCCAGTTCCACGTGCAGGGCCAGATAGACAGGCAGAACTTCAGAGTCTCAATGCGTGGATGAGACAATGGTGTAGGGAAGAGGGGTTTAGATTTATTAGGAACTGGGGACACTTTTGGGGTAGGGGGAGCCTATACAGGAATGATGGGCTCCACCTAAATCAAGGTGGATCCAGACTGCTGGCATTAAACATTAAAAAGGTCGTAGAGCAGTTTTTAAACTAAGAGGTGGGGGAAAGCCGATTGGTGCGGGGGAGCACCTGGATCGGACGGAGACTTCTCTTACACGAGGCTCCATAGATAGGGATTCCCTAGAAGTTAGTCAGATAGGGAACGTGGGAAATAATATATGGGCAAGGTCAGATTTGAAACAATCGCATATAAAAAAATCCAACGCGTCTGTGAAAGGCGGACATATAATTAGTGATAGTTTTTTGAAGTGCTTTTACACAAATGCTAGGAGTCTGTCTAATAAGATGGGTGAACTGGAGTACCTCATATCAAAGGAGGAAGTCGACATAATAGGCATCTCAGAAACATGGTGGAATGAGGACAATCAGTGGGACACTATCATACCGGGACATAAATTATATCAGAAAGACAGAACAGGTCGTGCGGGTGGCGGAGTGGTACTATATGTGAAGGATAATATAGAATCAAATGAAGCAAAAATCCTAAAGGAATCAAAATGTTCCATAGAATCATTATGGATAACAATTCATTCCTCTAATATGAATATGGCATTAGGAATATATTACCGACCACCTAACCAGGACAGTGATAGTGATGCTGAAATGTTAAGGGAGATTAGAGAGGCTATCAAAATAAAAAACACAGTAATAATAGGAGATTTCAATTATCCCCATATTGATTGGGTGCATGTCACCTCAGGACGGGATTCAGAGATTAAATTTCTTGATGCCTTAAATGACTGCTTCTTGGAGCAGCTAGTACAGGAACCCACAAGGGGAGAGTCAATTCTCAATCTAGTCTTGACTGGAACGCAGGATCTGGTCCAAGAGGTAACTGTTACTGGACTGCTTGGAAATAGTGACCACAATATAATAACTTTTAATATTCCTGTGTTGGGAAGAACACCGCAGCGGTCAAACACTCTGGCATTTAATTTCAAAAAAGGGAATTACACTAAAATGAGGAAGCTAGTTAAACAGAAACTAAAAGGTAGAGTAATTAAACTAATATCCCTGGAAGCTGCATGGAAACTGTTTAAAGACACCGTACTAGAGGCCCAACTTAAATGTATACCCCAAATAAAAAAACACAGTAAGAGACCTAACAAAGAACCACCATGGCTTAACAGCCATGTTAAAAAGGCAGTGAGAGAGAAAAGGGCAACTTTTAAAAAATGGAAGTCAAATCCTAATGAGGAAAATAGAAAGGAACATAAACACTCCCAAATTAAGTGTCATAATGTAATAAGAAAAGCCAAAAAAGATTTTGAGGAACAGCTAGCCAAAAATTCAAAAAACGATAGTAAAATGTTTTTTAAATACATTAGAAGCAGGAAGCCCGCTAAAAAAGCAGTGGGGCCCTTGGACGATAAAGATATAAAAGGAGCAATCAAGGAAGATAGTGCCATTGCGGAGCGATTAAATGATTTCTTTGCTTCAGTCTTCACGGCTGAGGATGTTACAGAGGTTCCTAAATCAGAGCCAGCCTTTTTAGGTGACAAATCTGAGGAACTCTCTCAGATTGAAGTGACATTAGAGGAGGTTTTGGAATTAATTGATAAGCTGAATAGTAACAAGTCTCCAGGACCAGATGGTATTCACCCAAGTGTTCTGAAAGAACTCAAATGTGAAATTGCGGAGTTATTAACGGTGGTTTGTAACCTATCCTTTAAATCCACTTTGGTACCAAATGACTGGAAGACGGCCAATATAACGCCAATATTTAAAAAAGGCTCTAGAGGAGACCCTGGCAATTATAGACTGATAAGTTTAACATCAGTACCAGGCAAATTAGTAGAAACACTAGTAAAGAATAAAATTTCAAGGCACGTAGAAGAGCACGAATTGTTGGGCAAAAGTCAGCATGGTTTCTGCAGAGGGAAGTCGTGTCTAACTAATCTATTAGAATTCTTTGAAGGGGTTAATAAACATGCGGACAAGGGGCACCCAGTGGACATAATATACCTAGATTTCCAGAAAGCCTTTGACACGGTCCCACACCAAAGGCTTTTATGTAAATTAGGCGGTCATGGGATAGGAGGAAAGATCCTTTCATGGATCGGGAATTGGTTAAAAGACAGAAAACAAAGGGTGGGAATAAATGGTAAATTTTCACAATGGAGGGGGGTAACTAGTGGTGTTCCCCAGGGGTCAGTCCTGGGACCGATCCTGTTCAACTTGTTCATCAATGATCTAGAAAATGAGGTAAGCAGTGAGGTGGCAAAGTTTGCAGATGACACCAAGTTGTTCAGGACAGTCAAAAGCAAAAGGGATTGTGAAGAACTACAAAAAGATCTCAGCAAACTGAGTGATTGGGCAGCAAAATGGCAAATGAAATTTAATGTGGGTAAGTGTAAGGTAATGCATGTTGGAAAAGATAACCCAAATTACACATACTACATGATGGGGTCAAATTTAGCTACGACAGATCAGGAAAGGGATCTTGGAGTTATAGTGGATAGTTCTCTGAAGACATCCACGCAGTGTGCAGCAGCAGTTAGTAAAGCAAATAGGATGTTAGGAATTATTAAAAAAGGGATCGATAATAAGACAAAAGATATCATACTTCCCCTATATAAAACTATGGTACGCCCACATCTTGAGTACTGCGTGCAGATGTGGTCTCCTCACCTCAAAAAAGATATATTGGCATTAGAAAAGGTTCAGAAAAGGGTGACTAAGATGATTAGGGGCTTGGAACGGGTCCCATATGGGGAGAGGCTAGAGAGACTGGGACTTTTCAGTTTGGAAAAGAGGTGATTGAGGGGCGATATGGTAGAGGTATATAAAATCATGAATGGTGTGGAGAAAGTGAATATAGAAAAATTATTTACCTTTTCCCATAATACAAGAACTAGGGGACACCAAATGAAATTGATGGGTAGTAGGTTCAAAACTAATAAAAGGAAATTTTTCTTCACACAGCGCACAGTCAACCTGTGGAACTCCTTGCCCGAGGAGGCTGTGAAGGCCAGGACTCTATTAGGGTTTAAAAAAGAGCTTGATAAATTTTTGCAGGTTAGGTCCATAAATGGCTATTAGCCAGGGATAAAGTATGGTGCCCTAGCCCTCAGAACAAGGGCAGGAGATGGATGGCAGGAGATAAATCACTTGATCATTGTCTTCTGTTCTCCTTCTCTGGGGCACCTGGCATTGGCCACTGTCGGCAGATGGGATGCTGGGCTGGATGGACCTTTGGTCTGACCCAGTATGGCCGTTCTTATGTTCTTATGTTCTTATGATTCTATGATTAGCCACATCGTGGAGCTAAACTGCTTGATATTTTCACCAGTCCTCTTTCATTTGCCATAATTTGATTTGTGCCTCCTGCTTGGCTCAAATATATGCTGATTTCCTGGAGGCACTCCCTTTATTGTTGGTCCAAGCCAGGTGGATCACATGCATCTTACCATGAAAAGCTTGGGCATCTCTGTCCTTATAATCAAACCAGTCCTTGTGCCTGTGTTTTTGGAAACAGAGGATCTTGACAGCAGTTCTGTAGGTTGGTTTTTTTATGTTAATCCAATCATCCTCAGTAGTGAGTGACCGTTCTGGGCCTTCCTTGATGATGACCAAGGAAGCATCAAGACTGTCTTGAAACATAGCTTGTGTCTCAGGTATTTCACATTTACCTACATCCAGCTTTTTTCAGCATACAGGAGAATTATGACATTGTGGCAGACAAAGGTTCAAGGAGAAAACACTGTATACCATGTATTGGTCAGACCAGGAGCCAGTGCCACCCATTGCATGAGTCAATTTGACATCAGAAAGATCTCTTTGTTATGGGATGAAGTAGTCAATCATATGCCAATGCTTAGACCGAGGGTGCATCCAAGTAGCTTTGTATTTGTTTGCCTGTTGGAAGCATGTACTTGCAATAGCAAGCTCATGCTGTGCACAAGTTTGAAGAGAAGAATGTTCTTTGAGTTCTCGCTTTCAGTGCCACAATGTTGAAGCCCCTGACCAACTCTAGCATTAAAATTGCCGAGTATATATAGCTTGGATTTAAAGGGTACTGAAGAGATTGCTGAATTCAGGCTAGCATAGAAGCCTTCTTTTCACCACCTGCAGCGGACAAAGTGGGTGCATATGCGCTAAAAAGTACAAGGCATTGTCCCTGCCTCAGTCTAAGCGTTGTGGTCGTAAGGTGAGGACTGGTGGCATGTGGCTCGGATTCAAGCTGGGGGACTAGTGGTGTCCTGATGGTGAAGCCAGCTCCTGCTTGCCTTGGATGACCCTCAGGGTAGCCCACTCAGTCATGTGAATGTCCTGCTCCAGCCCCTGTGAACTGGCTGGTACCAGAAAGAGGTGTTTCACTTAAAGCTGCAACATCAATTTTACAATGTGAAACTTCCCTGTGAATGACTGCTGTCCTGTGTTCTTGGCAATCATTGTGATCAAGAAGCACGTGCATATTCCAGAATGCCAAGCTTAGTTTCTGTTTAGTTGTTGATTTTTCCTTGTGACCACAAAAACTGGATATCCAGTCAGTTGCGGTTACCCCACAAGGAGCAGTTGAAACAAGGTGTGTTTAGGGATTGTTTGCTCACCCCCGCTTCTTTCGAAGAAAGCTGCGCTGTCCCAAAATAGGGCTGCTTTGACACCTACGCAGGATATGGGAGCTGCTGTTGTTCAGTTCAGCAGACAGATGACCATCACACCTGGACCACCTATGTTCAGGTTTGTGACTAATTGCCTCAAGTGATATCCTCCACCTGCATCCGACGTCACTTGCCCATTGCGGGAGGATTTTCATCAAGAGGTAAATCTTCAGTGACAAGAGCGATACCTTCACATATGAATCGATTTAAGTGAGGCTGACTTATGCGTTCCAAACCCACTCTTTCTTCTCACACTGGCCATCATGAACAGGTGCAAGAACTTCAACGTGTGCACTGCAGAGAGAGAGGACGGGTTTGAGATCAAAGTTACCTTCTTCTAGACTGATGTACCTAAAAAGGCTCAGCGAGCTCAGTCTGCCCCGGTTTGGAGCCAGAGTTTCCCTTCTCCTAGGTAGTGCTGGTCCACGACACCGTATTCTGTGTTATTCAACAGAACCCCTCAAGATCCCTCCAAGGAGGGCTTCCTCAGTCCGCCACCCTGAGGATGTGCCCCAATGTTGTAATTCCCCAGTGAGAGGGAGGAATAAACATAAATCCTGTAATGACATTTCTATGTGTAACCCTTCTGCCAGGCGGAGCCAGCAGCAGCCAGGGCTGGGTTCAATATCTCCATCCATTTAGCACAGAACTGGCTCAAGCCCCCCAACAGTCACCTAGGAAATTCATACATGACCCTTGGGCATTTGAGAGCCAATGGTGCCCCACTGGCGAGCACAGACTCTGAGTGTAGAAAGGAAACTCTTCATAACAGGAGGGAAGTAACTTGGCGTTAATTTGTGAAAACACCACAGACAGTTCATTAAAAAGCCCCGAGTAAAAGTTCCGCCCTAAACAGGCTGGGTAGTGCCCTTTTCCTCTCAGGTTTATAAGTCCAGTAACCCAAATGTCCCCTCCACTGCTCAACTCTGCTCTGCACTCTGGCTCAGGGCTCTCCTAGAGATCAAGGGTGCAGCTGCAGGGTTCACCTCCCATCCTGAGTAGGGGAGGTAAAGAAGCACCTTACTGACTCTATTGGTCATGTGCCATCTGCCTGCTTTCCACTCTCCACCTCTGTCCTGCTGGCTGCTCATGGCACTGCTGGCACCACACTACTACTCCTGCCAACTGCCTTGCCAGCCACCTGCCGCTGCTCCTCCCAAGAGCTTCTGGTGGCTTAGGCTCTAGGCAGAACCCTGTCATTTCAGATCTCAATGATTTCAGTTCCTGGCCCAAAGCGCAGCCCAGCCCCAAGACATTTCATCATACACTGGAGCAAATCTAAAATGATGAAGACTCTGTGTGGAGGCTATTTTAGCTCTGTCATTGAAACAGTGGGAAGAAACAGGCTGAACCAGTCTTACAGCTCACCCCTGGAGGGTATGTAGCCTGCTGGCCTATGGACTCAAGCCCTTCTCCCTTCATCTTCACAGAAGTCTGGCAGGGAATCTTGTTCACCGCAGGTTCTTTAAACTGACACTGTCTCTCTCCTTTTCTGTTCAGACATTACTGCATTGTGCACAGCTATTACAGAACAGTGAAGTTGGCTTAACCCCCTTGTGCACCTAAAGGCCATGGAGGCAAAGTCACGGATGAATTGGAAACCACAACTCTGGATGGTCTTGTTTGTGATGAAGTCAAACACTTAACATAAAAGTTCGGTTATAACATCCAAGTATGTGCCATGCATCATGCTAATGTCAGTACTGGATTGGTGCTCGAGGCAACACAATGGGTGTGTCTACCTTTGCATTCCACTTTCGAAAGAGTTATGCAAATGAGGTAAATCGAAAATGCAAATGAGGTATATGTTTGCATATTTGGCACCTTATCTGCATATTCTAATTTTGAAAGATCTTCTTCTGAAAGAAGAAAGCCAGTGTAGACACTGCTCATTAAATAAAGAGAAGAAGGATTCTTTCGAAGATGGGGTTTACTTTCGAAAGAGCAACATCTACACTGGCTTTCTTCTTTCGAAGGAAGCTCTTTCAAAATTAGAATATGCAATTGAGGTGCCAAATATGCAAATGTATACCTCATTTGCATTTTCGATTTACCTCATTTGCATAACTATTTTGAAAGAGGAATGCAAGTGTAGACACACCCAATAGAAATAACTATAGCTCCTGCTGTGGCACTCAACTCTTCAGCCTTCTGAAACAAACATCAGTCCTGTAGAAACCTGTCCTGTGTGATCGTTAAGACAGAGGAAAACTTTGCCCTATACTGATGATAAAAAAAAGTTTGCAGTGTTCCCTGTAATAAGTACGAATTCCTTTGATGTCTCTTGCCAGTAAAACCATCTGCCTCCACTCCTGCACCCTGCTTGAGTAGTGTTCTCCTTTATCTGTTGATCTTCACCTTAGAGGTGCTTGCATAAACATTGTCCCCAACCCCCCAAATTTGAACTGTATGAATCAAATCCTCCCAATCGCTATGTTATTTTAAAAAATTTTGGGTGCATTTTTTAATAAAAATCTTCTTTTTAAGTCTTTAGGGGGAAGACACCAGCTTCAGTTTGCTTGTGATGATGTAGCAGAATGGGGCAGTAAAAGAGGCTGTTCTCTATCTCCGCAGTGTCCAATAGGAACTCGGAGCTCGCCACACTTTGGCTGTCATCTTTCCATATTTGTCACATTATGGCTACGTCTACACGTGCACGCTACATCGAAATAGCCTATTTCAATGAATAACGTCTACACGTCCTCCAGGGCTGGCAACGTCGACATTCAACGTCGATGTTGCGCAGCACCACATCAAAATAGGTGCTGTGAGGGAACGTCTACACGCCAAAGTAGCACACATTGAAATAAGGGTGCCAGGAACAGCTGCAGACAGGGTCACAGGGAGGACTAGCGCTTCCGGGGCAACAGCTAGCCGCTCCCTTAAAGGGCCCCTCCCAGACACATGCAGCCTGCACAGCACGCGGTCTGCAGAGCCATAGGCACGCACACCTCAAGCGACACAGTCATGGACCTCCAGCAGCAGCAGCAGCAGCAGCAGCAGCAGCAGCCAGAGGTCCACACAGCCGCCCCTGTAGGAGCATTGCTCGCCCTGCTCCATGCCATGCAGGAGGCAGCTGAGCACCTCCTTGCCACAGAGGAGGAGCTGCCCGCAGGGGAAGAGGACGCAGCCCCCAACCCTGCAGCACCCTGCTCCCCCCCCGCTGCACATGCTGCCGGCTGTGGAGCTACCTCACGAGCACCGACTGGTGGGAGCGGCTGGTGCTCAGAGACTGGGACGATGACCACTGGCTCCAGAACTTTCGGATGAGCCGGCAGACATTTCTGGAGCTATGCCAGTGGCTCACCCCCACACTGAGGCATGAAGACACCGCCATGCGGCGTGCCCTCAGCGTCGAGAAATGGGTCGGCATCACTGTCTGGAAGCTGCCCACTCCAGACAGCTACCGATCTGTGGGCCAGCAGTTTGGCATCGGCAAGGCCACCGTCGGGGCTGTCCTCAGGGAGGTAAGAGGACCCACGGGGGGAGGGGGAGGCAGCCCTGGCAGGGGAGGGGAGGGGAGGGCAGGGCAGGGGAGGGGAGGGGGGCCCTGGCAGGGGAGGGCCACACACACCCTGCTCACCCCTCATTGGTGCTCTCCCATGTGCTTCCCCTGCAGGTCGTCCACGCCATCAACGCCCTGCTCCTCCACAGGCTCGTGAGGCTGGGGGACCCAGATGCCGCCATCGTGGGCTTTGCCACCCTGGGCTTCCCCAATTGCTTCGGGGCTCTGGATGGGACTCACATCCCCATCCGCGCCCTGCAACACAGTGGAGGACGCTACCTAAACAGGAAGGGCTACCATTCAGAGGTCCTCCAGGCCTTGGTGGACAGCCGGGGCCGTTTCCTGGACATTTCTGTGGGCTGGCCTGGCAGCACCCACGACGCCCGGGTATTCCGGAACTCGGGCCTGTGCCGCCGGCTGGAGGTGGGGACCTACATCCCCCAGCGGGAGATCCCTGTGGGGGACACCACCATGCCCCTCTGCGTCATCGCAGATGCAGCATACCCCCTCCGGCCCTGGCTCATGCACCCTTACACGGGCCATCTCTCTGCCAGCTGGGAGCGCTTCAACCAGCGCCTGAACCACGCGCGCCAGGTGGTGGAGCACACATTTGGCTGCCTCAAAGTGTGCTGGAGGTGTCTCCTCACCCGCCTGGATGCAGGCCCCACCAACATCCCCCAGATTGTGGGTGCGTGCAGCGCCCTACACAACCTGGTGGAGAGCAAGGGGGAGGCCTTCTTTCTGGGCTGGGCTGTGGAGGCCGGCAGGGCCGATGTGCAGCCACCCACGGCCCCCAGTCGCCAGGTGGACCCCGAAGGGACCCGGGTCCGGGAGGCCCTGTGGGCCCAGTTCGATGAGGCCGCGGGGTGAATGCTGGCAGGCCCCCTACTGCACCCCCCCATCCTCCACAACACTCCCTGCCCCTACGCACACACCACAGAGCACCCAAGAGCCCCCCCCCACTTTTCTTGTTAAAATAAAAGCAGACAGTTGTTTGTCAACTCAAATATCTTTAGAACTCTTATTATTATTATCAACAAGACTAACTAACTATGTACAGGGAAAATAACTTATAAATATATATACATTATAAAAATAGGGATAACATGAAAGGGGAAGACAAGGAAGGGGAGAACTATGTACATGGTGGGGTAAGGATCAGCATTGTAACAGGGGTCAAATATACAAACTATTTACAACAAACTAACTTAAAACTGGGGGGAACATATACAAAGGGGGGGGGCCATGTCCTGGGCCCCATGCCCCTAAAGTCCAGTGCTTGGAGTGGGCGGCCGGGATCCCCACCTCGGCCGCAGCCCTGGCTGGGGCTGGTTGGGGGCCGGGAGGACCGGGAGATACGGCCGGCGAGTGTCAGCTGGCCCCAGGTCCCCCTCAGCGGAATGGCCCTCGGTGGTGGGTGGTGGTGCGACGGTGGACAGTGCAGCGGCTGGAGCAGCGGGTGGAGCAGCAGGTGGAGCAGGCAGGGCGGGCGCTGCGGCGGCTGGCACAGCATGGGGGGCCAGGGAGTCCACGATACGGTTGAGGGTCCGCATGTAGGCCCCCCATGCCTCCTGGTGCCAGGCCAGCACCCGCTCCTGCAGCTGGAGGCGGCTTTCCTCCACCTGCAGCCGCTGCTCAGCGACCTCCAACTGCCGACGGTGGAGGGCCAGCAGCTGGGGGTCCATCGCCGTCGGCTGGTGGAGATGGGTCCGCTGTCTTCCCCGCCGTGGGGCTGGTCGGTCCTCCGCCGAGGGGCTGGCCTGGAGTGATGGCCCCAGAGGGCTGTTCAGGACCACTGACGCCTCGCCGGCGATCTCCGGTGCTTCCGATGGTGCAGCTGCGGAACACAGGAGGGGGGGAAGAAGAGTGGAGACAGGTGTTAGTGTGGGCCCCGAGCTGTGGCCCTTGTCCCCCAACCCCTCTGCTGCAGGTTCCCCATCCCTGTCCCCGGGAGATACTGCTGTGATGGGGTTCAGGGGTCGCCCTGTACTGCACCCCATCCGCTGGCAGGAGTGACTCTCACTCAGCAGGTACAACAGGAGGTTTATTAGGCAACAGATGCCCAGTTTCTCCCAGAAGTGACAGTACAGCAGTCAGAGACAGTCCTTCCAACCCGTCCTGGGGAGAAGACCCCCAGGGGTGCCCCTCTGGGGTGTAGCTTTCCCCCTCCTCAGGCTGGCTGCCTTCTAGCTCTCCCTTCCCCTAGCCTCTACCTGCCGCCCCTGATTTAAACCCGGCTCGGCTCCTCCCTCCTCTTTGATGAGGGCAGAGGTGTAACCTGCCAGTTGTAGCCCCAAGATCATCCTTAGCCACTGGGAGCTATTCTGCTTCTTGTTTCTCATATGTAGCCTGAGTCTCGCATTTGCACTCCCCCCACTCCATCACATGCTGCTGCTGCTGCTGGGTGTCCCACCCCCTCCCCCCGGGGGACCCTAGAGGTTCCGCTCCCCCCAGCCCCGGGGATGGGGCATGGGACTGTTGTGGTGGCAGCGGGGGGGTACATACCTGACGGTCCACTCCCACAGTCGGCGGACACCTGGGGGGTGGACGCCCGGCTGGAGCTCCTGGATGGCAGGATGATCTGGAGGCCGGTGTCGCTGGAGGAGGACTCCCCATACTCCTCTTCCTCCTCCGGTGCCCTCGGGGTGGGCTCCTGGGGGGGCCCCTGGGGTGTGGGGCTTGCCTCCGGGGTGGACTCCGCCTCCGGGGCCTGCTGGGCTCCTTGGCCGAGGTATCAAGAGTGGCCGGAGGGGAGGAGGTGTGCCGGGGGCCCAGGATGTCCCTGAGCTCCCTGTAAAAGGGACAAGTGACAGGGGCGGCCCCAGATCGGCTGGCCGCATCCCGGGCCCGGGCGTAACCCTGCTGCAGCTCCTTCACTTTACTCCGGACATGGTCCGGAGTGCGGGCAGGGTGATCCCGGGTGGCCAGGCCCTCGGCCAGCCGAGCGAACGCATCCGCATTCCGCCTCTTGCTCCCCATTACCTGGAGCACCTCCTCCTCGCTCCAGAGCCCCAGCAGGTCCCACAGCTCGGCCTCCATCCAGGAGGGGCCCCGCTGCCGCTTTGCCGCCTGGCTCCTGGGCTGGGAGCCCTGGCTTCCCTTGCGGGAGGTCCCCTGGGGCCGCTTGGGGGGCTACCATGCGGCCATCGCAGCTGGGGTGCATGTCTGTGGCGCTTAGAGACGTGCAGGCTGGCCGCGTGTCTGCGCTGCCGCCTGCACGTTCTCTCAGCTTCCTGCACAGGAAGGGAGGGGGTGGGGAGCTTTAAGGGGCCACTCCACGCGGCCACCATTGAGCTCAGGGGCTGGAGAGAGCGTCTCTGAACCCCTCAGCTGATGGCCGCCATGGAGGACCCTGCAATTTCGATGTTGCGGGATGCACAACGACTACACGTTCCCTACTTTGACGTTGAACATCGAAGTAGGGCACTATTCCCATCCCCTCATGGGGTTAGCGACTTCGACATCTCGCCGCCTAACGTTTATGTTAACTTTGAAATAGCGCCCAACACATGTAGCTGTGATGGGCACTATTTCGAAGTTGGCGCCGCTACTTCGAAGTAGCGTGCACGTGTAGACGCGGCTTATATTATACAAAACTTTATAGAGACAGGCATTCCCAGTCTCTCCCTACCCCCACCCTAAATTTTTGTCCTTCCCTTCCCACAGAGCCAGGCACCCCTCCAGAACTCCCCCTCCCCCATTTTAACTGACGGTGCATGTGTGGAGCTCCTGGACAGCTCTCCGTGCGTGTGGCTTTCAGGAGGAACCGCATTTAAAGGCTCCAAGAGCTGCATGTGGCTCGAGAGATGTGGGTTGGCCATCCTCATATTTGCCACAATGTAGTGTCTTATTTGCCATTTGGCGAGTGGCAAACTTATTGGACACCCCTGGTTTATATGTTGCAGGAGTCGGAAATCATGTAGTAAAAGCAGCAGGGATTTCAGGGAAATTAAAGATGTTCTCATGGATAAGCATTTGAAAATTAAGCAGCTGGATACTGTCCAAGTAGGTGGAAAGCAGTTAATTAAGAAAGGAGCATCTGGGCCTAAAAAGATTGCCTTAAAAGGGTTCATTATCAGGTGAGAGTTGTCAGAGGGAATCCAGAGCTGAGGCACCAAGTAAAAAAGCTCTCAAGGCAGGGAGCCCTGGGAAGAAGCCTGGCTGAACAGCGGAAAGACTGTAGAACTCTTCAGACAGTAGCAAGGCCTGAGGCCTTACAGCAGCTCTGTTAGGATCAAGAGATGTTCATTTTGGGATTCAGAATTTCCTCTGGGCTCTGAGGAGGGGAAACTGAGGCAATTAGCTCTGAGTGCTCTGTGCTGTCGTTTCTCTCTTATTTGCCCCTAAATGTCTTCTAAGAGCCCAGTAAGCAATGGAAGTGTTGGAAATGCTACTAGACAATACTGACCTCCTGTGGGTAGGCAAATTCTCTTGTTCAGCACCAGTCAAGTCTCTCGAGAGGTTCAACCTGTACTGCAATATACTCCAAATCTTGGGTTCTTGTCAAAGTTTTGTGCGAAAGGCAACACTTAAGTCAGTGGGGCTTAATATTTATGAAAATTTTACCCATGGGAATCAAATTATATGGTTTTCTACCTCAGGCAGTTTATAGTCTAAGGCATTAATCCCTCAACCTAATCCAAGCAGGAGGACCAAGTTGAAGGATACACTGAGACAGAAGGGTCTGCCAGGACAGATCAGCATACAGAATTGAGGTCTAAACACATCTGGCTTGTAATTCATCATATTGCAGGTGTAGATGGCCACTAAAAAAATCTACCTGCATCCCTACTTACCACAAAGAGCAAAACAATCTGAATCAAAATTTATGACAGAGGAATTAACAGGGTTTGTTATATCCTGTACGCATTACCTATTACCTTACTGCATCAGACCCACGGGGAGCCTCCTATCATTATCCAGTCTGTGAGAGTGACCAGCTCCACACGCTTCAAATGGAAAGGCAAGAAGCTCACACAAGGCAGTTGGGCGATAGTCTCTCCCTGCATTCAATCTCTTCCTAACTTCTAAAGTGTGGTGTTTGCAATACATCCAGTAGAGAATTAATCTCTTCAAAATGTGTTCTGGGGGCGTGAGGGGGGCAAGTTAATCTGTCTCTTCACAAATAACAAGCAGTCCTGTAGCACCTTAAAGACTAACAAATTTATTAGGTCATAGAATCATAGAATACTAGAATTGGAAGGGACCTGAAGTGGTCATCATTCTTTATGGCATGACTAAGCAACATTTATATCACCCCGGTAGACACTTATCCAACCTGTTCTTAAATATATCCAACGATGGAGATTCTACAACCACCCCAGGCAATTTATTCAAGTACTTAACCACCCTGACAGTTAGGAAATGTATAAATTAAACTATAGATTGTATTCATGATCTGAATAAGTGGTTTTTACCCCATGAAAGCTCACGACCTAACAAATTGTTAGTAATTAAGGTGTACAGGACTGCTTGTTAATTGTTATACCTCTGGATATTCTTATCAATAACTGCCCTATTAAATTTTCAGTCTTGCTATGTTTTTAGCCCCAACAACATAACGTGGCAATGAATCTCACAGTTTAATCAAACAGTGTGTGAAAGTATTTCCTTTCATCAGTTTTGCATTTGCCACCTCCTAATTTCATAAAATGTCTCTTTGTTATTGTGTTATGAGATAGCAAGACCAGAGACTCCCAATCTTCCTTCTCTGGGCAATTCATTAGTTTATATATTTTTATTATACCCCTTCTTATTTGTCTCCAATATAAATGCTGATACAGTATTAACTAGCTGGAGCATGGATGTCACAACTGTTTTCAGTTTTAAATGAATTACAGAACTTTTACTTGTTCTGAAATAGCCTTGTCTAGCAGAGATATGAACTGTACAAATAACTTTTATTTGAAGAGTTGCTAAAAGGTAGCAATGTGGGTCTGTGGGTTAGCATGGAAAAAAAATTAAAATGGGTAACATTTAAGCAACTATAAAGTATAGCAAGTGTTTTAGGTTGAGTTATTTAGAGGTTATAAGAGCTGTAAATAAAATATACAACCTATGATTTATAAAATGAGCTCATGGTTTTCACCTGGGAGTTTCCAACAACACAACTTTTCTGTTTTTTTTCCAATATGCATGGTATGTGGTTACACAGTTATATCCTAGCTTTATATAGGAAACTCTGCCTAAGAAAGAGAATGATTTCCCATCTTCAGAAAAGAGAGAGGTGCCTGCGGACTTTTATTTATTTTTGGAAGTCCCCCATCATTAAAAAAAGAAAAAAAATTCAAAGCAACAATTTCCACTTCCTTATCTGTAGCTTCTTTTTTTTTTAGATGTGTGACTGGAGCATTTGAACAGTACTAAGTTAGGATCTCGGAACACTCTAAATGCTCATGGGCAGTGTAAGCTTGACACACATGTTGTCTCCAAATTCATCTCATACTGGGCAACAGGGATTACCTTCAGAAGGGAAAGAGTTCACACATGATGACACCTTCAGTCCTGGGCCTTTCAGCTGACAGTGCCAATGGCAGAGGTGATTTTTTTGCAACATGGGCAGTAGTCACCAATTCCTGTATCAGTCACCAGAGAGGTACCTGAGGAGAGTCAATTTCATTCATTACTGACATGGGCCAATTTGACCATGGATCTAGAAGTGAACAGCTCCCTGTCACACTGAGAAATCTATCAAGCCCACCATGTTTTCTCTAAAGATGGTAGGGAGGGGTCCACATGACCTCCTGCCTGGAACATAAGAGGTATCTGTGGAGCTACTCTATAGCCCACCTCTTGTAGATAGTGAAAGGCGGAAAGGAGGAGAAGGAAAAGGCTTAAGAAGGGTAAAAGAGCTAGGAGACAAGATAAGTAAGATAAATTCCTGTGGCTCTGCTGATTAAACAGCACCTACATATCTCTAAAGAGAAAGGTCTCTGAAAGTATCATGGAGGGCATTGTGGGCGTGACTGGGTGTGGTCACTGAAGACCCCTTGTGAGGTTCCCCACTATGCTGATCATGCCACTGGGTTTCGTGCCACTGGGTGGTTGTGTAACCAAAGCCCAAGCAAATTTCTAAACGCACTTTCTAAACAGCCATCAGTAGTGGGCATTGTCCAACCCTCTGGCAGTAATCCCAGATGGAGGTGTGATGGACCCCCACCCTTGCTTTCTAAAAATAAGTAATGAATATAACTCAAGAATGCTTTTGACAAAATGCCTCTTGTTACCTACACTTTCCGTGGAATAATCTGGATTGGTGTATCCTATTTTATGTTTGAAATAATCAGTATGACCTACATTCTATTCCAAATCTTTGCTTCTCTGAAGATCTCAACAGGAGTTGTGATTATCCTATTGTGAGAGGATGGCTTGTCTGTGGAATAACAATATGTGACTGACAAAGGGCCTTGCTGGGTGCCTATCCACAACTGAAGAACTTTGGCAGGCATGTTCAGGTCAGGAGATAAACAATGGCTGATTGCCTAAAAAGGACATGTACAGGTAACTTGCTTATGTGACAATCTCCATAGAATCATATAACACTAGAACTGGAAGGGACCTCAAGAGGTCATCGAGTCCAGTTCTCTGCCTTCTTGACGGGACCAAATACCACCTAGATCATCCCCAATAGGTATCTATCCAACCCGCACTTAAAAATGTCCAGTGATAGAGACTCTACCACCTCCCCAGTCAATCCACCCTATCTTGGAGACTACTTTTACGTAAAGGCCACATCTACACAACATTCCCCATTCGGAGGAGGAATGCAAATGAGGCAGATCAAAAGTGCAAATGAAGTGCTGATTTACAAATCTTGCATGTCATTTGCACAATCTTGTTTGATCACGTTTCTGGAAGAGACGTTTCTGAAAGCAAAAACAGCTGCGTAAATGAAGGTTCTTCAGAAAACCCCCGGTTCGAAAGAACCCTTCTTCAAGTGGAACAGTGAATGAACTCTTCTTTTGAAAGAGGGCATGTGTACATCCTCTGTGGGCCACTCTTTTGAAAGAGCAGTCCTCCATGGCGCTGGCCAGCTGGTGTGCAGAGACACTCCTGCCAGCACAAGTTGGTTGGCACATCCAGTCATGTTTAAAGATGCGGGAACCTAGAAAGCCTGAGGCAGGAAGCTGAGAGCGTGCAGGCTGCAGGAACCCCACGAGCCTCTGGCAGTACTCTCGCTCGGCGAGGCCAGTGACCAGCAAGGCACCTCACTGGCCCCATGGCCAGCTCACAGGGGTCCCCCTCCAATCCACTAGGGGGATCCCCAGGGGGCAGCCAGGGGCCAAAGCAGAGGACCCCCTCCTGCAGCAAGAGGGAGATAAAACACTTGCTGGGACTGTGGCGGGGAGAGGAGGTGCTCCACCACACCCGCGCTGGAGTGCTGCAGCCTTCGTCCAGCTGTTGGCGGGACTGGGGACCCGGGGCCACCCCCGCCGTGTGGCCAACCACGTCAGATCAAAAGTAAAGGAGCTGTGGCAGGCACACGCCCAGGCCCAGCACATGGCCAGCTGCTTGGGGGGCAGTGCCCACTGGCCGCCCCCACTATAAGGCCCTTGATCAGCTACTGCGGCCAAAGAATGCGGCTGAGCTGGAGGCCGTATTGGATATGGTGGTGCCCAAGGCAGAGCCACAGCTGGTGCCCAATGACCAGCCAGGAGCCAAGGCCAGGACGTGGGGCCAGGAGCTGGAGATGTCCTTGGATGAGTAGGGGGCCCTGGTGATAGCCATACCCTCTGGCTCCTCAAGCCAGGATCCCTCCACCAGGGCCAACCCCAATGTCCTCAAAGAACCCTCAGGTAGGGAACTGGAGAATTGGACACCCCGGGCTGGGGGTGGGGCTGCCCAGCACAGCCAGCAGTGGGCCATCCGCATGGCCACCAGCCCTGTCCTGACTCATCCCGGAGTGGACCGTGCATGATGCTCAGCACCCCCTGCTGTGGACAGCATCACAACCCACAAACCGGGGTGGGGGACTGGGAGGGGGATGGATCTCACCCAGTGTGTGGCCCACTGGGGTGGGGACCCCTGAGTGCCTAGGATCCCCCAGGGCCCACAGACTGGTGGAGGGGGCCTGGCCACAGGGGGGTGGGGGGCACAGCCCCCCGGGGAGATCAAAGGGCTGATGTGTTGCCCCCTCTCCCCTTCTGTCTCCACAGCACCACTGTCTGATGGCCAGGTGATCCCTGTCTAGGGCCAGGGGAGCCTCTCCTCAGTGCTGAGGGAACAGGCCATCGCAACCCTCGCTGCCTGGTGGGTCTGTGCCCAGAGGCCATGTCACTTCTGTTACAGAGAGGAGGAGGAGGAGGAGGAGGAGGAGGAGGAGGAAGAGGCCGCCTCACACAGCATGGCCGTCTGGGAACAGATGGCCATGCTCTGGTGTTGGCTGGAGCCCAAGGAGGCAGATATGGGGTGGTGGTCAGAGGCCTGGGGCAAGGTCACCAGGGCCCTCTGGGCTCTCACCTGGGCTGTCATCCAGCACCCGCCCCCACCACCTGCTACCCCCTTCCAGCCCCCAGCTACCTGCCTGCCACCACCCTTGCTGCCCCCAACCTCACTGCCCTGCTCCTGCCCAATGTCCCTCCAGCTGCCCAGCTGGAGCTGGCACAGCTGCTCACTGTCAGGGCAAGCCATGCCAAGCCGGCTCCTCCCACACCTCCGGCCCCTGCCATTGAGCATGTGGCTGCAGCACTCCTGCCATGCCCCTACTTCCCTGTGGTCTTGGCCCTGACTCAGCCTCACCAGGCAGGCACCCTGGACCCAGGGCAGTAAGGGCTTCCACGGCTGTCATGGGTCACAGCCCCCTACCCTTGTGGAAGACTGAGGCTCCCCTCCCCCTCCCACCTCCAGATTCAGGTGCCCCCCTCCGCACTGTACACAGTCCACCCTGTGTATAGCGCCCCGTTCGTGTTGTTGTTTAAAGACAGTGCATTTTGAAAGTTAACAAGTTTATTTACAAACACCTCCATACCCCATGTGATAGGGGAGGATGGGGAAGGAATGTGCGTGGGGAGCAGGGGTGATGGGCATGTGTGTGAGGGCAGTGGTGAGGCATGTGTGGGGGGGTCATGGTGGCAGATGACTGGGGGATGGTCATTGGGCACCCCGGCAAAGGCCGCACTGTGAGCCACCCTGACCTGCACCCCGTCCCAGTTCAGCTGGTGGCACAGGGCATGAGCTGGCTGCTCATATGCAGCTACAGCCTTGGCAGCCCACCCCTGCATGAATTGCTCGTGCTTTCTCTCCACCACCCAGGCACATTTGGAGGCTGACCTCCAGCTGTGTTAGGAGGCAACAAAAGGCACACCAATGTGTCCTGGGCCCAGTTCAGGCACTCATTGAACCGCTTCTGGATGGGTTGGTTTTTTCCCATGTAAGACCATGTGAACCATGAATGCAGGGAGTAAGTGGCATTGGCCACAATGCAGGGGGCATGGTGGTGTCCCCAACAGGAAGGTCCCATGGGGGATATAGGTCCCCTCCTGCATTCTGCAGCCCAGGCAGGAGTTCCAGAAAATCCAGGTGTCATGGGCTCATCTGGCCCATCCCACACAGACATCCATGAAGTGGCCATGGGCATTGATGAGGGCCTGGAGGAACATGGAGTTGGTACCCCTTTCTATCGATATATCACCCTGTGCTGTGGTCCAGGGCTCAGATGGGGATATGGGTCCCATCTAGGGCCCCGAAGCAGTTGGAGAAGCTCAGGCCAGCTAATCCCTCCATGGTGGCATCAAGATCCCCAAAATGAATAGGGAGTAAGGGAATTTCGAAGTTGGGCACATATTTTGAAGCACCCGTGGCTAGACTGCCTGTCAGCGCTTTGAAGTGAGAAGCTTCGAAATTCACGTGGTTGCCATTATGCTAATGAGGTACTGCAGATGCATGGCAGTGCCTCGTTGCTACTTCCCAGTCCGTGTCATTTCCGTGCCCCCTTCAAAGAAGGGGGCTACTGTAGACACGGCCTCCCTGTTTTAACAGGACCTATTTCAAACTAGCTGTTTCGAAATAGGCACTATTCCTCATAGAAGGAGGGTTACCAATTTTGAACTAATTCAACCATTATTTTGAGAGCAAGAAAGAAGGTGTCAGTGGCATGATCAGCACGCTGGGGAACATCCCAAGGAGTCTTCTGTGACCAGACCTCGTCCCAGGTTGTAAATGGAATGCTGGGGCTCTAGCAATGGGGTGGAGGAAACTGTGGTGGAATGCTGGGTGTTGGAGGGGCCACAGGCATTTGCAGATTAGAGACCTCTTTAAAAGAGAAAGAGTCCTCACATGAGTTGGGCATGGGTAGCTCACTTTAGGGGGAAACGTCACGTCTAAATACCAACTGTGCAACCCTGAGCTGAACAGGAGATGGAGTTAGCTCTTCAGGGAGCAGGAACTGGCATGATGCAGGCTCTCTAAAGAAGTAAAGGTGCAAATGCAGCGAGGGAGCTAGGAATGTAACACTCGAAAGCTCAAACATAACTCCCCCTTGGGATAAATTATGTTACATGCAAGAGTTACATGCATACCTCTAAAAAGGGACAGTATCACATAACTTCCACCTTCAGTGCAAAGTACTGAGTGCACATGATGCCTCAAATGGCCTTGAAATGAAATCTGAATAAAGGCAGAGGCCCAATTTCGCAATCATTTTGTCATTAGAGCTTACATGGAAACCCCAGGGAATATCTTACAGCAGGATGAGGCTCAATTACATGAGATAACTCCACTGGCATTGCAGTTTTTTATATCTACATTGCGACAAAATATATTTATGTGAACACAGTTTAAACCTTGAAATTATTCCTAAATTAGATGCAGTATACACTTCATGGAGAGGCAGTTCCTATAGTCATCAGCCATTATATTTGAAAACTCCTGGTGATAAGGGCAGGTCCTGGATGATTGCAAAAAGGCAAGTGTAGTGCCCATCTTTTAAAAAGGGGAGGAAAAGAACCCTGAGAACTACAGAGCTGTCATCTTCACCTCAGTCCCTGGAAAAATCATGGAGGGCATCCTCACGGAATCCATTTTGAATCACTTGGAAGAGGGAAAAGAGATCAGGAGTAGTCAACATGGCTTTATCAAAGTCAAATCATGCTTGACTAACCTGATTGCCTTCTGTGAAGAAACTGGCTCTGTGGATATGGGGAAGGTGTTGGATATATATACCTGGGCTTCAGAAAATCTTTTGACCACAGTGACTCACAGTATTCTTGCGAGCAAACAAAAGTAGGATAAATGGACTGTAAAATGGATAGAAAACTGGTTAGATTGTCGGGCTCAACAGGCTGTGATTAACAGCTTGATGTGTGGCTGGTGATCAGCATCAAGCAGAGTCCCTCAGGGGCTGCTTCTGGAGCCAGTTTTCTTCAACATCTTCATTAATGACCTGGATGAGAGGAGGGATTGTACCCTCAGCAAATCTACAGATGACACTAAGCTAGGGTGAGAAGTAGATATGCTGGAGGGTAGGAACAGGGTCTAGAGGGACCTAGATAAATTGGGAAATGGGGCCAAGAGAACTCTGATGATGTTCAACAAGAACAAGTGCAGAGGCTTGCACTTAGGACATTAGAGCTGCGTCTACACGTGCACGCTACTTCGAAGTAGCGGCAGTAACTTCGAAATAGCGCCCGTCACGTCTACACGCGTCGGGCGCTATTTCGAAGTTGAAATCGACGTTAGGCGGCGAGACGTCGAAGTCGCTAACCCCATGAGGGGATGGGAATAACGCCCTACTTCGACGTTCAACATCGAAGTAGGGACGTGTAGACGATCCGCGTCCCGCAACATCGAAATAGCGGGGTCCTCCATGGCGGCCATCAGCTGGGGGGTTGAGAGATACTCTCTCTCCAGCCCTTGCGGGGCTCTGTGGTCACCGTGGGCAGCAGCCCTTAGCCCAGGGCTTCTGGCTGCTGCTGCTGCAGCTGGGGGTCTGTGCTGCATATACAGGGTCTGCAACTAGTTGTTGGCTCTGTGTATCTTGCACTGTTTAATGAAAGTGTGTCTGGGAGGGGCCCTTTAAGGGAGCGACTTGCTGTTGAGTCCGCCCCATGATCCTGTCTGCAGCTGTGCCTGGCTCCCTTATTTCGATGTGTGCTACTTTGGCGTGTAGACGTTCCCTCGCTGTGCCTATTTCGATGTTGGGCTGAGCAGCGTCGAAGTTGAACATCGACGTTGCCAGCCCTGGAGGACGTGTAGACGTTATTCATCGAAATAGCCTATTTCGATGTCGCAACATCGAAATAAGCTATTTCGAAGTTGGGTGCACGTGTAGACGTAGCCTAGAATACCAAACACTGAAGGCTGAGGACTGACTGGCTAAGCACCAGTGCAGCAGAAAAAGGACCTGGGCCTTACGGTGAATGAGAAGCCGGACATGAATCAACAGTGTGTCCTTGCAGCCAAGAAGGCTTAGGTCATATTGGGCTGCATTAGTAGGAACATTGCCCACAGATCTAGGGAAGTGATTATTTCCCTTTATTTGACAAGGGTCAGACCACACCTGAAATATTGTTCCCAGCTGTGGGCCACCCATTATAAAACAAGTGCGGGCCAGGGCTGGAGCACATAACTTATGAGGAGAGGCTGAGGGAGTTAAGCCATTTAGTCTACAGAAGAGAAGAGGGTGGATTTGATATCAGCCTTCAACTACTTGAAGGGGAATTACAAAGAGGATAGGGAGAGTCTGTTTTCAGTGGTGACAGATGACAGAATGAGGATCAATGGTCTAAAGTTGCAGTGGGAGAGGTCTAGGTTGGATAGTACGAAAAAACCATTTCCCCAGGCCGGTGGTGAAACACTGGAATGGTTTACCTAGAGATACAGTGGAATCTCCATCCCTAGAAGTTTTTAAGTCCCAGCTTGACAAAGCTTGAGCTGGAATGATTTAGTTGGGATTGTTCCTGCTTTGAGCAGGGGGTTGGACTTGACGAACTCCTGAGCTCTCCTCCAACCCTAGGATTCTTTGATTCAAACTTGATTGTTGGGCCTCGCTTCTTGTTGAAGGATTTACTTGTTTAAAGTGAGTCTAAGTAAGAGCACCAGATCAGAATACTCTGTTCACTCATACCACTTGTAGTGTTTACTACCCACATTGCTCGATACATAGTGCAAGACAGTGAAAAAGTCAGGGCCTTACAATACACGTATACCTTGAAATCATCCTGATGCTATAAGCACTGGACAACTTTGCCTTATGCTCTGCCTGCCTAGTAGGCCTGAAAGTATATCTTAAATAGTACAGAATCTTCCCCCTTGGTGGCTTGATTTCCAAACTGCTTAACTACAATGACAAGAACATTTTATAATCTATAAATCAGCAATTGATTACCAAGGTGAGAGACAAGAACTATAAACCCTAATCATCAGAAATGGCAAAAGGCCACTTGGTACTTGAATCCTGCATCTAATTTTAGGCAACTTCATGCTCTGTATAGATTGCAGTGCAGAACATTTGCTATTTACTCCCATTTCTTCTCGTTTTATCCTCCTTATTGCTTTTTAGTTTCCCTTTTTTCCCCTTATTCTCAATGACACTGGTTAAAATTCCCTTTTAATATGGAGTGCTATCCACCCACATTCTATCCATGCCCTTTTATGAAATTATTTTAATTTTAAAAAAGTTAATTTAAAAATAGAACTTACCGGATTGCACACTGAAGTCACCCTTTAATCATAACAGAGTTCCTGTAAAATACTCTGAAAGCATTAGGCATTCAGCCTACGTTGCTATTGTGGGTTACAACTGACATCACAATCAAACTCTGATACCTGTAAGTCAAAAACGTTTTTTGCTCATGTCCTGGTAGTTAAATACAGCACCCTCGGCACTTTTACAGAGTGGGAATCTGCTACAGATCCTGCTTACATGCTGCACTAACATTCCAGAAGCCAAAGGAGACTGGCAACATCAGTTTAGTAACGTTACACTGCATTTGGTCATAAAAGCCAACAATAATTGGCATTTGTACCCTTTTTCCATTGCTAAAGCAGGTTTCAGCAGAACGAGCCTCTCTGTTCAACAAAATTTTATATAATTAAGTCTAAATTTTACTGAAGATAGTGCCCAGAGTCTTTCTGAGACAAAGAAAGATCTGAATAAGGCATTTTAGTAGCATTTACATCTTCACGAGGTTAGCTTAGTGTTTTGATTTGTCCTTGTAAAAGACAAAACAGATTTTCTCTAGCCAAGAGCTCAGCAGAGCAGAACCAGTGAGCTCATCCGACTGCTGGCCGCCTCACCGTTCCTCACAGTTTGTCATTTTCTCGTTTAATGGTGTGGGGGGTGGGGAGTTTCTAAATTCAGAAAGACAAATTACAATTTAATTTGATAGCCTGAAACATTGACTGATTTCTTTCCCTGCACTCACCTTTTGGCTGTTCATAGTGATGGCCTGTTGCCAAAGCACCGAAAGCTTCCAGCCAGCTTTTCTGAAGGCAGCCATTTCTCCAAAGAACTCAACCCCATAAGAGGACGGTGGACAGCCACACTGTACTTCCTAACCCTCGTGATGATTTTGGATTTTAACTGAAAGCCTTCAGAGCACAAAGGTTTCTGAAAAGGCAGACATGCTTTGAAAAAACTACAGGTTGAACCTCTGTGATCTGGAACTCTCTTGTCTGGCAACATCCATAATCTGGCATGATTTTAGTTAGCCAGATGACCACTTATCAGGGGTGTGGCCAACTTTCCTGTCATCCTATAAAGTTTGATTACAGCCACCAGTCCTGGCTTTCAGTGTTCTGTGCTGTTATTTAGCTCTAATGTACCCCTAAATGTCTTCTAAGAGTCCAGTAAGCAGTGGAAGTGTTGGTAATGTGTTAAACAATATTGACCTCTCATGGTCCGGCAAATTTTTTCATTCGGCACCAGTCAGGTCCTGAGGGTGCTGGACTAGAGAGGTTCAACCTCTAGTAGAATTTTTGTAAATGGACACTGTGGCAACATGAACTATGTTGCATTAAAATGAAGAGTTACAAAAACAACTTTATGGTTTTGTTGAATATCAGTTTTAGCAACACTTTGATCTAACATAGAGATTTTTCTCCTTAAACATCAGAAGCATTTCCAAGATAAGGTAAATATATTTTCACCAATTTACAGATGTGGAAAATAAGGCACAGAGAAAAAGTGAGGTGTCTTGCCCAAACATTACAGCTGGTGAGTAGCAGAGACGAGAAAAGTCCCTTGCCCCAACTCCAGTGCCCTACCTACTGGAAATTATGTCCTGTAACTTTTAACAGGATTATTAGTGGAAGATTTTAGATGCTTTCCTGCACCATTGGAAAGCCAAACAAGGCTTCAGGTGTAGTAACTGGGAAGTTATGTTGCTGAAACAAATATGAAACTGCCCAGTCTCATTTCTTTGCCCAAGTTCAGTGAGACATAAAAAGTAAACAGAGCACATGGTGGGTTTTAAGCCCTGGCAGGCAGGAATTATCTTGCAGAGCACTGGTGACGCTACCAGCCCTTTGTAAAGAATGCATTAGGATGAAATGGAACTTGGGAAGTGAATAACTGCCACTCACTCAAACTTGGTCTGACCACTCCAACCCATCGTGAGCCAAATCTGAGTGGTGCTGCAGCACCACACCCTAAGTTGCAACACGCAGGACAGGAAGCTGATGAAGGGATGCAGGCAGGGCCAGTCTTAGCCGATTGGTGGCTGTGGGCATATTTTGGTGTCCCTTTGAAAATGGTGGCCCCCACAATAACCCCAAGCTCAGCACTCTGCCTCGGCTCTTCCCCCAGCTACCAGCTCAATCCTGGAGCGTGCAGCATGGCAGGGGCCTCACCAGTGCCGAATAGAGAGGAATAACTACTTCTCTAGATCTGCTCGAAATGCTCCTCCTAATGCCCCCTAGTATGCCATTAGACTTCTTGGCTACAAGGGTACAGTGTTTACTCATATCCAGCCTTTCATCCACCATAACCCCTAGGTCCCTTTCCATTGCACTGCTGCTGAGCCAGTAGGTCCCTAGAAAGTGGACATGCTGGACTGGCTTTTTGGTGGCCCTTTGAAAGTGGTGGCCCCAGGTGACCTCCTGGATCACTGGCCCTAAGAACAGCTCTGACGCCACCACCATCATGAATTTGGAGCCTGGATGGTTTACAAAAGGAGATGGAAGGCAGTTGGTAGGTTACCTGAATAAAACGATCAAGAACCAACAAATTGGTTGTATGCATGTGTTCATCATTGCTGTTGTCAGCCGTATTATACTCCTAGCCCCCCACCACCTTATGCAAGATTTGAGTGCAAGTTCATATGTATTGTCAAACACAGACAGCATCCTCTAGTGATGTAAAGTTTCATGCTAGACTATTGATTTATTATTGTGTCACCCCTAGCAATGCTGTGGTTGACATGGCTGTAACTTTTTATAAGTCTCTCTGGTTTGGAGCTGCCAATACCTCAAAATGCAAATGACTCATCATTGCAAAAAGGTTGTTTAAGGTGAGGGACATTATTTTTATACTTCCAGTAGAAAATAGGTGACATCAAATGTAATGTTTCTGGCTATGAAGTGTTTAACTATTGACTCTGTTAAAACTTTACTCATTTCTAGTAGCCTGTTAAGATGTCTGGTACCGTCCCTTACATAAATCCTCTTTTATTTTTCTCTGACAAGCAGGTCAAACTCATTAAATCTAATATTATTACTCTGGTATTATTGTGAAATAAAGACTACAACACCCACCAGTGTTCGCATATCCCATTCTTTCCCCAAGTGGAACAAACTGGACCTCCACCTCCTCCATGTGCGTAGCCCCAGAAGTGCCGGCAAAACACTCTAGCTGCCTTCATCAGGAAGAGGAATTGGAGTGTTCTTCAGCCTATTTTAGGCTTCAGCATTTGCCTACAGTGATTCTGTCCTCCAGGCAAGGAGCACACAAACTTTGCCAGACTAGAAACACACTTGCAGCTCAGCAGGAGCCCAGAATATTCACCCACTTTCTTTGAAAGTTGAGGGGAATGTTCACATGAGTGTTTACATTTGCTCTAATAAGGGGCAGTCTGTACTGCATAACACAGGTGTCATGATCTCCAAACATCCCTTTGCAACAGGTCATGGAACTTTGTGGGTCTGTTTGGCATATTGCTGAGTACCTGTTTCAGGAGGGTACAAGCTTCCTGGGACTAAGCTAGGTGTGCAGTAGCTACCATTCCTAGAAGACTATAAATGTTTGAAAAGTCTTTAATTAGATGCTTTAAGTTTTCTTGGCAGACATCAGAGATCTTATATATATATTTTTTCCTATGAACTGCATTAGATGAAAGACTAAGCAGCAGCAGTGTTAGAAAAACCATGCTACACACTGTTCACAGATGAGACAAATGCCTGGGAGAGCTGGGTGGCAGGTGGGAGGTGTTCAAGAGAGGTTGGTTCATTGACCAACATGGAAAAGTTCTGGTGGGTCACAGTCCAGGTCCTAGTTGACAGGTATTCACTTATACATGATAAGTTACACCCTTGTTGGCTGTTTGAGCAGAGACAAAGGAACAAGTAGGCTATATTTTTTTAATATCTGTGATTTAACTTTGGAGCACACTTCCTATTAGAAATATGTCTTGAGTAGTCTTTTCATTCTGGAGCTCCTGGCTTTAAACTTTCTCAGTATAAGAGGAATGCCGGGGGGGAACCAACCCAAATTTGCTCAAGTCTAATTCTTCTGAAATTAAATGATTTCTGTGCTGCTTTTCTTTCAGAAGAAAACTTATTGCCCTTTAAAGACCAGCAATTATTATATGAGAGGAAATTTCTATTTTCAGCACGTCACAACAAAATAGAAAGAATCAAATACTTGTGTAACCTTAGACTTTATTTGTCAACTGCTGAGCTATCAGGAAATACATACATAGCTGGAGTAAGTATGGAAGAAAACTTTCTACGAGGATAAATTTCAGAAACTGAACCGTGACGACCATTTTACTTCTCAGCCTGAGTGAATCTGTGGTTTCAGCCAAGGAGAGCAATATCTCAGAGACAGCAGAGGAGAAGCGGAAGAAGTGGAACTGAACACAAGTGGTTCTTTTTATTCATTCACACGCTGTGAGGCCTTTATAAAAGGAGAGCTGAAGTTAGATATAAACACACACTTGTGCAGAGGACAGCAGAGCATTGCTATAACAACGCTGAGAGTGTTTCAAAGTTAAGCCAATTTTAACAAACAAACATGATGAAAATTACACTCCAGGATTTCCTTCCTATGGGAGCCACAAAAAGCTAAATTCAACACCCAACAAGCACTGGAGCTAAATTAGTCTCTCTGGAGCTCCTCTTTCCTGGCCAGAAATTTGGATGCAGGAGGAGCTATATCCCTGACATCTCTTCCAAACTGCAACCCATGCAAGGGAAAGACTATCGCATTCACTTCATTGTAAAACAGACCTGCCCGCAAGGCTTCTCATAGCTCTGCTCAAGCACAGCACATGTGATTTGGCACACTTGAGGACAGCAAACATGTCCCAGCTCTTTGCTGCAATGAAGAATCAACTCCCAAACAAAACCCAACTGTGCAGATCAAGTGATCACTGCAAATTCAAATAATGTACTTATCAGCATAAGTAAATAGGGTCTATCAGCTTCTGCAGCAGTGACAATTTCTGTCTGACAAGTTTCAGAGTGGGCGCCATGTTAGTCTATATCTGCAAAAACAATGAGAAGTCCTGTGGCACCTCATAGACGAACAGATATTTTGGAGCATAAGCTTTCGTGGGCAAAGATCCACTTTGTCACATGCATCAGAAGTGGTTCTTTGCCCATGAAAGCTTATATGCCAAAAAAACCTGTAAGTCTACAAGGAGCCACAGAACTTCTCTTTGTTTACTTTCTGGTTTAGCTTGAGCCATTAGGAGGTGCAACTGCCACAAAAGACAATGTCCTCTTCACCTACGCATCTGTGGAAGGCAATTATAATTTACCAGGCTTCCAGTCATACAACAGAAAAAGTTCTCAGGTTAATCAAAATCTAAACCATTTCTGAGTAGTTACACATTGTCTCCATGATGAGTGTTTCCTCACTACTACCTATTACAGAATGATGCTCTATGATGATTAAGATGCAATTAAAACCTCTTAATACCTCGAACGTGAGTGCACAACAATGAAGCCCATCATATCTTTTAAGAGCTTCCCTGAAGAATAAATCTATACATAAAATGCTAATACTCTTGACTTTAGTATTCGTGGATCAATATAGTCCAAAAAGATTCTTGTTCCTCCCATTGGGAAAAGGAATATTGTGTCAGTTCCCAGAGTACTTGGGGGTTGCACACATGGCTTTAAGATGGGCCATCTCAACCAAAAGCCTGGTGAGCCTGACACATGTGTAAGAATGGGGCTAGTCATGGAAAGTGGATGTGTGGAGAAAATGGAGAGACCTTTTCAGTACCAGGAGGATGGCTTCAGAGCTCCTGCTGCCATCGTCAATCTCCCATTGTAGCCGGTTCTCATGCATCGTTAAAACTCAGCAGGACTGGGTATGGATGGCAAACTAAGTAAAACTAAAGGCATGTCTTCACTACTCACCAGATCAACAGGTCACCACTGGTTCAACAGGGGTCAATTTATTGCATCTAGTAAACACAATAAATTGACCATTGAGTGAGAAGAGTACACAGAATCAATGGGAGAGGATCAGCTGTTGATTTACCATAGTGTCATTACTGTGGTAAGTAGACCCAAACACCTCAACTTCAGCTATACTATTCATGTATCTGAATTTGCATAACTTAGATCAATAGACCATGGTACTAGAGTTTGGGCCCAAGAGTATTTTAGGAAGCAGTGGAAGACTACATCTACACTACAAAATAAAGTTAAACTTATTAAAGTTGACTTTGTAAAACTGGATTTTATAAAGTTGAAGTCGAGTGTCTGCACCTGCCCACAAAGTCAACGTAGTGCATCCTCACTAAGTAGCCAAGGTTCGACTGTTGGAACAGTGCATTGTGGGAGCCGATCCCACAGCTCCTTCAGCCCTGTTGCATTCTGGTTTTTTGCTGGTGCATTATGGGAAAAAATGTCCTGGAAGTGGTTGTGGGTATGTGATGTAATCTTCCCAGACTGCAATGCCCTCATTCCCCTCCTGTTGAAAACAAACAGCTGGTTTTCAGAAGTCTCTTTCCACAATAAGAGAAATTGTTTGAGTTGTCTGCATTACAGACCTTGTTACCAAATATGTTCTGAGAGCACCCAGCTGCCTGAAGCATTTCAACAGGTTGTTCAACTAGTTTTTTCCACTTCACATTTGTAAGGGGCGGGCCCCACTCCCCAAGCCGCCCTGCAGCAGTAACATTTCTAAGTGGTCACTGCCGGGACTGTGCTGCATTCTGTCCCGCTTTAAAGAACAGTGACTTTAAACAAGAACCTTACCAAATGTGTTCTGAGAGCACCCAGATGCCTGTGCCATGTCAACAGGCTGCTCAACTAGTTTTCTCCTGATGACAAACACCAAACAATGGGCTTCAGAAGCTGACGTTCATGATATTCAAGTAGAACAAACTGGCTCCATGTGACTCAGATAAGACTTCATCGTATGCTCGAGAAAGACGACAAAATGCAAAAGTGGTACTGTATCTGGCTGAAGGAGCCAGGTTTGAAGCTGAGAGAGAGAGAGAGAGCGAGACAGAGAGAGGGCGCATCTACCCTAACAAGTACATTCGAAATTCAAATTGGAAGACCGAGTTCTTTCGAAAGAACCCATGGAGCATCTACACTGCCATGGCGCTCTTTCGAAATTAACTTCGGAAGAACTCACCCATTCTTTTGAAGTCAGTCCTCCACTCCCGGGATGGGAAAAGCGCCCTCTGTTGAAAGAATATTTCAAAAGAGAGCAAATGTAGACGCTCTGCGGCCTGCTCTTTCGAAAGAGTGGATCCTCCATGGCCATGACCAGCTGGCAGGTGGCAGTGCCACTCACAGCACAAGCAGAGCTGTGTGCTCCAGGATCCGGCCATGTTTTAGGACGCAGGATCCCAGAAACCCTGCACTGGTGGCTGACGGATCGGTAACTGTCCAGGGGCCAGCACAGGGCGATGGCCACGCTTTTCTGCAGGGGCAGTGCTGGCATCAGGTGTGTGTCCTGGTGCTGCAGGACTGGGGCGAGCCAGTGGCACAGCTCCAGGAATGTCCCCTTGGTCATCCTGAAGTTCTGTAGCCACCGGTTGTCATCCCGGTCATCCAGCACCAGCTGGTCCAACCAGCTGCTGCTTGTGGGAAATCTCCACAGGTGGTGGATGCCCCAGGTGACCAGCTGGGGACATTGACCCCTAAGGATGGCATCCAGGAGGATGGCCAATTGTAATGGTCGCCCAGAACCGCTGCAGCATGGCAGCCAGGACTGCGACCAGTGTGCTGGCCACAGCTGCGATGTGGGGGAGGGGTGCTGCTCGGGGTTCATGGGGGCCTGGTATGCCTCCCCTGGTGTCTCTCTCTCTCTCACTTGCTCGCTCACTCTCTCGCTCGCTCGCTCACTGCCTGGGGACAGGGTTGCTGGCCCTTGGTGTTTGCAGACCAAGGCACATGGGGGGGTCCTTTAAGGGGACGGTGGGCAGCGGCCCCGGAAGGGCTCATCCACTATGTGACCCTGCCCGTGGCGCTTCCTGCCCCTGCTCTTTCGAAAGAGTGCCCTGGTATGTGTGGACGCTCTCTCTCAAAATTGTGCTGGAGGCTTTTCGAAAGAATGGACTGAACTTTGGGTCCCTGCTGGTGTGTGTGGACACTCCATTTTGAAAGGCCATCTTTTTCGAAAGATGTTCTTTCAAAACAGAACTGTAGTGTAGATGCAGCCAGAGAGAAAGCTGTGAGTCACCACCACACAGAAGTGAGGAACTCTTGAGGGAAGCCATTGCACTGACATCTCCAACATGAGACGAGGAAACCATTAAAAGTATTTGCTCCAGACTCATTATGAATCCCCAAAACTAAATAGAAGTGAAGGATACAATCCCAGAGGGCATTGGTGTCTAGTGGCTGCTGGAAGGATCCATTACCCCATCACAAGTAGTAGCGGTTCAAGAAGAAAAGGAAAATGAAGGACACATTAGACGATAGAAAAGTTGAGGAAAGAATGAAGTGATTCTCTCACCTCTTTTAGTAAAGTGAGAGAGCCCACAAGCTCCATTGCTTCATAGGAAATTTTCCCCTGAGCCACACAGTTTGGGAAGGGAGTGTACTGGTGCCTTGGGCACATGGTGCTTTGGGGCATCCAGCCCCCGAAAATATCTGTGGCCTGGGGCCTGTTGAGTACCCTGTTGACATAGTTCAATTAGTTGTGTGCCTGGGCAGTGGGCAACCTCTGAAATTATCTGCAGCCCAGGGCCAGCCCCCTGGCATGTGGTGCGTTGGGAGGGGCGCTGTCCCCAAAAGTATCTGTGGCCTGGGGCCTGTTGAATAACCAGCTGACATGGTTTAATCAGTTGTGTTCCTGTGGGGGGCAGCCCCATAACATTTCTATGGCCCGGGGCAAGCCCCCCAGCATGAGGTGTAAATTCCAGAGATTGAAGCTTTTCTGAATGAGTCCTGGAAAATGTGAAGTGGAGAAAACAAGTTTCTTGCAAAGAAGAAGCCCTCACCCCACTCAGGGAAGGACATGCTTCAGTCTGCAAGTATGGTCCTACAATGCAGCCGTCATATGCTGTGGTGGGGTGGGGGCTGGCCTGCCAGGTACATGGCACCTAGTGGTGGGGGGCTAGCCATGTGGTGTAGTGGGGGCTAGCTCATCAGCCTCATGGCACATGGTGAGGCAGAGCATCCCATACAAATTTGAAGCACAGAAAAGAAGTTTCTCAGCCTTTCCTGCTATATCCTCGGCCAGGAAGAAGCCTTCTCCCTGGGCAGGACAGGACATGCTGCTGTCTGGTCCCCATAGCCAAGCTGCCATGTGGTGTGGTGGGCAGGGTGGGGGCTAGCTCACCTCTCCTGATGGCTCCTTGCTGGGGCTCTTTTTCATGGCTAGATGCATTCGCCATGCTGGCCAGAAAGAAAATGAATTCAAATTGCCAGGCTTCCTGTTTCCTGCTTTCTGCACACCTATAAAGAGCAGTGGAGGTGAAAGCAGCCAGAAGGTACACATTCAGGGCATTGTGGGATACCTGCGGAGTCCAATAAAATCAATTCAAAGTAACGCTACTTCCACAAGACAATTATTCAGCCTTTTACATTTGAACTTGGCTTTATGCTGTATCAGAAATTCGGGGCAAGTCGACCTTAGCACCCCTTAAAATCAACCCAATGTTTTTGGCACTGAAGACAGTCACACTATAAAATTGAGCTAAGTGCCTTAAAATGAACTTTATGCTGTAGTGTAGACAATGTGATTCAGAACACGACACACATTCCTAACACCACAGTCAGAACTGGGCTAGTCCATCAGTGGGGAAGCACAGGAATGGGTTACCTAGGAGGTGGTAGAATTTTCTTCCCTAGGGGGCTCTAAGTCCCGGATTGACAAAGTCCTGGCTGGGACGATGTATTTAGGCATCTTTCCTTGGGCAGGGGGTTGAACTCTATGAACACCTGAGGTCCCTTCCAATTCAAATTTTATATGATTACAAGACCATAAAGTGAGAATGGGACCATCTTCCACAAGCTATGTAAACTGAGGAATATTTGTGATTGTGAGGGATCCCTTCTTTTTCTCTAGCTTTCGGCCAAGCTAAATATGAGCCAACAAACATCATTCTCGGATGAATTAACAACAGTGATATAAGCAAGAATCACAGAATCATAGGACCTCAGGAGGTCATCTAGTCCAGCCTCCTGCTTCAAGCAGGATCAACCCCTACTAAGTCATCCCAGCCAGGACCTTGTCCAGCCGGGACTTAAAAACCTCAAGGGATGGAGAATCCACCACCTCTCTAGGCAACACATTCCAATGCTTCACCACCCGCCTGGTGAAGAAGTTTTTCCTAATATCTAACCTACACCTCTCCCTCTTCAACTTCTGACCATTACTTCTTGTTCTGCCATCTGACACCACTGAGAACAATTTCTCACCATCCTCTTTAGAGCTCCCCTTCAGGAAGTTGAAGGCTGCTATTAAATCACCTCTAAGTCTTCTCTTCTGTAAACTAAACAAGCCCAAATCCCTCAGCCTATCCTCATAGGTCTTGTGCTCCAGACCCTTAATCATTTTTGTTGCCCTTCGCTGAACGAGATGTAATTCTTCCTCTCTACTCTGTACTCAGTAGGCCTCAAGTGGACTGCAGCAGGTCCCCCAACTTATGCGGAGGTTGTGTTCTTGGCAGTCCCACATCAGCTGAATTTTCTCATAACTTAGGGAGCCAGAAAACTGACCAGAGCAATTTTCTGTCTCCTGTGAGCAGTAGAGGGCTGTGAGCCAGGCTCCAGCTCCCCAGTTCCCAGGAGACAGGAAACTGACCAGTGCTGATTGGTTTCCTGGCTCCCACAGTGAGAAGGGGAGCTGGGAGCTAGGCTACTGCCTGGTTCCCAGGGACTGGGAAGCCGCTCCTGTCAGGGTGGCAGCCGAGAGTCAGGCTGCTGCTGCTGACGGGAGCAGTTTCCCTGATCCTGTCTGGGGCATCAGTTGTGTTAACCTGGAAAACGCACACCTCAAGTGTGTGTATCTCGGGGTTTTGCTGTACTGTGTTGAGTTCTGGGCGCCACATTTAGGGAAAGGTGTGGACAAACTTGAGAAGATCCAGAGAAGAGCAATAAAAATGATTAAAGGTCTTGAAAATGTGGCTTAGGAGGGAAGATTGAAAGAGCTGGCTTTGTTTAATTTGGAAAAGAAAATATTGATGGGGACATGATAACAGCTTTCAACTACCTAAATGGTTGTTATAAGGAGGCAGGAAAAATTATTCTCCTTAACCTCTAACAATATGTGAGGACGCATTGTGCTTTAATAGAAGCAAGGGACATTTAGGTGGGACATTAAGAAAAACTTCCTGTCAGAGTTGTTAAGCACTGGAATAAATTGCCTAGGGATGTTATGGAATCTCCATCATTGGAGATTTTTAAGACCAGGTTAGAAAAAACCTGTCAAGGGTGGTCTAGATGTTGCTTGGTTATGCTGTGAGGGCATGCAACTGGACTTTATAACCTCTTGAGGTTACTTCTAGTTCTAGTAGACTATGATTCTATAGGGAAGTGAAATGCATGTGGATATATATATGTGGATATATATATATATATATATATATATATATAAAATAAACATTGCATTGTTAAACATTCAGAAGACTGAAAATATAAAATTAAAAATTGTATCAAATAATTTTAGATCTACCACATGCACAAAAGTTATGCGCGTACTCTACAAATTTCTAATTTTACTTACATAATCATATGCATTTTTCAAATAATCAATACAATTATTTCTAGTCTTAGCTATGTACTTAGCTAAAATAAGATGAGATTAATTAAAAGTCAACAGAAAGTATGTCAATAACTCTGCTTTGGATTATTAAAAGTGAAAACATTTTAAAAATCTGATTGAATCTCAGCATTCAAGTTTCATTTTCTTTTTATATTTCTCTCAGGTTGGAGAGTAGAAATTCATTTGTTCAGTTTCACTTTTCTTTATGATGATTTTAAAACAGGAGCTGTTTTAAATTTTGGGAAGTTGTTTACTGATATCGGACTTAAAAAATACAACCTTTTTAGTGGCCAGGCTGAAGTTGATAGAGGCCAAATTGAATTTTACTGTTTCCAAATTCAGAAAAGTAAAGTTGGTGCAATTTACACTGTTGGCAGGAGTGCCAAGTTTTGTTGATAGACTGTCGACAAAACACATTTTGTGTGTAGACGCTCTGTGAGCTTTGTTGACAAACCCGCAGTGTAGACATGGCTTCAGAGGTCAGGAGGCCAGAGAAATGTAGTGGGAACTCACTTTTTTGCTGTTCTTTTTTCACTTTTGGAGGCTAATATGAAATATGATGAAGCCCCAGACTGGCTTCAGGAAAAGCCCCCAGTAGAATTCTCAGCCCCAAAGTGTTTGCATTGGACCCTGCTAACCTCAACCTCTATTTTATAGCTCCTGCTAGCTACTGGGTTTAGCTTCCCTACTAGGAGATGTCTGGAAAAATGTCAAACCCCAAGGGCTTTAATGGCTATCACTGATCTTTGCTGTAATAAATAAAAATCTAAAGGAACGCTGGCTTTTCAAGAACCATGGCATATGAAATGCATTTTTAAAACAAGATTAGTAGCATAACATCACAGTTCGTATGAACATTTTGGGGACATTAAAACCAAGATCAAAAAGAAATTAAATCAATAGGCTGAAGAACTTCCATTTTAACTAACTTATGTTTGTTTATTCCTTGCTGCAAGTCTTTCAGTTTTCTGGATAAATACAAATTATTATCTTTAAGTTGCCCTGTTTTCCAGTTAATGAAATAAACTAAGCATTTTCCCCAAATGCTATAACTTGAATTTAAACTAGAAAAACAGCACAAATTACTTCACTGTACACATGGTTTAATGCTTCACTTCAGGAAAAATACAATTCCTGAGAAACATTTACTTTACAGATTTCTCTGGCAAACTGCCTCCAAAACGAAGTAGCATGTTTCTAAGATACACAGAAAAGATATTAATTTCCACACATTTATTTCTTACAGAGGTTAACTTCTGATTGCATTTTATTCTCCAGTGCACTGTTTATCCTTTTCATTGCATGTTAATCTTTTAAAGGCATTTACATAGAAATAACTGCATTTAAGTATGTTTAGTCTGTTACAGAGAAAATGTATTCCCTTCACAGGTCTTTTACATGTAGTCTTTTCAGTGTATTCCACTAGCTAGTCTATTTTGGGTCTACAGAGACGTAACATACCTTGCATGGAATTTTATCTTCAAATCTTTATTGTAATTGGCATAAAACTTTGATTTTGAACAAACTGTTAAAACTGATAGCTTATTAAGCTGCTAGCATGATAAAATTTAGGAATTCTTGTGGTCTGAAGCTTGTTCAAAGATAAAATTATCATATCATGTTAGTCTGGAATATAAATTTGCAGTGGCACCATAGCCACAACAGTAACTACTGGGAAGCATGATAGGGAGAGGGGAAAGAATTATAAGAATGTTTTGGGCAGTGGTGGTTAAGTAATGGTCACAGTATAGCCTGGAAGCATGGAACAGAAAGAGGGACATGTGGGGGCTATATCCTATATTAGACCAGCTTCCCTTGCTCAAAGCTACAGGCCCTGTGTGCTCCTCCAGCTATGGTGCAGTTTTGAGCCAAACAGAGCTCTTCTTGGCCTGAAGAGCTTTGTAGCTGGAAACAGCACCCTGGGAAGGAGGAGGAGCCTCAAGATGCATGGGGCACAGGGGGTAGGGGGGCAGAACGGGGTGGGGACTGGGAACCTCCCAGTGAAGGAGCCAGAGGCCTGAGCATGTGGATGCCCACCTGACCTAGTAGCTAATAGCTCTAGCTGTTTGAGTAGGGGCTTCTTGGTTCAAGTCCCATCCAGGTTGATCCACTCCCATATTTGCAGCATATCTAGGGTAGTCAGTGTTCCCCTTCATTAGGCACTGGTAAGGCCACAGCTGGAGTATTGTTACCAGTTTTGAGATCCCCAGTAAATGTGGATGCATTGGAGAGGGACCAGTGGTGGGCAATGAAAATTATTAGGGGGCTAGAGTACATGACCGATGAGGAGAGGCTGAGGGACTGGTCTTATCCAGTTTGCAGAAGAGTGAGGGGTGATTTCATAGCAGCCTTCAACTGCCTGGAAGGGGGCTCCAAAAAGGAGGGAAAGCGGTGGTTCCTAGTAGTAATGGATGGCAGAACAGAGAGCAATGGTCTCAAGTTACAGAGAAAGAAATGTAGGTTGGATATTAGGAAAAACTATTTCACTAGGAGGGTGAAGCACGGAAATGAGTTACCAAGAGAGGTGATGGAATCTTCATCCCCAGGGTTTTTTTAGCCCTGGCTTGACATAGTCCTGCCTGCGATGACTTATTTAGGGTTGCTCCTGCTTTGGGCAGAGAGCTGGACTCGATGGCCTCCAGAGGTCCCTTCCAGCCCTAGGAGCCTATGATTCTATAGGGGGAGGGGTATGTGGGGTTGGGCCTCATTGAGGGAAGGGGCAGGGGCCAGGAGGTGAGGGACAGAGGTATTGGATGCCTGGGGGAGGGATATAAATGGGCTGGGCATCTCTGAGAGGAGACACTCCAAGGATGAGGGGCAGGGATTCAAAGTGCATGGAGGGAGGATATATGGGGGTGGGCACCATAAGGAGAGGAGCACACAGGTCTGTAGCCGGCAAGGCTGCAGGAGGAGAGGAGTCCTATTCCTCACCTGTCCTGTGCTGGGGGCGGAGCCACCTCTTTATTGACCATGTGCACTTGATCTTCATCAGCAGAGACAGACATGCACTAGGACTTGCCCCCAGCTGCTGGGGTCCCACTCCCTCCCACAGGCTCCACCCCTTAGATGGGAGCACTGCCCCTGTGCTCCACCAGCCAGCAGAGTGGGGGGCAGCCAGGTCCCGTTGGTGGGGACTCAGAGTACCATGTGTCCCACGAGTGGGGGCTGTTGTGTGCTGCATACTCCTGGTGGACAGTGGCCCCCGAGATGAGGTCTGGGCCACTTCCCAACACCCATGGGCTGCATTTCAGATTGGCTGTAGTGGCCTGGTACTGCGTTCTGCATTACGCTGTCCCAAAGAGCCCCTCTAAACCCAAGTCAAGGTGTCACCTTCCCAGCCCTGATGCAAGAGGGTTAAGAGCCCTGGCTTCTAAATGTATGGAAAACATTAGTCCTGTGCAGTGTTAACCACACCTAGAGACATCCTGCAGCAACTGGAGCCCCCACCGTGATGGTGGCTGTGTGCCATCAAGTCAAACAAAGCCACCCCTCACCCAAGAAAGCTCACCATCCTCGGCTGGGACAAGATGACTCACAAAGAGCTGTTGGGTGAGGGACAAGGTAATAATAAAGATGGGTGCAAAGTGGCTACAAGTGACCATCACTTTAGCCAGTGCCAGACAGTTGTGACTTGCAGGCATCTTTCCACTCATAAGGGGCTTCAGGGACACAGCTTAAAGGATTCTTCCTGGGAAAACGTGTATGTTTGTTTCGCAAGGGGGCTTTACAAGCTTATGAAATGTGTCTCTATATTACACCTTCTTTTTCTGAATTATTTGTTGTTGAACCTGCCAGTATTGTGTTTAATAATTTGTTTCTATATTTTTCCAGGTACTGGAATTAGATACTAGGTACTGGAATTAGGCTGACTAGCCTGTAATTCCCTAGGTTCTCTTGTTCCCCATTATAGCTGTGGGTGCTCAGGGATAGCTCAGTGATTTGAGCAGTGCCCTGTTAAACCCAGGGCTGTGAGCTTAATCCTCAAGGAGGCCATTTAAAGACCTGTGGCAAAATAATAAAAATAAGGCTGGTGCTTGCTCCTGCCAAAAAGGCAGGGGACTGAACTTGATGACATCCTGAGGACCTTCCCACCCCTATGGGATGTGTGTGTCACCTGCTCTGGTCCTCTGGAACTTCCCTCTTCCTCCATGAGTTCTCAGTGATAACTGTGAATGGTTCCAAAGTTCCTTCAGCTGGTCCCCTGCTAACTTGAATCTAAACATAGTTTAACTTTTTCTTTCCCCATTGGGACTTGCTGTCCTTTCTCTAGTTAATATTAATTGTGTTGAATATCTGATCACAATTTTTGTAGTGAAGTCTGAAGCAAAGTAGGCATTAAACACCTAAGCCTTCCCAAAGTCTTTCCCTCATTTATCCCCCTCTTTTCTTTTTTTTTTTATTCCCACATTTGCCCTGGAATGCAGCCAGGATCCCTGCTATTTTCCATATTTGTATGGTTTTGCTCGGTTCTTTCCTTCTCTTTCCTCTCCTCCCCCGGTAGAGAGACAGTGTTACAGTTTTTCACCTCTTTCCTCTCCTGCTTTAGTCAACAGTCATGTCAGACGTGCACTCCTGCATCTCAGGCACGGTATGCCTAGGCAGCAATCATGTGTGATACGTGGACATAGTGCTGTAGCTGTGGTTCAGCTAGTTTGCTAAAATGAAGCCACAGAAGCATGGACTAGTGTGTCCTTAGGGAACGAGGTGGCCTTGTGCTCTGTCTGCTAGCTCTGGCAGCTGCCCATGCTGCTGTGATGTCACTGCTACTTTCGGAAAGCTAGTTTGATCACAGCTGGTTTGGATACATCTATGGATGCTGGAACTATGTCTCCTGGTTGCCGTACGTACAAACCGTGGTTGTGGGAGGAAGAGAAGGCGGGTTCCGTGGCCAGTGCTGCTGGGTCCATGCACACCTCACCCAGCTTTAAATATTTAATGGCATCTGCGAGGGCTCCACTAATTCATTTTTTTCTAAGAGCAAAGGACAAAACCCCTGGGGGGAGTACACAGCTGCAGCTATTTATCTGCAATAGACGTGGATATTCCCATTTTGTTACCCGCCACCAGATCTTTCACAAGGACTAGGAACCTGCTTCTGAAGATGCCCAACGTCAGGCTCAAGTGGCAGGAGTTCCTTCACCTCCCATTCTCCCTGCAGCAGGTGGGGTCACTTCCATGCCCCCACCAGAAGGTACCATTGCCATCTATAATTAGTTAATCTTTGGGGTTTATTAGTGCCTCCTCTCCTTGCCCCTTTCTGTCATTTGGGGTGGCCATTGATACTTCTTCATGTTTTCCCATTTTTCCACTCAGTCTTACAGAGACCAACTCATCCAGCCAGGGCAAATCATGGGTGGCAAGATGGCCATTTTGCTTTGACTTTCAGTTCAAAGGGGGCCTCACATTTAGACATTTGTTAATTTTTTGGCATTTGATAAGTTTCACAACTTATTTTTATGTGCATTCCTGTCAGAACAAAATATGACACACTCCCTCAGTTTTGAGCTGCAAATTTAAGCAAACAGATGTGATTTGGCAGAAGACAATTTTTTGTTAATAGATATAGCTTTTGTCATTTTAAAGACTGTGAAATATTCATAAATATTAATAAAAATATATTGATTCTGAAGGTACAAGATTAATGAAGATCTACTTTCTGCAGCTGAACTATTTCAGCAACAGTACAACAAAGAAATCTCAAAAGATCTCCATGCCGAGATCATCTTCCTCAGATGAATATATCCCATGAACTTTAAATTGGAGTGCAAGCAAAAGAAATTGCTTCGAGAAATTCTTGAGCTTGAACTCTCTAGGGTATTTCCTAATGAGACAATTGCATGTGTATTTTTGTCTGTCTGCCTGCATTGGTGGCTTCAGGTGAATGCACCTTCAAGGCATTGAAGCAGGTAAAAAACTATCACCTTTCAAACAAGGGACAAGAGTATTTGAATGGGCTGGTCATCCTTAATATCTACTGAGACATTGCACAAAAGCTAGATTTTTCCTTAATAACTAGTGCTTTTGCAGAAAAAGGCTCAAAAAGCTTTGCTAAATAACATATATTCAGATTGCCTCCCATTCTTCTTTTCTGCCTTAGTTTGTTTTCATGTATCATCATTTTTTATTTTTATTATGGCTAAGGACCTCAAAGTGACCTCAGCCTCTCTGGGCCTCCCAGAGGACCTGCCTACAGCACCTTTCACTGTAAGAAATTTCACATGAACACGTAACAAAATAATTCCCAAACCAGTTGTTTGAGTGGAGAAATAACAAGAGCCCTGGGAGGTCATTCGGCCAACGAGGTGAGTGCAAGATCCAATATTCCGATGGAGCTGTTGAGAATGGATGACCAGCTATGATTAGATCTTAGCCCAGTAGACATTCTTCTGGAAATGCAGATAATCCTTCCAGTAAAGTCATGTCAACCTACAAAAATAATACGCAGGCAAATCAGATAATTTTGCAGGTAGGCACGAACTAATGCTGAAATCTGTTCTGTAAACGCCTGACAGACAACCATGTCCATGCAAAGAAAGAAATGTTTTGCAAATATAACTTGTTTTATCTAAACAGCCAGGTAGCCCACCTCTCTAGTTTTAAATTAGAGAAATAATTTCTTTTCTGCTTAGGAGCGACTATGAAATACTATAACCTCACCCACCTTGTCTCTCTGGATAGTCTCATACGCAAACTAGGAAGATGTGGTCTAGATGAAATTATGACAAGGTAAATGCAAAATGAGTTAAAAGACCATTCACAAAAAGTAGTCATCAGTGATTCACAATCAAGCGGTGGTGATATGTATACTGATGGCTGATGAGGGTCTTTCCTAGGTCTGGTACTATTTAGTATATTCATAGAGGACTTGGATAATGCAGTGGGAGTATGGTTACAAAATTTGTGAGCTATATCCCAGGTGGGATGGGTTGCAAACACTTTGGAGCACAGGATTAGAATTCAAAGTGACCTTGACATCTTGGAAAACTGCTCTGAAATCAGTAAGTTGAAATTCAACATAGACAAATGGAACATACTAAAAAATCAAATGCACAACTACAAAATAGATAATAACTGGCTAGACTTTAGTGCTGCCTAGTGCAACCTGCATTGCAAAGCAATGAAGTGCAAAACGCTCATATAATCCTGGAGTGTATTTTCAAGAGTGCCATATGTAAGCTATGGGAGGTTCTTTGAGGCATCAGCTGGCATACTGTGTTCAGGTCCAGGTATCACATTTTAGGGAAAGATGTGGACAAATTGGAGCGATCCCAGAGGAAAGCAACAAAATAATAAATGGCTTAGAAAACCTGATCTGGGAGGAAAGGTTTTAAAAAACCATATATGTTTGCCTTTCCCAACAAATAGGAAGGAAAGAAAGAAAGGAAAAGAGGATCAGTGAAGAGATAAATACAACAGATATGCTGAACACGTCCAACACGGAAAGAAGAACACCAAAGCCGTGTCTACACGTGCACCCTAATTCGAAGTAGCAGCACTAACTTCGAAATAGCACCCGTCACGGCTACACGTGTTGGACGCTATTTCGATGTTAACATCGACGTTAGGCGGCGAGACGTCGAAGCCGCTAACCCCATGAGGGGATAGGAATAGCGCCCTACTTCGACGTTCAACGTCGAAGTAGGGACCTTGTAGTCGTTGCGCGTACCGCAACATCGAAATTGTGGGGTCCTCCATGGCGGCCATCAGATGAGGGGTTGAGAGACGCTCTCTCCAGCCCCTGAGCTCAATGGTGGCCGCGTGGAGAGGCCCCTTAAAGCTCCCCTCCCGCTCCCTTTCCTGTGCAGGAAGCTGAGAGAACGTGCAGGCGGCAGCCCAGGCACACGGCCCGCCTGCACGCCACTGAGCCACCACTGTCTGACACCCCAGCTGCGATGGCCGCCCGGCAGCCCCCCCAGCGCCCTCAGGGGACCCCCCCCAAGGGGAGCCAAGGCAGCCAGGGCTCGCAGGCTGGCAGCCAGGACGGCAAGCGGCATCGGGGCCCCTCCTGGACGGAGGCCGAGCTTCGGGACCTGCTGGGGCTCTAGAGTGAGGAGGAGGTGCTCCAGGTAATGGGGAGCAAGAGGCGGAACGCGGATGTGTTCGCTCGGCTGGCCGAGGGCCTGGCCGCCCGGGGTCACCCTGTCCGCACTCCGGACCATGTCTGGAGTAAAGTCAAAGAGCTGCGGCAGGGTTACACCCGGGCCCGGGATGCGGCCAGCCAATCTGGGGCCGCCCCCGTCACTTGCCCCTTTTACAGGGAGCTCAGGTACATCCTGGGCCCCTGGCACACCTCCTCCCCTCCGGCCACTCTTGATACCTCGGCTGAGGAGCCCCAGCAGGCTCCGGAGCTGCAGTCCGCCCCGGAGGTAAGCCCCGCACCCCGGGGGCCCCCCCTGGAGCCCACCCCCGGGGCACCGGAGCAGGAGGAGGAGGAGGAGGAGGGGGACTCCTCCTCCACCAACACTGGGCTCCAGATCCTGTTGCTATCCCGGAGCAGCAGCCGGGTGTCCACCCCCTGGGTGTCCCCCGACCGTGGGAGTGGACCTACAGGTATGTACCCCCCTCTGGTGTACACCCCCGGGGTTGAGGGGCAGGGGTAATAGATATGTGGCCAGGGCCCTCCACATGCTCAGATGGCCATGGCCCCAAGGACAGCAGTGCCATGTCCCTCACAGGAGTGCATCAGCCCCTGCCCCCCCCAGCACGACAGTGCCATGCCCCATCCCCGGGGCTGGGGGGAGCGGAACCTCTAGGGTCCCCTGGGAGGAGGGGTTGGGACACCCCGCAGCAGCAGCAGCAGCATTGGGAGTGGTCCAGGAGACGTGGATGGGAAAGGGTCCTGGGGAGGGATCCCAGGTGTCCCCATGCATCCCGCCACATTCTCATGGGTGCTTTTGCCCTTCATCCCATGCAGGTCATCACTGCCATCAACAGCATCCTCCTGTGCTGGCTTGTCCACGTGGGGGATCTCGATGCCACCATGGCGGCTTTGCAGACCTGGGGTTCCCCAACTGTTTTGGTGCCTTGGATGGCACCAATATCATTATCTGGGCCCTACCACACAGCGGTGGAAAGTATATCAACCAGAAGGGGTACCATTCCACTGTGCTCCAAGCCCTTGTGGATGCTAATGGGTAATTTATGGATAACAATAGAACAATAGAGCTGGAGAGACCTAAAAAAGCCATTGAGTCCAGCCCCATGCTCTAAGCAGGACCAAACCCATCAGATCAGCCCAGCCAGGGCTTTGTCGAGGCGAGACTTAAACACCTCCAGGGATGGAAACTCCACTACTTCCCTGGGTAGACCATTCCAATGCTTCACCACTGTCCTAGTGAAAAAGTTTTTCCTAATGTTCAACCTGGACCTTTCCAGCCACAACTTGAGACCATTGTTCCGTGTTCTGCCATCCATGACAACTGTGAACAGCCTCTCTCCAGCCTCTTTGCAGCCTCCCTTCAGTAAGTTGAAGGCTGTTATCAAGTCCTGCCTCAGTCTTCTCTTCTGCAGACTAAACAGCCCCAGTTCCCTCAACCTTTCTTCGTAGGTCATATGCTCCAGCCCCCTAATTATTTTGGTTGCCCTCCACTGGCCCCTCTCCAGTGTATCCACATCCTTCCTATAATTGGGGGCCCAGAACTGGTCACAGTACTCCAGATGCGGCCTGACCAAAGCCATATAAAGAGGAACAATCACTTCTCTGGATCTACTGGCAACGCTCCTCTTGATGCAACCTAATATGCCATTAGCTTTCTTGGCGACAACGGCACACTGTTGACTCATGTCCAGCTTCTTGTCCACTACAACTCCCAAATCCTTTTCTGCAAAACCACTACCGAGCCAGTCGGACCCCAGCCTGTAACAATGCTTGGGATTCTTCCGGCCCAGGTGCAGGACTCTGCACTTGCCCTTATTGAACCTCATCACATTTCTTGCAGCCCAGTCTTCCAATTTGTCTGTCAGTCTGGACCCTGTCCCTACCCTCCAGTGTATCTACTTCTCCCCCTAGCTTAGTGTCATCCGCAAACTTGCTGAGGGTGCAATCCAACCCCTCATCCAGGTCATTGATAAATATTTGTGTGGGCTGATCAGGTAGGGTCCACAATGCCCACATCTTCAGAAACTCCTGGCTTGGGTGCAGGATGGAGGATGGGACCTACCTTCCTCCATGGGAGCTCCCACTGGGAGACACAGCTATGCCCCCTCTGTATAGTCACTGATGCTGCCTACCCCCTTCAGGCCTGGCTTATGCAGCCCTACATGGGCCACACAAATGTCAGCCAGGTCCTCTTCAATGCCTGGCTCAACCAGGCCTGCAACACCATTGAGTGGGCATTTGGGTGCCTGAAGGCACGCTTCAGGTGTTTATTGACATGCGTGGAAGTCAGCCTCCCCAGCATGCCTACTGTTGTGGGTGCATGTTGCACTCTCCACAATCTAGTGGAGAGAAAACACAAGCTGTCTGTGGTGTGGTGGGCAGCCAAGGCCGTACTGCACTATGAACAGCTGGGTGTGGCACTGTGCTACTGGGTGCACTGGGATGGATGTGTGTGAGGGAGGCCCTCTGGATTCATCTGGGGGTCCCTGTGACCTGCCTACACACCACAACCCACCTCCTGCACACTCACCCCTCACCACTACCCCATCATCACCCCTGCCCGCACCCCCATATCTCACTGATCCCACCCAATGCATGACAGACACCACATAGTTTACTTGTAGAAATAAAATAACTGTTTTTTTATTTAAAAGTAACTGACCCAAATTAAATCCTTTTACCAACTAGGTACAAGAGGGGGCCAGGGGAGAACTATGTACAAGGGGAGCCATAGTCATTTGCCAGGGTGGGGGGATGGGAGCCATGGCATCCATGGAAGCCATGGCTGCCCTGGGTCCAGGGTCCCCTGTGATACTGGAATGGGGCCAGGACCACAGGAAAGTAGGGGTGTGACAATCTCAGCCTTGGTGGTTGGGGCCAGAGGAGCCATGCCTGGGGTGGGCACGCCCACCTGCAGCCATCACACCAGTTCCTCCCATTCAGCTAGGGAGAGGCAGGGTGGGAGCAGTGCTGCAAGGGCAGGGGTGGCTGGAGGAGGGCCTGGAGGGACAGATGCAGGGGGGTCAGGTGGAGCAGCTGCAGGGGCTGCAGGAGGGGCTGTCAGTGGAGTGGCCAGCTGGGTGGTGAAAGCCCAGGTGAGGGCATCAAGGGAGCTGGCCATCTGGTCCCAGGCTGCACACTCCATCGAGATCCACGCCTTCAGGAGATGGTTCTGCTTCTGCCAAGCAGCCTTGTGTGCTGCTACAAGGTCCTCCAAGTAGGTGCAATGGTGTTCCTGCCCAGCACAGTGCATGGTCCTCAGAAGTGTCACCCCATTCCCCTTGCCACTACAGCAGGATCCCTTGAACATCGAGGGGGTTGGGCTGGCTCATGGACATCATAAAGACATAAGGGAAAGACATGTAAAGACATAAGGGAAGAGGGCAGTACCCTCATCAGATGAGCGACCAGGCCATGTGGGGGCAGTGACCGCACACCTGTCAGCCATCCCCCCCTGCCCTTAGGAGTGGAGGTCCTGGGGCATCCCAGGAGTGGAGGGGTCCATGCCTAGGTGGGACATATGCTGGCTTTGGTTGGCTCTCTCCCCACTACCCTTGCATGCCTTGTGTCCTGTGTGGTTGTCCATGGTCTCACGTGCAGTGATCCCCATGCACATGCCTCTCCTGGGGATGGGGACCATGGCTGTCCCTGGTGCCCTGGGCTGGGTCTTCTAACCCCACGCCAGCTGCAGCAGAAGGCAGCCCTCCCCCCATTCCCCGGGCTAAACAAAATACCAAGGTTCTACCTGAGGGTGCCTCGGCAATCTCAGGGGAGGCCCGGGCAGAGACGGCCCAGTTCATGGACTCCGAGGGCATGGCAACCATGAGGGTCCCCTCGCTGCAGTGCTCCCTGTCACTGTTCCCAGCCTCCTGCTGAAGTTCTGGGCACTGGGTGAGTGGTGCTGTCAAGGGCCCTGACTCTGGCTTCTCAACCTCCTCTGGCTCCACTGTTTCCAGGGCTTCTTCTGGGGGACCAGCTTCCTTCACCCCAAGGATCTGGTCAAATTCATGATAGTAGGGGCAGCTGGTAGGCACTGCCCCTGATTGCCTGTCAATGTCCTTTGCCTTGAAATAGGCCTGATGCAGCTCCTTGACCTCTGAGCTTTCCTTCTTGGGGGTCCAGGAGGGGAGCCCCTGTAGGGTCAGAGTCTGGCTGAGGTGGGTGAAGGCAGCTGCTTTCTACTTACACCCCTCAGTCTGCAGCAGGTCCTTCTCGTCCCACCAGGTGGCCAGGAGTTCATGGACCACAGGCTCCATCCAGATGGGGCTCCTTTTCTTTGCTGACTGGCTGGAGTCCTGGGAGCCCTGTCACCCAGTGTCCTGAGAGTCATGGGGGTCCTGGCTGCTGGCCATGGCTCCAAGGGGGGCTTTTATAATGTTCTGAGGGGTGTTGGGGGGTGTGCTGCTGCTGGCATGTGGGCTTGTGGCTGCCAGCACACACTCAGCTTCCTGCATGGGGTTTCTGGGTCCCTGCAGCTTTAAAAGTGGCTGGAGCTGGCAACCATAGAGTCGTGCTGGTTCTGGCCAGGGTATCTCTGTGCTCCAGGTGGCCAGGGCCATGGAGGACTTGTTATCTCAAAATAGCAGCCAGCGGAGTGACTACGTGTTTCCTTTCTAAATTAATTTCAGAAAGTTTTTTTTCAACATCTTTACTAATGACCTGGATGAGGTGATGGATTGCACACTCAGCAAATTTCCACATGACAGTAAACTAGGGGGAGAGGCTGTTAGACTGGAGGATAGGGATAGAGACCAGACAAGTTGGAGGAATGGGACCAAAGAAATATGATGAGGTCCAGCAGGGACAAGTGCAGAATCCTCCACTTAGGAAAGAGGAATCCCAAGCATTGCTACTGGCTGGGGACCAGCTAGCTAAGCCACAGTTCTTCACAAAATAACTAGGGGCTATCCTGGGTGAGAAGCTGGATATAAGACAATAGTGTGTCCTTTTAGCCAAGCAGGCTAACAGCATGCTGGGGCACATGAGTAGGGTGTTGCCAGCGTATCTAGGGAAGTGATTATTCCCCTTTAATATTCTTAACCACTTCTTTCCCCACTGAAGGCTGCCTGCCTCCTTCGCATATTGTGCTGCCCAGTGCAGAAGTCTGGACTGCTGACCTTGTTTGTGAAGACTGAAGAAAAGAAGCATTGAGTACTTCACCTTTTTCCATAACATCTCTCGCTAGGTTTCCTCCCTCATTCAGGAAGGGTCCCACACCTTGCCTGACCACCTTATTGCTAACTTGCCTATAGAAAGATTTCTTGTTCCCTTTCACATCCCTAGCTGCAATTCCAGCTGCACTTTGGCCTTCCGGATTGCACCCTAGCATGGTTGAGCAATGTATTTATACTCTTCCCTAGTCTTTTGTCCAACTTTCCACTTCTTGAAAGCTTTATTTTGTGTTTAAGATTACCAAAGATTTCACTGTTTACCCAAGCTGGTCACTTGCCACATTTGCTTTTCTTACTGCACATCAGGGTGGTGGGTTCTTGCACCTCCATTAAAGCTTCTTTATAATACAGACAGCTCTCTGGGACTCCTTTCCCCCTCATAGTAGCATCCCAGAGTATCCTGCCCATGAGTTCCCACAGGAGTCAATATCTGCTTTTCTGAAGCCAAGGGGTCTGTATTTTGCTGCTCTCCTTTCTTCCTTTGGTCAGGATCCTGATCTCAACCATCTCATGATAACAACAGCCCAGGTTGCCACCCACTTTTGCATCCCCCACCAACTCCTCCATGTTTTTGAGCAGCAGATGGAACTGAGCATAGTTGGTTCCTTCTGCATGTGCACCAGGGAGTTGTCCCCAACATTCTCCTAAAACTTCCTGGAATGTCTGTGTGTTGCTGTATTGGTCTCCCAGCAGATGTCTGGGTGATTGAAGTCCCCTATGAGAACCAGGGCCTGTGATCTGGAAGCTGCTGTTAGTTGTCTGAAGAAAATCTCTTCTACCTTATCCATCTGATCTGGTGGTCTACAGCAGACTCGCACCACATCACCCTTGTTGTTTCCACCTCTAAACTAACCCAAAGGCTCTCTTTTCTCACATTGAGTGGAAAATTACCAATTCCAAAATGGGTTTCAGAGAGGGTGGACTGGACATGTCTTTCTAGGAGCAACCACAGTTTGGTCTTATAGGACAAACAAAGCTAGTCACACATCATTGACTTGATCACCGAGCTATCCAGGTTCTGAGGCATCAGCGATGGCCCTTATTAGCACATTTAGAATTACAAACACATCCACATTTCGCATATTTCTAATTTCACATACCAGAATGTTGCATGCACAAAAATAGGATATACACATTCAGCAGACCGCAACATTAAAACTGATGTTACATGAAGTACTTAGTCTAAAGCATCTTTGAGTTATGCATATTTATATTCATAAGTCAGGCTTTATAAAGCATAGGGATTCGCCCATGACACACGCATTGTTAGTTCCATGCATTTGTATATATAAACAATCCCTAAACGTCCTCCAACTTCTGATCAGCATTGCATCAGAAAGGGTTCTTCACAAGAAAAGAGGTTAGTGCTTTGGCGTCTGGTAATGAGGAAGGACCATTCCAACAAATTCACCTTTGGCAGAAACATGGAAAACATCAATCCTGTACAATATCTAAAAAAGGTACGGGCATGTGACAACAGAACGGTTGTCATGGGAACTACTTTTCAGTCATAAGTGTGTGTGTGTGTGCGCGCACTGAAATTCAGGTCAGCAGGTGTGCTACAAACCACTTACGTGCTATATGAGCCCTCAAAATATGAATTTCACTCAAAATGCATATGTGCAAGTGGACATAATTAAAGTTACAAATAATAATAATAATAATAATAATAATAATAATAATAAATAATAACTGGTTAACTACTTTTCATCAGTAGATCATCAGGACTTTAGAGAAGAAACCAGTATCTTCATTTTTGTGTTCCCTGACTTTTATTTGCTTACATCTGAAGAACCAGCTAGAGGCCATGTTCCCCTTGACCTGCTGCTCACAAACAGGGAAGAACTGGTAGGGGAAATAGAAGTAGGTGGCAATCGGGACAGCAGCAGCCATGAGATGGTGAAGTTCAGCACCCTAATAAAGGAAACAAGGGAGAGCAGCAGAATGTGGACTTTGACTTCCTCTGGGACCTAATGGACAGGATTCACTGAAAGGCTAATCTGAGGGGAAAGGGAGTCCAGAAGAACTGGCTTTATTTAAAAGAAACCTTATTAAGGGCACAGGAGCAAACCATCCCAATGTGCAGAAAGCACAGCAAACATGGCAGGCAACCAGTTTAGCTGAAAAGAGAAATCTTTGGTGAGCTTAAGCACAAAAAAGAAGCTCACAAGAAATGAAAACTTGGACAGCTGATGACAGAGGAGTATGAAAACGTTGCTCAAGCAGGCAAGGGTGTAATGAAGAAGACCAACACACAATTGGAGCTGCATTTAGCAAGACAGGTGAAGAACCACAAGAAAGGCTTCTGCAGATATGTTAGCAACAAGGAGAAGGTCAGGAAAAGTTTAGGACCCTTACTGGCTGGGGAGTGCAACCTAGTGACAGATGATGTAGGAAAAGTTGAAGTACTGAATGCTTTTTTTGTCTCACTCTTGCAAAGTCAGTTCCCAGACTGCTGCATTGAGAAGCACAGTATGTGGAGGAGGTGAACAGCCCTTTGTGGAGATAGAATAGGTAGAATAGGCCATGGAGTATTTAGGAAACCTGGAGTCCATGGAGCTGAATCTGAGGCTGATGATGGAGTTGGCTGGTGTGATTGAAAAGCCATTGGCCATTATTTTTGAAAACTTGTGGTGATCATGGGAGGTTCCAGACAGTCAGAAAAATGCAAATGCCATGTCCATTTTTAACAACAGGGAAGAAGAAGAATGCAGGGAACTACAGAATGGTCAGCCTCACCTCAGTCCCTGTAAAAATCATGGAGCAGGTCCTTAAGAAATCCCTGCTGAAACTCTTGGAGGAGAGGAAAATGATCAGTCAATGTGGATTCACCAAGAGCAAGTCATGCTTGACTGACCTGACTGCTTTCTGCGATGAGATAACTGGCTCTTCAGATATGGGGAAAGTTTGGGCATGATATATCTAGACTTTAGCAAAGCTTTTGATACCTAATCCGTTAGTATTCTTGCCAGCAAGTTAAAGAAATATGGCTTGGATGGATGACAGAAAAAAAAGGTGACTAGAAAATTGGTGAGATCAATGGCTTAATGCCTAGTTAGCATCCAATATGAATTGGATTGACCCTGGGGTCAGTCCTGAGGCCTTGTTTCCTTCAATAGCTTCATTAATGACATGGCTGATTGAATGAATTGCACCTTCAGTAAGTTCATAATGGCATTAAGCTGTGGGAGAGGTAGAAACACTGGTGGGTGGGGATAGGGTCCAGAGTGATGGAGACAAATTGGAGGACGGGACCCAAAGAAATCTGATGATGTCCTGCACTTAGGATGGAAGAATCCCATGCACTGCTACAGTGCAGTTATGTATAAAACCTTACATTCATAAGGTGCCCTTTCATACCAAAAAGATTGAACCACAGGACTTGTGTGATGTGAACTGAAAAAGATTATTAAATATTTTGGACATTTTTCAAACTATCGAATTCAATTACAATGCAAAGTGTACAGTGCTCTGTGAACTTCGGTTGATCATTTTTACAGTGCAAATATTTGTCATAAAATAATAGAAGGTGAGTGTGGCACACTTGGTATTCTGCATTGTAATTGAATTCAATGTTGACAAATGTAGAAAAATATCCAAAATATTTAATGCATTTCAATTGGTATTGTATTATTTAACAGTGCAATTAAAACTGAGATTAACTCTGATTATTTGTAATCATAATTAATCTCGTTTACTATGTGAGTTAATTGTTAATTAAGCAGCAGCCCTCGTAATCACATCTTACAACTACGAAACCACAAACATATTAAGATGTATGATTTGAGAGTTGTGAACAACATAGATGCCAAAAACATGGTGGCATTATTTGACTGGGTATAAATATTTCCTTTTATTTCACTTAAGGAAGTTGTACAATACTGGAAGCCAAAATGTCTGTGCTGTTAAAAACGGCACCCGTAGAACCAAAGAGCCTGAATTCCTCTTTAATGAGCTCTGTAACCAACGATATTTCACACACAAAGGGAAATTAGGTCATACAAGTCATTAATCTGATTGCTTCCTTTTTAGTGTAGTAACAGAAGTCAGAGAGCTAATCTCAGGAGATCGCTAGTCTTTTCCTGCAGCACCTTAGCTCCTGTGACGTAACCCTCGAGACACAGAGCACTGTGACAGAAGGGGTTTTTCATCGCTGTAGGAACACCACTACTCTGTGTGACTTAGGGTAGGCCAATGGAACCGTTCTTATCCAGCGAGGTTCAGGTGTACATAGATACAGCATTCAGGGTGTGGTTTTTCACACTCCTCAGTATTAGAGCTGTATCAAGCTAAATTTCAAGTGTGAACCAGGGCTCAGACATTTCACAAGGCTAGCTGTGTGGACATGGGCAGCTGGGGCAGAAACCGATCACCTTCAGTGTAAATCTGCATGTCCTTGTGGTATAGAAGCCCCACGCGCCTGTGTTCAGATCCCATCGCTGTTACCCACTGGGGCCACATCCTGCAACCAGATCCCTTCCAGGAGATCCCCACATCAGTCTAGGGCCCTGCTGTCTTTGCTGGTGCTTGGGGGTCTATCCCCATGGATTGAATCAGTGTTGCTCTCAAAACTTTAACATGGGTCCCGCTGCCCTGCCAGTGTTCCCTGTAAGCTGAGCGCTTGGGCCACTGCCCCGCAGAGATCCAGGTGCCTCCTGGCTGATCAGCAGAGTGCACAGAGCCGCCCACCGTAGGCAGCATGTGTTTCTGTTGGCAGTGCACATCCACACATGCTGAGTGGGCTCTGGCCAGGAAGGAGGGTGCAGGAATGAGATGGAGGTGGGTAGGTGGGCTCTGGCTGGGAGGGAGGGTGCAGGAATGGATTGGAGGTGGGAAGGAGGGCTCTGGCCGGGAGGGAGGGTGCAGGAATGGTCAGGGGGTGGGTGGGTGGGCTCTGGCCGGGAAGGAGGGTGCAGGAATGAGATGGAGGTGGGTGGGTGGGCTCTGGCCGGGAGGGAGGGTGCAGGAATGGTCTGGGGGTGGGTGGGTGGGCTCTGGCCGGGAGGGAGGGTGCAGGAATGGATTGGGGGTGGGAGGGAGGGCTCTGGCCAGGAGGGAGGGTGCAGGAATGGATTGGGGGTGGGAGGGAGGGCTCTGGCCAGGAGGGAGGGTGCCGGAATGGATTGGGGGTGGGAGGGAGGGCTCTGGCCGGGAGGGAGGGTGCAGGAATGGTCTGGGGGTGGGCGGGTGGGCTCTGGCCGGGAGGGAGGGTGCAGGAATGGATTGGAGGTGGGAGGGAGGGCTCTGGCTGGGAGGGAGGGTGCAGGAATGGATTGGGGGTGGGAGGGAGGGCTCTGGCTGGGAGGGAGGGTGCCGGAATGGACTGGGGGTGGGAGGGAGGGCTCTGGCCGGGAGGGAGGGTGCAGGAATGGTCTGGGGGTGGGCGGGTGGGCTCTGGCCAGGAGGGAGGGTGCCGGAATGGATTGGGGGAGGGAGGGAGGGCTCTGGCCGGGAGGGAGGGTGCCGGAATGGATTGGGGGAGGGAGGGAGGGCTCTGGCCGGGAGGGAGGGTGCAGGAATGGTCTGGGGGTGGGTGGATGCACTCTGGCCGGGACGGAGGGTGCAGGAATGGGCCAGGGTTTGGGGATTTGGATGGGAGGTAAGGTGCAGCAGTGAGTGGAGGTTCAGGAGCAGGCTGGAGGTGGGAGATCTGGCTGGGAGGGAGGGAGCAGCAACAGGCTGAGGCCGGGGGCCTGGGCAGGAGCACAGTGTTGGGGTACTTGGACAGGAGGGGATGTAGGAGCTGAGTGGGGTGGTCTGGGCAGGAGGACGGGGCAGGAGCCAGCTGGGTGAAGGTGGCTGCTTATCTGCCTGCAGTGTGGTCACTGCCCCTCTCCCCCAGCCAGTGGCTCTCGTGCGCTCCCAGGTCTCCCCACCCGTGGCCAGCAGTGGCTCTGTGCCCAGGGCCATTAGCAGCTCTGCGCCCAGCCTGTGGGGCTGCCTGCCAAACTGGCTGAGACTACAGAAGTTGCCAGACCGGGGGACCTGGGATAAGAAACATTGAACCCTATTAAAATCCCAGACAAGTTTAAATGTTTAAAGATCTCAGCTGGACAGAGATTTAAAGATCAAAACAGTAAAACTCTGTGTCTGAATGTATTAATGAATGAAGCTCTTGTATGTAGGACTATTAGTGATTTTAAAAAGTGTCACTGGCACTTGGCTCATACAAAGAGGTCAAAAGGTCACATTTCAGCCCTCCACCTAGGAAAGGTTGCTGACCTTTGAGCTAGGCCCTGCATGGCTGCTGTTTGTCTACCCTGCTCTAAAAAATCTCCAGTGATGGAGATTTCACAACCTCTCAAAGAATTTATTTTAGAACTTAACTACCCTGACAGTTAGGAATATTTTTGTACTGTCCATCCAAAACACCCTTGCTGAATTTCATCCCATTGCTGCTTAGTCTAGCTTCAGAGATTAACAAAAACAGTTTTGCTACCTCATGTTGTAACACCTTTGTATATACAGGTTGAAACTCTCTGGTCCAGCAATCTCTGGTCTGGCATCCTCCGTGGTCCGACAGGCCTGGACCAGAGATCCCCAGCTAACCAGAACCAGTCTGTCAGGCAGGCCAGGAGCAGGGCCCCTCTGGTGTCAAGGAGCTGCTCGCAACCCCCCTGCAGAGAGACCAGATAGGGCCAGAGAGCTTCCCAGGGAGCCTGGCCAGGGCCAGGATGCCCCACAGCAGCGAGCCCTGCCAAGAGTGGAGCCCCCTCGGCAGCCTGGGGGCAAGATAAAGGTGTCTGCCAGGAGGGGAGCCAAGTCAGCAGGCTGGCAGCCTTCCAGACAAGCCCGGATGCCTGTTCTCCCCTGGTCCCTCATTCAGGCCCACACAAGTCTCAAGGGTGCCAGGCTAGGGGGTTACAACCTGTACTGGAGAATGCTAATCATGTCATCTCTCCTTCATGCTAAATAAACCCAGTTTTTCCAGTCTTCCCGCACAGCTCATTTTCTAGACCAAGGGCAGCCAACTGGTTAGGGACGAAAAGACACAGATAGAGTGCAAAGATCTATCTATCTATCTATCTATCCCCAGACACCCCATATATCTATCTATCCCCAGACACCCCCTTTATCTGTTTATCTATCTCACTCATTCCAGCCTAAGTCAGTAGGTTGTAAAGGAAAACAAAAGGAGGTGCACACATCTTGTAGAACTGGAAGGGACCTTGAGAGGTCATTGAGTCCAGACCTCTGCACTCACAGCAGGACATAGGACCATGTTTAACCTAACCTTCCCCTGACCCTTGAAAGGCCCCCTCAAGGACTGAGCTCACCTTCCTGGGTTTACAAGGCCAATGCTCCCACCGCTGAGTTTTCCCTCCCCACCATCACCACCAGAAGAGGCCTTCAAAATAGATATGAAATTTAAACTGAAGGTCTCGAACTCCAGCCCTGGGACCATCAATGGCCTGAGCACTTCCCCAGTGTGAACTGTGGGGGTGGTGTGGGGGTAGGGTGTGTTGCATGCAGGGTCTCACCCTCATGTGTGGCTCCAAATACCACCTCAGCCCCCCATTGCCCATATAGTCCCTGCTGCACAGGGATACACTCGGTCCAGGAAGCCAAGCTGGCTGCCTCCACTGTGATGTGACCCACACTGGCCTGGGCTCTGTCCCAGCCTATGCACTTCTGCAGCCAGCAGGGCAGGGCCAGTGGGTTTCGCTTTTGGTTACCCCAGGTGGAAATGGATGTTAGTGGCAGAGGAGGGACACCATGAGGACACGGCTGTTAGCAGGGGAGGAGGGGTGGCATCCCAGCATGAGGAGATGGGGGTGCCAGGGTGAGGATTCCGTTTCATGGTCTTTTGTAGGATCCTTGTCTCTGTCTGGGCTCCTGGACACTAGGGGAGACGCTATAAACTTGCATGTGCTGTACTGACAACCCCAAGCATTCAAAAACCATGAATCAGCCCCCTCTGCTCTCCAAAAGAGACTAGTGGCCTCTTGAAATGACCATGCACATGGGGATCTTTTATAGGGCATTTGGGATCTTTGGCTGAACTCGGCGCCTATTTTCTAGCTTTTCTCCACAAGCCATGAGACCTGAAGTCTTCCTTAGAAAAGAAAAGAAAAGAAAAAGCAGTTTGTGATTTTCTTCTCGCACTAACAAACAAGCACAATCTACTAAGTCAGAGCACTGAAAGTTGATAGCAGTGCACGAGGCATCAGGTCATGAACTTCCCAGCTCCAGCTTAATTCTAACAACAAGGCTGTGGCTTACCAAGAAATAAAAAGCCTCAGTTATCAGGCGGGTTGTGCTCAGATCAGGAGAGCTGGCATTGCTGCTATCGGGTCAGTTTCATGAAATGGGTTAATGGGTTCACTTGTGACAGGATGACTCTACAAACGCCTCCCTGGGCCAGGTGGCATGGGTCTAGCACAGGGGTGTCCAGGAGGTGATGAGCCTTTTATTTGGCCTGCAGGGCTGACTGCTGCAGATCCTCAGTGGCCCGAGCGATGAACTACCGCCAGCCCCGGGGGGCAGAGCCCAGACTGGGCTGAGGAGCCAATCCACCACTGGCCCTAGAGGGGCAGAGCTCTGGCTGGGTGTGAGGACCGCAGCAGAGTGGTTTGGGGCTACAAGTGGGGTTAAGCCTGGGGATGGGCAGGGGACAGTTTGTGGCTGTGGAGGGTTGGGAGCTGGGGGTGGGGGGGCTTGGGGTTGCGGGGGGGGGTCTAAGCCTGGGGGCAGGGGGCATTTTGGGGTTGTGGGGGGGGTGTAAGGCTGGAGACAGTTTGGGGTTGGGGGGTCTAAGGCTGGAGGCGGGGGGGGTTGGATGGCGGGGGGTCAGCCTGGGGGAAGGGGGAGGTTTGGGTTTTGGGGGGCCTAAAGCTGGAGGCGGGGGGCAGTTTGGGGTTGGGTGGGGTCTAAGCCTGGAGGCGGGGGGGGGTTGGCGTGGCTGGGGGGGGTTGCAATTTGGCGCTGTGAGGGGTTTAATCCTGGGGTGGTGGTTTGGTGCTATTGTGTGTTTGGACCCCAGAACATAAAATATTGCCATATGGCCCCTGAGGTAAAGGGGTTGGACACCTCTGGTCCACCAGAAGGAAGCCACTCTAGCCCTGCTGCATTGCTGGTGGTGGCACAGGCCCCTGGTTGTTTTCGGTCATCCAGGGTGGCACATAGGGGCAGGGTATGCATTGGGGGTTGAGCACATGGGTCATCGGAAGGGGCCAGGAGATGCATGGTGGGACCCAGAGGTCCCGCTAATTTTTTCCAGCTATGTGTGGAATAAATTTTGTTATGTGCACTGAGGCGTGTGATGTGCACCACCAGTAGAAACACAGGCTGCCGGCTGTGGATGGCTGTGGGCGTTCTGCTAATCAGCTGGGTGACAAGTGACTCTCTACTGGGCAGCCGCCCAAGTGCTCAGCTTACAGGAACACTGTGGGAATGTGCATTATCAGAGCAGTCAGATTGCAAAGTGAAGCACTCAAAAGGCAACACCAGAATTAAGGCTGTCTGTACAACCAGTCTGAAGTACAAAACAACAAACATTCCTCACACTTGGTGCTGCCCTTATTTGAACTGGAGATGAGTCTTTTCTGGGAAGCAAAGTCCGAATTTCTGACCTACTTTTGAACCTGCTGGGACAGGAGAAGTAACAATGATTATATAAGAAGGGGCTAGAAATTGCTGAGTGGCAGCAGTTGGTTAGAAGAATGCGGCAAATGTTATCTTTGCCTCAACAGAGGATCATTCGTATTTTCTGTAGCTGGAGGATGTTTGATTGTTTTCTTCTTCTAGCAAATCTATCTGCAGTGCTTGCTGGTTGGAGTTCCTATTTGCCATCTGTCCCATTCTTGGCCCTAACAGCTTTGAGGTTTGAAGCTGAAGATGAGAAACTTGAACTCTGTGGCTTGGGGAAGGTGAATGCGAAAACCAGGGAATTTTTGCTCTGACCCCAAATTATACATGGTTCCAACACATGTCTGATTATTCAGCCAGGGTGTATATCAGGAATGCTCCATGTAATACGAGGACAGCTTGTTTATTTTTATTTCCTTGGCTGGTTCTGCCAAGCATTGGATTTTGCAAAACAGTAGCTGAAGACAGAAAGCATCAGTGAAAAGGAAAATGGTAATTGTATAGTGGGGCATTCCGAACATAACTTGTAACCTTTATGCCACTGGACACTCCCGATTTTTTTGGAATCCACTTAAAAGCCTGTGATTTAAAAGGGTATCAATAAAATTAAACATTTTCAAGAATTTTCCTTTGTTTTGTTTCCATTGTCTATAACAATTGTGGGCTGTGTCTACACTAGCCCCAAACTTCGAAATGGCCACGCAAATGGCCATTTCGAAGGTTACTAATGAAGCGCTGAAATGCATATTCAGCACTTCATTAGCATGCAGGCGGCCGCGGCACTTCGAAATTGACGCGCCTTGCCGCCGCGCGGCTCGTCCCAACAGGGCTCCTTTTCGAAAGGACCCTGCCTACTTCGAAGTCCCCTTATTCCCACGGCCGCCCTCATGCTAATGAAGCGCTGAATATGCATTTCAGCGCTTCATTAGTAACCTTCTAAATGGCCATTTGCGTGGCCATTTCGAAGTTTGGGGCTAGTGTAGACACAGCCATGGAGAGTTAAAGACAGACACTGTATTTTATACTATTGTCTTGCCTCTTATGTTGAAACTTCCTCCAGTTTTTGTCAGATTGTAAAATGCGAGTTCATGAAATCTGTTCTGAACAATGTAAATGCCATTTCACCTCTTGTATGGAAAAGTTACTGTTATTAAGTTGTCCAGTGTTGGATTTTACCTTTCCTGGGTCATCTGGGGATAACTACCCCCTTTTATTGAAGTCAGTAGCTTGACATATGAAATGTTATAGGCACATAAGTGAGGCAGAAGATCAATGAGATTATTCTTCTGGAAGATGCTCAAGTTGAATCCCTACCAAAATTCCAAACATTAATGTTGTGCTCAGTGACCATGATGTACGTCTCACAATATTTAATTCTTCTGATTCCCTCCATGATAGGACTGGGTTCCTAAAACACACAATAAACAAGGATCAGGTTCTCAATTGATGTCAATGGACCTACTTTGATTTACACCAGCTCAGAATCTGGCCCTAAATGTTTATGTTTTAGGGCATCATTTTCCTAAATGTAATTTGCCATTAAGTAGGAGGTGTCACCTGATATGAATGAACGGGAAATTGGTACTCCATCAGGCAGCTTTTCCCCCTCAAACTTACACTTGTGTTCTGATGGCAAAAGCTGTATTTTCTACGGCTACGTCTAGACTGAAGGGTTTTGTTAGCAGAAGTTTGTATCAGAAGATATTTTGTGACCAAAGTTTGGTCAATAAAGCACGTCCAGACAGCAAGGCTCCCAGCAACTCTAGTGGCAAAACAGCCACACAGAACCACATCAGCCAGGGTTGTAGCTCAGCAGAGGGAGGGGTAGCTCAGTGGTTTGAGCTTTGGCCTGCTAAACCCAGGGTTGTGAGCTCATTACTTGAGGAAGCCAATTAGGGAGCGGGGCAAATGGATGTCAGGGATGGTGCTTGGTTCTCCTGAGAGGGCAGGAGACTGGGCTAGATGACCTCCTGAGGTCCCTTCCAGCTCTAGGAGATGTCTGTCTCCAATTACATCAGTCCTGCCAAAATGTGCACTTAAAGGAACCCTCCCTGATGCCTGTTCCTTGCCTCTGCAGTGGGCGTGCCTACCTCATTGATGGACAGTGCGGCTAGAGCAGGGCTTTGTGTCTTTGTGGGTGACACAGTTGGTGCCTGGGAGGCATGCTGCCAGAGCAGCCCCTTGGCTTGCAGTGGCCCCACATGGACATGCTGTTGCAGCTGCTGAACTTTTTAACAGCCATCGTCCTCTTCCTACCTGAGGGGGAGCCTGAGACCATCTTCAGGGATGGTGCCCTAGTTGTAGCTCTCTCACACGTGCACTTCTTCTCCCCGAGTGCACAGTCAGCTCTGGAGGCACTCCTCCTAATGCACCCCAATTTGCCGGTAGCTTTCTTGGCTACAGGCGCACACTGTTTACTCTTATCCAGCCTTTCATCTGCCATAACCCCTAGGTCCCTTTCCATCGCACTGCTGCTGAGCCAGTCGGTCCACATCCTGTAACAATGTTTGGGATTCTTCCACCCCAGGTGCAGGACTCTACACTTCTCCTTATTGAACCGCATCAGATTTCTTTTGGCCCAGTCCTCCAATTTATCCAGGTCCCTCTGGATTCTCTGTCTACCCTCCAACGTATCTACCTCTCCCCCTAGTTTTGTGTCATCCACAAACTTGCTGAGGGTGCAACCCAGTCCCTCATCCAGGTCATTAATAAAGATGTTGAATAACACCGGCCCCAGAACCGAGCCTTGCAGAACTTCGCTTGAAACAGACCACCATCCAGATATTGAGCCATTGACCACTACCCATTGGGCCCAACCATCAAGCCAGCTTTCTATCCATCTTATAGTCCAAGGATCCAATCCATATTTCCTTAACTTATGGACAAGAATGTTGTGGAAGACCGTATCAAAAGCCTTGCTGAAGTCAAGGTATATCACGTCCACTGACTTCCCCATGTCCACAGAGCTTGTTACCTTGTCATAGAAGCTAATCAGATTGGTGAGGCAGGACTTGCTCCTGGTGAATCCATGTTGGCTACTTTTGATCACTTTCCCCTCTTCCAAGTGCTTCAAAATGGATTCCTTGAGGATTCCCTCCATTATTTTCCCAGGGATTGAGGTAAGGCTGACAGGGCTATAGTTCCCTGGATTGTCCTTCTTTTCTCTTTTAAAGATGGGCACTATGTTTGCCTTCTTCCAGTCATCCAGTATCTCCCCTGATCTCCAAGAGTCTTCAAGGATAATGGCCAGAGGTTCAGCAATGACCTCTGCCAATTCCCTCCATACCCTGGGGTGCATTAAATCCAGACCCATGGACTTGTGCACATCTAGTTTTTCTAGATAGCTCAGAACTTGTTCCTTCCCCACAGATGGCTGCCCTCCACCTTCCCGTACTGCATCATCTAGGACCATCCTCGGGAAGTTGATTTTGTCCGCGAAGACTGAGGCAAAAAAAGCATTGAGTACTTCAGCTTTTCCTGTGTCATCTGTCACTAGGTTACCTCCCTCATCCCGTAATGGCCCCACACCTTCTCTGATAAACCATTTATTGTTCACATGCCTGTAGAAACCCTTCTTGTTACTCTTCACATCCCTTACCAGCTGCAGTTCCAAGTGTGCTTTCGCTTTCCTGATTACTGCCCAGCATTCTCCAGCCGTATGTTTATACTTCTCCTTAGTCAACTGTCCATGTTTCCATTTCTTGTATGCATCCTTTTTGAATTTAAGCTGACTAAGGATTTCCCTGTTAAGCCAAGCTGGTTGCCTGCCATGTTTGTATTTCTCACTGTGCAGCAGTATTGTTTGTTCCTGTGCTTTCAGTAAGACTTCTTTAAAATACTTCCAGTTCTCTTCAACTCTTTTCCCCTTCATCTTCATTTCCCAAGGGATCCTGCTCATCCTGTCTCTTAGGGAGTCAAAGTCTGCTCTTCTGAAATCAAGGGTCTGTATGTTACTGCTCACCCTTCTTCCTTTCGTCCAGATCCTGAAATCTACGATCTCATGGCCATTTTGAAGTTTACTAATGAAGTGCTGAAATACATATTCAGTGCCTCATTAGAATGTTGGTGGCCGCAGCACTTCAAAATTGCCACAGCTTGCCGCCGCACGGCTCATCCAGACGGTGGTCCTTTTCTAAAGGACCCTGGCAACTTCAAAATCCCCTTATTCCTATCAGCAGCAGATCAAAGTCCAGCAGCAGCAGGAGGGCATCTAGATAATTGCCCTGAATGTAGCGTGTGGGATCCCCTGCCTGGGGGACAGGTGAGGTATCCGTGCGCTTGGTGTGACTGCAAACAGCTCATGGCTATTAGAGACTGAGCAGCGATTCTTCAGCCCACAGTGGCTGAGCTGGAGGCACTAAGGGAGTCAGTGAGGTGCGCAAAGGAGATTTTCTGGGACACAGTAGAGTGGGCCCAGCTCAAGCCAGATGAGCAGCCAAGACAACTGGGGAGAATTATAGAAATGTAGGTAACTGGTTTTGTGAATCTTGTGATGAATTGCCTGCTGGTTGCAAAGGTTGCAGACCTCTCCAGAAAGACTTATGTGCAGTGGTATGGAGGAGCCGGTGGTTCTGGCACGTGTACATACCATGGATATAGGGAAAGTCAGATGGGAGGTCTTGGGGGCCAAATTTAGGCTGCCAGGCAGGAAATTAAAGCCCAGGGCCTCCATGGTAGCATTCTTTGAAATATTTCCAGCTCCACACATGGAGCCAGTTAGTCAGACAGCACTGAAAGGCCTCACTGCATGGATGAGATGACAGCGTACTGAGGTGGGATATAACTTTATTAGGAGCTGGGGAACATTTTGGGACGGGTAGTTGGGTCTAAATCAAACGGCAAAGAATTACAAAGAGGTCTTACAAAGCTGGCTGAAGAAAGGGATACAGACTAAGCCGTAGCCTCAAAGGGAAGTTAGCATCTCTGCCTAGGCTGGAGGGAGGTGCCTATCTGTCCTCAGGAGTCACAGTGTGAATCCTTGTCGAGTTTGATGCCTACAGCAGATCAGCTGCTTTTCAAGGCAAGTATTCGCAATGGCAGCTGGACCCTTACACCATAACCATTATCCTGAAGTGGGAGAACTTGCCCAGACTGTGAAGGAGTCGGGTTTGACGACCTGCTCTCCCTGAGGTGGGGCTGTAACTTCTGCTTGGTCGCTCACCTCACAGCAGAGTGCTCTCACCACTGAGTGCTGGGTGGGACTCTCAGTCTCTGCTATTGGCACGGTTCCACTCTGCATAAATGAAGTACTCAGTGGGCATGTGCCTGGAAGCTGAATATAGACGCATTTGTACTAGAAATAGCGTGGAGCATTTTTTAATAGTTCAGGTAATTAACCATTAGAACAATGTACCCAGGCTCAGGATGAGTGCACTATCACTGGCAATTTTTCAATTAAGACTGGATGCTTTTCTAAAAGATGTGCTCTAGTGCAAAGAGGGACTATTTCAGAGCAGTCCGATGGCCTGTGATAGACAGGAGGTCAGACCACACCATCAGAAGGGTCTTAACCAGTCTAATAAACTATGCATTTATTAAATCTGGCTGATTGCATTTACAGTAGCATACTCAGTGTAAGAAATGGGAGCATAGGGTTACCATAGTTGGCCGTTCATAAAAGAGGACACCCAAGAGTCAGTGTATCTGTATCATTGTCTACCAACTCACATTGTACTGAGGGGCAGGGCTGAACCACCAGTGGAAACTGCAGCAGCCCCAGTTTCCAGCAGCAGCGTGGAGATCCCATGTTGGGAGTGTTTTTTAGTTGCTGCTCTACCTTACCTGCAAGCCTTTCTCACTATTAATGAAGAACAAGATATGAGCAGTCGCAGAGGAGGATAGTAGATAAGTGGTCACACCTCTCAGTTCAGGCTTGTTGCATCTGGAAATGCTTATCTGTAAACAAGAAACTGCAGCTTGCTCCTGCAGAGTTCGTTAAAAAAGTACCATGGCTTTGCCACCACTTCCCCAATTATATCACGACTGCCCCCTAGTCCCACTGGAAAAAAAACAGACAACCAGCAGAACTCTCCTTAATCAGAAAAAGGAGAACAGCCAGAGTTCAAGAAATCCACCAGGATCCTTGCTTTACCATTCTAATATGGCAGGCGCCCAGGTATTACATGGATGACCACACAAAATGCTAAACTAATCAGCTCTAGATTGCACCAGATAAGGCTGTAAAGCAGCACACTCATCTGCGGTGAGAGTGGTGCCAGCCAGAGAGAGACATGGAAACAGCCCAGAGAGTAAATACCGTGCTGGGAGCAGGGCGGCAGCACACAGAGGCAGAGAGCCAGACAGAGGCAGAAAAGTAGCCCAGGGAAAAGGTCAGTGCTGGGAGCAGCCTGCATGAGACACTGTTGTACTTAAAAGTATAATGCAAGATCTTTTGCAGGAGGATAAGGCAAGACGCCACATTTACTGATAGTAACAGAGATCAATTAACACTGTATCAGATGCACATGATATATCACTTACTTATACACACACACACACACACACATGCTCCACCTTATTATTACCAACCAGTTGCTCCCTCTAACTTCAGCGAGCAGGTGAGTTAGATGGGTGAGGGGTGGAGAGGGATTTCTGCTGATCTGGATTGATGCACTGATGTTGACAAGATGAGACTTGGGGTCCCCTGCAGGACAGGGTTTATAGAGGCCTCTGTCTCACTCAAATCCACACCAGTTATTCATCCCAGGCATATGCAAAACCCTGTGCATGCTTGGCTGTGTCAAAACAAAACAGCAGTAATGTAGCACTTTAAATACTAACAAAATGATTTATTTGGTGATGAGCTTTCATGAGACAGACCCACTTCTTCAGATCAATCGCATTTCCAGTACAGACTGACATCTATAAATACAGAGGTCCAAAAAAATTTGCAATGAAAACTGACAAATCAAGTACATAGGACTGAAGCTGAGGGGTGAGGGATGTTAAGTGTCTTGCCTGAGATAATTACGGGCTTCAAAGGAAGGGAAGCAGTCCTTGTGATGTGAGGTAATTGTCGTCTTCATTCATACCAAGTGTTGTGTCCATGTTATAAGATCAAGGGCTCATTCTCGTGTACCTCGACCAATATTAAATGTGCCATTATATGCCAGCAATGCCGCTCCACTATCTACATTGGACAAACTGGACAAACTCTTTGCCAAAGAATGAATGGACACAGAGCAGACATCAGGAATCTCAACATACATAAGCCAGTCAGGGAGCATTTCAATGGAGTGGGCCATTCTGTTAAAGACCTGAGAATATGCGTCTTATAGCAAAGAGCCTTTAAAAACAGGTTGCATAGGGAGATTTGTGAACTGGAGTTCATATTCAAGTTTGACACATTAACACATGGTAGCCGTGTCTACATGTGCACGCTACTTCGAAGTAGCGGCACTAACTTCGAAATAGTGCCTGTCACGGCTACACGTGTCGGGTGCTATTTCGAAGTTAACATCGACGTTAGGCGGCGAGACGTCGAAGCCGCTAACCCCATGTGGGGATAGGAATAGTGCCCTACTTCGACGTTCAACGTCGAAGTAGGGACCGTGTAGTCATTGTCCATCCCGCAACATCGAAATTGCGGGGTCCGCCATGGCGGCCATCAGCTGAGGGGTTGAGAGACGCTCTCTCTCCAGTCCCTGCGGGGCTCTATGGTCACCGTGGGCAGCAGCCCTTAGCCCAGGGCTTCTGGCTGCTGCTGCGGCAGCTGGGGATCCATGCTGCAGGCACAGGGTCTGCAACCAGTTGTCAGCTCTGTGGATCTTGTGTTGTTTAGTGCAACTGTGTCTGGGAGGGGCCCTTTAAGGGAGTGGCTTGCTGTTGAGTCCGCCCTGTGACCCTGTCTGCAGCTGTGCCTGGCACCCTTATTTCGATGTGTGCTACTTTGGCATGTAGACATACCCTCGCTGCGCCTATTTCGATGTGGTGCTGCGCAACGTCGAAGTTGAACGTCGATGTTGCCAGCCCTGGAGGACGTGTAGACGTTATTCATCGAAATAGCCTATTTCGATGTTGCTACATCGAAATAAGCTACTTCGAAGTAGGCTTCACGTGTAGACATAGCCGGTATGAACTAAGACAACAATTACCTCACACAGGCAGGAAGATGCAGGCCCCCTCTGGTTAGAGCAGATGGTGCTTCTCAACCTGGCAGCCCGACAACTCCTTGCCTAGACCATGGAGCAGGTCCAGTCAAAGATCAAAGAACTCCGGCAGGGCTATACTCAAGCCTGGGGTGCTGCCTGACCGTCGGGGGCATGACAGGCAAGCTGCCCATACTACCAGGAGGTGCATGAGTTCCTCCATGCAGAGGACATCTCCCCTCCTGTGAGCCCCCTGGACACAGCTGAAACCCCCCCCGTCTCCACCCCTCCCCGAGTCAGTCATACCCAGAGAAGCAACAGCCCAGGACAGAGGGCTAGGCAGAGGCTGAGGGTGACACTGATTCTATTGCCAGTGATGGGATCCTGGTGATTACCCTGGAGTCAGGCCCCACCTCTAGCCAGGGTATTTCCAGGGCCTCCATGGACTTATTTGAGGGACCTTCTGGTGAGTATCCCATGGGGCACACACCTGGGGCATAGGGAATGGGTGCAGGTGGGGTGTGCTGCTAGCTCCACCAGGTTGGCTCAGCTGGGATCCCACCCTGCAGGCCCACCATCTGCACATATGTGCAAAGCATCATGTTGTACCGCACAGACTCAGGGCGGGGCACTAGCCTGCTTCCAACCCCACAGGAGGCTGCAAGAGCCCCAGGGCCCTGAGGGAAATGGGGCCTGCCTGCTTCTGACATGGCTGGGAACAGGGCAGCCATACAGGCATGGGGGACTGTGGCCCTCAGCTCACGGGCATGCCTGAGGGACACAGGAACCACGCACCTCTCTGAATAGTGCCCTAAGTTGTTGTGCCTGACCCATCCACCACCCATGTGGGGACCACACCATGGCCAAACAACCCCTCTTGACTGGCAGGGGGATGCAGGGAAAAGCCAGTCCCTGAGATGCCAAAGACTCCCCCATGCAGCAAGGGATGTCTGTCCTCCTGGACCAGACATGGAGGCTGCTAGTCCTGAGTGGTGGGGAGGGCCTTAGGGGCTGTGTGGTGGGAATCATAGAATTATATGTAGCTCCCAGGACTGGGGCTGAAATGCTCTGGTCCTTGAGCTACACCTCACACTGGGCTAGTGGACAGGAGGGGTTACACATAGAACACTCGAACTGGAGGGGACCTCATGGTAAGACCAAGCACCGTCTACACCATCCCCAATAGGCATCTATCTAACTTGCTCTTAAATATCTCCAGTGGTGGAGATTTCACAACCTCCCTAGGCAATTTATTCCAGTGTTTGACCACCATGACTGTTAGGAAGCTTTTCCTAATGTGCAACCTAAACCTCCCTTGCTGCAGTTTAAGCCCATTGCTCCTTGTCCTATCCTCAGAAGCTAAGTAGAACAATTTGCCTCCCTCTTTTAGGCACTTGAAAGCCACTATCATGTCCCCTCTATGTTGTCTCTTTTCTAAACTAAACAAGCCCAGTTCTTTCAGTCTTCCCCCAGAGTTCGTGTTTTCTAGACATTCAATCATTCTTACTGCTCCTCTCTGAACCTTCTCCAATTTCTCTTCCTTGAAATGTGGTGCACAGAACTGGACACAGTACTCCAACAGCAGCGTAATTAGCACTGAGGAGAGCGGAAGAATGACTTCCTGTGCCTTGCTCTCAACACCGCCTAGCTTTGTGGGATACATGCAGGATACTTCCAGAAGCTAATCAATTCGATACAAAGACATGGCATCTCCACACTAGCCTTTCTTCAAAATTTTCAATTCAAAATAGACACTATACCCACCTAGCAATATTGACATTTTGTTATTGGTATTAGGGCTCACTAAATCGAGCTAATGGTATTCACAGTGAAGACAGGAACTATTCAATATCATGCTAACTCCTTTAAATTCAATTTTATCACGTAGTGTAGATGTAGCCTCTATGACTGACATGGCCCATAGACACCCCTGGCTCACTGAGTGTTAACATGTGAAGCCGTTGTTTGCCCTGTGGGCAGAGGGAAAGAAGGATAAAGTTTTGAATAAGAGAGAGATGGTGAGGGAATGATTAAGAAACATCAAGCGTCTTTAAGAGCTTTCAGGTTGGGGCTGCAGTCAGCCTGTAGCTGTAATATGTTGTCATCTACTTAGCATTTGTCTGCATTTATCTAAGTAGGTTACTTACCAGACATTCCAAAGCCAATTTTTGCTGACTTCAGGAAGTGAATAAGGAAACGCCTGCTTAAACGTCTTAGTAGGAGAAGGTAGAATAGATTGTTCTGGGCCTGCACACCCACTTGAATTAGGAAGTAATAATAAAAATACTGGGGGCTAATGCATTTCGGGCTCACTGCCCCCCGTAGAATGGCAGAGGAGGCATTATCCCAGAGAGGGCCTGGTCTCCTGGCCAGACCTGACTGCGAGCATGTGTACGCTAGAGCTGGAGGTGTAGCAAAACTGATTGAATTAGTGGTAGGTAGTCCATCGTGTCCAACGATGACGTCTTGAGCTTGCACAGGCTCATCTGTTGTGGACTCACATGTGGCTGAGGAGTCCAAGCGTTGAACGGCATGGGCATTCTCAGTGGGGGCAACGGAATTGTCCTGGCTCTGTTGGTGCGGCTGCTGCTGTTGTTTTCTTCCTCTCACAAGCATCAATGAGGCATGCGCGTTGCTGCTCAGCTGCTCTTCAAAGCTGTCATACCCGTGTCATGCGAGAGCACGCCAGCCTGTTCAGTCTTTTGCATGCTGCTTTAGCTGATCAGGTTTTAAACCAGCATGAGCAATGCTGGCCTTCATGCAGTCTTTATACCTCTTGCGAGGCCTACCTTGATTCCTTTTGCCCTGGGAGATTTCACCCTAGAGGAGTTGCTCAGGGATTCTTGACTCCTCCACTTGTATGATGTGCCCTGTCCAGCTAAACTGGGCTTTCAGAATCATGGTTTCGATGCCTGTGGTTCCTGCTTTGTCCGGGACTGCTAACAGCAGTGTAGCTGCAGCTGCATGGGTGGTAGGGTGGACTTGCCACCTCAAATACAATCCTATCTGAAACCCAACAGTGCACACTTCGGCCCCTTGCCCATTCTGCCGCTGTGCAGCCGTGGCCACACAGCTACATTCTGAGCACTGCTCCTGAAGGTAATTAAACTTCCAGCTGCAGTGCAGACATAGCAGCAGACACCCACTGTGTCTGACTGGGACCTACAGGAGGTCTTGAGTTAGAACACACCTCATTCTGATCGCATGTGCATCACTTTACTCTTGGGTGACTAGGGATGTTGTGGGTTAACCAGGTAACCAGTAAGCTTCAGCCAGTCAGGATGTGGCTTATTAGTTCCCATTAACCTGTATGGGTGGAGCAGCCCCCTACCTCGAGCAGGCAGGGGCTTGTTCCAGCCCTGTGGGGCTCCTGCAGGCGAGAGGTCTTTCCCATGAAAGCACGTTAATTAATAAATTTGTTAGTCTTCAAGGTGCAACAGGGCTGCTTTTTTTTTGTGAAGCTTCAGCCTAACACAGCTACCCCTCTGAGACTATGTAAGTTAAATTAATGACAATACTGTCCATTGCATATGTTTATCTTTTACTGGCTGCTACTGTTAAAGATAGCACAGCAGAGCATTATTTCCACTGTTATCATTCACTGTGCTTTTTGTTCATCATTTATTCTGCAGATATGCCTGAACAGCTGTAAGTTCCATTGTATAACCTTCTGCAGTAGGTTCTCTTTCAGCTGTATCTTCCCATATAAGTCCTCATTGGTGACCTTCTGCATCCATCCTATTCTCAGGATCTTTCTGTAACAACTCCTCTAGAATGCCAATAGCCTTCTCTTTGAATCTTTCGTTATCATTCGTGTTTCACATCTGCACAACATGCTGCCGAATACACAGGTTTTCAAGATGCTCAGCTTCATTCCGAAGCTAATTGCTTTGCTTTTCCAGATCTTATTCAAACTCGCTCTTGCTTTCGCTATTCCAGTTGCTATTTCCTTCTTGCAGTCTAGATCATATATGAGTTGCTCCCCAGATACGTGACCTTCTCTACTTTCTCTAGTTCGATTCCATCTACACTGATCTTCCTTCCTTTATCTCCAGGTACCCGTGTCTTAGTTTTATCGATGTTCAAAATCAGTCCGTACCACTTCCCTTCCTCATTTAGCACCTTCAATCTTCTCGCTAGCTTCTCTTCATCTTCCTCGAAGATAACTATATCATCTGCGAATCTCAAGTTGTTAATTCTCATCCCTTGCACTGATATTCCTTCCACCTCTTCCTTGATCTTGTCCATCACTCTCTCTAGGTGCATGATGAAGATACTCAGCAACATCGGATCTCCTCATCTCATACCTCTACACATTCTAAACCAACTTCCTAAATCTCCAAACGTTCTCACTGCTGCCTCCACTTTGTCATTGATACCTTTCAACAACCATATCAGTCAGCTGTCCCCTCCACATGACTCCAACACCGCTCAAGTCACTTTCTGATCTGTGCTGTCAAATGTCTTCTGAAAATCAATGAAGCAATTGTAGTTGTTCTTGTTCTTTCATCAAGCTTTCATCTGCTGTATGGTACTTCTACCTTTCCTGAATCCCCTTTTCTTATCTGCTAGATGGTCATCTATCTGCAATCTCAGTTTCTCTGTCAGTATCATCATCAGCACCTTGCCTAGATGACTCATTAAGGCAACCATTCTGTAGCTCTTGCACTCTAATGTGCTTCCTTTCTTGTGTATTGTCACTAGCATGGGTCTTGTCCATTCCTTAGGTGCCTTCCCTTCTTTCCACACTATATTACATGGTGTATTTTCTGAAACAAACTTTCTCTGCCATATTTGGTCATCTCTCCCATGATCTTTTCATTTCCAGGGCTCTTGTTGCTCTTTAGTCATTTCATTGCTCTTTCTATTTCCTCCCTCAAAACAGCAATCTTGCTTTCGATGCTTGGCAGAGATCAATTCTTTGATCCGTCTCTCTGAGACACTCAGGTCCATCTGTGCTTTGTACAGACTGGTGCAATATCTTGTCCATTGCTGCACAACCTTCTCCTTGTTCATGAGCACCTTGTTGTTCTCCTCTTTGATTGCCATCTGCTTTGGCTGCCACTTCCTATTAATGTTCCTGAGCATCTTATACACTTCCCTGGTCCTACATTCACCATAACACCTCTCCGTTGGTTAAATATCATTAACAATATTTAGCACTTGGATAACACTTCCGGTCAAATATCTCATGTTGAAGAGTAACAGAGAGGGAGCTGTGCTAGTCTACTATCAAAACAAAAAAGCAGTCAAGTAGCACTTTAAAGACTAATTTATTAGGTGAGCTTTCGTGGGACAGACCCACTTCTTCAGACCATAGCCATAGCAGAACAGACTCAATATTTAAGGCACAGAGAACCAAAAACAGTAATAAAGGAGGACAAATCAGAAAAAAATGATCAAGGTGAGCAAATCAGAGAGTAGAAGGGTATGCGGGTGGGGGTCCAGAATTAGATTAAGCCAAGTATGCAAACGAGCCCCTATAGTGACTCAGAAAATTCCCATCCCAGTTCAAACCCTGTGTTAATGTGCCGCATTTGAATATAAAAGACAGCTCAGCTGTCTCCCTTTGAATAGTGGTGTGAAAATTTTCATTCTGCAAGATGCAAACTCTTAAGACATTAACAGAATGGCCCACTCCATTAAAATGTTGACTAACTGGTTTGTGGATCTGGAGTGTTTTTATGTCTGTTTTGTGCCCATTAACTCTTTGTCTAAGGGAGTTAAAAGTCTGTCCAATGTACAAAGCATCTGGGCATTGTTGGCACATGATGGCATATATGATGTTAGTTGAGGAACATGAGAATGTGCCCGTGATTCTGTGAATAACCTGGTTAGGTCCAGTGATGGTACTTCCAGAGAAGATACATGGACAAAGCTGGCAGCGGGCTTTGTTGCAAGGAAAGGTTCCAGGACTGGTATTTCTGGGGTACAGACTGTGGCTGTTGGTGAGGATCGTCATAAGCCTGTAGATCATTTGGATTTGGACCCATGGTATACAGACTCTAGAAGAATTTCACAGAGACTTTAACAATCTGCACCCCACCATCAACTTATGCCTCGATTACTCCACACAAGAGATGCATTTTCTGGACACTACAGTACAAATCAAGGATGGCCTGATTGGTACCACACTGTACCGGAAACCCACTGATAGCTATACTTACCTACACCCTTCTAGCTTTCATCCTGCACACATAACTAGATACATTGTTTACAGTCAAGCCCTTAGGTACAATCGCATATGCTCTGATCCAGCTGACAGAGACCAAAAACTACAAGATCTTTACCAAATATTCATAAACCTGAATTACCCACCAGGAGAAACAAAAAAACAAATCAACAGGGCCAGACGAATACCCAGAGACCAGCTACTCCAAGATCTCCCCAAAAAGGCCAAAAACAGAACACCACTGGTCATCACCTACAGCCCTCAACTCAAACCACTGCAATGAATTATTAAAGACCTACAACCTATGCTTAATCAGGATGCCACACTCCAGAAGGCCCTAGGTGACATGCCTGCGCTCTCCTACAGACAACCTCCCAACCTTGGCTTAATCTAATTCTTGACCTCCCCCACCCCATATCCTACTCTCTGATTTGCTCACCTTGATCATTTTTTTCTGATTTGTCCTCCTTGATTACTGTTTTTGGTTCTCTGTGCCTTAAATATTGAGTCTGTTCTGCTATGGCTATGGTCTGAAGAAGTGGGTCTGTCCCATGAAAGCTCACCTAATAAATTATTTTGTTAGTCTTTAAAGTGCTACTTGACTGCTTTTTTGTTTTGATAATACCTCATGTGTATTTCTCAAAGCAACCATGGTGTCCAACCATTCTTGAAGCCCTACCACTATTGCGAACTAGCCCCATTATTCTGAAAATGTATTCATTGTTCAAGCCAATGAGCCCCATATGTAGCTAGCAGGACATGTTGGACATCAGTCTTGAAGCTTTAATTTCAGCAGGCATGAAAATACTGACCATGCAATAGGTACTTATATAACTTTACAGCAAGTGAGAGGTTCATCTGTGCCTGTCTTGCAAAGTCTGGTAACAGAGCTGGCCCTAAACACCAGACATTTTGGGTTCTGGTCTTGGGCTAATCATCCAAGGTCATCATTTCAAGTGCATGGCAGCTTAGGAGTAGTTAGTTCATAATTTACCAGTCACACTAAACTAGCAGTGTTAATTACTAAGCTTCTCATGGAAAAAATTATAAGCAGCTGTGTATCAAAAGCCTTCTTAGGGAGAACAGTAGCTAATCTAAAGATTTGTGTTATTAACATTTACATTTCCAAATAAAGAACAGACTCTCAAACATTCTTAACAGCTGCACATTGACAGGAAATCCTTTCAAGGTCTATTTGTGTGTGTGTGTGTGTGCGTGTGTGTGTGTGTGTGTGTACACGCACATGCACACACACACGTGGGTATCTATATCTATATATAGGCCTTTGAAGAATTTCCTGTCAATGATCTCCTAAGAAGTGTGTGTCATAGAATCATTGAATCCTAGTGCTGGAAGAGATCTCAGGAGGTCATTAAGTCCAGCTCCCTGCTCAAACAGGACTAACCCCAACTAAATCACCGCAGCCAGTGCTTTGCCAAGCCAGGACTTAAAAACCTCTAGGGATGGAGATTCCACAACTTCTCTGGACAAGACGTGCCAGTGCTTTACCCCTCTCCTAGTGAAACAGTATTTACTAAAATCCAACCTACACCTTTTGCACTGTAATTTGAGACCATTGCTCCTTGTTCTGCTCTCCATCACTACTGAGAACAGCCTCTTTCCATCCTCTTTAGAACCTCCCTTGAAGAAGTTGAAGACTGCTATCAAACTGTCCCTCACTCTTCTTTTCTGAAAACTAAATTAGTTCAAATCCCTCAGCCTCTCCTCCTAGGCCATGGGCTCCAGCCCCTTAATCATTTTGCTTGCCCGCCTCTGGACCCTCTCCAGTGCATCCACATCCTTTCTCTACTGGAGCGAGGGGTCAGACAGCCAGAGGATGCAATACTCTTGATGTAATACTCTAGATGTGGCCTTACCAGTGCCAAATAGCGCTCTGATATGTTATATGCTGCCTTTAACTGGAGCAGCCAGTAAAAAACAAACGTGTGTGTGTGTTTGTGTGCATGTGTGTGTGTGTAAATAAAATTTGCATGCACACAGTTTCATACCTCCTAAGCTATTAAAATATGTCTGTGTCTGAAGGAAGTAAATTTATTTAGGTCTCACTCATGTAAGAGCTACCATATGGCATACTTTTCATATCTCACTGGAACTCTTTATATGCATATTCAGTCAAGGAAAAATATTTCCCAGAAACTTTTTGCAGTAATTCATGACCAATAAGTAGAAGTTGTTTATTTTAAATAAGCAACGCTCATAAAGGAAACTCTGTACAGTTCTTGGAATGTTGACAAAGAATTTCAGCTTATAGGACTTCACATAAAATTTACACAAAATGCCTTGCAAGCTGTATACTTCTTCACCTCTTTCTTGGCAGGGCAAGGAGTGCTATTGGCAGACGGCTTGTGGGGGCTCCCCTTGTTTTCCATGTCAGGAGACCTTCTTTTAATTCAGGTTTGTTCCAAATGAAGTAGTGTCAAGAAAAATGTGATCCCACCATTAACTCGCTCTTGGTGAATAGATGGACTCCCAGAGATTCCATGTCAGACTGCTGCCAGAAAAGTTTGTTTCTTTGCCCATCAAATGTGAAAATTATGACCTGGTTTAATGCAAAAACCATGTCCTTGTTCATTGATTCTGCATGTTGTTCCAGTGCAAGGCTCACCACAAGCACTGGTAAAGCCAAATCACTGGCCCACATCAGACACTGATAATGTGTCCTCTGCCCAGTGCTAGATTCTTCTTCTGGAATGGCTGTCTTTTGGTCTCACACAGGTTAACCTATCATTTAGGCTTTGAATTACTGCCATTACAAATTATATATCGTTCATACGCTGATGCTGATATCTTTGGAAGCGCATGTGCTGTGGTGTCAGCCTTCTCCGGGAGATTTAGAGATTTGTTTGGGTTGGCAACTCATTTGCAGTGAACTCTGTGGGGCAATCGCATATAGGGCTACCAAGTTGCTATGCTAGGGACATTCTGTTCTATAATCAAACCTAAAATACTCTCTGCATCTCCAGGTGCGCACAGAAATTTAGCTTTATTTAATCTCTAACCAGGGCTGAGCAAAGGCCTCATACAATAGGTAATTCACAACAGCCATTTGCAAAAACAGTTAAGCAAGAACTCATTTCAACACTCCAAGACTGCTTGAGATCTCTATGCGTACATCAGGGTCCTCCTCTTGATCTTTAAAGCGCTCAGAAGTGCTAGAGTGTGGCTGTCTGATCCTTCATCTGTTACAACTCTGTCCAGCAAGGACGCTGTTCTTATTGAGCCCAGAAGGAAACTGCCTGTCCTTCAAGGCAGGTCCATGTCTCTAGAGCTCCTCACCAGGGATCAAAATAAACCAGAACTTAGCCCGTTTCAAACAATATGGCCCTGCCTATGTGCTCAAGATGAACATCAGCATGTGCTCAACATAGCTGTCACCAAGTGTTGGCACTATTGCTGATGGCTATTTTAAACAGATTTCTAAGGAACAGCTGCCACATTAAGGATCTGGAGAGCAGAGTCCTTTGTGGACACGATGTTCTTCCCTGGGTGGAATTCACACCCTGCAGAGAGCCAGCATGAAGGCCTAATCTTCAGAGCTTATTCTATGGGACCTGATGGTTGCATAGGTCTTGTGGTGACTTCCGCTCCACAGTGAATTCTCCTACATTTGTGTTTGGTACCCAAGCACCGTGGTGTCAGGCTCATATTACCAAGTCTTTCACAGGAACTGTAACCCATGTGGTTTAGAGGGTTAAATATCAGATAATCACAGCGGGGTACAGAAAATAGGAAGAGTAGAGGGAAAGAAAGTTGTCTGAAAATGTAATTAGGAAAGATAAAAAGGTCCATGAGATGGAGACACACAAAGGCTGTGCCAGTTGCCAAAGATTACACAGGAAAAGGCTCTCACCACATCAGCGGCAGCAGTAACAGGGAGAAGGCTAGCATCCCTGGTGAGTGAAGAATGGGAAGGGGGAACAGAGAGGGGCAAAGTCTGAGAATCAGGCAGAGGCACTCCCAGCACGCAGGCCAGTTCTGAACAGAAAGCTGGAATGAATGGATGCTCCATTGATGCACAGGAGCCCAGAGCCAGGATATCAAACTTATTTGATCACATCTCCTTTCTTTGTCAAAACAAAAAGCAGTCAAGTAGCACTTTAAAGACTAGCAAAATAGTTTATTAGGTGATGAGCTTTCATGGGACAGACCCACTTCTTCAGACCATCTGTCTGTCCCACGAAAGCTCACCTAATAAACTATTTTGCTAGTCTTTAAAGTGCTACTTGACTGCTTTTTGTTTTGATAGTGTATAGACTAGCACGGCTTCCTCTCTGGTACTATAGCAGCAACGAAGGGTCCTGTGGCACCTTATAGACTAACAGAAAAGTTTAGAGCATGAGCTTTCGTGAGGTAACTCACTTCTTCAGATGCTGGTACTATTCTCCTTTCTTTGTGTCTGTAGTCAGACATTTTCCCCCTTAAAGCTTCTCACACCCATCCTAGGGCCCACCCCCAATTTGAAAACCTCTGCCCTAGATGTTAGCTTATAGAGATGTGAACAGAAGACTCAAATGGAGTTTGACTCCAAGTCTATATCAGTAGAGTCCTGAGTGGATACAAAATGTATATCCATTTAATCCCAGACGCACTGAGCTCACTGACAAGGGAGAGTGAAGGCTCTGCGATGCAGGCTTGGCTGAGAATGCATTGGCTTTTAGCTCATGTGGTAGCGCACATGGCTTTAGGCCACAAGATTGCAGGTTCATCCCCTCCTGTTGACAGCCCTAATCCATCGGCCTTGCATCCATAGCTGCAAAAATGAGCCATGGCTATCCATCCATATGTGTGGATGTGGAGGGTGTTAGACATCAGACATGGATAAACTGCTTACTTACTTTCCATTTTGCTAATATCTGTTGACTCCCAGCTTGAATATGACCCTTTGGCATTATTTCTCCTGTGTTGTGAAGAGATGCCATAGGAAAATGACTGAGTAGCCCACCTGAGTTGCAGAATTTGCCATGAAAGCTACAGCATCTTTCAAGGCTTGATGATCTGCTGGGACATCAGCCTGTGCAGATATCCTACCGTGCCATTGAAGAGTGGCTGCAGCAGGCAATGGCAGCCCAGGCTTTAACAAAATTGGAAAAGCACCAATCGAAGTTATTGTTTGGACGGGCCTCGCCCCAGCCCAGCTGTGGCGGACTATGTCGGGCTTTCTGGTGAAGAGAGGCTGGCAAAATAATTTTGGGGTTTAGGACAAAAAAAAAAGCAATTTAACAATTGGCCACTCTAAAAAGTAATTTACATGATCAGTGCTAAATAGTAAATGTATATATATGGAGATACACGTCTCAAAGAGCTGGAAGGGACCTTGGGAGGTCAGCAAGTACAATCCCCTGACCTCTTGGCAGGACCAAGCATCATCTCTGACAGATTTTCTTTTTAAAATCTACTTTTTAAGATATAAAGAGCTGCCACAAGACTTAAACTCACAACCTTAGATTTAGCAGTCTGATGTGCAAACAACTGAGTCGTCCTTCAGTTTGACTCTAGGGATTCATTTAGTAGCTTTACAAAATTCAGTAGATGTAGGTTTCCAACAAATACAGCTCAGGAACAGATCTGAAAGAGACACCAGCATAACTCCTTGTTTGGGTAAGTGACGTAAACAGCAGAAAATTTAATTACGGTGCCTTTAAAAATCCAGTGACCTATTGTATTAAGACTCTTGCTTCTAATCCAGAGTTATCAAAGACTGTGGCTAGCTTCACAATGGACTCGTGTTTCTCTTAATACCGACCAAGTGCCAGATTCTCAGCAGAGCCATTCAGGTTTACACCAAGGGAGGATCCATACTTTAGTAACTAAAACTCCAGTTTCCCTACTAGTGGCTCGATTTAGGTCCAGATCTCATGGAGCATGTGTAGCGCTTTAGTTTTTGTGAAAAATTTTGTACTGCTCAGATCAGCAAGTGGTCACATTGTAACAGTATAACAAATATGGCTTTTCTACATATTGAGAGACCCAAGGCCTTATTCTGCAGCCAGAATGAAGAGCAGCAGCCATTAATTGAGACGCTAGATGTCACATACACACGTTCCATCTAACCTTCATTGCAGTAGTGTCACACCAGGCTGTTGGAAGGAAACCACATCCTAATGCCACCCACTGTCACCAGATAAAACAAGCAGGTCTCAAGATGAGTAAAGAAAACCGAGTTTACAACATTTTAAGCTGCGTCTACACGTGCACGCTACTTCGAAGTAGCGGCAGTAACTTCGAAATAGCGCCCGTCACGTCTACACGTGTTGGGCGCTATTTCGAAGTTGAAATCGACGTTAGGCGGCGAGACGTCGAAGTCGCTAACCCCATGAGGGCTACGTCTACACGTGCACCCAACTTCGAAATAGCTTATTTCGATGTTGCGACATCGAAATAGGCTATTTCGATGAATAACGTCTACACGTCCTCCAGGGCTGGCAACGTTGATGTTCAACTTCGACGTTGCTCAGCCCAACATCGAAATAGGCACAGCGAGGGAACGTCTACATGCCAAAGTAGCACACATCGAAATAAGGGAGCCAGGCACAGCTGCAGACAGGGTCACGGGGCGGACTCAACAGCAAGTCGCTCCCTTAAAGGGCCCCTCCCAGACACACTTTCATTAAACAGTGCAAGATACACAGAGCCAACAACTAGTTGCAGACCCTGTATATGCAGCACGGACCCCCAGCTGCAGCAGCAGCAGCCAGAAGCCCTGGGCTAAGGGCTGCTGCCCACGGTGACCACAGAGCCCCGCAAGGGCTGGAGAGAGAGTATCTCTCAACCCCCCAGCTGATGGCCGCCATGGAGGACCCCGCTATTTCGATGTTGCGGGACGCGGATCGTCTACACGTCCCTACTTCGATGTTGAACGTCGAAGTAGGGCGCTATTCCCATCCCCTCATGGGGTTAGCGACTTCGACGTCTCGCCGCCTAACGTCGAAGTTGGTGCCGCTACTTCGAAGTAGCGTGCACGTGTAGACGCAGCCGAGGGGATGGGAATAGCGCCCTACTTCGACGTTCAACATCGAAGTAGGGACGTGTAGACGATCCGCGTCCCGCAACATCGAAATAGCGGGGTCCTCCATGGCGGCCATCAGCTGGGGGGTTGAGAGATACTCTCTCTCCAGCCCTTGCGGGGCTCTGTGGTCACCGTGGGCAGCAGCCCTTAGCCCAAGGCTTCTGGCTGCTGCTGTTGCAGCTGGGGGTCCGTGCTACATATACAGGGTCTGCAACTAGTTGTTGGCTCTGTGTATCTTGCACTGTTTAATGAAAGTGTGTCTGGGAGGGGCCCTTTAAGGGAGCGACTTGCTGTTGAGTCCGCCCCGTGACCCTGTCTGCAGCTGTGCCTGGCTCCCTTATTTCGATGTGTGCTACTTTGCCGTGTAGACGTTCCCTCGCTGTGCCTATTTCGATGTTGGGCTGAGCAACGTCGAAGTTGAACATCGACGTTGCCAGCCCTGGAGGACGTGTAGACGTTATTCATCGAAATAGCCTATTTCGATGTTGCTACATCGAAATAAGCTATTTCGAAGTTGGGTGCACGTGTAGACGTAGCCTTTGTCTGGCAAGAAACTACTTATCAATAGCTGAATTTGTGGAATCCTCCTTCGGGGCTAATTGTCTTCACTTTTTGACTGTTTGCCTGTCTGATCTCTGTCTGGTTTGCAAGTGTACCAGAGAGGTAGCTGTGTTAGTCTGTAATCTATCAAAACGAAAAAGCTGTCATGTACCACTTTAAAGACTAACAAAATAATTTATTAGGTGATGAGCTTTCATGGGACAGACCCACTTCTTCAGTTCACAAGAAGTGGGTCTGTCCCACGAAAGCTCATCATGTAATAAATTATTTTGTTAGTCTTTAAAGTGCTACATGACTGCTTTTTTGTTTTGGTTTGTAGTTGTTTCTGCCTCCTGTATAATTAATTTTGCTAGGTGTAAATCAACTAAGGTGGTGGATATGATTGGTTAGGTTATTCTGTTACAGTCGGTTATGATTGGTTAGTAAAATTTTACTAAAATAATTGGTAAAGGTAGAGCTCAACAGGACTCAAGTTTCACTACTTAAACTGGGGTCCAGGAAGGAAAACAGCTGGAAGGCAAGAAAGGAAAAGGAACAGCAAGAAGAAAGAGAAAGACCTGGGTGGACTGGCCACCAAGACCAGAGCTGCCAGACCCTGAGGTGCAGCAACCAGCCTCCATAGAGACTGTCTGTCTGTCCAACAGGGGAAGCCTGCCTGCCTGCCTTTATCAGCACTGGTGAGCATGACACTCAGTGCTTAGCATTCATTCTGCTTGATGGTAATTGTCAATAAATAGAGAATAAGAATATGACTGCATGAGGCTTTTTCAGTGGCACAGATCCTGCAGACTGCAGGGAATTATGCCCTAGGAAGTGGGTAGGTGTGGGTGTTTAAATTAACAGGGTTATGCCTTGAGCCCTTGGGATTGGGTAAAGGTGTGTGTGTCCCTGAAGTGTGGAAGGGATAAAAAAATTTGTGCAGGTAACAACATGTCATTGGCATGATGCATGCCTGGGAGAGGTGCCTGGTGTGTTCTGGAAGGCACAGAGAGCTTGTCCAAGGGCACAGAGGGAGCCGTCCGCACCACATGCTATGCTTACACCACATGGGTGAAATGGAAACAGCCTCTCCCCAGCTGCATTCAAGTGGTAGATTCAGAGCAGATACTGCAGAATAAGAGCCTCCCCAAGGTCTGGATACAGAGAAAGAGAGAGGCCAAAGCCCAGCCGTGCTCCTTGGACATGGGCAGCTACACAGATTAACACTGCCCAGTGGAAGCAGGCTTGCAGCTACACAGATTAACACTGCCCAGGGGAAGCAGGCTTGCAGCTACACAGATTAACACTGCCCAGGGGAAGCAGGCTTGCAGCTACACAGATTAACACTGCCCAGTGGAAGCAGGCTTGCAGCTACACAGATTAACACTGCCCAGGGGAAGCAGGCTTGCAGCTACACAGATTAACACTGCCCAGGGGAAGCAGGCTTGCAGCTACACAGATTAACACTGCCCAGTGGAAGCAGGCTTGCAGCTACACAGATTAACACTGCCCAGTGGAAGCAGGCTTGCAGCTACACAGATTAACACTGCCCAGGGGAAGCAGGCTTGCAGCTACACAGATTAACACTGCCCAGGGGAAGCAGGCTTGCAGCTACACAGATTAACACTGCCCAGGGGAAGCAGGCTTGCAGTAGCGCAGGGCTCACTCCACGGGAAATGGCAGTGGCAGCAGGGAAAAAGCATGGACGTCAGTGCCCTCCTGTGCCTCTCCACGCAGCAAGCGGTGATTGGATCTTGGGACCTGTGTACACAGGGGAAGTTTTCTCTGGGTATCACCCAGCCATGACGTTCTTTCTTCCAATTCATCTTATCCCACTTTAATCCACTTTGCATGCAACATAAATCTTCTTCTTGGACTGAGCTGTCGATTGATGGACCTCCTCTTCTACGAGGCTGGTGGGGAGTGACTAAGCTAATTTTTCATTGGCAGAGCTGATTCCAGATGTCACAGAAAAAGCCACCAGCTGAGGGCATTTTATGTTCTTTGTGGCTCCTACGCTGTTCCTGTACTGCTAGGATATGCTGCCTCTCAAAGCAATCAAGAGTCTGTCCTGAATTAGCATTTCCTGATCATTGGGAGATATGCCGCATGACTTCATGGTGGCCTTTAAGATGTCGGTACAGCATTTATCCTGACCACCGACAGAGCACTTTCCATGAGCAAGCTGGCCATAGAAGACCATCTTTGATATCCGTGTATCATCTATCCTCTTAACATGACCAATCCAGTGAAACTATCTGTTCATAAGCATTGCTTCCATGTCCATGACCCCACACAGCTTAAGAACCTCCATGTTCGGGGTTTTGTGCCAGCAGTTCACGCAGGCGATTTTCCTCAGGCAGCACATATGGAACTGGTTGAGTTTCAAAAGGTGGCTGCAATATACTGTCCATGACTCTGAGCCATACTGCAGGATATTCAGGACAACTGCCTGACAAACTGCTACCTTGGCGTGGAGTTTAATACCATGGTCATACCATAGGCATTTGGTCAATTTTCCAAAGGTGGCACTGGCTTTGCCTAACTGAGCAGATATGTCATGATCCCCATTTATGCTAGAGGACAGTACACTTCCAAGATAGCAGACTTTGTCAACAGTCTTAAGGATTGTACCACAGGAGTGCTGGACTCTTTCCAATCAGGCTGACACATAACTTCTGTCTTCCTGAGGCTCACTCTGAGTCCAAAGCGGTGAGCAGAAGTAACAAAGTAATCAATAAGTTCCTGTGCATCCTTCACTGAATGAGCCAACAATGCACAGTCATCAGCAAATAGAAGGTCATGAACAGTTGCAGTAACCACTCTAGTGCGAGCCTGAAGTCTCTGGAAATTGAACATATTGCCATCTGTTTGGAACTGAATAGATCTGCCCAATGGGCAGTCCTTGAAAGTCCTTGAAAAGTAAATGTTGAAAAGGAGATGAGCAAGGACACATCCTTGTTTTGTACCCTCTGATATTTTAAAAAGTGCTGATATCTCTCAGTTGTTAAGGATGTGACCAGGCACATCATTATGAAAAGACTGAACAATTCTGATAAATTTTTCAGGGCAGACAATTCACCCAAGTATTTTCCAGAAGCCATTTCTGTTGACTGTGTTGAATGCCTTGGTCAAGTCAATGAAAATCACTTAGAGGTCCGGATATTGCTCCCTACATTTGCCTTGTATCTGTCAGGCTTTAAATATCTTATCAGCAGTGCCTTGACGGGCATGAAATATATACTGGCTTTGAGAAATAATGCAATTTTTGAACACATCATGAAAGCTGCTTGTAAAGGATGAGGGCTATGATCTTACCAACTATAGAGAGCAGATAGATGCCCCAATGGTCATCACAACACACCACCGTTTCTCTTGTGTATGTGTGCAATCAGGGCATCTTGGAAGTTGCAGGGGACTAGCTTCTTCTCCCAAATGGTGCTAAATAAATGGGTGAGACATCAGCTAGCCACCAGCAGCTTTATAAATTTCTGATGGAATTGCATCACTGCCAGATGCCTTTACAGATTTCATCTGTTTAACAGCTTTTTGTACCTCATCAAGACCGCGTCTACACTAGCCAGCTATTTCAAAGTAGCCAGCCCAACTTTGAAATAACATGCATCGCGTCTACACCCTCTGGCTACGTCTACACGTGAAGCCAACATCGAAATAGGCTATTTCGATGAATAACGTCTACACGTCCTCCAGGGCTGGCAATGTCGATGTTCAACTTCGACGTTGCGTGGCACCACATCGAAATAGGCGCTGCGAGGGAACGTCTACATGCCAAAGTAGCACACATCGAAATAAGGGTGCCAGGCACAGCTGCAGACAGGGTCACAGGGTGGATTCAACAGAAAGCCGCTCCCTTAAAGGGCCCCTCCCAGACACAGTTGCACTAAACAACACAAGATCCACAGAGCCGACAACTGGTTGCAGACCCTGTGCCTGCAGCATGGATCCCCAGCTGCCGCAGCAGCAGCCAGAAGCCCTGGGCTAAGGGCTGCTGCCCACGGTGACCATAGAGCCCCGCAGGGACTGGAGAGAGAGCATCTCTCAACCCCGCAGCTGATGGCCGCCATGGAGGACCCGGCAATTTCGACGTTGCGGGACGCGGATCGTCTACACGGTCCCTACTTCGACGTTGAACGTCGAAGTAGGGAGCTATTCCGATCCCCTCATGAGGTTAGCGACTTCGACGTCTCGCCGCCTAACGTCGAAGTTAACTTCGAAATAGCGCCCGTTGCGTGTAGCCGCGACGGGCGCTATTTCGAAGTTAGTGCTGCTACTTCGAAGTAGCGTGCACGTGCAGACACAGCTTCTGTGTGCTATTTCAAAGTTGAAATCGACTTTAGGCAGCGAGACATCGAAATCACCATCCCCCTCAGAAGATGGGACTAGCACCCTACTTTGACATTCAACCTCGAAGCAGGGCATGTGTAGACAATCCATGTCCCGCTACTTTGAAATAGCAGGGTCCTCCATGGTGGCCATCAGCTGAGGGGTTGAAACGGGCTGTCCAGCCCCTGTGGGGCTCTATGGTCGCTGCATGCAGCAGCCCTTAAAGCACCACGCACCCGGATATCCTGTGGCAGAAAGCTGAGAGCATGCAGGCAGCAGCGCAGACATACAGCTGCCCTGCACACCCTCCATAGGCCCCACAGACCCTCATGGCAGCCAGCCAGCCCCCTGAGCACTGCCAGGGCACACCCCCCAGAGGAACCAGGGATCCCAGCCTTCCAGCTGTGGGGGAAGAGGTGGTGGGGCCCCTCCTGGACAGACTCTGAAATCCGGGACATGCTGGGGCTTTGGGGTGAGGAGGAGGTGCTCCAGGTAATGGGGAGCAAGATGCTAAAACCAGATGCATTCGCCCAGCTGGCCAAGGGCCTGGCTGCCCGGGGTCACCCTGCCCGCACTCCTGACCATGTCAGGAGTAAAGTCAAGGAGCTGCAGCAGTGTTACGCCTGGGCCTGGGACATGGCCAGCTGGTCTGGGGCTGCTCCTGCTGCTTGCCCCTTTTACAGGAAACTCAGGGAGATCCTGGAACCCCGGTACACCTCTTCCTCATTGGCCACCCTTAACATCACAGCCTCGGAGCCCCAGCAGGCCTCGTAGCCAGAGGCTGGCCTGGAGGCCGGCCCTGCACCCCAGGGGCTTCCAGAGAAGCCCACCCCTGGGACAGTGGAGGAGGAGGGCTCTAGCAACAGGAAGCTCCTCATAGACCTCCCTTCTTGCAGCTCCAGCAGGTTGTCTGCCTGACAGGTGTCCCCGACCGTGGGAGTGTACCGTCAGGTATGTACCCCACAGGCACACACCCCCTGGTTACAGGGCGGGGGCAAGGGACATGACCAAGCCCCCTCCACACACACCCAGCTGACCCCAGCCCACCACTGCTAGCCAGACCATGGCCATGGGACAGCGGCACGGCATCCAGGGCCCATCAGCACCTGCCCCCATGGACAGCACCATGCTCCATCCCTGGGAGGGTAGGGGGAGCTGAACACCCAAAGGGGGTCGCCCACAGGGACACCACACCCATGGCTGGGGGACAGGGAACAGGGACCCAGCACTAGAGGTGCAGGGGGCGTGGGCCACAGGTCAGGTCCCAGTATTAACGGCTGTCATTTTTCTTCCCTGCTCTTTCCTCGGCCACAACATCCGAGGGCTGTGACAGTGCTGACATGTCCATTGTGCCAGACAGCCCGCCGGGGATGTTGCACTGCGGCAGCCAGGCGGTGGAGCAGGGACCGGCCCTGGGATGAGCCCACCACTGCTGGAGCCAGCCACGGGTGGCCACTGACCCCCAGATCCTCGCCACCTTCCAGCACCAGGTGGAGGTGGTGGAGTGCCCCCTGCAAGTGAAGGAGAGCTGCCTCCAATTGCAAGAGCAGGCACTGGCCTGGCACCAAAAGGCCTAGGGGTCCTTCATGCAGACATTCGACTGCATAGCCGGGACCCCGGACAGGATCATGGACTGGATGCTGCCCCCCTGCTGCTTCAGGTGCTGTCTCACCCAGCCTCCTTCCTCCATCCCTGGAGCCTGCCGGAGAGGACCACGGGGCTCAGGAGCCAGCCAGGCCATATTTGCTGGTCCTCCCAGCCCCCACCTGGCCTCGACAGGGCCTCTGGCCCAGGAGTGGGTTGCGCCCCCCCGTGCTGGACAATGGACAGTAAAGGGGCCAAGGAATCTGCCACTCAGGACCCCCTCCTATTGTACATAGTTCCACCCACCTCCATTGTAAATAGCTGTGTCCCCCCGGCTTTAGGTAGCTGTTCCCTTGTACATAGCTCCCACAAGGGTGTTCATTTCGGTTGTAAATTAATTGGTTGGCAGTTTGGTTTGTTAAAATAATTTTCACAGATTTATTTTTCCTAAAAAACATGTGTTGTGTGCTCCTGGGGCACAGTAGTGTGGGTGGTGGGGGCAGTAGTGTGCTGTGGGTGGTGGGGGCAGTGAGTGGCCCGCCAGGATGGCTGCACTGGCGTTCACCCCTCAGCCTGGTCGAAATGGACCCGCAGGGCCTCTTGGACCTGGATCCCCAAGTGGTTGGCCTGGGGGCTCGGGGCAGCGGCTGGCTGGGCGTAGGCTGTGCTGACTTCCACAGCCCACTCCTGCACAAAGGCCTCCCCCTTGCTGTCCACCAGGATGTGCAGCGTGCAGCATGTACCCACAACCTGGGGGATGTTGGGGAGACCCATGTCCAGGCTGGTGAGGAGGCACTGCCAGCGGCCTTTGAGGCAGCTGAAAGCCCACTCAACCACCTGGCGTGCATGGTTCAGATGGGTGTTGAACACCTCCTGGCTGGCACACAGGTGGCCTGTGTAGGGGCGCATAAGCCAGGGCTGGAGGGGGTAGGCCACGAGGCAGAGGGGCACGGTGGTGTCCCCCAGAGGAATCTCCTTCTAGGGGACATAGGTTCCCACCTCCAGCTGGAGGCAGAGGCCCAAGTTCCCAAAAACGTAGGCATCATGGGTGCTGCCAGGCCATACGACATATATGTCCTGGAAGTGGCCCCAGCTGTCCACCATGGCCTGGAGGACCACCAAGTGGTAGCCCTTCCTGTTCAGGAAGCTTCCTCTGCTGTGCTCTGGGTCACAGATGGGGATGTGGGTCCTGTCCAGTGCCATGAAGCAGTTGGGGAACCCTATGCCAGTAAATACTGCAATGGCCGCATCCAGGTCCCCGAGCCGTATGAGCCTGTGGAGCAGCAGAGTGTTCAGTGCATGGACCATCTGCAGCAGGAGGACATGGGCATAAGTGAGAGTGTGCCTGGCCCCCCCACCCCGCGGGCTCTCCTCTTCCCTTGGAGTCCCCTCTCCCCAGGCTTCCCCTGCCCCCTGGGCTTCCCCCTCCCCAGAGTGCCCCCTCCCTGGGTTCTCCCCACCCCCAAGAGTCCCCTCTCTCTGGGTTCCCCCTGCCCCCTGGGCTCTTCCCACCCCTCCAGGGTCCCCTCCTGGGCCTCCTTACCTCCATAACACCAGCCCCAAGAGTGGCCTTGCCCACACGGAACTGCTGTCCTACGGATCGGTAGCTGTTTGGAGTGCTGACCCGTTTCTCGACAGTGAGGGCACGCCACCATGGAGGTGTCCTGGTGGTGCAGGGCAGGGGTGAGCCACTGGCAGAGCTCAAGGGATGTCTGCTGGACCATCTAGAAATTCCGGATCCAGCGTTCGTCATCCCACTCCTTGAGGACCAGGCGGTCCCATCACGCCGTGCTGGTGGGGTACCTCCATAGCCAGTGGTGCGCCTGGCGGAAGAGGTCTGGGAGGGTCCTGTGATGGTCTGGGGCAGCCCCTTCATCCCCCAAGGAGGGCTTGTCTTCGAGGAGGTGCTGCACGGCCTCTCGCACAGCACCAAGCAGGGTGGCCCCTGCCCCAGAGATGGCCCTGAGGGCTCCTGGCTGCTGCTGCTGGGGATCCATGCTGTGTGCACAGGGTCTGCAACCTGTTATTGGCTCTGCAGAACTCGTGCTGTGTAGGCCAAGTGTGTCTGGGAGGGGCCTTTTAAGGGAGTGGCTTGCTGTTGCCCTGGAAGGGCTAGTCTGCCCTGTGACCCCAACCGGAGGCTTTCCTGGCCCCCCATTTTGATCGGGGCAGCGTTTGTGTGTAGACACTCCCCTACGGGGCCCCTTTTGATGTAGTGCATCCCTGTGTCAATGTTGAACGTCGATGGCACCAACCCCAGAGAATGTGTGGATGGTCTGCTTCGAGATAGCTTATTTTGACATTGCTACTTCGAAATAAGCTACTTCAACGCAGCGTTCCAGTGTAGACTTAGCTCAAGAGTTGGTAGTATGACCAGCTGTAAATCATTAGCTCACTGAAGAATCTCTTCAGGAATGCTGCTGTCAAAGGTTGTGGTCTGATTCTAAACTTTGTGAAAATGTTCAGCCCAGTGGTCAAAGATTTTAGCACTATCTGTGATCAAAGTGAGGCCATCAGCAGAGTGCACCGGTGTACAACCCATCGGCTGCCTTCAGCCCAGGATAGAATGCTTTAAAATCATGTCTGTCAGCTGAATCTTGGAGTTTAGCTGCTTGATATTTCCACCAGACTCCTTTCATTTGCCATAATTTGACTTGTGCCTCCTGCTTGGCTTGAATATGTGCTGATTTCATGAAGGCATTCTCTTTAACATCAATCCAAGCTAGGCGTGTCACATGCATCTTATCAAGAAGAGCTAGGGCATCTCTGTCCTTGTCATCAACTCAGTCCTCGTGTCTGTGTTTTTGGCGACCGAGGATCTCAAGAGGAGCTCAGTAGGGGTTTTTTGTATGTTAATCCAATTATCCTCAATTGTGGGCGACCATTCTGGGCCTTCGTTGCTGATGACTAAGTGTAACCCACACACCTATGTGTGGCTTACTGTCCTGTGTAGTGACATCTAGACCATTTCACAGAGAACAAGTGCACGTCCTCTACAGCCTAAGATGAGAGCTGGTTGACCGTTAGCTCAAAATGTAGCACACCTTCATTAAGCTACAGAGGTCCCAGGTGTGAGTTTGCTTGTGGGAAGTTACATAAGGAAGCATCAAGACTGCACGGAGACAGAGCTTGTGTCTTGGGTATTTCAAATTTATGTACATCCAACTTTCTTTGGCATACAGAAGAATGATGACGTTTTGATGGACAAAGTTTCAAGGAGAAAGCACTGCATACCATGCACTGGTCACACCAGGAGCCAATGCCATGCATTGCACGAGTCAACATGATATCAGAAAAATCTCTGTGTTTTGTGATGAAGTAGTCAATCATATGTTGACGTTTAGACCAAGGGTGCATCCAAATTACACGGTATTTATTTGCCTGTTGAAAGGATGTGATTCCAACAGCAAGCTCATGCTGTGCATAAGTTTGAAGAAAGGGTGCCATTTGAGCTTTCACTTCCAATGCCATGATGTACAAGCAGCTTTGGCCATGTGCTGTAGGACTGACCAACTATAGCATTAAAATCGCCAAGTATATATAGCTTGGATTTAAAGGGTACTGAAGAGATCACGGAATTCAGGCTAGCATAGAAGCCTTCTTTTCACCACCTGCAGCAGACAAAGTGGGTGCATATGCGCTAACAAGTACAAGGCATTGTCCCTGCCTCAGTCTAAGCGTTGTGGTCGTAAGGTGAGGACTGGTGGCATGTGGCTCAGATTCAAGCTGGGGGGCTAGTGGTGTCCTGATGGTGAAGCCAGCTCCTGCTTGCCTTGGATGACCCTCAGGGTAGCCCACTCAGTCATGTGAAAGTCCTGCTCCAGCCTCTGTGAACTGGCTGGTACCAGAAGCAGGTGTTTCATTTAAAGCTGCAACATCAATTTTATGTGTAAGTTCTCTACCAATGATTGCTGCCCTGCGTTCCTGGCAATCATCATGATCAAGAAGCGTGTGTATGTTCCAGGATAGAAAATGTAGTTTCTGTTTAGTCGTTGATTTTCCCTTATGACCACAAACTTGGATGCCCAGTTGGTTGCAGTTAACTGGCAGGGAGCAGTTGGAAAAAGCCTTATTTAATGATTGTTTTCTCTCCCCTCTTCTTTCGAAGAAAGCTGCGCTGTCCCAAAATAGAGCTGCTTTGACACCTAGGCAGGATACAGGAGCTGCTGTTGTTCAGTTCAGCAGACACATGACCATCACACCTGGACCACCTACGTGCAGGTTTGTGACTAAATGCTTCTGGTGATATCCTCCACCTGCATTTTTATCAAGATTTAAGCATAATTATTCTGGAATGAATTATACCAGTATCAGCTTTGTGTGACTGCATCCCTACTTCTGATTAACCATACTGCTTCTGGCAGTCTTCCCACTGCTGTCACATGGTGGTGCATAGCTTCACACCAGGCATGGCTTGTCTATCTACCTGTGGGCCCTCATCTGCTCTGAGGTCATTTTGACCTGCTGTCACCACCCTGTTTAAATGTTGGTATGCACATGGGACGATGAGTTCCTTCTCTTTCTGCTCCCTGTGTGGGTGGGAAGTTGAACTGTAATTTGCATCACAAACTGCTGTGGTTAGCGAGTGGCCTAAGGTTGTAGAGCTCCATTAACTCTCTCCTGCATAGCTGTATGCTATCCCTTTCTATTCTAGGCTATGGCTACACTGCAGCCCTATTGTGAAATAAGATGTTTTGAAATAATACAAGAAGTATTTCAAAACAGCACCCAGGTATTTTGAAAGAGTACTTCCCAGTCCATAGCACTATTTCAAAATAGTGCCATTGGAGCCCCTTATGGCTTATTTCAAAACAGTGCTATTATATGTCTTAATAGCATCTATTTTAAAATGGCATTTTTGAAATAGGCTTTATATCTCATGAAATGAAGTGAACTGGAATAGAAATAATATACCCGCTATTTCGATTTTATTTCAAGATAGCAAGTTTGTCACTTAGACACGCCAAAGTTCTTTCAAAATAACTTTGCCGTGTACAGGTTACTCCTTACAATCTTCTTCTCCACAATAAAGAACTGTTTTCGTCCAGGAAGAGATGTTGTGGGATAAAGGAGTGGTTATATTTCTCTCAGGAGGCATAAAGTTCAATCATACATTCACACCATTGCTTTTTTAAACAGTTACTGCAAACTTAGTTTACAATTTAGGTTGAATATTTGGAATTAACAGTTCTAGGAAAAACCAGACCAAGAACTGAACTTTTCCTAGGGCCTCTGACTGGTTCATTAGTTTTTGCCTGACATCTGTTGGCTCAAGTTTTATTGTGGAATTTGAATTTAAAAAGGTTCCAAACCATACAGTGCGAGTCACTGTCCAAAAAAATGCAGCTGCAGCTATGGACACGACTCCAATAAATAATACCAAGGAGACAGCAGCCTGCATTGTAGTGGTCAAATTAAACTGCAGCCTAAACAAGGACATTTGTTTCCACTTTCCCAGAGGCTGACTTTAACAGGTTATTCTGAATCATGGTATTGCATGGGCATGGTAGATTCAGGTTACAGGAGTTGGGCAAGTTACACCTTCAGTTTTAGATTCTCTGCCTGGTACTGACTGAATGTCAGATTCAAGCACACCCCATCAGACTACTTCTGCATCTCCTGGCACTAGTGTCTGAGCTCCTAGTTATTTACGGATTCAGTCTCATAACTAGAGTTGGTGAAATTATTTTACAAACAGTAAATTTGCAAACAAAAATGCAGTTTCTTGGGGACCCAAATGAACTGAGAATTTAGTTCATGTTGGATGAAGAGTTTTGGTTGAATAAAAAATTAGGTGAAATGTGCAAAGCTTAGAGAGGCTTGGTTTGCTGTTCTCAGAAAATCTATCTGACACTGTGTTCCCAATGCCATTTTGCTCCCCCCGAGTTACATGTGGGTGCGGAGAGTGGCGGTGTTTCACTGAGACAAACAAAAAATTCAATTTGGTTCAGAGCACGCTGATCTCTTATTGGTTGGCTTGGCCACCAAACTGACCAAATGGTTCAATCAGCTGTACCCTCCTCCTACCAGTGAGGTGGGGCAGTGTTATCTCCATCAAATAGGCACCAGTTTCCGATTCTTGTGGTAACATGCTCTGTGTCTCACTCAGACTGTCAACTTTTCCACTCACACTTCCTGGGTGGACTGTCTGCTCACTCATCCCCCTCCTCTTTCCCTGGGACTTTGAGCTTTTGGGTCCCCTTTGATCTTAGGCTTAGTAGCTCTTCTAACCTGGATGGAACCAGCTAGGCATGGCTGTGCCTGTTGATCGCCCAGCTATGTGTGATGCCTTTGAAGTTGTGTACCTGAGGCAGTCTGGGCTGTGTGTGATTTACCTTTTCTACCCCATTCATTCATAATCTTTAATAAAGACTGGCATTTCCCCAGTTCCACTCATCACTAGTTTCTGTATGTCTCTGGGCAAATTTTCCACACCGCAGGTTGCTGGACTCGGGCTGCGGGGCTGAAAAATCCCTGTGTAGACATTTGGGTTCAGGCTGGAGCCCGAGCTCTGGGACCCTGTGAGGATGGAGGCTGTAGCCTGAGCACAGATCTCTATACTGCAACTTTTAGCCCTGCTGTCCATGGGAGCCTAGCCAGCTGCCTGGGCCAGCTGCAGCTGTGCGGTGGGACTTTTATGTGCTGCTGTCAGGCAGGCTGTTCCTCTCTATTGGAGGTGGAGTCAGCTGAACTGAGGGACCTGACCAAGGGCTAACGAAGACCCAGGTGGCCATTTAAGGCTTTGCCCTTTGCTCTGCAGGCTTGAGACATTTGAGCAATGAGTAAGTGGGGCTCTGTTTTGAAGCAGCTGCTTCTGTTTCACAGAGATGTCTGCTGTCACCAGGTCTCGGAGTCTTGCAGGTGCCATGTGCAGTAGGAGTGCTGAAGTAGTGATGGCTGATATGCAGGGGTTGTACCCCCAGAGGCTGGTCTAAGAGCAGGTGCTGGGAAAGGTAAAGGCCCAAGGCCTAAACTCTCAGGGGGCGGGTGGGAGTAGTGGGGGAAGGGACACTTGATGAGGCCTGAGAAAGAACAGAAGTGCAGCTCGACCCAGAGCCATTACCAGGTCTATTGTCTGACCCAGGACCCGGAGGTGCTGAGTCCACAGCTGGTGCTTTTCCACAAGACCATCTTTCCATTCCCCACAATACTCAGCTGAAACTGTGGTGGTTTGGCTGGCTTAGCTCAATGCCTGAGAGGTCAGCGCCTGGCCCCGCTTTGGGCAATGTGTCATGCCTGGAGCCCAGCTGGCTTTAGGGACCTGGGGACACAAGGAGGCACCGCGATGTGCTGGCTCATTGTTTAGAATCGGGTGTCTCTCAGTTCTGGGCTTTACTGTGGCTGATCTGCATGGCTCTGCCATGGTGTGACACATCCAGCAACAGGCACCACGCAAAAGTCCAGCAGTGGCCCTGCACTGATGGACATACAGCTGGTCCCAAAACACCAGCCTTCTCTCGGAGGGGGCCTCATCATGCTGGGGGTTACTGTCCCATGAGGGAGGCAGTGTGGGCCAGGGGATAGGGCATTCAGGAGATCTGCATCCCATCTGTAAAATCCTAGAATCCTGGTGCTGGAAGAGACCCTAGCCCTGCAACTCAGTCTTCGTGTGACCTGGGACAAATCACTTCCTCCTCTCTGCCTGAATTCCCCCATTGCTCACCTAGCTTAGTGAGGCACGTAGCAATCCCTTGTTACACTGTGGATGCAAAGTGGTACCAAAGGCCCAGTGCCAGCCATCTCTCCAAGAGCTGTGAGACTAGCCCTCCTGCCAGGGCTCAGAGTGGTGACCTGGTCTGTCACAGCGTGCATTAATCCTTGCTCTCCTCCTCACATGGATGCAAAATCCCCTCTCAGTCTTCTTGCTTCTGCCTATGCTGAAAGGATTTATCCTTCAGGGCCCAGGTTTCACACCTGGGTGTCTCATTGGGGTGTTCGATCCCCCTTTACCACCCAGCAAGCCCCACAGACAGCAAATCTGCTGTTTGGACCCAAATACCCTGTGGGGGTCCTGTCCTTATCTCTGGGTCCCTGTCAGGGCCATGCCACAGGCCCCATTCTGCTAAAGCTCCCCTGGACACCACTGCTGGGAGAACAGTTCCTGAAGCAGTCACCCCAGGCCTAGGAATACCGGGAGGGGACCAAGAGAAGTGTAGTGGCTGCTCTTGTATGTGGGGCGTTGTGGGGGTGATCTGTGTATCCTCCACACATGGACGTGTACCGGCATGCTCAGAGCTACCTCCCGGAACAGCATTTCAGATGGTATGAAATCTCATTTATCAACAGCTAACCAAATGAGAAACCATGTTTTGCTGCAGCCTGCTTGTGCCTATTTGTCCCCCATTGCCAGAAGCATGCTATGGACAAAACCCTGGCTGCACAACAGTCACAGAAAGCAACATCATCAAGAAACAGGATTTGGGGCAGGCGGAAGTCATTGATAAAGTTTCAGTCCTCCAAAGAATGGATACAATAGCATGTGACTTAGGCAATTGGCCACAAAGCTCATTCTGGATGTAAATGTCTTTGCAAGGACTCTGCCAGCAAAAAGAGATTTCATAAAGCTCCTTGTCCAGTTTCAAAGAACCATCAAGTGGGAAGAGTGGTGATCGGTTTGAGAACAACTTAGGAATTGGTGGAAAAGGGGGTGCAATTTGCCCAGTAGCTTGCTCGCAACGGACAATTGGACTAGCTCCATGGAACGGCTCACTATAAATATAGCCATTCCTTTGGTGTCACTTCCCTGGCTCTTCTGAGAAGTGCTATGGGATTTTCAGTTTCAGATCTCAGCTGAAGAATGCCCCTCCACTACCTAGTGGTGTGGATGCTAACGAACTCAGAGAGAAAGATGAATCACTCAACAACTCCCAGTGAGCAGAGATCATCTGCCTTGTACCTGCTTGACTCATAGTATCTGGTGGTATTGTAGCCTGTGACATGAGGAGTACAGATTGCAAAAGGCCTATAGAGAGGGAAGTAGTGTCACAGGCATTAGCTTCTCTAATGCACCTTGATCCATATGTAATCCACTCTTCTTCCTTCACAATGGACACACCATTCCCATCCATCTCAGAGGGGAAAAGCTCTTCATCACATTTAAATGCAGGGTTTTCTCATTAGGATTTAATTTGTACAGTTATAGAGAAAATTATCATGTCAGCGCAAAGAAAAGAAACAGATACTGGGTAAGTCAAGCACAGAGAGGCCTTTTGATAAATTAGACTGAGCACTTTTTATCTCCAGAGGCTTAAAGGAGGATTTGGCTTAGAAGGGTTTATATATGGCTTTATAATTGCCCATTGTGGAAGGGATAGATTGCCTCCAGCCCCACAGAAACTGAAGGCAAGGCATCTGCCCCTTCCCCTTTCTTTGTAACAGCTGTGGCAGTTGCCATGACAACACTCATTAAACAACAAACAAAACCAAAAATATATCCTTAATTGATCCTGAAAATCTCAGACGTGTGAAAAAAATGTAAACAAGGAAAACTGGTATCTGCTCCACTTCCTGCAGGAATTGTTTCCTTTGAGTTACTCTTCTTTTGCCATTCTACTCCAGCACAGTAACCCTGGCCTAGAGGCCTGGTAGAAAGCCTGGAAATCAGACAGTCCCTGGTAATATCCCCCTTGGATCTGACCCCTCCCCCATCAGCAGGCCTGTGTAGATGTCACATTAATACCGTTTCATGGAAAGACTGAGGCACAGAGAGCCTTATGGTGAGGGTCAGTGAAAAGAACAGCACTTAGACCTGCAGAATCCTAGAGTCATACTCTACCCTCTGGCCTGCCTGTCCTCTCTATAACCCAGCCTGTCTTCCTGACCCTCTCCCCTCCGCCTTTGCTCATGGTTGCACAGTGGGAGGCCGAGACCTGATGCTTTCTTCACTGAAGCAGCTTCCTCCCTGCTCTTTTCTAATAATTCTTTAAAAAATCATCTGCTTCCTTTGAACATCTGATCCCTCGTCTGTAAAAACAGATGTTTCATAATTGTACAAGGTCCATCGTGGCAGCTTCTTTTTTCTCATTGCTCACAGGCCCACGTCATGCTGAAATGCGGCTTTTTTTTTTTTTCGGAGTGATTGTCTTCCACAGAGACCATGAATTACAAAACTCTCACTTTGATGTCTCCAAACGCATCGGGCTCTTTGCCCTATGTCTCCTCTTTGTCTGCTACACTTCCGAGGGGCCAATCTTGTTTGAGGAAAGGGCACACCAAGTGTAAATGGGCTCGGACTAAAAAAAGACAGAGTTTTACTAGTTTTTGGAAAATTAAGAACATTCAAGCAAAGTTGCCAAACATGCGGATGGTTTTGTAGGTCACCAGCTGAGTGTGTCACATCCTTCTCTAGTGGTGTGACCTGAGAGTCTAAAAGCCTGTACTAATGCTGCCAGAAAGAGTTGACCCTTTATCTCTAATAGCTGAGATTTTTGGAGCAGTGATAAAGTTGCTGGGTTCAAACCTTGCTGCCAAGTGTTATGAAATCTTGGGCATGTGAATCATTAATTTTGACTGATCACAGATGAAAACTAAGATTGCATTGCCAGTCTAGGGAAAATTACATTGCAAATGGCAGAGTGTAAGATGTTTGCTTCTTAACTGTCAAAGAGGTGTTTAAAGCCAACTGCATATGTGTTCAGAATAGGTAAATTGAGTATACAGAACTTCCCTTGAATTGCTTGGGTTGCTGATTCCAAACCTACCCAGCCATCATTTCATTTGAACTTGGTCTACTTTTTGCTTCCAAATGGAGAACAAAAAGTTCCAGGGAGCCGCCTGCAATCCTAAAGATTGTGTGGATTGCTCAGAATGGAAAACTGAACTGTGTCTGAAGATGAATAGAAATGGTTGGAGTTGTTTGGATCATCCTCTCTGTAACTTCTGCCCTTCTAACTCTGGGAAGCTGTGCAAGCTCAAGATTATCTGTGCAGAGGCAAAGTTTAGTGTCTTGGGACTGAGCAACATAGAAGGGATTGGGTATTCAGCAGGTGTCACTCTTGGATTCCACAAGGCAGGCTGAAGTTGGCCTAATCCTGCTGCCCTCAGTGGTGATTTACATCAGCTAAAGAGCTAATGTGCTGAGATGTCAGCTGGTGGAGTAGATACAAACCAGTGTGGTATGGAGAGATGGGCCACCTTGGCTCACGAGAAGCCCAGGGGTGGAAGAACATAGGAACAGCCGTACTGGGTCAGACCAAAGGTCCATCCACTCCAGTATCCTGTCTGCCAATGCCAGGTGCCCCAGAGGAGTGAACCAAACAGGTAATGATCAAGCAATCGCTCTCCTGCCATCCATTTCCACCATTCCTTCCCCTTCCTGGCTAATAGCCATTAATGGACCTAAGGTCATCACATCTCTTAGACTTGGAAGGGACCTCAGGAGGTTATCATCAAGTCCAGTCCCCTCCCCTCTCAACAGGAACAAGTACCATCTCCCCTGGCTTTTTTTTTTTTTAAATCTATTTGCCCCCCAACCCCTAAATGGTCTCCTCAAGGATTGAGTTCACAACCCTGGGTTTAGCAAGCCAATACTCAAGCCACTGAGCCATCCTAAACAAACAAAACTAACCTGCCCCAGGCCATTGAAAGGCTCTCTCAAGGACGGAGCTCACAGTGGTGGGTTTGCTAAGTCAAGACTCTAACCTCTGAGCTCTCTCTCCTGCATGAATTTATCTAGTTCTTTTTAAAACCCTGTTTTAATCCCAGCCTTCACAGCCTCCTCTGGCGAGGAGTTCCACAGGTTGACTGTGCGCTGTGTGAAGAACTTCCTTCACCTCAAGATCAGCCTTCGGGATGATGGGATACAGCAAGCTGAAGCTCTGTGCTTCACAGCTACAGCATCAGATGCACAGAACGTAAGGCCTGAAGAGATCATTAGGTCATCTGTGATCACCTCTTACATATCACAGTCCATTCCATTTTTCAGCTCCCAGATGCCCTTTCTTCTTCATTCCTCCATTGGACTGAGTAGTCTCCTTCTGCATCACTTCTAGGCCTCACTAGCCTGGGGATTCCAGGAGCAAGGGGCCCCACATGGCTGGGAACCACAGTGCTCCTAGGATACCTGTGTTCTCATTGTTCTATTTCAGATCCTGTTTAAACCTCCCTTGATGCTCTAGAGCGAGCTCTGGAGACAGGAATTGCTAAGAAGTCAGTGAGCTGCTTCCACTGATGGTAGTGTTTCCATTTGTTTCTGAAATTGTTGTTTATTTCCATGTGGATGTCTGCATTAGAATCAGTGGTGTGTCTGCAGCTCGTGTGGGAGTCCCCAAGCTAGTTTTCATCTGGCTAGCTCAAGTAACAATAGCAGAGGAACTGCAGCAGCATGGCTGGTGGCAAAGGCTAGCTCCTCATGTCCCAGAGAGTATGTGAGGAAGTCCGTGCTACAGCAGCTCGAGGGCACTGGAAGTGGGTGGGCCAGAGGGCCATGACTCCGTCACTTTCTACCAGCTTTAACGTGATCAAGAGCAGAAGAAGGGATGGAGAGAAGTGAGTGGGGGGCAGGGCCTTGCCGGGAGGAATGCAGTGGGGGTAGGGTGTCAGGAGAAGAGGCAGAAGATTTTTCTTGGAAGTTGGGGGAGTGGTGGGGAGGGCAGCAGTGTGGCTGGTGCTCCTCAAAGAGGGCTTTTTGGGTGGTTGTTGAAATACTGGAGTCTCCTTAAAGAGACAGTCAAAGGCAAAGGTACACCTCTGGGCTTACTTCCTATACTAACACCCTGCTGCTGCCGGGATTGCATCCCATCATGAGACCTGGCTCTGTTTTTGAGTTCTTCAGGGTTCCAGGGTAGGCTGCCTTCAGGACAGAGGTGCTACAGGACTGCTTGTTATATGGAACAGGGGTCTGGGCTCTACAAATTTGATAGGAGCAAGAGTGCTGAGCTATGGCAGTGAAAGACAGAAAACTATCAAACAGTGCAAACAGCCCCCTGGCCAAGTCAGCTGTGCTCCAGCTTTAAACATAAGTGCTGCTCTAGTTAAGGCTTCTGAGATTCTTCTCTGCTGCAGGCACTAGCAGCTTGTGCTGTTTGTTTGCAGGAAGTAATTGAAGGCTTGGTTCTCATGCTGGGTGGAAAAAGATCATAACGTCTAGTTATATAACACTTCTCACTGGATCCAGCTCCCAGCCAACAGGGTCAGGAGAGATGCAGCGACCTTTTGAGAGTGACACATCAGGAAAGTTATGTAATTAAATGAAACTTTGCTGGGCACTTGGTTGTAGAAGTTGCAAGGAACACTGTGACTGGTGTTTGCAGATGAGCTGGAAAATAAGTCCTACAAAAGGACGTGTGAGCAGGGCCCAGCTTGCTAGGAGAAGCCTGACTAAAGTAAAAGTGACTGAGAATTGATGATGGTTCAGGTGAGGTTCTGGGTTTTCCATCCAGGGCAGCAAGTAACATAGTTCAGACTTCTGTGAAAATTCATCCATAATTTAGTGTTGTCAGGTCCAGGTTTCCTTGTAGATTTTTGTGGGGGTTTGTCTAGGAAGGAACACAGCAGAAAAGGAATCTAGGGGTCATAGTGGACCACAAGCTAAATATGAGTCAACAGTGTGATATAGTTGCAAATAAAGCAAACGTGATTCTTGGATGCATTAACACAGCTCCTTGCAGCCATCCTGCAACAAAAAAACCCTTCAAAAACAGACTCCAAAGAGAAACTGCAGAGCTACAATTCATTTGCAAATTTGACATCATCAAGCAAGGACAGAACAAAGACTGGGAATGGCTAGGCAACTGCAAAAACAGTTTCTTCTTTCTTGGGCTGCGTTGACACTATGAGATAAATTTGATTTTTAATAAATTTGATTATTTAACCTTGATATTATGAATGTGAATTAAGTGTCTACAAAGCTTTTTGAAATTCAACCCAACTTTTTTCTGTGTTGAGTCTTTGCGTTCCTATTGCCCTGTCCAAGTTTGACAGCGTGAGCACTGCATTGTGGGTACCTATCCCACAGTGCCTTAGCCCCAGCTGATTGTGGATGCTTCATGTTTGAATCCCAGAATTCCAAGCACTGTCCCAGAATTCACAGCATCAAGAATCTCATGACAAACAAACTGGAGATCACGCCAATTCCTGCTGTGGCATTCCAGTGCAAGCAAGGATCCACAAACACTCCAACTCATTGCACAGTGGCTGTCGTGCAATTGGTCCTTCAGTTCCAAAGCTCAGTGATGGTTGGCTAGTGTAATGGTGCTGCTGCTGCTGAGGATGGTTTGGAAGACCAAATCTCTCAACTGTGGTCCAAGAACTCACAGATGCTGGCTTCCATGACTGCATTGCTGACAGTGGAGCAGTCGTTTTGGACTCGTGAGACCAGCAAACACTGGTGGGACCATGTCATTCTGGAGTCCTGAGACAACTAGCAGGGGGTGAAGAACTTTCACATGAGCATGCCCACTTTTATGGAACTTTGTGATGTTCTGACACCCTCCCCGAAGCACAGCAACACAAGAATGAGGCCACTTTTAACAGTTCAGAAGCGAGTGGCAATTGCCCTGTGGACATTTGCAACTCCTGACAGTTATTGGTCAGTGGCAAATCAGTTTGGGGTGGGCAGATCTATAGTGGGGTCTGTGGTGATGGAGGTGGCCCATGCTATCTGTCAGCATCTCCTCAGGAAGACAGTGACTCTGGGAGATGTGCAGTCAATAGTGGATGGCTTTGCTGCCCAGGGGTTTCCTAATTGCGGTGGGACAATAGATGGCATGCATGTCCCCATCATGGCCCCAGGCCACCTGGCCTCTGAGTATGTAAACCAAAAGGAGTATTTCTCAATGGTGATGCAGGGGTTGGTAGACCACAAAGGTTGTTTCACCCACATCAACATTGGCTGGTCAGGGAGGGCTCATGATGCACACATTCTGAAATTCTGGACTGTACTGAAAGCTCCTGGTTGGGACTTTTTCCCTGATCAGGAAATCAAAATTGGTGGCACTGCTTACCCTCTGTTCCCTTGCCTTATGAAACCCTACACAGGAGCCCTGGACCCCAGCAAGGAAAGCTTTAATCACAGACTCAGCAGGTGCAGAATGGTGGTGGAATGCACCTTTGGACATTTAAAAGTGAGGTTCAGATCTTAATTGACACATTTGGACCTTTCTGAAAGTAATGTCCCCACTGTGATTACAGCATGTGCTATTTTACACAACATATATGAATACAGGCGGGAGATTTTCCCGGCAATCTGGAATTACCTGGTGGGGGGGGTTAAGTTAATGTAAGTAGAATGCACAAGGCAAGCACCTGTGCTTTCAGCCCTCCCCCAACCACCCAGTTCCGTCAGCCGCGTGTCCCTCAGCTGCGCATCTGCTGCAAACCAGAGACTATCAGTGGGCAGCTGTGCCTTCAGCCACACCCCCCCAGCCTGCCTGGTTCTACCAGCTGTGTATCTCCTGTGGACCAGGGAGTATCAGTGGGCAGCTTTGCCTTTAGCCCTCCCCCAGCTGCCCGGTTTGATTTGTGTTTCCCCCTGACTCCTGCATGCCATGAAATCACACCAAGCTCAAAGGAATGATTTTATTTTGGCAGGAGGGGAGGTTTAAGTGGCAGGAAAAAGAAGCCTTCTCAAGGTTGTTTGAATAGCCTTTCACAGTGACCCTTGGGGTTGGAGCAGCAGGCTGTCCTTGCCCTCCCTCCCCATGTGCACAAACGGTAATGATGGGGGAGCAACCTCTCCTTAGGGGACAAGTATCAGCTGCTGCACTGTTGGGTTGGGAGTGCCTCTGCAGCTGCTTCAGGGAGTGCAGGACCTCCGTTTGCTCTGTAACTGCTGTTACAAGCTTTGCTGTGGCCTCACTGTACTTGCCACTTGCTGCTGCTGCTGCTGGAGGTCACTCGTTCACTCGTTAAACTCTGCTTGACTGTGACGCCACTCAGCTGTACTATGATGCCACTGAGCAGCGTCTTTTGTCAGCTTGGTGTGCTCTGCCTCAGTATTTTCCATATTTTGCATGATAAGATCTTGTTTGCATTTCTTTTGTCTATGGTTCTTTTCTGGTACATTGGGCATTGGCTCTGGAAAATGAAGATCAAAGTTAAGATACAATTCACATTGTGTGCTTTGAAGTGCAATGAATGGGTCTCTGTGTCTACTATCAGTGAAATTTTACTTTTAAAGGACACTCACGGGCTATTAAGGATGGGATAGTAAGCCTGCATTTCATAATATGTCACTTGTCGTCACTTACCCAGCACATTGCTTTGTGGACATCGTAAGTGATAAGCAATTGTCCGCTTTTTGGGGGAAGAGGAGGTCTGCAAAGCAGAGAAAACCACTAGTTCTGCTGACAAGATGTCCTGTGGGTGTCCTGTGGCAGTGAACAAAAATTTTTGGCTGTTCCTGGAGCAATCTTCCATAATGACCAAGCTGTGTGTAGGGGATGGTGGAGAAAGTTTTGATTACAGCTGCATAGATGGCTGTGTAGGGAGTGGGTTCAAAGTACACTAAAAGTAACGTAAAGAAAAATAAATAAATAAATAGTCCAAAGAAAGGCTCAATGTAAAGGGACATGGGAGGGGAAAAGCCCAGCAAACCCCAGCAGCCACAGGACATGGGAGAGTTTGGAAAAATGAAAAGCAATTCTGGTTTGAAAGGAACATGGTGGTGGGGGAGAAGCCCCACAGAGCCTGAAAACCATGTTGTGGAGTGGGGAACGGAGTGCCTGTTGACTGCTGCAGGCAAATGTAAAAAGGCAGGAAGCATGTTAAAAAAAAAAAAAAAGATGCGAATTCCTGTACTTCCGTGGGTTGCGAAAGACATCACCCTCCTAAAACTAACAGATATGGAGAAAGAACAGCTACTCCTGCTGTGTGACCAAAAGCCTGGAAAATTTGCTAAAATACTGTGTGGCTCCATGGCTCCAGATCGCTATCTGGTTGCCTGGCGTGGCAAGGTGTGCTACTGTAGAAGCTGCAACAAGTCAGGCCTGCCCAAGAACCTTGTGAAAAAAATACAGGAGTGCCTGAATGAGGCCTTCAAGGAAATCTTCAAAAAGGAGAAGTGCTCCATACCAAGAAACACTAACATGCTGTTCTGAGGGGCACAGAACCATAGTTAGCAGGCCTGAACCCATACACAATCGTATAGCGCTACCCACCCCCAACTGCTTCTAGCATGAAGAATAAACACTCATCTGAACTGCTTGCTCCAGAGAACTCAGGGACTGGTGTGGAGGTGACTGGCATGGAGAGGCCTGGCATGGAAGGGCCCAGCGTGGAGGGGACCAACATGGAGTGGACTGGTTCCAGGTATATGGTGGAGTTCCAGGCTGTCTGGCACAACTTCCTCTGTCCCCTGCTCATTGCCCACTTCCTCCTTTCTGATGCCCTCTTCTTTTGGGCCACCCTGCTTCTTCGGGTTCTCCCCAGATTCTATACCAGGGCCTCCACAAATGTTGTAATTCAGACCGAGCTCCATGGTGGGGTCGCTCCCTACAAGCAAGTGCAGCTGTTGATAAGAGCAGCAGGTTCATGGAGCTGCACCTGACCGCTGGTTGGCTTCCTGGACTTTTTGATAGGCCTGTGGGAGTTCTTTCAACTTCACCCGGCATTGCACAGAGTCCTGAGAGTAACTATGGGCAGCCATCTCATGTGCCTTCTGATCATATATTGCTGTGTTTCTCTTGGCCACTTGAAGTCTCTTCACCACTTGTTGGTCTCCCCAAATGGCAATAATATCCAGAATCTCCCAGTGGGTCCAAGCTGGGGCCTACTTGTGAGCCTGAGAAATGCAAGTCAGATCGCTACCCTGAGTGCTCATGATTGCAGTAGAGGGCTACCAAAAATTGCAACCCTATGTGGTGTGATGGCTACTGATGTGGTGCAATGCGATGGGCAAAGGAATTTATTCTTAATGGGCCCTCTTTATATTTGCAGGTCTGAGCTGCTGAATTCCAATTCAAATTCTAATTCAAAATCAAATTCAATCAAAACTTTGCAGGCTTACTTTGATCTTCTTCCTGCACACCTGAGAGCAGTGCACAATGAAGCGGTCATACTTGGAGGGTCACTGCATAGCTTTGTGGGATACATACAGGACACTTCTGAAGGCTAATAAATTCAAATTTAGGACATGGCGCTTCCACACTAGGCTTGATTCAAGATTTTAAATTCAAATTTGATGCTATACCCATCCCGTAATATCGATATTTTATAATCAGTATTATGGCTCAATAAATTCAGATAATAGTATTAACTGTGAAGACAGTCATGTTTTACTAGTGAGCTAATGCCTGGAAATTCAATTTTATCTCATAGTGTAGATGCACCCTTGGTGTTCACACCTCCACATCAGCTTCTGGAAGTGAGCCATGGCCTCCTTGACTGAATGGACCTTGTCATCTCTGGCCTTCTTCTTGCTTGGTACTTCCTTCTGCATATTTAGAGCTGCCTCTGGAATCTCCACTACATGCATCTGATGAAGTGGGTCTTTGCCTATGAAAGTTTAAAATCTGTAAATCTATAAGGTGCCACAGAAAGTCTCATTGTTTTTGTGGATACAGCCAAATATGGCTACCCCTTTAATCCTATTAACAGAAGTGTTGTGAGCAAGACACAAGAAGTCATTCTCTACTCTGCACTGATTAGGCCTCAATTGGAGTGTTGGGTCCAGTTCTGGGAACCACATTTCTAGAAAGTTGTGGAGAAATTGGAGAAGGCCCAGAGAAGAGCAACAAGAATGAGTAAAGGTCTAGAAGACATGAGCTATGAAGGAAGACTGAAAGAACTGGGCTTGTTTAGTTTAGACAAGAGAAGACTTAGAGGGGACATGATTTTCAATTACCTAAAAGAGTGTTACAAGGAGGAGGGCAAAAGTGTTCTTCTGGGCCCCTGAGGATAGGACAAGGAGTGATGGGCTTAAACTGCAGCAAGGGAGGTTTAGTTTGGACATTATGAAAAACTTCCTACCTGTCTGGGTGGTTAAACATTGAATACATTGTCTGGGGAGCTTCTGGAATCTCCATCACTGGAGATTTTTAAGAGCTTTTAGACAAACAACTGTCAGGGCTGGTCCAGATGGTGCTTGGTCCTGCTGTGAGGGCAGAGGACTGAATTCGAGAACCTCTCAAAGTCCCTTCCATTTCCAGTGTTCTGTGATTCTGACATGGACTCTTGGTCTCATCCAATGTGGTGATTCTGATCTGCCTAACGATCAACCTCATAGTGTACAAAACAGAATGCAGGTAGTAGTTACAAAAATACCTGTATGCCTGTTTGCACATGGTGAGCTGCACTGCAATAATTCATGAAGACTACATGGTGACGTGGAGATTCGGATGTTTACTGTATGTTGAGTTAAATCAATAGTGTTTTGGGGACATAAACAAGGAAGTGAAACCATGACTCTAGTTATGACATCAGCCCAGCAAACACAGGGGGCTACTGACAGGCAAAGGGAGGTTGCCCTTCAGTAGCCCTTGGCCCTGAGGAGACTGCCTCAACCTCCCATGGACCCTAGCAAACTAGCTGTGGAGTAGCAGCAACCAAAAGCTCAGGAAGTATAAGACAAAAGAGCAAAGACTAGACAAAAGGTGACTGAATCCCTATATGGAGACAGTGGTAGTTGGGCAAAGTTGTTGAGAAGCTGCTCAGACTGCCACACACACTAAAGCTACGTCTACACGTGAAGCCTACTTCGAAGTAGCTTATTTCGATGTAGCGACATCGAAATAGGCTATTTCGATGAATAACGTCTACACGTCCTCCAGGGCTGGCAACGTCGATGTTCAACTTCAACGTTGTGCAGCACCACATCGAAATAGGCGCAGCAAGGGAACGTCTACACACCACAGTGACACACATCGAAATAGGGATGCCAGGCACAGCTGCAGACAGGGTCACAGGGCGGACTAGCACTTCCGGGGAACAGCTAGCCGCTCCCTTAAAGGGCCCCTCCCAGACACACTCAGCCTGCACAGCACGCGGTCTGAAGAGCCATAGGCACGCAGACCTCAGGCGACGCAGTCATGGATCCCCAGCAGCAGCAGCAGCAGCCAGAGGTCCACCCAGCCCTCCCGGCAGGAGCGGGGCTCGCCCTGATCTATGCCATGCGGGAGGCAGCTGAGCACCTCCTTGCCACACCAGAGGAGGAGCGGCCCCCCAGGGGAGCAGGGCTCAACCGCCAACCCTGCAGCACCCCGACCCCCACCCGCCTCACACGCCGCCACCTGTGGAGCTACCCCACCAGCACCGACTGGTGGGAGTGGCTGGTGCTTGAGGAGTGGGACGACGACCGCTGGCTCAGGAACTTCAGGATGAGCCAACAGACATTTATGGAGCTGTGTCAGTGGCTCACCCCCGCACTCAGGCACCAGGACACCGCCATGCGGCGTGCCCTCCCAGTGGAGAAATGGGTCGGCATCGCTGTCTGGAAGCTGGCCACTCCAGACAGCTACCGATCCGTGGGACAGCAGTTTGGCTTCGGCAAGGCCACCATCGGGGCTGTCCTTATGGAGGTAAGAGGACCCACGGGGGGGGAGGGCAGGTGGGCCCTGGCAGGGCAGGGCAGGGCAGGGCAGGCAGGGCAGGGGAGGGGAGGGCAGGGCAGGGCAGGGCAGGGGACGGGAGGGGAGGGCAGGGGAGGGGAGGGCAGGGCAGGGCAGGGCCACGCACCCCCTGCTCACCCCTCATTGGTGCTCTCCCATGTGCTTCCCCTGCAGGTCGTGCTCGCCATCAACGCCATGCTCCTCCACAGGCTCGTGAGGCTGGGGGACCCAGATGCCACCATCGCGGGCTTTGCCACGCTGGGCTTCCCCAATTGCTTCAGGGCTCTGGATGGGACTCACATCCCCATCCGCGCCCCGCAACACAGTGGAGGACGGTACATCAACCGCAAGGGCTACCACTCAGTGGTCCTCCAGGCCTTGGTGGACAGCCGGGGCTGTTTCCAGGACGTTTATGTGGGCTGGCCTGGCAGCACCCACGAAGCCTGGGTTTTCTGGAACTCGGGCCTGTGCCGCCGGCTGGAGGCGGGGACCTACATCCCCCAGTGGGAGATCCCTGTGGGGGACACCACCATGCCCCTCTGCATCATCGCAGATGCGGCATACCCCCTCCGGCCCTGGCTCATGCACCCGTACATGGGCCATCTCTCTGCCAGCCAGGAGCGCTTCAACCAGCACCTGAACCACGCACGCCAGGTGGTGGAGCGCTCATTTGGCCGCCTCAAAGGGCGCTGGAGATGTCTCCTGACCCGCCTGGATGCGGGCCCCACCAACATCCCCCAGATTGTGGGTGCGTGCAGCGCCCTGCACAATTTGGTGGAGAGCAAGGGGGAGGCCTTTTTCCAGGGCTGGGCTGTGGAAGCCGGCAGGGGCGACATGCAGCCACCCGCTGCCCCCAGTCGCCAGGTGGACCCCGAAGGGACCCGGGTCCGGGAGGTCCTGTGGGCCCACTTTGAGGAGGCCACGGGGTGAACTCTGCCAGGCCCCCCACTGCCCACCTCTTCCTCCACAACACTCCCTGCCCCTACGCCCACACCACGGAGCTCCCAACAGCACCCCCCCCCGCACGTCTCCTGGACAAATAAAAGCATGCACTCGTTGCTAAAATGAAACTGGTTTTCTTTTTTTAACTGGTTTTTGAACTAATAATGACAAAACTATATACAAGACCTACTAACTAAACCATAACATAAGAGTGAATAATAAAAAAGTTTCCATATATTTTTACATGTAACAAAAAAGAGAAAACCAGGGATTGCAAGGACGGGGAGAACTATTTACATGGGGGGGGGGACTGGGCAAACGGGGGGCACAAAACATAAGTCCAACTATATACAAGGGGGGGGCATGTCCTGGGCCCCACGCCCCTATAGTCCAGCACTGGGGGTGGGCAGCCGGGAGCCCCGCCTCGGCCACAGCCCTGTCCGGGGCTGGCTGGGGGCCGGGCGGACCGGAAGATACATCCGGCGAGTCTCAGCTGGCCCCAGGTCTCCCTTGGCAGTCCGGCCCTCGGTGGCGGGTGGCGGGGCGACGGTGGACGGCGCAGCGATGAGCGGAGCAGTGGGTGGCACGGTGGGTGGAGCAGGCAGGGCGGGCACTGCGGCGGACGGCGCAGCACGGGGGGCCAGGTAGTCCACGAGACGGTTGAATGTCTCCATGTAGGCCCCCCATGCCTCTTGGCGCCAGGCCAGCGCCCGCTCCTGCAGGTGGAGGCGGCGTTGCTCCACCCGCAGAAGCTGCTCCGCGACCTCCAGCTGCCGGCGATGGATGGCCAGCAGCTGGGGGCCCGTCGCCGCCGTGTGGTGTTGCAGGGTCCGCCGTCTTGCCCGCCGTGGGGCCGGTCGGTCCTCCGCCGAGGGGCTGGCCTGGAGCGATGGCCCCGGAGGGGATTCCAGGACCACTGAAGCCTCGCCGGCGCTCTCCGGTCTTTCCGATGGTGCAGCTGCGGAACACAGGAGGGGGGAAAGAAGAGTGGAGACAGGTGTTAGTGTGGGCCCCAAGCCGTGGCCCTTGTCCCCTCACCCCTGTGCTGCAGGTTCCCCATCCCCGTCCCCGGGAGATGCTGCTGTGATGGATGAGGTTCAGGGGTCCCCCTGCACTGCACCCCATCCCCTGGCGGGAGTGACTCTCACTTCACTCCGCAGGGTCTGACAGGAGAGGTTTCTTAGGCCACAGATGCCCAGTTTCTCCCAGAAGTGACAGCACAGCAGTCAGAGACAGTCCTTCCAACCCGTCCTGGGGAGAAGACCCCAAGGGGTGCCCCTCTGGGGTGTAGCTTTCCCCTTCCTCAGGCTGGCTGCCTTCCAGCTCTCCCTTCCCCTAGCCTCTATCTGCGGCCCCCGCCCCGATTCAAAGCCAGCTCGGCTCCTCCCTCCTCTTTGTTCAGGGCAGAGGTGTCACCTGCCAGCTGTAGCCCCAGGATCATCCTTTGCCCCTGGGAGCTATTCAGCTTGTTGCTCATATCTAGCCTGAGTCTCCCTTTTGCACTCCCCCCACTCCATCGCATGCTGCTGCTGCTGCTGCTGCTGCTGCTGCGGGGTGTCCCACCCCCTCCTCCCGGGGGACCCTTGAGGTTCCACTACCCCCTGCCCCGTGGATGGGGCATGGCACTGTCGTGCGGGGTGGGGGGGGCAGGGGCTGATGCACTCCTGTGAGGGACATGGCCCTGCTGTCCTTGGGGCCATGGCCATGTGGGCATGTGGGGGGCCCTGGGCACACATCTATTACCCCCGCCCCTCAACCCTGGGGGTGTACACCAGAGGGGGGTACATACCTTTCGGTCCACTCCCATGGTCCGGAGATCCCCGGGGGGCGGACGCCCGGCTGCTGCTCCGGGAGGGCAGGAGGAGGATCTGCAGCCCAGACTCTGCAGAGGAGGAGCCCCCACCCGCCCCCCTCCTGCTGCGATGTGCCGGGGGTGGGCTCCAGGGGGGGCCCCCGGGGTGCGGGGCTTACCTCCGGGGCGGACTCCAGCTGCAGGGCCTGCTGGGACTCGTCAGCTGAGGTATCAAGGGTGGCCGGAGGGGAGGAGGTGTGCCGGGGGCCCAGGATGTCCCTGAGCTCCCTGTAAAGGGGCAAGTGACGGGGGCGGCCCCAGATCGGCCGGCCGCATCCCGGGCCCGGGCGTAACCCTGCCGCAACTCCTTAACCTTAGTCCTGACGTGATCAGGAGTGCGGGCAGGGTGACCCCGGGTGGCCAGGCCATCGGCCAGCCGAGCGAACGCTTCCGCGTTCCGCCTCTTGCTCCCCATTACCTGGAGCACCTCCTCCTCGCTCCAGAGCTCCAGCAGGTCCCGCAGCTCGGCCTCCGTCCAGGAGGGGCCCCGCTGCCGCTTCCCCTGGCCTGGCTGCCGGGCTGGCTGGCCTGGCTGCTCTGGCTCCCCTTGGGGGGCGTCCTCTGGGGGCTCTGGGGGGGCTGCTGGGCAGCCATGGCAGGTGCTGGCCCTGTTCTGGGTGGCTGAGGGACGTGCAGGCTGGCCGCGTGTCTGGGCTGCCGCCTGCATGTTCTCTCAGCTTCCTGCACAGGAAGGGAGGGGGAGGGGACCTTTAAGGGGCCGCTCCACACGGCCACCATTGAGCTGAGGGGCTGGAGAGACCGTCTCTCAACCCCTCAGCTGATGGCCGCCATGGAGGACCCCGCTATTTCGATGTTGTGGGATGCGCAACGACTACACGGTCCCTACTTCGACGTTGAATGTCCAAGTAGGGCACTATTCCCATCCCCTCATGGGGTTAGCGGCTTCGATGTCTCGCCGCCTAACTTCGATGTTAACTTCGAAATCGCGCCCGACACGTGTAGCCGAGACGGGCGCTATTTCGAAGTTAGTGCCGCTACTTCAAAGTAGAGTGCACGTGTAGACACGGCTTAACACATATTGGGCCTTCCTAGGATTCCATCCTGGGACAGTGGCTCGCAGGTAAGACCCACCTGCTCACAGACAGCCTGTAGTTTTAAAATCCCTTTTCTGTTATTTTCCATTTTATTCCTTCTGTTAGGAATCAACCATGGGGGCGTGTAGGGAGGCTGGCAGGTCACTCTTTCCCATGCTGGTCTCTGCTCCGAAGAGAAGGCCATAGGTGCCAACTCTGAAACCCGGTTGGACCTACTGGATATACAAGCTGCAGAAATACCGGGTCAGGCTACATGTGGGAGAAATGAAGGATTCCCCTCCAAGAGAGGTAAAGGCTGGACACTGGAAAGGTGCGTCAGAGAGACCAAAGAGTGGGCAGAAATGCAGCCAGCTGTGATTCCCCGCTACGACTGTGTAACGGCAACACCTCTCATGACAGCAGGTGCTGTGCAAACCAGACAGCTGCAGCCCTGAAGAGCTCAGTTGAAATAAATAAGGCAGGAAAAGGGAAGCAGTGGAGGAAGGTGAAATGACACGGGGAGGTCACCCAGCAAGTGAGGGGGAGAGCAAGGAACAGGGATGACCTTAGGATTTATGAGGCCCTAGGTGGGATTATAAAATGTTGCCCCACTGACCTCAGTGTGCGAGGGGTACAGCCTGGACAAAGCCTGCGTGAGGGCTGGTTTGCTCCACACCACTCTGCCCACTCGCCTGCCCCACAGGCCAACCCCCTTGGTTGCTGGCCAGAGCACATCCCTCACAGCCCATGTGGAGAGAGTGAGGCGAGGTGAGCAGAGCCCCTTCCTGTCCTGACTCATGGCCACGCTCCCTCCCCTCCCGGCCCAGCTCAGCTCCTCCACCACCACCAGCTACCTGCTCCCAGTTGACTTTTGGAGGGACTGTGCTGCTTGAACCCCACTTGGACCAGCAGGGAGCAGCGAGGGGCCAGGCAGCTGGCAGCACCCACACAAACAGGACTGTTACCCCCCACCTCCCTCCACTGGTACACCCGGCATCCCCCTGCTACACCCACAGGGGGAACTGCCCTGGACACACAGCGCAGCTGGCTTGGTGGCTGGCTCCCCTCCCACCCCTGTGGTTCTGCTGCTCCTCTGCATCCGGAGGGGGTTGTGAGGGGGGATCGAGGAGCCACATCAGGGCTCCAGGTCTCTTTCTCTGCTGGGGCTGCATAGGGAGAGGTCAGAGGAGCAGTGGCTCCGGCTACCTCACAGCCCAGCCCAAGTGGGGACAGTGACTTGGGTGCAGGGAACCCTTGGGAGTGAGCTGGGGTGTGGGGGCCGGGGGATTGCGTGAGGGTGCGTGTGTGTGTGGGTAGAAGCAGCAAATGAAATCCCAACCTGGCCAAACACCAGGCGAATGTCAAACCTATTAAAAACAGCTTTAAAATACAAATATGAAAAACTTGTTTAACGTTTTATGGACAATGTCTTTATTCACACAAGTCTGTCTAGTCCTCCCACAGCAGAGAGGCACAGGGACTAGGAACAGGACCAGCTGTGTTCCCTAAGACCAGGTCAACCTTGCAAACTGCACCTGACCCACATCCTTCCCCAGACCAGGGCACTGGTGATGGTGGGGGAGGTCAGGGGGAACTGAGAGAAGTCCAGTTCCTCCCATGGGTGCTGATGGGGAGGATGGGGAAGGTGGTACAAGCCTCTCTCTCTTTTGTATATGCCCAGGGATGGCCCTGGCAAGGAAAGTAGCCTAGTGCTCCGTACCCCAGCTCCATACCCCATGGTGCCCTGAATGCTACTATTTGTATCATAACAGGTGAAAGTATAACACAATACAGCAGGTGGAATCTCTCCAGTTAGATCTAAAGGCCATAACATCAGTGGAGAGATTCTCATCATCTCTGGTACAGGCTCCTACTTTGATTAAATTGGGTGCTCTCAGCACCAAGCTCCTTGTTGTAAGGACAGGTCATTGCATTGTTTGGAGAGAGCTTAGCATGCCTATCCACTCCATTTCAGTTGTGAAAAGGTTCGATATTTTTTCTCATAGGCAAATAGGGCTCATATGCTCTGGAAAGGAGGCAACCTCATGTGGACTACTGTTTGTCTAGTATTGTTGAATTAGAGGGCGACAATAATTAGGAAGCAGCTGGATTCAATTCACAGCTGCTGCCTCTTGAAACAAGGTGTGTTAACCACAGCAAACTGATGGGTTTAGAATAGAGATTGTAAAAGTGATAACAGCGTAAATAGCTTCTCTGGGATTAGTACAGCAAGCTGAGAGCCTGCTAGTCCTCCTGACTTCACTTCCAAATGGGAGACGATGTTAGAGGAACTGCAGTAAGAGAGTTTGACGTGAACTGGCTATAAAAATGAAGGGAAAATAAGTGTCCAGCAAGTAAAATATTGTCAGCTCCCCCCATCTTTGTCACAGAATGACAAAAAAATTGGGATTGGGAGAGACCTTAGAAGGCCTCTAGTCCAACCCCCTACTCAAGGTTTGTTGGACCAACCCCAACAAAATCATCCTTACCAGGGCTTTTTCCAGCTGGGTATTAAAAACCTCTTAAGGATGGAGATTCCACCCCCTAACTAGGCATCCCACTCCAGTACTTCACAGGCCTCCTAGGGAAATAGCAAATGAAAACGCAGAGGAGTATCTGCAGAGTTCATTCCTCACCCTGATGGGGCAGAAGTCCCTTCCTAGATCCTCTCTCTGGCTACACTGACAGTGAAATGCTGTTATACCCTGTCACTGTTCTGCTGGCCACCCTCTGTCCTCTGGGATGTCTTATGGTCTTAGCGTGAGTAGTAGAAGCTCACTAAAAGTGGTGAGCTACCAGCACTTGAACTTAAACTCTGTCCTGCACCGCCCCTTCCATCAGAGGTTGCAACCCAGCATCATGCCTACCTACTCCCCAGAAAGCCAGTCATCACCCTGCTGCTACTGAGGAAGGAGTGGCACCTTCTAACTATTTGGTTTCTAAAAGGCAGTTAAGAGCTCTTCAGTCAAAGCTTGTTATCAACGTTTGTCCGATCTTTAGCTTAATGCCCATTGCAGTTCTAATCAATGGAATTGTAATATTCTGTACGTCTGTTGTGCCAGAAGGTCCTAAAGCATTCCAAATGTGTATACCAAATTCCATCCTGAAACGTATGAAATGCAAGCAGGAAAAGGGGCTGAATTTGTCAAATAAACTGCTGGTAACATATTCCTTGCCTACCTCTGTTCACTCACGATAGAGATTGGAGCAATGGTGAGAGCTCCAGAGGCACGTTCAGACTACATTGACAAAGGAAGAGTAATTGTGGTTGAATCAAAGATTACAGAATGGAAAGACCTGCTGGCACTAGTTCATTCTGGTCCAGGGTCAGTCCATTCATTGCATTGTTCAGCCATTGGTTTCGGACTGTCTTTGTTTTGTGTCTATACAGCACCTATGACATTGAGTCCTCATCTATGACTAAGGCTCCAAAGGGCCACAGTTGTACAAATAATAAATCCTAATAATATCATCATTTGTTTTGGTTTACTTTTAAATAACAAGAAATAATAGGACTTCAACTAAGTTTTTCCGTGACGCTATTCCATAGGCTGATGCACTCTACAAATACTGCATTGCCCAATATTAAGCCTAAATTTTCCTTTGTTTAATTTCATCCCATTACTTATGGTTTTACCACTTCAGAACAGACTAAATAATTCCCCCTTTTTCATGGTGTTCAGTGTTCAAGCTCTTCAAATACTTGTAAAGAGCTATTATGCCCCCTTAGTTGGCACATAGCCAAACAAGACATGTTTAACCCTCTTAACCTTCCTTGCAAATCAGTCCCTCCAGCCTCTACATGATTTTCATTGCTCTTTTCTGAATTCCTTGACAGCACCACCTTGATAAGGGTGACTGTGCCTTTAAAGGAATGCGCAATGTTATGTTCTATCAGCGGGCTTAGACACTTGCTAGTGTTTAAGGTGTTCCAGGACTGATTGGGTTTTTTTTTGTGAAGCTAAAGACTAACATGGCTGCACCTCTGAGACTGTGTTCTACCAGCATAAGCAGTGACGTGAGAAATGCAACGGGTCAAAAACCTCTGACCCAAGTGCTAATACTAGCTCTGAGCCAGTCCGGTTATAGTGTAATTCCTCCAGGCTATGCCCACGCTAACCCCTGCCTTTCGAAAGGGGAATGCTAATGAGACACTTTGGGATATGCTAATGAGGTGCTGATATGAATATGCAGCACCTCATTAGCATAACGTTGTCCACAGTGATTCAAAAGTGCGGCTTTCAAATTGCATGCCACTCATGTAGACGGGGACCTTCTGAAAGGACCCCTACAGTCTTTGAAAGCCCCTAATTCCTGTTAGGTTTTAGGATTAAGGGGCTTTCAAAGACTGGGGGGGGGTCCTTTCAAAAGGCCCCTGTCTACGTGGGTGGCACATGATTCAAAAGCGGCACTTTTGAATTTCCGTGGCTGATATTATGCTAATGAGGCGCTGCATATTCATGACAGCGCCTCATTAGCATATCCTGAAGTGTCTTATTAGCATCCCCCTTTCGAAAGGCAGGGGCTAGTGTAGACATAGTCCCAGTATCTCTCCATGGCACTGAAATGCTTATTTATCCACTGCAAACACACAGTCACGGTGACTAAACTTTACCCTGTGTTATCTTAAGACTGTAACAGGCACCTTCATCCAACCATCTTCCAAATTATCTGTCTTTCTGCTAAATTTTCCCTTCTGATCATGAGGTATATGCAGCGTTGTTTTTGTAAAAAAAGAGGACCTGTGCTCAGCTGGCTCCCTGCCTCCCGCCCCCCCGAGCAATCCCAGGGCTGGGGCTGTTGAGGTGCCGGTACTCAGTACCAGCAAGTAACAGCACACAGTTGCACTGGGTATATGTTCAGCTCATATACCTGATAAAAATATTAATACAGAGTTTTAAAAATTGTCTTTCCTCCTTTCCCATGGCATTTTTGTGGTGGCTTAATACCCTGTCCCTTGGATTGTACTGGCTTGTGTTAGATTGCAACGAGAACAGTGCTGCAAAAGTACATGTGTAGGGACCGGCCAAAGTCAGCACCTGCCTTATCAGAACACAGAGGAAAAGCCGTGATGGGTGAGCTGCCTTATAACACACTCACAAGCTGACTCTCTTAGTTGCTTAACAGCCCCCATTATCATATTATCACACAGTTTCCTGAATCTGCAGTTATCGTCCCAACACCCTGGTGAAGTACGGAAAAATCACTGTCCCCAGTCTGTTGATGGGATTTGAGACACAGAGAGTCTTCATTTTTTACGTCAGACAGAGCGGAACTGAGCCACCCTTTTCTGAGGGCTAAGCTATCACCTTACCCATCAGTCCATCCTTCTTATGCATCATTCATGACTGACCCTCTGGGTTCCCACTGGCCCTGAGACCCTCCCACTTACAGCCACTGGACATGTTCTGGTCTTCCTGGGAGATGCCTTGAGGCTGATATCCCTTCTAGAGCAGTAGTTAGGCCTGACAGTCCCTCTGGGCCAGTAATTTGATGTACACCTTACACTGCTTTTGTTGTGGATTGGCCAATAGCTCCATTTCTCCCCCTCACCCCAGTGTCATTGCTAGGGGTGGGAACTGGGGACTTGTTTCCCCTCCAGTGATTTTGGCACCTCCTCTCTCTCTCAGTTCCCACTTTTCTCCCCGAAGGCTAACCCAGCCTCCTCTCCTTCCCCCAGGTATTTCCATATCCCTCCCCATCTCTGGCTTTTCTGTCTGACTGCTGCAAGGACCAGACCCTTTCTCTGGGACTCCCCCAGTCTCCTCTGAAGCCTCTTGTCTTTCTTCCTGAACTCACCTCTCTGATGTTACAGAGGTTCCTAAATCTGAGCCAGCCTTTTTAGGTGACAAATCTGAGGAACTCTCCCGGATTGAACTGACATTAGAGGAGGTTTTGGAGTTAATTGATAAGCTGAATAGTAACAAGTCTCCAGGAACAGACAGTATTCACCCAAGGGTTCTGAAAGAACTCAAATGTGAAATTGCAGAGTTATTAACAGTGGTTTGTAACCTATCCTTTAAATCCTCTTCCGTACCCAATGACTGGAAGACGGCCAATATAACACCAATATTTAAAAAAGGTTCTAGAGGAGACCCTGGCAATTATAGACCGATAAGTCTAACATCAGTACCAGGCAAATTAGTAGAAACAATAGTAAAGAATAAAATTGCAAGGCACGTAGAAGAGCACAAATTGTTGGGCAAAAGTCAGCATGGTTTCTGCAGAGGGAAGTCGTGTCTAACTAATCTATTAGAATTCTTTGAAGGGGCACCCAGTGGACATAATATACCTAGATTTCCAGAAAGCCTTTGACACGGTCCCACACCAAAGGCTTTTATGTAAATTAGGTGGTCATGGGATAGGAGGAAACATCCTTTCATGGACCGGGAATTGGTTAAAAGACAGAAAACAAAGGGTTGGAATAAATGGTAAATTTTCACAATGGAGGTGGGTAACTAGTGGTGTTCCCAGGGGTCAGTCCTGGGACCGATCCTGTTCAACTTGTTCATCAATGATCTAGAAAATGAGGTAAGCAGTGAGGTGGCAAAGTTTGCAGATGACACCAAGTTGTTCAGGACAGTCAAAAGCAAAAGGGATTGTGAAGAACTACAAAAAGATCTCAGCAAACTGAGTGATTGGGCAGCAAAATGGCAAATGAAATTTAATGTGGGTAAGTGTAAGGTAATGCACATTGGAAAAAAATAACCCAAATTACACATACAACATGATGGGGTCAAATTTAGCTGTGACAGATCAGGAAAGGGATCTTGGAGTTATAGTGGATAGTTCTCTGAAGACATCTACGCAGTGTGCAGTGGCAGTTAGTAAAGCAAATAGGATGTTAGGAATTATTAAAAAAGGGATAGATGATAAGACAAAAGATATCATACTTCCCCTATATAAAACTATGGTACACCCAGATCTTGAGTACTGCGTGCAGATGTGGTCTCCTCACCTCAAAAAAGATATATTGGCATTAGAAAAGGTTCAGAAAAGGGCGACTAAGATGATTAGGGGCTTGGAACGGGTCCCATATGGGGAGAGGCTAGAGAGACTGGGACTTTTCAGTCTGGAAAAGAGGCGATTGAGGGGTGATATGATAGAGGTATATAAAATCATGAATGGTGTGGAGAAAGTGAATATAGAAAAATTATTTACCTTTTCCCATAATACAAGAACTAGGGGACACCAAATGAAATTGATGGGTAGTAGGTTCAAAACTAATAAAAGGAAATTTTTCTTCACACAGCGCACAGTCAACCTGTGGAACCCCTTGCCGGAGGAGGCTGTGAAGGCCAGGACTCTATTAGGGTTTAAAAAAGAGCTCGATAAATTTTTGCAGGTTAGGGCCATAAATGGCTATTAGCCAGGGGTAAAGTATGGTGCCCTAGCCTTCAGTACAAGGGCAGGAGATGGATGGCAGGAGACAAATCACTTGATCATTGTCTTCTGTTCTCCTTCTCTGGGACACCTGGCATTGGCCACTGTTGGCAGATGGGATACTGGGCTGCATGGACCTTTGGTCTGACCCAGTATGGCCATTCTTATGTTCTTATGTTCTTATGATCACCTTCCTGTTCCCTCTGCCCTGGAGGCCAAGGCCATTGTTGCAAGTTCCACCTTTGCCTGGTCATTTGTGGCCTCCATTTGCTTCCTGTGATCATGCTGACAGAGAAGGAGAAACCTGGCAAAATGTGCAGAGTTGGGGCAAAGGGGACACTGACCCAGTGGCTACCAGAAGAACTCTCTTCCTTGGCCAAGAGAGAAAGGAGGAAGTAGATTATCAGAAATAAAAAGCGAGGTACGTGAGCACCCCTCTTCAGGCAGGTGTGAGCCAGCAGAGATTTTTGACCCGTTGTATTTCTCATCTTACTGGTTACACTGGCAGGACATAACATTGTGCATTTATTTACAGGTACTTCACTACCAAATTGGCACTCATATATTGGCAGGGCTGGTGCCATGCCTAGTGTAGTAGAATTAAAAGGACCTCTTGCTGATAGAGCCTTTCATGTCTCTGCTCAGAACTCCACAGCAGAGCTCAACACTGAGGAGCTGTATCTCCAGATTATCTATGGACCTCGTAGCATCTCATCTGCATGAACACACAGTGCAAACAAGCTGTCTCTGGGAGTGTTTCATTACCTTTCCCGTAAATACAAACCAGGCCCTTTTATTGCTCTAAGTGGCTCATTTTTCATGCAGAGATATCTGGGATTCAAGCAGATCAATAACCTCTAGCTACTCATCTTTGCCTTGTCAAATGCATGCAGGCTGACTAGCACCAAGGCTAGAGTGCTACGTGGGCCAGATGGAAATCAATCTCTGCCCAGCGGAGAGTGAAATGTGTGTTGATCCTGTCCCTGACTTGCAAGGAACTCCCTCTGGAAGTGGGGCTAAAGTGAATTCATTAACTCAAGGGCATGTTCCAATTTTGTGGCAACATCTTTCAAGAAGACAGGGAGAGAGATGTGTGCTTTGCATCCCTTGAATGCTGGTGGCTGAACTAACACCCCCTGGCCTGCCTGTGTGACTTTGTTACAGACTCTGTGACAATCATGGGGAGGTAAGGAGCTTTGTCTTCAGCTGTCAGAAAGAAGCAGGTTCATTAAGCAGAGATTAACCCTGGTCAATTTCCTCTCCTGGCAGCCACGCTAGCAGTTCCAGCTTGGCCAGCTTTTCAGAAACAACATACCCCCAAAGGCAAAAGGAATTATTTCCACTGGTATCAATGGGGGTAGGATTTGGTCCATTGGTAAACTCTTCCAAGTTACATTTGAGTCAGCAAACTTTTAGAGTGAGCTGCAAGAGGAGGAAACCCAAGAAAGATCCCCCTCCTTCTCTGATAATCCCCCAGGGAGTCTTTTTGCCAGGTTTCTTTGAATCTGAAGTCCTCTGTGGACCAGAGGTGGAAACTCAATACACTAATTTAAGACTACTAATTTGGGGGATGTTTAAATCCTCAGGTGAAGGATTACACACTTTATGATGGCTTTTAACAAAAGAATGGCCATAGTGGGTTGGACCAAAGGTCCATCCAGCCCAGTATCCTCTCTGCCGACAGCAACCAATATCAGGTGTCCCAGAGGGAGTGGACCGAGCAGGTAGCGATCAAGCAATCTTTCCTGCCATCCATCTCCAGCTTCAGACAAACAGAGGCTGGGGACACCATTGCTTACCCATGCTGGCTAATAGCCATTAATGGACCTAACCTCCATGAATTTATCTAGCTCTTTTTTAAACCCTGTTATAATCCTACCTTTCACAGCCTCCTCTGACGAGCAGTTCCACAGGTTGATTGCGTGTTGTGTGAAAAAGAACTTCCTTTTATTTGTTTTAAAACAGCCTCCCATTAATTTCATTTGGTGTCCTCTAGTTCTGATATTAGGGGAACAAGTAAATAATTTTTCCTTGTTCACTTTCTCCACACCACTCATGATTTTATATACCACTATCGTGTCCCCCCTTAGTCTCCTCTTTTCCAAACTGAAAAGTCCTAATCTCTTTAATCACTCTTAATGTGGGACTTATTCCAAACCTCTAATAATTTTAGTTGCTCTTTTCTGAACCTTTTCTAATGTCAATATATCTTTTTTGAGATGAGGAGACCACATCTGCACGCAGTATTCAAGATGTGGTAATACCATGGTTTTATATAATGGCAATAAGATATTCTCTGTCTTATTCTTTATCCCTTTTTAATGATTCCTAGCATCCTGTTTGCTTTTTTGACTGCCACTGCACACTCTGTGGATGTTTTCAGAGAACTATCCATGATGACTCCAAGATCTGTAGCTAAATTAGCTCCCATCATGCTGTATGTATAGTCAGGGCTATTTTTTCCAACATGCATCACTTTACATTGGTCCACATTAAATTTCATTTGCCATTTTATTGCCCAATCACACAGTTTGGTGAGATCTTTTTGAAGTTCTTCACAATCTGCTTTGGTCTTAACTATCTTGAGCACTTTAGTGTCACCTGCAAACTTTGCCACCTCTCAGTCATGTAGGTGTCTAGTTGTTTTAACTCTTCTCTCTGGTTTCGGTGTACCTTTGGGTGAATAAACAAGCCTGGTAACACTAGAACTTGTAACTGGGCCAACATGCCACCTTGGGCATTAAAAACCAAAAATAAAGCATCTCGGGAATCAACCCATGTCTTGCTCATGGGATGGGAGCTGAGCTCATGGCTCCATTTCACCCCCGAGCAACAGGGTTCCACCTCCATTTTTGAAGCAGCTGTTTTGAGTTTCTTTGAACAGCCACTGGTTGTAGGCTGCCAGAGGACAGTGTCTAGCAGGTGCCAAATAGAATTAGACCTGTCATGTTCACACAGTTGGAAATGGGTGGACTGCAATTCAGAGACTCGCTGTAAGGTAGTTGCACTTATTAGACAGGTAAAGGATTTAAACCTTAGCAACCAAGGGGTGTAACAGGCCCAGGCCGGCTAACCTGTAGGTTGCCCTACACCTGTGATAGAAAAGTTGATTTTTCTGGGCTTTAATAAAGGGAGCTCTAAGCTTAAAAGTGAATTGAAAAACACATCATTCAGCAAGAGCTGAGGTCAAGCTGGTCAATGCAGGATGTTCATGCACTTGAAAGCCAGGAACCGATTTCTGATTTCTGCTTTGTTATGGGTTCCTCTTGCTGTGGGGGAAATGGAACCATGAGCTCAGCTCCCAGCAGGTGATCACAGCATGGGCTGCTTCTTGAGTTGCTTTATTTGTTGTTTTTAATTTCCAAGGTGGCACGCTGGCCCAGTTCACAAGTTCAGGTGTTACCAGGCTTGTTAATCAAGCTCTTTAACAATGCTCCAAAAGTCTTTTAATTATGCTTCCAAAAATAGAGAGAGCTGCTTGGAAATGGAATGTGCTTACCAGGTGCAAAGGGAGGTGCACAAACTGCTGTCAAAAGTCTCTTGCCTCACTGTTACAACAGTGGGGCTGGAAGGACTGCTGTCATAGAGCAGGTCAGGCAACCAAAACGGTCCATGTCTGAATGTGGAGTGATCCCATGTGCCACTTCATACCATTGGCTACGTCTACACGTGCAGCCAACATCGAAATAGCTTATTTCGATGTTGCGACATCGAAATAGTCTATTTCGATGAATAACATCTGCACTTCCTCCAGGGCTGGCAACGTCGATGTTCAACTTCGACGTTGCTCAGCCCAACATCGAAATAGGCGCAGCGAGGGAACGCCTACACGTCAAAGTAGCACACATCGAAATAGGGATGCCAGGCACAGCTGCAGACAGGGTCACAGGGCGGACTCAACAGCCAGCCGCTCCCTTAAAGGGCCCCTCCCAGACACAGTTGCACTAAACAACACAAGATACACAGAGCTGACAACTGGTTGCAGACCCTGTGCCTGCAGCATAGATCCCCAGCTGCCGCAGAAGCAGCCAGAAGCCCTGGGCTAAGGGCTGCTGCCCACGGTGACCATAGAGCCCCGCAGGGGCTGGAGAGAGAGCATCTCTCAACCCCCCAGCTGATGGCCGCCATGGAGGACCCAGCAATTTCGACGTTGCGGGACGCGGATCGTCTACACGGTCCCTACTTCGACGTTGAACGTCGAAGTAGGGCGCTATTCCTATCTCCTCATGAGGTTAGCGACTTCGACGTCTCGCCGCCTAACGTCGAAGTTAACTTCGAAATAGCGCCCGACGCGTGTAGACGCGACGGGCGCTATTTCAAAGTTGGTGCCGCTACTTCGAAGTAGCGTGCACGTGTAGACGCAGCTATTCACTCAAGATTGTCTTGGTCACCCTTCCATCATCCCATCTGGGAAAGGCTTTGCCCATGAGCTGCCCAATTCTGGTCAGGGGCCAGAAGAGGGGAGTGTGGAGGCCATGTCCTCTCCCCTTTGTTACACCTCTGATGCACTCAGAATCACAAAACTGGGGGTGCAGTGGCTCTTTTGTCCCCGCTCAGGCATCCGGGTGTTATAACCACATTACTGGGACATGCTGGCTCCTTTACAGCTGTCTTATGGCCAGGATTGCAGAATTCACTGAAGATACAAATGATTAAGACATACATCCCCATAAAATAAGTGTGTATCATTATATCCATTCAAGAGAAGGAGAAATTGAAGCCCACAAAAGTCACGTGATTTTGCCCAAAGCCATAACTCTAACTCAGTGGAACAAATTGACTTTAGTGGGCTCAAAATAAGAGTTTGGTTTATCATTAGAAGAATTCAGTCCATTTATTAAACCAAAATAATACCCAGCACTAAGGTTCAAAAGTTTTTCCATATTCTTGTGTCTTACATGAGGCTACATGCTTCACTCACATAGGATGCAAAAAAAGCCACAAGAGACACCTGCATTGCGCATTTGTGCGGCGTTAAGAAGTTGGAAGATGGGTGTAAATTGGGACCACGCTGTGAGTTTTGCAGAGGTGAAAAGGTCAATTTCCAAGTAAGTGGTATCACGAATGCAAAAAGGGAAGAAAAATTTATCGGAACAAGGTCATAATTAAGTCCTGCAGGGCTATCGGTCCCACGATGGTGGATGCTTTCTCTGTGTAGCCTAGAGTGACAAGAAGAAGGAATTTATAAATAGCAGAGGGTGATGCACAGCTAGCTACCCAAAGGTATTTAGGCACCTAACTGCCACTTTTGGCTCTTCACCTATCTCATAGAACTGGAAGGGACCTTCAGAGGTCATTGAGTCCAGTCCCCTGCCCTCATAGCAGAACCCATCACCCTCCCTGACAGCTTTTTTCTTTTTTTAATTTATTTGCCCCAGATCCCTAATTGGGTGCCTCAAGGGTTGAGCTCACAACCCTGGGTTTAGCAGACCAATGCTCAAACCACACCTCTTGCTCACCTTTAGCTCTGTAGGTGCCTAAAGTCCCATGCACCAAATTTCCATTGGCATAAGGCCTTAGGTGCTTAGAATTCTGTCACAGACATGCACCCAACTGTCTAGGTCCTGTTATGTGTCTTAAGCCCAATGGAGTTATCAGCCTAGATATTCCCCCTGCCTATCTCACCTGCAGGACCCGATCCAGTAGGTGTTCTGAAAGGCCTCCTGACATTCAACTCCACAGAAAACCTAGGAACTGCCCCATCCCTAAATAATTCTCATGCTTGGCACTCAGGAGGTGGGCGACCACTGATTCAATTCCCACTCTGTGTAACATGGAGCTGGAATGTGGACCAATCTCCCCCAGTAGGGATATAAATAGCAGAGGATGATGTGTGACTAGATACACTAGTGGCCTAAAGTTTAGGCTTTAGAAGAGGGTGGAATGGTTGGTACAGCATGGACACCAGTCCCTATAGCACATAGGCCCCAGGTTCAGGCTCTCTCCTAGAGATGGGATGTGTGTTTATAACTCCTACTCCATACCAGCCAGCCTGGGGATTTGAGCCCAGCTCTTTTGTACAAGAGTGAGTGCTCTAACCACCCGGCTAAAGGTCATTATTGTAGAAAAGGCTGGAGAGGGCAATCACCGCATTGGCTCAGGTGTTCATGTCTGTGATGCACAGCAGGGAAAAGCCCCCACACCCTCCCCCATCCTGGACTTAGGTGTCAAACTCCCTTGGAGGGCTAATGCCACCTTCCTCTCCTCAGCATTTCCTACTGGCTGGCATTGGTGGCTGCCTGCCCAACACGCTGGTATTGGTGGATCCCATTCTATGGTGCCGGTCTCTTCCCATTCGATGTCCTGGGGGCCCAGATGCATAGCAGTGGATTCTTTTGTGCAGCAAACACTTAAAGTGCAGTGTCACAAAGTGTGTGAACCTAACTCCCCGCTGTGACTCTAGCCCTAAATGTCCCTTTCCAAAGCCATTTATAGCAGCCAAGGTCCAGGTGCCATCTGATCATGGAAGGGTTGAAAGCAGGTTCAGAGTCTGAATCTCTGTGGCTTAGGGGCCTTTGACATGTTACAGGCAGGAGGGAAAGCAACCATGTCCAGTCCACTCAAACAGGCTTTCCAAATAGCTGCAGTTCAAAGAGGGGCCATAAGCAGCAGCTCAGTCAGTTCCAGACAATATATGATCAATGTGGATGTTAAGGTTCATTGGTTGATGTGAAAAAGAATTCAGCTAACGCAGGAGGAGAAACACAAGGAATACTAGGGCAGCCTCTGAGAGAGACAACCATGTGACTAATGTAGCTACTTTCTGAGTAATGCTTTAACGGAAACATAATAATTAATCCAATTCTACTCCTTCAGGAGAGTGGCGTGGAGCCCACTGTGTTTGTACAAAATCAGATGTCTGTGTTTAATGACAAGAAAATCCTTGTGAATTTTTATTGCTTACTGTAAAGGCTGTAAAAACCTCACATTAGGAAATAAACCTTGCAGCTGATTTATGGTGGGGCCATGTGGGCAGGCACTTTTTAATTTGCTTACATTTCAGTCAGATGTTGCAAGAAATGGCTGGGCAATAGAAGGTGCTTTTCCCCTTGTTTTGATACCCAACCCAATACCCCAGCACAATGCTAGGGGGAATGCTGCAACTGGGACCTTGAATGAGGTGTAAGACCAAAGACTCATAATTTAGTATGGATTACTCAAAATTTGTGTAACCTTCTGCCATGCGATGGAGCTTCCTCTCAAAATGACAAAACAAATCATCAAACTCTCTACCCTTGTATTAAGAGGTGAGGAAACACAGCATTAATTTTGTGACAACACAGGAAAAAGAGTAAAGGTTTGCAGGCAGAGTAAGCATCTGCCTGACCATATCCTGAACAACCCTGACTGACTTTGGTCAAAACTGACTAAAGTTACACTAAGAACAAGCAGTCCTGTAGCACCTTAAAGACTAAAATATATTTATTAGGCTTTCATGGGTAAGACCCGCTTCTTCTGGTTTTCGGATTGGAGTAGATAAGAATCCAGGGGTTATATAGTGGGGAAGGGGGAGGGGAAAAAGAGGGGTCACCTGTCAGTAGGAAGAAAATTAATTGAAGAAGTAAATTAAGTGAAGTGAGTTGGGTGTCATTCCTGCAAATATCAAAGGTGGGGAAATTGAGATCTCTATTAAGTCTGAGGTAAATGAGTCAAACTTGCAAATGAATTCCAATTCAGATGTCTCCCTCTGTAACTTGTGCTTCAATTCCTTTTGTAGAAGAATCACTACTTCAAATTCTTTACTGAATGTCTATGGAGGTCAAACTTACTAAAATTAGTTTAAGTGTCTCAGGGGCTCAGTGTGGTAAAATTGTAAATGGTCATGTGGTTTTCTGGGGTTGCACATAACTTGCCAAGGAGACATGACCAATATAAACCTTGGGCAATGTTATGAATTCCAAAGGACTCTTAAACAATTCCTTGAATAGGCTTTCACAGGAAACATTTGAAAGGAAGGAAATGCAAATCCACCCTACAGCACTACCCTTCTGAGGAGAAATCCATTTTCTGGCTGATTCCCTAATCACAGCAACACTCTGAACACTCCACAGTGCTTGGTCTAAGCTAACAGCTGTTATGAAATTGGGACCACAGGAAAACCCTTTGTTGGGGACCATTCAGTGGCTAGAACTCTTAATGGAGCCGGGCTTATCTCTGCTAAGCTGATTTGCTTGTCTTTTTCTTGTTTTAATGTTTTCTCTGTGATGCTTTCACCTTAAGGATAAATGTACTTGCTTAGGAAAAGCTATGTGGTAATTTAACTGTGGCAATTACACATGCTTGAATAATAAGGATATAATGATAGAGAAATATTACTGAGCACCTGACCAAGATGGTGACAGTGACTGTGAAATGCTCAGGGAGATTAGAGAGGGCATCAAAATTAAAAAACAAAACAAAAACCAAAAAAACACCACCAACAATAATAATGGAGGATTTCATCTATCCCCATATAGACTGGGTACATGTCACCTCAGGATGGGAAGCTGAGATAAAGTTTCCTGACACCTTAAATGACTGCTTCTTGGAGCAGCTAGTCCTGGAACCCATAAGAGGAGAGGCAATTCTTGATTTAGTCCTAAGCAGAGCACAGGATCTGGTCTAAGAGGTGAATATGTCTGAACCTCTAGGTAATAGTGACCATAATATAATTACATTTAACATTCCCGTGGCTGGGAAAATACTACAGCAGCCCAAGACTGTAGTATTTAATTTCAGAGTAGGGGACTACACAAAAATGAGGAAGTTAGTTAAACAGAAATTACAAGCTACAGTACCTAAAGTGAAATCCCAGCCAGCTGCATGGAAACTTTTCAAAGACACCATAATAGAGGCTCAACTTAAATGTATACCCCAATTTAGGAAACATAGTAAAAGAACCAAAATAGTCCCACCATGGTTAAACAATGAAGTAAAGGAGGCAATGAGAGACAAAAAGGCATCCTTTAGAAAATGGAAGTTAAATCCTAGGTTATGGTCACACTTGGCCAAAACTTTGAAATGGCCATGCAAATGACCATTTTGAAGATTACTAATGAGGTGCTGAATTGAATATTCAGTGCCTCATTAGCATTAGGACGCTTCCGGCCAGGGCACTTCAAAAGTGCACGGCTTGGCACGGCTACAAGGGGGTCCTTTTCGAAAGGACTCCGCTCCTTTTGAAATCCCCTTATTCCTCTCAGTGGAGGGGAATAAGGGGATTTCGAAAGGAGCAGGGTCCTTTCGAAAAGGACCCCCACGTAGCCACGCCGAGCTGCGCACTTTTGAAAGTGGCACCTTCGAAGTGCCGCAGCTGGAAGCATCCTAATGCTGATGAGGCACTGAATATTCAATTCCTGTGAGCAGATGGGAATAAGGGGACTTCGAAGTAGGCAGAGTCCTTTTGAAAAGGAGCCCCGTTGGGACGAGCCGCACAGCGGCGAGCCGTGTCAATTTCGAAGTGCCGTGGTATGCTAATGAGGAGCTGAATATGTATTTCAGTGCTTCATTAGTAAACTTCGAAATGGCCATTTACATGGCCATTTCGAAGTTTGGGGCTAGTGTAGACATGGCCCTAGTGAGGAAAATAGAAAGGAACGTAAACTTAGAGGTTTTCATGTCCCAGCTTGACATAGGTGGGGTTGATCCTGCTTGGGGAAGGGGACTGGACTCAATGTCCTCTTGAGGTCCTTTCCAGCTCTGTGATTCTATGATTCTATGACTCTGCCAAGCAAAGTGTGAAAAACTAATTAGGAAGGCCAAAAAAGAATTTGAAGAACAGCTAACCACAGAGTTAAAAAGTAACAGCTAAAAAAATGTTAAGTACATCAGAAGCAGGAAGCCTGCTAAACAGCCAGTGGGGCTACTGGATGGTCGAGATGCTAAAGGAGCACTCAAGAATGAAAAGGCCATTGCAGAGAAACTAAATGATTTCTTTGCATCACTCTTCATGGCTGAGGATGTGAGGAAGGTTCCCAAACCCGAGCAATTCTTTTCAGGTAACAAATCTGATGAACTGTCTCAATTTGAGGTGTCATTAGAAGAGGTTTTGGAACAAAATGATAAACTAAATAGCAATAAGTCACCAGGACCAGATGGCATTCACACAAGAGTTCTGATGTGAAATTGCAGAACTGCTAAGTGTAGTTTGTAACCTGTCATTTAAATCAGCTTCTATTCCAGGTGACTGGAGGATAGCTAATGTGACACCAATCTTTAAAAAGGTCTCGAGAGGTGATCCTGGGAACTACAGTCTGACTTCAGTACCAGACAACTGGTTGAAACTCTAGTAAACAACAGAATTGGCAGGAGTCGGCAGCAAACAGGGCCGGGTTCAGCATCTAGGGGTTCCTTTTCATCCATCTCACACAGAACCGGCTCCAGCCCCCACCCAGTAGCCTGGGAAATTCACACACCCTGGGCGCCTCGGCGAGGCAACGCTTCCCCACTCGCAAGCACAGAGTCTGAGTGTAGAAAAGAACTTTAATGAAAGACACAGAAAGGTCAATTAGCATAAGCTTGGGAAAATACCACACCCAGAGTTCATAACCAATCCTCAGGTAACTGTCCCAGCTCAAATGGATTGATCAGTGTCCTTGGCTTCTCAGGCTCACCAGTCCAATACTGTAAACAGCCAATCCACACACCCAACTTCCTCTGTACCCCCACTTCAAATGCCCCACTTACAAGTCAGTCCAGTCTGTGCAGGCCCTGACACCTCACGCTGATGCATTCCCTCATGGAACCTGATGAAATGCCACCTTTCGCTGGTCTGGCATTCTGCTTGCTCCTTGCCAGCTGCCACACCGGCCATCCACCGGTCACACTGTCTGTTTGCTGCTGTTCCTACTGGCCGTCCGCTGGTTGTGCCTTCCGGCCGTCCACTGCTCCTCCTACTGGCCATCTGCCAGTCACACTGTCTACTGTGGGTTTGGCCTGAGGCAAAACCCTTGATTTCAGCTCTTAGTGGCCTTAGCTGCCACCCTGTGATTTCAGCTCGCAGCATCTACCAAAGAAGAGTCTCATACAAGATATGAACACTATTATCCAGCTCTACCTTTCAACAGGTGGAGAGGGCTAGTCACAGAATCATAGGGCTGGAACTGACCTCAGGAGGTCATCTAGCCCAGCCCCCTGCTTCAAGCAGGATCAACCCCCACTAAGTTATCCCAGACAGGAGCTTGTCAAGCCAGGACTTAAAAACCTCAAGGGATGGAGAATCCACCACCTCTCTAGGCAACACATTCCAGTGCTTCCTCACCCTCCTGGTGAAGTAGTTTTTCCTAATATCTAACCTACACCTCTCCCTCTTCAACTACAGACCATTACTCCTTGTTCTGCCATCTGACACCACTGAGAACAGTTTCTCACCATCCTCTTTAGAGGTCCCCTTCAGAAAGTTGAAGGCTGCTATTACATCACCCCTAAGTTTTCTCTTCTGTAAACTAAACAAGCCCAAATCCCTCAGCCTATCCTCATAGGTCTTGTGCTCCAGACCCTTAATCATTTTTGCTGTCCTCCTCTGAACCTGCTCCAGCAAATCCACATCCTTTTTATCCTGGGGGGCCCAAAACTGGACACAATATTCCAGATGCAGCCTCACCAGTGCTGAATATAGTGGAATAACTACTTCTCTATATATAATATAGGGGAATAACTACTTCTCTAGATCTGCTTGAAATGCTCCTCCTGATGCACTCATCCAAAAATTCCGGAGCCAGCAGTCGTCATCCCACTCCTCGAACACTAGCCGCTTCCTCCACTCTGTGCTGGTGGAGTACCTCCATAGCCGGCAGCGTGCCCAGTGGCGGGAGGGGGGTGGGGGGGCTGCATGGTGGTCTGGGGCACCTCCTTCATCCCCTGAGGAGGACAGCTTATCTTCCAGGAGGTGCAGGGCAGCCTTCTCCGTGGCACTGAGCAGGACAGCCACTGCCTCGGAGGAGGACGTGTGGGCTTCTGTCTGCTGCTGCTGCTGCTGCTGCTGCTGCTGGGTGTCCATACTGCGTGCACAGGATCTGCAACTGGTTGTCGGCTCTGCGGACCTGTGCTGTGCAGGCCAAGCGTGCCTGGGAGTTGCCCTTTAGTGGAGCAGCTTGCTGTTGCCCCGGAAGGGATAGTCCGCCCTGTGACCCTGTCCGTAGGCTTTCCTAGCCCCCTTATTCCAATTGGGGTTCCTTTTGTGTGTAGATGCTCCCCTGCAGTGCCCATTTTGATTTAGTGCTTTCCTATGTAGACTTTGAACATCAATGGCACCAGCCTTGGAGGATGTGTGGACACACTCATAGAAATAGCTTATTTCGACATAGCCAAAATGTCATATTACCTCTGTATAAATCCATGATAAGTCCACATTAGGAATACTGTATGCAAATGTGTTTGCCCCACCTCAAAAAAGATATATTGGAATTGGAAAAGGTTCAGAAAAGGGCAACAGAAATGATTAAGGGTATGGACCGTCTGCTATATGAGGAGAGATTAATAAGACTGGGACTTTTTAGACAATTAAGGGGGGATATGACAGAGGTCTATAAAATCATGACTGATGTGGAGAAAGTAAATAAGGAAATGTTATTTTACTCCTTCTCCCACACAAGAACTAGGGGTTCACCAAATTAAATTAATAGGCAGCAAGTTTAAAACAAATAATAGGAAATATTTTTTCACACAACACAGAGGTAACCTGTGGAACTCCTTGCCAGAGAATGTTGTGAAGGCCAAGACTACAGAAGAGTTTAAAAAATAACCAGATAAATTCATGGAGGATAGGTCCATCAATGGCTGTTAGCCAGGATGGGCATGGAGGGTGTTCCTAGCCTCTGTTTGCAAGAGGCTGGAAATGGGCAACAGGGAATCAATCACTTGATGATTGCCTGTTCTGTTCATTCCCTCTGGAGCATCTGGCATTGGCCATTGTTGGAAGACAGGACACTGGGCTCGACGGACCCATGGTCTGACCCCGTATGGCTGTTCTTATGTTCTTGTGATGACCACCTCTGGGGAGGAGAGCAAAGCAGATCTGTTGAGACAGTATAACTGTGCTGTGGACTGCATGGTGTAATCGGGAAGCTGTACAGTCTGAACATACCATGGTCAGGAGGGGCAGAGACAAATCTCTGCCCAAGAAGGTGACAGCTGGGAAGTCAGAAGCCTGAGAACATGTAGGTGCCACAGAAGAGGAATATAGGTGTTGGCATCCACAACTGTGACATGCCACTCATAGTTTGTTGTCCAAGGTCAGCAAAATCCTAGAGTCCTGGGCTCAGCTTCCCTGCAGCCCCCCACAAGGTTGGGTGTGCAGTGTCTCTCCTTCTTGCTACTGCCATGTGCACCACCTCCTTGGTTTCATCTGATTGTAAAGCACCATTAGTACAGCCATAGAGGGCATCTTTGATGAGATGTGGGTGGTCAAAACAGGAGTCAGGCTGCGTCTGATACTGGCAGGTCAGTGTCCATGACAGGCCCGAGGGCAAACAGGAGGTTACCCGGAGATACACTTCACAGTACAGACACAGATTGATAACCAGAGTCAGGCGCAGGATGCACAAGACACGCCGTGCAGAGCATGGTCCTAGTTTTATATAGAAGCCAGTCAGGACACCAGCCTCCCTCAGGGTTTAGCTTCTGCCTCAGCAATTGTTAGTGGAACTGTCTAACTCCTAAGAGATCTGTGTTTGAGACCCCGGTCCTCCATATGCCTTTAGTTGCAGTACCTTTCTCGAGGTTCTGCCCACACCCTCATGATTTCTTTAAGTAGTGATTTCATTGGGTGGCAGAGAATCTTGCTATGCCTTCTCTGCATTATCTTTTGCCAAGACACTGGCCCCACACTAAGGTTAACACTCAGTCCTCCAAACTGTTTTACCCACAATATGAGCTTTAGTCACCACTGACAAGGACTTCTAACAAAGGCTAATCTCCTCTGTTTTAAACGCTGGAGGAAGAGACTGAAACAGCAGCTACAATCCATATTACCAAGTACAAAAATAGCCACTACATCACTTGCCTTTACTTTACAATCTTTACAGTGAGTAAGATTACGCATAGGTGACCCCCTCTGCTAAGGTATATTAAATACAGTTCTGAGGAACTTTAGCCATAAAAAGTATCTCAACAATTAATTAGCCTGCATCCAATGCTTAGGTGACTTTTAACCTAAAACAACCAAAATTGATCAATTTGGCAATGCAGGTGTGTTGAGCAAAGTAGGTGTTTTTAGGGAAATACAGTCTGCTCCCAAGGTTTGCTCTTTCTCTTCATCTATAGATGGCAGAAGAGAGTTCATTCAGCCCACTGGGTACAGTAGGTACTGTATTTTATTTAAAGCCTCAGCTCCCAGGGACAAGTGATTAGGGGAGAATCTAAGCTCTCTTTTAAAAAAGGAATAAGCTTCTTTCCCTTCTGGCTGGGCAAAAAGTCCTGAAAACGAATGCGAAATACAACCTCAAGGCTCCAAGGCCAAAACAAAAACAAAAACAAAAACAAAAAGGTAAGATCTAAAATTTAGTTTTAAGCTGCAGATTTTTTAGGCCTGACTCGAGATTTTTGAACACTTGGGGTTGGTGTTACTGTCACGCACTGCATGTTCTATGTTAGCCCATTCCACTCCCGACAGCTATGCTGCTCTGCAGAGTGGCTGCTGGATAGCCCTGGGGTCATGCGGCTTTCATGGCACACCATATAGCTCACAGCAGTGTTATGGGACCAGCTTGATGCCCCTGACTTTGCATTACATGAAACACTCAAAAGGCTTATGGGAGACCTATAAATTCTCCCCAGTTGAAGAGTTTAAACCCCCTGGACCTTGGAAAACCTGCCCAGTTAACACACTGCATCAAGTTTGTTCACAAATCTGCTCCCAAACCTGGGTTGCGAGATGAAGAATAAATGATGGTACAGAGACACATGGTTGGCAGGCTCCCTTTATAACAGGTTTTGCATGTAAATTTTTTTTAAGTGAAGAAGAGCTGTGAGAAAACCTGACAGTCTGTAGAAAGGGCTTTATAGCCAGTTTCTGGACAAAGCATTTTTCCTTCTAATCCCTGTGTGAGATGTTTCTATCCCTGAGCAGAATACACTTTTTTATGGGCATCAAGGCATGTGTGGATGTGCACCAACAGTAGAAACAAAGAAGCTATTTAGAGGTGACAGAGAGGAAGCCGTGCTAGTCTATACACTATCAAAACAAAAAGCAGTCAAGTAGCACTTTAAAGACTAGCAAAATAGTTTATTAGGTGATGAGCTTTCGTGGGACAGACCCACTTCTTCAGACCATAGCCAGATCAGAACAGACTCAATATTTAAGGCACAGAGAACCAAAAGCAGTAAGCAAGGAGGACAAATCAAAAAAAGATAATCAAGGTGAGCAAATCAGAGAGTGGAGGGGTGGGGGGGAAGGTCAAGAGTTAGATTGAGCCAAGTATGCAGACGAGCCCTTATAGTGACTCAGAAAGTTCCCATCACGATTTAAACCATGTGTTAATGTGCCGAATTTGAATATAAATGTCAGCTCATCCACTTCTCTTTCTAAAACGGAGCGATAATTTCTCTTCAGTAACACACATACCTTGAGGTCATTGTGGATCTGGAGTGTTTTGATGTCTGTTTTGTGCCCGTTGACCCTTTGTCTAAGGGAGTTAGAAGTCTGTCCAATATACAAAGCATCTGGGCATTGTTGGCACATGATGGCATATATGATGTTAGTAGAGGAGCATGAGAAAGTGCCCATGGTTCTGTGAGTAACCTGGTTATGTCCAGTGATGGTATTTCCAGAGAAGATATGTGGACAAAGCTGAATATGTATTTCAGCGCTTCATTAGTAAGGGTCAACGGGCACAAAACAGACATCAAAACACTCCAGATCCACAAACCGGTTAGTCAACATTTTAATGGAATGGGGCATTCTGTCAATGACCTCAAGGTATGTGTGTTACTGAAGAGGAATTATCACACCGTTCTGGAAAGAGAAGCAGCCGAGCTGGCTTTTATATTCAAATTCGGCACATTAACACATGGTTTAAATCGTGATGGGAACTTTCTGAGTCACTATAGGGGCTCGTCTGCATACTTGGCTCAATCTAATTCTTGACCTTCCCCCCCACCCCTCCACTCTCTGATTTGCTCACCTTGATTATCTTTTTTTGATTTGTCCTCCTTGCTTACTGCTTTTGGTTCTCTGTGCCTTAAATATTGAGTCTGTTCTGGTCTGGCTATGGTCTGAAGAAGTGGGTCTGTCCCACGAAAGCTCATCACCTAGTAAACTATTTTGCTAGTCTTTAAAGTGCTACTTGACTGCTTTTTGTTTTACTATTTATAGGTGCTCTGGTAACCAGCTGGGTTTCACCTGAATCTCCCCTGAGTGGCTGCACAAGCGCCCAGCTTATAGGGAACACTTGGTGCTGGGATAAAGTGATGTTCTTGAGAAGACATAGGTAGGCTGTGAGGCTGAGGAATGGGGCCTCTGGCTGAGGAGCAGATGACAATGGCTGTGAGGGGAGAGGCATGTAAAATGTCACAGCAGAAAGTCTATGGAGGGTGCCACTCGCTTTGCAGAACAGCTGGAGGAAGCCGGGACCGGAATGTTGGAAGGTTTCGGGGTTGGCAGAAGTAAGAGGAAAAGAGAAGGTGAGCCATTAAAATCTGTAAGGGGTGAACCTCACTCAGGGCTGGCTGGCCGTTTCCACATTCCTCGCTCTCCTCACTCAATCCTGGCAGTTACATGGCCTCTGTTGCTGGACACTGCTGCTTGCTTGCAGAGTCTGTCTGGAAGGGCCACAGCATCAAAAGCAGGAAGGGAGAGCCCATGTTTAAATGCATGGGGAAAGTGTATGTGTTTTTAATGCCTAAGCCAAACATTTTGGAACCAAATGCTTCAGGTGGGCGGTCCTGCATAAAAGATAATGCTTCCCATTTGAGTGCTCTGCGGCTTATGTAGTGACGGATTCTATTACTTATTAAGCACACATATGGAACCGGAGGAGCTTTGTGGCATCTCCATCTGATGGATATAATCCTAGTTGAATCTTAGTAACCTTGCTGCTAGAACTGAGTCCAGCAGTACTGACCACAGCCAGACATTGTGCGTGAGCTGTTTGTTGATGCTTACTGAGCCTTTGTGCTTAAAGCCTCGAGTAAAAGCAGCCAGTTTGAATGAATTTCTCCCTGATTTGCGTCAGTGCTTTTCTCAATAGCTTGGCAAACGACAGAAACATCCATCTGTGGTTGTCACTGTTGGCAGTGCAGTGCATATCTTCTGGCCATTGTCTGATGCTCTGAGACATTCAGTTAGGGGAGACACACAGAGCTGAAGCCCTTTCTTTCTGAGAGCATTTACAGGCCACACATTGAATAATCAGCACACATATCATGTTTAACTTTCTGCACAGAACTATCTGAAAAAAAGTGTGAAGTCTACATTTTATTATTTGGGCTTTTCTTTTCCCTGTTGATTCCTTGCCCTTTCACTGCAAAACGTGGATTCATTGAGTCCAAGGCCAGAAGGGACCCCAGCCTCTCTCATAGCACAGGCTTCCCTAGGTTTCCTAGAGCACAGCTTTTGAAAAACCTCCAATCTTGATGTAGTCAGTGATCAAGCCTGCATCATGACCATCGGTAAATCGCTCCTGTGGTTAATTACTATTAAAATGTGTGCAATATTTCCAGTCTGAATTTATATAGCTTCAACAGCCAGCCTTTGTTTGCCAGATTGAATAGCTCTTGTCAGGAATAGGCCAGTAGGAGCTCAATACTGCTGAAGGATTTGGAGAATGTGTCCTTCAGAGATAATTTGCATGAAAATGCAGAGGTGTGATATGTAATGCCTTGCAAACAAATCCTGATGGGTAGCAGGTGAGGCAATGAAGTTTTGTCTATTGTGAACAACATGTTATAAAGTCATAATATATGCTATTGCCCAGGCTATGTCTACACTAGAGTGCTACTTTGAAGTATAGTATTTCAGAGTAGCATCTACACACACACTGGGGCTGATGCCAGTGATGTGCAACATCGAAATAGTGATGCAGCATGTCAAAAGGACATCAAATGGGAGCGTCTACACACGTGTCCACTTTCAAAATAAGGGGCCTTGGAAGCCTGCAGACGGGATCACAGGGCGGCGAAGCACATCCAGGGTAACAGCAAGCTCAACATCCCACTGGCTGCCACACGTGGAGGGTGGTGAAGCACTGGAATGCATTGCTTAGAGTTGAGAGCTACTTAGAAAAACTAGATGTACACAAATCCATGGGTCTGGATATAATGTACCCAAGGGTACTGAGGGAATTGGCAGACATTATTGCTGAACCTTTGGCCCTTATCTCTGAACACTTTTGGAGAACAGGAGAGACTCTGGATGACTGGAAAAAGGCAAACGTAGTGCCCATCTTCAAAAAAAGGAAAGAAGGACAATCCAGGGGAACTATAGATCAGTCAGTCTTACCTCAATCCCTGGGAAAATAATGGAGGGGATCCTCAAGGAATCCATTTGAGAGCACTTGGAAGAGAGGAAAGTGATCAAAAGTAGCCAACATGTTTTCAACAAGGGCAAGTTGTGCCTGACTAGTCTGATTAGCTTCTATGATGAAGTAACAGGTTCTGTGGACATGGGGAAGTCAGTGGATGTGATATACCTTGACTTCAGCAAAGCTTTTGATACAGTCTCCCACAACATTCTGCCCATAATTTAAGGAAGTATGGATTGGATCCTTGGACTATAAGATGGATAGAAAGCTGGCTTGATGGTCAGGCCCAACAAGTAGTGGTCAACGGTTCAATATCCGGATGGCAGATGGTTTCAAGTGGAGTGCCCCAACACTCGGTTCTGGGGCTGGTGTTGTTCAACATCTTTATTAATGACCTGGATGAGGAACTGGATTGCACCCTCAGCAAGTTTGCGGATGACACAAAGCTACGGGGGAAAGGTAGATATGTTGGAGGGTAGAGAGTGACCTGGGTAAATTGGAGGATTGGGCCAAAAGAAATCTGATGTGGTTCAGCAAGGAGAAATATAGAGTCCTGCACTTGAGACAGAAGAATCCCAAGCATTTTTATAGGCTGGGGACTGACTGGCTAAGCAGCAGTACACTGGAAAGGGAGCTAGGGATTATGGTGGACAAAAGACTGGATATGAGCAAACAGTGTGCCCTTGTAGCCAAAAAGGCCAAAGGGATATAGGGGTTCATTAGGAGGACCATTTTGAGCAGATCCAGAGAAGTTGTTGTTCCCCTCTATTCGGCACTGGTGAGGCCATGTCTGGAATATTGTGTCCAGTTTTGGGCCCCTCCAGTATAGAAAGGATGTGGATGTGCTGGAGCAGGTTTCGTAGAGGGCAACTAAAATAATTAAGGGGCTGGAGCACATGACCTATGAGGAGAGGCTGAGGGATTTGGGCTTGTTTAGTTTACAGAACAGAAGACTGAGGGGTGATTTGATAACAACCTTTAACTTTCTGCAGGGGAGCTCTAAAGAGGATGGAGAGAAACTGTTTAGTGGTGACAGTTGGAAGAACAAGGAGCAATGGTCTGAAGTTACTGAAGAAGAGGAGTAGGTTGGATATTAGGAAAAACTACTTCATCAGGAGGGTGGTGAAGCATTGAAATGCACTGCCTAGGGAGGTGATGGAATCTCCATCCCTAGAGGTTTTTAAATCCTGGATTGACATAATCATGGCTGGGACGACTTAGTTGAGGTTGATCCTGCTTGAAGCAAAGGGTTGGACTCGCTGACCTCTGAGGTCCCTTTCAGCCCTATGATTCTATGATTGCATGATCCTTGTCTAGTTCCCCCTCTGTACTAGTACTTTAGCTCACAAGGGTGTTACCACAACTATGGGTGCCTCGCAAGTAATTAAAAGAGAATAGGTATTGTGGACAATAGATGGCTTTCTGCTGTGCAATGTGGATCCTTCACACTGTATTTTGCAGTCAGCCCTTGCACAACATGTGAAGAGATGTCAGTGGGAGGGAATGAGGGTCCCAAATAGAGCTCTGCACACAAGATTATCTATGGGAAGGGTCCCAGAGTGGGATTTTCCAATGTGCACACTTACCCTTAGCCTTCTGTTGCCTGAAGATTTGAGGGAACGAATGCACACTTAGCAAAGTTTTGTGAATTTCCTAAGAATGCTTACAATGCAAAGTTCCATCAGAGTTTGCAATTTCTTTGCATTTTGCATAGACTTCTTTTTTTTTCCAAATTTCTGCAGTTTTCACCTGCTTTTCAACTGCAGTGACCATCTCTGTGGGAATTCTCCATCCATCATCTATGACACCTGCAATGACACTGCCAACAGTTCCATCAATGGCAATTTAAAAGTCAACTTTGCATGTTTTTTTCTAAAAGGTCTGCTCTTCTGCAACCAGGAATTCATCCAAGCAAATCCTATGGCCTGTGCTATGCAGGAGATCAGACTAAACATGGAATCTCTGAACATGGGGCAAATTTATGGCTGTTTTGATAATAAAATCATAGAATCTTAGGGTTGGAAGAGACCTTAGGAGGTCATCAAATTCAGCCCCCTGGACAAAGCAGGGTCAACTCTTACTAAATCATCCCATTCTTGACTTTGTTAAGCGGGACTTAAAAACCTCTAGGGATGGAGATTCTACCACCTCTCTCCATAATGCATTCAAGTGATTCACCACCCTCCTAGTGAAACAGTTTTTGCTAATATCCAAACTACACCACCTGCACTGTAACTTGGGATCATCTGTCACTGCTGAGAACAGCTTCTCTCCATCCAGGAAGTTGAAAGTTGCTATCAAATTGCCTCTCACTCTTCTGTGAACTAAATTAGCCCTTTGCTTCTTGTCCTGTCCTTAGTGGCTAAGATGTAAAATTTATCATCCTTGCCTTTATAACAATCTTCCACAAATTTGAATACTGGCATCTTGTCCCTCTTCAGTCTTTGCTTCTCTGGGCTAAAGGAGCCCAATTTTTTTCAGCTTTCCCTCATAGGTCATGTTTCACTTTTGTTGCTCTTTGCTGGACTTCTTCATTTTGTCCGCATCTATCTTGAAGAGTGATGCCCAGAAATGGACACAACAGTCCAGCTGAGGCCTTATCAGCACTGACTATGGCCGTGTCTACACTAGCCCCAAACTTCGAAATGGCCACGCAGATGGCCATTTCGAAGTTTACTAAGGAAGCACTGAAATGCATATTCAGCACTTCATTAGCATGCGGGCGGCAGCAGCTCTTCGAAATTGATGCGCCTCGCCGCCGTGTGGCTCGTCCCGACGGGCCTCCTTTTCGAAAGGACGCCGCCTACTTTGAAGTCCCCTTATTCCCATGAGCTGATGGCAATAAGGGGACTTTGAAGTAGGCGGGCTCCTTTCGAAAAGGAGCCCCGTCGGGAAGAGCCGCGCGGCGGCAAGGCACGTCAATTTCGGAGTGCCACGGCCGCCCGCATGCTAATGAAGTGCTGAATATGCATTTCAGTGCTTCATTAGTAAACTTTGAAATGGCCATTTGCGTGGCTATTTCGAAGTTTGGGGCTAGTGTAGATGTAGCCTATAAGGGAAGAATTATTTCTTGGGGCTTTCTTGCAATGTTGCTCCACCATCCCAGAATAATGTTTGCTTTTTTGGCAATAGTATCAACAGTATTTCTCTTGCAGTCCACTATGACCCCCAGATCCCCCTGCACGGTGGTCATTCTTGGGCTGTCATTTCCCATTCTGTACGTATGCAACTGATTGTGCCTTCCTAAGTGGAGTACTCTGCATTTGTTCTTGTTGAATTTTATCTTGTTCACTCAGACCATTTCTGTTTTGTCAAGATCATTCTGAGTTGCAATCCTGTCCTCCAAAGCACATGCAACCCACCCAGCTTGGGATGTCCACAGACTTTCCATGTGTTCTCTCTATGCCCTTAGTTAAAGCATTGAGGAAGATATTGACTAGAGCCAGACCCAGGACCCATTGCTGTACAACCCCTCTGAATATACCCTCCATTCTTGAACATGAGCCATTGATAACTACTCTCTCATTACAGCTTTTCAAGCAGTTGTGCATCCACGTTGGTGTAAGTTCATCTCTAGGCTATACTACTCCAGTCTGCACATGAGACAATATTCAAAGCATGACTAACATCCCAGCTTCTGTATCTTCCTGGCCCCCATCCACAAGGGTTGCTCCTCTGTTGAAGAAGAACATCAGGTTGGTTTGATATGATTTGTTCTTGAGAAATCCATGCTATTACTTGTGACCTTATTACTTTCAAGGTGCTGACAGACTGATTGTTCCATTATTTTTCTGAACTAAGCAGCTCTGTAATTCTGTGTTGTCCTTATTCCCCTTGTTATAGATACGTACTATATTTGACCTTTTACAATCTTCTGGGATCTTTCCCACCCTCCCTAAGTTCTCAAAGATAAGTGCTAATGTTTTAGAAATCTTTCATATACTAGGATGTGGGTCGTCAGGCCCCTCTGACTTGGAAAGATATAACTTATCTGAGACATTCTTATCTAGTTCTTTCCCCATTTTAGCTAGCTCAGATCCTACCCCGTTTACTCTTGAATTCACTCCATGAGTTGTTCAGTCACTGCTAACCTTTCTACGAAAAAAACACTTCATACTTTGATCAAAACTGCATTTTCTGATATTGCTTCTCCCTCCTCACTGAGCAATGGGCCTATCAGCTGATGGATTTTGCAAATATCTTAAGTAAGAGCCACCCAACTTCCATCAAAGTGCAGTGGGATTTGATGCTTAGGTTCATCTGAAAATCTCAGCTGCAGATAATTGGTTTCTGGCCATGTGTCTCTTCACATTGCAGAATGCAGTGAAAGGGGTATTTGGTGCCATGCATAAGGAATTTGGCATTGATTTCCATGGTCTTGGTCCCACTTCCACTCACTTAAGTATGGCTAGCCACCAGCACGAGGTTGCACACACTCTTGTGAGCAGCTTTGCAAAGTGCTGAGTGCCACCTATCAGCTGGTGGCCAGGGTGCTCGGCACCTAGCACCTTTTTCGTGCACTGAGGCATGGACTTACATGAACAAAACCCATTTGCACAATATACAACCTGCCGCAGGCAAAAAGTGTGTGGACCATTTAGGTGATGCACCATGTCATGTAGGCATGGAACCTGGATGATTTTAAGATGGAGTTTATAAGTTTATGTACAAGGTGATATAATGGGGTTGCCTGTGATAATCCAGGATATCCTACCTAGTTTTATGTTCTTACCTCTGCTCCATTAAAGGCTCTTACTTAGATTTTCTAAGTTCAGACTTTCTGCTCTGCTCTGCTCTGCTCTGCTCTGGTTAGGCCCCAGTTGGAGCATTGTGTCCAGTTCTGGGTGCCATATTTCAAGAAAGATGTGGAGAAATTGGAAAGGGTCCAGAAAAGAGCAACAAGAATGATCTAAGGTTTAGAGAACATGACCTATGAAGAAAGGCTGAAAGAACTGGGCTTGTTTAACGTGGAAAAAAAAAAGGTTAAGGGGGGACATTATAACAGTTTTCAAGTATCTAAAAGGGTGTCATAAGGCGAAGGGGGAAAACTTGTTCTTCTTGGCCTCTGAAGATAGAACAAGAAGCAATGGGCTTAAACTGCAGCAAGGGTGGTTTAGGCTGGACATTTGGAAAAAGTTCCTAGCTGTCAGGGTGGTCAAACACTGGCATAAGTTGCCTAGGGAGGTTGTGGAGTCTCCATCTCTGGAGATATTTAAGAACAGGTTAGATAAGTGTCTATTGGGGTGGTCTAGACAGTACGTGGTCCTGCCATGACTGCAGGGGGCTGTACTCGATGAGCTCTCAAGCTCCCTTCGGGTGTGTCTACACTTGCATTCCTCTTTCAAAAGAGGTATGCAAATGAGGCAAATCAAAAATGCAGATGAGTTATAAATTTGTGTATTTAACCCCTCATTTGAATATTTTAATTTCAAAAGAGCTTCTTTCGAAAGACGAAAACCAATGTAGATGCTGCTCTTTCGAAAGTAAACCCATCTTCGAAAGAATCCTTCTTCCCTTTATTTAAAGGGAAGAAGGATTCTTTCGAAGATGGGGTTTACTTTCGAAAAAGCAGCGTCTACACTGGCTTTCTTCTTTCGAAAGAAGCTCTTTCGAAATTAGAACATGCAAATGAGGTGTCAATTATGCAAATTTATACCTCATTTGCATTTTTGATTGCCTAATTTGCATACCTCTTATGAAACAGGAATGCAAGTGTAGATGCACCCTTCCAGTCCTCATATTCTATGATTTTATGGCTGTGTCTACACTATCCCAAAACTTCGAAATGGCCATGCAAATGACCATTTGGAAGTTTACTAATGAAGCACTGACATACGTATTCAGCACCTCGTTAGAATGCTGACTGCCTTGGCACTTTAAAATTGCTGCGGCTTGCCGCCGCACAGCTCGTCCAGATGGGGCTCCTTTTCAAAAGGACCCCACCAACTTCAAAATGCCCTTATTCCTATCTGCTGATAGGAATAAGGGGATTTGGAGTTGTCGGGGTCCTTTCGAAAAGGACCCACATCTGGATGAGTGGCGCAGTGGCAAGCTGCGGCAATTTCAAAGTGCTGTGACCGCCGGCATTCTAATGAGGCGCTGAATATGTATTTCAGCGCTTCATTAGTAAACTTCCAAATGGCCATTTGCATGGCCATTTCGAAGTTTTGGGATAGTGTAGACATAGCCTATGATTCTATGATATCCATAAATATGTATTCTCCACTTACCCCTCCTGCTTTGACTGACAATTTTTACAACAATGAACAGCAGATTAAGTAATAGTCCAGCCATTGAATGCCCTTGGAGACAGAGGATGAGTAGCACAATGGCCAGAAGAGTTTATCTTTTGCAGATACTGCCAGTTGTAATTTATGGCCTCAGATGCCACTCACTGGGCGACTCTCTCTCGCTAGGGAACATTGATTCAAGCTACTAATACACACTTCACATTACTAATTAGATCATTGCAAGCATCATAGTTAATGTTGCAGGCATTTTTCCCTTTCTCAATCCCCACTTCATTCTTGGAAAATACAAGGGACGAAAATTTAGAGTCAAGAAGCATGGCCTAACCGAAACATCATGAAAACAGGCCTGCCATCTGATTTCATTCTCGGCACTGAACTGATCCCATCCTTGAGATTTTTTTAAAAAATAATTCTTGGCTTTTGTTGTTAGTTTTTAAATAAATCTTCCTAGATCCCCGTACTTCCTGCACAGTGAGAACACTAGGGAAAGCTATTCTCATTGTATTTCAGAGATGATCTACAGTAAGAAATAGAGACTCAGGCCTGGAAATCTCATTAGAAGGCATCTGTTCATGGGAGTTCATGGGAGTCCCATCAAACAGGTCAGGGTAACTTTGGAGAAGCAACTTCCTGAACCTTCTGAGGTGGATAATGCATAGTTTAGCGACTAGATAATAGACGCTTGGTAATGTCATCCAACACTGAAAATTAGAGGGATCAGACTCTCAGCCCTTATAATCATTGACTTCAGTGGTGTTACACCGATTTACATCAGCTGAGGATCTGTTCCCTCCTTTCTTCCCTTTTTCTTGCTGTTCAGAAGCTACGGCTGTTACGTGGATTCCATGCTCGGAGGGACCAACAGTCACATCTCTTAATGCAGCTCTATCATTGTCTGTAACTCTTCTGCCAGGTGACAAGTATCAGTGGGGTAGCCATGTTAGTCCGTATCTGCCAAAACTATGAGAATTCCTGTGGCACATTAAAGACTAACCGATTTATTGGAGCATAAGCTTTCATGGGGAGAGACCCACTTCATCAGATGCAATGCTTCTCGTTGATTCTGCCAGGTGTTGTTGGCAGAACAGGGGCTGGGTTTAATAACTAGAGAGTCTCTTTTAAGACATACAAATACCATGAGCCTGAGTTCCCATGCACATTCCTGGGATCTCTAAACACCATTCCAGGGGACTCTTAATAGGCAACTTCCCTACTCACAAGCACTGAGGCTGTGTATGACACAAGGAAAACTTTATTACAGTAACTTTGGCAGTTGTCCTTTATCTTGGCTCCTGTCCACAAACCAACACTCCTAGTCTGCTGTCATTGGATAGCTATCCAGTTCCAGAGTGCAGAAATGCATACAGGCAGCCTGGTCTCCAGTCCCTTTGGAAGCACTGCTTGGCCCTCACCCAGACCCCATCACCTAACCCCCGTTTAGTGAATTAAGTTTCAGGTAGTTTCTGGTTAGCAGGAGCTGCACCACTGTTCACTCCGTGTTCAAACCCTGGCCAGTTAAGCAGTAGAGAAACCCACATCTGGTTCTGAGCATTCCTCAGCCCCTGCTTTAAAGACTGGTCTGCCAGGCTTTGCTACAGTTTTTTATTAGCTCATGTGAGTCAGCTTGTGGGACTGGTGCTTTGTACAGTACCCAGGGTGGGCAGGGCTCGCCAGTTGACTGACTGGTTGCTCTCAGGCTGTGTTTATTGTAAAGGGGAGGGATGGGGAGATGAGAAGTGAGCGTAGCTGAGGCAGCCATGACTGTCTGATCTGTTCAGGGCAGTCTGGGAGATGGTGATGGTGGTTGTCATGGGATTTTCAGTACAGGCTGCGAATGGGGAACCGTGCCCCTGTAACTCCCTTGGTTGATCTTCATTAGCTCCATAGAATACATGTATGTGCATCTGCCTCCCTGGTCAGTGTGTGTTATGTGTCCCCCTTCAATACTGTTCCCCACTCTGATGCTCCGAGTGCCAAAGGTGGGGGGGCCAGCAAGAGACCTTAAAAATACTTTGTCTTTATAGGCTTCTGCTTAAAAAGCTTCCCTGTCCCTGGAAGGCAGCTGCCACCACCCAAGTGAGAAAAAAAGCCCTTTAAAATGCAGGAAGTCACACTTGGGATGGCTTCCTGTGGGGTAACCCCAAGCTCTTAACCCTTCCTTGAGAGAGATCTCAAACAAAGAAGAAGAAATTAAGCTGCACTCTGATAGCGGCCCTCTCAGTCTTAGGCATGGATATACACACACTCTTTTCTTGGGCATGGGAATTAAATTATGGCCTTAAAGAAAAAGTGATTTATTAATAAAATAATAAAATGTACCAAGCAAATGATACTTGGTTACTAGATGTTACAAAGCAACTTTAAAAAGGTAGACAAAAGCACAGAGAATTACACCCCTGGGATTCAGTTTCGAAGTTAGAGTGTATAAGAGGTTTACATCAGTCAGCATGAAAAGTCCCACATCAAACCCAAAGTGGCTAATTATTTCCTTTGTACTTACATATCCGTATGCCAAGGTCGTGTGGTGGCCTGAATATTTACTGGATTTATTAAGCCTGCTCAGGATTAACTATCTTTTCTCTTTGCTCCAGCCAGACAAAAGAAAGACTCCTCAGCAGGCTACTGCTTCATTTCAAAAGGTCCCACCATTCCTCTGTTGTCAACAAATATCAGAGAAACCCAATGCCCAAGTATGTGGCATTGCCCTCTAGTACTGGACCGCATTCAGGGTGACAACCTACTGTTGCTACCATTTACCTCAAGTGGCAGAGGTCTGTGGTGGATCTGAAAGGTCTGCTGATTACCCACATGGGTGTCAATATAATGCCACATGACGGAATTTCTGCTTTTTTAGTTTCCTTTCTAAAAACCTAGAAAATTAAATATACAAACCAATCTTGAAAGAAAATTATTAATCTGGCCCCGTGTAGGTATGAATTATGATGCCATCTTTAGTTTCACTCTCTCTGATGGGGGTAGTGGGTTTGGGAGGGTCCTATGGTGATGGTAGCTGGGGGGAGCGAAAGGTGGGGAGGAGGGTCTGGGGATATAAGGTCATTGCTCCACAGGGAGCTATGGTGACAGGGAGGTATGAAGTAGTGGGATCCTTAACCATATTCTCCACACCCCACTGCCTTGTGGGTTATCCTGGGAAGGAGGAAGTCTAAGGGAGTAAACCCTGACAGGAAATCCAGAGTAGAGTCCAAAGGAGATTCGGTGTCAACTTCTGGCACTGTCCCGGCAACTCCTGCAGCTGAGCTGGTGCCAGACGTGGAGGTTATCCTCTCCTTTGGACTATATCAGTAAAGCCGAGAGGGGGACACTGGTGTCTGGGCAGCCCAGAGTCTCCATAATAAGTGCCCAGGCTTGCACCCAGAGAGGTACTCCGGCATCGCTGAACAGCGTTGCATCAACACGGGAGGCAACAGATACCGGTTATAAGCTCTTGCTCAATTGGCGTAGAGAACGAGCGCCAGGGGTTGCCTTCGACGGTGGGAGAGACCCTTGCATCTCACTGGACAGTCACCGCCCGCCTCAAGCTGGGCAGCCCCCAGCCAATAGGGTACTGTCCCGCCACAGTTCACCTGCCTCGCTGGGTGTGTGAGGCTTAAGGTTCCTGAATCTGACAAGTGACTGAAATTTGGGCACCAGGCAAACCAATAAGAAAGTCAACAAGAAATGAGAAACATCAACAATTTAAGCTTGCTTGCTGGAATGTGCGGACCATGCTGACCAGCTTGACTGAAGATCTTCAGGCCATCAGTGACACCTGAAAGACCGCTGTCGTCAACGAGGAACTGAAGAGGCTCCGAGCTGATATCACCGCACTGCAAGAGACGCGGCTTGCAGATTCGGGATCTCTAAAGGAAAAGGACTACACCTTTTTCTGGCAGAGTAAAGCCCAAGAACAACCCAGAGAGCATGGTGTTGGCTTTGCTGTCAGAAACACCCTTCTACAAATGGTGAAATTAGTCATGGGCGGATCAGAAAGACTTCTTCAGATCACGCTTCAAACTTGTGCCGGTCCCATCCACCTGATCAGCGCTTATGCTCCAACCCTGTACGCCACACCAGAAGTAAAAGACAAGTTCTATGATGTGCTTAGTGCTGCTGTAGCGCAAATACCTGCTCATGAACAACTGTACATCTTGGATGACTTCAATGCAAGAGTTGGAGCTGATTGGGCCTCATGGCCTTTCTGCTTAGGACACTTCGGTGTGGGAAAAATGAATGACAATGGACAGCGTCTCCTTGAACTGTGCACGTACCACAATCGGTGCATCACAAACACATTCTTCCAAACGAAGCCACAGCACAGAGTGTCATGGAGACACCCATGCTTGAAGCACTGGCATCAACTAGACGTGGTCATTACTAGGCGTAATAACCTCAAAAACATCCTTCTGACATGGAGGTATCATAGTGCTAGTAGGCATCCTTCAGTCTGCACAGACTATGGATCGCACCCTTTAAAGTTTCAATTTAAGACTTCATTTACAGCGTCTATTGTGACTATAAAGACCCACACGAGAGTGACAGTCCTTGCTGCATCTCTTGCAGATATAGTGGGTGTCTGGCAAGTCCTCACTGTGCTTTCTGTGTGCTCGCTTCTCCTCTGCTAGCTGTCTGATCCTCATCTCGCCCTTCTGAAGGCCCTTCTGTAACCCCTGCCTCCATCTGCCGCGGTTGTCTGCTAGTTCTTCCCAGTTGTCCAGCTCGATGTCTACCTCTCTGAGGTCTCTCTTGCAGACATCTTTGTAACGCAACTGGGGGCATCCGGGAGGTCTTTTGCCAGAGGCTAGCTCACCATACATGATGTCTTTTGGAATCCTTCCATCGTTCATCCTGTGGACGTGGCCAAGCCAGCGGAGCCAACGCTGCCTGAGGAGGGTGTGCATGGTTGGGATTCCAGCTTGCTCGAGGATGGCTGTGTTGGTAACTCTGTCCTTCCATGATATTCCAAGGATGCGCCTGAGGCAGCGCAAGTGGAAGACATTCAGCCTCTTTTCCTGGCGGGCGTACAGGGTCCAAGTCTCACTGCCATAAAGGAGGGTGCTGAGGATGCAGGCTCTGTAGACTTGCATTTTGGTGTGAGTGTACAGCTTGTTGTTATTCCACACTCTCTTGCTGAGTCTGGACAGAGTTGTGGCTGCTTTTCCGATCCTCCTATTTAGCTCAGTGTCCAACGACAGGGTGTCAGTGATGGTGGACCCGAGGTAAACAAACTCGTTGCTGACTGCAATACAGATCACTCGCTAGTTTGCTCCAAGCTCAAGCTGAGACCCAAGAAGCTGTACCGCTGTAAACCTGCTGGAAGGCCCCGCATTGACGCCAGAAAGACGGCAAACTCGGAGAAAGCTGAAAAGTTCAGAGAGACCCTCCAGGAAAATCTGTGCAGCGGCCATGAGGGCGTCGATGCGACATCCAAATGGCAACATCTGAGGGATACAGTTTACAACACGGCCTTGTCGGTGTTTGGAAGAAGAGCTAGAAACACGAACGACTGGTTCGAAGCTAACTCTGATGAGATGATTCCAGTCATTGAAAAGAAGCGTGCTGCACTCCTGGAGTACAAACGCTCACCGAGCCAGAGTACCCAGCAAGCACTTAGAGAGGCCAGAATAACAGTACGGCAGACAGCCAGGCACTGTGCCAACAACCACTGGCTCCAGTTATGCAGCAGCATCCAAACCTGTGCTGACTTTGGTAATGTGAGAGGAATGTACGAGGGTATGAAGAAGGCATTAGGACCCACCCAGAACAAGATGGCACCTCTGAAATCCAAATCTGGTGAAGTCATCGCTGACAAAGCCAAACAGATGGAGCGCTGGGTTGAGCACTACTCCGAGCTGTACTAACGCGAGAATGTTGTGGTTGATGCAGCCCTCGATGCCGTCGAGCTCCTACCAGTAATGGATGAACTGGATCAAGAACCGACTGTGGATGAACTGAAGACAGCCATCGACGGCATTGCAGCAGGAAAGGCCCCTGGTCAGGATGGTATACCACCAGAGGTAATCAAATGTGCCGCGGACACACTCCTGGAACCCCTGCATGAGCTGCTGTGCCTGTGCTGGAAAGAGGGTGAGGTTCCACAGGATATGCGTGACGCTAACATTGTAACATTGTATAAGAACAAAGGAGACAGAAGCGACTGCAACAACTACCGTGGAATCTCCCTCCTAAGCGTCACTGGTAAACTGTTCGCTCGCGTCATCCTTGGCAGACTCCAGAAGATTGCTGAGAGGGTGTACCCCGAATCACAGTGCGGATTCCGTGCAGAGAGGTCTACCGTTGACATGGTCTTCTCTCTAAGGCAGCTGCAGGAGAAGTGCAGGGAGCAGAGAAAGCCACTCTACATAGCCTTCATCGACTTGACCAAGGCCTTTGACTTGGTCAGCAGGGATGGTCTGTTCAAACTGCTCCACAAGATAGGCTGTCCTCCACGGTTACTCAAGATGATCCAGTCGTTCCACGAAAACATGAGAGGAACCATCCAATATGACGGCGCATTATCGGATGCTTTCAGAATCAGGAGCGGCGTCAAACAAGGATGTGTGCTTGCTCCGACGTTGTTCGGGATCTTCTTCGCACTCCTCCTGAAGCGTGCCTTTGAATCTTCAACAGAGGGTATCTTGCTGCACACAAGATCTGATGGGAAACTGTTTAACCTTGCAAGGCTGAGAGCTAAGACTAAGGTGCGAGAAGTCCTCATCAGAGACATGCTGTTTGCAGACGATGCTGCTGTAGTGTCTCACACAGAAGACCAGCTTCAAAAACTGCTGGATCGGTTCTCCAAAGCGTGCAAGGACTTTGGGCTTACCATCAGCCTAAAGAAGACAAATGTACTTGGTCAAGATGTTGCTGAATCCCCATCAATCAGCACTGACAACTATATATCATAGTGCTGACTGTGACACAGATCACTCGCTAGCTTGCTCTAAGCTCAAGCTGAGACCGAAGAAGCTGAACCACTCTAAACCTGCTGGAAGGCCCCGCATTGACGCCAGAAAGATGGCAAACTTGGAGAAAGCTGAAAAGTTCAGAGAGACCCTCCAGGAAAATCTGCACTGCGGCCCGGGGGGCGCCGATGTGACATTCAAATGGCAACATCTGAGGGATACAGTTTACAACACGGCCTTGTTGGTGTTTGGAAGAAGAACTAGAAACACGAACAACTCGTTCGAAGCTAAATCCAATGAGATGATTCCAGTCATTGAAAAGAAGCGCGCTGCATTCCTGGAGTACAAACACTCACTGAGCCAGAGTACCCAGCAAGCACTTAGAGCGGCCAGAAGAACAGTACAACAGACAGCCAGGCGCTGTGCCAACAACCACTGGCTCCAGTTATGCAGCAGCATCCAGACCTGTGCTGACTTTGGTAATGTGAGAGGAATGTACGAGGGTATGAAGAAGGCATTAGGACCCACCCAGAACAAGATGGCACCTCTGAAATCCAAATCTGGTGAAGTCATCGCTGACAAAGCCAAACAGATGGAGCGCTGGGTTGAGCACTACTCCGAGCTGTACTCACACAAGAACGTTGTGGTTGACGCAGCCCTCGATGCCGTCAAGCTCCTACCAGTAATGGATGAACTGGATCAAGAACCGACTGTGGATGAACTGAAGAGAGCCATCAACAGCATTGCAGCAGGAAAGGACCCTGGCCAGGATGGTATACCACCAGAGGTAATCAAGTGTGCCACGGACACTCTCCTGGAACCCTTACATGAGCTACTGTGCCTGTGCTGGAAAGAGGGTGAGGTTCCACAGGATATGTGTGACGCTAACATTGTAACATTGTATAAGAACAAAGGAGACAGAAGCGACTGCAACAACTACCGTGGAATCTCCCTCCTAAGCGTCACTGGTAAACTGTTCGCTCGCGTCATCCTTGGCAGACTCCAGAAGATTGCTGAGAGGGTGTACCCCGAATCGCAGTGCGGATTCCGTGCAAAGAGGTCTACCGTTGACATGGTCTTCTCTCTAAGGCAGCTGCAGGAGAAGTGCAGGGAGCAGAGAAAGCCACTCTACATAACCTTCATCGACTTGATCAAGGCCTTTGACTTGGTCAGCAGGGATGGTCTGTTCAAGCTGCTCCACAAGATAGGCTGTCCTCCATGGTTACTCAAGATGATCCAGTCGTTCCACGAAGACATGAAAGGAACCATCCAATATGACGGCGCATTATCGGATGCTTTCAGAATCAGGAGCGGCGTCAAACAGGGATGCGCGCTTGCTCCGACGTTGTTCAGGATCTTCTTCGCACTCCTCCTGAAGCGTGCCTTTGGATCTTCAACAGAGGGCATCTTGCTGCACACAAGATCTGATGGGAAACTGTTTAACCTTTCAAGGCTGAAAGCTAAGTCTAAGGTGCAGGAAGTCCTCATCAGAGACATGCTGTTTGCAGACGATGCTGCTGTAGTGTCTCACACAGAAGACCAGCTTCAAAAACTGCTGGATTGGTTCTCCAAAGCGTGCAAGGACTTTGGGCTTACCATCAGCCTAAAGAAGACAAACGTACTCGGTCAGGATATTGCTGAATCCCCATCAATCAGCATTGACAATTATACGTTAGAGGTCATCCACGAGTTCGTGTACCTCGGGTCCACCATCACTGACACCCTGTCGTTGGACACGGAGCTAAATAGGAGGATCGGAAAAGCAGCCACAACTCTGTCCAGACTCAGCAAGAGAGTGTGGAATAACAACAAGCTGTACACTCACACCAAAATGCAAGTCTACAGAGCCTGCATCCTCAGCACCCTCCTTTATGGCAGCAAGACTTGGACCCTGTATGCCCGCCAGGAAAAGAGGCTGAACGTTTTCCACTTGCGCTGCCTCAGGCGCATCCTTGGAATATCATGGAAGGACAGAGTGACCAACACTGCCGTCCTCAAGCAAGCTGGAATCCCAACCATGCACACCCTCCTCAGGCAGCATCAGCTCCGCTGGCTTGGCCACGTCCACAGGATGAATGATGGAAGGATTCCAAAAGACATCCTGTATGGTGAGCTAGCCTCTGGCAAAAGACCTCCCGGACGCCCCCAGTTGCACTACAAAGATGTCTGCAAGAGAGACCTCAGAGAGGTAGACATCGAGCTGGACAACTGGGAAGAACTAGCAGACGACCGCAGCAGATGGAGGCAGGGGTTACAGAAGGGCCTTCAGAAGGGCGAGATGAGGATCAGACAGCTAGCAGAGGAGAAGAGAGCGCACAGAAAGCACACTAAGGACTTGCCAGACACCCACCACACCTGCAAGAGATGCAGCAAGGACTGTCACTCTCCTGTGGGTCTTCATAGTCACTGTAGACTCTGTAAATGAAGTCCTCAATTGAAACTATAAAGGGCACGATCCATAGTCTATGCAGACTGAAGGATGTCTACTTTAGTTTCACAACCTACCTCAATTATTATGAGATATTGTACAGGACCCTCAGTTACTTGCGGGGCCCACTTCATAGATAAAATTGCGATTATTATGATGAACGAAAGGCAGGGCTGCAGGTTGGATTAAGTAAACTAACAAATCTATTATGCTTGTAAATCTCTGTGAAAAGTTGGAAAATACTTGTGTGTTTATGGTGAAGGGCAGAATTTGCCCGACTGACTTAAGAGCTCATATCCCATTGAAAGTCAAAAGGACTTATGCTCCTCATTCAAGTGCTTTTGAAAAGTCTTCTTCCATTCCTTTAAGCCTTTAACAGCTGCTTCTTGTTCCTTGCACTGGTTTCTAGTTAGATCGAGGTTTGTTCAGCCCACAGTGCATAGGAGTAGCTGGTTCCATATGTCTTCTACTTTGTTCAAACGCAGTCGGAGAAAGCCATGCTTTTAACTGTCCATGGGCTCTCCCATTTAACCTTTGCCAAAAGGCCATCTCCTTCCCTAGGATCTTCTGGGTAAGAAGTGGATGTGAGTCCTTCTCTTTCTGACACATGGGTTTGTTTCTTTCAGTCCCCAACCTTACACTACTAAAAAAAAAACCTTACCAGTTGCTGTACAGGGCCCATGAGGCACTGCACATGTCAGAGGGGATGGAGGAGAGAACATGTAAAGTAGAAGAGATATTCTGCTGTCCACCAGGCTGTCCATTGCTCCTCAAGTTCCTCTCAGGAGTGGCTGGCACTGATGGGATGTTCTTCTGGCCAGAAGGCTCCCCAGACATTGAAAACAGCCTGACCTGCCTTGTCAAACATGGATCCACACAGAGGCTCCTAGCATACTGTCTCCCAGAATTCCTGAGCACCCACAGCCCACACCAGTGTCACTGAAACAGTAGGGGCTCAACACCTCCAAAAACAGGCCCTTTATTGAGGTGCCTAAATATGAATTTAAGAATCTAATTTTCATCATCATCATCATCATCATCATCATCAACAACAACAACAACAGCTATGGGTTCAGTGCCTATTGGTGCCTGATGTCTCCATTACTATTTCCTTCCATCTTTCCCTGTCCACTGTGGAGTGGCTTAGTTTCTGCAGACTAACTCCTCACTGATCTACTGTATCATCTACCCATTCTCTGTGGGGTCTGCTTCTCCTATTCAAACCGTCCATTATGCTGAATACCAGGGTCTTGATTTTTCATTTGTTGTTGATTCTGCAAATATGCCCAAATAGCCGTTACTTGCATTTTAGAACCTTCTTCAGTAGGTTCTCTTTCAGTTGTATTTTCTTATGTAATTCCTTGTTGACGACCTTCTGCATCCATCCTATTCTCAGAATCTTTCTATAACAACTCCCCTCGAACACTAATATTCTTGTCTTTGAATATTTCATGATTATCCATGTCTCACATCCATACAACACGCTGCTGAATGCACGTTTTCAAGCTGCTCAGCTTCATTCCTAAGCTAATCGCTTTGCTTTGCCAGATCTTATCCATCGACTTCAAACTCGCTTTTGCTTTTCCTAATCTAATCACTATTTCCTTCCTATAATCTAGATCATATGTTATGTTGCTCTCCAGATACATGACCTTCTCTATGTTCTCTAGTTCAATTCCATCTACACTGATCTTTCTTACTATTTCCTTATCTCCAAATGCCATTGTTTTTGTTTTACTGATGTTCATAATCAGTCCCTACCATTTCCCTTCCTCGTTTAGACCCTGTACTGTTTTAACTGGCTTCTCCTCATCTTCCTCAGCGATAAGGATATCATCCACAAATCTCAAGTTGTTAATTCTTTACCCATGCACAGATATCCCTTCCACCTTGTCCTTGATACTGTCCATCGTTCTCTCTAGGTATGCAGTGAAGACACTCGGAGATATCGGATCTCCTTGTCTCATACCTCTACTCATTCTAAACCAACTTCCCTGTCACTGATATCCTTCAACAACCGCATCAGTCTGTTATCCACTCCATATGATTCCAACACCGCCCACGTCGCTTTCTGATCTATACTGTCAAATGCCTTCTGAAAATTGACAAAGCAAGTTTAAATGTTCTTTCATTGAGCTTTCTCCACTATTAGTCTTAGGGCCAATATCTGCTGTATGATACTTTTATCTTTCCTGAACCCCACTCATTCATCTGCTAGATGTTCTTCTATCTGTGAGCTTAGTCTCTCCACCAGTATCATCATCAGCACCTTGCCTAGATAACTCATTAGGGCAATCGTTCAGTAATTCTTGAACTCCAATGCACTTCCTTTCTTGTGTATTGTCACTAGCATAGATCTTGTCCATTCCTTAGGTGCCTTCCCTTCTTTCCATGCTATATTACATAGACCATGTGTTTCCTGAATCCTACTTTCTCTGCTGTATTTAATTATCTCTCCTGTGATCTTATCATTTCCAGGGCTCTTGGTTTTTAGTCATTTCACTGCTCTTTCTACTTCCTTCTTCTACATATTGCTCAGTGGAGATATCTCTTTCAGTTCTTTGATCAGTCTTTCCAAAACACTCTGGTACTTTACTTTGCATAGAGCGGTGCAATACATCATCCATCACTGAACAATCTTCTCTTTGTTCATGAGCACCTCTTCCTTCTCATCTTTGATTATCATCTGCTTCAATTGCCACTTCCTATTAATATTTCTAATCATTTTATAGACCTCCCTGGTCTTACATTTGCCATAATACCTCTCTATAGCTATGTCTACACGTGAAGCCTACATTGAAGTAGCCTATTTTGATGTAGCGACATTGAAATAGGCTATTTCGATGAATAACGTCTACACGTCCTCCAGGGCTGGCAACGTCGATGTTCAACATCGACGTTGTGCAGCACCACATCGAAATAGGCGCTGCGAGGGAACGTCTACACGCCAATGTAGCACACATGGAAATAAGGGTGCCAGGCACAGCTGCAGACAGGGTCACAGGGCAGACTCGACAGCAAGCCGCTCCCTTAAAGGGCCCCTCCCAGACACAGTTGCACTAAACAACACAAGATCCACAGAGCCGACAACTGGTTGCAGACCCTGTGCATGCAGCATGGATCCCCAGCTGCCGCAGCAGCAGCCAGAAGCCCTGGGCTAAGGGCTGCTGCCCACGGTGACCATAGAGCCCCGCAGGGGCTGGAGAGAGAGCGTCTCTCAACCCCTCAGCTGATGGCCACCATGGTGGACCCTGCTATTTCGATGTTGCGGGACGCGGATCGTCTACACGTGCCCTACTTCGACGTTCAACTTCGAAGTAGGGCGCTATTCCCATCCCCTCATGGGGTTAGCGGCTTCAACGTCTCACCGCCTAACGTCGATGTTAACATCGAAATAGCGCCCAACACGTGTAGCCGTGACGGGCGCTATTTCGAAGTTAGTGCCGCTACTTCAAAGTAGCGTGCACGTGTAGACACGGCTTATATCGTCACACTGCTCCTCTAACCATTTTGCTATATCTTTTCTGGCCACTTTCCTCACCTCATTGCATTTCACCCTACATTGCTGTTCCTCCCTCTCAGAAACATTCCTTCTGATCTTCGACGCTCTCTTCTCTTGGACCAACTTCAGTGTCTCCTGCATAATCCACTTCTTATTGATCTTCTCTTCTTCTGGAACAGTCTTCTCAATTACCTCTTTTATTGCAGTTGCTATCCCTTTGACTCTCTTATTTAGGTCTTTCTCTGTGGCCACACTCCTAATCTTCTCTTTGAACACTGCCCTGTACACATGCGCTATTTCTTCCTCACCTAGCCTCACCTCATCACTTCTTTTCTTAAATTGTGTCTTACACTTTCTCTTGAGTTTCATCTTGATATTTGTGATCACTAGACTGTGGTCCGAGTCTATATCCTTGGAAAGTTCAGCACTGCTGTTCTGACGTTACCCATCCTCTTATTGTATCTATCATGTTCTTGGACTTACTGTTATTCAATCACCATGTCCATTTCCTACAGTCCTTTTGTTGAAATCTTGTGTTGCAAATCACCATCCAAACCTTCCCATGACTCTCTCCCAGCCTTTGTTATCTGTTCCAGCCTTCATGTTCTAATCTTCTCTGATGATCAACACATCTCTCCTCAATATCTCCTCCAGAATCTTTGTCAAGTTTTCATAGAATAGCTCAATCTCTTTCTTCCTTACTGTCCGACATGGGTGCGTACACCCAAATGACCAAGATGTTGAATGGTTTTGCTTCAGATCTCACTATCATTAATCTTGCACTCATTGGCTGTGTCTACACTAGCCCAAAACTTCGAAATGGCCATGCAAATGGCCATTTCGAAGTTTACTAATGAAGCTCTGAAATACATATTCACCGCTTCATTAGCATGCGGGCGGCCGCGGCACTTCGACATTGACACGGCTCGCCGCCGCGCAGCTTGTCCAGATGGGGCTCCTTTTCGAAAGGACCCCGCATACTTCAAAGTCCCCTTATTACTATGGACTTTGAAGTAGCCAGGGTCCTTTCGAAAAGGAGCCCCATCTGGACAAGCCACGCAGCAGCGAGCCACGTCAATTTCAAAGTGCCGCAGCCACCCACATGCTAATGAAGCACTGAATATGTATTTCAGCACTTCGTTAGTAAACTTCGAAATGGCCATTTGCATGGCCATTTCAAAGTTTTGGGCTAGTGTAGACGTAGCCATTGGTTTGCATCCTAACAATGCTACTCTAGCTCTTTTGCTAAGAAGGTATCCGACTTCTGCCTCATGCTCCATTTCATTCCCTGACCAAATTACTTCACAACTGCACATCTCTCACGATGCTGTCCAACACATCTCCACCAGGCCAAGTACAGCGTATAGGTATCTCTCCATCTACTTCTAAAGCATCTCTAACTTTCCAGTCACCCACAGTGTTCAGACGTTCCACATTCCAATTGATAGCATATTTGTTCTTTGTAATTTTCTATTGGTAGCCAACTTATCAACCCAACCCTGATCGCTTGATTGGTGTCATGGACCTTGTTTATCCAGGTGACATCCAAACCGGCATCTTTTATCATTTAGTTGTACTGACATCAGATTTCATTCATATTGTTTTTTCACGGTCAGCGCATCATCACTCATCTGACCAACCCTCCATTTTCTAGGCTTGGGACTGGCATGGAACCCTTAGAGGCTTCATGGTGGAGTTCTCTAATTTTAGACTCCTATTTTGTCTTCTGTGGACAGAGACTAGTTGATTAAAGTGATCAGGTTCAGCACCCTGCCCCAGGCTGTGAGCATAAGATATTGTCTCAGTGGTATGGGGAGCTCATATGATTTTCTCTCTTGTTGTGGAGTGTTATGAGCTCAACCCTTTGAAGATTTGTTCAGATATTATCCCTTCATCCTCTTAATCTTCTATCTTGTGTATTCTGAGTGAATCCTGAGATGTTCCTATTCAGAACAGCAGCTCAGTGGCTCAGAGCTTGGCAGGGGATGGAGATTTTACTCTGCCAAGAGCTCAGAAGTACGAGATACTAGAGACGCAGTCTCTCCCATGCTGCCAGGCCTTGCCTGCCTAGGGAAGCAAAAACCCAGAATTTGGGATCATACATAAGCTTCTTCCATTCCAGTGTGAATCATCTGTCCTTTTCTTGCTGGGTCCAGAGCAATCCTAAATCCCAGCTGGAAAATATGTCTGTTTAATGAACCCACTTTTACCACAGCCCAGACTCCCTGAAGCCAGCAGTGTTGTGCCAGGGAGGAATGCAGGATACCTGTATATCCAGCTCATTTTTCTCGATGTGACATACTATATACAGGCCTGCTGTTGCTGGGGTTGGAGAAAGAGGCAGTTGCCTCCACTCCCAAAATTTCAAAGGGTCTGAAGCTCCAGCCACCATTGCTGCCAAAGTAACAGCAGTGGCAGCCGGTGCTCCAGGCCCCTTTGAAACACCGCAGAGTGCTGTGCTATCTCTCTGCACGCGTTTCAGAGGGAGTGGGGAGAAGGGCAGGGCTGCCCACCCTCAGCCCCTCCTCTTCCACCCTTGGCCACGCCCCGTCCCACCTTGCCCCCAGGCCCACGAGGGCCGTTGGTGTCACTGAATATATATAGATAGATCTAAGAGTATGTCTACACTTAAAAATCTACAGCTGTGCTGCTTCAGCTCTTCAGCGTAGACACTATTTGCACCACAGAGAGACGTTCTCCCATTGGTGCAGGTAATCCACTTCCCTGGAGTCAGTACTTAGGTTGAGAGTAGAATTCTTCTGTTAACCTTGAGGTTGCTGTAGGCTTGTCTCTCAGGAGGGTGGATTTTCCTCTCTCTCTCTAAGTCCTCTGTATAGAACAAGCCTCACACAGGGTCCTCAGTCTGAGGGTTTCAAAGGGCTTCACAGACATTGACTAAGTCTTTCCAGGCCAGCACTATGCAGGGGACGGGGGAGGGAGCAGAAATACTGACAGCTGCCTCCAGTGCTGCCTAATTGCCAATCAGGGCTCTTGGGTGAGCCTGGGAGAGGTGCAGGTGGAGCCGAGGGCATTCCTGGGCAGTGCAGGGCATTGGTTGCAGCATGTATGCTAGCAAGCCAGAGTGCAAAACAGACACCAGTAGTGGGTACCCTGACATGATGTATTTATTGCCCAGAGCTCCCTTCAGCAATAGGGAAAGGTCCCGTTTGAAATGTGCAAAACCTTCAGACTGACTTGGGTGCCTCAGGACAATATTTTCAAATTCTCACTTTGAAAAATAAGGCCTAATCTTCAAAATCACGAAAATGCTTTTGAAAATTGTGCCTTGTTGCTGATTTTATCCCTCCAGCATGTCAAGCCAGTATAGGGCAGGGTCCAGCCCAGACTAATTACTCATTGAATCATGGAATCCTGGGGCTGGAAGGGACCTCGGAAGGTCATCGAGTCCAGCCCCCTGACTAAAGCAGCCCCAACTAAATCATCTACATTTAGCCTTATTACTATCATAACTACTAAACGAGCAAGGTCAGAATGATCCCATTTTAAAGAAAGGGAAACTCAGGCATTCATACAGGGCATTTCCCAGGCTCACACAATGAGTCAGTGATGGAGCTAGAAAGAGACCCCATTTGTCTCCTTCTTTAACTCACTAAACCTCACCTTCCTCCCTGAACCATGGAAGAATACACAGTATGAAAAAGCATTACTCTCTATTTTTCTCCTAATTCCAAATAGCCTGCTTTGGTTTAAGCTCAATATCTGACTCAGTTCATTTTGAAGATCTTGTTTCTCCAAAGTGGCTTGGGGATTCTCCCTGGACACAAAACAGTCAGAGGAAAGGACGGAGAAGATGGAGGTAATTGCTTTGCTTTTGGTGGAAAATTCTGTGGATGCAATTTATCTCCCCTTGATTACAAGCACAAGTGAACACATTTGCCACGCCAAAATCAGGTAACAAGCAGCAAGCCTCCGAAATTACTGTGTATGAACCATGCCTGAAAACGTATGGTTTCTGATGTAACAATTTAATCTACTGTCCTGCATTTTGGGCTAGTTTCCCAACTCAAAGTGCAGTGCAAATTGACCAGGGATAACATAAACTTATACTGCTACCGACTCTGGGGTTACACAAAAGCTGAAGTCTCCGTCTTTTGGCTTTGAGATCAATACCAAAACATAAGTGGCTAGCATCCCCACGCAGATGAGAATTTATTTTCCATAGCTCTGCTTAAATTGGTAATAATATGGTGTCCATTCTGCTCATGCTGGGCCATAGTTTACAGTGAATAGTCTCCAGAATTTGACTCATATGTTAAACTATTTCTGTCCATCTGGTCCAAGAGGCAATGCAGGCACGTCAGAGCAAAGTAACTCTCCCAACAGCTGCCTTTGCTCATAATAAATCTCCGATTAAAACCGAACAGATGTGGAGAGTGGATTTTTCCTGCAGACTTTTGTGTTCTGCTTTAATCCAGGGTTGGGCAACGTAGTCCAACACCATAGACAACACATAGCATTTTGCTTTGCTTCCAGGTGGAAGTGAGATGGTCAATTAAAGGGCACTGTAGAAAGGCCTCAGGGTAGCTAGGAGCCCTTTGGACTACTGAACACTGCAAATAAGCTTTTGAAGACCATGAAATTCTGAGATAAATGCATGTGAACAAAATCCCAGGGCCTGATTCTGCTCTTGCTCACAAGGATGTAAATCAAGAATAAGTGCTTTGAAGTAAATGGAATAGATCAATATGGGGGCAGGAGGCAGGTAGGAGGAACCTTGGCAACTCCATTGTCCTAGATACCAGTGCTCAAGAGCAGAAGCACTTCCAGCACTGCTGCATGTCACTCACCTTATGGTACCTCCTGCAGTTTTGAGGGGGCTGTGCAGTGTAACGGAGCTAGATGTAATATGCAGTATGAGTCACCAGGGTTGCAGCAGTGTAAAACAGGAGTGAGAGGAGAATGCAGCCAAGCATTGTGCAGGAACAGAAATGCAGAGTTAAGTTGCTCCTCCATACCACATTGCGCACTATGGGCTCTGTCCTAAGACTTCTCTACTCTATAGCTTATCTTCAGGTGACTGTAGCATTATTGGTGCAGTGTAATTCCACTGATTTCAGTGGAGTTATTTCTCATTTACATTACAGAACCAGACACATCGCCTATTTCTCATATTGAGTGAGGCACCTCCGGGCCTGCTGCCAGCATCTAGAGAATGGCAGAGCCATGTGGATATCAGGTTATCTGCGACTTTGAAGCTCAGTTGAGATTGTGGTGGAACGCGCAGTCTTGAGCAAGACCTGCTAAAGGTATTCTGAATCAGGCGTTCAAGATCATGAGGCCCAGAGTAAAAACTGATCAGTCGTCCTTCCACAAGTCCCCTATGGTATGAGACTAAGGGAGTCACGCATAGTTAATTACTGGTAAATTTAATGCAAACGAAAGAGTATTTCTTCACAGAGCATCCATTCCACCTGTGAAATTCTCTGCTGAAGGAAGCCAGACTCAGGCCAGATCTACACTAGAACTTAAAGTCAGTTATAGATACACAATTCCAGCTCTGGCAGTTGTGTAGCTGGAACTGACTTATCTACAATCAGCTTACCTGGCCGTCCTCCCTGAGGGAAGTTGATGGGAGAAACTCTCCTGTCAACCTCTATTACGCCTCATAGGGACTGAGGAGTACAGGGGTCAACTGTCAAACCCCAGAAGTGTAGGTATAGACACATATACCATAGCTGGATTTAAAAGAGGTTGGCTCATATTGAATGACTAATACTAACAACTCTAGTTATAGGCTAAGGTGAGAGTCACTGCTTCTCAGGCTGAAAGATGTAAGATGATCATGGCATGAGTCACAAAGACATCCTTCCCTGACAAGGTATTGCACAGCTCACGTCAGAATCTCCACCCTCCGCAGCGCTAAAGGTTGGACAGGGTGGAAGATGGGATACCAAGCTTGATTCATCAACTGTAGGGACAGAAAGGACCATTAGATCATCTAGTCTGACCCCTTTATATCAAAGGCCACAACATTATTTCTACCAGTTCTTTCTGTACTACACCTAACAATTTGTGTTTGATTACAGCATTTCTTCCAGAAAGATATCTAGTTTGAATCTGAAGATATCAAGAGACAAAGAGCCAGCTTCCCTTGGTAGGTTCCAGAGGTTAATCACCTTCCCTGTTATAAAATTGTGACTTGCTTCCAGTGAAATGTGGCATGGCATTAACTTTGAGCCATTGTTTCTCGCTATACCTTTGCTGGATTGATGATCCAATACAGAATGGCAAATCTTACGTTCCTAAATCAAACTCACAGGCACTGATATTTACTTAATCCATTCCACTCTGGGGACTGGTTGTTGTTTAATTAGAGAAGCACCGGAAGGTCAAAACCAAGAGTAGGGCCTGGACAAGACTGACAAAGGGTAAGTGGGGAAACAGAGGGCAGAAAAGTTTCCTTTCCCAAGTGTTACAGCAGGTCAATAACAGAAACAGAACCCATATTGTAGGGCTCCTAGACTGATAGCCTAGCCACTAGTCCACACAGCCTTTACTACGCCACATCTGGTGAAAGGTGTTATGTAGCAGTGCTGGCTAGCATCCTGCCATCTCATGGACGTTGGTCTAGGACAATGGGCTCTCCAGTAGTTTGTCTTAGTTCTGTGAACAGATCAATAAGGCAATGTCTACACAGTACCCTAAACTTGAAATAAGATATGCAAATTGCTTGTTTTATTTTGAGTTCATTTTAAAATTATGCACTCCCATTCCTTACTTCTCCTACAACGAGGACTGCAGGGATTCTGAAACAACATGCCTGCTATTTTGGAAAAATATTTCAAAATAATGGGCCTATTTCAAAGACATGGAGTAGCTATTCCGGGGTACTGAGGTATCCTGGAATAGCTTTGCCTTGTAAATTGCTCCTAAGAGACCAGAGGGAGCGTCTTTTGGACTCTTGTAAGACCTCCCCTTCCTGGATTTCAGAGGCTATGTCTACACTAGCCCAAAACTTTGAAATGGCCATGCAAATGGCCATTTCGAAGTTTACTAATGAAGCGCTGAAATACTTATACAGCGCCTCATTAGCATGCAGGCAGCTGCGGCACTTCAAAATTGATGCAGCTCGCCGCTGCGTGGCTCATCCAGACAGGGCTCTTTTTCAAAAGGACCCCATCTACTTCGAAATCCCCTTATTCCTATCTGCTCATAGGAATAAGGGGACTTCGAAGTAGCCGGGGTCCTTTCAAAAAGGAGCCCCGTCTGGACCAGCCGCGCGGCGGTGAGCCGCGTCAATTTCAAAGTGCCGCAGCTGCCCGCATGCTAATGAGGCGCTGAATATGTATTTCAGCGCTTCATTAGTAAACTTCAAAATGACCATTTGCATGGCCATTTCGAAGTTTTTGGCTAGTGTAGACATGGCCAAAGTGTTTCATTCTGCTCACCCCCGGGAAAGGGGTTGTTTTTTCCAGGAGTCAGCCTTTTGTCAGGCCATTTCCCTGTAAGTCTGACCCCAAGGATTAAGATGCAATATCTGCTACTTGTTGCACATGCAAGAAGTGAAACTCTTTCCTTGGTTCAGCTCCCTGATGTGACTTGTGGTGCCTCTTACAAATATGGATGCCTTTGTTCCACAAGGACACATGGAAGTTCTTCCTGGGCTCACCCTGACTTCTTGAAGTCTGTTGGAGAGAAGAAGGGGATGACAGAGCTGCTTTCTTGATAACCTTGAATCTAGCCTTTGCTAAAAGTTCCACTCCAAATGCACATTGTGCAGACAACACTGACAATTACAAGATAAATCACGCCCACCAGGGAGCTGAGACCAGAGTCTTAATCCTTCAGTTCCAAAGCCATGGGCGTTCACCTCTTGAACTAAAGCACATCTCTTTACTTGGAGCTATGAGGAGCACTAATTCCTGCTTCTCTCCCTGGGAAGCCACTTAACGATCAAATCACTCACTCAGCCGCACAATGCCAGTGCATTGCTAAAGTTTGCTCATCAAAGCTCACACAGCAAAGATGAGGTTTCACGTTTACGGGAGTGTCGGGTTTTTCGGTGCTGTCGTCCCGCACGCTTCGGAATATTCTTTTGTGTTGTCATTGAGCTGAAGGGAAAGTGCACTGAAGTTAAAATCACCTTTAAAACATTACCCTTGGTCTTTAGCTGCAACACTTTGTGGCTGTAAATAATGGAAACTCCCTCTTCAAATTCTTCTGGCTACAGAGCTTATACACAGTACATCAGCCAGCGTATGGGCTTGGGAACTCCCACAGAATCAGCACTGCCATGAAATTCTTAGGACAGCCTGATCCAAGCCCAGCTGGAAACACTGAAGGAATATGCTTACAGGGCCCAACACTCCAGCAGCTCCTTGGGCCTGTCCCCCGACACTGGGCTCAGGCACAGACTTGCTGTGTCCCTGCAGTGCAGCTCATCCCTCCTCCTGCAGCCCAGACAGCAGCCCCATTCTCCAGTCAGGTGGGAGCCGCGGGGAGGGGGGAAACACACGTGTGCATGCCAGCTCCTCCTACCTGCCTCTTCCCAGCCTGTGAGGGCTGTGGGGGCAGCTCTAGTGGTCACAATGCTGCTGTTCTCTGGACTCCAGGGGAATTCTGACATGCCTTTTTATATTCCCGCTTTATGCTGGCTGAGGCAACAGGCCCAATGCATGCACATGAGCTCGAGTGCAGGGTAACATGCAGCCTTAAGTCAGTCCCTGGGTAGTAACTGAAATGATGGCGATCCCTCATTGCCGAGTATGATCAACTGACAACATATGTGCGTCGAAAATACAGAGAAAAGGAGTTGCCAGACCACAAGAGCCTCTTGCAGGCTGCCTTCCTGCTTCCTTGTGACCCCAAAGACAGCATCCTTCTTCAAGACCCGGTGACAATTTATCTCCAGTATCTGTTGCTTGGTGAAACAGCAGGATCTTTCCATTATCATTGTCCAGTTTAAGCAATCCACTCCCAGACTTCACACTCTGCTTCCATCGGTATTGTAGCTCCAGCTGTTGTGATGTTTGGTCTGACTTGGTTTCTGCACCTGAGATAAAACTTTCCAAGGACGGGTGTTTCATTTCATTTCATTTCTCAGTAGTTGTTATCCAGGTAGTGTGCTTCATGCCTGCCAGTGCCAAACTTAGTGACCACTGCAAATAAATCTGCGCTAGCAGCCCTCATTGCTGCTGCACGGATGTGACCTTGTAACACAGAATTCCCTGTAAGCACAGCACTTAGCTAGCCACCGGGGAGAGATTCAGGTGTTGTCCATCTGATTAGCATCCACAGCTGGCACCTTGTTTTTCTGCTGATGGTGCACATCGCCACATGCCTTGGTGCACATAACAAAATTTATTCTTCCCTCTGACAGAAAAAATTAGAACGAATATTGCTTGTAGATACTACAAATGTGAACTAACTTGTCTGCTTCTGGTAACATGGTTGTCAACATCACCCAGGAGGTGGAAGTCACATAACTGACCACTAACCATGGTAGCTCTTGGACCAATACCTCCTGAATACATATGCTGGTGGATCCAGTTTGGGAACTTGGGGCTTCCATACACAAGGGCCATGTCTACACTAGCAAGTTCTTTCTAATATTTTTCAAAAGAGGGGCCTCTTTCAAAATATCCAGCTGAACATCTACACACAAAAAGTGTTCTTTCTAAATTGAATCAAAAGCATGCAGTGATCCTTTCAAAAGCTCTCTGCTGCTCCTATTTCAGGAAGAGCGTTTTCTTTTGAAAGCTTCTTTCGAAAGAAAACATGTACAGCTGCTCCATGGGCCCTTTTTTTTGAAAGAGCAGCTTTCATGGCACCTGATTTCTCGATCTCTGGCCCGTTCTGTGTGGATGCACTCTATTGGAAGAGCAGATCACTCTTTTATCTGCTTTTTTGTGTGTGGACACACTTTCAAAAGACTTTTCTTCAGAAGATGTCTTCCAGAAGGACTTCTTTCGAAAGATCGCTCTTATGTAGATATAGCCAAGTTGATCAGAGCTTTGTGGCAGAAAATTTCCCTGAATACAAGCAGCCTAATGCTCACCTTAAAAATAATGAGAAGTCCTGCGGCATCTTGTAGACAAACAGATCTATTGCAGCATAAGCTTTCGTGGGCAAAGACCCACTTTGTCAGATGCATTGCAGTGGAAATGCCAGAAGCAGGTACAAAGAAAAGATGGGAGTACCAATCAAGAGGAGGGCCAGAGTTAATGAGGTCAGTTCAGTCAGCACCTCATTAACTTTGTCCCTCCTCCTAACTGGTACTCTCTTCTTTTCATGTGCCTGCACATTTATGCCTGCCTCTAGAATTTTCACTCCAATACATCTGATGAAGTGGGTCTTTGCCCACAAAAGCTTATGCCCCAATAAATCTGCTGCTCTATGAGGACTTCTCGCACAGCCACCCCTCTGATACTCAATGCTAACCATGTTGCTGGCAAATTGTATATATGCAAGATCTTGTTTGTTTGATTGACTGATTGAGTTCCAAGGAAAGTGCTTTATTTTGTCCCTTTCAAATCACAGACATACTCACTTTCTTGTTACAGATATTGGTGGGGGTAGTTCAAGGCAGCACTAAGACCTACAGTCTGGGCAGCTCCCTTGCCCCTTTCCTTTAAAAAGGGGGTGGAACTAATGCTGCTGAGGGAGAATGACATCATAAATGACAGAACAAGAGTCATGGGAGAATTCAGGTTATCTGTAGAGTGGGAGAACAAGGGTGTGCGTGTGTGTTCTGGGTATTGCATGGCTTTGAGAATGGCCCCTGTTTCAAGTCAAAGGAAAGTTTACTAGAGCTACTTTCCATCAGCTGATCAGGAGCCACAGAGGTGTTAGGAACACTCAAGTTCTTATCACAGCCATGTGGGGTCACACCTTTTGTGGAACCCAGGATCGCACATTCCTTCACTTAAAACAAAAATATTGTGGTGCAACTTGCACTTATGAAAACACTTTAAAGTGGCAATAACAGTAACAGAGGAATCAACAGACTTCCAGGCCCTAGAGCCTGTTCCTTGATTTTCATTAAATCCAGCATGTTCCTGTCAAAGTGTCTGGAACAGGAGGTTTGTGAGGTTATTTATCCCACAAGATACCACATGCAATTTCTGTTATAAATTATGCAGCAGTAAAAGACAGTTCGACAACCTGGTGTTTGTTACTAATTATGTGACTTGTGTTTTTACATCAACAACTCTAAACTTCAAACCAACTGCGGTAATAAGAAGAATGCAATTTGGTTTAAGTTTTGCAAGCCTTTAAACTTATTATAGCTGTGTTTCCAATCAAATAAGCAGCCCCATTCCATAGTGCTGCGAGATAGTCAACATGTGCCCCAGATGTTCCCAAACTTACGCAAGGCAGCCTTCCCCATCAGCATGTGGACTGCTGTGGCCACATATTATTACTATTAGTGTGTCTATATTTACCATTGTAAGGCTCACATTAAGGTTGGGGGCCCATTGTACTGCTCATATGCAAACGGACCTTGCCTTGAAGAGTTTAATCTCTGAAATGGCTAAGTGGCACAAAGGGTGAAAGAAGAAATAATTAGCAGTCCGGCTTTATGGATGGGATGCTGATGCTGATGCATAGAGAGATTAAGAGACTCACTCCAGCTGACACAAGGGCTCTGCAGGAGACTCAGGAAGGCTGACACTCCAGTCCCAACCCAGTACCCTAACCAGAAGACCATCTGTGCCCTTTTGCAAAAGGATACTCAGAGAGCAGGAGAAACACTAAAGATGGAGTGGGTGACTGGTGGCTGGTAAGAGGGAATGTTTGCCTGTTTGCACAGGGCAGTTGCTAGCGTGGTCTCTTCAGGCAGAGAGACACCATCATGCAAATACAGTTCTGCCTTTGATGAGAGCTTTATAATGTTGTTGTTGTATGGCCAAGGAAAGAGATATGTAGTTCCATGTGAAAGCCTCAGGCTCCCATAATATTTCCATGTATTAACTTGGGCCCTGACCCTCACTCCTTTCACTTTCTGACTCTCAAAGCTGCAAGGAAAAGTTACCTGGCTTTCCTTCGCCCTTGTGTGAGACAGGGCTTGGCCAAAGGAAGCTGTGTGGAATGTCTCAGACGGCTGTGGAATCACTGAGCTTCTTCTAAAGTTGGCAAGCGGCTGGGGAGACCTGCTCTAGAGGCACAATTCATTCATAAAGCCTCTAGCTGTGGTTTTCCACAAAAGTTCTTAAACCTTTTTTTACCCCAAGCCCTCTAAAGCTACTTGCTATCTTCATTTGGGGTACCACCTTCCTGGTGGAAAGAAATAACCATTGAATTTGAGTGCTTATGTAGGGCCATCTATCTACAGGAGCTTCTGACTGTTACTGGGAGGATCCTTTGTGTGGTCTGGCTCTAGAGACTACAACTCTCATGATGCTTTGGAAAGAAAAAGGCAGGAAAGTGTGGCTTTTTGGCTAGGCTGGGGGAAGAAGATAATGGTCTCCCTACTTTTAGAGAGTTAAGGCTGAGCCAACAGACAGGTAAGGGCAGGTAAGGAGTGCTCGCCCAGCCAGGAGCTGCTTTGGGCTACGTCTACACGTGCACCCAACTTCGAAATAGCTTATTTCGATGTTGCGACATCGAAATAGGCTATTTCGATGAATAACGTCTACACGTCCTCCAGGGCTGGCAACGTCGATGTTCAACTTCGACGTTGCTCAGCCCAACATCGAAATAGGCACAGCGAGGGAACGTCTACACGCCAAAGTAGCACACATCAAAATAAGGGAGCCAGGCACAGCTGCAGACAGGGTCACAGGGCGGACTCAACAGCAAGTCGCTCCCTTAAAGGGCCCCTCCCAGACACACTTTCATTAAACAGTGCAAGATACACAGAGCCAACAACTAGTTGCAGACCCTGTATAAGCAGCACGGACCCCCAGCTGCAGCAGCAGCAGCCAGAAGCCCTGGGCTAAGGGCTGCTGCCCACGGTGACCACAGAGCCCCGCAAGGGCTGGAGAGAGAGTATCTCTCAACCCCCTAGCTGATGGCCGCCATGGAGGACCCCGCTATTTCGATGTTGCGGGACGCGGATCGTCTACACGTCCCTACGTCGATGTTGAACGTCGAAGTAGGGCGCTATTCCCATCCCCTCATGGGGTTAGCGACTTCGACGTCTCGCCGCCTAACGTCGATTTCAACTTCGAAATAGCGCCCGACGCGTGTAGACGTGATGGGCGCTATTTCGAAGTTAGTGCCGCTACTTCGAAGTAGCGTGCACGTGTAGACGCAGCTTTGGAGAGCTGCAGCCTGCTAATGAGAGACCCTGCAGGGAAGGAACTTTATTTATGTGTGCCTGTTAAAGTGCTGCAGAGGCCAGTTCCAGTGTCAGAGGGGCTGGCCAGCTTGTTGCCTTTCTGTATTGACACACTGAACCCTTAAAGAGCTGTCTGCAATCCAGTGCAACAAAAGCAGTGTGCCAAAGCAAGCTAGGCACTGAGGGGTGTACACTCTGGGGCGGACGACAGATGGCAGTGCACATGCTACTTATATGAGTTCCATTTATTTCTGTGTATGTTGTTAATGGATTTTATTCAAGTTTAGGCTGTAACCCTGTTTCCTTAAGTTAAGTAAAGTATGTGTAAATTCTAATGTGGTCTATTAGATATATGCTACTTATAATTGCTGTTTGGGAGTTAAACCCAGATTCTACCTGGAACAAGTATTCCTGGAGATTTCTAAGGCACACCATAAAGTGTATATAGGGGCCAGCCAGGTGAGGCACCACCATTTTACATGCCTGTAAAAATCAGGGGTGGAAAGGGGCTTCCCAACTATCCAACATCACCAATGGGACACTCAGGGTCTCCTTTAATATTAAACCAATCAGGTGTGCAGGCACACATGTGAGCGTTGCCTGCTCCCAAGTAACACCATGAGCAAAAAAAAGGGGTGACACTTACATCCTCGGAAGTGGAGATCAGTGAATCACATAGAGATCTTCATGCAGGTGGTAGGGTGTTCATAGTATCGTAGAATCATAGGGTTGGAAGAGACCTCAGGAGATCACCAAGTCCAACCTCCTGCTCAAAGCAGGATCAATCCCAACTAAATCATCCCAGTCAGGGCTTTATCAAGCTGGGACTTAAAAACCTCTAGGGATGAAGATTCCATCAACTCTCTAGGTAAACCATTCCAGCCCTTCACAATCCTCCTGGTGCAATAGTTTTTTACTAATATCCTTCCTGTTCTTCAAAACCCATGGCTGTGTTTGTGGGAATGCATTCTTCCTCACATAGCTATATCCATCTTGAAGCTAGGGCATTTGTTACTTGTGACTGATTATTGAATTGTTAAAAATGTCAGTCAACCCAGGAAACAGCAACAGCAATAATAACATGGGCCTTAGACCACGTATCCAGTGGCAAATCATCAATTTGTGAGCTGCAAAGTGTTTGGAACAATGATTAGATGGCTGAGAGGAACAAACCAACTTAGTACAATTTTCATTGGTTCTCAGAGTTTGCATGGAGTGGGAGCCAGCTCCTCTGCTGGCATGAAGCTGAGTAGCTGCATTAATTTGAACGGCAGTCTGCAGATGGACACTTGATAAAAGCCTGGGTCTGAATTCCCTGATTGTGAACAATTCAGCCAACTCAATTAAAAAGAACTATTTTTTAAAAAATATTAAAGGCCAATTTTTAAAATGCAAGTTTCTAAGATACACCACAAAATTTATGCCAACGTAGGTGAACACCTGATGGCACATTCAAAGACCTCATTGGTTTATTGGGTGGTTGGCTCTTTCAAAAAATATGCAATTGGGTAATTGCATGTGGCAACAGTTATATATAATTCAATCACCTGTTAGGCATATTCATTCACATGACTGTATATTTGCATATATAAATCTGTGTGTGTGTGTAAGTATATTTGTATTTTCTTTCTTTGTCCAAATAATGGGGCTTGCTTCTTCTATGTGCTTACACTCACATTTTCAAAGTATTCAGTGCCAAATATGTGTAGCTGGGGAGACCTTGATTCCTGAAATTCCTTGCTGCTTTATAAGGTCTATGACAAATTAGAAGGGCAAGAGGAAGCAGATAGCTGATATTAAATGCTGAGTGGAATGTTGGGTCTACCCTGCAGGCTTTGAGCCTGGCTTGATTATGTTATCCCTTTCCACCAGAATTCTATGAAGAACATTAAGAAGGCAGCAGAGAAGGAGGGAAGTATTCACACACACCAGTGTGGAGCCAAGAACTTGACAGTGTGTCAATCCTTCATGTTTTCCCGAAGCCCAGTTGGCTGCAAAATGATAGAGAAGTTTTATGAAGCTCCAAGACTCATCAGATAGGTGAAGGCTGGACACAGGGGGGAAAATGAGCAAAGCCGTACCTTTCAACAGCCCCATCTCTCAGTCTGACAAGCCCTTTCCTAGCACAGTACAAGAGCCCTTGAGGATGCCCATCTGTTCAAGGAGTATTTTGTCACTTGTATTCCCAGCTTGAGTGCTGAAAGAAACCTACCAAAAGTACCTCATACACACTCCCAGAGATATAATCCAATCTTTGCCTCACTGCAGACTGGATGACAAGAATGATGGAAATTCAACAGCCTGTTGCAGCTTGACAGAGACTCCTGATAACTATCACCATTTTTCAGAACAATATTTTCTGTGAATTCATCTTTCTTGGTCTTCACCATTAAATTGTGCCAACAAATACATCTAGAGGAGCTATGGAAGGCAATGCATTATGGGCGCCTTGTCAGAGAAATAGAATTTCCCACCACAGCCTTATTCCCAAGGAAGAGATTGAGACGCTTTTTCTGTCTGGGCTCCACAATTTAAATATTATGGGTGGCAGGTGGGAAAGGATGTCTCAGTGGGTTGTGCATTTGCTTTGTAAACTCCACGTTGTGAGCTCAATCCTAGAGGAGGCCATTTAGGAGTCTGGGGCAAGTAGATTAACAAAAACTGTCAGGGATGGTGCTTCGTCCCTCTGTGAGGGCAGGGGACTGAACTCAATAGCTGTGTCTTCACGTGCTGCTGCTTCTTCCAAAAGCGGCATGGTAAAGAGCTGTCTGGAAGATGCTAACGAGGCATGGACATAAATTTCCCCTGCTTCATTAACATATGGGCACATGGTTTGGAGTCTGGAAGAAGCTCCTCTGGCCTGCAGGGCTTTTCTGGACGGAAACCCCAAAATTCTGGTGAAGAAGGGGCTTCCAGAAGGAGGGTCTCCTTACGGAAGATCCCCACAGGCCACTCGTCTGCACATGTACTTTGGAGTGCAGAAGAACTTCTGGACTCCAAACCACTTGCTCATATGGTAATGAGGTGCAGGAAATTTACATCCATGCCTCGCTAGCATCTCCCAAGAAGGCTCATTACCATGCCGCTTCCAGAAGAAGCAACACTTGAAGACACAGCCAGCGACCTCTCAAGGTCCCTTCCAGCTCTATGAGATCTGTGTATCAGGCAGAAAGATTCACTGAGAGGAAGAGAGAAGAGCCTTCAGCTGTGGTGTTTGGTAATGCCTAAGGTGCTAGCAAGGTTTGTGTGGTGGGCTGAATGATGGCATCACACCTCCTTCTCTAAACTCTGGGAGGCTCAGCAGTTACAGGTCTAGCCACTCTTATGGAATGGTGGGATTGCTCTGTAGCACTTCTGAAGGACCAAATGTGGTACTGCAAGCACACCCTGCCTCAGTTCACCAGTTTTGGCCACATACTTGGGGGAAGGTGGCCCATGCGGCATGCTCAGTGCCAGCATCCACACAGTTAAATAGAAATAACAAACAGAATTTTCTGCTGTCATTTGCAGTGTTGCTGCAGTCCTGTCAGTCCCAGGCTGTTAGAGGGACAAAGTGAGTGAAGCAATATCTTTTATTAGATAAACTCTCTCACCAACAGAAATTTGTCCAATGAAAGAGATTACCTCAGCCACCTTGTCCTTCCAAACTCAGAATTTAAAAAATTTAAAGTTTTCTCCCTCCTCCTTATGACACCCTTTTAGATACCTGAAAACCGCAGTCCTGTCCCCCCTCAATCGTCTCTTTTCCAAACTAAACAAGCCCATGTGTTTCTATTGGTCGTGCACATCCACACGTGCTTTGGTGCTCATGACAGAAATTCACAGGATGGCAAACATTAGGAGGATCACTGGCTGATACATGTCCATCGGCCTTTCCATTTCTCAGACCAGCAGCTTTGCCACAGTTAGGGGACGTTTCAGGTGCTAGCTGGTAAGGAGATAAAATGCGAACGGCCTCCAGGCAGCTGTCCAGTCCTGTGGGCCGAATGTGGGAGGTGGAAAGGACACAGATCCCCAAGCCCCAGGAGAATCTATTATGCTTCTCAGAGTCCCAGCACCTCCTGTTTGGTCCAAGTTCTGGGTCAGGCCTTACTTCATCTGAGCAGGGTTTGTCCACTATGGATGCAAAGGCAGGGCTCGCCGCATGGAGGGCTCTTCCCATTTAACAGATTCACTTATCCCCCCTTCCTTGCATCAAGCAGGCTCCCCAGTGCTGGAAAATGAAGATGAATCATGTCACTTGGGATTAGCGTTGGGTGAGGCCATGTGAGCATTCATGGGCAGCCTGGAGTTACCCATCAAGCTGCTTTGTCAGAAGAAAGAGATGAAGTGCTGCAGCTCCTTGATCTCTGCCCAGGACTTTTAAGGGTGAAGCAGGATTGGCTAGGAAAGAGACGTGCAGGGCTCACGTGTGCTTTTAGCAACAACAATGCTTCCAAGGCTGGATTTGCAAGGCACTGAGAACCAATGCTGCTAACAGCATTGTCAGAAGCTCACTCATAATTCAGCCACCTTTCAGTGTAGAGCTGGCAACCACTTGTGGCTGGTTGGATTTGACTGACTGATTTCTTTGTTTTCCTGCTGGTTGTCAGAGAAAAGGCTAACAAGTGGCTGAAGAAACTGACAAGCTGCTGCTCCCAGAATCCCCTCGCTCGGGGCAGGGCTGGAGGATAAGCTCCTTCAGACACCCGGGTGGGAAATAATTCTTCTGAAAAAATATTTTGATGCAGTCACATTTTGCAATCTTAAATATTCTGGTTTTTAATCAAAAAGCCCGAAGCAGAAAAAGTTCCCATTGGTTCTGCAAATGGGAGCTGATGTTTTTCAGGGTTTTTTTTTTTTTTGAGAACATTTTTAAAACTGGAAATTTTTGAAGTAATTTTGACAATGAGCTGTTTTGTGTTGACAAAGCTGTTATAGGGAACCATTCTGATCCTCCTGAGATGCCCCCATAACCTGCTTTCCATAGGGATGCTGGGCACTGGGACCAGAAAGGGAAGAGGGGGGCAGACACAAGTAGGAAGGAAAGGATTTCATCCTGGGTATAGGATATAAGTGTATCAGGACATACACTTAAACACCTCTCTGCCACTGATTCCTCTGTGTTGTATTGAAGCCGAGAGGATCAGAGGAGTATATAGGCAGATAAGGATCAGAGGGGTGGCTGTGTTAGTCTGTATCTGCAAAAACAACAAGAAGTCCTGTGGCACCTTATAGACCAACAGATATTTCGGAGCATAAGTTTTCCTGGGCAAAGACCCGCTTTGTCTGACGAAGCGGGTCTTTACCCACAAAAGCTTATGCTCCATCTCAGTGAATTTCACCCCCAGTTGATTAAAGTACATTCAGCATCCACCAGTCTCTCTCTCTCTCCTCTTCTCACCAGACACACATCATAGACGCACAGGACTGGATGAGATCTCAAGAGCCCATCGAGTCCAGTCCCCTGCCCTCATGGCAGGACCAACCAATAGCTAAACGTGACAGGTGTTTGTCTAACCTGCTGTTAAAAAATCTCAGGTGATGGAGATTCCGCAACCACCCTAAGCAATTTATTCCAGGGTGTAACCACCCAAACAGGAAGTTTTTCTTAATGTCCAACCTAAACCTTCCTTTGCCGCAGTTTAAGCCCGTTGCTCCTTGTTCTATCCTCAGAGTTAACTAGGATAATTTTTCTCGCTCCTCCTTGTAACAGCCTTTTTGGGACAGCAGCGTCTCAACACTTGTGAGGGTTTGGTGTGGTGAACTCTTGGGAATATTGAATTTCACAAATACGGGGAAGGGGCAGCCACCAGCACTCCCTGCCTGGAACCCCAGCAAGGTTGCAGCTTCTGGCGCTCCCCGCCCTGGAGCCCTGGGGAAGTGGCTGCTGCTGGTGCTCCAGCCCAGGGCCCTGGGGAAGCGGTGGCTACCTGCATGCCCTGCCCCAGAGCCTCAGGTGTGCGAATAATTGAATTCGCGAACCTGAAGTTCACGAATGTGGGGACCTTTTTGTAGTTGAAAATGGTTATCAAGTTCCCTCTCAGTCTTCCCTTTTCCAGCTTAAACAAACCCAATTCTTTCAGTCTTCCCTCATAGTCGTGTTTTGTAGAGCTTTAATCATTTTTGTTTCCCTTCTCTTGACTTTTCCAGGTTGTGCATACCTTTCCTGAAAATTGGTGCCCAGAGATGGACACCTAATCAGTGCAGAGTAGAGGGAAAGAATTGCTTCTTGTTTTTTACTTACAACACTCCTGCTAATACCTCCCAGAATTATGTTTGCTTTTCTTCGTCAGTTTCACCCTGTTTGCTCTTATTTAGCTTGTGGTCTGCTACAACCACCAGATCCCTTTCTGCAGTGCTCCTTCCTACACTGTCACTTCCTATTTTGTATACATGCAGCTGATTGGTCTTACCTAAGAGGAGTACTTTGCATTTGTCCTTATTGGATTTCATCTTGTTTACTGCAGATCATTTCTCCACTTTGTCCAGACCATTTTAAATTACAGTCCCATCCCCCAAAGCTCTTGCAACTCCTCCCAGCTTGGTGTAATCTGCAAACTGGTTGGCTTTCCTTTTTCACACAGAGGTCTGAGAAGATTCTTTCCCTCCCCAGCCAAACACTTCCCTGCTGAAACAAAATAAACAAGCAGTCCTGTAGCAGCTTAAAGACTAACAATATTATTTATTAGGAGAAGAGTGTTTGTGGGACAGACCCACTTCTTCAGATCTGGAGAATACCGATAACTGATAACTTCCTGGCCGGTAACTCATCAGGCAGCCCCATCACCTCTGATTTGCAGGCTCAGGACAGCTCATTTAAAATTTTTTGATGTGTGCAGGCAGAGGAGAGAAGCCTAATGATGGCCCTAGCTCCTGGGTGGCATGCAGTGGAGTGTGATAGATCAGCTTGGACTGAGTAATGAAATGCTGACCCAGATGGGGATCACTGAGCCAGAAAAGCCCGAGGCTGAAGAGACCTGACGACGCTTCTCCGTTGTATAAGCCCTTTCCACCCAGAAGGTGGAATGGTCATGCCCTGAGTGTGAGATGGGCTCGCTGGTGTATGGAGGGATTAGCAAGGGCTGTGGATGATCCTCTGGTCTAGTGACGAGTGGCCTGTGCACAAGCAACTAGAGTTTTATGAGCTTGCTTTGTGCACATCTCTCTGTACAGTCAAAGACAATGTTAATGGGGGTTTACTCCTCCACAGGGGGAGTGCTGGTGAATCCTGGAGCTGAACCTTCTCATGCAGAGCTGCCTGGCACTTGTGTCTGAGCATTTGCCTGGGTGTGTGCTGGTAAGGGGGCTGGAGAGCGTGGTACAGCAACCCAGTGCTGGGGGAACCCGGGACTGGTGGGCTCAGTGGGGCCATAGCACACCAGGTGGTATCCCAGATAGGGTCCAACACAGCACACCGAGCTCTCGCTTTCCAGGCCTCTGAACTGACCCAGTGGTGGCGTGAATCTGAAACTGGATCTAGAATTGTAACAGAAAGGGAGCTGTGCTGGTCTATGACTGCTTTTTTGGATCTAGAACTGTTTGCATGGAGATTACTACTGGAGCAAACAGTGCCTGTGCTTTTCAGATTTCCCTCGGCTCCAGCAGGGCTGTGGCCTGTGCACTCAGGGGCCGTATCACTCGGTGAAACACTGGTAAGCCTCCAAGGGAAGTGAAAGATGATACGAGAGGGGAAGTTCAGGGAAGCCCGAGAGAGGACCATGCTGGCAGACAAGTGGAGGGCTGGTTTCCTGCAGCAATCCAGTAGGCTTGGGCTACTCAAGATGAGATGATCCTGGAAAGGGACGTGGAGCAGAGGCAATGGCTGTGCGGGAGCACATTTTGTTCCAAAGATCCAGGACTCCTGACGGGGAGGGACAAAACTGGCAACTACCCCAGGTCCTGGTGATTCAAAAGGGCCCAAGGCTCCCAGCCCCTGCCAAGGCAACAGCAGCTGGAGCCCTGGGCCCTTTAAACTGTGGCTGGAGCCCTCAGAGCCTCAGGGAGCATACTCCAGAGCATGTGGGGTGCAGTCCAGATGGCACTGACGGCCAGCTGCCTGACCCCACCCCTTCTGCTGAAAGCCCCACCCTTTCCAAGCCTCCCCACCACCACCAACACACACACCTTACCTAGGGCATGATTTGGTTATCAGCCCCACTGAAAAGAGCAGTCACCCCCACCAAGGCACTTCAGTCCTTTCCTGGGCTGCAGTTTATTCATTGCCTGCGAATGCTTCCCTGCCCTCAAAGCAGGAGCTCACTGCATCTGGGGTGAGCATGGCACAGATCTCTAGGAAAGCACCTCCTGCAGCCACAGGCAGTCCTCCTGATTCTGCATCACTGTCCTTTCCCACCAGTCACTGCTAGCTGGCCAGGCCCAGACATAGTGCTCCAGCAAGAGAAACTGCTCCAGATAAATATTCTGCAGACGTAACTGCTCTATTTCATGCATGCAGATGAATTTGGGGATTCGAGGCTATGGAGCACCAGGGTTTGCTGTTGTGGCCATGCCAGGTCCCAGTTCTGGTAAGGCACTACAAAATGCAGGGTGAGAAAACTCCCACAACTCAAGTGGTGGAACATTGCGTCCTGGGCTATCTGCCCAGAGTGCTGAGTGGCTGCTCTGAAGAGGTGCGGAGCTGGGTGGGTGCAATGATTAACTAGGGAAGTACCTGGAACAGGCATAGCAAAGCGATGCAGGTGCACTTCAGTCTGATACAGTTTGGTGTATGTAGAGCAACCAAAGAAATCCGCATTAACATCCCCGTGTAGACAGGCCCTCAGCAATACTGCTGCTGCTGTAACTGCCCTTAGCCTTTATGCTCACTGGTGGGTCATACACTCTGAGCTCTGCATCCCCACTCTGCCTCACAGCACCCCTGAGGCTCTCGTTTTTCCTAGTGTGTTAAACCTGCCACTGGCTGACATCCAGGAGCAGTGCCAGGCAGTGTGCTGAGCTCGGTCCTGGCTAGGGATGGCTCTGAGGATGGGACTATGGGCTGGGCCTGGGAATTTGTGGGGGGGGCTCTGGGTGTGGGTGCAGGCTCTGGAGTGGGCAAGGCCGTCCCATCCATAGGATGGTTTGGGGCAACTGCCCTGGGCCCTGCCCTTTGGGGACCGGGGGCTGTGCTTCAGGGGGATATGGAAGACTGGGGCCAAGGGGATTAGTGTGGGTCTGGTGCTGCCAGGGAAGCAGAGCAATCTAGCCTGAGCCCCCTTCTTTGCCCAGGCTCCCAGCGCTACTAGGGAAGGGGGTGGAATGGGGCAGGGAGCAGGTGGAGCAGGGACAGAATTGGAACTTCGAGTGTCAGGGGACCTGACTCCTGGTCACCCTAGAGCTGGTGAAGTCCCAGCCACTGAATTCATGCTTCCTTCTCCCCTCTGCTAGTGTTCCTCTGGCCCAGCCAGGGCCTGGCTTCCAAAAGGGGAGAGCCCTGGGCTGGGCTGGGGGATCAGCAGGGCTGGACTCATGCTCCGAGGGTAGGGGAGAGTGTAAAGAGGGAGGGTGTCTAGGGACAGACTGACAGACAGACAGGCATATGTGATGTAACCTGCCAAGCAAAGGCCTGAGCTGTGCTTCGATTTTTGATCCCTCCGTGGGATGGGGGTGGTCAGTCACATGACGGGATGTGAGGCAGGTATCATGGCAGCCAACACTCCCATGGGAGATGCTGGGACAGAGAGGCGAGGGGTGTGGGTTGAAGCGGGAGAGTAGGTGTGATGCGGGAGGGGGGTGCAGACTCTGGAGTGGAGCTGTGTATGAGCCCTTTGGAGTGTGGGGGGGCTCCTGGCAGTGGCCAAGGGATTTGGAGTATGGGAGGGGGGCTCATAGCAGGGACAGGGAATTGAGGTGCAAGGTGCTTAGCTGGGGCAGCGCCTGTTTGGTGGGGGGTGGCAGGGCAGGAACCCATGGCTCTGTGCAGCCCCGTGCTTGCTTGCATTCTCTACCCTGGAAGCTCCCATTGGCTGGCAATCCAGCCAATGGGAGCTGGGCACAGCTTGCAGGCGAGGGCAGCACCGATTCAGAACTTCTGGGTGGTGATGCAGCTCGGAGAGGTGGGGTGTGGAGGAGGAGGAACAGCAGCATGCTGAGCTGTGTCCCTGCAGCCAGGCAGAGCCAGCCCAGAACAAAGCACATGGGCTTCAGTGGCAGCGGCCTGGAGCATCCCCCCTCCCACCCATAGCCTGGGGCCCTAGGCTGCAGCCCCTGAAGCCTGTTTCTTAATCCCGACCTGGGTGACGGGGGGCCTGGCTGGAGGGTCGCCAGCTTTCCCTACTGGGCAGACTGGATGCCATTGCTCAAAACAGTGTCTGGTTCATCCAGTTCATCTCTTTGGGAAAGCTGGCAGCCCTCCCTGGCTGGCAGCTGCCTGAATTTGGGAAGGGCTCAGCACAAATTTGCCAGGGCAGCTTTGCTTCCCTTACAATATCGTCGTGCCTGCTGTATGCCATCTGCAGAGGCCAGGCTGTTAGATGAGCCTACAGCCAGTCAGCCAGGCCCCAGCCAGCAGCTGAATCATGGTGTCCGTGTCTGCGCTGAGGGCATCTATAGGGTTAGGGGAGGTTTGTTCCCTTGAGCATGGCTGTAAAGTGTCCCACAGAAGCACTGTTTAGAGGATGGGAGCTAAACCGCTATCCTCCCAGCCCCACTTGGTTTAGTCCTCCAGGCTCAAAGGCCAGAAGGGGCTATTGTGATCAGCTAATCTGATCTGCGGTGAAATAGACCATTGGCCTTCCCTGATTTAATTTGTGGAAATAGTTACATTAAATTGCTGCATGTATTGAATTTGTTTAATGATTAAATTGATTTAATGCTAATGATAAGTAAGGGAGTCATTTCACTGTCATCCTGGCACAAACAGCACTATCCCATAATGCACTGGTCACTGCAGTGGTGGCCTGTCTGGTTTGCGCTCTGCACACAGCCCTGGGACAGCCAAGCCTGGGATTCAGAATCCAGCTGCCTGGGCAAATAGCATCTCAGATGACGCAGGCATCAGTCAGGGGCTCTGGTCCTACAGCAACCAACTCCCTTGGTGACAGGCTGATATCAGATACGAACAATGCCTCCGCTGCCAGCCGGAAGGTGAGTGCTGGGATTCACTGCAGGGCCTTCATGGTCTCTAAGCAGCCAATAGCCCATGTAACCTGAGACGCATCCTTGACTGAGCTGGTCGGAGTCACGCTGAGGTAGGACTGCAGAGCTGAGAGCTGATAGGAAGCTCACCAGTGCTAGGACTGGAGAGTCTGGGTGCTCAGAAGACACCCCACCATCTGCAGAAGGCTGAACTTTCCCTCAGAATCACTCTGCAGCCTTCTGAATTGTCTTGTGCAGCAGTGTCAAGTTATATGGGTCTGTGGTGTCCGTGCAGCACCAATATTCAGAGCACAGCTGCCTGGCACCACCCGTATCTGGGGCTGACCTCTCCCCCATCCTGCATGCTGTCTCCGCATGTCTCCCCTAGTGTGTCCCTGCACCTGGACGGTGGCTGGCTGGCCTTCTCCACCACCCACTGCCTCTGTTAGGGCTTAAAGCCCCCGCCTCACAGAGAAGCTCCCAGCACCTGCCCAGAGGACTCCAGGACAGGCACAGCCATGCTTCACTGGCCCACCCTGCACTGGGGAAAAGCCACAGCGTTTCTCACTTCAGAGACACATAAGGAGCAGTATTTGCTACTCTGCTGACGCAGCTGCTCTGGGGCTTGCATGAGACATATCAAAACCTTCTTTGAATCAAGAGATCTTTTCCCCAGAGCTTTCACAGCAGTGGCTGGGTCCCGAGGTAATCCTCCCCTCTACCATCCTGTTGTTGGCAGGCCTGGGATGCAGGGAGACAGGAGCCTTTTCTCCCGAGCTTGCTGCTGCCAGAGGGGAGAGAGCTAGGGAGGGTCTTCTGCCCTCCACCCAGGGGCAGCAGGCCTGCACCCAAACTCTTCACCCCGGCCATGTCCCCAGCCAGAGGCCTCACACCCTCTACACCTCAACCCTGAGCTCATCTATTCCCCAGGGAGGTTCCCCCTTCATCTCCAGTCCTACCCCACAGCCCTCACCCCTGCCCCACAAGCCTCTGCCCTAGTCCTAAACCCATTCCACACCCCAAACCTCTTATTCCCTACCCCATCCCAGAGGCCACAGCCACAGCCACAGCCACAGCCAGGCCCTCCACCTCTCCCCACTCCCACATCGTCCAATACAGGGAAACTGTTAAACACTCACTGTTTCCAATATGTATATGTATACATATAGGTATACGTATAGGTATATGTGTGTACATGAATGTATATATTGGTAGTGCCCAGAATATATGTGTATATTTCTTTTTTGTGCTGGTACTTGCCAGTACTGAGTATCGGCACCTCGGCAGCCCCAGCCACTGGATTTGCTGGAGGGAGGGAAGATGGAGAGCTGGCTGAGTACTGGCTCCTTTTTTAACCAACAACCAGGAAGCTGTTTGGCCACCCAGGGGTGTGTTTTCCTTCTGTAGGGAATGGGCTGAGCAAGGGCTTGAATGCAGCAGGTCCCTGTAAGGGACCATAGAACAATAAAGTTGGTGGCTTCTGTCAATTCTGTAGTGAGCATCATCCAAACCAGGGGGAGAAAAGAAGATGGGGGAAAAACTGCAGCTAACCCTATTTTGGAGCAGGAGTGTGAGTCCCCTGTCTGTCTAGTGTCACTCCACTGACTTCCACTGACTTCTATTCTAAAAGAACAGACTAAGTCAGTGGGGACTCAGAGCCTCTTTCTCTGTGTTGAGGTTGATCCCCACTCTGACACTCCAAGTGCAGAATGTGGGGGGTCTGCAGGAGACCTTACCAATCCCTCGCTTCCATAGGCTTCTGGTTAAAAGCTTCCCAAGGTCACAGATTCCCTGAGCCTGGGAAGCAGCTACCACCGCCCATGTGAGAAAACCCCTACTTAAAACCCAGAAAGATGTACTTGGGATGTCTCCCTGTGGGGTAACCCAAAGCTCTTAACCATCCCTTAGGAGAGAGCTTAAAAACACACAGAAGGAAACTAAGCTACAATCTGGCAGCTGACCATTCATTCCAGGCATGCGTATACACAGACACTCCTCTAGGACACAGAAATTAAATCATTGCCTTAAAGTAGTTTATTAACAAAACAAAAGATTTACATGCAAACGCATACTTGGTTGCTAGGTGTTACAGAGCAACTGAAAAAAAAAAGGTTGGTTAAAGCACAGAGAACTACTTCCCTGGAACTCAGTTTAGAAGTTTCAGTGTGCAGGGGAAGGGTACATTAGCCAGCCTGAGAAGTCCCACAGCAAACCCAAAATAATAAATAACCTGATCGCATCTGACTAAACATTTCCTATCTACTTACATATCTATTTGCCCAGATCTCCTTGTGACCTTGATACAGCAAGGTCACAACATTTGCAAATTTAACATTCACAAATTCGATTACTCGTGGTTGCTGGCCTTCCCTGTGCTGTACCGGGAGAGGAAGGTGTCTCACCCAGCTCCTCCATTGTGGGTCCGCCGAAGCCCCCTGCTGGCCATCACTCCCTCCCGAAGCCGCCTGCATGAAGTGGCTTCCTAAGGTAAGGCCACATCCATAAGATGCTCCTTCTGAAGATGCACCCCTGATGTAATGGCTGAAGCACAGGGCCCACATTGATTCATTCCCCCTCCCCCAATATAAACAATCCGGACCAGGGACTCAGCTTGGCAGATGTTTATCATCATGCTGCGTGTGCTGGCATGCCAAGGAAATATGGCTGCTGGGAACTCAGCCCTGGCACGTGAGCGGCGGGGGCGGCACGAGGCATGCTCGTATCCTGGGCCTGCAGCTCTATCATGAATAGCGTGGGCGAGGTGTGCACGGAGCTGAAGTGCGAGTATGACCAGTGCTTCAACTGCTGCTTTGCTGAGAAATTCCTCAAAGGGGAGAGCGCAGGGGACCCCTGCGTGTAGCTCTTCAAGTGTTACCTGCTCTGCATGCAGGTGGGACAGCTTGGGGAGTGGGGCTGCCTTCGGCTTCCATCTCTGGGCCATGGACAGGGGCAAAAATGACACTGGTGAAATTCAAAATTTGTGAGGGCTCTCAACACTGAACCTGTGTTTGCTGAACTCCTTAAGCCTGCTCATGTTTAAACATCTTTGTGTTTCTGTGCCAAAAGGAAGACTCTTCAGCTGGTAACTACTTCAGTTCAAACCATCCCTCCCTCTTCCCATTGGCACACCTGGCTTCTTGCCAACAAAGAACCCACTCTGTCTGGGTTTAACCCTTTACAGGCATTCATTCATGACACTCTCTCCTCAATTTCCTGCCAACAGCCTTTGCATTAGCTCTGGCTCCATCGTACTCAGGCAAATTACAGCTGAACAGTGAGTCTGCAAAACATACTGGCTTGCCTTGTCCAATAGGTGGGGAGTCACATCCACCTGGTAGCTGAGAGCACAGCCTGGAGTTCTTGTCTCTCCTGAGCACAGGCACTGATATAAAGGTGAGGCTTAAGGAAAAACTCTGCAGTGGCTCTAGCAAGTGATTAAGCTTCAGCTTCCTCTCTGCTGTATTTCATGCCACAGCCCATTGGAGGAGCAGCTGTACTTTTCTGTGATGCTCTGCTCTAAACCTGTTGATGTTACCTTTGTTCTGTGCCAGGTGCCCACGCCCTCAGGGTTTGGGTCTGATTTCATGTATACAGGTGCAAATCAGGAGTGACTTCATATAAGCCAATGGATTGAGAATTGCGTATGATCAAAGTTAGTACCATCATAGAATCATAGATTCCTAGGGCTGGAACAGACCTCAGGAGGCCATCTAGTCCAGACCCCTGCCCAAAGCAGGACCAACCCTAAACACATCATCCCAGCCAAAACTTTGTCAAGCCAGGACTTAAAAAATAACAGGAGTTGGAGAATCCACCACCTCTCTAGGTAACGCATTCCAGTGCTTCACCACGTTCCTAGTAAAACTGCTTTCCCTAGTACTCAACCTAGACTTCCCCCACTGTACGTTGAGACTATTGCTCCTTGTTCTGCCATCCATCGCTACTGAGAACAGCCTCTCTTAATCCTTTTTGGAACCCCCCCTTCGGGATATTGAAGGCAGCTATCTAATGACTCCTTATTCTTCTATTCTGTAAACTAAGTAAGACCAAATCCCTCAGCCTCTCCCCATGTGTCCCAGCCCCCTATTTATCTTGGTTGCCCTCTACTGGACCTTCTCCAATGCGTTCAGATCCTTTTTATACGGGGGGGCCCAGAACTGGACGCAATAATCCAGATGAGACCTCACCAGTAAAGGGGGATAACAACTTCTCTAGATATTCTATAAATGCTTCTCCTAATGCACCCCAATATGCCATTAGCCTTCTTTGCTACAAGGACACATTGTTGTCTCATATCCAGCCTCTCATCTACCGGAACCCCCAGGTCCTTTCCTGCCGCACTGCTGCTTAGTCTGTCGGTCCCCAGCCTGCAACAATGCTTGGAATTTTTCTGTCCCAAGTACAGAACTCTGCACGTGTTGTTGTTGAAACTCATCAGTTTTCTTTTGGCTCAATTCTCTGTCACAGTAGGTCCCTGTCTCCAGCACACATACAGCCATTGCTCTCTCTTTGCTTAGCGCTGCAAGGCAGCTGGACTGTCTCACCAGGCTAAGAATATTCTATCCCTGAGCATAATCAACCAGCAAAGTTATCACCACTGCTCTTTGCCTTGGTGGGGAGGACCCTCAGCCAGGCTGCGTTGCTCATTCTTTGAACGTTTTTGCTACAAGCAGCAGATTTGGTTGCTGCTGGTTTCCTCCCTTGAAAATAACATGAAAAGGCTTTGGAAAGAGGTAGATTACAGTGTCTGCATGGCACTTCCTGCACACCAACTCGCTCTATTAAGGATTAGTCCCGGTCCCTCTCTTGGCCCAAGCAGCAAATTGTGTTAATTAAGTGCAAGCTCAGGTTGCGTCTGGTTTTAAGGGTGGCTGTAACACTGAGAAGTCTAGCGAGAATCACACTCCTCAGGTCCTGGATGTTAATGTAATGTTGAATTTACCAGCACAGAGAGTCAGGGCACATAAGATTCAACAGGCTGTATGCTCTGATACTGCTATCCCTGCTGCACTTTGCCTTTGCTGGCATAAGGAATGAGCAACGTCTTGTGCTAGCGACCACTTCAGTAGCTGGGCCAGCTGTGGAGCTTTACATGAGGCAGTAAATAGTCAGGTAAAAGGCTGTGTCTGGTTTTTAAACACAAACATCCCTGAGCTTGCTAGATCTGAGATGTTTTTAAGAATCTAATTTTCTTCTCAGCCTGAATTCTGATTGCAATGGGGCAAACAGGTCCTTTGGCAGATGTTTCCCAGAATGCCACCCAAATTATGTGCTGGCCACATGTGTTTAGCTGACAACCCAACAGTTTGTGAAAACAAATTGTTGATTATTGGACCAAATTGCATTTTATTATTAGGAGGGTTCCTGTAGCATCTGGTGGCCCCAAAGGAAGTTTAGACCCCATTGTGCTAGGTGCTGGGCAGCAAGCCCTGCACCAGAGGAGAAAGACAGATGGTGGAAGGGAAATAGAGAAAAGAGAGAAGAAGGGTCTTGCTGAGTCACACAGCAGATCAAGAACAAAGCTAGGATTTAAACCCAGATCCCCTAAGTCCCAGCCAAGTGTCCTGCCCACCGCATCAAAGTATGTCTTAACTCACATGGGATATGTTACCTGAATGAGGGCTGTACAGTCAGCCCAGGATCAGTAGTAATTTGATCAGGGAACCAGTGGTCAGAGATATTAGCTTCTGATCCTGACTTTGCCCCTGGTTTGCTCTGGGACCTTGTGCATTTCATGCTATAGTTTAGTGACCCGTAAAATGGAGATACTAATTCACTCCTCTTTCCTGAAGGGGGATTAAGAGACATTGATTAATCAGTTAATGTTTGTAATGTGCTGAGATCCACTGATGAATGGTGTTGAGCGTAAGTGTAAAGTGCTGTTACTGTCAGACATAACCCTTGGAGCAAATGAGTGAAAAATTGGCCTTGGGAGTTTAATTCTGGGCCTGGGAACACAATCTGAGACTCTATGGCTACGTCTACACGTGCAGCCAACATCGAAATAGCTTATTTCGATGTGGCGACATCGAAATAGTCTATTTCGATGAATAACGTCTACACGTCCTCCAGGGCCAGCAACGTCGATGTTCAACTTCGACGTTGCTCAGCCCAACATCGAAATAGGCGCAGCGAGGGAATGTCTACACGTCAAAGTAGCACACATCGAAATAGGGATGCCAGGCACAGCTGCAGACAGGGTCACAGGGCGGACTCAACAGCAAGCCGCTCCCTTAAAGGGCCCCTCCCAGACACAGTTGCACTAAACAACACAAGATCCACAGAGCTGACAACTGGTTGCAGACCCTGTGCCTGCAGCATAGATCCCCAGCTGCAGCAGAAGCAGCCAGAAGCCCTGGGCTAAGGGCTGCTGCCCACGGTGACCATAGAGCCCCGCAGGGGCTGGAGAGAGAGCATCTCTCAACCCCCCAGCTGATGGCCGCCATGGAGGACCCAGCAATTTCGACGTTGCGGGACGCGGATCGTCTACACGGTCCCTACTTCGACGTTGAACGTCGAAGTACGGCGCTATTCCTATCTCCTCATGAGGTTAGCGACTTCGATGTCTCACCGCCTAAAGTCGAAGTTAACTTCGAAATAGCGCCCGACGCGTGTAGACGCGATGGGCGCTATTTCGAAGTTGGTGCCGCTACTTCGAAGTAGCGTGCACGTGTAGACGCAGCTTATGAGTCCTTTATTCCCAAAGTGAAGTCAGTGAAATGGTTCAGGAGACCAGGAGCGCTCCGAGTTCTTCTCCACATAGAAGGTGGCTGGACCCAAGATCTTGGAAGCTGTGTCTACACTAGCCCCTTTCTTTTGGAAGGGGCATTGTAATGAGCAAGGTTGGAATATGCTAATGAGGTGCTGCTTTTGAAGTGCACACCACCCATGTAGACGGGGGTCTTTCAAAAGGACCCCCCGGTCTTTGAAAACTCTTTCTTCCTAACACCAAACATGGGCGGTGCGCGCTTCAAAAGTGGTGCTTTTGAATTGCCGTGGCCACCATTATGCTAATGATGCACTGCCTATTCATGGGAGTGCCTCATTAGCATCTTCCAACCTCACTCATTTCTGTGTCCCTTCCGAAAGGAAGGAGCTAGCATAGACACAGCTAGAGTAGGGAAGAAATAAAACAAAAAAACCCAGCCCTTCACTTGCTCATGGATGGTGCCCAGGAGCTGCTATGCATGTAAATAGGCAGGGTCACAGGCTAGGCTTAGCCTAGTGCTGCATGATGGGACTCTCACAGAAATGCCTCATTCCTTGGCTTCACTCCCAAGCACATAGCTGGTTTGGTTGTATTTCAGACTACAGGAACAGCCTATAGATTATCCCACTTTACTCCTGCCATGTCAGCTGGCAAGAACTATGGACAGGAGGGGACTAACATAAAACCTGGTACAAAGACAAAACTCACCCCAGGTTCACGCTAAAGCCTTCAGCCCTTCAGACAGCTGAAGCAAAGGTTCAGAAGACTCTGAAGACTAATCCATGATCTCAATCCAAATTTGATGGGCCTGATTCTCTTAGACCTTAATTTAGGTCCATTTTAAGAATGCTTTACATATCAGAGTGGTATAAAGGAGCATTAATGTAAGCAAGAGTCAGATCTAAGATCTGTAGAATGAGCTGTACTAGCCTTTGTAGGGAAGACAGGTCACAAAAAAACCTCCAAGTTACAATAAACATGTGATAGATCACAACACTGGTAGACAAGTGTCAGAGCAGTAGCCATATTAGTCTGTATCCACAAATACAAATGAGAAGTCCTGTGGCATCTTAGAGATGAACAGATTTTTAGAGCTGTTAGGAATTCCCCCCTGCTCTGACATTCTGAATGCAGAAAGTGGGGTCCTGCAGAGACTTAAAAACAACTTGCCTATACGCAGGCTTGATTTTAAAACTTCTCCAGTGTCACAGATCCCCTGGAAGGTAGCTGCCACCACCACAGCCCTTGGAGAGCCCTGTAACTCAGGCAGGCACTCTGGGTGATGCCCCCTGTGGGTAAAACTCCAACCCCATTCTCCCCTCCACAGAGGATTTGAAAACAGCAAGCTGTAACTTGATAGCTGTGTTGCAGAGGGCATGTACACAGACCCTTCTCAGGTACAGGTATCTAATTGCTTTAAAAAAAGTGATTTATTCACAAAACAAGAGAAAATAAATCATGGGTTGCATGCAGAGAAAAATATTTCCCTGGGATTCAGCTTAAAAGTTACAGGGGAAAAAACATCAGTCAAACAACACAAAAGAGACAAATAGAGAAGCCAGTCCAACCAAATTCAAAATGATCATAATCTGATCTGCTTTAACTATACATTTCCCTTTTACTTACACCTCTATGGCTGATTTTGCGACAGTTAGTGTATTTCTGAATGCCTGGGAGACATCTCCCCTGGGTCTTCCTCTCTGCTGATCTGCAGAACAGAAAGCCCAGAAAGCTGCAATTATTCTTAGTTTAAACAAAGCTACTTCACTCCCATTGGCTCACCTGGGGTTCAGGTTACCTCAGGAGATTAATCCATTCCCTGCACTTATTTGTGACAGGAGCATAAACTTTCATGGGCAAAGAACCACTTTGTCAGATGAATCTGATGAAGTGGGTCTTTCTCCACGAAAGCTTATGCTCCAAACATTCTGTTAGTTTATAGGGTCCCACAGGACTTCTCGTTGTTATCACTCGTAGAGGGGCACTGCATCAATACCAGGACAGCAAGAACTAAACTCCAATCCCAGCAAGCATTGCTAAACTCAGATTCTCTAGAGTCAGACTCTTGTTTAGTTGGCTTAGGATCAGCAGTTGTGCCACTGTAGCACTGCCGTGTAGACATTTAGTACAGTTACAGAACGGGTTATTCCATGGCGCTGGTAAATCCACCTGTTCAGGAGGTGGTTGCTAGGTCAATGGAATAATTCTGCCACCAGCCTAGCAGAGGTCTGCTTAATCACATTATGTAGGGCATAACATTGTTCACTGCCCTGAGCCATGCTGTTAAATTGACCTTGCTCTGTAGAGTAGACCAGCACCTAGGCAGGAATCTAGAGTGGATGCTGCAGGCTTAGAACATAAGAATGGTCATGCTGTGTCCATCTAGTCCAGCATCCTGACTTCTGTCAGCAACCAATGCCAGACACCCCAGAGCAAATGAACAAAACAGGCAGAATTAAGCGTCCATCTCCTGTCACCCATTCCCAGACCTGACACACAGAGGCTAGAGACACCGTCTTTGCCCACCCTGGCTAATAGCCATTGATGGACATATGCCCCAGGAATTTATCAAGCTCTTTTTTAAGTTAAAGTCCTGGGCTTCACAGCATCCTCTGGCAAGGAGTTCCACAGGTGTACTGCCCATTGTGTGAAGAAATACTTCCTTTTGTTTGCTTTAAATCTGCTACCCATTAATTTAATTTGGTGACCTCTTCTTCTTGTGCTATACAAAGGGGTGAATAACATTTCCTTGTTTACTTTCTCTGCCCCAATCATGATTTTATAGACTTGTAGCATATCCCCCCAAGCCGCCTCTTTTCCAAGCTGAAAATTCTGTCTCATTAATCTCTTCTCATATCTCAACCATTCCACACCCCTAATCATTTTTGCCCTTTTCTGAGCCTTTTCCAATTCCAGTATATCTTCTTTTAGATGAGATGACCACATCTGCACACAGTATTCCAATTAAGGGTGTACCATCCATGTGTATAGAGGAAATGTATTTTCTGTTTTATGTGTATCCTTTAATGATTCTCAAGATTCTGATCACTTTTTTGTTTGCCACTGAATTTTGAGTGGATGTTTTCAGAGAACTATCCACAATGATGCCATGACCTCTCTCTGGAGTGGTAACAACTAATTTAGACTCCACCATTTTATATGTATAGTTGGGATTGTGTTTTGCTGTGTGCACTTATCAATACTGAATTTTATTTGCCATTTTCTTGCCTCACCTAGTTTTGTGAGATCTTCTTGAAGCTCTTCATAGTCTGTTATGAATTTACTATCTTGAGTAGTTTTGTGTAATCTGCAAATTTTGCCATGTCACAGTTTACCCTCTCTCCAGGTCATTTATAAATATGTTGAATAGGATTGGTCTGAGTGCAGACCCCTTTGGGACACCACTAGTTACTTCTCTCCATTCTGAATACTGGCCATTTATTCATACCCTTTGTTTCCTGTCTTTTAGCCAGCTATCAGTCCATGAGAGGATCTTCCCTCTTACTCATGGTCACTTACTTTACTTAAGAACCTTTGGCAAGGAACATTGTCAAAGAGTTACCGGAAATCTAATCTTTCACACAGATCAGATTATCCCCAGTTTAAAAAGGGGGAGAATGAGGTGAGGAGAGGTTAAGTAGTTGCAGAACATCAAATTGGAAGCCCAAAGCAAAACCAAGAAAAGCACAAAGGTTTCCTACTGCCCAGTGCTTGGCCTCAGCTGTTTTTAGCTAGCTAGCTGGCCACTGACTGCTTCACGTAAGGCTCTTCACTCGTTTTGCGTCAGACCGGCTTTGACAGGAACAGTTCATTTGTTTAACTCACTGCTATAATTAGTACCAAAGACAGGAGAATAGACATGTTGGGCTATGTCTGAGGGCAGTAATGCACTGCTGCGCGCATGTCATGTGATCCCAGCATGAGGCTGCTGCAGAATGTTGGCAGGGAAAGTGGTCAGAGCCCAAGGCTTGGGGATTTCATTGCAAGGTGCTGAATACAAGCCCTTTTTGTGCCAAAGCCAGGCCATTTTCTCATGCTCCATTGAAAACCGACCTTTTTTTGAACAGGAAAGTGACACTGTTCTTTTCTCCACTCTGCATTAGCCAGCTCTGCTCTGACAGTGTGGCAGCAGCAATTCAGTTCTCTTGCATGCCATGTGCTTTCTATGCCAGCCAGGCCCCATGCCATGCTGCTGGAGTTGGCATGAGTCACCCAGGTCACAGAGCCCATCTTTGACGTAAGACCATGAGTGGTACATGCTCCAGCAGAAGCACCGAACTCAGGGGAACCTGCAGCTTCAGGCAGCCTTGGCAGATGGGGGAGCTGCAGATTTTTGTCTTGCAAAGGGCAGAAGCGAGTGAGTGAGAGGGGAGGGAGGCAGGCTATGGAAAATCGTGGTTGTCAATGGAAATGAATGAAAAAAAAAAGCCACCCAAGCATTCCCCCAGAAGGCACAGCAGAGGCAAGCTGACAGGAGGGCTGCTGCTGCTTCCCCCTGCTACCCAGATACAGGCCACCAATGCCCACATGACACAGAAGCAGGCACCAGGGTTCCCAGTGCAATCAGCACACGGACAGCTCATAGGCTGCGATGAGACAGCTGGGAGTGCTGTATGTGACAATGTGCACAGGGGCAGGGAGGTGAGCGTGCTGTGTGAAGTTCTTTGACAGGTGACTTTGGGGGTTGAACCGCTTTGTCTGCAGATGGGGGTCAGGATGGAAGGCACATCCTTCCTGGTGATTGTGGGTAAGTGAACAGCTACAGTGTCAAATGGGATCCAGAGAGTCATAGACCCTGGGGCCAGAGGGATGATGCTGACCAGTGTACTCAGGCAGAGACCTTCCCAGTCAAGGCACAAACCCAGTCTAGACCATGACTATGCTATTCACTCCCCTCTATTGTCAGGCTTCACTTCTTACCGTGTGTACAGCTCTGTGAGACAGACGGTGCAATATGGGTGTCAGTCAATGTTCCCTGGAAGCTGTGTGCCTGGGCGACCACACAGGACAGAGTCACGTGCTGCCCAGAGGATTAGCAGAGTGCCCCCAGCTGGCAGCATGTGTTTCTGTGGTGGTGCACATTTGCACATGCCTTGGTGCAAAGAACAAAATTTATTCTGCTTATAAATGGAAAAAGTTAGCAAGAACATTTGTGTCAGTCCCCTTTCAACTGAGCTCAGCCCCGGGCCACGGCTGGCGAAGGGGGCGGGGAGCAGCTCTAAAAGAACTTGTGACCTGTTCCCACCAGGTCCAACAGAGAGTATGCTTTGACAACGCTGTCCTCAGACCAGGCCGGCGTGCTTTACAGAGACAGCTCCCTGTATCTAGCCATCGCTCCACACAGCTTATGTAGGTAAGCTCTCAAGCCTCACCCCAACCCGAGGACAGTGGCGTGGGAGATGGAGCAACCTCTGGGTGCACTTCTGAGGGACTCTGGGTGACCACTGACAGAGCAACGCTGTGATCTGATGGGTGTTCTCGGACGACGGAACGAGAGCCGTGCAGGTGCTGCTCCCAGCAGCTGCAGAGCCGGGGGGCACAGAATGCTGTGCAGGCCCATTTCCAGTGAGAGGTAACTTCAGCACATGGGTAGCTGTGAAGAAAAGGCCCGTGGGCTAGCTGCCATGGGAAACACAGGGGTGGCAGTGGAGGAGCAGTGGCCTTTGGCTGTTGTGTTGCGTTGCTAGGCAGAATACACCTTCCATCAGCATCTCTCAAGGGACGCAACCACAGCTCGAGTGAGGGGTTGGTGTGTGTGGATGTGGGGTGAATGGAGGGGAACCGTTGAGCAGCATCTCGTGTGAACTGGCTGCTGAAGGAAGTCCCCCTGGAGCTACCTTGCATCTGCTGCCTCATGCATTCAGGGTCCATTCAGAGACTTCACTCTGTATTCCACAGTGATCTTTGCCAGCCAGGACATAGGGCAACTCCCGTCCCAAGGTCACCGTTCCTGTGAAATCAGAGCATGGCCTGAAGGGAGACTGAGGTCTCTACGGAAGAAGTCATGGAGGAAACAAGAAGTGCCTGTGCAGGAAATCCCCATGGCCAGCTAGCATCCGGCTGAGACTTTGGGAGAAAAATCAGTGCAACATACTGGGGCTGTTCTCAAAGGTAAGGTGCTGCTAGAGCCTGCCACTGGCCCCAGAGATTGCAAAGGAGCGAATGTGAGGCTGGGCCTGGGAATTAAACGCTGACCAGCACCTCTGTACCAGGCAATGTGTGAGTCACATTAAAGGCACAGCAGTTCAATGCTTCACCTAACCTGATACAGACGGAACAGGATAGCTTCTGGCAAAGCGCCACACTGCCAGCTGGGGTGGCCTGCCTGTTGGGGAGAGCTGAAGGTCTCCTACTCTCTTGCTGGGGTCTTTGGAGGAAGCCTAGGACTACTTTCCCCCAGCTTTCTTTCACACACAACATGGCAGAGTGGAAGACAGAGCAGATTCACAGAGGGGCCAGACAGGACAGGTGGGAGGAGATGGTGCCTGATGAGCTGACTAACACTGTTAGTTGATGACCCTGCAATGGGGTATGTGTGCCCTGCCTTGGAGAGGAAGGATTAAGCTATGGAGGCCTTTCCCCTTGCCCCACCTCGCCACAGCTCCCAAAGCTGAGGGATGAAAGGGAGCAGTTCAGCTCAGTGGGCTGACAGCTGAGGAAGAAAGATGCCCCAGTAGCAGCCGGAACCCCAAACTGCAGGAGACAGAGGTGCCAAGACCCAGACAGGCACAGGTGCTTGCAGCTAATCAGGAGGGAATGGAACTGCCAGGAACCATGTGTGCTGATGAGCCCGGAGAGCCTGGCGACACCCCAGTTATGACTCCAACAGACAAGGCAGGGAGTGGCCTGCAGGGGCTCTGGGAATAGTCTTGTGGGAAGACAGCATCTCTCAGCAGGAGCCCCCACTGACTCAGTGGTGGAAGACAGCTACTGCTACCTGTGACCTGCTGGAGTCCTATCCTGGCTGTGATCATAGAGTCATAGAATCCTAGGGCTGGAAGGGACCTCAGGAGGTCATCGGGTCCAGCCCCCTGCCTTACGCAGGATCAACCCCAACGAAATCATCCCAGACAGGACTTCATCAAGCTGCGACTTAAAAACCTCTAGGGATGGAGATTCCACCACCTCTCTCAGTAAAGCATTTCGGGGCTTCACCACTCTCCTTGTGAAATAGTTTTTTGTAATATCCAACCTATATGTCCCCCTCTATAACTTGAGACCGTTACTCCTTGTTCTGCCATCTGTCACTACTGAGAACAGTCTCTCTCCATCCTCTTTAGGGCTCCCCTTCAGGAAGTCAAAGGCTGCTTCAAATCACTCCTCACTCTTCTCTTCTGCAAACTAAATAAGCCCAAATCCCTCATCTTCTCCTCATAGGTCATGTGCTCCAGCACCCTAATAATTTTCGTCGCCCTCTGCTGGACCCACTCCAATGCGTCCACATCCTTTCTATACTGGAGGGCCGGACCCGAACACAATACTCCAGATGTGGCCTCACCAGTAAAGAGGGACAACAACTTCCCTAGATTTTCTAGAAATGCTCCACCTAATGCACCCCAATATGCCATTAGCCTTCTTGGCTACAAGGGCACACTGTTGACTTATATCTAGCCTTTTATGGTCTGAAGAAGTGGGTCTGTCCCACGAAAGCTCACCTAATAAACTATTTTGCTAGTCTTTAAAGTGCTACTTGACTGCTTTTTGTTTTCATAATCCCTATGTCCTTTTCTGCCTCTGTGTTACTTAGCCAGTCAGTCCCCAGCCTATAACAATGCTTGGGATTCTTCCATCCCAAGTGCAGGACTCTACACTTCTCCTTGTTGAACTTTCAGATTACTTTTGGTCCAATCCTCCAATTTATGTAGGCCACTCTGAACCCTATCCCTACCCTCTAATATAGGCCCCCTAGATTAGTGTCATCCACAAATTTGCTGAAGTTAGGGTGACTGTATTAGGTGGGATGGTCCCCTAACTGGGATGTCAAAAAGGCCCCAAAAGGGCCTGTATTTGGGCCCTGGTCCCTCCTAAGTCCTGGGGCCCCCAGGAAGTTCTGGGGGCTGCAGCTTCCTTGGGCTCAGGGAGAGCCGGCGGCTGCTGCCTCCTTCCCAGCTCCCCAGGGCTTGGTGGAACCAGGAGGAACTGCTCCCCGCCCCCAGTATCTCCCAGTTGAGGTATGGTTGCCCTAACTGAGGGTGCGATCCATCCCTTCATCCAGGTCATAAATAAAGATTTTGAACAATACTGACCCTAGAACTGATCCTTGGGGCACTCCACTTGAAACCAACTGCCAGCCAGCAATTGACCCATTGACCACTACCCATCGGGCCCATCCGTCAAGGCAGCTTTCTATCCATCTTATAGTCCATGTATCCAATCCAAACTTCTGTAGCTTATGGGCAGGAATGTTGCAGGAGACTGTATCAAAAGCTTTGCTGAAGTCAAGGTATGTCACATCCATTGACCTCCCCATGTCCACAGAGTCTGTTACTTCATCATAGGTGCTAACCAGATTAGTCAGGCATGATTTGCCCTTGGTGAATCCATGCTGACTGCTCTTGATCACTTTCCCCTCTTCTAAGTGCTTCAAAATGGATTCCTTGAGGATCCCCTCCATGATTTTTCCATGGACTGAGGCAAGGCTGACTGATCTATAGCTCTGTGGATTGGCCTTTCATTTTGTAAAGATGGGCACTACATTTGCCTTTTTCCAGTCACTCAGGACTTTTCCCCATCTCCACAAATTTTCAAAGATAATAGCCAAAGGCTATGCAATTGTAACTGTCCACAGGCAGACTCAAGCGTGGGACCTCTGGAGTTTAGTACAGGCACCTCTATAGCTTGAGCTAAGGCCAGCTGGCTCTCAGCTCCGGCTGTAGAGGGCAGCTGTTCTTGCTCTGTGAAGTGCTTTAGGTACCACTACATGGGACAGTTAACCACACATAGGTGTGTGGGTTGCACAGTGACATCTGCCAATTCCCTCAGTACCTGTGGATGCATTAAATCGCGATCCATGGATTTGTGTGCGTCTAGCTTTTCTAAATAGCTCTTAACCTGTTCTTTCCTCACCGAGAGCTGCCCAGTTCCTTCCCATGCTACATTGCCTAATGCAGTAGATTGGGAGCTGATCCCTTGTAGCTGGTGATGGCCCATGTTGACAATGGTCAGGAGGCCTCATAGCCCTGAATCCTTGGGTGGCTGCTATGAATTCCAGCCGTTAGGCCATGTAGCCCTGAGCTTAAGGGCAGCCATACTGACTTCAGATCCTGGGCCCTGGGCCTAGGATTGAAAGGGCATCCAGTTTGTTACCAGAATTCCTGCCCAAAAAGGGACCCTGCCGGAGCACTCACCACTTCTCACAGCCCAACCCCCTGTGCCAACCTGTAAACCCCCTCCTGCACCCCAAATCCCTCATCTACTGCCCTGCCTCAGAGCCTGCGCCCCCAGCTGGAGCAACACTCCCCTCCAGCTCCTGCCCCAGTGCAGTGCAAATGAGAGCGTGACTGGGGGTGGGGGAGAAGGAGCAATGGAGGAAGTGGGGGAGAGGAACGGGGAGGGCAGGGCTCAGAGGAAGGGCTGGGACCTGGCCTCAGGGAAGGGCGTTCAATGGTCTGCTCATAAGAGCAGCCATACTGCTTAGTAGACAGTTGGCAGGTCTATGCTGCAGCCTGGGGGCTAAGGGCAGCCACACTGAGTTCAGCCACTACCCTGCGCAGCCATAAGGCTAAAGGCAGCCGTACAGATCCTGGCCACTCGGCCATGTAACCCTGAGGCTCAGGGTGACCCTTTTGATTCCACTGTGGGCAGCCCACCAACAGGGGGTGGGGTGCAGGCAACAGTGCCTCAGGGCCTGGCATTGCAAAGGGCTCTGGAGCTCTGGGCACCTCAGAAGTGCTGCAGCAGTGCTGCTATGTGACTCCACACGGCTGTGAGGGAAGCGGGGAGGCTGGTCCTGTGACTCAAGTGGTGCTGAGTACTGACTGCCCTAGGCCCTGCCCCTTCTGCCTTGGACCCAGTCCCTTCTGGGGCATGAACCCGGGCCCCCATCCCGCCTTGCCCTGGGGCGTGCCGTGGCTGTCAGCCCCTGCCTGCAGGGCCAGGACACCCATTGTTGGCTATGCAAACAAAGAGTGATCGCTTCCCACGCTTCAGAGCCTAACCGTCCCCCTCCTCCCCACAACCTCTGGGACTCAGCGGAAGGGCTGCCCCCGCACACATTCTAGGGCCCACAGAAGAGCAGGATATAGCTCAGTTGTGACCTCCATTCTGCACTGTGTGCCGAACACAGGTCTGCCTTTGAAATAGGCTCAGTGGTTGACTCACCTTGCAACAGACAGGTGTTCATAAGGTGCAGTGCGACAGGTGGAAGGAGCCTCCGCCTTTCCCTCTGGAACAGCAGGTATTGACCACAATGTGAGCTGGTGCAACAAATGCTGGGCTCCCAAGAGGAGGCATGTACAGTAGATTCACAGAGTCCAAGGCCAGAATCCTCCGCAGGGGTAGCCGGTAGGCGGGCTGCAAGCCAAGTACAGACTGGCAGTTCCTGTTGACTAAAAGCCCAATATTAATTATTTTCTCAGTAATCTGAAGTTTAACTACACCGGGAGCACAACATTTAGACCATGGCAAAAAATAATTAACCACCTCATCTGCCTTCCTGTACAAGTGAGGCCAGAGAACTTCCCCTAACTTCCCCCAAATAAGCCCTGAAAGGGCAAAGAAAAGTTGAACTGTGAACAACTGGAAGACATTTCTTTTTTAAAAAAGGCTTTTTTCAGAAAGTGTCTCTAAAGCTGCAGCCGCTTTTGTGTGTTACAACAGCATGTGTGGGAACTAGCTTGTCTGGGCCAAGATGGTCCACTGCCTGCCTCAGGGAGTTGCTGAAGATACAGTCTGTTCCTGCTCAATCAGCTGTTATTTATAGAAACAGATGTTTCTCTATCAAGGCCCCAGTGTGTATTCTTTTAAAGCTATGCAGAAGGTAGAATCAGCAGCCAAGGGAGACAGAGAGAGAAATCAGAAGCTCCTTACAGAGGGGCTTCAAAGCAAATTGTGCTTGAGTGAATTTAATTGGCTCTCCTCTTTTGTGCTGAGTGTGATACAGTGAGCGCAGATTATTAGTAGTACTGTGATAGCACCTCCTGGCTGCAAACTGAGATCGGGGCCCATTGTACCAGACCCAGAGAAAGAAGCAGTCCCTGCTCCAAAGAGCTCACACTCTGAACAGACAAAAAGGAGCACTATAGTTGCCATTAGAAGGGCTGAGTCCTGGAACTATGAAATAATTTGCCCATGGCCTGGAATGCACAGCTCTGCTGAAACCCACATGCCCAGTCAATGGAACTGCACTATGTCTTGGAAAAAAGACATGACAGAGCAAACATACAGGATAAAAATGCTTCCTGAGCATGCTGCACAGCTCAAGGCCAAGCCAGGAGAGGGAGCAGCCAGGCTGTTTTCAGCCTCAAATCCCTGGCTTTCTGCATCACAAATGTCTGACATCAACAGTAAAACAACTGAGAAGTAGGTTTAGAAAATGAGCAGGGCCCAGCCGGCCGGGGCGGAGCAGCGTGGTGGGTGGGCACAGGAATGCATGCTTCGATTTGTGCTTGTGGAGGGAATGCCTCTTGGGAGTGGACATTTTCACTTTCTTTAAAATAATATGTCGATTTATCTCTTCATTTGTGGTGTTTCTTCCGTCAATTTACAACAAGAACGTGAAGCACATCTGTGGTGCCAGTCAACTTAGGACCCCAACACACTTTGCTAACATTGCTCCATTCATTACAGTTTCTGACACCTACAGAAAGTCAATCAGTGCCATTGTCTTGTTGTTGACCCTGAGACTGAGGCACAGAGAGATTGGCACCTCTCCTAGAACAGGCAAATGGGTTCTTCCTGGTAATGAACAGCCTGAAGGTCCTTAGAAGCAGCTAGAGACCTGAAGTGGAGCTCAAAGAGGGACCTTGCTTTATGTGCCTGAACACTGACAGCACTACGCTGACTCCCCTCAGCTGACGAATGGGACGTGTTTTTAACACAGCCCTGCTTTCCCCAGCAAACCAGCTCTCAGTCCCCAGACCAGCAAACACTAGACATGTCAGTGAGCTGCACTGGGACCAAGCACTGCTAACCAACTCCAACTGCAGCAGACCCTGGGTGTGCAGGAAAACATGGTTAGTAAAGAACATGGGATTTCTCATCCTTGGGATTTCTGTTTAAATCCTTTCCTCAGCAGCCAGGTGGAGATTTCACTGAACAAGGCCAGTTTCTCCAGCCACGCATCTCACCTGCTCTCCCTCCGCTCCCTTTCAAGCACTCCCCCACCAGCCTGAGCTTCCCAGGAAGCATCAACCAGTCGTGAGAACGACAACCAGCTACTTTTCCCCAGTCATGCTGTGTCCCCTCAGCCCCGGCCATGCACGGTGTGATCAACAAGCTAGAAATACAGTCTGTGTGCTGGGGTATGTGTCTAGTGCTTGGGGCTGGAACACCCAGGGTGGATAGCCTCTGCCGTCACTCATGTCACCATGGCTACATTGCTACTTTCAGTGTGCTAGCTCAAGCAACTTTAGTGCACCTGTCTGCCCAAGCTGGAAATTACACTTCCCACTCCAGCGTAGACATCCTCACAAGAGCACCCAAACGGCAAACCAAAAGGATCCTTTAGAAACACACAACCCCCACCTCCAACCTCCTCTTGCACAAGCTGTCTGTCCCAGGTCACCGAGGGACATTGCCCATCCTGTGCACCACTGACGCCAGCACACCCCTGCAGTGACCATGCCTAAGGGCACGCTGTGCATCTTGTGGCTGCTGGACTGCAGCATGCTTCCCTTATCTTGCCATCTCCTTTTGTGCTGGAGGGTCACACACCAGAGCTCATGTCTACACCACAAGGTACCCCACACTGCCTATTTTGCAGAATTCTCCAATTCTGGGACGTCCCAGCATGTTTCCCAGCTGGTGTGGGGTTTCTTCAGCTTCATCCTATTTATAGGTGACAGTATCTGGGCTGAGGAGCCAAGACTGGTCATCACAGATCACACAGGACCCAGCTGCAGACAAACAGTTAAAAGCTGTAGCCTGGCCTAACCAACAGCCAACTTGATTCTCCTGTGGAGGATTTTAGATTTCTCTTCCCAGGGCTGAACTGCTTTAGTCCCGTTTGCTTTATAACTTGGAGTGTTTTGCTCTCAATTAATTTTTCTCCGATTGCTCAGCTGAAATGCACAAGCAGGAATTCCACCAGAAGGCTTCACTGACCCAAGCTCACATTCAGAAACATACAGGTGACAGAAGTAACCACTGGAGGATTTCGCCCTTGTTCCCCAGATAAAATAGACCTCTTGGAGAACTGCAACGAATGCAGAGCTTGGGCCCCTGGCCAGAGCACAGGACTGATATCAGCAGACTTGGATACACCTACACTTTCGGCATAAAAAATTGTCAGTCGCAAGTTTTGCGATATAACCTGAGTTTTGTCAGAGTTTTATTTGCAAAGGTTTTGCAATAAGGATAGGTCAGTTGTCCTGCTGAATACATTAAATGTTACGGAATACATGGTGAAGGCCTTCTCTGTTTTACATTTTCTTCATCTGTTTTTCTAGGCAGATTTTATATTTTAAATATACTCTTAAGCCTTCCTAAAGTAATCATTCTAGATTACTACATATTTAAACTCACAGTAGCAAAGACATTATTTGAATTTAATCAGTCAGAGCTGTTTAGTGTATTCATAACAAAGCTCATTTCTTTTAGAAAAAGGGAACACTAATTTATTTTGTGTCCTTTACATAACAAGACATGTTTATCGATTTTCACTATATGTTTATGTTAAAATAGGTTTACAAAGATTTTAGGCAGAACAAAATGTTTTATATAAGAAGCAGTGGGCTTAAATTGCAGCAAGGGAGGTTTAGGTTGGACATTAGGAAAAAGTTCCAAACTGTCAGGGTGGTCAAACAGTGGAATAAATTGTCTAGGGAGGTTATGAAATCGCCATCTCTGGAGGTATTTAAGAACAGATTAGATAAATGTCAATCAGGGATGGTCTAGACAGTACTCAGTCCTGCCATGAGGGCAGCGGGCTGGACTCGATGGCCTCTCAAGGTCCCTTCCAGTCCTAGCATTCTATGATTCTATATCTTACGAAGGTACTAATTTTGGTGGGAGGTTCTCTGAAAAACTAGTTCATCAAATAGTCAGAAGTAAAAAGGAAACTCATTTGTCCAGCTCAGTGTTTCCCAGTTTTATTTGGCCATGGAACCCTTTTAACTCGAATTTTGAGGACTACCGTTCCCAGGTTATACCTGCCTCAGCCCCCGAACCCGCCCCCCCATCCCCAAGCTTCAACCCAATGCAACCACTTCCCCAGAGCGTGGCATCCCCAGCTCCCCACAAGCCTCTGCTCTCACCCAATGCATCCCACTCCCAGACCCAGGCACTCCCTGCCCCCATCACGCCCCCCCCCGGCTCTAACACAATGCCTGAGTCTTAGCAGAGCCACCACCACCACACGCTTCTCACTCTGTGCACTGGGGCATGTGTGTGAAGCAGTGCGGAGCAGGCCCAATGCTTGTCTCTGAGCAGGAGCCACATTTCATCGATCAAAGAGCCACATGAGGCTCCAGAGCCATGGGTTGGCCACCCCTGTCCTACAGCTTCAATCCAGTTTTCAGTACCCCGCCAGGGCACACTCTCACCTCTGAAAAGGGACAAGCAGACCGTCTGGACCAGGGCGTCGCATGGGGCTGGGGGCTCAGGAACAAATGATTGGCTGTCCTTTAAAGGCCCAGGGTAAGGCCGTAGCAGCTGTCGTTCCACCTGTCTGGGAGGAAGGCCATGACCCCTCACCACAAGTCCTTGGGGACCAGCTGGCACTGGGTTTCCGCGATCCAACAGGGTAGCACAGTACTGAGTCTAGGGGCCCTGGTCCTCTGACCAGAAAGGGCACCAAACAGGGGCTGTAGCCTACAACAAAAAAGAATAGCAGCAGTGTCTGGCAGGGTGAGGCAGCAAGCAGTTGAGGGCACTGAGTGAAGTTGCTACTTGGACAGGCCAGGTCCCCAGACTTTGACCCCGCCCATACTCCTCCCCTGCTTCTCCAGCCCCCACAACCTTCCTACTACAGCAACGAAGGGTCCTGTGGCACCTTATAGACTAACAGAAAAGTTTTGTGCATGAGCTTTTGTGAGCACAGACTCACTTCATCAGATGCTGGCCTTCCCACTGTCTCCCTCTTCGCTCCACTCACCCACCAAATCCCTGGACCCAAATGTAGTAGACGACATTAGGGAAAAAAACACTGGTCTAAAATTTCTTTCTATTGGAGCATGTTTTCCACTGCATTCCAGCCTGGAAAGACTGGACACGCAGAAAGTACTTAATTAAAAGCTCTAAACTTGGGAATAAAAATGTCAGTCACCAGTTTTTTGTATATACCCTGATGTTTGTCAGAGATTTATTTGCAAAAACTTTTCAGGAAGGGCAAGTCAGCTGTCTTGCTGAATACAACATTAAGTATTGTAGACTACGTGATGCATCTATTTGTTTTACATTTTCTTAATCAGTGTTTCTAAGCTGATTTTATATTTTAAATGCTTGGTTAAGTGGTCATAAAGTAATCGTTCCGGATTATCACATATTTAAACTCTCTGAAACGAAGACATTTTTAAATTCATCCGTCAGAGTGGTCTAGTATGTTCATAACAAAGTTCACTGCTTTTAGAAAAAGCAAGCAGTCCTGTAGCACTTTAAAGACTACCTATTATTTACTAAATGATGAGCTTTCATCAGACAGACCCACTTCTTCAGGTCTGGAGAATTACCAAGAAAGAAAGAACAGAGAGAAAAAAGTAGAGAGAAAAAAACCTGAGATTAAAGAACTGACGAATCAGCTAAATAGGGGAATGAAGGTGGGGAGAGAAAAAAACCCTCTATGAAGTGTCTGTTAAGTGGCATGCCTGCCATCACTGCGAATATCAAAGGTGGCAAATTTGTACTTGTGATGCGCAAGATAATTGAAATCTTCATTGCATCCAGGGTAATAGGTATCAAACTTGAAAATGAATTCCAATTCAGACATCTCCCTTTGTAATCTGGTGTTAAAATCTCTTTGTTGTAGTACACGGGCTATTAAGTTGTCAATAGTGTATCCTGACATGTTAAAATGTTCACTTACAAGTTTATGTGTATTCAGATTCCTAATGTCTGATTTGTGTCCATCATTCTTTGGGTGAAGGAATTGTCCAGTTTGTCCAATGTACATGGCAGAGGGGCATTGCTGGCACATGATGGCATATATCACATTAGTTGAAGTGCAGGACTATGAGACCCTGGTTGTGTGACTGACATGGTTAGGTCCAATGATGGTGTCTCTAGTGTAGATATGTGGACAGAGCTGGCAACAGGGTTGTTGCAAGGAAAGGTTCCAGGGTTAGTATTTCTGTGGTGTGGCGTGTGGTTGCTAGTGAGAATTTTCCTGAGGTTGGGTGGCTGTCTGTAGGAAAGAACAGGCCTGTCACCCAGGGCCTGTGAGAGCGAAGCCTCATATTCCAGTATAGGTCAATAATGCACTGAAGGGGTTTGAGTTGAGGGCTATATGTGATGATAAGTGGTGTTCTGTTATTAACCCTCCTGGGCCTATCTAAAACAACGGGCATCTGGGTATTCATCTGACCCTGTCAATCTGTTTCTTTACTTCTCCCAGTGGGTAAATAAGTTTTACAAATGCCTGGAAGAGATCTTGAAGTCTTTGATCTCTGTCAGTGGAACTGGAGCAGATGTGGTTGAATCTTAGAGCTTGACTATAAATGATGGATTGTGTGATGTGTCCTGGATGGAAGCTGGAGGCATGTAGGTAAGTGTAGTGGTCAGTGGGTTTCCGGTAGAGAGTGGTATTGATTTGACCATCAGTGATTTGTACTGTCATGTCCAGGAAATAAATCTCTCATGTGGAAAGATCAAGGCTGAGATTGATGGTAAGGTGCAAGTTGTTGAAATCCCTGTGGAATTCTTCAAGGGTCCAAATGATAAAGATGTCATCAATGTAGCATAAGTAGAGGAGAGATAACAGGGGGCATGAACTCAGGAAATGTTGCTCTAAGTCAGCCATAAAAATGTTAGTGTACTATGAGACCGTGCGAGTGCCCATAGCAGTGCTGCTGATTTGGAGGGATAACTTGTCCCCAAAGCAGAAATAGTTGTGTGTGAAGACAAAGTTGCATAGTTCAGACACCGCATGTGCCTTGGCAACATCTGAGATAGTGTTCCTGATAGCTTGTAGTCCATCTTCAGGTGGAATATTGGTGCAAAGATCTTATACGGCCACGGTGGCAAGAAAGGTATTTTCAGGAAGATTTTGGATGTTCTATAACTTCACCAGGAAAACACTCCCGCAACTCACACACTTCTAACCTAGTCCTGACCAACAGGACCCTCCTCTCACTGGCCTGGCTCTTGAGCACATGAGGGCCCTGAGCTCAGTAGGAGCAGTGTGTTTTAGAGAGATGATGAGCCCAGTTCATCTCAGAGGGAAGCAGGTCTAGAGCCATGTCCTGTTACTCTTGTGGCAGAATCCCTGCTGGAGCTAATCCACATGCTTCACCCACCGCAGCTGGGGCATTTCCCAAACTGACAGTCCCCATGGCCATGCAGGGCTGTTGCAGCCTTGTCTGCTGGATGTCTGTCTTGAAGAAGAAGCAGAAGAGGACAGGGGGTCTATCCAGGACAAGGTGCCTTTTCAAGGAGTGGGTGATCCAATGGCACATTCCCAGTTCTCCCTCCCCCACCAAACAAGGGACACGTTACAGTGCACCATTCCTGACCGGGCCAGACTCCCAGAGATGCAGTGTCGAGATGCCCAGCCAGCTGTGAATGGGGATTGTTTAGTCACGTGGGAAGACAGAGATATAAGGGAGCAAAGGCCCTCGAGCGGTCCTCTAGCTCACTCCATGAGTGAGACATGGCCATGTATCTTCCAGCCCATCCCTTGCAGGTGTTTATCCAGCCAAGTAAGGCTGTGGAGGGAGCTTGGCTCTGCGTGCGTAGGCAACACACAACATAGCCCGTGTGCGATCCCACACGTTCCTCGTGTTTCCTGACCATTGGACCGCCCGCCCCACGATTCAGTACAGTCCCCCTTGGTTTGCTAGAAGCCACGTCTAGTGAATAGTAGCTGGACTACCCATTCCTCAGACAATGCTGTGGAAGCGCTGCTGATCCCCAGCTCCATCCAGGTAGGGTGGTAATTTACGAGTGTGGCCTGCACTGATCCTGCTGCCTGGTAGGAGGAGCGGTACTGCCATCTGGAGGGCATGGGGAAGGGTGTCAGCAGGAGCACCAGACCTCTTTCCACCTTGCCCAGAGCCTCCCGATGTCTTTCTTCAATGTCTCCAGGAAATGTTTCCGCTAGAGATAGCTCCACCCTTTCAAACACCATTCCACAGCCCTGTCAAACCCCCAGCTAGTGGCTGTGTTTGAGATGCAGCTTGGTGGTGTTTCCCTTACCCCAGGCTTAAGGTGTCCATAAGTGAATGGCACCATCATGCAGTGATAGCCTAGAACTTCCCTTCCCTCCTCTTGGCTTCCTGCACTTCCAGCAATCAGTGGCGTCTCTTGTGCTTTGAGATATGTCCTGAATGTAGAGATGTGTCCGATGATCAGATGTGTCGTTTAGCTGGGTCCCTTTCCACTGTTCTGGGCAGTTCTTTGAGGCCTTAAAGTGACACATGTTCCTCCTCTTCCATACTAACAGCCCCCTTTGTAAAGGCCCAGAACGGTGCTCTGTCTTGGGTGACGTGTGGAAGCTTCATGAGAACAGGGAGGGCATGGGACAGGAGGGGAAGCTGTGGTGCTACTGAGACTCAGGGATGGGATATGGAAGAGCTGGAGTCAGGCTGGGGAGGGATGTTCTGGCTCTTTCTACATTCCTTGACAATTGGTACCGATGTCCCATGTTTCCCCAGCTCCGCAGCCACCTGCACTCTGTGTGCCAACACACACCTGCCTCCCAGCTAGGTTCTGGTGCCCTGTCCTCTACCCCACCCCATGGCTGAGTCAAATCCTCCTTGGTCTGAGTGTCTGTGCTGGGAGCCGCAGCGGGCCTGGGCTGGGGAGTCTCACATGCTCCCTAGTGGGGGCCTGATCACACAGGCTTTGGTACTGTCCCTCATCTCATGCCTCCTGCTGCCATATGTGCATGAGGAAGGAAAATAGACTGGTCCCACTCACACCTCTGTGAGAGTTTGTGGAGGTGGAAATCATTGTAGGGGCAGATGCAGCAATCCACCTCTATCCATTGCAAAAGTGCTACCCCCTCCCCCAGTTCTGTTACCCTTGCCCTGTCCTCTCCACATCTAGCAGGTGAACACCTCCATAGCGGATGGGAGTGTCTCAGGGGTTGGGCTCAGAGATGCCAAGGCCAAAAGGGACCACTGTGACCATCTAGGCTGGCCTTCTGCACAACACAGGTCATAGGACTTCCCTGAATTAATTCCTGTTTGACCAGAGTGGATCTTTCAGACAAACATCCCTGTCTTGATATTAAAACGGCCTATGATGGAGAATCTATAAAGCTGCAGTAAATTGTTTCAATGGTTAATTGCTCTCTCTGTTAAAAACTTATGCCAAATTACCAGTCTATTTGTCTAGTTTCAGCTTCCAGCCACTGGATTGTGTGAGAGCTTTCTCCACTAGCCTGAAGGGCCATTATTAAATACATGTTAGGTACTTATAAACTGAGATCAAGTCACCCCTTAGCCTTCCCTTTGCTAAGCTAACGATCTTCAGCTCCCTGGGTCTGTCACTATTGGGAAGGTTTTCTAACCCTTTAATCCTTCCAATGGCCCTTCTCTGACTCCTCTCCAATGTATCAGCCTCTTTCTTGCGCTGCAGATTCAGGATTATGGCGGTGGTCACACCAGTGCCAAATACAGAGTAAAATAACCTCTCTGCTCCTAATTGAGAGTCCCCTGTTTGTCCAGCTCAGGATTACATTAGCCTGTTTGGTCACAGCATTGCTCTGCACTCTTACCTTCCGCTGGTGGTTTAGCTGAGTTGGTCCTGTTCAACCTGTAGTGGCAGAGGTAGGGGCCCAGGCAGAGACAGGTGTATCCTGGAGGTGAATGCTTGGTTGCGTAGATGGTGTCGCCAGGAAGGCTTTGGTTTCTTTGACCACAGGATCCTTTTCTGGGAAGGACTGCTAGGCAGAGATGGTGTTCACCTTTTGAGGAGGGGGAAGACCATATTCGGACACAGGCTGGCTAACCTAGTGAGTAGGGCTTTAAACTAGGTTGGACAGGGGCAGGGAGCAAAGCCTGCAGGTAAGCGGAGAGCATGGATACCTGGGAGATGAACTTGAAATGGGAGGGAGTATGGGCTACACTGGGAGAGTAAAAAGAGGGCCAGGGCAAAACTGGGAGGCAAGACCAAATCAATGTCTGAGATGCCTATATACAAATGCAAGAAGTATGGGAAATAAACAAGAAGAATTGGAAGTACTAATAAATCAATACAACTATGATATCGTTGGCATCAAAGAAACTTGGTGGGATAATACTCATGATTGGAATGTTGGTATTGAAGGGTACAGCCTGCTTAGGAAGGACAGGCAGGGAAAGAAGGAAGGAGGTGTTGCCTTGTATATTAAAAATGTACACACCTGGACAGAGGTGGAGATGGACGTAGGAGATGGACGGGTTGAAAGTCTCTGGGTTAGACTCAGAGGAGTTAAAAACAAGGATGAGGTCCTAATAGGCGTCTACTACAGGCCCCCTAGCCAGGTGGAAGAGGTGGATGAGGCTTTCTTTAAACAGCTAACAAAATCATCCAGGGCCCAGAATTTGGTGGTGATGGGGGACTTCAACTATCCAGGTATATGTTGGGAAACCAATACAGCAAGGGACAGACTGTCCAATAAATTCTTGGATTGCATTGCAGACAACTTTTTATTCCAAAAGGTTGAAAAAGCTACCGGGGGGAAGCTGTTCTAGATTTAATTTTAACAAACAGGGAGGAAATTATTGAGAATTTGAAAGTGGAAGGATGCTTGGGTGAAAGCGATCATGAAATCATAGAGTTCACAATTCTAAGGAAGGGTAGAAGGGGAAAACAGTGCAATAGAGATAATGGATTTCAGGAAGGCAGATTTTGGTAAACTCAGACAGCTGGTAGGTAAGGTCCCATGGGAAGCTAAACTGAGGGGAAAAACGGCTGAGGAGAGTTGGCAGTTTTTCAAAGGGACATTATTAAAGGCCCAAAAGCAAGCTATCCCGCTGCGTAGGAAAGACAGAAAACATAGCAAAAGACTGCCTTGGCTTAACCAGGAGATCTTGCATGATCTCAAACTAAAAAAGGAATCGTATAAGAAATGGAAACTAGGACAAATTACAAAGGATGAATATAGGCAAACAACACGAGTGTGCAGGAGCAAGATTAGAAAGGCTAAGGCACAAGATGAGCTCAAGGTAGCTACAAGCATAAAGGGAAACAAGAAGGCTTTTTACAAATACATTGGTAACAAGAGGAAGACCAAAGAGAAGGTAGGGCCATTGGTCAGTGACGAGGGAGAAACAGTAACAGGGAATTTGGAAATGACAGAGAAGTTTAATTATTTCTTTGTTTCGGTCTTCACTGAGAAATCTGAAGGAATGCCTGACATAGAGAATGCTAGTGGAAAAGGGGTAGGCTTAGAAGTTGAAATACGAAAAGAAAAAATTAAAATTTACTTAGAAAAATTAGATGCCTGCAAATCACCAGGGCCTGATGAAATGCATCCTAGAATCCTCAAGGAGCTGATAGAAGAGGTATCTGAGCCTTTAGCAATCATTTTTGGAAAATCATGGGAGATGGGAGAGATTCCAGAAGACTGGAAAAGGGCAAATATAGTACCCATTTATAAAAAGGGGAACAAGAATAACCCGGGAAACTACAGGCCAGTCAGCTTAACTTCTGTGCCAGGAAAGATAATGGAGCAGGTCATTAAAGAAATCATCTGCAAGCAATTGGAAGGTGGTAAGGTGATAGGGAACAGCCAGCATGGCTTTGTTAAAAACAGACCACGTCAAACCAATCTAATAGCTTTCTTTGATAGAATAACGAGCCTTGTGGATAAGGGAGAAGCGGTGGATGTGATATACCTAGACTTCAGTAAAGCATTTGACACAGTCTCACATAATATACTTATCAATAAACTACTCAAATACAACTTAGATGGGGCTACTATAAGGTGGGTGAACAACTGGCTGGATTACCGTACCCAGAGAGTAGTTATTAATGGCTTTCTATCCTGCTGGAAAAGTATAACTAGTGTGGTTCCTCAGGGGTCTGTTTTAGGACCGGTTCTGTTCAATATCTTCATTAATGATTTAGATATTGACATAGAAAGTACACTTATTAAGTTTGCAGATGATACCAAGCTGGGAGGGGTTGCAACTTCTTTGGAGGAGAGGGTCATAATTCAAAAGGATCTGGATAAACTGGAGAAATGGGCTGAGGTAAACAGGATGTAGTTTAATAAGGACAAATGCAAAGTGCTCCACTTAGGAAGGAACAATCAGTGTCACACATACAGAATGGGAAAGGACTGCCTAGGAATGAGTACAGCAGAAAGGGATCTAGGGGTTATAGTGGACCACAAGTTAAATATGAGTCAACAGCGTGATGCTGTTGCAAAAAAAGCAAACATGATTCTAGGATGCATAAACAGGTGTGTTGTGAACAAAACACGAGAAGTCATTCTCCCGCTCTACTCTGCGCTGGTTAGGCCTCAGCTGAAGTATTGTGTCCAGTTCTGGGCACCGCAGTTCAGGAAGGATGTGGAGAAATTGGAGAGGGTCCAGAGGAGAGCAACCAGAATGATCAAAGGTCTAGAGAACATGACCTATGAAGGAAGGCTGAGAGAATTGGGCTTGTTTAGTTTGGAAAAGAGAAGATTGAGGGGGGACATGATAGCAGTTTTCAGGTATCTAAAAGGGTGTCATAAGGCAGAGGGAGGGAACTTGTTCTTCCTTGCCTCTGAGGATAGAACAAGTGGCAATGGACTTAAATTGCAGCAGGGAAGTTCAGGCTGGACATCAGGAAAAAGTTCCTAACTGTCAGGGTGATCAAACACTGGAACGAATTGCCAAGGGAGGTGGTAGAATCTCCATCACTGGAGATATTTAAGAAGAGGTTAGATAGATGGCTTTCAGGGATGGTCTAGGACGTGCTTGGTCCTGCCGTGGGGACAGGGGGCTGGACTCGATGGCCTCTCGAGGTCCCTTCCAGTCCTACTATTCTATGATTCTATGATTCTATATTTATTTAGTGGGGTCCCTCCTGATTTACATGGGTATATGAGTGAAGGCAAAATCATGCCCAATGTCACTGTATACTGTAGAGTTGTCCTGGCTCCTGTGACCAATCTACAGGAGAGCCTGTAAGATGTGAGGTTGTGAGGGACAGTCCTGGAAATACCTGGGCCAGTAGTGCCCTTTCCATGGCCACTGTAGGAGGTGGGATAAGACGAGCCTGTTCCTTCTGATCAGGGCTACGGAAGCATAAACTCTAGTGACCTTCTCTGGGAATCACCATCTGTGCATGGCAGCGTGACACCACTTCTCCTGGGAGAAAAGCCTTCCTCAAGAGCAGCTACGGCAGCTTTTAAAGCTAAACCTGGATCCCTGAAGTAAATACGGGATCCCTGTTAGAGCTGCAGGGTTCTGAGCCCCCAGCATCTGCACTGCTCTTGGCTGTAAAATATGACTCGTTCCAGGTTTTCTTGGGTTTGGGATGGGGCCAATTTATTCTCTCATGAGATAAATATAGTAGATTACTATAGTGCACCAAATATAGTACAGTAGCTTAGCTACATTAAAAAAAAAAAAAGGAATATAGACATAAACCCGTTGTGCCAGAGTTTGTACCCGCAGGGGGTTGCTAGTGTGGGACCAGCACAGATTTGCATGTGTGACTCAGTGGCTTAGTGAGGACAGGAAAAGTGGGTGGGGTCGGCTCTCAGGCTGAAGGGCAGTGATGGGGGAAGGAGAGGCCACGAGACTGGGAAAGAGCCTGTGTGCAGGAGAGGTCCAGTGCCCCATGGAGGTGGGCACAGAGCAGGGGGGATTCAATGTCTTGGGAGGGCACCAGAGGGGCAGAAAGGGGAGGAAGCACAGAAGGGATCTGGGCTCTGGCTGGGGGGGCGGGGGCAGGAGGAATGGGGGACCTACCTACCCCTACCCCTCTCTTGGTGCTCAGTGGGTACCCAGGGTACACACTCTGCAGGGCTCAGCCATAGGATAGAGGGGTGGCCTGCCAGAGCTTGAACTCCACCCACACCTCCCAGTTGCAGTCCCCTGCTGCTGGCACTACATGTGCTTGCCTGCCCAGACCTTCCCCCATGTGGCTAGCGCTGGGGTCAGTGACCGTGTAGCACCAGCAGGAAAGTGATGCAGCCAGGCTGCTGGGTACCCCACAGAGGACAGGAATCCCAGCCATGGAGTCATGGGCTCCCGCCCCCGTTGGGGTGGGCCCGGATGCTACGTGGCTTGGCCATGGCCCACTCGGAACTACACCCTGACATGAATGTGCCTTGTAGCTGAAAGTGCATGAGACTGCAGGAAGAGTGGGCTGCATACAGATGTGTCAGTGAGGGGTTAGGTAGCACAAGTAGCACGTGAGAGTGCAAAGCAGGGGCAGGCCAGTGAGGCAGAGCCCAGCATACTCAGGGCACTTAGACTAATTTACACCAGGTGGGGAAGAGAGAGATTCTGTAACCGCCAACTGGCACACTCAGCCCTGGGACTTCTGCTCAGTTCAGGAGCCTCTACAGTTTGAGCTACAAGCCAGCAGGCTCTCAGCCAAGGCTGGAGAGGAGACTCAGTCTTTCTTTCTGTGTCAGTGGTCGAGGTGCCACTCTGTGGGACAGTGACCCCCCCATGTGTGGGTTACATGTCCTTGAGGAATATCTTTGTGAAAGCCCTGAAAGCTGAAATACTTTGTGCGCTCTGAGACGTTCCTAGCCCTGTGAGAAAGGTGCCTGCGTGTTTCTATGGCAGGGGTCCCTCAGCATCTGCTGATGAGAGTCTTTGTGTGTAGCCAGCAGCCGCTTGAATGAATTTGGCTGTGGGAGGCAGGCGGGTGTGCATGCAGGTGGCAGGTGTGTGGTTAGGCACAGTGCAGATGAATGCCTGTGTGTAGCCCAAATAGCAGGTGAGTGCATATTTTTAGCTAGCAGATGCAGTGTTTGTGCGTGCTGACGGCAGGTGCATGAGTTTAGCTGAGAGGTGTTGTTGGCACCAGCAAAGGCTCGTGGGGAACTCATCGCAATGAACCCAGAAGAGAGCTCACGGAGAAAAATGTTCAGCTTCAGCTTCTGTCTGGCGATAGTGCAGCTGTGCCCATGCCAGTAAGGCCACAGACCCGGCGGCACCAGGGGCCTTTGGCAGCATGTCAGAGCCAGACGAGGAGACCCCCTGCCAGGAGGATGGCCATGGAGGTGGTTCTGTGCAGATGTTGCCCCGCCACCCTCAGGTGGGTCTGCCAAAAGCTCAGAGAACCGGACACGTGACAGGCCTTTCAGCAGCTCCAGCTTGGCCAGCTCTGCCGTGAGCCCATTGCTGGCTGAGGTGACATGCTCCATGGATGCCTTGCTGAGGGCAGGTTCTTAAGCTGCCAGGTCTGAGCATCGCTCAGCCCTACGTGAGCGTGGGTTACTCGCCCTCCTCACCGGCTTCCTGACTTGCATGGCTTCTGAGTGAGGTGCAGGATGCAGACCCTTTGACACCCAGGCAGCCGTGCAAACCAGTCCAGCCCAGGAATGACTGGTACACATTGCCCCCAGGTTGGTCTCAACAGGCTGAACCATCTCCGCCCGGCAGGATGAGGAACATCGCTGGAGGGGCCCAGGGAGTGTTGGAGCCCCTGAGTATTCACAGAATCAGAGAATACTAGACCTGGAAGGGACATCGAGAGATCAAGTCCAGTCCCCGGCCCTCCTGGCAGGACCAAGCACCCTCTAGATCATCCCTGTTAGAGATTTATCCAACATGTCTCCAAATATCTACAATGACGGAGATGATACAATCACCCTAGGTTCTGACACCCCTGCTCTGGAACTGGAGTAGCCATTGGCAGCAGAAGAAGTGGGGCAGGGGATCAACAAAGGACAGAAGGGGAGAGGGTGGCCATGTCTACACTAGCCCCAAACTTCGAAATGGCCATGTAAATGGCCATTTTGAAGTTTACTGATGAAGCGCTGAAATACATATTCAGCGCCTCATTAGCATGCGGGCAGCCGCGGCGCTTCGAAATTGATGCGGCTCTCCGCCGCGCGGCTCGTCCCGACGGGGCTCCTTTTGGAAAGGACCCCGCCTACTTCGAAGTCCCCTTATTCCCATCTGCTCACAGGAATAAGGGAACTTCGAAGTAGGCGGGGTCCTTTCGAAAAGGAGCCCCGTCGGGACGAGCCGCGCGGCTGCGAGCCGTGTCAATTTCGAAGCGCCGCGGCCGCCCGCATGCTAATGAGGCGCTGAATATGTATTTCAGCGCTTCATTAGTAAACTTCAAAATGGCCATTTACATGGCCATTTCAAAGTTTGGGGCTACTGTAGACATAGCCGGTGTGCGGGATGTGTCAAGGTGTGTTTGGGGGTGTTGCTTCTGCATTCATTACAGTCAGTGGAGGGAAAGCTAGGAGAGACAGCCAGTTTGGTCTAGCGGCCAACATGCTGGGCTAGGCCTCAGGAGACTGGGGTAGCCTCAGCTTAGCTATTGCTCTGCTCCATGACCCTCAGCATGTCACATTGTTCTGTGCCTCAGTTTCCCCATCCTGTAAAATGGAGCTAATGGTAGTGACCTCCTAAGAGATGTGTTGGTGACTGGAGCTGGGTATTATCAGTATGTGTCATTCCAAGTTCTATAACATCTTTGTCCTGCAGACAGCACTCCCTTCTCTGGCCTAGGATTTGGGAAGAACCTGTGTGCAGTGACACTAAGCAGCAGGGGGAAAAGCTAGAGAGGCTGTTGGTGTCAGGCAATCTCCAGACTGAATCCCCTTTGGAGTCACGGCAGGGCAGCCCCACACTCTGTGAGAGCCAAAGGGACAGCCACAAACGGGGCTCAGGCTGACCAGAAGTGTGAGGCCCTGGACCTCAGTCATGGAGGGCACCTCGTCCCCAGGCTAGGCCAGCCTGTCTCTGGGATGGATGCTCCAGGGCAGCCTGGAGACAGGAGAGCGAAGGCAGGGCTGGAGCTTTGTGCATGTCAGCAGCTGGCGGCTGGGATGGGGGAGATGGAGGCTAACCCCAGGAGTTTCTGTGCCACACAACACAAGTCGCAGTCTCTGCCAGTGGCGGGCTCAGCTGTGCTGGGCACGATGCCTGGCCGCTGGCTGCACTGACAGGAAACAAAGGCCAGCGCAGGCAGCGGGCTCCCCATAAATCTCGCTGTGCAGCTGACAGGAGGGAGGGTTACAACAGCAGAGCAGAGCCGTCTGCCGGGAGGTTCTCTGGGTCTGAAGCTCCTCAGGACCTCCGCAAAGCAGGCTCTGTTGGTCTCTCATAAAGGCAGGGGGCAGAGAACCCCTGTAGCTCCCAGGCGGGTGGCCATGTTAGTCTGTAGTTTCACAAATAACAAGCAGTTCTGTAGCACCTTTCAGACTAACACTGGTATTGATTAGGTGATGAGCTTTTGTGGGACAGACCCACTTCATCAGATCTGTAGCAGAAATAAGAACAGGGGGAGGAGGGGGAGTGGGAGAAGACAAAGAGGAAGAGGAAGAAGAAGAGAAGAAAAGCGGGTGAGGAGTCACCTATCACTAATGGGTCCTGTGGAAGAGGTAAATTACGTGGAGCTGGTTCTGGGGAGGTATAAGGGAAGCCCTTGCACTTGAGTATAGCACTAAAGGGCCCAAGGGGCTTGACTTACAAAGCTGCACCTGAAAGGTGCCCACAGGCTGATCCCATTGAGCCCTCCAGCCGTTAGCAGCCCCTGTGGGCCAGTCACAGACATTTGGGGGTGTTCTGTGCCCTGTGCTACACGGGGTGTCAGAATAGGCCAGGATGAGCAAACTTTTTACAGTGGGCCCCACTTTTCATCCCTGCAATTATCAGTGCCCCCCCCCCCAACACACACACACCTGTCACATGTGATCCAGGCTGAAGGAAATTTCAGTTACGTCCATATGAAAAAGACCCTTTCAACGTGGATAAGAAAACAAGGCGGTAGAATGTAAAACCGTTATGAATTGGTCTAGAAGTGTGAATCATCATCAATAACCGTGGGCTCAGCGCCCATTGGTGTCTGATGCCTCTTGCAATATTTCCTTCCATCCTGCCCTGTCCAGTGTGAAGTGGCTTAGTTTCTGTAGACTAGCTTCACACCAATCTACTATATCATCTATCCATTCCCTGTGGGGTCTGCCTCTCCTCTTCGAGCCGTCCTTTGTGCTGAATACGAGGCTCTTTATTTTTCATTCATTGTTCATTCTGCAAATATGCCCAGATAGTTGTAGCTTCTGTTTTATAACCTTCCGCGGTAGGTTCTCTTTCGGCTGTATCTTCCTGTATAATTCCTCATTGGTGACCTTCTGCATCCATCCTACTCTCAGAAACTTTCTATAACGCCTTTCGAACATCAATATTCTTCTTTTCAAATCTTTTGTTATCACCCATGTCTCACATCCGTACACCATGCTGCTGAATACGCATTTTCAAGATGCTCAGCTTCATTCCTAAGCTAATTCCTTTGCTTTTCCAGATCTTGTCCATCGCCTTCAAACTCACTCTTGCTTTCGCTATTCTCTCTCTCTTATCTAGATCTTTCTCTGTGGCGATATTCTTAATCTTCTCTTTGAGCACTGCTCTGTATGTATTCCCTGTTTCTTCCTCATGTAGCTTCGCCACATCTCTTCTTTTCTTAAACTGTGTCTTACATTTTCTTTTGAGTTTTATCTTGATGTTTGCTATCACCAGACTGTGGTCTGAGTCTATATCTGCTCCTTGGAAAGTTCGGCACTGCTGTACTGATGTTATCCATCTTCTTATCGCAATCATATCTATCATGTTCTTGGACTTCCTGTCATTCGATCGCCATGTCCACTTCCTACAGTCCTTTTGTTGGAATCTCGTGTTGCAGATCACCATCTCATGCTCTGTAGCAAAATCTAGTAGTTTCTCACCTCGTTCATTTCTTTCTCCAGATCCAAACCTTCCCATGACTCTTTCCCAACAGTCGTTATCTGTTCCAACCTTCGCATTCCAATCTCCTCCAATGATCAACACATCTTTCTTCGGTATCTCCTCTACCGTCTTTGTCAAGTCTTTATAGAATAGCCCAATCTCTTCCTCCATATTGTTCGACGTGGGTGCAAACACCTGAATGACCGAGCTGTTCAACAGTTTTGCTTCGAATCTCGCTACCATCATTCTTGCACTCACCCATTTGTATCCTAATGATGCTCTTCTAGCTGTTTTGCTAAGAAGGAATCCGACTCCTGCTTCATGCTTCGTTTAGTTTCCTGGCCAAATGACTTCGCGACCGCACGTCTCTCCTGATGCTGTCCAACGCATCTCTGCCAGTCCAAGTATATCACATCAGTATCTCTCTATCTCCTTCCGAAGCAGCTCTAATTTTCCAGGTGCCCACAGTGTTCTGACGTTCCAATGGATAGCATATGTGTTAGCTGTAATTTTCTTTCGGTAGCCAACTTATCGACCCAACCCCGATCACTCGATTGGTATTGCAGACCTCATTTATCCAAGTGACATCCAAGGCAGCATCTTTTATCATTGTAGTGGCATCAGATTTTGTTCATATTGTTGTTTGATGGTCAGTGCATCGACACACATCTGACCAACCCTCCTCCTTCATCCAGGCTTGGGACTGGCATGGAGCCCAAGGGGCTTCATGGTGGAGTTGAAATGTGAATACACAGACATAAAATCAGTAACATATTCTGAGATTTGTAATGAGACAGGTGAGCCTGAGACCCAGCAGCTGATAATGCCGCACCCCCCAAGGAATGTTTCTTCCCCTCCCCACCACCTCGCACACCCTGCACTAGACAAGCACAATGGTCCCTTCTGGCCATGAGCTGTAGGCACGAAGGCCAACAAAAGTTAAGCCTCCCGGACATAGCCTCTGCCATCCTGCCACCAGACAGCTGGGCGATGGGAGCCCTGCCCCTCCCCTGCTGCTGCCTGGTGAGTCTTCCTCCACGCCTCCACTTTACCACCCCCTTGGCAGAGGTTCCCCCCCTCGCCCCACACCCCAGGAGCAGGACAAGGCAGCAAGCAGCAGCTGCAGGTTGGGGGTGGGGTATGGTGGGTAGATGTGAGGAGGGACATGGTGAGCGGGGCGGGGCCTAGGGCAGAACAGGGGCAGGGCTGTGGGCAGAAGAGGTGGGGTAGGGATCTAGCCTCTTAGGGGAAGCTTCACCTGCCACTCATTCTTCCAGCCTGGGAATCCAGGGCTCTCTCTCTACCAGCTGCAGTCTGAGCATGAGAACCTGTGCGCTTTGGGGGTGGGGAGACTTAGCTGCTCTCTGGTGGCTCTTCTGCCCTGCAGGCCCCCTCCCCACCACAGGCCGTCTGGTGAGTGGGAGAGAGAGGCCCCAGAGCACGGCTTCTCCCATGTGGTGGCAGCCAGGCACCAGGTTCACCAGCACCTGCAAGGTGCTGCACGAGCAGGAGCTGGAAGGCTCTGGGCACCTGCGGACTCATATCCATTGAGCTGATGGGAGCTGACACCCAGACCCTGCTGAGCTCTCGGTGGAGGCGGGAGGGGGCGTGAAGAGGCTTGTGCTTATGAAACAGGGAGGCTCTGGCTGGCTCCCTGCTGCTCTCGGGGCTGGCCTGCGCTCCTGCCGGCTCTGTGGCACACACACACGCAGTGGCAGTGGCGCACCCCTCCCCATGCAGAGCTGGCCCAGCAGTTGCTGGTTCTTTAGCACACCTCTGGCCCATTCCTGGCTGGCATATGGGTGTTCTCTGGCCCCACAGCACACTTCTGCGAGGCCAGCAACACGGCACAGCACCACTCGGAGCATTCCCTGGATCGCCTGAAATAGACTGGGGTCATGTCCTCGCCACCTAGTGGGCCATTTAGGGCTCCACCCATCAGTACTGCCTGCGGGATGTGCCCCCGTGGCTGGTTGGTCTGTGTGCAGCCGGGCTGCCCCTGCAAACAAACAGATGCAGCTGTTTTCCACTGCCCCTCCCAGTTCTGCTCTGCAGTTCCTGCTCCTGCTGAGGCGTCCAGCCCCTCTCCCAGGCTGTGCAAAGTGCATTTGCCTCTTTGATTTAAAAGCTTTCTGCGAAAGGAAGCTGGGTTTGGGGCAAGGAGCTCTCAGCCATCACTAACACAATTAATATTTCCTTTGCACCCGTTAGCTAGACAATATAAAATTACAGCAGAATTCCGCCCGCAAAGCCCCTACAGTGTCTTTGACATGCCTCTCACCCTGCTTCTCAGGTATCAGGTTCTCCGTTTTCACACCAAGGCCCTCTTTGGAGGAAGAGAACGAGTCCTTGCACTCGGGGACAAGGGATTTGCCCATCCGGAGGGTTCCCACGGAGCGCTATTCCAGGGTGGTGTCTGCCCCTCTTTCTCCCCTCTAATCCCCAGCCAGGTGAACACAGTTAGCACCAGTTGGAGAGGGTTTGTCAGACAGGGTTCATCGCATGATCTGGTTTGCTTCAGGCCAACAGTTTTAAAAAACAGCCCAAGCCAAAGAGCTGGCTGCTACAGGGCACAGTGGAACACCTTCTCCCAGCGGGCTGGGAAATCACATTTCCAAAAGCCCACCTGCACTTACTGGCAGCGCCAGCACATTCTGACCAATGTTTCCCACTTTCAGCAGTTTCTGCTCTCAGTGGCACTGGTGGAAGGTAGTGAATGGCACCTGTCACGCACAGGGCATGGCTATACTGCAAAAAAAGTCCCACAGCCTGGGTCTAAAAAAGCCACCAAAAATAGCCATGTAGAATAGCTGCTGTGGCTGGAACTCAGGTTCTGACACCCGTCCCCTTTGCCAGGTTTCCGAGCTGAGTTACAGCTTTAGCACCCTAATGTGACCCGAAGACTGTAGACCTTGGCTCTGAGACTAGCAGCTGCAAGGCTTTTTTGCAGTGTAGCCATCCTGCTAGTCTGACATGATTTCCTTAGCATGCAATCACTGTTCCATCTAATGACGGGTTTTTTTGCACTGCCCTGTTTGGGAGGGGTGGTAGACGCAAGCAGCCAGGGCGTTCTGTCTCTGGTATGACGTCTTTTGAGACCGTGCTGGGGAAAGAATTGCCCCATAAATACAAAGGATTGGGTTGGCTGTGAGTGCTGAAACAGGGTCGCCTGGAGTGTAGCGCGATGATTTGTCCAGCACTGTTGTGTACTTGTAGCTAAAGCAAGTTACATATGAAAGTGCCAAGAAGCCACAGCAAGACCGGGGCAAAACAATTTTAACATTTTGTAACTTTCTTTTTTTTGGCCTGGAATTTCTTAGGTCAATTTCTACAATTTTGGCTGAGAAATTGGTTTGAAAGAAACAAGCAGTCCTGTAGCACTTTAAAACCTAACTCACGTATTTATTAACTAACGCTCTTTCGTGGGTCAGAGCCACTTCTTGAGATTTTCGGATAAATCTGAGGAAATGGGTCTGACCCACGAAGCTCATTACCTAATAAATACATGTGTTAGATTTTCAGGCGCTACAGGACTGCTTGTTTTCTGTGAAGCTACAGACTAACACAGCTACACCAACCCCCTACCAACCGTTTTGAAGGAGTAGGAATGGTTTGGTTTTGCCTCTTTGAGCTGAAACAGTGTTTTGATTTAATGTTTACTCAATTAAAACACACACACACACACACACACACACACACAGTGGAAAGCCATCCAAACCAGCTAAATCAAAATGTAGACCTCTGAAAAACAGCTCAGTTTGAGGGGATCGAAATGCATCACTTGATTTAGGTTTCTGTTTCAGTGAAAAAAAAAAATCAAACACATTTATTTTGAGTGGAATGAAACCTGATTCCCCCTTAGATCCCTACCTCTCCAGATTTCTGAGTTTAGCCTACCCTCTGCCCCCAAACTGAAAAATCCCTTATTTCCCCAGCTGTGGGCACATCACTGCTGCAGTAAAAGCTGAGGTGCAATGTCCCATCACCTGCTACGGACTGGCGAGGAGGTGACATCCATATAACCCCACTGCCTTTAATGGGCAAACACTAATTACAACCAGGTATCTGAGAATCGAGTTTGAGCCACACAGAGTATCGCCCAAGGAGCTCAAAGTGGCTGGAACATGACAACCAAATCCCTGAAAGCCACAGGTGTGACACCAGGGATACAGCCCTCCATCAGGACTCAGGAAACTTGGGTGCTGTTCCCAGTGGAGCCATGTGATGCTGGGCAAATCCTTTCAGCTAGCTGTGCTTCAATTTCTGCATCTATAAAATGGGGCTAATGATTGTGCCCTCCTTTGTGAGCAATTGAGAATGCATGCTATATAAGAGCTAGGTATTATCAACCTCATTGCACAGCCAGCTAATGAAGCACAAGGCACTTGCCCAAGGAAAAAGCAAATGAGTTCCCAAGTCAGGGAAAGAATGTGAGAGCCCAGGCTCTCAGTCACCACATGCACTACGAGGCCCTGCCTTTGACTGCTGGGGCTTTCTATCTCCAAACAGCAACTGAGTCCTTTTGGTGAAATAGTTGTTATTTTATATTAAGAAAACAAGAAGAAAGAACATAAGTAAATTCACTAGGGGCAAGTGCAGTGTGTGAGACTGCCATGTGGCAATCCTCAGCAACAAGGTGAATAAAATGCCTGCTGTCTCTACATACGGGGAGAAAGTTAAGAACTTAAAGGTGCAGCACACAGAAAACAAAAGGACTCCCACTTTCCCAGAGACACACACCACAATGGAACTCACTGGGCACTGTGCACAACGAAGTCCCTGGGGGTGGCTGACACATTATCAGAGAGTCCTACTGCATACCCAGATTCTCTAGAGGCTCAGGATAAAGCAGATAAACATGGGAGCCATTTTCAGCAGCTTGCCAGCCTCCCCTCAGAAATTAGAACAAGTAAAAGTAGCCAGCGGCAAGCAATGGCACACAAACACAAACTGTGTCAAAGTGGGTCAGGCATGCTTGGCCCACTTGCTTGTGAGGGGTTGATACTGAGTGATTTCAAAGAGAGAGCCCTCTCTGAGGCTGACGGTCTGACCACCGAGGCAGTGGCTCTTGACCTTGCCAGACTCCCATACCCCCTTCCAGGAGTCTGATTGGTCTTGTATGCCCCCAAGTTACTGCACACTTCAAAGTTACTGGCTTACAAAGTCAGACATAAAAAGGCAGAAGTATCATGGTGTGCTGTTACTTCCCACTGACTTGCCTTCTCCACTTTACCATACCATTATAAAATGAGTCACGTGGAATATAAATATTGCAAAACAAGAAGTCCTGTGGCACCTTATAGATAACAGAAATTTTGGAGCATAAGCTTCCATGGGCAAAGACCTGCTTCATCAGATGCATGAGTCATAAATATATAAATATAACTACTGAGCTTACATTTCACACATAGGGGATGAAACATGTCATTGTCTGCATGAAACTGTAGTTTGTACTGACTTCCCTGGTACTTGTTATGTAGCCTGTTGTAAAATTAGGCCAATCACCACGAAATTGCTGTAGCCCCTGGAAGACCTGCATGTATCCCCAGCGATACTTGTACCCCTGGTTGAGAACCACTGGCCTATGGCATTCTTGCTACAGTTCCTGGGAACTTGGAGGGGTAATGTAGTTCAGCGTATATGGAGAACACCAGAGCTTCACAAAATGCAGGAATGCTTCTGAATTCTGGCACGGGTGGCCCAGCATAAGTCAGAGCCTAGTACCTAATCAGGGATGCCAGCAGAATTGTTGGGCCCCTGGGCAAGTTGGGAGGGGGCCGGAGCCTCGGGAAGAAATGGCAGGGCAGGGGGCTAGCCTCCCCCAGCCAGCTCATCAGCACTGCCCAGCACGTGCTGCCTGGGCTCTGGCGGTGATTTAAAGGTCTCGGAGCTCCACCTGCTATCGTAGCCAAGGTAGCAGGAGTGGTGGTTGAGTGCCTTGGGTCCTTTTAGATGTTTGGGCCCAGAGCAGCTGCCCCTTTCCCCATTCCCTGTGGGCAGCCCTGTGCCCCATACAGAAGCAGTTTTGCTGAATGGTCAGAAAGATGCATCTTAGCCACCTCAGACCCACGTCATTGCCCAGCAGGGCTTGAAAACGTACCAGGGCTGGCAGAAAGCAGGCTGGACAGCTCAGTGGTTTGAGCATTGCCCCCCTCAACCCAAATCTGGGGTTATGAGTTTAATCCTTGAAGGGGCTGTTAAGGGATCTGAGGCAAAGAGATTTTTTTTAAAGGGGGTGGGTGCTTGGCCCTGCTGTGAGGGCAGGGGGCTTGACTCAGTGACCTCCTGAGGTCCCTTCCAGCTCTATGGGATGTGTAAGGAGAGAAGCAGCCCCCTGCGGAACTGTGGCCTGTTGGTTGGGATTTCCTGAAATTCTGCTTCCCCCTGAGCCCCACAAAACAGGAAGCCCCAGAGCAGTGACCAGGCACCATGTGGAGATCAGGAAGCCATTGCCATGGTCATGATTTACAGTGCTAAGGGAGAGCCCCTCGGCTGGTTCCACTCTGTCTCAGCCTCCTCCCTTTCCAGGGCAGGGACCAAGAACCCACATGGGTGACATCATGCTGGCACCCAGACCTGTGGTTCCAGAGCAGTAGCCCAGGGCCAGCAGTTACATCTTCCTGAATGTCACAGGGAGCAGCAGAGTCCTTCCCCTTGTTGCTGACCTGTTGATTCCCCTTCTTATTCCTGGAGTGAAGCGTAATTTCTCTGCTCCTATTCTGTTACCAGTGAGCAGTAATTACCGTCAGTAAATCAGCCTAGAACAGGAGTTGGATGGAAATGTGGGTTGGCAGAGAGCACAGCTCATTCTGCAGAGAGATGTTTGAAGATCCGGGCAGTCGTCACTCAATGCTCTTACAGGCAAAGTCCGTTATGACAAGGCTAGGAATAACGAGGGTAATTAATCTCGACAATAGGATCTGATTCAGCAGGTTTCTCAGGAGGAGGCTGTCACTGGAGCGTGGTTCAAGGTTGGCTCATGGGATTATTTTACAGCACTGACCACAGACAGTAAAGGCAAGGACCTGGGAGTTTGGATTCCTGGGGTGTAGGCCTGACTGCCACTGACTTGCTGTGTAGCCTTGAGCAAGTCACTCCACTGCCTGTAGGAATGCTTTTTTTTCTAAATATAATATTGGTTAGTGACAGGCCTCAAATTATTTGCATATATGCTAATATAATGGAGGCTCCCCTCTTTGTCTCCTATACACCCCACCTCCCAGCACACCCAGCTTGCGGCTCTTAGCCAGCTTTGACTGCTGCCTTCCCCAGCTCTAGCACACTGGTCAATGTGTGGCAGCCTCCCCCTCCTCCTCACACCCCTGCAGGCCCTTTCCTCCAGCTCACACGTCATCCCTCCTCCAACCTTCAGCCTTTACAAGCTGGATTTGCTGAGTCACGGCTTTTGTGTTCTCTGTCTTGTTGACCTCCTCCAGACCTGGTCACTACCATCAGCAACCAGATCCTTGGGGCCACCCTGGGACCAGGTCTCCTCGCAGACCCCCTGCTCCACAATCTATATCTCTGTGTGCAGGCGGCGGAGTCCCCCTCGCTGTGCCAGAGGCTGGTCCTGCCAGATGTCACCAGGATTAGCAACCTCCAGGATGACAACCGGGGAGACAGGGTGAAGCCTCAGGTGCTCGCTCAGCACATGGGGCTCTCTACCCTCCATGCTTCCCCAGTGCGTACTTCAGGAGGTGAAGGACGGTTTATGGCCTGCTGCTTAAGTTTACCTCATCGGCTCTTGCAAGAGGGTGCCCTGGCCTCCCCCACCCCAGCCCTCAAGATCTCTCCATAGGCCCCCAGCCCCGCACACCTTCCCAGCCGCCTCCCCCTCATCACCCAAACCGTCTGTATGTGCTGCAGCTGGTCCCCTTTCAAACTGCACCAACACCCAGGTTTGGAACAGGTCCCATATGAGGAGATGTTAAAGAGACTGGACTTTTCAGTTTAGAAAGGAGGAGACTGAGGGGGGATATGATAGAGGTCTATAAAATCATGAGTGCTGTGGAAAAGGTGAATAAAGAGAAATTATTTATTTGTTCCCATAATAGCAGAACTAGAGGACACCAAATGAAATTAGTGGGTAGCAGGTTTAAAACTAATAAAACAAATTTCCTTTTCACACATCACATGGTCAACCTGTGGAACTCCTCGCCAGAGGAGGCTGTGAAGGCTAGGCCTATCAGAGAGTTCAAAGAAGAGCTAGATAAATGTATGCAGGTTAGGTCCATAAAAGGCCATTAGCCAGGGGGTAGGAATGGTGTCCCTGGCCTCTATTTGTCAGAGGCTGGAGACGGATGGCAGGAGACAAGTCACTTGATCATTGTCTTTGGTCCACCCCCTCTGGGGCACCTGGCATTGGCCACTGTCAGCAGACGGGCTGCTGGGCTAGATGGACCTTTGGTCTGACCCAGTAATGGCCGTTTGTATGGTCTTAAGATGCCATGTGAACACGCGCATGCTTCACACGCTCCACTTCCCCACCCTTGTGTCCTGCCTGGACACCAAGAGGCAGGATCTCTTGCCAGATGCAGAATGGGATGCCCCAGTGGACCAGTCTATATTTCACCTTGGTCCCGCAGCCAGCCAGGAAGGTTGGCTGGAGGATCTTCCATGCAGCTGTGAGTGCACAGACACATACTTGATGCGGTTCACCCCCATCCCTGACACTTGTTCCTTTTGTGGCATGAGGAAGACCCCGGCACACATCTGCCTTGAGTGCATCAGGTTCCAGCCCCTCTTCCAGCCCCTCCGGAACCTCCTGTTGAGGTTCTGACTGCACTTCTCCCCATACTCCTGACGCTTGCATACCCCATCTGTGCTCCCACACTGTTGTGGGACATCCTCATCTGCCTCCTCCCGGCTACGGCTAAGTTGGTCATTAGTAAGACCAAGGAGAGGAGGCTGGCTGGCGGTGGGGGGGAATACTGCAATGGTGGGGCCTACCTTTGCTCCTCTAGCTGTTCACACATCAGGGCAGAGTTCCTCTGGGCAGTGTCTGGATCTCATTGGGATCCCTGAGATGAGCTCACTGCACTAGCAGATATAAACTGCCCAGGCTGGGCAAGGAAACATGCAAGTTACAGAGAAGCAGAGCTATCAGCGTGCTGCCCCCAGTGCAAACCCCTGTGCTCTGCAATGTCCTCACCACTTCCGCTGCCGGGGAATCAGAGGTGGGGCTCTCAAAACCTGACAAAGTCACACGTCGGGCAGGGACATACAGAACCATGCAAACACGCTGATGGCTACATCGCAGTCCAAACAGAGACACACACACACACACACACACACACACACACACACTTCTCTGCTCACACACACAGCTCAGTCCTTTGGCGCACCCCTTTGTTCTGCAAAAGTTGCCAAAGTGGAAGAATGAGACAGGAACCTGCCCGCCCCCAGTCTCTGTCTGTCTGACACCCCTCCCCCAAAGGTGGGGCCATATGCTGCTTGGGGTTTGTTTCCTGGGTGCTCTCCTGGGCAGCAGTGCTCATTACTGGCTCTACGATAATAGTGCAGGCTCTTGCCTTCCCCTGGGGCCAGGGTTAGCGTTGGAGAACCTGTTCTTCTTTGATCCCTGCACTGCAGGGTAAGGAACTCTTGTATCTGCCCTCATCCTTGGGGAAGGGAAAGGAGAAATGCTGCAGTGGCTCCATCCCTCTTCTCTCTGTCTGTCTGTCTGGTTGCATGGTCACTCTCTTCTGGCTTTGGACCCTACTTTGTGACCCCCGATATCCACCTCTTGTTTACAGTCACAGCTTGTGGAGCTGGCGACAAACCCCCCTCTGCCTGTGTCAGGTGCGTGTGCGTGCACACATGCACACACACACACGCCGACATGCACAGCCACCTACACAAACCCCAGCAGACCCACACAGACACAAACCCCAGTGCACACTCACGGTCACCCAGCTCGTTACAGGAGCACTGCACACAGGGGGCTGAAATGCTTTTCACACTCTTACCCTGCGTGTAGGTGCTGACTTGGGGAGGATGTGGCCATCAGCCCCCTGGAAGAGCTGGCCCCACAACACCCATGTGGAGGATGGGCTCAGAGGAGTTGGTTCCCTGCTATCACCTGAGTCCCAGGGCCCAGCTTCAGATTGGCATCCACCCCAGCAGACCAAAAGGGGCTCAGCGCTGACCTCTGAGCCATTGCCAGGTTTGCGTGCTCGGCCAGAGCTACAGCCCCATTTCCTGGGGCCTCGTGCATTGTTCCTGCTGCCCTTCCCCCAAAGGGGACTTAAATAATAAAAAGTCCTTCAAGTGTAAAGCCCCCCCCACACTCCATAGCTCGGCCTCCCGCCCCCTCTCCCACATGAGTCGTCAAAAGCTACCAAACCTGCATGGAGTGGATTAAGACCAATTAGTGGGAAATGTACGTGATGTCACCGTGCTGGCTTGATTGAGGGTAATAGGGAGGCAATCCGCTTATTACCTTTTACAGCAATCAAATCAAAAGCGAGCCCATCATTACACAGCGCTCAGTAAATAATTGCCCTTGGAGCCTGTTAATGCTCCTAAGGGTTGTCTCTAGCTAAGAGGGGGAAGCTCGGCAAGTCGCTCGAGCCGCCTGTGCCTGGCTGCGACTTACTGAGCAGGACGGGCAGGTGATCAATCTTGCAGAGGCCTCCTGTGCCCACTTGTCTCCGCTTTCCAAGAACTCTTAAAGGAGCACTGCCGAGCCGGGCGCTGCCAGAGTCGCTTATGAAGGCAATGGCCAGGAACTGGTGGCATAGTGGGTGGTGCTCAGTTTCTGGAGGCACCAGGCTCCCCTCCCCCACCAGTGCAGCTCCATGGTTTTGTAGCAGGGACCAGAGTTAAAATGGTTGCTCTGAGAAAAACAGGGCACTAGGAGTCAACATGGGCTGAGTGTTCACCTCAACTCTGCCAGGGACTCCCTGCACAACCTTGGTCAAGTCACCTCATATCACCAGGCATCAATTCTCCCTTCCAAACAATGGCAGTAAAAATAACGATCCACCTCGCAAGGGAGCTGTGAGGGCTACTCAGCGCCTGTTTGCCAGAGCCCTGCAGACATCAAGAGCTATAGACCTGCTGCCTGCTCCTCCTGGGATGCCAAAACGTACCTTTTGGCTAACGAGCTAGAGGTAGGGAGGTCTCCTCGTATGAGCAAGCTGCCTAGGAAGCCTTTGTAGGGTACAACAGATACGAGCAGGAAGTCAACCCAGAGAAGGAAAGAGCCGCAGATGCTGCAATAAGGCGTGTGACGCCTAAGACGGGAATCAACCCTAACCTTGTACGTCTCCTGGGCCTGGGCCATTTTAATGCTCCAAGCGCCAGGCTGCTGCTGACCCTGCAGCACCGAGGGATCTGGAGGGCCCAGCAGCATTGCTCTCCAACCGCCTTAACTTCACTGGGCTGAACGTGGCCTGCCCTGAGAACCACCCACACAGGCTGGCACCAGAGAGGAGAGGTGGCCCAGGCGGTGCAAGCTGAGTAAAGGGGTGGAAATGGGCCAGTCAGTTCTGTTGTGGGACTGGCCTGCAAGGCAAGACAAAGCGTGTATGAGTTTGGAGCAGGGTGCACTTCCCCGTGGGTCCATTCCCCAGTTGATCCATGGGCTGCAGATTGAGAACCATTGTTGAGGTGTCTCCCAGTAGCACTAGTGGAAACTGCCATCTCCCAGCTACATGGATGCTTTTGTTAGCATCACTGGACTGGCCCTTCTCCCTCTCTATGATAATGCTTGTGACTGATGACTGCAACCTCCGCTGGGCATCATATCATGGTGTCCACCTCCAGGATGCTCTGCTATAAGCCCCTGTTGGAGATCAGATACTGGGCAAGATGACCATGTTCTCACTCAGCATGGTGGTTCTTAGAAGCTAGCCACTTTCAGGGGATTGTGGTATGGGTTTAGTGCTGGTGCGACTGCCCTAGAGTCCAAAGTTCCTCTGAACAAGTCCAGCCGAGGCAACAGCAACGGGAGTATCATCCACCCTGCTGTGCTAAAGGTCTAAGTGCAGAAGGTCTCATTGCGTTGCATTCCTGCATCAGCTTGTGTTCATTGGTTGTCTCATCTTATACTGGGATAGCCAGCTCTTCGGGGCAGAGACCTGCTTATTGCTCTGTGTCTAGAACAGTGGTCTCCCCATATTGCAAGAAGTGGGGCATTCCCCTGCACGAGTCAATAGGTACCATGCAGCTGAACTCTTGCAAGGCTGTGAGGATGGACTGATGCATCACCTTCACCCCCACTGCATTCCAGGTGAGCTGAGACTCCTCTGCACTAGCTACAGGGAGCTTGTGTAAAGACACAGCCAGTCTGGAACAAGAACCCCCGGGCCTCTAGCCATGTGAGGGGTTGAGGCCCCAGGCCCAGGCCAACCTCCCTCCATTGCATAGCCATTCCTATTCCTAACGGAGGGTCCACGTCTTCGTGTGAGTGTCCTGCGACCACTTCTTTACGGTGAAGGAGGCTGCGGAGACAACCCTGGAGTCCGCAGTCCTGTCTGAGCAGCGTGATCTTCCCAAAGCTCTGCCCTAGAGCAACCCCTGCAGGAGTGACTTGAGCTCTCTGCCCTAATTAACCTTTGCTGAGACTCCCAGTTCCACCTGACTGCTGGATGATAGAGGTGAAAGGATGTGTGCGATTGGCACCAGAACAACAGAATAACCTCATTCGGCAATGAGCGGCTGGGCTGGATTTCAACTGATGTGCTAAAGCTCTAGTCCATTATCATTTCCACCCTGCGGGTCAGTGCTAGGGGCTGGCCTCGCCCCCCCCAGCATGCTACCACCTCACAGCCGAGGGCGAGTCTCTGGCTCAGTGGTGGGTGTTCTCAGTGCTAAGAGTGCCAGGGCTGGGTAGTGCTGCTGGCTGGGCTCACTGTATGCATGGAGCCCTGGCTGGCCTCTTACTACAGCATTGCTGGGAGCCCTCCCATGGCACTGTTATGCCAGTGCTCTTTAAGTGATTGTGTGGAAATACAGACCTGGGCAAAATAGCGGTTGTCAGTTATGGCATTATCTATGGTGTGAGAAACAGCCAGGTGATGCTGTTTATTAAGCAGTTAACTCCATAGTGTCAGCCATCCCCTTCAGGGAAGCTTCTGCCAGGAAGGATGTCTTGTACGAACAGTTGTGCAGCTTTGCAGATGAGAAAGTTCAGGCGCAGAGGTCCTGACCTATGTGCTGGTGCCGAAGGGGCATGCCTGACGTGCTGTAATGAACAGTTCAGCCCTCCTCCCAAAGATTTTTGGACACTGATACTAAAGCTGTTGCTGAGCTGACCCATTCTGTCACTCTTGACAAAATCCTTAGACATTAGAGATGCTTCCAGGAAATATAGTGACAAGAATCTGTGGAAATCCTGCATAGCAAGCACTGGACCGGATATTCTTTTGTGGCTGCAGACACTCATTATCAAGCGGGGCACAGATGCTGGTCCCATCCTATGTTCCCTCTAATCTTTTCTATCTGTATGCAGATTTTTTCCATCCTGAATAAATTTGAATGTGCACCAAGACATGTGTGAATGTGCACCACTAGTAGAAATGACAAAGCTAGGTGTGAATGCTCTGCTAATCAGCTGGACAGCATTTGAATCTCCCTGAGCAGCTGCACAAGAGTGCAGTTTACAAGGACCACTGGTCTTATCTTAGTGTCAAGACACTATTTTACTGCTTTGGGAATGTAAAGGTAGCAAACAGAATTGTTATGACTATCGTGGCCTCTGTCCTGGGGAAAGTTTTGCCTCTATCTGGCTGGCCCACACTACCGAGATCAAGCTGACCAGAACAAGCTTCACACCCAGCCACTCCACTATGGAGCAAATCATCCAGTCCACCAGCTTTTCTGAGAAGGCACAAGAATTCAAGTGACCTGTTCACACTGCAGTTGTAGGTATCACGGATGTGTTTACTGTGCCAGGGCTTTGCTTTGGCTGATCTCGAAACTCACAGGCCTTCCTGACAGGCACACAGGCTGTTCTGTCTGGAGGGTTCCCCAAGCTGTGTTCTTGTAACTGGGACAAGTCCTGCCTTTTTCTAGAAGAGTTAGGCTGAGTGTTCATCCAGGATGTGGCGTTGTCCTGTATCTCCACAGTGCTGTCACAGACTGAGTGAGTGAAATCTAGGCACCAGTCAGATGAAGCATCTCTGAATGAGAGAAAACATCCAATGGTACAAATTCAGGTTGAATGAGGAGGCCATCTTCCTATCTAACTGGTCCCATGCTCTCAAATGGTCACCTCTCCAAGGTCACCTGTGCCAAATGCTTATGGGCTGCCCCAAAAAATCATCTTAAACTTTGACCCAAGGCAACCATGGTGGAGAAGACTCTTCCCCCACCCTCCCACCCCGAGACCTAAACCACAGTGACTGGATGGGCATCCTCAGGCACCTGTGGTTCACGGGCATTCAGCCCTGTAATAGGCCAGATTGGCTCAGGACAACACATCATGGAGGCACATAATGCACAGGATGGCTTCTACACAGTCCAGCCGTCAGCCTGAGAGCTCACCCAAGCTGACCTGCTACTGTCAGGAGGTGAGCTGAATGCACAGGGTGCTTTGATGAGCCTACTGAGTGTGGTGCTCTGGCTCCCATGGATAAAGGGAACATGGAGATTGTTAGCTGTGGGGCTCGGTATTCGGGAGACAGATGCTATGATGAATGGCCAAGTGCAGAAAATACCATCTATGTATACACCCTCCGTGCCTGGAAAGATGGGTTGGATTTGCTATGGGAGGCGACTCAGCTTTGTTTTGCAGTTTTTAATTTCAAATCCAGTTGTTGTGCTGGCTTTAGTGCAGGATAGGCTACAGGGACAGAGCAGGGCTGTGTGAAAACTGCAGCTGCCACCCAAGCAAGGGTGTGCTGTCCTGCGATTTCTCCTCTCTCCGTCCCCATCACTGTCAGCTCCTCTGAGGGTCAAGTGGGAATGAAGGAGAATGTTTGAAAGCCTGAATGAGTCCCACCTGTACTATTCATTGCCCAGGGCAGGAGATTAGAGCTGGGGCACTAAGTGTCTGACTGGGCTAATTGCCGGTGAAGAGGCAAAGTAGCTTTGATTTGTGGGGAGCTGCAGAGAGCCTCGGAGCTCTGCAGCGCAGTGATCAATACCATGAAGCTTGAGGCTTCTGCTCCCTGAGAAGCCAGCACAGCAGTCTGGACCGCAGGCTCTGAGCCTTCCTGTGTTCCGGCCGCCTAGCAAAGCTGGTCTGCGAGCAGCACCTCTTGGCTTGCTGCAAATGGCTTTTTACAGGAATCCGCCTTTTGGTAAGTGTTTCTGCAGGGACTAGATGGGGCCCTGCTGCATTCTCAGAGCTTGGCCGAGAAGCCTCTGCAATGGCAGCCACCCTTGCATGTTCCAGTCAGTGGGATGCTGCTGCAGAGGCATGCCCTGGAAAAGGAGAGACCTGGGGAGCTGCAGGAAGCTCTCAGCAAGCGTAGGGGCAGGGAGGAGGCGGCCCTGGGAGCAATCTGGAGGAGACACTGCAAGGATACTTCCTTCCTCCCCCATTCCTACAGCAAGGCCCCGCAGTGCTGTACCCAAGGGTGGGAACCAGCGTTCCCTGTACGCTGAGCAGCGGGGCAGCCACCCAGGAGAGACTTGAATGCTGCCCAGCTGATTAGCAGAGCACCCACAGCTGCTCACAGCCAAGAGCCTGTGTTTCTATTGGTGGTGCACATCTGCATGTACCTCCGTGCAAATAACTAATTTTTTTCTGCCCAGGGATGGAAAAAATTAGAGGGAGCCTGGTGGGAACCTGCGGAGAGTGTGAGCAGTTCTACCCCATGATCTGTCTCAGGCCCCCACCCTCAGAATCTCCAGCCTGAGGCTGGGTATTTCAGGAAGTCTGGGCTGACGTCTGGCTTTCGCTAGAGGAGAGCACACTCGGCATGGAGCAGAACTGGACCAACATCTCCTACGGCCTCTGAACCAACAGCCACGAGCTTTAACTTCGTGGCTCTAGTTATGTGGCAAACTCACGCTGCTGCCTGCTTTCCAGCACCTGCCAGGCGCTCTAGGAAAGGAGCTTCCAGAGGGCTGAGCTAGCCTTGCAACATAGAATCATAGGTGAGTCCAACCCCCTGCTGAAAGCCAGACCAACCGCAGCTAAATCATTCCATCCAGGGCTGCATCAAGCCGGGACTTAAAAATCTCCAGGGACGGAGATCCCACCACCTCTCTGGGTAACGCGTTCCAGTGCTTCCCCACCCTCCTGGGGAAATAGTTTTTCCTAATATGCATCCTACACCTCCCACACAGGAACTTGAGACCATTCTGTCAGCTGCTCCGCCCCACATTCAAAACTTGAGAGGCTGGCTCAGGGTGGCAGCATGGCCAAGTGGATCTGTACTGGAGTGGGAGTCAGGGGACCTTAGCTTTGTTCCCAGCTCTGCCCTGAGGGGGCTTCGAGTAAATCCCTTCTCACTGTCTCTCTGTTTCCCTCCCACTCTTTGCCTTGCCCGTCAGCTGAGCATGCCTCTCTCTCCAGCTGTACAGCACCCAGCCCAATGAGGCCTCTAGACGCTACTTTTATCCCAATACCCAGCTCACTAGAACCAACTCTGTGCATGTCTGTCAAAGTCCAAGGCCGTTGGGGTCACAGGGACCAGTCCAATGGCTTGGGCCATTTCCTGACCTGCGCTTGCAGCTCTAGGAGCCTCACCTCCAAGTCACTGTCTCCCCACCTGAGGTTAAACAACTTTTGCTGACAGAGTCCCATCCTGCCAGTCACCTCCACCTCCGCAGGAGAGAGGAGCCAAAAGGCATGAAAAAAGCCTGGCCTGGTAGTACTCCACAGCTGACTAACCTCCCTACCCCCACCAAGCTCATGTGGGGCAGTGGTGGTAGACCCGGTCCTCCTGCTTCAAAAGGACTGACCCTGCCATTGATAGTAACTCAGAATCCTTATCAGTTATTGGCAGTACAGGGCATATGACACAGAGATCAGGAGTGCAGATTCCAGGCAGTAGAGGGTGACCTTGACATGCACACAGCTGCCATCCGATTACAATATTACCATGGTAATTAATAATGGGTGGCACTTCAATAGCAGTCTCTAGCCCCCAGTCCCAGAGCACTTTAAAAATATTGTTTCATGAAGGGGTGTAAAGTCGGTTGTGTCAGCCCATCGGTCCTGCGCTCAGGGAGTCACCCACACCTGAGCTGATGTTAACTAGATGTTTCCTAAACCTCTGTGTTTCTCCTCAGAGGAGAGCCATCCAGTTCCACCTGGCCAGGTGTGGGAGAAGAGGGCATAAGGCCCTTGCTCCACTGGTTAGTCTCTGCAATGTGGGTGGTCCAACCACGTTCTCTCCCCCTTTCCACTCCCTCCTAGCTCTGCTTGCTAAGTGCCTCCAGGCACAGCAGCGGCTTCACCCATTGCAGGTGCTGACTGGAGAGGGTAGGGTTCACGGGATAAGTACAGAAACCCGCCTGCCTCTCGTGGGTGGTAGGGGAGTTGTCTTTTTATGGTGCCTTATGGGTACTGTCCTGAGGCCCACAGCTAGCCAGGCCAATGGGGGAAGGCAACAAGTAGAATGAGACCAAAGGACAAAGTGCCCATTATACTCCCCAAGCAGATGAACTGCTCCACATCTTCCAGGACATCCCCCCCAGTGTCACGGTGGGTGTTATTGGGCTGGTTGATGCTCATTGTCTTGGTCTTTCCCTTATTAATGCTCAGTCCAGTCACTAAGGCAGCTAGAGTCATGACCTTTTCTTTCATACTTGCATGTCAGTGTGGCAGGAAGGCGACCATCAGGAAAGTCCACATCCTCCAGCTGTTTGAAAAGTACCCGTTGAATGCCCCATTGATGACCATCTATTGTCCTGTTCATAATCCAGTCCATTATGATCAAGAACAGGAAAGGTAACAATAGGCTCCCTTGTCACACTCCTGACAGTTTGCCGAAGGATTCTGCCAAGATGCCATTGTGAACAATTCGGCACATCGAGGGTTCATACGTTGAACAAATCAAACTAATAATTTTGGAGGGGACACCAAGGTGTTGCAGCAGTTTCCACAAAGTGTCTCTATCAGTGCTGCTGCAGGCTTTTCAAAGTGTATGAAGGTTATGCACAGGGGGGAGTTCCACTCAAGCAACTGTTCTGTGATCACTCCGAGAGTTACTATTTGGTCAGTACAGGATCTCTCGCTTTGGAAGCCGGCCTGTTCTTCCCTGAGCTGTCTGTCAATTTCTGTCTCCGTTCTGTCCAGGAGAATCCTCTTGAACACTTTTCCTGGAATAGACAGTAACCTGATGCCCCTCCAGGTCTTGCATTCCTTCAGGTTGCCTTTCTTTGGAAGCTGGATAAGGTAGCTGTGTTTCCAGTCTTGTGGGATCTCTTCAGTGTCCCAGATTTTCCCAAATAGATTATACATTATACTGGCTACATCTACATGTAGGAAAAACTTCAAAATGGCCATGCTAATGGCCAAATTAAAGCATACTAATGAATATTCAGCACCTCATTAGCATGCCTCTGGCTGCAGCACTTCCCAAGTGCTGCGTTTTGCTCATGGGCAGCTCGTCTACACGAGGGCCCTTTTCGAAAGGACCCTGCAAATATTGAAATCCCCTTAATCCTATCAGCTGATAGGAATAGGGAGATTTTGATATTTGCAGGATCCTTTTGAAAAGGACCCCCATGTAGACGAGCTGCAGGCGACTGAACCGCGGCACTTTTGAAGTGCCACAACCAGCGGCATGCTAATGAGGTGCTGAATATTCATTTCAGCGCCTCATTAGCATTCTTTGATTTGGCCATTAGCATGGCCATTTTGAAGTTTTTCGTAAGCGTAGACACAGCTGCTGACTGATGTCTCACTACCTGCCTTGATTGCTTCTGTGAGATGTTGTCTGGACCGGGTGCTTTTCTGCTTTTCAGATGGGCAATGGCTTTTCTGATTTCTTCCTTTGTACCTGCTGCTGTTAATTTGCAGCGGTACATTTGCAGGTGTTAACTTGGGAGGTTCCATGTGGGCAGGGCGGTTCAGTAGCTCTTTGTAGCCAGACAAAGTCTCCCCCTTACAAGCCAGCTTGCCCGTTGCCCCCCCCACTGAGGAGCACACAGGGCACGGAAATGGCTGCTGATGGCACAGTCTTTGATGCCCTCATTGAGGCCCAGATATGCTGGCTTATCGTGACCCTGAGAAGCAGAAAGTACAGCTAGAAGGCTAACAGGCCAGACTGTCAACATGAGGGGGGGTGGACCCTCAAGAAATCACCCCAGCTGGCATTGATCAATATGATGCACACACACAATCACCCAGAAGGGGACGTGCCCCGCCCGCACAAAAGAATGTCCTGTACTCCTAAATTGTTTATCTCTTGTCTTACAAGTGCAAACTAAGTAGAAATGCCCTTGTAACAAACTGGAGTCACAAAGACAGACCAGTATGATCTGGCACCATAGATAAGAAAGAGAATACGTAACCCAAAAGGGGTATAAAAGATGGGTCCAGCAGAACTCTAACTTTGAGTGCATTTCAACCAACTTCCTGCTGGTCGGGTCAGGTGATTGCCTCCCGAGGTCCACAACTGGGGACGCCCAACCTCGTATTCTTCTTTCCGCGGAATTGAGTGACCGATCCGGCTTGGCTACGCTGGTATCGAGAGACGCAGAGAAGGTAAGATACACCCATGCTAGGTCTCTGACTTTTTTTGTGCACAGCTAAAGAATTAGAGCTCTGTAACTAGATGTCATTGTGCCAAGATATCATTGTGTTAGATGGTAACAGATATCTTCCTATTGGATTGTAACGTAACTTGTTAACACCTGTACTTTGCTAGCATATAAGTAGTAAACAATAGCCTTTTGTAACCACACGCTTATAACTGTAGCTTAATAAACTTGTAACTAGTTAAGCTCTGAGCCTAACCATTTTGTTAACCCTTTTGTCACTGCAACACAGCCGGCACAACAAAAGAACTTTAACCGTTTGGTTACTACAGCCTGGCCGTGGGTGAGTGTGCTAGGAGCTGCCTGCTCTAACAGTAAAAAACTGGGTTGCTTAGGACCCAGGGGAGTACCTCACCGCACATTACCTGGCCACCGGCTAACACTCTTCAAAGTGTTCCTTCCAACTACTGAGCTGCTCACTTGGGCTTGTTAGCACACACCCTTCCTTATCCCGTACTGGCTGATCCACTGTATGCCACAACTCAGCTAGCTCCTGGGTGATGCCATAGAGCGCTTTCAGGTTTCTCTGTTCTGCAGCTTATTCAGCTTGTTCTGCAAAGCTTTCCACAAAGGTTTCCTTGTCCCATTTTACAGCCTTTTTAACTTCTTTGTTGGCTTCTGAATACAGTCTCTGAGCTTCCACCTTGGCTGCTTTTGTTTTGCTGCTGTTGACTGCTGCTTTTCTGTCCTTTTGTTCCTTCACTTTTCTCAGTTTCTGCTGTGATCCATTCTTTGTGGTGCCTTGTTCTCTTTCCCAATGTTTATTGTAGGTTTCTTTGCAGGCTGTTTTGGTGTCTTCCCAAATTTGTTCCATGGTAGCATCTTTTGGGATGAGGTTTGCCAGAAGTGCATATCTGTTGGACAGCTCCACTTGGAAACTGGCTCTTGTCTCCAAATCCTTCAGCTGCTCCATGTTGAATCTCAGTCCTGGCTTGGTCACGTCTGTGGTGTACCTTTTGAGCTTGAACTTGAGCTTTACTATGACCCAGTGGTGGTCTGAACCTCCATCTGCTCCTCTTCTAGGCGGACATCCTGCATTGGTCTTCTGAAAGAACTGCTGGTACACATGTGATCAATCTGATTTTCTGGTGAAACCCAAGTGACCTTATGGATCCTTTTGGGCAGAAAAACACTACCACCTATCACCAATCCAGTGAAGGAATAAACGTCACTGAAGCACTCTCCATTTTTACTCATGTTGCCTAGACCTTCTTTTCCCAGGATTTGTTCTCTGCCTGTATTTATGCTTCTCATTTTTGCATTGAAGTCACCCATCAAAATCAACATATCCTTCTTTGCTTTCTGGTTCACTGCACTTTGTAGTTTCTCATAGAAGTCTGTTTTACATTCCTCAGCTGCTTCATTGGTTGATGCATAACATTGCACAGTTAGTATGTTTCGCACTTTGCTGTAGAATCTGGCTGTGATGACAGTGATGATACTGCTGTCCACTCCATTAAAGCACCAGATGCCTCTCTTGATAATATCAAGCCCTCACCTTCTGTGTGTGGTGCGCTCTCTTCTCCATGTCCTGATAAATAAGGGTTTCACCAGTTGCCGGGCATAGCTGCCCAGATTGTGTCCATCTTGTCTCACACAAGTCCAAAACTGAGAACCTGTACGGTTTCATCTCCGCTGCAAGCCGTGCTGTCTTGCCCACTTGATACATGGTCCAAACATTCCACATACCAAACTGGGTGACCCGAATGATGTAGAGCAGTTCACCTGCTTGGGGAGTATTACGGGCATAGATGTAGAAACAGATAATGATATCAGTGCAAGGATAGGGAAAGCAACATATGGAGAGAGACTAAAGAGCCTAGGACTCTTCAGCTTAGAAGAGAGGGGGGCTATGATAGTGGTATGTAAAATCATGAGTGGCGTGGAGAAAGTGAACAAGGAAAACTTATTTACTTGTTCCCCTAACATCAGAACTAGAGGACACCAAATGAAATTAATGGTCAACAAGTTTAAAAACAAATAAAAAGAAGTTCTTCTTCACACAGCACAGAGTCAGTCTGTGAAACTCCTCGCCAGAGGAAGCTGTGAAGGGTAAGACTATAAGAGAGTTTGAAAAAGAGCTAGATAAATTCAGGGAGGTTTGGGCCATTAATGGCCATTAGCCAGGCTGGGTAAGGAATGGTGTCCCGAGCCTCTGGTCATCAGAGGCTGGAGATGGATGGCAGGAGAGAGATCGCTTGATCGATACCTGTTCAGTCCACTCCCTCTGGGGCACCTGGAATTGGCCACTGTTGGCAGACAGGATACTGGACTGGATGGACCTTTGGTCTGACCCAGTATGGCCATTCTTATGTTCTTAACAGCTGTATGCAAGACTCTCCATCCCATATGGAGTTTCACAAATAACATTTGCAAAGATGAAACACAAATGTGAGGAGTGTGCTCTTGTATGGATGCGAGAACAGGTGTACTAAAAAATCTTCAAGTCACAAGCTACAGACATTTGTAAACAGATGCCTGAGGTACATCCTTTGCATCAAACGGCAAGACTTTGTAACAAATGAGGAGCTTTGGAACAGAGCAGGACAAGAACCAATTGACACTGAAATCAAGAGAAGAAAGTGGGGATGGCTAGGCCATGGTCTCAGAAAACCATCATCCAGCATGGTCCATAAAACTCTCATGTGGAACCCACAAGGAAAACACAAAAGAAGAAGACCTCAGACAACATGGAGAAGGTCTACTGAGATTGAAGGACAACAACTGGGGTACTCCTGCAGCCAGTCAGAAGTTTTGTCCCAAGACAGAGTGAAGTGGAGGAGACTTGTAGATGACTTATGCTTCATGCAGAGTACAAGGGATAAGTAGCAGTAGTAAAGGACAAAGAAGGAACAGGCTGAAGCCCCAGGTGTAACCACCTGCTCCTAAAAGAGCTGGGAAAAAAATGTTTGGTCCACCAAAGTCAAAGTCCATCCTGAAGGTAGCTGGAGACATGGGCAGGGGCACTTCCTGGTGAGCAAGGCAGGAGCTGTTAAAATGCACAAGAACACATACATTGCCAGATGGGCTCAGACAGAAGGTCCAGGGTGCTGTCCATGCCAGGGGCCTGTTCTGGACCCTGCAGAAATAGATGTGGGACCCTGCCACCCAGTAGGCAGCTGTAAATGCCATAAAATCCCAGAGTTGTCAACAGCCTTAGACATGCCTAGCAGTTCATATCACAGCCCACCAGCATTTGTGCATACACAACTGTCCTTGCACAACAAAGAGTGTGTGAGCAAATCCCTGCTTTGCACATGGCCCTAGCTAACTGGGCAGAGGTGTCCACAGCCTGGGGGTTGCACCGCTGTGCAGCGCTGGGCCTGCAGAGCAGTGCGCAGCAGGCCACAGGGTATCAAAAGCTAGCGTACAGCCTGTACTTTGCTGTGTATGATGGGGGGAGGAGCACCAAGCCAATCAGGCGCCTATGCCACAGCTCCCAGCCCGCCTCGCCCTAGGGCACAACGCCAGCATGTGGCTGAAACACATCTCCGGGGGATGTTGGCGTCTAACTGCTGCTGCAAATTAATCCGGTTTTGCCGCCTCCAGTTCTGCTCCCATTTTCCAGTCTTTCTGGCAACGGCTTTTCTTGTTCTTCCACTTTGGGGCATTGTCCTCACCAAGCTGAGGGCCTCTTCCCTCAGCTCCCTCCCTAGATCTGGCCCCTCTCTGGCTCCAGCTCTTCTTTCCTGCTCCAAGCCCCTCTTGCAGGTGTATCAGTCTCACCCAGGTTCCACCCTTTACTCCTCTTGTCCGTGGAGATAGTGGGGCCCCAAACTCCTTCCCTCCCCCCCGTTTTGCCCCTTTCTGGGGTGTCTGGCTTCACCCCTTCTCTCCTGCAGGGCCAACTGTCTCTTTCCCTCTCCCTTCTCCTGTTCTCCTCTCTTGCCTCCCTCTCCCACAGAGACTCTGCCTCATCCCACGCCCTCAGGAGGGAGCAGGGGGTTGCAGCCTCAGGCCCTCCCTTTCCAAGGGCCAGGAGTTGGGCTGCTGCTCCTTGAGGGGCTGCACGCTATTGGGGTTGAGGGATTTTCCATGGGCCGGGGAACAGCCCCAGGTTGGGTCTCCTGCGTAAGCCCTGTGCAGATGTGGCAGGGCTGGCTCACCTCGCCTGCTGGACAATGTCAGCACCTCAGGCAACCAGGCCCATCAGGCCCTGACTGCCTCACAAAGTCCCCCTCACCTGCACAGAGGCTGCCTCTATCCCCTACGGCGTGAGAGCAGGGGGCATTTGGCTGAACCTTCAGGGCCACGGGGCTGGTGTTTCCGTCCCTGCCACCCACTGGCGTGAGGACTTGGCTCAGGTCTGGCAGCACCTGGCCCTCTGGCCTGAGCCCTCACCTGAGCGGACTCACCATCCCCCCTGGGGAAGCTGCCCATGGCCATGCCCGTGTTCAGCATTAACCCTCGGTAGCAGTGGGACAGGCCAGCACCCTGCATCAGAGCCAAAGTCACAGCAGCAGCTGAAAAGCGATTCATTCCCCCGCAAGGCAGTTCCCAGCAGGCAGGACCCCCCTGCGCACTCAACTGTCCTGCCTGCCCCCCACTGCATGCAGGCTCTGTGCGCTGCCCCTCACACCCACCCCGGCTGGACTCAAGTAGCAGATTCCGCCAGGGCTGCGGAGAGAGGGGCTGGGAGCTCCGCCTGAGGCGCCGGGAGCTCTTCTTGAGGCGCCCTGCGCTGAATGCAGTGTGGTGACGAGGCCGCATCTCTGCCCAGAGCTGTCAGACAACTGCGTGGCTGAGTCACCCCTCACTGAGGAACAGCAGGGAGCCCCTGCCCTGCCTGTGGCAAATGCTTCGGGCTTGGCCCTGACCTGTCTTCCGGCTCCTTGCTGCGCCGAGAAGGGTGCAGTGCATTATCTTCGGGGCTGGGGGCGCACCCCTGAGCTGGGGAAAGCAAACAGTGGCTCTGAGCCGACTCATGAACTACAGCTGCCCTATTCTTGTGATACTGATCCAGGTCACTCGCTCTGTGGCTGGACAGGAGCAACGTGGTGAGTCAGAGCCAGGGCTTGCATGAGCACCCACCAGCCCTGAGTCCCAGTCCCACAGACCAACTGTAAAAGGAAGGCAGGGACTGAATGTGCATCTCTGCTCTCTCTGTGTGGTGCTTATCACTTGGGTAGTGGGGCAGCTCCCCCGCACTGTATTTACCTGGGCAATGGCCCTGGAGTGCTATTATCCCCATTGCGCACAGGGCAAACTGAGGCACTGACAGGGCTTATCATTCGCTTGCGGGCGCACAGACCCGATTGAAACCAGTTCTCTAACAGCCAAGGCACTCACCCCCTGCCATATTCCCTCTCCCTAGGGCAGTTTCTGGTTTTGGCTTCATGTAGCCAGTCATGTTGCACCAGGGGCTGCATCAACACATTGGTTTAAGCTTTGTTGTGTCCACCTGAGGTTCTGCTCTCGCCCGAGGCTGGGGGGGAAGCTGCCTCCTTTGGGTGTAGCGCAAGATGGCAGCTGACTCCGTCATCAAACCTTTGGCTCCCCAGCTCAGTTCCTCTCTATGCTGGCATGCAGCCTTGCCTCTGAGCCCCAGAATAGCTGTGCTTTGCCGGCAGGTGGCATATGGGCACAGACAGGTGCACGCAGCTTTTGGAACAGACAGCCCAGGGAACTGGGCAGTTAATGAGAGCTGCCAGCTCTAGGCTCTTGCAAAGATGAGAGCACCCAGAGGTGCCAGCCGAGTGGGTGACAAGAGGACACAGGCAGCCTGCCACGCAAACCACTGAGCCTGAAGCAAACCAAGCTCAGACATCACTCACCCTCCAAATCTCCAGGGCGCCATCAGGGCAGTACTCCTCGGTGTGTATGAGCGGCAACAGGAGGGGAACAATAGTTGCCTTCTGCTTTCAGAGCACACTGCCGTCTCTGACCTCGTCCTGCAGCAGCTGCACATCAGCTCATGACTGACATGAGCGCTTGCCGCATGGCCCCTGGGAAGTGGAAACTAAGCCCAGTGTTTCACACCACTTGCCTTTGCCCCTGGAACGCAAAGCCCTGCGAGAGCGGGTGCAGAGTGCTCCTGGATGGAGCAAGTGGCCAACACTTTGGGAATTTGTTTCGCATCATTCCAAGAAAACATCTTTAATTTCTGCCTCCCTTGGAATTAGCAGCTGCTGAGGGCGCCAACACAGATACTCACAAAGACAGGTTGAGAGCACCATCTAGTGCCAGCGGCCTAGAATTTGTGGTTGCCTATAACGCACAGCAAAACCCAACGAGGCAGCCCTGCTCCTCACCCTCCCTTGCCTCTTTTTAATGGGGTGGTCTGGGTGAGAGCTGAGTGAATTGTAAACATCTCTGCTTGTTAACACTGCCATTCATAAAAAACCTCTAATTCTGGTCATGCTGAGGATGGGCTCATGCTGCTCATTGCCTGCGAGCATCAGGATGAACACAGGCAGATATTCATAATCACTTGTATTACACAAGTGACCGTCTGAGAGCAGGACCCTACTGTGCCACATGCTGCTGCAGAGACACGGAGACGCAGACGGTCTCTGCCCCCAGTGGTACAACCTAGACAGATGGGATTTAAGATTTGAGACCCTAAGCTCTTCAGGACAGGACCTGTCTGCTATTGTTTGCACAGCACCTAGCACAGTGGGGTCCATGCCCATGTTTAGGGCTCCTAGGCGCTACCATATCACATGTTGCATTGTGGGGAGGAACAGTAAGAGCGACGCACTGAAACGAGAATATCCACTTGACTGTAGCACTCCAGCTGATTGCCTGAGCAAGGTGGGACTGCTGCAAGGCCCCTAATGTGGGCTAAAGCTATAACTCTCCAACGGGTGCGTGTACCATGGTGGTACGGAGAGGCCTTCTGGGGGTACCTCGCCTCCACGAGAGACTTGCCAAGTTTTGCAACAGGCTACGTAAGTAGCACTAGCAAAGCCAGTACAAATGGCAGTTTCACCCAATGACTTGTTCCTACTGCTCTGCGCCCTATGCCCTGAAAGGTAAATACTGTATTTATAGCCCAGTCGAGGACTTAACCGTGAGACTGGCAGCAACTGTTCAGCCCTAACTTGGGGAACACTTTTGCATTTTATGTCTGACAGTGTAAGTAAGCTGGATTTAAGTGAGGCGAAGCAGGGGGATGCCAGGCAAACCAGACCCCTGAAGGGGCAGAGCAGGCTGGAAAGGCTGAGAACCAGTAGGCCAGGTGTGGCCATGGCCCCACCCCACAGCGGCATGAGCCAACCGGGTGGACGTGCTGTGTCTGGAGTACCAGCCCCAGCTCCCTGCAGCGGAGTGGGGGATCCCCTGAGCATCACAGGCCCAATCAAGGCAAACCAGAGCTACATCTGGCCCTGCCAGCTGGGGAAAGAAGTGGCTCTGTGCGCTGCAGGCAAGGTGTCCCTGCAAGCACCACCCCTGCTGCTCCCATTGGCTGAGAATTACGGCCCAGGGGAGTGACATGGGGCAGCACCCACAAGGAGCGCTTCCCTGCAGCCACAGCATGGTACAAAGACACCTGCAGCCCCTGCCCTCCCAGGATCTGCACCAGGTGGGCACCTTCATCCCCTGCCCCCTCCCCGTCACACCAGGGCCCTGCAGGAGCTGCCAGAGCCTGAGAAGCCATGGCCTCCGGAGGCCTGGGAATGTCCAGCCCTGGGCCCCATCAGCAGGGCCATGTCATAAGGAACAGCTGCAGCTCTTAGCAGTTCCTCGGGTGACTGTAATGCCTAGAACCAAAACAAGGTGAATGGGGAGAGTTGGTCGTGGGGCAGCAGCCGGTACAAGCCCATGGGCTCCAGCCTATCTCAGCGCTGCTATCCTCTGAATCCACTGAGGAGCTCGTGGGCTAGGTCCTGTTGCCCTTGTCCTGTCACAGCCACCAGGGCACCGCACAACTGGTCCTTCATGGGTGATGTTTCACCTGTTTTGCACTAGTGTAAATGATGATACAAGCTGCCCGGGAATCAGGCCCAGAATATTTGAGGAAACAAAACAGGCTGTTGTGCAGACCAGGAGGAGAACACAGCCCCTGCTGCAGACACGATTTGTTGGGGTGAAGTGTGACACCCTTACACAGAAGGCTCCCCTTCAGCAATCCCCACAAATCAAACCCTAAGTCACTATCTCTCTCTGCCTCACTCCTACCTTAACTCCCAAATCTGCCTTCCCTAGGCTCAGCCTGCCACGCCCCTCTCCGCTTCACATCAATCTGACACTCTTACATCGCACCTTTCACCTCTTCATCTCAAAGACCTTCACAAAACAGGGCAGGGGCCACAGCCTCATTCTACCAATGAGGAAACTGAGGCAGGGGAAGGGGCGAACCCAAGGTCACCCAGCAGGACTGTGGCAGAACCAGGAATGGAACCCAGGTTTTCTTACCAAGTGCTTTATCCATTAGGCCACACTGTGCCTTGTCCCCTTTACTGGCACCACACAGAAGCAGCACTACTTCTCTCAGAGCACTGGACAAAGGAGAGCCTCCATCTTCCCTTTCTTCTGGTGGGGAAGCTAAGCAGGTTGCACTCCACACCTCACAGCCTCACAGTGAAGCTGGCAGCAAGCTGAGCCTCTTGAATCCCAGTGACTGGGGCTGGCCTGCATGGACCACTTCACAGAATCCTAGAGCTGGAAGGGACCTCAGGAGGTCATCTAGTCCAGTCCCCTGCTTTAAGCAGGACCAACCCCCCACTAAGTCATCCCAGCCAGGACCTTCTCAAGCCAGGACTTAAACCTCTAGGGATGCAGCTCTCTAGGCAATGCATTCCAGTGCTTCACCACCCTCTTGGTGGTGTAGTTTTTCCTAATATCCAACCTACATTTCCCCCTCTGTAACTTCAGACCATTGTTTCTTGTTCTGCTATCTGACACCACTGAGAACAATTTCTCTCCATCCTCTTTAGAGCTCCCCTTCAGGAAGTTGAAGGCTGCTGTCAAATCACCCCTCAGTCTTCTCTTCTGTAAACTAAACAAGCCCAAATCCCTCAGCCTCTCCTCATAGGGCATGTGCTCCAGCCCCTTAATCATATTTGTTGCCCTCTGCTGAACCTGCTCCAGCACATCCACGTCCTTTTTATACTGGGGGGCCCAAAACTGGACACAATATTCCAGATGTGGCCTCACCAGTGCTGAACAGAGGGGAACAACCACTTCTCTAGATCTGCTCGCAATGCTCCTCCTAATGCACCCTAGTATGCCGTTAGCCTTCTTGGCTACATGGGCACACTGTTTACTCATATCCAGCCTTTCATCCACTATGACCCCTAGGTCCCTTTCCTCTGTACTGCTGCAGAGCCAGTCAGTCCCCAGCCTATAACAATGCTTGGGGTTCTTCCTTCCCTAGTGCAGGACTCTCCACTTCTCCTTATTGAACCGCATCAGATTTCTTTTGGCCCAATCCTCCAATTTATCCAAATCACTCTGGATCCTATCTTTACCTTCCAACGTTATCAACCTCACCCCCCTAGCTTAGTGTCATCAGCAAACTTGCTGAGGGTACAATCCAGTCCCTCATCCAGGTCATTAAATGTTGAACACCACCAGCCCCAGAACTGAGCCTTGCGGCACTCCACTTGAAAGTGACCACCATCCAGATATTGAGCCACTGACCACTACCTGTTGGGCCCGACGGTCAAGCCAGCTTTCTATTTATCTTATAGTCCAAGGATCCAATCCAAATTTCCTTAAACTTATGGGCAAGAATGTTGTGGGAGACTGTATCAAAAGCTTTGCTGAGGTCAAGGTATATCACATCCACTGACTTCCCCATGTCCAAAGAGCCTGTTACCTCGTCATAGAAGCTAATCAGATTGGTCAGGCAGGACTTGCCCCTGGTGAATCCATGTCGGCTACTTTTGATCACTTTCCCCTCTTCTTTACTTAGACTTAGTGTGTGGGCACATTGGGCAACAAGTGCTTTCCAGAGATTCTGGTCTGATGCCACTGTTTCCGCTTCTTCCCACATTATGCTAATGTTCTCAAAATCTTCTTTAACCGTGCTTCGCCCCCAGGTCTCCCCATCCCATGAGTGCCCTGGACAGCAGGTGATTGGCTCTTCGGGGTGGGGGTGGGGGGTGAGCTTGCTCCTGCTCTCTGCCTCCCTCCCACCTGTCTAACAGCACTGAAAGATCTCAGGACCAAAGAGGAAAAAATGGTCACGCCTCCTTTTGTCTGTGTGACACCATCAGCTGCTATGTATACCCCACCACCTGGGGACCACCTGGGGACCATGTTTGGACAGTCTGCTGGGCACCACCAGTGCCCTATACATCATATGTTGTCAGACAGAGGGATTTGCAACAACCACCACCACCTCCCGCCGTCTTCTTTTGGCAGCAAAATCTCTCTTTTTACAATTGCTGTTCTTACAAAACAAAGCAAACAAGTGAAGACGCTCCACAGCCAAAAGGGAAACCTCTCCTCACAGGACACAGGCAGCAAAATTTAGGCCCCAGGCCGGCAATTAGGCTGTGGCAGAGCCTTGCACCTATGTGGATTCCCTCTGGAGCATTGAGCTTGTGCACAGATCCAGTTACAGGATCAGGGCCTTCAGGTATTGGGCGTGCCCCTTTGCCCTCATATAACGGGGGCAGGTGAACTACTTAAGGGGTAACACAAAAGGCAGAGATCACACTGGGTCAAGGAGATATCATGCTGACACCTCGATCATAAACATCGCTCTTGCTCTCCAAGGCAATTGCACCAGAGAATTCCCCAGGGGGGTGTCCAGGCACGGTGCACCGACTGCTGATGGGAGGGACCTGTGTGGAGAAAGGCTGATCCAACTGGATGGTGGAAGTCAGGTATAATTTGTGAAAGGTTCTGGTTATGTTTCCAAGGCTGCAACTGGCTGTTACTCTTTCTGAGCCACATGCTTGGAGACTCCCAATGGTGAGAAGGTTTGCTCTCTTGACACCTGGGCTGTGGCCACACTCAGCCAAAACTTCCTATGAATTGATAGGAATAAGATGATTTCAATGTTGGTGGGGTCCTTTCAAAAAGCCAAGCCACGTGGAAGCGAAATGCAGCAATTTCAAAGTGCCACGGCTGGCGGCATGCTAATAAGGCACTGAATATGCATGTCAGCACCTCATTAGTATTCTTCGATCTGGCCACTAGCATGGCCATTTCGAACCTTTTGGTAAGTGTAGACGTAGCCCTGGAGTGTGAAGCTGGGCTATTCCCTTGGCGACATGGGCTAGCTAATACTCAGTGGAGGCTAACTGCTACTGAATTCTGGACATTTATTTAAATCTCCGCAGGCCCATAGACAGGTTCATGCAAAATGCACTGTACACGAATTATATAAAATGCTCCTTGGGGAACATGAGTCAAACAGAGACTGCATTGTACAAGCACCTCCTCAAAAACAAAAATTCCCAAAGGTGATTCAACTGCCTCCCTGCGGAAGAGCGCATAGAGGTCACACAAACACCAGACAAACCTGGAGATCTACAATAGTAAAACAAACCCAAAAAACAGGCAATAAACCCAACAACATTTCCTCAGATGCTTCTGACTTCGGATGCAAGCTATATGCTTTCCCTGCTTGGCACTCCTCCCCTTTTAAAACAACAGAGAAAGGAAGACATAATTCCAAGATACTGGTCTTGGTGCAGAAACATGTGTCTGGGGACCATCCACAGCAAGGTTTTTCCCCACCATGAGAACCAAATCCAGTTCTAAATACAAGGAAAGGGGCAGTGACAATCCTTTGGCAACAGGGTTCCTGCCTTGAGGAGTAAGAGTTTCCCAGCATGTCTGGAACATGGCTGTCTGAGTGTCCTTTTCATCTGAAATCTCGGTCAGGGAGTAGGATGGGGGCCACCAAGGTCCAGAGGTAGAGGAGAAGACCAGCCCAGCTGGAAGAGATCTTCACCCACACTGCAGTCCAAGGACTTGTCATTTTCTCGAAACTTTCATCAGGCCTGAAACACCAAAACACAAGCACCTCGTAGTACAGTGAAATTAGGTCATTGCAACTCATCAGGTTGGCTACAGCCAGCTGGTACCTCCTGCCCATGCCAACCTCTGTAGCTGGGAGGGAAACAAGGACTTGGAGCTCTGTACCCTAGACACGGGCCCAGCTAGGGGAGACCACGCCAGAACTCATACCCTGGGGGAAAGCTGGAATTCATTCTGACGCACCTAATGGCAACACAGACTGCCAGCGAAGGGCTGATGCCGAAGTCCCTGCATGGTGCTGCCAGAGCAGAGCCACAAGAAGGGGCTGAGTGACTGGTGCTCTACAAATAGAAAGTGGGGGAGGGGCAGGCCAGCAGACAGCAATGGGCACATCTCTGCAGCCCAGGTAAAGGGAGCAGGGAAAAGTCTCCCAGGTGACTCAGAGCATCGTGACCTCCTGCACAGCCCCCATCAGCCTCAGCCAGGCAATTATCTCCCAGAAGTTATGCTCCATTGCAAGCACCCTGCTGGCAAATCGGGCAGAGTTCACCTGAGGACATCTCCACGGAGACCCAGCCTGCATGGATGCTGCTGCGGCTCTGCGCTGGTTACCAAGGCAACCCCGCTACCACGGCAGCGAAGCAGAGGGGGAGGGTGGAGGAGCCTGCCACATGCCACATGCCTCCTGCCAGTCCAGCTGCTTCACTCAGAACCACCACGTTCACAGGCTTGTTGATTAGCTGGGAAAGCTGTCAGTCACACAAAGCCACAGCCCCAGTCCACATCTGCCTCTCCCTGGGCCTGAGCCACATAGGCCAGATGAGGGTTGCTGCAGGGATAGGATGGGGAAGGGCCAGGAGCCTTGGGCCATATTATCAGCCATATGACACTATGGCCAGCCAGGGTAGAGGTCCAGCACAGGGCCTATGCATGAATGTAAGTCCTGCTGGAACCTCACAGGACTCAGCCTGGCAAGAATTCCACCTTCAGTGCTGGCCTGCCAAGGTTAAATAGATGGGAGGTTTGTCCCTGTGCTTCTCAGGATCTCCTATATGGACTCGGGGGCATGTTTACGACAGGGACTGTGTCCCAGGGAGCCCTCCCTGCCACCTAAATCAAAGCCATTTAACTCAGGCGACTCAGTGGCATCATCACTATTCTTCTGATGGGGAAACTGAGGCACTGATCAATTAAGAATTTTTCTTGTGATACTGATCCAGGAACAGAACCAAGTTGTCCTAATTTCCAGCCCAGCCCCTCAGCCATTAACCCATCAGTCCCAGAACACAAGGAGATTAAACTGCTTCAGAGATAACTCCATTGCCTGAAACCCAGCCTAACCTTTGCTGTGAGCAGGGGTCCGATACTTCCTCAGCCACGTCCAAAGGGGAAGAACAGCCACACCACAGGTTGGGGACAAAGAGACTTTGCTGAATGCTTCCTCCTGCCCCAAGTCACCATGGTAATGCCCCCACACAGCCAGACGCTGCTGAGCACTATACTGGATGCCAAGCAAGCCTATGTCCCGGGTTCATATCCCATACCCGCATTGCCCTCCTGTTCCACCCAGCCAGGGCCCACCAGCCCCTGGCCAGAAGCACCGGGCCTTGGCTCTCACAGCAGGACCCCAGAGTGGCCACGGCAGCCAGCCCAGCAGCGCCTGTGGAGCGCCTACCTGTACCAGTTTGTGAGCGTCATCATGATGTAAAGGGAGGCCAGGAAGAGGCAGATGTGGAAGAAGGTGTAGTTGTAGGTCACACCCTCCTGCTCATTGTCATAGGCCCGGTGCACCCCATCTTCCGAGCCTGGATCCCCACCACTGAGCATGGCTGGGTTTTCCTCAGTCAGCATCATCTTGTTCACTTGGCTATGGTCTGAGGAGCGGATGCTGGGAGAGAGACATCAGGGAGAAGGTGAGTCCAGTGCAGAGAGGCTCAGCAGCTCTCTGCTCAGGCTGCTTTGGGTGCTGTGTGAGCACGGTCCAGCTCCCTGCACTGTGCTAATGTGGCGCACTCATCACAAGGGGCCTTGAGGCAAACGCTGCTGCAGGCCAGGCTCTGCCCTCCGGGGTTGTCTCTCTCTAGCCCCAGCTGCACAACCTCCGGAGGAAAGCTCAGCGTATCCCCATGTGGCAGGACGCTGCCCTGGAGCTGCGTTAACACCTCACGCTGGCTTCCGGAGTGCCGGGGGCAGAGGGCGCTGGGCACCACTGGGGAGGAGGAAGAGCGGCCCCGGGGTTCCCAAACAGGGGCAGACACACCCTCCGAACAGCACGGGTGGGAGAGCCGTGGCAGCCTCAGCCCTACCTGATGAAGAGTGTGCACAGGAGGAAGATGACCAGTCCCACGATGCTTGGGGCATCCCACCACTGAGTGACCAGCCCGTCAGCCGCCAGGCTGCTGGTGCTGTTCCTCACCAGGAGAGTGGGGTTACAGTACCTGTCTGGAAAGGAAACCAAAAGCCAGCACCAGCAGCAAGAACATTAGTCTTTCTGGACGGGGCTGTGCTGCCGCCCGGCTGTTTCCACCCCCGCTGCCCTGCACGGCTCTGTAGCTCTGGCGGGTGGTGTTGCGCTGGCAGCCAGCAGAATCACAAGGCTCCACTCCTCCTCCCACCCGCCCAGCCAACCCTGCCCTGAAGGGGAATGCCCCACAGCCTGGACTTTCCTCCTCCCCTCCGGGCTACTGCAGTGGGAGCAGCAGTCCTCATGCCGCTGACTTTCCACACACCCAGGCACACACGTGCCCTGGACTGGCCAGGTGCTGGACTGGCGCATGCCCTGCTCTGGGCTGAGCCTGGGCAAACTGCACTGCACCCAGCCAGCACGGCCTACAGCTGCAGCCACCCGCTGCAGGGCCAGAAGGGTCAGCGCTGAGGGTGGCAGCAGCTCGTAGGACTCCCTGGCTCCTGCAACTGGTAACAAATGCCAGCATGCGGAGCTGGGAGCAAAGAAGCCCATGGGCCAGTCATAGGCCACAGCCATCGGGGGAGGGCATCAGGGGCAAAGACCTGGTTGCGGGAGGGAGATGTTGGGAGGGAGGCGGCCCTGCAACAGGCTGCACTGGCCCTTCTGGATGGGTGTGGGCTGCCCTGGGGATGCCCCAAGGTCGCCTGTGCCCCCTGCTGACCAGCAGCCCACCCGAGTGCTATCCCGGCTGGCGCGCCAAGCTCCATGGGCAGAGCCCCCGAGCCTGCAGCAGGGTTTGATTGGCTGAAGCCCTCGCGCGCCAACGTCACTCACTTGGTACGTTGGCCAGGGATGACCAGGTGATGAACATTGTGTAGAGGGTGATGATGGAGGCCTGCAGCAGGCCCGAGTGAGGCTGTGCGTCCTGCAAGGGTGACGAGAGGGTCGTTCAGACTCAGCACCAGCCCCACACAACCCCGACCCAACCCAGAGCAGCAGACCCGTCAACAGGGCTAAGCACAGGCGCAGCCAGGCCAGGGCAGCCCATGGCAACACCAGCCTGCGGACCTGCAGGGGAAGAACACGCCTTCCCCGTGACTGCCGCTGTGCATGCCAGACACAGCTAGGGCCAGCTGACCCCTGCCCCACAGACCCCTCCCCTGCCGCTGACTGCAAGCCCAGTAAGTCCAACAGCACCAGCTGCTTCAGCAAGAGGAAGGAACTCTGCTAAGCAGTTCTAGGAGATCTCTTCCTGACCCCAGCAGTCAGCCTGTGCCATGCAAAGTTTACACCCGTGGTGTAACACCACCCAGAGATGCACCCTCCATCGAGGGAGCCCTGCCAAGTGCTTGGCCTCCGAGAGGGTTTCTGGCAGCAAAGCCCACCGGTTAGTGGTATGCTAGATTGGCAGAAGCTGACGACAATCCCACGAGCCTGGGCCCAGCCTGAGACACCGCAAGCCTGGGGGTCTCATCGCAGAGCAGCTGGAGGGACCCAGCATCACAAGGTGACCTCAGGTCAGCAATCAGAGCATCTGCCTGTACCCACCTCCCCACGCTGGCTGCCAGGAGCAGCAGCAGAGGCTCCCTTCTGCCCGCACTCCTGGTGGCTAGAGGGAAGGAGAGGACCCCAGCTGGACCCCGTATTACAGGCCCAGTCCCTCTGCCCTCCTATGCAGAGCTCTACCCGACAGACTCAGGCAGAGAGTAAGGAGCCAACCCACCCTGCCGGAGCACCTGGGAGCTCTAACAGACCACATGCAGCGTGGGAGCCATGGTCCAAGGCTCCTTGGGCAGGCCACTGCCGCCCTCTGAACTCCGCTTCCACGAGTCCATCCCTTCAACCAGTCCAGCAGAGATGGGCCCTGCCCCGCTAAGGAGTCCAGCCCCAGCCAACAGCCAGCCCGGCAGGGGGAGGAGCAGGCTCCATTTCCCACAATGCATGCAGGGTTCAGAGCACACCGACTAGCTCCGGCTGCAGACAATGGCTGGCTGGCTCGGCAGGACTGAGGCGCGCTGTGCAGCCAGGGCTCAGTTGTTGGACACAGGGCTCCCCCTACAAGTTCACTCAGGAAGGGGCCGTGTGACACTGGGGAGGACACCATCTCGGATGAGGCGCTTTTGTTACAGAGGCTGGGCTGTACTGAGTACGGCGAGCAGAGGGACTGGGCCTGTAATACCGGGTATCAGCATCAGTAACCCACGGCCATTCCGAACCAGGCCCCGGTGCATCTAAGCTCAGCTGACACCCCAGGGCACGTGTCCTTGAGCGGGTGGAAATGGTCAGACCGTGAGGAGTGTTGTCCACACCCCAGAGTGAAGGTCAGTCCCCGCTCAGGCACTAGGGGGCGCGAGAGCTGCAGGGAGGTGAAGCAGCACCCAGCTCTCCAGCCGACACCCGGCTCCCCCTCACCTGGACTTTGGGCAGGATGGACACGACTGAAGCAACAATGCAGAAGATCAGGTTGAGGCTGATCAGCACTTTGTTCACCGTGCAGCTGTCAGGCTTGGTATAGTAGATGTAGAGCAGCACCACGGCCGCAATGGAACCCGCATAGAAGATGAAAGTGAAGATGACGAGGGCTGGGAAGGAGAGAGCATGGAACTGGGTGTGATGCTCGGCAGAGGCCTCCATGGCATGGGGCAGAACCTGGCTGGGCTCAGAGACCAGCCTGGAGTGAAACGTCACATGCCTTATGGAAGTTCTGACCTGCTTTTAGCACCTGCTACCTGGACAGCTCTAGAACCCAGAGAGGTTAGTCTGGTTACACAGCCTGTGTGCCGCCACTTTGGCTGCCTTCTTGCATAGTCCCACAACTGCAAGAGAGAAAAACCCTTCGGGCAAGGAAATGTGATCCTTAAACCGCCCACCAGGCAGGAGCAGGGTCTCACACAACTTGGCCAACTGACTGGATTAGAATGCTAAAGGGCCCAATCAATTTATCTTCCCCATTTCAAGAAGAGGTAGGAACCTCCTCAGGTGGCTCAACTCAGATACACTCCATACAGACCTGAGTACCAGCCCTTGGCATTGCCGTCGCTGGCATTACGAAGCCACACCTGACTCCACGAGTGGGCTAAGTCAATGAGAAGGATGAGCTGGATGAGGATGAAGAGGAAGGATCCCACCACACCAAAGTAGAACCACACTGCATAGGAGAAAGAGAAGACGGTGTTAACGCTGGGGATTCCAATTTCTCAGTAACACCAACCAGTTTCAATGAGGCTTCTTCCCGGCTGCTCTGCCCAAGCACTGAGCTGCTCTGGGGACGCCACCTCAGGCACGTCAGGGATGCTCCTGTCTGAGCAAGCCTGCTGTGGTGCAGCCTACCAAGAAGCTCTGCACTGAGATCAGCTCCAAGGAGAGTGGGGTGGCTGCTGTCCATCCTCTGGGATACCCAAGACATTCCCACTGCAAGAAGTGGGGCTTAACATTTCCTCAGAAGTCTTTATGCCAGTTTCTGGTCTCCCTCAGCCCCCAGCCCCACTGCTGGCTCATACTGGGTCCTTATCTAAACCGCACAAGAGGTAGCTAGACTTACAACAGCAGTAATGACACAACAGCTTGGCTCATAGCTCCAGACAGGAGCTGAGCGAACCAGAGTCAACAGCAGAATTCCCATGTCATCGCTGCTCTTTTAACCAGCATTAGCTGCCCTGAGTCAAGGGCAGCACTTCTCTGAAGCATAGATAACACCACTGCAGTTTTTAGTCCTTACCAGCTGATTGCAGGTCACAAACACATGTAGCAAGGGTAGCTTGGCATTCCCCAAACACCTGTGGGTTAACAAGGGCTCAGCTTATAGCATTACCTCTTATCTGTGCTGCATGAGAGCCTCAGAGCACCAGTCATGGAGCACAGCGAGGCCCTGCGAGGCACTGTGCAAATAGGAAAAAAGTCCCTTCCCCAAGGGCTTGGTCCCTGGAACAAGCTTTCCCGGAGCGCTGAGGCGAGCACGTCCCATGGTGGGAAAGGTCTGCCTTAGCAGTAGCAATAAGCCCGAAGCCCTGGGCCCAGCAGGTAGGTGCGGCAGGGTGTGGAAGGGTCGGGCGAGCATGGGATCAATGTGGGAGAGCCACAGGGCCGGGGAGAGCCTCAGACTGCTGTTCTGAGGCCAGGAGCATTAGCCTGAATTTGTGACTCCATTAGCCTGTGACCTGAACCCACCCACCAAAAGGAGAGGCCACAAAGCACCTGGTGTCTCTAGGTAAAGAGCAGCCTGACTGCCCTGCCCTCTCCCTGCTTCTCCGTTGGACTTTTACCGCTCTCCCAGAAAAGCCTCCACCTAGTGCTCCAGGTGCCCCCTTCGGCAGCCCCTTCAAAGGGCACACCGCACTAGACAGACCAGTCCGCCACGTCCCAGGTCACAGAGCCCAGTGACAGCGTCACAGCACCAATGAATTAACCTTGTCTGAGAGCCCATTAGAGCAGCCAGCCCTCCCGCCTGCACCGCAAAGCCAGGCCAGTACGGGAAAGAGCCTTCCCCAAGCTCCTTCATTGCACGTAATGGAATCTCCCCCTCCTGCTGCAGCTTCTCAGGCTCCCTGCACTGGTTTGTCACTCCTGTCCCAGTTCTCTCTTCAGCTGGATGTCCCTTTCTCTCACAGCCTCTCCTGCATCCAGCATCAGCACTAGCCGCCTGAAGGGACGAGATCCAGAGACACACATCTCCCCCTCACCTGCAGACTTATCTTCTCCTGTCTCTCTGCTGCCAGCGTGCCCAAGCGGTCAGGCCCAGGGCATCGACCCTGTGACGTCGCTGGCGGCTCCCGCAGGCTGGGGCTATGCTCAACGAGAGTTAGATTCGTTCCTTCCCAAATGGGAATTTGGCTTTGGCAGAGGAACACTCTTCTCTGCTGGCACTAATGGAAGTTCTGTCCCTGCCCCAGCTAATGGAGTGGTTTGGCTTGACATTTATATCTCACACATCATCGCCTGCTGACTCACAGTGCAAACAACTACATCTAATATCACGGAAACCACATTCACAGTTACTGGATGAGTGAGAATCACTGAGCTGCCTTGAAAGCAAAAGCTGCAGCATGGGCGTGCCTGGGGGAAGGGCACCACAGGCTCTGGGCATGTTCTCCCTGGGCCGTTTCTCACATGGCTCCAAAGTGATCACACACTTTGTGGAGGAGACATGTGCAACCTCACAGAGGCCAAGGGAGCTCCCTGCCCCACCCCACTCACATGCTTTAGAACCGGGGGCGGGCGGGCGGGGAATACGGCCAGTTGGCCAGATAAGGCCACGGCCCAGAGGGAGCCTCAGGCTGCCTCCCTGCCTGCCACGCCCCATGTGCCACTCCAAGGGCCAGCTGCAAGGTCTACGTGCCCTTGGCACACCGTGTGATGGAGGGGAGGGGCTTCATGCACTTCCCGCACCCCTAGCACAATCTTGAAGCTCTCACTGGCAGGAAACGGACCAATGGGAGCTGCCCATGGTGCACTTGCAGTGCAAGTAGCATGGGGAGGGCCCCCACCCTCCTCAAAGGGCTCCTGACATTCGAAGAGCACATGGACACCACAGCCAGCCACTGAGGCGGTGTGAAAGGCAGGGAGCATGCCTGAGGGACCCACTGGGCTGCTGGCTGGAGCTGCCTAAGGTAAAGGCCTCCTGGCCAGACCCTGCATCTGCTGCCCCATCCTCTGCCTCCCGCTAACCCTCTGCCTCCACCTCATTCCTGCCCCAGGTCAGAACCCAACCCCTCTGCACCCAGACTCCCTCCCTGACCCTCCCTCCCAATCCCCTGCACCAGCTCACAACCTCCTCCAAGACCCTGCACTCCTCCTCCAGACCAGAGTCCTCTCCTGCACCCCCACCCTCTGCCCCTATGTCACCCAAACTCCCTCCCAGACCTCACACCCCTTCCTGTGCCTCAGTCCCTGAGCTCCCTTCTGCATCCAACCTCCATCAAAATCATGGAAGAGTGCAGCCCTTGACAACCTACCAAATTCTTGGAGTGCCCCCTGCCCCGCACCCTGGTCTAGCAGCACTCCGTCTAGTCTCACCCATGGCAGCCACCTAGGAAACTGGGCCACACTGCACAGGAAGGCTTCACCTTTCCAGTGGCTAAACAGATGATACAGCATGTTGCAGACAGCAGTGAGGGAGTATTACGAAGAGTTATAAGCACAAGTTGTAAATAGCAACTTCATGTCACTCCCCCCACCCCCAAGCAACCTTCAAACATCAGTTAATGTTTTCTGCCCAGAGCCAGAAGAAGTGCGTGAGTGCCAGAGGCCAGTTGATGTTCAGAAAGTAAACTCAGGACAGAGCTGGGCTCCACTCCCACCCTGAGGGCTTTCTCCATGCTTGCCTGCCCAGCGCTGAAGTATACTGAAAGCTTGTACTGATGAGCTGGATTTGTTAATTTCCCGTGCCACCTGAGCTCCCACCACAGGGGCCCCACAAGCCCTGCTCCCTCTGCAGAGAGGGACGCTGAGAGCTTTGCTCTGACAACAGAAAGTGGCTGTGCTGGAGGTAACATCTTCAGGGGCAGATAACTGTGGCAGCAAAGCAGGAATGTCCCGGCCTGGGTGCCATGGGGATGGCCCAAGAACTCGCAGGGTAAGCACTGTAAAGGGATACACTTTAGCAACAAGCTTACAGTTGCTATGCATCTTGCACCATGTCATGTTTCTTCATCTGGTTAACTCTTCTGGCTTCTCTGTGCAGGAAACTGACCAGAAGTGCTATTCCAGAATCCATTTCCACCCAGGCAGCTACACCAGGATAGTTCTTGTACCCTCTCTTATATTCTGGCTTAACTCCCTCCCCTGTGTAATACAAACAGTGACCAGCTGCTGAGCCAGAGAACACGGCCAGGCTGGATTAAACCAGCAGCCCTAGGTTTGCTTTATATGTTATTTCTTGCTATTCGTTAACTAGCCTAAGACCCACCTGAGCCCCTAGGAAAGGGTCCCTTCCTTTGCATCCTGTCCTGGCTCTGCCAGGCGCACTCCCGACAGCTGCAACTTTTCTCTCCCTGCAATAAGGCATTAACACCACGCTTCTGTAGCTAGTAAGCCCCTCTCGTATATGCACCACTGTCCTCAGCTGGGGGAAATGAGCATTGCTCAAAGGTCTGACAAGTTAGTCAAGCCAGTCCCACGCTCCTGTGTTTGTGACTCTCACCCACGGGTGCCAAGGAGCATGACAACACTCTCACCAGGGGCTTGTGTAGCTTTTCCCTGTGCTGCACGTGGAGCTGAGGTACAATTTGCATGCCTGAGTCACAGACACAGCTTCACTGCAGCGCTGAGACGGCAGCTTCATCTGCACGCAAACCTGCAGTGGGCAGATCTCTGCATGGACATTATTATTGCAGTTTAATCTAAACTGGTTCCTAATCATATTAAACCAAATGAAATAAGCCTGGTTTAAGCCAAAATAAGAATGTGGCACCAGTATCAGTACATCAGGTTAAAGTTAGACCCATAACCTAGAGATATGCTGTGCATCGACGAGCCCAGAGAGGAAGAGAAGAGGACGACTGCAATTTGCCATTTACATTATCTGCCGTGTAGCTACTCTGCCAGTCAATAGACATTTTCCCTTCCCTGCATCAGAGGGCACTCAGCTGCTAAACTCTCAAGTGCTTTATTATTTTGTAGCAAACCAAATTCAGGAGGACGTGTTGGGGGGAAGGATATTCTTTACCTATTTCTACGATATAATTGCCTGGGATACTCCCACCCAAGGAAAACCATCCACTCACTCGGTTGAGAAGACTAGCTCTTTTATCCATCCAACAATGGGCACCCCAGGGTGCCCACCCCAACCCAGGTGTGAAGGTTAAGTGAACCAGCACTGCACCAGGGTCCTGACCTAGCTAACGCTGGGTGCCAGCAGACCACCAAAGGAAGTGGGCTTGGCAGGCCAGGGACCTCTCCTGAGAATGTCCCAATATTGTTCAAGACTTCAAGGACCAGGAGCAGCCTGTAAGCAGACTATATTAAGGTAGAGCCTTGGTTGCATGTACCCTGCAGATAGGTAGCGATGTGTTTATATATGTACATGTGTTTACCTGATGTGAACGATCCATCGGGAATATAGAAAGCGCCCACTGTGATTCCAATCAAAATCAGGAATTTGAAGAACCAAAACCTGGACGGGAAGACAAGAGGCAAGAAAAGCCACCTGAGCCTGCAGAAGGCAAGCCAGCACATGGGGCCCATCTGGGCAGAGTGCTATGCCCACTGACACGCTCTCCTGCTACATGGAGCAGAGCCAGAGAACAGGAGTGCAGTTGGCTCTTGCTATTTATAGCATATGGACTCTGTGGCAGGTGTTGGCAGGATGCCCTGCTTCCAGCCAAAAATAGGTGTCGCTTCTCTCTGGTCTGGGAAAGAGTTAGCTTTGGTAAAAAAGAAAAAGCTGCTTTTGTAAATAAGTGCTCTGGGATTGGCTTGGAAAACAGAACATGTATATGTGGCAGCCAATCAGAATACAACTATTAAATAAGGACAGACAGAAGAACTGTCCCTTTCTTGCACCAACATCCACCAGGAAAAATAATTAAAGTGACAGCCAGCATTTTATGCAGTCAGAGAACAGTGACTCCCGGTTCAGAATTGAGTACACTACAACATTTATCTAGCAACAAGCAGCTATTACCCTGCAATAATACTGGCTTCAGCCATGGGAGCTTCGGGTAGCACAGGGCCAACATTTGAAATGTTTTGTTTATTTACAGAGCTGTTACATACCTGCCATGACTAGATTTACCTCCGCAACAGTTCTGTAAACTAAACAGCGGAGGACAGGGATAGAGCATGAGAAAAAAAAAATAGCAAAACCAGAGTGCTGTCCAGTTATTAGACTCAAGAGCTTTCCTTACAAAGAGTAAATCAAGCAGGTTGCCCACCACTGATCTAAAGGGTGATACAAGGAGGAGGGAACAAAAATTATTCACCTTAACCTCTGAGGACAGGATAAGAAGCAACCGGAGAAACTTCCTGTCGGGGCAGCTACACCCTGGAATAAACTGCCTAGGGAGACTGGCTTCTCCATCACTGGAGATTTTTAAGAGCGGGTTAGTTGGTGTCTACACAGCAGTGTTATTTCAAAATGAGCTGTTCCAGAAGAGAGAGTCTGGAGTAGCTTATTTCAAAATAATACTAACACACAAAACACATTTCAAAATAGCACCAGCTAATTCGAAATAGAGCGTCTACAAACAGTAGAGTCTATTTTGCAATAGAGCCATTGGACACACTGTGGCTTATTTCGAAATAGGTTCTACTCCCTGACTACACCGCCTCTACTTTGACGTAGGTGGTATTTGTCATGGAATGAGGTTTCCCTATTTTGAAAGAAGCCAACCACCATTTTGAAACAGTGGTTGTGTTGCGTAGACACTAGCAAAGTTATTTCAAACAACAGCTGCTCTCTTGGCTGTATAGACATAGCCTTAGACAAACACCTGCCCAGGATGGTCTAGATGGTGCTTGGTCCTGCCACAAATGCAGGGGCCTCTCGAGGTCCCTTCCAGTTCTATGAGTTTATGATTTACAGATAATTGTGACGGATGTGACACACTTCCCGTTAGCATTACTGAGGTGAAGTTAGCTGCAGTAGCCTCACCCGTTCTGAATTGCAGCTCTTGGGTCCCTGCTGCTTCTCACATAGATCATGATCAAGGCGAAGAGGAAGAAGAAAGCAGCCATTGCAAAGCACATGCGATACACAGACTTATGACCCAGGAAGAACTTGCAGTTGACATGACCTTGGATGCCGACACTTGAACTGCCTCCTTCACAGAAGCCAGGAAGCTGTTACAAGGAAAGACCAGGAGAAAACATTTCTATGAGCATCTCAGAACTTTAACTTGGAGCAGGGCCTAGACACTTTACCATCGCGCTAGACACTCTGCTTACACAGAGGACTTGTCTACACATGGAAATTAATCCCGAGTAAAGTAAGGCATCAGTCTGAAGCAGATTAATGATTCAATCCACAAGACAGGGACAGCTCTGTCCTGGGGGTACCATCCCCCACCAATGAGCCTCAGCCTTAATATGGAGTGACCTCTTCAGCAAAGCGGGGAGTAAAGATGCACATTTCTACAGACAGGGCGATCAACCCCTGGAACACCTTCCCAGGAGATGTGGTGGATCTTCCAGCACTGGAGATCTTTCAGCAAAGATGGACTGTGGCCCTGAAATGCAGCTGCTCATTTAACCACACGCTACTGGGCTCCACACAGGAATTTCTAGGTGACATTCCAAGAGCTGCGTAACACAGGTCAAACTAGCCGAACATAATTTAGACTTAAGCTATTAAATTCAGCGTTTGGGACCCATTAGTCACCCAGCCAGTTACAATGCAAGGATGGGACTCAGGCAGCACAGCCCAATGGGCCGCGAGTTGGGAGAACTGGACAGCAGGTCACTTTGTTGCACCCTGCCTCGGTTTTTCCAACAGAAAGAAGAGTTGTTAACACGCTCTCTTCATGAAGCATGCTAGGGTGTCTGAGCAGCAGGAAGGGAGAACCACTTTCCCATTCTTCAGCACATCAGAGGGCTTCGACATTTCAACCTGCTTTCACCCGACGTGTTTTCTGACACCTGCCCCCCAGCCTCAGTTCGCTCTGTGTTTCTGCCTTTGCCCACAGGTCCCATGTCAGAGGGCGCCTGGGCAGGACGCTGGAAACCTGCTTACCTTGTACAGCTGCTCTTCCACACCGGGCAGAATCATGATAATGGACACAAGCGTGCCCAGGAACAGGAAGAAGGTGAAGATGAGGCGGGAGATGGTGGAGTTCCTTGTCGAGGGGCAACAGGCACACAGGAGGCAGGGAGCTGAGCCGCACAGACAGGATGCCTGGGAGCGGAACAGTCAGACTGAGTAAACAGCACAGAACCAGAGATGGGACCGGGTGCTGCAGCCATTTCACTTCATAGCAAAGGAACAGAACCTGGACTCCCCACTCCCCATCCCCATGAATACATAGCCCCTCTCTGCCCCACAAACCCAGCTGTGAGGGGCCCTCGTCCAAAGGGGCAGGTATGGCTCTGAGCCACCCGGGGATGACACGGTTTGGCTGACAAGCTGTGGAAGGACAGAGCCCAGGGTACCATAATGCTCACCCTGTCTGACCTGCATACCACAGGCCAGAGGCGCTCCCTGAATTAAGTCTGGTACGAACCAGACAAACACGCACTCTGGATTTCCAGGCTGCCAGCTATGGGGAATCCAGCCCTGGGGCCAGCCTCAAAAGACACAGCCGTGTAGAACAGCCACACATTTGCAGTACCACCTGCCTCTTCCTATCCCTGTCCTGTGGCTCTGCTTCCTCCAGAGAGGATGCAATTAACTTAAAAGTGCAAATGCAGGCTGAGCAGGGAACCTGTGAAAGAGCCAGGTGAGTGGTAATGAATCTACTTAACAGGCATTTGCCAACCCCAGGTACATGCTGTCAGTCTCTGAATTTGCTGTGCTAGTCGACAGGAGCTTAGTTTAAAATTTGCTTTTAAAAATATTTCATTAGTGTGTTGCTGAAGATTATAAAATCGTATCTCTAAAAAATCATCATCCCTACTCCCCTCATCCCAGCTACCAAGTTTAATAATTCTGCTAAACCCCAAGGAAGGCACTGGGTGTTCCATTGGTTAATTACTAGCACTAATGAACCTTCACGCCTTATTTTGTGTCTGGGTGTGTGGGCTGCACCTTGCAGCTCTTGTTACACGCCTGCTAACCTGAAAAACCTGTTATCAAATATCTGTTCCCTGTGTAGGTACTTGCAGGGAGTGATCAAATCACCAGGAACTCTCTCTTTGTTGAGCCAAACTGATTGAGAACCTTAAGTCTAACACCTAAGGCAGGTTTTCTAACCCTTTCGTCACTCATGTGCCTTTTCTCTGACCCCCTCCGATCCACCATCAGCCTTCCTGAATTGCGGGCCCCAGAGCTGGACTTGGGATCCCAGCAGTACCAATACAGAGATAACACCACCTCTCTGCTCTAGCCTGGGCACAAATCCAAAGAACACGTTAGCCTGCTGGGCCACAGCATCACCCTGGAAGATCACATTCAGCTGATCCTGCACCCACTCTCAGAGGAACCACTCCCAATCACACAGCACATCTGTGGCACAGCCAGGAAGAGACCCCACAACTCCAGGGTCCCAGCCAACAGCTTAACCCCCAGCTCCCCCTTTGGCACACGAGAGACTATGGACCTGACACTGTTAGAGAAACTCCATAGCAATTGATGGACGCAAACAGAACGAGGTCAAAGTCTGGTCCCAAGTGCCTGAGGTCAAAGGGATTCCTGCCCCAGCTCTCCCCCACGTGGGCCATGCACGGCTACGTCTGAATGCCGGATCAAGAGGCTGCCTGCACAGGACTCCGGGGCAGGCAGGCAGGCTGTGTATCAGCTCCCACCCAGGCCCCAGCTAGGAACTGCCGGCCTCCTGGCTGCACCAGATCGAGGTGCCATATGTTAGTTCTGGGCAAAGCGGGTACGAGTCTTAGAACAATGTGTGTAGTAAACAGATCCGCAGCCTGCGCCCCAGCTTTTAAAGGGCTGCACCTCCCCTTACCACAGGGGCCAGATGTGGGGCAGCAGCTCTGTGGTGGCAGGGAGGACACGGAGAGAGCACAGGGAGCCTAGTCTGGGGCCTCAGTGGGGAGTGGGGCTGGGGCTGCAGCCAGGACCATGGCTGGGGCTGGGAATGGTGCCTCAGCTTACTCCTTGGTGCAACTCCATGCCTGGCCTCACGCCAGCCTCACCCCAGCCCAGGCCAGGGACAGAGCTGTAGCCAGGGGCCAAGGTTGAGGCTGGCATAGCGCCAGGAACAGAGCCGAGCCAAGGTCTGGACGGAGCCAGGATTCAGGAAAATGGCTGGGAGCAGGAAAACCAGCATAGAGCTGGGGGCAGAAGCAGCCAAGTCCCTCCCCTGCTCCTCCCCACACCCTGTCAGAGCTGACCCAGGCCCAGCCATGCCCCTACCCCACAGAATTTCCTCTATCCACCCCCCAGTCTGGGGACCTCAGGTGTAGACTCTCTGAAACGCATGTCAGACGCTGCCTTCTCACAGCCATAGTCCAGGCCCCAAGAAAATACGCACATTTTGAAGTGTGTGCCCTGAACTGGTGACCTCAGGCCTGGGAAGCCCAACCCCGCCCCTTTGGGAGGGCTGTCCATACCAAATGGGCCATAACAAATCTTAAAGGCCCTCAGGTTGCCAGGAAACGCTAGTGCAAGGAGGTTCCTCCTGCGGGCTTGGAAACTCACTGAAGAAAATCGAACAAAGCCTCCTGGATCTGCCCTGAAAGACAGATCACAACTCTGTCCCTCTTAGGATATAGAGCAAGAGCAAACAACATGCAGTCTGGGGACTGCATCCAGCCCGATGTGGTCCTCTGGGCCACCAACATCCCACACCCCAGTAGGACCCTCGGGCGGGCTCCCTGCCTGCTACATGCCATTGTCAGCACCCAGTTGCTGGGGCCAGCCTGTTTGTCTCTGTGTGGCATGCACCCCTGGGCAGAGTGGAGGGTACCTCTGCATGATGTCGCTGCCCCCAGCACAATCTTCACAGCTCCCATTGGCTGGAAGTTGGCCAATAGGAGTTGCTTTGGCCATGCTCATGGGTGCAGACAGCTCAAGGAGCCTCCCTTGCCCCATGGTGTGCGGCACAGAAATGTATAAGGTGGCCCCAACAGTAGCCACTTTGAGCAGCATGTGGAGGTGGTGCTGGCAGGGAGCCTGCCTGAGGATGCTGCTGGGCTGCTGGCCAGGAGTAACCTAGGGAAAGCACTTCCTGACATCTGGTACCCCACTCTCTGCCACCTCCCTGGGACCGGTCACAGCCCGAGCCTGCACCCACCCCACTTCAGGTCACAGTCCAAACCCTGCACCACCTCCTGTACCCATGTCCCAGGTCACACCCTCCTTCACCCAAACTGCATTGCAGATTCCACACCCCTCTTACACCTGAGCATCCACACCAATTCCTATCCTGAGCTTCACCCAGCCTCTTTCCTAGGCTCTGCACCTCCTCCATTAGTATCACTAAAGAGTGCAGCCCTTGACCATTTACCATCTTTCTGGACTGCCAGCACCATCAAAAATTGTTGCCTACCCCGATTGAGATGGTAACTCCTTTGTGCATCTGTGTTTGCTTGCATTAACCTGCACATAACTCTCATTCCTTTGCCTTGTTCATGACAGGGTTTGTTCCAAGTGTTGCCTTTGGTGTAAGACCCAGGGAACCTACTGATCAGGGGTAAGTGACCATCCTCTAGACTACGTGCCAGCCTCCAGACATGAGCGGCACTCTTTCCCGCTCAGAGGGCTGGAGGTGGAAGTACTGCCGTGTTCACGCTAAAACAACCAAAGAGGCCTCCCAGACAAGAGCATGTGCTGTGATAAACTGTGTAAAGCAAAAAGAGCTTCTGAGGCTAGGTCATGGGGGGAATGACACAGGAATTGAAAGTTGATTTAAACATACAGGTTGAACCTCTCTAATACGGAACTCTCTCATCCAGCAAACTCCATAATCCTGCATGACTTGAGTTAGCTGGAAAACCACTTATCATGGGTGTTGTTCCAAATCATAGGTAGTTAGCATGAGCGAGTGGTGTAAAGATTAGCATGAGTGAAATTAACAGTAAGTTGGCTGAAGAGAGTCCCTGAGCCAGTGCCCCCAGTGAATGACGGACTTGTTTACCACTTTCAGAACAAAATTGTGTGTGCTGAGAAAAAAAAAAAAAAAAGAGCAGAATCACACAAAGGAGGCCAGTTCCCATACAAAAAGTTAACAAGGAAGAAACAAACACCTAGGACACTCTGCTGTTCATCGCTGGTGGCTGAAGCAAGCAGAACTGGGGTTCTGTAAGCAGGATGTTCCAAAATTCGTCCTGGACAAGTACCCCCTCAGATGGAGGGATATGACCAATGAACTCAGCAGCACCCCCACCTGGACTGAGGGGTACGACCAATGAACTGAACATCACTCGCTCTAGATTGCCTCCTACCAAGGAGAAAATATTATACCAATTTGCCAGACAAGTAAGAGTCCATCATTTCAGCATAATGGGGTGCGATGCACGTCGGACTCCTGCCTCAGTCAACTACACCTACATTACCTGTGGTCTGGCCAGCCCCAGAGGATGGGTGGGTGGGTGTGTGAATGTGTTTGTAAGAATATATGTACTTAATTTGTTTAAGAATTAGGCTGTTAAACTGGGATAAAAATTAGACCATTAACCATTCAAGCTACATATTACTTTTGATTTGCTTTCTAATTATTAACTACTCAATTTAAACATGGTATTTAAACTGTTACCACAGTTGCATGCAATACAGTAGTTTTTACTGTGAAAATCAGTCAGTCATTCTCTGAGCTCTTATAGTTCTTACGGGACTGCTGCCAGCCTGATCAATTGTGCAGTTGCACCATATTGTAACAGTGTCACCATGTGCCCATGGCCTCAAAGTTTGTTTCCAGACACCACTCCTGGCTCTCAGTGTTCTGTTACTTAGAGGTAATTTACCCCTAAATGTCTTCTAAGAGCCCAGTGAGCAGAGGAAGTGTTGGTAACGTGCTAGAAAATATTGACTTCCTGTCATTCGGCAAACTCTCTCATCCAGCACTGGTTAGGTTCTGAGGGTGCCGAACAAGAGAGGTATGACCTGTACTGCATTTGGGGTGGAGAGCAAACGTAAAACGAACGCTTCGCACAGCAGAGAAAGTTCTCCTCTTTGCAGCAGTGCACACTTCCAGGCTTACCTCGGCTGCGCTCAGTTTCCCAACCTTTCTTTTCACGGCCAAGATTTACCTGCCTAGTTTTAAACTTGTGATTATGCAGAAGAGGCTTTTCTGATATTAAGCAACATCAAGAGGTTCTCCCTATTGGTGCCTGAAACTGGTCCCAGTGGTGTTCAAAAGTTAGCCCGTTACAGACAGAAGTACCTCAAGGAGCTGAGGGTGAATTACACATTCTTAGGAAACAGCGGTCAGCACCTTACCAAACAGGCAGCATAAGCCTGCACACACACAAGAGCTGAAGCTGCCTGCTCACCCATACTCCAATTTTCTGATTTCCTGGTTTTTTGAGTGCTCCATTGTGCAACTTTGTGCTCTCTGAATGTGGCTAATTCATACGGAGCTTTACAAATTTTGTGTTTAAAGCAGGAAAAGAGTCAAGAGGATTTTAGCAAAAAGCAAAACAAAAGAAACAAAGGCATTAGGGTCTGCTCTCTCTGAATTCCTAGGTACCATTAAATTACCCCATCTGGAAGGAAGCTAACACAAGCAGTGCAATAGGACAGTGTATCCATGACAAACAACTATAGTTAGTTACAATAGAGGAGAAAGAAAACCTGTTAGTTAACTGACACGCACAAAACCACTGGGAGGAGTGAGGGAACTAAAACATACCCTTGTTTTAGGGCATAATAAAGACCTGAACATCAAGACAAGTGTAAAGAAAGAAAAGTCACTGCTGTAATTCTTAAGTTAAGGAAGTTTAAGATTGTCAAGTTTTGTCCAGCTCAGAGACCAAAACACAGCAATGTACACAAACTAAACTAAATCTTTACCGTGTACGTTTTACACACGATTTTCCCAATGCTCATAACTGTGTCAAACCAAAACCACTTTTTCCCAAATTGATGCATGCTCAGCATAATACTTATCGATGGTTCTCACACAGCACTTGTCATCCACAGAGCTCAAAAACGTTAGGTCCTGTTGTATCCATTTTACATATTGGGAAATCGAAACAGTGATTTGCCCAAGTGGGATAATCAGAAACACACCCAGGTCACTGGACCACGCTACTTCCTGCTTTTCTCAGGCCGAATTTTGGTATCAAAATTTCACCCAGTTTTGCTATATTTTAATTTGGTAAGAAAAATGCAGTTTAAGGACAGTAACAAATATAATTTCCTCAAATGCTGCTTCAAACTTGGCTATAGTTATTCTCCTTTGGTCAGAGATTAGACATGGAAAATTTCAGTCTTAAAACGTCTTGTTTTGGAGAATCATGAAAACAGAAGCTAAAAGAGAAACTCTGTACCACCCTTCCACATAGTAGCCACTACCTGCTCCTGCTGTGTGATATGGGCACTGTAAAACCATACTCTGGGACAGCGTGACACACCCAAGTGATGTTACATCCACAGTCGATAAAACATCAGGAAATCAATGTCTTAAAGACTAACAATTTTATCAAAACCTGATCACCTAACAAATAAAATTGTTAGTCTTTAAGGTGCTACAGGACTGCTTGGTTTTTGTGAAGCTACAGCCCAACACATGTACCCCGCTGAGGGAATCAGTACAGTCATCCCTTGCTATACGAGCACAATTGGTTCCCAACTTTCTGCTCATAGGCAGAGACTCATAAGAGGGACACTAAATTCCTGTTAAATTACACATAAAAGTGTCTGCTTAGTCCCTAGGGCTCCTAACTCGGGGAAGGAGCAGCAGCAGGCGGTGCTGCTTTTGAAAGGTAAGTCAACCTTAGGTTGTGGGGGGGTAGTCTGGGGCTGTGAGTGGGGGCGGGGTTAAAATCTGGTGGTGGGTTGGGCCTCAGGCTGCCATGGTTTGGGGCCGCAGGGCCAGTGGGGGGAGGGGTCTGGCTGCCACAGTTTGGGGCCAGGGAAATCAGGCTGCAGGTGGTGCAGACGGCAGGGGGTTCAGGCTGCAGGGCCGGCAGGGGGGTCTGGCTGCTGCAATCTGGGGCCACGGGGGGATCAGACTGCGGGGGGGGGGCTCAAGCGGCAGGGGGGTCTGGCTGCCGCAGTTTGGGGCCACGAGACCCGCAGGGGTAGGGTCACGCTGCAGCGGGCTGGGGCTGCAGGGCGGGTGTCAAACTATGGGGGTTGGAACTGTGGGAAGTGGGGTAAGGCTCATATTAGCAGGGGGAGTTCAAGGGAGGTATGCGTGTCCCTCGTTTAAGCGAGTACTTGTAAATAAAGTACTCGTTTAAGGAAGAATTCGTATATAACTGACACACAACATAACTGCTACTGGTATCACCCTCTCCTCACCTCCCTGCACAGAAGACCACACCACGTAATATTGCTAAAGCAGGGCCTGGAGCAGTAACACAAAGCAAATAACCCTGCTATGACCCACGAGCAGGCGACAGCTGGACCATACCTCAGTAAGGACAATGTTAAAGTGACCTGAAATGGAAAGATTAGGACTTGGGTCATTTTATTAAAGAAGTGGTGTAAAAAGCAGCTAATGTTTCACTTTCTGGTATTTGTGCTGTAATAATGCTACAGATCCCTCAACCATCTCCGGAGTCGGGCAGGAAAACCTAGATATCATCTGAGTTTCTAACATAACAACCAAGCAGAACAGCCCTCCACACACAAAAAAGAGAAACAAAAATACTCTGACTTTTTTTTCTGCCTAAGTAAAAATGGAATAAACCCACTTCTGCCCCACTTCACAGGTTACCAGAATGAAGAAATATGCAACCTTCAGATCAGAGACTCATCTAATATTGCCAGAGAGCTTACAACTTTTGACAACAGTCTACCTGCTCACTGAGAATTTACTTATGAGATGCACAAAGGCCTCAGTTCTCACAAGTAAATGGATTTTGTGCGCCAGAAATAATACCCGTCGATGGGGCCGTTTTCCAGAGGGCCAGCACACAGCACTTTTTGAAAAGGAGATCTCCTTGCGGTATTGAGGTGGACACCCATGAGTGTTAGTCAGTTTGGAATATGTAGGCCAGAGTTTCTCTAAGTCCACAATATTTTTGATTTGATCCCTAAGCCAGTCAATGAGATGGGGCTTATGTTAGCTATGCCTGGAAATGACAGCATCACTACACCGAACACATAACAGATGTTCAGTTGCTGGGGCCATCTAAGTGATTGTTCCTCCCTTAGTGGAGTACTTTGCATTTGTCCTTAATTAAACTTCTTCCTCTTTACCTCAGTCCATTTCTCCAGGTTGTCCAGGTCATTTTGAATTCTGACCTGTTGTCCAAAGCAGTTGCAACCTCCCCCAGCCTGTTATCATCTGCTAACTTAATAAGCGCACTCTCTATGCCAGTATCTAAATCGTTGATGCAGATATTGAACAAAACCAGTCCCAAAAGACACCCCTGCAGAACCCCACTTGTTAACGCCCTTCCAGCATGACCGCGAGCCTTTAACAACTACTCTCTGAGAACGGTTATCCAGCCAGGCATCTTTAATTTATCTTTAAGCACAGGTACTTCTGTTCATTTCAAATCTATGTTTAATTTTTTGTTTTCTTTTCAAAGTGTAGAGCCTAAAAAACAGAGATCGTCAATATATTTAATTTGGTGTTCTTTTTATTAACATTCTCCGCCTTTATGGCAGGTCGAACTCCCCCTCCCCCTCAACTGGGGGGCACCATGGCTTCTTGTAAGCTGAGCACTTGGGCAGCCTCCCAGGAGAGATTCAGGTGCCACCCAGCTGATTACCAGAGCACCCACAGCGGGCAGCCTGGGTTTCTATTGGTGGTGCACATTCCCACATGCTTTGGTGCACATTATAAAATTTAATCTGTCCATGGATGCAAAAAGTTAGAGGGACCGTCGGCTGGACTGGCTGCTTCCGCTGGTGAGCCCCAAGCCTCGGGGGCTGGATCAAGATAAGCTGCTGGATGGATTGGGCCTGTGGGCTCTGCCTGACAACAGGAAGGAAGCAGCTTTGCATGCTGCATGGGAAGGGCTCCCTTAGGCCAGCAATCAAGGTCAATGGGCATGATGGGGGGAGTGATGCACCAGGCAAGCATCACTGTCCCCTGCCCCCTCCTGCCCAAAGCCTATTCCTCCCTCCCTCCAAGATCCCCCAGCCTGCTCCTGCACCCTCACAGCAGCCTGCTCCCTGACAATCCCCTCCTGCACCCTGAACCCCTCACATTTGGCCCCACCCTAGAGCCTGGGGAGTTCACAAAAAGCCACTAGCCCCTGGCCCCGAGGAGTTAACCCATCCCAGGGGGTTAGCCCTAAGCCTCTGCACCTCCTCCTACCCCCAAAGGGGCAGGAGTTTGAGGGGAGCATCTTTTTTCCCTCATTTCAGGACATATCTGTAAGTTCTATCTTCCCCTTTCCGCTTGAGCCACGTCTACACAAGTGAGATCTTCCAGAAAATCCAGCCCTCTTACGAACGAGGCTGTGGAGCATCCAGGCACCAAACGTCCTCTTCCAAGAGGAAATTGAAAGTTCAGGGAGAGCGCCCCCTTCCACAAGAGCAGTCCTCCATGGCGCTAGCCAGCTGGGGTGCAGAGATGCCCTGGCCAGTGGCAGCGGAGCTCTATGCTCTCTGCATCCAGCCATGTTTAAAGCCGCAGGAACCCAGAAGCCCCGTGGCAGGAAGCTGAGAGTGTGGTGGCAGCCAGCCCCCACAGAAACCCCAGGCCCCTGCTCAGAGCCCTCATAGGGCTTGCAGGAGGCCCAGCCAGCCCCCAGCAGGCATCCTCCTGGATGGAGCCAAAGCTCCAGGTCCTCTTCAGCCTGTGGCAGGATGAGGAGGTCCTGCAGGACATGGGTGGGAAGCACTAAAATGTGGCCACCTCTTCTGCCCTAGCCACTGGCCTGGCTGCCCAGGGACACACTGCCCACACTCAGGAGCAGTTCCAGAGCAAAGTCAAGGAGCTTTGGCATTGCTATGCCTGGGTCTGGGATGCAGCCGGCCATTCAGGAGCAGGCCCTGCCACCTGCCCCTTTTATCAGAAGCCCCAGAGCCTCTTAGGGTCTCAGGACACCTTGCCACCACCCACTGTCCTGGACACTGAGGCTGACAAACCACACCCTGAGGCCAAGGGCGAGGTGGTGGAAGAGATGGGACCCCAAGGCCACACTGCCCTGATGGATCTGGAGCTGCCCACTGACTGGTCCAGTGATGAGTGGGACCTGGTCATAGACTTTCCTCTCAGTTGTCGAGCCAGGCCGTGGCCACTCAGGCATGACCAGCCATCAGTGAGGGGCCATCCGGTAAGTACTCCGTGGGGTGCACACACCGGGCCATGGGGCAGGGGCCTACCCCTACCACAGCTGCCAGCGGGCAACCCACATGCCCAGCGGCCCTCGCCCAGACACACTGGCCGCATCCAGGTGTCCTAGTGTCTGAGGGTGGGAGTGAGCCAGTTGGTCATTCGAAAGTTCTGGAGCCAGCTGGCATCAACCCACTCCATCACGAGCCAGTCCCACCGGTCTGAGGTCTTGGGGTGGCTCCAGAGACACTGGGGCACCTGGGGTGGGCACCGCAGGGTACCGGAGAAGGGAGTTCCATGGCCCCAGCAGGGGCTCACCCACCAGAGGAAGTGGAGAGTGGCCATGAACACTGTGGCCAGCAGGCTGAGCACAGCATCCAGGGTGACCAGCTCTAGTTGCTGCTGCAGATCTATCACGCGGTGTGCTAGCCAGCTGGTCCCTGCACCAGCTCTGCTTTGGGGACCTCAGCAGGCCTTAGCAGCTGCAGGATGGGGGTGTTTGGGAGGGCCTCTTTAAGGCAGTGCCTGGCTGCATCCCCCGGAAGGGCTTGGCAGCCATGCAACCCTGTCCACAGCTCTTCCCGCTCCATTTTTTCAGAAGTGCATCCTGGGCTGCGTGGACGCTCCTGTTGGAAAGGGCGGAGCAGAAGAGCGATCCAGGTTTTGTGGGGAGACGCCCTCTTTCCAAAGATGCTCTTCTGAGGCACATCTTCTGGAAGAGCACCTCAGCATAGGTGTAGCTTTGGAGGCCAGATCAGTGAGGGGTGTGGGGTTTCGTTTTGTTTTTTTGCTTCTCAACTCTGTGCAGTCCCCACACCACCAGCTTTTTTTGTGGGTCGGTGGCCCCCAACTCAAAAAAGGCTCCCCGCCCCCTGTTTTAGCGAACACTTGATACAGACCCTCAGGTTTTTCTCTACAACTGTGGTACAACTGGGTACTTACTCTTCATTTCTGAATGAAAGCTGAGATTCTCATGTGTTTTGGGGTTTCACATGAGTAAGCCAGAGCAAAGTTAATTGCTTTGCTGGGTTGGGGCCATGAACAGTTTGAGTAGGGCCTGGGAAGCAGGATCTTAAATGTACGGCTGGTGACTGATTCCACAGGAAGCATACTGGGAGCAAACACTAAGAAATTAAATACAGCTGTTTTGAGCTCCTCGTTACACTTTCATTACCCTCAAGTCGGGGAATACACCATTTCTGGACAGCTTTACAAGCAACAGAGAGAAACGTACACAGGATTTTCCAAGAGGTAGGTCAGTAGTACATGGCTCAAAGCCTGCCAAGAACTCTTTTTCAGAGATGCCTCAAAGGAGTGCAGAAATGCCACCCTACAGCCGTGACTACATGTGAAGCTCTGACTACAGGGGGAGCACAACTATGTACAAACTTAGCTTTCACGTTCAATGTGCAATATGGTTTTGAAACACGTTACCAGTCTAGTTTTAAAAATCAAGGCACCAGCCTATCTACGGAGAAATGCCCAAAGGGCCTGTGTTCTCCTACAGACCCACCCTACCGAGTGCCGGGGGTCGGTGGTGCTGGTGAAATTAAGTGGGTTTTATACAATGCTAAAGGAGGAGTCAGTTCAGTAAAACCTGTTGCCTCAAGCTAAGGGTCAGTATTTACCGGCTCAGCTCCACAGAGAGCTGCAGCCAAATAAAGTGTTTAAGTGAAACCAGCTACAAAGTTACCCAGCTTTGTGCATCACCTGAGAACAGACTGGGACTTCAAAGGCGTTAGCACCAGGCTGTCCAAAGACTGGTTATTTTAAAACGGAATTTCTACCCAGTTAAGCCTCACCTACACTCAGCTCACTTCCCCTCATGAGCAGGGCAGAAGTGGAGCAGGCACAGCTGAAGACTTATGTCAGCAGCATGCCCACAGAGCCTGCGTGGTGGTGGGGCGACATCTCCAGCTAGAAAGCTATGGGGGAGGAAGGGCGTCACCAGCAGGAACAGGCTGGAATGCTGATGGGCCTCAGCGAGTGACCCTCTCCCAAGGGAAAGGACCAAATCTCACTCGCTTCACACACACAAGCAGCCCAACTGAAATGCAGCACGATCCGATGCCGAGACTTCATCTTCACCACCTCAGCAATCCCACAGGAAAGCCCAGTGGAGACGCAGGTGAGGGCATCTGCAGGCCTGGCACGGCCTCCACTAGGATTTTAGAGTACGCCAGCCAGCGCAGGATAGGCTACCCCTCAGGGGGACACTCGTCAGCGGAAAGACACTGCCTGAACAAGGAGCAGCTAAGAGGCTGTCTGGCTCTCTATCAGCACTGAACTAAGGGCTATGTTACCACCACACACACACAGAGACATTGTCCCTACAGGAAAACTACCCTCACAGCCAGGACTATCCTTTCACTCCCGTTTCCAGCGGATCAGTTTCAAACAAAACAGCTTCTGGGCGGAAAGCTTATGTAGCAGTTTCTTACTCTTGGATCACCCAGAAACCGTGATTTTCAATCAAAAAAGTTGTTCACGGTCCTCTCGCTATAGAATGTGCAATCGCCTCAGCTTGCAGAAGAAAGTTTTAATAAAAGTTTCACAAAGGAAGTTAGTGTGACACATGCCAAACATTACGTTCCTCACACACCAAAGCATGCTCTGCTCTATACACATTTATTTCAGTGACCACTCATGTATTTCCTTTTAAAAACTGCCTGGAAATTAAATTACCCCACTCCCCCCAAAAGTGCCACAGTGCAGCCAAAAATCAACCAGCAAAAAAGCCAGGAAACTCAAGCCATAGTTCTTATACCAAATGTAAAAGTGACCTGCAAAATATTAAGAGTGTGGTTGACACAGGCAGAACATTTAACATCAACAAGAATGTAAACAAGATGAGGTCGCAGTGGTTGAGTTCACCAGAATGCTGCATATCTGAGCAGTGTGTTTAAATTTAAATTCTCTGCCATGACTCTTTGCTGGTTAGTCGTTAAACTTTAGGTGCTCTATAGTGTTGCATTAATAGTTTTTGTAATTAAATATCCTTACTCTCAGTGCAGTACTGATTCTCTGCTGACTCTGTTCCCTTTGGCATCTCACCATCCTTTTCGTAGTTCTCAGAGCAGGTTACTGCATTTTAAGATCCATTTGCTAGACCCAGTGTGGCCATTCTTATGGCCTATCTAGCCCGGCATTCTGTCTTCGGACAATGGCCAGTGACAGCTGCTTCAGAGGGAATGAAGAGAACAGGCAATCATCAGGTGACCCCATCCCCTTTTTATCCATGTCCGGCTTGACAGACGGTAATAACATTCAGAGCAGAGGTCCGCAACCAGTGTTCCCGATAAGCTGAGTGCCTGGGTGGCCACCAAGGAGAGATTCAGATGCTGCCCAGCTGATGTGCAGAGATCCCACAGCCAGCAGCATGTGATTTTAATGGTGGTGCACATTCACACATGCCTTGATGCACATAAAATTTATTTCACACATGAATGGGAAATATTAGCAGGAACATTGGTTTCAACCCTGCTCATCCTGGCTAATAGCCCTTGATGGACCCGTCTGACAGGAACTTTCCTAGTTCCATTTTCCACGTGCCTGAACTGGGAAAACATTCAGAGAACAAGCTTGGCTGGAACCACTTCACCCGAGCCTGCTGCACTCACTCATTACGCACACCCCTTTCTCCTCCACTACCCTTTGCTAGCGTTCTTCCACTGCTCCCTTGTGTGGCCTCCAGAGTGTGGGGAAATGGCAGAAAGTTTTGCTTCAAGACGACAAAGTGAGCAGTTAATGTAATTCGTCATATAACAATACTGGGCATGGGGGAGGGGTGATCAAATTCTGGTGCATTGTGTAAATGGCCCCAAAACAGGCTCAGAGCTGTGTGCGCAGATACCTCAGTACGTAAGAGGCACATGGATCATTGCCACCTGCAGCACAAATAATCACTCCTGTCACTTGGCAGGAGTAGCCCTCAAAGAACAACAAGAAGGCTGGCAGCTGCTTACATAAATTTCATTATGGCCCAAGCTTTCATGAGTTGCAACAGCCACCCCTGAAACCCGTCAGAGGAACAGACCTTCAGCTGGTGTCAGCTGTCACAGTTCCACTGACATCAATGGAAACAGAACCATTTATACTAGCGGTGGATCTACCTCTGTGACCTCCAGGCTGCCCCCTAGAATGACCCTCTGGCTTTTGGAGGGAGAAAACTAGATTTAGGGTTACAAATGGCCAACACATGTTCTCGACTGTCTGGCACTTCTGGGCACACACAATTTGTGCAGCGAGATTCTGCTTCAAACCTTATTCATTAATCATTATTCAAAATTCACAAACTGTAAGCTCTAAACACCCTAAAGCAACACGCTGTAGGCCACTTGGTGCAACTTCATTTGGAGGATATTGTGAAATCACCTCAGTTCCAGCCAGTATCGACTACCTAATGCTACTCTCAGTCACGTGGCAACAATTACTGGGCACTGCTAGGAGAAGGCCCTGACCACCCTGTTCTGCATTATTTACACTGGCCTCCTCCCAACAGGTAACTGCGTAAGAGGTGTGTATTGAGGAAAACAAATTGATGTTTAAACTCCCGTCTCGGGCGGGTCCCTTTCGTTACATCTTGGGGCTTTCACAAGGAAGGGGTGATTCGTTAAGGGCACACACACCCTTTATTAGCTCAGAGGCCAGAGTGCTCTGTCTCAATCCCAGTCACACATACATTTTGTATTGCGTATGTGTGTTTTCAAGCTCCCATGCATTCCCACACAACCCACGGCACGCCCAACAGACAGGTCTGACAGGGCTAAAGCGTTAGGAATGGGAAGACAAGACACATGACACTGAAAAGTTGGGTCAGATGACAGTGTTGCTAAAGAAAACTCCCAAACACCATTACCAGGGAGGTTGAGTAACCCTTCCCACACACTCAAGTTACACTTGGAACTGCCTGAATGAAAACTATACATTGAGAAAGCCTGGAGAGTAAACAGATACACATTAGTTATTTTAACAATCTAACTAAGATATCCACGGTAGTGGGGTTCTTTCTAGCTGCCTGAGCCATGGGAGGGTGTTTACCTTTTAAGAGTCTCAGAGGGGTAGCCTATAGCTTTATAAACAACCTGCAGTCCTGGAGCATTGTATAACCTAATCAATTGTTTAGTCTTTAAACACCCACTTCTTCAGACTACTGGAGCAGACAGTTAGAATCCAGGGTTTATATAGGTGGGGAAAGAGAGAAGGGAGGAGTTAAAATGGAGTTATCTGCCACTAGCAGAAACATACTTCATTTGCTGGTTCTACTAGTCACAAGCAATCCCTCTTTTCCCATGTTTTCCGCCCCACCGCCCACCCTCAAATATATAAACCCTGAATTCTAATTGTCTACTCCAATAAACTGAAGTGGGTCTTACCCACAAAAGCTCATTACCTAATACATTTGTTAGTCTTTAAGGTGCCATAGGTCTGCTTGTTACCCTGTAAGAGTTCTTTAACTTGTATTCACAGTCGTGCATGTTTACCAATTTTGAGTCTGACCCTGCAAACTCGAGGTTCTGAGAGTCACCCCTCTGGGAGCACTCACTCATTCTTATGGTCACAGGATGGGGTCCTGGCTCCTTACACCCCCAACGTCTCTTAACGTTTGCAATATCGTGTTTGAATGTCAACATATCAGATGGGGAGCCGTGTTAGTCGGGATCTGCAAAAGCAACAAGGGGTCCTGTGGCACCTTACAGACTAACAAATGTATGAGCACAAGCTTTTGTGGGCAAAGACCCACTTCGTCACCTGCATCTGATGCCACGGAAGCTTGTGCTCATATGTTTCTGTTAGTCTATAAGGTGCCACAGGACCCCTTGTTGCTTTAACATATAAAATGTTACTCGGCTTCTATAAGCCACCAGAGCAGACAGACTTCCTTGACAAAGAACTTCCCGAAGTTCGGCCCCCGCAACTGTCACAAAAGCCACATGGCACTACCACAAACTGCTTCTGGTTTTGAAAGCACAAGAAACAAGTTACTCTAACGGGTCCCCTCGCCCTCTCCCGCTTTAAAAGCGAGCGGGGGGATAGGGGCGTGAGCGCAAGCTTGGAGTAACTGCTCACTCGGCCAACAAGGAACCACACAGGGCCACCTCTCTTCTACCAAGGCGCCGCGCGCAGTTCTGGGCTACTCCATGTGCTCCGGCTCGCAACCTTGGGGCGATCAGCGCAAACTCCGCGGCGCAGGACCGCAATACGCTCGCACTGTGCAACGTGCACCACCGCAGCAAGGCGCCAGCCGCGCCACACACCGCCCGAAACCGGTCCCCCCCTCGCCCGGGCCGGGAACCCGCCGGAGCAAACTCGCCCAGGGCGAAGGGCAGCGCCGGGCAGGCGAGCGGGTCCGGCGCAGGTAAGGAGGCTCCCCGGGACGCGCGGCGGCACTCACGCAGCTGAGCAGGGAGCAGACCCCCAGGCAGGCCCCCATGGCGCAGCGAACCCCGCTCCCGCTGCGATCCCGGCGCTCTGCTCGCCCCGGCCGGCACCTGCGCGTCCCAACCGAGCGGGGCGGAGCCGGCAGGGAGCCGCCCCCCGCACTGCCCCAGCGGGAGCCCGGCCCCGCCCCTGGGCAGCGCAGGACCTTGGACTGCGGCCCCCGAGCCTCCCGGCCACGGCCACGGCCACGGCCACGGCCACGTGCTGGCTGAGGGGCCACCCAGACACGGGACAACGTTCATTCTGCACGGGGCGCCCGGGGGGGCAAGGTTGGGGGCAGGGTCTGGCAGGCGCTGCGGGATGAAGAGTCTGGAGCGTGGGAGGGGGCTCCAGGCTGGAGATGGGGGGTCCAGACAGCGGCTGGGCAATCTGGGGTGGGGATGAGGGGTTTGGGGTACCGACTCCCCCAGTCATCTCACCACAAGGGCTCCTGGCCAGGGGAGAGGCACCTCTGGCGGCTGTGGCAGCTCCCCTGGGGCTGGAGTAGGGGCACATGCCGGCGGGCAGGGGAGAACTTGGAGGCAGCTCTGTGCTCCTGCCTGGAATTTATTTGGCTGCTGCGCAGCTTAGCAGGAACTTAGCTGACCTGCCATGCGTGGGGTAAAGCTCTTTAGAGGAGGTGGTGGGCAGAACAGCTGTCTTTCATCCAGGATAACCCTAGGACACATTTGAATTTCTTCATGGAATAGGTAGCTGAGATAATAGGGGCCCCCGCCCCAAACAGAGCCTAGACTAGACTAGGAGCTGAGCTAGGCAGCCCAAGCAGGTTTTGCTGTGGTGTAACAAACACAGGGTAAGGGGATTGATTGGAATGGTGCAAAGTCGTGTGTCTGTATGTGAGAAGAAGAAAGGCACAGAGAGAAGGAACAGAATGCTAAGGGATAAAGAGAAGCAGTGCTGGGAGCATGGCCCATAGAGAGAGAGTCTGCAGGCTAAGTGCTAGCTGAGAAAAGGCCTGGGCCACTGAACAAACCAATCATCTTCTATTCATTCCCTGCTGTGTTCAGGAAGACAGGCCTTTGCACATTCTTTGTACATAAACGAGACTGCGTCAGAGAAATACCAGGCTCACGTCACTCATTTCTGCTCTTAATGGGAACTACCCTCAGGGCCTCCAAAGTTGGCAAGCTGCTCAGAGCAAAAAGATGTAATAATTATGCTGATGAGATTGTTAGGTCACAGAGAGCCAATCAAATGGAGATTTCCATATTCTCTTCCATATTCCCAGGAAAGTAATGAAAGTACATGGGGAAACCCTGTAAGTCTGGGTTCCATAACTGATCCCTGTAAAAATTCTCCCAGGGCAGAGCCCTAAAATAGGTGGGAACCCTCAGGAACAAGGTACTCTAAGAACACAGTGTTCCCATCTCCTTGTACAGTAGAATTCATTTCTAAGAGCTCCAAATGTGATCACTGGCTCTCAATGTAACTAAACCACTTTAGCCACAGGAGTATGGGTTTCCACCTGGCTCCTGCTGCTGGGCAGTTGAACAGCAGCAGCAACAAAAGAGCTATCAATGAGCAGCTCTGCTCCAGGAATGGCCACAGCCCAAGAGAACATTACTGTAACTCAGCAAAGATGAGGAATGCAACAAAATATACAAAACTGCATCCTGTGGGTATGGATGGAGAATGTGGAGAACCAGCATGTAATATGGGTATCCTGCGAAACGCAGGACTTTTTCATAGGAGTGACCAGAATCAATAAGAGTCAAGGTCTGTTTTGTTCAACATCTCTCCACCCATGGCCAGCACCTGATGAAGGCACAAGAAACTTTTCTTTGCTGGGTGACTGGGAAGTCACATTCTTGCCCCTGTGGCTTAGTTTTCTCTACTGTGAAATGGAGCTCTTGACACAGATACCCTTGGTAAAGCTCTTTGAGACCTATGGATAAAAAGTGGTGTATCAGAACTAGATATTATTGGTCAGCTGGGGGATGATTAATCCTGCATAAAACTCTCACCCTAGTCCCTATTACACTACAAATCTAGCAAATAACGCCCAGCAATGTATTTATGTTCTGCAAAAGCCTGAGCATAAACTAAACTAGTCATTCTGAAGCTTTTTATTTCTATTCTCTTGTTCCGATTTCCAGCCATCCACAATGTTTTATCATTGCTGTGTCTGCAACTCAGTATTTGTTTTGCAAACAAGCCATTTTTGTCACCTGACTATGGACTTTACAGGTGAACTTTAGACACTGATATTTAAATCCTTGGCCTCAGCTACTAGCTGCCTCTTGCCCAGTACAAAAGCCGGCAAGGTTGCCATTTAAAAGGGTTTTAAACCCCTGTTCCATGTATTCTGTGAAATCAGTTCTCTGCAGTCCCTATTATCGGAGGCCTGGAAGAACCCACTGCATATATATGGTATGTTTTACCTTTGTCCTGCACTGCCTATGTTCACATTAGCTCTTAGGTCAGGTGCGGATGTCCGGAAGGCCCCCACTCAATGACAGTTCCCACTGATAATTGCTTTTTGAGACCTGTCAGTTACCCAGTTCTCAGTCCATTTTGTGTGTCCCTGACTGATACTGTATCATTCTAATGTTTGTAATTAGAATGTCATGTGGGAGTAACTCAAATGCCTTGGAAAAATCCAAGTACATGTGTCAAAGCTCCAGTTGTGCCTCATGGGTCCTGCGCTTCTAGGCTCAGGTACAGGGAGAGGGTACTAGGGGAGCCTCAGAGGCTCGCTGTGACCCCTCCCACTCTTGCCTCTCTAGAGGCCATGGTCGCAACTTACTAAGCCATCTTCATCATAGGTACTGTCAAAGGACTAGGGTGAAACCCTGCCATAATCCTGCCCCTGCTTTCCAGGAGCTGATTTTGTGTGGTGTTGGGAGGGATGAGGGAAACCTAGGTCCACCCACTACTCCAGGTTTCCATCCCTGGGACCCTGTGAGGTAGCAACTGATGGGGTTCCCACTAGCTCCAATACAGCAGCCTTTTCCCTGGGCCACTTCCCAACTTGACTTAAAACTGAGTCCAAACCCATCCCTAATACCTTCTCCCTGGTGCCTAAGTGACTCCTTCCCTATTCAGCACAAGCATTCCTCCTCAGCTCTCCACCAACAAACTTTCTCCTCTCAGTCCTTCACTCTTCTCTCCTGCCCTGGGGGAAAACCTTTGTAAAGGAGCCCAGCACACCTAAATGGGCTGCAGGTGCCTCCCACTCCAGGAAAGTTCTTAATTAGCTTCAGGTGCCTGCCTACATTGGTTACATGGCAGCAGTCTCTGGCAGTTTATTCAGGATGCAGAAAACCATTGACCCAGCTCCTTGTATGTCTTCCTCCACTAAACAATTGTAGCCTCTTGGTCCCCCAGCAGCTCTGGGTCTGTCACATATATTACACCCTCATGGTCACCTTTAGTGACTAAAAATGTAGACTCAAAGGCTGAAATTAGGTTTATTGCACAAAGCTATTTGCCATAGAACCAGCTCCGTTAGGGTTAGGGTTCCCCTCCATGCAAGACAACAGGGGAGGGAGCTTGACATCAGACAAAGAGGCTACCATGACCCCTTATCTCGAGAGTTGGTGGTTAGCAGCAGCAGTAAGGATTGATGGGCAAGGTTTGAGTCTGCAGCTTCTCTCATGGCTTATCCATCCAATATTGAATTTGCACGGCTGATTGCAATAACTGCATGTCAGTCTATTTCTAAATTCTTGAGTCTGAGTTTTTCCTTCTGAGATGAAGTTCTTTTGCGTGACTTGCACATACGCTATCGAAGGATGATGTGCCCTCTCGTAACAATCGTCGCCAGGTATTTTGATCTGATGATAGAGATTCCCAGGATTTTGGATCGACGTTGAATTTTTTCCCTGGCGTTTTTGCATGTATCCTTGAATCTCAGCTTTGGTCTTCCTCTTGTTCTCAACCCACACGACAGTTCACCAAAGAGGATTTCTTTGAGAAGGCATTCATCGCCCATTCTTCTCACATGATCTAGCCGTCATACTCTTCTGTTGTTGAGGATCACTATGAGGCTGGGTATGCCAGATCTTGACAGGATGTCTGCGTTTGAAGCTTTGTTGCCAGGTGATAGTCATAGTTCTGCGGAGGCAGCGAAGATAGAAACTGTTCAGTTTTCTCCTGAAAGTAGGTAGTCCATACCTCAGAACCATATAGCAGGATATTCAGTGCCCCTGCCTGGTAGATTAGTATCTTTGTTTTCACTGTCAACTTCTGATTGTTCCATGCTCATTTTGTAAGTGTGCCAAAAATAGTAGCTGCCTTCCTGATTTTGATGTTCAGTTCTTCGTCCATGGATAGGTTTGTGGTGACAGTAGGTCCAAGGTAACAAAATTGTTGAACCACATCTAATGGGCTGTTATTCAGAATGACAATGGGTCACTGAGGTATACCTTGAGTGAATACAACAGTTTTCTTCACATTTATGGCAAGGGAAAACAACTTGCAGGCTCTGGGCAGAGAATCCATCAGTGACTATAGCATGTCTTCATTATGCGCTATGAGAGCTGCATCATCTGCAAAGAGGAGTTCCCTGATGAGGACTTTTTTGGCCTTGAGTCTTGCAAGGTTGATGAGAGAGCCATCTAACCTTGTATGGAGAAATACATCACTGCATGAGTTTTGAAATGTGCAATTTAGTAGAACTGAGAATATGCCAAAGAGGGTAGGGTAGGGGCAAGAACACACCCTTGTTTGACTCCACTGTTCATTGCAAATGGTTCCAATGTAGAATCCATCATATGGCACTGTTGCTTTCATGTTTTCATGCTTTTATGAGTCTGAGTAGGTCCATGGGCAGCCAATCTTGGCTAATACGCTGTATAGCCCTGATCTACTAACTGTGTCAAACGCCTTTGTCAAGTCCACAAATGCTATGAATAATGGTTTTCCTTGTTCTCTGCATTTTTCCTGTAGTTGTCAAAGAGAGAAAATCATGTCCCTGGCTGACCCACCAGCCCTGAAGCCACATTGTGTTTCTGGATAGACTCGACCTGTGAGTTTTTGCAGGTGTTTGAGAATGACAGGGGAAAATGCTTTTCCTGTGATGCTCAGTAACAAGATGCCTCTGTAGTTGTTGCAGTCACCTTGTCACTTTTGTTTCTATAGAGAGTGATAATGTTTGCATCCTTCATGTCATGTGGGATGTCTCCTACTCTCCAACATTTGAGGAGTACATCGTAGAGGAAGGGGAAGAACACAGCCTTGTTTGCCTACATGACTTCAGCTGAGATTCTGTCGCCTCCTGGTGTTTTTCCCTTGGAGAGAGCATCAAGAGCTTGCAAAAGTTCCTCCTCTGTAGGCTCCACATCTAGCTCAGATGTTTCTGGAAGAGTTGGGATGAGGTTATCAAGTTCAGGTTGTATATGTCATCATCATCAGTGCTTATACACCCACACTGGCATTGTGCACCGAAGACAAGGACTGCTTTTATTATAATCTTCAGAAAGTTATTGACTCCTTTCCAACTGGCGAACAACTGCACATCCTTAGCGACTTCAATGCAAGAGTTGGATGTGACCATCAGTCCTGGCCCGTCTGACTCCATCATCATGGTATTGGGAAAATGAACAAAAATGTTCAAAGACTTCTTCAATTCAGTTCTCAGAATCAGCTTTGCATCACTAATACTTTCTTCAACTTGAAAGATTGTCACAAGGTTTCATGGCGCCACCCCAGATCCAGTCACTGGCATCAACTTGACCTTGTACTGATATGCAGGAAACATCTCAACACCATCAAATTTACATGCATGTACCACAGTGCAGATTGCAACACTGATCATTCCTTGATCATCAGCAGAGTGAAAATCATCCCAAAGAAACTATTTGACAAAGGAATGCAGTAAGCCAAAGGTCAATACCCTCAATACCAGAGATGCACTGAAATGCTCTGTCTTCTCAGATGATCATACTTGCAAAATGGAACACAAACCTGACCAACAAACCGTTGATGAAACATGGTACATGCTGAGAGATGCAATATACAAATGTGCCAAATCTTTCTTTGAACATATAAATTCTCTAACAAAGGCTGGATCGATGAAAATCCTGACATTCTTAGGTCTCTTCTTGAACAAACACAAGGCACATCTAACAACATAAAAAACCCATCTCAAAGCATAAGAGATCAACCTCAACGTGCAAGATCTGTTCTTCAGAGAGAATCCAAGTGGTGTGTGAACACATAATACGTTCTAATATTCAAAAGGCATGTGATTTGGGTAACCTGAAAACTGTGTATGATGGACTGAATGTAGCCAAGGAGGCTACAAGAGTCTAAAATCCAGAATTGCCTGGTTTCCAGGGTCCTGCCTGAGGGTCTGCTCTGGACTCATCAAGAGACTAACCCAGCTGCCATCTGGGTGCTCAGCACGTACTATGGACAGTTGTTCACGCAGTTGTAGAATCATACAATCCTAGGCCTGGAAGGGACCTTAGGAGGTCATTGAGTCCAGTCCCTGCCCAAAACAGGACGAACCCCAACTAAATCATCCCAGCCAGGGCTGTGTCAAGCTGGGACTTAAAAATCTCTGGAGATGGAGATTCCACCAACTCTCTAGGTAATGCATTCCAGCGCTTCATTGCCTTCTAGTGAAATAGCTTTTCCTAATATCCACCGTAGACCTTCCCCACTGTAACTAGAGAACATTGCTCCTTGTTCTGCCATCACTCACTACTGAGAAGAGCCTCTCTCCATCCTCTTTAGAGCCCCCCTGTGGGAAGTTGAAGGCTGCAAACAAATCTCCCCTCTCTCTTTTCTTCTGCAAACTAAATAACCCCAAATCCCTCAGCCTCTCCTCATAGGTCATATGCTCCAGCCCCTTAATCACTTTCCGTTGCCCTTTGCTGGACCCTCTCCTTTCTGTAATGAGGGGCCCAGAATTAGACAGAACACTCACCGGTGCCAAATGAAGGAGAATAAGCACTTCTCTAGATCTGCTGGAAATGCTCCTCTTAATGCACCCCAATATGCTATTAGCCTTCTTGGCGACTAGGCTTTTAGGCTGTGTCCTAAGACTGCAGATTTCTGAGCAGCTGCCTAGGGCTGCTAATTTGGCCCAGCAGTCCCTCTGGCTTGAAAGAGAGGCAGCAGGACCAAATGTGAATTGCACTGTGATGCCAGGCACCAGGTTGCAGTGCTGCTCACTGTGCTGTCCTGAGCCCCTTCCTCTCTGCTGGCAGGCAGGAAGCAGCAGCGACAGCCTGGGCCAGAGCTGACTATAGCATGAGCTGGGCCCCAATCCCTGGGGAGGGCTGGCTGCCAGTCGGATATCCAGACTCCAGCCCCAGTATGGCCAGCCATCTTCTTTTCTCTGTAACCCCCACAAGCAGCCACGGAGGCAGAAGCAGGGACACGACTTTTCCCCACACTCCCAAATTTTTTGTAATGATGATGCCCTGAAAAGCAGCAGGATCCTTGTGCAGATCTGGCCCTTCCTTTGCGAGCTTGTCCCTCCCGGATGCCCAACCTTTTCAGGCTGGCATGACATGATCCAAAGTCAGAACGGTCACAGCTCCGGTACAGTCACTAGGAACCAGAGTAACCAGAGAATCGCTGCTAAGTCTTGAACCAAGGGCTCAGCTCATTTATGCTCTCCCTGTGCCCCACAATTGTCATTGGTGACCCCTCTTGGGGGCTGTGGCCTGCAGGCTGAGCCCATCCCCACAGCCATTGCTGGGTGCTCTAGTGCCTTGGCCATGCCCTGGTAAGCCATTTCATGGGGATGTCTTGGGTCCCACAGAGGTGTCTGGGGCAAGAGAATCTGCAGGGAGGTGGCTAGTGTCTGGGCTGGGAGCTGAGCACCCTTGGTTCCTGTCTTTACTGTGCCTGCTTTCGAATCACAGAACACTAGAACTGGAAGGGACCTCAAGAGGTCATTGAGTCCAGTCCCCTGCCCTCATGGCAGGACCAAGTGCCATCTAGACCAGCCCTGACAGGTGTTTGCCCAGCTGCTCTTGAAAATCTCCAGTGATGGAGATTCCACAACCTCTTTAGGGTTCACACATCCCCATCCCCAATGGGCCTGGCTTCAGTGTCCACAGCCCCAGTGGTCCCAGCCAGGGCAGTGGGCCAGCTTCAAGTTGTCCAGGCCCCAGCCACCAGATAAGATAACCCAGCTCTAGGGTCCTCCCACTACCCCCACACACTACCCTACCCTCAACTCCCAGCCCCCTCTTCTGCCTCCTGTACCTGCCCCATCCCAGTGCCCTGGCCTGAGCCCCTCAGGAACGCTGATGCTTTGCTCTGGGCCCCTCACACTCCAATTCTTATTCCTGAATCCCTGACATCCCCAGCACCCCACCCTAACTTCTGTACACCCACACATTGCAGCCTTCTGTCCTGAGCCCCTCATGAACCCCAACCCTGATTCCTACACCTCCATGACCCCAGAACCTTGCCCTAACCTCTGCACCCCTACTCACTCCACTCCTGTACCTTGCCCTCCTTACATACCCTAACCTTCTCTCCTGCACCCCCACATCTCCAGCCCACTGCCCTGAGTCTCTCACACTCCAGCCCATAATTTCTGAAGTATTTCTAATTGACTGGAAAACTTGTTTAGCATCTTAAAGCTGAGCTACGTGTGCCTAATGTAAATTTTGGTATTCTCACTAGCTTGAGTTCTTAGAAAGGATGATAATACAGGCACTCCAAGAGTAGTGATCATTTATTTGATTCATCTATACATATTTTAGAGTGTCTGTCTGTCTTTGGTGCCATGTTTGTTCGAGAACCCCTCTTAAGCTGTAAGAGCTACAACCATGAAATTTAGTAGCAGCTTCCTCTTACCCCAACTTAAACCAAGGTCAGGTTTTGGCTGTGCCTGGACATGGGGAAGTGCCTGAAATCCCAGATTTCCCAGACCATGGGAAGGGAGGGGCCCTGACAGGAGGGACGACAGACATCAGACTCACCTCTGGGTCAGCGAGCGCAGGGATCAGCCACCCTGTGGAGTGACCACTGGAGGCATCTGCAGCAGGAAAACAGTGGCCATGTGGAGATGCAGCTCTCAACCGTGCCAGCCTTCAGATGGGTAAGTGCCCCTACATCCCTGCATCCCACAAGGAATCCTGCTGCTCCCCCGCAACTCCCCACCACCAATTGCTGAAGCTGAGAAACCTGCCATGGCTGGGCCGAGCACTGTGGCCTCTCCCGGCTGGGGAAAAAAAAAAAAATCACAGGGGTACAACCCCAGCACCAGCCTCCCTTCCATCCCCTCCCCCAGCTCTGCCTAAGGCTGGGAAAATCAGCTCCAGCCCCACAGCTGTTATGCTCTGCCCCAGTGGGTGGCAGGGGGAAGGTAGGTCCGTGGCTGTTATGCCCAGCCCCAGACCAAACACCCCCATGCCCCACTCGCTGGGCCAGAGAAAACAGCAGCGACCACCAGATTCGAAGGGGGCTTGTGACCAGAGCCCCCAAGTAAGTGAAAAGCATGGAGACCTGGGAGGAAGCTCAGAAATCAGAGGGAGTCTGGGCTATAACAGGGATAAAAGGAGGGACAAGGCAGAACTGGAGGATAAAAATCAAATCAGTACCTAAGTTGTCTGTATGCAGATACAAGACATGTAGGAAATAAGCAGGAAGAACTTGTAATGATAGTAAATGTTAGTTGGGGTTCGTCCTGCATTGGACAGAGGACTGGACTCGATGACCTCCTGGGGTCCCTTCCACCCCTAGTATTCTATGATTCTGACCTAGGTGGCACCACAGAGACTTGGTGGGACAACACAGGACTGAAGCACACACCCTGTTCTGCAGCATCCGAATGACAGGCACCTCTCTTCTATTTGGCCATAACTTCCCTCTTTATGAGCATAGGCTTGTGCTGAACAGCTTCTGGGGCTCCTCAGGGCTGGATTCCCCCACCCAGAGTCACAGTGAGTAGTGTCTTACTCGTGACACATGGTGCTACCTAGCAGCTGAAATACACCTCTGTGAAGAGGGCCATAGCAAGGAGCCACCTAATGCAATGCCTGCAATGGGACTAAAGCTGCACAGGAGTAAGCAGGGATAGAATCTGACCTGCAGCATGAGGGATGTGAGGTAGCTTTCTGAAGCACTAGGGGCTTCAGGATCCCTCCTTTCTGATGCCCCCTCCACTTTCTGGGGGCAAATTTGTCAAACAAAAGTCGCTGAAGCCCTAAATGTGGCTGGCTGGGGAAGTCTCCAAGCTACAGTGGCTTGTCACTCACACTCCTCCGGCTCTGATGAGCTTATTACTTGCTGCCCAAAGAGCCTCAGGTGGTTCTTGCCTGAGATAAATTTAAACACACAAAACCATTTCCTGTGCAAAGTCTTGCAAAATTATTTGGCCTCTGGAACCTAAACTGCTGCTGTGTCTCAAGGCAAAGGGAGCTGAACTAACCCGGCCAGAGTGAAGCCCAGGGAGTTGTTGCCAACTCAGGAGCGTGCGGCTCATCTCTCCAAAAATGTCAGTTTGCTCCGTCTCCAGACGCCTCCTGAGTGTCTAGAGATCCACTCAGTCTGTGAACATCTGACTCTGCGTGGGTAGTGTGCTGACCCGATGGGCTTGTCTAGGCTGAAATTGCTGCAGCAGCATAGCCGCACCACTGCAGAACTCTTCCGTAACAAGACACTGCCAGCATTCCCTGTAAGCTGAGAGCTTGGACAGCCGCCCAGGAGAGATTCAGATGCTGCCCACCTGATTAGTAGAGTCTCCACAGCTGGCAGCCTGTGTTTCTATTGGTGGTGCACATCGGCACATGTCTTGGTGCAAGTAACAATTTATGCCACACACAGGTGGAAAAAAATAGAAGGAACACTGGACACTATCTACCCCACCAGGAGGAACTCTCCCATTCAGGTAGGTGATCTACACAGTAGCACAGTTGACAGGAATTCTGCACTGGCCCTAGAGCAATCTGCATGGGGATTTAGGTCTGCTTATTTACTCCATGCAGAAGTGTAGATTTTTTGCACCCTTGACTGCTGCAGCGAAACCAACCTAGTTTTCTAGTGCAGGCTAGGCCTGGGTCTTAACAATGCTGGAAACACTTCTGTTAGTTCCTTTGCATGAGTGAATCTGGCCATCTGGAACAACTTCTGTGTCTCTCCACCCTGTCACTCACTGGAAGACCTCCTTTTTGCCCCTCCTTTGGTTTGTCTCTTCCTCAGCTAGTATCACCCCTTTACCTCAAAACTCTGCTGCTTATTGCCTGGGAAGTCCTTTTGTATGTTCGCAGTATGAAAGAGGTTCTGCAAAGCAAAGCCGGCTGGGAGAAGGCCCAATTCCAATGACAAACCAGGAATACAACAGAGAGAAAGCTGTGCTAGTCTATACACTAACAAAAAAGCAGTCAAGTAGCTCTTTAAAGACTAACAAAATAGTTTATTAGATGAGCTTTCGTGGGACAGGCCCACTTCTTCAGACCAGAGCCAGACCAGAACAGACTCAATATTTAAGGCACAGAGAACCAAAAATAGTAATCAAGGTAGACAAATCAGAAAAAAAATCAAGGTGAGCAAATCAGAGAGTAGAGGGGCAGAAGTGGGGGAGAAGAGTCAAGAATTAGATTAAGGACTGCCCCCAGGAATACAACTGTGGGCCTGGGGAAGTATTACTGTGATCCGCTTGCCAGTTAGGCAATGACACCCAAATGAAAGGCAGAGAAGCCTGGGAACAAGGGTGTCTCTGACAGTACATACATCACTAGACAAGAGCGAGTCTCTGGCTGGCAACAGCACAAGTCTGGTCACAAGAAAAATGCTGAGACAGAGGGAAGCGTTGAATGATCAATGAGGGCCAGCCCAGCCCTGGCCAATGTCGATTAGAGAGAAGGAGATGAAGCTTCCATGGAGATGTGAAAGGAAAGGGCTGGCCTGAGGCCAAGGAGCTCTCAGCGCTATTAGCCAGAGGTCTTGGGCCCAAGGTGAAGGTGGGAGCAGTATCCAGACTGGCTGGGGTCCCAATGGGGCAAGCGGTCCTAAGATTGCACCTCAGTTCTAAGGGGAGGGAGCATTTGAGGGGCTTCTGCCAGGCACGGGAGTAGGGGTGGCTCTGCTGGGGAAGTTAAGATGCTGTAGATTTGTTATCCCTGCATTTCAAACAGAGCAGCTCGTCTTTTCTTGCATGTTCATGATTCTGTCTTCCTATCCTAGTGGGTCTGATTCTGATCTCCTTGACTCTAGTGTGTCAGCATTGTAACTCCAGGGACTTCGAAGTCATGCGTGATTTGCACCAGGGTCAGTGTGATCGGGACTGGGCCCACACATAGCTAGCAATACCAGCAGCACTTTAACAAAATAATTTATGAGGTGATGAGCTTTGGCTCTGGTCTGTCCCACGAAAGCTCATCACCTAATGAATTATTTTGTTAGTCTTTGAAGTGCTACTGGACTGCTGTTTTGTTTCGATAGTATATAGATGAGCACGGCTTTCTCTCTGTACCTAGCAATGGCTTTGTCAGGCACTGTACACATTCCTCCTTTCCCAGCCTGACTGCACCAGCTTTTGGGTGGTCTAACAGGGGGCCGTGGCAGGACTGACTGGTGAGTGATGATGCACCATAACACTAATCATAAATACCAGCAACTTGTGAATTCCCATGCAGGGGGTTTCCACAGAGTCCCTCTCAGTGCAGGGAAGTTGCCTTCTTTTCTGCCCCCTCAAGCTCCAAGTACAATCACAGCCCTCTGCCCTGGCACAGCACCTGTCCTCCCTGCAAGTTAACAGGCAATAATCACTCAGGCTCTGATGCCTACGGAGTCAAGGGGCTAGAGCATCTGAGCATTTGCCCCCACTGGAACATCCAGGTTGCTGTGTTTAGGGTACTAACGCAAACCCGCTGCATGGAATCATAGAAGGTTAGAGTTGGAAGACACCTCAGGAAATCATTTAGTCCAGCCCTCTGCTCAAAGCAGGACCAACCCCAGCTAAATCATTCCAGCTAGGGCTTTGTCAAGCCATGACTTAAAAACCTCTGGAGGTGGAGATTCTACCACCTCTCTCGGTAATTCATTCCAGTGCTTCGCAACCCTCCTGGTGAAGTAGTTTTTCCTAATATCTAACCCACTCCTCTCCCTCTAACTTGAGATCATTGCTCCTTCAGTTACCTGCCCCTACTGGGAACAGCCTCTGTCCTCTCTGGAACCCTTCTCATGTAGTCAAAGGCAGCTATTAAATCTTCCCTCACGCTTCTCTTTTGCGGACTAAATGAGCCCAAATCCCTCAGCCTGTCTTCAGAAGTCACATGCACCAGGTCCCTAATCATTTTTGGTGCCCTCCCAATTTGCACACATTTTTTCTGTAACGGGGGCCCAAAACTGGATGCACTCCTTCAGATGTGGCCAAATGAAGGGGAGTAATCACTTCCCTAGGTCTGCTGGCAACTATCCTACTAATACCGCCCAATATGCCATTCACCTTCTTGGTTACAGAAGCACACAGTGACTCATATCCAACTTCTCCACTGTAATCTCCAGGTGCTTTTCTGCAAAACTGTCATTTAGCCAGTCAGCCCCCAGCTTGTAGCTGTTCAAGGGATTCTTCCATCCTAAGATCAGACCTCCGCACTTGTCCTTGCAGAACCTCAGATTTCTTTTGGTCCTAATTTGTCTAGGTTGCCCTGGGCCCTATCCCTACCCCCAGTGTATCTACCTCTCCCCACACCTTAGTGTCATAGAATCCTAGGGCTGTAAGGGCCCTCAGGAGGTCATCTAGTCTAGCCGCCTGCCTAAAGCAGGATCAACACCAACAAAATCATCTCAGCCATGACTAAGTCAAGCTGGGACTTAAAAGCCTCTAGGGATGGAGATTCCACCAGTCTCATCCACAAACTTGCTGAAGGCACAATCTATCCCATCATCCAGATCATTAATGAAGATGTTGACCAAAACCAACCCCAGGACTGACCCCTGGGGGACTTCACTGGGCACTGGTTGCCAACTGGACATTGAGCCATTGATCACAACTCAATCAGCCTGATAATCTAGCCAACTTTCTCCACCTTATAGCCCACTCATCCAAGCCCAGCAAGAATTCTGCGGGAGACAAAAGTTTGCTGAAGTCAGAGTTGATTGCATCCCTTGCCTTCCCCATGTCCAGAGCCAGTTCTCATTATTGGATCACACTTGGAATATTTTCTTTGCAGCCATAAGAGCAGGAGGGTTAAGGCCTGATGTGCCTCTTGTTTACCCTGATGTAAATCAGAAATAACTCCACTGAAGTCAACCAAGTTGCACTGATGTAAAGAGTCTGAATGAGGCCCTGGATTCTGGTTTGGTTATTGCAGACTCTGCCAGGAAGGCAGCCCATGAGGTCCCAGCTCTCCCTTACACTGGCCTCAGGGGAATACCTCAAACACTCTTCATCCATTTGGCACTTGGCCACAGTCAAGTTTCCAGAGTAATTCCAGACCAAGAGGGCTTGCCTGGCACTCTGTCTGGGTCGAAGATCTTCAGGAAGCATCCCACCTCTATGTATGTTGTGCTGCCACTCGCCTCCAGCCTAGCACCTGCAAGGTGGCTCCATAGACTATTTCAGGCTGGATTTCCCAGCAATTAGCAGACCAAGAAAGGGCTTTTGGCATAATAGGGCTGGATTTACATGGCTCCTGTGTGATCTAGCCAATGGAGAGGAAATTCAGTGCCACAGCTAATGCTGATGGGAGGGATAGCTCAGTGGTTTGAGTATTACCCTGCTAAACTCATGGTTGTGAGTTTAGTCCTTGAGGGGGCCTGTTTAGGGATCTGGGACAAGTAGAAGGGTGGGGAGAACACAGCAGGGATGTGACAGGTCCTGCTGGGAGCGTAGGGGACTGGGCTCAATGACCTCTGAAGGTCTCTTCTCCTCTGAGTTAGGATAGGGCAGAAGGGTTGGAGAGCTATGACCCCATGAGGCTGGTAAGTTACTTCTGGTGAGTTTTTAGACAGGTGCGGAGAACTTCTATTTGTTACCTGCACAAATCTCTCATCCCTTCCACACTCAGGGACATACACACCTTTACCTAACCTGTAGGGCTCAAGGCATGACACTTAATTTAAACTCCCACCCTGACCCAGCTCCTAGGGCTCAGGCATAATTCCCTGCAGGTATGCAGGATCGTGTGGAAAAATCCTGCCTTGGCCTAAACATACTGGCCACGCTTCTCGGGTGTATTGCATGGGCACTCCCATTATGTTTACTGCCAAAGAGGCCTAGAGGTATGCTTGTTGTTGCCTTGTGCAGGGCCTATCCATGTAAAGAAAGGTGCGGTAACACAAGGACAAGAGGCTGTAATAGTTAAACGGACACAGGTGCAGTTTAAAAGAAAAAAGATCTCTAAACAGTGAATTAGACCTACATTTAGATCCAGCCAGTGGGGTCAACCAACTACCAAATAAGGAAACAAATGAATATGCAACACTACCTAAATATGTAATGCTATGGTGAACCGTATAAGGAAAATAAGGGAGGAACAGAGTGGAAAGTTCCAGAATTGGGGCGGAGCAAAGGGACTGCAAACTTTAAATACAAACCGCAGGGATCTCCCGGACACTGGAGAAGACCGAATCCTGTCTGCAGCAGCTAGGACTGACCACCCTCGCCTGCTCCTCCCGCCTGCCCCAAAAAATATCTTTGGACAGGTCACAAAAGACTCAGAAAAACTGTACCATATAGCTAGAATAGAGAAAAGAAAGTGCCTTGTTAGCTAGATAGCATCTAGCAATGACGATGTTTGTTGTTTTTCTAACCTTGTACATATTTTCACTTAATGTAAATATTTGTTAAAATACTTTACTTGTTCTGCTTTAAATAGTTCAGTCATAAAAGGTTAATAAGTTGAAGTGTCATAAAAGATTACTAATTCAAAAGTGGTGTAGGTCATCACATATCCCAAAGAAATTGCAGCTCCTTTGCCTCAGGAGGCACCCTCACTCCAACCTCATTACAGAATATTAGAAGCGACTTTTCAGTCATCTTCCACACAGCATCACGAACAGGATCTGGGGGTGACTACATGTGCCCCTGGGAAAAAAGAGTATGCACAAATGGTGAATTCCAACACATTTTGTTTCACATGCAGGATGGGGGGGCAGGAGGGAAGATTATCACTTTACCCTCTCATATGGGGATGTGACTAGGACATAGCAAAGGAAGGTAAACGATATCGGGGCTAGCTTGCCTATTAACGGCTCATCCGCAGTTATTTTTCCCTGCAGAGGATGATAACCAACCAAAACTGATAGCTACAACACAAAAGAACCCCGACCCAAACAAAGGCCCCGAACACACATTAAGGGTAGTGGAAAAGGTAATACAGAAGGCTGTGATTCCAGTAGGATTCCATCAAGGCGCCAGCCATGTTACACCTGGGACCATGCACCACAGCCCTACTAACACCTTGGGCTAAGACCCTAATGGAAATGGATAAATGAGGGAGATTAGGGTTGACTAAATACCCTATGGAGATGGTAGCAGAAGCAATATATTATTGTTTCATAGGGGCTACAAACAAATGAACTAAAGTCAAGTCTAACTTGAACTCTGTGTTATTTACGCTTAACACCCACATAAAGGAGGTTTCAAATAAATAGGGAAAGCCTTTCACTGTGAAGGCCAAAATGGTGGTGAAATACCTGCTACACTGTCAACGTCTGAGTCTCTAGATGACACCCCCCCCGCCCTTATACCCCTGGACCGAGTTGGAGCAGTTTTAATCAAACTGGATTGGAGACAGATTCCTCCAACCCACAAGCCCTTCCAATAATGGTCACGGATCACAATAAAAGACAGACTGTGGCTACCACGGTCCAGAGGGCCTGAACAGCTGGGGAATTAAAGGCCTTGCTTGAGGAAGCCAAGCGAGGAGGCGGGGAGAACCAGGGATGGTGTGGGTAGGTCAATGAGCGCTGGAACATGGCTCTGAACCAACAAGAAGTGCGGTATTTGTTGCAAAATGCCAGTTGGAAGAGAAGAGAGGGATCCACAAAGTGAATGACAATCATGTATGGCCCATCCCCCTCCCATCTCTTGCTATGTTAATTAGCTGTACCAATTTTCAGTCTATGACATTGGTACCAAGGAGCCTTATTTGGATTTTGGAAAGGAAAGGGATTAGACAGTTCGGTTATTTACAATGGAACAACCAGATGGAAAAAGCATCAGAAAAGCTAGGATGGGTCCCTTGGGGTACACACCAGCCACCAAAAACCGATTAGGGGCTGAGGTTCAGACCTCAGCCACAGGGGACGGAAGTGATTCACGCCCCTATCACTGGTTAATGGACACACACAGCAGTTTCTTTTTGACATGGGGGCACAAATCAATGTAATAACCCCTAACATTCCACATATGCCCACTGGCAAACAGGTACGGGTACAAGGGCTTCACAACACAAAATCAGCCCCCTTGGTAAAGGTTCAACTAGCCATTCTGGGAAAGTTGTTCTAAGTTTTCAAGGCGATTTTGGGAAAGAAAAACTTAATCGGGGTTGATGGAATTTGACAATTCCGCTTGCAACACGTTTTAGCAGCTTTACCGTTAACCCAGGTAACAAGCCTGAAATTCGAACCACATCAACCAACAATTATGAACTATAACAGCTGGAAGTTGAATAAAATACCCACAAAAGGAGAAAAGGGGGTTGCAGCAGTGACTGCACTGTTAGAAAAATTATTGAAAGTAAAATAAAGCAAGTAGTAGAAAGCATGTATTTATCATTGGCTTGGGGAACTGAGAAGCCAGGATCTATGCCTGAAAACCCAAAATACTATATGGTGATTGATTGCCGCATGGCTCATAGCCAAATTCGACCTATAGTTTATAATGTTCCTTGGGACGGCCCAGAGATTGAGAAGGTTTTAGGACATTATGCCTATCAATGGGTATGTACTATGGATTTGAAGGATATGTTCTATCAAATTCCACTTGCTGATCCACATGGAATTTTAAATTTTCAGTTTGGGGGAAGAATGTACCAGTGGACGGTTTTACCACAAGGGTACTTAAATATCCCATCTGTGGCCACACAGTGATTGGCGCAGACATCAGACAAAAATACCCCAGAACTGCCAACTATTATTTTACGTAGAAGATGTTGCAATAGTAGGAAACGACAAAAACAGTAGAAAGGTTTGCTCAGCAGGTACGACAGCTGCTGTTATCGGAGGGATGGGAGATTAACTAAGATAATCACAACTTGTCCCCATAAATGACTGAATTTTAGGAATTAGGGTCTCTTCTGATCAGTGGTCTACCACTTTAGATAGCAAAGACTTAAAACAATGGATTGAAAATCCCCCAAAGGATAAAAAGCAAATCCAGGAAGTACTTGGATTTTTAAATCATCACCAAACATTGATTCCTACTAAATTAGCTTCCACCCTAAGCATGTTACAACGTAAACTGAAAAAGGGCAACCGATTGGGATGGACCCATAGCCAGCTGGCAGCATACCAATTATTACTAGAAACCCTTAAAAACCCTACCAAATTAAAATAGAGTATGGATGAAGGAGCCAGTAATTATCAATATTAGGTTCACATTTGATCAGGTCATGGTAGAAGTGGAGCAGAATGAGCAAATAGTGGGAAGGCATATAAAAAGTTGCAAGGGGGACAGATTCAGTATGGGCCCTACGAGAAAATGCTTTTAGCTCTTGAAGCAGCCCTAGGCTGGAAACATTTACCTTACAGCAATGTTACAGCTGCAAACCAAAACACCAGAAATTAAGCTCAAACACTAGAAGGAGGTGAGTCAAGGTTGCCTCACCTGTCAGGCAAATAAGAAAATGAACTGAAATTGCTATGACAAAGCTTTACGTATGGCTGAGAACTATACCCCAGGAGCTACGCAGCAGGTAAATCTAATAGGACCACTCCCGGGAGCAAAACAGTTTCCGAAGGGTTTGGTAATCATGGACATGGGGTCTCAACAAGTTTGGGCTGCCCCCGCGAAGCGAACTACCGCCAGTGAAATTGTAAAGTTATTAACCTGCTGTGCAGCGCACTGGACAATACCCAAAGAAATACAATCTGATAACGGACCACCATTTGGTTCCAATGAGGTCCAAAAGTTAGCACGTACTTGGAACGCAAAGTGGCATTTCCATCTCCCCTATCACCCACAGAGCAATGGGTACTGGAGCGCAGAGTCGGGGTGCTAAAAACTCAACTGCAGATTTTAAACCCTAATCCCAATCTCAGGGGATGGCATGGTCACTTGGATAACAGTTTACTTAACATAAACCAAGTATCAGAAGGGTAGCTGCGTTAGTCTGGATCTGTAACAGCAACGAAGGATCCTGTGGCACCTTATAGACTAACGAGTTTTGAGCATGAGCTTTTGTGAGCACAGACTCCATCAGATGCTCAGCATCTGAGGAAGTGAGTCTTTGCTCACGAAAGCTCATGCTCAAAACTTTTGTTAGTCTATAAGGTGCCACAGGACCCTTTGTTGCTGTTAACATAAATCGTGCGGTTTCATGCTGGCCAGATATCCAGCCACGAAGGATGAATCCATGGAAGCCAGTTTTTGAGGCCAATCAAAAGGTCTGGGGTACATTACGAGGGGAAGGGGAAAACAAACCATTCAAATCGGAGATTGACAAACCCAGTACATATGCCAACACCTACCACTTAAAAATTCCAAAGATTCTAGTGCATCATAACGGGATAAGCTATAGATCTTAGTGTACACATACATTTAACCTACATATGAGTATTGTTTCAGGTATCAGCTTCGGAGGAAAGCAACCATCAAGTAATAAACTGTGGCTATGGAGCAGCAGGACAGCAAAATACCTGCATAACCACTGCAGAAAACATCACCAAAACCCTTAGCCAATCCAAGTGTTGGGTATGCTCTTTAATGCCCCCTCATTCTTGCACTGGCATCCCTATGGTCCCTCTACCACTTTCTACATGGAACTTAACAGCCACCCATCAACCCTTCAACCTAAGTAATGCCAACACAACTTGGGCTGCTGTAAAGGCTAATATCTCTGAATATGTGGTGGTCATACCTAAGAGGGGTGAATGGTGCTGGGTGTGTAATGGTACAGTAAAAGTGGTTACTTTTTATTACTACAGAGTCTATGTAATAATTATGTTATGAAAGGTGGTCTCTGGGTAAAGAATAAGACCTGGGTTTCTGAGGTGACTAATTATTGGTCCACATGATGCTTTTTCCATCTGGTTGTTCCATTGTAAATAACCGAACTGTCTAATCCCTTTCCTTTCCAAAATCCAAATAAGGCTCCTTGGTACTTGCCCCTTCTATAGGGAGCTCAGGGACATCCTGGGCCCCCGGCACACCTCCTCCCCTCCGGCCACCCTTGACACATCGGCTGACGAGCCCCAGCAGGCCCTGCAGACGGAGTCCGCCCCGGAGGCAAGCCCCGCACCCCGGGGGCCCCCCCCGGAGGCCACCCCTGGGACATCGCGGCAGGAGGAGGAGGAGGAGGGGGGCTCCTCCTCCGCAGAATCCAGCCTGCAGATCCTTCTCCTGCCATCCCGGAGCAGCAGCAGGGCCTCCGTCCCCCGGAGATCTCCGGACCGTGGGAGCGGACCGACAGGTAGGTACCCCTCTCTGGTGGACAACCCTGGGCTTGAGGGGCGGGGGTAAGAGATATGTGTCCAGGGCCCCTCACACGCTCACATGGCCATGGCCCCAAGGACACCAGGGCCATGGCCCTCACAGCACTGCATCCATCAGCCCCTGCCCCCCCGCACCCCGCATGACAGTGCCATGCCCCATCCCCGGGCCAGGGGGGAGTGGAACCTCGAGGGGCCCCCGGGAGGAGGGGGTGGGACACCCCGCAGCAGCAGCATGTGATGGAGTTGGGGGAGTGCCAAAGGGAGACTCAGGCTACATATGAGCAACCAGACCCGAATAGCTCCCAGGGGCAAAGGAGGATCCTGGCGCTACAGCTGGCAGGTGACACCTCTGCCCTGAACAAACAGGAGGGAGGAGCTGAGCTGGCTTGGAATTGGGGGGTGAGGGCGGGGGCCACAGGTAGAGGCTAGGGGAAGGGAGAGCTGGCAGGCAGCCAGCCTGAGGAGGGGGAAAGCTGCATCCCAGAGGGGCCCCCCTTGGGGTCTTCTCCCCACAACGGGTTGGAAGGACTGTCTCTTCCGACAGCTGGTGCTGTCACTCCTGGCAGAAACTGGGCATCTGTGGCCTAAGAAAGCTCTCCTGCTCTCAGACCCTGCGGGGTGAAGTGAGAGTCGCTCCCACCAGGGGACGGGGTGCAGGGCAGGGGGACCCCTGAACCCCATCCATCACAGCAGCATCTCCCGGGGACGGGGATGGGGAACCTGCAGCACAGGGCTGGGGGGACAAAGGCCACGGCTCGGGGCCCACACTAACGCCTGTCTCCATTCTTCTTCCCCCCCCTCCTCTCCTGTGTCCTGCACCTGCACCATCAGAAGGACCGGAAGAGAGCGCCGGCGAGGCGTCAGTCATCCCAGAGAGCCCTCTGGGACCATCGCTCCAGGGCAGCCCCTCGGCCGAGGACCGACCGGCCCCACGGCGGGCTAGACGGCGGACCCCGCGCCTACAACCGCCGACGGCGACGGACCCCCAGCTGCTGGCCATCCTCAGTCGGCAGCTGGAGGTCGCGGAGCAGCACCTCCAGCTGCAGGAGCGGGCGCTGGCCTGGCACCAGGAGGCATGGAGGGCCTACATGCAGACATTTAACTGCCTGGTGGACTACCTGGCCCCCCATGCCGCGCCGGCCAAACCATCGCCCGCCCTGCCTGCTCCTGCAGCCCCACCACCAGCTGCTCCGCCCGTCGCCGGCCCGTCCGCCGTCGCCCCGCCACCCACCTGCGAGGGCCGGAGCGCCGAGGGACCCCTGGAGCCACCTGACACTCGCCGGCCCCCATACCTTCCGGTCCAGCCCGCTCCCACCCAGCCACGGACCAGGCTGCAAGCGCGGCGGGGCTCCCGGCTGGCCACGCCCAGTGCCGGGCTATAGGGGCGAGGGGCCCAGGACGTGGCCCCCCCCTTGTATATAGTTGGACCCTGTTTTTTTGGTCCCCCCGTTTGCCCCATCCCCCCCATGTAAATAGTTCTCCCCTTTATCCTCCCTGGTTTTCTTTGTATTATTTATGGCAGACAGTTGTTTCTTTGGATTGTTTTATTTTTGTACATATTGCTTTTCTTGAACGTTTGTACCTCGTTGTTTTCTGTTTGTGGTTCACATATATTTATTTACATCAAAAACAAAAAAAATTTCGGAAAGAAAAAAAAAGTTTCGGAAAGGAAAAAAAAAATCTACGTTCAGCCACAAGTGTGTGCTGTCATTTGTCCAGGACAAGTGCGGGGGGGGTGCTCCATGGTGTGGGTGTTGGGGCAGGAGTGTGGGGGAGGAAGGGGTGGGCAGTATGGGGCCTGGGCAGAGTTGACCCCGCAGCCTGTTCGTTGAAGTGGGCCCGCAGGGCCTCCCGGACCCGGGTCCCCTCGGGGTCCACCTGCCGACTGCGGGCAGCAGGTGGCTGGACGTGTGCCCTGGCGGCCTCCGCAGCCCAGCCCTGGAGAAAGGTCTCCCTCTTGCTCTCGACCAAATTGTGCAGGGCGCAGCAGGCACCCACAATCTGGGGGATGTTGTTGGGGTCCGCGTCCAGGCGGGTCAGGAGACATCTCCAGCATCCCTTCAGGTGGCCAAATGAGCGCTCCACCACCTGGCGCGCACGGTTCAGGCGCTCGTTGAAGCGCTCCTGGCTAGCGGAGAGATGGCCCGTGTAGGGGTGCATGAGCCACGGCCAGAGGGGGTAGGCCGCATCTGCGATGACGCAGAAGGGCATGGTGGTGTCCCCCAGAGGGATCTCCCACTGGGGGATGTAGGTCCCCGCCTCCAGCCGGCAGCACAGGCCCGAGTTCCGGAAAACCCGGGCGTCGTGGGTGCTGCCAGGCCAGCCCACGTAAATGTCCTGGAAACGTCCCCGGCTGTCCACCAAGGCCTGCAGGACGACAGAATGGTAGCCCTTTCGATTGAGGTATCGTCCGCCACTGTGATGCGGGGCGCGGATGGGGATGTGAGTCCCATCCAGAGCCCCGAAGCAGCTGGGGAAGCCCAGGGTGGCAAAGGCGGCGATGGTGGCATCTGGGTCCCCCAGCCTCACGAGCCTGTGCAGGAGCATGGCGTTGATGGCACGCACAACCTGCAGAGAAAGCACATGGGACAGCCCCAATGAGGGGTGAGCAGGGTGTGCGTGGCCCTGCCCTGCCGTGCCCTGGCCCCCCCCCCCGTGGGTTCGCTTACCTCCATGAAGACAGCCCCGACGGTGGCCTTGCCGACACCAAACTGCTGGCCCACGGATCGGTAGCTGTCTGGAGTGGCCAGCTTCCAGACAGCGATGCCGACCCGTTTCTGCACTGTGAGTGCACGCCGCATGGCAGTGTCCTGGTGCCTGAGTGTGGGGGTGAGCCACTGGCACAGCTCCAGGAATGTCTGCCGGGTCATCCTGAAGTTCCTGAGCCAGTGGTCGTCGTCCCACTCCCCAAGCACCAGCCGCTCCCACCAGTCGGTGCTGGTGGGGTAGCTCCACAGCCGCCAGCGTGTGAGGCGGGGGGTGGAGCGGGGTGCTGCAGGGGTAGGGGTTGAGCCCTGCTGCCCTGGGGGCATCTCCTCCCCTGGGGCAAGGAGGTGCTCAGCTGCCTCCCACATGGCATGGGTCAGGGCAAGCCCTGCTCCTGCCGGGAGGGCTGGGTGGACCTCTAGCTGCTGCTGCTGCTGCTGGGGGTCCATGACTGCGGCGCCCGGGATCTGTGTGCCTATGGCTCCTCAGACCGCGTGCTGTGCAGGCTGTGTGTGTCTGGGAGGGGCCCTTTAAGGGAGCGGCTAGCTGTTGCCCCGGAAGCGCTAGTCCGCCCTGTGACCCTGTCTGCAGCTGTGCCTGGCATCCCTATTTCGATGTGTGCTACTTGGCCGTGTAGACGTTCCCTCGCTGTGCCTATTTCGATGTTGGGCTGCGCAACGTCGAAGTTGAACATCGACGTTGCCGGCCCTGGAGGACGTGTCGACGCTATTCATCGAAATAGCCTATTTCGATGTCGCCACATCGAAATAGTCTACTTCGATGTAGGCTTCACATGTAGACGTAGCCATGGTGAACCATATAAGGAAAATAAGGGAGGAACAGAGCAGAAAATTCTAGAATTGGGGCGGAGCAAAGGGACAGCAAACTATAAATACAAACAGTGGGAAGAAATCGAGGAGGATCTCCCAGACACAGGGAAAGACCAGATCCTGTCTGCAGCAGCTAGAACTGATCATCCTCGCCCGCTCCTCCGGCCTGCCCCAAAGATCTTTGGGTAGGTCGCGAAAGACTCAGAAAACGGTACCATATAGCTAGAATAGAGAAAAGAAAGTGCCTTGCTAGATGCTATCTAACTAACAACAACTACGTTTGTTGTTTTTCTAACCTTGTACATATCTTTACTTACTGTATCTGTTAAAATACTACTTGTTCTGCTTTAAATAGTTCAGTTGTAAAAGGTTACTAAGTGTAATAAAAGGAGATTAATAATTCAAAAGTGGTGTAGGTCATCACACATCCCAAAGAAACTGCAGCTTCTTTGCCTCAGGAGGCACCTTCACTCCAACCTCATTACAGAATATTAGAAGCAACTTCTCTCTTCCACAGATCTGTGCCACCAAGAAAGCCTTACGCTGTCATATTCTTGTTCTCTATTTGCAATTACCAAGCACGCAGAATACATACTAAACAGGCAGTATCATGCTCACCGATCCTGATAAGGCAGGCAGAGTTCCCCTGTTGGGACAGACAAAGTCACTCCGGGTGCTGTTTGCTGAACCTCAGGGTCTTGGGGGATGAGTCCTCAAGGTGTTCTTCCTGCCTTCCTTCTTTCATCTTTCCTGCTTGATGTTCTGTTCTTCCTTTTTCCTTCTTGGACCCCAATTTAAGTAGTGAAACTTGAGTCCTGCTTAGCTATACCTTGACCAATGATTTTAGTATAATTTTACTAACCAATCATAACCTATTGTAACAGAATTACCTAACCAGTCATAACCCACCACCTTAACTGATTTACACCTAACAAAATTAATTATACAGCAGATGGGAGCAATTACAAACCAGACAGAGAATATACAGAACATATTAGAAAAGTGAAGACAAACATAGAATGGTGATTCCACAACCTCAGCTATTACTAAGTCATTGCCTGCCAGACAAAATGCTGTTAACTAGGTTTCTTTACCCATCTTGAGATCTGTTTAACAGTGGGTGGCATTAGGATGTGGTCTTAACAGTCTGATGTGATACTATTGTACTGGAATGTGAGTACGTGTCTTGTAGCTTCACAGTTACTGGCTGCTGCTCTGTAGTCTGGCTGCAGACAAGCTCTAGGCCTCTCAGTATGGTTAGAGAAACCATATTGGTTTTCTGTTACATATTGTTGCTATGGTTTCTCCATCCTCCTGTTGAACTGCTCCTTACAGCTGTCCAAGCTGCTTGTGTACAGCTTCATGTGCTAGGGAAGCACGAGGGGGGCAAGGTGTCCAAGGATAAGGACTGGCATTTCAACATCTCCATTGTTAACTTTTCAGTCTGGGAAGAAATTTACGTTTTGCAGCTTTCTGAAGAGATGGGAGTTTCTAAAGATGTACCCGTCATGCCCTTTTCCCAACCATCCTATATTGATGCTGGTGAAATGGCCCTTGAAATCCACCCTACACCATTTAGAAGTAACCCTTGTGGTTTGTGTACTCTTTGACAAGGTGGCCTGGTGACAAAATTGGGAAATGTATTCCATCTATCACGCCCGCCCAGTGAGGGACCCACATCGTTGAAAAGCCAAGTACTATGTCCTGCACATTTCTAAGAGTCACTGCCCTTCCTAGCAGAAGGGTATTGACTGCCCTGGCTATTTCAATCCCAGCAGCCCCCACTGCAGATTTACTCTTGCCAGACTGATTCCCTACTGACTGTAGCAGTCAGTCACTGCAAGCTTCCACAGGGCTACTGCCACTCAGAGCAGATCTCATTTTGGGTTTCAGGCTGGGGGGAAAGCAGTTCGCAAAGTACCGTGAAAATGGTCTTTATGCATGTGAAATTTTTGCACCACTGGTCATCATTCCAGAGCTGCATAGCGCTGCACTCTCAGCAGTCTGTGCTTGTTTCCTGGAGCCAGAATAGGCATCCCACTGAATCAACATGCTTGACCACTGCCAGCATATGCCAAAAGCTGCATTCTGTTGGTTCCCACCTCTCTGTGTGCATGGCCTCCTCACATTGTTCCTCATGCAGCTGACTCCTGGCTAGGCTCTGGACAAACTGCAGGGTAACATGCAAGGTGTTTGCAATGCTTGCCACAGCAGCGTGCAGCTGAGCGGGATCTGTGCTTGCTGTGCTATGGTGTCTGCACCAATAACCAGGGGAAAAGGGCATCAAATGATTGTTTGCCGCTGCTTTCAAGGAGGGAGAAAGTGCATTAAGGGAAGCAGATGACATGTGTCCAGAACCACCTGCAACGTTTTGTCCCATCAGGTATTGGGAGCCTAACCCAGCATTCAAATGGGCATCAGGAACTATGGGCTGGGCTGTCCATTGTGCATCACTGAGAGAGTCAGGGGGACATATTGCATCGATCGAATGTGCTTCCTGGGGACATGCATCTTTGACTATGAATTCAGATGCTCAATAAATTTGACTTAATTTCATAGTGTAGATGTACCCTTAAAGTGCTACAGCTACCCCCTACATGTAGACTCTACAGCTACGTCAACACTAGCACTCCTCTTTCAAAAGAGGCATGCAAATGAGGGAAATCAAAAATGCAAATGAGGTGCAGATTTATATATCTGGCACCTCATTTACCTATTCTCCTTTCAAAGGAGCTTCTTTAGAAAAAAGAAAAGCAGTGTGGACATGGCTCTTTTGAAAATAAACCCATTTTGTGAAGGACCCTGATATTTTTTTTTTAAATAAAGAGCTCTCTTGAAAACTGGGCTTATTTTCAAAAGAGCCATGTCTACACTGCTTTTCTTCTTTCAAAAGCTCTTTCAAAAGCTCTTTTGAAAGAGGAATATGCAAATGAGGTGCCAGATATATAAATGCATTTTCAATTTCCCTCATTTATATCTCCTTGCTCATTTGCATTTTTGATTTCCCTCATTCGCATGCCTCTTTTAAAAGAGGAGCGCTAGTGTAGACATAGGCTACCTGTGCCAACAGGAAGGCTATTCCCATTGGTATAGGCAATCCACCTCCCTGAGTGGCAGAGCCTAGTGAGACAGAAAGATGCTTTCTTCAACCTACCCGGGGCTTAGGTCACCTTATCTATGCTACTCTGAGGCCTGGGTTTTTCCACACCTGGACAGATGTAGTAAAACTAACCAGGCCTAGGTGGGCGTCATTAATGATCCCCTTAAGAACCTTGAATGGAGTGGCTGAGCTCCCCAGAGTTGCTGCAGAACTGCCTCTGCAAAACAAAGGTCTTGCAAGGAAAAGGACAAGCCCTTAGGCCTGTTCCATGCTTAACCCTTGAGTGACCTGGTTAAAAGTTCCCATGTAGATAGCAGTGGGGCCCAAGTAAACTAGCTAGTGTCTCTCAGTCTCAGAGATAGCTGTGTTCGGTTGTATCTTCACAACCGGAAGCAAGCAGTGCTACAGGACTGCTTTCTGTTGCTTCCCAGGGAAGTGGATACCTGTCTGGGCAGGAGAATCCCTCCCATGTACATGGGTAGGGGCTATACTGAAGTGCTACAAAGGTGCTGCCGCAGCATTTCAAATGTAGACCCACGCGCCAGTAGCGTTAACATGGACCCACTGTTCCAGACCTTGGACTCTTGTTAACTTTCCTGCCTTCGCCCTTCTACACCAAGGCTGGGAAAGAAAAGCCAGAGGGAGGCCTCAGAGACACAGGCAGCCAAGGCCCAGCAACCAGCTGTTGTAATGGTTTCCCAGTTGTCACGGCAACTCTGAGCCCTTGTTGGGAATCAGCTCCATTGCAGCCTTTAGAATCTGTTTTCACTGGGCTCCGATTGCATCTTTTCACCCACCTGCCTTCAGTGGCCCACAGCTTGCTCTGTTCTCAGACTCACTGGGAAAGCTGCTCTTCCACATGGAATCAACCCAAAACCATCCATCTGCCCTGCATCAGGGCCCCTGCAGCCCACCCATGCTGCATGTTGAGTGGCAGAACCAGACCAAGATCTCTGTGGTTTTGAGAGGGACCCAGCTCTGGGCATGCAAAGGGGCAGAGGATGCATGAGGTCCTTTCTCCCTGCCCCTCCTCTCCAGGCATCAGTGCAAAGGTGCCTGCTGAACAGCGACTGGTCATGCTCCTGATTACAGGGCTCTGTCTTCCCTGTGCTTTTATTCTTGTATCACTGACTCAGCGTGAAAGTCTAGTGTACACAAGGCTCTATTTTTGCTTTTACCTCAATGCTGCAAATCCAGGTCAGCCACTTGGATTACCTCAGCTAACTTCATGGAGATATAAACTGTCTGTGTGCCTTGTCTCCACTAGGACTTTACATCCAATCAGCTATCATAATGTAAAAAACATACATTTTTTCCAAGCAGATGTAGCCTATTACAGCCACCAGTGGTGCTGTGTAATGTGGCCATAGGCAATGGGTATAGCAGCTGCCTGGGTAATCAAGCTCACAGCCTATGGACAAATCATACAGCACCCTGCTCTGCTCAGGCTCCACCCTCCTCTCCACTGTCTTCCTCTTCACTTCCCTCACTCCCTCCACTCACCCCTTCCAGCCAAATCCGTGGAACCAAATGACATTTGAAAAACTAGCCTAAAATTTCTTGAGAAAATGGAGCATATTGTCCCACTGCATTCCAGATTGTGAAGACTTGACATGCAGAAGTAACCTAGTCTTTCTGCCAGTGGTTAGCTTTGCTCTGCATTAGAGAGCCAATACCTCGCTGGGACAACAGTTCAAATCCCCTATCGGTCAGTACAGCTATTGATTTTTGCGGGCTGGACTCTGACCTCCTGAGGTCCGTTCCAGCCTGAGGATTCTATGATTATGTGATTTAATTAAAGCACTAAATCTGTGAATAATAGTCATTCACAAGATTTTTTTTTTTTAACAATACCCTGACTTTTTCAGGGATGTATTTATAAATACTTTGTAGTAGTGGCAAGTCAGCTGTCCTGCTGAAAACATTAAATAGTATGGGCTACATATGGTTCTTCTGTTTTACATTTCCTTAATCAGTATTTCTAAGATGATTTTATATTTTAAATGTACTTTTGAGCCTTCATAAATTAATCATTCCAGATTACCACGTTTAACACTGCAGCAAAGATCTTATTTTAATCAGTCACAGTTTAGGATGTTCATAATGAACTTTGGTTCATTGCTTTTAGAAAATGGGAACACTAATTTACTTTGTGTTATCTCCATAACAATGGACACTTATGAAGTTTCACTATGTTTGTTAAAATGTGTTTCCAAAGATTTTAGACATAAAGGATTTTACATCTTAGTAAGGTACAGATTTTGGTGGAAGGTTCTCTTAAAACTAGTTCATTAAATAATCAGAAATAAAGAAAGGAAAATTAATTTGTCCCGCTGGCTGGAAGGAAAGGGATGTTGTCCCTAAAAGGGCTCTCTACAACCATTGGGTAAAGGAAGGCAGGAAAGAACAGGAAGTTTTTTTTTTTTTTTTTTACTATGGTCATTACAATGTGCATTTGAGATAGGGAGGGCTTTTGATTAATTTATTTTAAAACCTCTTACATCTGAAAGAGGCCCACCACTGGGAAACAAAAGGTGGGTATTAGCAGAGGGGCCGGCAATTCAAGGGGGCCCCTTTGAAACATCATGGGAGTGTGCTCTGGGTGGTGCTGATGGCTGACTGCCCTCTTCTCTGCCCCTTCTGCCTGACAAAAATAGTTTAAAATTTGCTTTCAATATTTCATTAGCTTGTTGTGAAGGATTATAAAAATCACATCTCTAAAAAAATCCTTGCATAGATTTTTAGCTGCACACTGAGTATTCAGCTTTAGCCTTAAACGCTTGCTTTTCAGACCAACAGGGTCAACGTCTACCACTATTTTTGTCAGCACATTCAGAAACAGACTGTATATAACTTCAGATTGGCACATGCCTGTTAAATGGCTTTGCTACCACTTAATGGTTCTTTCATAGGTTCAGTGTTACTTATAGTCAATGTTATAGGCTCACAAGCTGGAAGGCTTTTCACTTTTAAGTTACTAAATCCACTCTGGGGAATTGTCACCAGGCTGCTGGACCAGACAGAATAGGGATAGGAAAACAGGAGTGATTGAGCGTTAAGACCCAGGGGAGGCATTGTCTCCCCTGGCCTCTTACACCTGCCACCCACGTGCATGGCTAGGTGAAGAAATGGCTGCCTTACAAAGTGGTAAAATGATTCACCCAAGGCCACAGAGTGAGTCAGTAGCACAGCCATGGTTAGCGCTGAGGAGTTCCTGGCTCACAGCCCCTATTACCTATTATTTGTAGGGTCTAGCTGCTGACAAGCCAGCACCTGAGGCCCTTGTCATGTGGTACCGGCAAAGGCTATTGTTTGTCTCCTGGATGGAGACAACAAAGCCCAGCCCTTGTATGAACTCTGCCTCTGAGGTCAATTGGCAGAGTCCCAGAGCAGTTGATAGGCCAGCTGGCCCCATTTAAGCCAACAGAGGCACTGGAAGCTGTCTGATCAACTGGCTCCACCTTGCTCTGGACTTTGTGCCATGTGCATCGTGCTCCCCAGGCCTGCTCCTGGCATCCCAACCTGACTTAGCACTTAGTGTCTGACTTATGGTTCCTGACCCCCAGTTTGTCTCTGGCTTCTGACTTCTCGGTGTCCTGACCCAACTGACTCTCCCCTCTTGTCTTGTGCCTGTGCGCTCTGGCTACTAGATCTGTCCACCAACAGCCTGGTCAGAACAGGCACAAGAGAGGGGAATAACCTAGAGAAACTTGTCATGGACAGAATGATGGCAGGTCATTGTAATGGGGTTTGACACACCCTTGATGGTCACACTTGAGTTCTTCATCCTTTTATCTTCCATTGCTGCTGCAATGTAGAATGATCCACTGCCTCCATGGAAACAGTGCACCCGGCTTCTCTGGTTTTCCTCAGCTGAACCCTCTCCTTAGCCCAAGGCACTTGGATATTCTAGAGCAGAACTGGGTTATGTTAGGGAGCCTAGATACAGAGTCAGATATAACCAAGTATTAAAATATGTGGAAGCAGAAAGTTACAAGTAGGAGGAAAATAGAAGACAGCATGGAGCCGGTACTTATGCACAACTTACTTCCCTGCTGTAACAGGTTCAGGACTCCTGGAAGGGCTCCAGGCCACAACACACTGACCCACAGACCTTTAATGGTCCTCACTATTCTTCTGGGCCACTTCCATTCCCCCACTCTGGGCATACCAGGGCACACAGTTGGGCTTTTCAGGGTTCAAGAGGTTCCCCAACTGACAATGATACCAGTGGTCCAGTCCAGGCCTCCATGGCTTGCAAATCCCACTGCTTCAGCTTTACTCTGGGTGCAGGTCAAGGATGAAGTTGCAGCTGCTCAGTGTCAGTGGGTCCTCCAGGACTTCCCAAGGTTCCAGGATCAGGCAGGGTCCCAGGGGGTCCAATCCAGCCTGCCACTCTCAGCTGGTGCAATACCCCCAGCTGGGAGTACAGAACTGACCTCTGATTCCTCTGGAGGCTAGGCCCTGAATAAGGCCTCAGGCTGTGGTTTTATAGTCCTGGTCCCACCTCCTGACTTCCGGTTAGGTGACTGGGAGGAGCTTCTCCTTCTGGGTCAGTGCGTGGCCACTCCGCCCCACCACACCTGCCTAATAAGGTGTTTCTCCTTATTAGTAATCCTTCACCTTGGTGAGGGTTAGGTCAGATGACTCTTAGTCCTTTCTAACCTTGTAGTTCTCTGATTCTCACCCAACATGCAGCTCTTACAGCGCTTCTCCAGTTCAGAAAGATTGATGCACCTTTCCTGAGACCCTCCAGCAGAGTCTCTCTCTGTAAAGGATGAAATCTTGTGTCTTTTCCTCTTTTAATGGACTTAATGGTCTCTCATCCCAGGGGCCCCACTTTAGAGATATTTCTTGGGATTTTTTTGATCTTTGTAAATTCCCAAGCCAGACTGCACCTGGTGCAGACAGCAGGACAGATTCCAGGGATGTCCATAGTTCTCAGAGTTAATTGAGTTAGCCTGAAGACCCACCTCACCTGCAGTAATAGGTTGTATTATGACAGTTTTGAAACCTAACATTCTACATTTCATATGTCTTATAAGCAGTGTTTCTTCTCATCTTTTCCATCCATGTTCAGAATACATATTATATGCACCAAGGCATGTTCAAATGTGCATCACCAGTAGCAAAAAACCCTATCTGTGAATGCTCCCTGCTAATCAGCTGAGGGCATTTGGGTCTCTCCCAAGGGCCTGCACAAGTGAACAGGTTACATAGAACACTACTTGTAAGCTATTTCCTGTACAAATACCTGGCCAAAAGCAATATAATCTGCTCATTTATAACTTTTGGCAGGGACCACACATGACCCCTTTGGGCCAAATGTGGTGAAGATAGTCAGGCACAAAGACTATACCTGCCTGGCCTGACTGCATCGTGTCTGCCTGCCTCAAAGAGTGCATAATCTAAGGATAAACCAATAGGAGAAAGTCCAATTGGAGAGCACAAGGAAACTGTGGCACAAAACTGGCCAGCAGGATCGGCAGCGGCCTCTGACCATCAGCAGTCTCCCCAGCATCAAGTTTGTTGGAGGCCTCATGGCCAGGGAGGATTCTGAGGTGGGATTTGAAAGACAACAATAAGGTGGCTTTGATGATGCTTATGGGGCAGCCTGGGAGAAGGCACAAAGGTGCTGGGCTGACTGTGGGCAGGAGTTGACATCTCAACGATCAACAGTGACTTGTGAAGTGGTGAAAGGGGAGAGGCCATGGTGGGCCACATGGGCCGCGTCTACACATGCACGCTACTTTGACTTAGCGGCGCCAACTTTGAAATAGCGCCCGTCACGGCTACACGTGTTGGGCACTATTTCGAAGTTAACATCGACGTTAGGCGGCGAGACGTCGAAGTCGCTAACCCCATGAGGGGATGGGAATAGCTCCCTACTTCGAAGTTGAACGTCGAAGTAGGGCACGTGTAGCCAATCCGCATCTCACAACATCGAAATAGCGGGGTTCGCCATGGCGGCCATCAGCTGAGGGGTTGAGAGACGCTCTCTCTCCAGCTCCTGCGGGGCTCTATGGTCACCATGTGCAGCAGCCCTTAGCCCAGGGCTTCTGGCTGCTGCTGCGGCAGCTGGGGATCCATGCTGCAGGCACAGGGTCTGCAACCAGTTGTCGGCTCTGTGGATCTTGTGTTGTTTAGTGCAACTGTGTCTGGGAGGGGCCCTTTAAGGGAGCGGCTTGCTGTTGAGTCCACCCTGTGACCCTGTCTGCAGCTGTTCCTGGCACCCTTATTTCGATGTGTGCTACTTTGGCGTGTAGACGTTCCCTCGCAGCGCCTATTTCGATGTGGTGCTGCCCAACGTTGAAGTTGAACGTCGACGTTGCCAGCCCTGGAGGACGTGTAGACGTTATTCATCGAAATAGCTTATTTCGATGTTGCTACATCGAAATAAGCTATTTCGATGTAGCGTGCATGTGTAGACATAGCCATGGCTTGTGTTTGATGCAGCAGAGAAGGGGAGCTGAGTTTCTTCAGGAGAGAGTACAGTGTGTGTCCCGCTTCCATAACAGTCTGTGTTGGAATGGAACATTCAGCAGAGTCCCAGAAATGTAAAGGTGCGATGCACAAAACCTGTCCCATTAGCACCAGACACCATAACCTTCAGAGGCTTCGATGAGGGGAGCTGCAGCATCATGGACTCTTCATGTGGTGGTGAGTCAAAGTGTTCCGTGAGAGCGAGAGAGGATGCATGTTATATAACAGAGGCACTCACAGAAGATGCTGCATCTGTGCTAAATTTCTCAGCCTTCATTCATTTGTGTTACAAGAACCTGTGTGCTGGGCTGAGAGTAATGAATTGTTCAGCGTAACCTGGGCGCTGAACCCGCTCCATGCTGCAGCTGCGTGAGAGAAGGTGCCAAACCAACCAGAGCAGGCTACAATGGCTGGGATGTCAGTGACCTCAGAGCAGGAGAAGGGAGGGAGGGCCAAAGCAGGGTAAGCTGGATAGAGGGTAGGTGGCCCACAGGCAGCATCTCTCTCATCCCCGTCACTGTTTCCATCTGGAGAAGGGAGTATTCATTGGAGGTTAGGGTTGTTGTCTGTGCCATCACCAGAGCATTTATAATACAGGGGATGAGCTGAAATGTGACGCATTATCCCACTTCAGAGCAGGTAAGAGCAGAACTGGGTAGCAGCAGCATGTGGACTTTAGCTCAGTGGAGAGCACAGATGAAAAATGCAAGGGAGAAAGAACTCGGCAGCTGACGGGTTAGTCGATGAAATCTCCCGCACAGCAAGAACAGCTCCACAAAGCCCCACACCCGGCAGTGGAAAACCAAACCAGCTGTCCAACTTGCGATGTGTCCTAGGCCCATTTGAAAGCCTCTGGGTTAGCTTAAAAGACTCAGTCCCAGGTGCCCAGGTAGCACCAGTGGTAAGAAATGCTTTGTACTGTCTGGCTACGTAGGAACTGCACTTTTGCCTCTCTTGTGAGCATTTTGGTGCTGTGACCCATGTATTTATCTCCCACTCCATGGCTAAAATTTGGCAAAGCACAGGAGGTCTGATCCCGTTTGGTACTGACCCACTGAGGGCAAAAGAAAAATTCTTTTTGATCTCAACATGCTCTGGGGAATGCACCAGAGGCGACAAGCCTGCACTGGCAGGGATCAGAGACAGCTGAATTCTTCATTGCTAATACATTGCCCCATTAATTTAACCTTTTTCTCCAGTTGTGAATAATTCATGAATCAACTTGATCTTTGCCACCATTTTCATTATTCCTAAGGATTCACCAACTCACTCATGCAAGCAAGTCTCAGGTTACTTAGCCTGTTTGCTGTTCATGGTGTGTGAAGAGTCATCTGAGTCACGTGATATTGCTACTGCTCAGTGATTGGGTGACAGAAGCTTTTGAAGCGAAGGAATAATGAACAACAGATTGCAAATGAACAAAACACTCTGCACATGCACCCTTGTTCACCAGTGAATCCTGGGGTTCACCCAAAGAGCGATTGTTCCCCAAACAAAGGCCCACGCACAAAGAGTGACGAACAGGGTTGTTACATTTGTGGCCCACATGCACACACATAGCAAAGTTATGTTATGTTTTTGTCTTTCTGGAAAGATTTAACATAACGCAAGAGCTAAGTACAGAGAGAGAACAAGAAAACAGTGAGACTCAGCTATTCATGATGTTTTAATATCACAATTGTTATCCACTGGAGAGGAGAGCTGGTCTGGGTCCCAACCCAGCCACAAGGACACAGGGCTGGGAGAAAGGTGAGCCCTCAGGCAGTGCAGGAGATAGAATGCTCAGAAAATGCGGCCAAGGACCTTTCCATATGATCTGAGCAACTTCCCCACCCCCTGACATGTCCAGAGCAGAAAGTAGGGCTATTTGGCTGCAAACCACAAGCACTGCTGAGGCCTTCGCCAGTCTCCAGCATGGGAGATAAGAGCCCAAATCCTAAAATCATGGAGCTGAAAGAGAGTATCTGTCATGGGCAGTACAGTCAGTGTTTGCATCTTCTGTGGTGTAGCCAGACAAAGTCTCCCCCTTACAAGCCAGCTTGCTCGCTGCGCCCCCCGCCCCCACTGAGAAGCACACAGGGCACGGAAACAGCTGCTGACAGCACAGTCTTTGATGCCCTCATTGAGGCCCAGATGTGCTAGCTTATCGTGACCCTGAGAAGCAGAAATTACAGATAAAAGGCTAACAGGCCAAACTGTCAACAAGAGTGGGGGGGACCCTCAAGAAATCACCCCAGCTGTCATTGATGAATTTGATGACCACACAACCATCCCAGAAGGGGAAGTCCCCGCCCACACAAAAAGAATGTCCTCTACTCTCAAATTGCTTATCTCCTGTCTTACAAGTGCAAATTAAGTAAGAAATGCCCTTGTAACAAACTGGCGTCACAAAAGACAGACCAGTATGATCTGGCACCTTAGATAAGAAAGAGAATACGTAACCCAAAAAAGGGGTATAAAAGATGGGCCCAGCAGAACTCTAACTTTGAGTGCATTCCACCAACTACCTGCTGGTCGGGTCCGGTGACTGCCTCCTGAGGTCCACAACTGGGGACGCCCAACCTCGTATTCGTCTTTCCGCGGAATTGAGTGACCAATCCGGCTTGGCTACGCTGGTATCAAGAGACGCAGAGAGGGTAAGATATACCCATGCTAGGTCTCCATTTTTTTTTGTGCACAGCTAAAGAATTAGAGCTCTCTAACTAGATGTCGTTGTATCAAGATATCATTGTGTTAGATGGTAACAGATATCTTTGTATTGGATTGTAACGTAACTTGTTAACACCTGTACTTTGCTAGCATATAAGAAGTAGACAATAGCCTTTTGTAACCACACGCTTATAACTGTAGCTTAATAAACTTGTAACTAGTTAAGATCCAAGCCTGACGGCTGTTAACCCTTTTGTCACTACAACACAGCTGGCACAACAAAAAGAACTTTAACCGTTTGGTTACTACAGCCTGGCCGTAGGTGAGAGTGCTAGCAGCTCCCTGCTCTAACAGTAAAAAACACTGGGTCGTTTAGGACCCAGGGGAGTACCTCACCGCACATTACCCGGCCACCGGCTAACATGTGGGCATCGCTCTAGGTCCGTATATGGCCTGATCGCCTCCCAATCCTTATTGCATCTACCCCCACAAAGTCCCTGTGTTGTAGCACATAGGTGACTATACCGCTATGCTCGCAGGAGAGTTTCTCCCATTGGCATAGCTAATCCACCTCCCCAAAGCTATGCTTACAGTGCACAGCTATTTCGGGATACCGAGGTACCCTGAAATAGTAACTCCGCACCTAGGAAAGACGCCCAGTATTCTGAAAGAGTTCCACACCCATGAGCGATGTAATTATGCCTGTAGAGGGCTGTAGTATGATGCGCCTTCGGGTCAGACAGGAAGTTGATGGCAAAAAAAGGGAAATGAACCCAGGTTTTGTAAGTTATCGGCTAGTGCTCTACCCACTGGACATTCCTTCCAACCCAGCCACTGGCAAGCTCCGATGAAGTGCAGCAGATCCAGCAGAGCGCAGCAATGCGCACACACTCCCTCGCTCCAACCCCAGGATGCTGCAAGGGGACAGACCCTCTTTACTGTAAACTGGAACTCCCTGTGCTGCAGAGACAGAGGGGCTGGGAATGGCCCGGCCAAGGCAGGATGGTTCCCTGCACCATGTTCTCTGGTGCTTTCTCTCGGCAAGTTTTAACCTTGTCTTGCTCCCAGGTGCGTTTCCTCTGCTATTGGCTTTTTGCTTCATTCCGTCCCCTTACTCCACCCTAACCAGCTGCTCGCCCTCCGGGACACTGCCAACCCCCGGGCATTGCCCAGACACCTTTCCAGCTCCCGCCAGAGGCATCCACGGCATTGAGGGACCAACAAGGAGGCCTCAGCATGATCTGCCTCTTGTCAGCCTCACCTGCCAGTGCACGTTTGTCTCCTGTGGAGGTATTTGCCCCAGACACCAGGCCCCCAGAGCCACCAGCGTGCATTCCAGCATGGGGACAGCAGGGGGGATGCGGGGAAAAGGTGATGCTCTGGGCACCGGCTGAGGAGAGATCTCTAGCCATCCGCACATTTGCTGCCAAGGGGTGGTCTGGGTGGAGAATGAGCGTGTCTGAACAGAGACGGCACTAAGCAGGAGCCTGATCAAACCCACCAGGCTCTTAGCCGCCAGCTCCCCTCCTACTTGCTATGCAACAGAGAGTGCTCAGCAGTAGATGCAGGGATCAGGCCACTGCCCTGCCCTGCTCTGCAGGGCCTGGTGCTTCCAGCCCCTTTGGTCAGCACCTCCGCCGACCTGGAACAAGCCCTTGAAGCTTCAGCCTGATGCAAAGCAGGAGGCTGTTTGTCCTACTTCCCTTTGATCTGGATTATTTCTCCAGCAGCATGAGCTCAGTTAAAGCAGCATCCTCCACCTGCCTGGCGCCTCCCCAGGGCTGGAGCCCTGCTGGGCACACAGGAAGAGCAGCTGGTGATTACAGGCCTTTCCAGAGAGGTCCTTGTCATTACCAGCATGCCGGGGGAAGGATCAGCTTCCCCCATGGTTCCCACAGCAGAGTGGAGAGTCCTTGGCAAGGGACCTCTCCTAGGCAGGGCCAGCTCCACATGCAGCAGGAAGGAGCCTGGTGTAGCCTTGAGCTTGACGGGCAGCATTAAGTGAAGGGGAAGGTGAGCAATGAGCTGTTAGCAGCCCACACCTTGCAACCAGGAGGAGGTCGCTGCATAGCACATCACAGAGGATTGAACTGGGGAGGCAACTGTGACCCAGATGCATCCAGAGCTCACCTGGAGCTTAGGGAACTTCTCTGCAGGCAAAGCGCCTGAGCCACGGAGTGGGAGCGAGGCATGGGCACCGCTGGCACAGTGCAGGCTGAGAAAGAGGGTCCAGGGGGTGACGAGAGGCACCAGGTCTCTGAGAGGTTTAGGGGCCGGGACTCTACATTCAGAGCAGGCTGTGTAGCTCTGGGTGCTCCACTCGGGAAAAGGTCAATGAACAGAAATCCCCTCCCAGGGCTGAGGCCAACTACCTAGCTGCAGCTTTGATTTTCATGTGCAGCTATTGGGTCAAATCTTGTGCCAACCCGCACCTTGCACGGCCCCTGGTGGCTGCAAGTCACAGGAGAGCAGGGGCCATACAGTGCTTTTAAGTATGACAAAGAAACAGGAGCTCCATTTGCTTTGGTCAAATGGCATAAGAAGTGGCTGGGGCCTGGGTTTGGAGTCATGCCCCAGAGCTAGCATTTTATGCTTGGGTGAATCTGGGTGGTGAAGCTGCTTCTAGGGGAGAGGTTGAGAGTTAATTTACCTTCGTGTCTGTAAATTAAGTTCTTTGAGCCAGGCAGGGCTTAGAGGCTGATCTGGTCAGCAACTGAGGGTCTATCTATAGTTATGGGGAGATCGATGCACTGGCAGTCAATCCTCTGGAGCTTGAGTTAGCATGCCTAGCGGGGCTGCACTAACTCGAACTGTCCTGGGGCCACCGTCCACCCCGGTATTCCTGGCAATTGTGTGGATAGTGGCAAAAATCGATTTTAGATAAGTCGACTCCAGTTATGCAATTCTTGTAGCCAGATTTGCATATCGAAAATTGATTTACCTGCTAGTATAAACCAAGCCTGAGCTTGTCTTCTCATATGGACCTGAGTGTCTGTGAAGTGCGCCAAGAGATATGCGGGACTGATGCTTTCTTGCAAAGTAAGAGCTGCCCTCTGGGGTGCATGGGAACAGTATTAAAACTGGTAAACTATCATTTAAAATCCTCATGGTTTCCTGGTCCTGATTGCAGACAATGGGACCCTGTAGAGAAGAGTTCTGGATAAGCTGCTATGAGCTTCCTTAGGCTTTGTTTCTGTCTGGTTTTGGTTCTTATATGTTATGTTCTGGATTTTCAGAAATAAAGTCATGTTACACTGCAACCTTCCAATAAGAACGATCAATATTTTATAGCCTACTGCACTGTATGCACGTCAAAACACAACCTGAACTGGAGCTGGTGAGAATTTTTCAGATGCAATGTTTTTTTCCATCAGGAAACACCACTTTATACAAACCAAACCCTTCTGTGGACATGTGATGGTTATGATCATTTTAAAAAATAAATAGAAACCACGCATTTCACTAATGGCTGGTCCATATTTTGATAAAGGATCCATTTTTATCACACTGATATTTATTTTAAAATTGTTTATATTTAATTACAGATTATAATGTAATATTTTTTTTCCAATATCAGAATGGAAACAACACCTTTGGATTGACCCCAAAGGATTTTCACCTTAGATTTTGTTAAAATTTGACATCAGGATGAAAACAAACTTGGAAATGGTGGAATTCCCCAGGAATTCTCTGGTTCCTGCCTTGCCCCTGGAGCAGGGCTACCTTTCCTGCACCATCAGGTTACATCCAGCAGGTGGTGTGTGGTGCTGATCAAGCTCACAGGTCACCAAAGGGACACCTCACCCAGTAGCATTGTCTCTGGGTCATGGGGTCATTGACTTAAAACCCAGAGTATCCCTGGAAATCTAACAAAGGTGGCAACTCTGCCTAGATGTGGAGCAGTCCGTGGCATCTGCCTGGAACAGGAAAGCAGTGAAGGGGAGTGGTACACTGAAAGGATGAATGACGGACAGTATGAATGTGAAGTAAACTGCGCTAACATCCCTGTGGAAATGACTGTGAAGATTGTCCTAGCCAGGCACTTATCCCCTCATCAACGAAGTATCGAAGTCCCTTCCCAGGATTCCTGGATAGATAACCCTCCTCCTGCCCTCTCCCTGCAGCATGCAGTGCAATCCTCCTCTGCTAGGGTAACCCACACACCTGGGATGTGGGCCACTGTCCCCCTAGCCTGCTGACAGAGAAATAGACTGAATCTCCTCCCCGCCTTAGCGGCACGCTAGCTGGCTCTTAGCTCGAACTATGGAAGCTCTTGTACTAAGCTCTAGAGGTCCCAGGTTCAAGTGTGTCTATGGGTGTTACACTAGAGTTGGACCTCTGAGGCCCACCAAGATTAAGTGACTTGGCTGAGGCTACTGGAGGGGGGAGGGATAGCTTAGTGTGTTTCCCTTTTAAACCCAGGGTTGTGAGCTCCATCCTTGAGGGACCATTTAAGTTTTGGGGCAGGTTAGATTTAAAAAGAATATCTGTGAGGGATGGTGCTAGGTCCTGCTGTGAGGGCAGGAGACTGGACTCAATGACCTCCCAAGGTCCCTTCCAGCTCTATGAGATACATTTCATCTGTGGCAGAGCAGGGACACAAATTTAGCTAGAGCAGGTCCCTGCTGATAGGGATGGCAGGGGGAGACATAAGATGGAGCCTGCTGCCCATGGCAGCCCTAAGCTCCTGCACAGGATTTCTTTGGCAGCAGCTGCACAGCTCAGCTTCTCGCTTTGTGTGGCTCCAGTGATGGCTGGCTTCAGAGAAGCCAAGTTCTCCCAAGAAATAATCCTGGGCCTGCCCAGCCATCCCGAGGCAAGGGAATGCGTGGAGGTGTCCAGATCCGTGGAGCTCTCGCGTGCTGAGGAGCAAAGTCTGCCCATGCACCCATTGGCTCTAACGGCCGAGCGCCTCTAGAGCTGATGTGTAGGGCTGGATCTGCGCTTTGACAGGACTCTGGAGGATGGGACAGAGCTGCGAGGTAGGTGTGTGAGAGACACTGCTTGCTTAGGTGACTGGTTTGGAGGCAGTTCCAGGCATGCTTGGAGCCCAGGGCCAGGAAAAGGGTCTAAATCCTGCTCACCCAGCAGGCAAAGGGCAGATAAAACTGACGCCTTTGGAGCTCCTCACAACAGTTTGGTAAATGCCCAGCACGGGGGAGCTCGACCCAGGCATTCCCCCTACCAGGCTGTGCTCTGCTGCCATCTGGCACCCAGCCAGACCCCACAAGGAGAGCAGGGCAGGAAAGTGAATATTCCAGGCCCATCCTGAGCCAGCGCACACACAACAGAGGGAGCCAGGTGGCCTCTGGTAACATCCCAGGGAAGGCAGGCAGAATACCCCTCCAGGGAGGGTGGGAGCCCCAGGGGCAGCCAAGTAGCGTTCACCTCCTGTCTGTTGTGTGGTCGGTGCATACCTGGGAGGGTAGAATGAGCCACAGTCCCTAGAGGTTTCCAGCTACACTCAGGCAATTCGCACCTGCTGGGCACCTGGAAGTCCCAGGCACACCCTGGGCCAGTATTTTTCTCCTTCTGCGGCCCATTAAAGGCACAGCAGTGGCACACCCAGGGCCAGTTGCAAATGGGTTACCAACAGCCCTGCCACACACTCACCCCCCAACATACCAACCCCCACCACACTCACCCCCCACCCCCCAAACATACCAACCCCCCACAAACTTACCCCCCACCCCCAAACATACCAACCCCCCCCACTCACCTCCCACCCCCCAACATACCAACCCCCCACAAACTTACCCCCCACCCCCAAACATACCAACCCCCCCACACTCACCTCCCACCCCCCAACATACCAACCCCCCACAAACTTACCCCCCACCCCCAAACATACCAACCCCCCACACACTCACCCCCAACCCCCAACATACCAACCCCCCACACACTCACCCCCCACCCCCAAATATCCAACCCCCCACAAACTTACCCCCCACCCCCAAACATACCAACCCCCCACACACTCACTCCACCCCCCCAAACATACCAACCCCCAACACACTCACCCCCACCCCCCAAACATACCAACCCCACACACACTCACCCCCCACCCCCCAACATACCAACCCCCACAAACTTACCCCCACCCCCCCAACATACCAACCCCCAACACACACACTCCCCACCCCCAAATATCCAACCCCCACAAACTTACCCCCACCCCCAAACATACCAACCCCACCACACACTCACTCCACCCTCCCAAACATACCAACCCCCCACAAACTTACCCCCCACCCCCAAACCCAAACACACTCACTCCGCCACCCCCAAACATACCAACCCCCCAACACACTCACCCCCCACCCCCAAAAATACCAACCCCCCAACACTCACTCCGCCCCCCCAAACATACCAACCCCCACACACTCACCCCCCAACCCCAAACATACCAACCCCCCAACACACTCACTCCACCACCCCCAAACATACCAACCCCCAACACACTCACTCCGCCCCCCCAAACATACCAACCCCCAACACACTCACCCCCACCCCCAAAAATACCAACCCCCCCACACACTCACTCCGCCCCCCCAAACATACCAACCCCCAACACACTCACTCCGCCCCCCCAAACATATGAACCCCCCACAAACTCACCTCCCACCCCCCCAACATACCAACCCCCAACACACTCACTCCGCCCCCCCAACATACCAACCCCCCACAAACTTACCCCCACCCCCAAACATACCAACCCCCCAACACACTCGCTCCGCCCCACCAAACATACCAACCCCCCACAAACTTACCCCCCACCCCCAAACATACCAACCCCCAACACACTCACTCCGCCACCCCCAAACATACCAACCCCCCACAAACTTACCCCCAACCCCAAACATACCAACCCCCCACACACTCACTCTGCCCCCCAAAACATACCAACCCCCCAACACACTCACTCCACCCCCCAAACATACCAACCCCCACAAACTCACCCCCCAACCCCAAACATACTAACCCGCAACACACTCACTCCACCACCCCCAAACATACCAACCTCCACAAACTCACCCCCCCAACCCCAAACATACCAACCCCCAACACACTCACTCCACCACCCCCAAACATACCAACCCCCCAACACACCCACTCCACCACCCCCAAACATACCAACCCCCCAACACACTCACTCCACCACCCCAAACATACCAACCCTCACAAACTTACCCCCACCCCCCAAACATACTAACCCACCAACACACTCACTCCACCACCCCCAAACATACCAATCCCTACAAACTTACCCCCCCCAGCCCCCCAAACATACCAACTCCCAACATACTCACTCCGCCACCCCCAAACTTACCAACCCCCACAAACTTAACCCCCCACCGCCCCAAACATACCAACCCCCACAAACTTACCCCCCACCCCCAAACATACCAACCCCCCAACACACTCACTCTGCCACCCCCAAGTATCCCAACCCCCACACACTCACCCCCCAGTCCCCCAAGCATACCAACCCCCAACACACTCACCCCGCCACCCCCAAATATCCCACACGCCAACACAATCACCCCCCCAGCTGCCCAAACATACCAACTCACCCACACTCACCTCCAGCCCCTTGACCACCCCAACCCCCCACACACTCACCTCCCCCAGACCCCTGAACGTACCAACCCCCAACACACTCACCCTGCCACCCCCAAATGTCCCAGCCCCCACACACTCACCTCCCCAAACAGCCCAACCCTTCCACACACTCACCCCCTTTTCTGTCAAATATCCCAACCCCCTACACACACTGACCCCCTAGGCCCCCTAGCATCCAGCCCCCAGACACACTCACCCCCTGGTGCCCCAAAAGTCCCAAACCCCCTACACACTCATGCCCCTGTCCCCCAAATGTCTGAATCCCCACACACGCTGAGCCCCGAATGTCCCAGCCCCCCCAACACACTCACCCCCCATCCTCCAAACGTCCCAACATTTCACGCACTAACCCGCTGCGCCCTGAATGTCCCAACCCCTGCACCCATTCACCACCCATCCCCCGAATGTCCCAACCCCTTTCCCGTCCCCCAAATGTCCCAAGGCCCAGCCCCCCGTACGGAAGGCAGGTTTGCCACAAGTAAGCTAAAAGAGCCTCACTTTGGAATCACATGGATTTGAAAACCCAGGAAAGTGCCACATTTTGTGTGAGACAGAAGCAATAGCCTCGTATTGGGGTGTGAGGAGCCAGCCTGCTCACGCGGGCAGGAGTCCCTCACTACACATAGCAAGGGCCAAGGAAAATCACCTGGAGCTTTACATCGCCAGCTTACCCACAAGGACAGCTCTTTGCTGCTGTGCTTCACATGCCTCATTCATGCCGGGGACTCAGTGCATCGCTCCTCACTGAGCTGGGTTCCCCACTGCAGGGGGCACAAAGCAGATTCTTCTGCGCGGACATTAAATGCACAGCTAATCAAATGCCTTTTCACAATCCCCCAGCGCTGCGTCTCTGGCAGTGCAGAGGGCTGCCCAGACACTGTCCAAATAGCATGCAATGCAGCCTGAGAAATGGGCAGGTCCAGGCAGGGCTGGACGAGACACTTGTGGCAAAGCAGGGCGTCCATGGAGCAGCATGGCACAAACAGGGGTGTGATCCACAAGCCCTGCTGAGAAGCTGGAGAAAAGATCTGCAGGACTCCGGGTTTCCCTCTGATGTAAGAGCAGATCTCTCATCACCCAAGAAATCCAGCTGCCTGGTTTCTGCCTGTGTGTGTCTGCATCGGGCAGTGTCTGAAAGAGAAGGCGCTTCAATGGTGCGAGTGTAAATCACACACCTAAGTGTGGTTCACTGTCCCACGTAGTGGCATCTCAACCACTTACACAGTGAAAGATGAGTCCCCGCTACAGCACTAAGCAGGCTTTTAGCTCAGATTGCAGAGGAATGTGTAATAAGATCTAGATGCCCCAGGTCTGAGCCTGCTGTGGGCACTAACACAAGGTTTTCAAAACAGGAAGTTAATTATTGTTGCTCATGAATCACTGCGGTGTAGCCTGATGCCCTAATAACTAGCTGTCCTTCATTAGTTTTCCCCCAGGGGCTCTTTTCTGGAGTGGTGTCAGCTCCCAAGGAAACAGTCATCTAACTTCCCAATGCTCAGTGAAAATCCCACTGTACTTAATATGGGCTCAAAGGGTGAGCATGGAGAAGTGCTTTAAAGATCATGTTATTGTCATTCTCATCTTAACTTCAGTGCTGCAGTTGCAGGGGGTCTCCAGCCCCTGTGGGGAGTAGGAGGGGAGGTGAACAGAAATAAGGCAGACAATCTAAAGAGGCATGGGAAGCTCAAATGCAACATTCCTGAGATTCCAGGCTTAAATGCTCTTTTAAAAGGCAATCTACTCTGCCTTCCCTCTGGCTCCAGGAAGCCTTTGAGTCTGGGATTAGTATCTACTGGTCACTTCTGTAATAAATGGTAGATATTGCATATGTCCAAGCAAGAATGTCAATGTATTATGGCATGACCTCTGATTATGTATGTACCTATTGGATGCTGGGGGAGTGGGCAGGCGTAGCCTGCCCACGGCTGCAAGGCCCCTCTCACGATGAGAGGGGACCCATTAAAAACAGCCCGGTTCCAAGTAAGTACGGGGGACAACGAAAGAAAAACCAGGAGCGGGAGTGAGGGTCAAATGTTTAAAATGAGGGAGCCAGAGGGGGACACCGAGCAGAGGACCCCGGACAGCGCCCACCGTTCCTCAAAGGCGTCCAGGGAGTTGGTGGACGCCGCCCAGAGGAACTCTGCTCGGATTCGTGAGCGGAGGGAGGAACGGAAGTAGGCCCCACAGTCGCAGGTCACCCCCCCTGCCAGCCTCCTCTCCATGGTTTTGTAAATGGCCATTTTGGCCGTGGCCAGGAGGAGGCTGACGAGGAGGTCCCGCGACTTTGTGGGGCCACGGATAGGGTGTGAGAGGATGAGAAGGTGTGGGGAGAAGTGCAGCCAGAACCTCAAGAGGAGGTTCTGGAGGAGCCGGAAGAGGGGCTGCAGCCTGGCGCACTTGATGTAGATGTGCGCCAGGTTCTCCCTCGTGCCGCAAAAGGTACAGGTGTCCGGGATGGGGGTGAACCGCGCCAGGTACACGCCCGTGCTCACCGCTCCGTGGAGGATTCTCCAGCTGATGTCCCTGGCGGGCCGCGGGACCAAGGTGGAGTAGAGGCCGGCCCACCGGGGCTCCCCACCCTCCGATGACAGCAAGAGGTCCCGCCATTTGTGATCGGGGCGGGACACGAGGGTGGGGAAGTGGAGCGTGTGAAGCACAAGCGCATACAGAAGGTGTCGAGGCGCGGTTCGGAAGGGGACCGGCTGGAAAGTGTGCAGCCGGCTGAGGTGATGGGGGGGAGGGGGGCAGGCAGGATCGCGAAGCCGGGGGCCCACAAAGAGGTCCGGAGGGCTAGGAGTGGGAGGGGGGCGGGGTGCACCCTCTCGCAGGACCCGGCTGAGGTAACTGTGAGCGGTGGAGGGCAGGGCAGTCTTCACCTCCCGGAGTACGAGACAGGGGGAGTGTAGGTCGGAGAGCCCCATGCGCTGGGCGAGCGCCGGGGCCTCCATCCAGTGCCCCCGCTCGTAGTCCAGGAGGTCTCCGACCCTGGTGATTCCACCTAGGACCAGCCTCCGGCGCACTGTGCGAGATTCCACCGCCTGCACACGAAGGTGGGGGTTGTGTAGCAGGGGCTCCGCGAGGAGCTCTTCTCCCACGGTGGCCCCTAAGGACCTGGAGGCTGCGAGCAGCCGCCAAGTGCGGAGGAGGTCCTGGTAGAAGGCCGGCAGCTCCAAGAGGCCTCGCGGACGGTCTCTGCAGGATAAATAGAGGAGCTGCCGCTCGCATCGGAGCCCTCGGTAACGGCGGAGGAAAGCGTGCGCCAGCGTGCTCCACGCCGGACTATCTGCACTGTTGGTGTTGAGAAGCCTCTGCAGGGCCCGGAGGCGGAAGACATGGACCTGAGTGCGCGTGCAGGTCAGGCCCTGTCCCCCCTCCTCCGGGGGGAGATGGAGTACCCCTGCAGGGACCCAGTGCAGTCCTGGCCAGAAGAACTCCAGGATTAACCTCTGGAGCTGGTCCAGGAACCCGGGGGGTGGGACCAGGGTGCTGAGGCGGTGCCAGAGCATGGACAGGACTAGTTGGTTCAACACCAGCGCTCTCCCTCGGAGGGAGAGACACTGGAGTAGCCCTGTCCACCTCCGCAACCGCTCAGCGACCCTGCTCTCTAGGCCTTGCCAGTTTTCCAGCGGAGAGGGATGCGTGGCAGAGAGAAAGACGCCTAGATAGAGCAGCAGACCCGCGCTCCACCGGATGGCCTGAAGCGCGGGTGGGAGGAGGCTCGTCTCCCATCCGGTCCCGACCACCAGGCCAGAGCTCTTGACCCAGTTGACCCGGGCGGAGGAGGCTGCCGAGTAGATAGCTTGGCAGGCCTCCAGATGCGCGAGGTCTCCCGGGTCCTGGACCACGAGGAGCACGTCGTCGGCATAGGCCGACAGGACTAGCCACAGCCCTGCCTCTGGAAGCGCCAAACCCGTCAACCTTCGCCGAAGGAGGCAGAGGAAGGGCTCGATGGCCAGAGCGTACAGCTGTCCTGAGAGCGGGCAGCCTTCTCATACTCCCCGTCCGAAGCTGACCGGAGCGGTCAGGGTCCAGTTGAGCTTGACCATGAACTCCGAGGCAGCGTACAGCACCCGGAGAAACCCGACGAAGCGGGGTCCGAAGCCGAAGGCCTGCAGAGTGCCCAGGAGATACCCGTGGTCCACCCTGTCGAACGCCTTCTCCTGGTCCAGGGACAGGAGGGCGAACGACAGGCCGTCCCTACACCCAAGCTCTAAGAGATCCCGGACGAGGGACAAATTATGCAGGATGGTGCGGCCCGGGACGGTGTAGGTCTGGTCGGGGTGGACCATGTCCTGCAGCACGGACCCCAAGCGACGGGAGATGGCTTTGGCAATGATCTTGTAGTCCGTGCTGAGGAGCGAGATGGGACGCCAGTTCTTGAGGTCGCGGGGGTCCCCCTTCTTGGGTAGCAGGCTGAGGACTGCACGCCTGCAGGAGAGGGGGAGCACCCCGCTTTGCAGGGCCTCGGCCCAGACGCCGAGCAGGTCTGGGCCGAGGACGTCCCAAAACACGCGGTAAAACTCCACGGTCAGCCCGTCCATGCCCGGGGATTTATTGGTGGGCATGAGACGGAGGGCTTCCGAGAGCTCGGCCAGAGTGAGAGGAAGCTCCAGCCGGTCCCGGTCGCCCGTGCTGACCGACGGGAGTTGGTCCCAGAGCGCCCTGCGGGCGTCGGCGTCGGTCGGATCCGGGGAGAAAAGGGCGGCGTAGAAGGCGCGAGCCCTCTCGCGCATCTCCACCGGATCAGTAAGAGGGGTGCCATCCTCCGCCAGAAGGCAGGGGATATGTTTTTGGGCGCCCCTCTTTTTCTCCAGGGCGTAGAAGAAGCGGGAGCCGCGGTCCATCTCCCAGAGGAGTTGGATTCGCGACCTCACCAAGGCCCCCTGTGCCCGATGGGCGTCGAGGGTCCTGAGCTCGTCCCGCTTCTCCTGGTACGTGCCGCAGAGGGATGGATCTCCGGGGCTGGCGGCTAGACGCCTCTCCAGCTCAAGGACCTCCCGTTCCAGCTGCCCTATCAACGCATCCTGCCGCCGGCTGGCCCCCCGAGTATAGTCGCGGCAGAAGAGCCGCGCGCGCACCTTTCCCAGGTCCCACCACCGCCGTGCCGAGGGAAAGGCGTGCCGCTGCTCGCGCCAGGCCAGCCAGAACTCCCGGAAGGACGCCACGAAGCCCACGTCCTCCAGCAGGCTGTTGTTAAAATGCCAGTAGGCCGACCCCCGCTTCCCCGGCGAGAGGGAAGCCTTCACGGCCACCAGATGGTGGTCCGAGAAGGGGGCCGGCCGTACGCTGGAGGCGTGGGCCTGGGAGAGATGGTGCCGCGAGATGTAAATGAGGTCCAACCGGGAGTGTGCAGATTTATGGCCCACCACCCGGACGTAGGTGAAACCGGCGTCCTCGTCCAGGTGGTGGCTGCGCCAGACGTCCACCAGGGAGCGACAGTTAATGAGCTCCCTGAGGACGTCCGCAGTGGCCTGGCACTTCTCGGTCCCCGTGCGGTCCCGCTTCTCGAGGGTGCAGTTGAAATCCCCGCCGAGGACCAGGCACTCGTGAGGATCGATGGTGTCGAGGAAGGCCGCCGCCTGCTGGAAGAAGGGGGTTCTCTCCGGGCCAAGTGTCGGGGCGTAGATGTTGACAAGGTGAAGAGGCAGCCCCTCCACCCGCACGCGGAGATACAGCAGGTGGCCCGGCACGACCTCGACGCTCCCCAGCACCTCGGGCTGCAGGTCTGGGGAGAACAGGGTCACTACCCCGGCCCGCTGGGCCGAGAGATGACTAAAGTGGACCCTGTCTCCCCACTCCAGCCGCCACTTGGCTTCGGCGGCCGGAGTAGTGTGGGTCTCCTGTAGAAAGGTGACCGAGTACCCGCCCTCTCGGAGGAAGGAGAGCACTCGGCACCTGCGGAGACCCGACCCGCAGCCCCTGACGTTTAGTGTGGCAAAGATGAACGGTGCCATTTGGAGGGCTGGGGAGGATCCTCGCCAGAGGGAGCGCCGGCGGTTCCCGTGGGGCCACGCAGCAAGCCGTGAGCCACGCCAAAGGTGACGAGGGCGTCGCGGAAGCCACGGGCCCGTTGGTAGACCGCGGCGTCCCTCTTCCCGGTCCCCTTACCCTCCCTCAGAAGGGCCCTCGCGGACTCCAGGACAAAATGAAAATCTCCCCAGCGCTGGAGGGCAAGAGTAACCTTGTTCTTGGAGCCGCGAACGTCCTCCAAGAACTGGCGCATCTCACCCGCCAGCGCGTGGGGTGCCGAGGTCTCGGGGTCTTGAGAACCCGTCGGCCTCGCGTTCTCTTGGGCCCCCTGGCCAGAGAAGAGCTTGGGGGAGGGACTGGGGCCTAAGTTTGGGAGGGATGAGGGCGGCGGAGGGAGAGCAGCCCCGGAAGTGCTGGGAGAGGGCAGTGCAAGAGGGGCCTCCTGAGGGGTTACGTCCTCGGGGACAGGTATGAGTGGGCAGGGGTAAAAGGGAGGGGGAGGTATGGGGGCAGGGGAGGTAGAGATCAGTGGGGGAAGAGAGGGGTCATGTGGGGGAGGGAAAGGAAGAAGTGGGGGGGGAGGAGGAAGGGGAGGGTTTAGAGTGGGGGGGATTGCGGGTTCTGGAGTGGGGCATTGGCCGGGAAGGGGTATGGCGGGGGTGGCAAGCAGTGAGGCCAAGGTGGGAGCAAGGGCGGAAATACGGGCCAAGGAGGTCTCCAGGAGGGGGGCTTCCTCAGGCAATGGCAGGGTAGAGGTTGACGTGCCGCCACTCTCAGCGGGAGTCGCCGGCAGGTCGGGGGAGAGGGTATCGGGGTTTTCAGTTGCGGGGACGAAGAGGGGGTGCAAGGGGAGCCCTAATTCCCCTGGGGCGTCCGGGGGCTGGCCGACCTCCGCCGGGGGGTCGTCCCTAGTTGAGGGAGGGGTTGCCCCTTGAGACAGCTCAGGGCGGAAGGAGGTGGCAAGTGAGGGAGCGCTGGTGGGAGGGGTGGGGGAAAGTGGGAGGGGTGGGGGAGAGTCCGTGGGTGGCCCACAGGCCTCTAATAGCAGGCCTTCCATGTCCAGGGCCACCGGGGTGAGGCCCAGGGCCTCGACCTCCTGCGAGAGGAGGGCGAGGCCGGGAGCCACCTCCTCCGGGCGCTCCATTACAGCCGCCTGGGTAGCGGCCGGAGGGGTGTCAGAGGAGGGCGCGGGCACGGGGCGGGCCATCTCGGCCTCTTTTGGCTCTGGCTCCGGGGCCAAGGGGGTGTTAATCTCCTCGGCCGCCGCGGCGGCAACCTCCGTCACCCCCGGCAGATGATTGGTAGCCAGGGTTCGGCGGGTGGAGCGGGGCTGGCAGATCTCTTGGGTGCCTTGCGTGGCACCTCCACCCCGTCCTCCGGCGGGGTGGGGTGCCGGACGCGCGCACCCCCTTTTTTCCTTTTCCCCCCCACCAATACCCAGTCCTCCGAGGAGGCGGGCTGGGCAGTAGAGGAGGAGGGGCCAGGGGATAGGGCCGACAAGGAGGGAGGGAGGGAGGAGGGGGGTGGGGCGGCGAGGGAGAGGGGCGACCCGCCCTGGGGTGGGCCCTCTTTTGGTCCTGCCGCAGGCCCTGCCTCCCTCTCCTCCACGGGCCCGGCTTTTGTGCCCGCTCGGGCGCCGGCGCCCGCTTCTTCTCTCCCGGCACCATGCTGCCGGGCGCCCTCCGACGCCCGAGCGGCGATGGATCCGTCCGGGCCTAAAAGAGGAGGGGCGGTCCCAGGGCCTGTCGCGGTCGGGGCGCTGCCGGTCTCGTGGCTGACGCCCCCCGGGTCGGAGGAGGTCCCGGGCTCCTCTTCTTCGTGCCGGGCCAGGGGGCAATCCCTCCGGACATGCCCTGCCGCCCGGCACCCAAAGCACCGGGCCTCCCCCAGGGTGTAGAAGACCCGGTACTGGGCCCCTTGATGGGGCACCAGTATAGTCCCCTCCTGGGCCACCCCGCCCTGGGCTGCCGCCGGCGGCAGTTGGACTCGGGCCTGCCAGCGGAATGAGAGCACGTGCCGGAGGGCGGGGTCTTTGCAGCCTAGGGGGAGGGGACTCAGGACCGTCAAAGGCCGGCCCAGGGCGGTGAGGAAAGGCAGAAGGGCGGCGTTGGGAAGGAAGGGCGGGACGGACGAGAACACCACCCGCACGCCCAGGTCTTCCAGCGGCTCCAGGGGCACGTGCACGCCCCCAACCGCCAGGCCCCTCTCCACCGCCTCCTGGGCGGCGGCTTCCGAAGCCAGGAAGAAGACGATCTTCCCGAACATCCGGGAGGCCGCCACCACGGCCGCAGACCCCACCACCCGTGCCAACGCCCGCACGTAGGTTTCCACGTGGGGCGAGGCAGCCACCAGGAGGCAGCGGACCCCGTGCCTCCTGGTGAGCGCGGGGAAGGGGCCGCGACCGTCAGGGATGGTAGTCCTGGCGGAGGCGGAAGGAGCAGGGTGCGGGGCGGCGGCCGCCGCCTGGGCATACGACCTGGGGGCCGAGATGTCGGGGCCCCCAGGGGTGGTGGAGGGAGCAGGGGGAAGGGGAGAAGGGGAGGCTGCGGTGAATGCTTGGGCAGCCGGGGGGAGAGTCCCCGCCACGGGGGGTTTAGCCTTCCGGGCGGGGCTCTTGCCCTTCCTTTTCCCCTGGCCCTTCCTGCCCTTTTGGGGGGGGTGGGTTTGGGGCCAGGTTGCTGGAGGACGCCGTGGCGGAGGTGGTGGGAGCCCCGGAGCCTGCGCCCGCGCCCTCAGCCGACATGGCAGCAGAATCTTGGGTGGCCCTGGATGAGTGGGCCGCCGTTTCGGGGGTGGGAGGGGTGACAGTGGAAGACGAGGGAGGAGGGGGTCACCGGATGACCCTCCGGCGGGTGTGGGGGTCATGGTGGTGGGTTTATAAGATGGGGGAAGTTTGTTGGGCGTGGGGCCTTTAAGAGAGAGCGGGGGAGGGGAGGAGAGTGGAGTGGAAGGAAGGGTGGAGGCGTGGCTGCCCCTCCCCCACCGGCCGGGCTGAGGACCCAGTCAGGTGGGGGAAGGGCAGAGCGAGGGCAGTGAGGTCAGGGGAAGGTGAAACCTAAGATGGCCGCTGCTCCCAGCACAAGATGGTAAGATGGCTCCTTTTCTGCACTGGGACGTGGGGAATTGAAGTTTGTGTGTGTGTGTGTGTGTGTGTGGTGGGGGGGTGGGGCTTGGGTGAAGTGAAAAATAAAGGGGGGGTGGAAGGGGGCGTGGGCACAGCCAACCTGGTGGAAATGGGGGGGGGTGCCCACGTGCGCCTGAGGGTGGAGGGGGGGGGGGCCCACAGCAGCTGCTGCAGAGCCCTCAGGAAACCAGGGGGAGAAGGAAGGGGCAGCTGGTTAGAAGGGGGCCTAGGTGGAGGAGGGGCCCCCAGCGGCGGCTGGGTGTGGGTGGGGGGGCAGTAAGGGGGGGTGGCTGCAGGGGTGGGGCAGGGGCACACCCTAACACCCCACCCCTGGCTATGCAGCCACCCCTCTGGAGCCCCGGTGGAAAGGAAGGGCTCTGCCCAAACTCACCCCTCCCAGGCCACTCCACAGGAGGAGGCCTGTGGAGGGGGCCCAACCGCCGCTTTCAGAAGCCCCTTACCTTTCCTGGGGGGTGAGGATGCAGCAGCTGCTGGATGAGGAGGTGGGCTGCTCAAGTGGGGGGCAGCAGCAGTTCCCCTGCCTTTGGTAGTGTGGGGAATGGGGAGCAGGAGAACGCAATGCTGCTGAAGGCTGGGAGGAATGTGTCTGCCAGAGATCATATGCATGAGAATGCAAAGGTGTGCATGTGTGATACCTTTTCAGGCAAAGCCTAATGGGTAGCAAGTAAGCCATGAGATTTGGTCTATTGTAAACATGTAGTTGTAAAATCACAGTTTAAGCTGACACTTAGTGCGGGAGTTGTGAGATCTCACCAATGCTCTGGGCTGTTCTGGGGGACAGGGCAGTTGCCATAGCTGCATAAGACATTGATTACACAGGGCTCCCTGGTTTAAAATATTGTAAGAGAGGAGAGAAGGTGTATTGGTTGAGCTTGTTTGCTGTGTGCTTTGGCCCTACCTATGCCTTGGCTGTATAGCTATAAGCCTGGCTTGACCAATGCTCCCCACCTGTGAAGAGGTAGATACTAGGGTGTTTGTGAAACCCCCCACTAGAGCTACCAAGTGCTGAAATCACAGAATGGTAGCTGAGGCTACATGCAGCTGAAATCACGGGGTTCTGCCTTAGCGTGATCCCAAGCACCAGTAGGCAGCTGGTAGGAGGAGTGGTGGATGATGGTGACTGGCAGGCAGCCACAGCAGATGATGGCAATGGGTGGGCGGCTGGTAGGAGTGGTGGTGGACGACTGCTGGTGGCAGCGGGGGGAGGCTGCAGACAAGTGGACAGCTAGTACTGCCCTGGTGATGTATCTGGGGGCTTTGGGTTTGGGACTGCACTGCAGAAGGTACACCCTGTAACTGTGTGTGGGGTAAAGGGCCAAGAGCCCCATCAAGAGACTGGGTTCTACTGCATATGGGGATGGTATCTGGGTAAAAGGGGTTTTGTCTCTTCTGTGCTGAGATATACTGCATCTGTCACTGTAACCTTGGGGTAGGTTACGGTCATTAAACAAGCCATTTCTATCTCAGACTCTGTGCTTGCGGGGTGCAGGGGGGAGAACTGCCTTACAGGCACCCAGCACGGGGATGAAATTGTCCCAGGCCACTGGGTGGGGGCTCGAGCCGGTTGGTTGTATCCTTGACAGAAAAACCCTACAAGAGTTGAACCCGGCCCTTCTGGCAGGCATCTGGCATTAATAGAAGGGTTACATGTGCAAGGGCAACACAAAGGCCAGGCTTAAAAATGAGTAAAAATAACAAATGTATTCTTGTAGCTGGGCCCTGGGCTGGTAGCTGGAATCAAAGTTCGCCCCAAACAAGACATGCTTGTTGACGAAAACTACTCTAGCCACAGATACCACCAACCAGTGTTCCACTCTTCTCAAGTTCCAGCTTGGTCTTCCTTGTTTACCAGGGAATCTACCACCTTTCTCCAATCTGCTGCTCTTTAAGGCTCACTGTGACATCTAGGCTACGTCTACACGTGCAGCCAACATCGAAATAGCTTATTTCGATGTTGCGACATCGAAATAGTCTATTTCGATGAATAACGTCTACACGTCCTCCAGGGCCGGCAACGTCGATGTTCAACTTCGACGTTGCTCAGCCCAACATCGAAATAGGCGTAGCAAGGGAACGTCTACACGTCAAAGTAGCACACATCGAAATAGGGATGCCAGGCACAGCTGCAGACAGGGTCACAGGGCGGACTCAACAGCAAGCCGCTCCCTTAAAGGGCCCCTCCCAGACACAGTTGCACTAAACAACACAAGATACACAGAGCTGACAACTGGTTGCAGACCCTGTGCCTGCAGCATAGATCCCCAGCTGCCGCAGAAGCAGCCAGAAGCCCTGGGCTAAGGGCTGCTGCCCACGGTGACCATAGAGCCCCGCAGGGGCTGGAGAGAGAGCATCTCTCAACCCCCCAGCTGATGGCCGCCATGGAGGACCCGGCAATTTCGACGTTGTGGGACGCGGATCATCTACACGGTCCCTACTTCGACGTTGAACGTCGAAGTAGGGCGCTATTCCTATCTCCTCATGAGGTTAGCGACTTCGACGTCTCGCCGCCTAACGTCGAAGTTGGTGCCGCTACTTCGAAGTAGCGTGCACGTGTAGACGCAGCTCTAGTGACTGAACATGGACTGTAAGCAAACATATCTTTACAGGCCCTGTAATTTTCTGCATCCTCGGCCATATCACAAATATGGGTGCTCTGATCAACTACCAGTGCTGATCAGCATCCACTGACCTTGACTCCTCTGGGCAGTCTCTGCAAAGGGACCATGGACTGACTGCACCATGGATACTCCTAAGCACTCCATAGCTGTGTCTACACGTGCACGCTACTTCGAAGTAGCGGCACTAACTTCGAAATAGCGCCCGTCGCGGCTACACGCGTCGGGCGCTATTTCGAAGTTAACTTCGACGTTAGGCGGCGAGACATCGAAGTCGCTAACCTCATGAGAGGATCGGAATAGCGCCCTACTTCGACGTTCAACGTCGAAGTAGGGACCTTGTAGACGATCCGCGTCCCGCAACGTCGAAATTGCCGGGTCCTCCATGGCGGCCATCAGCTGGGGGGTTGAGAGATGCTCTCTCTCCAGCCCCTGCGGGGCTCTATGGTCACCGTGGGCAGCAGCCCTTAGCCCAGGGCTTCTGGCTGCTGCTGCGGCAGCTGGGGATCCATGCTGCAGGTACAGGGTCTGCAACCAGTTGTCGGCTCTGTGGATCTTGTGTTGTTTAGTGCAACTGTGTCTGGGAGGGGCCCTTTAAGGGAGCGGCTTGCTGTTAAGTCCGCCCTGTGACCCTGTCTGCAGCTGTGCCTGGCACCCTTATTTCGATGTGTGCTACTTTGGCGTGTAGACGTACCCTCGCTGCGCCTATTTCGATGTGGTGCCGCGCAACATCGAAGTTGAACATCGACGTTGCCAGCCCTGGAGGACGTGTAGACGTTATTCATCGAAATAGCCTATTTCGATGTTGGCTTCACGTGTAGACGTAGCCCATATGGAGCAATCCTTGGAGGGAAATTCAGTCTGTGGTAAGTAACAGAGAGGAAGCCGTGCTAGTCTATACACTATCAAAACAAAAAGCAGTCAAGTAGCACTTTAAAGACTAGCAAAATAGTTTATTAGGTGAGCTTTTGTGGGACAGACCCACTTCACACATGGTTTAAACTGGGATGGGAACTTTCTGAGTCACTGTAGGGGCTCGTCTGCGTACTTGGCTTAATCTAATTCTTGATCTCCCCTCAACCTCTCCACTCTCTGATTTGCTCACCTTGATTATCTTTTTCTGATTTGTCCTCCTTGCTTACTGTTTTTGGTTCCCTGTGCCTTAAATATTGAGTCTGTTCCGGTCAGTCTGTGGTGTGTTTGATGAACATTTCATTTGTCACAAAATGGGCTAAGACTCACTTTCCTCTTACAGGTGGCCATAGGGCATTGTTTTTGCAGCTCTCTTCTGCAGCCACAAGAGGAAACCATGTGATAATACAAAGGGAATCCCCAAAGCTGCCCCACCGTGCCCTGCCCTGCCCTGCCCTTTAAGCCAGCTTTAGCATATTGTTGAAACTGACCAATCCACTGGGAGCCAAGTTGCCTAGGGAGTCTCCTGGCTGCTTTAACATTTCTCTGCCAATTTGGGCCAGGCTATTATTTGTCTTTCTCAGTATCACTGCCAGCTGCCGTCACTTGGACGCTGTGGGAGGCATTTCTGCAGTATCACACCAGCTGCTTGTGCAATTGTAGAATGGAAGGGGGGGCGTGTTTGTGTGTCTGTGTGTTTGAACTTTGCTCTGGAGCGAAAGAGAGAGAGAAAGTAGGAAGGGAACACACGGATGGGGAGACAATGACCCAGCAGCACACTTGAAGCATGGCTCATGATGCCGGGGCCCAGCAACACTGCAAGAGGAAATGTTTTTTTAGCACCACAAATAATGGAATCATTGTGCTTTGAGTATTCCCCTGCACCAGCCAGAGGAGCAAAATAGACAGGAGCTGTCAGCCCTGCGCTTTCTCAGCAGTTCATGGGATGACACAACTGTCACTTTTATGGGGCTGAGCAGACATCACCAGGGACTGACAAAGGAAATCAGAAAAAGCAGGGCAGAGCAAACTGGCTTCTGAAGATAGGGTCTCCCTGGGAATAGAGAATCATAGACTCCTAGGGCTGGAGGAGACCTCAGGAGGTCGACTCTAGCCCCTTGCCCAAAGCAGGACCAACCCTAACTAAGTCATCTCAGTCAGGACTTTCTCAAGCTGGGACTTAAAAACCTCCAGGGATGGAGATTCCCCCACCTCTCAAGGCAACGCATTCCAGTGCTTCACCACCCTCCTGGTGAAATAGTTTTCTCCTAATATCCAACCTAGACCTCCCCCTCTGTAACTTCAGACCATTGCTCTTTGTTCTGCCATCCATCACTACTGAGAACAGCCTCTCTCCATCCTCTTTAGAACCTCCCTTCAGAAAGTCAAGGCTGCTATCAAATCACCCCTCAGTCTTTTCTTCTAAATAAGTCCAGATCCTTCAGCCTCTCCTCATGGGTCATGTGCTCCAGCCCCTTAATCATTTTGGTTGCCCTCTGCTGGACCCTCTCCAATACATCCACATCCTTTCTTTACTGGGGGGCCCAGAACTGGATGGTATACTCCAGATGTGGTCTCACCACTGCCAAATAGAGCAAATAGAGGGGAATAATAACTTCTCTAGATCTGCTAGAAATGCCCCTCCATCGTGACATTAGCTTTCTTGACGACAAGGGCACACTGTTGACTCATATCCAGCCTCTCATCCACTGTAATCCCCAGGTCCTTTTCTGCTGCACTGCTACTCAGTCAGTCAGTCCCCCACCTGTAACAGTGCTTGGGACTCTTCCATCCTAAGTGCAGGATTTTGCACTTCTCCTTGTAGAGCCTCATGATTTCCTTTGGCCCAGTCCGCCAGAGTGTGGGACCTTTTGCCGTCAGAGTCTCTTTTGCTTCTGTGACATAAGATAGCCCACAATGTCTACATCTACATAGGTTGCTGCTGCCAGCAGGGTCATGCAAATGAGGACACTCGACAATGCAAATGACCATGTATTTGCATAGTCATGCACCTTATTTGCATAGTCACGCAAGATTGCTGTCCCAGCAGAGGCTTCTGTCATCACAAAACAAGCAATGTAGCAATGAGGGGCTGTCAGCAAGGGGGGTTTTGTTTAACAGACCCCTGTCTGCATGTCTTGTTTTGTGAAGACAGAAGCCTCTGCCAGGACAGTGATCTCATGTGACTCTGCAAATGAGTGGCCATTTGTATTGTCAAGCACTCTCATTGCATGACCCTCCTGGCAGCAGCACCCTGTGTAGATATAGACAATGAGAATGCCAAGGGCAGAGCAAGCTGCAAAAAGAGTAGATTTTCTTAAAACTAATGATGAACATTGTAGGTAGATTTACCAATCAGCTTCTACTATGCTTGAGGGGCCCTGCTCCACCCAGGTTATCAAGGAGCTGAAAAAAAAGAAATCACTCAGCCCTCTATATTGCATTCCAGTGCTCTGGCTCCTGGTTACCACCAAGATCCTGTAAATGAGAAATTATTTGAAACTCTCTTCACTCTACAAGATGTACTGTGGATCTCCAAAGGGCCGAGCATGTTTCCAGAAAAAAATGTGATTAAAGCTAATTTGAAAACTATGTAATACAGAGCTTTAAGGAAAGAGTGTTGATACATCTGGGTATAACATTTAAATTATCCAAAAGGGCAAAGTTTGGTTTAAAAGTCGTAACCTACATCACTTTGATCAATTGGTCCTGCAGTCTTCATACAGATTGTATTCAGCACCACACGTCTTCCATTTTCTCCTTATTCTGGCCATCCTTCTCCAGGTTTTTTCATAAGAAAATCTTCCCAACTGTAGGGAGGTCAGCTGAGTGGTCATTTCAGTTCCTGTGGGTACCACTGGGTGACAGCTGTAGTCCATTGATTGTCAGTGAGCTTCAAGATGTTCTCATCGGGTTCTTAGCAGCATTGGTGGGTTCGCTGGCTTGCAAAGTCCCTCCAGAACACATGCAAAGCTTGGACAGGTCTGTCAGTCCTTTGGTCTAAGTTTCAGTTTGCAGAGAAGTTATTTCAGAGGTGAGACATGGGACTGAAGAAAATGGAAAGGATGCAGCCTGTGTTCCTTGTAAGTTTTACGTCCATGTGTGATGTACATAAAATTAATTCTACATATGGACAGTCTGTGTTTGGGGCAGGGCCAAGGAGTTTCGAGTGTGGGCAAGAGGTCAGGGTTGTGGGGAGGAGGGCTTTAGCTGGGATTGTGAGCTCTGGGGTGAGGCAGGGGATGAGGTGTTTGGGGTGCATGAGTGGGCTCAGGGCAGGAGGTTAAGAAGACAGCTTCCAGGTGCTTACAGTGATATGTCCCCAGATAGGTGGGAGGCAGGACCAGCAGCATGAGGAGCTGCCTCCTCCCTTCGCCCTCCAGGAAGGACTGGCCAGAACACAGGGGCTTTATGGGCTGCAGCCCCTAAAACTCCTCTCTTAATCCAGCCCTTCTGGTGGGGCTGAAGCAGCTTGTCTCTCCCTCCGGCTGCAGCAGCTTTTAATATCCTTTGTCATGTGACTTGTACATCCTTTGTCCCAAACACAAGCTTGCACCACGCAGCCATGGAAAAGCGCTCGGGGCATATGCACTTTCCACAGGCATGTCCTATGTGTGCCGCTGACTCACAGACACAGCTTCTGGCTTTTCTCAATGGATTCACGGTCAGCTGATGGCCCTTGATGTGGCAGTTGATTAAGCAGGCTGGGTAGTGCTGATGCCAATCTGTCTGGGGGTGTCATCCAGGAACACAGCACAGGTCTGAGATCCAAATCTATCCCAGATATCTCTAATGCCTGCTACAGAGACGAAACCTAGCCATACTAGCAAGATGAGCCTACTTAGCAAATCGTAACTTTCCCCGGACACTTTACATGGCATACCTCGTGAGAGTCATTGACATGCTGTGATGCTGATATCAGTAATATTATAAATGGTCAAGACTGTTCCATACAGCATCCTGGCTCCTGCCTCTGAATTTACACCACTGGCACTAGCTTTACACCAGGGATGGATGGGGCCCATTGTCAGGAGAGACAAGCAGATAATTTATTCTCTGGATTTTGCATCTTTTTCTGTTGATGCATTATACTGGGAGTCATACAATTTTCTCCAATTTCCTTGTCATTCAGAATTGTTAAGTGATCGGCTCAAGCACACAGATGATTCTCCGGCTGTCAGTTGCATGTAATTTGGATTTTTTGATGAGTATCAATCACTGTCAATGACACAACCCCCAGCAGATTGTCCCAATTCTGCATTTGATAGTCAAGCTGGGTTGGATGATTTTCACTGTGAATGCTTTGCTCATGCTCTGCTCCCTGAATAATCCCTTATTATTCAATAGCACCCAGGTGAGATCGGGGCACATAGTGCCAGGCACTGCACAATTAGTGACCATCTGTCCCTGCCCCCATAGCGCTTAAAGTCTAACCAGACCACATAGACAAAGGATGCAGCATTGTACATCTTTTGCCAGTGGGAGGTGGGTGTCAGAGACAGCAGGCAAGTTTTCCCAAGGCCAGACAGGGAGTCTGCAGCAAAGCCAGGAACTGACTCCATCTCTACTGCTGGGCCCGCAAACCCATCCTTCTCCTAAGAGAGCGGTCGTGTTCAAGAAGACAACCACATAATCCTGGGAATTATCTCCGTCACATCCCCATCCACAGCTTCCTTGTTTTCTGGGGGTGCTCAAGCTCTGCCCCACCCCATGCCTCACCTCCACTCACCTCATCCCCCAAAATCTTGTCTCACCTCTTCCCACTCAGTCTTCCTGCGCAGTTCCACCTTCACCCCACGCATGCCCCATCCCTTTCTGCCAGCACCTTCCGCATGCTCTGGAACAGCTGATCTGCAGTGGGCTGGAGGAGTTGGAGGGAGGGGAAGGAATTGACCTGTGGGGCTGCAGAAGAATGGGAGGCTCTGGGATGGGGGAAGCTGGCTCCCAGTAATTGCTAATTTTTCATCTGGTTCTCCAGGACTAGATCACCCCAGAGTCGGTGCATGTGTTCCCAACAGTGACCCAAAAGTGCCTGTACCAGCCACAGGGCTGGGCACAAAGTCCAGGCTGGCTGGGAGTTCTAAACGTGGATTTCACCAAACTGCAGGCACCGTATCAGCCTGAACCCAGAGTCCCAGACAGTTCTCTTGGGAACTCCAGTCATCTGGCCACCCATGGGAGTGGCTCTCAGTGACAGGTGGCCCCTTGCACAAGGAGTCACAGTAATACCCAGGTCACTCCTAATTAAGGTTGCTAACACTGTATTTCAAAAATAATGGGCTGTTTTCTTAGCACTCTCTCCCCACCCCAGCTCCCAGTATTACTATTGTCTTCTTTATCAAATGCCAACGCTAAGCAGCACTCACCTCCATTTGCCAGGGCTCTCTTCTAGCTTTCTGCGTGACTCAGCAGCTCCCCGTCTTGTACAGAGAGGAAAAAAGGGACATCCATTCTACCAAGGAACTGCTGGGAGTCCTACTTCTAATCCCAAAGACCCAGTCATTTACCCCAGATCAGTAGTGTGTTAGGTCTCTCTCGCTAAGGACAATGCTTGAAGACCAAGAGTATGAGGATTTACTAGGTAGGATAAGGAAATTAGAAGGTTATTTACAAGGTGAAAGCAAGCACAAATGCGCTCATGAATGAGTTACTCTCATAGGTTTCAAAAAGTAATATAGTTTTCCATAATCAGCAAGTTCCCTTTGTCCTTTAGGGCTGATCCAGGCAAAGCAACTGGGGCTCTCTCCCTTATGCCAAGAAACTCCTTGTTCTCCCAAAGTCCAGCCAGCACTGGATCCCAAGCTCTTTGCTTTGAGGTTTGAAATCCCCCTCCTGCCATGTGCTCTGAGCTGCAAACTCAGCTGATAGCAGGAGTCCCATGGCATAACTCATCTTCCAGGGTAGAGGAGCAGAACTACAAAAAGAATCTTTAGTCCTTCCCGTGATGGTTTCTTAGTCCACATGTAGGAAGTTCCCAGTGGTAATATCCAATCAGAGGCTATCTGGGATCGATGGGTCTCCTTTCTGAGGTGAGGTGTAACTGTGTCTGTAGAAGAGCAGCTCTTCGTACCTGCTGATGACGTTCTGCCACAGGACGATTCATGCAGTCGCAGAGGCTCACAGCACAACCCCTCAGACATTTCCTTGCCATGTGGCACAGATGATACAAGTGAGATTAGGGCAGGCAGCATCCAACACAGTCCAAACACTAAATGCCTTCCTGTCATTCTAACACCTGTTTTGTCATTGTTAACTTGCGGGTGGGCCAGCCAGTCCACCTATGTGTCAATTAGAGTCCACCAGAGACACAAGGAGCAAACACATGGCCCACCAGCATCACAGTCTCCGCCCACCTCTGGCCAGCCTCTGTAGGACTCAGGTTGCATCCGTCTAACAAATATAGACTAGGAGAATTGTCCTGGCTGTGTATAAGGGGGGCAGGCTTGTGGAAAGGTATCCTGAGCCCCAGCAGTTTACTAGCCTGTTAATTTTAAGCCATGCCATGTAATTGTTATTCCTCGTGGAGAAATGGTTAATGAGCCATGGGAATCCGAGCAGATCCCTCCCTCTGCCCCAGTTGGCATTTCGCAATATTTACTTCTGATAAAAACAAGAGCAGGAGTGTTCAGACAATTCAGTTGGTGTCTCATGAGCAACTGCCTGGTGTGAGTGAAAACACCAGTGGAGCCAAGCCCCCAAGGGAAGGGGCCCATGTGGTTCTCCTCCACCACTCTGTAAAACAGACTGATATGACCCTCTAGAACCCCTTCCGATCCCATCTGCTCACATTCATATCGACTGGCACAAGCAAATCCCACAGCCTTATGAAGGGGTCAAATCCCAGCTGCCGTCTATTCAAGAGTCACTTTGCTTGTCCCCAGATCTGCTGTGGGTGCTTAAGCCTGATTCATCCACTTGGCTTTCCTTATCCACACAGCGTGCTGACCAACTACAGTGCCTGCTAATCCTCATGCCTGTGGAACTGGAGCTGCTGATAATGCCCCACAAGGACAAGCGCACCAGAGCAATGGCAGCAGAGACGCTGGGCCGTGCAGGAGCGAGAGCTGCAGTCAGTGTGCAGAGAGTGTTTCAAACCAGAGAGAGAACTGAAGGGTGGCGTGGATGCGCCTGATGGCCCAGGAGAGGGTTCTGCGCAGATGGTGGTAAGACTGCAGAGATGCCCAGAGAGCACCAGAGAAGGGGAGCAGAGACAGACCAGGCTCGGAGCTCACCTGAAGCCTGCCCCCCAAGGGCACTTCTGACTGAGCTGCTAAGAGCTCGCGGGCGGGAGGGGATTGGCACTGTGCTGGGCCGGGCCAGAGAGGAAAGAGCGTGCAGGGTGTGATATGAGGCCTGGGTCAGGCTGCAGGATGGGAGCCGAGCAAGACTCTCAGAGGCAGCTGATTACATGGGGCACAGTGGAAAATGGAAACCTGAGGCAAGAACAGCAGGGAAGGAGGTGTTACCGTGATTAACAGGCTGGAAGGTGACAGCCTTGTGCCTGAAAGAGGCCGGGGACACAGCAGCTACACCAGGCTGTGCAAGGGACAGTGACTCGGTCTCCTGCCACCACCCAGGAGGCTCCAACATTCACCCAGTGGAATCAGCAGTATGTCTGCCCCACGTGGCCCTGCTGAGCAGACTCTGCTTAGCTGCCAGGCTATATTTAACTCCTGTAAAGGGGTTAGCAAGCTGTGCTCGAGCCCAGGGCTCAGTAAAGACGTCAGAGTAACAGCCGCCAGGGCTCCAGACAACCGCAATGCCAGAAGCTTGGAGCAAACCCCCTTGCTGTTTGAGAGAGAAACGGGCCGACTGGAGCCAGAGCCTGGCTCGGGGACAAGGTACCTGGGTACCAGCCTCCTGTCCGCTTGCTTGCCTTCCCTGTACATCTGTGGCTCACACAGCAGGGTGAGGCCTTTAAAACCATTGTCCGGGTGGGAAACCAACGCCCAGGGAGGGGTGGTGACTCTCAGTCATCCTGGGATGCCAAAGTCAGAACCAGAAATGGCCCTCGGCAGCTGAAGGCCCAGCACCCTGGCCCGTGCTGCCTCCTTGGTACTTTCCCAAGAGAAGGCTGGTCCCTGGGCAGGTTCCTGCCTCCACAGGCATTCGCCACCAGGATCTGGAAACACAGAAACCTCCCTGCCTGCCAGATCCTGGCTCTGTTGCAGCCTGGCAGCTCCCATCTCATACAGGGCTGAGCCAGGCTGAATTTGCTTTGGCTCCACCCAGGCCTGAGTCAGCAAAACCTCTGTCTCCTGACCCCCCTATGCCCCTGGCCAGCGTGGTGGGGGTCACCTGCCATGTCCTCCCCAGCTGCTGCCCTCTAGCCGTAGCACACTCAGGGTGCAGCAAACGCAAAGAGCACAGGCTGGGGCAGTGGCCCCCAGGAGCAGAGCCTGCAGCTACCACTGCGCCAGTCTCCCCCTAACCACCACCCAACCCCCATCTGAAGGCCTGGCTGTTATCGTCTGTAGGCAGGTCCCAGGGCTATGGGCAGGCAGGGGATCTGTGCAATCACAGAGCCACACCTGAGCTCCAAGCCAGGCAGAAAGCCAGAGTGCAGCCGTTGCAGGTATTTACACTGCGCTTGTCACCAGAGTACCTGAGCAGCTTTCAGGCATTTATGTGCATGGCACCACAGGGCCATGATCCCTGCTGCCAAGGTGGGAACTGAGATGCAGAGAAACACACAGAAGGTCTGAGGCATGGCAAGAAATTGAACCTGGCTCCTTTGAGTCCTGGGCAAGTCCCCCAGCTGGCGCCAACCAGTTCCCACTAGCTCTGGTGTGCAGGGATGGCAGCATTCCTGGCCCTGGTGTAGCCGCAGCACCGTGTCTTGGACAGGTCCTCCGCCACAGATAGATTCATGGGCACATATTTGGTAAATGTCACCAAAGACAACCTCTGGTGCCTGGAGGTGTGGAAAGCAAATGTGTTCAGTCCCACCTCCCTGTGAGGTCCCGCTCAGGCCAGGATCCCTGGACCAAGGTGCAGGCTTTCCCCACTCACTACACTGCAGTAAGAGCACATCCGGGGAAATTGCTGGTTGCTGCTGTTTTTAGCTGTCTCTGGGCATAGGCTTAAGGCACAGCTAAAACTTTGTGCCCTCAGCTCATCCCTGGAAGTTACAGGCTTTGGGAAGCTTCATGAAAGCCACCCCACTGCCTCGGAGTTATCAGAGCATGAATGACAGGTGTTTTGTCTTTGCCCATTGAGACATTTTTCAGATGCTTCGTTTCCACTCACTTAACTCACAGTTGTGTTTTTAAGACTGTGTCTACATTAGACATAGAAGTCGACTGCAGATATGCACTTTTAACTACGCCAGTTGCATAGCTAATATCCACGTGTCTACGCTCAGCTGACTTGTCTCTCTTAACAGGGGAAGGCTGACGGAACAGTTTCTCCCATCAACCTTCCTTACCCCTCACCTCTTGCAAAGAGCACAAAGCTCAACTTTGACCCCTAGAGCTTGATATCACAGACATGACATCAAAGCTGAGCGGGTCAGTCTTCCGCAGTAGTGCAGATTAGCAGTAAGACTTTAAACTTAAGGACAAATCTTGCAGCTTTTCTGTATCCCAGCAACATGAGACCTCGGCACACCCTAGAAAAAAAATTACAAATCATTCCTTGGACTTTTTGCAATGAATTCACTTGCTCAGGGTCTGGGGACCTTGCTGTTCATGTCTTGGCACTGCAAACCAGTCAGCTGGAAGGAAGCAGAAAGTTTACAGTAACAGTTGGAGAATATTAATAGAAAAGGAATTTCAGAATCATTAATGCAAATATTTACATCAGAAACCTGATTTGAATAGTGTCAGAGAGGTAGCCATGCTAGTCTGTATCTTCGAGAACAACAAGAAGTCCTGTGGCACCTTACAGAATAACAGATATTTTGGATCATAAGCTTTTGTGGGCAAAGACCCGCTTCATCAAATGCATGAGTGGCCATGTCTACACTAGCCCCAAACTTTGAAATGGCCACGCAAATGGCCATTTCGAAGTTTACTAATGAAGCGCTGAAATGCATATTCAGCGCCTCATTAGCATGCGGGCGGCTGCGGCACTTCGAAATTGACGCACCTCACCACCGCACAGCTCGTCCCGACGGGGATCCTTTTCGAAAGGACCCCGCCTACTTCGAAGTCCCCTTATTCCCATCAGCTCATGGGAATAAGGGGACTTCGAAGTAGGCGGGGTCCTTTCGAAAAGGATCCCCGTCGGGACGAGCCGCGCGGGTGGGCCAGCCAGTCCACCTATGTGTCAATTAGAGTCCACCAGAAACACAAGGAGCGGATACATGGCCCACCAGCATCACAGTCTCCGCCTTTCAGCGCTTCATTAGCAAACTTCGAAATGGCCATTTGCGTGGCCATTTCAAAGTTTGGGGCTAGTGTAGATGTAGCCAGTGTGAGGGGAGGATTTCAGAGGGGTATTTAAAGAGTGGGGTCCCAGTAAAAGGGAGAGAGAGATGACAAGGTCTATTCAGCAAGGTGGAAGTGGCCCATTATCAGTAGTATATGTCAAAAGAGGAAAAACCAAGTCAGATCAAATGGAGGCGGGGGGCGGGAATGGCCCATTGTCAGAGTCTAATATGGAGATAGTATCAGAGGGGTAGTCGTGTTAGTCTGGATCTGTAACAACAACAAAGGGTCCTGTGGCACCTTATAGACTAACAGAAAAGTTTTGAGCATGAGCTTTCATGAGCACAGATTCACTTCATCAAATGCTGGTCTTGGAAATCTGCAGGGCCAGGTATAAATAAGCCAGAGCAAGGGTGGGGATAACAAGGTTAGCTCAGTCAGCAAGGGTGAGGCTTACTACCAGCAGTTGATCTGGAGGTGTGAAGACCAAGGGAGGGGAAGCTGCTTCTGTATTTAGCCAGCCATTCGCAGTCTTTGTTTAAGCCAGAGCTGAGGGCGTCGAATTTGCAGATGAATTGTAGCTCAGAAATTTCTCTTTGGAGTCTGGTCCTGGAATTTCTTTTCTGTAGGATAGCTACTTTTAAGTCTGCTACTGTGTGGCCTGGGAGATTGAAGTGCTCTCCTACGGGTTTTTGTATATTGCCATTTCTGATATCTGATTTGTGTGCGTTTAGTCTTGTACGTAGAGACTGTCCAGCTTGTCCGATGTATATAGCAGAGGGGCATTGCTGGCACATGATGGCATAAATTATATTGGTAGCTGTGCAGCTGGATGAACCCACGGTGGTGTGGCTGATCTGGTTAGGTCCTGTAGTGGCGTTGCTGGTGTAGATATGTGGGCAGAGCTGGCAACGAGGTTTGTTGCGTGGATGGGTCCCTGAGTTAGAGTGACTGGGGTGCGGTGTATAGTTGCTGGTTAGGATAATGTGGAGATGTTAACCACCAGGGCAGAGAAGCTGCTTTTGTAAGGGGCCAGCCACTCCCAGTCTCTGCTTAATCCTTGGTTAATGGAATCAAATTTGCAAATGAATTGCAGCTCAGAGATTTCTCTCTCCATTTGATTTTTGAAATTTCTTTGTTTTAGAACTGCTACTTTTAAATCTGTTATGGAGTGTCCAGGGAGATTGAAGTGTTCTCCCACAGGTTTCTGTACATCACCATTCCTGATGTCTGATTTATGTTCGTTTATTCTTTTACTTAGAGACTGTCCAGTTTGGCCAATGTAAATTGCAGTGGGGCATTGCTGGCACATGATGGCATATATTATATTAGTAGATGTGCAGGTAAAGGAGCCCCTGATGGTGTGGTTAATGTTCGGTCCTGTGATGATATCACTGGTGTAGATATGTGAGCGAAGTTGGCAGTGAGATTCGTTGCAGGGATTGGTTCCAGGTTTAGAGTTACTGTGTTGTGCTCTATAGCTGCTGGTGAGAATTTGTTTAAGGCTGACAGGCAGTCTGTAGGCGAGGACAGGCCTGCCTCCCAAGGTCTGTGAGAGCAAAGGGTCCTTGTCCAGGATGGGTTGCAGATCACTGATGATGCATTGGAAAGGCTTTAGCTGGGGGCTGTATGTGATGGCCAGTGGTGTTCTCTTGTTTTCTTTGCGAGGCCTGTCTTGTAGCAGGTGTCATCTGGTTACCTGTCTGACTCTGTCAATCTGTTTCCTCACTTCCCTAGGTGGGTATTGTAGTTTCAGAAAAGCTTGGTAAAGGTCTTGTAGATGTTTGTCTGATGGATCAGAGCAAATACATTTGTACCTTAGTGCCTGGCTGTAAACAATGGATCATGTAGTGTGCCCTGCATGGAAGCTGGAGGCGTGTAGATAAGCATAGAGGTCCGTGAGTTTTCAGTATAGGGTGGTATTTATGTGACCATCGCTTATCTGCACTGTAATGGCCATGAAGTGGATCTCTTGCGTGGACTGGTTCAGGCTAAAGTTGATGGTGTCAAAGTTAGACTCAGACTCACATGTTATCAGACCACTCTGTTTTATTAGCAAAGCTGCTCTGCTAATACATTTAGAAGTGAGCCCCCCGAGTGGGGCTTGTGTCTCTTAATTTATACAGTTTTTTGGAGAACAAGTTACAGACAAGTTACAGACAAAAGAAAAAAAGAGTTTAGTCACCACCCTTCGAGATCCCTGAGACCAGTCACGTATCTTCAATTACCTGCCACCCTTAACAATCTCCTTTAACAGCTTCCAGTTAACTTAACTAATTGCCCTTCACACCTTCCATTCTGATGCCTGCTTCTTAGACGCGCTGGCTCCATCGTAATTGCTTCTCCATTCAAAAGCTAACTGTCCCTACGTGTGCTCCCTCAGATACTTTGTAACATGTTTTGGCATGCCCTCTCATATACAATGTATCCAGCATGTCCCCTTATACAACGTTATACTTACACAATGTTATACTTCCACAATGGTGGGGTGGAAACTGTTGAAATCACAGTGGAACTCTTCAAGAGCCTCCTTCCCCTGGGTCCAGATGATGAAGATGTCATCAATGTAGCGCAGGTAGAGGAGGGGTGGTAGTGGACAAGAACAGAGAAAGTGTTGTTCCAGGCCAGCCATAAAAATGTTGGCATACTGTGGGGCCATGCGGGTGCCCATAGCAGTGCCACTGATTTGAAGGTATAAATTGTCCTCAAACCTGAAATAGTTGTGGGTGAGGACAAAGTCACAAAGCTCTGCCACCATTTGTGCCTCAGTCTCATCAGGAATAATGTTCCTAACAGCTTGGAGTCCATCTTCATGTGTTACAATTGTCCAATCAGGAAGCAGAAACATGCTATGTGGCTTACGTCCACATAATGCAGGCCAAGTGAGGAACGCTAAACGCTCAAAACGGAGCTCAGAGAGAACCATTTGGGAGAATCCTTGAGACTGAAATATGTTTGCATAAGAAGTTCTGGGATTTGTCAAACTCCTAAGGGATTCAGGAGCACAAATCCCACTGAATTGTAGAGATGCTTCCTTATGCTTATAAGAAGCAGACAGGATCTTTTTCAAGGGACAAGGGAATACGCCATGTTTATTGAAAGTACAGTAGACAAGCAGTTAGCATCTGCTTTATAAAGACAAACACACACGCACACGTCCTGCAGGTAGTGCATAGTTACTAGTCTAGGGTGGCCCAAGTCAGTCTTACCAGACAGGCTAGGCTGACTCAGTGAAAAGTTGGGGTTTCTCTGAGACTCGGCTTGCCGGAATGAACCCAGAGTCCCACAGTAAGAGCTTCCCTTCTTATACATGTAAGTTCCCACGTGAGTCTACAAGTTTGGCAGTGTCACACTGCAATCATCCGCCCTTAGGAGGTGTCACTCTGTGTTCTTCAGGGTTAGCCTTTGATGGTGATTGCCAAGCTGCTCATCCATGTGTCTCACTCCTGGGGCAGTCTCTGCCTGTCTCCAGGGTTTCTCAATGCTGTTAATTCAATTCAGGCTTAAGACACAAGGCATAGTTCCTGTTACCTTCAAAGTTTCCACTTCTTCTTATCACCTGGGCATGTGGCTTTCACTCACACACATCCCCTGCTCACACCAAACAACTGTGTAGAGTTTCAGACAAGATCAATAATTCCTAGAATACACTACTTTGTGATGCAGACAAGAGATACAACTTAATTTGTAATGCTAACAGGGAGCGAGGCCTTACAGTAAACAGTATCTAATCATGAGAGAGACAGAGAGAAACAGGCTACAGAACTTACAAGCAAGTCATTATATGTGAAATTACACATCATACCTGTAGTCTTATAAACAATACTAACTAAAATATACATTTTTGCTATAGTTTGACTTCAGTGGTGCATGTGCTCCTAAGTCACCTAGCCTACATCTACACTATGAGATAAATTCAATTTTATTAAATTTGATTTTGTAACACTGGATTTTATAAATTCAAATTTGAGTATCCTCACCTCCCCACAAAGTCCCCACAAAATCAAGTTAGTGCTGCCAAACATCGACTGAATTTCCGAACATCAACTGTTGCAGCAGTGCATTGAGGGAACCTATCCCACAGTTCCCTCAGGCACAAAGCATTCTGGGTTTTTTCTCTGGTGCACTATGGGAAAAAAATGCCCTGCAAGCGGTTGTGGATATGTGATGTCATCTTCCCACATTGCATTACCCTCATTCCCCTCCTGTGGAAAACCAATGGACATCTTTTCAGAAGGACAGAAGGAAAAGTAAGGAATCACAATGTGTATGTCTTCTGGAGTCACCCAGGTGACTATGCCATGTCAACTGGTCCCTTGTACTTTGGGAGAAAAACCACCACGGTCAGTTAATAATTTCAGAGATGCAAATATGTGGAATTTGGGACTCCTTAATGAGCAATTTATAAACAGAAACAAGAGAGAAATTCTAGAAACTTCTAGCCATAATGCACATTGAGCAAAGTCAGAAAGGTTCTCCTTATTAGCATTGTTGTCAAATCCCTAACTAACCCTTCTGATGTGTGGCCTTCCCTTTAGCATTTTGTCATGGATATTGTCAGCCTTAGAGCTGAGTGAAAATTGGAATTTCCAGCTCAGGGGAAATTCTAATATTCCAGGCTTTTTAGACCTGACGGCTGAAAGATTTACATTATTCATAGACTGAAGATTTCTGAAAACCTGAAATTCAGAAAAGGTGAACTTTTCCATTTCAGGTCTGCTCAATATTAAAGTGCATTTCCTTGGCAGTGAGGATTGCCTCCTGGGAGGTGTAGTGCAGAAGCCAAATGTCCCCATTCCCTCCTATGGCCAGGCTCCCTAATTGAACTACATCTCCCATGAAGCATGTGCAACTATTAGATTCCCTTGTGAGTCACACCCCTTGGGCAGAGGGGAGACTGCTTGGCATCCCACGGACCAAGTATTTTGTTTTGTTTTTTCCTGGCAGAAAACTGAAAACATGTCCCAAAACCTAATTTTTTCCAAGAAATTTTGATTTTGCATTTTGGTCAAAGGAATCGCTGCAGCTGAAAATTGCCAGGCAATTGCACTCAGCACTAAACAGGATGCAGCCGTGTGGCCTTTGCTGGAACCCAGCTGAGTTTCTTTGTAAACAGCAGCCACAGCCACATGCAATTGCTTCATTTCTACCTCCAAAGGACACAGCAGGTTGTGAAGGCTCCTGCATGCCTCAGCGTGTCTGCAAGAAGGAAACAGAATCTCTCTGACACACCAGAGCCTCCGGGAGAAAAAGGCCATGGCATATCTGATGTGTGCTGACTCCAGCAAGAAGGAGTATGGAGAAACGTGAGATTCAGCTGCCTGAATGTTCGCACCCATCTACCTTGATTTTGAGAATCTAGTAAAGGCCTGTCCTGCCAAAAGCTCCATGTGATACTGGATCACTGCCTGCCAGATCACACCCTGTGATACATTTGCTTGTCTTATGCCCAGTTTTAAATGCCCCATGCAGTGAGGTTTGCACCACTTCCCTTGCCAGGTAGTTCCATGTCTGCAGAGGTCTTGCTGTCAGGATGGCTTTCCTGCTGTTTACTAAGCAAAGGTGTCTACATGGTCCCCATTATTGTAGGACCTTGGCACCCCCCCAATCTTTAATGCAGGCAGCCTCACAGCTTCCTTGAAGACCGGGCAGGGCTATTATCACCATTGCGCAGACAGAGAACTGAGGCACAGGGATGCTAACAGACTCAGAACACACAGGAATCCGGTGGCCCGGCTGGGAGATGATGGTGGTGTCTGAGGCCTCAGCCTGGCACTGCAGCCCCTGGACCTGGAGATTTTCACGTTAAACTTTCCTTTTTTTAATCTAATCCCAGGCTCCTCGTTTTACCCCAAGACCCATCTGCAATGGCCCCCTCCCTCCCTTGCACTGACATCCTTCAGACCCTGGTGCAGCACTGCACAGGTTCCCCTATGCTGGGGACCTAACACCCATGGCCCACCACACGCTGGGACCCAGTGAGAAGCCTGCACTGCCTAGTACCTGGGACTAAATCTCAATCCCGGGCTGGCTGGGACCAGCCCTGGTTTAGGGCCTGTCCCAGTTGCTCCCTCCTTTTATTCACAAAGCTGGGCCTTTGGCCCAATTGCACCTGCCAGAAAAGGTGGGGTGGGACCTCTGGTGGAGAGCAGAGGAATGTGTGTGTGGCAGGGGGAGAGGCGGGGCAGCAACACCAGCCCTGAACTGGAGGGAGGGCTGGTAGAGCAGCTAGGGTGGCTGGTCCGTCTGTCCTGTGTGTAGTGGGGGAAAGAGGAGTCTGGGGGGATAACAGGGGTCTTGTACCACTGGCCCTGCACCCAAGGAGAAAGGGGACTGAAATGGGAAGGGGGCAGTAGGCAGGATGTGGGGAGCTCTGGTTGGTCCTGGGTGCTGGTGAGGAGGGATACCTCAGGCCAGCCCCATCGAGGCTCCAGCTGGCCCCCAGCATGAAGGGCAGCAGGGAGGTAGCACTGGTGCTGAGGGGGAGGGAGGAATTCAGCACTGTTGTGGATGGCAGGGAAGGAAGATATGGGCTGGCTCTGCATGGGTGCTGGGATGGGCCTCGAGTGTTTTCCCTTTGGAAAAGTACAGTCACTCCCCCCAAAGCCTCATTCGTGCAGGGGACGTGGGCATTAGGGACAGCTGAGTCCTTTTCCCACTACAGCCTCCGAGTTCCAGACCTAGCTGCAGTTGACTGCACACAATGCCCTCACCCGGGATGTGCTCCAGCAATGCACTAGTGACTCTTGAATGTCCCTCCACTTGCCCACCTGCTTCCTGGTGGCCTGCAGGGGCCAGTGCGGCATCGGGGGTGCAGAGTCTGGCCCCTGGCTTGCGAAGCACCAGAATCAGCTTGCAAGCAGAGATGGCAAATCTGCACAGAGGAGCAATGCCACCTGGAGGGGGAGGTGCAGGACAGAGCAGAGTCCAGCAGGCCTGAGCTGCAGAAGATCAAGCTGTGTATTTTTAACACCCTTCTTGCACAACTGTGATAAAGCAGCTTAGCAGCAAAGAAGAAGGAAAGTGGTGGTCTTGTTTCAATCAGATATAAGATGCTCTTGACCCCATTTTTCTAAGACATTGGTCCCTTTTCCTCGGCACAAAATAAGATGTGAAACACAGGCTGGTGTGCACCGGCAGGTGTGACATTGGCAGTGACTGCCTTGTGCTGCAGCGGTGACCAGCTTGCATTAGAACACAAAGGGATCTGTGTCCTGACCATCCCAGCCAATTCCCAGCCTGCCAGAAGTGTTTCTAGCAAGTGGCAATTTGCCTCCATTAATTATTGTTATTATTATTGTTGTATTAGTGTAGCAGCAAAGTGCACATCTCTTGGCCCAGGAGCCCACTGTGCTAGGCACTTACAAAAACACACCAGAAAGATGGCTCCCGCCCCAGGCATGCTGGCTTGCTGGCAGCTTGCTTTTAAAATCAGAGGGGACAGAGCATTTGCAAAAAATCAACCAAGCAAACTGCTCACAAGCAATTTAATTAATTTAGTGTGAGTGGAAGGAGCCATATTAATAGCCCTGCAGAGCAAAGGCCTGTGGTTAGCTTCAGTACAGGTAGGTCACCTGCAAAGGCAGAGTAACTGCTTCTTGTGCGCTCCACCCCTATCGCCACATGCACCTGACTGGTCTTGCCCAGACAGCTACTGCATCAGAAATGGGAGCAGGGGTTCCAAACGTCAACACCTCTTCACCATTTGTGAAATCCTGTTTGTTCGTCCCTTGCTAGGTAAAGGATGATAGGACTGGGTATCACGATGTGCCAATGGCATACACGTTCCATGAGTGTTTCTGTTCTGTGGTTGGCAAGAGTTTGGGGGATGTATGCCCATTTCATAGTGATCATTATTTACATTATGAATTCTCATCTTTCGGTCCTGTTTGCACAGCCCTTGTACAAAGGGCTCCTGGCCCACAGGTGAGGCTCTGATGTGTTCTGGTGGAAGAAGCAATAAGAAAGAAGACCTGAAGAAGTGCTCTGTGTGCCTTGAAATCTTGTCTCTACCACCCACAGAAGTCGGTACAAGACAAGATCTTATGTTACCCACTTTGTCTCTAACAACAAGCACAGCATATGTTTCATTCCAACAGTGACTAGGGAGGATGTCAAACAGCCACTGCTATGGGTACATATTGTGCAGCAACACAACTGGAATATCTGCACCCAAGAGTTTTAAATGACTTGGCCGAGGAGCTAACTGAGCCATTGCTATTTAACAACTCGTAGAATACGAGAGAAATTCTACAGATGTGTATAGGAATGTTCAGAAGATTGTTCAGGAAAAGAGTGACAGAACATAGCTGAGGGAGCACTACTGAAGACCTATTTTGCTGTGTAGATAAGAAAAGGTCTCAGCCACTCTAGAGAACAGACTTCCTCTCTGCATGATTGGGGTCAACTAAAAATAGAGTTCAATTAAACCCAGGTGTCCCCAGAGCACTCTAAGAAAACAAGATGCTTATTGAGATGCATTCTGAGGCTGGCTTTAAAAGTTTTGCACCCCTGATATACTCAGGGGACACTGACTCTGAGTAAGTGCAACTCAGTGTGAGCAAAGGCCCCGGAATTAGCCTCCTCAGTCTGACTCTTAGGGAGGGGAAGGACTGTCCTGTAGTGGTTAAATATGTGTTACCCATTTGTGCCATCAAGTCACAGTGTGAACTTAGGGAAGCCCTAAAACATCTTTGAGCCTCAGTTTCCCCCTCCCCTGCATGGTAGGATTACAAAGAAATTGTAAGAGTGATCCTAAGGTATTTGACTTGCAGCTTCCAGCGGATTCCCAAGCAGTGCGTGCTGGGCAGAACTGTCCTGTCATACAGCTCCACCGTTAAGTTGCATACCAGACTCTCCACTGTGTCTGGCCCCTTTGCACTGGTGGCAGAAGAAGCTCAGCCTGGCCAGCTTGGACAGAATGTGTGCATATCCTGGCTGCACCACACCCCACTCTGGGCCCAGCTTGAGCTGCACTCAAGCTCCCCATGACTGGTGTAGCATTGCTTGGCACCACAAGCAGCTGATGTAGAGCAGAGCAGCTTCCAGGCTGCCTTAGGCTGGGTGCACTTCTACGCCAAGAACCAGGGGGCTCTAGCAGTTCCATGACACCCTCTTCCCCACCACTTCTGGCCCAAGCAGAAACTTGGCACCATGGAGACTCTGTGCCCAAGGGACTGGTTCTTATTTGACTGACACTCGTGTAACTCCATTGACTTCTGGGAGATGGCCTGATCCTGAGCAGCGCCATCAGGCACTGTTTCCTCTGTGCAGTTCTCTTGTGATGGACAGTTCCCTCCTTCCTCAGCATCTCCATGCAGCTACTTTTCTGGTCCATGTACAGCACAGGTTGGCCTTGAGCAGCACCAGATGGCTGTGGTGACCTCTTCCTTCAGTCACATGGAGCAAGGCGCGTAGTAACCATCATGCCTCGTACATGCCAGAACAGCTGAGGCACTGTGTATTATAAATACGCTCGATGAACGTCGTTTTCCCTTCCCGCTGGCCTGGGGGAGGGAGGCACAGACAGTGAGAAAGCACAGAACGAGGCGCTGAGAATAGCTCATGGGAATACATCCCAGAGCGCTGTCAGCATGCTCGTCTCCTCATGACTGACTGAGCAGAGTGGATAAACATACCCTCTGTTGATCCGCAGCTCCAAGCACTGTCGGCTCCAGGGGTGCCTGCCCCATGCCATCTCTTGATTCTCCACTTCAGGGCACACTGTGTCTCTGGCCAACTTGGGAGAATCGGAAGATGGCAAAGCAGGACTCAAAGGCAGAGAATGGCCCCTGGCATAAGCGCTCAGTTGGGGCCCTCCCCAGTTGCAGCACAACAGCTTAGTGTTTTCTGCCTGGGACACCTTCCTCTGAGCCTTGGCAGCCATCTTTGATGACCCACATCATGTCTGCTCTGTGGAGGCTGCCCTCTGGCAGCTTCATCCGGGCAAGAGCTGGCCACCTGCCATGCCACCCACCCCGACAGATTGTAGCTGCTGAGTAGAATAAGGCAGCCCAACTGTAGCATTTCTGCTGGGGCTCAGTGAGCAGGCAGAAGGCAGGTTAACCCGTGTTGAAATCTCCACCCACCTAAGAGCCTTCCTTGGCCTCACCCTGCGTAGTGGCTCTGGGCTGCATTAATGCAAGGGCTAAAGGAGGTGTGGCCCCAGATCTCCATGCTCACCTGCCACCCACCACAAAACCTGTGGACGCAACCTCTGAACCCATGCAGCTTAAGCTGGGCCGCCAATGCCTGAAACAGAGTGAAGAGGACAGGTGAACCCCTGTGCTTTCTGTGAGGGACTGGACATACTTTTGCTTCCTGATCAGCTTGGAAGGACTCAGGAAACAGAGCAATCCTGGCCCAGTAGGGGAGTACAGCCTGGGCACCACCAGAGCTCCCTGCTCCGGAACCACCCACTGCACTCAAACAGAGCCCAGCCTGGACACCACGGCACCTCCCCACATGTCCAGTTGCTTTTGCAGTAGCAGGTCTTGGAGCAGGCACAGCAGATCTCACCACGAGTAGCAGTGGTAGACACTGGGGCTGCTACCAGTTTTACAGATGCAAAGGCAGTCAAAACTTTGCAGACCCCTCTCTGGCTGAAGCAATCACTAGACCTATTGGAGATGACTGATGGGTCACCTGTGTGGTTGGGACCGGTAACTCAGGAGACCATCCCCTCAGAGGCTGTAGTAGAAGGACACCGAGAAGCAAACTGCTTCCATATGATCCGCTGCCCATTCTTCCTGATAATTCTTGTCATTCCTTAGTCAGAACAGAATACTCGCCTACCTCCTGGTGGAGGAGGAATATTATCTTCTCCTCCAAATACTGTCTGAAAGCCAGTATCCACTGAAGCAACCAACCTCCAAGTAACCTGCACCTGGGCACTCTGGATGGGAGGGGCCTTCAGAAGCAGAATCCTGGACAGCAGGGGCTAGCCAGGTACGGACATCTCCAGGTCAGCGCATCGTCATTCATCTGACCAACGCTCCTCCTTTATCCAGGGTTGGGACTGGCATGGATCCCCTAGAGGCTTCATGGCGGAGTTCCATAACCTCAACCCCCACAACAAGTATCATGACTACCCGGATGTGTTCAGGAAGAATGCAGATTCATTAGCCCACTCAGACACTATGACTTCCCAATAGACCTCCGGGAGCAAAGGTGCCCTATGGAAGGATATATGCCATGTCTGACAGAGCTGGAAGTGCTATATGGAAATACCCTGGAAACTCTCAGCAAAAGCTCATTTGGGGGCCTGCCTCTTCAGTGAAGACGGAAGACAGGTCTCTAAGCTTCTGCCCAGGCTATTTTGCATTGCACCAAGTGACTGTATGTAACTGGTACACCTCACCCCTCCTTCTGGGAGTGTTGGACCTCCTGAGCGCAGCCAGGATCTTCATGAAATTGGATCTTCAGAGGACATATAGTGTGCATGAGGCCTGGGAATGAGGAAGACTGCTTTTTGTACACAGCGTGGGCACGTTGAACACTTGATACGGTATGGCTGGACTCATGATCCTGCAGCTCTTCAACACTTTGTAAATGATATGTTCAGGGATGTCCTGGATCAAAATATGATTATCTCCCATGATGCTGTGCCAGTGTTTTCTGAGAACCTGGAGCAGTGGTACCACCATGTCTGGCCCATCCTGGGGAGGCTACAGAAGCATGGAAAAGTGCAGCTTCAATCAGGCCACCATTGAACTACAGGGTATGTGGAGGGAATCCCAGATGGAGCCGCAAAGGGTGGAAGCCATGTATAACTGGACAGCGTCCTGTACCCTCTGGGAACTGCAGTGCTTTGTGAATTGTTCTAGGAAATTCGTCAGACTTCCCTCAACTAATAACCCCCAGCCTGACTTCTCTCCTTGGCAAAGCTAAGTGATTTGCCCAGTCACCCAAAGCCCTGCTCCCTTTTGGCCAGCTAAAGACCACCTTCATCACATCCCCAATCCTGGAATGTCCTGACCTGACTAATCTGTTTACGGGAAGCGGATGTGTCCACTGTGGCGTAGAGGTTGTACTTGCACAGCCGGAGATGCCTGGAACAGGGCTATATTTTGCTTTGCTCAGGTTCACCCTGGCTACCCCTCCAGGAGCCACTGCGTGTAGGGACCTTGTAGTGATACTGGGCGGAGACTCTGCCTCATTCCGAGCACATCTGGACTCCGTGCTCATTTCCTCCCCTCTCTGCTTGCACAGGTGTTCCGAGGCAGTGAGGCTGGTGAGACAGGTGGTGCAGAACACCAGAGCTCCCGCTCAGGCAGGGTGAAGGTTTGGTTGCTGGGCTTGTTGCTTGTTACCTCCCCACCCCAGCTGCCATTCAGGGCTGCAGCTAGTGTGTGAGGTTGTCAGTACTTCTGCTCCCCTCCCCAGTGCAGCCAAGTGCCTCGTCTGGCAGGGTGCAGGTCTCCAAAAACACACAGCACCCAGCCCTCCCAGTGAAGCCAGAAGAAGAGCTCCCAGCCCCACCCCCCGCTGACCCTCTCGCAAACAGGTGCCGAATATGTCTGAAAATCTGGCTCTCCCCGTTTGACAGCATGGGGGACTGAGGGAGCCGTACAACCTCTCAGGTCACTTCTGAAGACAATGTGCCACCACGCTAAAGGGTGAACTCTCGGGACTTCCCAGGGCCAGGGGCTGCCTCTCCCTGGCCAGCAAGGCATAGGCGCCTGTCTCCATGCATGCTCTGGGGCTGAAGCACCTATACAGAAAAAATGTGCTCAGCACACACCAATCACATCTGTTCGGGGGCAGGCAGAGGGCTGCAGGGGGCAAGACAGCAGAGTGGGGATCAGGGGAGGGGCAGAGTGAGGGCAAGGCTTCGGGGAAGCAGCGGAGCGGGGCGGGGTGGAGCACCCACCACACACCCTGGAGAAATAGCAGTCAGTGCCTGTGACAGGGATCCCCCTTTTCCTGGGCATAAAGCCAAATGCAGCCTTGGGCCTGTCACTTGTACCAGAAGAATCCTGTCCAGCCTAGGCCAGGGTACTCAGCTGGGCAACTGGGTCATTGCACACCTGGGAGGAGGATGCAGCTTGTCTCCAGCACTGGGGATTTAAAAGCACTTGGCAGGTATTTGAAGCTGCTCGGGGCTGGCCAGATGGCAGCTGGGAAGGGTGATTCCCACTAGCTCAGCCTGCTGGTGGGCTAAAAAAGCATCAGGAATTGGGGGGGTGTTGGCTAGGACTGGTCACTCCTGCCTGCAACAGCAGTGTGGACACACCTTTACAGATGTGGAACGTTCACCTCAGCCCAAGAGTAGCTGGATTTGTGGGCAGAATGCAGAGGAAACAAATCTTTTCAGGATCAGCTCTTGATTCTTGCACAGGCAGTGTCCACTGCTGACACCAACCAGCACAGGCTGCGACAGATGCAGGCTTCCTTAGCAATGCAGCTGTGTTTGATGACCCAAGGGAAGGCCAGCTCCCACAACTGCACGTGAGAACAAGCATGGGGTGACCACATGTTCAGAAGGCAGAAACAGGACCTAGGCAGGAGCCCCACTCCCTGTTCCCCTTCCCTGCCAAAGAGCTCAGGCTGCAGTAGGGAGACCCAGCCCCTCCACCTGTCCTGGATGGGGTGCTGGAGTGTCTGGGAGCAGGCCCCAGCCCATGACCAGGGCACACACTTCACAGCAGCCCAGGCTCCCTGGGTGGCTCTTAACAAGGCCTGGCTCCGCTTCCAACCTGGCCAAGGGAAGGGCCTTGGGGGAAGAGATGGGGCCTTATGGCAAGGGAGGGGTGGGCTAAGGCCCCCCACCAGAAAGAGGCTGGTGCTACCCCTGAGCCTTGGGCAGGTGTGGAAACACCCTACAGGGAATTCAGGAGGAATTCTGTCCTGGCTCATCCAGTCTGGGACCAGGCCTTGAATGCAGCATTTCAGGAGGCGGGGGGACCACCCTATATGGGCAGTATTTCAGGTCCAAGGTGCAATGCTGAATAAACAAGCTCATCAGCAACTGCCAAGTTCTCCAGCTGAAGAATTGGCAAGAAAGTTGGTCCTGCGTCATCACCAGTCAGTGGCACCATCGAGTTCTACTCGTCATTAAAAGAGAGAGAATTTTTAAAAATCAGCAGTGCCTTTCACCCCAAGGAATGAGCACTGCCATTCCACTTCCCACAGCCTGGGGCAGTGTTTCTTCAGTCGTGTGCTGCAGAACTCCCGTGTTTCATGAACAATTTGCAGGCGTGCCACAAGCATTGGGAAAAATAATTCCAAGTTTTACAAAAATAACCATTTTACAATGATAACAGTAATGGAAAATACCAAAACATAACTTTATTTCTACATCTCGCAAGAGTGGCAGGAGTCTGACACCATGGCAAGGTTGGCTAACATTGTGCTAGCCTCCCCTCTCCTCTCATCTGCTTCTCCTAGCTATACAACTAGCAAGATGGGCCGGGGGGGGGTGCATGTATCTATTTTCTGTTATTAAAACTAGATGCAGTGTCACTGCCTCTTTGCTGAATAGTAACAGAGAGGGAGCCGTGCTAGTCTATATACTATCAAAACAAAAAGCAGTCAAGTAGCACTTTAAAGACTCACCTTGATCATTTTTTTCTGATTTGTCGTCCTTGATTACTGTTTTTGGTTCTCTGTGCTTTAAATATTGAGTCTGTTCTGGTCTGGCTCTGGTCTGAAGAAGTGGGTCTGTCCCATGAAAGCTCATCACCTAATACATTATTTTGTTAGCCTTTAAGTGCTACTTGACTGCTTTTTTTTTCACTAGCAAACCAGAGTGGGAAGGTTTGTAGTCAATCAGAAGACTGCTGGGATGGGCCCTTTTTTAGCCAGCTGTCATGGAAACCTCTCTGTTCAGAACACAGTGCTGAGACTGGGGCGGAAGCAGGGACCAGCATTTGCTGGTACCAATTGAGCTGAAGACGTAATGGCTCTGCGTGTTTGTAGTGAAAGACGTGTGTGGAACTGGCACAACAAAGCTCTTAGGTTTTGTACAACCCTGTTGGTGAGAACAGGAGATGTTGAGCCTAAATGGAGCTCATTTAATATCACCAGAGGGGATGAGAGAAGTGCCAGGCTAAAATAATTTCAATAAACAACATAGCGGCAAGTTCCTCACCCATGTCACTAATAACTTCATTTAAAATTACAGCTGAGAGTGGTAAAGGTCTCTTATACGTTCAAAAACACACACAGCACACCAATTCTCTCTCACACACAAACACACAGAAAGAACACCGTCTCCCTCTCACACACACAAACACACACAGCACACCAATTCTCTCTCACACACACAAACACACAGAAAGAACACCAAATCTCCCTCTCACACACACAAACACACACCACACCAATACTCTCTCACACACAAACACACAGAAAGAACACCAAATCTCCCTCACACACACAAACTCACACAGCACACCAATACTCTTTCACACAGACACAAACACACACAGCACACCAATACTCTCTCACACACACAAACACACACACCACACCAATACTCTCTCACACACACAAACACACACACCACACCAATACTCTCTTTCACACAGACACAAACACACAGAAAGAACACCAAATCTCCCTCTCACACACACAAACACACACAGCACACCAATTCTCTCTCACACACAAACACACAGCACACCAATTCTCTCTCTTACACACACAAACACACACAGCACACCCATTTTCTCACACACACACAAAGAACACCAATTCTCTCTTGAACACACAAGCACAAAAGCACACCAATTCTCTCCCACATACAAACACACAAAAACACCAATTCTCTCTCTCACAAACACAAACACACACAGCACACCAATTCTCTCTCTCACACACACACACAAACACACACAGCACACTGATTCCCTCTCTCTCACACACAAACACATACAGCACGCCAATTCTCTCACACACACCAAAACACGCAGCACGCCAATTCCCTCTCTCACACGCAAACACACACAGCACACCAATTCTGTCTCACACACACACACACAAACACATGCAGCACACCAATTCTGTCTCTCACACGCACACACAAACACACGCAGCACACCAGTTGTCTCACGCAAACACACACAGCACACCAATTCCCTCTCTCTCACACACAAACACATACAGCACGTCAATTCTGTCTTACCCACAAACAACAAACACACAGCACACCAATTCTCTCTCTCTCTTTCTCACACACACACACACACACACGCATACACACGACTCTGGTAACAAAGCTGAAAGGAAATGCAATCTCCCAAGTTTAAGGACAGCCCTCCGGCTCTGCACCAGTTGGTTTCTCCTCTCCTGCTCCCCAGCTGAGGGATCCTGACTCTCCCTGTGCAGCCGGCACAGTGATGTAAAATAAAGCAATAGCTTTCCTCCTGCAGCAAGGAAAAATCCACCTCCCACCCCCAGGTCTCAGGAAGCCCCATCCCAAGGTGCCCTGAGGTGCAGGCCTGCAGGGAGGGGGGCAGCTGAGGATTTCCCAGGATTCCTTCCAGGAGGCAGAAGAGGGGGAGTCTTGCCTGGCCCAGGCCTTGCCCACCCCACCCTGCCCGTCTCTCACGTGGGCCCTGGTGGTAGCCAGTCGGTGGCTGCGTTCTCCCGTTCACTTCAGTGAGCAGTTGTTGGCATGAGGCCAAAGCCCTGGCCTCGGGAGACATGTGTAACCCTTCTATTAATGCCAGATGCCTGCCAGAAAGGCTGGGTTCAGCTCCTGGGGGGTTTCCTGTCAAGGATACAACCAACCGGCTCGAGCCCCCACCCAGTGGCCTGGGACAATTTCATCCCCGTGCTGGGTGCCTGTAAGGCAGTTCTCCTCCCCCGCCCTCTCAAGCACAGAGTCTGGGATGGAAATGGCTTGTTTAATGACCGTAACCCACCCCAAGGTTACAGTGACAGATGCAGTATATCTAAGCAGAGAAGAGACAAACCCCTTTACCAAGATACCATCCCCATATGCAGTAGAACCAAGTCTCTTGCTGGGGCTCTTGGCCCTTTACCCCACACACAGTTACAGGGTGTACCCTCTGCGGTGCAGTCCCAAACCCAGAGCCCACAGATACATCACCAGGGCCATACTAGCCATCCACTTGTCTGCAGCCTCCCCTTGCTGCCACTGGCCCACCCCCACCACTGTTTGGGACCACCCTGAGGCAAAACCCAGTGATTTCAGCTCTTGATATCTCTAGGGGGGTTTCACCCACACACTAGTACCTAGCTCCATCTTTCAACAGGTGGGGAAGGATTAGTCAAGCCAGCTTTGTAGCTATATAGCCATGGCACAGGCAGAGCCATGACACTGAGGAAGCTCAACCAGTACCCCTCTTCTCTTTCTTTACAATGTTTTAAACCAAACCACAGAGCCCCGTGTAATCAATGTCTTACGCAGCGATGGCGACTGCCCTGTCCCCCAGAACAACCCAGAGCATTGGTGAGATCTCACAACTCCCGCACTAAGTGTCAGCTTAAATTGTGATTTTACAACTACATGTTTACAATAGACCAAATCTCATGGCTGACTTGCTACCCATTAGGCTTTGCCTGGAAAGGTATCACACATGCACACCTTTGCATTCTCATGCAGATGATCTCTGGGAGACACATTCCTCCCGGCCTTCAGCAGCACTGCGTTCTCCTGCTCCCCGTTCCCCACACTACCAAAGGCAGGGGAACTGCTGCTGCCCCCCACTTGGGCAGCCCACCTCCTCATCCAGCAGCTGCTGCATCCTCACCCCCCAGGAAAGGTAAGGGGCTTCTGAAAGCGGCCGTTGGGCCCCCTCCACAGGCCTCCTCCTGTGGAGTGGCCTGGGAGGGGTGAGTTTGGGCAGAGCCCTTCTTTTCCACCGGGACTCCAGAGGGGTGGCTGCATAGCCAGGGGTGGGGTGTTAGGGTGTGCCCCTGCCCCACCCCCCCTTACTGCCCCCCCACCCACACCCAGCCGCCGCTGGGGGCCCCTCCTCCACCTAGGCCCCCTTCTAACCAGCTGCCCCTTCCTTCTCCCCCTGGTTTCTTGAAGGCTCTGCAGCAGCTGCTGTGGGCCCCCCCCCCCCCCCACCCTCAGGCGCACATGGGCACCCCCACCCCCCCATTTCCACCAGGTTGGCTGTGCCCACGCCCCCTTCCACCCCCCCTTTATTTTTCACTTCACCCAAGCGCCTGAGCCCCACCCCCCCACCACCACCACACACGCATAAACTTTACTCCCCCACATCCCAGTGCAGAAAAGGAGCCATCTGACCATCTTGTGCTGGGAGCAGCAGCCATCTTAGGTTTCACCTTCCCCTGACCTCACTGCCCTTGCTCTGCCCTTCCCCCACCTGACTGGGTCCTCAGCCTGGCCGGTGGGGGAGGGGCAGCCACGCCTCCACCCTTCCTTCCCCTCCACTCTCCTCCCCTCCCCCGCTCTCTCTTAAAGGCCCCACGCCCAACAAACTTCCCCCATCTTATAAACCCACCACCATGACCCCCACACCTGCCGGAGGGTCATCCGGTGACCCCCTCCTCCCCTTGCCTTCCACTGTCACCCCACCCACCCCCGAAATGGCGGCCCACTCATCCGGGGCCGCCCAAGACTCTGTCGCCAGGTCGGCTGAGGGCGCGGGCGCAGGCTCCGGGGCTCCCACCACCTCCGCCGCGGCGTCCTCCAGCAACCTGGCCCCGAACCCACCCCCCCACAAGGGCAGGAAGGGCCAGGGGAAAAGAAAGGGCAAGAGCCCCGCCCAGAAGGCTAAAACCCCCGTGGCGGGGACTCTCCCCCCCGCTGCCCAAGCACTCGCCGCAGCCTCCCCTTCTCCCCTTCCCCCTGCTCCCTCCACCACCCCTGGGGGCCCCGACATCTCGGCCCCCAGGTTGTACGCCCAGGCGGCGGCCGCCGCCCCGCACCCTGCTCCTTCCACCTCCGCCAGGACTACCATCCCCGACGGTCGCGGCCCCTTCCCCGCGCTCACCAGGAGGCACGGGGTCCGCTGCCTCCTGGTGGCTGCCTCGCCCCACGTGGAGACCTACGTGCGGGCGTTGGCACGGGTGGTGGGGTCCGCGGCCGTGGTGGCGGCCTCCCGGATGTTCGGGAAGATCGTCTTCTTCCTGGCTTCGGAGGCCGCCGCCCAGGAGGCGGTGGAGAGGGGCCTGGCGGTTGGGGGCGTGCACGTGCCCCTGGAGCCGCTGGAAGACCTGGGCGTGCGGGTGGTGTTCTCGTCCGTCCCACCCTTCCTTCCCAACACCGCCCTTCTGCCTTTCCTCACTGCCCTGGGCCGGCCTTTGACGGTCCTGAGTCCCCTCCCCCTAGGCTGCAAAGACCCCGCCCTCCGGCACGTGCTCACTTTCCGCCGGCAGGCCCGAGTCCAACTGCCGCCGGCGGCAGCACAGGGCGGGGTGGCCCAGGAGGGGACTATACTGGTGCCCTATCAAGGGGCCCAGTACCGGGTCTTCTACACCCTGGGGGAGGCCCGGTGCTTCGGGTGCCGGGCGGTGGGGCATGTCCGGAGGGATTGCCCCCTGGCCCGGCACGAAGGAGAGGAGCCCGGGACCTCCTCCGACCCGGGGGGCGTCAGCCACGAGACCGGCGGCGCCCCGACCGCGACAGGCCCTGGGACCGCCCCTCCTCTTTTAGGCCCGGACGGATCCATCGCCGCTCGGGCGTCGGAGGGCGCCCGGCAGCATGGTGCCGGGAGAGAAGAAGCGGGCGCCGGCGCCCGAGCGGGCACACAAGCCGGGCCCGTGGAGGAGAGGGAGGCAGGGCCGGCGGCAGGACCACAAGAGGGCCCACCCCAGGGCGGGCCGCCTCTCTCCCTCGCCGCCCCAACCCCCTCCTCCCTCCCTCCCTCCTTGTCGGCCCTATCCCCTGGCCCCTCCTCCTCTACTGCCCAGCCCGCCTCCTCGGAGGACTGGGTATTGGTGGGGGGGAAAAGGAAAAAAGGGGGTGCGCGCGTCCGGCACCCCACCCCGCCGGAGGACAGGGTGGAGGTGCCACGCAAGGCACCCAAGAGATCCGCCAGCCCCGCTCCACCCGCCGAACCCCCGGCTACCAATCATCTGCCGGGGGCGACGGAGGTTGCCGCCGCGGCGGCCGAGGAAATGAACACCCCCCCGGCCCTGGAGCCAGAGCCAAAAGAGGCCGAGATGGCCCTCCCTGTGCCCGCGCCCTCCTCCGACACCCCTCCGGCCGCTACCCAGGTGGCTGTAATGGAGCGCCCGGAGGAGGTGGCTCCCGGCCTCGCCCTCCTCTCACAGAAGGTCGAGGCCCTGGGCCTCACCCCGGTGGCCCTGGACATGGAAGGCCTGCTATTAGAGGCCTGTGGGCCGCCTTTGGACTCTCCCCCACCCCTCCCACTTTCCCTCACCCCTCCCACCAGCGATCCCTCACTTGCCACCTCCTTCTGCCCTGAGTTGTCCCAAGGGGCAACCCCTCCCCCAACTAGGGACAACCCCCCGGCGGAGGTCAGCCAGCCCCCAGACGCCCTAGGGGAATTAGGGCTCCCCTTGCACCCCCCTTCGTCCCTGCAAATGAAAACCCCGATACCCTCTCCCCCGACCTGCCGGCGCCTCCCGCTGAGAGTGCCGGCACCTCAACCTCTACCCTGCCATTGCCTCAGGAAGCCCCCCTCCTGGAGACCTCCTTGGCCCATATTTCCGCCCTTGCTCCCACCTTGGCCTCACTGCTTGCCACCCCCACCATACCCCTTCCCAGCCAATGCCCCGCTCCAGAACCCGCAATCCCCCCCACTCTTAACCCTCCCCTTCCTCCTCCCCCCCATGACCCCCCTCTTCCCCCACTGATCTCTACCTCCCCTGCCCCCATACCTCCCCCTCCCTTTTACCCCTGCCCACTCATACCTGCCCCCGAGGACGTAACCCCTCAGGAGGCCCCTCTTGCACTGCCCTCTCCCAGCACTTCCGGGGCTGCTCTCTCTCCGCCGCCCTCATCCCTCCCAAACTTAGGCCCCAGTCCCTCCCCCAACCTCTTCTCTGGCCACGGGGCCCAAGAGAACGCGAGGCTGACGGGTTCTCAAGACCCCGAGACCTCGGCACCCCACGCGCTGGCGGGTGAGATGCGCCAGTTCTTGGAGGACGTTCGCGGCTCCAAGAACAAGGTTACTCTTGCCCTCCAGCGCTGGGGAGATTTTCATTTTGTCCTGGAGTCCGCGAGGGCCCTTCTGAGGGAGGGTAAGGGGACCGGGAAGAGGGACGCAGTGGTCTACCAACGGGCCCGTGGCTTCCGCGACGCCCTCGTCACCTTTGGCGTGGCTCACGGCTTGCTGCGTGGCCCCACAGGAACCGCCGGCGCTCCCTCTGGCGAGGATCCTCCCCAGCCCTCCAAATGGCGCCGTTCATCTTTGCCACACTAAACGTCAGGGGCTGCGGGTCGGGTCTCCGCAGGTGCCGAGTGCTCTCCTTCCTCCGAGAGGGCGGGTACTCGGTCACCTTTCTACAGGAGACCCACACTATTCCGGCCGCCGAAGCCAAGTGGCGGCTGGAGTGGGGAGACGGGGTCCACTTTAGTCATCTCTCGGCCCAGCGGGCCGGGGTAGCGACCCTGTTCTCCCCAGACCTGCAGCCCGAGGTGCTGGGGAGCGTCGAGGTCGTGCCGGGCCGCCTGCTGTATCTCCGGGTGCGGGTGGAGGGGCTGCCTCTTCACCTTGTCAACATCTATGCCCCGACACTCGGCCCGGAGAGAACCCCTTTCTTCCGGCAGGCGGCGGCCTTCCTGGACACCATCGGTCCTCGCGAGTGCCTGGTCCTCGGCGGGGATTTCAACTGCACCCTCGAGGAGCGGGACCGCACGGGGACCGAGAAGTGCCAGGCCGCTGCGGACGTCCTCAGGGAGCTCACTAACCGTCGCTCCCTGGTGGACGTCTGGTGCAGCCACCACCCGGACGAGGATGCCGGTTTCACCTACATCCGGGTGGTGGGCCATAAATCTGTACACTCCCGGTTGGACCGCATTTACATCTCGCGGCACCATCTCTCCCAGGCCCACGCCTCCAGCGTACGGCCGGCCCCCTTCTCGGACCACCATCTGGTGGCCGTGAAGGCTTCCCTCTCGCCGGGGAGACGGGGGTCGGCCTACTGGCATTTTAACAACAGCCTGCTGGAGGACGTGGGCTTCGTGGCGTCCTTCCGGGAGTTCTGGCTGGCCTGGCGCGAGCAGCGGCACGCCTTTCCCTCGGCACGGCGGTGGTGGGACCTGGGAAAGGTGCGCGCGCGGCTCTTCTGCCGCGACTATACTCGGGGGGCCAGCCGGCGGCGGGATGCGTTGATAGGGCAGCTGGAACGGGAGGTCCTTGAGCTGAAGAGGCGTCTAGCCGCCAGCCCCGGAGATCCATCCCTCTGCGGCACGTACCAGGAGAAGCGGGACGAGCTCAGGACCCTCGACGCCCATCGGGCACAGGGGGCCTTGGTGAGGTCGCGAATCCAACTCCTGCGGGAGATGGACGGCAGCTCCCGCTTCTTCTACGCCCTGGAGAAAAAGAGGGGCGCCCAAAAACATATCCCCTGCCTTCTGGCGGAGGATGGCACCCCTCTTACGGATCCGGCGGAGATGCGTGAGAGGGCTTGCGCCTTCTACGCCGCCCTTTTCTCCCCGGATCTGACCGACGCCGACGCCCGCAGGGCACTCTGGGACCAACTCCTGTCGGTCAGCATGGGCGACCGGGACCGGCTGGAGCTTCCTCTCACTCTGGCCGAGCTCTCGGAAGCCCTCCGTCTCATGCCCACCAATAAATCCCCGGGCATGGACGGGCTGACCGTGGAGTTTTACCGCGTGTTTTGGGACGTCCTCGGCCCAGACCTGCTCGGCGTCTGGGCCGAGGCCCTGCAAAGCGGGGTGCTCCCCCTCTCGTGCAGGCGTGCAGTCCTCAGCCTGCTGCCCAAGAAGGGGGACCCCCGTGACCTCAAGAACTGGCGTCCCATCTCGCTCCTCAGCACGGACTACAAGATCATTGCCAAAGCCATCTCCCGTCGCTTGGGGTCCGTGCTGCAGGACGTGGTCCACCCCGACCAGACCTACACCGTCCCGGGCCACACCATCCTGCATAATTTGTCCCTGGTCCGGGATCTCTTAGAGCTTGGGTGTAGGGACGGCCTGTCATTCGCCCTCCTGTCCCTGGACCAGGAGAAGGCGTTCGACAGGGTGGACCACGGGTATCTCCTGGGCACCCTGCAGGCCTTCGGCTTCGGACCCCGCTTCGTCGGGTTTCTCCGGGTGCTGTACGCTGCCTCGGAGTGCATGGTCAAGCTCAACTGGACCCTGACCGCTCCGGTCAGCTTCGGACGGGGAGTACGACAAGGCTGCCCGCTCTCAGGACAGCTGTATGCTCTGGCCATCGAGCCCTTCCTCTGCCTCCTTTGGCGAAGGTTGACGGGGTTGGCGCTTCCAGAGGCAGGGCTGCGGCTAGTCCTGTCGGCGTACACCGACGACGTGCTCCTCGTGGTCCAGGACCCGGGAGACCTGGCGCGTCTGGAGGCCTGCCGAGCTATCTACTCGGCAGCCTCCTCCGCCCGGGTCAACTGGGTCAAGAGCTCTGGCCTGGTGGTCAGGACTGGATGGCAGACGAGCTGCCTCCCACCCGCGCTTCAGGCCATCCGGTGGAGCGCGGGTCCGCTGCTCTATCTAGGCGTCTTTCTCTCCGCCACGCATCCCTCTCCGCCGGAAAACTGGCAAGGCCTAGAGAGCAGGGTCGCTGAGCGGTTGCGGAGGTGGACAGGGCTACTCCAGTGTCTCTCCCTCCGAGGGAGAGCGCTGGTGTTGAACCAACTAGTCCTGTCCATGCTCTGGCACCGCCTCAGCACCCTGGTCCCACCCCCCAGGTTCCTGGACCAGCTCCAGAGGTCAATCCTGGAGTTCTTCTGGCCAGGACTGCACTGGGTCCCTGCAGGGGTACTCCATCTCCCCCCGGAGGAGGGGGGACAGGGCCTGACCTGCATGCGCACTCAGGTCCATGTCTTCCGCCTCCGGGCCCTGCAGAGGCTTCTCAACACCAACAGTGCAGATAGTCCGGCGTGGAGCACGCTGGCGCACGCTTTCCTCCGCCGTTACCGAGGGCTCCGATGCGACCGGCAGCTCCTCTATTTATCCTGCAGAGACCGTCTGCGAGGCCTCTCGGAGCTGCCGGCCTTCTACCAGGACCTCCTCCGCACTTGGCGGCTGCTCGCAGCCTCCAGGTCCTTAGGGGCCACCGTGGGAGAAGACCTCCTCGCGGAGCCCCTGCTACACAACCCCCACCTTCGTGTGCAGGCGGCAGAGTCTTGCACGGTGCGCCGGAGGCTGGTCCTAGGTAGAATCACCAGGGTCGGAGACCTCCTGGACTACGAGCGGGGGGACTGGATGGAGGCCCCGGCGCTCGCCCGGCGCATGGGGCTCTCCGACCTACGCTCCCCCAGTCTCGTACTCCGGGAGGTGAAGGCTGCCCTGCCCTCCACAGCTCACAGTTACCTCGGCCGGGTCCTGCGAGAGGGTGCACCCCGCGCCCCTCGCACTCCTAGCCCTCCGGACCTCTTCGTGGGCCCCCGGCTCCGCGATCCTGCCCGCTCCCCGCCCCCCCATCACCTCAGCCGGCTGCACACTTTCCAGCCGGTCCCCTTCCGAACCGCGCCTCGACACCTTCTGTATGCGCTCGTGCTTCACACGCTCCACTTCCCCACCCTCGTGTCCCGCCCCGATCACAAATGGCGGGACCTCTTGCCGTCATCGGAGGGTCGGGAGCCCCGGTGGGCCGGCCTTTACTCCACCTTGGTCCCGCGGCCCGCCGGGGACATCAGCTGGAGAATCCTCCACGGAGCGGTGAGCACGGGCGTGTACCTGGCGCGGTTCACCCCCATCCCGGACACCTGTACCTTCTGCGGCATGAGGGAGAACCTGGCGCACATCTACATCGAGTGCGCCAGGCTGCAGCCCCTCTTCCGGCTCCTCCAGAACCTCCTCTTGAGGTTCTGGCTGCACTTCTCCCCACACCTTCTCATCCTCTCACACCCTATCCGTGGCCCCACAAAGTCGCGGGACCTCCTCGTCAGCCTCCTCCTGGCCACGGCCAAAATGGCCATTTACAAAACCAGGGAGAGGAGGCTGGCAGGGGGGGCGACCTGCGACTGTGGGGCCTACTTCCGTTCCTCCCTCCGCTCACGAATCCGAGCAGAGTTCCTCTGGGCGGCGTCCACCAACTCCCTGGACGCCTTTGAGGAACGGTGGGCGCTGTCCGGGGTCCTCTGCTCAGTGTCCCCTTCTGGCTCCCTCATTTTAAACCTTTGACCCTCACTCCCGCCCCTGGTTTTTCTTTCGTTGTCCCCCGTACTTACTTGGAACCGGGCTGTTTTTAATGGGTCCCCTCTCATCGTGAGAGGGGCCTTGTAGCCGTGGGCAGGCTACGCCTGCCCACTCCTCCGGCATCCAATAGGCCCAGCCTTCAGCAGCCTTGTGTTCCTGCTGCCACATTCCCTACACATGGCTTTAATTGGTTCAACCACAGCCTCCCTGTGTGACCTTGGGGAGGGTCCTTAGGCTTCTCCCTGCCTCAGTTCCCCCACTATAGCAAGGGGTGATGAGGCTGCTTCCACCCCTTCCACTGCCTCATCTGCGCAGGCCCCATTCTACCGCCCCTTACACACGTGAGCTTCAAGTTCCACCTGTGAGCGGTGCAGGGTCAGGGTTGTAGATTCTCTGGGGCCGGGACTGATCCAGCTGATGTGTTTACAAAGTACCTGGCTCGATGAGGAATTGGTGTTGTTTGGGCCCTCAACAGACTGCCGTGACTCAAATCACAACCAGTGTTGAAAGGTGGGTTCCAGGGTTCCTAGCTGCCACAGTGGCTGGTTACATCATCTGCCCTCCTCTCCTGTATTACCCAACCCTGAGAATTTCACCGGCTTATCTGTGTAATGAGCCCAGTAATTGGGTTTGGCTAAAGCAGGCATGTCAAACTCAAAGCCTGCTGAGGGCTGCACAAACGAAACCGACAGCTTTCAGGGCCACCAAAGAAAATGTGCGTCCATCAGAAAGTCGTAATCATTTATTATTAGAGACTATGTTTTTGTTATATTTGTCAGGTTGTGTTTGAATATAATACAGTCATTTTAATTAAGTAAGGCTCCCCTTCTTGATTGGAAGATTGTCAGAGCTGGAGACTCCATGCTCCCTGGGGTAGTTTGTTCAAAGGCTCAGTCCCTCCCCGTCTCCCTCCCCCGTTAAACATGTAGGAACCCACTTCTGGACAGCTTGGCTTCGTTTTGATTGATTGATTGATTGATTGATTGACAACATCTGAAGCGCAGGCCCTGGACGCGCTGCGCTTCAGTAAAACAGGATCGTTTGGCTTCCACCAGCGGTTTATTTTCATGCTGTTCCTGCAGGTGGGTTGCTGTCCCTTGCAGTCTGATGCCAGCCTCAGAATGTCTGGGGTGCTTGGCAGCATTTAATGTCCCTTGAGAACTGTTTGGGTGGCAGGGGAGAATCTCCCCCTGCAGCAGCAGCAGCAGCAGCAGAGACAGGCGTCCCAATAGACACATCAAACAAACATGGAATTATTTGTTGGTGGGGAAAAAACAAACCCAGTGATCCCCAGCGAGGCGGCAGCTCCCATTGCATGCACAGCACTGCCAGAACCGCTAATCCCTAGGTTTGGCAGCGCTCAGAAGTGCTGACTGAGGAGGCAGCCAAGGGGGTGTTGTGGGGGAGCCCTACAAGGGGCTTAGGGGCTTTTTACAGAGGACATGCCTGGAAATGGCAGCCCCAATCTCTGATCCTCCAGCAGCCTGGACTAGAGCAGAGGCGCCCCTGTGTTTGGCGCAGGACTGGAGAGGGAGGTTAATTGTGGGCACTCTCCCCCTGCAGAAGGAATGGTATGTCTCTCAGGCAGGCAGCTAGCAGTCTGCTGGTACCCCCAATGCACTGTGAGTGCAGTTCAGCTCAGCAAGAAGATGTCTTAGTGGCTGTGCCAGACCAGGACTCTTTCCTTGTGGTTCCTACAGCTCCCTGGACAGCAGCGGGCGTCTGCATTTCCCCGCCTTATGGTTTAGCAGCAGGATCAGCCCCTGCATTTCTCCCCACGGCATCTGGTAAGTGTTGGGGCTCTGCTCACCCTGGCTGGGGGCTGCTGGGATTAAGAGAGGATGAGGAAAGGGAGGAGTACTGGTGGGGTGGCGGGGGGGGCTAGGCTCACAGGCTGTCAGAGGCATGGCAGTCAATTTCACACACTGAGGAAGGAGGTCTTTGCATAGGAAGGGGCGGGTAGGCAGCCTGATGCTGGCTTTGTCAGGGGTAACGGAGAATCAGAAGGAGATAAATGTCAGGAGATGGCTGACTCCCGATGGATGGTGAGCACATGTGTGCGAAACACGGGGAAATCAAACTTTCCAAGGGGTTAAAATCACATGCGGCTGGTGATGCTTCTGTCTCCGTGAATATGGAGGGCCGGTGCCCAGACACTGTCTTCACACAGGGATGTCAAACACCCCCTGCCCAGGGAGAGGACATCCTAAGTGTCAGGGGGCAAAAGGTCACAAATGCAAAAGTGCTCAAGCAAAGGGCAGGTATTTCATGGAATTGCCAGTGTAAGTAAGTTTTGCCATCAGCGCAGCGGGTGCGGGACTGAGCCAGGCATGCCAGCATAATGGCTGTGAGTTGTCTGCTTGGTGGCCAAGGAATCCCTGGTTTCTGGTGTTGGTGCTGCTGGGTGTGTGATGGTTACCCCAGCTTGGACGGCAGCTCCAGGAGTGGGGTCACAGCTGCAGCTGCAATGAGTCCTAGCAAGTCAGAACAGCCGGTCAAGACGGGAGTGTGACTTGAGCAGGTGTCAGAGAGCTGAGAATGGGCTGAGTGGTTCCTTCCGACACACAAATAAGCAATGACACCCCCCCCCCAAGTTAAATGTTCATTCCAGATCCCCATCATGCCAACCCCCTGTCTCTGTCACCCAATGTGCTGACTACCACCCATGCTCCCAACACCCACCCCAGGCCCAGCTGCTCACACCTGACAAGCCCACGCCATCCACCATGGTCCCATGACCCATGTCCTACATTTCCAGGCTCATGCCATCCTCGTCTGCCATCACCCTTATTACCCAAGGGCCCGTGACTTCCACGCTAGGTGGCCACCATCTTACTCCCTCTGCAGCTCCCCATCACTCTCACACACGTACCTCTGCTGCCCCAGGAGTGACTCCAGCCCCAGTGTCCTTAGCCCTCCCACCAAGGCTTCCAGGACAGCACATTTCATCAGCTGTGTGAACAGAAATGGCCCCAGCAGCCCTGAGCTAGCTGTCGTGATGAGAGCTGGACCCCAGGGGGCCTGCTGGCCCCCCTCCCCAAGATCCCCTAGTGGAAAAGGAGCCCCCGAGAGGAGTTCCTGCGGCTGTGCCCTGACAGCTGGCCAGTGGCAGGAGTGGTCCTGCTGTTGCCTTTCCTCCCAGGAGCTTTGGGGGCTGTTGTGGAGGATGAGGCTACAGAGAAGCACCCACTGTTTCAGCCGGGCAATGGCCCCTCTGCTGCCTTCGCCATGTGATTTTAGTAGGTTTCCCCTGCCCAGCCCATGCCCTTGGCCTTGTTCCCCTGGCATCACCCCCTCGGGGGAGTTGGGTGCTTTGTCCCCCCTCATCCCCAAGGCATGGGCAGGGACATGGCCATGTAAAGCTAGTGTCTCTCTGCCCTGCCCACCTACCTCGAGCACCAAGCCCATGGCTGCCCATAGCCTCTGCATGGCTGCCCCTGCTAGCTGCTCCCATGGGCTGCCCTAAGCCCTCAGCACAGAGGGGAAGTGCTTGGTGTGCTGTCAAGGGGGCCAGCCTGATTTGGGGTGTGTGTGATGCCAGAGACAGAAGGGCCAAGCCCTAAGGCTCTGCCCTGCACCACCTCTCTCCCCACCAACCTCCAGATATAAGGAAGGGCATTTCAGGGAGATGTGGGGGTGGGAGATTACTCTTAAGCTCAGCCCCTCCCCTCCCTGACAGTTGAAAAGTTCCATCATTTCCTCATCCTCTGCTGGGCTTTCCAAAAACCACATTTTGGCCCACAGTTCAGAGCCAGTGGTTATGCAGGAATTGCTCCCACTTTCTGCGGTAGCGCAGCATTCTCCAGGGTGGTGCACAACACCAGTTGAACAGCCGTTTGGGTTATAAACAGGTGATGAAACTCAGGAGGGCTTGGTGGAAGTGATGGGGACAATGCAGCAAAGAAAGAGATGGGTTCAACACCCCATACAAGCTGTGTCCCTCCCAACCCCCTCCCACTGAGTCTGGCCCATGAACTGGGAGCCAAAGCTGCCCTTAAATGCAAACAGCCTGTGCAGCCCTATGTCTGCCTTTCACTTCCCAGACTGCTGGCGTGTCAGGGCCACCACTGCCTGAGGTGAGGGGTGAGCCCTGAAGAGGGCTCAGGACTGTCCCTAAAACCCACCTACTGGGGCTGGAATTGGAAGCTCAGCCATTCAGAGGTGGTTTTCCTGCGTGGTTAGTAGATTCCACAACCCCAAGAGTTACTGTCGCTGACTCGGTACCAGAGCTGCAGGGCAGAGTTTGGCCTTTAAGTTCAGATCTCCTACAAGCATGCTAAATGCTGCTGACAGACACACAGAATCACAGAATCCCAGGGCTGGAAGGGGTCTCAGGAGGTCACCTTGTCCAACCCCCTGCTTCAAGCAAGATCAGCCCCCGCTAATACTCGCCTATACCCTCCTGGAATTAGGCCTGTGACTGTCTGGGTTGAGGCCGCCCTCCCCTGGCATCCGACATGAGCCCAGAGGTGGGCAACCTGTGGCCCATCAGGGTTCTGTGTGGGCTTCTGGGGATATGCAGCGCTGCCAGATTCCCCTGGCTTCCGTCCGTGTGATGTTTTTTCACGCCAGCATTACTGAAGTGACACACAGGTGAAGCTGGGGCATGTGCAGTGCAGTGTGTGCCGAGCACACACATGGATTGTGAGAGCTGTGTGCTGCTTCTGCAGCCAATCAAAGTGCTGCTATGGTTCACGTGGCACACCCCACAAATTCCAGGTATGCGAATGCCGTTAGCAGAACTGCCCTCTTCCGGGAGGCCGCCTTGATCACAACACTCGCAGCCACTGAGATGAGGAGGGCCACTCACTTACTCCATTCACTAGCCCATTGCTGCATAGCCAGAGAGGTGCAGAGGGGGTGCCCCTGAAAAGGGCACCTGTGTAATGGCTGTGGGAGGGCCAGGCCCGAGTCTCAGGAGACGAGCCCAGAGTCCGTTCCCATAGACCCATCCAGGATTCCCAGGAAGAGCCATTTGGAATGGAAGTGTCACCTACTGCCAGGGCCCCCCCAGCGAGCTGCCCAGAGCGCTTGTGGAAATCGCAGAGAAGAGGCTGGGCAGCCGTGACGGACACGACCAGATTTCACGCTGCGCTTGCTGCCATGTGCCCAGCGTTTCACTGCTGCTGCAATTTTCTGCCAGGACTGAACCTGTACATGTGCTACTGCTCCCACAGTCCCGGTGTGCCTGGAGCTCCCAGTTAGCAGCCAAGCTTCGTGAGTCCCCGATCTGTCCTCCAAAGCCCAACACCCCTCCGAGCACCATGGTTTAGTCCAGGCTGGGCAAAATACAGCCCGTGAGCCAGATCCAGCCTGTCTAACTTTTCTGTCCAGCCAGCCCTAACTCTCCAGGGACGAAGTCCCACAGTGCAGCGGGGTGCCCAGGCAAGCTGCCCGCCTGCTGTGGCCCTATGCTGCCCCCAGAAGCATCCGGCTGCCGATAGCATGTCTCTGCAGTCCCTAGGGCTGCAGATCCTTGTGCCACCTGCCCCCCCTTGCCTCCCCAGCACCATCCTCACAGCTTCCATTGGCCTGAAATCAGCCAATGAGAGCTGCAAGGGTGGTGCTGGCAAGCCTGGGCAGCACACAGAGGCATGTCAGCAACAGCCAGCTGGTTCTGGGAGTGGCATGGGGCTGCGGCAGGCAGGCAGGCAGGCAGGCAGTCTGCCTGAGAACCCTGAAGTGCCACCAGCCAGGAGCCACCTGTGGTAAGCGCCTCCCAAACAGAGCCTGTACCTCCCTCCTGCACCCCAATCCCCTGCTCCAGGTCAGAACCCCCTCCTGCACCCAAACTCCCTCCCAGACCCTGCAGCCCCTCCAGTAATAATATAGTAGAACTGCAGACTGTGACAATCTGGCGTACCCCCTGTGAAGATGATTGCCCACTCCCGATCTTGTCTGCTTCCATCCCAAGACAGGTACCACAAGCTGCTTGTTGAGTTACCCTGTAACTAATTGGTCCTGGCTTTGTTTAATCAGAGGTGTGGGGCCCAACCCTGAATGCCCACCTGAGTTTATGCTCTTCCCTGGGTTCACCTGGGTCAGCAAGACTTGTGGAATAGCAGAGGAGGCTCTATAACATCTGCCTCCTGGGGATGGCTCAAGGGACAGGGAATCCCTGAGATCCAAGCAGTCTTTGAGGGGAAGGAAAGAGCTGGAGGCACAGTCAGCCTCAGTGCAAAGCTGGCCGGGCCAGGCAAGTTGTGCACTTCTGAGGGGGTGAGACAGACATTAGGACTTGGAAAATTTCCATCTACCTTCCTGGAGGGCAGCAGTCATGCAGGAGAAACACATTAAGTGCAGAGGGCGCAGCAAGGGGTGATGGCAAACAGCAGCACTCACCACTTGCAGAGAGCCACTGAGACACCAACTGTAGGCACATGGCTTAGGACACCAGCCGCTGGCTCCCTTCCCCAGTGGAATCAGCCCAGGGGTTGCATGTAGTCAGCCACAGAGGCAAATTGACTCATTTCCCCCTCCCACATCTGGGGCTTTACTCCCTGGTGGGGCTTGTGACTCTAAAGCGGAGCCCCGGGAAGGCGGGTGGGTGGTCAGCATGGGGTGAGCGGGGGCTGGGCTAAAGGACCTCCTGTGGTCTCTTCCAACCCTCATCTTCTTCTGTGAGTCGCTGAGGGAGAACACTGGCTGCTGGGTGGGGAGTCACAGAGATGCAAAGGAAGGGATTGGTGGTGAGGGGAGGAGGTGCTCGCTTGTCAGGTGGGAAGGGGGGAGTCTCTTCTCTGGGGGAGGAATGGGGGTGGTTCGCTGGGGCTGGGGCTGGAGAGGAGTGGGTACTGGGAGCAGGGGTGTCTTGGGCAGGTGAGAGGTTAAGTGATTTGCCCAAGGTCTCCCTGGAAGTATCTTGTGAAGTCAAGAGCAGCCCCCAATGTCTAGGCCTGTGTATTAACCACAAATCTCTCTCCCACTGCACCCTAGTGCTGCCTCCCTGGTCTCTGATCCTCAGACTTGAGCACAGGAGATGCGCAGCTGAGAGGAATGATCAGTGACACCTCTCGGTATCACCCTCTTGGCGTCATGGTGTGGAGCAGTAACTCCTAGCCTGGGACAGCCAGCCAGAGCCTCCCCAGAGCTGCTGCTGCTCCTGAACCAGCTAACAAGGGACCCTGTAAGCATCTCTGTGCAGCCTGTCTTGCAGATGGGTGGTGGGCCTGGTACCTGTCCAGGCAGTGCTCTGCAGTTACTACATGATCTGTGCACTCAAAGCAAATGCCTGCCTGACTTGCAGCCCAAAAGCCAGCTCTGCGGTGGGCCTAGACGGGGAACCCAGCTCTGTGGTGGGCCTAGATGGGGAACCCAGCTCTGCCGCTGCCTCTTTTTGACCTTTGTTCATTCCAGAGGCAGAGTCTTTCCCAGCCCCAGATAACAGTCGAATCAGCCTCCTCCCATCTCTGTCAGCAGCAGGTTGCCAGCTGACTTCTCAGGACAAGGGTTTCCCTGCTCAGAAGCCTCCCCTGGGAAGGAAGGGTGGGGGGCATGCAGGGCGTGGCTTAGACACACAGGGCACAGGGCAGTGAATGTTTGCAGTAGGAGATCAGTCACCCCCTAATGCTGATTAATTCAGACTTCTGGGACCTGCAGAAACGTGCTAAGTGCTTTACTAAGGGCAGATCCACAAAGCCATTTAAGCCCCTAAGCCCCTTGATTTCAGATCCCCAGAGGCCTTTGGGCTTCCCAGCCAGCCCTGCTGAGCAGTGGGAGAGAGGCAGCTAGCGCAGGAAAGCCTGGTGGTGAAGCCGGGGATTGTGCTGCGTGTCGTCCAGCAGGAGCCTGAGTAGAGTCCCAGCTCTGTCTCTGCCTCCCAGGCTGGGTGCTGTGGGAGAGCAGAGAGCCCTGCCCAGCCTGCTGCTGGCTGCCAGGCTGCAATGCACCCACCTTTGGAGGAGACCTGTGTGGTGCCCGGTGCCCAGTCTGGCAGGGCCTTGAGGGCTGCCAGGGCTGGGCAGTGTGACCCATCTGTGGAAGAGACTTGTGCTGGCTATTGGAGGAGCAGAGTGGACAGGGTCTGGCCTGCACAACTAGCAGAGGCTGAGGCAGAAAGTAACTATGAAGAAATACTTAGTTACACGACTCAAGTATGTTTTTTCAGTATTTGTACTTTACTCAAGTAATTTATTTTTGTGATTCTTCAACTTTTACTCCAGTCGTTTTTAAAGGAAATTTTGTACGTTTTCTTCACTTCCAAGTCCAGCAGGGCTTAGTCACTTGCCACTGACACCTGCACGAGCCAGCATGCTGCTGGGCTAAAGCACAGCCGCATGAGCAAAGTGTCCAATCATTATGCAGTGATGATTTTTTTTAGAAAATAACCAATCCACAAGCACAATGGCCCTGCTAACGACGTCGCTTTTTAAAAAGCTTCTTCAGCACCTTGTCATTCCAAAACAGCAGCACTGCACGGGGGAGGGGGCCAAGCCTCACGGGCCAGATTCGGCGTGTGGGAGAGAAGAAGCGTGGTGCTGAGCCCTGCCGCCCACCCTCCCCATGGCTGGGGGAAGGCAGTGCTAGAAACTGCTTGTGGGAGGGCTGCCCCACTGCTCCTATTGGACAGATTTTGGCCAATAGGAGCAGCGGAAGGTGGTACCTGGGAGTAGCAGGGAGCGCAGAGCCAGGTAAGAGCCCCCTGACTGTCCTCATGGCCAGCCCCTGCATCCCTCCCCCCACCCCACCCCCCGCCTAGCTCTGCCGTCCCTAGGCAGCTCCTGCACTCCCCTCCCACCCAGTTATCCCACTCCCAATCTGCTCCTGATCTCCCCTTGCTCATGCACCCTCCCTGCTGGCCAGGCACCCCACCCCCAGCTCACCTCCCAGGTACCCCACTCCCAGCCTGGGTGTGCCGTGGGGCAGGGTGCTCCAGCCAGGCCAGAGCAGTCCTGTCCTCCATGGCCCTGGGTGCTCTGTGGACAGGGATGTTCCAGCTGGGCTGAAGCAGCCCTGGTTCCAGCGCAACCCCTGGTAATTTGGAATTTCTGTAACTGGACTCCTGTATTTAATTTGGCCGCTCTTAAGCTTTATAAAAGAAGGCTGCAACTATATGTTAGTCCCACATTTGACCTATAAATGCATAGTGTATATGTGTGTGTAATAGTATGTACCATACACACGTGTGTGTGGGCACGTGACTGGTTGGATAACTGTTCCCAGAAAGTAGTTAGTGATGGTTCGCAGTCATGCTGGAAGGGCAGAACAAGTGGGGTTCCACAGGAATCAGTTCTGGGGACAGTTCTGTTCAGTATCTTCATCAGTGATTTAGATAATGGCACAGACAGTACAGGTATCAAGTTTGCAGGTGATACCAAGCTAGGAGGGGTTGCAACTGCTTTGGAGGATAGGGCCAGAATTCAAAATGATCTGGGCAAACTGGAGAAACAGTCTGAGGAAAATAGTTCAATAAGGACAAATGCAAAATACTCCATTTAGGGAGACACACTCATTTTCGCATATACAGAATGGGAATGGACTCCCTAGGAAGGAGTACAGCAGAAAGAGACCTAGGAGTCAGAGTGGACCACAAGCTGAGTATGAGTCAACAGTGCGATGCCATTGCTAAAAAAGCAAACCTGATTGTGGGATGTGTTAACCAGAGTGTGGTGACCAAGACATGAGAAGTCATTCTTCTGCTCTATTCTGCACTGATTAAGCCTCAACTGGAGTACTGTGTCCAGTTTGGGGCATCACATTTTAGGAAAGATGTGCAGAAATTGGAAAGGGTCCAGAGAAAAGCAGCAAAAATTATTAAAGGTCTAGAAAATATGACCTATGAGGGAGGATTAAAAGAACTGTGTTTGTTTAGTTTGGAAAAGAGACATCTGAGAGGGGATGATAGCATCTTTCAAGTACCTGAAAGAGTACCTACAAGAACCAGGGAGAAAAATTGTTCTCCTTAGCATCTGATGATAGAACAAGAAGCAATGGGCTTAAATTGCAACAAGGAAGGTTAGGTTGGACATTACGAAAAAATTCCTAACTGTCAGGGTGATTAAGTACTGGAATAAGCCATGTATGATACACACACAGATGTGTGTACATATGCATGTTTTATATATGGGTATAAATATCTATCTGTAGGTGTGTGTATCACGTGAAGGCACCTAAAGCGAGGGATTACTGTATGAATCGGGGTCAACCATGTAAGAGCAGGGTCACGTACTCTGGATTTGCATACTCTCAGACCTTATTGTACTGCTACTTTGAAAACAATGTACTTAAGTAAAAGAGAAAGTATCCTTCTGGAAAACTACTTGAGGAAAACTACCAACAGGCTGAGGCTTAATTATACTCAAGTATCTAGAAGTAAAAGGTAGGTGTCCTGTGATAATCTATGGTTAACCATCTGAATCATAGAATCCCAGGGCTGGAAGGGACCTCAGGAGGTCATCTACTCCACCCCCTGCCCAAAGCATGATCAACCCTCCAACTAAGTCATCCCAGCCAGGACTATGTCAAGCAGGGACTTGAAAACCTCTAGGAATGGAGATTCCACCACCTCTCTAGGTAACGAATTCCAGTGCTTCACCACCCTCCTGGTTAAATAGTGTTTCCTAATATCGGACCTACTTCTCTCCTTCTGCAACTGCAGACCATTGCTCCTTGTTATGCCATCTGTCACATCTGTCACAGCCTTTCTCCATCTTCTTTAGAGCTCCCCTTTCAGGAAGTTGGAGGCTGCTATAACATCACCCCTCAGTCTTCCTTTCTGCAAACTAAATAAGCCCAAATCCCTCAGCCTCTCCTCATAGGTCATGTACTCCAGCTCCCTAATCATTTTTGCTGCCCCCCACTGAACCCACTCCAATGTGTTCACATCCTTTCTATACTGGGGGGCCCAGAACTGGACACAATACTCCAGATGTGGCATCACCAGTGCCGTATAGAGGGGAATAACTTCTCTAGATCTGCTGGAAATGCTCCTCCTAATGCACCCCAATATGTTGTTAGCCTTCTTGGCTACAAGGGCACACTGTTGACTCATATCCAGGCTCTCATCCACTGTAATCCCCAGGTCTTTTTCTGCTGCACTGCTACTTAGCCAGTTGGTCCCCAGCCTGTAACAATGCTTGTAATTCTTCTGTCCCAAGTGCAGAACTCTGCACGTCTCCTTGTTGAACTTCATCAGATTTCTTTTGGGCCAATCCTCCAATTTATCTAGGTCACTCTGGACCTATCCCTACCCTCCATTGTATCTACCTGTCCCCCTAGTATAGCGTCATCTGCAAATTTGCTGAGGGTGCATCCCATCCCATCATTCAGGCCATTAATAAAGATGTTGGACTATGCTGGTCCCAGAACTGATCCCTGGTCCCTTATTGCCCAGAGCACCAGGGGCAGACCACAGCCCTTTTTGGGAGAGGATGGATGGTTGGAGACGTCAACCACCACCAGCCTGGCTCTGTCATGTCTGCACAAGGCTGTCCCCAAAAGTGGCAGGGTGGTAGTGGAGCCAGCGGAGTCTAAGGGAGCAGAAGCTACTGGAAATAAAGTCACGCCACCAAACCAGCTCTGAGCAGCTGAGCTAAGAAGGCTGTGGCAACCAGATCAAAGAGGCAGCAAGAAAAAGCCAGGCAGTGTGGCCTAGTGGGGGGAGGAACTGGAGGTAAGGACTGTGGGAAGGGAAGGAGGTCTCATGGCTGGAGCCCTGTCTTTGAAACTTCTTGTGACTCTGCCCTAGGCTTCTGTTGTGACCATGGCCAGGAGGCCCTGAGGGCAGGAAGTGTGGTGGGAGGTGCTGGCTGGAGGCGTTTGGCACTCAGACACCGTTTCAGAGTTCCTGGAGCCCCTGTGTGTCTCTACACATACCCACTGCTCTGTGTGCAGGGCTCCCTCCACTGAACCTGGCCCAGACACTGAGACTGTGACTGTCACTCCAGCTTCAGGGTCCCCCTCAAAAAGCCTCCAAGAGATCCAGCGCTCAGCTGAGGGATGCTCAGTGCAGACTCCAGGAGCACTGAGCCCTGGAGCTGAGACCCGGCACTCAAGCACATCATTGCACCGTAACTCCCCTCTGACAGAAAAATTGACCACACAACCCTGGAGGGGGCACTGACGCTCCAGTCCTGCCACCCTGGGGGTGCCAATGCCCAAGAACTTGGGGCTTCAGCTTCAAAACCCAGCAAGTTTAATGTCAGCCCTGGCAAGCCTATTACAATAGGGTTTCCACCCACAGTCTGAGACCCACTGGTCTAGAGGGAACGGGGAGTTTCCAGCCGTCAGCCCACAGCCCAGGGCACTTGGTTTTCACCAGACACTGAACAGCCATTTGGATAGGAACGCAGCTGAAAGCCAGACAAGAGCAAAGCAGATTTCGAACGTGAAAACGTGGGAGATGTGTATTATATAAAATAATAGTTTGTGCCAGAATCAGAGCAGCTAATAAAGCTTACAGCATGATCAGTGTTATTTAGGGTAAAGCACCATCATTGTCTGACGCTAGATCAACTGCCTGCAACTGAGATGTTTCACAGGAGAATTTTCTATTTACCTTTGGTGTGTGTGCCCCATCTTTACTGCTATTCATAGCCATGCTGGCATGGGTAAAGTGTGCATATTGGCTACCCAGCACACCTTGTATGTGATGTTGCTCCACACAGAGTTTACAATTAAAGATCTGTGCATGCCCGTAGGCAGTGAGATATTTGTTCATGCGGCCATGTCCTCGTGGGAATGCAAGTGTGACCTATGAGGAGAGGCTGAGGGATTTGGGCTTATTTAGTTTGCAGAAGAGAAGACTGAGGGGTGATTTAATAGCAGCCTTCAACTTCCTGAAGGGGAGCTCTAAAGAGAATGGAGAGAAACTGTTGTCAGTGGTGACAGATGGCAGAACAAGGGGTAATGGTCTGAAGTTACAGAAGGAGAGGTGTATGTTGGATATTAGGAAAAACTACTTCCCCAGGTGGATGGTGAAGCACTGGAATGCATTGCCTAGGGAGGTGGTGGAATCTCCATCCCTAGAGGTTTTTAAGTCCCGGCTTGACATAGTCCTGGCTGAGATGACTTAGTTGGAGTTGATCCTGCTTTAAGTAGGGGGCTGGACTAGAGGACCCACTGAGGTCCCTTCCAGCCCTGGAATTCTATGATTCTATGTTTGCCTGTGTACTTTATCTGTGTGTGTGTGTGTGTGTGTGTGTGTGTGTGTGTGTGTGTGCGCGCGCATCTGTACGCTCAAATGATTGGCTCTGTGTGTGTGTTTGAATATTTTTGCACGTGTAGCCCTGAAGAGATATTTTCTTGCTCTTTGAGTTAAAGACCTGTAGGATGTGGTCAGCCCGGCGTGCCCTGTGCACAGCACGGAGCACCCTGTGGAGAGCATCCAGCTAAGGCAGTGCAGGCTGCCTTAGCTCAGGAACCACTGAGGTGTGGCCATTAGCTCTTCCACAGTGCAACACCCCCCAAAGCTTTTTCTGCACACGATCTGACAGAATCATTGTGCCTTGCAGGGCATTATAATTTCTCATTTCTCCACAATAAACAGCACCTGAATAGCACCTGTGACTTCTCTATGCTCCTAGCCTGCCCTGGCCATAGCGGATGCAATTAGCATGCAGGCTGGCAGGCCTGAGTGTTGCTGGAATGGCTAACACAGGGTGATATGATCTGCTGACAGTTGTGGAGTTGTTTGTGATGGAGCGTTTGCTGGGGCTGTGTCCGGTCTGTGTTTAAAGTGTTGGGGCGACGGGTCCTTTTCTGGAAGAGATGACATCATACCCAGTGAGATCTCACTGCCAGGGCATTTTTCCTGACATTCAGCCTAGACTGTATCATTCCTAAGAGAATCTTGTCTTCCTGGCAATCCCATGGTGTTTAGAAGTGCTCTACCTGTGCCTGGTTGTCTGTGGTACATACAGTTTGGGAAACTGAGGCTTGGCCTACCCTAGAAAATTAGGTCAAATGTAGGTGAATTACGCTGAATTTCTAAGGAAACAGTCCACACTACAGGGGCCTTTCCATTGACTTTAAGGACTCCTAAGGCCAGCTTACATACTCTTGCTTTTCATGAGGGGTAACAACAAATTCGACCTTGTGTGATCAAAGCTAGGGTAGTGCAGATGGAGCACTGTGAAAGTGAACATTCTTGGCCTCCTGGAGGTGTCCCACATTGTCCCAATGTGACTGCTCTGGCTACCACTTTCAGCTCTGCTACTCTCCAGGGGTGCATCTACACTTGCATTCCTCTTTCGAAAGAAGTATGCAAATAAAATGCAAATAATACATAAATTTGAATATGTATACCTTATTTGCATATTCTAATTTAGAAAGCACTTCTTTCAAAAGAAGAAAGCCCGGCTGGGTCTACACGTGCACCTTCCATTCGAAAGGGGGATGTTAATGAGCAGGTTCAAAAGATGCTAATGAGGCGCTGCAATGAATATGCAGTGCCTCATTAGCATAATGGTGGCTGTGGTGATTCGAAAGTGCGGCTTTTCGAATCACGCGCCTCCCGTGGAGACGGGACCTTCTACCTTCACAGATAGGAAGAAGGGCTTTCAAAAACTGGGGAGGGGTCCTTTCAGAAGGTTCCGTCTCCACGGGCGGCGCGCGATTCGAAAAGCCGCACTTTCGAATCGCTGCGGCCGCCATTATGCCAATGAGGCTCTGCATATTTATTGCAGCACCTCATTAGCATCTTTCGAACCTGCTCATTAACATGCCCCTTTTGAAAGGAAGGGGCACGTGTAGACCCAGCCCCAGTGTAGATGCTGCTCTTTTGAATGTAAACGCATCTTCAAAAGAATCCTTCTTCCCTTTATTTAATGGGAAGAAGGATTGTTTCAAAGACGAGGTTTACTTTCTAAAGAGCAGCATCTACACTGGCCTCCTTCTTTCAAAAGAAGCTCTTTTGAAATTAGAATATGCAAACGAGGTATCAATATGCAAATTTATGCCTTATTTGCATTTTTATTTACCTCATTTGCATGTTTTTTTCAAAAGAGAATGCAAGTGTGGATGCACCCCAGATGTTCAGGAACCAGCTTGGGAAAATTTGAATTTCATTTCCTGTTTGGCCAGCCTGGTGAGCGGAGCAGGCAGCTCATCTCAGCAGCACGTTTCAGGCATGCATACGGCCATGAATTCCCAGGGTCACCGATGCTCTCCAGCACGGAGTGTGCAGGAGATCCCGGACCTCACTGCTGTTGGAAGGGATGAATCTGTGCTGGGAAAATGAAGAAGCAGCAAAAGAAATGCAGACATATGTGCCAAGATGTCACAGGGCATAGAGGAAAAAGGATACATCAAGGGTGACCAGCAGTGGCACATGAAAATAAAGGTGCTCCAGCAGACATAATATAAGACAAACGAAGCAAATGGATATTCTGGGTCATCGCCACGATGACCATGAGCAGCTTCAGGGGATTCTAGGGCGTGACCCAACCACTGTCCCAAAACGGTCAGTGGATACCACCAAAGAGATTCCTCAGGAACCTTCTGGCAACAGCAAGGAGGACAGGGTGCAGGAGGATGACAACAGTCAACAGGCAAATGGAGCAGCTGGTCTTGCCAACAGCCAGGAACGTTTTGTAATGTTGGATCTCATCCCCTTTTCCCAGGACATTTTGCAGCCAGATCCTGATGGCACAGAGAGCACCACTGATGAGTTCTCCTTTTTAGTCTTGCTACAAGTGGGCTAAGGCAATTGGGTGTGATCTGAGAAGGGGACACTGCACCTACACAGCCCGAGGCCCATGGAACAACTTGTTAATGTGTCTGGGGAAAGAGTGCCAGTCCTCCTCACACATGTCCATAAAGATCTCAGATAGGTACTCCTTAATTCTTCTCACAAGGTTTTTGGGGAACACTTCCTTATTCCAACCTCAACAGGATACCTTTCCATGCCACATCGCCAGTAAATAATCTAGTGTCATGGTGCCACAGAGCAGTGCAGCATAATGACTGGCTTTGTGTCCACTTTCAGTCAGCATCTGCTTCTTATCAATGTTTGTTAGTTTAAGGAGACTAATATTGCTTTTTGCAACCTAGAGGAAGCAAGCTGCTTTGCCACGCCTGGACCATCCCCATTACTCTTCCAGGACTGCAAGGGGAAGGGAAGTTTTCACCATCCCAGCCAAGGGGGACGTGGAGAGACCACATGGTGACGAAGAGAACCAGGCACATGCAGTGGCCACCACTGCCACAGTCCCTAGAAATGGCTTTTGCAATCACAGACTTGAGAGCATGCCCCCATCTGTGCCTTTTCATGGCTAGTAGCAAATCATATCAAGCAAGTCCCTTAAGATCTCTGTGTAGTATCTGCTGCACAGAGGATGGTTAAAAGCCAAAATTTGTCCTTGCGGAGAATACATCCATATTGTCTTTCAAAGAGATTCAGTCAGGAGATTCCTTTGTGTGTTGTTAAATTTATCTACAGTAAATGTATCTCCTTAATGTCTGGACTGCATTTATGGTTTGTTGCAGTGTGTTCAACAGCAGGATCTTTGACCACTGCTCACCCCCTCACCCTCATCCTCCAGCAATCAGACTGGCACACATCCGCAGGAGAAAATGAATGCGGGAAGATATGGTCATAGAGCACATGGAAGCCACCTGCATGGACAGGGCACAATTAAATGCACGGAGGAGAACCATGCTGGAGGAGTGGGGAGATGATCAGAAAGAATGGAGTGTGGATCATACGGTGATGACAGAGCAGACAGACAGCATGAGCTGGAGATCCAGAGGGAGATGTTGTAGCAGATGAGGCAGAAAACAGAGCTCCTCCAGTCTGTGGTGCAGGAGCACAGAGCACTGCAACCCATGATGAACCACATGCCCTCCTCACCATGTTCTGTACTCTCCCTGCATTGGCATCGTAGAACGCGGGGGCGGAGGAAAGTCAATGGCAGCCTTGCGTTCCACTCTCAGGGATGCTTCTCAGAGCAGAAGGCTGACATTCCCCTACCTCTTGCATTGTTTACACATCCCCTGATGCCCCTGCCATGAACTCCTTTACTGTCCCTGAATAAAAATGATTATGTTCGAAAAACCAGTGTCTTTATTGCTTGTGTCAGGTGGGTGGGAGGAGGGAGTTAGAGGCTTTACAAGCCAGAACACATCATTCAGAGGAGACCTCCTTAAGAGAAATGGACATGACTGTCATGTAGCTGTCTGGTCATTCATAAAGCTGTTTTTCAAAGCCTCTCTGATTAGCAGTGCCCCTCACTATGCTCTCCTTATTTCCCCAGTGTCTGGCTGCTCATAATTACTGGCCAGGTGATCGGCCCGTGCCCTCTGGCCTGTCCTGTAGTTACCCCCTTGCTTTTACATAAATTATGAAGCACACAGCAGACTGCCACCATAAGGGGAATGTTGACTTTGCTGAAATCTAACTGAATCAGGAGGCTCCTGAACCTGGCTTTTAAATGGCCAAAAGCACATTCTATTACCATTCAGCACTTGCACAGCCTGTAGTTAAGTGCTCCTTAGTGCAGTCCTGGATGTCTGTGCATGGTTTCATGAGCCAAGAGAGCAAAGAATAAGCTGGATCACCCAGAATCACTATTGACAGTTCCATGTCTCCACCGGTGATTTTCTGGTCTGGGAAAAAAGTCCCATTCCGCAGCTTTCTGAATGGACCAGAATTCCTAAAGGTGCACATGTCATGCAACTTTCCTGACCATCCCACACTGATATCGATGAAATGACCGTTGTGATCCATGAATGCCTGCAACATCATGGAGAAATACCCTATTACAGTTTACGCACTTTGGCCGTGTGTACACGTGCCCCAAACTTCGAAATGGCCACGCAAATGGCCATTTCGAAGTTTACTAATGAAGCGCTGAAATGCATATTCAGCGCTTCATTAGCATGCGGGCTGCCGCGGCGCTTCGAAATTGACGCGCCTTGCCGCCGCGCGGCACGTCCAGACGGGGCTCCTTTTCGAAAGGACCCTGCCTACTTCAAAGCCCCCTTATTCCCGAGGGGACTTCGAAGTAGGCGGGGTCCTTTCGAAAAGGAGCCCCGTCTGGACGCGCCGCACAGCGGCAAGGCACGTCAATTTTGAAGCGCCGCGGCAGCCCGCGTGCTAATGAAGCACTGAATATGCATTTCAGCGCTTCATTAGTAAACTTTGAAATGGCCATTTGCATGGCCATTTCGAAGTTTGGGGCACGTGTAGACATAGCCTTTGTGGCCAGGTGGTCCTGTGCCAAGATAAGGATGTGCATTCCATCTATTGCCCCACCGCAGTTAGGGAACCCCATTGTGGCAAAAATGTCCCCTATGTCCTGCACATTTCCCAGAGTCAATCTTTCATAGCAGAAGTGTATTGATTGCCTTGGCTACCTGGATGACAGCAGCCCCTCTTGTAGATTTGCTCACTCTGAATTGATTGTCCACTGACCAGTAGCTGTCTGGTGTTGCAAACTTTCACGGAGAAATTACCACATGCTTCTGAACTGCCAGAGGACGTCTCATGTTGGTATTCCAGCACTTCACACTGGGTGAAAGCAATTCACAAAGGTCCATGAAAGTGGCTTTGTAGCCATTATTGATCATCCCATATCTGAAGACCAATGTGGTCCCACCAGTCTGAGCTTGTTTCACAGCACCAGAACCCCTCTTGAGATTTCCAGTGTATTTCCTTTGAAGCAGCGCTTTGTGGCGTTGCTTCTCTAGCACAAGGCAAGACCAAGGGTCGTGGTGGCTTCTCCATCAGTGACAATTGTTAAATCAAGACTGGCTGTTTCTTTGAAAGCTCTGCTTTAGGAACTACTCTGGAGCACGTCTCTGGCCTGTGCCAAGCTAGATGATCACAGTGGTTCTTTCTGGGTTTGGTATACATGAATCTTCCCATAATCAGGAAAACTTTCAATTTCCTGCTTTCCCACAGCACTAAACCCTCAGCAGCTTCTGTGGCAATTACCAACATCCTGCAGCAGGGTAGGTGGGGCACTAGTGAGGATGGGCCAAGTCACTACAAAAAAATCAGGGGCATCCATTTATGTGGATGGGAATTACTCACATCTAGAAGGAGAGTCAGGAACAGGGCCCAGGACTTTGGCTGTTCCAAAGAGGAGCCTTCATTTAGAGGTTCTCTCTCAGTTTTACACTGAGCTCAGTGCATGCTGGGAGTTTCATCAGTACCAGGAGGTTGCCCAAGCTAAGCAGAGACAACTAATAACACTCATGCTTGTCACCCCACCCCCCCTGATGTCAGTGCTCTAGTCTGAGGTGTTCCCAATGTCAGGATCTGCTGCCTGTGGACAGCTTACATAAAGCAGAGCCTTCATTTTCCATGCCTGGAAAATGAGAGTATTGTAGCATGTATCTGTGTGCCTGGAAGAGGGGAAGTGCTTGGAGACCCTTGGCTAACAGGGCAGACCAGAGGGCATCACTTGTAGTTAGGATTTCCTGACCTTTCTCATTCGGAGACCCTGTTTTCCAGTTCTTATAACTTTGCCAGGCTTTAACCATTCAGGCTAAAATTCCTCCTGACAATTATCTGCCTCTGGTTGAAGTTTGTCAGAACATTTCAACAAAAGTAAAAACAAAGAGAAGTCCTGCGGCAACTTATGGATGGACAGATTTTTTTGGCACATAGGCTTTTGTGGGCAAATACCCACTTGGTCAGATGTGTGTAGCTACATCCACTCTCCGTTCTTCCTGATCAGCTTGCCTCTCCTTCAGCATGGTTCTCCTCCGTGCATTTAATTGTGGATACACGCATCTGATGAAGCAGGTCTTTGCCCACGAGAGCTTATGCTCCCAAAAATCTACAAGGTGCCACATGACTTCTCATCGTTTGTGCGGCTATCGACTAAACTGGCTCTGCCTCTGATATTTGTCAGCAAAAGTAGTTTGACCACTTCCAAGAATGAACTTAACAGAGAAAATACATTGTTTGGCCCATGTTAAAATTCCTCCAAACATTTTGTTGAGCAGTTGCAGTAGGGGCTTGACATTGGAAGCGGAGTCAAGGGCAGATGGGAAAGATCACCTGGTGTCACAGGTGTGCCTTTCACTGCTCCTGTGGAAGAAACATCTACACTTGGCCACATTATAAACCTTTGAAAAAATCAGTGTCATAAAGGTGCACACAGTGGGGTGGGTTAGGACTGGATGGGATGGCAGCTGAACTGTCCTTCCCAGCAGCTCTGCTGGTAACTGCCATGGCAGCACAGCCAGGGAGAGAGCTAACCCCCCACCAACACACTCTCTCTCTCTCTCTCTCTCTCTCTCTCTCTCTCCAGATAAAAGTATTTGCCTCCTGGCCTTCCCCTGCACTGCCAGTGCTGGCAGGGGCTTTGGACCAAGCCTGGTTTGCAGGAGGGACTTTCCAACCACCCAAAGCACAAACCTGCTGAGTTCGCCTGTTGTGTCTGAACATTTTTCTTATTGTGTTTGCTTAGTCTCTGGTGGATTTGTGTATAAAGAAGAAGCTTGGCTTTTCCCCAGTGCCACGTCCCTTCCCACTCACCTTGCTGGGAAGTCGGAGAGCACCTGAGTTGAGGTGGCCCCTTTGCTTCCATTTCTTAATGTCCCCTGGAAACTGATTCCTTTCTTTTCTCCATCTCCCTGAGAGTGAGCTGGGTTTGTTTCTAGGGGGCTCTTCATGGACACACATTTCCTCCAAACAGGCAGTCAGCTGCTCATGCCAGAGGATGGGGTGAGCTGGTTTGTTGTTGTATTGGGTCAGAAGCACCGGGTGGCTCACACTGGCTTGATATTATAGGGTGGCTCAGGATTGGCTGCTTGTTACTCCTGGCTACAGGGCTGCTGACACCGACTGTTTTAGCAGAATAGACCTTATCCTTTGTTTTCATGTCACTTAGAGAGAACCAAACAGGCTTTGCGAACAGATGCAAGAGATCAGAACGGCTGGTCCAGCTCTGGGCTGGCAAACCTTGATCCTTCCAAACCCCAGTAAAACACTTGCAAGCCCAACAGTAAATACCTCCTAATCTCACTCGAAGTCTCAGGTGCCTTCTCCCATGATCTCTCAGCCCCTCAGACTCTTGGCTCATGTTTAATTATCACCATCTCCTCTGGGGCTGGGTGCTTTGTTCATCATCATCAATAACCGTGAGCTCAGCGCCCGTTGGTGTCTGATGCCTCTCTCACTATTTCCTTCCATCTTTCCCTATCCAGTGCAGAGTGGCTTAGTTTCTGTAGACTAGCTCTGCACCAATCTACTGTATCATCTACCCATTCTCTGTAGGGTCTGCCTCTCCTATTCGAACCGTCCATTATGCTGAATACCAGGGTCTTGATTTTTCGTTCGTCATTCATTCTGCAAATATGCCCAAATAGTTGTAGCTTCCATTTTATAACCTTCTGCAGCAGGTTCTCTTTCAGCTATATCTTTCTTTATAATTGCTCACTGGTTACCTTCTGCATCCATCCTATTCTCGGAATCTTTCTATAACAACTCCTTTTGAACGCCAATATTCTTTTCAAATCTTTTGTTATCACCCATGTCTCACATCCGTACAACATGCTGCTGAATACATGTTTTCAAGATGCTCAGCTTCATTCCTAAGCTAATCACTTTTCTTTTCCAGATCTTATCCATCAACTACTCACTCTTGCTTTTGCTATTCTAGTCACTATTTCCTTCTTACAGTCTAGATCATACATTACGTTGCTGCCCAGATATGTGAACTTCTCTACATTTTCTAGTTCAATACCATCAACACTGATCTTCCTTCCTATTTCCTTATCTCCAAATACCATTGTTTTTGTTTTATCGATGTTCATAATCAGTCCGTACTGTGGTTGGTTGTTTGGGGTCAAATGAACCCCCGTGGCTGTTTCTGTGCGTGTGACCTCACTGCTTAGTCTTCTGCTGTTATCCACACAGTGTCTCCATTCTAACATGGAGCCAGCTGTTGCCATCTATTCCGCAACCATTGCCCTTGTTTGCCTTCATAGTGGCAGCTCTTTAGATAACCCCCCTGAGCCCTTACATCTGTAATTCTGCTTGCTGTCCCCCAGCACTATCTGGAGCTTCACAGCTAGTTTTCCTTGATTATGTGGGGGAATCCCCAAAGGGTGCCTGTCCTGCAGAGGGTCAGAAATGTGGAATTTTTAACAGCGAGATCCTTTCTCTGAAGTGTTTTTCAGGTGTTTGATGGGTGCAGACAAAACACCAAACAGGACTCTCAAACAGGCCAAATGAAATTCTTCCCTGAATTTTAAGTGCTAACTGCATAGTCCTGTGTATATCCCAAAGGTGGCATCTACACAGTAAAGTTATTTCAGAATAATGGCCACTATTCCGAAATAATGTTGTGAGCATCCACACAAAACAACCGCTATTTTGAAATAATCTCGAAATAGTGGACTGCCTATTTTGAATTTGACAAACCTCACCCTATGAGGAATAATTCCTATTTCAAAATAGATATTTTGGAATAGGATCTGTGTAGACAGGCAACAGGGGCTATTTGGAAATAAGCTATTCTGAAATACCTTATTCTGAAATAAAGATGCTGTGTAGATACAGAGGCTGTGTCTTACACTGAAACAAAACTTCGAAATGGCCATGCGTGGCTCATCCAGACAGGGGTCCTTTTTGAAAGGACCCTGCCAACTTCAAAAACCCCTTATTCCTCTCAGCAGATAGGAATAAGGGGATTTCGAAGCTGGTGGGGTCCTTTCAAAAGAGACCCCTGTCTGGACAAGACGCGTGGCTGCGAAACGTGGCAATTTTGAAGTGCCACAGCCGGCAGCATGCTAATGAGGCGCTGAACATCCATTTCAGCGCCTCATCAGTAATCTTCAAAATGACCATTTGCATGGCCTTTTCGAAGTTTTATTTCAGTGTAGACGTAGCCAGTGTTTCAGATTAGAGCCCCTGAACCTGAAATAGGATCTATTGGGTGTGGACACACTATTTTGGAATACATTTTGCTTATTTTGGGGCTTCCCAAAATACGTTATTGGGACACATTATTCTGGAATAGTTTATTTTGGAATAACTCTGGAATAAGCTATTCCAGAATGCCTGTGTAGTGTAGACATGCCAAAAGAGACTACGGTACCGGACCACTGCAGGCCTGGAACATGCAAGCACAACATGCCCTGTAGGAAGAATTCTACTGAATGTCAGCAATTCCTGGGCATGAGGGCAGGCAGACCACGAAAGTGCCAGTCAGTGTGACCTATGATCATGATTTTATTGGACTCTTGCAGTATCCAGTGCTTTTCTTAAAGCCTTGCCTCTGGCAGTGGCGCAATGATGGGAGAATCTCAGCTTTTGTTTCTTAAAAAAGTCAATATATCATCCTTGTGGATGCTGAGAAACGACTAGAAGATCAATAACAAGCCCCCTAACATTCCTGGTTTTAAAAGCTGACTCTTCTTTAAGCCAGTCCCACAGCTTTGTGGGGACTGATTATTGGGTTTTGATCCTATGGGGCTGGCAATACAAACTGTGCTCTTGTCTGCCATACCAACCTCTGGAGAAACCAGGCCAGAGACGCATTTGGAATGTAAGAAAACAAAAACAAAACTAAACAATGTACATTTCAAATCTCTTTAGCCACAGTGAGGAAATAAGAGGGACATGCCTACTGTTCTCTTGCATCGAGCTGAGGGGAAGGCAGGTCCCGCTGACTCATTCTGCTGTGGATGGAAATTGAGGCTGTGTCAGGATCCTGCCTGGTAAATAAGAACAGTTCAGGACCAGAAGTCAGTGAACCAAAATTGGTGTGTCAGAGACTGGTGGAAAAAATACCGAGGGGATGGTCTGTTCCACCCACCTCTCTCTGGGGGTCCCTGAAGAAAGAAGCTTTGTGGAGACCACTTGGTTACTGGAGTGAGTTCTCCATTGGGGTGGCCACCCCCACTGGGTCCATACCAAAGATGAGAACAAAGAGAGGGGCCCAGGTAACCTCAGCTCCAGCTGAATCCTAAACACCAGCTGGCAGGAAACAGGACGGGACTGTAACAACAGCAGCTCCAGCCCATCTCTTTCCCTCATGATACCCTCTTCAGGACCATCGGAGACTGTCAGACAAGGGGGATTTTCCTCCTCAAAAGGCTCTGCAGCTAAGGGGAACGGGGACAAGGGCTGCTGTGAAAAAGGAAGCCTTTTTAAGACACACCTTTGCTAATGCTGTCGCTGCTTTTCCTTTAAATAACAACCACCTTTTCACTGATGGTTAAACAGGTTAGAAGGGTGTGTTTGTGATGATACAGCACACCTGGAAGCATTTCTGCATGAACTGCCGCCCCCTGCAAGGGACACTGTGAACTGTGTTGACCACCACTGATGGTCCTGCTCTCAGTCTCAGTGTGAGGTAACAGGGACATCAGGGGCTTTCTTCGCATTGACCCCTGAATCAGGTGCCATGCTCGCACCCAGGGCCTCATTAGCCTTGATTTTTTACCTTGCCCCATGTAGATAGGCCATGGGGAGTGGCAAGCAGCAGCCTGCCCCCAACCTCTGCTGGGTGCTGTGCTAGTTATATGACCTTCGGCAGTTGTGCATTAATGAGACCAAACTCCAGCAAGACAGACTGTGGTGTAAGGGTCACATCATTACACGTGACTAATGTGACATCATTCGATTTACTGCCTTGTGTTCATGGGGCACCAAGATCAGCAGATGGTTGTTTATGGCCCTAGGAGGGAGGGAGGGAAGTATGGCTGTGTTAGTCCCCATTTCCTGCCCTTGGAGACACCAGGTTGAAGAGCAGGTTGTCGGAGGTGACCCGTTTGGGGTGCCTTAGGTTTTGGGAGCCCAGTCTCAGACAGCATGGGCCTGGTTCCAGAGATGCCGAGCGGCTGGCTTCAGCACCTTACAAAATCCCACCTAGGCCATCTGAGCTTAGGCATCCAGAACTGGAGACCACTTTGGGACTTTTTTGGCGTGACTTGACCATGACAGCACACTAGTGGCAGCGCCGGGGGAAAAGCCGCAGAGTCCCCAGTTCTGGTCTATGCAGAGAGCTTCTGATTTCAGGCTTTAACTGATCAAATATGCCTGGTAAACCCCTCCCGCCTGTCTGCCCAAAAATCCAGCTGGTATTGAAAACACTGGAGGATGTTTCTCCGCACGTGTTGACTTCACCCCTTTCCAGAACAGTTTGTTTATGCAGATGATGTCTCCACTCCTTGGCTCCCGTCGCAGGGTTTGGCTTCACAGAGGAGTAATGCAAACACCTTGGAGTGGTTTTAAAGCACACCAAAATGTTGCACATTAATTGCTTCATGTGTAGAACCTGCTGAGCTGCTTTAACTTTAGGGCTGTTTGAAACAGCATGATGGTAAGCCCACGAGGGGACAGAGCACTGAACACTAAACCAACAGTCAGTAACAAGAATATGAAGCTTCAAGTAATGGGTGTTCCCTTTTATACAGATAATAATTAAAGTAGTTCCTATATGGACAAAAATTTTGGGAAATGCCTGGTAAAAATCTTCTCCTTACAGCATCAGAGAGAAAGCCCCAGAGCCCCTCTCCCACTGCAGTGTTAGCCCATGTACATAGAACTCCAAACCTCCTAAAACATTCCCCTTCAAGTGAATTGAATAAACCCCAAAAAGCAGGTGCCCCAGGTGTGTATTACATGGCAGTGGAAGTCAGGGCAGTTTAGAACTCAGGGGTTTCTGGCCCCCATGGCCATGCCCTGAGTACTGGACAGCTCTGCTCTTCCCATGGGGACTCCAGTGCATTTCACTAGCTATGTTTTTATCACACCCTCAAATATCCTCGTTAGAGAGGTTTTTGACTTCCTTGTGACCCGGGAAGCCTGGCGGAGTAGCGGCCGCAGTAAGCCAACAGGAAATCAACTGTGCTCAGAAAGGCCAGAAAAGAATCAGCTGCATCGTAGGAGTGGAACCCACTTGGCTGATGCCAAGCCCAGGGTCTCCACCCTCCTGGAGCACCAGCTTTGCTGCAGGCTATATTTATTCTGATTTATGCAATGCAATTAGCCCTCATTAAGCTGCCCTGCCTCCTTGACCTGATCCTCATTAGACTGCAAACTGCTGGAATCTACCAGACACTTTCTTAGTGGCTAGACAGCCACCAAGGCCCTGGACTGACCACCCAGAGCCCCTGCAATGAAAATGCTGGGAGCTGGGAGTGTTTGTGTGAACATTCTCGGGTCCCGGTGATAGGGTGTGCCACGCAGAGAGAGCAGATAGAGGGGACAGTGATGCTGAAGTCACTGGTGTCGCTGCACAATGTGTGGACATACCGGAGCTAGCTTTGGTCTAGCAACAAGCATGGTGAACCTGCTGCAACATGGGCAGTTCCCAGGACTGCCTCAGCTGCTTAGGTTTCCATGCTATTGTTACTTGAGCCAGTTAAATCAAAGCAAACTTGACTCAGCAACATGCTACAGTATCCATGTATTTTGGTAGTAGGGGAGACATACTCTGCCTTGGCTATCCATCCCCAGAGCTGGCTGCCGTAGAAGGAGATGCTACAGCTGACAGACACACCTGCATGATGGTGCCCAGATGCAGCTGGTTCCTTTCTGGTGCCCAGATACAGCTGGTTCCTTTCTAGCCTTTCTAAGCACGATTGATTTTCTGTCGGCTTACTGTGGCCACTGCTGGGCCAGGCTTGCCGGGTCACAAGGAAGGAAGAAATCTCTCTAATAAGGATATTCGAGGGTGTGATAAAAACAGAATGCCGGCATTCTGCAGCTCTGGCTGCCCATCACTGTATCCGTTCCCTTTCCTACGGCCACCATTGCACCTCACAGTCACGAACAGCCCAACCCTCCACCAGCAAGGTGAAGTTTTCGCCCGTCTTGTGGGTGGGGAACTGAGACTTCAAGGGCGAACTTCACACCAACCACAAGGAGCCACTCTCTAGCCCAGGGCAGCAGGGGTAACCTCCCTGTTTCTCCCCCAACCTGATTTCCGAGTGTGCTGGGCACCGACAGCTATCACAGCCTCCCGTTGAATTGTGGGAGCAAAACGCCTTGACGCCTTGAGTGCTGTATTTTTCTGGCTCCCTCCTGACATCACCTGAAGCTTGACCCCTGCAGATTCGCTCCAGGCTCTCATTCCTACCTGCCCAGCCGGACATGACGAGCCATTGCTTCCTCTGCGAAACAAGAGTGTGTTGCTCCCAGACAGATGGGTGGTTTTCGGCACTACAGGAACCTTAGCTGGAGATGCAGACGAGGGGCTGGGGTCACTTTCCTCCCTAAGGAAACCAGCTGCCTAACTAGCTGGACTTTTCTGCCTTTACCCTGCCACAGAAATGAGAGGAACAAAGGAAAGCTACTTGTAACCCTTCTATTAATGCCAGGTGCCTGCCAGGAGGGCCGGGTTCATCTCCTAGGGGTTTTCTGTCAAGGATACAACCAACCGGCTCGAGCCCCCACCCAGTGGCCTAGGACAATCTCACCCCACTTGCTGGGTGCCTGTAAGGCAGTTCTCCCGCCTCTCGCAAGCACAGAGTCTAAGATAGAAACAGCTTATTTAATGATGATAACCTACCCCAAGTTTACCGTGACAGATGCAGTATATCTAAGCAAAGGAGAGAGAAACCCCTTTAACAAGATACCATCCCCATACGCTACAGAACCAAGAGTCTTGCTGGGGCTCTTGGCCTTTACCCCACACACAGTCACAGGGTGTACCTCTCGCGGTGCAGTCCCGGACACAGATAACTTCACCAGGGCACTACTAGCTGTCTCCTTGTCTGCAGCATCCCACTGACTGCCACCTGCTGGCCGCTGGCTACTCCTCCTACCGGCCGCCCGCCGGTCACGCCGTCCATCCGCTGCTCCCTTACCGGCCACCCACTGGTCATGCCATCCACCGCCCCTCCTACCAGCTGCCCGCCAGTCACGCCGTCACCTGCCACTTCTCCTACTGGCCACACCACCTGCCATCTCCCTTGGGGATCGCCCTGAGGCAGAACCTTGTGATTTCAGCTCTGCATGGCCTCAGCTGCCATGCTGTGATTTCATAAGAACATAAGAACATAAGAATGGCCATACTGGGTCAGACCAAAGGTCCATCCAGCCCAGTATCCCATCTGCCGACAGTGGCCAATGCCAGGTGCCCCAGAGAAGGAGAACAGAAGACAATGATCAAGTGATTTATCTCCTGCCATCCATCTCCTGCCCTTGTACTGAAGGCTAGGGCACCATACTTTACCCCTGGCTAATAGCCATTTATGGACCTAACCTGCAAAAATTTATCAAGCTCTTTTTTAAACCCTAATAGAGTCCTGGCCTTCACAGCCTCCTCCGGCAAGGAGTTCCACAGGTTGACTGTGCGCTGTGTGAAGAAAAATTTCCTTTTATTAGTTTTGAACCTACTACCCATCAATTTCATTTGGTGTCCCCTAGTTCTTGTATTATGGGAGAAGGTAAATAATTTTTCTATGTTCACTTTCTCCACACCATTCATGATTTTATATACCTCTATCATATCGCCCCTCAATCGCCTCTTTTCCAGACTGAAAAGTCCCAGTCTCTCTAGCCTCTCCCCATATGGGACCCGTTCCAAGCCCCTAATCATCTTAGTCGCCCTTTTCTGAACCTTTTCTAATGCCAATATATCTTTTTTGAGGTGAGGAGACCACATCTGCACACAGTACTCAAGATCTGGGTGTACCATAGTTTTATATAGGGGAAGTATGATATCTTTTGTCTTATCATCTATCCCTTTTTTAATAATTCCTAACATCCTATTTGCTTTACTAACTGCCACTGCACACTGCGTGGATGTCTTCAGAGAACTATCCACTATAACTCCAAGATCCCTTTCCTGATCTGTCATAGCTAAATTTGACCCCATCATGTTGTACGTGTAATTTGGGTTATTTTTTCCAATGTGCATTACCTTACACTTACCCACATTAAATTTCATTTGCCATTTTGCTGCCCAATCACTCAGTTTGCTGAGATCTTTTTGTAGTTCTTCACAATCCCTTTTGGTTTTGACTGTCCTGAACAACTTGGTGTCATCTGCAAACTTTGCCACCTCACTGCTTACCTCATTTTCTAGATCTTTGATGAACAAGTTGAACAGGATCAGTCCCAGGACTGATCTTAATATCTCCAGCGTAGAGTTTCATGAAATCCCTAATATCCAGTTCTATCCTTCAATAGGTAGGGAGGGCTAGTCAAACCAGGCTTATAGCTATATGGCCAACACACTCAGCAAGCTGGCTCAACTAGTACCCCTCCCCTCCTACCTTACAATGCTTTAAACCAGGGAGCCCTGTGTAATCAATGTCTTATGCAGCTATGGCAACTGCCCTGTCCCCCACAACAACCCAGAGCATTAGTGAGATCCCACAACTCCCACACTGAGTGTCAGCCTAAATTGTGATTTTACAACAATGTGTTTACAATAGACAAATCTCATGGCTTACTTGCTACCCATTAGGCTTTGCCTGAAAGGTATCACAGATGCACACCTTTGCATTCTCATGCAGATGATCTCTGGGAGACACATTCCTCCCAGCCTTCAGCAGCATTGCGTTCCTGCTGCCACATTCCCTACATACTTTTTCCAGAAGTGAGAAAATGTCCTCATCTGTGAATCTCACCCTCAGAAGCCCAATGGTCAAAGGAATAATCTTGCTGCTGGGAGCAATCTCCTCGGAAGCAGCAGCGGAAGAAGCTTGGGTTTTGATCCAGCATATTTACAAGGACTCAGAAGGACACATGTTAGCTTCAGGATATTCTGAGGGAGCATGATATCATCAATTACGTCCTGCAAGTGAAAAGAGTTGCTAGTGTAAGCCTTGTGCTTGACCCAGAGCCTGAAGGAGACAGCATCCTGCTCTATTGACATGGTGATTAAAAAAGAATCATCTGTCCCCAGGGACTGAGCCTTATTAGCTCTGCGTATAGAGCGGGCTGGCTTTCTGTGTCATCAGAATAACATACCCCATTGGGCACCAGGACCCTGCAGCGAATTTCCTTGGAAGCAACTAATGAACAGGGGATACACGACTTGCAAAAGCCCAACGTTTTGTGAGCACACAGCACAGGCTGTATGGGAGAGGTCTGGAGTTAACTCCACAGCACCCAGCGGCAGAGTTGGGCAGGGGATGGGATTTCCATTCCTCAGGAAATTTGGACATTTCAGAATTGATTCTCATTGGAAATCAGAGCAAAAAGACCAAACCTGGAAACTTGTCATGGAACAAAGATTCTGAATTTTTTTATTTGGAACCATCCAAACATCTAGGTTCAGTAAAGTAAAAACTTTGGGGGGTTTTAGTGTGGAAACACAGTATAAATATTAAATATATGTAACTTAATATTTAGTACAGTACAAGCATCAAACCAGAATGACTTGAAATGGGTATCAAAGGGAAACCTTTTTTTTTGACCTTATACATTTAGCTGTTTCCCTATTAACATTTTTTTTGAAATTAGACATAATCCTACAGAATGCTTCCATGCTAGTGAAATGGGGTTTTCCAACACAAATTATTGTGTCAAGAAGCTGTCGACTGGTTCTTCCTAGTGTGATCTCCCCCACCAGACAGCATGAGAACAGGAGTGCTCACAATTTGAAAAGGCAGCACGTTTTAAACAGACACGCAAGAAATCAAGGCAGCACACAAACTGATGGAACAATGAGCTGCAAAGGGAGAAAGACAACAGCAGGGTCCCAATGCATGTCTGACCCTCTGTGCTCAGATTATGAGAGATGGAGATGACTTCATGCTTCCACGGGTCAGGAAGGGAACAAACGTTCCATTTGTTCCTGTCCTGTGACTGGGATGTTGGCAGTCATGCCTCATAGCTGGAGCAAGTCAGTAGCCAGAGGCCAGAGCCATAAACCAGTACTGGGTAACTCAGTGCAAGGGTGGAAGGAACCGGCACAGAAGCAACCTCTGAGGAGCTGGGGCTGGGCGTGATTGTTTGAGAGCTATGGAACAGCTGCTGGTGCTGGGGTTAAAGCTGCTCTTTCCCAACTTGTTGGACATGGGAGGGAGCTAGTTAGGCCACCTACTACAGGCCATCCATGCTCCTCAGGTGGCCCTGCTTCCTGGCAGCTGCCCTGTACCATCTACCATTGGGTGGGTTCAGAACTAAGAGTTTTCAGCTTCCACATATCCCCAGGCATTGGGCACTGCTGCATGCCGGGTCCAGACTGGATGGACCTGGCGGTGAATCGGAATACTGTCTGCTGGCGAGGATCTCTCAAACACAGCTTAGGTTCCAAGTCTGTCCAGCCTTCAGATTACCCTCACTGGTGGGCAAGGCCTTCTCTAGTCAAGTTAGTGAACAGAAACCACAGTGCAGCACAACAAATCAAATCCCTTTTCCCCATTGGGGTAGAAATTCGGAGGGAACAAAACAGTTTACATTGGACATGGACAAACCCATTGTTTGGGCTCTTTCTGCTGGTTTGTTTAGCGACAACTCTCAGGCTGATTCCGGCTGGTCTGGCACCTTGCGGCATGGCAGACAGGCATGCTGAGGGGGAAAGCGCCCTGCCAGCGCTCGTCGGAGACGGTGGGTGGTGCAGGTGCCTCGAGGAAGGCACAGAACAGAAAGTCCAGGGATGAGTTTTCGTGTTCCTGCTGCTTCACTTCCCCTTTAATGCTTCTGCATCTTTGGAGAGGAAGTACAGTCCCCCGGCTCCTGGCCAGCTGCAGCGCACAGGCCTCTGTCTGGGATTCTCATTCACCAAAGGGCTTTGCCACCAGAAGGCTCAGAATACCCCCAGCAAAGGGGCTGGAGGCACTTGCCAAAGCACCAGGGACTCCAGACAACCTTTCAGTGGATTCACCAAAGCTGAGGGAGCAGGGGATAGCTCCGTGGGTTGAGCATTTGCCTGCTAAACCCAGTATTGTGAGCTCAGCCCTTGAGGGGGCTGTTTAGAAATCTCGGGCAAATACATTAAAAAACAGATAGCTGCATCTTTTAGAGAAGGTGCTAGGTCCTGCTGTGAGTGCAGGGGACTGGACTTGATGACCTCTCAAGGTCCCTTCCAGTTCTATGAGACAGGTACGTCTCCACCTGCTGTCAGCCCTTGCATGAGCAAGACTGTGATCGTAGCGCCACAAGAGGCCGGGCAGCAGGAGCAGGGTCTGGGCCGGTCCTGCTGCTCCCGAAGGGGCTGGAGTCACGGCACGTCGCATGGAGCAGAACCACTAACTAAAGCCAAGATCAGTGCAGGTTCCCAGCCATAGCTCCATAGCACATTGCTGCTCTGTCCTGGGCCCTCAGCAGTCCCCCTCTTCTATCCTGCCCCACAGCCCTGGGGCCCCTTAGGGGCTAGAAGAACTTTCTGGATCCTTTCCCATTGTGCGCTAGCCAGCATGCCAAGCACAGACCTGGGGAGGGCCCCTGCTCCTGAGTCCATCCACTGGGCTGTCGACATCCAGGGTACAGGTTTTCAGAGCATTAAAACATCATGGACAGAACAAAGCCCTGTCTCTGCAGCAACAGGCCCCTGCTGGTATGACAAACAGGAGCTCGCCCAGCACCGGTACACCCCAGTTTCTGCTGATGGTTGGGACAACAACTCCATTGCTATCTCCAGGAGGATGGTGCATGGGACAGCACCTCAGTGTTCCCAATATGGTCTCTGCTTGATTAAGCTCTGCAAAAACAAAGAGCTGACTCAAGTACATCTGTCCTTGCAGAGTATCTGGTGAGGGGAGATGGTGACAAGAAGGGGGTTAGGATTGTAAACCAACTGGATATACGTTTCATACACAGGACGGAAAGGAATATTTGGGTTTAATGCTGTCTTGGACATAAGGCTAGAAAACTCAAAAGGGGTGGTACTCTTTCACCCACAGTCCAGGCTCCACCCACAGCTCACAGTAGATTGTGCAGATTTCCGTAATGTTGGGTTCATCTCTGCCCTTTCTTGTATGCTTTGATCTGCAGCAAAATGTTTGAAATTGCATAATTAGGCTTCACAGTCACTGCTCCATTTAGATTCTTGGGGGAAGTTCACCTTTCCTTGGAGTTACTAGTTCAGGCTGTCTGCAAACATAAGCCAACAGCACTGAATTTTATTCTGCCAAGTTCCAATTCTGCAGAGTTCCTGTGCAACTGGAAGCAAACACAGACTTAATATTTTTAATGAAGGCTCAAGCTGTGGCACACTAGACATCTACCCCCAGAGGAAAACCCTGGCTCGCTGAGCCATTGCAATCCAGCCCAGTCCAGGTCTGGCCTGCCCCAGCCAGGCAATGTGTGTCAGAACAAGCCTTGTGAAAGCCAGTGCTGAACCTTCTTTTAACAGGTCCTTGAATACCACTCTCTTTAAACAAGGATCTGGGCCTTTCCTACCTATGTCTGTGCTGCAGCAGATGGGGGACAGAGCACGGGATGAAAGGTAGCATAGGACAGTGTTTCGCAACCTTTTTTTGTAAAGTACCACTTTAAAATATATATATATATATATATAAAAGAGTACCCAGAGGCACTGAGAATCTCATCAGGGGTGAGTGAAGTCTCTGCTCTACAGCCTTGGCTGAAAGCCTGGGGTGAGTGAAGTCTCTGCTCTACAGCCTCAGCTGAGAGGCAGCTGGCCTTTTGCTCATGTGATGGTGTGCAGGGCTTTAAACCCTATGCTCACAGGTTCTATGCCCGGGACCAGCAACCCAGGTCTGTCAGCATTACACATATATATGTATGTCCCCCCAGACTTCCCCTTCATACCCTTAAAGGTGTATGTACCACTGGTTGAGAAACATGGTCCTAAGGTAATCTGAGGTTTTGAAACAAGCACCCTTCAATCTTTCCAGATGACTGTATCCTTTTCAGAAGTCAGCTTTGTTTTGCATCCCACCAAGTTACACCTCACTTAAAAATGACTCACAAAACCACACAAAACTATCCCAGCAGATGATAACTGAGAACTTGCTGACTTTCTGCCATCTTATTACCAAATAAACAAACTGAAATAGAAATATTGTCCATACATTTCAGCGTAAGGCATATGAAGCAGTAGAAACAAGTCAGTGTCTTAATGAACTTTTAGGCTGTACTGTACTGACTTTACTAGTACTTTTTTGTTGCCTGTTGTAAAACTAGGCAAATATCTAGATGAGTTGATGTACCCCCGGAAGACCTCGGTGTACCCCCAACAGTACACGTGCTCCTTGTTGAGTAATACTGGTGGAGGAGACTCCTGTTCTGGCAGGATGTGTTTGAATTCCAGCTGGCACCCCTCAGGCTGTGACACCTGGACGATCTGTATGTTTTACTAAAAGGCTCCCTGGGCCCAGAGCAGCCTTCAGGCAACTGAGCCAGCCCCAGGAAGGCTGTACCACTGTGTGCATCACACACCGGCTTGGTGTCCATCACTTAATCACCTGGCCACCTGAAAAGGGCCATGGTGCATCAACTCCTCTAGCAGGTACTAGCAGGGCCTCTGCACAGCCTTGCAGAATGGGGGAGGGATGGGAAGAGGGTGGGGGGCACATCCGTGTACAAAGCCAAGTGTGAGGGGCCCAGACACGGTGCTAGCAGCAGGCAGGCTCTGCTCCTGAATGGTTGCCATGGAAGCGCAGGAGGGATTGCCTGGGGCCCGAGGTCTGTGCTGCACTTTCTATTGTGCTGTCTCGCCAGGCGGTTTGGCTCAGGGAGATTGGACCTGGGCAACAGGATTCTCCAAGACAAAGGCCCAGGAGGAGCCGTGGCTCTCTCCTGGGCTGGCAGTTGTTGAGTGGGGCTGCATTTATTGGCTAGGCCTTAATGCAGATACTCCCCGCAGGTCGTGTGGTGGTTTAATGCAGGGTAAGGCCTCGGCCTGGGCCACACTGGCACTTCCGCTTCAAAACCTGTTGTCCCTCAGGGGTGTGAAAAAACACCTCCCTGAGCAGCAAAGGCCATAGCTACGGGAAGCCCCGGTGCGGAGAGCGCGTCGGTGGCAGGAAACGATGGCGGTGGCTTTGTCGTGGGAGGCAGTATGGCTGCAGCAGCAGCGTGGAGCTGTTGTAAGGTGCACCTTGTGGACCTACCCCAGGAATTTGAACAGCCGCTGTGGACCACTGCTAGTGCAAAGGGAGCCCAGCACACAAGCACCACAGTGAACCGCTGGGGACTCACACACGTATACGCACATTAGTGCACCTCCATAGACTCACACACGCACCACAAACATACGTGTGCTGCACAGCCATCCGAACGCATGGATGTAATATGCCCCACGTGCACACATGCCCTGTGCCCTTTCTGCTGTGATTGTGGTCACTGGCACAGTTCGGCTTTCATAGAAGGGTCTGCTAGGCTAAGCCTCGACTTCTCATAATAATCCCACACTCCTGGATTGATCACGGAGGCCCAATGCTGTGCTCCTGACACACACAAAGAGCTGCACCGTGCCATGCCTCAGTTTCCCCATTAGTGCAGGGCCCACTGAAGCTATCTGGAATGCAAAAAGCCATTTAGATCCAGGTCTGACACATCCTCTTTCCTCCCTCCTAGAGGAAGCTCGTCAGACATCCTCGCTGATGGGTGGTGGCCTGACAGCGTACTTGCTTAAAGGACAAGGCTGGGTGGTTTTGGTTCTTCTGAGGGAGGTGTGACACTGGCAGGCTGCTGCAGGCAGTGATTCAGCCCCTGGGTTAATCATTGACTCCTCCCTTCTCCATTCTCCCTCCACACCCCTGAAATCCTTTTATTCCTGCCTGGATAGAGTCTCTGCTGGCTGCCTGGGGTTTGCTTCTGCCTGACCGGATTGCAGATGCAGCGTTCAAGGACTTCAGAACCTTTCATTTAATTGCTTCAAATGTACCCTGGGCAGCTCCGCCTGAAAGCAAGCGAAGTCTGGGTGAGTTGGTGATTTCTGTCTGCTCGGCCCAGGGCTGCGTCTTGGGAGCTGCACAGAGTGGGGAAAGGTGCCCGCCCTACATCCAGTCACCTTGAGCACAGGCTGGGACATGCTTGGCCTGAGAGTCTCTCTGCACCTTCCACGTGACCTTAATTGCCCCAAACTGGCTGGATCTCACTGCTTCCAGGCCAAGCAGTAGTGACCGCTTTCCAGCTGTGTGTTTGGAGGGTATCAGGCATGTGCCAGGCTGAACATGCAGGGAGTTCCCCTCCCCTCAGACATCTCTCCTGGGCAAGGTTGGGATTCCTTCTGGTGCCAGCCAAGAGGCCCCTTCTGCAGCATCTTCCCTTAGTGCCAACACATTCTGGGCAATTTCATTTCAGTGCCCTGAAGGGGGGCACTTTGCCACCACCCCTCCTTCGGCCTCGGCTGCTGAGCTCTGAGGAAGTCATGAGGACACCGACTTCACAGGACTGGGCCCTGGTCTGATGTGTGGCAAGGCTGATGGATGTTTAACAGCTGCCTCATTACCAGCCGGAAGAAGCTGTGGGCAGCATGCCCTATGGGGCTGCCGGGGAGGGGGGTCAATGGACAGCGGGGACCAGGCCACACAAGCAACTGGGGTTGAACACCCTCTGATCTCTTCAGGGGTGCCTCTTTCCATCCCATTTCTCTGCACCCTTGCCCAGACCCCCAGCTCTGTGAACTCAGCCCCTAAGTGCCACCTGCAAAGCAAGAGAGGAGAGATTTCTCCTGGGAGCCCTTTGCACCTCCTGCAGGCCCCTGGGTGTGCCTGACACAGTACAGGAGGAGTTACTGCTGCTGTCTTCCACAGCCGCTCAGAACGGGCACTGGCTGTGTCTGCCTCCCGCTGAGGAACACCTCTGAGCAGAGGTAAGAGAGCACAAAAGGGTCTTCTTAAAAATAGCCTGAAAGGCACAACATGCACCCAGGAATAGAAGCAGGCAGCAGCTCCTCCTCGTGCTCCCTTGTTTGTTCTGTGACTGGAAAATTGCTGCTGTCTTTGTCATTTTGTTATTTTCAGATGGATTAGATGAGGGTGGAACAAGCTGAGACACCGCAGCCTGGTTCAGCAGCTCTCTGGCCAAGTTTGTAGTCAAAGGGGGCAGCCAGGGGTCCTGGGTTTTCTGTTCTGAAACTCTACCACCTGCTCCATAACTTTGGTCAAGTCCAGTCCCTTCTCTGGGTCTCAGTTTCCTTCTTTTGGGGTCATTCCCTTCCCCAAAGAGCCATTCAAGGCCTAATTTGCTGGTGTTTGCCAGTTACTTTGAGATCTCTGAAGCCAAGTGCTGTTATTTAAACAGGCTCACCAGTTACTGACCTCTTTTCTCCTCAATGGGCAACTCTGGGTCTGCCAAACCATCCCCCTCACTCCCTAACAACCTGCTCTGTGTGTGCTGTTCAAAGCCACAGCAGCTCCCACTTTGCTTCAGATTTAAGCACAAACAATTGTTTCTCCAGCCCAGGCTCCAGCTGCTGATACAGATATATTTGCAAGGGAAGGGATGGAAAATCACCTTCCGATAATATTTGCTAAACTGAACAGACAGATTCTTGGATATTAGGGAGGGAAAGGGCTGGCTGGGGTCACCTAGGCCTGCATGATGCTGTTTCACTGCAAGACTAACCTCACAAACACTATAGGGCACTCTCTGCTACACTTATCTGCCACCCAAAGAGTGCCAGATCTTACTCTCACGTACACCCATTTAAATCACGACTCTCTGCCCTAGGACAATTAGAACCACTGCAGTAAAACTGGCATGAGAGCAGCAGTGCTGCCAACCTCAAGTGATTAAAAATCAGGAGGCAGAGCCTCCAAAATCGTGAGATTGGCCCAACAACTCAATTCAATTTTAAATAAATTCATGGAAGTTAGGACCCTAAAAGGCTATTAGCCAGGGGGTAGGAATGGTGTCCCTGGCCTCTCTTTGGCAGAGCCTGGAGGTGGATGGCAGGAAACAAGTAGCTTGATCATTGTCCACCCCCTGGGGCACCTGGCACTGGCCACTGTCAGCAGACAGGATGCTGGGCTAGATGGACCTTTGGTCGGACTCAGTAATGTCTGTTCTTATGGTTTCTTTTTCTCAGCCTGTGATTTGACTTTATAACTCCCCTGTCTATTCCTGTGCCAGCATATGAGAGAGAAGTTGAGAGTGAAAGGGCAACACCAAAAATGCATGTCTCTCACTGTCTCATCTGGTGAAGACTCCATGTGCCTTGTCCTCATTCCTGAGCTAGAATGAGCTTCTAGCCATCCCTATTACTGTCTTCTTTGCTCTGCCTCTCCCTGCCCTGGCATGCAACAGCACCACGTCCCTGACTCTCTGTTCCTCTGCTCAGCTCCCCTCAGCGCCACTTCTTCAACTGCTCTCCCCGGCCTTCTGCTGGCCCTGGCCCCGGCCCCCTGTCTGCTCCTGGGCCCCACGGTAATGCAGGGCCCAGCGGCAGGGCGGATTCAAGTCCTCTGCCCCCAAGGCTTTCACACACAGCTCTGCCCAGCCCCGATCACAGCATCTCGTCCTGCAGGCATCAAAAGCCTGTGATCAGCTCCAGAGACCCTGTACCGCTGCTTTCCCCTGGCAGCTGGGAAGCACCCCCAAGGCTGGAGGAGCTGCCACCTGTTCCTGCTATCACCCACCCCGTCATTGTCATCTGCACCCCCTCAGCCTCCCTTATTCCCCTGTACTCTTGTCAGTGCCCCCTTTGCACCCTGTCATGGCTGATTCTCCACCCTGGCACTTCGAGTGCAGGTAATGGAGGTGGGCTAGCCAAATAAAGCACTACTTGACCCTGTTTCTGCAGTTCCCAGAGAGAAAAGTTTTCCTGACTTCAGTTTTTTTCTGAAATCAAGCAATAACTGCCCCCATCAAGTGTACAAAGTCCTCTTTCCAGCAAAGAAAACTCTTGGAATGTCCTCCCCAAGAAATCTCTTGGAAACCCCCTGCCCCAACTTTCTTTTTGCAAGGAGTTGGAAAGAAATAACAAGAGCACCCCACAAAAAGTCCTGGAGGGATCTGTGAGTTTTCTGATAACATGTCTGCAACCAGGCATGGGGTTTTCAGCCCCTGTAGGACACAAAGGATCAAGCAGAAAAAAAAAACCAAAGAGAAAACATTTTTATTATTAAAGCAAGACTTGCTCTGCAAGCATTGTAAATGGCTTAGTGTTAAAAAACAAAACAACCTCTCACCCCCATGAATTAAAGCAAAACTCAGGGATTTTTCCCTGGCTCAGATTCTTGGTTACAGGAGGAACAAAAGGAACAATGAGTTCAGACATAATATTCAAATGCCTAAACAATGAAAACAATAAACCTTCCGCAACTCCCTAAACTTTTCCCTACTTACGCTTTCGGTTGAGCCGAGGTGACCTGTTCTGGGAAAGCTTTCTTCTTCCCCTCTGTTCCTGGCAAGATCCCCCTCTTTTTTTCTGTGATTTCTTACAAAGGAAAGATGTTGTTATAAATTATTTTTAGGGTTGTTTTTTTTCCACTAGCTCCTATTGGCTCTTTGCCACTTTCTCCCAAATTTCCTACCTCACAGGCAGGTTAGCTTAACCCTTTCCTAGCTCTCCAGGTAAGTTTAGGCTTTCCTTTGCAGCTGCCATGCACAACACATCCCATCCCTTGTCCCTCTCTTAGCTTCTCCCCTGCTTCTTCCCCTTGCGGCTGCACCCCCTAAATCTGCCTCCAACTCCCTCTCACTCTCTTCCATCCCCTTTCCCAGGGTCTCTCCAGCTCCCAACAGTCCCTGGATCCCTCCAGCCCCTTGAGTGGAGGCAGCAGTCTCCCCAAAACCAGCAGGAGGCAGCAACCATCTTTGCTAGAGGCAGGTGCACTCCCAAGGGAGCTAGGCTGTGGGGAAATGGCAGCCGTCTTGCTGGGAATGGGAGACCGTTGTCATTCTGAATAAGGGAAGTTCTGTGAGGCGGGGGCCTTTGGGATGTTTTCCTCAGCCACGTTAACTCCCCTCCCCAGCCCCCTGCTCCAAATCACTAGAATCATGATCAAATTGCAGGAGTCAGCTGTACTGATCCGGTCTGGTCCAGAGGCTCCCGGACAGAACTTGGATCATTTCAGCCTGGTTCTCCATTGCCTCTCTCCAGGCAAGGCGAAGCGCAGCAGCATGTGAAAGGCTGCCTCACCAGACCCTGGCAGCCCTTTACACGAGCAAAAGCTGGTATAAGATGCAGGGTGACAGAGGGTCAGGCTGGCAGGCTCAGGCAGCACCTGGGATTCAGGCCTTGGTGTGATGTTTATTTTTTCCCTGCATCCTAACAGCAGGGCATGAAGGCTTCCCAAGCAAGGACGGTTATTCTTCCTATAGCCAGGCAGTTGCAGGTACAAGCTATGGGGTTTGTCATTGCCTTTGATACAATTTCTCAATAGGAGTGTAAATCAAGGGGAAATCTGAGTCTGTCATCGCCACAGTGATAGGAAAAAGGGAACACAGGATGCCAGCTGGCTGGGAGGTAGAAAGTGGGTTGAGACAGGACAGCCGCTGCTTATCTCTGCTGCATTTAAAGGGGCAGCTACAAGAAAATAATAAAATATAGCAAGCTGGGTGAAGTTGCTACATGTGGGAGATGGGTGTTTAGCAGTACGTGGGCAGGCAGATGTGAAGAAAGGCGGCTGTACAGAGGGGACCTGCTTCCTGCCATTGTATGGACCAGAGAGCTGACTGGGAAGAGATGTTACAGGCTCAGACCTGGGGGTTGTGTGAACAGCTGTGACATTTCCCAGATGCTGCTTCTCTACAATAAAAACAGGCGGTTTTGTCAGCACCTGCTCTGGGCGAGCGGAACCCGCCCCAGCCCCCAGAAGCGCAGAGGGCTCTTGGGAAGCTGAGGAAAGTTGACAAAGGGCCATCCTTTGAGTTAGCAACTTCCAGAGGCTGCACTGAAGCCACTGCCAGCCCCAAGTAGTTACTGTCCCAACAGTAGCAGTTGCAGGAGCCACTGCACGAGGCTCGGTACATCAGCCCCATCTATGGTGGTTGCCCCACGGCTAATGTGGAGGTGGCTGGAGCTCTGGGCCCCTTTAAAATGCCATGGCAGGGCAGCGCTGCTCTGCCTGGCCACACAGCAGCGGGGGCTGAGTGGTGCGAAGGGCTCACTGCCATGGGCCCCATCCCTTCCGCACTTGGCCCTGCCCCTTCCAGGGCTGCAGAGCCAGGCCCCCCTCACACCCCACGGCGGCTGTCAGCCCTGCTGTTGTACGTGTGCCTAGGGCCTCTCTGCACAGGCCCCCTCCGAAGGGGGCATGTAAATGAGCCTGAGTGGTGCGTAGCAGTGACCTGCTGTGCTGCACCTCACGAGCAGAGATCTTGCTGCATGAACTTGGAAGCTGCTAGCCTGAAAGTGCTGGCAAACCACGTAGCTGCGGGCACTTCGCCGTACCCACACTGCTTTGGAGTTCCCTTACTCCAGAGACGTCTCTCTGTGGCCAGTACCACCAATACTGAATCCCCTGCAGCGCCATCCCGGCTAAGTGCTGGCCCTGCTCGGCCTCCAGAGGGGAACCAGGAGGCTCAGGTCCATCTTGTAAAGCTGAAGGTTTGTTTCCCACATGCTGTGGCCTGGGGGTTGCTCGAGCTGTGTTGGTTCTGAGTGTGAAGGCAGGTCTCCGGGGAGACGGAGGGTGTCTCTAAGCTCCAGATGCTCCATGGAAGCTACTCAGGTGTAGTGTAAATACCTGCGCTAGCAACAGAAGGGGTTTGCCTGTCGCTGCCATGAATCCACCCCCTCAGGAGGTGGTAGCCAGGTCCGTGGAAGAATTCTTCCGAGAGTTTAACTGTCTCCAGAGGGGGTCAGGGCGACCTACCAAAGTCACACGGGGCATCTGTTTTCCACAGCCCTCGGCAATGTAGGTTGAGGTGCAGGGGAGGCTGGAGCCCCAAGGCCCAGCCCCATCTATCCAGGTTCCTTGTGTGAAGGAGGCCACAGCTCTGCTGCTGCTCCACGCCTCACGTGACAGGCCCGTGGGAGCACGGCAGGCGGCCAGTCTGGAGTCAGCAAAGGGCCCTGGGAGGCCCAGCCTGCACTGCCCTGCCCCGCAGGCTCTGAAGATTCAGGGTGAAGGAGAGGGCCTGAGCGATGCCCTTGAATTTCTATAGCACGGAAGAGATCCTACCAGAAGGGGGCCCCCATTGTACTGGGCACCCCCTCACACTCCACCCCAGTCATAGCAGGGGCAGGAAGGGCCCTCGAGACGTCATCCCTGCACAGCAGCAGGACCAGGTAAACTTGGGCTGTTCCTGACAGGAGTTTGTCCACTGAATTCTCAAAGCCCTACAAGGACAGATGCTCTCCAGCCTCCCTGGGGAACCTGTTCCACAGCATTAGCCTGTTTTTCCTAACCCCCATCAAAGCCTCCCGCTGTGCAAACACAGCAGTTCCTTCTTGGCCTAGAGGATGTAGGGAGCCCAGTAACAGATATCAAACAGGCCATTGTCAGAGCTGGGAATTCATACACCCTGCCAGCTGCCCCTCCCATAACAGCCCTGCCTCCGCCCATGCCCTGAGTCCAGCCGTCCTGCCCAGGCTGTTCGTCCACCTCCCCAGCCCCGCCTGGTAGAAGAGGGAGCCTGGCTCGGGGAGGGGACAGGTGGCTGTTTCGCTGCAGTTTCAGCTCAATCAGCCAGGGCCACAGACAGCCGCTGTTAGCAGAGCAGTGTGTTCAGCCCAGCTGTCCCAAGCAACCCTATAATAACAACAGAGGGGCTGTGTCAGTCCAGCTGCCCATGTAAGTGTGGAGCTAGGTTCCCCCAGATGCAGGATGAAACTCCATGCATGGCGAGTGTCCACGTTGCTGGGCATCCCCCTTCCAGCTGGGGTAGCAGGGCTAGGGATGGGAAATTAACGAGCCTGCCACCTTCATCACTTTCACCATCTGTTCTGCTCTAAGAGGGCTCATTTTCTTTCATGCTACTGCTGAGTAATTACCAGACTGGCACTGATGGTGCCCGTTATTGTAATGAAGTGAGCATCCTCTCCAGACACTCGGCAAAGGAGCCCCTGGGACCGATTCCAGCTGCCCACCTCTGCGGCTCATTGCATGGGCGCTGGGGAAGGCGGCACCTTGGGGGCTGGATACTGGGCTGGCGAGGGACTGCATGAATCTTTGTTCCAGACCTGCTCCTGTGTGTCCTCTGCACTCTTCAGGACAGAGCAGGAATCATTTAGTGCCCCAGAGGGACAAGGGTGGGGACATGGATTTGGCCCCGCTCCCCTGGAGACAGCTCAGTACATTGATGGAAATGCCACGAGGGCCCTGCAAATACTGCACAGACTGGGGAATTAAGGCCAGACCCTTCATCTTAGGCTATTGTGCAGTGTTTCTGAGGTTCTGCTGGGGCATGGGAAGGCAGCGTTTTTACCTGATGCTATTGCAAGTCTCTGATACCTGGTTTATTTCTTAAAGCTCTAGCTCCCTGAGTCATGTGATTCCATGAGATGGTCAGCTTTTTTTATGGAGGTCTCAAGCCCCATGTTGGTGGAGAAAAGCTTGAAAATGTTTAAGTGTGTCCTCAAAGCTTCAAAACCAGAGGGCAAAGAAACCCTCACATACAGTTATTATTGTTTTTTTAAAAAATCTCCTGATTTTAATGCTCTCACGTGATTGTGGGACCTGGTGTTTGTTTGGGGGATTTGTGGGTTGATGGTACCAAGCAGATCACTTTCCAACAGCCTCTTGAACAAACCACCTGCCTCTGTTTACTGCTAAAGGCAATGGAGAAGGAGCAGCAAGCTGACTGGCTGTGTCCTGGGTGGAGGATGGCCCCATCTCACCTTGCAGCCCTGCCTCATGTGTCTCCAGAAGCCAATGCCGGTGTGCACAGCTGTCGTCCCCATCCTCCTGCGTAGCCAGCGCTGCTGGGGGAGGGGGGCTGGACTGGGTTGTGTCCCCAGATCCGGCAGCAGGACCGGAGGATGTGGGAAGGGATTGAGAGCAGCAGAGGCAGCTGCCTGCGTCCAGCGGGTATGTGCTTGGGGCAGGGGGTCTGCGAAGCTGCTACTGCCTGTGCTGCCACAGCTCCACTCCTATTTTTAGCGGCTGGCTCACGAGCATGTCTGCGTGAGCTGAGATGCACACCCTGGCTCACAGCGCCGGCCTAGCCTGAGAGAGAAGCATTGCCCCCTGAGAGTCAAGTGCTAGTTCTAAATATAGCACAGGAGATGGAAAGTTTGCAGCACTGAATAGCAGGCAGCCTCACGTTGGGCCCGACTGCCATCTCCCTGACGTTAAGGGGCTGCCGGGGAGGGATTTGAAGGAGGGCAGGGAAGGTGCTTGGCAGAGGTGGTTGCAGACTAGCCTCCATTATCAGGATCCAGAAACCAATACCCAGTGGGACCCAGCAACTGAGCAGCAGCTGCACAGAGGATCCCGGGCCATGAAACTGACCATAGGCTTGTGGGCTGCTGTTCCGCTCAGTCTTATGCTGTCGCCCTTTCGGACCAGGTGTTGGGGGTGAGTGGCTCTTGCCCTCAGCCCTGCCAGCTGCCACATGGGAAGAGGAGCACGCCTCCCTGATGGCGGTGCTGGAGCCAAATTCATTCCCCTCTCTCTCCTTGATGGCCCTGCGCTGTGGTCTGTGGGGAAGGCCTCTGGCTGGTCTTGCTGGGCTGACAGTGGCATTGTCTGCCATCAGAAACAGGCCAGGAGAGGAAGATGCCTGGCTGCGGTCTGCGGGGGCTGACTGTGCTGGTGGCTGGTGACTTACAGGTCAGCCGGGGTGGTCTGGTGGTGGTGGGCCCTTCAGTGTGACTCTCCCAGGATGGTTACACTGCGATGGGACACCTGCGTCTGGCCTGTGCTAAGGGCCTCAGGCAAAGGGGCTGGTTAATTGCAGGGTAGATGTTTGCTCTCCAGCTGGAGCCTGGGCTCTAGGACCCTCTGGTCGGGGGAGGCAGGGACGTGGTCCTAGACTTGGATGTGCAGCTGAGCCTGAGCAGCTACACACCCAGATAAACAGTCCCTTAGCTCGTACCCCATGAGCCCGAATCAGCTGGTCTGGGCCAGCCACAGGGTTCTGATCACGGTGCTGCTGTGCCCGCAGGCTGCCTGACTGGAGAGCAGCTGGCTGTGCCAGTAGCGTTACTAGGGCTCGGTGATCAGCCCAGTCACTGGTAAAGCTTTCACTCTTGGCCAGAGTGCCACAGCCCCCACCTCACTTTCCATTCAACATTGATCATGTTACGTCAAGGCCTGTCCCATTGCGCCATTGCACCGGGGCCCTGCACCTGGGAAGATTAATGCTGTCGTGCTGATATCTGCAGGCCCGACCCGGGCACAGCAGACAGTGCCGGCTGCCCTGAAAGCACTTCCAGGGAATTAGCAGCCTGATGCCCTTGCACTGTCTCCCTGGCGCCGAAGGGGAATGTTGGCACAGAAGAGTGACAAGCAATTGATCAGAAAACTCTGGCTATTGAGGCAGGGCATGTTTCTGTCCTACCTCCCCCCATGCCTTCCGAGGGGCCCCAGACCCCCTGCATGGGTGCCTGGGGTGCAATGGAAGCTGCACCCTTGTATCTGAACCACTCTTGCTCCCTCCCAGGGCATTACCCTCCTTTCTCTATCTTCCCAGCGCCTCTGGTTCTCTGGCTCATCTGCCGCCCACGATTCAGGCCCTGGCTGTCACCCCAGGGCATTTGGTGAGCTGAGAGTATAGCTGGGGTTGTGTGTGCCAAGCAGCTGGGGGCCACCTCCCCTGGGTTAGCCACGTCGAGCGGCGTTTTGAGCCTCGCATTGCTATGTGCCTGGGGATGTCCAGAGCCCCTGTTGGGGATCAGGGCTCCGTTGTGTGGGACACCACACACACAGTGAAGCAATGTTCTGGGCCTCCGAGAGCGCCCAGCAGGTCAGACTGTGCCGCCATCACTGTCAGGGGGCTGCCAGCATCTGAATGGATTGCGGGTTGGGGGCAGGGCAGCACGAGACTCTTCTGGTCGGGGTCTGAGGTGAGCTGGACAGAAGATGGGCGGCGGCACTATATACCTCGTGGGCGCACACACACAGCAGCACTGAGCTCCCTTCAGGAGGTTAGTGGCCCCTCACTGCCTTTTGCAGGGAAGGGTCTTGGAGCTGCCCTGGCTCCAGATCTCTGGCCTGGGGTCAACCCCACTCACCACGCCCTGCCCGCTGCCCCACAGCCCAGCTCTGCTCAGCACCTGAGGAGCCTGCCTAGGCACCCTCAGACAGCCACAGTGGTGGGACCAGACCCCTGGGGGTGCCTGCTAGCCTCTGCCTCACAACAGCTGCATCCCTTTCCCAACTCGGCCATGACATGCAGTGCCCCCCAGGATACTCATTACTACTCCACCATGTGCCGGTCCCCTCCTCGTGCATGTCCCCCTTTCCTTGTCCTGTGACCCTCTCCCCAAACCAACTGGTACCTTCCCCACCAGTAATTCCCTGCTCCTACTGATGTGCACCTTCTCCTGTCTGTGATCCCCTTCCTTCTTCACTGTCCCCCATGGTGCTCCCTGCATGCTTCCTCCCATTGCTTGGCGTTACTTCCATGCCCCCCTCCCATCCCCATGCTCAATATGCCACTCTTACTTCTTGCTGCTGCTGGTAGCTGCACTACCCTCAGAGCTGGGCGCCCAGCCAGGAGCCACCGGTCTCCAGCACCCAGCCTGAAGGCAGCACCAGTGCCAGCAGCAGCACAGAAGTAAAGCTAGTGATCTTTGTGCTGGGCAAGCTGGCTCCAGGGGGACAGGGGCCAAGACAGGTAGCCATAAGTGTGCGTGCACACGCGCGCACACACACGCACACACACGCAGAGCACATAGGCCCTGCAGAGCAGAGAAATCGACCTGCTCTGGCTAGCACCCAGTGTCCATTCAGATGTAGCTCCCTTCTAGAGCCCCACACTTGCCAAGGGGCTTGGGCAAGTGTGGGAGGGTAGAGTTTATATTGCAGGAAAAGAACCAGGATCTTACACTGTATGTGAGATAGTAACAGAGAGGAAGCCGTGCTAGTCTATACACTATCAAAACAAAAAGCAGTCAAGTAGCACTTTAAAGACTAGCAAAACAGTTTATTAGGTGATGAGCTTTTGTGGGACAGACCCACTTCTTCAGACCACAGCCAGACCAGAACAGACTCAATATATAAGACACAGAGAACCAAAAACAGTAAGCAAGGAGGACAAATCAGAAAAAGATAATCAAGGTGAGCAAATCGGAGAGTGGAGGGGTGGGGGGGAGGTCAAGAATTAGATTGAGCCAAGTATGCAGACGAGCCCCTATAGTGACTCAGAAAGTTCCCCTTCCGGTTTAAACTATGTGTTAATGTGCCGAATTAGAATATAAAAGCCAGGTCGGTTGCTTCCCTTTGAAGAACAGTGTGAAAATTCATTGGTCTGAATGGCTATGGTCTGAAGAAGTGGGTCTGTCCCACGAAAGCTCACCTAATAAACTATTTTGCTAGTCTTTAAAGTGCTACTTGACTGCTTTTTGTTTTGATGGTGTGAAAATTCTTTTTCAGTAACACAGATACCTTTAGGTCATTAATAGAATGCCCCATTCCATTAAAATGTTGACTAACTGGTTTGTGGCTCTGGAAAAAAAGATGTATGTGAGATGGGGTGCTTGGAATCCTGCCCCCTCCCACAACTGGATTCTCTATCATCCTGCACCTTGTTTGTCATCTGCACCAATGCAAAACCACCCCCCATCGCAGCAGGCAGATGTTGATGGCTCCTTTGCTCTGGTGTAGCTGACTACCCCAGAGGCAGAGCAGCAAAGACTCAGCCCCCCCTCCGAGCAAGACTATTTCCCCAGCAGAGGGCAATAGGAGGGTTGTGTTAGCTGTACCCTAGCCAGCTGTAGCCTGGCTAGCACCCGGGAACCCAACCAGCACCCATCGCTCCTGTTGCAGAATGGATGTATAATGTGTTCACAGCCTCCCAGGCTGCTCCACCCAAGCGGGGAACAAGGCAGGACAGAAAGGGGTTCTTAGAGCTCTGCGTGGATACCAGTCTCTATCCACATCCACAAAAATGAGCCACGGATATCTGCAGCCAAAGCCGCAGATGTGGCTACCCATGAATATAAAGTGGATACTCACAGATGTGCAGGGGTCTAGGGATTCTCTCTGTGGTGGCAGGGGTTGGGGGCTGGGACCCCCCTCCAGGAATAGGAAATAGTCGTCTCAGGCCCCTCGGATGCGGAGAAGTGGGGGCAGAGGCAGGCCTGTGGGTGTGGGGCGGGGGGTGGTTAATCATGCAGGACAGCTCAGCAATTGTGTCAGGGAGATGCCGTTGGTGCGTGTGGGTGTGCCCAGGCCGGCTCTGAGGGTCTTGCTCTCTCTTTGCACAGGCTGTGCTGTGTTGCTCTGTGGGCAAAGACCAGTCACGCTGCTGAGCCCCAGACTCTCTTGTTGAAATTGCTCCCCAAGCTGGAGGACGTCTGGACAGGAAGACCCCACCCCAGGCGAGCAGGGCCCCTGGGAACTTGGAGTGCCAAAGCGATCCCCTTTCGGAAGGCTGCAGGTAAGGCTGCTCCCCTGCTCCATCTGGGCTTGGCTGAGTGTCACCCACGTGCCACGCACTATGACAGAGACCCGGGCTGGTCCCTAGAGGTGCGTGGCTGGAGGCTGTAATTCCCTGAAGAGAAGCCTGCTGGGTGCAGAACCAGGCCTGCCCCGCTCCATCACGCTGTTCAGTGGTGCAGAGAAGGGTGCTCTGCATGTGGGCGTGGTGCCCAGGAGGACACACGCCAGCCCCTCTCCTCCTGCCAACCCTGCACGCCCCCGGGAGACCCTTCAGCCCAGTCCAACCCCACCAGCAAAGTCCCAGCTGGGCTGGGCCAGGCCCCATCAGAGAAACCTCCCTGCTCCAGTACTCGCAGGGCCCCTTGTCACTCTTCTCCAGCCCCGGAGCCTGGACTGTCCTCTCACCCCACCAGGCATGAGACGCTTTGGCAGGGCATGTGGAAGCCTCGCGTGTTCCCCTCCCTGTGCTGCCCCAGCAGCCCGGCTCCGCGGGCTGGCACCTCCGAGGCACAGAAACGGGCTGCACGGGTGCCGCTCTTTCCGGGCTGTTCGTACGCGCCCGCTTCGCGCCCACCCGACAGTCGAGCGAGTAGCTGGTTTCAAAACAAGCCCAGCCCTGCAAGACCCCAACGCTCACTGACTCCTCCCCCCGGCACAGGATGGGCCCAGCCTGATCTGTGGGCCAGGTCCTGGGGGAGCCGGGTGGGTCTGGGGGGCAGGTCTCAGGCCGGGGGGAACCCAGGAGAAGGGGCTACCTGAGACTTGATGGGAGTCGGGGTGGGACGGGAGCTTCACTTTGCCAACAGCTGGTGATGGCGGCATGCACAGAGGAGGCCTGGGAGCCAGCTGGAGAGCTGGGGCCGGCTCCCAGCCATGTCACTGGCCAGGGCCCGGAACAGCCCTCCTCAGTCACTAGCGCTGAAGTCCCCTAGAGTGACGAGAGGCCAGGAACCGGGGCATACCCGAGTCGGTGCCCACTGGGGGGCTCAGAAGCCAGGCCCCTCCTGTACTGTCTCACACAAGGTAAATCTGCTACAGCCCTGTTCAATCCTGGCTAGCCTGGTGCCTGCCTCTGGAGCACCCCAGTGCAGTCCCTGTGCCAGCCATGATGGCTACTGGCTCTGCCCCACAGGGCCGGCGACAAACAGCCTGGATGGGCCAACGCCTGCACTGGGGGCATGGGGAGGGCTGCCATACTGTCCCCTCTGAGAAGCTCCTGCCTCCCCACTGCCCTGCCTGTTCAGATGGAGAGCCGCCAGGCTGACTGCTTCCCCAGGCTGCAGGACTGAGAAGGCCTGTGTGTTTCCAGCACTCACCCCCAATACATAGAAATGCTGCAGACCCCCGGGTGTTGGTGGGGCTGATTACAGTAAGAGGATGTTCCTGGCCCCCAAGAGGCATGCAGGCCAGGTTACATGGAGCACCAAATGGGGATGACAAGCCCAGGGCAGAGTATGTGCCTGGTAGCAGCCAAGGAAAAACCCAGCGTGTTACAGCTTCTCCCCAGCCAGCAGCAAGGCTGTGCCAAACCCAGCCCGACGGCCCCCTCGGGGACAGGGCAGTGGGGTCCCTCTCCCTTCGTGCTCTGTGCCAGGGCAGGGGCTGATGCCCTGTGTGTGCCCTGGGGCTGGTGGGTTTGCTGCAGGGAGTGCTACTGTCCTCCAGCCCCCTTGGGGCAGCGCGCCAGGTGCAGGGAGAGAGGCCACGGTTTGCTGCCTGCCCTCTCTGCTTAGCTGAGCTCCCAGGCAGGCCCCAGGATGGGGGCCAGTCTGCCCTGACCCAGAGGTGCCTTCTAGGGGAAGCATGACTGAGGTGGAGCCAGTCCTGGACTTCGCATCCTCTGGCAGGACCGGCCGCAGGAATGCCCTCCCTGACATCCTGGGTTCGCCGGCCGGTGTCAGCCCCTCCGACCTGCCTCTGAAACTCGCTGAAATGTCTCTGAGCTCAGGTACGTTCCAGGCTGCCCTGAGCCAGCCGGGCAGCCGGTGAAGCCCGGGCAGGGCGCTGGCAGAGGCGGGCCGAGGCTAGTGGTTACAGCAGGGACTGATCAGGCACAATGGGGATCGTGATGTTAGTACTCTGGTGGCACCTCTCCAGTGTGAGGCTCTGTATCGCTGGTGCTAGCACAGCGCGTGGGAGCCCTCGTCACCCACCGGCCCACGGGGCACTAGGTGCTGAGCAGACACTGAATGACCAGGTGCTCCCTGCCCCAGCCAGCGACAGGCTGAGCAGTGCCCATGGGCACAGCCTGTGGGTGCCCTGCTGGAGCATTCCACTGCCCTCGCCCATGTGCCTGGGGCTGGCTCCTTCAGTTCCAGGGGTCACTGCGCCATGGCTGGGCAAGGAAAGGCCGCCTGGGCCAGCACCTGTGTTGGCACTTGCTGAAAAAGCCAAGGAGACTGTCGCTTCCAGGCCAGGTGGGGGGAGGGCCCCTGGGGAGCAGAAAGCTGGGAGATGTGGGGCTGTCTGTGGGCAAAGTGCTGGGGGAGGGGGACTGGCTGTGAGCTGTGGGGCTGGCTGGGGGCTGGGAAGCTGGAGGCAGTGGGGCTGGCTGGGGGCTGGGAAGCTGGGGCCAGTGGGGCTGGTAGGGAACTGGGAAGCTGGAAGCAGTGGGGCTGGTAGGCGGTAGGAAGCTGGAGGCAGTGGGGCTGGCTGGGGGCTGGGAAGCTGGAGGCAGTGCGGCTGGTGGGGGCTGAGAAGCTGGGGCAGTAGGGCTGGTAGGGAGCTGGGAATCTGGAGGCAGTAGGGCTGGCTGGGGCTGGGAAGCTGGAGGCAGTGGGGCTGGTAGGGAGCTGGGAAGCTGGAGGCAGTAGGGCTGGCTGGGGCTGGGAAGCTGGAGGCACTGGGGCTGGCTGGGGGCTGGGAAGCTGGGGCCAGTGGGGCTGGTAGGGAACTGGGAACCTGGAGGCAGTAGGGCTGGTAGGCGGTAGGAAGCTGGAGGCAGTGGTGCTGGCTGGGGGCTGAGAAGCTGGGGGCAGTAGGGCTGGTAGGAGCTGGGAACCTGGAGGCAGTAGGGCTTCCTGGGGCTGGGAAGCTGGAGCAGTGGGGCTGGTAGGGAGCTGGGAAGCTGGAGGCAGTAGGGCTGGCTGGGGGCTGGGAAGCTGGAGGCAGTGGGGCTGGCTGGGTGCCGGGAAGCTGGAGGCAATGGGGCTGGTAGGTGGTAGGAAGCTGGAGGCAGTGGGGGTTGCGGGGGGGCTGGGAAGCGGGAAGGCCTGGGGCTGACTGGGGCTCAGTGGAAGGGAATGAGGCCGGCTGTGGGGCTGCCAGGAGCAGGCTGGGCTGGTGCAGAGGAGAGGGAAGGAGGACTGCGTTGGACCCACGTGGGGACAGAGACTTGTGCGTTCTGGGCTTTTATTGACCTTCCCCCATTGCTCTCTCTGCAGACAGAGCCCAGGACATGCAGTCGCCCTCCACAGAGGTGCCCCCACAGCAGCCCCCAAGCCCAGAGCTGAAGGACACATCTTAACACCTCCCCGGGAGGCATTGCTGATCAGCAGGGAAAGGAGTGACTGAGAAGCATCAGCACAGCTTGGTGGGGCCTGGAGTTTGCTGGGTCCCCTTGGTGCTATGCAGCAAGAACCTCTTGTGTTCCTTGGAGCGGGGAGTGGAGGAACCTCGGAGGCGGCACCACACATTTGGCAAAGCCGGGGAAGCTCCCTTTCAGGCGGCGTTTAAGGACGCAGACTAAGGAGCCAAGGGCACTTGTGTGGGATCTTTTCTCGTCTTCACGCCCGAGCGGCTGCACGGTGCTGGTGCCCGGCCGGTCTCGCGCTAGGGGTGTGACGAGAACCCCAGGGTTGTTCTTCGCTGAGAACGTTTGTTCACTGTGATGTCTGGCACACGTGTTCCTTGTCTTTCCTTCTGTCAGAGATGATCCAGTATCCTTATTTAGGCACGTGGGCAGAGGAGGACCCCAGCATTCTCCTCTCTGGCATCCCAAGGTGAAGCTCGTGTCTGGCAGACAGAAGCAAGTCCCTGCCTAGGCTGGGTCCTGCTTTGCTTAAGCCCTGCGACTTGCAGGACAGAGCTGCCCAAGCCTGGGCTGCCTTTCGGAGCGTGCCGACCAAAGCGGATGAATACTGGCAGTTTCACCAAAGCCTCAAAGCAGCTAGCAGGCCACACCAGGGCGGAAGTGATTCCTGCCCATGAAGCTTACCATCACCAGGGAGCTGGGCTCCATCCAACCCCCTGGGCTCGCTGGTCTCCCCAGCTCTCGGTGGTGGGTAGCATCCCAGGCAGTGGATGTACCATGCACAACTACCTCCCCCACCACTGGCCCACAAGCAGCACTCTCACCAAGCCAGGGCTGCAGCCAGGTCCTTAACACAGGCTTCGGCTAGCTGGCAGCACACCGCCCTCTGCAGGGAGCTGGGGCGTGACGCCAGGCAGAGCAGTAGCCCCATGGCCCAGCCCTTCCCCATCACAGTGATGGCAAGGAACGATCTGCAGGTGGTACCAGGTGCTACTCAGGTTTTGGGGGGGATGTAACGTTTTCTTTTCACTGCCAACCTAGAGGGACCCCCACACTGTGCCTGGACCCTTCCTGCTCCCAAAGGAGAGCCCCGAGAAGAGGAAAATCTGAAGGAGATGAAGGCTTTGGCTGAGGTCCTCTGTGGTAGGCCAGCGAGTGTCACACTGCGGGGTGGGCTGAAGTGACAGAGCATTGCCTCCTGCCTCAGTCGCCCCTGAAGGGAGCTGGGCCAGAGACCCTGGTGTGCAGCTCAGCCAGGCCTCTCTCCGATTGCTCTGCTGCTGCAGTGCCTCAGAGCCCAGCCCCCGCCCTGCAGTGTCCACGCCCCAGAGTGCATGAGAGTCCAGGCTGGATTTTGCAGCAGCCCCCACTTATAACTGCCCCAAGGGGAACCTGAACCTGGGCAGGATAGAGCTTAGTGCAGGAGCGTCTACAGTTTGAGCTAAATGGCAGCACCAGGCTCTTGGGAGCTGCACCCTGTGTGGCCTGTAGGGCTCACTCCGCCAGTGCTCTCAGCCAGCCTGGGGCACCCAGCAGCCAGGAGGACAGCCACCGGCATGAGAGCACCCTGCGATGCTTGCAGCTGGGGAGGGAATTCGTTTAGATTCAGGCCTTCCCCTCTCACTTGTGTTGCTGACCCCTCCTCAAAGGGGGCGTGTTCTGTGCCAATGCTGCCAGCCATGGGCAGGGGGTTGGGTGCAACAGAGGCCCCTCTGGATTTCCTTGTCCTTTCCCTGGAGTCTGGGTACGTTGCCTGCCTGCTGCAAGGCCAAGGAGTCCGAGGCTGTCCCCAGTCGCTGAGTATGTAGAACTGCTGCCCAGGTGTCTTACTGGTTGGGCTCTCACACCCCGTACACAGTCACTCTTGCGCCATGCCAGGGGGTTGGCCAGTCTCCCAGGTGTGAAATGGGTCAGGGTAGCTGGGGAGAGGTCATCAGAATACAACTGTCTCCACAGGACCTGGCCGAGGAATGCAGCAATGCGTCAGTGCCGCAAAGACAAGGGGCTTCTAATAAACTTGGGAGGACAGTGTGCTGCTCAGTTAGGCCAACCCTTTGCCATCCTCCAGCACCTTCCTTCCATCTGAGGACCTCAAAGTCCTACTCAAAAAGATCACATAGCTCCACAGATCTGACCTGGGTATAGCCAGGGATCACTGCATGACTGAGCGAAAGTACTTACTGTACACAGCTCTGGGTATTTAAAACATGCCCGATTCACAAACTGACCGAGCAGCTCCTAAAGGCTCCACACAGGCTTCAGAACATCCTATCTCACAATCTACCTGGGGGACTAGCAGCCGCCTCATGCCAGTCTCAGCTTCCCAGAGTGCAAGGCACTATATCTGTCCACAAAAGCTCATGTATAAGAACTCTTAGAACCACACCCCTTCAATTGCCATCACGAGGTCATCCCCTCCCCATTTCCTTTGTGGCTTGGTAGCTGCCATCTCGAAATCTCCTTGCTCTTCTAGAACCTGCTGGTGCCTTCCCTCTGGAGCGCCCACCGGGAATGTCATCTCAAAGAGGGGAAGCATCAGCCAGTCACTTGAAACACCAGCAGCTAAAATCCCAATGGAGAGACCCTGAGAAACAGGTTTTGTTGATGGGACCAAAACAAACGGTTTTAGGACCAATCTTATTTTTCTAACCGCTGATCCTATGCTCAATGAGCAAAACATCCACCTGCCAAGATATCGCCAGGAGGTTCAGGCCCAGATGATGATACCAGGCTAAATCTAGAGTAAATCCATTATGATGAATGGAGCAGACTCTGGCCCACCATGGCTATATAATGCCTGAACAAGGATACTGGATTTAGCATTGTTCTTACCATGTAAACATGCGGTATCCTGGGTGTCATGTCTGTGTAATGTGTATGTGTGGGTGTGTGTCAGAGGTGTATCATGTGTACATGCTGCTTGTTGTAGCATCCGAGCACAGCTGGGAAGAGAGTGAATGTGGCTGTGGTTTGCGGTGGATGCTTGGGACCAGGGTCTGGGGCTGGGAGAACATCTGAGGACTGGGATTTCCAAAGGGAGGTTTCAGATGGGCACCTGCACCCAACGCCCAAAGGTCAGCTCTCATGTGTTTTGACCTGGTCACTGTAGGAATTGAGAGGGGGCTGGGCACAGTGATCACAGGGAGTGGGGGTGTCCCTTTTTTTAACAGAGCAGTGCACTTCTCTGGGAGAGTCCAGAGCTGCTCCCTCCCCACCCCCACCCTCCCCCCCACCCCCAGGTACTTGTTTGGACAATAAATTGTGAGTATTATCCTGTGCAGCCTGTGCGGTTCTTTGGTGGGGCAGCCACGGTGGGAGGGTCATCCGAGAGAGCTGTACATTACCTCCGTCTGGCTGGTGCATCGCCTGCATCTTTTCAGGTGGAGTACGAAACTGACGTGTTTAGGGGCATAGTCAGATCAGTCCACAATAAGCTGAATGTCCTTGAGACTGTGGGCAATGAGGGCAAAGTCATCAGCAAACGAGCCATCTTACTAGCTGTTTGCGTTGCTGTGGGCCCAAGTCACTAAAGAGTGACTAGACCTCCTCCCCCCATCCCCCGAACACCATCCAGTCTGAACCAGATGTGTCCTCCTCTGTCAAAGTGCTTGAATCCAAATAAAAGCATGGCTGGAAAGACAATGACAAAGAGAAATGAAGTCATTGCGTGCCCTTGTTCAGTGCTGTTGGTGGCAAGGTACAGTACTCCATCACCCTGAACATCCACCTACTGTGAAATGAGCAGATGAGAGCAATCATCGTCTCTGGCCAGCCAGATGTATTAAGAATTTTACATAGGACCTAATGATCCCCTGAGTCAAAGGCCTGGGGAAGGTCAATAGAACCCACATACAGAACTTTGGTCTGGTCACAAGCCTTCTCTTGTATTTATTGGGCTGCAAAATTCGTATCCTTGGTATCATGACCAGCATGAAAGACCCACTGTGACTCTGAATACACCAAGTCCACTAGGTCAGAAGAGCCTCTTGAGGACAACTCCTGGAAGGATCATCCCTACGACAGAGAGCAGTGCAATTCCAAGGAGGTGTTTTATGAAGACCTCAGCAGGTCATTTGAGAGATGCTTCACAGGACCAACTCACTGACCTTGGAGACTTTACAGCTGTGTGAGCGCCATCTCTGACACATGAAGCAGGGTTTTAGGCCATTATGACATAGGAAGGTCGAACTCCAATGGCCTACCATTTCGTTCCCCATGTACACAATTCAATCTCATTATTATTTTCCAACAGGCCAATAAATATACGACACTATGGGTGCATTCTGATTCCCAGATCAAACAGGGGTACATGCTGGACTGTATAATTGTATCGTCCAAAATCTCCCACTCTTTGAAAGATGCCAAATTTTGGACAGATGACTGGGTAGCGAGAAGCCTTGTGTCATTAACTTCTCACCAAAGCACCCCAGAAGATGCTTCATACCTCGAAAGATGATAATGGTGGCTGTCATGGAAGACCTCAGCAAACAAAGTTGCAACAGGTACTGGAGACTGACGTCCCAGAGCCTTCTGCAGTCATTGGTGCAATCTGGCAGAAGTTCAGAGTACCACATGTTATATGGCCTCTGAGGCTCTTGACTTAGTAAGACAGAAACTCCAAGACTGGTTCTGTGAGAATGACTCTAAGAGGGACCAGCTGCTGGACACCATACACACCACGCACAAGTCCTGCAGCCTGGAGAAGGCATCAGCAACGATGAAGGCCAGAGCATCTAATTACCTGCTAAATAATTTCTCGTCCTCCCTGCTGTTTCTGCTTTGCAGAGTCATAAGCCCCAGGCCCTCACAGCAGTTGCTTAGGCGAGCAATGGATTTCTAGATCAGTCCAGGTTGCCTCTTACATCCGTTTCTCCAAGTCCAGCATCGGTTTTCTCGCTCTGCACTGAATCGCCTCCCGGGTGTTAGCATCTTTCTGGAAATTAGATGTCCAAAACCGTATGAGAAAATGACAAAGTCCCAAGCCCCTCCCACGTGTACGGTGGCCAGGAGGGAGCAGGGCATAGCTTCACAGGGATGTGGTTTGTGCCTCAAAACTGCTGAGCACAAGGGCTTGAACCTGCAAGGTGCTAAGCCCTCCATCTGCAAAGAGATTCTCTACAGTCAAGGGGTTTGGGCTCCACCTGGGAGAGGCAAGTCCCTGAGTCCTCTCCCCTGCATCCTTGGAACTGCTCCAACAGGAGAGACTACCGGAGCCCCACACCAGGCTCTCACATAGGCCTGTGGTTAGCCCTCCTCAAATTCTTTATTTCCCCTCAGGGGAGGAGGGGACTGAATCTGGGTCTGCCCTACCCCACCTGCATGCTGACAGGGATCAGATAGGTACCTACTTCTGCAGCAGAGTCCTGTGACGGGGACATATCTCTCATGAGCACCTCCTGTCAGGTTGGCACAAACCTGCTCTCTCTGCTCCCAGTGCCCTCTGTGACTGTTAACTCCACCAGGCGGCTCAGCCTCTAGCCCCAGCACACAGTCAAACACATGAATGAACACATTAGGGGTGGAAGGTCCAATAAGGCCATCAGTAATGGCTCCCGCCCAGTGCCTGGGCTCAGTCCTCAGCCCCTCCTCAGCCCCACCCTTTCATCGGTGTCTTCCCTGGTGCAGAGCAGTTCCCCCGGGGCTTTCTCCTGAACACTCTTCAAATCTGCATCTTCATTTGGGCCTCTAAACCAGCCAGGCTTGGCCTATTGTCCCAGCTTAGGCCACCCTGCCAGTGCCTGATGGGGGGACCCGGGGCCATCCACTACTCCAGGTCCTGACACCAGGACCCTATAAATAGCAGCCGCCTTCTGCTTTCTGTAATAGTCACTGCTGTTATTCCCTGGGCCTCTTCCCACATAGCCCTGTCCTCTTCTGCCTTCCCTCCAGGCTGCCATCCTCCTCTCTTCTTCATGGAGTGCCAGTGTCCCCCAAATGCCTCCCAGCTCTCCCCTGAACACCAGCAAGGAGCACCTGTCCCACCTGTCTGGTCCCCGCCAGAAGCTGACCTGCCTGGCCCTAAGTGCCTTTTAAGTCAGCCTGCAGGGCCATGATTGGCTGCTTCCCCACAGCCTTTCTAGACAGGCCTGGAGGACCCACCTTTATTGCTTCTTTTCTGAGGTGGGCTGTGATAGGGTGGCGAGGACTCCACTAGGGGTTACACCCCATCACAGACCCAGTCTGGCAAGTGGCCTCAGAGAATCAGGCCCTGCATATGATGTAGGTGGCTCTGGGTCTCAGGTGGGCATACAGCTGCCTGGAAGGAGAGTCATAGATGCCATGGGAGCATTCACCCTGAACACTTAGGAGCCAAGTGAGTTTGGTGCCTGCAGGGTTGAGTGGCTGTGCTGTGGATCATAGTGGTCCCAAACCTGGGACTTAGGCACCTACATAGGTTTTCTGGGCTGGGAACAACAGGCTTCAAATCTGAATGAGCTGAATGGGAATGGAAGGTGTTGGGCTTGGGACCCGTATCTCTGTTCTGGGTGCAATGTGCAGGGATGGGACAATGCAAGGTGCTGTCAGGAGTTATTTGAATTAGGGCCGGTAAGAGGAGATGCCAGCAGGCATCTTCCTGCAGCATGAAGAAACCCAGCCAGGCCGGATACCATGTTCAGGCGACTTCCCAGCAGTCCTCATTGCCTGGACCCGGCAGTGATGAGGCACCTGGGGGGACACATCCCAGCCCAGTTCTACAGAGCCTGGGCACTCCTCCAGGCCTGAACTCTGCACCGTGTCCTCGGTCACACTGGCTAGGCATGTGCAGTCCCTTGGCAGGCTGCTCTTTGTCACTGGCTCACACACAACAGAGCCAACAAAGAGCCTAGCAGACAGGAGACCTGGAACTCCCCCAAACAACTCATAGCCCCCGGGCAGTGTATGGAGTAACAACAAGGGAGCCCCTTGGAGAAGACCACTGAGGTCCCAGTCGGTGGCACAGACTCTGCAGTTGGCCTTTCTGAAGCACAAGGCACAGCCCTGGCCCCGCTTGCCAGGGGTGGGGCTGTCATTTCAACTCTACCAAGAACTGCAGTCAAATTAAAACTGTGCCAGGTGTGGTGAGAATATTTTTGACAATGGTCACGGGTCTGTTAGGAGCTGGGCTGAGCACCTGCCCCCACATGCTCAGCCTGCAATTCCCCTGCAGGGACAATAGCGGGCAAGGTGCCCCTTTCCTGCCCAGGAACACACAGGTGGGCCACCAGGGGACCTACAATCGGCCTTGAGCTCTGCAGCCATCCCAGTGGGATGATCCCTCCTGTAGCAGAGACCCTTGAAGAGAAGCTGGGGAAGCTGGGACCCATCACATGAGCTACAGACCTGCCAGCTTCACGTGTGGGTGATTTATTGTTGTTTTAAAGAACCGGCTCAGTGTTGTAATCTTTAAGACCGTCTCCTGCCCTTAGAAAACTAACCAAGGCTGCAGCGAGAGCATGAGCCCAACAGCCGGTGCTCTGGCATTAAACCAGTAAAGTTGGCCCTGGTGGGGTGGGGGGATAGTTATTGTTCAAATACCCATTCTGGGTGCGGAATTTCTTGGAGCACCACATTGCTGTGGGAGGGATGGGCCCTGGGACAACACTGCGGAGGCTCATTTGCTGTGCCCTACAGTGGTGCCCTGTACCAGGGAGCAGTCAGATCCAGGCTTCAGCTTGGGTCTATGCTGGTAGTGCCCGTGGGCTGCAGACTCAGGCTGTGTGCAGAGGCTGTGAGTTACATGGGCCCGAGGTGCTCAGGCTGGGGCTGAGCTCCAGCAATGATCGGAGCCGGGTCTCTCCCTCTCCGAGCACAGCTGCTGCCTCACTCCCCAGCGAGTATGAAAGCTGCTTCCTTGCAGATCTGGGGGCAGCAGGTGGCTCCTGGCTGCTGTACCTGTGCAGCAGGAGGGCACCAGGGTGCCACACAGTTGGCTCTGGGGATGGCAGCAGGGGGCCTTCCTGTGGAGCACAAGAAGAGGACGGGCCTCACACCAGCCACAGCCCAAGTGAGCTTCTTGGGGGAGAATCTTGTGCTGACTTCTCCCCATGCCCTCGGCCACCTCCCCAACCTCGAGCTGGGCCGGGGCAGCCCCATCTCCCACCCCTGCTGTGTGGTGGGGCAGACCCCGTGGGGCAGGCTGGGGTACACTGTGGGCAGCCGGGCAAAAGGATGCAGCGAGGAGGGTGGAGTGTCGAGGACAGACCCTGGGGGGAGGCTGGGGTAGGAAATGGAGCAGTGCGTGGCACAGGGCCCCGGTGCATTTTAAATCACACTGGATGGCAGCAGGGGAGCTGGTGGGGCAGAGATCCCCCCTTCCCAGGCCCCACTGCTGGAGAAAAGAGCTCTTAGGGAAGTGCAGCGCTCCCGTCCACCCTCCAACGCTGTCTAGTGCGCTCCACGCCATCCAGAGTCTGCCCCCTCCTCCCCCCGCCTCTCCATCCTGCCCACAGACTCCCCCTCCCCCTTCTGCACCCAAACTCCCCCAGAGCCTGCAGCCAGCAAGCCACCCCGGGGCCCAGGCCACAGCCAACACCCAAGCTCCCTCCGAGAGCCTGCACCCCTCCTGGTCCCTGGGCCTGCACCCTGCACCCCTCCTGCACCCCTATCCCCAAGCTCCCATGCAGACCCTGCGCCCCAGACCCACACCTGCACCCACATGCCCGCCCAGAGCCCGCACCCCTCTCCTGCCAAAAGCCTTAGGCAGGCTGGGGTGGGGGGTGAGCAAGCGTGCATGGGAGAAGGGGGGACTTTGGGCATCACCAACACTTTTGCAACCCTGCCACCCTGGCTGTGTGAGGGGGCGGTGTTGGTTCCTGCCCTTCACTCACTGGCTGCCCGTGAAGGTGCGCCCTTCCTGCCCTGAGCTGTGAGCCTCTTTCTTGCAAGAGAAGCTGCCTTTGGCTGGGGCAGCAGCTGCCCAGGTGAGCTGCTTGTGTAGCTCTCGCTGGCGTTCTCCCCACATCAGTCCTGGGACACAGCTGTGGGTGGGGGGTGTGGCCGGGAGCAAGACCCCAGTCCTGGTAATTAACAAGTGTGTAATGCTGCTGTGGGAGAGTCACCCCCCAAGGGCCTCTGGGGCTGAAAACACACACTTCTGCTAGAGCACCCGGGGGCCACCCACAAGCCTCCATATGGCCTTCGCAAAGCTAGGGGGAGAGGTAGGTACGCTGGAGGGTAGAGAGAGGATCCAGAGTGACCTGGATCAATTGGAGGAGTGGGCCGAAAGAAATCTGATGTGGTTCCGCAAGAAGTGTGGAGTCCTGCACTGGGGACGAACGAACCCCAAGCACTGTTATAGGCTGGGGACTCACTGGCTAAGCAGCAGTACAGCCGAAAGGGACCTGGGGGTCATGGTGGATGAAAGGCTGGATACGAGTCAACAGTGTGCCCTTGTAGCCCAGAAGGCTAACAGCTTATTGGGGTGCATTAGGAGGAGCATTTCGAGCAGATCTAGAGAAGTGGTTGTTCCCCTCTATTAGTCACTGGTGAGGTCACATCTGGAATATTGTATCCAGTGTTGGGCCCCCCAGTATAAAAAGGATGTGGATGTGCTGGAGCAGGTTCAGCAGAGGGCAACAAAAATGATTAAGGGGCTGGGGCACATGACCTATGAGGAGAGACTGAGGGATTTGGGTTTGTTTAGTTTACAGAAGAGAAGACTGAGAGGTGATTTAATAGCAGCCTTCAACTTCCTGAAGGGGAGCTCTAAAGAGGATAGTGAGAAATTGTTCTCAGTGGTGTCAGATGGCAGAACAAGGAGCAATGGTCTGACGTTACAGAAGGAGAGGTGTAGGTTGGATATTAGGAAAAACTACTTCACCAGGAGATGATGAAGCACTGGAATGTGTTGCCTAGAGAGGTGGTGGATTCTCCATCCCTCGAGGTTATTAAGTCCCAGATTGACAAGGTCCTGGCCGGGATGATTTAGTTGGGGTTGATCCTGCTTGAAGCAGAGGGCTGGACTAGATGATCTCCTGAGGTCCCTTGCAGCCCTCGGAGTCTGTGATTCTATGGCATGCATACACTTCGGGGGGGGATTGGATTGTCTACTGTGCCCATCACTGCTCTATGCTCATGATTTATTGTGTGTAGCATGGTAGCCCCGAAAAGCCCCAGCCATGGGTTGGAACCCCATTGTGCTAGGACCTGTACAAACACAGAACATAGCTAATCCCTCTTGTGTTTCCAGTGGTGACATTTGCTTTCATCTTCAGCTCCTGTGCAGGTTTTCTTTTCAAACAACCTGTTGACTAGCTGTTGTGTTCCACCCCAGAGCTGGCCGCATTTCCATTGGTGAAGCATGCTGAGTTGAAAGATGCTGTCTGCATGTGAAGGCAGTATAATTAAGAAGCCAATGAGCCTACAACAACGCGGCCTTCACCAGTGTGTCCATTCTCTGTCAGTTACACACAGTGATACAAGCATGCTAGCATCTTCAACGTAAAACACAACCAGTCTGCGCTGGCCCCAGAAGGAGCTGAGAGCAGCTGGATTCCGAAGAGGCCCCTGAATAGGGCCAGGAACAGTCAGGATTGCCCTGAGACTGGACCCTGGCATGGGGTTTGGGGATTTATAGCCCCTGGGAGCCAGTCCCAGCAGAGGAAAGGGCAGGCCAGGCTTCTGTGACCATCAATGCAAAAGTGTGCACTGCACAGGTCAGGGCCGAAGCGAGCCCAGCCTGTCACAGGCCTGGTCCCAGGCACAGCTGGGTGAAAAACCCAGGGAGAGGTTTGCAAGAGCCACTGAGGATTTGATTCATCCTTTACCCTCCTCTCTTCCTGCTGGGCCAGGCCCCTTGCAAGCGCTGCCACGCTAGCCTCACCCCACGCCTGGCAGGGTTGTCATGAGTGTCCTTCTACCAGGGTGGGAAACCAAGCCCCAAAGAGGCGGAAGCGTCAGCCCAGACCCCAGGTGTTCTGACTCCCTGGCCTCCGCTCTGTGGTGCCAAGTTTAGGAGACTGTTTGCACCCGGGCACATTGTGAGGTCTGCCCGGGGGCAGTCTCTGCAGCTGATGTGTGGTCTGCACTGGCAGGTGCCCACCAGCTTCCTCGGCATCTTTCCCAAGCAGGGGCACTGTTTGGGGGCCTCTCGGCCTGCCCCCCGGAGCCCTCCTCCTTCCTTGCTCTCCTACGGCTCCTTGTAGGCCCCCAATTCCTTTGCTGCTCCCCCTTGTGCATGGGGCAGCCATTGCACCCCTCCCCCCAGCCAGCAGCTGGCCTTGGTTTGCCAGTTTGCCTGACACCTTTCTCCACCAACATTTTCAGGGGGTGCAGGGAAGTGGAACGTGTGGATCTATACAAATTATTTGTCCCTAGGCAAAATGGCTCCCGGGGTAATTAGCACAGGCTGAGCAGGGAGCTGCACAAGTCGTGGGAGTGACGATCACGCTCCCCAGCCCTGCCGCCTCCAGCGTTCGAATAAGGGGAGCCCAGAGGCCCAGCTCCCTCCTGGTGACTGCTGCGCCGCTCTCCCGGGCAAGAAGCCTGCTCCCCGGCAGCGCCCTCCGGAGCACAGGTGTGCAGGCCAGCCGGCTAGTGCAACCCTTGTGGTGACAGCTGTTCGCTCCCGGCTCTGCATGTTTTCCAGCTGGGACCTTGCTGCTCCGTGCACAGGGACACCGTGTTCCCAGCTGGTGCCGTAGTGCTGTCGTGGTGCTCTGAGGCCTCTGGCTGCAGCTTCCGAGCCATGCTGCATTCCAGCTGTTTGCTATGAGCACACAGGCCTGAAATGGACCTGGCCGGTAAGAGACAGAGTGAGAATTCAGCCTGGCCACAGAGCACCAGGAAGCCAGGTGTGCTGCTGTCTAGCAAGGCAGGTTTAGATCAGCCACTTCAGCAGGCAAACCTGCCCCCGTTCTGCCACCCTACCTCAGGAACTGTCCTAGCTCATCTGAGCAGGCCCCACTGCCTGGGACCAGCGGAGAGACCTCAGGGCCTGGAGTAGGGGGCCCTGCCTGCACTCTGCACGTGACCAGACACAAGGGTGGGAGGGTCACCACTCAGACTCCACACTCTGCTTCTGGCATGACGGCTCTGCCAGCACCAGAGGCTGACCTGCCTGGAGGGCAGTGGTGGGACCCAGGCCGGACGAGCCGCGCGGCGACGAGGCGCGTCAATTTCGAAGTGCCGCGGCCGCCCGCATGCTAATGAAGCACTGGATATGCATTTCAGCGCTTCATTAGTAAACTTCGAAATGGCCATTTGCGTGTCCATTTCGAAGTTGGGGGCTCGTGTAGATGTAGCCCAGGACCCACAGCTGGAATCTTATGCGCCTGGCTCTGTGTGGCACAACCTGCTTCCCAGAGCCAGCACACTGGGCCTCTGGGAATCTCGCCAGGTCTGTCCCGGAGCTGGGCTGGCTGCCTTCAGCCCTTATCTGCTGGCGCTGGGTGCTGGGACCAGCAATTCCCAGGCTGATTGCAACACGGTGACAGGTTAGCGCGCCCGGGGTCAGAGTGTAACTGAGAGCAAGAAGGGAGGACATCAGAGGGCTGCAGCCTCCATCCTACCTGGCTGGCCAAGGCTTCACCATCCACCGCCCCAGCCCCCGGGACAGGAATGCTGTGCCTGTGCCCACGGCTCATCTAGCACCAGGGCCAGGTGAGTGCAAACACCTCACCCACCTTTCCTCCCGCAAACGTTAGCGCCTTCAGGTGCAGCTGCGCTGCAAGCAGAGGTGTGAGTGCAGCATGGCCGGATGTCCCCGGGCTGGCTCTGCTTTCACAAGCTCCACCGACCATGCCAGCAAGGACAGCCACTCGAGTTGGGTGTGAGGCAGGCGTGGGCCGTCCCTGCTGCTGCAGTGTATGGCTCTGGGTCCGCAGTAGACCAAGGCCAGCTCAGGTGTGTCCAGACATGCAGTAGGCACATCTCGGCCTGGGGCAGCCGTACCCCACGGCCGCGCTCCTGCTCCTCGTCAGACCTGCCTGTGGACCTGCACGGAGGGGCTGGGCAGGCACTTACTGGCCCTGCTCTGACTGGAGGGGAGGGACGGGCTTTCCTAGGAGCTGGTGACACGCGTGTGCTGATATTGTAAACAGCTCCTCCTCCACCTTCCCGAGTGCTGGGCCGGGCTGGCCGGCGCCTCCCCGGGGGAACATCCCAGACGCATGGGGCCAATCAGCTCCTCAGTGTGACCCAAGTCCAGTCGCAGGCTAGGAATGGCCCCTGACAGCACCCCAGAGTGCGCCGAGGGCTGAGGCAGCACAGTGACTGGCTCCACGAGGCTCCCGCCTGCACCCAGGGCAGCGAGCCTGGCTCCTTCGAACACGGGGCCCTGCTGCCTGAGCCCCCACAGCCCTCCTGGGCTCAGAGGGTCTGACGGACGCCCCTAGCTCCTGTAAGCACCTACCATGGGGGCAGAGACCACCCAAACCCCCAGGCAACATCCCCAGAACCTGCCGCAGCCACTGCCCGCCTCCTGCCTGAGGAAACGCCCCAGCAGCCGTCTTCAGCCAAGGAGTATGGATCCCAGCTGAGCTCCAGCCAGGCCACAGCAGCCCACCAGGGTCCTTGGCATAGACATGCAGTGCCCAGCCCCGCCTGCCCAAGGAGAGCACAGAGGCCCTCACGCCATCCCCTCCACCACCACGGCCTCCTGTTGTTCCTTCGGGCCCCAGGCTGGTGGCTGAGCCGGCTGCAGGGTGCCCTGGTGTGGCCGTGCTGGAGGTGGCCAGCGGAGGAGGCAGCAGGGCTGTGTGGTGGGGAGGGCTGGTGCACAGGAGGCCTCTGCCCAGGGATCTGCAATTCCTCCCAGTCCCTGGGCAATCGTTGTCCCTGCATTGCCAACGGGGCTCAGGGGCACAAAGGCACAGAAATTGCTGCTCACGCTGCTGTTGTGCCTAATCAGCACATTCCTGCCACAGGGACTTGTGCACAGTAACTCTGCTGGCCAGGGAGCAGAGAGGACCTGGGCCCCTTGCCCAGCCAGTGAGCAGAGACCTCCCCAGCAGGGAGCCAACACTCCCCAAGCCCTGAGAGCGACTCCCACGGATTCCCCACCCTGCCCCAGGCCCTACCTACCTGTCCTGCTTTGGCCCAGGGGGGTGCTGGTCACTCTCCCACCAGTGGTATGGCTGAGACCCACACGGGGTCCTGATCCTACCTCTGCTGAATGGGACGTTCCTGTGCCGTCTGCTGAAGCAGGATGCTATGGAGCCCTGAGTCCACACACAATGGGCCACAAGGCTGCTCCTATCTGGCTGCTCCCAGGCTCCCTTTAAGACCCACTGGGGCCTTCGCTTCCCCTCCCACTCTGCCCCTCACTCTTCCAGTGCCCTCTGCTTGGGCTCCCATCCCTGGCTGCCCGTGCTGATGGCTGAGGGTCAAGGTGTCATCCCTCTACCCCTCTGATGGAGGCTTTAGCCCCTACTCTAACAATCTGCCCATCCCCCACTGCAAAGAGCTCCCTCTTGGGCTCAAAGTTCCTGCCCTGTCACTGCCTGGAGATGCACAGCCAAAGCCTCTTCTCCTGCAGCCCAGGCCAGGCTGGGCATCGGGACATGGGCAACCTCTGGGTGGTGCTTTTGTGCACAGACTAGTTTTCTAGAGGTCGCATCTCCACACAGGCTGGGGGGCTGACCTGTGGGTAGTGGATAATGTGCCAGTGGAGGGGTGGGTAGAGCAGGGCCAGGCAGTTAGGACTCCTGGGCTCTACTGCCTGATTGCTACACTAGGCGATCAGCAGCAAGTCACTTACCTTAGTGCCTCCATTTCCCCAGCAGTGAAATGATCAGAGAATGGCTGATACGTTGTTCTCACGTCCATGGTGTGCCCTGCCAGGCCAGGGAGCTCTGCTGCCCAGAGAGGAAGGCACGTCTGCAGGGCACTTGATCTTCAGTGGAGACGCGTCTTTGGTGACACTTGCTGTCTCTGATGTTCTTCCCACACCTCCCTGCCCAAAAGCCTGGTGCAGATAAGGTGGCACTTTAGTCAGAGAATGCAGTGAGGCCTGAGAAGGGCTAGGGGGTGCAGAATCAGCAGCCAGACAAAATGGAATAAGATCTCTGTACCTCACTGTCATGGTCCACCAGCTCCAGAGAGGTAGGTGGTATCCTGGGGTACAAGGAGAGCATGGGGCCATCATTTTGGGGGTGCAACCCAGGCCATGAGTGGCTGCATCACAGCTTGTCCTGTATCCCTGAGAGCCTCACCCCTGCCTGGCTGCTCCCAGCCAGTGGACAAGCCTACCCTGGGTACCCATGTGCGTGCTTGTGACTCTAATAGCCCTCCTGTCATTCCCCAGCCAAACCCAAGTCTCCTCCAGCTTCGGTTACTACTAGCCAGGTGACCCCAACACATCATTGGTCCTGAATTTCCCCCAAACCATATGCCTGGGAATGTCCAGCAGTGTCCTGGGACATTCAGAGGAGCAATAACAGCTTGCGCCACCTTTTAAAGAGCCCGAAGCACATGGCTTGTTCCTTTGGCTGGAGGGAATCAATGGCACTGGGCTGATTTGCGATTGACATGGAACTGGGGTATTTAACCAGACGAGAGCGTTCTGACATGAGTTCAGGAGTCAGGGACAGAGACAGAAAAGGTCACCAACCCATGTAACTGAAAAACACTTTCCAGTGAGTAGAACCGAGCTAGTTCCAGGTACGAGTTTTATCACACGTCCCTCCAGCAAGGCGATGGACCACCCCAGCCTCAGGAGTTCCCCGAAGTCCAAACCGCTTGGGCCTTTCGCAGTCTTCTGTGAGAGATCCCTTCTTTCCCTGCAGGTTTCTTCCCTCATGGTTCTTTCTACAATGCAAATGGATCTGTGCCTGCAGCAGCCCACAGGCCAATTCCTGGCCACTTGCTGTGATTGACAATTTTCTGACAGCAGCTGGATGGAGGCGTTGGCCTTTCCTTTCTTTGGAAATACCCGTTTCTCCATCCTCCAGCCCCATCTTAGTCCCAGAGCTCCTTCCAAGTGCTCAGCCCATTGGGTGGTTACCGTACACACCCCAGGTGTGACTGGTTTCCCTGGGATACCCCACCCGACACTAATCCGACATAGACTGTGACATAAATGAATTGGGAAGTACTAAATTGGTCAGGCCAGGGGGAACTGCCTGTCTGCCTGGGAAGCAACAAGCAGCCCTGTAGCACCTTTGAGACTAAGATGATTGGAATAGACAAATAGAGTCCAGGGGTTACAGAGCAGAGCGAAAGTGGGGAGAGGGAAGAAAAGAGAAAAGACCGAGTTACCTGCTGGCCCAGGGCTGCGCTTAGTGTCACAATGGATTGTGCAGGAATCAATAGGGATTGGCTGCTAGAGGTACCAGCAGGTCCATCCATTGGACAGCTGCTACCTAAGCCTATTAAGTCAGCACAGTGCAGCTGGCTGTGGGAAGGACCGTGACCACAAACCATCCTGTGTTGGGTCACCATAGGAAAGACCCTGGCTAGAGTTTCCAGGGCACAGACTGGAAGTGCTACAGAGCCTGTGTTTGTGAGCAGTCAGGGCCGCTTGGTCCTGTCATTCACACAGGCCCATGGCACCTCACCAGTCACAAATAGATTTTCACCACACACCTCTGTGAGGCAGGAAGTATTTTCCTCGTTTCACTGACGGGGAGCTGAGGCCCAGTGTGGACTAAATGACTTGGCCAAGGGCAGCCAAGAGTCTGTGACAGAACCAGGATTTGAACCCAAGTCTAGGAAGATGCAGTCCAGCACCTAACCAGCTACAGCCTGCTTTCTTTCCATTGAGTGGCTTCTGTGTCCATAGACCAGCTAGGTAGCCTCTCTGGGTGAGATTCTGGTCTCTGTCACAGTGGGGTAGACCCACAGTTACTTCTGTGCAGGCAAGGGAGTGACTCCCAGGATAACAGACCGCAGAGCCCCGCCTTCTGGGCCTCGGTCACCTGTTCTAGGAGGCTATTGTAGCAATAGTGTGAACCAATCATGGGAATCCCCTGGGGTTATCAGCAAGCACACATGGCTTTGTTACAGGGCCTTTGGAAGAGATGAATTAAATATGAACAAGTAAGGTCTCCCTCGCCCAGACCTAGCCCTCCTGGCACACAGGGCCACCTCATGGGCTTTGGGTGCCCTAGGCAAAATATGACTTTGGTTCTTGCCCCTGCCGTAAACATTCAATACAGAGAAAAATGAGAAGCCAATACCTGTGGCTGTCCTTGTACAATCGTGGTAAAACTCCTTGCGCAACTTTTCAGCTACGTCTACACGTGAAGCCTACATTGAAGTAGCCTATTTTGATGTGGTGACATCGAAATAGGCTATTTCGATGAATAACGTCTACACGTCCTCCAGGGCTGGCAACGTCGATGTTCAACATCGATGTTGCGCAGCACCACATCGAAATAGGCGCAGCGAGGGAACGTCTATACGCCAAAGTAACACACATCGAAATAGGGATGCCAGGCACAGCTGCAGACAGGGTCACAGGGCGGGCCAGCGCTTCCGGGGCAACAGCTAGCCGCTCCCTTAAAGGGCCCCTCCCAGACACACTCAGCCTGCACAGCACGCGGTCTGCAGAGCCATAGGCACACAGACCTCGGGCGACGCAGTCATGGACCCCCAGCAGCAGCAGCAGCAGCAGCCAGAGGTCCACCCAGCCGCCCCTGCAGGAGCATTGCTCGCCCTGCTCCATGCCATGCGGGAGGCAGCTGAGCACCTCCTTGCCACACCGGAGGAGGAGCGGCCCGCAGGGGAGGAGGACTCAACCCCCAACCCTGCAGCACCCTGACCCCCTCCCCCCGCCTCACACGCCGGCGGCTGTGGAGCTACCCCACCAGCACCGACTGATGGGAGCGGCTGGTGCTTGGGGAGTGGGACGACGACCGCTGGCTCAGGAACTTTAGCATGAGCCGGCAGACATTTATGGAGCTGTGCCAGTGGCTCACCCCCGCACTCAGGCACCAGGACACCAACATGCGGCGTGCCCTCCCTGTGGAGAAACGGGTCGGCATCGCTGTCTGGAAGCTGGCCACTCCAGACAGCTACCGATCCATGGGACAGCAGTTTGGCGTCGGCAAGGCCACCGTCAGGGCTGTCCTCATGGAGGTAAGAGGACCCACAGGGGGAGCGGGGGTGGCAGCCCTGGCAGGGCAGGGGGGCCCGGGCAGGGCAGGGGAGGGAAGGGGGGCCCTGGCAGGGAAGGGCCACACACACCCCGCTCACCCCTCATTGGTGCTCTCCCATGTGCTTCCCCTGCAGATCGTGCGCGCCATCAACGCCCTGCTCCTCCACAGGCTCGTGAGGCTGGGGGACCCGGATGCTGCCATCGTGGGCTTTGCCACGCTGGGCTTCCCCAATTGCTTCGGGGCTCTGGATGGGACTCACATCCCCATCCGTGCCCCGGTGCACAGTGGAGGACGCTACATAAACCGCAAGGGCTACCACTCAGTGGTCCTCCAGGCCTTGGTGGACAGCCGGGGCCATTTCCAGGACATTTATGTGGGCTGGCCTGGCAGCACCCACGACGCCTGGGTTTTCCGGAACTCAGGCATGTGCCGCCGGCTGGAGGCGGGGACCTACATCCCCCAGTGGGAGATCCCTGTGGGGGACACCACCATGCCCCTCTGCGTCATCGCAGATGCAGCATACCCCCTCCGGCCCTGGCTCATGCACCCGTACACGGGCCATCTCTCTGCCAGCCAGGAGCGCTTCAACCAGCGCCTGAACCACACACGCCAGGTGGTGGAGCGCTCATTTGGCTGCCTCAAAGGGCGCTGGAGATGTCTCCTCACCCACCTGGATGCGGGCCCCACCAACATCCCCCAGATTGTGGGTGCGTGCAGCGCCCTGCACAATTTGGTGGATAGCAAGGGGGAGGCCTTTTTTCAGGACTGGGCTGTGGAGGCCGGCAGGGCCGATGTGCAGCCACCCACTGCCCCCAGTCGCCAGGTGGACCCCGAAGGGACCCGGGTCCGGGAGGCCCTGCGGGCCCACTTCGATGAGGCCGCGGGGTGAACGCTGCCAGGCCCCCCCACTGCGCCCCCCCCCCATCCTCCACAACACTCCCTGCCCCTACGCCCACACCACGGAGCACCCAACAGCACCCCCCCCACACTTTTCCTGCAAAAATAAAAGCAGACACTTGTTTGTGAAATCAAACTGGTTTACTTTCAACTCTGTTCTATAACTAACTAATACAAACTATATACAGGAACTTCTAACTAACTTAAATATGAAAAGTGTACGTATATATTAACAAAAAAAACCAGGGATAACAAGGAAGGGGAGAACTATTTACGTGGGGGGGACTGGGCAAACGGGGGGCACAAATAAATAAATACCAACTATATACAAGGAGGGTGGCCACGTCCTGGGCCCCATGCCCCTATAGTCCAGCACTGGGGGTGGGCGGCCGGGAGCCCCACCTCAGCCGCAGCCCTATCGGGGGCTGGCTGGGGGCCGGGCGGACCAGCAGATACGTCCGGCGAGTGTCAGCTGGCCCCAGGTCTCCCTCGGCGGAACGGCCCTCGGTGGCGGGTGTCGGGGTGATTGCGGACGGCACGGCGACGAGCGGAGCAGCGGGTGGCGCGGCGGGTGGAGCAGTCAGGGCGGGCGCAGCGGCGGCTGGCGCGGCATGGGGGGCGGCCAGGTAGTCCGCTATGCGGTTGAATGTCTCCATGTAGGCCCCCCCATGCCTCTTGGCACCAGGCCAGTGCCTGCTCCTGGAGATGGAGGCGGCGTTTCTCCACCCGCAGGCGCTGCTCCGCGACCTCCAGCTGCCGGTGGTGGAGGGCCAGCAGCTGGGGGTCCGTCGCCGGCGGCTGGTGCTGGGTCCGCCGTCTTGCCCACCATGGGGCCGGTCGGTCCTCCGTTGAGGGGCTGGCCTGGAGCGATGGCCCCAGAGATAAAACAGCACAGCAGCCCCCCCAGCGCCCCCAGGGGACCCTCCCAAGGGGAGCCAGGGCTCCCAGGCTGGCAGCCAGGGCAGCAAGCGGCAGCGGGGCCCCTCCTGGACAGAGGCTGAGCTTCGGGACCTGCTGGGGCTCTGGAGCGAGGAGAAGGTGCTCTAGGTAATGGGGAGCAAGAAGCGGAACGTGGATGCATTCGCTCGGCTGGCTGAGGGCCTGGCCGCCCGGGGAAACCCTGCCCGCACTCCGGACCACGTCAGGACTAAGGTTAAGGAGCTGCGGCAGGGTTACGCCTGGGCCCGGGATGTGGCTGGCCGATCTGGGGCCGCCCCCGTCACTTGCCCCTTTTACAGATAAAACATTTTTTTAGATAGAGAAAAAACTTCACTTGGGTCTAATACAGCACCCTCTGAGCCTGGTGCCTGAGATTACCTACCTCACCCCTATGGCTTCAGGACAGCTCCATGCTACAAAGCCCCCAGGGCAGTGGCCTGGGCTGTGAAGCAACATCTGCCTAGATCTCACCGCACTTGACCTTGTGGAGAAGGGCAGGGCTGGTACCTTCCTAGCACAGCCAGGGGCCTGAGGCACACACAGGCTGAGGCCAAGACCTTCACAAGTATTTAGACTCCTGTGATGGAGTGGGGGATACCTGTGTGTATGTGAGTGACTCACAGAGGGTGTGGGGCTCCTGCTGAGGGTAACCTTGATGACCAGCTAACACCTTTGTACTGCAGACAAAGGAGGAGGTGGAGCCTGAGGGGTTTGAATTGGAACTGGGAGTTGGGAAGCAGTTAGTCTGGGCTGGGAGAGAGAGAGAGACAAAGGAGGGGGCAAGGCCCCAGCTCTGGGGGCCCCTCGGGGCCTCCTCTCCCCAGCATGGATTGGACTGGCTGTCTCTGCCTGCTGCACTGACTCCTCTGTATGATGCTGTGTCCTGTCGGCTAATAAACCTGCTGTTTTCCTGCTGAGTGAGAGACTCTCCTGCCTGCGGACAGGGTGCAGAGCTTGGGGGACCCCAGAACCCCATCACACTCTGAGGCCAAGACCTTCACAAGTATTTAGACTCCTAAATTCCCCAGCGTTCAGTGGACGAGAGGGCCCTGAGTGCTTTGGAGGACCAGGCCCAAATCTGTCTCTCTGTGGTCACTCAAGAACACGTCAGATGTCCTCATGTCAGCCCCTAGCTGTGAGGCAGTTGCTGGCTGACCAGCCCTATTCTGGAGCTGCAGGTCTTATCATGGAAGGGGCAGCCGCTGGTAGATGTTGGAGGGCTGCAGGGTAGTTTTTGTCACTCTTTGCTCCCTCTCAGATTGTGCCACCTGCTCACAGATTACTGCTGTTTGCTAGGGACAGGCTGGGCAAGGTTCTCCCATGCATTGCCACCAATGCTGCACTTTTTCATGTGTGCCTTCAGCACGTCCCTGCATCGCTTCCACTGGCCCCCAACTCCCCCAACTAGGAAAACAGAATCTGTTCTGGGAGGTGCTCATCAAGTAACCTGTCTCAGGCTATATCTGCACCAGGCAAAGTCGGCCACAGCTACGCAATTCCAGCTATGGCAACTATGTCACTTGGCGCGACCTACCTGTGCTCAGCTAACGTGGCTGTTCCTACTGGGGAAGATGGACGGGAGAGTTTCTCAAGTCGACCTCCCTTAATCCTTGTGTCTTTTGACCCCTAAGAGGTCAATTTCATGTGTCCCTGGAGATCAAACCCTGATCTCCAGGGCTAGTGGAGATGTAGTCAAAGAATAGAGAGGAAGTCGATGGCAGGCCACCTCCTAACCACTGGCTCATCTTTCTGCCCCTAGGCTGGTCCTTTTCCCTCTGCTTCGTCAGATGAAAACTACATCAACACCATCAACATCAATAACCGTGGGCTCAGTGCCTGTTGGTGTCTGATGCCTCTCTCACTATTTCCTTCCATCTTTCCCTATCCAGTGCGGAGTGGCTTAGTTTCTGTAGACTACCTCCGCACCCATCTATTACATCATCTATCCATTGTCTGTGGGGTCTGCCTCTCCTATGCGAACCGTCCATTGTGCCGAATACCAGGGTCTTGATTTTTCGTTTGTCGTTCATTCTGCAAACATGTCCAAATAGTTGTAGCTTCTGTGTTATAACCTTCTGCAGCAGGTTCTCTTTTGGCTGTATCTTCCTATATAATTCCTCATTGGTGACCTTCTGCATCCATCCTATTCTCAGAATTTTTCTATAACAACTCCTTTCAAACGCCAATATTCTTCTTTTCGACTCTTTTGTTATCACCCGTGTCTCACATCTATAGAACATGTTGCTGACTACGCATGTTTTCAAGACACTCAGCTTCATTCCTAAGCTAATTGGTTTGCTTTTCCAGATCTTATCCATCGCCTTCAAACTCACTCTTGCTTTCGCTGTTCTAATTTCTATTTCCTTCTTACAGTCTAGATCATACATTATGTTGCTCCTCAGATACGTGAACTTCTCTACATTTTGTAGTTGAATACCATCAACACTGATCTTCCTTCCTAATTCCTTATCTCCAAATACCATTGTTTTTGTTCTATCGATGTTCCTAATCAGTCCGTACTGCTTCCCTTCTTCGTTTAATACCTGCACCATTTTCGCTAGCTTCTCCTTATCTTCCTCTCTGAGGTCTCTCTTGCAGACATCTTTGTAGCACAACTGGGGGCGTCCGGGAGGTCTTTTGCCAGAGGCTAGCTCACCATACAGGATGTCTTTTGGAATCCTTCCATCATTCATCCTGTGGACGTGGCCAAGCCAGAGGAGTCGACGCTGCCTGAGGAGGGTGTGCATGGTTGGCATTCCAGCTTGCTCGAGGACGGCGGTGTTGGTCACTCTGTCCTTCCATGATATTCCAAGGATGCGCCTGAGGCACCAGGAGACCTCAGAGAGGTAGACATCGAGCTGGACAACTGGGAAGAACTAGCGGACGACCGCAGCAGATGGAGGCAGGGGTTACACAAGGGCCTTCAGAAGGGCGAGATGAAGATCAGACAGCTAGCAGAGGAGAAGCGAGCGCACAGAAAGCACAATAAGGACTTGCCAGACACCCACTACATCTGCAAGAGATGCAGGAAGGACTGTCACTCTTGTGTGGGTCTTCATAGTCACAACAGATGCTGTAAATGAAGTCCTCAATTGAAACTTTAAAGGGTGCGATCCATAGTCTATGCAGACTGAAGGATGCCTGCTACTACTACTACTATGCCTCATCTTCCTCAATGATAACTATTTCATCTGCAAACCTCAAGTTGTTAATTCTTTTCCCGTGCACAGATATCCCTTCTACCTCTTCCTTGATCTTGTCCATCTCTCTCTCCAGATGTGCAATGAAGATACTTGGTGATATCGGATCTCCTTGTCTCATACTTCTACTTGTTTTAAACCAACTTCCCAACTACCCGCATATTCTCACCACTGCCTCCGCATTATCATTGATATCTTTCAACAACTGTATCAGTCTGCTATCCACTCCATATGACTCCAACACTGCCCAAGTCACTTTCTGATCTATACTGTCAAATGCCTTTTGAAAATCAACAAAGCAAGTGTGTACGTTCTTGTTCTTTCATCAAGCTTTCTCCGCTATCAGTCTTAGTGCCAGTATCTGCTGTATGGTACTTCTATCTTTTCTGAACCCCGCTTGTTCGTCTGCTATATGTTCTTCTATCTGCAATCTTAATCTCTCAGTCAGTATCATCATCAGCACCTTACCTAGGTGACTCGTTAAGGCAATCATTCTGTAGTTCTTGCACTCCAATGTACTTCTTTTCTTGGGTATTGTCACTAGCACAGATCTTATCCATTCCTTAGGCACCTTCCTTTCTTTCCATGCTATATTACATAGTCGGTGTATTTCCTGAATCATGCTTTCTCTGGCATATTTGATCATCTCTCCTGTTATCTTACCATTTCCAGGGCTCTTGTTGTTCTTTAGTTGTTTCAGTGCTTTTTCTACTTCCTCCTTTGAAATATCGCTCTCGCTCTCAATGCTCGGGGGAGATCTCTCTTTCAATTCTTCAGTCTCTCTGAGACACTCGGGTCCAACTGTGCCTTGTATAGATTGGTGCAATATCTTGTCCATCACTGCACAATCTTCTCCCTGTTCATGAGCACTTCTTCATTCTCATCTTTGATCGCCATCTGCTTCGGTTGTCATTTCCTATTAACATTCTTAATTGTCTTATACACCTCCTTGGTCTTACATTCTCCATAATACCTCTCAATATCTTCACATTGCTCCTCTAACCATTTCTCCTTATCCTTTCTGGCTGCTTTCCTTACCTCATTGCATTTCATCCTATATTGCTGTTCTGCCACCTCAGAAACATCTCTTCTGATCGTCAACGCTCTTTTCTCTTGAACGAACTTCAGTGTCTTCTGAGTAATCCACTTCTTATTGATCTTTTCTTCTTCTGGAACAGTCTGCTCAATTTTCTCTTCTATAGCGATGGCTGTCCCTGCGACTCTCTTATCTAAGTCTTTCTCTGTGGCAATATTCTTAATCTTCTCTTCAAGCACTGCTCTGTATGCATTCCCCGTTTCTTCCTCACATGGCCTCGCCACATCTCTTCTTTTCTTAAACTGCATCTTACATTTTCTTTTGAGTTTTATCTTGATGTTTGCGATCACTAGACTGTGGTCTGAGTCTGTATCTGCTCCTTGGAAAGTTCAGCACTGCTGCACTGATGTTATCCGTCTTCTTATCAAAATCTTGTCTATCATGTTCTTGGACTTTCTGTCATTCGATCACCACATCCGTTTCCTACAGTCCTTTGTTGGAATCTCGTGTTGCAAATCACCATCTCATGCCCTGTAGCAAACTCTAACAGTTTCTCATCTCATTCGTTTCTTTCTCCATATCCAAACCTTCCCATGAGTATCTCCCAACCTTCATTATCTGTTCCAACGTTCCCATTCCAACCTCCTCCGATGATCAACACATCTTTCTTTGGTATCTCCTCCACCATCTTTGTCAAGTTGTTATAGAATAGCCCAATCTCTTCCTCCATATTGTCTGACGTGGGTGCAAACACCTGAATGACTGAGATGTTGAACGGTTTTGCTTCGAATCGCGCGACCATCATTCTTGCACTCACTGGTTTGTATCCTAATAATGCTCTTCTAGCTGTTTTGCTAAGAAGGAATCCAACTCCTGCTTCATGCTTCATTTCGTTTCCTGACCAAATGACTTTGCAACCGCATATTTCTCCTGATCCCATCCAATGCATCGCTGCCAATCTGATGCCAGTACAACTAAATGTTAAAAGATGCCGGCTCAAACGTTGCCTGGATAAACAAGGTCCGCGATAGCAATCGAGCGATCGGGGTCGGGTTGATAAGTTGCTACCGAAAGAAAATTACACCTAACACATATGCTATCCATTGGAACACGGAATGTCCAAACACTGTGGGCAACTGGAAAATTAGAGCTGCTTTGGAAGGAAATGGAGAGATGAAAACTAGCTGAGGTCTCTTTGTAATACAGGGCAGTGGGGAAACTGTGGAGCTGAAGATGAGAACTGCAGCTCCACCCCTCTCCAAATCAATATCAGAAGAAATTGCCAGGGCAGTTTTTCATGCCCCTCTTGCCTCATTCCAGAGGAAGGCATTGGAGATGTGTTTGGGAGCAGGAGCGTTCAGCAAATCAGCACATTGAAAGTCAATATTTGGAGCCCATGGAGGGACAGCAGTATTTGCCACTTGTAAACGTGAGTGTTTGCACTGGAACCACAGCTTGGAATCAACTTCATCCAACCCAGAACTGCAAATCCTTTGGGTGAGATCTTTGCCGCCACCCAAACTATTCTGATCTCAGAACACAGATAATACCAAATGGACCAAGGAGCCAGAGGTAGCTGCTGAGATTAGCAGTCAAAGCATTTCTTGTAAGAAACAGATTCAGACAAATCATGGGCTGCCTACAAACACTTCAGAAAAGGAAACAAACAAAGTTCCCAGATAAGGTATTTGCTCAGCAAGGGGGAAGGGTGGGAAATGCAGGAATTCTTCCATCAGCCTAGAGCTGGCTGCACAGGGGGATAGGTCAGCAGAGCTCCACCTCTCCAAGGGCGGGTTTTTTCCTCCCCTGAGAGACGTAGCTGTGCCAATGTAAGCTCCCAGGGTAGATCAGCCCATAGGTGTAGTGAGTTTGTCAGGTCTGAGACAGGAGTTGCGTGTAAAGAGCAATGAACCCTTTGCCTGTTGGCGCCAAAGGAGCTCTGCATCACAAATAGCTGATGTGTCATGAAACAAAACCAAAAACTGGGCTCCGAGCAAAATGAAAATCATCCACACACTTGGCAAACTGAAAAGTAAATTCTTTTTTTGGAATCAAACATTTTGTTTTGATAACAGGCTGTTTTATTGCCCTTTTGACCATTTTAAAAAGGTTTGGGCCTTTTTTCTCATCAACACAAAGGAGGTGTTGTGTCATTTTGAGCCAAACAACTGAAACACATTGATTTCTTCCCGTGGGTTTTGTAGGACTTTTTCCCAACCAAAACAATTCAGTGAAACTGACAGCTGTTGTGAACTGTGTCAAAGGCACCCTCCTTGCATTTTTGCCCCTGACAAATTTCATACTAAGAACTGCTTAGCTCAGCTCAGTGAGCAGCCTCCCAGCCCGGGCTGTTGCAAGGGTTGGTGAGTTAACATCCAGGCAATGCTTTGAACACGAATGTGGAACACAAATGTTAAGGATTGCTAGAGAGCTTTGAGGCACTAGAAACCCAGGGAATGTTTGCCGCAAGTAACCCGCAAAGTGCTCTTCAGGAGCTACCCCCCAAGTTTCATAAAGTCCATATACCAGACGCATGGAGTGAAGTCTGGGAGGCAAAAGTCAGGTCTTGTTCCAGGCAATGTGCTTTTCACCACTGACGTCGGTACGGTAATAATTTACTCTTTATGCTCCCACAGCAGCTAGTCCGGGATCAGCTCCCCACTGCGCTAGGTGCTGCACAAATGGGTCCGCAGTCCATGGCTCAGGGCAGGAAGGAGATGGCTGCTGCTTTCACAGATGTGGCTGCCCTATACTAAGGGTGCAGGCAGGGTGGGAGCATGGGGGCAATACTGGGACTGTGCTAAGGTGACCGTCCATCCCGTTTTCCCCAGGAAAGTCCCTTATTTAAGCTATCTCACAGGCATCCCAACTTTGTTAAGAAAATGGGAAAATTGTCCCATATTTTGCGGGGCTCTTGTTCCCCAGCACCTTGTGTCTCAGGGCAGCAGCCTCTGCTGCCAGGGAGCCCCACTGCAGGGCAGCTGCCCAGTTCCCTGGCACCCTATGCCTTGACCCCACTGCCCAGGAGCTCCTCTGTGGGGAGGCTCCCTGTTACCTGGTGCCCTGTGCCTTGGGGCAGCAGCTCCTCCTCCTCCTCCATGGGGAAGCTGCCCCATTCCCTGACACCCCATGATGTCAGTCCCTTCCGTCAGCAAGCTCTGCCATGGGACACCTGCCTCGTCCCCTGGTGCCCCATGCTTAGGGGAGGCAGCTCCCTTTGCCAGGGAGCCCCTCCATGGGATGGCTGCCTGATTGGTGAGGCATCTCCTGCTCCAAGGAAGCTCCTCCACAGGGCAGCTACCCAGTTCCCTGCCCCATTTCCCGCACCCCGCTGGTGAAGCCCCTATTCTCAGCACACACATCCCTGCCAAGAGGTTGCCGAGCCTCCACCCTACACTCCCCCTCACGGGGAGGCTGTGAGGCCCCCATCCTCAGTGCCTCACCATGGGGCACCAGCCTCCATCACCAAGGAGCCCTGACATAGTAGAGCATCTCCGGAGGCGAGTGTCCCACATTTGCACAGGGCAGCGTGGTCACCTAGACTGTGCTGCCTTGTTCTCCCTCTGCAAGTGCTCATTTGAGCTCCTAAAACCTACACTGTGTCCGGCTGCACGTGGGCTATAGACCACACCACTGCCATGCCATCTTTCCAGTGGGCATGGCCCTGGGGTGTGGAAGTGCTGTGCAAAGCCCCATGGACCATGTGGCAAAGTCACGGGTCCTGGTGAGACACACAGCTCCATACCAGGTGACAGACCCGCTGGCAGAGGCCCAGGCCGGGCTGCTGCACAGATCTGCCCAGGCAGGGAGAAGGCATTTGTTGGGAAATGAGGACAAAGCTCTCATCCTCCTGCCCTCCAACGAGATGCACCAGGGCTGAAGCACAGCCAGCAGCAGACACCCCGGAGCCACCTCAGTCCAGGTCAGGCTGCTGCTTGATCATTGTCTTCGGTTCGCCCCTTCTGGGGCACCTGACATTGGCTACTGTCGGCAGACAGGCTACTGAGCTAGCTGGACCTTTGGTCTGACCCAGTATGGCCGTTCTTATGTTATGTTAAATGGGATCCCAACATCACCAGTTGTAACAGCGGGCCCTGGGCCCCATCGTGAGGCGTGGAGGCGTGCTGAGATGCTGAAGTGGGGTGTGTGAGAGTTTCATTCCCCTGATTCGGTTGCATGTGTTTCCTACTGTGTCATAGCAATCCAAGGTGGGTGCCTCAGTTTCCCTGGGCACGGCATCAGTGCATAGTGATGATGTGAGTGTTGGGGTAAAGACTTCTCACATGTAGGCACTGCCCCCCCCCCGGCTTTGTAACCCAGACAACCAGGTGACACCTTTCTTCCCCAGCAAACAGGAAAAAGGTGGGAGGGAGGGGCCTGGCTGGTTAGAACTGGAACTGGGCCGTTGAGTGGGGCTGTCTGGTCTGGCTGGAAAGGGAGGAAGGAGGGCCAGGGCCAGGGCCTGGCTCAGGGACCCCTCTGGCCCCCTTTCCCCAGGATGGATTGTACTTACAGCTTCTGGTTTCTGTGCTGACAGGTCTGTTCTATGCTGTGTCTCCATTGCCGAATAACCCTTCTGCTCTCCCTGTGGAGTGACAGTCACCTCTGGCTGTGGTGGGGTGCAGGGTTGGGGGCACCCACACTCCATGACAGCTGGCTATCACAGCATTTCCTGCCCATGGACATCTCTGCTCTGCTCTGACCCGGCCCCCAGGATCTGCTTTGCCTGGCGTTCTGTGGCTGCGACATTAAAAAGGTGCAAAACAAAGCCAGGAGCCAGGTCCTGCCACTCGCACCATGGCCTTGGGTCAGGCAGGGATTTAGGTGCCAAAATGTCTTGAATAGCTGGGCCTGCCTTGCTCCGTGCCTCAGTTTCCCTAGTTGCAAAGATAATGATGCATCTTTGTGGTCCATAGAAGAAAACCACCATGTGAATATGGAGACCTGGCAGCATCAGCACAACACTTGGGTTTAGGGATGAGATCTGGATACCCAAGTTCTTTCCCTGCCGCTGCTGTGCATCTTGGCGGGGGAGGCGGGGGGCATAATTCTCAGTGCCTCACTTTACCTATCTGCAGAGTGAGGACAGCCCCCAGTGCTGGGCCTGGAGCAGCCGAGAACTGATCACCAGCTGCTGAGCCAGGACTCAGCCTGATGTAATTTGTGAGCAGGAAATGCAGCCAGGTGGCAGGAGGAGCGTGGATGAATCCTGATAACCCTTTGCCCCAAGCGAGTCAATGCAGATCAATTCTCTCTAAACACTGGTCTCCATGCCCTGGCTGGGCCTGCCAAGTCTGCCTTCACTGGGAAGGCGCAGAAGCCTCAGGGCACTGGACACTCTCACAAGGGGGGCAGAACAGCCCCCTGCCCCTGGAGTTTCGGGGCACCCCGAGGAAGCTGGGTCTGCCCAGGTCTCCACTTCAGGACTCCGGGAAGGCAGCTGGGCCTGGCCAGTCACTGAGTATTTTAACATCATCTCTCCTGCTGGGTTCCTGTTTACATGCAGCGCTGCAGAGTCACTGCCCCCACATGGGGCATAGAATCAGAGATCCATAGAATCTGAGGGCTGGAAGGGATCTCAGGAGGTCATCAAGTCCACCCCCCCGCCCAACACAGGCCATATCCTCACTATATCTTCTCAGCCAGGGCTTTGTGTGCCAACTAGCACGGAGGACTGAGCAACTGCCCTGCTCCGGGCCTCCCCAGCTGGAAACCAGACCATCTGGCTCTGCTGTTCACACCGTGCCCCAGGCTGTGCTGGGCCTCGCTTTCCCATCTGTGACATGGGGCTAATTCCATTGGCTTTCCTCTTCCAAAGCCCCTTCACATCCGCTCTCTGGGCCCAGGACTCCCCGGGGCAGAGACTGGCTCCTCCCGCGTGTTCCCGCCCCACCTCACCGCTGGGGGCCCCTGATCTCCGCCGGGCGCGACCTGGGCACGGCCAGAATATGCCAGCGGCGGGAAAAGGACCCCAGCGCCCCTTGAGTGGAAGTGCGGCTGGCTGGCTTCCCTTTCGGGGGGACTTGCCCACAAGGAGGGGGCGAGGCGACTCCTGTGCACTTTTACTGGGGTCCTTTTGGAGGGGACAATATCAGGGCGGCCGGGTTAGCCTGTACCGTGGAGAACAAGGGGCCCTGGGGCACCTTAGGGACTGACAGGTCGTTTGGCGCATGAGCTTCGTGGGCGCAGACCCCACTCGTGCACCGTGCACGAGTGGGGTCTGCGCCCACGAAGCTCATGCGCCAAACGACCTGTCAGTCCCTAAGGTGCCCCAGGGCCCCCGGACGCTGGCGACCGGTACGTGACTCGGGTACCCGCCCGGCGCCTCCCCGCGGAAGGCCCCGATTGCTGCCGAGAGGGGGGCGGCCGCCGCCGGGCGAGGCTGCTGCGGGCTGCCGCCACGTGACCGGCGCAGGGCTTTAAAGAGCCGGGCGGCGGCGGCGGCGGCGGCTGGGCGCGGGGCTGCCATGGCCGGGGCGTTCGCGGGCGCCTGGCGGCTGGCGGACAGCCGGCACTTCGACGAGTACATGAAGGCGATCGGTGAGTGGGGGGCTCTCGCCGCCGCCGGTTTCCCAGGGCTGTGAGCGGCGCTCCGGGCCCGGGGCTGCGCCGGGGGGCAGAAAGGGGCGCGCGCGGGTGTGTGGCTGTGGGCTGTGTACGTGCGTCTGTGTGTTAGGTACGGGTGTGTGCCTGTGTTGTGTGTGTTGTGCGAGGGTGTGTGGTGTTCGGGTTGGGTGCCTGTGTGTGTGCATGTGGGTTGTGTATGTGTATGTGCATGTGTTGTGTGAGGGTGTGTGTTGTGTGGGTTGGGTACCAATGTGTGTGCGTGTGGGTTGTGTGTGTGCATCTGTGGGTTGGGTACCTATGTGTGTGCGTGTGGGTTGTGTGTGTGTGTGTCTGTGGGTTGGGTACCTGGGTGTTTGCCTGTGTTTGTGTGGGGGGGGGGCGGTACGTGTGTGTGTGTGTGTGTGCGCGCGTGTGGGTTGTGTGTGTGCATCTGTGTGTTGGGTACCTGTGGGTTGGGTACCTATGTGTGTGCATGTGGGTTGTGTGTGTGTGTCTGTGGGTTGGGTACCTGGGTGTTTGTCTGTGTTTGTGTGGGGGGGGCGGTACCTGTGTGTGTGTGTGTGTGTGTGTGTAAATAGCTGGCTTTCAACCAAAAGTGGAAGCTGCATTGAAGACCCTGCCTGGCCGCCTCCCCCTTGTCTGACCTTGATGGGGGGCGGCAGTGGCAGGGTTAATTGCTCGGTCACCTGATTGCTCAGGGAACAGCTTGGCACAGCAGCCCTTGGGCATGCCTGACAGCTGGCTGGCCGAGCTGGTGAGCAAGGTCAGTGCAGCGGGGCAAAGCCAGGCCCTGTGCTGATCTCCGACCAGCCTGTCAGATGCAAAGGGGGAGGCCTGTGCTGTGCAGCTTCAGCGCAGAGCTGGCCAAGGGAGTCGGCAGCTGGCCAGGGTCCAGGCTCTCCCCCAGGGTGGCTCGCTGCACCAGCCACACCTGTGCAGTCCCCTCTGCAGGAGCGTGGGGGGGGGGTGGAGGCTTCGTGGCCCGCAGGGGCTGATGCTTGATCCTTCCTGCCCTTTGCCTCATCGCTGCTCCGGCAGCAGACGCTTGGCCTCCCTCGGCATCTCTGCTGTGTGTCGATGGCTCTGTGCCAGGCTGCGTTGGCTTTGGAGCTCTTGCAGGCCATGCAGAAACCTGCAAGGCTCACGGAACCACAGACTCTGAGGGCTGGAGGGGACCTCAGGAGGTCATCAAGTCCAGCCCCCTGCCCAAAGCAGGATCAACCCTCAACTAAATCATCCCTGCCACAGCTTTGTCAAGCTGGGACTTGAAAACCTCTAGGGACGGAGATTCCACCACCTCTGTTGGTAACTCATTCCAGCGCTTCACCACCCGCCTGGGGAAATAGCTTTTCCTAACATGCAACCTACACCTCCTGCTCTGTAACGTCAGAACATTGCTCCTTGTTCTGTCATCTGTCACCACTGAGAACAGTCTCTCCCCATATTCTTTAGGGCGCCGGCTCTGCGCTGTCATGAGAACGCTAGCCCCAAGTATAGCAGAATCCCGGGGAAGTGGTGTGAGTGGAACCAAGGGCAGGACTGGGCCCCTCAGGTCTCCTTGCTGCCCTGGAGGGAAGGAGTCAGCACTCACCTGGGCTGGCCCCAACCTAGGTGCTGGGCAGTGCTCTGCTGGGGCAGCTGCTTGGCCCATCAGTGACTGGGGGTAGACAATGCTCTAGCGCTGCCTAACCAGCCTCGAGCATCAGCAAAATCACAGCAGTGGGCAGCCTGAGTCCTGGGGGACCTTCCGCAGGGGTGCAAGCTGAGCAGAGAGTGAGTGGCTGCCCCCTTAGCAGACTGCTTCCCCCAAACTCACCAAGTCTCTGCTCGGCTGCTAGCATGTGCTGCCATCAGATAAACGCGGCAAGGCTGACTTCCAGTCACGTGGGTTGGACGAGATCCTCCCCGCTCGGCTGTGCCACTGAAATACCAGGAGTGCAAAATGATGTGGACTAAGTGAGTGAAGCCTTTTGTACGTCTGCCCACACACAAGCCCATGCACAACCGTGCCTGTGCACAGAGCAAAGTTGTCCAGCTTTGCCGAGTCTGAGAATTTTGGTCCAGCTCTGCTCTTTGCTGGCTTTGCCTGGAGGAGTTTGGCTCCCTGGCAGTGGAGTCCCAGCTGACCGTCAGTGCAGAGCTTTGGGCTGCTGCTGGGGAAGCTGGACAAGCATAGATGGATCCAGATGTTGCAGAAAGGCCAAGTGATTCTGGGAGCCACCTGGGCACACCCTAAAGGAGCCTGCTTTGCAGAGGCCAGGTGCTCAGCTGTCTGTTGGGAATGTCAGCGGGGGCCCCCAGAGTCACTAGCAGAAGCCACGCTGTAGTGGGCGGAGGGGTCCCCCTCATCCTCAGGCTCGGGGCTGTCCTCCCCCCGCTTGGTACATCTCTGGGATGTTGCTGGGGCTGCCAGTATTCTAATGGCACAAACCAAACACTATGGCCCCGCCCCTGCTCCCTCCACCCTCAGTCACCTGCTCTTCCCCCAGCCTCACTCCCTTTCAGTTGGCTGGGGTAGGAGGTGGGATGCAGAAGGGGGTGAGAGGGGCGTAACCACGGGTAGCCTGGAGGGGCTACTTTGTATTCAGGTCTGGCCCCATCACTCGCCCTGCTCTGCCCGCTTGGCAGCCCTGCCAGGGCACAGGCTTGGAGTACAGAGACTCATCCAGCTCTGGTGCCCTTATCAATATGCAAAATACAGAGGTGCAGGGCTCCAAATTGCCCCAAATGTCATGGTGCCCCGTGCAAGTGGGTGTTGTGTATGGGCTCCAGTGGCCCCCCAGGCCCAGCCCCCAACTGCCTCCCCTCCTACAGGCTCTGAGCCGGCTTCCATGGCCCTCCTCCACCCAGCCCTTTTCACCAGGTGGCAGTGAGTGGTGTGAGCACAGGCCAGAGGACACAGGAGGAGCAGAGGGTAGCTGCCCCGCTGGAGGGAAGCAGCAGCTTTCTCATCAGAGTTCTGCTTCTCTCTGGCTGGCTGTGTGGCTGCCCTCCCTGCCCTGCTACTCTTCCGACTGTGCTGGCCTGTCTGATCCAGGAGGGCTGGCAACCCTGGGCTTGCTCCCCACACTGCTGCTCACATGTGCACCATCAATGGAAACAGGCTGCCCACTGTGGGCGCTCTGCTAATCAACTGGGCAGCTGCTGCTCTCCTGGGCATCCACCCAAATGCTCAGGTTCATGGAACAGTGCACATAGTTGAACCCACCATCCTGCCCCGTGGGGCACCCAGCACCCTGCCGTGCTGAGTCAGATGCTATGGTCACCCAGCCAAGGCACAGAGTTGGGATAACAGCCCACAGACACTGAGAACAGCTCCGGTCTGGGAAGGACCCCTCTTCCGTAACAGTTACTTATTTACACTGGGTTTAATGATGTTGTTAAAATCACCTTTGTGTAAGTATAAGAGGTAGGATTGAGTGATAACAGATCCAAGTAAGTTACTAAGCTAAAACAGAGCAAAACAGGCCAGCTCAGACTAACACCCCAAGAGAAGTTGTTACAAATCATAATTTCTCCCCCTAGTTCTTATTTCAGGTGGTGGCTTTTTCAGGTCAGAGTTGATCTTTCTGACCTGGGTCTAGCAGCCTCTCTCCATCCCTGTCCTCAGAATTCTTTGGTTTCAGGTGTTTTTGTGCATCCTGTGGGCTGTGGGGAGCAGTCTGTGAGGCCAGCTGAAGACCATCTTTGTGTGTTTCCCATTCCTTATATAGAAGTTCTCCAGGGCAGGATATCTTTGCTCAATTCCCCCTATCCCCTCTGTGGAAAAGTAGGAACTTCGGGTCTTGGCAGGACCAACTGTAGTCCAGCTACAGCACAAACAAGACTCTTCACAGATCATTGCATGGGGCCCTGGGCCGTTTAAGTTCTTTAAATATGGGTCATGGTCTGCACTAGTGCATCTCGATACGGAAATGGCTTTATGCCTCATCGTTCTAACTTCCCATGCAACAAGAGCAGCACTTGCACACAGACGGCAGTGCACATTCATGGGATCCTAAGCTTTTCAGTGACTTTGCATAAGGCATAATAGAGTTTGGCACGTCCGTATTCAACACTGTATTTCCATAAAAAGATGGTGGTACCATGCTGCACTCCCCCACTTCCCAGGGCCTCCCACCTCCTTCCATCCCAGAATCCCTTCCCCCATGTCCTGTCACCAGGACCACGTTTGCTCAGATGGTCTCCCCAGCTTTTGCTAAGTGCCAGCCCGCATGGGATCACGTGCCACTGACCCTGGCCTCCCCAGCAGCAGGTGCACCACACATTACTGCACCAGACGTCAGCCTCTGCCAGGGCCTTCCCCACGATTCCACCAGGCCTCTGCCGGCCGTGACATTAAATGAGGCTGGCACATGCTGGAGAACAGCACAGCTGGCACAGGGATGTGTGTGGCGAGAGCAGGTGCTGGGCCAGAGTCTGTCCCTTTGCAGCTCCCATGAAACGAGCAGCTGGGCAGTGGTGGGAGCTGGCGGGTAAGAGAACAGCAAAAATGGGGATGGTGGGGAAATGACGCTGATTCTGCAAAGCACCTGAGCACAGGTGAGGGGACTCTGTCCCTGCCTGTACCTGAGCCCTGCTTTGTGGTCCCTAAAGGCGCTATCCAAACAGCAGCTGTCCCCCCCGCCCCCCCCCATGTGGGCCCCATGGACACGTCGAGCCACAGCTGTGCAGGGAGCTCTGGCGCACTGCAGCATCACACCGGCAGAGGAAGCGGGTGCTTAGCATGGGAAGCCTTCTCCTTTCTCTCCGCCTCCCAGGAGTGCCTCGGCTCACCCCTTGGCAGCGACCGGAGGGAGAATGTGCCCTGTGGGCCCTGGTTGGTCAGCCATCTCTTGGCCGGCATTAGCGGGTGCAGTGCTGGAGTAACAAGGCTGGGCCGTCACATGGGGAAGAAAGATCTAGGGCTGGGCTCAGTTACCGTGATTCAGTTGGAGCAGGTTCACCGACAGAGCAACTGTTCCACCACTGCATCATGGCTGGGCCCTGAGCCTGCTGCCTGCCACGCCCCAGGAGGTTCCTGGCCTCCTGCTGCTACCCTGTGGGCAGCCCCTGCCCCCCACCCCCGCGGGGCCATGAGCCTTGTGCCTGCAGCTCCCGCTCAGTGCTGCCTGGTTTTGTCCCGCAGGCGTGGGCTTTGCCATGAGGCAGATAGCAAACCTGACCAAGCCCACCACCGTTATCGAGCTGGAGGGTGACAAGATCACTGTGAAGACCCAGAGCACCTTCAAGAGCACAGAGATCTGCTTCGTGCTGGGTGAGGAGTTTGACGAGACAACTGCGGATGACAGACACGTCAAGGTAGGAGGAACTGTTGGCAGGAAAGACGCCCCCAGGGCAGATGGAGCCATCAGGTGGGGATGGTGCTCAGGGCCACTCAGAAGAGTCATCTGAATGAAGGGAAGGGATGACTTTAAAGTGTGTTTGTGAAATCGAATTAAAGCCTGGGGGGAAGCTCTTATTCAGCATTCCCTCTAGAAGTGGATTAACGTGACCTTAAGCCACTATGAGGGCCCTCTTACAGTTAATGCAGTTAATAGAACCCCCAAATTAGCTCAAACGAACTTTTCTGAGTATCCCCATGTAGACTAGTCCTTGTTCTCGTCTGTACCCACCGCCAGCGTAGCACATGGAGTCCTGGGCTGGGAATCCAGGACATGGGTTTCCACATGGCTGGGGGGAACAGAGATTACTAGAGATGGGCCAAACATCCCCAAACTCCTGAGTGCATTTGGAATCTAAACAGATTTGGAGCCAGCGTTGCAGCCGGCCTGATCCCTCACTTCACCAAGGCTGTGGGTCGCTCGCCACCTGGCACCTCTGCAATCTAGGTGGTTGGTAGCTGAGCACCTTACTCCAGTCGGCCTCTTCAAGCCACCCCTTCCACCCTACTGTCCTTCCCTCTCCCCCTTGCTGGGCGTCTGCCTGTCTTGTCTTTGAGTCTGAAAGGTCTCCAGTGCTGGGTCCATGTCTTAGCCATGTTGTGCAAAGCTGTGGGCAAACAGCCCCATTTTTGTAATAACTGCCTGGCAGGCAGGAGATTGGTATCTGAGCTCTGCGCCTGCTGCCCCTTGCTGCCAGGGGTGGAGTCAGCAGCGCAGGTCAGAAGGGCTTTGAACCCCAGGGAGTGAAGGTGAAGGAGTTTCAAACAGACGCACGTGCTGAGCCAGGAAAGGCCACCTGCCCCCAGGATCCGAGAAGGGACAGCAGCAGGGAGGGGCTGTCTGGTCTCTCCAGGGCACTGACTAAGGTGAGCATTCAGATGTACAAAACGGGCTGCAGAGCTGCCAGTGCCCCACTGCTGAGCCTCGGGGAGCACTTGGTAAAACCCGATTCTGCTGCCAAGCCATTGCCCAATGTCCTGCCAACACCAGCCTGAGGACTGTGTGGCCCAGCGGCTTCAGTGACTGCAGAAGAGCTGCTGGCTGGACTTCAGCATTACGGTATCAGACCTGCCAGATAAAATCAAGGGAGGCTTAGGCTGTGGCCAGTTGTCTAGTGCCCTGGAAGCCTGTAATGTTATGTAAGATGACCGCACCCAGTCACATCGAGCTCTCAAGTGACCCAGCCTGAGGTTTGCACACTCCCACTTTTTGCTTCTTTAGGATGTACCAGGAATGCCTGGGGGGCGGTTCCAAAAATGTAGAAAGGAATACACATCTCCTAGAACTGGAAGGCACCTTGGGAGGTCATCTAGTCCAGTCCCCTGCCCTCATGGCAGGACCAAGCGCTATCCCTGACATCTATTTGCCCCAGTCCCTGAATGGCCTCCTTAAGGCTTGAGCTCACAACTGCAGGTTTAGTAGGCCAATGCTCAAACCACTGAGCTATCACTCCCCCGATAGCTTCTGCACCTTTATTAGTAATGGAGGTTTGTGGTCCCTGGGTTCCCTTGTGCCTGGGGAGACCTGGCAGAGTTCTGAGAGCCCAGGTATAGAGAAAGGTGCTTGATCAATGGGGAAGAGACTGGCGCTTTGGTTGGGTAGAACCCTGCAGGTAGCTGCAGATGTCAGTGCAATATCTGCGGCTCATGTTGGCAGATACAGATACCAATCCTCTAGCTGTGCAGGGCTCTCTGGATGGGCTGTTTGAAAACATGGGGCTTAGTAGCTCCTGCTTAATTCCAGTGCTTGGTACCCAGTGAAGAGTGAAACTCCCTTTAAGAGAGAGTCAACCCCTGCACCCTCTTGAAGCTGAATGACCCCACCCCAGAGGTCTTCTCGGGAGGACTCCTGGAACAGGAGCAGGGGAGGCAAGTCAGGATCTCCCTCTTGAAAACCAAACAAATACAACCCTCTTTTGAGGGGAAAAACTACCTGTTCTGGCCTGTTTCAGTGAACACCTGCCCCCGGCACTGGGAGCCTGCATTTCCCCCTCCTCCCCGAGGAGAGCTTGCTCCCTGGCTGCAGCGTGGCAGCCGGCTGCAGGAGCAGGACACACCAGAGACTCCCAGGTTCCATTAAATGCACTTCCAAGACCAACCAAGGCTGTTCGTGCTCATTCTGCTAACGAGGGGGCGCACCTAGCCCAGACTGTTGTGTTACAGAAATGAAGCCGAGCCAGCCTGGGCCTTGTTGCAGGCCGCTGGGGCTCCTGCAGGGGCATGTCAGCTGTTAAACTCATTTGTCAATGGTAATTAGTGTCTAGGGAGCCAGGTGGGTGTGTGCATTTGTGAGGGGCTGTGATGTGCACAAAGTCTGCCCCCTGCTGGCGCATCATCCTGCTGGGGTACAGATGTCATGCTGGCCCTGGAGGCAGGGGCAAATTTCAGCCTCTGGTCATATACCTAACCTTACTTAGTTTGTGAGGGTGCGATAGGCTCCCGCTCCACCAGTGCTGGCCCGGCGAAGACCTAGGGAACTGCACTGATGCTTCCTGTAGCATTGCAGGGCTGGCATGGGAGGAATGGGGCCAGCCCCCCGGGAGCTGGAAGGGCAAGGTCCCCAGGTGTGTGCCACAGGGCCAGGAGGCCACCTTCTCTGGTGGGCACATGCCTGCTGCCAGTGGGGTCTCAGACTGGGAAGGGATGCACTGGGGCAGGCTCACCAGAGAGAAGGGGCCTGGCGGGGGACTTTACCCTTCAGCAGGATTGGGAGCAGTCTGAGAGGCTCAGCCAGGGGTTTCATGAGCCCTGGAAGTGCCTCCCAGAACGTCGGGGGAGGGTGGCTAGGAGATTGCGTTCCTGAGTCTCAATACTCCCCAAGCACTGGGGTGCTGGAAGGGGGGTCCTGAAGCCCCAGCCCTTCACTGAGGCACGGGGGAGGCAAGCTGCTGCTGCAAACACATGCAGAGGGGGCAGAGTGATATGGGGGCAGCAGCAGGGGTGTGGGAGGGTGGCTGCACCCCCCTCTGCAGAGGGCAGGAGGATCGCAGGCTGGGTAGAGTGGGAGCTGGGTTGGCCTCACATACCCTGATTGCACTGGACTTCCCCCGCTGTTTGATAAGAGCATTGTCACACTGACCTTAGGCACCCCCAGGCAGGGCTTATCAGCTGCCTCCTCACACGCCGCCTGGACAAGGCTGGGGCAGGCAGAGGGAACAGCTTCCGTGACCTGCTGATCAGCCCATTTGTGATGGTGTGACCTGAGCCCCCATGGTGCCACCACAGCTCCTGGGGGATGAAATTGGCCTCCCCGGCCCTCAGGAAGTAGCTGCGTGATCTGGTTCTCTCTGACGGGCCCAGTGAGTTCTGAGGAGAGGGGACACGGGGTGGGGAGAAGTAACGGAGCCCTGGCTGCGTGCACACACCAGCGCTATGGCTGGCACCAGCACTCCGGGGCCAGGGGCACAAGGGAGCGCTGCTCCAGGGCAGGGTGCTCTCGCTGTGCTGTCAGAGCCACACCACATCCTAGCAGCAGCTTGCTAGGCATTGTGCCCCACTGGGATGATCCTGGAGTACAAAGGATTGAGTGCTACCTTGTTACCCACTGCCTGCAACATGAGGGCAGCCTGCTTGTGGGCAGGGGCCTAGCTGCTCGTCAGTCCCTTCAGTTCTGCCAGCCTTGGCTCAGCCTTGCAGGTCGGTGCTAGGTGTGTCCTGGGTCCTGTCTTACCTACTCCCTGACATTGGCTCCTCCCAGAGAGCCCAGATCAAAGCAGCTGTCTGCCCCCGCTGCTGCTTCATGTGCCACCCAGCATAGGGGCACAGTGCTGCACCACCGGAAAACCAGAGCTCCATGAGACACAAGTGTCGGACCCCTGGGCACAGCACAGACTCACTTGCAATTGTTACCAGGGAGCTTTCCTAGCCAGCAAAACAGGTCCACCCCTGCCTGAGCTCAGGGTGCTGCAGCGCTGGCTGGCTTCTCGGGAGCCAGGAATACCCTGCTCCAAACTATGGCTCCTATGCTAAGGGATGCTGAGCCCCCTGTGCTACACCAATGGCTCTGTTCACAGCTGGGTAGGGCGAGCAGCTCTCCCTGTCCCAAATACAGGACAGGGAGCTGGGGGGGAGGGGCGGCTCCTCCTGTCCACCAAGCTCTGGGCAGCCAGGAAGGAGGCTGCAGCTGCTGGCACTGTCTGGGCGTCCTGGAGAAACTCAGCCATCAGCCCTCCCCTGGGGAAGCAGCAGGGACACAGCAGCTGCCCACACTCCCCTTGCTTTGCCGAGGCTTGGGGAAGTGACCTGTGTACTCTCCCGCCAGCAGCTGCACCTGCACAGCTGCTGGCGGACAAGCTCAGCAGGAGAGGGCCCAAATATGGGACAACTTGTCCCTTTTAAAGATAAGTCTTGGTGCCTCTTTAGCATCCCAAATACAGCACTGTCCTGCCAAATAGGGGCTGGATGGTCACCTAGCAGCTGGGCCCTGCCTGCCGTGCTGGTCCTTGTGCCCTGCCAGGGCTTTGGCTGTTTGGAGCTTGTGTTTGAAAGTTTGCTGTGGACTTTGCTGGGTTGGTGAGTGGGTGGATAATTGAGGAGTCTGTTGCCCATACTTCAGACCATCAGCTTGTGGGGAGCAGGGAGAACGCCAGTGTGAATGCACCAGCACCGAGACTCCTGTTTCCCTGGCAACTCACTTCCACTTCCAGCCCGTCAGGGCAGCGTTTACCCATAAATGTTACCCTGACATGCATCTCAAAGGGTTGTGCATAGGCTTTCACCAGGGCTGTCACAGGCCACCTTTAATGGGTGAGTGATGTATTTGGTGGGGTGAGTTTGTCAGGTCTGGGACAGGAGTTAGTGTAAAGAACAGTGAGGCCTTTGGCCTCTGGCTCATCCCTTCTCCCAGCACGCATCCTGGCAGCCAGCGGGGAGGGGGGTGGGTGTGTGTGTGTGTGTGTGTGTGTGTCACTCAAGCACCAGCTGAGAAGCTCTGGGATCAGGTGTCTCAGGATGTGGCTTGCGTTGGTAATTGACCTTGCCTTGGGGCTGTTAGGTCAGAATGAGGGCAGGTTTAGTGAGTCCCCTGCTGGGCATGGGAGCAGCACTAGGACTGCACTTGTTCCCACCAGCCACAATGAACCCCAGTCCCCCAAACATGACCCAACTTCTGCTGCATTTGCCAGCAGTTTGAGCCGCTCCTTCCTTATGCAAATCAGTGTGGCCACCCCCAGACTCTCACATCACCCCTCTTGCACACCATTTTCCCCCTGCCGCTCCCCAGCAACATTTACTGCCCCAGACATTGATCGGCTCTTTCGCTCTGTGGCTGAGGTGACAGAACTGTCAGGAAACACTCCCTCCTCCTCTTTTTGGTGTTAAGGCTCCAAGGAGATTCATATCAAGATGCACCATTAAACTCAGGACTGGTTCTATGGTCTTGTGAATGGGGGCAAGTGGGTAGGGGGCATTTGGTGGCCCCTGGAGCTTGCTATTTAAAAAACAACCCCCCTCTAGAGGCCAGGGGCTAGGTAACTACCTGGAAAACCTTGGATTTTAAGAATTCAGAAATACAGTTGAGCGCCTGTGTCCATTTTGCTGTGCTTTATAATTTATGCAAAGGCTGAAGCCTCTCCCTGCTGTGGCTGTTCACTGCTCTAAGGTTGGGTAACTTTTTCCTATTTCAGCCCCTCTCAGAGTTTAGGGCCCCTTGATCCAAATGGCCTCTAAGCCGCATGGCTGCACCACTTCCCATTAAGGCCATGCAGGGGCTCGGGGCTGATGAGAGGGGCTCCTGTCCACTAGCCCCGCAGGGAGCTGCTGTGGCTGGGGCAGTTCTGCGCTGGGGCTGGTGGGAAAGCAGCCAGCAGCAGTTCCAGCTCTGAGGGGGTGGGGGTGGGCACAGGACTGCCCGCACTGTCCTGCCCAGAGCACTGGCTCTGCACTTTCATTGCCTGCTGGGGGGTGGGGGGGCAGTGCTTGCAGGTGACAGCAGCGTGCACAATCTGGTGTGGAGCCTCACGCCCATGAGCCAGACCTACTGGCCACTTCTGGGGTGTGGCACAGTACCCCAGGGCAGCAGGCACCAGGCAGCCTGCTGTAGCCCCTCTGACTAGGACCCACACAGGTAAATCTGAGCCCCAAGCCTGCTCAACCCAGCTCTACCTCTTGCTCCTCAAATTGCTCATCCCTGGCCTCACCCCAGAGCCCACCCCCCCAGTTCAGGGACCATACCCCGCTCCTGATCTCCAACCTCCAGGCCTGAGTCCCTTCCCAAACCTGGAGGCCCTGCTTACAGCCCAAACCCCTCATTCCCAGGCCCACCCGAGCCCTCATCGCCTCCTGCACCCCAGCCCGTCCCAAAGTACTACCTCTTCCTACATTCTGAATCCCTTGGCCACTGCTTGGAGCCCTCCTGTGCCCCCATCCCATCATCCCTAGCCCCACCCCAACACTGTGCCATCAGCTAGAGGCCTTGCGCCCCTGTACCCCAACCCGCTGTCCCAGCCCTGAGCCCCTAAGCCCCACCACAGAGCCTTATGCAGAGCCCTCAGGCCTGCACCCCAGCCCTCTGCCTTAGGCCTGAACCCCCTCCCACACTCAGAAGCCCTTGGCTCCAGTTCTGCCACACAAATGTTATGTGCACCCCTATGAACACAATGTGTTGCACCTCATCTCCGTGTTACACATCACCGCCACACTGGTGCACATAAAATTCGTTCTGCTTAGGGATGAGAACAATCAGAAGGAACACTGCCCTTGACAATTTGGGGGGTGGGGGGTGAGGAGATTGTGTAGTGCTGGGCCTGATTAAAATCTCTCTTTGCTACCTTGGCCATTTCTGCAAACTAATTCTAGCAGCAAGAAGGCCAGAGTCTTTGCAGCCCCAAAGAAACATAGTTTGCACAGCTTGCCAGAATGCCCTGCCCTACTCTAGCTGCAGCAGTGAACAGTCAAGTAACTCAGGTCTAAAGCTCCCCCTCTCCAGACCCAAGCAACTTCAGATGGCTCTTTCTGCAGTGATACCATACTGCCTTCCCTTGCTTCCTGGGGCACAGCTCCCAGGCATTCATCCCTCCAAGAGACATAGAAGGTCTTGCTGACCTGGATTTTAGGGTGAACCTCAGGGAGGTGCAGCAGACATGCCATCTGCCTGCACCCTTAGCCCCAGAAGGATCTCTCTTATTACCCTATTGTAAATCACTTGTTCCAATACAATGCACTTTCATCTCTCTCTGCCCCTCCGCAGTCTACTGTGACACTCGAGGGAGGAAAACTTATCCATGTGCAGAAGTGGGATGGAAAGGAGACCACGTTAGTTCGAGAACTGGAGAATGGGAAGTTAATTCTGGTAAGAGAGTAAAAGTTTTCCAAGGATCACCAAAGGTCATCTGCCTTTTCACTCACTTGACGTAGCAGATAAGCTTAGGGTTTGTCTACAGCAGTAAGCTGCAGGCACTTTACCTAACCCTGTGAAAACAGCACGAAGTCCTAGTGTAGAAGAAGATACATCAGTATAAAGGTGCATATTCCCTTAAAGGAAAGAGAAATAGGTATCTGAATAATAAGGTACATTTATACCAGCATGGACCAGGGCTGTACCAGTAGAACTTCACTGGTATAAGAAGAAAAAAATAAAAATCACACTGAACCCACAGCTAAACCAGCCCAGCAAGTGTAGGCCAGGTGTTGGGAGGGTTACTAGAACCAGGACAGCTCGCTGAATGTCTGGACTACAAGATTAGATTAAAAACTGAGAGAGCAGCTCAGGGGGACAGCCCATAAATTTACTAATTCCCAAAGATCCTGCTGGATCCGCTGCTGTGAATGCCTGACAGAACAGACTGGTTGAAAAGTCAGCTGTGAAACTCCTGGTGAGACACTGACTTCAAACTCTCCTCTAATCTTCTGTCCTGTTTCTGATTCCAGACTCTCACCATGGGCACCGTCACCTGCACTCGTACGTATGAAAGGGCAACATAAATCCCAGATTGCTGCTGATCCGCTGGTGCTGAACTCACTGAATTGTCTGTTCCCCCTGCATTTTGTATACAGTTTAATACTTCAGCATGGAGCCAGTGCAGGCGAGCCTGTGACTTTGCTTTATGTGGTACTGTGCTTTGTTTGTGGTTTTCACTCTATTAAGAATCCATGTGGAAAATAATAAACCAAAGTTGTTACTAATTGCTCTGGGAAAGGCTCATAAGCCATCTCTACACCCAGACTCATTCTCATGCTCTCCTCTGGGCCAGAAGGGCAGGGGCTGAGTTCTGCCTTGTTCATACTGCAAGCTTGGGACATGCAGAGACCAACAAACCCCTGCAAGGAAGTCAGAGGTGCTTAATGCGGCCTGCCGCCAGAGGCAGAATTCTCAGCACGGGGCTGCTTCGCTGCTCGCCTGGCAGATTCATCAGAACAAATGGTTTTTCAATTACAGTCAAGCCCCGGTTCTGTGACCCCCAGTTATCCAACATTCCACTTTATCTCACACCACTCGAGTGGTGTGGGATAAAACAGAATGTTGGATAACCAGGGGTCTGATAATCTCCACCCAGCCCTGTTGCAGGCTGCCAGCAGCCTGCCGCCTTCTACCGCCCGCCCCGATTATCTAACTTTTTCAGTTATCCAGCCCTTGGTCGTTCCTGCTTATGTCCAAGAGGTTTTACTATAGTCTCACTTTTGCCTTGGAGGGAAAGGCTGTCCCACCTGTGGCAAAACAACAGGCTCCTCAAAGTGGGGCTGGAGAGACATGGCCCCAGTACACCTACACAACTCTCTGCTTGGGAGATCAATGACTACTCCATTTAATCTTGGATCAGTCCCCTGCCAATAATCCTTTCAGCCCCCATCCAGTTTGCTAGGTAGCTGAGCAGCAGCTGGGTCTCTTAGGATCACATGCGAGCTGCTAGGATCGGGTCCATAGAAATACATGGCTGATACAGCTCATGTGGCTACAGCTCCCCAGGTCTCTCCAACTCTCTCCCCATCCCAGCTCTGAGTCATCTTTGCTCACATTTTGCAATACACTCTCCAGTGGCTAAGAAAGGAGGAAAACATTTCCCCAAGGCTCCAACAGCCCATTCAGGTAACACACACATCTCCTATTCTGCTCTACTGGGGAAAGAATTCCATGGCTACTTCGGGACTTTTCAAAGAGCGTGAATTCATATCCCACCACTCCATCAGTGCTTGAAGGCCTTACAAGTGGGAGAAATGGTGTGTCTTCCTTCCCTGAAGAACACACGTGGAATGAGAGCTCTCTCAACGGCAGGCCCATTCAATCTAGGGCTGACCTCTGAAGCTCAGTCTATTGCGAAGAAATTCCCTCTGGTGTGGTGAATGAACAAAAAACAATATTGTAGTCGTGGCTAAGGGCTTGGTCAGGGATCAAGGCCCCCATTGTACTTGGTACTGTACAAACAAAAGATTGTTCTTGTCACAAAATCCATAGTCTACTTAGTGGTGTAAAGCAGGGTTTCCACTCCTGTAGCTAACTTCACTGGTTTAGCTGTATTGCTGGAAGCTCTGCTTTGCTCAGTCCAGTGCATTCACATTAGTGTACACTGCAGTCTACTTCCTCAATGCACAGAGGACTTTCCCCAGAGAGATTTTCTCCCTGGTGGGTGAAGCAGGTGTAGCAGTTTTAAATGAATGAGTAAGAATCATTTAACTTCTCAGTTAGGAATCACCTTGCCTGTGATGTCATTCTTTCTGCTCATTATGCAGGCGGTCAGGCCAGATGACCATGGTATTTTCTAACTTAAATCCTAGCTCTTCAGTTGTCAAGAGATTTTCTCTCTCCCTGCACACCAGACTAGCAAGACAGCACAAAGCCATTTTCTCCTTGTCTGGTCACCTGGAAGTTAACCAGTGAAGGACAGGGCTGGGAGAAAGTTGCAGCATTGTAACTAAAGGTGGCATTTGAAACTGATTTCATTAAACTGATGCATGCCGCCGTGCGAACTACCCTTAGTTCAGTTTGATGGTGATCTATTGAGATTTAGCTTAAAGTGATTACAAACAGGTTGAAAATAATCTGAAATAAGCCACCATTAAACCAGTGCCTGACAAAAGGGCTATTGCAACACTATCAGAGGGGTAGCTGTGTTAGTCTGGATCTGTAGAGCAACGAAGGGTCCTGTGCAACACTATGAGTGTTCTGCTGGGATAAGACCAGTGTTACACTAGATAAGCAACGAGCTCCTAGTGTGGGCACAACAATATTGGCACAGGTGAACTCTTCTGCTGTGAGAGATCACACCCCACAAGATATAAGCAGTATAAGGGTAAGTCTGTACTAGGGAAATAAGTTGATTTCAGATACAAAATTATAGCTACAGCATTTGCATAGCTAGAACTGACACATCAGAACCAACAGACGGCCTACTGACGTCTGAGCCTCTCTAGTCTCCCACTGACGTCCCTTACTCCGTGCTATTGTGTTGAGTACCGGGGGTGATGGTTGAGCCCAGACAGGCTGATTTTTCCATGCCTTCATCAGATGCGCAAAAATCAAAGTCTGGAAGATTGACTGCCAACGCGCTGATCTTCTGGTAAGTATAGACAAGACCTGCGGGGTTTTGCTGGTATTACCATGCCACAGCTCTGTCACACAAAAATCACCCCTAACTGGACACAGGCACACCAGTGGAAGCCTGTAGCTTAGACACAGCCAAAAACTAAAACAGCATAAGAATGTAATTTAGCATTTCAGAGGTTTATTTTTCATAATTTACACAACTGGCAATAACTGACAACGCAAACGTTTACCTTGAGTGTGTGCCTATAATATAATTTAGCTGATTAGTTACCATCCTTCTGCCAATGCTGACAGACAGAATGGACAAGACTGGGGGTTTGTCTACATGCAAAGGTGGTACTGTTTTTACTATCCCAGCAAAAAAATTCGCTTACTGTGGAGGTACTCTACGAAGATGCCTCATACTGCTATAGCCAGTCCTGTTTAGACAAGGGAATAAGCTGCACCAGTAAAAGGACCAAAGGCACCAACTTGGAAATTTTCCCCAGGGATGCTGAATCCCTGCTTTGCCTTCAGCACGACACCACCCCTTTCTAGCTTGTTCTGCCTCTTCATGCCCCATTTTGCCCCCTCCTGCTAGCACCTCCTGCACACCACTGAACAGCTGATCACTGGTGCACAGAGCAGGGCTCAGATGCAGAGTGGTGACTGCTAAAACAATCAGCAGGGAGGGAATGTCCATGACTAGACAATTAGCTGACAGGGTGTGAGAACTGCCCCCTCTGGCTTGCAGGGAGTGGCTGACAGGGACCAAAGCACAGTGGTAGAGCTGTCATCCTTTGACTGGCACTGGCTGTGCTGCTGCTGTCCTGCATACTTCTTGCTGTTCCAAAGAAATTCACAGCAGTACGGGCAGCTCACTCAGAGGAACCTGAAGCTTTATGGATGGGGGAGTCACTGATTAATGGGTGTAATCAATCTATTTTGGCAGGCTCAAGCATTGGCCTCTCAGTGGAGAGGAATGGCAGCCTAGGTAATTTAGTGGGTAATTAAATTCAGAGTCAACATCTCTAACTTCAATGGCTGAATGCTGCTTTTAGGAGAATGAAGCTCTTCATCCATCAAACCAGTACGTATCGATTTAACCCCACCGTCTCCAGGTAGCTGGCTCTAGAAGGCTGGCGCTGGCTTGCAGGGAACTGACACCACCAGTGCTCCTTTCCAGCACCCTCCTCCTCATTCCTTGTGCTTCTTCTTGTGCTTCTTTTTCTTCTTCTTCTTCTGAGGCTTACTAGCTTTCTCTGAGTGCTTGGCCCTCTTGCTGGCTGGTTGAGACCCATCACTGTCCAAGCCAGAGTTGTCTGAATGGTCAGACACTGAAGATTTCTTGCTCTTGTGTTTCTTTTTCTTCCTCTTTTCCTGTTGGTCAGAAGGAGACAAAGACATACCAATTGCCAAGCGTTCACTAGTCAGGGCAGCAAGCTGCTTTTCAGAACATATGGCCTGTTGCTATCTGGAAGGCAAACAGGCTGGACTAATATGTCAGAGTGTATTAGCAAACTGTGGTGAGAGTAACCACAATGGGGCTATTTGATAAAGCACAAACCTCAATCCTTCAAACTGTTACTTGTGCAAGTAATCCCTACTCACATGCCTGGTCCCACTCAAGCTAGAGGCTATTCAAATACAGATGACTCACGTGTGTGGTGGTTGGCAAGAGCAGGCCTTTGTTTGTTAATAAAGTGGGTTTCTAAACTAGCTGCTCTGAAACCAGTTTCTGTATCTCCTCTTTCCCCACTGAAAAAGCATGGAAGCAGCTGAATCCCTTAAGCCTGGCAGGGAACCCTTCCTACAGCAGCAGTTCTCAGTCAGTGGTTTGCGTGTGCACACAAACACCCGAGGGGGGAAGGGGGAGCATGAACAGTTTCAATGTGTCTGAGAACCAGGAATGGTGCTGGACTTACTGGAACACTGGTAGTTGAGCCACTGAACTTTGTGGGACTTGTGGTGTAGGTCCCCAGAAAACTTCTCTGCTTGCTATTGCTAACCTACACCAGGTCCGGCTTTTATATACAGAAAAACAGTTTTCTGGGGCACAGGCGAGCCACGGAGTCCGGAGGAAAGCTTGGAAAGAAAAAGGTCGAGGACCCTGGGGTGAGTGAGAGCACACCGAGGCTAGAGGAAGAGGGGAATCAATTAGGCTGTGTCTACACTTGCATTCCTCTTTCGAAAGAGGTATGCAAATGAGGTATAAATTTGCATATCTGACACCTCATTTGTATATTATTTCAAAATAGCTTCTTTCAAAAGAAGAAAACCAGTGTAGACACTGCTCTTTTGAAAGTAAAAAAAGGAAGGAGGATTCTTTCGAAAAAGGGGTTTACTTTAGAAAAAGCAGTGTCTACAGTGGTTTTCGTCTTTTGAAAGAAGCTATTTCAAAATATGCTAATGAGGTGTCATATGCAAATTTATACCTCGTTTGCATTTTGATTTCCCTCATTTGCATGCCTCTTTCAAAGGAGGAATGCAAGTGTACACACAGCCTTAGAACTGTTGAAGGTAGTACAAAGGAGGCATAGCTAGGAGTTAAGTGTCAGTGGAGCTGATTTATTCAGCACACACTAATGAAGCACCATTCTGTAAGTGCCATTTGAAAATAAATCCTCTTGCTTTTATAGCTATGACGATAGCCTCTTGAACGTTCCTTTCTGATGTGCTGTTCTAACCAACCTAACTCTTCATATTTCCTCCTAATTCACCTGCTTCCAGCTCCTTAATCAAGCTCAATATGGTCAATTCTTGCCTATTTACCTGTTAGGGGCTGCTTATAAAAATCATACACAGTGTACATTTCCTCCCCATTTACTGCTGACGACAGCCTCTTAAGTATGCTACTTTGACACAGTGTCCGCCTGTGAAAGACAGGGACAAACTCACAACCTCACTGAAGGTACTGCCTTAACTCCTACTCAGAGCTACTCGAAGCATAACCCCATCTCATTCAGTGGAACTGTCCAACATACACTTAATTAGGAATGATGCAACTTAAGACAACCAATTCCCTTATTGCTACAGCCAGAGCCCTCCACAGAATAATAGAATCCCAGGGCTGGAAGAGACCTCAGGAGGTCATCGAATTCAGCCCCTCCCCAACACAGATGAACCCCAACTAAATCAACTCAGACCAGACTTTCACAAGCTGTGCCCTCATCCCTGGAGGCTCTTGAGAATCCACCACCTCTCTAGGTAACGCATTCCAGTGCTTTATCTGCCTCCTAGTGAAACATTTTTTCCTAATGTCCAAACTAGACCACCCACACTGTAAATTGAAGCCATTGCTCCTTGCTTTGCTATCCATCACTACTAAGAAGAGCCTCTCTCGAGCCCCCCTGCAGAAAGTTGAAGGCTGCTATCGAATCACCCCTCACTCTTGTGAAAACTAAGTAAGCCCAAGTCCCTCAGCCTCTCCTCATATGTAATGTGCTCCAGCGCCCTAATCGTTTTTGTTGCCTTCTGCTGGACCCTCGCCAGTGAATCCACATCCTTTCTATACTTGCTGGGGGTGGGGATGGGGTAGGGGGGATACCATAGTTGAGATGTGGCCTCACCAGTGCCAAGTAGAAAGGAATAATTACTTCTCTAGATCCGCTGGAAATGTTCCTTCTAATGCACCCCAATATGCCATTAGCCTTCTTGGCCACAAAGACAGACTGTTGAGTCATATCCTGCCTCTCTGCCACTGTAATCCCCAGGTCCTTTTCTGCTGCACTGCTACTTAGCTAGTAGGTCCCCCAGCCTGTAATAATGCTTGGGATTCTTCTGTCCAAAGTGCAGGACTCCACTTGTCCTAATCAGAAACTTATCAGATTTCTTTTGGCCCAATCCTCCAATTTGGCTGGGTCACTCTGTACCCTATCCCTACCCTCCAAAAGGTATTGGACATATACATGCAGAACAAGAGCAGCCAATGTTCCTGTAATTATTACTTTTTTTGAAAATTGAAAAAAGAAAGCTAGGAAAAAAAGAACTAAACTCTCATGGTTGAAACAAAGCAATCTCAGCTAGACCCAGGCTACCTCATAACTGGCTGGGCAAGATTTATTCCCCTGGAGCAAACAGAGGATATTGAACTGAACAGACTGCTGGCATGATCAACTAAGGCAATTTTTACGTTTAATTGGATGAAGAAACTTTAATGAAAGATTTATCACATGGGGAATCATGTTAGGGAGGACATGGAGTTGCACTGATATTAATTTCTTTTAATGTAGTACTAAAAGTTAAGAAGTAAGGCTAATGATTACAATCAAGCATTCCTATGCCATAAAGTTAGCAGAATACACCACTGCTGATATAGGCAGTAAGTAGAAGCAACTGTAACCAAGCAGTATGTTTTTTAAGGACACCTGATCACAGACTGGAATAATCAGAAAAGTAATTTTGTTTACTAAACAGAGACTCAGCTCAGTCATACATAGGAAGTGTGACTGGGTGAATCACACAAGCCATTCTGGGTTGTCTCCTGGTCCGCTGCTCATGCCACTGAGATGCCTGCCAACCTAGTCTGGGGGCCTCTTCGCTAGCCTGTCCTGTTGGGCCAGATCATCTGGTCTCCACACAACCAAAGCGCAGGATTGCATTTAGGAAGCCTCCACCCCAAGTAGCACAGACACTGAATCAGTTCAGCTCTGGAAGGACTCATTCTAAGGGTTCAGCACCTCAGAAGCCAACCCCCCCCCACAGTACTAAAACCCCAAATAAACCACCCCCACTGAGTAAAAATTTTGCATGGAGAAAGTTTATAAGAATGTACGCCCTCTTTACCAATGAACATGAAAGATGCACAGTGATTGCTCCTCCACAGCTAACCATTATTTATACTGGGCTTGATAATGAACAAGGGTTTTTACTGAACACAAAAAAGCAGGATTCAAGTAGTTGCAAAGGAAAACAGATCAAAGCACTCTACTAAATTAAAATGAGCAAAAACATTTAGCTAGTTTTAATCCAGTAAGAAACTTGTTACATGCAAATTCTTGCCCTCAACAATTGTTCTCTACACCTCTTTCACAAGATAAGCAACATCCTAGCTTGGGTCCTATCCTTCCCCTGTTCAGTTGTAGGTGCTTCCAGCAAGTACATAAGGTGGTAGGAGGCGGCTCTCCTGGCATCTGGCAACTCCCGCTTGTCTCCTTCCCCACAAATCTCTTTTGCCCAACGCAGGAATTCTTAGTGCTTAGTTCAAACTCTTCTTGCCTTTAGTAGAAAATTACCAATTCCAAAATGGGTTTCAGCATCAGGTGGTCTGGCCACATGACTTTTTAGGACCAACTAAAGTTTGAGCTTATAGGACAAATAAGGCTATTCACATGCCATTGACTCGACCACCGGGCCATCCAAGTTGCGGGGCATCAGTGATGGCCCTCATTAGCACATTTAGAATTATAAACAGAGCCATACTTCACATTTCTAACGTCACATGCAAAAATGCTACATGCACAAAAATGGGATATACACATTCAGCAGACTAACATTAAAATTGGTATGTTACATACAGTACTTAGTCTAAAGTGTCTGACTTCTGCATATTGATGTTCATAAGCCAATTTTCACAAAGCATGGGGGAGGGTGACACTAAAGTCTTACCATTGTTGTTAAAACAAGGAGAACAAAAATGGAAGCTGTTTAACAGTTCTTGAGGTGACTTTGGATTGGTTATAGTAATGCAAAGACACCTATAAAGGAAAAGATGGAGGTCCTCCTGGACCAGCCACCTGCAAGTCCTCCTTGTGACTCCAAGTACTTATTTTGGATAGGCCTCTCTACCCGCCTCATTTTCCAACAATTAGAGTTGCCTGCTAGTGCATTGGAAAGAGACAATAATCCTGTCATCTGACGAAGCCGGTCTTTGCCCAGAAGAGCATATGCTCTAAAATATCTGTTAGTTTGTAAGGTGCCACATGACTTCTTGTTGTTTTTGAAGAAAAAGATTAACTTGGCTACCTCTGACACTTATCACCATGCAAGGCACTGCATTTAGTTGTATTGAGTGGAAATCCATCAACCTCATGAAAAAACTTGCAGAGATACAGACAGACGACATCTTGCTCTCCAAGTGCAAAGAGATGGACAACATACCAAAAGGACTGAAGGTGAAAAACTCACTGAAATCAATTTACTACACAGATTACGGAGAGAGATTGTGCCACACGCACTCTAAGAAACTGAGGAACCACCTGATCAGCATCCTGTACAACAAACAGGACAGCACCAGAAAAAACCTCTCAAATCTGGAGACTCTCATAAAAAAACAACCTTCTACACAAACCTTCACGTGGCTGGACTTTACGGAAACAAGATAGGATATTTAAAATGCACATTTCTCTTCTCTACAGAAGAAAAAGGACTGTAAACTATTTAAACTCCTCCTTTCCACATGGGGCTGCAAAAGTGGTACCCTTAACCTCACCCAGCACTACTGTCAATCCATCCAACTACACACTCAGCATGGTAGAAGAATCTGCCCTTTTTCTGGGACTCTCTTTTTGCCCCACCACCCTCACAAACTTGACACAGTTCGGCGGGGATCTAGAAGCCTACTTTCGCTGTCTCCAACTCAAGGAATACTTCCAACGTGACACTGAGCAGTGCACTGACCCACAGGTACGCCCCCCACATAGTACAAGAAAAAATTCTTCATGGACTCCCCCGATGGTTGAAATGACAAACTGGACCTACACACAGAATGCTTCTGCCAACATGCACAGGCAGAAATTGCGGAAAAGCGGCATTGCTTACCCCATAACCTCAGCCGTGCAGAACGCAATGCCATCAACAGCCTCAAAAATAACTGATGTTGTCATCCAAGAGGCTGACAAAGGCGGTGCTGTTGTCATCATGAACAGGACAGACTACCAAAAGGAGGCTGCCAGGCAACTCTCTAATACCACATGCTACAAGCCACTGTTCCAGGATCCCACTGAGGAGTACACAAAGAAACTACAGCATCTGCTCAAGACCCTCCCTATAAAAACACAGGAACAAATCTACGCAGACACACCCCTTGAACTGAAACCAGATTTATTCGACCCACTACCCAAGATCCATAAACCTGGGAATCCTGGACACCTCATCATCTCTGGCATTGGCACTCTCACTACAGGACTGTCTGGATATGTGGACTCTCTACTCAGACCCTATGCTGCCAGCGTTCCCAGCTTTCTTCAAGATGCCACCGACTACCTTAGGAAATTACAACTCATTGGTGACCTTCCTGAAAACACCATCCTGGCCACCAAGGACGTAGAGGCCCTTTACACCAATATCCCACATGAAGATGTAATTCAAGCTGTTAGGAACATTATACCTGATGAGATCGAGGCATAAATGGTGGCAGAACTTTGTGACTTTGTCCTCACCCACATCTACTTCAGGTTTGAGGACAATTTATACCTTCAAGTCAGTGGCACTGCTATGGGCACCCACATGGCCCCACAGTATGAAACATTTTTATGGCTGACCTGAAACAATACTTCCTCAATTCTCATCCCTTAGTGCCCCTCCTCTACTTCCGCTACATTGATGACATCATCATTTGGGCCGATGGGAAGGAGGCTCTTGAAGAGTTCCACTGTGAGTTCAACAGTTTCCACCCCACCATCAACCTTAGCCGCGACCAGTCCACAGAAGAGACCCACTTCCTGGACACTACTGTGCAAATAAGCGATGGTCACATAAATACCTCCCTATACAGAAAACCCACAGACCGCTGTGCTTATCTACACGCCTCCAGCTCCCATCCAGGGCACACTACATGATCTATTGTATTTCGCCAGTCACTAGGGTACAACCGCATTTGCTCCAATCCCTCAGACAGAGACAAACATCTACAAGACCTTTACCAACCTTTCCTCAACTACAATACCCACCTAGGGAAGAGAGGAAACAGATTGACAGTGTCAGACGGGTAACCAGATGACACCTGCTACAAGACAGGCCCAACAAGGATAACAAGAGAACACCACTGGCCATCACATACAGCCCCCAGCTAAAGCCTCTCCAGTGCATCATCAGTGACCTACAACGCAGCCTGGACAATGATCCTTCACTCTCACAGACCTTGGGAGGGAGGCCTGGCCTTGCCTACAGGCAGCCTGCCAACCTTAAACAAATTCTGACCAGAAACTGTAGAGCACAACACAGTAACTCTAAACCTGGAACCAATCCCTGCAACAAACCTCGCTGCCAACTCTGCTCGCATATCTACATCAGTGATATCATCATGGGACCTAACATCAACCACACCATCAGGGGCTCCTTTACCTGTGTGCCCCACTACAATTTACATTGGCCAAACTGGACAGTCTCTACACAAAAGAATAAATGGACATAAATCAGACATCAGGAATGGTAACATACAAAAACCTGTAGAACAGTTCATTCTCCCTGGACACGCATTAACAGATTTAAAAGTAGCAGTTCTACAACAACAACAAAAAAATTACAAAAATAAAATGGAGGGAGAAATTTCAGAGCTGCAATTCATTTGCAAATTTGTCTTTGCCAACCAAGGACTGAACAGAGACTAGGAGTGGTTGGCCCATTACAAAAGCAGTTTCTCTGCTCTTGATGTTTGCACCTCCACATTAGCAACTGACAATGGGTCACATCCCCAGGACTGAACTGACATTATTTCTCCTCTCTTGATGTTTACAACCCCACATTAACTGCCGACAATGGGCCACATCTACCCTGACTGAACAGACCTTGTCAGCTCTGGCCCTCCCCTTTACTAAGACGCCCTCTTAAATCCTCCTCTGAAGCCCCCCTGCACTCGTACATCTGACAAAGCGGGTTTTTGCCCACAAAAGCTTATGCTTCAGAATATCTGTTAGTCAACAAGGTGCCACAGGACTTCTTGTTTTTGAATAATCCTGTCTATCTTTCACTTCACTTATATTTGTAATGTTAACTCCTTCTGTGAATAATCACTGGCCTGAAGGCTTGTGGCTGAGTACCAATATGGTGAAAAATAAGCTCTCTTGGGTGATTACTTAAATCAATGACCAACTCTTAAAGTATCTAATGAGTGAGGAAGTACACATGCTTGTATATGTGCTCTATAGACTGACAGAATTAGCACGTGTTCTTTGCTTTGGAACAGGTTCCAATTAAGGATTATTGTAAACTAGCTTTAAAACTAAAAAGTTACTGCAGAACTGTACATGTTTTTACTCTAGTTAACATTTTAATACTGCTTTTCAATTTTAGGTGTATGTAGATCTGACCAAGCATCCAAACTTCTGGTACAGCTATCAGTGTGTTCAATCTGTCATAATGTAAGTACTCATTTTAGGTAGTGAGTGTTTATCTGATCCTGAGGCAAATATCATTCGCTGAGAAGTAAGAAACAAGGGCTGACTACTACAGGGCTAACAGGAAAGGCCTTAGTGAAGTGGAACATAAATAACTGACCCAACTGTCTTGTGATCTAACCTTGGTTTGTTCTTCCTCTGTTGTGTCAGCAACACCAGAGCTGATAACATAGTGGCAAGTGAGGCCATATTATGAGGGACTGAATCAAACATCTAAAAGTCACCTTCCCAAGATAAAAAAGAAAACAGACCAACATGGCTCTCTCTCACTTCCCAAGATAGTAATTGAGTACCAGTATTATTCTCTATTGTGGTGTGAAATCTGATTCTGAAAACTTCAATAGTTGTACTCACCAATGTTCTAATTTATGTAACCAAATCATAGTCCAATGATGTTTTTGTCTTCTATCCTATATTAGTGGCTATTGTTAAAGATATTTAAACAAAACTATTTTCAAGGCAGTTTTCTTTAACCAATCAAAATTAAAAAGAGGAAACATCATAGGAGTAAATCTCACAGGAATAGTTGTGTTAGGCTGCAGCTTCACAAATAACACGCAGTCCTTTGGTACCTAAGAGACAAACACATTTATTATGTCATGAGCTTTCATGGGTAAAACCCCATGAAACCCTTCTCCCAAGAAAGTAGAACCCCAACAAAAGCTCATGACCAAATAAACGTGTTAATCTCTCAGGTGGCACAGGACTGCTTGTCATGTATGTTAGGAATAATGAGTTAATAATGAGTTATTTAACAAAGGTTTGCCCTATATTCTCTCTCACAATAATGCTGACAGGTTAGTTGCTAGCAGTGGGTGAAATTAAACAGGGCAATGGTATGTTTAGAAAGGGCAAACTACCCTGATTTCCTTTTGAGGTAGTGTGAGCAAATGCCCTGATGTCTTGGAGTTCAGAGTTTTTCCCAGTTCAATGTGTCTGCCTTTGCATACCCAACATTTCTACAGAATGAAAGCATTTTTAAACAAAATTCCCAAATGAATGTGACATTCCACCTCTGTATAGTCTATGAGGGTGGTTAGTAAAACACAGATGATCAGTAACACAGAGGAAGCCATGCTAGTCTATACACTGTCAAAACAAAAAGCAGTCAAGTAGCACTTTAAAGACTAGCAAAATGGTTTATTAGGTGAGCTTTTGTGGGACAGACCGACTGGGTCTGTCCCATGAAAGCTCACCTAATAAACCATTTTGCTAGTCTTTAAATTGCTACTTGACTGCTTTTTGTTTTGACAGAGATGATCAGTTTTTCCTCAAGAATGTGATTCTATCTGTCCAAGACCAGCAAAATCCTGAGATATTTGTGCTTGCTTGTCACCACAACAGATGAACAAGGGATCTCAGTGCACCTAACAAATATTCATTTTATTATTTTTTTTTAAAGCGTAACTGGCTGAAGGATTGCTAACAAGGGCTCAAGATTTGGCCGTGAACATGCTTTAGAGAACGGAAGGAGATGAGATGACAAAGTAATAGGAGCCCTAACCATAACCTTCTCATTGGTTCTGTCATATAGAGAATGATTTGCATTCCTCTCTTGAAAGCAGTGTAACAGGAGACACCAAGCGTCACCAAAGCTGACAGTGCAGCTTATCATCTTTGGGAAGATGTTCTCCAGTAACCTCGAGCCCATCAGGAGAGTTATGGGAGTTTTGCTGGAACAGCCTTACTGTAAATCACTGCTGCCTTGTCACAGCTGTTAATGCTGTTCAGTCACTTGGTGAGGAAAAAGAAATGAATAGCCAAGCTTACTGGTATAATTACACAAATCACGGGACTACAAACAGCACGATTCCTTTCAATCCAGCAGCCCTATGAGGAGTAACATCTCCACAGCTTAATTTCTGGGCAAAGTTAAAAAGATTGACTCAGCATAAGGAAATACAGCACACATTTAAAAAACACACAAGGTGGTACCCCAGATTTCGATGACTGACACCTGTGAAAATCCAGAATAACTCTACCCTTTATGGACCTGCTCTGGATGATAGTGGTGACAGCAGGGGACTGGGATGCAAGACCTTCAGAGTTTTAATCCTACTCTCACACCAAACATGGTCTGTGATCATGTGCAATCATTTCACCTCTCTGCACCTCAGTTTAACCACCTATATTATTGCAGCAGCAGTGTGACAATGCTCACCTTAGATTCCACCCCCCTCGCCAAAAAATAAAATCAACAAGCTGAAAGGGACCAGAATGGACAGAGCCCGTGCAACAACATGCCACTAAAAGTTGAGGTTAGAACAAAGTGTGTTATTATTTAGATAAAGCACAAGTGTATTCCTCAACAGGTGGGCAGGGGGATAAAATGTTAACCGTTTATTATGTGTCAGAAAAGAAAAGCTAAAAACAGGTGAGAGGCAGAGCAAGGGGCAGGGTGAACATGCAAAAATCCACAGAGTCCTAATGAGGCTTCTAGGGAGTCAAACTCTGCAGCATCTCCTAGCTGGAGAGACAATGCTGCCTCACCACATGAGGGCTATTTCTTCCAGTAGAAGAGAAGATCCTACAGTCTCTTCTCAGATTATTAATTCCAGAAAAATGTGGTTTTATGTAAATCTAAGAAAGCAGATAATGGGAGAGTGACCTGGGTTTGTAAATGGTTTCAAGTACTACACAAGTATTCACACAGTACAGAGAAATATCCAGCTAGAGGGCAGCGTGCTCCAAAACAAGGGACTTCTGCCTTTTTTTGTGCAGAGTTGTGATGTCAGCTTTGTTCAGCAAGAAAAACAACTGCCTCTATTTTTAATAATCCACCATAGGGGCCTAGTAGATAATTTGACACTTGACAGGATTTAAATATTTTGGACACGCTGGAAAGAAGAAAGGTGGCAAAGCCAGCCTGAGATTCCATGATTGTTAATGTTTTATGCCTAATTTGGACGTCCCCACAACTTCACCAAACTGGAACCAGCCTTCTTGGAATTTCATGTAAGAACCTGACCCGGGGCGGGGGGTGTAGAAGACTAGGAGATGGATAGCGGAAAGCAGAGGAGAACTTAAAATACCTCAGGCACAAAAACAGCCAGACTGGGTCAGGCCAGTGCTCCATCTAGTGCAGTAGCCTGTCTCTGACGACGGCCAATGCCAGACACCACAGAGAATGAAGAGAATAGAGCCATTTCATGGGATCTACCTTGTCATCCAGTCCTAACTTCTGCCAGTTGGAGGTTTAGGGACATGCAGAGCATGGGGCTCTATCCCTGACCAGCTTGGCTAACAGCCTCCATGAACTTATCTAATTCTTTTAAAACTCAGTTATACTTTTGATTTTCAGAATAAACCATGGCAACAAGTTCAAAAGGTAGTCTGTGCAGTGTGTGAAATAGCACAGGTATGGGAACCCCCCTGGGTTCAGCAGCCTCAGGCTCTATCCAGTTCCCAGGGTCGTCCCTAGGGAGGTGTGGGGCAAACCCCTCTGCCCCAAGGCCCACCCTGTCTCACCTCGTTCCAGCCCCTGCTTTGCCCCCTTCCCACCCCCACTGCAATCCTTCTCCAGACCCCTCCCCTGAAATCTGGCCCAGGAGATTACATGAGGAGGAGGGGTCTGCCATGGGCTGGCAGCAGGGCTTGGGTCTCCCAAACTCAGCCTGGCAGCAGCAGCTCTAGGAAGCAGAGTGATGCAACAGTCTGTTCAACCCCACTGCCCATCTCCCAACCACCTCATTCAGTTTCACTGTGGTAACAGGAAGTGGAGTGCCCCAGCCTCCCTCTCTCCACTCCCCCAAGCCCTGCATCACTTGGAGGAGCAGAACAGACTGAGGCCAGGACACTCCACTCCATTTCCTGCGACTATAGTTAAGTGGAACAACCTGGCTGGGAGACGGAGGCAGAACAGAGCAGAGCAGCCATCACCCACCAGGCCCCATGCCCCATCAGGTAATTACTGAGGCTGACGTGGGCCTGATGGGCTAACCTCAGTATGGCATCTGTCCTGTCCATAGGATGGTTGAGGCAGCTGCCACAGGGCTCCCTGGCTATTACAGCACTCCGGAAGCTCAGAGAGGGCAGCACACGAGTTGCTGAGAGCGAAGACCCAGGCTTTTCCCCCCGTGACTGCTCCAGCCTCAGAGCACCCATGGATGCTGGGACGCTGATGTTGCCACACAAAAAAGACTTGCCAGAGAGTTCAAGGGCGTTTACTCCAAAATCAAGTGCACTCTAAGCACAATCAGTCTTAGCTTTTTTGGTGATATAAGTCAATTATTTAAATTGCTTTGACTTAAATCAATCCACCCTGAAAAAGATTTAAGAACTTGTAATTTTTTTTTTTAAACAAAGTAAGAAAACGTGACAGATATGGCAATTTCCTGCAATATCTTTGGGAGATCTTACTCAATTAAGTTTAGGTAGCTTTGGGATCCATTATACCATAAAAACAAGACGACGACGATGACAGGTGGTGGTGGCCAGGACTCCCTCCTAAAAGGGACAGAGTCATCCATCTGCCATCCAGACCTGGAATCTCAGGAAGTTTGCTGCTTACCAGGAGCTAGAATCCAGGATGTGACAGCGAGACTTCCAAAAGTCATCAAATCTGTGGATTACTCCTTTCTACTGCTCCATGTAGGAAGCAATGACACAACAAAGAACAACCTTGAACAGATCGCTGCAGATTATGTAACTCTGGGAAAGACGATCAAGGTGCTCTCACCCACCCTCCCTGTTGAAGGAAGGGGTCCAGGTAGATATCGTCAAATCATAGAAGTACACTCATTCCTCATTATATGAGCACAATTGGTTCCCAAATTTCTGCTCATAAGCGAGACACTAAATTCCCATTAAAATACGTGTAAAAGTCTCCATTTTGTTCCAAGTGCGTGTAACTTGACATAAGCCAGTTGAGTTTAGGTACTTTTCTAATGTATTTGAATAGTTTGGCACCAGAAATAGAATGTAGTGTGCGTGTGTATGAAGAGCAGGGATTTCCAACCTACAGGTCAGGACCCAAATAGGGTCCCATTAGATTTGTTAAAGGTCACCAACTGGGCAGTTTCCAGCTGCATGTAGCTGTTAAAGAAGCCAATTGCAGGCAGATACCTATCAATAGGGATAGCTGCCGTCTTCAGCAGCTCTTTCTTTCGCTAGAGATAGCAATTACCTTATGCCTAGGTGCTGAAACCTTAACACCTGAGTTAATTGCTGGGAACAGGAGGGCTGGGGGAGCCACCCAGCCTAGCAGTCCTGGTGAAGAGGCTGCAGGAGGAGGAGGAGTGTCTAAGGCTCAGGCTGTTGAAGGATGCGGGGTTGGGGGGAGTCTAAGACTGGTGGAAGTTTGGGGCTGCAAGGAGATTCTAATGCTCTGGGCAGCTTGGGGCTGCTGGAGGGGGGTCTAAGGCTGGAGGAGGTTTGGGGCTGCTGGGTTGGTTTAAGACTGGAGGCAGTTTGGGACTGTGGGGGGCAGTTAAACCTAGCCGAGGGTGAGGTCTGCAGGGTGGTCTAATACAGTAAACCCTGGAATTACCCAGGGGATGTTCCTGCAACCCCAGCATAACTCAAAATTTCCTGCAAGGGTAGTGGAGCCAGGAACCACTAGGGCTAGTTAGCTTTTTGTCTCCCAGAGTGGCAGGAGTTCGGAACCAGGGGCAGGCTGGTTCCAGTCTTCCCATGGCTTGCGGGCTGGGAAACTGATCAGCTCATGGCTGGTCGGTTTCACATTCCTGCCATTGCAAGGTAGGGAACCAGGCTAAGAGCCTTTTCCCTCGCTTCCCCCAGCTGAAGGGCTGTCAGACAGCTGCCTATCTGAGGGAAGGGAGGGAGAAGGCTCCAGCTGCGGGTCTCCCCACCCCCAGCCAGGGACCCCATGGCTGGAGCTGAGCCAGCTACAGGTGTCCCCGCCCCGCAACCCTGCTCATATAAGCGGGGGAAGTTCACTCATATAGTAAATAAAGGTAGGTATATATGTTCCTCGATTTAGCAAGTACATTAAATGAGGGATGGGTGTAAATGCATGGTTGCACAGATGGTGTCGGAGAGAGAGATTTGGTTTCTTCAATCACAGGATGCTGTTTTGAGAACAAGGATTGCTAGGAAGTGGGGGGATCCACCTAACAAAGAGAGGAAAGCGCATGTTTGCAGGCAGGCTTGCAAACCTACTGAGGAGGGCTTTAAACCAGCTTCATCTGGGGATGGTGACACAAGCCCTGAGGTAAGTGGGGAAGGAAGAAGGTACAACAAAGGAAGAGCACTTGTTCGAAAAGAGAAAGTAGGCCAATCAATTTATTATCCAAGGTGTTTGTACACAAATTCAAAAAGCCTGGGAAACAGGAAGAGTTAGAGGCACTGGCACAGTCAAAGTAGTATGAGGTGATTGGAATAACCGAGATTTCGTGGGATGACTTACATGACTGGAGCACTATCATGGAAGGGTATAAACTGTTCAGGAAGGACAAACAGGGGCGAAAAGGAGGAGGAGGAGGAGTTGTGATTTATGTGAGAAATCAATATGATTGCTCAGAACTCTAGTATATGGAGGCAGAAAAGCCAGCTGAGTGTCTCTGGGTTAAGCACAGAGGTGGAAGCAACAAAGGTGATCTTGTTGTTGGTGTCTGCTATAGGCCATCAGACCAGTTGTATGAGGTAGACAAGGATTTCTTCAGATAACTAAGAGAAGCTTCCATATCACAGGTGCTAGTTCTGATGGGAGACTTTAATCACCCAGACATTTGTTGGGAGACCAATACAGAAGCACACAGACAGTCCAAGAAGTTTTTGAAGAATGCTGAGGATAACTTCCCGGTACACGTGCAGAGGAAACCGACCAGGGGCTGTGCGCAACTTGACCTGCTACTCACAAACAGGGAAGAAATAATAGAAGAAACAGAAGTGGGTGGCAACCTGGGCTGCAGCAATCATGAAATGGTGAATTTCAGGATTCTGACAAAAGCAAGGAAGGTGAGCACTAAAACACAGACCCTTGATTTTAGAACAGCAGACTTCGACTCCCTCAGAGAATTGAGCAGGATCCCCTGGGAAGCTAATATGAAGGGGAAAAGAGTTCAGGAGAACTGGCAGTATTTTAAAAAGGTCCTATGGAAAGCACAGGAACAAACCATCCTGATGCGCAGTAAGAAAAGCACATCTGGTAGGCAATGAGCTTGGCTTAGAAGAGAAATCTTTGGCAAGCTTAAACTCAAAAAGGATGCACATAAGAGGAGGAAACTTGGACAGGTGACTAAGTATAAATATATGGCTGGAGAATTCCAGGGGGTAATCAGGAAAGCAAAAGCATAATTGGAACTGCAGCTGGCAAGGGATGTGAAGGGTAACAAGAAGGGCTTCTACAGCTATGTTAACAATAGGAGGGTGCTCAGGGAGGGTGTGGGGCCGTTACTGGATGAGGGAGATAAGCTGGTGACAGATGATGTGGGAAAGGCTGAAGTACTCAATGCTTTTTTTGCCTCAATCTTCATGGACAAGGTCAGCTCCCCGACTATGGCACTATGCAATGCAGTATGGGAAGGGGGTGGGCAGCCCTTTGTCGGGAAAGAACAGGTCAAGAGCTATTTAGAAAAGCTAGATGCAGGCAAATCCATGGGTCCAGATTTAATGCATCCAAGTGTACTGGCAGATGTCATTGCAGAGCTTTGGCTATTATCTTTGAAAATTTGTGGAGATTGGGAGATGTCTCGGATGATTGGAAAAAGGCAAATGTAGTGCCCATGTTTAAAAAAGGAAAGGAGGACAATCCAGGGAACTACAGAACAGTCAGCCTTACCTCAATCCATGGAAAAATCATGAAGAGGATCCTCAAGGAATCCATTTTGGAGCACTTGGAAGAGGGGAAAGTGTTCAACAGTAGTCAACATTGATTCACCAAGGGCAAGTCCTGCCTGACCAATCTGATTAGCTTCTATGATGAGGTAACTGGTTCTGTGGACATGAGTAAGTCAATGGATGTTATATACATTGACTTTAGCAAAGCTTTTGATACAGTCTCCCACAACATTCTTGCCCATAAGTTAAGCAAGTATGGATTGGATACATACACTGCAAGATGGATAGAAATCTGGCTTGATGGACAGGCCCAACAGGTAGTGGTCAATGGTTCTGTCTGGCTGGCTGTTGGTTTCAAGTGGCGCACCCTAAGGATCAGTTCTAGGGCCAGTATTGTTCAACATCTCTATTAATAACCTGGATGAGGTGATGGATTGCACCCTCAGCAAATGTGCAGATGACACTAAGCAAGGGGGTCAGGTATATACATTGGAGGGTAGGGATAGGTCAAGAGTGACCTACACAAATTGGAGGATTGGGCCAAAAGAAATCTGATGAGGTTCAACAAGGAGAAGTGCAGAGTCCTGCACTTCGGACAGTAGAATCTCAAGCTCAGTTACAGGCCGGGGACTAAGTAGCAGTGCAGCAGAAAAGGACCTGGGGATTACAGTGGTTGAGAGGCTGGATATGAATCAACAGTGTACCCTTGTAGCCAAGAAGGCTAATGGCATATTTGAGTGCATTAGGAGAATTATTTCCAGAACATCTAGAGAAGTAATTATTCCCCTCTACTCTGCACTGGTGAAGCCACATCAGGCGTATTGTGTCCAGTGCTGTACCCCCCAGTATAGAAAGGATGTGGATGCATTGGAGAGGGTTCAGCAGAAGGCAATGAAAGTGATTAAGGGGCTGGAGCACATGACCTCTGAGGAGAGGCTGAGAGATTTGGACTTATTTAGTTTGAAGAAGACTGAGAGGCGATTTGATAGCAGCCTTCAGCTTCTTGAAGGAGTGCTCTAAAGAGGATGGAGAGAGACTCTTCTCAGTGGTGACAGACGGCAGGACAAAGAACAATGGTCTGAAGTTACAGAAGGAGAGGTGTAGGTTGGATATTAGGAAAAACTATTTCACCAGGAGGGTGGTGAAACACTGGAATGCACTACCAGAGAGGTGATGGAACCTCCATCCCTAGAGGTTTTTAAGTCCCAGCTTGACAAGGCCCCTAGCTGGGATGATTTAGTTGGGGTTCATCCTGCTTTGGACAGGGGGCTGGACTAGATGACCTCCTGACGTCCCTTCCAGCCCTATGATTCTATGTTTCTATGAACAAAATTCAATTTTTATTAAAGAGACTGTATACAACTTCTGTAGGGGGCAGATGTGACCAGTTTAAACCTAGAAAGTCATACGAGCATCAAAGGACTACAGTATTTTAAACAGACACGTAAATACCTTTGGAGCAAACAAACCTGAAAGGGTTTCCTAGGAAATATGTGGGATAAAGTAAACTCAAATTCCCATGTCTGGAACCAACCTTTTGAAGTTATGCCCTGTGGAAAAACCTGCTGTTACCTATTTCTGGAATTTGAAGATTCAAGTCTTGAGTGGCATAAAGGGGAGACTCTCAGATTCATGGGTGTGAGTGTTCTGAATTGAAGCTATTATGAACTTGTGACAACATGAAACTCCCCTCTCTGGGGTAAAAAGGGCTGATCACCTGCCAGCACCCTATTCGAACTGAGGCATTTTCTGGTAAGCTTATTAGCACGCATATAGGTCCTCTTATTTTTAAGGAGCATATTTGGTAACACTTTAACCTTAAGAATATATGTTCTTGTTTAGAAAGGACTCTGTGGTAATTTATAATTAGGGGCAATTACTCTGTGTAAAGCCTCAGAAGAGAAAGCAAAGGAGGCTGCTTAGTCAGTCTGACTTGCTGGGAAACTTGCAGTGTAGGTAGGGATCTTTGCAGGTTGGAAAAACTCCAGTCAGATGGGAGAGACATGCAGGTCTCTGCCCAGGAGAGATAGTTAAAGAGCCTGGGGCCTCAGGGGAGGAGGAGGGGTGGAGCCCATGATGGACCCCAAGAGGGAAACATAGGTGGAGTTGCCCTGAACTGTGACAAGGAGGGGCAGACATGACATGAAGGACCCATTGCTAGCTTCCAGTGCTCTGCTAATATATAATCAACAGATGGGGTGGAAAAAACTTGAGGAGAAAGATTTCTCCCATCCCATGAGAGCTCCTTCAAGAAGAGGGATCATTTGGACCAAAAATGAAACCATTATGGACTTCAAAGAAGTGGTAGATCAAAGGGGGGGGGGGGGAACTAAACAAAAAAACCACCAAACACACACCACCATTATACAGTGACAACTTGGAGATAAACCAGAGTCAGGGTTACTTCACTAGATGGTAGCTCATTTCTAACGTTTGTTTTCCTGGAGCAGGGAATAAAAGAAATGGTAAGTGGATGACTTAGCACTGATGACATTATGAGATTATGGTATGGTATGGTAACAAGAACCTCAAATATCCAAGCCAGGCTTCTTAAAAATGAACAAATCTAAAGACAACTAGGCAAAAAACTTGCACAAAATGCCCATTTCACCACAGAAACTGTGCTAAACTTCAATCTATTCCTTTCCCCAATGGAGGAGCTGCCTGCTTGTCACCACTTTGCAAGGCAGATTAACTCCCTCCCTAAGAACACATTTGTAACCTGGTCCATTTTTTGGTTGTCTAATATCAAAAGGAAACAACCTGTACCTTTTTTCTTTTCTTTGAAGAATTCTCGGTGTGGCTTGACTTCTTATCACCTTCATATTCTGCTGCCTTCTCCTCCTCCTCCTCTGGTATCAGACTGTATTTGGTTCCCCCAGGCTGCATGAAACACTCTTTGGCAAAATGACCTGCAAAACGACATTTGAAATATAGAAGAACAAAATGAATTCCCCTCTGAGAGCTATTTCTCTTGAGGAGCACAATGAAGATTCTACTTGGAGCCCATTTCTAAAGTGACTACTTCAACCTGTTGATGGTAAAATATCCTTAGAAGTGACATAATGGCAGTTTAATACCAAGTCAGTGTTGTACTGCTCCTCTGGATTTGCTGAAAGAGCTAAGGCAAGACACTTCTCTCCTCCTCTGCCCTTCTGTTGCTCTCCTCACCTCTGACTGGTTGTTCAGATGGAGCTCTCCAAGGCAGGGACCGTCATCATGTGCATGCACAAGTCTAGCTCAATGGAGGTGATAATCTCAGTTGGAGTCCCTAGGGACTATCATAATACAAATAATAAATTAACTTGATCTTCACAATGGAGTCCTTTGAAAGTGACCAAAATAAATGATGGGAGTAATCACTTCATGCATGTGTTTTGCTCGTCAATTTGAACAACTTTTGTGATTATCATCTGTATTATTTTTGTTGTGTCCATTCATCTGTCTGTCAGGGAAAGGTCCTACCTTGTTCCCTCCATAGCAAGCTCAGCCCAGCCCAGCCCCCAACAGAGCTCCTTCCCCAACCTGCGTGAGGCCTGGCCTAGCCCTCAGAGCCCCTCCACTACCCCCTCACCATGCCAGCCCCTGCCCAAGCCAGTACGGGGACCAAACCCCAACAGAGCTCCTCCCACAGCCAGTGTAGGGCTATACAAGAAGTTTCTGTCTAGAACTTTCTTCCAGTACATCTTCCACTTGCAAGCACAGCTGCAACAGGGCCTCTAGTGTCCATAATGAATTCTCTACAAAGGGACAGATGGAAGATGCTGTAACAATACTATTAAAAGTCCAATACTATTTCAATTATTTAACCTGTTCTTTGCATGCGTCCTTAACCATGCACTGAAAGATCTGAATCGAGGTATATACTTGAAATACGGGCATGATGGTTCACTTTTTGACCTCCGTCGCCTGACTGCAAAGACTAAGACAGTGCAGAAACTCCTTTCTGAGGCACTCTTTGCCGACGACTGTGCCCTTATGGCTCACACTGAAAACGATCTTCAGCATATTGTCAACAAGTCTGCTGAGGCCCCGCAACCTTTCGGACTAACTATCAGCCTCAGAAAGACAGAAGTTCTCCATCAACCTGCACCTGGATCAAATGCTCATGTCCCGAGTATCTCCATTGATGGCACTCGGCTTAAAGTAGTGGAGAACTTTAAATACCTGGATAGTGTCATATCCAGTGATGGATCACTGGATAGTGAGATCAACACGCGAATATCCAAAGTGAGCCAGGCACTTGGCTGTCTGCGTGCCAAAGTTCTAAACCACAACATCTGGATGTCAACAAAACTGCGTGTGTACAGAGCTGTTGTTCTCTCATCTCTTTTGTATGGGTGCAAAACATGGACACTATTTAGGCATCACATCAAGCAGCTCGAAGCATTCCACATGCGCTGCCTCCGTAACATCATGAAGATCCGCTGGCAAGACAAAGTGCCCAATCTTGAGGGCCTCGAGAGAGCCCAGATGACAAGCATCAAAATGATGATTATGAAGTCACAACTACGTTGGACCTGTCATGTCAGCCGCATGGATGCCAACAGAATCCCTCGCCAGCTTCTGTATGGTGAACTCTCCCAGGGCACCTGGCGCATAGGTCGTCCATGGAAATGCTACAAGGATACCATCAAAGCCCATCTGCAGTACAGCAGTATCAAACCTAGGGACCTTGAGGACGCCGCCAGTGACAGAACACCGTGGCGTGCAACAGTCAGAAATACCTGCATTGCTTTTGAGGAAGACCGCTGCTGGTGTCTATAAGAGGCACGCGAACGACATCACAGAGCATCAGCAATGCACAACCCACGGATTGCAAACTTCCCATGCACCATCTGCGGCAAAATGTGCACGTCTAGAATTGGCTTATACAGTCACCAGAGGGCACACCATGAGACCAACAACAGATGATATGCACAGATTTGTCATCATCGGATCAATGGACTACCATTACTATTTCAATCTCCATTCAGTGATGGGTGTCTCTTATTTGAGGTTGCTACCTTATAGCTCATCTCAGCAGAGAGCACAAGAGAGAACTTAGGTCCCATGTAAAGGAGTTTCAGGTAGACGACTCACGTGATAGGACACTGGCCTAGGATTTAAGGCCTGTGTTCTATTGCTGGCTCTGCCACTAATTTGCTATACGACCTTGGGGGGAAAAAAGTGTCTTCCTCTCTATGTCTCCATTCCTCTTTTGTAAAATGGGAATAATAATGCTCATCCATCTCTGTGCAGCACTGAGATAAGTGGGCAAAAAGATATTTAATATGTTTGAGAAGGATTTATACCCTTTGATTAATTTACAATTAATTGCAATAAATCTTTGAGTTTATATATTTTATTTATAAAAATAAAATTCAGTACTTTCAAACACTTAAATTGGGATCAGATATCGGTCCTAATGTGCCACCTAAAATGGTGGTTTCTCAATTGCTTCTATTGTACAGATTAAACCTTTCTAATCTGGGACCCTGCAACACCTGTAATCTGGCAGGATCTCTGGTAGCTGGATGGACACTTATCAGGGGCATGGCCAAGCTTCCCCCAGTCCCATAAAGTTTGTTTACAGCCACCCATCCTGGCTCTCAGTGTTGTGCTGTTATTTAGCTGTAAATTACCCATCTTCTAAAAGCCCAGTAAGAAATGTAAGTGTCGGTAACATGCTAGACAATATTGACCTCCCATGGTTTGGCAAATTCTCTTGTCTGGCACTGGTCAGGTCCCACAGTCCTGAGGTGCCAGACGAGAGAGGTTCAACCTACATTTCAGATACCTAAACTACTGTTGAAGGGTGGTTTTGGTTTTTGTTTTTTTTTTTAAAAAAAGATGCAGTAGTTAGACTCTCCTGTTACAATGGCTGTTTCATTTAATGTTCAACTGGTTTAATCCACATTGAATAACCAACCCAGGTGACTGAATAGAACACAGGCCACTTAAAAGAGTTAATCAGACTAACCCAGTCTATACTGGAGAGGTAACTATATTTAGCACCAGCAGAAACTGCTTTTAAGCTTTCTTAGCACAGTTTAAAAGTCCAGAATAGCCATTTGAAAATAACCATGTAATATATGAGAACAAAATAGGGCATGGTAACCATTCTGCAGGCAAAATAAGACTAAGATTGTTTAACTATATGACTCATCAACAAAAATCAATGTAAGTTAAGGAAATCACCAGTTAAGCCAAGATTCACTTCCAAAACAACCCTCATATCTAGGCTTGGGATCATCCAATATTAATTTTGACAGAAACATTTTTATGCCTTTTTCCTGTTTTTATCAATTTATATTCATGGTTCTGAAACCCTGTAAGTTTGCAGAACTATTTAACAGTAGATGTTGAGACTTAAAAAGGCAAAGCTTTATTAACTATTGAACACAAACTGTGAACTTCACGTCAAAAGTATGCAAAGAATCAGACTTTTAAGGATAGAAGGAATGAATCGATCCTCCAGTTGATCTGCACATTGCAGACAAAAGCAGCTCACCCGCCCACTCCTGTAACAGAACCCTAACCTCTGTCTGAGCTACTGAAATCTTCAATCATGGTTTAAAGACTTGAATGTAAGAGAATTCACCATTTAGACTAGTTTAAAACGGCAAGTGACCCATGCCCTGTGCTGCAAAGGGAGGTGAAAAACCAACAGGTTATCTGCCAATCTGACCTGCCAATTCCTTCCCAATCCCACACGATCAGTTAGACACTGAGCAAAACACACTAGCCAGATCCTGGGAAAGAATTATCTGTAGTAAATCAGAAACCTCCCATCTTGTGTCCCATCTCCAGCCGTTGGGGATTTTCGTTACGGATAGGTACAGACAGGCCACACGACATCATAGGCAGTCCTCTCATTAGAGCAGCGTTCCTTGTAAGCCAAACACGTGGGTGGATGCCTAGGAAAGCTGATTAGCGGAGCTCCCACAGCCATCCAATCAGCAGTGTGTGTTTCTGTTGGTGGTGCACATCTGCACATGCTTCACCCATGGATGGATAACACCAGCGAGAACACTGCCTTACAGCTGCGCCCATGTACAGATGTATACCCGCAGATGCAGACAGCCGTCAATACGTATCACTATCCACTGATCTGCAGAGCTCTGCTCCCAAGAGATCCTGTGCCCAACGGAGAGGATAATGGTCCCGGTGCTTGTGGAAGCCAGCACATAAGAACAGCCATGCTGGGTCAGACCAATGGTCCATCTAGCCCAGTATCCTGTCTGCTGACAGTAGCCAGTGCCAGGTGCCCCAGAGGAGGTGAACCAAACACAACGATCAAGCGATTTGTCTCCTGCCGTCCATCTCCCGCCTTCGACAAAAGGCCAGGCACCATACCTCACCCCTTGCTTATAGCCATCTATGGACCTAACCTCCAAATATTTATGGAGCTCTTTTTTAAACTCTGTTAGAGTCCTGGCCTTCACAGCGTCCTCTGGTAAGGAGTTCCACAGGCTGACTGTGCGCTGTGCGAAGAAAAACTTTCTTTTATTAGTTTTGAACCTGCTACCCATTAATCTCATTTGGTATCATCTGGTAGCTCTTCATGGGCAGTGCAGCTGTAGCGCTCACCGCCCTATGGGGCTCTGACACCATAAAAGGGACATGCTGTGGCTGGAGACACAGTATGCCTGGATGGCTGAGAGGAGCTGTTGGTGCAGAGCACTGGCTCCTACAAGCGACTGGACCATACTCCTCTCCATTGGCCACAGGGTGTCTTGGGAGTAGAGCCCTGCGGTCAGTGAATACCTATGTCTATCCACAGATATCTGCATCCACAGGTAGACATTTGTATCTGCGTGGGACTCTACCCATCCTATCATCCCCTCCATAAACTTATCATACTCACTCTTGATGCCAGTTAGGAGTCTTGTACTCTCAGTTTCACTTGTAAGGCTTAAGTGTATCTCATATTCATGCAGTATTTCTATTTCTTTGCTTATGTTACATTACGTTAGGTAGAAATCTTTTGTGTTGGTCTGTGCGTGCCTGGTAAAAAAATCAACATTTACCAATAAAAATCTGATTCTTCCAAACTTGCCTCTTGCACATATCTTAAAATGGAGTGTTTGAGTAGCGATTCTAATGCAGAACTACTCATAAGCAAACATCCAGGTCCTGGGAGCTGACAGAAGTAAGTAGTTCCACTGGTCTTTTCTGAAGTAACAAACAGTTAAGATGAATTAAGTTGTTTTTTTTCCAGTTTAACTGTAAAATTAAAATGGTATTCATGCTATGAAGTGTAATTTGTGTGACAGAAAAGTTGGAATACAAAGCAGCTGTTTTTTTAATCTATATGAACTCTAAAAGAGCACAGCTGTGAGAATCATTTCTTCCAGAATGAGCACTTCTACATATTTCCTCTGCAATAGTTAAAAAGGACAGAAAGTTTACTTACCCTCTGAAGAGTTAAGTGTGTTACGTTTAGAGGCCTAAATTCAATCTTTCCAGTGAGAAACAGAATCGTGTAGCACATTTTTATTGAACATATCAACACTGCCCTAAATGCAGTCACTACTGATACCTCCATAAATGAAGGTCAAGACAAAAATTAGAATTGAATAAAATGGAACCAGCACAAATGTACCTTTGCAACCGCATTTCTTGCAGACAGTGTTCAAGACAGCTTCCAGGGTAATCTTCTGACTAGTGCAGTCTCTGAATGAACGTTTCCTCCTCTCATCCTGACTGTAGAAAGACAAGAACTACTTTTGTCTTCCAATCTGCATACATTTTCTTGGAAGCTCAGACTGAAGTTTTCAAACAAGGCTGCCTGAATTTAAGCTTCTAAATCCATAGTTCAGCAACTAAATAAAAACAATTCTGCAGAATACAGGTGACTACTTAGTGGAGGAAGCCACAAGAGAACTCATTTCAAAGTCAGCTTCATAGAATATAGGAACACATATTTAGCTAAAATATAAGGCCATTATACTCAAAGTTAACTCACTACTGCCCAACTTTTTATGAATATATGTACACACACATAATGTACACGGACATACACCTAGGATCAAATAATTATTTTTGATGGAGTAGTAAAATGTCATCACAGAAAAAGGCAGGCAAGGTGATTTTGTGCCTGAGAAGCTAAACGTGGAAATTTTGCATGGCTGTAAGCTCAAAAGAAATAAATACACCCTCAGCACAGAAAATCTCCATGGACATGTTATTATGAACAGCACATTTTGTTAGCATGCTAAAATTTGGTATTCAAATGCAGTCCTTTGCTGACAGTGCTGCAGAGGGAACATCTTAAGATTGTTCTTTCGCAACCCTGGCATTCACTTCAGTACAGCACTGATGGGTTCAGGAGGGAGCTACTTCCTTCATCCTGGCAGGAAAACTGAATCTCTGTAATGGGAGGGCACAGAACAAAAGAAAGCAACAATCACCAGGCTAATTTTTTGCACCCAACAAAGCAGATTTACCTACTCAAGGGCAACATTATTTGGATCAAGGTCCTTTCCTGTTCCTTGGTTGACAACCTTCATGGAAAGAGACAGCTTTAACTTGTCATCTTTCATCTATAAGAGATGAACACAGAGAGAAAAAAGCAAGTCGTAACGGAACCTGGTTAGTTTCCACTCTCTACAGGGAAACCCAAAAAGAACAAGTAAAACCATCAATTAGTACAAAAGTGAGTGCACTAAAGGCAAGGATACCTCATAAAATGTTTTAATTTTAACAAGCATATTTTAGTTTTATTTACACTTCTGTGTTTTAGTTAATAGACTCTAGTATATTACTTAAACAACTATCTCAGAAATAAAATCATAGACTCATCTAGCCAGTATCAGGGATTTAATAGTGGCTGGTACCAATGGGGGATGGGGAAGTCATGCAATAAATTCCAAAAGGACAACTGTGGAATAACCTGACAAGGGAAATCTCTTCGTAATCCTAGGCAGGTTCATGGCTGGTTTATGCCCTCAAGCTTGAGGCTTTATGCTACATACACACTTTTGTCCTTTTATGTAAATAGGAATGTTTTAATTCTCCATATACAAAGATCTTTTCTGAATCTAATATGCTCTTGCTCTCCATATTATCTTGGAAAGTTTACCAGGTGGTGTGTTGCTTGACAGCTTCTATAGCTAATAATCTGAGGTACAAGCTGGATTTTCTAACAACCAAAAGACAAAGAAATAATTTGGTATACATAAAGTCTGAGGGTATGTCTACATAGCAGCCTTATTTTAAAATAAACTATTCCAGAAGAGTTTATTTCAAAACAACACTGATATATACAAAGGCCACATCTACACAGCCCCCTCCCTTCTGGAAGGGAAATAGTAATGAACAAAGGGGAATATTCAAATGAGGTGCATATTTATATCAAAGATCTTGAGCCTCATTTACACATTCCCTCAAGATTTCGATTCCAGAAGAGCCCCTTCCGGAAGCTACAGAGCCACGTAGATGGGGCCCTTCCATAAGGAACCCCTGCCTTCTGAAAGCCCCCTTATTCCTCAAACATTGAAGGAATATGGGAGGTTTCAGAAGCAGGGCTCCTTCTGGAACAACCTCTTCCACCGGTCTCTGTAGCTTCCAAAGGAAGCAAAATCTCACAGGAATATGCAAATGAGGCATGAGATAGTTAAATCCATGCCTCATTTGCATACTCTCCTTTGCTTATTACCATGCCCCTTCCAGAAGGGAGGGGCTGTGTAGACTTGGCTCAAATGCATTTTGAAATAACCCTCAGCTATTTTGAAACAGCATCTACACACAATAGAGCCTATTTTGAAATAGAGCCATTGAACACACTATGACTTATTTCAAAATAGGCTATTCCCTGTGTACACAACCCCTATTTCAAAATAACTATTTGAAAATAGATGAGATTCCTTGTGGAATGAAATTTACCTATTTTGAAATAGCATTTATGTTGTGTAGATGCTAGCAAAGTTATTTTGAAACAAAGGCTGTTATTTCAAAATAACTTTGCTGTGTAGGCATACCCTGAGTTTAAAACAGACTTGGGCTATAGGGAACCAGTCAAAGAAAAGCGTTGGTTTGCAAACTCACTTAGGTCACAGGTATCAGAGTGCGTTCACATCTGCAGCATATCCATGACTGATGAGATAGCTGCTTTCAGGGCACTATCCCACAGTGCAGCTCTTGGGGGAAGGGAGAGGGATGATTGCAGGGCATCCTTTGTCCCTGCAGAGCCCCTTCTCCCCCACACACACTGGTCAGCGCCAATAGTTCAGCACTGCTGCAAACAGGAGATTGTATATTAGATCTAATTCCAAATCTGAAGAAATGGGGCAGGGCCATGAAAGCTCATCTCCAAATAAATTATTTTGTTAGTCTTGAAAGTGCTACATGACTACTTTTTTATTATCTAGGATGTTCAATAAGCATGCAGGAACCTATCTGCATGTCGTTGTTTTTTTCCTAAAAATAAACAGTTTGCTTATCCCAGGTGATAACTGATTCTCGTTGTTGTAGGCCCTGCACAAAGAGTGAAGTTAGAGATGCAGGACCTTGCTCAGATCTGCTGCTCTAAGTAACAATGAGGCACCAATTCACTGAACATCTATAGCCTGGACTGGCAGGAGAGGCACATCCACCCCAGGTAAGTGATGGTTGTGAAACTGAAACCTTACGTGAACGCACTCTAAAAATGCTAAAGAAGGTTGAGGGCAGGGGTTTAAAAGTTACACCTACGCGTGACGCAGACAGTCATCACTGGTACAGACAACAATACTGGTTTGTTACTACACAGAATGATAGAATGATTAATGATACAGAAAAGGTAAAAGTATTAAATATTTTTGTTGTGTGTTTGGAAAAAAATAATGTAATCTCATCATACAATAACTTTTACATTCTGCTAGTCTCTCAATAGGATATCAAACAGCAGGTATTGAAATTAGTATGCTGACTAATTTTTTTTATGATCTGTCTCAAGCTCTAGTTGAATGCATATCCAACTTAAAACGCATAAAACCAGATTTTAAAAAAATTCTTAAATGTGCCAGAAACCAAAAAGATGATCAAAACGTGTTTTACACTTAAAGCTTATGATTTATTAAGCAAACTAAATATTTTCAGTAGTTGGTCAATTTAACTATTTCTGCTCACTTCACGATTTTAGAACTAATAAATGTCATCCTCACACTAGTTTCTACTCAAACTGAAAGAGGAAAACAAGTTTATTATTTTTACAAGTCTCAACTGGATTCTCAACTTTGAGCTTTAGAACTCAACAGCAAACGTGTGCTATTTAATTTTTTTTTTTTTTTTTAAAAGATGCAGGTTGCACCTCCAAAACCCAGCACTCTCTTGGCCAGCAATATCCTGGACAAGAGAGATGGGGCAAGAGGGCAACTAGCTGGCAACTCCGCAGGCAGGTAGTGATGCCAGGCCAGTCCCCCGCCCTCCAACTGGGCACTGGGGCTGGACAGCTGGTGTCCTCCAGCAGCCCTATGCATGGCCAGAGCTCTGGGGCCAGGAGGGCCAGCTGTGGTGGCAAACCACAGCCAGAGAGCCGGTGGCCAGAGGGCTGGCAGTGGGGAGGCCATGAACAGCAGCTTCAACCTCCCTGATCCAGCAAAATCCCTTGTTTGTTTTCAGTGACATCCCAAGGGTGCTGGACCAAAGAGATACAACCTGTATTTAAGTGATTTTAATAATTACAAAAGTTAGGTTTTTATGTAGACTGCCAACTTGAAAAGTAATTTTGAGTATATTTAAATAAAAAGGCACTTTTTAAAAATGCATACACATCCTATCAGACCTTTAGACATCACAAAGGAGGGCACAAGCCCCCCCCTTTTTTTTAAAAGAAGACTTGCAAAATAAAAACAAACATTTTATTAGTAGCCTGTCAAAGAAAGATCATTCCCTTAAATAGAATTGAGAAAATTCTCAGATTTTGACAGGATTGGGTTTAGAGTCCTTTCCACTAGGCAAGCAGTTTACCTTTATGTGACATTTTACCTTCCAATAAATTCAGAAATACCACAAATGCTATACAACCACCCCACAGAGAAGTCACCAAAAAGGTGACAGGCAAACCCGTAAACACTGGGCTGAACAATGGTGTAAGGGGGAAGGCAAAACTATATTTGATCAAGAATGAACTCCTACTTGTATAAAGAATGCTATGTAATCTTTCAAATCCATGCAAAGCAGACAAAAGGCTGGTTCTTAAGCATTCATGTGGGGAGGAACACAACTAGCTTGTGTTCACAACAAACAGCATCATGCACTAAAGTGATTGGAACACTAAGCTTTTTTTAACATTAAAAGCTTTGCTGTTGTTGCAAATTTAGTTTTCTTCATTTACACAGTGCTTTAGGTGCCAAAAGCAATTGTACCTCTCTTCCAATAAGCTTCACCCATACTTTGTCTCCAACATCTACCATCTCCGAGGGTTTGTCCACCCGGCAGGCTGACATGTGGGTTTTATGGACAAGGCCTAGAAGTGTTTTTGGGAGGGAAAAAATAAAATAAATTGGTCACGGCTGAACATTTTCTCCTCGAGGAAATCAGAAAGTCAAGTGCTGGAGTATCCTTAGGTGAAATGAAATATCTGGGTTCCCCAACCACCCTTTCCTACAGAATAAAAATGTGTGAGTTATATCTTTAAAAAAAAAGTATAAACCAAATGCAGCTATCACAACCCACCAAACTCTGCTCAAAAATCAACTAATTGGGCAGCCCTTGGAAAAAAATGAGAACCTGACAGTTAACAAATGATGATTCAATTATCACAGAACTATGTACATTATAGAGTTTGATCCTGAAAGTCTACTGGCACACAAAGGGCATGGAAAACAAAGGTATTGGTGCAATAAGTTCTATGCAGATAGGAACCCTCACCAGCCATACAGAACTTACTGTGAGACTGGGTCAAAATTCTCAAGGACTTCAATGGACTACAGAAATCCACAAAGCATTATGTACCTACAGTGTGAAACCCAGTGCTAATTAATTCCAAATGTAAATCACTTCTGTGGGAAGGGGAAGATGAGAAGCTGCATATTTTAGACTTTAGTGTGGTGTTAATAAAAAAAGTAAATCACAGAAATAGCACCTGTGTTGTCTGTTAGGATGCTAATTTAAGGAGGCATAAAAAAGTTTTTATTACTGCCTGCCAATCCTGTGGACCTAATACAGCTAAGGGAGAAAAACTACATATTTGTTGTGGGATTTTTTTTAACCAAGATAACTACTAAACCCATGATGTAATTTTTCATAATCATATCTCAAGAGAAATTAAGTTGCCTTTAAAAAAAAAAAGTCACATTTGCATCAGAAAACTTACTACTTGTCACAAATAACAAGTAACACCCTTAGTACCACGCCAATTCAGACTGCAGAAAAGATATTTAATACTTTTTTTTGGTTTGTTTACCTTGTGCATTTGATAGTGAAACTGTGCAAAGAAAATATTATTTCTCTTGCATATTCCGATTCACCTGTTAGTGCCAGTCTTTCACACAACAACATGAAAAATAATCACGAAAGGCTGGGATGGGAGCCCAGTCAATTATTTACCATTATGATTCCTTCCATCTATGAATTCCCATCCATAACAGAAATTAAACAGGTCAAGCCCTGAATATGTAGGGAATTACTACACTCGTCTAGTGCCTTATAATGCCACCCCAAGATAACTTACAATGACCAGGAAACATTTATTTTCATTTACAGAAAAAATGTTAAAATTAGTATGTTCAGGATTAATGCAAGTATTTAGATAGCCCTATCACCATACGTGGAACTCTTTTGTAGCTCCACATAAGATAATCAAGAGCTCAGCAGGAAACCAAACCCCACAATAGAAAATTGGATTCAGGCAACTGCGTAGAGGGAGGAATAGACTTATTCTGTAACCTCTTCTGAAAAATACTATGACCTTCTTCAAAGGGAGAATTGTATGATTTAAGCAAACCAGCATGAAACCAAGATTGAAAATCTAGTCAGAAAAACAAACCTTGTTTTCTGCAGCCTGGAATTTTTATAAATGCCCCATATTCTGTTACAGCAGCAACCTGGGAAGAAAATCAATATATTCAAGGATTGAAAGAGAGTATACATTACACTCATTTTCTGACTCATTTTCTCCTTCCCTTCAACCCACACTCTTTCCATGCACTTACTTGGTTTCAGCTGTTTCTAATTTGCCTCCTGAGTCTGCTTCATGTTATCTGCTTTGGAACTGGGGAGCTACATAAAAACAATTATTGTTTCATCTCTCACACATGCACAGAAGCACAGGATGGTTATTTCATGCCCCGCAAGATTACAAACAAATCTTGAAAAAAGGCATTTTTCAAGGACAGCCTATTTCTGCAGCTGGAGCTAATATTTTAACTTCTATTTTGCTCTTTTACCATTTGAATACATTTGCTACAGCCAGGAAATGGTCTTATGCTCATCTATGGAACAGACACTAGACAAGCAACAAAAACATCCCTAAAACTTCAAACTCTGAAGGCTCTCATCCTAGCACTAAGGGGGAAGATAACCCTTCCCTCCATGCTCAATTCAAACCTAGGCCTCTCCAATAAGACCGCCTACAAGAAGGCGAATAACAGCCAATTGTAGCAGTGGTAGTTTTGTCCACTAGTACGTGGACTGAGACCCATCAACTAATTTCACATAGCTATAACAAGCATCTGATAGCAAACACACATCTGACTACAGCCACTCTTACACAATGAACTCTGTGCAAAATTAGACAACTGAGCCTGCACAGAGCTTCATTGAAACATTATTATGGTATCAGGGCCTGAAGTCGGGTTTGGACCAATCTAGACTTTAAAAGCTCTTTAGCTCATTACCATTCGCCTGACACCTGTAATTTGAGTCTTGTCCTCTCCCATTCTTAATGAAGAAAATAGTGCCCAGGACTCTTTTCATTACAACAATGCAGTCAAGTATCAGAGAGGTAGCTGTGTTAAAGTCTGCACCTTCAAAAACAACAAGAAGTCCTGTGGCACCTTATAGACTAACAGATATTTTGGAGCATAAGCTTTCGTGGGCAAAGACCATCAGCAGGTCTTTGCCCACGAAAACTTGCGTTCCAAAATAACAATGCAGACACTATCTCATTTCCCTTTTTAATTAGAAGAATAAGAAACTAACAACAACTTCACATTTTCAAGTTTAGACCCCAATATGTGGAATGAGCTCAGGTATTTCAATTCAGGACTTTGAGCTGTGCCAGACTAAGCAACAAATATTCTTGATTGCAGCTATTAAATTCAAGACAGTTTCCAACTTTTAAAGTCTATTATATCACACAGCATGAGGCAGGATGGAAAGCTTTATCCCCAAGCTTCACGTGATATGAAAATTAAAGCAATAACACTTTCAGATCCCCCACACTTGAGTTGAAAACTCAGCTGAGAAAAATAATCAGCATGAATTCTCTAAAGACAGCTTTTCCCATCCTATGAGAGGACTAGCATGGTTATGAATACACATTCTTAGCTAACCCTCTCAAATTAGTAGTTATTACTGTTCCGAATTAGGTGTTTGCACCAGCAGTGTAGCTCCTGTCAGTTTTATTTCGTAGGCAACTAATGAAATAACATCTGCAATAAAAATCTCAGCCTGTTCTCAAAACTCTAGTTAAAATACTTAGAAAAAAGAGCGTTAAATATTTTTTTAATCTGAGAATGCTGGTAAAAGGCAGCAGCTCTAGGGACAGAAGTCCTTTTCTCATCCTTATTAATGAGCATCAACTCTAACCTAAACAAGGAAAATGGAGTTTTCACTCCTCTAATCTATGTACTCCTTAACCAGAAGTAGGCAATAATTTTTGATGGAGGGCCCACTCCAAGGTTTTGGTAAGTGGTCAAAGGCTGAACTTTTCTATAGAAGGGGTGCAGGGTCTGGAACAGAGATCATGCATAGAAGGGGGCTCAGAATAGAGTACTGAGGTGGAGGACAGAGTGTGGGGTCTGAGAGAGTGAAGGAGGGGGTTGTGACCTGGGGCAGGGGCTTGGGAAGCAGGGTCTGGAAGGCAGCATAGGTGCAGGAGAGGATGCTGGTGTGGGGGTTGAGCATAAGAGGGGGAGCAGGGTCTGGAAGGGAGATGGGATCAGGAGGGGGGATGGGGATTGGTTTGCAAGGGTTTGGGTGGTGACCTGGGGAGAGGGAGGCGCTAAGGTTCCAGAGGAGACTCTTACCTAGCCTTGGAGCAGACAGCAGTTTTGCGTTATTTGAGGCTGCAGCATGTGACTATCTTCTCTGGGCGTGGGGGGCAGGAGAAGAGGGACTACATGTGCTGTCTCTCACTGTCCTACCAAAACCATAAATACAGCCAGTGGGATCTGAGAGATTTTGCTAGGGGGCCAGGACAGCACGCAAAGCCTCCCCGCAGGGTCCAGAGCAGAGAACTACATGGAGCAGGAAATTACTGAAAGCATGGGGCTGCTCTTTGCCTAAGTCCCAGTGGGTGGTCCACAGGCTGGAGCCAGCCCACCTCTTACCCACCCCACCTTAAACTCTCTACTGAGAACACCAACAAGGGGTCAGTTTGAGACTTCAGTTAGTGACTTCAACTTTTGTGATGTGGACCTTTGTTCTCCATGAACCAAAGTACACAACATCAGCTCATTTCACACAGGTCACTTAGCTTTACTGCCAGTAACTAGAGCTGGTTCTGAACTGGAGATTTAAAAATGAAAGGCTTTATATCCTTTCTTAATACCCCGCACCATTCACATTTCCCACATATTTTTGTGACCCTAAGCAAAGACAATACATACCTCTCCTTGGAAGACATCATAGAGTTCAGGCAAAGTCTCCATTATCTCAGGTCTCACAGACTTCATTTGAGAATTCTTCTAAGAGCATGCACTCCACAGTTCTTTCCTAACCTTGCAGTTAGTTTCTTTCCATGTAATAGATATGCCATTTATTGCTGTGAAGCAACCCAATTCATAACTGAAATAAAGACAGACAACACTTGGTGAAAGAAATTCATTAGTGATAAAAGAAATGGCCTCTGGGGAAGTTTTTCAGGGAAGGTTTTTATCTGCCCCACTTTCACTCATACTAGTCACACTAATTCCTGAATATCCATTAGCATAGTGTCTCATGCCCACACCGAATGATTTGGCAGTGCAATCCAGTGGGTAGAGGACAAGTTGAGGAATCAGAAGACCAGGGTTCCTCTATGATACAAATGCCAATAACCTGCTATACAATTATAAGAAAATCACTTGAATTTATGCCTCAGTTTCTCTCAGTTACAGTGTAAAAGGGTGATAAAATATCCTCCTTTGGAACGCTGTTTGAGGTGCATATCTGAAATACTAGGCTCAAATACTGAGCGTTACAGGACCTAAGCAGATCCAGCAAAATATATAACCATGACTGCAAACTGTCTCTGATACCACCAGCTAATTCTGGCCTCATTTTCAGAAAACAGAAGCCTCATATACACTTAATTTGTATTGCTCTTTAATGATTGTATTTGGGCTAATTGTAATCTGTTCTTTTCTCTAGTGCCCACGACACAAGCCTAAAACCCAGCAAGGAAACAAAAAGAGCCTAAAATTTCTTGTCTTAACCTCCCCCTCTAAAAGGAAGTTCACAATCCCCATGGCCTCCCTAGAGTATGTGGGTCAGCCACAGAATGGCGCTAAGGATAGGGTGCTGACACACCCACAAGAAAACAACTGCACAGCATCTCCAGTCTTGCCAACCCTCATGGCTAGAAACTATGGTACAGAACCAGCAGAACATCACATTTGGGATTCACCCTCCAGTGTTGCCGCTTTCAGGTGCGATTCCAGGCTTTCCTCCTTGGCTCTATGAGCTGGGCCTTAAAGAGAAGCACTATACAGCCTGACACAAACACGGCAAGCTGCAACCCTTCCCCACAAGAGCTTATGGTGGGTGGCTGCACAGGGTCTGTACAGCGCTGAGCAGACAGGCCACCAGCGCGGGTGGCAAGGAGGCTGTACAGCGCCGAGCACGCGGGCCGCCGGCTGGGGGGACGGGGAGGCTGTACAGGCCGAGCACGCGGGCCGCCGGCCGGGGGGGCGGGGAGGCTGTACAGCGCCGAGCACGCGGGCCGCCAGCGGGGAGTCGGGAGGCGGGGAGCCCATGGGGCCCACTCAAACTTCGGGTGAAGAGTTGGAAACTCACATGCCCCTAGAGACCTCCCACTCCCGGCCAACTACCTCCGACCAGCCACACAGCCCCCACTCACTCCAAAGCACTTCCACCGCCGCCATCCCACCTACGTTCCGTTACAAGCTGACTGGAGGAACCTCGCGCCCACCAATCACCACACAGCATACTCGTGAGTGGTGCTCACAGAGCCAATGGCCGCGCTCAATGCTAGCGCTCGCTCAGCTAATCCTTTTGCAAGCCAGGACAGCTCTACCCAATCAGCGCACTGCAAAGAAGCTGGCGGCGCGCTTGCTGCTCGCAACCAATCGGCGCGAGGAACATCGGCAGTTCTGTCCAATGGGCGGAGGAGGGGGCGGAGCTTGGCTGCTGTGAGGGAGGCCTAGCGTGGGGGTTGCCGCGCGTGGGGATGATCGAGCAGCAGAAGCGCAAAGGGCCCGGCCCGGAGCTGGCGCTGGTAGCGACCGCGACCGCGGCGGCGGCGGCTAAGCGGCCCCGGCATGAGCTGCTGCTGGGGCCGGGCCCGGCCGGGGGACAGCCGCCTCCGGGGGCCCTGTTGCAAGCGGTGAGTCGCGGGCGGGCTGGGGCCGGCGCGGCGTGGCGGGGGCCCGGCCAGGCCCGGCGCCCTGTGTGGGGAGGGCGGGTGGCCAAGCACGGGCGGCCCCCGTCAGAAGATAGGCTGCACACGCGCATCTCGCCCTACTGCTTGGTGAATTGGCGGCCGCTCCGGCTCGGTCTCCCTGTGCGCCTCCCCGTGCCCACCGAGCGGGTAGGCAGGTAGCCTTGCTCCCCTCACGGGAGAGCCGGGGAGTCAGGGACCGCTACCCAGCGCCGTTCTCTGAACCCCTGTTCTCCTTTGGTTCCGCTCCTCCTGCATCCCCTTGCGTGACGTTAGACAAGTTATTTTCCCAAAACAGGCCTTGGTTCTCTTCGTCTGTAGAGTGGGGACAGTATTTAGGATCGTAGCATTCTAGGGCTGGAAGGGACCTCAGGCGGTCATCCAGTCCAGCCCCCTGCTTAAGGCGGGATCAACCCCTCTAAGTCATCCGAGCCAGGACCTTGTCAAGCGAGGACTTAAAAACCTTGAGGGATGGAGAATCCACCACCTCTCTAGGCAACGCATTCTAGTGCTTAACCACCGTCCTGGTGAAGTAGTTTTTCCTAATAGCCAATCTACATACCTCCTTAGAGTGTCCTTTGTAAGTCCTTTGTAAATACTAGCTTAGTAAAACCTGTAAGGGAGTTAGAATATTTTTCTGGTCTACTTGTCTGCACTGCCCACATTTTGGTTCATATGGTTTATCATCTTTCTCTGTGTTTTAGGGCCCTCCAAGATGTTCCTCTCTCCAGGCACCGATCATGCTGCTCTCTGGACATGAAGGAGAGGTCTACTGTTGCAAGTTTCACCCTAATGGAGCAACTTTAGCATCTGCAGGATTTGACAGACTGATCTGTGAGTTTGTGAGATTGCACTCTGAGCTAATTTTCTGACAAGATACGGTGCTTATGTCAACTGCTATCTCTGTGTTTAAGTGCTGTGGCATGAGCTGCTGTGAGCAGTGGGGTTGAATGCTGACTGCTCTTCACTGGCCTGCTGTGCACTTCCAAGGATGTTTCAAAGGGTCAGTGACCTCTGTAATTCCCTAAAGCACCTGTGGCCCTCTGATAAGAGAGTCTGTCTCACTTTGTACCCCACCACAGCAATTTGTATTGGGGAAATTGTTTTTTCCCCATATTCTGAAGTGGAATGCCACAAAATCAATAGAGAATTCTTAGCAGTAGGCAGCATTTGAGCTCAGTCTCTTTGGCACTCTTCTGCAGCCCCCATTGAGCACTGTTCATTCAGGATAAGAATGCCCATACTGGGCCAGACCAAAGGTCCATCCCTCCCAGTAGCCTGTTTTCCGACAGTGGTCAGTGCCAGATGCCCCAGAGCAGGGGTCTACAAGCAAAAGAGTGAGAAGAGCCTTTTTTTCAAATTCAGTTATGAAATCAATACTTCAAGAGCCACAGTATGTTGAATATGAGGCAGTCCTTAATAAATAATGTCAAACCTGTTGACTTCTGCGGGGAGGGTAGTGTGATTTATGGATTTGGGAAGCCTTGCCAATCTCACTTAAAGTTTGAAGATTAAGGTTCACATCTTTCCTGAGTTAACAAAAGGAGGCTGAGACAGAGTCTGTCTCAGGGTAGAGGGAAGTTTTTCAGGCTTTCCAGTGATTACACACACACTGCTTTTAGCAGAGCCTGTGGTTTGTTTATTTTAGCAGCACAATGGTATTCATGCAGTACTTAACAGATACAAACTGAAGATGTTTAACAGGGTTAGTAAAAAATTACAATTAAAGGTTTTACTTAACAACGTTACAACAGTAATACAAAAGTTATCTAACTAACTGCATTTATGGTTTAAACTTATGCTAGCCAAGCAGGATGCAGTACTCACTGATTCCTTTGAACCCTCTAGAAGCCAAGGCCAGCTCATTTCAATCAGCGAGGAAGGTGTTACTGCAGTGGGTAGAATTTAGGTTAAGTGAAAAAGGAAAAACAAAAGGTTGTTCCAAGAACAGAGATAGTAGAGAGAGAGCCAACTGATTGAAAAATACACCCTGGTACTCATTCTGTCTGGCACTCCTTTGCCTGGCAGTGAAAAGTTCTTGTACCCAATTTAAGAACATAAGAACATAAGAACATAAGAATGGCCATACTGGGTCAGACCAAAGGTCCATCAAGCCCAGCATCCCATCTGCCGACGGTGGCCAATGCCAGGTGCCCCAGAGAAGGAGAACAGAAGACAAGTGATTTATCTCCTGCCATCCATCTCCTGCCCTTGTACTGAAGGCTAGGGCACCATACTTTATCCCTGGCTAATAGCCATTTATGGACCTGACCTGCAAAAATTTATCAAGCTCTTTTTTAAACCCTAATAGAGTCCTGGCCTTCACAGCCTCCTCGGGCAAGGAGTTCCACAGGTTGACTGTGTGCTGTGTGAAGAAAAATTTCCTTTTATTAGTTTTGAACCTACTACCCATCAATTTCATTTGGTGTCCCCTAGTTCTTGTATTATGGGAAAAGGTAAATAATTTTTCTATATTCACTTTCTCCACACCATTCATGATTTTATATACCTCTATCATATCGCCCCTCAATCGCCTTTTTTCCAAACTGAAAAGTCCCAGTCTCTCTAGCCTCTCCCCATATGGGACCCTTTCCAAGCCCCTAATCATCTTAGTCGCCCTTTTCTGAACCTTTTCTAATGCCAATATATCTTTTTTGAGGTGAGGAGACCACATCTGCACGCAGTACTCGAGATGTGGGCGTACCATAATTTTATATAGGGGAAGTATGATATCTTTTGTCTTATTATCAATCCCTTTTTTAATAATTCCTAACATCCTATTTGCCTTACTAACTGCCGCTGCACACTGCGTGGATGTCTTCAGAGAACTATCCACTATAACTCCAAGATCCCTTTCCTGATCTGTCGTAGCTAAATTTGACCCCATCATGTAGTACGTGTAATTTACCTCATTGTACTTAAGTACAGATGCTAAATTAAGCTCTGACTTCATAGAATTCTTGACAATCAATAATACCCCAAATTTCCTGATGTTCTTAACGTATATTTTCCCAAGACCAATTTCTGATAAAAGATTGAGGGGGAAACACTGTTGGGTGACCTTATCTGAATCCAATTGGCAATATGACACCTTTCCAGTCAGGGTAGGTGGGGGAAAGCTAGAACACCAGTTGGCGACAGAAAAAGTGTCGCAGATGGCAAAGATTAACATACATGTCTTAACATTACGAATATAACCTGTCTGACCTTACCTTTTCTTAAAAACAGGATGAAGGGAAAAAAAAAGTTTGCAAAAAGCCCCTCATGCTGTGTCTTACTTGCAGGCTGCTTGTGTTAATGCTGACAGGAAAGATACAAAAAAGTAGGCTTCTCAGAGCCTAAGTTAGCTGTACTATAATGGGTTCTTACTGCATATGCCTTCAGTGGAGCAAATTCTTACTCAAACTACATTTTAAACTACAATCAAGCTAGCACAGGCTACCAACTATAGTATTTTAAGAATAGCACACACAGAATAATTTGTACCAGTTAGAAAGTTTATTTTCACCCCTGGGTTGGAGAGCAAACGAGGACAAGGAAAATGCTGTACCTGGGGATAGGCACTTAAGCAGGAAGGAGCAATATTCACATTAACCCACCATGCCCTCCCCTTTCTCAGGCTCTACCCCTCTTAACCCACAAACACACCACCCATCTTCAGGCTTCACCAACCTCAGCCCCCAAACCTGTGCCCCCAATCCCAGGTTTAACCCACTTCAGCTAAAGAGCTTCTCTCAGCTCTCCTGTGGGCTTAGTACTTCCCCCACCTGCAGTGCAGGCAGCCCCCCTGCCCTGCCACCACTGAAATAATGTAACTAAATTTAATTGGTTTAACAGCCAGATCCCTCCCGCTACTGTGCCAGCCATTAAATCAATTAAATTTAGTTCCATTATTCCAGTGGCAGCAGGACAGGGATCTGCAAGAGGAGTTAGCGGTGGCAGTGCACAGAGCCACAACTGACTCCTTAAAGAGCCGTATGAGGCTCCGGAGCTGCAGGCTGCCAACCTCTACCCCAGAGGGAGTGAAGAGAACAGGTAATTCACAAGTGATCCATCCCATCACGCGTTTACAGTCTCTGACAAACAAAGGCTAAGGACACCATTCTTTTCCCATCCTGCTTAATAAGTGTTAATGCATCTATTCTCCATGAATTTGTCTAATTCTTTTTTGAACCCTGATAAAGTCCAGGTCTTCACAACATTCTCTGGCAAGGTGTGCCACATCTTGACTGTGCTGCATGAAGAAATTTTTTTTGTTCGTTTTAAATTCGCTACCTATTAATTTGATGTGGTGATCCGCTAGTTCTTATGTTGTGGGAACAAGTAAATAACTTTTTCTTGTTCTCTCTCTCTCTACTTGTCATGATTTTACAGACCTTAGTCTCATCTTTTCTAATCTGAAAAGTCCCAGTCTTTTAATCTCTGTTCTCATGGCACCTGTTCAAACCTCTAATCACTTTTGTTACCTTTTTCTGAACCTTTTCCAATGCCAAGACACATCTGTATCCAGTATTCAAGACGTGGTCATGCTATGGATTTATCCAGAGGCAGTAAAATATTCTCGGTCTTACTCTCTGTCCTTTTTTCGTGATTCCCAATGTTCTGTTTCTCTTTTTGACTGTTGCAGCTCATTGAGTCGATGTTTTAAGAGAACTATCCACAATAACTCCAGGATCTCTCTCTTGAGTGATAATAGCTAAATTAATCACCATTGTTTTGTAGGTACAGTTGGGATTATTTTTTCCAATATTAAAATTATTTTGCCATTTTGTTGCCCAATTACCTAGTCTTGTGAGAGCTTTTTGAACCTCATCACCATCTGCTTTGGTCTTAATGATTTTAAGCAGTTTAGTATCATGTGCAAACTTTGCCACCTCACTGTTTGTTCCTTTCTTAAGATCATTGATAAATATGTTGAATAGAATTGGTCCCAGTACAGAACCGTGGGGGACACTAGTAGTTAGCTCACTCTATTCTGAAAACTTGCCTTTTATTCTTACCTTTTGTCATATGTCTTTTAACCAGTTATTTGTCCATAAGGAGCAAAGATGGCATTCAAAAGGGTTGAAAGGAAATACTTTTCTGAACAATGGATGATTTTACATACAACTAATAGAAGAGAATATCACTGAGTGTCCAAAGTCTTTAAAAAAAAAAATAGTGCTTGGAGAGTCAGCAGAGAGTTTGAAAAAGGTGTTTCCTTTTTCCACCTACATTGAAGAACATAAATAAACCAGTCTATCTAAGGTACATTTACAATGTCAGCCATCTCTCTTGCAAGGGATTTGCATTGACCATTTGAAGTCTTTCTGTTCCACATACTAAAAGCCTGGGTTTGGAGATGGTGCTGAATACTCTAGAGCAGGGATTCCCGACCTATGGGTCTGGACCCAAGTATGGGTCACAATTAGATTTGTTAAGGGTTGCCAGCAACTGGGAGCTGCATGTGGCTCTTAAAGAAGCCATTTGCAGTTCCTTAATGCTGCCATAGCCAGCAACTCTATCAATAGAGAAGCAGTTACGTGTTACAAGGGCAGCTTTTCCACCTTTTGATATTCATAGTCATTCCACGCAAGCCACTTAATAGACTCTTGCAGTAAGTAATTTTTGCCCCCCTCCCCTTCTAGTCAGTGTAGCTGATCTGTCAGTTTTCATTTTTTGTTTGCATCTTCCTCCAGCCCAATTGTGACTCCCCCTCTAGCCTCTAAGTATGACCCCCCCCAGCCCAAATGTGACCCTCCCTGCCCTTCCAGTCTGTGTGACTCCCCCAGCCCCCCAAGCCCCCTGAGTGTGACCCCCCCCAGCCTACCCTCTGCCTTTGAGCATGACCTCCCCAGTCCCTCCAGCCTCTGAGCATGGGGTTTAAGTGGTGGGGAGCTGTTTGTGGATGAATGTCTTTCCCCTACCATAACTCAGATCAACTACAATAATAAAATTATTAACAGTGTTATTTTATTATTAATTTATTTTCCCTTGTTCTATTAAATAACTATGAATATATAAACAAGAGGGGGCACAGTTTTATATTCTTGCCTTGGGCACAGAATTAACTAGTTATGGCCCTGCTTCCTTCCCCATTTTGAATTGCCTTGGGTCATCAACTGTTTCTGAATTGTCAAAATGGGTCTCCATCTGGAAAAGGTTGGGAACTGCTGCTCTAGAGCTTAGAAAGTCACCGTGGTGATTTTAGAAATTGGTATTGGGACATAGTTTTAGGTATAGTTTCGTTTATTTTTTCCAGTGCTGTGGCATGTGTATGGGGACTGTGATAATTATGCCACCCTGAAGGGACACAGCGGAGCAGTTATGGAGTTGCACTATAACACTGATGGCAGGTAAATATCAGAAGAAACTGACTTGATTTGTTATTACCCTGCCTTGCTGCTGTTTCTGAATGAATTCCGAACAGTGTTTTGGTAAATAGTTTGCACGAATGAAGCTGTGGTGTTTAGAGCTCTGACAGAACAGGTAAAAGATACGTGCAATTGACAAGGAGGATCTAGCTGTTGCTTGACAGCTCTTCATTGCTACTGCTCTTGTCTGGTGGCTCTGAAAAGAAGCAGTGGTGTTCCTTGTATGGTTTGCCCTCCCAGAAATAGCTCAACATATTACATCTGTTCTAAAGTGCAGGAGCAAAGAGTAGAACCAAAGGGAAAGTTCCCAGGCCCATGAATGGGGAGCAGAAGATCTAAAGCTAGGCACTCTGGCCTGTCCGTAGCAAGTGAATCTGAGAAAGTGGATGGGGGCCTTTCAGTGAGTGAGAGAAAATGGAGGAAAGGTTCAGGATAAGAAAAGCGAAACTGGCTGAGACAAACTGTTAGTACAGAAACTTTTTGGCCGTGTCTACACTAGCGTCCCCCAGGAGACTGCAGGGAAGCCTGCTACATGTGAGTGCGGCTGGCAGGCTCCTCTGCACTCCTGCCTGGTGTCCCCTGACCAGAGCTCTCAGCTCTGAGTTATGCCAGTTATTAGAGAGTGCGAGTTACTCAAATACTGGTTAAACAAGAGTTTATTGTATTGGATAATTTGGAAAGCTCTCTACAGAAGAGGCTTTTACAAAAGAGATCCCTCCTGCACCACCATCAATCCAAGCAATGTCAAGGAGATGCAGTCTGACAGGAAACCAGCAGACACCCTTCCAATAAGTGGGATGAGGGCTACAGTGCGCTTTTCATCATTCTGCTGCCCCTGGGTCCTCCCACAAAACCAGAAGCCATTTTATGGCAACAGCCTCCCAGTATTAGCCTTAGTATTCTAACTAGCAAGAATCTGCTTAATTTTTCAAGCTATAGTCTGTATTTGTAGAGTAATAAAAGAGGTTTGGGGGCAGATACTTGATCGCCTTTCAGGATTCCATAGCTGTGTCACCTTTTTCCCTCCCACTAGCATGCTCTTCTCAGCATCCACAGATAAAACAGTAGCAGTGTGGGATAGTGAGACTGGAGAAAGAGTAAAACGGCTGAAGGGACACACATCATTCGTTAACTCCTGTTATCCAGCGAGGCGGGGACCCCAGCTCGTCTGTACTGGCAGCGACGATGGAACAGTGAAGGTCAGTGTTTTTGTATGGGCTGACTGTTACATTGATGGAAGCCGTAAGATGACCCATCTGAATAAAGAACATCTAGCTTCCCTGACCTTTTCAAAAACAACTAATTGAATAAATCGCTTGAGTAAAATTTTGTTCATATGAGACCCTCTTCATCCAGAATTGCCTTTGAACCAAATCCCAGCCTGAGTCACTTGCCTGTTAACTTCCTCAGTTTTCCTAATGTATGCTGACCCGTGAAATTTTGAATAAAAAGACTAGATTGTTAAAAAGAAAATTGGAATCATGGAAAAGATCATGAGACTAAATCGGGAAAATGGCTTGTGTGAATCAGGGCTGGGATTTTTAAATGAATTCTTCCCTGGATCATAGCTGCTGAGTACCTCCAGTTCAGCCCTTTTTTTACATTCCTGTAAATTCACTGGCAAACAATTTCATCATTTAAAAGATAAATGCTGTTCTCCTTCATGCCCCAAACCCCATTACCAACATTTGGACAGGCATTGCCAAAGCACCACAGAAATGTCCATATTGAAGCAATCTGACTTACATTATTAGATCCTCCTTGGGGCAAGAAGTTATATTTATAAAGCATTATAGAAATATAAATCTGGATGGGTCATCAGTAGGTCATCTGGTCTATCTCTCCACCCCCACCCCATGCTAAAGCAGAGTTAATTAAACCATGCCTGACAGGTATTTGTCTCAGCTCTTAAAAACCTCCAGAACTTCCCTAAGTAACATGATCTATGCGTCATAGTGGACGACAAGCTGAGTATGAGTCAACGGTGTAACACTGTTGCCAAAAAAAAAAGCAAACATGATTCTGGGATGCATTAACAGGAGTGTTGTGAGCAAGAAATGAGAAGTTATTGTCCTTCTCCACTCTGCACTAATTAAGCCTCCACTGGAGTACTGTGTCCACTTTTGGCCATCACATTCTAGGAAAGATGTGGAGAAATTGAAGGGGGTCCAGAGAAAAGGAACTACATTTATTGACCTATGAGAAAAGATCAAAAGAATTGGGTTTTTGTTTAGAAAAGAGAAGACTGAGAGGGAACATGATAGCAGCTTTCAAGTAACTAAAAGGGTGTTACAAGGAGGAGGGAGAAAAAATATTTTCCTTAACCTCTGATCAGACAAGAAGCAGTGGACTTAAATTGCAGCAAGGGAGGCTTAGGTTAGCCATTAGGAAAAATGTCCTAACTGTCAGGTGGTTAAGTAGTGAAATAAATTGCCTTGGATGGCTGTAGAGTCTGCATCATTGGAGATATTTAAGAACAGATTGAATAAATTAGAGGATGATTATAGGTGGTGTTTGGCCTTGCCATGAGGGCAGGGAACTGGACTTGATGACTTTTTGAGGTCTCTTCCAGTTCTAATATTACCTGATTGCATGTTCTTGTTTTTCCCAATAGCTAACCTAAGTCTCCATTGCTATAAACTAAACTGATTATTTCTCATCTGATATTGAATATAGTTGTCATCTCCTTCCCCTTGCCCCAACTTTCACGTCTGTCTTGCTTTTTAATGAGCTTAGTTTTAAAATTAACCGTGTGATGTAAGTAGTTTATATTCCTGTTCGTTGTAGTTTGGGGAAAAATGCAGTCTCGTTTTCTGCTTTCTGTCCCTGCTAGGGATGTAAAATCCTGTTTAATAAGCTTAACAGGGCAGGCTGGAGCTCCCTGCATGCAGCATTCCTGGGGCTGCCAAAGGGATCTGGGGGCTGCTCCAGCCCCTACCGGTTAACTGTAACGGATAAGCCTCATCCATTTAGGGTGAGGCTAACCAGGTAACTGTTAACATCCATAGTCCCTGCCCCTTGAAAAAGTACATATGTGTCAGGATAACAGATTCTCTGTAGGGATCCACCACCTCTTTCTTCTAAAGTCAGCTCTTGAGCACTTTGACAACATGGCAATGGGGAGTATCAATGTGACTCCTTAGTTGTACTGTGAAATGTTTGATGTGTATGTAACTTTAAACAGTTTTGCTTCCCGTATCCTTTCAGCTGTGGGATATTCGTAAAAAAGCTGCTGTCCAGACATTTCAGAACACTTACCAGGTATTAGCAGTGACCTTCAATGATACCAGCGATCAGATTATATCAGGAGGCATAGACAATGATATCAAGGTATGTTGAGTGTTTTACCATATTTCTCTTTTGTAACTGGTCCCAAACAGGCTCCCTGACCTTCTACTTTAGCCCAGGTACTATTGTGCGTAATGGGCATGATATGGTAGTGGGTTAGTCTTGATGGCTATTAAATTTGCAGTCCAGAGTCAGACCTCCACATTTTACTTAGTCAGCCTGATTTTTGCGGTGTTGAGCAGCTTCTGCGATGAGCTTAGCCTGCTCCAGTTTCCTACCATGACATGAGTCTGCTAGGTATGAAACAGAAAAGATTTATTTAGTTTAAATTAAATAACGATTAGCTAATTTTGAGTTAAGTGGTTTGCAGAACAGTTCTTACATGACTGTGTCACGGTTGGATGATATGCCTACACATCAGCCTTATTTCAAAATAAGGTATTCCAGAAGAGCTATTCCAGAATAGCTTATTTCAAAATAAGGCTGATACACACACACACGTGCATTTTGAAATAACCCAGAGATATTTCGAAATACAGCATCTACACGCAGTACAGCCTATTTTGAAGTAGACGTTGGACACATGGTGGCTTATTTCAAAGTAGGTTCTAGTCCTTGTCTTAACAGCACCTATTTTGAAATAGCTGTTGCTTTGTGTAGATGCTGGAACATTTATTTTGAAATAACTGCTGTTATTACCCAGAGACAAACACCACCTGCAAGCCTCTAGTCTCCATCTTATCTAGGTCCTGTGTGAATGAGTATTGAACTGGTGAAGGGGATGTTACAGCGATGAAGCACTAGAGCAATGATATTTCTGCCTGACCATTTGAAACTTAAGGGTTCCAAAATGTTTTTTTTTTTTTTTTTTTTTGGTGTGGGGAGAGAGAATGGAGCACAACCTGTGGGTCTTGGCCACAGTGCCCTCTCTCTCTGTCAGCCAGTTTGTAGTGTCCAAAGTGCTGATAAGACTATTGCTGATCATATGGTGATATTCAGTAATTTTGCTTGGTCAGCATCCAGATCCTCAGTGGATACACAGGGGCATTTTAGGGGAGAAAGTTATGTGAAGTCATGTGTATCATGCCTGGGCAGATGTGCAGGCTTAATTGTTGTAGTTCACCAGTTCAGATCCAGCCCATCAGAGAATGAGGCTGTACTACAAGATAAATTCAAATTTAAGGCAGTAGGCTCAGTATTACCACGACTGTCTTCACTGTAAATGCTGTTAGCTTGATTTAGGGAGCACTAGTATCGATATCACGATATCATCAGTACCTGCTGGATATAGCATCAAGTTCAAATTTCAAAGTTTGAATAAGGGCCAGTGTGGAAGCGCCGCATCTTAAAATCAAATTTATTAGCCTCCAGAGGTGTCCCATATGTGCCCCACAATGCTCCACTGTGGCCGCTGCTCTCCACTGCACCATGTGGCAGCAAGGCTATTGTGGGAGTCATGTTTCCATGAGAAGCCAAGAAACTTCTTTTCAGTGGTTTACATTTGTGAGCACTGCACCTCCCTCCCCCACAGGCGTTTTGCAGTCGGGGTCTTTCCTGCACTCAACACAATCATTAAAATCCAATAAAAGGACATGCCTGCTGTTCGGTGCTGACCATGCTGCCAGGCAGCACCATGTCCTCCTTGTGCACAGTTAGGGCTCCAAGGGTGGGAAAGATTTTTGGTGCCTTGTAGTCACTGGGGGGCTTCCCCATCGGTGAAGATTTTCAGCATGGAGTAATTCAGCTGGCCCCCTGGTGAACCTCTTTTCTCCTGCCCCAACAAGGACCCGGGGGGTGGGGGGTAGCTGCTGCCAGAGGTACGTCTCCCCCGGCAGCTAAGATTTTTGGGGTGGTGTTGTGGCCGGGGGTGCAGCTCAAGTGGCCCTTGAGCCAAGGACCCCACTCACCAAAGCCAAAGAAGATTTTCAGGGATCATGTCAACTGGCCAAACTCCTAAATACCAAACTGCCCCACAATTGCAATGCAGTTTGGTGGGCCCCATCCCCTGTGTTGGCAATGTCTGTGTAGTAAAGAGGGAATATTAAAATCTTTTTCCTGGCTTTTCCATCCTCTTCCAGCTTGGGCCCCTCTGCACAGGGAAGAGTGGATGGAGGGCCAGTTGAGAATACAGATTGTGCATGGAAGCTGTATAGTGGACTGGGGACCCAAATCTCTCTCTTCAGTAACTCTTTTTTCCAAATCTGTACTGTCTACCCTTTCTTCATACTTCTCCTTGTCCCTGTGTTGTTTTGAGGGATCAGATGCAGTCAGTGGACAGACAGTGGATGGCCAGTTGAGCAGACACACACCTGCTGATTTTTATAAAATCTTTGATAATTCACTTACAGGTAGAGTTTTAAAAAACAATTCTGTTATGGAAGAAAGAGATTTCTGTTAATTTGTCATTTTTTGTTGGTGCCCTACTTTTTCTTCCTTCTGCCTAGAAAAGTGGATGTTTGCTTATTACGGGAGGTGAATGAGGGCAATGCAATGTGGCAAGATGATGTCAAATACCAGCAAAAATACCCAGAATGCTAGGGGGATGAGGGAAATGTGGGATAGGTTCGCACAATGCAGTACATTGCTGCAACAGTCAATGTTTGCCAGTTGAGTGTAGCAGTAACAAGTTGACTTTGTGAGGAGCCACGTGGGGAGGTGAGGATAGTCAAAATCAAATTTATAAAATCCGGTGTTGCAGAATTGATGTTAATACATTTGCATTTATCTTGTTGTGTAGATGCAGCCTGAGAGTTGTTCCCAGCTCATGACTGTTCTGGTCAGTGGCTATGTGAAAAGAGTTGAGGGCTGAGGTGCCAGTTGGTTCAGTGTAGGTAGGCGTGCACATCCCAATTTGCACTGACTGTTCTCTGCGGAGAGCTTTGTGGAAGTCTGTCCAGGTGAAGCTTGAGACAAACGGTTTGGAGAACATTGTACTGATGCTGCCTATAGGGTGCACCAGTTGTGGGTTCTGCCTTCATGCAGTCAGGCCAGCTTCTTCCAGTCTTGCCAATTACATTGACAGGAGGCTCCTTGCACAGTATTGTGTTTTGATTCTCCATTATGTGTGGTTTTTCTGAAAGGTATGGGACCTGCGCCAGAACAAGCTAACATACACAATGAGAGGGCATGCTGACTCCGTGACAGGCCTCAGTCTGAGTTCAGAAGGCTCTTACTTGCTTTCCAACGCAATGGACAACACAGGTAGTTCCTGGGGTGACAGGCTGGGGCAATCAGAGTGCAGCCACGTAAGTAGCATTCGCACCACTTAGAGCTGCAGCTGGTTAGGGAGTGTGACTGTATGGAAGTGTGTGAGGAATAACTTGATGGAACTGGGTGCCACAAGAAAATCTAGGCTGAACTTGTCTAGTAGACTGACGCTGTGTGTGCAAGTTGTGATTCCAGTTATAGTGCCTCTGTGCTTACCCTGATGATTTTTATGAAAAGGGTGATGGCACTAGGAGGGTTTGTCATCTCTTCAAAGTGAAGCGAAGGCAACCCCAACACAGATTACTTAGGAGTGGAAAGCACTGCAGACACTCAAGGAGGAGCAAGCCCACTTTGTCAGGACATAAGTTAGCTGACCCAGATCTATCCCACTGTCTCTGATTCCACAATACTGAGCATTGTAAGAGCCAGATAGTGCTATGAGCATTCCCTCTGATGTAACCAAGCCTGTCCATTGTGTGTTTGTAAAGTGCTTAGCACAGCGCAGCCTTGGTCTGTGATTGGGACCCATAGTCATAATATAACTGAATAATAAAACCTACAGAGTACGTAATGTGTTTGAATATAGATCTCAAAGCACTCTACAAAGGCGTTGGATTGAATCAGAGGTGTTGTCCCCATCTGTAGTGGGGCGGAGTGGCTGCCCCCTCACCTGGAAGGGGAGGAAGCCTTCTGGGAACCATTTTGTGACTGAGCCTGACTCCTCCCAGTCACCTGACCAGAAGTCAGGAGGTGCAGCTAGGACTATAAAGCCCAGCCTGAGGGCTCAGTAAGGGGCTGGCCTCCAGGAGGGCCTGAGATCTGTTCCAGGCTCCTGGATCAGGGAACTGCGAACTGGCAAGCAGCCACAGACTGACATGAACCTCCCAGGTCCCGGCAGACTCTGGAAACCCAGAGAGACCACCTGGACATTCAGGTGCGTGCAGAGGGGGAGATGGGGTGTGGCCCAGGAGAATAATGAGAACCGTTAAAGGTTCGTGGGTCAGCATGTTGCGGTCTGGGATCCCCACTGACCCGCGCAGCCGACCATGCTGCTGCAACCAGGACCCCTGGGCCGGGATGCAGTGGAGTGGGTGGGTCTGCATCTCTCCCCTGCCACCCACTTGCTGGGTGGCAGTCTCCCCTCTCTCCACCAGCACAGGCAGGGTGTCTGTGCCCATCTTGAAAATGTAAACGATATGTATGTGTTTCCCCGCCCTGAGCGAGGGCCTGGACCTACCGTGAGCTCTTTGGTTTGTTGCCCTGCCCTGTGCTAGGACCAGCGTCCTTCATTGGAACTGTTGTTTGCTGCCCCAGCCTGAGCTAGGGCCTGGGCCTTCTATGAACTGTGGTGTTTGTTGCCCACCATGAGCTAGGGCCTGGGCTCTCTCCTGTGAGATTGAAGCTAATTTCCCCCATCGCTCACCTGAAGCAAGGCCATGTTATTGACTGTCACCTCTCGTCCAGCTAAGGCAAGGTGGGAAGCCCTGAACTATTGGCTCAGGGGTTGTCATGGTACCCCTGGCAGTGGGGCAGAGTGGCCCCCCAGGAACCCCAAATCGGCTACAGCATCTTACAGGTCACCTAGGAAATCTGTGGCAGATCTGGGAAAAGAATCCAAGAGGCCTGTCTTCCAGTCAGTGCTCTTATCCATAAAATCCCTTCAAAGAAAAACACTTTTCCAGAGACTCTTGTACAGTCACCTCCACTGTATAGTTGTTGCTGGAACTATTCCTCTTTAGCTGTTGCAGACAGATCACCAAAGCAGACTGCAAAGAGTTACAAAGGATCTCACAAAAACGGGTGACTGAGCAACAAAATTCAATGCTGTTAAATGGTAAAAATAGGTATGTTGGAAAGCTCAGTCCAAACTATACATATAAAATGAGGGGGTCTAAATTAGCCATTAGTACTTGAGAGAGATGTAGCAGCCATTGTGAACAGTTTAGAATACCGGAATCTAGAACTAAGAGGAACCTCAAGTGGTCATATAGTCCAGTCACCTGCTTTCGTGGCATGACCAAGCACCATCTAGACCATAGCTGACAGGTGTTTGTCTAACCTGTTCTTAAAAGTCTCCACTGATGGACGTTCTACACCCTCACTAGGCAATTCATTCCAGTGTTTAACAGCCCTGTCAGGACATTTTTCCTGACGTCCAACCTAACCCTCCTGTGCTGCAATTTAAGCCCATTGCTTCTTGTCCTATCATCTGAGGTTAATGAAAATAATTCTTGTCCCCTCTCATTGTAACAACCATTTATGTACTTAAAATCTATTAGCATGTCCCCTCTCAGATTTCCCTTTTCCAAACTAAACAAACCAAATTCCTTTGAATCTTTCCCTTATAGATCATGTTTTGTAGACCTTTAATAATTTTTGTTGCTCTTTGCTGGACCTTCTCCAAATTCTCTTCAGCTTTACTGAAATGTAGTACCTGGAATTGGACACAGTACTCAAGATGAGGCCTAATCACAGTGAATATAAGAAAAATTACTTCTCGTGTCTTGTCTTGCTCACAACAATCCTGCTAATTTATCCCAGAATCATGTTTTTTTTGTAACAGTGTCACACCATTGACTCGTACTCAGCTTGTGGACCACTGTGATCCCTAGGTCCCTTTCTGCAGTACTCCATCCGAGGGAGTCCCTTCCATTTGATATGCATAGATCATAAGACAAAGTGTATTACCTCTTTGTAAATCCATGGTGTACCACGTCTTTAATACTGTGTGCCGTACTGGTTGCCCCATCTCTAGAAAGATATATTGGAATTAGAAGAGGGCAACAAAGATGGTGAGGGGTATGGAATGGCTGTCATCTGAGGGGAACTTAAAAAGACCAAGAATGTTGAGCTTGGAAAAGATGACTAAAAGCGAGATATGATAGAGATCTATAAAATCATGACTGAATTGGCAGAAAAAACAGGGAAGTTTTATTTACACCTTCTCGTGCCCCAAGAACTTGGGGTCACCACGTTACATTAATAGACAGCAGGCTTAAAACAAACAAAAGGAAGTATGTGTTCTCACAGCATACAGTCAACCCATGGAACTCTTTCCTGGACGATTTTGTGAAGGCCAAGACTATAACAGGGTTCAGAAAAGATAGATAAGTTGATGGAGGATCAGTCCAGCCAGGGCATTACCCAGGTTGAGCAGAGATGGGCTCCCTGGCCTCTGTTTGTCAGAGCTGGGAATGGGTGATGGGAAAGATCACAGTTGTGTTCATTACCTCTGAAGCACCTGCTTTGACCACTGTTGGAAGACAGGATATTGGGGTAGGTGAACTATTGGTCTGACTCAGTATGGGTGTGATGTGCTCCCTTACAGTTCGTATTTGGGACGTGCGACCGTTTGCCCCTAAAGAGAGGTGTGTAAAGATATTCCAGGGGAATGTGCATAACTTTGAGAAGGTGAGTGTGCTGTTCTCTGCACCACTGCTTGTTAATGACATGCTACAGTCATCTATTAGTTTGTCTGTAAATTGCTTTTTAAACTCAAAACTATAAACTAGAAAAGATTTAATGAGGACGGAGGCAAGATTAATGTGTAAAGGGGCATTCCAATTAAAGCTGCAGTAACAAGATTTCTTTGCTCAATTCAGCTATAATTACCTGTAAATTAAATATTTTCTTCATTTAATATCCACTTTGTGTACAATAACAAGGCACTGGATATTTCCAGTAATAAAATACAATCTCTTAACGACAGTCTTCTTTTCAAAAAGATCATTAAAGTGTTCTTCATGATGTTTTCAAGTCCCATGGTGATTTTATTTCAGGCAAAAGGAGGAACCAACAACTTCTCACATAAATGAATTCTGCATATTTGTTTGCTTTGCAGAATCTTCTGAGGTGCTCATGGTCACCAGATGGGAGTAAAATAGCAGGCGGCTCTGCAGACAGGTAACAGTTAATTATTGTGCTTTTTTCTGTCACCTTCTGTGCCAAAGCACTTTCCAGTTGCTAGCTGAGCCTCATCAGAACCTTGTGAGTTAAATTCTGTTAGACTTGTTTTCCAGACAGTGCATACAAGAGAGGAGCACAGGGACAGGTCTGAGAAAGATGCTGCAGCCCTAGCACAGTGCGCTGCTCTGTACTGCCTTACAATATTGTAACAATGTGAGTGTAGTTCTTAAAATAGTACCCAGGAGACACAGTTACACTTTGAGAATAACAAAATTTCAGCACGAACAGGATGGTCTTTGCAAAGGACTTACTGTGGCAGACAAACATAGTCATTTCCAATTCCAGTTACAGAACAGCAGCACAAAATACGTGTTCTACAGAGATTATCTCTCGAGACAATTGGGTATCAAGCCTTGTGAAGCTGTACTAGAAGCATGAAATCCAGATGGCTTGCCCATGAGTGCTTCCAGCTGAAGTGAAAATGAACATAGCAGTTCTAAGCAAAGGTTAATGGGTGGAATCATTCAGTGGTGTACTCCAAGGGTCACAGCAGCTCTGCTTGTATGTAATATTTGTATTAAGGATTGTGTAAATTAGCATCATCTGGGATTTTGTAGTGGAAGGTGCCACAAGCACAAACAACAATTAAGAAGTAAACAAAGGGGGCTTGGGACGAGTCTGGGCAGGGTAAAGATACTGGAGGGGTTGTGGTGATGGATGCTGGCACAGCTGGAAGGAGCTAATCCAAACACATTGGTGACAGGAATTGGCAAATGTGAATTCCATGAGAGACCTAGAGGTGATAGCAGTCAGCAAATTAGATATGAACATATTATGCTGGGGGAGGGGAAATGCTAGTTCTTACTTCCCAGCTAAAGACAGCCCACCTAAGAGACTAACATTTTAATTTATCTGATGCTTCCTGCAAGTACTGCTATGTGAAATGCTTATGCTGCTATTGCTTGGTAGAATGGCTATGTTTATTAACACAGCAAGTGCTAGGTGGCCCTGACTTGACAGTGCAGGATGGTGACTCAAGATGAAAATGACAGGCTGCTAGGTTGGTTCTGTCGGTGCTGGTTGAAGTCTCACAACCTGAAATGAACATTGTGTACAGTGCATAACCAAGTGCATGCGGTCACCTCGCACAGTGAGACAAAGAGGGACGCCATACTCCGGACATGTCCGGAACACTGTTCCACTAATTTTTCTGTCTGTGTGTATGTCCTGTTAGGAAGTCAAAGTGAAAGTAATTGTTCTGCCTCTTTCATAGAATCCTAGGGCTGGAAGGGATCTCAGGGGTCATCTAGTCCAGCTCCCGGTTTCAAGCAGGATCAACCCTAGCTAAGTCATCCCAGGCAGAACCTTGTCAAGATGGGATTTAAAAACCTCTAGGGGCGGAGAATCCACCATCACTCTAGGCAGCGCATTCCACTATGTCACCACCCTCCTGGTGAAGTAGTTTTTCCTAATATCCAACCTACACCTCTCCATCTTTAATTTCAGACCATTGCTCCTTGTTCTGTCATCTGACATCACTGAGAACAGTTTTTCACCCTCCTCTTCAGAGCTGCCCTTCAGGAAGTTGAAGGCTGCTATTAAATCACCCCTGAGTTTTCTCTTCTGCAAACTAAACAAACCCGAATCCATCAGCCTATCCTCATAGATCTTGTGCTCCAGCCCCTTAATCATTTTTGTTGCCCTCTGCTGAACCTGCTCCAGCACATCCACATCCTTTTTATACGTGGGGGCCAAAACTGGACACAATATTGCAGATGTTGTTCCCCTCTATTTGGCACTGGTCAGGCCACAACTTCTCTAGATCTGCTCGAAATGCTATTCCTAATGCACCCTAGTTTGCCGTTAGCCTTCTTGGCTACAAGGGCACACGGTTTACTCATATCCTGCCTTTTATTCACCATAACCACTACGTCCCTTTCCACTGTACTGCTGCTTAGCCAGTCGGCCCCCATCCTATAACAATGCTTGAGAGTCTTCTGCCCCAAGTGCAGGACTCCACACTTCTTGTTGAACCACATCAGATTTCTTTTGGCCCAATCCTCCCAGTTTATTCAGGTCACTCTGGATTCTCTCTCTACCCTCCAGCATATCTACCTCTCCCCCTAGCATTGTGTCATCTGCAAACTTGCTGAGGGTGCAATCCAGTCCCTCATCCAGGTCATTAATAAAGATGCTGAACAACACCGGCCCGAGTACCGAGCCTTGCGGCACTCTGCTTGAAACAGGCCGCCATCCAGATATTGAGCCATTGACCACGAGCCATTGGGCCCGGCTGTCAAGCCAGCTTTCTATCCATCTTATAGTCCATGGATCCAATCCATACTTCCTCAACTTATGGGCAAGAATGTTGTGGGAGACTGTATCAAAAGCTTTGCTGAGGTCAAGGTATATCACATCCGCTGACCTCCCCATGTCCACAGAGTCTGTTATCTCGTCATAGAAGCTAATCAGATTGGTCAGGCAGGACTTGCCCTTGGTAAATCCATGTTGGCTACTTTTTATCACTTCCCCCCGCTTCCAAGTGCACCAAAATGGATTCCTTGAGGATCCCCTCCATTATTTTCCCAGGGATTGAGGTAATGGTGATGGGTCTACAGTTCCCTGGATTGTCCTTCTTTCCTTTTGTAAAGATGGGCACTAGGTTTGCCTTTTTCTAGTCATCCGCCATCTCTCCCAGTCTCCAAGAATCTTCAAAGATAATGGCCAAAGGCTCGGCAGTGAAGTCTGCCAGTTCCCTCAGTACCCTCGGGTGCGTTAAATCCAGATCACTGGATTTGTGCACATCTAGTTTTTTCTAGATAGCTCAGAACTTGTTCCTTCCCCACAGATGGCTGCCCTCCACCTTCCCACACTGCACTATCACTAGTGTGGGAGCTGTCTTTGTGAAGACTGAGACCAAAAAAAGCATTGAGTACTTCAGCTTTTCTTACACCATCTGTCACTAGGTTACCGCTCTGATCCAGTAATGGCCACACATCTTCCCTGATAACCTGCTTATTGTTAACATGCCTGTAGAAACCCTTCTTATTACTCTTCACATCCCTTGCCAGCTGCAGTTCCAAGTGTGCTTTCGCTTTCCTGATTACTTCCTGGCATTCTCCAGCCATATGTTTATACTCCTCCTTAGTCAGCTGTCCACGTTTCCCTTTCTTGTATGCATCCTTTTTGAGTTTAAGCTGATTAAGGATTTCCCTGTTAAGCCAAGCTGGTTGCCTCCATGTTTGCATTTCCTACTATGCAGCAGGATGGTTTGTTCCTGTACCTTCAGTGAGACTTCTGTAAAATACTGCCAGTTCTCTTGAACTCTTTTCACCTTTATCTTTGCTTCCCAAGGGATCCTGCTCATCAGCTCTCTCAGGGAGTCGAAGTCTGCTCATTTGAAATCAAGGGTTGTATGTTACTACTCAACCTTCCTCCTTTTGTCAGGATCCTGAAATCTACTATCTCATGGTCACTGCAGCCCAGGTTTCCACCCACTTCTATTTCTCCTACCGTTTCTTCCCTCTTTGTGAGCAGCAGGTTGAGTTGTGCACAACCCCTGGTTGAGATGTGAAAGTTGGCTGCAAAGTAAGGTTTGGCTTTCTGCGACATTGTATAGACCCTGAAGATTGCTAAGTTCAGCTGGAAATCCTTGTGGCTGTAAAATGACTGCTGAGCCTTCAGGAACTTGTTGTGGTGAAAAGAAGCAATTAAAAATGCCTTGCCTCTTCCCACAGCTTTAATAAAAACAGTTAACGTGGAATATGTTGGAACAGAGATTATCGCAGCATTCACCTACTAAGCTGAAAAAGCTATTCTCTTATTTAAATAGATGCTTCATTAAATAAGGTTCATAATTTAAAAAGCCCATGCTTGTATGTATCTTATTTTCCCCTTTAAAGAGTTTAAATGAAGCAGGTAAAGTATAGTTCCAGCCTGGAAAGTGGATGTGCAGATCTGAGCAGACCTGCTGAGCCAGAGTAGGAACTACTTGATTAATTGACCAAAAATAATAACCCTGTGGAGCAACATGGGTGAAAGCTGGATTCTGTCAGCTACAAGTTAACTAAGTTCTAAATACAAGGCCCAACTCTCTTCTCTCGCTCCTGTGAAATCATGTAGAAAACAATAGGATTGCATAGTTGTAACTCAGAATTTGTTGACTCTCTCGATTGCTGATAATACACAAGGCAGGAACAGGGGAGGTGGCAGGAGCTTGGCTCTCGGATCTCAGGCTGAGTTTGCAGGGCTGGCAGAAGAGACTTTTAAAAAAACAGCACATCTGATTTAGAGAGAAATAAACATGGGGTCCCTGGTGCCTTTTGCAGAGACCTAGTTCAGAGTAGACCAATGTTGTTGGTTGCTTTTATGTGGTTTTTCTTGCCTGGTTGTCCTTTGTACCCTCATTGTCCCGTTTGGTGAATGCAGTGATGACAGCAAAGACAGCCTTTTCATTCAGCCCAGCCAATTACTGCCCCATCAAAACTTTTCCCCCAGCTAGCCAGGTTAGTTTGAGAGGCTGGTGACATCCATGGAGAGTTCTTCTTTCAGTTCCAAAGCAAAGAGAGAACAGCCTAAATTTAGTCCATAACTGGCAGCTATCCGGAGCCCATTTCAGTGAATTCTCTGAGATGTGAACCCTGTAATGAAAGGCGTTTCGCATGATAGAGCAGTTCTGATGTATTTGAAAGGAAGTCATTCAGGTGGGAGATATTGTGGTTTTGCCTGGTTTATAATACTTCGCTCAGTGTTCTTACTCATTCTCCTTGACAACAAGCCCCTAACAATCTCACTGTAGCTCGGGTCAGAGCACCGCTTTGTCTACAACTTGAGCATTAGCTGAACAGTTAGTCGCTCAGCCATAATGGCAGCAAATGAGATGCTAGTGGACCGTATTTGTAATAATATGTTTCGGGCATTGGTCCGTTTGCATTCGTGGGTGTAGCATGATTTGCAGTGGGCTGTTTTAATCTTCTTAAAAGCTGAACTGGTCATGCTGCCAGAAGTTAATTTCTGACCCATCACATGGAAATGTTTTAGAGTCTCCTTCATGGTGTCCTTCAGCGAACGAGACACATTGAGGCAGGAGCTAGCAATGGTGCAGACGGGTTGGGGACAGAGACTACGAAGAGATTCCCAAAAAGGCATTACAAATCTGATCTGCCCCCTCCTAAACTGTCACTCAGAAGTGAATGCTGACTCCGATTTCTCTCTACCAAATGGTCACAATATTTAGCTGTGAGGAATTGAACTGGATCAAGAGTTGGTTTCGGTAGAAGATGAGCAGCCGTTCCACCGTGGAGCAGCCTGTCTGTAGCAGCACTCCTCCCAAAGTGCACTGACACACTAACCATTAGCAGCTGCTGCAGGGTGTGCTGGGCTGTCAGCTGTCTAGGGGCAAACGGCTGTGCTATACAAGTTTGTCACAAGTGATGAAAAATGCTGATACTTAGCTGGAATTTCGAGATGAATTTGTAAGCAAGTGAAATGGTAACTTGGGGCTTTTCTAAGATGCTGGGCTGAGCATCCCTGCCCTTCCAAAAAGTGATGTAATCTTGAAGAGTGAGGATCTCGGACTTCTTCTCACCCAAATCTTGCACATCTAAGCTCTTGGTGCCATGTGCTTGCATGCTGGGGCATTGGCACCGAGATAAAATCCCCACTGACACCACCCCCATCCCACATGTCACTTCGTCCGAAACTGTTACGGTTGGGTGTACAGTGCCTCCGAGACATGTAATGCCAGCCGTCTGCCTCCTTGTCTGAAACACACCTCAGAGAGCTCGCAGCCCTTTACAGGTATGGGCTGAGAAGCTTTATCTCTGCTCACTGTCTAACCTGGTCTTTTGTCTCTTGTAACAATGCGTTTTTTGTCTCTGATGTAGTCTCTTAGGGTGTTTAAAGATGGAAGACAATTGTAATTATTAACACGTGGCAAGGGAGATGTAAGTTGCTGGGAAAGCTATACTGATTGGTGGGCAGGAGGTTCTTTCCTTTCCGAAGTCCTGCCCTCAGGAAGCTTTCACCCTCATAATGACTCTGTCTTGCAGGTTTGTTTATGTGTGGGATACAACCTCCAGGAGAATTCTCTACAAGCTGCCAGGCCATGCAGGCTCAGTCAACGAGGTGGCTTTCCATCCAGAGGAGCCAATTAGTAAGTCTTGTTGATTTGTCACGAATCCCTCTTCTTCTAGGGAGGTAAGGCGGCGTGCTGCTGAACTATTCTGACCTTGCGTGCTAAGTGTAGGACTTCCCCACAGCCCAGGAGAGGGCAGGCTGCTGGAGGGGTTTTGTGAGTAGAAATGCTCTACCCAGCAAGCAGCATAATCAGACCTTCCCTACTTTCCTTCGCCAGCTCTGGGCTGAGCTCCCCTCACAGCATTTATATACATAAATGAGATGCACTTGAAAATTAGCACATCACAAATTCAGGTACATGTGAGGTAACATCTTACTATTGTTTCTTTAAACAGCCTGTTCCAGGAAGTATCAACACACTCTTTGGTCCCCTGATTCAGATCTAGCTCCGTCTGCTAGATGGTTTCAAAAGCTGTCGTCACCATACTATATCCCCTCCACTTGTGCCAGCATTGCGGTAGCTGGAACCATCTTAACAGCTGTTTCTTAGTACAGTCTTCTTTGTAGTAAAGACAGATCCTCAGGGTTACATGGTTTCCATGGAAACAAAGGCTCATCATTATCATGAGCTGGGGCACCCCTTTGTGTTGGCCAGGAAATTGACACTCCTCACCCCTAGAAATACTTTTTCCCCCGGGGATAAAAATCTCTACAGAAGGCTGGGTGTGGGAATTCAGTGCCATGAATTATGAGTTTGTTCCTCAGTTATTCATTGTTCTGTCTCCAGGCCAGAGAAGGTGCTGAAAGCACAGAGCAATCTTTCTCTGAACAGAGGGAGGTTGTCTGCAACTGCATCCAGCTAAGAATGACTTTGTGTGTCATTCATTCATGAGGAAGAATAAACAAAGGATCTGTCCCCTCCATGCGCAAAGGGTTATGAGAGTGGCTGATATTAACATCAAAGGGAGTTAATCCTGTAAAGCACTGCCTCCGAGATCCCCACAGTTCAGCACGCAGAGACACACAGACCTCTAAAGAGTGCTGAGATTAGGGGTCTGAATCGATAAACTTTGGGCAAGAAAATCTCCAGTTGATTTTACATGGGTGCCTGCCCTGGGTAATGGGTACAGCAGACTAGCAAGTGGCTTGCTGCACTTGAGATCTATGTTGTGAAGCCACTGAATAGCCACATCTAAATTAAATCTGTTGGGATGATAGCTGAATTTGTTTGGCTTTATAACTTTTGTGGTAAACAAGAATAATGGCCCTTAGAGACAGTTGAGGAAGAAGATTGCTCCGTCTAGTGGCTAGTGACCTGAATTAGAGTACTAAAATTTCTGAAATATGAACATTTTTTGCAAAGAAAATAACGTTTGACATTTTATTGCTATTTTTAAAGGAGAATAGCAATAACAGTGTAAACATAGTGTGTAACTTAATATGAAGGATACCTGCAATTATAAGTTGGGATAGAAAAATGTCAGTTGGTGTCAAGAATGTGCAAAATTGGATTAGCTATCAGGAAACTAATAATTCTGAAAAGCATGCTGTGGGGGGCAGACCTTTGAACTTATAGGTACAAGACTGAGAGAAAGTGACATGGGTACTTAAATCCAATTGGGTGTTAACTCATCTGCAGCTAAACTCTCCAAAGGTTCCTAATGTTTGCATTTTCTCTCTCCCCTTCCCTACCGATTCAGTTCTCTCTGCATCTAGCGACAAAAGACTGTATATGGGAGAGATCCAGTGAAGATGAGAAGACAGCTTAATAATTGACCTTGATACCCTTTCGTTTACGGAAGTAGAATTGAATTGCTTCCACCCAGTGCCAGCCCCTTCAGACACGTGTGGTAATGGAAAATATCAAGCCAGCTTCGTTTGCAGCAAAATATTTATACCCTAAACAACAAGGTTTTGAAGACGCTACATCTGGGTGCTCCTTCAACAAAGAGAAGAGAAGGGAATTTCTGGGAGGGGAGGTGGTAGGAAATGCATTATAATCTAAAATCTCTGGAATTTTTAAGATGCTTCATTTGTTCCATTTTCAGCTGCTGAAGAGGTTATTGGCAATTACCAGAATCACTTACTATTTGTTAAATGTGTTATAATGCAGTAAGTGAAGTGTGTATTTCCTGTCCAGTTTCTCCTGGTTTTTATACAAAAAAAAAAATAAAACAACTTTTTATAAGAACTGACTGGAAGTTACTGCTTTGTTTTATTCTTCTATTGTACACTATTAAATGGGAAACATTTGCTTTAATAGAATCTAGGAAAAGAACCCACTTAATCTTCAGGAGAGCTGCTTTATTTTTTTTATTCAGAATATGAATAAAAATGACCACATTGGAAATAATTGTCAGCCTTGAATCCCAGTTTCTTGTTTGAGTAAACACTGGCCAGCTCCTATAAACCAACTTTAAAGGACAGAGGCTTCCAGGACAAGTATTTAGAGTATTAAGTACTCAACAGCCAAAGGAATCAGTCCCTTTCCCCCATACATGGTTTCTTGCAGGGAGAAGTCTGGAGCAAAATGAAAGGAGCCTAGTGGCTATCTCAGCCAGGTGATATTTGAGAGGTTGATTTATTTTCAGGGCATTCAGAAATGCTTACCAACTTGATGGCTTGTCTGCATCTAGGCCAGGCCACCTGCAAAGGGCAGCAATAGGACTGTTTCCCCAGAGGATCTTTCTAGATAGAGTGTTCAGGTTTGTCCACAATCCTCTTTATGGTTTAAAGTAGCTGCCAAATACCAGTCCCCTCACTAGTGTAAACAGGGTTGGACAGCGCAGGTGTGCCCATGGAAGTCCCCTTTGCATGCCTCTTCTTAGCCTTCCTTGGAAAGAGGGAGGCTGCCTCTCACCAAGGGTACAGTAGGCCCTGCTGCCCAAATGTGGGTGTTCATGTGAGTGTGGTTTTCTTTTGCCACAGTTCCTCTCAAGGAAAGGTCTTTACAGAGAACCTGTGTGGCCCAGATTGCTCATAGGTCCCACATTGGCCAACAGTGTGGGTAGCAGCCTTTGATCTAAACCAGTTCTTCCCAAACTCACCTTTGTCAACTTTTCGCTGGGCTGTGCCCATTCCCTTGGGGTGCCTGCCAGCAGGTAGGCCAAAAGGGTGCAGTATTGGGTTCATGCTTGTGGCAAGTGTTTCAAGTCTCTTTGTGTCTGCATAATGTAAGCTTGCTTCATATCTTCTGCAGTCCTGTTACGAGCAGGGCTAAACATCTGACAGAGAGTTATCTGTAAGTGGCCCCCTGTCGACATACATGCTGCCAGAGCTTGTAGGAATCCACACATACAGATCTGTGCCCCTGGCAATAATCTCTCCTCTTCCTGGGAGGGTTCCCACACACAAGGACTCTGGCCTCCCTTTCTGTGGCACGTCCCTCCTCCACAGATGCTGCACTCACCTGCACTGCTGTTTCAGAACAAGTCAGAGCAGGAATGTATGCTTGCACTCATCTTTGGGTGGGAGGGTGGTTTTTCTGGAGGGAGCCTTGCCTGAAACTTTGTCCTGTGGTGCATAAAGGAGCCATTGGCAAGTGAGTCTTCTTGGGACTGTGAAGGTTAAAATGGGTCCAAACAGCCCAACCTGAGGGCATTTCTCATGAGAGCAAGTTCTCAACATGAGTGGTCCTGTGTAACTCACTATTCTGCATTGCATCCTGGCATTTAGAGTAACTCGCTGCTCTTTCATCAAGTGCTCACATAATTTAAGGCCAGAAGGGATCACTAGAATAATCTAGTCTGACTTGCGTGCCACAGGCTGAAGAATTACACCCAGCCGGTTCTGCATCCAGCCCAGAACCCCTGGGTAAGCTACAGCAGGTCAGCCAATGGGCTGGTTCAACTGGTTGAGCTTTCAAGAAGTAGAATCCATGGAACTCAGTTTCCAGTCCTGGGAGGATCAGTTCCAGCTGTTGTCATTCTGAAGGAAGGCACTCCTAGCTTCTGAACCACACTGGCTTTGGACTGGTGTGAATCCATTGGCTGGGGGAGTGCTGCTCAGAGATGTGTTGAGGAATTGAGTGCAGTTTGGATCTCTTAGGCAAGATGTTGAAAAATGATGTTCTCTGTGTCCTGGATGGAAAGTAGAGATCCGAGAGCACTGTCCCTAATGGTTGGTATTTGCCCTGGTGGAAGATCAGCTTTCCTGCTGCGTGCCATGCTGCAAGCCTGGATGCTGTCCTCCACCTCAGAAGTGGCTGCACACCAGTGCTGCTGTGTGTCCATGGGGTCCAGCTCTGCCTTATCCTATTGGACTTTGGGCATAAGTTTACTATTTATTATTAAGCTTGCAGATGGTATCAACCTGGGAGGGGTTGCAACTGCTTTGGAGGTTTGATCATAGTTCAAAATGATCTGGACAAACTGGAGAGATGGTCTGAGGTCAATGGGATGAAGTTTAATATGGACAAATGCAAAATACTCCACTTAGGAATGAATAATCAGCTTCACCTGCACAGAACAGAAGGGACTCCCTAGGAGGAAGTACAGCAGAGAGAGAGCTAGGGGTCAGTGTGCACCATAAGCTGTGTATGAGTCAACAGTGTGATGCTGTTGCTAAAAAAGCAAACTTGATTCTGGGATGCTGTTCCTGTTGTATAGACTGTGATTGTAGGTGAGAATCCTCATAAGGTTGGGAGGTTGTCTGTAGGAGAGAACAGGTCTGTCACCTAAGGCCTTCTGGAGTGTGGCACCCTTATTAAGGATAGGTTGTAGGTTTAATAATGCATTGCAGTGGTTTGAGTTGGGGGCTGTAGGTGATGACCAGTGGTGTTCTGTTCTTGGCTTTGTTGGGCCTATCTTGTAATAGCTGGTCTCTGGGTATTTGTCTGGCCCTGTCGATTTGTTTTTTTATTTGTCCTGGTGGGTAATTCAGGTTTATGAATATTTGGTAGAGATCTTGTAGTTTTTGGTCTCTGTCAGTAGGATCAGAGCAAATGCGATTGTACCTAAGGGCTTGACTGTAAACAGTGGATCTAGTTATGTGTGCAGGACGGAAGCTAGACGCGTGTAGGTAAGTATAGCAATAGTGGGTTTCCAGTAGAGTGAGGTACCAATCAGGCCGTCCTTGATTTGTACTGTAGTGTCCAGGAAATGTATCTCTTGTGTGGAGTAGTCGAGGCATCAGTTGATGGCGGGGTGCAGATTGTTAAATTCTCTGTGGAATTCTTCTAGAGTCTCTATACCATGGGTCCAAATCATAAAAATGTCATCAATGTATCATAAGTAAACAAGGGGTAAAAGGGGATGAGAGCTGAGGAATCGTTGTTCCACGTCAGCCATAAATATATTAACATATTGTGGGGCCATGCGGGTGCCCATAGCAGTTCCACTAATTGTATAAATTGTCCCCAAATCGGAAATAATTGTGGGTGAGAACAAAGTTACAGAGGTCAGACACCAGACTGGCTGTGGTGACATCAGGGATGGTATTCCTGATCGCTTGTAATCTGTCTTCATGTGGAATATTAGTGTACAGAGCCTCTACACCCATGGTGGCAAGGATAGTGTTGTCGGGAACTTTTCCAATATTTTGTAATTTCCTCAGGAAGTTAGTGGTATCTCGGAGATAGCTGGGAGTGTTGGTGGCATAGGGTTTGAGGAGGGAGTCCACATAACTGGAGAGTCCAGTGGTGTGGGTGCCAGTACCTGAAATAATAGGGCATCCGGGGTTTCCAGGTTTGTGGATTTTGGGAAGTAAATAGAATAATCCAAGTCGGGGCTCAGATGGTGTGTCTTAAGTGAATTCTTCTACTCTACTCAGCACTGATTAGACCTCAGTTGGAGTATTGTGTCCAGTTCTGGGCACCACATTTCAAGAAAGACGTGGAGAAACTGGAGAAGGTCCAGAGAAGAGCAACAAGAATGAGTAAAGGTCTAGAGAACATGAGAAGCTAAGGGGGAAGACTGAAATAAATGGGCTTGCTTAGGTTAGAAAAAGAGTGAGGGGGGCATGATAGCTGTTTTCAAGTACTTAAAAGAGGATTACAACGAATATATAGAAAAATTGTTCTTGGACTTTGAGGATAGGACAAGGAGCAATGGGCTTAAACTGCAGCAGGGGTGGTTTAGGTTGGATATTAAGAAAAACTTTGTGTCAGGATGATTAAACACTGGAATAAATTGCCCCAGGAAGTTGTGGAATCTACGTCATTGGAGATATTTAAGAGTGGGTCTGATAAAAACCTATCAGAGATGATCTAGATGGTGATTGGTCCTGCCATGAAGGCAGGAGACTGGACTCGATGACCTCTCAAGGTCCCTCCCATTTCTATTGTTCTGTGATTCTATAAGGCAGCATCTACAGCAATCAAATTTCAAGGTGATAGTTTGATATTAAAACTTGATTGTCTTCATACTTAATTCAATTTATTGAGCTGTAATACCCATTACAAAATATCCATATTACAGGACAGGTATAGCCTCAAATTTTAATTTAAAATCTCAAATCAAGGCTAGAGTGGAAGTGCCATGTCCTTAATTTGAATATGTGAGCCTCCAGAAGTGTCCCATATGTATCCCACAAAGCTACATGGTGACCATCTAAGTATGGCCGTTTCACTGGTGACTGCTCTCAGGTGCACAGGAAGAAGGTCAAAGTAAGCCCGTGAAGTTTTGATTGAATTTGAATTGGAATTCAGCAGCTGAGCCCTGCAAATATAAAAGGCTCCTATTATGAAAAAATTCCTTTGCCCATCCCATCTCACCGCATAGGTTGCAATTTTCAGTAGCCTTGTCCTGCAATCATGAGCACTCAGGGTAGTGATCTGACTAGCACTTCTCAGGCTTAGAACCCCCCAGGAGAGTCTTGATTTTATTGTCATTCAGGGAGACCAATCGGTGGTGAAGAGGTTTTGAGTGGCCAAGAGAAATGCAGCAATCTATGATCAGATGGCATGCAAGATGACCACCCGAGGTTACTCCCGGGACTCTATGCAATGCCAGGTGAAGGTGAAAGAACTCTGGCAGGCCTATCAAAAAGTTCAGGAAGCCAACCAGCGGTCAGGGGCAGCTCCACAGACCTGCCGCTATTATCAACAGCTACACATGCTTATGGGGAGCAACCCCACCTCGGAGCCCGGTCTGAACTACAACACTTGTGGAGGGCCTGGTATGGCATTTGGGGTGAGCCTGGAGGAGCAGAGTGGTCTGAAGGAAAAGGGCAACGAGCAGGGGACAGAGGAAATTGTTCCAGACAGCCCACAGCTCTTTATCATAGACCTGGAACCAGTCACCTCCATGGCGGCCCCCTCCTCACTGGGCCTCTCCATGCTGTTCACTTCCACGCTGCTCCCCGAGCCCCCTGGAGCAAGCACTTCAGGTGGGTATTCTGCATGCTAGAAGTGGGTTGGGGTTGGGTAGGCTATAGGGTTGTGTATGGGTGCAGGTTTGCTAACTATGGTTCTGTGCCCCTCAGAACAGTGTGTGGCTATGCCTACACTAGCCAAAAACTTCAAAATGGCCATGCAAATGGCCATTTCAAAGTTTACTAATGAAGTGCTGAAATACATATTCAGCACCTCATTAGCATGCGGGCGGCCATGGCAGTTAGAAATTGACATGGCTCGCCGCCACGTGGCTCGTCCAGACGGGGCTCCTTTTCAAAAGGTCCCTGGCTACTTTGAAGTCCCCTTATTCCTATGAGCAGATGGAAATAAGGGGACTTCGAAGTAGCCAGGGTCCTTTCAAAAAGGAGCCCCGTCTGGACGAGCAGCGCGGTGGCGAGCCGCGTCAATTTCGAAGTGCTGTGGCCGCCCACATGCTAATGAGGCGCTGAATATGTATTTCAGTGCTTCATTAGTAAACTTCAAAATGGTCATTTGCATGGCCATTTCGAAGTTTTGGGCTAGTGTAGACACAGCCTGTTAGTGTTTCTTGGTACAGAACACTTCTCATTTTTGGAGATCTCCTCAAAGGCCTCATCCAGGCACTCCTGTATTTTTTTCACAAGTTTTTTGGGCAGGCCTGAGTTGTTGCAGTTTCCACGGTAGCACACCTTGCCACGCCAGGCAACCAGATAGCGATCTGGTGTCATGGCGCCACACAACATTTTAGCAAATTTTCCAGGCCTGTGATCACACAGCAGCAGTAGCTGTTCTTTCTCCGTATCTGTTAGTTTTAGGAGAATGATGTCTTTGGCAACCTGCAGAAGCATGGGATTTCACTTTTTTTTTTTTAACATGCTTCCTGCCCCGCAGCTGGTGGGCTCTGCTGGGCTTTTCCCCTCCTGTGTCCGTTTCCCCCAGCATTTCTTTTCCGGCATTTCTTTTCATTTTTCAGGACTCCTCTATGTCCCACAGCTGCTGGGCTGTGCTGAGCATTTCCCCTCCAATGTCCCTTTACCTCCAGCCTTTCTTTGGATTATTTTTTTTCCTTTACATTTCTTTTATTATACCTCAAACCCCACCACCCCAATCCATTTTTCACTGCTACAGGACACCCAGCCAGGACACCGGGTGGCTTCCCCTGCTTTGCAGACCTCCCCTTCCTCCCAAAAGAGGACAATTGTTTATAGTTTATGATGTCTACAAAGCAGTGTGCTGGATAAGTGATGTATTTTCAAATGCACGCTTACTATCCCATCCTTAATAACCCATGAGTGTCCTTCAAAAGTGTACTTTCACTGATAGTACACACAGACGCCCATTTGTTGCACTTCAGAGCACATTATGTGAATTGTATCATAATTTTGACCTTCATTTTCCGGGCCCAGTGCCCAGCGTTCCAGAGAAAAACCAAAGATGGAAGAAATGCAAACAAGATCTTATCCTGCAGCATATGGAAAAGACTGAGGCAGAGCACACCAAGCCGATAAAGGACGCTGCTCAGTGGCGTCATAGTACAGCTGAGAGGTGTCACAATGAAGGGGAGTTTAACGAGAGAATGCTTGCCCTCCAGCAGCAGCAAGTGGCAAAGATGAGTAAGGCTGTGGCAAAGCAGATTGCGATCATGGCAAAGCTCATAATGGCCGTTACTGAGCAAATGGAGGTCCTGCGCTCCCTGCTGCAGCTGCAGATGGACTCCCAACCCAGCAGTGCAGCAGCTCATACCTGCTGGCCAGAGTGCCCTCAGGAGAGGTCATCCACCCCACCATCATTGCAGTCCCCGCACGCGGGGAGGGAGGGCAAGGCTTGCCTGCTGCTCAGCCCCGAGGGCCATTGCAAAAGGCTATTCAAGCACCCTTCAGAAGTCTTCTTTTCCTGGCCCCTTCAACCTCTCCTCCCCGCAAAAGAAAATCATTGCTTTTGAGCTCAGTGTGATTTCTTGTTATGCAGGAATGTGGGGGAAACACATCAAACTGGGCAGGCTGCGGGGAGGGGGCTCTGAAGGCACAGCTGCCCCCTGATCCTCCCTGGTCCACAGCAGACCTGCAGCTAAGGGGTCTGGGCAGTAGGGGAGAGCTAAAGGCACAGCTGCCCCCTGATACTCCCCAGTCCACAGCAGACACACAGCTGAGGGAACTGGGCGGGTTGGCGGAAGGGGGTGCTGAAGTCACAGCTGTCCACCACATGCATTCTACTTACTGCAATTTAACACCCACCCCCAAAAAGTAAAAGCGTTCGTCCATTACGGCACGGCATGATTTATTGGCATTATGGCTGAGGAACACATTGGTATCGTGTGTTACAGATCAGTCATGAAGCTGTTTTTTCAAGCATCCCTTATTGCCTCTGCCTGCGTATGGCTACTGGGGGATGGTTGTGTAGGAGGCTGTATGTAAGCCCTGCCTATGGCCTCAGCTTCAGAATTCCGGATTGATGGGAAAGTCTCATGCCTGGATTCACGTACGTTGTGCAAAATAGCGCATATTGTAATAATGGTGGGGACAGGACTTTCAGAAAGGTCCAAACTACCAACGACCACCTGAACCTCCCTTTTAAGTGTCTAAAGGTGCATTCCACTCCCATTCTGCACTTGCTGAGTCTGTGATTAAAGTTGTTCTTGCTGGGGTCCTGGGCTCCTATACAGCGTTTCGTAAGGCAAGGGAGCAGAGGGTAAGCAGGGTCGTCTAATATAACAATAGATATCTCCATGTCACCAGTCCTGACTTCTGAGCAGGGAAAAAAGTCCCATCCAGGAGCTTTCGATACAGTCCCGAATTTCAGAATACATGCGCATCCTGAATGCTTGCTGATCAGCCAGCGTTGATGTCAGTACAACGACCTTTGTGATCTACCAACCCCTGCCTCACCATCGAGAAGCACCCCTTTTGATTTATATACTCTGAGGCCAGGTGGCCTGGGGCCATGATGGGGATGTGCATGCCATTTATTGCCCCACCACAGTTAGGAAAGCCCTGGTCAGCAAAGCCATCCACTATTGACTGTACATCTCCCAGCACCACTGTCTTCCCAAAGAGATGTTGACAGATAGCATGAGCCACCTCTCTCACCATGGACCCTGCTGTAGATCTGCCCACCCTGAACTAATATGCCACAGACTAGTAACTGTCAGGCATTGCAAACTTCCACAGTGCAATTGCCACTCACTTCTGTATGGTTAAAGCCGGCCTCATTGTTGTGTTACACTTCAAAGCAGGCACCAGCATATCATAAAGTTCCACACAAGTGGACATGCTCATGCAAAAGTTCTGCACCCACAGCTGGCTGTCCCAGGACTCCAAAATGATGTGGTCCCACCAGTGTGTGCTGGTCTCATGAGTCCAAAACTGCCATTCCACTCTCAGCACTGCATTGATGGCAGCCAGCAGCTGTGAGTTCTTGGACAGCAGTTGGGAGATTTGCTCTTCCAAACCATCCTTGGCAGCAGCAGCAGCACCATTTATATAACCAGCCATCATTGAGCTTTATAACTGAAGGACAAATTGCATGACAGTCACTGTGGTTGCTGAAACAATCTGTGCTATGAGTTGGAGCATTCATGGATCCATGCTTGCACTGGAATGCCACAGCAAGAAATGGCACGATCTGCAGTTCTTTTTTTGCACAGTTCCTGATGCTGTGAATTCTGGGACAGTGCTTGGAATTCTGGGATTCCAACATGAAACACCCACAAGCAACTGGGGCTGAGGCCCTGTAGAATAAACACCCGCAATGCAAAGCTTGTGCTGTTGAAGTTGCACTGGGCAATGGGAACACAGAGATTTGACGTGGAAAAAAGGTGAGTTGAATTTCAAGAGGCTTTGTAGACACTTTATTCACATTCATAATATCGAGGTTAAATATTCAACTTCATTAAATATCGAATTTATCTCATAGTGTAGACACAGCCTAAACTGGGCTGCAGTCAGTGGAGTTATCCATGGGCATGAGCAAGAGAACCTGCCTGTTGGATCCGTTGAGATGAAAGTCTCTTCAGAAATGCAAACTAATGACCCTTGAGACGCAGCAGGAATGGAGCAGGTTACTGAGGGAGATTTATTTTGAACTGTGATGTGTTAAATAACATGCCCTGAAATGCACATAAATTAAGATTATGAATCCATCCTGGGTGCAGGGTGGAGCTGGAAGCCTGACTCAGGGATTACAGCTGCTTTCCAGCCAGTGGCAAGGACAATATTTCTTCGGTGGTTCTCATAGCAGTGTCCCTGCCTTGTTAGTGTCGTAACTGAAAAGCATGCCGTCACCCGCTCTTTTTAGTGTTTAATAACCCTATGATAAACTCCCTGGAATTATTGGGTTTTATATATATATATATATATATATATATATATATATATATATATATATATACATATATACACACACACACCCAAGTGTGAGGGAAAGAGAGAAACTCCTCTGAGCTGCTGCTTTCCCAGGCTTAGCTCGTAGCAGGGATATAATCCTGTGGGTTTCTGAATCATCTTTGTTTAAAAAAAGCTTTTTCATAAACGCCAGTGCAGACAGCTGCAGAGCCTGCAGCATGGAGCTGAATGAACCAGCGCTGAGCTGGGAGCGGTCAGAGGGAAATTTCTCTCCCTGCTGCTCTGGCTCAGAGAAATGTTGTCCATCTAGATTTTTCCCAGGGGATTCATAAAGCGGACGTAAAATAACTCTTGTGTCAGAAATCGCTGGCCCAGCAGCCTGAGATTTTATCCTGGTCAGGCTGTCATCTGATACGGGGGAGGGCGCCCCTCTCTCTTAACCCTTTACAGCTGTGCACATCAAGAACACAATTTCAGACTGGCCAATTTGTTTCAAGAGTGGCAAACCACTGGAATAGATGGCTGGGAGTTCTTGGAGGGGGAGCAAATTAGCTCAGCAGGGGTAATGCACAGCAGAGCTGCATCTACACGTGCACGCTACTTCGAAGTAGCGGCACCAACTTCGACGTTAGGCGGCGAGACGTCGAAGTCGCTAACCTCATGAGGAGATAGGAATAGCGCCCTACTTCGACGTTCAACGTCGAAGTAGGGACTGTGTAGACGATCTGCGTCCCGCAATGTCGAAATTGCTGGGTCCTCCATGGCGGCCATCAGCTGGGGGGTTGAGAGATGCTCTCTCTCCAGCCCCTGCGGGGCTCTATGGTCACCGTGGGCAGCAGCCCTTAGCCCAGGGCTTCTGGCTGCTTCTGCGGCAGCTGGGGATCTATGCTGCAGGCACAGGGTCTGCAACCAGTTGTCAGCTCTGTGGATCTTGTGTTGTTTAGTGCAACTGTGTCTGGGAGGGGCCCTTTAAGGGAGCGGCTGGCTGTTGAGTCCGCCCTGTGACCCTGTCTGCAGCTGTGCCTAGCATCCCTATTTCGATGTGTGCTACTTTGACGTGTAGACGTTCCCTCGCTGCGCCTATTTCGATGTTGGGCTGAGCAACGTCGAAGTTGAACATCGACGTTGCTGGCCCTGGAGGACATGTAGACGTTATTCATCAAAATAAGCTATTTCGATGTTGGCTGCACGTGTAGACGTAGCCCAGGAGTGAGGGATGTCAGAGCAGTGTCTGGCTGCAATGTCCCAGGACTAAGGTTACAGGTCAGGGGAGCAGTGCAGTGTGTCCAGGCAGCTAGCAGGAGAGAGAGAGAGAGAGAGAGGGGTGTGTGTGTGTGTGTGTGTGTGTGTGTGTGTGTGTGTGTATTCACCGGCCATACTCTTGTTCCTGGTAAGGCTGGGGGGAGTTCAGTGCTCATGAATCACTGATCAGAAAGAACAGTGGCACCAACTTAAACCAACAGCCATTTTCTGTGTGAGTGAACATTTTGCTATTTAATATGCAAACTTTTTGCTGGAAGGAGTCGGCAGCAGCCAGGGCTGGGTTCAATATCTAGGGGTTCCTCTTCATCCATCTCAGATAGAACTGTCTCGAGCCCCCACCCAGTAGCCAGGGAAATTTACACACCTCTGGGCACCTCGGAGAGGCAATGCTTCCCCACTCGCAAGCACAGAGTCTGAGTGAAGAAAAGAAACTTTTAATGAAAGAGGCAGAAAAGTTATATACCATAAGCTTGGGAAAATACCACGCCCAGAGGTCATAACCAACCCTCAAGTAACTGTCCCAGCTTAAATGGCTTGAGCAGTGTCCCTTGCCTCTCAGGTTCACCAGTCCAATATTGTAAAGAGCCAATCCACACATCCAAACTTTCTCTGTATTCCCTTTCAAATGCCCCAATTACAACTCTGTCCAGTCCATGCAGGCCCTGACATGTCACCCTCATGCATTACTTCTTTGAACCTGAGGCAATGCCACCTTTGTGCTGGTCCCGCATTCTGCTTGTCCCTACTGGCTGCCCCACCGGCTGCCCACCGGTTGCTTCTGCCAGCCGCTTCTCTCACCAGCCACCTGTCTGCTGTCTTGTGGGTTTTGCAGCTCTCCGGGGCTTCAGCTACCAGTGATTTCAGCTCATAGTGGCATTCAGCTCTGGGCCTAGCCACAGTATCTCAGTATCCACCAAGGTGGAGTCTCACAGAATACCTATAAATCCATCTTTAGATCTACCTTTGAACATTGGGGGCCCGGGGGGGGGGGGGGGGGGGGGCTAGTCAAACCAGTCTTACAGCACTATAGCCAAAAGGCTTACAACCAGCTCGTTCAACTACTATCCCTCCCCACTTTTTCCTCACAATGCTCAGAAGAGGGAAGCCCTGTGCAATTCATATCTTACACAGCAGTGAGGACTGCCCTGAACCCTCACAACAACTTCAAGCATTGGTGAGACTCCACAATTCCTACACTGGGTGATAGCATAAATTGTGACTTTACAACAACATGTTGTTTACCATAGACAAAATCTTATTGCTTCACCTGCTCCCATCAGGCTTTGTTTACAAGGTACTACATATGCACATCTTTGCATTTTCATGCAAATGATCTCTAAAGGATACATTTTCCAAATCCTTCAGTAGTATTGAGCTCCTGCTGGCACATTCCTTACAAATATAACGTCAACATCTGCGATGAGGCGGAGGAGATTTGCCAAAGCACACACTGGCGAAGCCTACATGGCAATTCAACACCCGCAGCTGGCCTATGCCAGCTGACTGGGCCAAGGTGCCACTTAATTGTGGTGTGAGCATTTGGGCTTGGGCCTGAGCTCTGGGACCCTCCCATATTGCAGGATCCTAAATCTAGTCTGAGCCCAAATGTCTACATTGCAGTGAAATAGCCCCTTAGCCCACGTCAGCTGGCATGGATTCACTGTGGGTGTCTAATTGCAGTGTAGATATACTCATGGAGAGCATGGGAAGGGCCTGGGGTCTGGCAGTGGAAGGAGCGCAAAGTATTTAGTAGTTATTTGCCTGTTGTTCTTTATTGTCATTTCACACAATGCAAGGAAAAGCAGAGCAGCTCCTGCTTCAGTTTCCTGAAATGGATCAGTGTGGCTGGGGGAAGCAAAGGGAGGCATAGCTCAAAGCAGAGGTGATTTGTGTTGATCTCCACAAATTCACAGCAGGGTCAGAAGGAACAGATGATTTTGTGCCTAAAATACCAGCTGAGAAGTCAGGAGTCCTGGGTCTGTCATGATCTGAAGTGGCTGAGGCTGGAGGAAGCTGAGCCAGCAATAGCTCTGCTTTGCCGATTACTCTTTGCTCCATGTTCCTGCCATCCCTGGCTGAAAATGTTTTCCCTCTGACACACCTCGTTGTCATGGGGAGAAGAACAGGAAACCCTTCATCCAGATCTCTGGCAAGAGACCACTGTGGCTTAACCAGGAGATCTTGAATGGTCTAAAAATCAAGAAGCCTACAAAAAGTGGGAAGGGGGGCAAATCATGAAGGATGAATATAAACAACTCAAGTATATAGGGGAGAACTTGAAAAGGAAAAGGCACAAAATGAGTTCAGACTATCTAGCGACATAACATAAAAAGAAAACATTCTGCAAATCTATTAGAAGCAAGAGGAAAACCAATGATTGGGTAGGCCACCATTACTCAATAAATAGAGAAAGCCAGTAACAGAAAAAGGTGGAAATGGCAGACGTGCTTAATGACTTCCTTGTTTTGATTTTCTCCAAGAAGGTTGGTGGTGGTTGAGCACCTAGCATAGTGAAAAGGAGTAGGTGCACAAGCTAAAATAGGAAAAGAACAAGTCAAAAATTACTTGGAAAAGTTGGATGTCTTCACGTCATGAGGGCCTGATGAAATGCATCCCAGAATACTCAAGGAGCCGATAGGGGAGATATAAGAGCCATTAGCGATCTCTGAAAACTCATGCAAGACAAGAGATATTCAATAAAACTGGAAAATGGCAAATCTAGTGCCTGTCTATAGAAAGGGAAATAAGGACAACTCAGGAAACTACAGACCAGCCAGCTTAATTTCTGTGCCAGGAAGGATAATAATTGAGGAATCCATCTGCAAACGTCTGAAAGATAATAAGGTCATAAGTAACAGTCAGCAGGGATTTCTAAAGGATAAATTGTGTCAGACCAACCTGATAGCTTTCTTTGATAGGATAACAAGCTTTGGGGATAAGCAGAGAAGCAGTAGACCTAGACCTAGACTTTTCTAAAGCACGTGATGAAGTCTCACATGACCTTTTCATTAATAAATGACGAAGGTTCGTGGTAACAGGCTGGATAACCATTCATAGAGAGTAGTTGTCAATAGTTCACAGTGATTCCGGAAAGGCATATCGAGTGGGATTACACAGGAATCAGTTTTGGGACCGTTCAATATCTTCATCAATAATTTAGGGGAAAAAAGGATAGAAAATATCTTATTGTTTCTGTATAAATCAACCGTATGCTCACACCTTGAATACATCGTACAGATGTGGTTGCCTCATCTCAAAAAAGGTATATTGGCATTGGGAAAGGTTCAGAAGAAGGAAACACAAATTAGGGTTTGGAACAGGGGCCATGTTAAGGCAGATTTAAAAGACTGGGACTTTTCATGTTAGAAAAGAGGAGACTAAGGGGCCCGTGATTGAGGTCTATAAAATCATGAGTGGTATGGAAAAAGTGAATAAGGCAAAGTTATTTACTTGTTCCCATAACATAAGAACTAGGGGTCAACACATGAAATTAATGGGTAGCAGGTCTAATACTAACAAAAGGAAGATTTTTTTCACACAGCACATGGTCAACCTGTGGAACTCCTTGCCAGATGATGTTGTGCGGAGCAGGACTTCATCAGGGTTCAAAACAGAACTAGATAAATTCATGGAGGATAGGTACATCAATACTTAGCCAGGATGGGTAGGAATGGTGTCCCTATCCTCTGCTTGTCAGAGGCTGGACATGGATGACAGGAGAGGTATCTCTCAAAGATTACCTGTTATGTTTGCTCCCTCTGGGGCATCTGTCATTGGCCACTGTGGGAAGACCGGGCGCTGGGCTAGATAGATCTTTGATCTGACCCAGTGTGACCATTGTAACGTTCTTAGATATTCACATAGAAAATAAGCTTATAAAGTTTGCATATGATACCAAACTGGGAGAGGCTGCAGGAGCTTTGGAGCATAGGATTATAATTCAATATGATAGACAAACTGGAGAAATGATCTGAGATAAACAGGATGAAATTCAAATAAGAAGAAATGCAAAGTTCTCCACTTAGGAAGGGAGGATCAGCTTTACACACACAAAATGGAAAATGACTGTGTATGACAGAGTAGTGCAGAAAGGAATCTAGGGGTCATACTGGACCACAAGCTAAATGAGAGTCAACAGTGTGACACGTATGGCAAGGTGCCTTCCTTCCCTGTCCGGTTCCCACACCTCTCCCTCTGGCTGGAGTGTTTAGGCTGCACCCACCTCTGTTGCTCTGGTCTTATTGGTCCATCTCTTCCTTTCCCCACGCCACAGCCAGGGCTTTCAGCCTTGCCCGGGGGGGGAGGGGGGCGTGGGGATAGCCAGGGCTCTGTGCCCTCCCTGGTTGTCTTTTGCAAACACTCCCTGGTCACCTTGTCTGTTTTCTCACTCCTTGGCCGCATCTACACGTGCACGCTACTTCGAAGTAGCAACGCCAACTTCGAAATAGCGCCCGTCATGGCTACACGTGTTGGGCACTATTTCGAAGTTGAAATCGACGTTAGGCGGCGAGACGTCGAAGTCGCCAACCCCATGAGGGGATGGGAATAGCACCCTACTTCGAAGCTGAACGTCGAAGTAGGGCACATGTAGACGATCTGCGTTCCGCACCATCGAAATAGCAGGGTCCGCCATGGCGGCCATCAGCTGAGGGGTTGAGAGACGCTCTCTCTCCAGCCCCTGTGGGGCTTTATGGTCACCATGTGCAGCAGCCCTTAGCCCAGGGCTTCTGGCTGCTGCTGCTGCTGCAGCTGGGGATCCATGCTGCATGCACAGGGTCTGCAACCAGTTGTCGGCTCTGTGGATCTTGTGTTGTTTAGTGCAACTGTGTCTGGGAGGGGCCCTTTAAGGGAGCGGCTTGCTGTTGAGTCCGCCCTGTGACCCTGTCTGCAGCTGTTCCTGGCACCCTTATTTCGATGTGTGCTACTTTGGCGTGTAGACGTACCCTCGCTGCGCCTATTTCGATGTGGTGCTGCCCAACGTCGAAGTTGAACGTCGACGTTGCCAGCCCTGGAGGACGTGTAGACGTTATTCATCGAAATAGCCTATTTCAATGTCGCTACATCAAAATAAGCTATTTCGATGTAGCGTGCATGTGTAGACGTAGCCCTCATCTCCATCTCAGCTGCTTCCCTATCTCATCCACCTCCTCTCTCACTCTCCCCCTCCCACAACCTCCCTGACAGGCTGGCTTTTAAAAGCCCTTCCAGCACAAGGGCTGTGAGATCAGCTGGCTCTCATTACTTACTTGCAGTCTTCCTGTTGTTTTCACCTGCATGCTGAACCAGCTGGTTTCCTTCCTCCCCTAGCTCAGGCTGCATCCTGAGGTGCCTTTCCCTCTTCCAAACAAGGTCTGTTGGCCTGACCCTCTTACATATCCTCCCCTTCTGCTCAACATTAGGGCTGGGCTACTCAGGATAGCAAAGAGTGTATCCTGGACAGGCCATGGACATTCTCATGCTGGCCCAGTGCTGTACTCGGAAGTGGAAGGACTGGAGAGACAGGAACCAGCCAGTCACTTGTGTGTTTCTGTCCTGTTTTGGTGCATTCACCGCAGAGGAGCATGGTCAGTGACCAGGGTGAATTTCCATCCCAGTACTATAGGATCTTCATGGCCCACTTCACTTCTAGGCACTCCTTTTCTACAGTGGCATAGTTTTGCTCCCTCGCTAGGCATTTCCGGCTGACGTACAGGATGGGATGCTCTTCTTCCCCAACTATTTGGGAAAGGCAGCACCCAGCCCAACCTCCAAGGCATCCTTTTGTAACACAGACTCTCTCAAAGTCTGGGGCTGTGAGCATGGGGTCACTGCAGAGAGCTCATCAACAAAGGCCCCTGCTGCTGCACCTCGAGGCAATGGGCTTTTGTTTGCTCTGAAGGGGAGCAATACCCATCTCATAGAACCGGAAGGGACCTTCAGAAGTCATTGTGTCCAGTCCCCTGCTCTCACAGGGGCAGATTTCTTTTTTAAATCTATTTGCCCCAGATCCCTAAATGGCCCCTCAAGGACTGAGCTCGCAACCCAGGGTTTAGCAGGCCAATGCTCAAACCACTGAGTTATCCGTCCCCCCTGGAGGCAAAGTCAGGGATGAACTGCCAATAGTACCCCACCAGTTCCCAGGAATGCCTGGACTCGCTTCTTCTGGACCAGTCAGAGCCAGTTCTGGATTGCTTCTACTTTATTCAGCCAGGGCCTTCTCATAATGTACCCCAGGGGCATGGCCTCTGCCAGCCCAGTCATACATTTGGCAGGCTTGCCTTTCAGTCCTCTGAGTCCCAGCCCAGTGCCTTAGCTGCACATCTCGAAGCAGCCTGGTACAGGCTTTGTCTATCAGGACTTCCCTCCCAAACTTCCCACTCCCTTTTCTGCTTCCCCGGCTGGGGGAGGCAGAGCCAGGCCCACCTCCAGACAATGAGGTGTTTGCTGCTTCCGGCTCCTAGCTCTGAGGGCCAGACAGACATGCCTGCCCGGCCCGAACCCAGGGCAGGTTTGTTCCAGCCTCGCTTTGTGCTCAAAGGTGGGGGTGGGGGTGGGAGAAAGAGGCTGTTTTCTAAAGCAGCTGTGTCCTCACACTGCACGCTCCTCTGTGCACGTTCCTGGGGGATGTAATCCCAGGGACAGATACAGGTTGGTTGCAGCACATTGAGTTTTATTAGCTTGGGAGAGGGATGAAGTCCTTGAGACTGAAGCCATCTTTTGCCAGGGTGCCACCATTGTGAAACCAGAGCAGCCACTCAATGTGCCATGAGCAACGTGCCGCGGGGACAGCGGGTATTAACTGCCCAGCATCCGTGTTGGCTGTGTGGGAGGAGCCCTCAGCTTGTCTCTGAAAGGCTGGCACTCAGAAAAGCACTGGAACCAGAGCTCACCAACCCAGGCCAACCAGACCTTGCCCAGCTGAAAGCAGCATTTACAACGTGTCCAAATACAGAGGGGCTCCCAGGGAAGCAGACCCAGCTCTGTGGACACCTGAGCTCCTGGCATGTGAGACCCACTCCTGGGTCAAAGTACTTCCCTGGCTGGGGCTGCATCTCTGGGCAGGTCTTTGGAATTCAGTGCTGGAGCTGCTGGGGGGATGGAGCAAGTCCAGGACAGGCGGTGTCTGTGCAGGCTTCCCTTACCATGCCAGAGTGTGGAGGGGCCCTCCTGGACTGACAGGAGCACAGGCCTCCTCGCTAAGGCTTCCTGGAATTCCAGAGCAGCCCTTTCCCCTGTGGGGTGACAGCAGAGTAGCCCTTTCCCCAGCACGGGAAGAAGCAAGAGCCCTGCCCTGCAGCTTTGCCAGAGCTTCAAGGTGTGGGGCCAGGCAGCAAAGCCAGATGGGCAGAGATGGCTTCTGGGGACAGCTGGGCCCGGCCACCATGGAAACCTGTGGCTGGTACAATGTTACCTAGTGGTGTGCGTTCTCGTTACATGGTTATTCTGGCAGAAGCCTTGTGTAGACACAGGCATGCTGGCCACAGCGCTCTCTGCCCACTACAAGCTGCAGCTCCACTAGGCAGCATCGCTGGCGGAGCTTTGCTGAGTAGTGCTGCATCTCTTCAGCTGGGCAGACCCAGCCTGGCTCTGGAGGAGAGGAAAGGCTAAGCTGATGGAAAGTGGCATGAAAAGAGGTGCAAAGTCAAGGGCTGAGATGCCCTGAGGTCCCCAGGGCACTGAGCTCCCGGGACCCCGGGGGACCATTGTGGTTCTTTGGCCCCACACAGAATCCTGTCCACAGGAGTTGGGCTTCAAATCCACATGTGACGATAGATCTGGTGGGTCTGCCAGCCCAATCGGTAGCCCTGTGCCCCAGCATTGAGCTCCAGGTGAGTGCAGGGGATTGTAAGAAATCAGTGGAAGTTTGGAGCCTAAGTGGATCTGGGCCTTACAGGCAAGGCAAAATCATTACTCCTGTCTGTAGGAGGGAAATCAAGCACAGGGAGATCACAGGACTTGTCAAAGGCATCTGTAATAGAGCTGGGTCTCCGTGCTGAGTCCCAGTCCAATGTTGCAATTGTAAGGCTAGCTGAGATGGAGTTCAGGGATCCCCAAGCTCTGCACCCTGTCCGCAGGCACTGTTCACTCAGCAGGAGAACAGCGGGTTGATTAGCTGACAGGATACAGTGTCACACAGAGGAGTCAGTACAGTGGGCAGACACAGACAGTCCAATCCATGTTGGGGAGAGGAGGCCCCAAGGGGCCCCCTGAGCCAAGGCCTTGTCCCCTCAATTGTCTCTCTCTCTCCCAGCCCAGACTCACTGCTCCCCAACTCCCAGTTCCAATTCAAACCCCTCAGGCTCCACCTCCCCCTTTGCCTGCAGCCCAGAGGTGTCACCTGGTCTCCTGGGTTACCCTCAGCAGGAGCCCCACACCCTTTGTGAGACACACACACACCTATCCCCCACTACATCACACCAGCCATACTTAGAGACAGACTTGCCAAAGGTTACATAGTGAGCTCTGCCAGGCCTCACCCTCACATCCCCCAGCCCCTGCCAGCAGGCTCGTGACTGACACCTCTCTTCACCTGGCATTTCTTTGCAGGGGAAATGTCTCCCCCATTGCTGATCTTCCCCCAGCTCTAAATGACCCATAACCCACAGCGCAGGGAGAGCCTCTGCCTCCTCCTCCACTGATGCTTGTTCTGCTGGCAGTTGTTTGCAGCCAGCATGCTCAGGGCACCAGCAGGACACACTTCAAGTGTACCCCTCATTGACATTCAGGAGGAGGTTTTGGGTTGGCCCTCCCCCAGTACCAAGGAAAGGGGAAGGACTGATGAGAAATCAAGACCCTGAGACTGATTGTCCTCAGGGCCAATCGGGAGAGGCCAATGTTCCATGTCAATCTGAGTGACAAGGCAGACAAGCCAGTGAGGGAGTCAGGAGTCCAGGATCATATCTTCTGCAAGAGCTGAAGCAGCCTGGGCCAGAGTGGGCTGAGTTAAGGGGAAGGCAGGGGCCTGAGCTGAGTGAGAACAGAGCCAGAGAGGAGCAGCTGGGGAGCAAAGCTGCAGAGGTGCTGGGGCTGCGGCTGGGGCTGGAGCTGGAGCCGTCAGCTCAGGTGAGCAGCTGGGAGAGCAAGTGGGGAGGCTGGGTTGAGGGCCCAAAGCATCAAGTGTGGAGCGAGCACACCAGAGTGGGGACACCCCAGCCCTACCCTACATGACCACAACAAGGCTGAAGGTTGAGCCCTTCTCCTTGGCATCCTGGCCCCTGTCTTCTCACAATTACAAGGGCTCTGCCAACCAGGGGAAGGAGGGAAATCCTCCAGGTCAGGCTGGCCTCTGGGTACAGGTCCTTGTAACATCAGACTCCAGCGGGGTGTGTATAAGCCAAGTCAGTTTCCCACTAGAGTGGGTCTGTTCTCTGCTCACACCAGGAGGAGACTGGGACTCCTGGGAGAGGGAAATGGCACAATGGGGCAGGCAGCCATGCCTGACCTGCGTGTTCTGCATAAGCACGTTCCCCGGTGGTATTTGGAAGTGTCCTTGCCCAGGAAACGGGTGTGTAGGTTACACACTCACACAACCATACACCTCGCTGCCTCGGGGATGTCTGCTCTGGGCAGAGCCTGACCTGCCCAGCGGCAAATTTCCTGCCACTCAAAGGAGGCAGCCATGCTTTAATGTGAGCTGTATGATACTGCGCCGGTTAGGGGCTAAATCAGGAGCATGAGGGTTGGGCCTCCGGGGTTCCCTTGTCTGTGCTGTCACTGAGCCTTGGGATGTGTTTCTCCACATCCTGGCTCTGAAGCAGAGATAGCCCCACTCAGCCAGGTGCCTCCTCCCTCGGGTCCAGGCACAGCTTTGCTCTCAGGAGATGGCAGGTGCTAGAGAACAGCTGGGCATGAGAGCCTCCAGTGACTTCTGGTAAGTCTCGCCTCTTTAGTCCCCATTGGTGAAGCTGCTGGTCCAGTAATTGCTCAGTGCCAAGGAGGAGTGACATTAAAGACCAAAATGCTCACTAACACGGCAGGCACTTGTAACCACCACGAGAGGTGGGGCTGGAGCCTCAAACTTCTAGAGCTTAGTGTCTGAACTGCTAGTTTAAGCTACCAGCCAGCTGGCTGTAATAGGAATGAGGCACCTATGTAACTGCCCAAGGTGGGCTTGGACCTGGGACCTCAGGAGCTTAGTGCAGGAGCTGCTACAGTTTGAAGTAAAACTCCCAGCACTGAATCACACCTCCTGCAAATCATCGGTTGCAGTTCAGGGCAGTTGTAGGAAGAGAACTAGGCCGCCTTTTATTAGAGGAGGCTATTGATATAAAAGGCATCACAGAAACCTGGTTGAATGCGGACAATCAATGGGACACAATCATACCAGAAGGACAGAACAGGTCATGCAGGTGGGGGAGTAGCACTGTATGTGAAAGAAAATGCAGACTCAAATGAAGTAAAAATCTCAAATGAGTCGAAATGTTCCATAAAAGCTCTATGGCAATTCCATGCTCAAATAAGACTGTAGTGGGAGGGCTATATTATACAGCCCCTGGCCAGGACAGTGATAGTGACTATGAAATGCTAAGGGAGATTAGAGAGGCAATCAACATAAAAAAAACCCTCTCCTCATCTGAAAAAAGATATAATGGCCTTGGAAAAGGTTCAGAAAAGGGCAACTAAAATGATTAGGGTCCCATATGAAAAGAGATTGAAAAGACTGGGACTCTTCATCTTAGAAGAGAGGAGGCTAAGGGGGGATATGATAGTAGTATATAAAACCATGAGTGATGTGGAGAAAGTGAATAAGGAAAAGTTATTTACTTGTTCCCATAATATAAAAAATAGGGGTCACCACATGAAATTAATGGGCAGCAGGTTTTAAAAAAATATAAGAAAATTCTTCACACAGCGCACAGTCAACCTGCGGAACTCCTCGCCAGAGGAGGCTGTGAAGGGTAGGACTATAACAGCGTTTAAAAACGAGCTAGATACATTCATAGAGGTCAGGTCCATTGATGGCTACTAACCAGGCTGGGGAAGGAATGGTGTCCCTAGCCTTGGTTGTCAGAGGCCGGAGAGGGATGGCAGGAGAGAGATCTCTTGATTGTTACCTGTTTGGTTCCTCCCTCTGGGACACCTGGCATTGGCCACTGTCGGAAGACAGAATCCTGGGCTGGATGGACCTTCGGTGTGACCCACTATGGCCGTTCTTGTGTTCTTAGATTAAAAGGGCTCTGCCAGTCCATTCCCCTGGAGACAGCAGGACACTGCCCAGGCAAGGCACACCTACCTACCTCATCATTGCTGACTCACCGTTACTAACAGAGCTTAAAAACTCCTTATGAACCAAATCTAACACACTGCCCTCTTCTGTGTAGGGCAGCTATGGGAGAGGAGTCCCTCCCTCCTCAGCTCACCGGCCCCCAGTGCATAGCCCCACCCAATGGGCTGACCCGAGGCGGTTGTACTCCCGGCAGCCTGGCCAGGCTACACAAGCTCTGGGAAGAGACTTAACGCTTGTTCCGGCTTTTTCCTCACCCACAGCATTAGCTCACCAATGTCGCTGAGTCCAAGGCCAGCAGGGACCTCGGTGCCCATCCAGCCAGAGCTCCTATCTCACACAGTCCAGACACCTGAGTGGCGCTCTTAGACAAACAGCCCAGATTGTTTCACCAGCTGCCTGTGCTGGGAAGCCCCCATGGCCCAGTGGTCGGTTGTCCTTATTTCCATCAGAGTGTGTTCAGCTTCCTGCCATTGGCTCACAGAAGACCTTGTCCCACCAGACTGACCAGGCCATTGTTAAATCTCTCTTTCTCTTCAGGTACCGTCAGACTGGGGTCACCACCCCTCAATCTTCTCTCGTTAAGCAGTGGGAGGGGGCAGGAGGGATGGGGGTCACTGCCCACCCCCAGATCTCTCTCACCACTCGGCTGGCTCTGACACACACCCACGGGTGGCGGCGGGCTCTGCGGCGGCTTGAGCTCTGGTCCCCACTCTTAACCGCAGACGTGCTCCCTCCTGCCAGCGCAGTGAGCTACTGCCCAGGCCGGCCCCAGGGCAGCCCTGCCCACACCCACTCCTTCCCTGCAGCAGCTGCAGGAGGGGGAGGCAGTGAGGCTGATAGCCACTGAGCTGGGCTCAGGAGTCCCAGCCTGTGGAGTCAGGGGGGCTCTGGCCCTGATTTGGGTCTGCCTGGATGCTGTGTGGGTGAGTCACAGCCCACTCATCCCTCCCCTGGCTAGGCTCCTGCTCCTCATCTAGAGACTGTTCCATACACTTAATTATTGTTGTCCTTCCGGGGTGATGCACGGGGGATGAGGGGCACATGCACCTCCAAATGCTGTGGGGGGGTGCATGGGGTAAAGGGCCAGGCCTTTGGGAGGCCCAGGCGACTAGCAGGGTTCTGGCGCTGGCAGCAGGGGGGTGGTAGCCGTGGGGGAAAACAGAGTGACATGGCCTGGCTCATTCTGCTCCCTGGTTCCCAGTCATGTTGCTCAAGGTGGGACTGGCCTTGTATTCACCTGGGGTGGCGGGAGGGGAGCAGATGACACAGCTGAGAGCCAGGGTCCTCATTGCTCCTGCCAGTGAGTGGTGGGGGGAACCCCATATGTGGGTGCCAGGCCCTCCCTCTAGGCCCAGGCTGCATTGCTCAGGGGAGAGGGCTTGAGGGGAAGAGGGACAGCTCAGTGGCTTGACATTGGCCTGCTAAACCCAGGGTAGTGAACTCAGCCCTTAAGGGGGCCATTTGGGGATCTGGGCCAAATAGATTAAAGAAAAGAAATCAGCCAGGGCTGGTGCTAGGTCCTGCTGTGAGGGCAGGGACTGGACTCAATGGCCTCTCAAGGCCCCTTCTAGCTCTATGAGATAGGTGGGGTGGGGTCAGAGCCTGGGGCAGCTGGGGGATTGTCCCTGCCCTCCTGGATTAGGGGTGGCATGGGGAGGAGTCCTGTGGGGGATGGTTGTGTGGCCAGCACTCCCCATGTCTGTCTTTAGCAGTTGCCCCTGTACTGTACCTTTCCCAACCTAATACAAGCGGAATCTGTAAAATGCAGGAGTCTCTGATCCAGCAACCTGCTCTCAAATGTCCCCAATGAGGGAGATTCCACAACCACCCCAATTTATTCCAGTACTTAATCACCCTGACAGGAACTTGTATCCATCTACCCAGCTAGTGAAATCATGTTATTATCATCACTGTTCTGTTATACACAGATAATCTGAAGAAGTGGCTCTTACTCAGGAAAGCTCGTGACCTAATTAATTTGTTGGCCTTTAAGGTGCTACAGGACTGCTTGTTATCTGTGAGGTTTAATGAGCTGATTTAGTTAGTCAGCTTTCCAATCCCAAGACTCATGTTACTGTGCGGTTAACAATAATTCCAGATTGATGTACTTAGTCTGTTACACATTTGATGTGACTGTTAGTGCAGGTTTGAGAGCTCTGGAAAGCACAGGGAGCAGAAGGTAGGTCAATGAGCTTTCATGGGTAAGATCCACTTCTTCAGATTATCTGTCTCTATATAAAGTTTATGTATTATCTATCTATAAGATGAAGAAGTGAGACACTATGACAGCTCGTGATCTAATTCATTTGTCAGTGTTTAAGGTGCAACTGGACTGCGGGTTATATGTGAAGCTACAGACTAACGCAGCTAACCTTCTAAGATCATTAAACCCCAATAGCCTCGTGAGACAGGCGAAGGATGTGCAGAGATCATTCACCCACTACTGAAATGCGGCCACCCCTCCTGTGGAGCACATCAGCCATGTAACAGCGCTCAGCATCACTACACACCAGGCACGGGCAGGACATTGGCACCTGTATCCCGTCAGAGCTGCAGGCGAGTGTAGTGGGCTGTATGTAATGACCCAAAGTGAAATCTGAAAGCACTGAGATAACGGAAGTGTTGCGGGATCTTTGATGCTCACAGGTGAGGGGATGCCTGAGTGATGTCTCCTCCGGCAGCAGCATGCTCCTGATGGCATGCTGTTCAGCTGCTTAGTGCTTAATGCCCCTCCATGCCGCCCATGCATGTGACCGTCCGGCAGTGACTCTCCCACTTGGAGAGCAGAAGAGTTGTCTCCCAACCTCTGCCAAGCAGCCCCCAGTGGGAATGGTGCAAATCCCAGGGCAATCTATGTGGAAAGGGGAACGGGCTATTTTACAGGCCAGGTGTCAGTTTCCCAAGCACGTCCCTTCTCTTTGATTAGGGTTCTCCCAGCTGCACTGTGCAGAACCCTCAGTCACACTTGGATGTCCTCGTCCAGCCATATCAGAAGATTTCCCTTGGACAGCCAGGAGCCAGCAGGGGCTTCACCCCTCCAGTCTTAGAGGTGTCAATGCAGAGGGGCTGGGACGGGGACAGGAAAGGGGCTTAGCTCTGGCTGCCTTTTGAAAATATCCTGGCTGCTGTATTTTAGGAGCTGGAAGCTGCTCCCCCTGAAACCAGCTGCAGCATTTCATGGCTGTGTCTACACGTGCCCCAAACTTCGAAATGGCCATGCAAATGGCCATTTCGAAGTTTACTAATGAAGTGCTGAAATGCATATTCAGCGCTTCATTAGCATGCGGGCGGCAGCGGCGCTTCGAAATTGACGCGCCTTGCCGCCGCGTGGCGCGTCCAGACGGGGCTCCTTTTCGAAAGGGCCCCGCCTACTTCGAAGTCCCCTTATTCCCATGAGCTCATGGGAATAAGGGGACTTCGAAGAAGGTGGCGTCCTTTCGAAAAGGAACCCCGTCTGGATGCGCCACGCGGCGGCAAGGCGCGTCAATTTCGAAGCGCTGCTGCCGCCCGCATGCTAATGAAGCGCTGAATACGCATTTCAGCGCTTCATTAGTAAACTTCGAAATGGCCATTTGCATGGCCATTTCGAAGTTTGGGGCACGTGTAGACGTAGCCCATGTGACCTGACACAAAGGGCAGCTGCTGTCGGTCCCCTGCCAACGCATGCAGACGTAAAGGCAGCCATGACTCGGCCTCCACTGTAGTCTCCAGCCCTCCTTTTCCTTGGCCCAGCCCCTCCACCTGCTCCCTGACTGAAGCACTCACCCATGGGAAACAAACCCCTTGCAGGCAGGATGTGGCAAGGGCAAGCTTAATGAGACAACTGACTTGTGAACAGTCCCCCAGTTACTATTCCTTCACCGGGCCACCAGGCGGGGAGCTTCATATAGCTGATGCCTCTCCATCTGTCCAGGCTGGTGACTTCTTGTTGGAAGTCAAAAATGTCCACAATGGCCTGTGTGCAGCTTGTGCATTTGCTATACAAGCGTAAAAAAAAGTCACTTGCGGTAACACTTAGCTCCCTTCATTTGCCCATGGGTGTGTTTTTCAAGGGGCTGACAGGGAATACTGGGGTTGGAAGGGTCTGGCTCCATGTTTTACTTTGCAATCAAAGCAAAGCAAATACCTCTCTGCATCCGGTATGTGCTTTGCTTTAGACACAGTAAGATGTTCAGTGCCTCGTGACCCTCTATATTTACCTGGCATTCAACGGGCCACAATCGATCTTTCAGAGTTTGATTTTACCATATGTGTGTAGACAGGGCAAAATCAATCTCTCTGGGCTTGGTCCTCAACCCTGCTATTCCCTCCTATTGTGTGGAGTAAGGGACGTCGGCTCGAGCTCAGAGAGGCCCAATCTACACTAGGGCAGAAAGTCAATTCTGATACATTGATTCTAGCTCTGCTAACGGAGTAGCTAGAATTGTGTATGTGGGATCTACTTTGTTCCTTCATACAGACCATGCCTCTGATTGCCTTTTGTGACCTGCACTGGGGGTCACGACACACTGGTTGAGAAACTCTGCTACATATAGTAAGAGCTAATGGAGCCGGTTGGAACAGTGTCGACTGAAGTTTTTCACCAAAATCTGCTGTTTTGTGAACATGTATTGATTTCAATTAAGTTTTTGACAGAACGGCTTCTGGTCACTCGCAGAGAGAGAGAGAGTGACAGACAACCTGACCTTTTCGGCCCCAAACGAATATGTCGACACAATTCCATTTTGTGAAAACACTGGAAAGGTTTTGTTCTCAGCCTGATGCAGAATGAAAACAGATGTTGCAATCTCAGACATTATCAGACAGTGGAATTGCCGTTCTCCGTCCAGCTATCCTAAAGACACACGTTGCCGCACAGCTACTGCATATGCAACACTCTGAGCAGCTTTCTCAGAGAAGAGCTCTGAAAGATCCCTTCTCCCAGCTTTGAGAGAGCTTCACTTCACCCACCTGGCAAGGACAAATTTTATTGACACAGATTTGTGCCCAATGTAAATGATAGATTAGCTCAGATGGGCAGCATATTACCTGACTAGTTGCAAGGTCATTTAGGGGCATGGGCATATTATTTAGGTTTTCTAAGATTTGATTTAGAAGTGTTTTCACAAATACTATTTCAGTGAAAAATTATTTTTCATCATTTTGGTGTATTTTCCCTTGTGCTGTTGCACCGTTGCCAACTCTTGTGGCTTTTTTTGTCCTAAGACTTGTGGCTTTCACTGGTTTTCATAAAGCACCAGTCCCTGGAGTCAAGTGAGAATCTCAGTTTTCATTCTTTTCAAAGAAATTTTCTTGCCATGGTGTGATTTTGAAAACATAACTCCTTAAAGGTGCAAAGCCCAAAAGGCCAATGAAAAGGACTCCCATGTATTATTTTTAAAATCCAATGATCATTCAGGCAATCTCAGACTCATGATTCTGAACACTGGGACTTGACGATGCTTGCCAATGCAAGAGCACTGTGACAGGCGAGCCAGCAAGTGATACTGACTTGGAAGTAAAGCAAAACTGGACACTTCAAAGGGCACATGGAAACTGAAGGAAACCAAGAGCACTAAGGCTGAGCAGCAGAGTTGGGTACAACTGGGGTAGGTTTGATTTTGCAAAAGCTTGCAAGGTGGGAATTAGCTTTGCAAAGCCAAAGAGTGAGGGGTGATGGTTTGGAGAGGGGAAGGCCACAGCTTCTCCTGTGGGCTGCATTTGATCTGACAGCCCCTCCCCTCAGATACAGACATAAGTACGTTCAGGCACTTCTGAGAAATGGTTTTGGTTTGGGCTGAATATATTATGGACTAGTGTCATCTCTGGACTCAACTAAATCAGTTTACACTGTTCAGGTATTAAACACCCTTTCCGGTTTGCAAACCAAAGGGCCTCGCAACATCACAATGGATAAATCCTGCACTGAATTATTCCTCCAGAACCTGTTCTGGAGAAGCGACTTGGGTGTAGGTCAGGGTTTGGTTAGACCCCTTGTTGGTATTCCAGGGTCTCTTTGACAGCCAGCTGGGAAGCATCCAGAATCCCTTGACTGCAGCTTCTCCTCTCTTCCTGCTCTCTTGGTTTCTTTCAGATTCAGATCCCTGTTGTGCCAGTTCCCTGTGTTACCCCTCGGAGCATGTGCTGGTAGGAGCAGCCTGCCTCACAAAGCTGTCTGGGAGCAGAGATATGTCTTGGCTGTCATCCCAAACAGCAGCAGAGAAATCTCCAGGGCATTACAGCTGAAAACTGTTAAATGCATAATCCAATGCAGAGAAAATTGTTTTCTTAAACAGGTTTATTCCTTGAAGGGAGGTATTTGCTTAAGAGATTTTCCACTATAAATTAAATCTGCCGTGGGATCCAGATAAACTGCCTTTGTGAAATAGAGCTAGTCCCTGAAGATACTGCCTCTTATCTTCCTGCTGCTTCAAGGAGCTGTCTCTTAGGACAGGCTGAGCTGGCATTTCACACCAAACAGCCCCTCCCTTTGGTATTTTTCCCCCTCACCAATGCTGTGTCTGAGGCAGACACTGCATTTGGGTCACAGCTGGAAGGGGAGCTGGCTTCTGTAGATCACGTGGCCCCCCTTTTTGACACAGAGCAGGTGGTACAAACAGCTCAACCCTCCTCCCAGCTCAGTGGAGCAGTGACTGAAACATGCCTGTTGGTTTCATGCAGCCGCATGGTCTTGCCCACTGCTCCCAATGGAATGGCTCCAGACTGCTCATTGCTCCCACTGCAGTCAGATGCCATGGGCTCTGAGGTGCTGCAGCTCGCCTGTGGCAGTTCCCAGGCACTGTCCATTCTTCCCATTGGAACTGCTGCATGCTGTCCATTGTTCTCCCCGGGAAACCAATGAGGAGTCCTATCGCACCTGAGAGACCAATAGATTTATTTGGGCAGCAGCTTTCCTGGGCCCCACTTTGTCACATGCATCTCAGGAAGCGGTTCCAGCCCACAAAAGTTGGCACCCAAATAAATCTGTTAGGCTCCATCTACACTCGCACACTGCGTTGAAATAGCCTATTTCGAAGTAAGGACATCGAAATTGGCTACTTCGACGCGTATCATCTACACATCCTCCAGGGCTGGTGCCATCGACATTCAACGTTGACGTAGTGATGGGGAACGTCAAAAGGAGCCACCCCAGAAGGAAATGTGGAGCATCCACACACACAAGCGCTCCCCGTTGAAATAAGGGGCCAGCAAAGCCCCAAGCCGCTCCCTTAAAGGGCCCCTCCCAGACACACTTACCCTGCACAGCATGAGATCCACAGAGCTGACAACCGGTTGCAGACCCTGTGCACACAGCATGGACCCCCCAGCTGCAGCAGCAGCAGCCAGAAGCCCTGGGCTAAGGGCTACTGCACGTGGTGACCATAGAGCCCCGCAGGGGCTGGACAGAGCGTCTCTCAACTCCTCAGCTGATGGCTGCCATGGAGGAGCCCACTATTTCGAAGTAGTGGGACGCGGATTGTTTACACATGCCCTACTTCAACTTTGGAGGTTGAAGTAGGGCGCTATTCCCATCTTTGGATGGGAACAGCAATTTCAACATCTCACCGCCTAATGTCGATTTCAATGTCGAAATAGCACACAGTGCGTGTAGACGTGACACGTGCTATTTCGACGTTGTGCCGGCTACTTCGAAGTAGCTGGCTAGTGTAGAAGCACGCTTAGTCTCTCAGGTGTCACCGGACTCCTTGTCATTTGCTGAGACAGCCTAACACGGACACCCCTCTGAGACTGTTCTCCCGAGAGGCACAGGCCCTGCTCACTGGAGCCACAGCCCAGACCTTCAGACCCAGATGCATGGCTCCAGCTGCTGCCCCTCACGTCAGAGAGGGGAGGAAGAGCTGAGAGGAGCTTGTGCTGCTGCTCCCGGTTAAAGGAAAAGCGCCGGACCTTGTGAGACAGACGCCTAAGCAGGGGGTGGCGGATGCAGTGCTGGAGGAAACCAATCACTAAGAACCTGGGCCTTTTCAAGATCTGCGCCATTCCCTCTGCAGCCGGGCCAGCACACGGGTGTTTCCCAGACTGTGGTGCTTCTGGACTGCACCCAGAGAGAAGATTCCCCAGGAAGGGTTTGAAGCCAATAACTCCACTTCCCAGCCGCAGATCAATTCTGCTCCCCCTCCTCAGCCTCAGCTCGGTTCTTCCTGGGGCTCTCCCTGCTTCTCCCCTTACCCCAGGCAGCTAAGTCCCTGCTCCTAGGCCATGTTACAGGGTGGAGGGGAGGGGTAGAAGCAGAGGGTCCATCCTGCCCCCCGTTGCTCGCAGGAGTTGGGGGCTGAGCTGCTGGGCTCTTTCAGTCCCACCCCCCCCAGCGCAAATGGTGACAGGCAGCTCCAGGGGCAGCAGAGAAAGTGCTGCCTGCCTCCTGTGGCAGCTCTGATTGGCTGTTTGTCCCCAGGAGGTGGGGCAGTGGGCAAAGCAGCCAATCTGAGGTCCTTTCGCCAGCCAGGGCTGAAACTCGGGGGAGGGTGGGAGCTTCTCAGATCGGCGCCAGACCAGCTTCCCTCCAGCTGAAAGCCCCTTGCGGGCAGAGCTGGCAGTGCTGTGCCTGAGCCACGGAGCCACGCACCAAGGCCAAGGAGCCCAGAAGTCACACGAGAGCCCATGTTGGCCAGCTGCACAGTGGCCCACAACTGGATATGGGCAATGGGTGGGGCTTGATAAGTACTCAGCCCAGCTCTGACACACCACTGCCAAGTGGAAATGGGCTCCAGCTCCGCTGCCCCAGTTTCCCTGTCCTTTCCCTTCAGTCGTGGGGCCCAACCGGCCAGTGGCAGAGACAACCCTGGGAACATGGCAGCTCTGAAGGGGACCTGGAGCCAGAATTCCAGGGACAGGCACCGCTGCCCGCTCCGGAGATGGGGCTCTCAGGGACAGCATGGGAGCACTGCTCATTGCTCCAGGCCCATCTCAGCCATGCTGGCTTGGAGCCTAAACAGTGCCCACTGTGCCCATGCCAGCCAGGGGCCCCTGTGTCACCCTCACCCCTTCATCAGCCCCCCTTTCAGCCCCTATCATCCCTGTCCCTGCCCACCACCTGCAGGCACCCAGATCCACACCCCCATTACCTTCCTGGGTATCCCATCCACTTCCCCACCTGAACACTCCCCTCTCCTGTCCTGCTTCTGCTGCCCCCACAGGCTTCCCAGTCGCTGCTGGACGCAGTTCTGGTTAGGCCCCAAGCCCTCTCTGCCCCTTCTCCTGCTGCTCTCCCGCCTTTCATCCGCTCCTGCCTGTGACCCTCAGAACTGAATGCTGCCGACCGAGGGCTCAGGCCTGGCCAGGGTTACCCGCTTCAGGGCCCCAAAAGAAGACCCTGCCTGGGGGCAGGTAGGGGAACTGCATGGGGAAGGGGCAGATGGCAGGAAGTCTAGTCAGAGGGGCTGCTCCAGAGTTTACTTTCTCCTGAAATCATTTGCTAATTCTCCAAAAAGACACTTCCATTAGGTATCACTGTTTTAAGGGTTATTCCAAGGGTTTGAATCTTCTGTGCCTGGATTCACTGTGTCTCTTGCCCCGTCACAATGCTCATGCCCTGGGCTTTTAGCAAACAGTTCCTTTTCTTTATTTATTGCCTTCCTGCTTGTCTGGCCCTGATCCTGCTTTCCTAGCTGAATTGGTCTTTCCCATGGACACAGGCTTTTCTTTACTGCCAGTTTTTCAAGGAAAGCGGCTTTCTCAACTAGCCCCCACACCTCCTAGTTCCTTCCTCATGTACATTTGAATTTTTATTTTTACAGTTGGCTAATCCTTTTAAGTGCCTTACTAAAGGCTTTCCGTCAGAGCCAGACTGCAGTTGCATTTCTTTATCAGAGTAGATGAATCATAGAATCATACAGCTGGAAGGGACCTCAGGATGTTATCTAGTCCAGCCCCCCTGCTTCAAGCAGGATCAAACCCCGCTAAGTCATCCCAGCCAGGACCTTGTCAAGCCGAGACTTAAAAACCTCCAGGGATGGAGAATCCACCACCTCTCTAGGCAACACATTCCAGTGCTTCACCACCCTCCTGGTGAAGTAGTTTTAACAAACACCCAAACTACTTCTCCCCCTCTGTAACTTCAGACCATTGCTCCTTGTTCTGCCATCTGACACCACTGAGAACAATTTCTCTCCATCCTCTTTAGAGCTCCCCTTCAGGAAGCTGAAGGCTGCTATCAAATCACCCCTCAGTCTTCTCTTCTGCAAACTAAACAAACCCAAATCCCTCAGCTTCTCCTCATAGATCTTGTGCTCCAGCCCCTTAATCATTTTTGTTGCCCTCCGCTGAACCTGCCCCAGCACATCCACATCCTTTTTATACTGGGGGGCCCAAAACTGGACACAGTATTCCAGATGTGACCTCACCAGTGCCGAATAGAGGGGAACAACTACTTCTCTAGATCTTCTTGAAATGCTCCTCCTAATGCACCCTAGTATGCCGTTAGTCTTCTTGGCTACAAGGGCACGGTGTTTACTCATATCCAGCCTTTCATCCACCATAACCCCTAGGTCCCTTGCCGCTGTACTGCTGTTTAGCCAGTCGGTCCCCAGCCTATAACAACGCTTGGGATTCTTCTGCCTTAGGTGCGGGACTCTACACTTCTCCTTGTTGAACCACATCAGATTTCTTTTGGCCCAACCCTCCAATTTATACAGGTCTCTCTGGATTCTCTCTCTACCCTCCAGTGTATCTACCTCTCCCCCTAGATTTGTGTCATCCACAAACGTGCTGAGGGTGCAATCCAGTCCCTCATCGAGGTCATTAATAAAGATGTTGAACAACACTGGCCCCAGAACTGAGCCTTGCGACACTCCGCTTGAAACCGACCGCCATCCAGATATTGAGCCACTGACCGCTACTCATTAGGCCTGACTGTCAAGCCAGCTTTCTATCCATCTTATGGTCCATGGATCCAATCCATATTTCCTTAACTTATGGACAAGAATGCCGTGGGAGACTGTATCAAAAGCTTTGCTGAAGCCAAGGTATATCCCATCCACTGACTTCCCCATGTCTGTAGAGCCTGTTACCTCATCATAGAAGCTAATCAGAATGGTCAGGCAGGACTTGCCCCTGGTGAATCCGTGTTGGTTACTTTTGATCACTTTCCCCTCTTCCAAGTGCTCCAAAATGGACTCCTTGAGGAGCCCCTCCATTATTTTCCCAGGGATTGAGGTAAGGCTGACCAGTCTATAGTTCCCTGGATTGTTCTTCTTTCCTTTTTTAAAGATGGGCACTACATTTGCAGGATAAAAGGCAGGATATGAGTAAACAGTGTGCCCTTGTAGCCAAGAAGGCTAATGGCATACTAGGGTGCATTAGGAGGAGCATTTCAAGCAGATCTAGAGAAGTAGTTGTTCCCCTCTATTTGGCACTGGTGAGGCCACATCTGGAATATTGTATCCAGTGTTGGGCCCCCCAGTATAAAAAGGATGTGGATGTGCTGGAGCAGGTTCAGCAGAGGGCAACAAAAATGATTCAGGGGCTGGAGCACAAGACCTATGAGGAGAAGCTGAGGGATTTGGGTTTGTTTAATTTGCAGAAGAGAAGACTGAGGGGTGATTTAATAGCAGCCGTCAACTTCTTGACGGAGAGCTCTAGCCAGGCTGGAGAGAAACTGTTCACAGTGTTGACAGACGGCAGAACTAGGAGAAATGGTCTAAAGCAGGGTTTCCTAACCTATGGGTTGGGACCCAAACATGGGTCACCATTACATTTCAAAAGGGTCACCGGGTGGGCTGAGCCCCTCCACAGGTAGCTATTAAAAAGCCATTCACACTCTTGAAGTGGTTCTCAACTTCTTAACTGGATTAACGGCCATCAGACAAAACAAAGCAGCAGAATGATGAAGCGGGTCTTTGCCCACGAAAGCTTATGCTCCAAAATATCTCTTAGTCTATAAGGTGCCACAGACTTCTTGTTGTTAGTTGGGGTTGATCCTGCTTGAAGCAGGGGGGTTGGACTTGATGAGGTCCTTTCCAGCCCTATGAGTCTATGATCCTTTCCCATGGTCCAGGTTTCTGTGTGACTCATCACCTGCAGATGGGACAATCTTCCCCCTCAGGTGGGTCATTGCTGCAGAATCCAGTTCCCATTGTTCATCAGCCACCAAATCTTTATGGTGCAGACAGGCTGGCCCCAGAGGGTAACTCTCTAAGCATCCACATTCACATTTCTGGATGCATCCCACACACCCCCATCCTCACACAGAGACAGCACAAGGCTTACAGGCTAATATAGAAGGGCGCATCCCACAAAATGAAGTCTTAGGTACAATATGGAGTTAGATACAAAGTAGTGCAAAGCTCCTGTTAAAAGATATGGGATAATATCAGGAAATACAAAGATACATGGAATGCGAAGTTTCTATTAAAATATAGCTATTGATTTAGGGCTGCTACATGTGGCTGGATGTGGGGTACCCTGCTACTGCCTGTCATGGTAGCAGGACAGCTGATATGTCCAGCGCTCAGTGTCAGTTGTCTGTCAGCATGTCCCTGCAGGGGAGGAACACATCAGGGGTCTTTTTGAGCTGCAGCATCTGCTCTGAAAAATCCAGACATTTCCTCTTATTTCCCGCCCCCTCCCCCACATGCTTGGGATGTAGGAAAGAGGCTCAAAGAAGAGGCAATAGCTGGGACAATCCAGCCCCATAAACTCACTACATCCAACATACTGCCTTCATGGGGTTTATCCATCAGTAATGTCATGTGAGGTCTCTGGTGAAAGCCCAGGTCACACTGACCCTCAGACACAGGGGACTCACTTGGGGGGTGCATGGCCTCTCCCACTCAGAAATTGCTGTGCGATACATGAACGAATGTTTAAGCTGGGGGGGGCACTTTTGTGGCTCAGGGGCCACTGACCCATAGAAAAATCAGTCGAGGGGGGCCACATAAACATGAGAAGCAAAACCAAAAATCCCTCACTGACGTCGCTCCTGACTGAGACACCTCACTCCCCTCACGCTCCTGCTCCATGGAGGGGAGCTGGAGAAAGGGGCCGTGGATCAGGCTTCCCCCTGGCCTGATTACCTCTTCTGGGGGCCTGGGGAGGGACCAAACATGAAGGGTTCAGGAGGCAGCTACTGGGGAGCCAGATGGGGGTGAGGGATCTGGCTAGGAGGGAGGGTGCAGGAATAGGCTGAGGGTGGAGGTCTGGGTGGGAAGGAGGGTGCAGGATCGTGTTGGGATGTGGGGTATAGGTTAGAGGGAGAGTACAGGAACACACTGAGGTGGGGTGCACACTTCCTCCCCACTGCCCCCAGCAGAGCCCCGGGGACAGGTCCAGCCCTCTCTTGCCTGTCTGCAGCCTGTGAAGATTGGGACTCCTTCCTGCAGTGGGGAGCCGGTGCTTTCCCTCAGCCATACGGGGGGCTGCGGGGTTGGAGCACCAGTGTGTGTTCCTCTCCACAGAGGGGGCAGATCCAGAAACGTCATGAGCCAGATCCTGCCCATGGGCCGTAGGTTCCCCACCTCTGCTTTAAGGAGTTCTCTGGGTCCAAGGCAGGGCTAACAAAACGGGTTTTCCCCAGACAAAGGATGTGTATTCACCTATCTGATGTGTACGTGATGCACATCGACCAAGTCAGTGGGAGCCCTTTTCCATAAGACTTCAACGTGGACCCAGCTGGCCACGGAACAAACCCCAGGGCCAGGCTGCTGCTGGGAGCAGACAATGCAGTTTGGTGGCTATTCTAACAGAGTCTCACTCACCACAAGTATCGGAGGGGTGTTAGTTTGGATCTGTAACAGCAACGAAGGGTCCTGTGGCACCTTATAGACTAACAGAAAAGTTTTGAGCATGAGCTTTCATGAGCACAGACTCACTTCATCAGATGCTGGTCTTGGAAATCTGCAGGGCCAGGTATAAATAAGCCAGAGCAAGGGTGGGGATAACAAGGTTAGCTCAGTCAGCAAGGGTAAGGCTTACTACCAGCAGTTGATCTGGAGGTGTGAACACCAACAGAGCGGAAGCTGCTTCTGTATTTAGCCAGCCATTCTCAGTCTTTGTTTAAGCCTGAGCTGAGGGCGTCGAATTTGCAGATGAATTGTAGCTCAGAAATTTCTCTTTGGAGTCTGGTCCTGAAATTTCTTTGCTGTGGGATAGCTACTTTTAAGTCTACTACTGTGTGGCCTGGGAGATTGAAGTGCTCTCCTACCGGTTTTTGTATATTGCCATTTCTGATATCTGATTTGTGTGCGTTTAGTCTTGTACATAGAGACTGTCCAGTTTGTCCGATGTACATAGCAGAGGGGCATTGCTGGCACATGATGGCATAAATTATATTGGTAGCTGTGCAGCTGAATGAACCCACGATGGTATGGCTGATCTGGTTAGGTCCTGTAATGGTGTTGCTGGTGTAGACATGTGGGCAGAGCTGGCAACGAGGTTTGTTGCATGGATGGGTCCCTGAGATAGAGTGACTGTGGTACGGTGTATAGTTGCTGGTTAGGATTTGCTTCAGGTTGGCAGGTTGTCTGTGGGCAGGGACTGGTCTGCCTCCCAAGGCCTGTGAAATGGGGTATCATTGTCCAGGATGGGTTGTAAATCCCTGATGATGCGCTGTAGAGGTTTTAGCTGAGGACTGTAGGTGATGGCTAGTGGTGTTCTGTTGGTTTCTCTCTTGGGCTTGTCCTGTAGTAAGAGGCTTCGTGGCACACGTTTGGCTCTGTTGATCTGTTTTTTCACTTCCGTAGGTGGGTATTGCAGTTTCAAGAATGCTTGGTAGAGATCCTGTAGGTGTTTGTCTCTGTTGGAGGGGCTGGAGCAAATGCGGTTATATCTTAGTGCTTGGCTGTAGACAATGGATCGTGTGGTGTGTCTGGGACGGAAGCTGGAGGCATGAAGGTAGGCGTAGCGGTCAGTGGGTTTATGGTACAGGGTGGTATTGATGTGGCCATTGTGTATTAGCACCGTGGTGTCCAGGAAGTGGATCTCCTGTGTGGACTGTTCCAGGCTGAGGTTGATGTTGGGGTGAAAGTTGTTGAAGTCCCGGTGGAATTCCTCCAGAGTCTCCTTCCCATGGGTCCAGATGATGAAGATGTCATCAATGTAGGTCATGGGCCAGGGTGGGCAATAATTCTTTCTGGGGGAGGGGGCACTCAGAACATTGGTAGTGGTCATGGGCTGCACTTGTCATATTAATGGAGGGATTGTAAGGTCTATCTGGAGTTTGGGTGCAGGAGGGGGCTGGGGTGCAGGAGAAGGTTCTGAGCTGGGGCAGGGGGTTTTCAGGGTGCAGGAGGGGGCTAGGGTGCAGGAGGGGGTTACAATCTGGGGCAGGGGGGGTTTCAGGGTGCATGAGGGGGTTCCAGCTGGGGCAGGGGGTTTGCATGGCACACAAGGGGGTTCCAACCGGGGGCAGGGGGGTTGCAGGGTGCACGAGGGGGTTCCAAGCTGGGGTGGGGGGTTTGCAGGGCACACAAGGGGGTTCCAACCTGGGGCAGAGGGTTGCAGGGTGCATGCTCTGGCACTTGCCAAGGGACATTACCAGAGGCGGCTCCCAGCTGGCGGCGCAGTGGGGATTTGGGCAGGCAGGGTGCCTGTAGGCCATGGAGGCCCCACATCACTCACAGCATCTGGCTGCTGCTGGCAAGTGTGCCTCTGTGTGCCTCTTGGGAGGTGGGGCAGGTTGTTTCTGGACAATGGGAGCTATGAGAATCATGCTCAGGGTGGGAGCAGCACACAGAGACCCACAGCCCCCAAGGGGCGTACAGCAACACACTTGCTAGCAGCAGCTGGGTGCTTCCAGGAGTGGTGTGGCCAGCGCTGCGGCAGGCAGCCGGCCAGAGTGCTCCAGTGCACCACAGGGCTTCTAGCTGCCCAGAGGGCACTGGTGGGCTGGAGGTAAATGCTTGGCAGGCTGGATCTGGCACGTGGGCTATGTTTTGCCTACCCCACCCCTCCGGGCAGGCTGCGGTCTAGGTTTCCACTTGTATCATTGGCAAGGGGCAGGGCAGGGTGGACTTGCTGCCTGTTTTCTCCCTGACTGCCTCCCACAGCCCTAGTGTGCTCTGGAGCCCCTGGGTTGGGGTGTCAGCTTGGGAGGTAGTTGAGATGGATCTCCCCTCGTTCCCCTGACTTTCCCCAGCTCTGCTCTGACCATCCACAGTACCTCCCTGCAAAGGCAATCAAGTCTGGAGAAAAAGCCTGAGTCCATCTGACCTGCATCCCTTTTTATACAGCCCACACAGGCCCTGATGGGCTTCCTCAGATTGGCTCCTGCAACCTTCCCTCGCCAGGGCTCTTTTAACTCCTTTTACCCAGTGAGGGGAAGACATAGGCAACAATCAATCTAGTGGATGACGGAGTATACATAAAACGTCAAGTCGAACACCTCACAAGTCCACTTATGCCTAAGAAGCCCAATTGGAGAGTGACACAGCTTGTTATGGTATCGCCAGCCCCAAGTGCTCAAAGTCATGAGTTGGGTTCACCAAAATTCCAGAGATTGGCTTCCAAGAAGAATCACAAGGTCACATAAAAATACGAGATTTGCTTTTTATTCACTTTCCACATTTTGAGTCTTTAGGCAGCGCTGGAGTCACATTTTGAAGCTTCTTCCGCAGCCACAAGGGCTAGACTCTTTCTTTAAGAAAAAAGGCTGAAATCATCACGTATCCCTTGACTCCAGGAGCTCGGGCTTTAAGGAAAACAAGAAGCATGACTCAATTTAAGAAAAATCATCAGGGAGGGCAACACTATTACAGATTTCACAGAATCATGAGCAGCCTAGTTGAAGTCTTCACCCTTTATTGAGTGAACAAAAAGGATGATACTTCATGCCTTCCAAAAAGAGGAATCCAAGCCATGGTGCACAGAAATGTTAGGAAACTGCCTGAGACCAGATGAACTGTTGCAGAGAAGCATTTAGCCAGTTAACGTTAAGTTTAGACTCCAGGAAGCATGTGATGCCTTTTATTTTGTGTGTAACCATTCGTTTCCATTATTATCCCCAGTCTCTTAAATCCTAGAGTGGGTCTGCACTCGAAAGTCAGGTTGATGGATCTATGTTGCTCAGAAGTGAGAAAAATTCACATCACAGAGATATAATTCAGCCAATATAAGCCCCAGGTAGGCAGTGCTAGGTCAGTTCAAGACTTCTACTGCTGACCTAGCTACTGCCTCTCGGGGAGGTGGATTTACTGCAGCGATAGAACACTTGTGTTGCTGTTCAATGTGCACGCTAAAGCACTACAGTGGGGAAACACAGAGCAGCAAATGTAACCCTGCAGCATTTCTGGTGTAGGCAAATGCTTAGTCTTTAATGATGAAGTTATGATTGTTTCAATTATTTATATACATCAGTGCGGTGCTGTTATAAAAGCAGCCATTCCCCTCTGAATCCAGCAAGCTAGTGCACAGCAATAGGAATGTACTGGTGACAATGAGTGTGGAATGCCTGATAATAAGGAGGAATTTCAGCTCCCTCCACACTGATTGGGCACACGTGCCCTCAGGACCAGAGCCAGACAGAAAATTTCTGGACACCATTAATGGAAGCTTCTTGGGGCAACTAGTCCCGGAACCCACGAGGGCAGAGACAATTCTTGATGTAGTCCTAAGTGGTGCCCTGGACCTGCTCCAAGAGGTGACTGCAGCTGAACTGCTGAGTCATAGTGATCCCAATGTAATTAAATTTAACATCCTGGGGAGGGGGGAGAATCCCAAAGAAATCCGCCACATAAAAAGGCAGACTACGCAAGAATAAGGACACTGGTTTAGTTAAAAGGAACCATCACAAGAGTGAAATGCCAGCAACCAGCATGGGAAGTTTAAAACATACCACAATGGAGACTTAGCCAAGTGAGATCCCAGCGACAGGCCAACACCCACCTCTCATGAGCGCCCATCTGGTGGTGTGTGTCTGCATTCTTTATCCTCTGTGACCCCCTTTTTTGTGGGTTCATTCAGCTGCACATCTACCAATATAATTTATGCCATCATGTGCCAGCAATGCCCCTTTGCTATATACATCGGACAAGCTGGACAGTCTCTACGTACAAGACTAAACGCACACAAATCAGATATCAGAAATGGCAATATACAAAAACCTGTAGGAGAGCACTTCAATCTCCCAGGCCACACAGTAGCAGACTTACAAGTAGCTATCCTACAGCCAAGAAATTCCAGGACCAGACTCCAAAGAGGAATTTCTGAGCTACAATTCATCTGCAAATTCGACGCTCTCAGCTCTGGCTTAAACAAAGACTGAGAATGGCTGGCTAAATACAGAAGCAGCTTCCGCTCTGTTGGTGTTCACACCTCCAGATCAACTGCTCGTAGTAAGCCTCACCCTTGCTGACTGAGCTAACCTTGTTATCCCCACCCTTGCTCTGGCTTATTTATACCTGGCCCTGCAGATTTCCAAGACCAGCATCTGATGAAGTGAGTCTGTGCTCATGAAAGCTCATGCTCAAAACTTTTCTGTTAGTCTATAAGGTGCCACAGGACCCTTCGTTGCTGTTACAGATCCAGACTAACACGGCTACCCCTCTGATACTTGACCCCTTTTTTGTGGTTCTCAGGCAGTTTCTCTAGCTCCGCCTGGGTCTTGGTCTTTCAGTAGTCTCAGCCCTGGGGCCGAGCCAGGCTCAGTCCTCACCCAGCCCCTGCAGCCAGCCAGTGCACCCCCAGTCCCTGCTTGCAAATTGTCCTGAGCTCAGTCCAAACAGCCAGCCATGTTGCTCCCCTGGTCCCTGCCCCCATGCAGCTGTGGCTATGCTGCAGTTCCCTCCAGCAGCTGGGCGTGCAGTCCATCACATTCAGCTCCTAGCAGCAGCCCAGCCTGGCATACCTCACCAACTCCCACTGCTCTGCTCTGCCACTCTTTTTATATGGCCTCCTTGGGCCTGATTGGTTGCATCCCGTGCAGCCCCTTGAGCCCACTGAGAGGACCTCACCCCTGCTCCTTTCCTGGGATGGATGTGGCAGAGCCCTGAGGTCTCCAGCAAGGGGGCTTTGGGCTCAGTCCATCCCCGCACAATACCCCCAAGTGAAAGACCGAGAAAATGCCACCAGGGCTAAGCACTGAGGAGAGACAAAAAGACACTTTTAAAGGTTGGAAGTCAAATCCTGCTGAGGAAACTAGAAAAGCCCAAACTCCGGCAAGTCAAGTGCAGAAGTATAATTAGGCAGGCCGAAAAAATCTAGAGAGTAGCTAGAAAAAAGCACAAGAAATAACAGCAATTTTCAAAAATGCTTCAGAAGCAGGATCTCTGCCAAGCAATCACAGGGACCACTGCACACGCGAGGGTGCTGAAGGGTCACTCATGGCGGACAAAGCTGTTGTGGAGAAGCTAAATGAATTCCTTGCATTGGTCTTTGCCCATTGGATGGTTCAGGGCAACCACTCTGGGCCCGGCAGTTTGTGGGGGTGCAGTGGGGCCCAGGGCTGGAGCTGGGGACAGGCCCTGCACTCACCGGCAGCGATGAGAAGCAGAACAACCTGGCACCAGCCTGCTCCACTCCCCAGACTCCCAGCCGCTGTTGCTCAGGGGAAGAGGGGAGGCTGCCCTCGCACTCACCAGCGGCAGGGAGCAGAGTAACATGTTTGGGAGCTGGCAGAGTAGAGCAGGCTGGTGCCAGGCCAATTCACTGCCTGCCGCCACTGATGAGTGCAGAGGTGGGCATGACCCCTGCTGTGGCACCGGGCCCCTCCCAGTCCTCCTGGGTGGCCATCACTGGGGAAAGTGTTTGGGGGGGAAAGGGCAGAGCAGGGACAAGGAGGAAGTGGAGCAGGGGTGGGGCAGGGGTGAGATCTTGGGGGGAAGAAGTGAAGTGGAGTGGGGGTGGGGTGGAACAGTGGCAGGAAGAGGCAGGATGGGAGTGGAGCATGGGGCGGGTTGGGAGTTGTCCTGGGCCCTGCACCCCTCTAGGGACAGCCCTTGTCTCCACTGCAGAGGATTTGAGGGAGATTCCCGTGCCTTAATTGTTCTTTCTAGATGACAAACATGAGGAACTGTCCCAGACTATGGTGGCACTAGAGGAGGCTTTGGAACTAATTGATAAACAGTAATAAGTCACCAGGACCAGATGCTACTCCCCCAAGAGTTCTGAAGTTACTCAGATATGAAATTGCAGAACTACCAACTGGAAATATAGCCTGCCACTTAAATTAGACTGTAGTAGATAACTAGTGGTTAGCAAGTGTAACACCCATCTTTAAAAAAGTCTCCAGAGGCAAACCTGGCAATTACAGGCAAACAAACCTAACTTCCATGCCATGTAAAATACTGTACAATTACAGTAAAGAACAGCAGTGTCAGACACATGGATGAACACAACATGTTGGGGACGAATCAAAGCAGGTTTTGTAAAGGGAAGCCATACCTCACCGATCTATTAGAACTCTTTGGGCATGTCAGCAATCATATGGAGAAGAGTGACTGGTGCATACAGTGTACGTGGACTTTCCGAAAGCCTTTGGCAATGTCCTTGACCAAAGCCTCTTACTTAACATAAACAGTCATGGTCAGTATTCAGAATGGAGAAAGGCAAATAGCAGGGTCCTCCAAGCGTCTGTCCTGGGACCAGCACTCTTCAACGTCCATAAATGGTCTAGAAAAAGGGATAAGCAGTGAGGGGACAGAATTTGCTGACAATACAAAGCTACTTGAGAAAGTTAAGTCCAAAGCAGACTGAAGAGTTACAAAAGGATCCCACTAACTTGGGCGATTGGGAAACAAAATGGCAGATAAAATTCGTTGCTGATAGTGCAAAGGGGAAAGCATAATCCCGGTGTCACAGATGCAGGTCTCACTGCCAGACTGGCACCTCCTCTGGCATCCTCTGGGGAACAGCTCAAGGCTGAAACCCTCCTCTGCACTCTGTACACCCATCACTTTGCCTGTGACTGCCTAGAAGCCCTCTGTCTGCTTCAGGAACTTCTTCCCAGGTCAGCTCTCCAGTGAGGTCATCCTCTGGGTTTCCTCCTTCCAGGGCTGCCTATCACTGTCCTATTGTCCAGCCATTTCAATAGTGGCAGGTGGGCAGGGAGAGGCCTGGGCTCACCCACAGTTATGGGTCCAGACCCAGTGACCTTGTAAATCGGAGCTTCCTGCTGCATCTCTAACTTTTCTGGATACTGCTATTTATCCCCCGTCTGCTTCCCCAGCCCTCAACCAGAAGCTCCTTTTTGCTCCCCCAGTCCTTGCCAGCATCTGCCCTGTCCAAGAGGCTTAAAGTTCTCCCAGCCCTCCAAGGACACAGTACTTACTCCCTAGCAGTCCAGCAGAAACTGCCCTACTCTGCCCTGCAACTCCCTTTTATCTGAGAATGCCAGGCCCAGCTTGGTGGCTTGCTGCAACTCCTTCCAGATTGGTTGTGCTTCATGCGACCTCTGTGGATTGCTCAGAGGACTCAGCACCATTGCTCCTTCCAGGGCAGGACTTGGTCAACTATGCCTGTGTGGGGTTGGCGTTCCATAACACCCTATACATACATACATACCACAGTTATACATTCAAAATGGTGGAGTCTAAATCGCTGTCACCGTTCAAGAAAAAGATATTGGAGTGAGCCCAGATAGACCTTTGAAAACATCTGTTCAATATGCAGTGGCAGTCAAAAATCTAACAGAATGGTGGGAACCTGCTGTCGTGTCTCAGTGGGTCATGAGTTAGGATACCAAATTCAGGATAAACTGCTGAGAAATAGGGCAGACACCCCCCCAGAACTGGTGGTTATTCTCCCATAAGATATGACAGACCGGTAACAAAAGTAAATTGTTTCCTCACACTGGCTAAGAAATAGAAAAGCATTTTCTTTTGTTATCTCAGGCTTTGTATCACCACCAAAAACACTACATTTAATGATGAGTGGTTATTTAAAACCAGTTTCAATCAACCAAAGGTTGTTCTGATCCCAAAGGACCAGCCACATACACAGATCAATATATACCTCAGATTTTACCCAATAATCCCTCGGTTGCCAACCCTTTAGTATTTCATAGCGAAAGCAAGCAAGAAAGGAAAGGAATGAAATCATACGACAATTTCAAAGTTATTAGATCAGGTTTTAAGCTGCAATGAAATAAATTGCAGGCTAGTTAAGTCTTTATATGCTTCCAGTAATAGGAGAGTTCTCAGTCACTTAGTTAGAATGCTCTCACTAATGTAAGTCCACAGTCCAGAGATCAGAGAAAGCAAAGTGTAGATATTTCCAAGGTGTTTTATAGTTCTACCGTATGGAGGGAAAGCCATTATCTCAGATAAAGCCCTCAGTCCAGTTTAATAGAAAATATGGCTTATATGATGTAGTTTAGAGTCACAAGGGTACTTCACATGTCCTGGCGTTCTTAACTGTGTTATGGCATCAGTAACTACTCATATTCTAGCCAGAACATCCACAGAAAGATCCAATAGGTGTGGATAAGCTTCTTTTATGATCCACTGTGAACTGTGCTCTTTGGTGGGCCATTCAACTTGAACAGTTCCTTCACAGGGTGCTGGCTAAATACCTTGTAGGTATTACCCAGGAGCAAACAAACTTGAAATACAGGTAGAAAGCCAATATTCATAACTTAGATATAAAATTATGCATGCATGAAAACAGGATAATTATAGTAAGCAAATCTTAACTTTTTCATAGACACCTTACTTGACTTACTCTGTACAAGATTTGTCATCAGTATATAACAGTGGTAGCAGCAATGATTTACATTGTCATATTTTAATTAGGGCTTTCATTAATCACAGTTAACTCACACAATTAACTCAAAAAGATTGTGATTAAAATTCATTGTGATTAATCATAATTTTAATCCCACTGTTAGAATAGAAATCAATTAAAATTATTAAATATTTTGCATGTTTTTCTGCATTTTCAAACATATTGATTTCAGTTAAAACACAGTATACAAAGTGTACTGTGCTTACTTTATATTATTATTTTATTATAAATATTTTGACATCAAAAATAAAACACAAAAGAAATATTATTTTTCAGTTCACCTCGTACAAGTACAGTAGCGTGATCTTTTTATTGTCCAAGTGTAAATTTACAACTTACAAATGTAGGTATTTTGTTTCATAATTGAACTTGAAAACAAAATAATGCCAACCTTAAGAGACCACAAGTCCACAGAGTCCTACTTCTTTTTCAGCCAATTGCTTAGGAAACAAGCTTGTTTACATTCATGGGCGATAATGCAGTCTGCTTCTTATTTGTCAGCTGAAAGTGAACCCCAGCAGTCTCATAGCACTGTTGTAGCTGGTGCTGCAAGATATTTACTTGCCAGATATGTTAAATATTCATATGCCCCGTCATACTGTGGCCACATTCCAGAGGACATACGTTAATGCAGATAAGTCTTGTAAAAATACGTTAATGACATTTGAGACTGAATGCCTTGGAGAGAATTGTATGTCTCCTGCTCTGTTTTACCCTCATTCTGCCATATATTTCATGTTACAGCAGTCGGAGTGATGTCCCACCACATGTTCATTTTAAGAACACTTTCAATGCAGATTTGACAAACCAAAGAAGTTATGAAATTGAGATGTCTAAAAATAGCCACAGTACTTGACCCAAGGTTTAAGAATCTGAAAGACTTTTCAAAATCTTAGAGGAAGGCCTTGTGGAACATGTGTTCAGAAGTCTTTAAAGAAGAACGCTCTGATGCAGAAACTACAGAACCCAAACCACTAAAAAAGAAAATCAACCAACTTGATGATCGGACAAGGAGCAATGGGCTTAAATTGCAGCAAGGGACATTAGGAAAAACTTCTCAACTGTCAGGGTGGGTAAGTACAGGAATAAGTTGCCTAGAGTGGCTGTAGACTCTCCATCACTGGGGATATTTAAGAACAGGTTGGATAAATACCTAAAAGGGATGATGAAGATCAGTGGTGTTCAAAAGAAATTTAACAATTGCCACGAGCACCTGAGCCAGGTGCCACCCCCTTGAGCCAGGCACCCCCGATGCAAACCGCCAGTGACTCACTGGAGCTGCCGCATCTGGAGCTGGTGATGCTCAAACCGCCACTGTGCGTGCCCTTGGGTGAAGCCGCGCTGCAAGCCACAGCCACCTCCACGCGCTTGTCCCACCGAGTGGTGGGCGCGTGTGCGGAGCGGGCGGAGGGCACTCCACGTGTGCCACTCTAAGGAGCCACATTTAGCCACCAGGCAGTGTCTAGTTCACCACAAGTGGCAAACGTAAAGCGTGTTGGGCACCACAGATATAGATGGTGCTTGACCTACCGTGCGGGCAGGGAACTGGGCTCAATGACCTCTTGAGGCCCCTTGCAGTTCTGGAGTTCCCTGGTGCTACGATTCTGTGTTGTTGGGAAGGAGAGGCTGTGCTGTCAGGAGGGCAGTGGTGTGGGGAGCGGGCGTTTGCGCTGCCTGGGAGGTGGTGTGGGTGTGGTGAGAGGTTGCACTGACAGGGGAAGGGATGGTGTGGGTGGAGGGGAGGTTGCACTGCCGGGGGAAGGGATGGTGTGGGGGGAAGGGAGGTTGCAATGCCGGGGGAAGGGATGGCGTGGGGAGAGGGGAAGCTGTACTGCTGGGGGAAGGGATGGTGGGGGGGGAGGGGAAGTTGTACTGCCGGGGGAAGGGATGGCGTGGGGGGAGGGGAAGTTGCAATGCCGGGGGAAGGGATGGCATGGGGGGGAGGGGAGGTTGCACTGCCGGGGGAAGGGATGGTGTGGGGGGAAGGGAGGTTGCAATGCCGGGGGAAGGGATGGTGTGGGGGGAAGGGAGGTTGCAATGCCGGGGGAAGGGATGGCGTGGTGGGGAGGGGAGGTTGTACTGCCGGGGGAAGGGATGGCGTGGGGGGAGGGGAGGTTGCAATGCCGGGGGAAGGGATGGCGTGGGGGGAGGGGAGGTTGCAATGCCGGGGGAAGGGATGGCGTGGTGGGGAGGGGAGGTTGTACTGCCGGGGGAAGGGATGGCGTGGGGGGAGGGGAGGTTGCAATGCCGGGGGAAGGGATGGCGTGGGGGGAGGGGAGGTTGCCTCCTGGTGTGTGGGAAATGGGCACATGCAGGGGAGCTTGCGGGGCTGGTGCCTTGGCTGTCCCAGCTCTGTGCCCAAAGGCCGGCTCTGCGCACGGACCCTGCACAGGGAGTTGCACTCGAGGCTGGGTCAGTGAGCTACGTGGTGAGCAGCAAGGCCTCTGGCTCCTGCCTCACTCTGCCTGGCGTTAATGACAGCAGTGCCCCAGCCAAGACCCACGGCTCCTGGCCAGCAGCACCTGCTCTCAGGGCCACTCAGCCAGATCAATAGCACCAGCCTGAAGAGCTTGTCTGGCCTTGAAGCTCAATGAGCAGCATTTTCCCCCCAGCCCCGAGATCCTGTTGTGCCTTGATAGCTGGCGCGATCGCTCGCTGTCTGGGGCGTGAGGGCTCCCAGCCGCCCCCAGAGCTGCAGGGACACTCTGCTCCTGCTCAGCCGGGGGACCCTCCGCAGCCTCGTGTCTCAGCCCTGATAGCCCCTGAAAGCAGCAGCTCCTCTGCCCTGGGGCCCACTCTGAGGGGACTGAACCCAGAGCCTGGCGCTGGACCCAGCCTCAGGGAGTCACGTGGAAACGGGACCGGTGGGAATGGGGAAGGGGCCTTACTGCAACTTGCCACACACCTGCCCTTCCCTCCCCATCTGCCCAGCAGCTGATGTGGGGCACGGCTGGGCACCACATAGGAGAGCGAGGGCTTTGCCCCCGCCACCCCCTGCAGTCCTCCCTTTCCTGGGCTGATGGGCCCTGCAGTCCTGTAGAGGGGAGTATGACGTCTGTTGCCCGCGGCAACAGTCTGTCCCATATGCTGTGCACTCTGCCAGGTGTGCCGGAAACAGGCCCAGCACAGTGGGAAGGGTGCTCCCGGGGTTAGGCTGCTTGCCCAGGACTTGAGTTCATTGCATTCCTGTGCCACAGCCTTCCTGTGCGACTTGGGCAAGTCACCGTCCCAGCTCCTGCCTGCACCAATGGGGCATTTGCGCTACGCACTTCCCAGGGTTGTGTGAGGGGAGACACCCTAAGGCTGATGAGCCAGGAAGGTGCTCCGGGTACAGGAGGCCAAGCCAGTACCACAGCTACTCCGCGGGCTGGGCCTCGTGCGTCTTGCTCTCCTGAAAATGCCCCTGAGGCTGTCAGAAGATCTGACCATGGCCAAGGAATCCTGGCTCAGCCCCAAGGCAGCCGGGGTTTTGTCTCCTGAGAGAGGCAGTCTGCCTCTCGTCTACCAAACAAGCTCCCTCCTCCTTCCAGCACGTTTGCCATGAATCCTTCCCTCCCTGGTCTTTACAACGACAAGCCTTCCATGCCCTTCCCTGCCCGGACTTTGTCTCTTCAGCCCTGGCTGTCTGAGACCATGCCGCCTGTGCCTTCTCCTGCATTTAACAATGTGCTCTGCTTAAATAGCCCTTATTATTAAATGATACCACACTTCTCATCAACAAACTCCTCTGAAACCTGCCACGCACTGGGACCCCCACTGGCGTGATCCCCTAAATACAGCCACCTCTGGGGTGGAACAGGGTCAATTAACAGGGCCCGGCAACACTGCACAGAAGCGTGGGCCCTGGCGTTAGACTGACTGCTGTCTTGGAACGCAGGGGGACTGAGACAGAGACCGAATGTAATGATTCAAGTTGAAATTCAGCCAGGGCTCTTGACGATGTACGGCAGCATCGTTAGTGACAACACAGGGTTAGGGCTCTGGCTTTAGCTCCCATGCAAAGACGGCACCTGCCGTGGTGGAGAGGCCCAGGCTGGTGGCCTGACTCAGTATTGTCAGAGAGGCTGAAGTACCATCTGCTGAGCCACTGCCCCCACCAATACCGAGGCGTCCCCTGCAGGACTCCCACCCAGTCAGTATCCTGCGCTGGCACTGGTGAGGTTATGAGAGCTGACAGGCTCCTAATAGCAGTGCACAGTCAAGGAGCAGCAGCAGGGGTGGGCAGGGAGCAGACTGCTCCTGGCTGGAAGGAGCACAGTATTTTATCATCTTTACACTGCCTTTTGGGAAGGAATGGGGCTGCCCCAATAAATGGCTCCCTGGGAGGGGAAAGAGTGGAGGAGTTACGTGTAAAATCCATAGACTGAGATGGCCCCAGCCCCTTTACAAGGTCTGTTTGGAGCAGCTGATTATCCTGAATTAAAGAACTGTAGCAGGGTTGTCAGTCATGCTCTGGGATCCGGACCACCATCGCCCCCCTTCCTTCTCCCGGGCTATTCACTGTGCTCTGCTAGGCTGAGGATGGTGTTTCTCCATTAATCCCGAGCCCCTGGAATGAGGCCATGTGAACTGCTCAAGGGGACCATTCTGATCTCAGATTTTCTAGGCTTTTTACCTACCGGCTTCAGCAAACAGCTCTGAGAGAGGAGACATCCTGCATGTCACGCAGTGAATAATGCACCTGAGACAGGAATGTCTGTTTCTCTCCTCCAAACACAGCAGGCCCAGAGGAGAAATATGTGCTTGGCTGGCTGCTTAGTAACTCACAGCCCTCTGGGGTGTCAGCGTCATGGCATTGCCACAACCCTCAATAGGCTCGCGTGATGCGGAACAGAAAGCAGCACACTCCTGCCTGAGGGGCAGGGGGCAAACGACACGGGAATGGGCCTCCTACTTTCTGCCATTGGCTGAGGGCTGGTCTCTGCTACAGACTTTCCTAGAGCTCAGTGGCCGGTATTCCCTTTCACACGCTCTGCTGTTACCACCTGGCAAGGAACCGCCGGCCTCTGAGCATGGATGTTAACACATCCTGCTGGGCCACAGTAACTGGGGAAACAACATTCAGCCAGGGGCCATTGCCAGTGGCTCTGTGGTGGTCCTCTGGGTCCTCCACACAAGCCTGAGTGGCAATACTCCAGCTTCCATTGCTTGGGGGAGGGGCTGTGGGCAAGGGGGCAGAGGCAGAGCAGGAGCTCCATCCCTTCCCCCCAGCCCTGACTCTGCTTTGCCTCTGCTCCTTTGCCTGAAACGCCCGCTCCATGAGCAAAGTGATCTAGGGCAGTAAGAGGGGCCTGGCATGGGGCAGCAGCAGGGGTCAGCTCCCCCACTCACCCTGGCAGCAGGATCTGGAGCAACCTGGCAGTCTGCTTTTCCCTGCCCCACCAAAGTGTGTGTTTTGAATCCCTCTGTACTGCAGCTTCTCTTGCCTTGCCGTGCCTTAAATGAAGGCTGCACCAGGATGAAAAGTTATCCCAGTGATGGGTCTCCCCACCCATGTTTTATGAGAATGGGCTCATGAATATAAACACGCGTAACTCAGAGATGCTTTGGACAAAATGCCTCCTGTAACCTATCAATTTTAACGTCACAATCTGCTGAATCTGTATGTTCTGTTTTGGTGCATGTATCATTCCTCTGTGTGAAGTTAGAAATATGAAATGTAAGTCTGTGTCTAATTATAAATGTGCTGATGAGAGCCATTACTCCTGCTCTGAAATCCTAATGACTGGGTGATCAACATAACAACTTGTAGACAGTCTTGTTTGTCCTATAAGTCTAGCACAGGGCTGGCGAAACCCCAGACCACATTCTGGATGTGGACCACAGCTTCTCTGGATCTGGCGCCTGAGGCTTGGGGTTCCCCAACCCTGGCATCCAAACCACAGGGTGGGGAGCCCTGAGCCTCACAGGCCAGATCAGGCAAGCCGGGGCTGGATCCAGCCCACGTGATCTGTCTGGAGGGGACAGGAACAGTACCGCTGCTGCCACCGCCACTCCTGCTCCCTCTTCTCCCCCGGTGGGACAGGAGCTTCCAGCTCCCTGGAGAGGCTTTTCTTCCCATATCTCCCAGGCACTGCCTGCTGCTGCTCTGATTGGCTGGAATTCCACTGTTCTGATTGGCCTCTCTCAGGAGTGCTCCTCGACTGCTCTGTTCCCCACAAGCTAGGGGGCGGGTTGGCAACATGGACGTGTGGAGGTAAGTGACCCTCCCCACTGCCCAGACTTTCCCATCCCCAGTCCATTCCTGCCCACACCTCATGCTCAGCCTGTTCCTGCATCCTCCCTCCCATCCAGGTCCTCACATACAGCCTGCTCCTGACCCCCCTGCACTGCCCCCAGCTTACTCCGGCACCCTCCGACCCAAGCACACACCGCACCTGCTCCTTGGCAGCCTCCTTGCACACACTGAATCCTGAATCTGCCTGTGGTGCTGGAGAGTGAGGGGCGTGAGGCGTCTCAGTTAGAGACCACATCAGTGAGGGGTTTGTGGTTTGTTGGGTTTTCTTCTTTTCTCTTGTAGGGGGCCCCCAACTGATTTTTCTGTGAGGCGTTGGCCCCCCAACCCCAAAAAGGTTCCCCTCCCCTGGTCTAGAAGATGATTGGTGCTGGAAAGCCATGACCATACCATTTGGCACTGAAAGCCATTTTGATCCAGTGTTTTTCCCTGGGAAGGGGGGTTGTAAAACAGCTTTTCCCACTCTGGGAAAAAGGCTGTTGAAGCAATGGGAAGCCATTGAATTTTGTCTTCAGCCTGCCTTGGAAACTGCCTGAAACACCCTAAGAGGAGCGAAGAACTCTGAAAGGCTGGTGTCCCAAATCTGAGAAAAATAACAGCTCTGGGTTGAAGAGTTTGCCTGACATGAGAACAACTATTTGTGTTAAGTTTCCTAGTGAAGTTAGAACTACCTATGTGCTTTCTTTTCATTTCAATTTAGTCTTTAGTCAGACTTCTTCTCTGACCTCACCCTGTAGCACCAGACATTTGAGGGCTGGGGGAGCAGGGGTGAGTGACGTCAAGCAGCCCCCTTACCTACGGAAGATGTGCAGATGGATGGATGATGCAAACGTCCTTGCAGAGAGACCCGCTAGGGCAGCATTTCACATTTTGTTTGGCCACGGAACCCCCTTTGAATTCGAAATAAATTTGCAGAACCCCTAACAACAGTCTTGTACACAGCCTAGCCCCTCTCAGACCCAAACCTGCTGCTGCATCCCCAGGTTTAACCCTTCTCAGCCCCACACCGGCTTCTGGGACTAACACATCCACCCAAAGAGGCCCCCAACCTAACCCCACATGAACAAACTCCATCCAAGGGGTAGCTCCTCCCGCTACCTCATCCAACATGGCAGACGAACCTACCTTAGCCGCTGCTGCTCCTCCGACTCCAGTCCTGAGGGCCCGATGTCATTGGCCGCCCTATGGCAGCGCAAGAGGCCAGCCACAGCTAATGAAAGGCGAGGACAACACAGGAACCACAGGTCCCATCTGGCTCCCCTTCTGGATAGCCACTGGCTCCCCTCGCCCTGCTCCCATTGCACTTGCGCCGGCTACTCTGTGAGTGCGGGGCTCTCTGCAGCTTCCTGCCCTGTCGCCGCTGAAATAATGGAACTGAATTCAATTGGTTCAATGGCTGGATCCCTCCTGCCGTCAATTAAACCAATTAAATTTAGTTTTACTGTTTCAGTGGTGGCAGGGCAGGGAGCTGCAGAGGACTCAGCAGTGGCAGCATCCAGAGCCGCAAATGTCTCCTTAAAACTGCATGCACGGCTGGAGCTGCAGCTTGCCGCCCCCCCTCATTTTCTCGCAGAACCCTTAGTTTTACTTCCTGGAACCCTGGGGCTCCGCAGAACTCCATTCGGGAACCACTGCGCTACTGTAAAGGCTGCAAAGAAAACATCAGCATCCCCCAACCTCAGGCTGCTGCGGACACTCCCTCAAGAGAGGCCAAGTTTCCAAGCCCCCATGAAATCAGGTTGGCAGCTTATGAAAGATGCAACACAGCTCCCACATGGGTCTCCTGCAAACACCAATGAAAACCTCCTCCCTGCTCTTTTCTGCTGTGTCTGAGAGCTAACCAAGCCTGCCCAGTCAGCCTGGGGACGCTGCACATCAAGTGGCTGGCGTCACCCCTTTCAGAGGCCAAACGGGCACTCGATCATTGAACTGCTGACGAACGTCGTGCTGTAAGGAAACCACCGAATGCTGCACAGAAGAAGGCAGTTTCTTATATCATAACAAATCAAAAAGGCAGGTAACACACCTATCTGAGAGCTTCACACGCGCGCACACGCGCTGTTACCTGCTCTTTGGAAGACACAACTCTGCCCACAAGCACAAAGCAAAAGGCCATCAGGAGTTGGTAGCATGGCCAGGAGTAGAATCCAGATCTTCTGGCTTCCCTGGTCTAACCATTAGACTCTGCCTCTCCCATTGCTTAACAGGGGAAAGGAGGTGAGAAATGATCTGGCTAGAGCAAGGGACAGAGAGATCTGGGGTGAATTTCCTTTCTCTGGCTTGTTGTGTGACCTCATCTCTGCACTTCAGCTGCAAGACAAGGGCAAGTTCTCTTGCCTACATCGTGGTGAATGCTGGGAAGACAGACTGGTAATATTAGAGTTATACTTAATCCTGCCTCAGTGCTGGGGCCTGGACTAGATGAGAGGTTCTTAATACATGCCACATACCCCAGGCATATGCAGATGTCAGGGGACAGATCAACTCATCTAGAGATTTGCCTGGTTTTACAACAGGCTGCATAAAAAGTACTAGCAAAGTCAGTTCAAACTACAACCTCATGCAGACAAAGAGTGAAAGGAAGCCATTGTTCCATAGTAATGTGCTATGACAATTTTTTATTTTTACTTCTGATTTTGTAAGCAAATACCTTTTAAGTGATGTGAAACTTGGGCTGAGCAAGAAAAATCAGGCTCTTGCAAGGCCTACATCTTGGAATGGTTGAGGAATACCCGATTAGATTACTTCTTTGGGTCCCATCCAGCCCTAAATTGCTCTGGTTATGTGAGTATCACCCCATTTTACAGAAGGAAAATTAAGGACCAAATTCTCAAAGGTATTTTAGACTCCTATCTTCCACTAGTTTCAAATACCTTTTCGGGTCTGAAGCAAAGAGATTCAGATCCAGCCAAAGGTCATTTTCCTGCACTAGAGCCAGGACTAGAAACCAGGTGTCCAAGCATCTATCTACTAGGTCTCACTGACTCCCATTCTCACTCTTCCCTCATACCTGTCCATCACTAATTACAATGATGCATTCATTCTCTTTTCTCCCTTTGAATAGAGCTCACAAGGTACATTAGGAAGTCTGATAGCTACTATGAGCAACTGATAATTTCTAAAATAATGGAAAACAATTATTTGCTCTATTCCAGGGTTAGATTATATTTAGTCTCTGTTTAATTGAAAACTAATTAAATTACAAGAGAAACTGTATAGATTTCTACTTTTGTTAATTCTGAAGTTTGCAAGCTACAAAGGTTAAATGATGATAGATTTTGTAATCTGCAGTGCTTTTAGCTATAGGCTGAGGTAAGAAAGCAACTAAGAAAGAAGGCGTGAATGCATTTTAATTTTTGTATTGATTCAATAGCAGTATGCTGAATAATGGTCCATTCATGAGGGCCCAGTGAATTCCACATTGATTAGAAGATGGGGAGCAAATTCTATGAAATCACTGAAATATTAGCTGGAATAGACATTTGCTTATTCATTCATGGTGAACCTGTGCAGTTCCACATGCCTATCCAGACAGCACTGGAAAAGTTAGCAGTGGTTCCAGTGACCATCTGTCCCGTATTGGGTGGGACAGCCCCCACATTTCGGGCGCCAGGAAGGCGTCCTGATTTATTTCTAAAAAGGGGCTAATTGCCCCATATTTGCTGGCTCCTGGCTCCCTGAGCCTTGGGGAGCCAGAGCTGACCAGCATGGCTTCTGCCAGGTTCCCAGCTCCCTGTGCCTCAGGGAAGCTGGGAGGATAACTTGCACTGCTGGCCCGGATCCTGCTCTGCACTGCATGGCTGCCACCTGGCTCCTGGCTCCCGAGCTGTGGGGACCCAGGAGCGCACAGACACTGCTGGCGTGGATCCGGCTCCCTGTGGCTCGGACAAGCAGGAGCTGGACCAGCGCAGCTGCCACCTGGCTCCCAACTGCCCACAGCCTGGGGAAGCTGGGAGCTGCTGCTGTCCCCCGCAGCCATGGAGCCCCACAGGGCAGTCGCCCCCTGACTGGCAGGGTGCCCATCCGTCCCATTTTTGCCAGGACACCAGCTCATCCCCCTGTCCTGTATTTGGCCTGCGGAGGTCTGGTCACCCTATCAGTGGTGCTGGAATTTGTACTTCCTGCTCTTTGGCATCTCTGCTGTGTCTGCTCTTCCCACCCCTACCTCCTGCTGGGCTGGGACGCCATGCTGCGCCCCCCAGGCCGCCATATAGGAAGTGCAGCCTGGGGCAAAGCAGACTTTCAGCTGCCCTGGGATCCTGAGTTGCTCTGGGGACCAAGCCAACTTCTGCTGTAAATTAGATTGGCTCCAGGGGTGCTGTAATTTGCAGCCACCTTTGAGGAAAGTCTCTGAGTCTCCATTGCAGTGTACTGTGGAGATGTTGCCTACCAGCCCTGACGTGCCTCTGGCCCTGCCCCCAGCACACCCTGGTGGAGACTTGCAAAAGCATCCGCGGAGTATTCCTGGCACCAGCTGCTGGCCCCTCTAGGCTTCTGGAGCAGTGAATGGGGTCCAGGGAGAGGCCAAACCCCCTCCCTTGATGCTGGTTCCTGCAGTGTCTCCTACTACCCTAGAGGGAACCTTGCCTAAAAGCTGGATTGGTGGTGGCCAGGAAAAGCCTCGTTAACCCATTCTCTGCTGGGGCCTTGCTGCGTCGCACTATCATCACTATGGCCAGAGGCCTATTCGTGTGTACTGCCTGACTCAGCCATGTAGAAAGCGAATTCCCTGACCTGCTCCAATCTGCAAGAAATCTGAGGGCTCGGAAACAATGCTCCTGTGGGGTGGGAACCTACAAATCTTATGACACCGGCCTGTACTGCTTGTACTAAGTCCAAAGTCACCGACAGCCTCAGACACCTCTGCAGCAGCCTGGCAGCGAGGGGGTGAGAAAGCCGACCTGGCACAGTGTTGGTTAAACACTCTGCTGGGACACAGACAGTCAACCCAAGCCACAGAGTGGGCCTGGGCAGTACCTCCCATATGGCAAGGCCCTAGAAATTGGCTGTGAATAAACGAGTTGCTTTCTCTCCAAGAAGTGCAGCAGCCTGAGCTCTCACCAGCTGCCCAAAGAACTGCAGGCAGTGGCAGGGCTGGAGCTACCTGCCTGTTTTAATTGCTTTTGTTTTCTGCTTGCACTGTAAGAGGCAGGGATGGGGGTTTGCAGATGGCTACTCCAGGCCGATTTGCATCATGGTTTGGAATAAAGAGCTTTTGCTGTCCCTGTAGCCCAGCGAGCTGCTTTCCCATCATAGGTTGGTTTGCCAATAAGTGGGCTAAAAGGATTATTTCATCTTGTTCTGATAGGTTGTTCAATGCTATGAATTACATCTATGTCACAAAAACACCCAGTCCCAGCTGCTAACCGCCACTTGGCTGTTGTCTTTCCAGTCAACTTCCTTCCTCTAAGAACAGGCCTCTGTCCTGCTGACTGCAAGATTTCCCTGTACCTGGCTGCTGGCAGCATGATAAGGCGCTCGGCAGCTGCAGGGAAGGGGTGCCAGTGACTCCAGGATGCTGGATGTGAGGGGCAGAGGGAGGATGTGGGGATGTGGCTGTTTCTCTTGCTAGTATCATCATGGGAAGTTGGGACATTATGACCCAAAGGCAGAAAGTTAACAGACTCTCCTGCGGTGGGATGTAGACAGGTGTTTGGTTTGTGCCCTTTCACAGCTTTGCCTCTGTAACCCCAGAGGATTCTTGGGTCGGGGGACCAGTGCTCAGGGAGGGGACAGGGTCTGGTGGACCCTGCAGAATAGCCCATGTGCAGTGCAGAGCTCAGCCTGCAGGTAGTTGGCAGGTGTGGGTCAGACTGGGACTGAGCAGTGACAGATCCACAAGCACTGGAAGGCCTGGGAGGGGTTACCCTTTGCACATGCCACTTTTCCCTCCACCCAGCATCCAGCCCAGGCGGGGCACTGGGTGGAGGAGTCACTTCTTCATGGTCAGTCTGGCCTCCCTTAGAGCGAGAAAGGTTGCAAGAGCTGGGGCCTTGTAGTCTGACCCCGTGACCTTCTCCTGGATTATTTCCAGTTGTTGTTATGCCTTAACACCTCACAGGGGCTGGCAGAAGCTGGTAAGGGCAGAGGTCCTCTGTGGGAGGAAAACCATCTTCTGTCACAGGCCAGTTATTGCCTGGGACCATGTTGGTTCTCCAGGAAAAGTGTGATGGAGATGGCTGAGATAAAACAGCTGTGGTGCCCCTGGAGACCTCAGTCTGCTGCTGGTTGGTTGTGACTGCACCAGACTCCTTGGTCCACAATCTCCCACCATTCCCCAAGGGCAAAGGTCAGGCCTAGGCTGTTCCATTGTGTTCTGTCAATATGATGGACGAGTCAGGCTTGATGGCATGCCCAGGAGGTCTGGCCAGAGTGGGTGGAGCAGGATGCTGCTGGCTTCATTCTTTCCCTTGACGGAAGAGCTCCCAGGGTTCCTGGGGAGTTGCTCTGCCTGCCACATGGACTGGCTTGCGCTGGTATCAGAAGGGTTCTGCGTGCTCGGGGAGAATCAGGATTTTGGGACTGCAGCTGTAACACACACTCATCTGGGTGGGGGGTCACTGTCCCATGGCATTGGCACTTTGACAACTGACAGAGAAAGAATTAGTCTTCTCTGCAGCCTCTGCTGAGTGCCAGCCGGCTGTTCGCTCAGACACCAGGGTCTCCTGCTGAGAGCCCAGGTTCAGTTCTGCCTGGTGGCATTACACAAGCCCAGTACTATATCTCTTGCTTCTCTTCTGCTTTCCTGAGCCCTCTCCAAATTAGAGCCATGGATGAGATCGTGCTGGCGAGACGGCAGTGAGGCTTGGGGGCAAAATGGGACCGGGAGGGGCTTTCATGCAAAACAATTCCGATTGAGATCAGTCTGGTCTTTTCTACATTTTTTGATATTTTTCAGCTTTTCATTTCATGAAACATCCCCAACACATGCCCCTCCCCCGATGGAGAAGCAACCGAAACTGGACATCTTTAGTGTCAATTTCCATGCAGTCAAAAAGCCTTTTTCTGGCCAAACACGCAAACAAAAATGTTTGATGTTTGGAAAAATTTTACCAACGAGAACCAGGGAGGTGGGAGTTTGAGGTGGGATCTCCCCCTCTATTGTTGGGGGCACCTTAAACCCCAGTCTTTTGACACAATCAGCCAACTGTAGTAACAAAAATGCTTAAGGGGCTGGAGCACAAGACCTATGAGGAGAGGCTGAGGGATTTGGGCTTGTTTAGTTTACAGAAGAGAAGACTTAGAGGTGATATAATAGCAGCCTTCAACTTCCTGAAGGGGAGCTCTAAAGAGGAGGGTGAGAAACTGTTCTCAGTGGTGTCAGATGGCAGAACAAGGAGAAATGGTCAGAAGTTGAAGAGGGAGAGGTGTAGGTTAGATATTAGGAAAAACTTCTTCACCAGGCGGGTGGTGAAGCATTGGAATGCGTTGCCTAGAGAGGTGGTGGATTCTCCATCCCTGGAGGTTTTTAAGTCCCGGCTGGACAAGGTCCTGGCTGGGATGACTTAGTTGGGGTTGATCCTGCTTGAAGCAGGGGGCCTGGACTAGATGACCTCCTGAGGTCCCTTCCAGCCCTGTGATTCTATGAACCCTCCTCCCAGTATGCATGGTGCTGAACAAGGTACAAAATACACAGAGTGCACACCTTATAGCTGTGTGTGAAAGTCTGACAACCTCCTTGGGAGGGACAGCACAGTCATGTCATTATCTCCATTTTACAGAGAGCAACACTGAGGTGCAGAGAGGTAAAGGCCAATGTGCTGTATTGAAGACTGGGTTGGAACTGCAAGTGATCACTTTAACAAGTTGGGGGAGAGAAGGGTTCTAGTCCTGTTTGCGGGCTGGGGGCTCTGCAGGGAGGGATCTAATTTGGGTCTAGCAGCTGAAAGGAGCAGGGTGAGCTGTGCCTCACTGCTCAAGGAAGCAACCTGCTGTACTCTGTAGCTATGTCTACCCTGGGATGCTACATCGAAATAGCTTATTTGAATGTAGCTAAATTGAAATAAGCTATTTCGACGAATACCGTCTACACATCCTCCAGGGCTGGTGCCGTCGACGTTGAACATCGACGTTGGACAGCACTACATCGAAGTAGACACTGCAGGGGAGCGTCTACACACCAAAGTGGCCCAAATTGAAATAAGGGTGCCAGGAACAGCTGCAGACAGGGTCACAGGGTGGACTAGCACTTCCGGGGCAACAGCTAGCTGCTCCCTTAAAGGGCCCCTCCCAGACACACTCAGCCTGCCCAGCACGCGGTCTGCAGAGCCACAAGCACACACACCCCGTGTAAGCAGCATGGACCCCCAGCAGCAGCAGCAGCCAGAGGCCCACACACCTGACCGTGGAGAAGCAGTGGTTGCCCTGCTCAGTGCCATGCAGGAGGCAGCTGACCATCTTTTATTTGAGGAAGATGAGCTGTCCTCAGGGGATGAGGGAGCAGCCCCAGACCTTGCTGCCCTCTCAGCCCACCCCGCCCCCGCCGCACACGCCGCCGGCTGTGGAGATACCCCACGAGCACGGACTGGTGGGAGCGGCTGGTGCTCGGCGAGTGGGACAACGACCACTGGCTCCGGAACTTCCGCATGAGCCGGCAGACATTCCTGGAGCTCTGCCAGTGGCTCACCCCTGCCTTGCAGCACCAGGACACCCCCATGCGATGTGCCCTCACTGTAGAGAAACGGGTCGGCATCGCTGTCTGGAAGCTGGCCGCTCCAGACAGCTACCGATCCATAGGGCAGCAGTTCGGCGTGGGCAAGGCCACCGTCGGGGCTGTCCTCATGGAGGTAAGAGGACCCAGGGGGGTGGGGGGGAGCCCGGGGGGGAGGGCCAGGCACACCCTGCACACCCCTCACCGGTGCTCTCTCATGTCCTTCCCCTGCAGGTCGTCCGCGCAGTCAATGCCCTGCTCCTCCATAGGCTCATGCGGCTTGGGGACCCGGATGCTGCCATCGCGGGGTTTGCCAGCCTGGGCTTCCCAAATTGCTTTGGGGCTCTGGATGGGACCCATATCCCCATCCGTGCCCTGGAGCACAGCAGAGGACGCTTCCTCAATAGGAAGGGATACCATTCTGTGGTCCTCCAGGCCTTGGTGGACAGCCTGGGCCGCCTCTTGGACATTTATGTGGGCTGGCCTGGCAGCACCCACGACGCCCGGGTGTTCAGAAATTCAGGCCTGTGCTGCCAGCTGAAGGAGGAGACCTACATCCCCCAGCGGGAGATCCCTGTGGGGGACACCACCATGCCCCGCTGCATCATTGCAGACGCGGTGTACCCCCTCCGGCCCTGGCTCATGCACCCTTACACGGGCCATGTCACAGCCAGCCAGGAGCGCTTCAACACGCACTTGACCCATGCGCGCCAGGTGGTCAAGCGCACTTTCCGCCGACTCAAAGGGCGCTGGAGGTGTCTCCTCACCCGCCTGGATGCAGGCCTCACCAACATCCCCCAGGTTGTGGGCGCATGCAGCGCACTCCACAACCTGGTGGAGAGCAAGGGAGAGGCCTTCTTCCAGGGCTGGGCTGTGGAGGCTGGCAGGGCCAACGTCCAGCCACCCGCTGCCCCAGTCGCCGGGTCAACCCTGAGGGGATCCGGGTCTGGGAGGCCCTGCGGGCCCATTTTGACCAGGCTGAGGGGTGAACACAGGCAGGGCCAGCTGCAGGTGAGCCACCCACTGCACACCCCCCCATCCTCCACAACACTCCTTGCCCCCATGCCCACACCACAGAGCACCCGAGAGCACACCCCCCCACACATACTTGTGTGCAATAAAATGGAATTTTTTTTAAACAAAACCCCGCAACCTTGTATTAATTATTAAAACAGAAGAAGAAGGGGGGAACTATGTACATGGGGGGGGCAGGTACAAAACAGGGTAGAACAAAAACTATTTACAAAGATGGGGGGAATAAGTCCAAAGGAGGGGGCCTTGGGGGGCAACGTCCTCGGCCACGCACCCCTATTGTCCTGCGCCTGGTGTGGGGGCGGGGCATGACCCACGTCTCGGCCGGAGGCCCGGTCGAGGCTGTTTGGGGGCCGAGAGAACCGGCAGATAGGGCCGGGCGGAGTCCGGAGGCCCATGGTCCCCCTTGGTGGCAGGCCCCAGCACGGCTGATGGTGGAGGGATGGCAGGCGGAGCGGCGGGGAGGGGTCAAGTGCCATGCGATGACATCGAAGGTGCACATGAAGGCCCCCAAGCCGCCTGGTGCCAGGCCAGCGCTTGCTCCTGGAGATGGAGCCTCCGCTCCTCCACCTGCAGGCGCCGCTCGGATACCTCCAGCTGACGCCGGAGGATGGCGAGCAGCTGGGGGTCCGTGGATGCCCGCAGATGTCTCCGCTGCTGTTGGGCTCGTCCTGGGGCTAGTCCATGCTCCGCCAAGGGGCTGGCCTGGTGGGATGGCCCCGGTGGGCTCTCCGGGACCACAGACGGCGCGCCAGTGGTCTCCGGGCCCTCCGATGGTGCAGCTGCGGAACAGAGGGGGGAAGAAGAATGGAGACAGCCGTTAGTCTGGGCCCTGACGCGTGGCCCTTGTCCCCCCACCCCTCTGCTGCTGGTTCCCCATCCCCGTCCCCCAGAGATGCTGCTGCTGATGATGATGGGTGTTCAACCCCCGCCCCCCGGGGGACCCTGGGTTCCGCTCCCCCCATCCCCAGGGATGGGGCATGGCACTGCCTGCTGGGGGGCAGCGGCTGATGAGTCTTCTGAGGAACATGCCACTGCTGTCCTCGGGGCCATGGTCATCTGGTGTGTGGAGGGCCCTGGTCATGTCTCTTGTCCCCGCCCCTTAACCCCGGGGGTGTGCACCAGGGGGGTACATAACTGACGCTCCGCTCCCATGGTCGGGGGACACACATCAGGTGGATGCCCTGCTGGAGCTGCAGGAAGGGAGGTCAATCTGGAGCCCCCCATCGCTGGAGGCCCCCTCCTCCTCCTCCGGTGTCCCGGGGTGGGCTCCTGGGGGGGTCCCTGGGGTGCAGGGCTGGCCTCCGGGGTGGACTCTGTCTCCGGGACCTGCTGGGGCTCATCGGCTTCTGTGTCAAGGGTGGCTGTGGGGGGGAGGAGGTGTACCAGGGTCCCAGGATGGCCCTGAGCTCCCTGTAAAAGGGGCAAGCGGCGGGGGCGGCCCCAGATCGGCTGGCCGTGTCCCGGGCCCAGGCGTAACCCTTTCGCAGCTCCTTTACCTTACTACTGACGTGATCAGGAGTGCGGGCAGGGTGACCCCGGCAGCCAGGCCGTTGGCCAGCCGAGCAAACGCATCGGCATTCTGCCTCTTGCTTCCCATTACCTGGAGCACCTCCTCCTCGCCCCAGAGCCCCAGCAGGTCCCGGATCTCAGCCTCCATCCAGGAGGGGCCCTGCTGCCTCTTCCCCTGCTGGCTGGCAGGCTGGGAGCCCTGGGTCCCCTTGCGGGGGTGCCCTGTGGGTGCTTGGGGGGCTGGCTGGATGCCATGGGGTGCAGGGTGGTGGGTTGGGGCTGCTGAGGGATGTGCAGGCTGGGCACATGGCTATGCTGCTGCCTGCACAAGCTCTCAGCTTCCTGCACTGGAAATAAGGGGGCGGGGAGCTTTAAGGGGCTGCTGCACGTGGCGACCATAGAGCTCAGGGACTGGAGAGAGCGTCTCTCAACCCCTCAGCTGACGGCTGCCATGGAGGACCCCGTTATTTCGATGTTGTGGACGTGGATCGTCTACACGTGCCCTACTTCAACGTTGAACGTTGAAGTAGGGCGCTATTCCCATCTCCTGATGAGGACAGTGACTTCAACGTCTCGCCGCCTTACGTCGATTTCAACTTCGAAATAGCACTCAGTGCATGTAGACGTGGCGGGCACTATTTCAAAGTTGGCACGGCTACTTCAAAATAGCCGGTAGTGTAGACGCGGCTTGTATCTGGGTTCCTGTGTGTTAGTAGTAGTAGTAGCATCCTTCAGTCTACGTAGACTATGGAACGCACCCTTCGTAGCTCCATTTGGCATCCTCATTTGCAGTGTCAGCTGTGACTGTGAAGACCCACACGAGAGTGACAGTCCTTGCTGCATCTGTTGCATATGTCATGGGTGTCTGGAAGGTCCTTGCTGTGTTTTCTCTGGCCTCGCTTCTCCTTTGCTAGCTGTCTGATCTTCAACTCACCCTTCTGAAGGCCCTTGTATAGTTCCTGCCTCCATCTGCTGTGATCGTCTGCCAGCTCCTCCCAGCTGTCTGTCTTGATGTCTACTTCCCTGAGGTCTCTCTTGCAAACATCTTTGTAGCACAGCTGGGGGCATCCGGGAAGTCTTTTGCCAGAGGCTAGCTCGCCATACAGGATGTCTTTTGGGATCCTTCCATCATTCATCCTGTGGACATGGCCAAGCCAGCGGAGCCACCGCTGCCTGAGGAGGGTGTGCATAGCTGGGATTCCAGCTTGCTCAAGGACGGTAGCGTTGGACACTCTGTCCTTCCACAATATTCCAAGGATGCGCCTGAGGCAGCGCAAGTGGAAGACGTTCAGCCTCTTTTCCTGGCGGGTGTACAGGGTCCAAGTCTCGCTGCCGTAAAGGAGGGTGCTGAGGATGCAGGCTGTGTAGACTTGCATTTTGGTGTGACTGTACAGCTTGTTGTTATTCCACACTCTCTCGCTGAGTCTGGACAGAGTTGTGGCTGCTTTACCGATCCTCCTATTTAGCTCAGTCTCCAAGGACAGGGTGTCAGTGATAGTGGACCCGAGGTAAACGAACTCGTGGACGACCTCTAACATATAGTTGTCAGTGCTGATTGATGGAGAAACAGCAATGTCCTGAGCAAGTACATTTGTCTTCTTTAGGCTGATGGAGAGCCCAAAGTCCTTACATGCTTTGGAGAACCAATCCAGAAGCTTCTGAAGCTGGTCTTCTGTGTGTGACACGACAGCAGTGTCATCTGCGAACAGCATCTCTCTGATGAGGACTTCCTGCACCTTAGATTTAGCTTTCAGCCTTGCAAGATTAAACAGTTTCCTGTCAGATCTTGTGTGCAAAAAGATGCCTTCTGTTGAAGATCCAAAGGTGTGTTTAAGGAGGAGTGCAAAGAAGATCCCGAACAATGTCGGAGCAAGGACGCATCCTTGTTTGACGCCGCTCCTGATGCTGAAAGCATCCGATAATGTGCCATCGTATTGGACGGTTCCTCTCATGTCTTCGTGGAAAGACTGGATCATCTTGAGTAACCGTGGCGGACAGCCTATCTTGTGGAGCAGTTTGAACAGTCCATCCCTGCTGACCAAGTCGAAGGCCTTAGTTAGGTCAATGAAGGCAATATAGAGTGGCTTCCTCTGCTCCCTGCATTTCTCCTGCAGCTGCCTCAGCGAGAAGACCATGTCGACGGTCGATCTCTCTGTGCGGAATCCGCACTGTGATTCAGGATACACCCTCTCAGCAATCTTCTGGAGTCTGCCAAGGATGACGCGAGCGAACAGTTTACCAGTGATGCTTAGAAGGGAGAGTCCACGGTAATTGTTGCAGTCGCTTCTGTCTCCTTTGTTCTTATACAGGGTTATGATGTTAGCATCGCGCATGTCCTGTGGAACCTCTCCCTCTCTCCAGCACAGGCACAGTAGCTCATGTAGGGGTTCCAGGAGTGTGTCCGTGGCACACTTGATTACCTCTGGTGGTATACCATCCTGGCCAGGGGCCTTTCCTACTGCACTGCTGTCGATGGCTTTCTTCAGTTCATCCACATTTGGTTCCTGGTCCAGTTTGTCCATTACTGGTAGGAGTTCGACGGCATTGAGGGCTGAGTCAACCACAATGTTCTCGCGTGAGTACAGCTCGGAGTAGTGCTCGACCCAGCGCTCCATCTGTTTGGCTTTGTCAGTGATGACTTCACCAGATTTGCATTTCAGAGGTGCCATCTTGTTCTGGGTGGGTCCTAATGCCTTCTTGATGCTCTCGTACATTCCCCTGAGGTTACCAAAGTCAGCACTGGTCTGGATGCTACCGCATAGCTTGAGCCAATAGTTGTTGACACAGCACCTGGCCATCTGGGCTGCGTCTACACGTGCACGCTACTTCGAAGTAGCGGCAGTAACTTCGAAATAGCGCCCGTCACGTCTACACGTGTTGGGCGCTATTTCGAAGTTGAAATCGACGTTAGGCGGCGAGACGTCGAAGTCGCTAACCCCATGAGCGGATGGGAATAGCGCCCTACTTCGACGTTCAACATCGAAGTAGGGACGTGTAGACGATCCGCGTCCCGCAACATCGAAATAGCGGGGTCCTCCATGGCGGCCATCAGCTGGGGGGTTGAGAGATACTCTCTCTCCAGCCCTTGCAGGGCTCTGTGGTCACCGTGGGCAGCAGCCCTTAGCCCAGGGCTTCTGGCTGCTGCTGCTGCAGCTGGGGGTCCGTGCTGCATATACAGGGTCTGCAACTAGTTGTTGGCTCTGTGTATCTTGCACTGTTTAATGAAAGTGTGTCTGGGAGGGGCCCTTTAAGGGAGCGACTTGCTGTTGAGTCCGCCCCGTGACCCTGTCTGCAGCTGTGCCTGGCTCCCTTATTTCGATGTGTGCTACTTTGGCGTGTAGACGTTCCCTCGCTGTGCCTATTTCGATGTTGGGCTGAGCAACGTCGAAGTTGAACATCGACGTTGCCAGCCCTGGAGGACGTGTAGACGTTATTCATCGAAATAGCCTATTTCGATGTCGCAACATCGAAATAAGCTATTTCGAAGTTGGGTGCACGTGTAGACGTAGCCCTGCTGTACTGTTTTTCTGGCTGCTCTGAGCGCTTGCAGGGTATTCTGGCTTGGCGAATGTTTGTACTCCAGGAGCTCAGCGTGCTTTTTTTCGAGGGCTGGAATCATCTCATCGGAGTTAGCTTCGAACCAGTCATTTGTGTTTCTATCTCTTCTTCCAAACACTGACAAGGCCGTGTTGTACATTGTATCCCTCAGATGCTGCCATCTGGATGTCACATTGGCACCCCCAGGGTTGCTGCGCAGATTCTCCTCGAGGGTCGTTCTGAACTTTTCAGCTCTCTCTGAGTTAGCTGTCTTTCTGGCATCGATGCGGGGCCTTCCAGTTGGTTCAGAGCGGTGCAGCTTCTTGGGAATCACCTTGAGTTTGGAGCAAACTAACGAGTGATCTGTATCGCAGTCAGCACTATGAGAGCTGCATGTCAGAAGGACGTTTTTGAGGTTATCACGTCTAGCGATGACCATGTCTAGTTGATGCCAGTGTTTCGAGCGTGGGTGTCTCCACGACACTCTGTGCTGTGGCTTCGTTTGGAAAAATGTGTTTGTGATGCACATTGTGGTATGTGCAAAGTTCGAGAAGATGCTGTCCATTGTCATTCATTTTTCCCACACTGAAGCAGCCTAAGCAGGAAGGCCACGAGTCATGATCGGCTCCAACTCTCGCACTGAAGTCACCCAGAATGTACAGTTGTTCGTGAGCAGGTATTTGCGCTATGGCAGCACTAAGCACTTCATAAAACTTGTCTTTTACTTCTGGTGCAGCATACAGGGTTGCGGCGTAAACGCTGATCAGGTGGACAGGACCGGCGCGAGTTTGAAGTATGACCTGAAGGAGTTTTTCTGATCCACCCATGACTAATTCCACCATTTGTAGAAGGGTGTTTCTGATGGCGAAGCCAACACCATGATCCCTGGGTTCTTCTCGGGCTTTACCCTGCCAGAAAAAGGTGTAGTCCTTTTCCTTTAGAGATCCCGAATCTGCGAGACGTGTCTCTTGCAGAGCAACAATGTCAGCTTGGAGCCTCTTCAGTTCCTCGTCGATGACAGCGGTCTTTCGGGTGTCGCTGATGTCCTGAAGATCTTCAGTCAGACCTGTCAGCATGGGCCGCGCATTCCAGCAAGCAAGCTTAAAACTTTGATGGTTTCCTTTTGTTGATTTTCTTATTGGTTTGCCTGGTGCTCAGATTTCAGGTCACTTGTCAGGTTTGGGAACCTTAAGCCTCACGCACCCAGTGAGGCAGGTGAACTGTGGCAGGACAGTACCCTATTGGCTGGGGGCTGCCCAGCTTGAGGCTGGCGGTGACTGTCCAGTGAGATGCGATGATCTCTCCCACCGTCGGAGGCAACCCCTGGCGCTCGTTCTCTACGCCAATTGAGCAAGAGCTTATAACCGGTGACTGTTACCTCCCATATTGGTTCAACGCTGTTAGCGATGCTGGAGTACCTCTCCAGGCGCGAGCTTGGGCGATTATTGGGACCCTGGGCTGCCCAGACGCCAGTGTTCCCCTCTCGGCTTTACTGATATAGTCCAAAGGAGAGGATAACCTCTACGTCTGGTACCAGCTCAGCTGCAGGAGTTGCCGGGTCAATGCCAGAAGTTGGCACAGAACCGCCTTAGGACTCCCCTCCGGATTTTCTGTCAGGGTTTACTCTCTTAGCCTTGCTCCTTTCCAGGATAACCCACAAGGCAGTGGGGCATGGAGAACATGGGTATGGTCCCACTACCTCTTGCACCTCCCTGGCGCCACATGTCCCCAAAGCTCCTCGTGACGACCACCTCACCTCCTCAGGACCCTCCTCCACACCCCTCTGCCTCTCATCGGCTACCATCACCCCCCAGGTCCTCCCTCCCCGTCCCCTTTTCCCCCATCCACTCCCATGTCTCCCAACTGCACCACACTGCCCCCTATCAATTCTCATTGCCCCCAGGTCCCCCTTCCCCTGGCCTCTCCGCACCTGGCCACATGCTGCTGCAGCCCCACGTCCTCCACGAAGGCGCTGATCTTGCAGCCCAGCCACACCCTGGGTCCCAGCCAAAGCTACCAACTCTTCATCTGGCTACGGCTGTCCCTGGAGCCCCACAGATCTGGTGCGGCGCATGCATGCAGGGAGCACAGGACTGGAACTGGAAGCCATGCAATCTGGGCCAGCACGGCGCAAGCAGCCTCCGTGGGTGCTCCCATCCTCACAGCTGTACCAGACGCCTCCAAACCACTTGCCCACCACTGACATCCCTCGATCTCGCCCCCCCAGCTCCTCATGCTGCAGCAGGTCCCTCAGCTCCAGCCAGCAGTTGGGGATGATGCTGCCTCTTACACCTGAAGAAGTAACTAGCTCCCTCTAAGCTCCCCCTCTAAACTCCCCTCTCAAAACTCCCTCCTGTTAGCAACCACCCTGTTCGCATGCACCGGTCCTGTGTGTTATCATTTGGAATTCTAGGAGATCAAGTCATGCAATGCTGCAGCAAGGGTATCTGATGTACTCAATAAACTGCTCTGCGTGTATTAGGGTTGCCCCTGTCCAGGGTTTCCTAGGACGAGACTTGGTGGAGCTATTTGTCTTGGGGAATCTCTCTCGGTGCTGAGTGCACAAGACAAGCTTTCCAGCCTGATGGGAGGATCATCCCAGATGCCTTTGAAAAAGGACACAGAGCAGACTGGGTGTGGGCAGCTCCGTGCAGGACAGCCAAGAGGACATGGCATGGGAGCTGAATGTGTGTGACTGTCTGTGTGGGGCAGTCAGGAGAGCATGTCATGGGAGCTGAATGTGTGCTCCCAGAGTCACACGTAATTTTCACTCTGGGGCACTAAGATGGTTCCCCCTACCTGGCGTTGGTTGAGTGCCTGCATCTTTGCCTTAAAGGAAGGTCTTCTCCAGCCAAACCTATCTTTGTTTTTGTGGGCCCAAAGGATTCATTCATTTTAGGGAGCCACCAGGCTGGGACAGAGCAGGAGAGCCCCAGACTGATGCTTTGCCCCACACAGAGTCTGCTGAGCTGAGGAAAGGGACCTTCCCTGGGCCTGCTGTTCAAAGACAGCTGTAAGAGCTATAGCCTGAGATCAATATCAAAGAGGTAGCCGAGTTAGTCTGTATGTTCAAAACCAACAAGAAGTCCTGTGGCACCTTATAGACTAGCAGGGGTTGTGCTGATTTACTCCTGCTGAGGATCTGGCCCCTGACAGGTCCCTACCAGGGATCCCAACAAACAGGAGAGAACTCACAAAGTTCTGGAAAGGTCCAGGCCCTGGAGAGGGTGATTGCTGAAAGCAGCTTTGGAGCCTGGCCTCTCACCCTGGATATCAGTGAGTTTTGCCCATGATGGGACTGGATGGGCCTGGAAAAGAGCGACACAGGGGGTTTGGCAAAGAGGCGGCTCAGTGGCCTGCACAGATCCACAGGCAGGAGAGGGATGGTTTAGGCCAATGCCAGGGGCTGCCCTGCAGGAGGGAAAATTTATATTTATTGGAGCTGAGCAAGATCCATGAGACCGGCTGCAAGAGGGGGAGCCCCTTGCTTTAAAGGGAGCGGGGTGAAGCTGTAGCGACAGGAGGTAGCTGAGTCCTGCAGTGGCTGGCTGAGAGCTGCTGTTCGCATGGGGTGGCTGCCTCCTCCTCCTCCTCATTCCCAGCTGCTATCACACTCCCGTTTGTCCATGGCAGCAATGGCTGCCTGCATGCCAAGGTGCGTTGTGTAGCTGGGAATGGGAGGAGCGGTTCTAGCACCTCTGAAGCAAGCCACACGCTGGCAAAGTGCTTCCCTCTGGCGCTGGGGATAGTCCTGCCTGGGAGGGCTCATCTGGATGTGACCAGAGGCCGATTTCATCCCCAGTTCCTGCGGTTCTTTAACTCTCCACCTGGGCAAGAGCTGCAAGCGATGCTTTGTTTTCACTTAAAAGCTTTGAAGTTCACCTTTAAAGCCCCCACTCCCCACCCCAGGCTGCACATTCATCACTGCGGCTCCTCACTGGGCGCTGTAGGGCTCCTCTCCAGGTCTGCATGGCGACAGGGCCAGGGATTGCATGAGCACCAGGCTCAGCCTGTGCATTAACTTCTCCTTTTCAATCACCAGAGGTCACTAATGCTATTGTACGGCGCAGCTCGCACCACTCAGGATGTGAGCCTGGCTGTACGCTGAGCTGTGCCTTTGCTGAGGAATTACACAGATGTGCAACATTTCATCCGTCCTGTCTCCCACGCCGGAGAAAGGCAAACAAACAGCCAGGCAGCCTCCCCCGTCCATAGAGCCTGATCAGAACTAATGGGGGACAGCTGAAGCTGGCAGAGAAAGACAGGGAAGTGCTCTCCACTTTCATGTGTGAACATGTGTGGCTGTGCAATTGAGCATGTGTGTGTGTGTGCGCGTACGTGTGCATGGGAAATGCTATTGGGAAGCTATTCCAATTTCTTGGGCTTCACTGCATCACACCCGCCCCCAGGTTCATTCAGGGAAGAATTCATCTCAGTTTCTTTCATCTGTGAGACAGGCTCAGCTCCACACCCTGTTTAACCAGAGAGGGAGATTGAATCCAGAGAACGTATTTGCCTTCGAAATGGAAAGCAATGGAGCAAAGCAATAAGCCTGTTTCATGGAGACGGGGCTTTGCAATAAGGTCACGGAGCCGCTGCTTTTCTCCCCAAGATGCAGGTGTACCTAGTTAGCCTGTGAGCAGTTAGGAGAAATAAACAAGAGCAATATAAATAGATGCCAGGAATAGCAGGTGGCAGGACGAATGTCCTGTGGGCTAACTTCTCCAACAGTCTCCAGTCCTTGGGTGAATGTAGAAGCTGCCAGCCTTAGACCACTGCCCTGCTCTTTTGTCCTTTGCAATAACAACTCTTCTCTAGCACCCTCTGTGGTTAATGATTCAGCTCTTTGGGCAGGGACCAGCTCTTCCGGCCCTCTTTGCACAGGGCCGAGCACAGCAGGGCTCTGGTCTAACACTGGGATGCCTATATAATAAAGAATGATGATGGTGCTGAAGATGTAGCAACCTCACCACCCTCCCTTGGAGACAGAGCACTGGTACTGACACCTCCATGTTAGAGAGGGGTAATGTGGACACTGAGGAGGGGAGCCTGGGTTTTTGTGCTCTCCAATGACGCTGGGTTTGTCATTGCCATGGGATGGAATGTCATTTGTTTGTATCAAAGGGTGACCTTAAAAGGCTCCTCCCCAGCTCTGAGTTCTTCTGAGTCAGGTCTGCAACCCCACATGACACAGGCCACTTGAAATCTTGGGTTGAATGGTTCGCCCAAGATCCCACGCCGAGCTGTTTGAACTAGGACTAGGATGCCAAGGCCCTGACTCTCGCTGAACAAAGCTTGTCATTCCGGCAGCGCTGTGGGGCCTTCCAGGTGCTCAGGCAATGGGTGATAGGTACAAAATTTGACCAGGGCCTAATGGACACTCCCTACCCCTCACACCTCTTTGGCCACAATTATGGCTCAGCCATGGGGTGTGAGGAGCAGAGTGTACTTAGCATCTGACCAGACCAGGGCCCCCTGAAGGGCCTCTCTTCCCTTGCTCAGCTGGTTTAATGGTGTCTCCATGCTCCGTGGTCAGAATGCAGCAAAAGAGGCAGTTTGGGTCTTGGCCAAAACTTAATATATAGGTTGTCTCACTCAACCACCACAATTTTTTTCCCACACTCATGACGTGTACATTGAAACTCTTCTGTAGCATTGCTGTGAGCTGTTAAACAGTTTCTGTGCTTCACCCCAGAGGTGGCTGCCCTTCAGCTGTGGGCCTGTGTGGGAAGCATTGCCATATCCATCACACTGAAATGCAAATGCCCATTACCTAAATATTAAACAAATCAATGAAGCCAACAACTCGTCTGAAGGTTTTAGGTTTCTTTAATTCCGCTTGAATCAGACATTCTCAAGGCCTTCTGCAAATGAAGCATTCTTGTTTGCTATGGTTACCTGCTTTAAACTGCCATTCCTCCACAAAAGGACGGGGCCTTGAAACTCTCGGGTCCCTTTGGTGGCAGTGGGTGACTGTTCCCCTAACGAGCTGACAGCTGGAAGCAGGGCTGTCATCTCCTATGCGCCGCATTACCATCTGAAACAGCCAGCAATATTAACAAAGAATAGCTTTCCCCAAACAATGTGTCTTGTGTACATCAAAGCTCTTATCTTCACAGCTTCTTCCCATCTCCATGAATGAATAATGTGACCCTGATTTAATTTCCTCCCATTATTTCCCCCATAATTTGCATGTCATCCATTTTCTTTTTCTCAACTTATATACAGGGGTAAGTGCTGGAAGGAGGTTGGGAGTCGAAAAGCAAATGAGCCACAGAACCTGGAACCCTTTCTCTCCCCACCTTCCCACCATTTACAAATGAAGTAATCTCCTTGGCTCCCAGTTAAGTGGCTTGTCGTGGTATATCGACCTTTTTAATCTAAAATTGATTCCTTACAAGGCTCTCTTCTCCCTCCACCTGCTTGAGAGCTGGCCAGAAACCCCAGCACCATTGTGCTGGATTTATCACTTTCATTATTTAATATCTGAGTGCCTTTTAGATGATGATGGTGGTGATTAGAACCTTTCATAACCTCTCAGTGCAGGAGACAGGGTGGGCTGGGAAGGGCTGGCTGGCAATCACTGAGGAGGTAGAGGAGGATGAGCTCTTTAGTCCTTTCCACCCCCACGCAGAGGACTAGTATGAGGCCTGCATACCATTTATATTTCATTGGAGTGTAAGTTCCTTGGCCTGGGGTATGAAATAGAACTTACACCCACCCTACTGAAATCCCTGAGAGTAACAATAATGATACTTCATGTTCTCGTCAGGAGCTGTCAAGGTATTTTACAAAGAACGTCAGTACCACTGCTCCCATTTTACAGAAGAGGAAACTGAGGCATGGAGGGATTAAAGTGACTTGCCTGAGGCCTGTTGGTGGCTGTGACAGGTCTCCTGCATCACATTCTAGTGCTGTTTCCACCACACAGCACTTTGCCTATCTGAGTGTGGGTTCCAGATATTCCTCCTGAGTAGGGGTGACAGAAATAAACCTAGAATCTTTATTCTATTTTCAGTATTTAATGAAGAGGTAGGTGAATGGGGTTCAAATTAAACAGTTTTGTGGCTGGGTGATTGCTAAGAAGAGGGATAGTTCTCCTGCTTTAGGCATCAGCCATCCTTTGCAGGCCTGATCCCACAAGTGCTTCATTCTCTGAGTTTTCCTTGATGGTGCAAATAGTTTCATGATGCCAAGGAGATGGCTCAAGTGCATAAGGGCAAGCACGGTTAACCATCCGGTAGATCGCAGTGGAGTTTCATGGATTTACACCAGGGGTCTAATTCAATTAACCACCTGTGAACTGGACAGGATCTTGGTGTAAAGAAGCTGTTGCTATTTTTCAAAAGCATATCTGTTCACAGCTAAAGATTTCCTCTCCTCTCCCCATCGCACAGGAAAGGGAGTGGGAGGCAGTTTTTTCAACCCCCCCAGTCTCCTGGCCTGGTGCACAGGTGTTCCATCCGCAGGTTAGTGATGTGTTCTTAGGTTGACGCCCATGAAAATCAGCAGAAAGAACTTCACTGGCTCCAGCTGAAGATCTGACCACTGTTTCTCTGATTTATCCATCCTGGAAGTAGGATGGCCCATAGACATATTTTAAAAAGCAGCTGTGAACTGGACAGAATCCTGTTGTGAAGAAGCTGTTGTTATTTTTCAGAAGTGTATCCATTCACAGCTAAAGATTTCCTCTCCCCTCCCCATCCCACAGGAAATGGAGCAGGAGGCAGCATTTTCAACCTCCCTCCCCACCCCTCTGGCCTGGCACATTCGTGTCCCATCCGCAGTTTAGTGATGTTTTCTTGGGTTGATGCCCATGTGACATTTTTGCAGTCAAGTTTATTCACGTGCAGAAAGTGAGCCATATATATGCAAACTGCATTTGCACATGCAGAGCAGGCTGCTAAAGCACTCCCAGTACACAGGCAAAAGTGTCAGTCGTGTTAGTCTGTATTCTACCAGAACAAAAAAGCAGTCATGTAGCACTTTAAAGACTAGAAAATAATTTATTAGGTGATGGGCTTCTGCGGGACAGGCCCACTTCTTCATATCATAGCCATACCAGAACAGACTCAGTATATACAGCACAGAGGTCCAAAAATTGTTATCAAGGTTGACAAATCATAAAAATTGTTAACAAGGGTGGCAAATCAGAAGAGCAGAGGGATGGCAGCAGCGGGGAAGTTAAGAGTTAGATAAAACATCAAAGTATGTAAAAGAGTCCTTATAATGGGTCAGGTAATAGCTGTCCCTGTTCAAACCACATGTTAATGTGTCAAAACTGAATATGAATAAAGCAGCAGAAACGTAGCATTTTAAAGACTAACAAAATTATTTATTTGGTGATGAGCTTCAATTGATCTGAAGAAGTGGGTCTGTTCCATGAAAGCTCATCACCAGGTAAATCATTTTGTTAGTCTTTAAAGTGCTACGTTTTTGCTGCTTTGTTTTGTTGGAGTACAGACGAACACGGCTACCCCTCTGTTACTATTGAATATGAATATTAGTTCTGAGCATTCCCTCTGCAGACGCTTGTTAAAGTCCCTTTTCAGTAGAATGCAAACTTTCAGACCTTTAACCGAATGGCCCATCCATTAAAGTGCTGGCTGACAGGCTTGTGTATTTGGAGTTTTTTGATGTCTGTTCTATGTCCGTTCTTTGTTGAAGAGTGTTTGCAGTCTGTCCCACATACATGGTATGTGGGCATTGTTGGCATATATGATGTTAGTTGAGGAACAGGAGAAAGTGCCCTTGATTCTGTAAGTAATGTGGTTAGGTCCCTCCAGAATAGATATGTGGACAAAACTGGCAATTGGGCTTGTTGCAAAGAAAAGTTCCAGGATTAGTAATATTGTGGTATAGCCTGTGGTTGCTAGTGAGAATCCTCATAAGGCTGGGAGGTTGTCACCTAGGCCCTTCTGGAGTGTGGCATCATGATTTAGGATAGGTTGTAGGTCTCTAATGATGCGTTGCGGTGGTTTGAGTTGGAGGCTGTAGGTAATGACAAGTGGTGTTCTGTTACTGGCTTTTTGGGCCTATGTTGGAGTAATTTGCTTCAGGGTATTCATATGCCCCTGTCAATTTGTCTTTTTTTTTTTAACTTCTCCGGGTGGCTAATTTAGGTTTATGAATGTTTGGTAGAGATTTTATAGTTTTCGGTCTCTGTCAGCAGGATCAGAGCAGATGTGATTGTGTGTGCAGGATGGAAGCTAGAAGCATGTAGGTAAGTGTAGCAGTCAGTGGGTTTCCAGTAGAGAGTGATATTGATCAGGCCATCAGTGATTTGTACTGTAATGTCCAGGAAATGTATCTCTTGTGTGGAGTGGTCAAGGCATAAGTTGATGGTGGAGTCATTAAAGTCTCTGTGGAATTCTTCTAGAGTCTCTTTACCATGTGTCCAAATCATAAAGATGTCATCAATGTATCGTAAGTAAAAGAGGGGTAATAGGGGACAAAAGATGAGGGATTGTTATTCCAAGTCAGCCATAAATATATTAGCATATTGTAGGGCCATGCCGGTGCCCATAGCAGTTCCACTAATCTGGAGGTATAAATTGTCTCCAAATCGGGAATAATTGTGGGTGAGAACAAAGTTCCAGAGGTCAGACACCAGATTAGCTGTGGTACCATCAGGGATGATATTCCTGATTGCTTGTAGTCCATCTTCATGTGGATTATTGGTGTAGAGAGCCTCTACATTCGTGGTGTCAAGGATGGAGTTGTCAAGAAGTTTTCTGATGTTTTGTAATTTCCTCAGGAAGTCAGAGGTATCTCGGAGATAGCTGGGAGTGTTGGTGGCATAGGGTTTGAGGAGAGAGTCTACATAACTGGATAGGCCAGTACTAAGGGTGCCAATACCCTAAATGATAGGGCATCTGGGGTTTCCAGGTTTGTGGATTTTGGAAAGTAAATAGAATAATCCAGGTTGGGAATCAGATGGTGTATCTGAGTGAATAAGGTCCCGAGCAGAAGCAAGTAGTTCCTCAAGTAGATGGTGTGTGGATGTGTAATGGCCCTCGGTATGACCTGTCCGCGGGGAACCTCCGCTCTTGCCAATCCCTGCTTGAACTATCAGAGTAACTCCATCAGCCTGTAGCATTAGCAGACTGTTATCCTCTAGCAGGCCAGTCAATAGAGTGTGATATAACACATACTCTGCTTATGTGTTGCACCTGCCAGCCTGCATGTGAAATGTTAGGCTCTTATCCTGCAAACACTGAAGCAGATGAATTGTGCCTTAGGGGTTGAAAATGTGGAGTGAATGGTTTGAGGTGGACAGAAAACTGAATTAAACCCTGAAGTCTTTATCCCCTGTGAAGTGGAAGTGGGCGTTTTCTAAGAGGATTTAGAAGCACTGTCCTATGGACTCTTCGTGAGACCTGCACCCCTAAACTGAACAGATGCCTTGGAAAACTTCCCCCTAAATCCTTTCCTTTTAAACAGGACAAATGACAGGAGAACTGGGCATCAGGCGTACGAGCACCATGCCACATTCACCCTGACTGCACAGCTCTCATCACTCAGATCTACTGGGCTTGCCCCCCTACCCCCCACCCCCATAGTGCTGCAATTTGTAGGGCAGGGAGGGGAGAATAACAAATCAAGAGCATTGTTTTGCAAACCATTGCTCTGTGAGCTTTGGGAGCTCTGTATCCTCCCCGGGAAATTTTACAAATGCCAAGCTGATGACTGGGAAAGGAAGTAAAGTTGACAGGATTTTCCAGGGGGATTTCCATAGATTTCAAGGGCTAAGTGGATTTCTCTTACCTCCTACCATACTAATGTTACTTTTGGAACTTTTCCTTGCAACAAAACCCGTTGCCAACTTTGTCTACATATTTATTCTGGAAATACCATCATTGGACTTAACCATGTTAATTACAAGATCAGGGGCTGATTCTCCTGTACCTCAATCAGTGTTATTTATGCCATCATGTGCCAGGAATGCCCCTTCTGCTATGTACACTGGACAAAGCAGGCAAACACTTTGCCAAGGAATGAATGGACACAGAACAGACATTAGGAACCTTAACACACATAAACCTGTCAACAATCATTTCAATGGACTGGGCCATATTGTTAAAAACCCAATAATATGTGTCCTAGAACAAAGAAACTTTGACAGCAGATTACAAGGGGAGATGTGTGAAGTGGAGTTCATGCTCACGTTCTATACGTTAACACTAGGGCGCAACAGACATAGCAATTATCTCAGGTGTTAGGAGGCCTGTGTCCCTTTCTTTGGTATTCCTCATGATCTCAGGCAAGACTATTAGTATCTCTCCCCTCCCCCACCTTTAAGTCCACGTATCTGATTGGTCAGTTTTTATTTTATTTTAACCTCTGTGCGATATCATTTCAGTCTGGCCTGGAAATGCCCTTGATCTGAGGAAGTGGGTCTGCCGCGGGACAGCTCATCGCCTAATAAATTATGCTGTTAGTCCCTGAAGCGCTACAGGGCTGCGGGCTGGTTTTGCTGGCGTACAGACGAACAGGGCGACCTCTGGGTTGCTCTTAACAGGGCAAAGAGAGCTAAACAAACACATCGCCCTCCTCTCCGCCCCAGGCGGCGCCTCCGCAGCCCAGCCCCCAGGTGCAGACGGGGCTGAAGTTCAAAGCCCGCAACGCTTTTGTTGCCCAGCCTGGGGCAGAGGCGCAGAACTCCGCTCTGGCCTCTCCACGCCCCGAGACGCGCCGCAGCCACGTGCGCCAGGGCTGGGGAAAGCCGCTTGGCTGCATTATTTCCCCAGCTTTGCTTGTGCCGATCCCGCTCCCCCCCGGCACAGCCCTGGCGGGGGCGGGGTAAGGATAAAGGGGCAGCGCCGCGCGGAGCGAGGGGCGCTGCTCCGCCCGTCCCCCTCCCCGCCCCGCTCCTCTCCGCTCAGCCATCGCACAGCAGCGCCGGGGAGATGGGCAGCAGGAGCTGAGCGGCCGCGCCGGGCCCCGCGCCTTGGGAATGGGGCAAGCCCGGGCCGAGCTGTAGCAGGCGGCGGCGGGGGGGGGACAAAAATGCCCCGGTGGGGGCCGCTGCAGCGTCGGTGCTCCCCGGGCGGCCCCCGCGAGCCGGGCGCGCGGCTGTGACGGCGGAGCTGGCTCTGGCAGAGGGCTGGGGACCCTGATGCTCGCCGCGCGGGACTGCTCCGGGCCGCGGCAGGGCTGCTGAGGCTGGGGGCAGGCAGCGCTGGTCGGTGCGGGGCACGCGGCCGGCTCCGGCTGGGGAACCATGGGGAGATGCAACGGGCGCTGCACGCTGGTCGGATTCTGCTGCCTGCAGCTGGTAAGTGTGTCTGCTCCTCCGGCCGGGCGGGCTTGGTGGCTGGCGGCGCCGTCAGTGGCACCGCTGCCGGGCTGTCACCTTGCTGCCAGGCCGGGCGAGGGGCGGTTCCATGCCCCCAGCCCCAGTCAGAGGGGGCGCCCCGGAGCGGCATTTGTGTGGCCAGTGCCTTGGAGCAGGTGGGATCTTTGCTTCCAGCTGCCTCCAATACGCTGTCCCCGAGGCTGGGTGGCCGAGGCCTCCCTGGGCAGAACCTCCTGGTTTTAGGGACCAGGACAATGACAGCAGCAAAACTTAGGGCTCCGCCAGTACTTTGTGGACTCTCCTGCTGCGGAGGGGCTCCGTCGGGTGCGTGCAGTGCCAGGTAGCTTGGGAGGCACAGGCGTTCTGGGGAGAGCCAGAGAGCAGATAAACAGAGCTCCTTTTAATAGGACTGTTGGTATTTGCCATAATTGTGTGCCCTGCTTTTCGCTGCGCGCAGATCAATCTTGCTCAGCCTGGTGACAGGGTACAGTAGCAGGGGCCAGCTGATGCCAGCGTGTGGGCTGTCAGGAGGGTTTCTGAGGCAGCGAGACTCGGGAAGATAATAATTCGCTATCATGGCGCTTTTCCTGGATAGATGGGAAACTCACATGGAGCAAAACACCTTAGAATTTGGATCACCTCTCTGGCAATCCAGGGGTTCACAGAGCCTGGCCTAGGAAAATAAGTACATTCCAGAGATTGTGGCCAATCTGCCCGCAACATAGGAGCTGATCGCAGCAGCAAGATGCTGTATATCAGGGTTGTGGTAATCACGGTTAAGAGAGAGCCTGGCATACAAAGGCAATGTAGCAAATACTCATATCCACACGGGAACGTCGTGAGGGCACATTAGCATTCGGATTGCGTAGTTTGCTTTTCAGCCCAATGCGCTGTTCAGTAGACACCAAAGAAGTTAATGATTTTCAAATTTCAGGGGGGACCAGGGTCTTCGCGGCAGGATGTGGGAAACATGAAAGTGAATCATGTAACAATGATGTGTAATAGCTGGTGACTGTCTGGGAGGCTTACCTGGCATTGACGCACAGTAAGCCGGAAAAGGCTTTCTTGTTAGAGGGGAACTTACCATTGATGCTCCCACTAAAGTTCTGCCATGTCCCCTAGAAACCTCCTTTTGATCCCCAGGCCGTGAGGCTCTCTCGCCGACTGCATTTTGTTCCTCCAAGTCTTCAGCTTTGATTTGCCTGCGTGTGAGAATGTTCGTTATAAAAATCCCGCGTGTATGTTTGCAGGAGGTTAATCTGACAAAGATGTAAAACGAACCCTGGATGATTTCTCTGTCCTGGAGTCGTCCCTGTTACACCCATCCAGAATTCCCCAGAAAGCATCGCTGGTGTCTGTTTTAAGGGCAAATCATGCAGGTCGTTACAGGGAGAAGAGGTTGTCCCTTTTAGAGGGGGAAAGGCTCCCAGGGCTGGCAAAGCTGTTGCCAAGTCTTCACAGAAAAACTTTATTTGGCTAAACTTGAAGCAAGGTTTCCAGCAGATGTAATGAGAAAGTGTCCAAACTCTGCTCCAGTGAAACCAGGTATCTCCCAATGGCTTGAGGTGAAAATCCATCTATCCCTTAGAAAGAGCCCTTCAGAAGAGGTTGCCTCACCCGCGGAACAGGCCACCCACCAACCTCTGCCATTTACTGGGTATTGTCAGAGACACCAAGACCGGAATGGTGCGTACCATGGTGGTACATGGCATTAAAACTACCCCGGGAGAAGGCCCAGGAGAGTGACCTTTCGGAGCTGCAGCATTCAGGGACGGTGGGCTGAGAAAAGGGCAGTAGATGATGTTTATTGACTGTGTTGTCTCTGTTGAAACTTCCTTCCTGAGGTCTTAAATCACCCACATTGAAATGGGAAGGGCCGGGCTCTACCGCTGGCCATTGCAACGGTCCTTTGCTGGAGGCCTCTGGCCCACAGAAACAGCCTCTGGTCCAGCTCTTGTTGGGAGCCCAGCTCCACCTAAGGTACAATTATGTGGCTAACCTCTGTGGTGCTCTAGAGGCAGGTGAAAAACCCCCATGCCCCAATGTGTCCTACATACCACCCCTGGCGATTCAGTAATGGCCCAGAGGTACCAGGGCCCAGGGGTGCAAGCTAAGGAACAGCACAGGAGGCTGGGAAGCTTTGCTGTCCAATAGGTGGACTGGCAACTTGATTAGTGAAGCACAACTGAGTTTGGTTTTGTGAAAGGCGGTCCGTGATTGGAGGGGGGAGTCAGGGCGCGCAGAGTGCTGGCAGGTGCCTGACCTCATTGCTAATTATCTGACTGCGTTTGTTCGTTCATTATCAAAGGCTTCCAAGAGAAGCGGGACTGAAGATGAAAGCAAAAAGAGAGATGGCCACTGATGAGGCAGCTCTGCTCTCCTGGGGCTACGGGCTGTGGGAGCGTGGAGCAAGCCAGCCTGAGCAAGGGAGAGATGGAGGAGACCAAGCGGCACTGTGGAGATGGATGGAGGATAATGAGGTCCCCTGTCCTTGCCCCCCTCCCCGCTGCGCCTTTACTCCCCATGCCAGGGACTCCATTCACCTAATTCAAAGGGGAGCATTATGAGACATTAAACGGCCTCGTTGTGTTAGCCTCGTACAGGACATCTGACTGGCCCAGAATGAAAGATGCAGTGTTTGTACAGCACCTAGCGCCATCGGGCCTAGTCCATGGCTCACGCTTCTAGGTGATATGGTCATATATCTAATAAATAGTAATCATGGATTGGCTGGCTGTACCCTGCCTCGCCATGGGGATGAAGCAAAGCCAATGGCAAGTGTCAGACTGGGGACATGACGAGCATGATGGGGTTCAGGAGTGAGACCCTTGGGATGGGATTGGCCATGCACAAGGTGCCCCTCAGTTACCCAGCACCAAACATGGCCTCACACAGACAATGAGCTGGCAGAGGGGAGGGAGGACAGGCGGCCTTGTGGATAAAGCTCTGAACCAAGAGCTGAGTTCAACTCCTGACTCTGCCACAGACTTCCTGAGGTGCTACGGTCAATTCACTTACCCCTTCAGGGCCTGGCCTGGACTGGCTAGGAGTCAGCATGGCTGGCTCTAGTGCTGCACTTTAGTCAGTGTAGCTTGCTTTAAGGGTGGTGTGTCTGGTGCGTGGGCACTGGACCCACGCTTGGGGCTCTGCTCCTGTCCCCTCGTGCTGGGCTCTGGCTGCCGACTAAGGGCTGAGGGTGGCTTTCAAAACCCCACTGTAAAAAATGTTCCAGCACCACACGTCTGGGGTAGCCTTTGAAAGCACACGTGTGAGCACATGCTAACGCAGCCTGTAAACCCTCTGCTGCTCCCGGCTCTGGGCTGTCGGTCTCCAGATATAAAACGGGGCTATCAATTCCTTCCTGCCTCTCCACCTGCTCAGGGCGCGACACAGGTGGGATGCTCAGAAGGCTGCAGAATACCTTCCTGCCTCGCATGGAGCTCTCTCTACAACTCCAGCTCCTCCAGGCTTAAGTGTTGAGGTCACTACTTTCTGGCTTTGCACAGAGCTGGGCGGGAAACATGCAACATCCATGAAACAAGGGATATTTGCACGGACGGCTCCTGGGAGCTGTGGCAGGGCTCAGTTCACTGCTGTCGGGGACAGGGGTATTCTGTGAACACCGGAGTGGCACGCTGGTGATTGGGGTTTGCCAGAGACAGGAGAAAGGAGGGGAATTAAAGTAGAAAATACACTCAAGCGACTGGAGGATGAGGAGTGGCTTGTTCATTTTTAAAATAATGAAATACAGGGCCCGCCTGACTGTCCTTTGATCTGCCCCCGCCCATCGTTATTGCCTATGATATTGGTAAACTCCCCTGAGGTTCCTTGTCTTGTGTCTCAAGCCCTGCCTTGTTTCTCTGGGCTGGGTTCGGCGCAGCAGTCTGTGTTGGACAGGCGCTCGGGTTGGTGGTGCTCGGCTGGCCTTAGACTCCGTCACTTGGTGCTCTGCTATTATTCAAATTTTACTCCATAACCGATTGTTATCGCTATGGTAACATACGGGGTGTTGTTATTGGAACTAGATGGGAGTTTTTACTGGACAACGTTTTGCTCCCTTTTTGCTTTCCAAATGCCATGGGAGAATTGGACTTTCCATTTATTTAGATCAGCTCAGCAATCGGGGAGGTCTCAACACAGCCTTTTTTCAGGGTGAGGTGGGTGCGATCCGGTGCATGCGTCTGTCTGGCTGAGAGGAGATGGAGTGTGCTGGGGACAGAGGCCATGCCCTGGGAGCATTCACCCTGGCTGCGATAGTGATTGCCCGGCTTTGTCCCTGGGTGTCTGTGATGGCAGAGGTCACCAGTGGGTATTTGTTGTCATTCTTTGCTTTGGCCATACGGGCAGGGGCTGGGCTTGGAAACGCTGAGGGGTTATGGGTTTTGTGAGTCATAGATTCCTCCCAGGGAGCTGATTCAAACTGCGGGGAGCTTGTTCTCTGTCTTCCTCCTCCCGCACAAAGTCTGTCCTTGGGGCACAGCGCCTCCCTGGGAGTGGGGTGTGGGCCTCTGAGCTGAGAGTGCCAACAGAGAGAGTGCAGACTGCTCAAAGCCGTCTACCTTTGCTTGGACCATACCTCCAAACTGCAGTGTAGCCAGCTCTCCGCCAAGGGGAAGTCCTAACATACACTACAGAGGACCTTCCACCCAGCATCTCCAAATGCTTTACAAAGGGAGTAAATATCATTAGGACTATTTTGCAGATGGGGAAACTGAGGCCCAGAGAGGGCACATGATCTGTACAGTCGGTCACTGGGAGCAGGGGCACTTAGCACATCTGAGAAGCAGGGCTGCAAGACCTCAAATTGGCTACAGGAAAAACAGAGGCATCCAAAGGAGCCATCACTTTTGAAACCTGTTCGTAAGCTATTGACTGAATCTGAACAGAGAGGCACTGTGACTCAGGTGAGGTGCACAGCCATTGGAGTTAGGATCCAGGTCTGTGCCTAGCACTGTTGCTCACCTGCTGTGTAACCTCGGGTAACTTCTACTTGCTTTCTCCTTGTCATTGATAAGTACCTATTGATGCTCTGCCATCTTTGCAAACCACTAGGAGATCGAGAGGTGAAAAGTATGAGGCTCTGTCACACGGGGGAAAGGCAACAAGAGCCAGGATATGTTCCCAGACGTGTGTTTAACTAAAAGGCAGCAGAGCAAGAAAACAGACAGTTAAAATGCACACCAGGGAGGTTTGTCCTGAAGAGGAGATGGGCCTGGAGGGGACTAGCTCCAAAGAGTTTATATCCTGACGATTGTAGTGACATCAAAACTTGTTTGGATGCTGTCTCAAAATTGCCAAGGGGTGTGCGTGGTAGGTGGGAATAGTACTGCTTGATGGCAGCTGTGCTGCTGAATTCATTCAGACAAGGCTGGGCCTGGGTTTTGCTGGTTCTTTGCTGTTCACGGGACCAGCATTTAGAGAATTTAAATTATCTTTAAAAAAGAAGAAAGTTTTCAGCTCTTGTGGGTGAAAAGAAAACCTTCAACCTGCCCTTCTGCGGTGTGCTCAGCATGCAGCTCGGTATGTTGACTAACACCTGGTGGTAATGACTGAATGTCAACCCAGTTAATGATCAGCCTCCAGGCCTTGGAAAGGGAGTTGTGGGCGGAGTTTAGGAAGAGTTCTGTCACTTCCCCTCTCATATGCAAATGCAATACCGTTGAGTCCCCTGCTGTGGCTGGAATTCAGAAAGGCCTGGGAAATGTTAGGATCATGATGAACTTTTCACATATTGGCAGATTTGCCAGTTCAGGTAAAGGAATTGAATCTCTCGCTTCTGGATCTGTCCTGTTCACAGCTGTTCCAGCTGCTTCTCCACTTGCCCATGTGCTGCACTGTGTGGCTAGCCAGGTATGTGAGATGAAGGCTTTTATCTTCCTCTGAAGTAGCCCCATGGCTAGAAGCAGGTGGACCCCAGTGACCCCCAAACTCCCAGTGACGTCAGTGAATCTCTGGCATCAGGACTAGGTCTTGCCTTTTTCTGGAGTTCTAGGCTCAAGGCTCCAGGACAGATCTGACCAGTCGGGTTTGCAGATCTAATAGACCAGGGAACTTCTGTCAGTTGTTTCTGGAAGAAGTCTAAATCAGGCAACACTTTGAGAGCCACATTCTGGCTAGGTCACTCCCACCAGTGCCCACACGAGGAGGCTGTGAGCGGTAATATCACGTAGTGTGGCCAGCTCCCCGCCGCCGTCCCTCAGCAAGGCCCAGCCGCCGCAGGGAGGAGTGCAGTACAATCACTGTGTGCATCTCCTGTCGGACATTCCCATGGCACTCCCTGGAGGAGGGGGCCTGTGCCTGGGTCAAGTTGCTTCCTGTACAGACGGTGGTCAGCAAGGGCTGCAGGCGGCTGGGAGCTGCAATCACTTGGTACTTTTCTGAACCCGCTGGTTGCCCCTTGGGCCAGGTTCTGATCTCGCACACAAAGGTTCAAATCTGTAATAATTCCACCAGAGTCAGCAGGGATCCACAGGCATAAAACATGAGTGCGAGAGCAGGATGGGGCCATAATCGGGAGCTAATCAGGCCTTTGTTGCTAAGGAGAAAGTATGGTCAGGGCACACTGCAGGTATCAGCTTGCGTTACATTGTCTGGATTCAAGGCAGGCAGCCTGAGAACAGTCCGGGTACCAGCAAGCCTGCACTGCACTGTCCATGTGGGTGTGTCCCCCGCTTCCTCTTCCTCTCTGCAGGCCTCTTCCTGCTTCCACTTGCCCTGGCTTGCTGGCACTGATTGCACTGAGGTCACTCCTGATTCAGGCCCATCAGGCTTTGCCTCCACACTCTGGGCCTGGACAATGCTCCCACTTTCACCTAGTGAACATCAGCTGCTTGCCGCCCTGGGCAGCTGCAAGCGCCTGCCATGTTGTTATGGCTGACGTTCCATGAGGGAGGAGACCCTTCTCCCATCCCCAGGAAGCTTTTGGCCAGGCCCAGTTTCTGTGGCAGCCAGTGCATAATTGTGGGGCGTGAATGATTGCAAAGAGGCACAGGCCTAGCACTGCCCTGTGGCTTCAGGCTCTGTCCCAGTCACCTTTCCCTGTATCTTGGAGGGGGAGCAGGGAAGAAGCCCAGGCTGAACTTTATATGTGGGTTTTCAATTACACAATTAAATGCACAATTAGGTATAATTACCAGTGCTCAGGAGCCGCGACTGTTCATAATAGGCATGTAATCTACTGCAGTCACTGTTTATACTGCTCAGCTCCGCTCCCTAATGATTATGGAATGCTTTCACATTTGCATTGTTGCCATGGAAATTGTGTTGGGAGCTGACAAATGGCATTATGGATGGATGGCCCCGAGATTTCTCCACGAAACATTTTCAGCCGGGCTGGGGGACGCAGCAGCCACAGCAACGACAAGGCAGGCTCAGGGCCATCAAGACACCAGACTTTGCATGAGGCTGAGAAGGACATGTGCCACATTGACTGGCATGGCAGGAAGCAGTGCACGCAGGCTTAGGCTGGAGAGATTGATGGTGTGGTCAGCCCAGAAGGCAGTTTCCTCAGGAAGCTCTGGACAGGAGGAAGCCGGGTGGCAGGAGGGCAGGTGCTAGTGGCAGCAGTGGTTAGCCACCGTTGGTGTTACAGTGCCCAAGATAAAACCAGGTGCTCCAGAGAACACGCAGAAGACGCACAGTGGGCAATGTAGGCAGGACTACAATGTGTGTATAGGCAGACAGATAGCTGGGATGTGTGGGGATGGATGGATAGATAGATAGATACAGGGTAGCTAGCTAGCACACACTTCTGGATACTTGATGCACGGAGATGGCTTGATGGCCTGCTGTAAAGGTTTTATTGGCATATGTCTGAGAAGGGCTCATTACCCCGGAACAGTGAAGGTCTGAATGGATATGTAGCTCCCCCACCCCTGCCTGTGTGCCGTACGCTCTGGAAACACTGTTTTAACCTGCTTTATTGACACAGTTTTTGTCTCCTCCACCTATGAGGCCAGGCAGCAATTCAGAGCAATGTATTATTAAGAGACCTTTCAAAATGACCAAAAATAGCATTTCTCTGCCTGTTGCTGCCATGGCTTGAGGGTCTCTGAGCGCTGTGTACCACTGGGGAGCCAGGAATCACCTCTCCTCCCTGTGAGTCGTAGAAGGCTCCTGTGTGTAGCTCTGGGCACTATGCAATGTCAGGGTATAAATCTATTGCTGGTGCTTGATGGAGTAGGAGGCTGGTGATGGTTGGGGGAAATTCCACCCTTTGAGGGAATAAGGAAGCGGCTGTTATTTGTATTACCATCAGCGCTAGCAGCTTTATCCAAGGTCGGGTCTCCACAGTGCTAAAACTCATAGCAAGAGAGTGTCCGTGACTCACAGACCTTACAGTCTCACTGGACAAACTGTTCTCACACCAGTCCCGGGTGAAAGGGATTGATGTTTAAGTAAGTGACTTTGCAAGGAAAACGTAAGTCACTTTGCCTTAGGGAGCCTTTGCCGTGTTCGGGATACAGACAGATGGAGACTGTCAGGGCTCCTGGGGTCTGTGCTCAGGACACACTTGCCCTGGAAGAGTCCGTATGGGCAAGAGGCCAGGCAGACATAAGCTGTGCCTGGAGGGGAGGAGCTGGGGTGCAGTGACTGAGGGTTAACTGGTGAAGAAGCTCACCTGGGCAGAAACAGGCGTGGCTGTTGTGGAGCCAGGGACCCAGCAACAGGAGCGGGGAGGTGCTGTGGTGTGCAAGGAGCAGCTGTCGCAGGCGGTGTAGGAAGCAGTCCAGGAAAGGAGCAGTCCTGGCTGGGAGAGTAAATCCCTGAGCTGCTGGTGCAAGGGTCCCAGGTCTGACGCAGAGGGCAGGCTCCCAAGGCCTGGCAGGAGTGGCACGCTAGGAGGGCATAGAGGGGCCTGCCAGAGGCAGCTGGGAAGGAGACTTTGGTACTACCCGCTGGTGTGGCCTGCTAGAGGCCCAGGCCAGAGGGAGGAGAGTGCTGGGGATCTGGGAGCAGGAAGGAGGCTGCGGGGTGAGGAAGCAGGAGGAGAGCTGAGCAGCTGCATGGAGCGAACCCCCGATGGGAAGAGGCTGTGCCTGGGTATGGGCGGCCTGGAGAAAGCACAAGAGTGGAGTGCTGGAGGCAGGAGTGTCCAGCTCTGTGAGGAACGGGACCCACAGCTGGGGCAGGGATGTACCTGAGGGGCGAACCCCAGACAGAGGGTGGCTGCTGTAGTGCCTGGAGGTTTACGTGCGTTTGGGGCTCCATGACACCACCCCACTTTGAGGCGCTGCTGCAGCCATGGGCGGTGTAGTCCGGGGACACGGACGGTCTGGCTGGGGAGACTAGACCTCAGTCCTGCCCCTCCTGGACCTCCAGAGCCACCTGAGGGGCTCAGTGTGTCTCTCCACAACCCTGCTTAGCAGCGCCTTGGAAGGAAAACCAGGGAGAGTGATGGGGAGCCTGGAAACGGCTGGCTTAACTGTGGCGGGCCTTGGCCCTGCTCCCGCCTCCTGGGCCCTGCTTCCCCTTCACTCGGACTGAGGCCCTGCTCCCTCCGCCCATGTGACACCTGACAGCCTCACCCCCTCTCTGCCTCTTCCACGCTGAGGCCTTGTCTCAGGTGAGGTGAGGAGGGGTGAAGAGGCGCAAGTGGGGGGTGAGGTGAGGAGGGGCAAAGGGGGCAGTTGATGGGGTTAAGGGTATTTTATATTACAGGTAATTACCAGCTAGCACAGTGCACCTAGGGGTAGAATGGGTTCTCGCATCACTTAAGTTCCTTGAATGCATACGTGCCACCATTCAGACAGTGGTGTGGCTTGATGCAGAAATGCTTGGATGACATTTTCTGGCTTGTGCTCTGCAGGTGATCAGGACAAGATGATCAGAAATGCTCCATTCTAACTTTAAAATCTACGAATCTACATGCCACTTGGTAGACTTGTCCGGAGCTGACTGCTTAGTCCTTATGTGGCAGGGTGGAGGGGCCTGGCTAGCTGACTCACGGTTACACTGCTGAGAAAGTTAAGAGCAAGGGTTTTAGCAATTACAAATGTATTTTATTATTTATTGGCATGGAAGAACAGCTATTGGGTTTGTTTTGTTGTGGAGTAAAGCAGGAACTGAAAGGGTTGTGGATCAATAAACATCTTGGCCTGTATCCTCCACATTTTATTTATTCACCAACTCTGAACTCTGCTTCCTGACAAACTCCCGCAAGGAGATAATTACTGCTTAAAAAAACGAGTAGATAAGAAGCAACCCCCAAGGCGAGGCCAGATTGGGGCAAGCTGAGCTGCGAAAGTTCATTGTCAATGAGCTCCCAAACGCCAGAGGAGAAATTTTTTCTCTTTGCACAGCTAGTGCAACAGCACTATTGGGGGTTAGGGCGGGGGCGGAGGAAATCCCAGAACTCCTGGGCTCTGTTCCTGACTCTGGGAGGAGTGAGCTCTAGCATAGCAGTGCGCTAAGCCCAAGCCCCACTGCCCAGGGCCAAAGCTCAAGGCCTTTAGCCAAGGGCAGCAACGCTCAGGCTTTAGATTTGGTTCTGACTGGCTGGGCTCAGATTACAGGGCCCCTGCCTGGGCTGAACCCTTGAGCTTTGGTTCTTCCCTTTACTTGGGGCAGCAGAACTCTGGCAGACTCAGGCTTCAGTCCCTCCATTGGGGCGGGGGTATGTGTGTCACTTTTTGTCACAAGGGCAACACCGTGCAAGGAGGTGTGAGCTGGTCTAGTGATTAGGAGGAGGCACTGTGAATTGCGTGGCTGGGGGCTGAGGCCTGGCTCGCAGGGTGGAGTGTGGTTTATAAGTTAGAGCAGGAGGCAAAGAACCAGGATGCCCTGGCTCTCTCTCGAGTCTGGAAGGGAGCGTGGACTGGACATTAAAACAGTGGACTGAGAATCTGGACTTCTTGAGTCGTAGAGTTCACCTGAAGAAACGAGAAGTCCTGTGGCACCTTACAGACTATCAGATATATTGGACCATAAGCTTTTTGGGCCCACTTCGTCAGATGCATTCTTTGCCCATGAAAGCTTATGCTCCAGAATATCTCACAGTCTATAAGGTGTCATAGGACTTCTCATTGTTTTTGCAGATACAGACTAACACAGCTACACCTAGGATACATGAGCTGACTTGCTGTGTGATTCTTGGGCAAGCTGGTGTCTTTGTTCCTCAGTTTCCTCGGCTGTAAAATGGGGATGATACCAGCCCTCCCATGGGATGAGCTGAGATCCTCAAAGCGATCCCATTCGGAGATCTTGGTGGGAAAGAGGGAGTCTTACATCTCCCTCCTGAGGTTTTTGAGGGTGCCTGCCCTGTTTTGTGAGGGGTGCTGGCAAATACCATGTTGTTTGTTTCATGGGACGGTGCTGTTCCTTCCAACTCTATACTCAACCCAGCTTGCCCCAGCACTTGCCAGAAGTGGCATGGATTGTTACAATGCTTCAAAAAGTGGCTGTGACGCCCACCAGAGCAGTGACCATTGTTATGTACTGATCGCTGCAGTGTCTTTTGCAAGCAGACAGGTGATTTCCAGGAGTGCCAGGTACATATTTGTAATGATTGCTTTGCTCAGCAGGGAGGTGCAGCTGTTTCTGGGGACTGGGGAGAAGGGCAGGCGCCTGTCAAAACCTCATTAGTGACTTGACACATTGAGGGTAGGACAGGAAATAAAGACAAAATATCCTCTCCCATTTACCAAAGGCAATGTAAGTGTTGAGGACCTTTAAAAACAAAAGAACATAAGACAAGCCACACTGGGTCAGAGCACAGGTCCATCAAGCCCAGTATCCTGTCCTCTGACAGTGGCCAATGGCAGGTGCCCCAGAGGGAAGGAACAGAACCTGCAATCATCAAGTGATCAATCCCCTGTCACCCATTTCCAGCCTCTGGCAAACAGAGGCCAGGGACACCCTCCATGCCAGCCTGGCTAATAGCCATTGATGGACCTATCCCCCATGAATTTATCTAGTTCTTTTTTTAAACTCTACTATAGTCTCTACTACAGCCTTCACAACATCCTCTGGCAAGGAGTTCCACAGGTTACCTGTGTGTTGTGTGAAAAAATACTTACTATTTGTTTTAAACCTGCTGCCTATTAATTTCATTTGGTGACCCCCTAGTTCTTGTGTTGTGAGAAGGAGTCAATAACATTTCCTTATTTACTCTCTCCACACCAGTCATAATTTCATATACCTCTATCATATCCCCCCTCAGTCGTCTTTTTTCCAAGCTAAAAAGTCCCAGTCATATCAGTCTCTCCTCATATGGCAGACCGTCCATACCCTTAATCATTTCTGTTGCCCTTTTCTGAACTTTTTTCAATTCCAGTTTATCTTTTCTGAGATGGGGCGACCACATCTGTACACAGTATTCCTGGTGTGGCTGTACCATGGATTTAATACCACAGACCATCCTGCCCTGGTTCAGAATGGGCTCAAGAGAAAGAAGAAGCACCTCCTACTGCATCACTGGCATCCTGCATCTCCTTCAGAACACGTCTACACTGCACACTGAGCCTGTGTCCTGATTCCAGCTTAAGCCCAAACACCTCTTCCATCCACACACAATGCGTCCGATTCGGTCAGCAAGCACATAGGACCTGCTGCTTTGGTGCGGGCGCAGCTCAGGTCACAGACCTGAGTCAAGTCTGGATACGTTAGCATGGCTGGCTGTAAGGCCAAAGCCAAGCACTTGTAAGTCCCTATTTACGATGCAGCATGGATGCTAACACGCAGGGTTGAAAACATGTCCATTTCCATGCATCTGTGTTGGTGATGCAACATAGACACACCCGTAGAGGCTCCCAGCCAAACACTGGCACACTGAGCTGTTTGGAAGCTGCAGGTTTGGTGACACGAAACATTTCCCGGAAACATGTCAAGCTTGGTAAAATTTTGTTGTGAAAAACTGGACTCAAACGATTTACGAAGATGAAAGCGTCTCACCTTGCCCTTTGCCAATGGGCCCTTTTCTTGGGAATGTAACATTTTGAGTTTCCCTTTCCAACAGGCTTTGTTTCAATTTTAAAAGAACTTTCATACCACTTTTCTATTGAAATGCAGCATGGCCAGTGCCCCCCCACAGCTTTGCCCAGCCCTTCCTCCTGTGGGTGAGGTGGTTTTTCATCCTGCAGAGGAAGAGAACCAAATGTCAAAATCCCAGATTTCCCCATGAAGTGAAAACTCCACTTCTTGCCCAGATCCACTGCCCCTAGGCCAGGGCTGACCAGCCCTTTTTCATCGGGGGCCACGTGGCAATTTTTTTACATGTTCCGGGAGCCGAACACAAGAGAGCCCTGAACTTCCCCCTGACCCCAGGCTTAACCCCTCTCAGCCCCAAACCCACCCCCCATCCCCAGGCTTAACCCCTCTCAGCTCCAAAACTTCCCCCCCATCCACAGGCTTAACCCTCTCAGCCCCAAACCCAGGAGTAACCTACCTGAGATGCCTGCTCCTCTCCGCTGTTCTTTCATGGCAGCTTCTGCCGCCACCTCCTCAGCGTGGCTGCCCCAGCCCTCCTACCCACTTCCCCCACTGCAGCGTGGACAACTCCCTGCCTGCCACGCCAACATAATAGAACTCAGTTTAATTGGTTTAAGGGCCAGATCCGTCTCGCTGCCATTAAACCAATTAAATTGAGTTTCGTTACTTCAGAACAGCAGGGCAGGGAGCAGAGGAGGAGTCCGCAGTGTCAGCTTCTGGGGCTGCAAAGTGCTCCTTAAAGAGCCGCATGCGGCTCTGGAGCAGCAGGTTGCTGACCCCGTACCCCACACTCACTTTGCTGGCTTGGATGAAATGGCACCACTGCTGGCTTTGCAGACCAGATTCCGGCCCTAAGGCCATGTGTCGGTTGCCCCTGCCCTAGAGCGAACCTGCTGGCTTGGCTCTGGGCTCTGGCCACCATCCCGGGCTCTGGGCATGAGCTCAGCAGCCTGGGAGCTGGCTGCAGAGGGAAAGCTGAGGGGATGGCAAACTATGGGCTGGGCGTGGCCGGAGAGCTTCTTGGGCAGGCACCAGTAGCAAGAGGAAATGGGGAGCTATGGCGGGGGGTCCACAGCAGGCAGCTCTCAGAAGGGGCCCTTTCAGAGACCGCGTTACAGCCTGGGGACTGGTCAGTCTGATCAAACCATGTGACAGTCCCAGGCAGGAGCAGGGCATTGGTGATGGCGGAGGAGGGGTTGTACTCTGCGGGGCACCACCCGCAGCTGATGGAATTTGTCACCTTCAGATTCAGCCCAGGGACGGCAGCACAAAGAGACACCAGGGAGCCCCAACCATGGGAACGACAAGTTGAGCCCTTCCCGCCCATGGGGAGAGAGAAGGGCAGGGTTGGGAAGCTGGGGTACCAGCCCTGTGGACTGCAGTGAGGTTTACCTGGCGCTAGCAGACAGCCAAGGGAGCTTGGTGCCTCTGGGACTCCCAGCAGCCCCATGGGCTGGGGACGGTTACCCTGAGCAGCACGTGCTGGGGAGTGTCTGGGCCATAGATCCCCTGTAATAACACACAGGGGCCTGTGTTGGGCTCAGGGGGAGCACAGGGGGTGTTTCCTCCCCTCTGCTCTTCCCTGCACCTTTGTCCCTGGAGCTGCCTGTTTGCAGACTCTGGCAGGCAGCACTGCACTGGCCCAGGCCCTTTGGACCCTTTTCCCCACAGCCATAAAGACTCTCCAGTGGAACTTGATTCCTGCTGAAATGTCCAGCCAGCCCCCTCCCCTTGGCCCAGGGAAGTTCCCAGCTTACCAGGGGCAGGACAGGACAGGGAGCCCATGGATTGGTGCGGACAAGGGCACGTGTGGCTGGCCTGGCCTCGGATTCACTCACACACACAACAGCCTGACTATTTCTCTGCTTCTTCCGGCTGGTGTAACTGGCCTCCAGTGCTCCCTAGGGAGCAGTTGCGAATGGTGAGGGCGGCCTGATGCAGGAAAATAAAAAGATAATCATTTTGTTTCCAAATCCCCCTGCCCTGCCCAGAAACATCCCCCTGGGGATTCTGAACAGCCATGGAAAATACGCTCACCCATTCCTCAGCGAAAGAGCTGCCAGACTTCAGCAGTGCTGTAGACAAGATGCTGAACTAATCCAAGCAGAGCCGAGAGGTCAGGTAATAGTGGCCATCATTTAAAACCATCTTGGGACAAAACCAGGTTTTAGGTGTGATTTACAAGGAAGGAGGAATGCACTGAGGAGTGACCAAGTCCCGTCCTAGCAAGCTCCTGTACTGCCAAGTTCAGCGAGGATGGTGAGATGCAAGTACCAAAACCTACCATGGAACAGCTCAGTCGTCTGTTCTCCAGTGTTCGGTGCCTGACGAGCTCATCCTTCCCCGCAGCCCTCCCATCCTTGGTCGGCAGCTATCAATGATTCAGTGTACTTGCCATTCTACCTGCTGATGAGCCAGGCGCCAGCTGAACTCTCAGCAGGGGACAGCCCAGCAGATTTAGGAGACATTGCATGGTGGTGATAAATGGGACTTGAAGATGTTACTGTTAATTAGAGGAGCCAGGGCAGAAAGGGTCGCAGCAGAGGGCTGCAGCCAACATTCCTAGCCGCCATAATTAAACTGTGGGGTGAGGGTTGGGAGAACTCCTCCATGCATGCTCGCCCAATTCTTCCCAGGGATGAATAATGCCACAACAGCCCCAGGAGTCAGTCGGTGCTAGGGTGCAAGCTCAGGAGCAGAGCTGGAGGCATGAGGCTTATTAGCATTATAAACCTGGGGCACCCATTTCTGTTGCCTTGCAATAAATAATTGTCTTGGGTCCCAATTCAGCAGTTCCTTAATTGGGGATTGCTGGGGAGGAGATACAGTTGGACTGTAGACTTGAGAGGTTGGTCTCTCTGTTCCGGCTGAGTGACAGTAGCCATCCTGATTGCAGGAGCAGGGCCTTTGGTGACTATTTTGAGAGAAGACAGGGTCTATTCTCTCCAGGTTTCATGAATCACATCACAGGGCAGGATGCTGTTGGGAACAGAAGCAAATGTATGAGCACATTTCCTCCTGTTTTCCTGACTGCCCTGAGCTTCACCAGAAACACAACCAGAAACAAATAGAAAACTGAAGGGGCTTTTTGTCAGACAAGGTGACATTCACCCCAGTTCAGGGGGCCTGCCCAAGGCAGAGTTGCCATGTTTTGTCAGGATCTAACATGGAGCTTGGTCCTTGTTCTGTGCTGAATTTCGCCATTGATGGGATCTATTTTCTTTGTCCATTTCACCCAGCTGGGACAGTGATGCCATCCTGGCTAGTTTCCCCCTAGCTCAGTTTCCTTCTCTTGTCCTCCTGTCCCAGTCAGTGTGCTGCTCGCTGATTGTCTCCTGCTACAGGGCGCTGCACAAGTCCGGAGACCCCTCTTCTGTTATGGAAATAGTTCTTAAAAGTCAGAATATGGTTTTTGTTAATAGAAGGTTTAAAAATCATGTGTACAACTCTTCCTATATGTGTACCTGGCTGGATTGTGCCCTGCTAAGGTAATCATGGGGCAGTCTGGGTGGGGTTTGGAAAGAAGGGTCTCTGGGCTCGTCACCCCTCTCTCTGGCTGGCCCGGAGAGAACCTTGGCTGAGTTTGGGCTTGGATGTCCTGACTTCTGTCAATGGAGAGTGGCAGGTTGGCTTGATGGCTGAGGGAGATAAAGAATAAAAAAGGAGGGCCCACACAATAGAGTGAGAGCAATCAGCGTGCCAGTATGGGGTGCTGACCATGGGTGCCAACATGGGTGCTCCATCCCCAGAGCACCCACAGGAAAAAACAGTTGGTGCTCAGCACCCACCAGCCACAGCTGTGTGCAGCACCATCCCTGGTCAGCTGTTTGGTGGTGCTACAGGGACCTGCCAAACAGCTGTTCAGAGATATGGCCAAGCAGCGAGTGGCAGCTGCCAGGTGAGAGCAGTGAATTGATGGGCCCGGGGGAGAGGATGGAGGGGAGCGGGGAGAAGTGGAACAAGTCTAGGGCCTGAGGGAAGAGGGGTGGAGTGGGGGTGGGGAAAACAAAGTTGGCACCCATGGCTGAGCCCCAGTGGTGGTGGTGGAGCCCTAGAAAGTCTGGTTCTGAGCTCTTTGCAAAACGTGGCCTTGTCCAAGTTTAAAAGGCATCAGAGAGGAGTCTGCCATCACTTGCACTGGAGGCACCCCACTGGTTTCCTCCTCACTGGCAGGAGTATCTGGGGGAGCAAGAGCGGCACCCCATGCTTACTGAGCGGATTGCCTGATTTCAGTGGGAGCAGGATCAGGCCCCACTGAAGGAATAAGCTGTTTGATTGATGCTCAAAAGAATCTGTTGTAGGGCAGAGCACTGACAGGCGCCGAGTGACTCCTTCGATGAGGGCTTTTGTGTGAGCTGCCTGGGTCATTTCTTATGGATAGATCCGTCCTGGAGACAGCTCCTTGCATCGCCACCTATGCTCCAGCTGCCTGCCAGGGAAGGAGGTTTGAGTGGAGATGTCTGTCCAGCCCCTCAAGTGTGGGAAATGGTCCCCTCAGTTGTATGTTTGTTCCTAGTCAGCTTCACGCGCTGGTTCCTACGCACCCGCCCCAGGCTGCCAGGCCCTCCGGGGCTTTCCTGGCAATCCCGGAGACGTTTACTTTGGTTTTACAGACCCTCTGGGGCAATTTCGTCCTGGCGTTGGCAGGGCTAGAGGGAAGGCTGCTGGCATCTGCCCTGTCCAAGGGCTGCCAAAGGGTCGGGGGACCAGCCTTGTCTCAGGACTGCCTGCCTGCTTCAAATTGTCCTCTGGGGCTCTGTCAGGACAGAGAAATGGCAGGGCACAAGTTTGTCCCTTCCCTGCCCATGCCCCTCCCTTCTCTGTCCTGTGACACCCCAGTTACATCACATAGTTGCCTGCCTCGGGGTGCCCTGCACCCAGCACGCTGGAGGAGCTGGTGCTGAGGACTCTGTATGCAGTGGTATTCTCTGGGGATGGGTGGTGTGTCGTCCCTCCCACCTTGTCCCCTTTCGACCAGATGAGGTGTCAAAAAAGGACCGCAGGACACCAGGGAACCAGCCTGTGCACTAAAACTCTGCGTCTGTGCTGCTGTGCTGCAGTAGCACTTGAGGGGCGCTGGTCCTTTGTGGAGGGGGGAAGCTTTCCTGACCACCTAGCTAATCCATCTCCCAGTGTGGCCATAGCTGTGTGCATGGGAGAAGTTCTCCTGCTGATGTAGCGCTGTCTGCACCAGGGTCAGGCTGGGGTGACTGCGTTGCTCAGGGCACTGGATTTTTAGCACCTCCGAGCAAGGTAGTTCTATTGAATAAGTGTATAATGCAGACCTGGCCCGTTGGATGGTATCTCTTTAAAAGGTGGAGGGGAACAAATGAAAGGCAGAGGCAGCACAGACAATGCAGAGGAGGCAAAGGGTTTGGGGGTGCCCTTATCTCACAGAAAGCCATCAGTTGCTTCGCCAGACCAGCCGAGGCTGTTGTCGTGGTAAAAATGGATTCATATGCAGAGGTCGTGCGCAGCTGCTCTTCTCTCCTAAGCATGCTGAGGTTCAAGGCGTCCTTCAGGCGTGCGACACGACAGAGGAAGCCTGTGTCCTCATTAGCATAACGATCTCTGACCTCGCCTGGCAGGAGGGAGACCTGTGCCTGTCTCAGGCCGGCTTCAAGGATAGTGCAGGGAAATGGCCCTGGCACAAGGCGTTGTCAGACACACGGTGGCAAATGAGAGAGGCAAAGACGCTGTTTTCTCTCATCTCTTTCGCTAGCAGGGATCGGAGGTGTGTTCCCGACCCAGTTGGAACGTCAGCTGTGAGCTAACGATTCCCCAGCCTCACTCACCTGCCGTTGTAAGAACCCGGAAGGGGGTTTCGCAGAACCGGGGGTGCAGTTAGCACACAGGCCTGGGCACCAGCTGGGATGAGCCCATGAGGGGACTGCAGGCAGAGAGCAGTGGAACAAGCAGGGAATTCGGGGGCGGGGCTGGTTTTGACCAGCTGAGGCTATGGCCCCCAGGCTCTTCCCCATGTAGGTTTGCATCCTCAGGCCATCCCCTTGCTTCCTCTGACCCAGCCTCAGCAGAGCCAGCCCATCCGCTGGACAAGGTGGGGTGGCCCCCCCTAGGCCCTGTGTTTTGGGAGCCCTGCGGCAACTGCCCCAGCCGTCCTGCGGATGGGACGGGAAGCATTACCTGGGGCGAGGCAGGAAGGAGCCAGGCCAGGCAGCAGCAGAAGGTTGCCACCCCTCGTCCTGCTTCCGCACCCCACTGACCATGTGGCGCCAGTGGCCACCTGGTCACTGTGCTGCAGCCTCCCAGCCGTCTGCGCCCCTCTCCTCCCCGCCACCAGCAGAGAAGTGGGGCTTAGCGGGCAGGGAGGTGACCTCACACTGCTGCCGTCCGCATCACATCCTGCCACAGTTAATCCCCAGCTAGGCTGGTCAGGGAGGGAATTGAGGGGCGGGGTCTATAATGCGGGGGTGGGAGTCTATCGTGCGGGGGCGGGGGGTTTGCCCTGGGCCAACCCCCCCCGTGGGACAAGTCTGATCCCAGGCCATAGTGTATCCAGCCTGACCTTTGAGGAGTCTAGCCCACCGTGTAAGGCATGGGTGTCCAACCATTTGGCTTGCCTGGGCCGCGTTGAGTGAAGAGGAATTGTCTTGGGCCGCATATAAAATATATAATATAGTTAATGTATATAAATTACATAATAATGTTAAAAGTTTACGATCTTGTGGGGCCGCATTACTAGCTGTCCAGGGCCGCATGCGGCCCGTGGGCTGCAGGTTGGACACGCCTGGTGTAAGGTCTGTCTGCACGGGGGGGCAGGGCTGTGATTCGCAACTGGAGGAAACATCCCTGCGGGGACGTGGTGACTGCTCAGGGCAGCTGCACCGCACTCGTGTGAGCAGTCAGAGCTAGCCCCAGTGCGTCCCCTTGCTGTGCGACTCACCCGCCCCAGCTCCTCCTGTACAGGCACCCAACAGGGTCAGTTCTGTCATGTTCATGGTGCAGGTTATTTACTGAGCCTACACTTCCTGCGGGAGGCAGTGCAAAAACCTCGGCCCAGAAGAGCGTGTGCTCCAATTTTTCACACACAAACCTCACCCCAGTCCCTCCCTGGTGGGGGCGTATCAGACGAGTGGTGTTTTCGTCACCTGTTGGCTGGGACATAGGCCTGCTGGCTGTTCTAGGAACAAGGACAGTCATGCAGACAGGGAAGAGGAGGGAACAGCTCCTATTCAGCAACTTGCCTGTCCTGCCCTGCGCCTGCTGCGAGTGGCTCTGTGCGGGTGTGGCAGTTGCATGTAAGGTTTGGCTCAGTAAAGCTCAGCGCAGCTCGGAAATGGGACGCCCAAGACCAGTGCCATGTTACCAAACCCCAGTCGTCTGTGTGTAGAATTGAATCTGGACCTCTGGAGCTTAGTGCATGAGCAGAAAGCCTCTCAGCTAAGGCTGTAGAGCAAAGTTGTCGCTCCTTCTGTAAGTGGTCTCGGTGCATGTAGACGGAGCAGTCCCACCCAGGAGGTATATGGCTTGCACTTGCTTTTGGAAATCTGCTTGTCAAAGGATCCAAAACATACAGGACTCCAGTGACCTCCAGGAGTCACTTACTGCGAGAGCAGGATTTACACCCACTCCAGTGGCTGCTTTAGAAGGGGTCTAGGTCTTATGCCACCAGCTCAGATAACCAAGGCCTAAGTTAGGGAGCTGAAGGTCCGGGAGCATCCCCCTACTCTGGCTGCTGATCTAAAAGGGTGGAAGAGCCTGGTTCCTAGAAAACAGTCCTCTCTGGGCAGACGTTTGGCTGTGTGCGTGTGTTCTCCCTGCATGCTGCTGTCCCAGCTCTGAGCGGACAGATGGCACAGCAGATCTCAAGTGAACTGCCCAGTAACCAACAGAGCTGTTAAGGAATGAAGGCAGCAAGCAGGGTTTATTGTCAGCAAAGGTTGGTGACAGCACCAGGCAGATGGGCGAGGATACTCAGCCAGTGTTTGTACCACCCTTCATACTAGCACATTCTGGGACCACTTGACATTGGGATGTGGCTCTGTAACAAGCGCTTCTCAGGAATGCCTATTTCTGCAGTATCAGCCTTGTTCTTGCCAGATTCTTTGAGCAGGTCCTGCTACGTATGTATCAAGCTTCTGATTCCAGGCTAATGTGCCAGGCTTTCTTCCTCTGACAGCCCCTTGCCAGGCAGTTTTGTGCTTTAAAATTAAGAAAACCTGTCAGCTGGGGTGAGACTCACCCAGCTCAGCACATTGCCTGTTTCAGTCAGTTATCAGGCACTCTGCTCATGCAACTCACTGCTCAGGGTTGTGTGACTGACGCAGAGCGTGAGAGGTGTGTGGGCCCTCGCCCAGAGGGAGCCTGTGGCAATGCCCAGGGGTGAGGCCAGTTCAGTAGGCACAAGTTATTGCAATTAGTTCACTTCATGCAGTCAACCAAGGAGGCCTAAAACTCGGGCGTGAGGGAGCCAGGTTTCTGACGCTGGAGGAGGGGTTGCTGCTGGTCTGTGTTACAGCATCACCCTAGGCACTGAGAAGGTGCAAAGAATCACCAGATCTCCCCTTGTGACTCATTCCCCACATGGCAGCTCCTTTTGGCAGCCAGTGCTGCTGCTAACTGCAGCTTTGGTTTGCTCAGGTCCCTCCCGTTGCTGCGGCAGGTGGGAATGCATTGGAGCAGAAAGCAAAGCAACGTTAGCCCCCAAAGTTTTCTGAGGCAGCCTGGGCTCAGGCGCTGTATTTCTCTGGGCCTGCCTGTCACTTGTGTGTGGAGCTGAGGCTTGTCCCCTTGTCAACATGCTCGTTTGGCCTGTCAGAGCCTGTTTGAACAATTGAATTCTGCTTCCTCGGCTCCTGCGAGCTTTTTGTTTCCTGTGTTGTACATGGGCTGGGAGCTGGCGGGAACTGTCATGTCCAAGAGTCATTGTGTTGACGTGGGGATTCTCAAATGTAACAGAGGCATTGCTCCGTGGGCCAGCTGAGGAGGAACACAGGGCAGATCAGCATGTCTCTGTCATATGTCCCACGCAGGGGCTGGGCATGCTGCTCTGGGAGGGGCAGGGAGCCTTACTTAAGTGTAGAGCAACGAAGGGTCCTGTGGCACCTTATAGACTAACAGAAAAGTTTAGAGCATGAGCTTTCGTGAGTTAACTCACTTCTTCAGATGCATCAAGGGCTTTCGTGAGTTAACTCACTTCTTCAGATGCATCAAGGGCTAGCTTCAGATGCATCTGAAGAAGTGAGTTAACTCACGAAAGCTCATGCTCTAAACTTTTCTGTTAGTCTGTAAGGTGCCACAGGACCCTTCGTTGCTCTACAGATCCAGACTAACACGGCTACCCCTCTGATACTTACTTAAGTGTGTGTGGGGGCGGGATGGGGGGAAAGTGTGTTTAAATCTTGGCTGGTCCCGACTGGCCTTCACCCCTGGGGTCCTGCCCTGTGGGATGATCGGGGAGGAGTTATTATAATGATTCAGGGATCTTGGTCCAGGACAGCTGCACTGCACCTGCCTCAGTCACTGCATTTCTCTTCACACTCCAGGGGCCTGGGGAACTCTCCATCAAGGGGGCCCAGAGAAGTAAAACTCTCCAGGAACACGACCAGTTCTGCAGCCGGGGTGTGTGTGTGTGTGTGTGCGGGTTCCCCTTGTGCGTAGCTTAGAATGCCAGCCAGCTGGGGTGGAAAAGTCCCATTTGCTCCCATTGAGTCAGCTCCCTGCACGTGTAGGGTGGTTCCTGACAGCTGCGGTGTCCAACCACTTCTAAAGTGAGCTAGCCACTTTGTTCGGAAAATGTATTTATTGTTCAAGCCAACTAGCCTCACTCAGCCGGCCACGTAGCCCCACGTGGCTAGTGGCTAAGGTGTTGGACACCATGGCCCTGCAGCAACAAGGCATCACAGGTGGCAACAGACTCCAGTGGACTGGAAGGCAGGTCATCTGGATTCTCTTCCTGGACTCATGTGACCTAGGGCCAGTCACTCTAACTCTGGCTTAGACGCGGCAACTGGCCCATGGAGGCTAATGCAGGCTCACGGGGCGGCTGTGTAGTTGTTTGAGCTTGGGCTGCAGCCTGGGCTCTAGGGCCCTGTTGTGGGGGTGTGGTGCCAGAGCTCTGGTTGCAGCCAGAGCCCAAACATCTACACCCAATTAAACAACTTCTTGAGGCCCACCCTGCATTAGCCTGAGTCAGCAGGCAGCGGCCAGCCATCAGTGTCTAATTTCAGTATAGACACTTCCTCAGTGCCTCGATTTCCCCATCTGTACAGTGGGGAGAATAGTTCTTACCCACCTCGTGTGGGGAGCATGAGGCAAAGTTCATACCTGAAGTTGTGTCTACTCGTAGCCGAAGAGTGTGCAGCTTGGGGAGTCCAGCCAGCTAGCTAGCGCAGGTAGCAATAGGAGCAAAGCACCACAGATGTCAACTCAGGCTGTGCAAACCCGGCTGGGACCCTTGATACTTGAACATGAGAACAGCCACAGTCAGTCAGACTATGGTCCATCCACCCGAGTATCCTGTCTTCTGACAGTGGGCAATTCAGGTGCCCCCGAGGAAATGAAGAGAACCTAGAATCATCAAGTGATCCCTCCCCTCTTGCTCATTCCCAGCTCCTGGCAAACAGTGGCTAGGGGAACCATCCCTGTGCCCATCCTGGCCAATAGCCAGTGACGGACCTGTCCTCCATGAATTTATCTCGCTCTTTTTTGACCCCTGTTGGAGTTGTGGCCTTTACAATATCCTCTGATGAAAAGTTGTATAGGTTGACTCTGTGTTGTGTGAAGAAATATTTCTTTTGTTTGTTTTAAACCTGCTGCCGATTAGTTTCGTTTAGTGATCCCTTAGTTCTTGTGTTATAGGAAGGAGTAAATAACACTTCCTTATCTAATGTTTCGACATCAGTCATGGTTTTATTGACCTCAATCATATCCCCCCTTAGTTGTTTCTTTTCCAAGATGAAAAGTCCCAGTCTTATTAATCTGCCCTCCTATGGCAGCCGTTCCAAAACCTTCATTGTTTTTGTTGCCCTTTTCTGAACCTTTTCCCATTCCAATATATCTTTTTGAGATGGTGCAGCCAGATCTGCACAGGGTATTCAAGATGCAGACTTCCCAGAGACTTATATAGTGGCAATGTGATATTTCTGTCTATTCTTTTCGTAGTGATTCCCAGTATTCTGTTAGCTTTTTGACTGCTGAGGCACATTGAGGGGATGTTTTCAGAGAACTAACCACAATGACGCCAAGATCTCTTTCTTCACGGTAAGTTAATGGAGTGCCCATCTTTTTATATGTATAGTTGGGGTTATGTTTTCCGTTGTGCATTACTGCGCATTTATCAATATTGAATTTCATCTGCTGTTTTGTTGCCCAGTTACCCAGGATTGTGAGGTCCCTTAGTAGCTATTTGAAGTCTGTTTTGAACTTATCTCGAATAGTTTTGTGCCTGAAAATTGTGCCTCCTTACTGCCTGTCCCTTTTGTTATATCATTTACATATGACTATGTTGAATAGTACTGATCCCAGTACATCTTTAGGGATCTCTCTCTCTCTATTCTGGAAATTGACCAATTATTGCTACCTTTCTTTCCTAATTTTTAACGAGTTACTGATCCATGAGAGGACGTCCCCTCTCACTCTCTCTTCTCTCTCATGACAGATTACTTTGCTTAAAAGCTACTGGCAAGGTATTTTGTCAGAGGCTTTCTGAAAATCTAAGTGCACAGTATCTACCAGATCACTCTTGTCCACATGCTTGCTGACCTGCTCAAAGAATTCTGAGGCATGATGTCCCTTTCCAATAGCCGTGTGTCTGATAATTCTGTCCTTGACTGTAGTTTCAGTCTGTTTGCCCACTACTAAAGTTGGATTTACTGGCCTTTAATTGCTGGGATCATCTCTGGAGCCTTTTTAAAAAGTTGGTACCACATAAGCTATACAGAGGCTGATTGAAAGGGTAGGTCACATACCACACAGTTCAGCATTTCACACTAGATGGCTACTGCAGCTCCACTGCTCTGGGGCCCAAGCTAGCTTTGGTCTTGTTAGCTTGGCTATGCCAACGTGAGCTCCCATCGCAGCCCCTGGTCACACTGTAGGCATACCCTATGTGGAGCTGTGATTCCCTGAAACCCTGCACCATCCAGCCTGCCCACCAGAGCTTCTTGGGGCATTCGAGTATTTTATTTTCTGCCTGTGGTGCTGTGACCCTTTGCAGCCATTTCTGCAGAATCTTTAGAGGGTAAGTGCAGAGACGGTGCCTGCGGGGTCCCTGTTTGCACTCAGCTGTGGGAGCTGGAGGGGCGAACGTCTGAGCAAGGGGCCGAATGCTCCAGAGCGAAGAAGAGATGGTGGGGGATAGTGAAGCACTGGCTGGCTGCTTTATTGTCCTTAATTGGGAAACTGTCCTTTGTTCAAGCTGCCAAAGGCAACTATGTCTTCAGAAATATCCCAGGATCCTCTTCAGAGATAGTGCAGCTGAGAGCCTGGGGTCAGCTTCTGCCCAGTTACCCAGGGGAAAACGCAGCATCTTCACTACTAGTAATGATAATTATTCTCAGAGTTGTGCCTCTAGAACTATCTATACACGTGGGTTCAGTGCTCGCTCTTTATACACATACCCACACCGGCATTTTGGGTGTCTAAGTGAAATCGGGTTTTTTCCCCTTTGAAGAATAAAACGAAACTGTCTACGGCTTATGCAAATGTTTGGAGTTTTGGCAAGTGAGGAAAAACGAAGTTTGTATTAATAAAAGTATGCGAGTGAGTCAAAGATTATGCAGAGCTCCTGGGTAGACAGCACTTCCAGTGGTTCTGTCCTTTGCTAGAATAAGCAGAGGGGGTGGGCGAGTGTCCGGGTGTGGGAGGTCTGACAGTCGGGGTGGGTGGTGTAGGAGTGGGAGATGGGGGCTGTGAGAGTTGGGAGATCAGGGCAGGGGTGGTGGGTGCTGCAGTGTGGGCACAGGGGGGCTGAGGGCAGGGGTGAGGTGGAGACGTGAGGCAGGGGTGAGTCGTAGGGGGCTCAGGACAGGGAGTTGGGTGCTGGAATGAGGGCAGGGTGGTGGGAACTCAGAGCACTGTATGCTGTGAGTGAGGGGGTCCGGGTAGGTGTTGGGGGCAGAGATGGAGATTTTGTAGTGGTGGCGGGTTGGGGTGGGGTGAAGTGTGGCAGAGGGAGGCAGGTGGTGGGCACTGCAGGTTTGGTGGGGGAGGCTTAGAAGCAGTGTCAGGGTGTGGGGGCGGGCTGTGCCCGGGGGGCCAGGGTGGAGGAATGCAGGGAGGGTGGGGGCTTAGTGGAAGGGGTGGGGTTGGGCTGGTGAGGGCAGAGGGCTCAGTGTGGGGGGGAGGATCAGGGCACAGGGTGGGGGTGCAGACATCAAATAGGGGTTTTGTTGGGGGACTCAGGGCAGGGGGTGAAAGGTAGTGGAGTGAGGGGCAGTGGCCGGGCACGCAGGCAGAGAGTTATGGGTGGTGAAGCGTTGGAGTGGTCTGTCTGGGGAAGTAGTGGAGTCTCCATCCCTGGAGGTGTTTAAGTCTTGCCTTGACAAAGCCCTGGCTGGGCTGATCTGATGGGTTTGGTCCTGCCTAAGGCAGGGGGCTGGACTTGATGGCTATTTTAGGTCTCTTCCAGCTCTATTGTTCTGTGATTCTATGGGGTGGTCAGGGCAGGGGGTGGGGTTGTTGCAGAGCAGGGAGGTGGGAGATCTCAGGGAGCAGCCACAGTGGTGAAGGCGGAGCTGGGCCGTAGAGAGCAGGGATGTGCTGCCTGGCCCCGGCATCTCTGTGCAGTGATTCAGGTTGTGATTCCTGGCCCCAGCATCTCCAGGAGGGAGGCCTGGGCTGGGCTGGGCTGGGCTGGGCTGGGCCAGCTTCTGATGCCCCAGCTGTAGCTGCTGGGGGGAAAGGCGCCTTCCCATACTCCAGCCTGGGGACGGGACAGGGCCATGGCTTTTCTGTCTGGCACTGGCACATCAGCCGCCGGGGTAGGGAGTGGGGTATGTTGTGTGTGTGTGTGCGCGGAGCACGGCCACAGCTTTTTCCCCAGTCCAGGCACCGCAGCAGTGGGGGGGCTGGGGCTGGGTTTGAAGCCTGGGACATGACTTTTTCCCCAGCCATGGCCAAGCAGGAACGGTGGGGGCCAGAGCCACAGCTGTGGTTTTTTTCCCATCCTCATTCCAGCAGGAGCAGGGGGGCTTGAGCTGGAGCTGGGGCTGCTGCTGCGTCTTTTTTCCCGGCCCTGGCTGGCAGCAGTGTGGGGAGAACTGTCGCTCTGCAGTGTGGCTGTTCCCTGTGCTCACTGCCCCCAGTGGTGAGTATGATGTGTCGTCACTGCTGTTGGGTCTTCTCCCTTTCCATGGTCTGGGAAATCCTGGGATTTCAGGCATTTCCCACTTTCTAGGCACAAACATACCCTACCCTGGTTTAAGCTGGGGGAAGAGGAGGTGGCCTACCAAATTTCGTGGCTGCAGCTCTGACGGTTTAGGAGGAGGTCTTGACAGACAGACTGACTAAAACATACAGTAGATAATATAATATACACACACACCAGTCTCTACTCTGTATTTTAGAAATGTGCACCTGTCTGTTCACCCAACTGCGAGTCTTTTTGTTCAAGAACTCCTCCTGAACGCTAAGATCTAGGGCTCCACATTTTGTATGCAGCTTTCTCTTATTGTAGCTGAAGGCTAGGCCAGGCTTTGTTTGGGCCAGGACAATGGGATGTGCCTGGAATCTGATTCAGCAACGAAGGGTCCTGTGGCACCTTATAGACTAACAGAAAAGTTTTGAGCATGAGCTTTCGTGAGCAAGCTCATGCTCAAAACTTTTCTGTTAGTCTATAAGGTGCCACAGGACCCTTCGTTGCTGTTACAGAACCAGACTAACACAGCTACCCCTCCGATACTTGGAATCTGATTGTTTCTCATTACACGGAATGGGAGGGGCTGATAGCAGGGGCACTTATACTCTGCAGTGACCACGGGGGGGAGACAGTGAGCACAGGGGACAGGCACACTGCGCAGTGACTGCAGGGGTTGGCCACACCAGTAAGAGAGTGGTCAGAAGGAGCGCTGCATGTTGCAGGCCACCAGCCAAAAGTAAGTGTCCCCCTTTCTCCAAAGGGCACCGACAGGGCATGCGGCGTAAATGCTGAGCCACATCCCCCTTGGCCAAACTGACCCTGTCCACAAAGTGTAGGTCAGGATGAACCAGTGTTTGTGGCTGAGAAATGGTTTGTTGTTGTCTGCCCAGCTCTGCTGTGGGTGGCAGAAAACCCAGAGCAGGATCTGAGTGCCCGGTGGGTTTGTCTGTGCCAAGCTGCTCCCACGCCCAGCTCACCACTGGAGACCTGCAGATCTAGCACAGGCCTAACTGCTGTGGCCTGCTTGGGCTCTCTAACACTTCCAAGGTGGAGACCGTCACCTGGGAGCATAGGATGGGTGGTGCTTTCTCCTTGAATCCAGCTCTTGGATTGGTTGAGCATAATCATTCCCTGTTCCTTCCCTGCTCCCAAAGGAACAGGAGAGCGGTAAAACCACCTGGCCCTGTCCTGTTTGGCTGCCTCTCTCTGTTGAGAATAGATGAGGCACCTTCCCTATCAAGCCATGCATCTGTGATTGGAATATCTGTGGCCTCCTTTGATTTCACAGATGTCACTGAGTTGCACATCCTAGTCCCTCCAAGCGCCATGGCAACAGGAGGAACAGACCACGATTTCTTGCTCAGCCCCCTGTCACCACCACTGTGGGGACTAGGACACACAGTTGAGGAGTTCTGAGCAGTGGTCTCACTCTTATGTGGGCATACACAATTTGTAACAGTATTTCTCACCTTTTGTTTTCTAAATTGCCCCATGTACAGACAAAAGCAGCCCCACTGCAGGGGGTTCTGCTCCTGTCCTTTCCCAGCAGTATCAATTAATATGTTCCCTGGCTCCTTAGTGAGATAGATTTAGGTCCAGGCTTGCAGGCATCAGGTCTGACTGTGCTGAGGTTTTCCTGGCAGCAGCCTGGGGTTTCGTCTGTTGGAAACGAGTCAGCAGCCTGCCCATCTTGTCAGGGCAGCTTCTGATTATCGACCTGTCAGTGGCTCATCACTGCTCAGCCACTGAACCGCAGCTGCTGCAGGGAGCTGCTGTTGCCTGCTGGTGGTCCACGAGCTCCAAGAAGAGAGCACCTGGGTTGCCTCACTCCAGACAGGGTGATGTGGTCCTGGGCAGTCACCAGCAGATGGGAAGGAGTGCCAGGGAGAGAAACAAGGGAGATCAGGAGCCGGAGGGGCAGAGGCGTGGGGGAGGGATACAAGAGATGGTCTGAGCAGCTTGGCTAAGGGCGATGGAGCAGTTTGCAGATATCCCAGGGGTGGGAGCCCCATGCTCTGGGGTGCATGGTTAGCACACAGCACACCGCAGCGTGGAGTGATTGCACGTGTCATCCCAAACCCCAGGGCCATTGCCTGGGAGCCTTGCTGCATCTCTGTGGGGAGCTTCGCCAGCTTGGGGAGAGAGGCCGTTGCCACTGGAGCCCCACTGAAGGAGGGGAGCCTGAAGCTCTGCATAAGATCTAATATGAAAGGTTCTGACAGTCACATGTTGATTGGTGCTGGGGGGAGAAGACAGGCCCTGCTTGGCAAAGCTGCTCTGCGAGGGGTCACAGCTGCAGATGGGCTGAAGGGCTGTTAAGCAGGACTAGAATCCAGGAGATCTCATCTCTTCCGTGGGACTCAGAGGGATTCCCAGGGAATGCTTCAGAGCAGTGGGGCTGTGTCTTTAGTCGGAGTTCTATTCCCCTGCTTGCTTCAGTGTCCTCTGCCCCTGGGTCTAGGGCCGGATTGCCACATGCCCCACGGTACTGAGAGACCCCCCCCGGCCAGACAGTGCTAAGGGGGGCTGGATGTCTGCTCCATCGGAGGATCACAACAGACACCGGGGAAGGAATCTGCACTGGAAGCTCCACTGCCAGGGATCCGACAGCAGATGCCCAGGCTGCGCAGTGCACATGGCCTGGCACGCTGCCACATGGAGCCACGGGGTGTTCGCACATCGTGTGATGTCCATCCGACCCAAGGCTCTGCATGAATATGACATCTGTCACATGGTACATCTACACTCCCTCCGGAGACTACAGAATCCAGGGCTGTAAAGGGATCTCAGGAGGTCATCTAGTCCAGGCCCCCTGCTTCAAGCAGGATCAACCCCAACTAAGTCATCCCAGCCAGGACCTTGTCCAGCTGTGACTTAAAAACCTCTAGGGAGGGAGATGCTGCCACCTCTCTAGGCAACGCATTCCAGTGCTTCGCCACCCGCCTGGTGAAGTAGTTTTTCCTAATATCCAACCTACACCTCTCCCTCTTTAACTTCAGACCGTTACTCCTTGTTCTGCCATCTGTCACCACTGAGAGCAGTTTCTCACCATCCTCTTTAGAGCTCCCCTTCAGGAAGTTGAAGGCTGCTATTAAATCACCCCTCAGTCTTCTCTTCTGTAAACTGAACAAGCCCAAATCCCTCAGCTTCTCCTCATAGGTCTTGTGCTCCAGCTCCTTAATCATTTTTGTTGCCCTCCGCTGAACCTGCTCTAGCACATCCACATCCTTTTTATACTGGGAGGCCCAAAACTGGACACAGTATTGTAGATGTGGCCTCACCAGTGCCAAATAGAGGGGGACAACCACTTCTCTAGATCTGTTTGAAATACTCCTCCTAATGCACCCCACTATACTGCTAACCTTCTTGGCTACAAGGCCACACTGTTTACTCATATCCAGCCTTTCATCCACCGTAACCCCCAGGTCCCTTTCCACTGTACTGCTGTTTAGCCAGTGGGTCCCCAGCCTATAACAATGCTCGGGATTCTTCCGCCCCAGGTGCGGGACTCTGCACTTCTCGTTGTTGAACTTCATCAGATTTCTTTTGGCTCAATCCTCCAATTTATCCAGACCTTGCCAGTGCCAGTGCCAGTGCGCTTCCCCAGACACTGCCCCACCCCGTATGGAGTAGGCAGAGCACACACAGCCATCCCAGTGAGTGCTCACACCCACCCACCGACCCAGGGCCTCTTGATTTATTACTGGTGCAGGTCCAGATTTCTGAAGTCACCAATGAGTGGGGGATGGGGAGCGGATGGGTGGTGGGCAGCCAGTCTGAGAACTCCCTGGGCTAGGAGGGTGGCGGGGAGGGGGAGCAGGCGGTCAGGGGCACGCAGCAGGAGAACAACCCCTTTGAAGGCTGCACAAGAGCCTGAGAAGGGGCCTTACCTCCCTGCGTGGGGCTCAGCCTAGGGATGTAAAATCCTCTTTAATGAGTTAGCTGGTTGACTGCTAGGTTTTACTGGTTAACCATGAAACAGGCATGCAAGGGGCTTGGGAGCCCCCCCTCCCACACCGAGGACAAGCTCTGCTCCAGCTGGGCAGCAGCGGCCCTGCCTGTGGCACACTGGGGACTGAGGCTGCTCCAGCCTGGCTGCAGCGTCCCTGCCTGTGGCACTGCTGCAGGCGGGGAGAACCGCCGTGCAGGCGGAGTATCCTCTCTCTGCAGCATCCCAGCCCGGGAGTGCCCAGGTAGGTGCACTCCAGCTGGCCCAGAGCAGCCCCTTGGGTCACCACAGATGGGGGCTGCTCTGGCCATGCTGGAGTGCCACCCCCTCACCTGCAGTGGCCCCCACGGGGCTGAAGGCTGCTGCTCCAGCCCCTACTGGTTAACTGGTATATTTGTTTACATCCCTAGTTCAGCCTATACTAAACTGAACAGGTGTGGCAGCCTGGCCCATCCCTGGCGACCCCCCTCACCCAAGGCAAGCTCCCATCCTAACCCCCCGGAGCCAAGACTAAACTTCCCTCCTTAGCAGAACGGCTCTGCAGGGCAGGCCAGTGCTTAGGGGCGGCACTGACCTGGAGCGCCCCACAGCACCCAGACTGCCCAGCCAGTTCACAGCTAGGAGGTCCACGGTGACAAGCAAGTACAGTGTGGGAGGAGCCGGGCTCCCAGGGCGCTCTGCTTCCCTTGCTGGCCCGGCTGTGCTCCCTGCAGTACAAGGGGCATTCCCAACCATGGCACAGCGCTGTCTCTTGGCACCAGCCGCTCATGGGAGCCAGCAGGCCCTTGAGGTGGCTGTAGGGCTGACAGCCCTGGGTGTGTTCAGGAAGTTGTCTTGGTCTGTGTGGTTGTGGTGCCTGTAAGTAGCTGGCTCCACAGGCTGTCCATGGCAGGGCTCCCGCCCTGCTCCTCCATGCCAGGGACAGACTGTAGAGCTTGCAAGGAAACGGCCAAGTGCTGCTCTAGGGTGCGGCAGGGCCCCGTACATTTCGTAGCACTCCAGAGTCTTCCTGCCTAAGTGCTAGGGGAGAGCTCTGTGCAGCTTGGGCAGTGCGGTCTAGTGGCCAGTGACTCGGTGTGAACCTGAGCCAGTCACGGCGCTCCTGTACCTCTTTTTCCCCATCCCGCAAACAGGGCTCGTGCTCCTTCCTTCCTTCCCAGAAGGACCCGCGACACCTTTAGGTAAAGTCTCTTTGGCTCCAAAAGCTTATGTGGATTGAGCCAAGAGCACTGCAGGTTGGGGGTGTGGGTGGGGCTGCTGAGCCCTTGGGAGTGGGCCTGCGTAGTGCAGAGCGGTATGCAGCAGGAAGTGCCTTGGCTGTAGAGAGGGTCAGGATGAGGCCCTGGTTCCTGGCCACTAGTCCTCACCCTCTGGCAATAATTATCTGTAGTGCGGTTCGTTTCTGGCCCCCACTCCGGACTGTGCCCCCCACCACTCCCAGGCACTGCGGCCCATTGCAACAACAGGGTCCATAAACTGTATGGTTTAAAAATAACCACAAAGAAAGAGAACACGCCAAGGACTAACTCTTCCTAATGGACTTGGGCAGAGTAACTGCCCCGGCCATGGCGTGTCAGGGCCCTGTGGCCAGCAGGGTGTGACTGGCAAACAGGCCGGGATCAAGCGGGCCAGAGAAGGGGGTGGGGGAACCGCTAATAAATCACGATGAGGCACAGAGAGCCGCCCGAGCCGCCCGGGTTAATGAGGTTAAGCTCTGTGTCCTGGGGCTAAGGTACTTGTTATCCCAGGAGACGCTGTCTGTGGGAAGGGGAGAGAGCCTGGCTGAGAAGCGGTGGTGGCAGCATCGATCCTGGGCTCACAGAAGTTTAGGGAGCCAGGCTGTGAGGGTTAGTGTGGGGGGTCACCACACTGGGTGGCCAGGACACTGTTAGATGGGGGAGTCTTGAGCCGTCAGCCCCCACTGCCCATCCTGCTGCCCCCAGCGCGGATAATGGCGTTCGTGTACCAAAACGGGCTCTTAGTTTATTGGAGGCTCAGAGCTCACTGTGTGACTGGGTTTCAGAGCCGCGGGCCTAGCGGGTACAGCACTGGCCTTGGACCGCAGAGGCCTGGCTTCCACTCCCTGCCCTGCTGCTGGGAGCCAACACAGAGCAAACACCTTGCCTGGCGCCCAGCCCTGCCACGGAGCACTGTGCCACTGCTCCACATGCACTCTGGGGGGAGCCAGGACTGACTGCCCTCAGCCCTGCCCTTCTGAGAGCTGGGCACCCCTCCCATGTTGCTCCCTGGGTTGCAGCAGCTGTCAGTACTGCGGCTGGTGCCTCAGGTTCCCCATCTGTAAGGTGTGGGTAATACTGAGGAACTCCTTTCAGAAGTGCTCTGTCCGTCCCACCTCTCTGCTTGCAGCCGGGGACAAGCTAGTGCTTCACTTCCCGTGACAATGCCTGCGTAGCAGCGCTGTGCGCGGGCACGAAGTCACTCTGCCGGGCAGCAGTCTCCCTCCTGTTCCTGGAGCTTCTCTCGCCCGTCTGGCAGTGCCTTGAACACACAGTCCCAGCCAAGTGCCTGGACTAGTGAGGTGGGGGAGGGGAGGGGAGGGGAGCCTGGGCCCCACACGTCATCTCTCTGCTCCTGTTTAATAAAGGCCCAGATTAATTGTGCTCTTCAGACAGTCTCTGTAAATGTCAGCTTGGGAGGCTTTATCCCCTGTCCTCGTTAATTCCCAGCTCCTCTCTCCCTCTGCCACTAGTGCCTCCCTCTGCTCTGCCGCACCCTCCCCAGAGAAATGCACTGGGTGGGGGCAGGGAAGGGGTGACAGCTTGGCACAGCAGCCCAAGCACCTGGCAGCTCATCCCAAAATCTTCCTGGTGCTCTGCTGGCATCTCACAGATCCCTGGCCCAGGGGCACATGGATTTGCTGCTTGGCCTCTGCAATGCTGCAATTGCAGGGCTCAGGCAGGGGCAAAGCCCAGCCGGCCGGTTGAACGGAGGGTAGAGAGCCAGGGCGATGGGGTGACACGGAGCAGGGAGTGGCAGTGAGCGCAGCGTCTGATTTGTTCGCTGCTGAGCAGACAGGGATTTGAGTGTCACAAGTGACAAGTGAAAGGGCCTTTGGCAGGGATAGGAGGGATTGGTGGGCGCTGACGTGGTGTAATCAGGCAAGGTCTCAGGCTGGGGAACCCCACAGCTCCCGGCCCAGGGATGCCCGTGGCCTCACTATGTGTCCTTGCCCTGGGGAGCCCCACCTGAAAGGACTGCTTGGTGAACTCTCAGCAGCTCCCCAGAATCCAAGCCAGGCCCATGTGTGCAGCTGCGGCCGTTTGGCACTTGCCTTTCCAGAGCTGTTGCTGATGAATTTCCCCTTCTTCCTGCCCCTGATTCCTGCAGCCTGGGGCCCCTTCATCTTGGCCGCTCTGGCCCCTGGGCACTCCTGTGCCAGCACCATCTGTTAGAGGCTGGAAAGCTGGTCCCCGCCAGGTGCCCTCTGGCCAGAACCCTGCTCCCTACGCCTGCTTCCTTGCCCTGTTCTGGTCCCTGCAGCCAGCTGGCCCCAGGTAATCGCTGCAGCACCAGCTGAGCCCTCTGCCCCACACCGTCTGCACTGCTCACTTCCCACTAACAGCAGCACCCCCTGGCAGGGGAAGGAGGAGCGAGTGGCAGCAACTGTGGCTTATGGAGGGTACTGAAAAGACAGAGGAGCTGGGAAGCTCAGGCTGGGGGAGGCTAATGGCTCCCCGACCTCTCAGTGGGGGCCCTGGGCGTGGAGCTGGCTGTGGGCTGCAAATAGCTGTGGCTGCGTCAGTATGTGCCCGAGCTCAGCGACCCCTTGTGGGGAGCCACAGCAAAGAGGCCGATCCGTGACTTCCCCGCTTGTTCCTCCAGGACAGCGCTGAGAAATCTGGCCTCTTGGGGCAGCACGTGAGCAGCTTGTGCTGCAGGGAACAGGCTGGGGCTCAGGCACCAGAGGCCAGTCGCTGGGGACCCCTGCTGCCCTGCAGCACCCTCCTGCCAGCTTGTTGCTGTGGTCACTGCCAATCGGCTGGACAGCAGCTGCCGCTCCCAGGCAGTGGCTAGGGTGGCTGTAGTAATGCTCTCCCGCCTCCAGGTGACGTCCTCCCCCACAGAGGCATCTGTAGCCAGCTGGGCAAGCCATCAGCTGCCCCCAGCTCCACGGGGAGGCTCTTAATGATGTGGCTGAGAGCAGGAGGGGAGCTGAGCTGGGCAGTGAGGGGGAATAATCAGCCTTTGCCGGGGAAGCTTGAAAGCCAGGCCATCTGGCAGAGCTGGGTTGGAACCTGCTCCTCAGGAGGGTCCCATTCCTCACATCCCCCACACTCCGGCCTGGCCTGGAAGAGCAGCTGGAGGCAGCTCCCTAGTGGGAGGGAGAGGTGCTAAGGGTGGATGCCTGCCCTGGGGGGTCACTGCATCTCTGCACAGTGGTGACAGAGTGGGTGCTGGGTGCCTCCCCTCCCTGCCTCCCGCACCCAATACTTTCCTCCTTGAGAGAGCCTTTAAAGCCATTTTTGTACTTTGCCAGACTTGGGGGCAGGTCATCTCTCGCGTGAGCAGAAGCCATCAATGTAAGCTGCCCTTCACAGGACCGTAGGGGCCTCTTGGCTCCCTGGTTGCCTTGCTCTCAGCTTGCTGCTGGCGTATTTCCTGGCATACAATTCCCAAACCCGAACTGAGTCCTGAAGTGTTTGCACACCTGGGAAACATGGGAGGCTAGGGACTGGTAGACTGCATCACACTGCTGGGCTGGCCAGTCCTTAGACCTGCCTCTGCTGCCACTGGGCTCATTGTGGGGAGCCCTGAGTCCAGGGGGAAGCATCTCTTTGACCTGGCACTGAGTGTTTGCGCATGCCGTGAAGTCTGGGGAGTTGTGCCCTCTCAATCTTTTTTCTCCTCTGGTGTGGCTCTGAATGTTGGGGCCTGTTTTGAAGCCAGGTGGGCTACTGGCATTAGGGATCTGGTGGCAATGAGTTTCACAGGCTAGTTCCAGCCACCTGACCCAGCATATTTCCTCCGACGATCCATTAACAATATGCCAAAGTGAATGACACTAGAAGAATCTAGCTGCTGTAAGCAGTCACTGGTCAGTTTCCTGGCCCATATGGCAACATGTTTGTATCACTGCCCCGTGCTCACGTGCCCACTTGGAGCCTTCTCTAAAATGCGGGGAGGGTGGCCAAGTGGGTAAGGGCCCCCAGGGAGTCAGTGCTAGTGGCAGGAAGGGAAGTCAGCTTTCTTGAGTAGACCTGAGTGAGAACTTATTTTTGGAGCAGATTTGAGGACCCACCAGGATAGCACAAATTGGTGCCAAATTTTCCAGAATGTTTTAGGGTTCATCTACACTACTCGGGAGGTCGACTCAGTCAGGGTTGATATTCTGGGGTTCGATTCTGTGTGCTTATTGGGAAACATGAAGTCGAACTATTTGGGGTTGACAGTCGACTCCTGTACTCCTCAGTCTTGTGAGGAGTAAGGGAGGTCTCCCATTGACCTCCCTCAGAGAAGACAGCCAGGTAAGTCAGTCATAGACACATCGATTCAAGCTATGCAATTGCCGAAGCTGGAATTGTGTCTGCGACCAACTTTAAGGTCTAATGTAAACCTGGCCTCAGTCACAGAAAAAAGAAAAAAAAAGTCCGAAAAAAATTCAGTGGTCAGTTCAACATTTTCAGAACAAAACCGAGAAGTTCTGTGGCACCTTATAGACTAGCAGATATTTTGGAGCAGAAGCTGTCCTGGGCAAAGAAACAGAGCCGAATGTTTTCAGAACAGAACATTGCAGGTTTTTAATTCAACTTGATATTTGAGCATTTCATTTAGTTTCATGTTTTAAACATTTTGAAGTGCTCAGAATTAAGCCATAATGGTTGGGTTGGCCTGAAACGCATATTTTGAAGATCTTTTTGATTTCCTGAAAAAAAATAAATTTCAGTTTGTGCCAAAATGAGAATGAGCAAACTGCAGTTATATATATATATGTGTAATTGGAATTGCTGGAGAAACAAAAGGTATAAGTGACTATATTGGAACTGCCAGAGAAACCAAAAGATTGTTATTGGCAGGCCACCCTGAGTGCCAGTCAGGGCTTTCCCGCAGCTGCAGGCCTGGCCTGTCCCTCAGCCACCCAACAGTTGCACTGGAGGCTGGGGCACGTGGGCAACCCTGGAGTGCAGGACCACGTCCTGGGCTCTAAACAGACTCCCCCCAGCAGTTACCCATGTGCAGTGCCACTGAATGGCCCCCAGGCAGAGTGCAGCTGCCAGCTTGCGTTTATTTAAAGGGTGGGGGCTAGGGAGGCTCATCGATGGGGAGGAGGGTGGGACAAAGGGGACGGCCGCCCCGGGGTCACTCCACTCGGCTGTTGGAGAAGGGGGAATTCCATCTAGGCCATGCCCCTTCCACCTTTGTAGAGACATGCCCCTTCTGGGTGCAGAGCAGGGACCTCTTCTCACCTTGCCCCGGGGTCCATTCTGGCTGTCGGCCCAGCTGGGTGGGGACCCCACCTCACCTTCCCTGTCTCCATCCTTTGGATCTGGCTGCTCTCTGTGCTTTTAAAACTAATGCTCCAGTGTATTTAAAAACTGATTGAGGGATGTGGTCTGCCCAACAAGAACAAACCACTTTCCACAGCCAAGTGACCTGCAGACACCCTACAATAACAGCCCAAGACAGAGTGGGTGCCCTGCCCTGCGCTCCTGATGGCACAGCCCAGAGCAGTGGTGATTCTCCCAGGGGTACGTGGACCCCCAGGCTTTGCACAGAACTGTCAATGACTGTTTGGCATTTTCAGAACTTAACGAGCAGCGGATCACTACCCCAGAGTGGGCTGCGCGTTCATTGCAATGGGCTCGCCAGGGCCAGCGTTAGACTTGCTGGAGCCCAAGGCAGAAGCTGGAAGTCAGAGCCCCACACCTCCTCAGAACAAGGGGACTGAGCCAAGCTCTGTCATGGAGCAGGGCCAGGAGCCAATTGCCAGGAAGGTTCAGAAGAGAACCCAGGAGTCCTGCCCAGGGCTCTGCAGGTGTTTCTCTGAGTCCACTGCTAAAGAAGACATCAGATATTGGTAGGTGATCTAGCCAGCCCCATGGCTGGGCCCCAGAGGCCACCCAGGACCCATGCCTGCTGCACAAGTGGCAGCCCACATAGAGGGCAAGTCCCTGGAGAACAGCTAGAGAAATGACAAGTTCTCAGAAATTTCTACACTATGTGCCCTGAGAGGGAGTGCTGGGATCTTATCTTTAACCCTCCTGTGACCTAGACAGGTCATCACATCCCTCTGCCCCTCAGTTTCCCCAGCTGTAACATGAGGACCCCAGCTGCAGGAGATCTGTGGATGTGTTGTTGACATTTTATTGGACTGCTCTGCACTTCCCCACCCGGGCGCCCGGGAACACAATGTAAGTAAGTGGAGCTACACATCTCCTAGAACTTGAAGGGACCTCAGGAGGTCATCTAGTCCAGTCCCCTGCCCTCTTGACAGGACTAAGCACCATCTCTGGCATCTATTTGTCTGCTGCCTAAATGGCCTCCTCAAGGACTGAGCTCACAACCCTGGGTTTAAGCAGGCCAAATGCTCAAACCCACTGAGCTATCCCTCCCCCCTGCAGCGGGCTGGCAAACAGGTGGTGCGTTTGCTTGCTGTGGTTTTAACGGCCTCCTGGCCCTTCACTGTGTAATGCCACTGAGAGCAGAGGGCAGGTTCCTATCCTGCACCAGGTAAAGGTAATGATCCAGTAGCTATGGAGCCAGGGCAACAGCCATCCTGAAGCATCCTGGCATCTCTCCAGTTGGCTGGTCAGCCAGCACACTCCTAACACTGCATACATCAGCAGCAGTGAGGTCATGAGGCAGAACAAGAGGTGAACCCATTTATCCCTAGGGAAAGCTAGCAAATAGATAGGGGCTGTGCTATGCTCTTCTTCCCTCAGCCAGCACTGAAATCAGCCACTTTTGGGGTGCAGCGGCAGCTGATTAACAGCCATGTGCCAATGTAATAGGGCCTAATGGTGCTGACTATTCTTTGTGAGGCACTTAGGGATCTATAAACCAGCCCACTCAAGGTTATTTATTAGTAGCAGCCACCTGAAGGCTTTGCCTGTTGGTTAGTGGAATAACTGATGTTTGTAATTCCCAGACTCCTGTGTTGCAAATGGAACCTTTCCCGGCAGTGCGTGAGGTTCCTGTAAAGACAAGCAAGCCTAATGGCTGGCTGGGAAGCCCAGGCACCCGGAGTCACTTGCATGCTTACTAGAAGGTTCCTTACTCCCTTTCTGAGACCAGGTTGCTCAGAGAGTCCCTGCTGGGCCCAGCATGTGAGTCACCAGCTTTTGGGAAATGAGGAGCTGCACTGAAATCACATGATTGCACTTGTGGCCCCCCTCCTGAGAGATTAGGATCCCAGCGGGTGCCCTTTGCATGTTCCCACCTTGCCATAAAGGCCTTTACAAGGAAACACACGGAGGCTTCGAGTTTGACAGGACCACCCTGCAGAGCTAGCGCTTCCCCTGACCTTGATTTGATTATAGCCGTGTCTACACGTGCACGCTACTTCGAAGTAGCGGCACTAACTTCGAAATAGCGCCCGTCACGGCTACACGCGTCGGGCGCTATTTCGAAGTTAACTTCGACGTTAGGCGGCGAGACGTCGAAGTCGCTATCCCCATGAGGGGATAGGAATAGCGCCCTACTTCGACGTTCAACGTCGAAGTAGGGACCGTGTAGTCATTGCGCGTCCCGCAACTTCGAAATAGTGGGGTCCGCCATGGCGGCCATCAGCTGAGGGGTTGAGAGACGCTGTCTCTCCAGCCCCTGCGGGGCTCTATGGTCACCGTGGGCAGCAGCCCTTAGCCCAGGGCTTCTGGCTGCTGCTGCTGCAGCTGGGGATCCATGCTGCAGGCACAGGGTCTGCAACCAGTTGTCGGCTCTGTGGATCTTGTGTTGTTTAGTGCAACTGTGTCTGGGAGGGGCCCTTTAAGGGAGCGGCTGGCTGTTGAGTCCGCCCTGTGACCCTGTCTGCAGCTGTGCCTGGCACCCTTATTTCGATGTGTGCTACTTTGGCGTGTAGACGTTCCCTCGCAGCGCCTATTTCGATGTGGTGCTGCGCAACGTCGAAGTTGACCATCGACATTGCCAGCCCTGGAGGACGTGTAGACGTTATTCATCGAAATAGCCTGTTTTGATGTTGCTACATCGAAATAAGCTACTTCGATGTAGGCTTCACGTGTAGACGTAGCCATTGTCTCCTAGCTGGTAGTTACAGAAGGCTCTTAGCCTCTTGTGTAGCTCAGTTTACAGAAGGGGCATGTAATATCAGACCCATGGCCCAGCACAGTGTGCTGTGGCTGTGTCCTGTTGGGTACATCCCTTTACCTCTCTGTCTCTTCTAGACTGGAATGACTTGTTTTATTCAAATAAAATCCTTTTTTTGGGGGGGTGGGGCAGGGGGGCAAAAACTGCAGATTCATGTTGACTGAAACAATTTGCAGCTTTGGCTTCTTTTAGCAAATTATTCCCATTGGGATAAAAAGAAAAAAAAATTCAGTGAAGTCCAAAAGGTTTGTCTGAGCATTTCCAAAATGGCATATCACCTTTTCAGGGGCAGGACTCAAACTGGGGACCACTGGAGCCCCCTACAGGAGCCTCCACAGTTTGAGCTAAATGCTATCCTGAGTTCTGCTGCGGCTGGAGGGGAGACTTGTTCTTTCTCTCTGAAGGTATTCTAGATGCCACTCCATGGGCTGGAGCAGGTTCAGCAGAGGGCAACAAAAATGATTAAGGGGCTGGAGCACAAGACCTATGAGGAGAGGCTGAGGGATTCAGGCTTATTTAGTTTACAGAAGAGAAGACTGAGGGGTGATATAGTAGCAGCCCTCAACTTCCTGAAGGGGAGCTCTAAAGAGGATGGTGAGAAACTGTTCTCATTGTCAGATGGCAGAAGAAGAAGCAACGGTCTGAAGTTACAGAGGGAGAGGTGGAGGTTGGATATTAGGAAAAACTACTTCCCCAGGTGGGTGGTGAAGCACTGGAATGGGTTTCTTAGAGAGGTGGTGGCATCTCCCTCCCTAGAGGTTTTTAAGTCCCAGCTTGACAAAGTGGGGGTGGATCCTGCTTGAAGCAGGGGGCTGGACGCGGTGACCTCCTGAGGTCCCTTCCAGCCCTGTGATTCTGTAATTCTATGTTTGTAGGTTGCACTTGAGCTTGGAATTTTCCTCCATTTGCTTCCAAAAGTGAGTTCCTGAGGCTTTTGCCAGCTTGGGGGTGGAAAGGTTTTGGGGTTGTGCTGAGTGAATGGTTTCAGATAACGTGAAACGAAACACTTTGGCTGTTCCATTTGCTGAACATTTTAAAATGTCTCTGCTTGAAGCTGACCTGAAACACTTGGTCTATGTGGTTCCAGACTTGCACCGGAAGCTGATATGCAGCTATGTAGAGACAACTGGTTTTATCTGTAGGAGGGGGAGGATAATCTCTAGTATGTCTTTTTTTGTGATCCCTCATCTGCCTGTAGCCACCTGCTGCTTCTTGCCTTAGCCTTAGATTGTTGGCTGGTGGGGTCAGAGACTTTATCTTGTTGTGTGTATGTGGAGCACCTGGCACAGCAGCATCCCTGGTCGGTGCCCTTCTGAGCTGCGCAGGTGCATGTGTGCACATCCCTCCATTCAGTGCTGCACACGATTGTTACAGCCGCACACAGCCTCAGTGACAGCAGCTCGTGTTCGGATCCCCCACCCCCATCCCTGTTGCTCTGCTGCCAAGCTGCCCCTGCCTCTGAGCCCTGGGCCAGCTGCTCCTGGGAGTCTCCTGCTTGCTGTGCAGGAGGTGGGGAGGGGTCGTGCGGTTGTCAGATGTCCCCTCCCTCTGCCCACGTGCCCCATCTCTGCCGAATGTGGGGAGGTGGGGGTGTTACCCCATAGCTAATCCTATTCCAGGTAGTAAATGAATGGAAAATAGGTTCTGGATAATGCATTACAGTAGTGTCACATCAGGCTGTGAGGAGGGAGAACACATCCTAATGCCACCCACTGTCACCTATTCTTATTCTCTTTCTTGGTAATAGTCAGTAGAGAATGAGAATATTATGGGGTAAGGCTTTTTCTGTGGCACAGCTCCTGCACACCCAGAGGGCATTACGCCCTGAGCTGTAGGAACTGGGTGAGGGTGGGAGTTTAAATTAACAGGGTCACGCCTTGAGCCCTCAGGGCTGGGTAAAGGTGGGTATGTCCCTGAGGTGTGTAGGCAAAAGGGTGCAGGGCTCAGGAGGGAGACAGAGCTGCTGGCTGCTGCTACTGTGTGTGAACCAGCCTGAGACTGGTGAGTTCTGCCCAGCTGAAAGTGAGAGCTCCTGGTCTCACGTACACTTCCCCAATGCACACACTCTGTCTCTCACACACACACACTCTCCCACCCCTCACATACACACACATTCTTTCTCTTTCACACGTGCCTCCTAACACATACTTGGGTCTACACAAGGCAGTAAAGGTAATTCTAGAAAAGCGGTTCTAGCTACAGCAACTGCGTAGCTAGAATTGACTTATCTGCAATGGACTTACCTGGCTGCCCTCACTGCGGGAGGTCGACGGGAGAAACTTGTGACATTGAGGAGCACAGGGGTCCACTGTCAAACCCAGGTAGTTTGATGTTGCACATCCTGACTAGGCTTGTCAACTTGACCAGCTCAATCTTCTGCTTAGTGAAGGCACACCCTTCTATTGTTGTTGTTGTTACTCCTTGGTACTTCCTGCAGTGCACAGGCAGTCCCTATAGTTGTACAATTTCAAAGTGCTGTTGTTTTAGTGTTCGACTGGTCCGTGCATTCCAGTTTTGATTTCTTTCATATGCGTAAATTTAATTCTTTGAGTAGCGAGTTCTCAAATGCCTGAGCTGTCCTGGCCAGAATACTTACCTCTCTGGTAACTTTTTAAAGATATGAATTGTAGCTAGAGCTTTTGTTTTGGCACATCTGCGCGTGGCTTTAACCTTGATGCACATAACAAAACTCATTCCACACATGGATGGAAAAACTAGCAGAATGGTTCTGGTCCATGACGGGGGCTCCTAACGCTACTGTGGTATAAATAGGAATAAAGATTCCCTGCCTCATGGGACTGGGAGGACAGTTCCTAGAACTGGCTGAACAGCTGAGAAAGCTGTTCCCAAGCAACCTGCTGGATCACAAAGCAGCTGTGGATTCTAGCCTGCTCCCAGCGCAGTGTGCCTGGTGTGATCAGGACTTTGCTTGCAGGAAGCCGCCGCTGAAGCTAACTGGGGGGCCCATGCTGTGGCTCATGCAATCGACCTGTGGAGCCTCACTCCTGATGAACGCTAGTTTAGGAAGTGTGCACTTTGGCCTGCTCAGTGCCCTGCAGTCAGGGAACAATGAGGCAGGGTCATGTGATATCGATGAGCCCTCACAAAGCTCTGACGGGTGAAATTCACCCCCGTGCAGAGACATCAGATTGCCACCTTCTGAACTGCAGGTGACCAGCTCCCCCAGGCCATACCCGCTGCTCTGCCTTCCCCTGAGGCCACACCCCCTTGCATGATCCTCCTCACCCCCAGTTGCTCACTGGGTCATCTTAGGGAGCCTGTCTGTAGGTCGGGGCTGGCCCCCGTTGACCCAGCACCCCTCCCCAGCTTGCATTAACTGCTGCCATTTAGCGTCGCCAGGTTCTCTTTTCGACTGGACTTTCTGGTCGGACGCTTAGCAGCTGGACTCTGAAGCCACTAACCAGTGCAGGGAGCCAGCCTGGTGTTTATGAGGCCAGCACATTGTATTGCCTGTGTGCTGCAGTGAATCTCACCCATTAAAATGGGGTCTCAAACTCACAACCCGGAGCCATCTGCAGCCTGAGCGGTATCACAGTCTGGCCAGCACACCACTGCTGGCACATGGGTCCCTGTGGCCCTGGAGAGGTGTCTGCACCACTTCCCTGAGTCCACTCCTTGCACTTTTCCTGCCCTGCCTCTTGCGGCCCTGCCTCTGCCCTCTGCCCTCTCCCCACAGCGTCCTCCTTCCCTCGAGCCCAGCCAACGAGAGTGGGAGACGGCTGCTGCGTATCTGCTTCATGTAGCTCCTGCTGCTGCTGGGAGTATGGGGTGGCTGCCTCAAACTGTCCCAGGGACATACCTGCCCTGGTCACAGGGATGTGCTGGCAGAGGTACAGAGCTAGGTGCTGTGCAGGGGCCCCGGGGAGGGTGTTAAATTATCCCTGGGTGGGGCTGGGAGACGTGGGGGGGGGAATTAATGGACTCCCCCACGAGCCTTGCCACAGAGCGGGGCTCAGTCCACTATGGGAATTTGAGGACTGGTCCCTGGCCCTAAGGTAAACTAAGTTTGAGAACCCCGCATTAGGCGCTTGCTCTGGCTCCTGGATTCCAGCAGGGATGTATACGTGATCTGTGAGAGTCTGCACGTTATCATCAATATTCCTTAATTGTACTACTCTAGCCTCTGAGAGCCACAGTCCTGGACTGGGAGCCGGGTGCTGACCTCTGTACAAACACAGAACACAGAAGCGCTCGGCATTCTGAATGGCCTGGAATAAGCAAGACATTCATAAGAAAATCCATTTGCTGACAATCAGCTCCCAGCCGAAGGTCAGACAGACCCTGGTTGAAGAATGCATTGTGAGGTTTTTTGGCGCTTTGTAAAGCTCTGCAGTGACTGTGTTGGCTTTACCTAACATGGTTAAAAAAAGAAATCCATGATTAATAAAAGCAATGTTTCTGGACTTCGGACGAGTCCTTAATGAGCTCTCATCCATTGCACTATTAATTGGGGTTTTTAGTAACCTGTTGATAGTTACATGGCATTCTGCTTAGCACACCTTATTAAATCTGTGCTCTTATTAATGTGGAAGGTAGCATCACTTTTAATAGGCAGTGGCTGGTTTGTGGGCCTGCAGTAACTACTATAAACATGGTCTCAAGTTTCATTAGACCAGTTGTCCTTCGTGTGTACCTCCAGAGGCACTGAGCCCCCTGACAAGGGAGAGTGAATTCTCTGTTTGTGCAGGTACTGGCTTTTAGCTCACGTGGAAGGGCACATGGCTTTAGCCCCTGAGTTCACAGGTTCAATTCCTCCTGCCGACAACCTGAGACCATCGGCCTCACAAATAATTGTAGTTATCATGCCAGTGGTTTTCTTTCTATACAGAGGGGGCTGTGGGACCTTGGGCAACCACCGCCTCAGGCACTGGGCCCATGGCAATCCCTCCCACCACAGGCCCCTCTTCTGCTCCAGCCCTGGCCCAAACCCTGGCCCTTTCCCCCTCAGGGGCCCAGCACACTGGCAGCGGGGGTCTGCCCCCACACTGACCATGTGGGCAGTGGGATCTGGTGTGGCCCAGCATCCTGCTCTGCTCCACTCTGCCCTGCTGGCCTCCCGACCAGCTTCTCCGCAGCGTTGGGAAGCGGAGTGTCCTGGGGCAGGAGCACTCTGCCCCCCACTGCAGCTGAGAAGCGAGGCGCAGGGCCGGGAGAGACGGGCACAGCAGAGTGGAGCAGAACAGGCTGTTGGGCCACTCTGGCTCCTGCCACCCGTGTGTGAGTGTGTGTGGGGGGGCAACACCTGTGGCCCCCTGTGTCAGTCTCTGTAATCTCCTGGGTCCCTCCCATAGGATGGTTGCAGTGGCTAACACAGAACCCCCAAAAGCACAGGGACTGGGGCGGCTGCCCTGATTCGTCCTATGGAAGGGATGCTCTGTACACAGACAGCCCCTTCCAGTGCTGCCACCCCACACTGCAGCCTGTTCTAGGGCACATGGACCAGGCAGCAAAGCAGACAAGTCACAAGAGACCCCCTCTCTTAGAAGTCACAGCTGGACACAGGACTCCGCAGGACCTGGGCTATGTAGGAGCTCGGCTGACGCGAAAGGGTCTCTTTAGTTGTAATGGTTATTCTCACGGCCTGGGCAGCAGCTGAGGTGTCAGGAGATGTGGGCTCAAAACCTGGTGCTGTCACAGGCAGGGTGTGCAGCTGCCCCCAGCCAGTCTTGAACCTGGGAGCTCTAGAGCTCAGTGTAGGAGCTGCTACAGTTAGAGCTAAAAGTCAGCTGCTGCTCAGCCAAGGTGGGAGAGGAGACTCTTTTGTTCTCTGTGTAAGTGGTGGTGCCGCTCCACGGGACAAGTACCGGAGGGCAGCCGTGTCAGTCTGGATCTGTAACAGCGACGAAGGGGCCTATGGCACCTTACAGACTAACAGAAGAGTTTTGAGCATGAGCTTTCGTGAGCACAGACTCACTTCAGCAGATGCTGGTCTTGGAAGTCTGCAGGGCCAGGTACAGTGACCCACCCCTAGGGTCTGCTGGGCAGGTTGCTCTTTGGTCCAGGACTGCAGAGGAGCAGCACCCCACTCAGCATCTCAGGGGCTCAAGCCATCTCCTGGGAGTCAAGCACTTCACTACCCCAGTTCCACATCCCCCGCTTCCTGCTCTGCCTCCCAGCTGAGCTGGCCCCAGTCCCCTGGCATCCTGCTCCACATCCCAGCTAACAGCTCCAGCTGGCTGTCCTGCTCCCTCTGCTCCCCTTCCAGCCTCCCTGCCTTGTCCTGCCTCTCAGCCCTGATCGCAGCCCCACTGCCCACAGAACAGCCCGCTCATGGCTGGTGGGGGTGGGGAGTGCAGTTCCCCAGGCTGTGAGGTGCACCAAAAGTCATGAGGCCCCACAGTCATGTGAAGGCAATGGAAGAGTTCTGGCACCCTAGGGGAGGTGGATTTACCACGGCGAGGTGCACAGCCCTCCCATTGCTGTAGTAGGCCTCCACGCACCGGTGCTGATAGCAGAGACATCCCCTTTCGGCTCCCAAGAGCCGGGTTCCCGAAGGCGCGTGGGGCTTGACGCACAGGGGCAGTGCACACCGCCGGCGTTCTAGCAGGTGATGCATTCATTGGCCTGCGTAGCCCCTGCTGGTGAACTTTAGAGCACGAGTGAACGGGTAGTGCACACCAGCAGGGAGCCGAGGAACATGCAACACTCTGGTGCACTTCCGAGACCATCCCCATGGCTCCTGTCACCACGCCAGGTGGGAAAACCCTTCAGCAGCCAGCGCAGCTCCGAGGCTGCTCCTGGGATATACAACACACCTAAGCAGGGCAGGCTCCTCTCCCCCACTGGAAGGCAAAGGGCAATGCCAGAATTCTTCTCCGCGTCTGGGCCTTAATCTCTTTGTGCCCTTGGCTAACGTGGGGGAAAATGCTGCTTCCTCCCCATGGCTTGGGGGAAGCTCAGCCCCTGGTGGGATGGGGCCCTGCAGAGTTGGTACTGTGCCAGGCACATCCCAAACGCCGTGACTGGGGAAGGGGCAGGGAGACCGAAAGCTCCTTTCCCTGGCCGGAGCCTGTTGTGTTACTGCTAGCGCAGGCCGGGGGAGGGGTGTGTGGGACTCATATGTGGTTAGTGCTGCGGTGGGCCGGGGGGTGCATGGGTTCGGGGGAATGCAGGTTTCTGTCAGGGATGCAGTAACTCCATGACACCTAGAGTGGAATACTCTCCCTGCTCCTCTTCCTGCCCCGCTGTGGGACAGGTCTCCCCTTTCAGACCAGCGTGGTTCCAGGCTCTGGAGACTGCAGTTGTGCTGATCTCTGTGGAAGGTGGTCAAACACATGTGCTCTAGGTAGCAGTCAGGGCTCTACAAGGCCTCTTAGCCCAGTGAAACTTACTGACCAACCACCACTTCTGCAGCCCCTGCTGGGTGGAACACGGCTGCTGACAAACAGGCACACAGCAGTGGTGGTTGGGGGTCACTGAAATGCAGCCCTTCCTGGAGCGGAATAGAGCAGCCAGTTAACAGCCACATGGCAATGCCGGCTAGAGGTCAGGCCCCACGGCAATGAAGTGCAGCCCTCTCTGGAGTGGGACATGGCAGCTGCAATGCTCCACAACAATTCCAAAGAGCTAGAGAAGAGCGGGTCCCCCAGGGATACAAAGAGACGGGTGGCAGCAATTACCTGCATTGGCATTTGGACAGAATACAGGGGGCAGATTTAGGGGGAAAAGCCAGCTGGAATCTTTGCTAATCTATTAAACAATAATCATTAATGCTAATGGTACTTTGGCTAGATGCTTTCCAGCCTCCTCCTTGATACCAGCCGAGGATCTCTGTCCCACCAGCCTGTCTGGTTCTAATGGCAGCAAAGGGGGAGGGGTGACTTTGGGGTCTCCAGAGAGATTCATGTCATGGAGGCAGTGGGCTATTAGGGTGAGGAGCAAAGGTGTTTATGCCGCAGAGCTGTGTGCAGGTGCAGGGAGATGCTGTGTGCCCCACTGTGCTGGGCAGGGGAGGAGCGGGGTCTGGGGTTCCAGGACTGGGCCTCTTGCAGATCCTCACAACAGCCCCGCCGGGGGCTTCCCAATGTGTGGATAACCCACACACCTGCTGAGGGTGACTGTCCCATTTAACGGCAGAGAGAGCAATGAGTCTGTGTTACAGCCTTAGCTACTGGCCAGCTGGCTTTTAGCTCCTGTTAAAAGCTGCAAAGGTCCTGGGTTCAATTCCACTTGCAGACAACTGGAATCTTGGTATTACTCATGGCACACACCCCTCCCTGTGCCTGGCTGCTGGCAGAATTTGCAGGGTGAGGTCTTATAGATCCCCCATCCTGTGTTCAATCCCACTACACAGTAGTCCCTTTGCCCTGGATCTCACAGCCCCCTGTGTGGTACGGCAGGGTAGGGTCACCAGCTTGGGGCTGGAGTCCTGGCCTGCACAGAGGGTTAGCAAAGGAAGGGTAGATACATAGCAACGCCACCTCCTCCGGGTGCCAGACACCAACTGGGGCCAGCACAGGAGGAGACTCACGCAGGGTGGGTGATGCAGCCAGGCCACTCATACAGTGGAGCTGACCTGCAGCAAAACCATACAGACCCAAGAAAGAAAATGACCAGCCCCAGGGCACCTAACCAGAGCCCTGCTGGGTGGGGTCATCTCCCAAGCACCTGAGCTGAGGGTGGGGAGAGCCTTCAACCCACCTGGCCTGCCCTGTGTATGGGACAGAGATGATAGCAGAGGCTCTGTATGATCCAGGATGCAGGCTGTCTCCAAGGGGTGGTAAAGGCACAGTTCCAAGGAGCACATGGCACCATCCCAGAGCCCCGGAAGAACATAGCCTGTATTCTCCCTCTATCCTGGGCATCAAGGGAGTGTCACCATCTTGCCTTTACTTTTAAGGTAAGAGAGGAGTGGGGATGATATCATATGCACCAGATCAGACAGGAAACACACACATATAAAAGAATCTAATACATCAGGGAAGGGCAGACGAATAAACAGTGGCAATTTTTTAAAGTGCTTGTACACAAATGCTAGAAGTCTAACTAATAAGATGGGTGAACTAGAGTATCTTGTATTAAAGAAGGAGATTGACATAATAGGCATCACAGAAACCTGGTGGAATGAGGACAATCAGTGCGACACAATCCTACAGAGATATAAAATATATCAGAAGGTCAGAATAGGTGGTGCGGGTGGTGGAATGACGCTGTATCCCTGTGTCTACATGAGCCCCTTCCTTTTGGAAGGGGCGTGTTAATGAGCGGGTTTGAAATATGCTAATGAGGCACTGCCATGAATATGCAGTACCTCATTAGCATGATGACAGCCGCAGTGATTCGAAAGTGTGGCTTTCGAATCGCCTGCCTCCTGTGGCGACAGGGACTTTCCGAAAGGACCCCTCCCCAGTTTTTGAAAACCCCTTCTTCCTGTTTGGTGTTACGAAGAAAGGGCTTTCGAAAACTGGGGGGTCCTTTCAGAAGGTCCCCGTCTCCATGTGCAGTGCACGATTATGCTAATGAGATGCTGCATATTCATGCAAGTGCCTCATTAGCATCTTTCGAACCCACTCATTAACATGCCCCTTCAGAAAGAAAGGGGCTCATGTAGACCCAGCCTATGTGAACGATAGTGTAGAATCGAAGTAAAAATCTTAAATGAATCAAACTGTTCCATAGAATCACTATGGATAGTAATTCCATTCTCTAGTAAGAATATAGCAGTAGGCATATATTACTGACCACCTGACCAGGACAGTGATAGTGATGTTGAAATGTTAAGGGAGATTAGAGAGACTATCAAAATAAAAAACTCAATAATAATAGGGGATTTCAGTTATCCCCATATTGACTGGGTACATGTCACCTCAGGACAAGATGCAGAGATAAAATTTCTCGATTCCTTAAACGACTGGTTCTTGGAGCAGCTAGTACAGGAACCCACCGGGGAGAGGCAATTCTCAATTTAGTACTGAGTGGAGCACAAAATCTGGTCCAGGAAGTAGCTATTACAGGACTGCTTGGGAATAGTGATCATAATATAATAACATTTAGCATTCCTGTGGTGGCAAGAACACCTCAGCAGTCCAACACTCTGGCATTTAATTTAAAAAATGGGAATTACACAAAAATGAGGAGGTTAGTTAAACAGAAATTAAAAGGTGCAGTGAACAGAGTAAAATCTCTGCAACCTGCATGGAAATTTTTCAAGGACACTATAATAGAGGCCTAACTTAAATGTATACCCCAAATTAAAAAAACATAGTGAGAGATCTAAAAAGAGCCACCATGACTTGACAAGCATGTAAAAGAAGCAGTGAGGGATAAAAAGGCATCTTTTAAAAAGTGGAAGTCCAATCCTAGTGAGGTAAATAAGAAAAAACATAAACACTGCAGTACTAGGTGTAAAAATGTAATAAGAAAAGCCAAAAAAGATTTCGAGGAACAGCCAGCCAAAAATTCAAAAAGTAATAGCAAAATGTTTTTAAGTATATTAGAAGCAGGAAGCCTGCTAACCAACCAGTCAGGCCCCTAGACGATCGAGATACAAAAGGAGCAATCGAGGATGATTAAGCCATTGCGGAGAGACTAAATGATTTCTTTGCTTCAGTCTTCACAGCTGAGAATGTTAGGGTGATTCCCAAACCTGCACCATCCTTTGTGGGTGATGAATCTGAGGAACTGTACTGGATTGAAGTGTCATTAGAGGAGGTTTTGGAACAAATAGAAAAACTTAACAGTAACAAATCACCGGGACCAGATGGCATTCACCCAGGGGTTCTGAAAGAACTCAAATGTGAAAGTGTGGAATTATTAACTGTGATTTTTGAGGATAACAAGAAATCCTGTGGCACCTTATGGACTAACAGATATTTTGGAGCATAAGCTTTTGTGGGCAAAGACCTGCTTCGTCAGATACATGGGGCGGGGTGTGGGGGTGTTCAGAGGAGTATTTAAAGAGTGGGGTCCCAGGAAAAGGGGGAGCCAGACCTGACAAGGTCTATTCAGTCAGGGTGGAAATGGCCCATTATCAGTAGTATACATCAAGAGAGGAGAAAAAACAAGTCAGATCAGTCGGGGGTGTGTGGCCCATTGTCAGATTCTAATGTGGAGGTGTGAACATCGAGAGCAGAGAAGCTGCTTTTGTAAGCGGCCAGCCACTCCCAGTCTCTGTTTAATCCTTGGTTGATGGAGTCCAATTTGCAAATGAATTGCAGCTGAGAGATTTCTCTCTCCATTTTATTTTTAAATTTTGTTGTTGTTGTAGGACTGCAACTTTTAAATCTGTTCCTAATTTGACTCCATCAACCAAGGATTAAACAGGCTGGCAGTGGCTGGCACCTTACGAAAGCAGGTTCTCTGCTCTGGGTGTTAACATCTCCACATTAGAATCTGACAATGGGCCACATCCCCCGACTGATCTGACTTGTTTTCTCCTCTCTTGATGTATACTACTGATAGGGGGCCATTTCCACCCTGACTGAATAGACCCTGTCAACTCTGGCCCTCCCTTTTACTGGGACCCCACTCTTTAAATACTCCTCTGAAGACCCATGCCCCCCGACTCATGCATCTAATGAAATGGATCTTTGCCCACAAAAGCTTATGCTCCAAAATATCTGTTAGTCTATAGGCTGCCAAAGGATTTCTTGTTGTTCTTGAAGATACAGACTAACATAGCTACCTCTCTGATAACTGTGGTTTGTAACCTATCCTTTAAATCAGCTTCTGTACCCAAGGACTGGAAGACAGCTAACATAACGCCAATATTTAAAAAGGGCTCTAGAGGTGACCCTGGCAATTACAGACTGGTAAGTCTAATGTCAGTACTGGGAAAATTAGTTGAAACAATAGTAAAGAATAAAATTGTCAGACACATAGAAGAATATAATTTGTTGGGCAAAAATCAACATGGTTTGTGTAAAGGGAAATCATGTCTTACTAATCTATGGGAATTCTTTGAAGGGGTTAACAAACATGCAGACAAATGGGACCCAGTAGATATACTTTACTTAGATTTCCAGAAAGCCTTTGACAATGTTTGTCACCAAAGGCTCTTGTGTAAATTAGGTTGTCATGGGATAAGAGGGAAGATCCTTTTATGGACTAAGAACTGGTTAAAAGACAGGAAACAAGGGGTAGGAATAAATGGTAAATTTTCTCAAGAGTCAGTCCTAGGACCAATCTTATTCAACATATTCATAAATATTCTAGAGAAAGGGGAAAGTAGTGAGCTGGTAAAGTTTGTGGACGTTACTAAACTGTTCAAAATAGTCAAGACAAAAGCAGACTGTCAAGAACTTCAAAAAGATCTCACCAAACTGAGTGACTGGGCAACAAAATGTCAAATGAAATTTAATGGGGATAAGTGTAAAGTAATGCACACTGGAAAAAATTACCCCAAGTGTACATTCAGTATGATGGGGGCTAATTTAGCTACAACCAATTGGTAAAGAGATCTTGGGGTTATCATGGATAGTTCTCTGAAAACACACATACAGTGTGCAGCGGCGGTCAAAAAAGCAAATAGGATGTTAGGAATTATTAAAAAAGGGATAGAAAATAAGACAAAGAATATTTTACTTCTCGTTTATAAAACTATGGTATACCCACATCTTGAATACAGCATACAGATGAGGTCTCCTCACCTCCAAAAAGATATATTGGCATTGGAAAAGGTTCAGAAAAGGGCAACTAAAATGATTAGGGGTTTGGAACGGGTCCCATATGAGGAGACATTAAAGAGAGTGGGACTTTTCAGTTTAGAGAAGAGGAGACTGAGGGGGATATGATAGAGGTCTATAAAATCATGAGCAGTGTGGAGAGGGTGAATAAAAAGAAATTATTTACTTTTTCCCACACTATAAGAACTAGAGGACACCAAGTGAAATTAATGGGTAGCAGGTTTAAAACTAATAAAGAAAGGTCCTTTCCACACAATGCATGGTTAACCCATGGAACTCCTCGCCAGAGGAGCTGTGAAGGCTAGGACTATAAGAGAGTTCAAGGAAGAGCTAGATAAATTCATGCAGGTTAGGTCCATTAATGGCTATTAGCCAGGGGGTAGGGATGGTGTCCCTGGCCTCTGTCAGAGGCTGGAGACGGATGTCAGGAGACAAGTCGCTTGATCATTGTCTTTGGTCCACCCCCTCTGGGGCATCTGGCACTGGCCACTGTCATCAGACGGGATGCTGGGCTAGACGGACCTTTGGTCTGACCCAATAATGGCCATCCTTATGTTCTTAAGTCCCCGGCATCTGTGGCACCAGGAGAATCCTGGTGCTGTCAGGTTCCCCATTTAACCACTTCCCACTGAATTATCCATTTGTGTTCTGCCCATATCAAGATTTATGGACCCACCAGCACAGGCTCTCCCTACTGGGGCCATCCATCTCCCCTGCTGACAGTAACTCGCACTTAATACATGCATATGAAACCAGTAACGACTGTCACACCGTCTATTAAGTGGGTTGAATTAGAGATGTGAAAAATGAGCCAAAGCAGCTGAGCCTGAGCGGGAGAGACGAGATGCCGGTGGATTGCGGCTGACAGGGAGCAGATGGGGTGCAGGGGTTATTGATGGGGTCATTAGGAGAAATCCATCAGCAGTCCCAGGTGCCTCCTGTGGCCCATTCCTGGCACCCAGCTTGAATAAATTGGGTCACAGCCCAGGCAGGAAGAGAAATCAGCTTTCCCCTCAGCCTCCAGCCTGCTGCATGCCTCCAGGAGTGGCTGGGAGCCCTTGGCCTCTGTGTGCCGCCCCCCCGGCCACCAAGGCACTGTCAGGCCTGACTGCTGAGTTCTTCGCTGCCTTGGCAATGCCTCAGCGGCACCTGAGCAGATCAGTCCCCTGCAGTGCCTGTGACTGCCAGGCCAGTGGCAGCTCTAGCAGGTGGGAGCTTAGGTCCTGGCAGGTGAACATAGAGATGTTGGTCTTTTAGCTGGCTGCAGAGGGTGCTTTAAGTTGCTACTGGCCCCCAGTTTTGGTTACCCTGTGGGGACTGGGTGATGGCTCTTGATAACAATTTCAGCTGCTCATGTACCTCACAGGGGGTTAAATCCCTGGTAGCCTCTTGGGAAAGGAACTGGGCACCATGTATCTGGCCCAATGGATCCTGTCACTCAATGGGCAGCAGGGGCCCCAAAGGCTAGTAAGATACAGGGAAGCACAAGAGACAGGTTGGAGACTGTTCAAATATCTTTACAGAAACCAATGGTGGAACCTCACTGGTTCCTGTGCTGGGCTGAGCACCCATCTCTCACAAGACACTGCAGAAGCGGGGAGGTGGTCAGAGAGGGCAATAAAGATAACCCAGAGGCTGGAAAATCTTTGCTGAAGTGAGACAGAAACGACTGGGGCTGTTATTGAAAGTGGAGCGGAATGTGTGGGGTGATGCCATGAGGGATGGGGGCCTTCTGCACTGCCGCTCTCCTCACCTAGCAAGGAAAGCCACAGTCTGTGCAGTTGGAACGTGGGAGACTCAAAACTGATCAAGGAGAATTCTCTTTTACCTCCCGTGTGATGAGGCTGTGGAACTCACTGCCACTGGAAGCCCTTGAGGCCGAGGCTGAGACCCTAGCAGGGCTCCAAAGGGACTGGATAGTTACATGGACATGAAGCATATCCCAGTCACAATTCATCACATCACGTCTGGCAGGGGTATTGGCCCTCCTGCTGGCAGAACTAGCCACGTTCTCCAGTCAGAGGTGGGATGAGTCCCCATGTGAGGAGCAGGTTTTTCCACTTGCCTGCCACGTGCTGACCCCTCCTCTGCAGTACCTAGGCTGGCCACCGTCAGAGTCAGCTCTCAGCTCGGGTCCAGTCTGGCAAGCCCTGTGGTCCTGAGCCACTTATTACCGTCAGGTGAAGCCACAGCAGGGCATCACCACCCACTGGTCTGGGGGCAGGGCAGTGGGGCTGACATCTTAGCTGGGCCCCAGGGCAAGGTGGGAGGAGGCCTAGCTCCCTGCCCCTAGAAAGTGTGGGGCTGAGAGCAGAAGGGGCAGGGCTGGGGGCAGGCGAGTCCTGAAGCCCCCTGCCAAGTTGGAGGAGTGGCAGAGGCACAGTGCCACTCCAGCCACTGCAAACTGCTCCATGCAGCAGTTCCCATGGGCTCAGCGATCCCAGCCACCCCGGAGGGCTGGTAGGGGTAATTTCCCCCCTTGACCCTGCAGTCAATGTGTGTGTGGGGGGTGCTGGGCTCCCCACATCCCCAGTGTGTGTGGGTGTGTGTGTGTGCATGGCTGAGCTCCCCCCGTCCCTAGTATGTGTGTGGGGATGGGCTCCCCCCTTCACCGGTGTGTGTGTGTGGTGGGGGGGTGCATGGCTCAGCTCTGCACTTCCCTGTGTGTGGGGCTGGGCTCCCCCTTCCCCAGTGTGTGTGTGTGTGTGTGTGTGTGTGTGTGTGGACTGCCCCCTGTCCCTCTGGGGGGTATGTGCACACCTGCTTTAAAAACACCCCCCTTAGTAACTGATGGGTGCGGTGCTGTGGTAGCACACATCTGAACACACACACATGAGCTCAGTATTGGTACACCAGGCAAAACTTACTCCATTCACACATGAAAAATCTTAGCGGCATCAGAGCCCCACACCCCAACCCCAACCCCAACCCTTGCCTCCTGACCTGCCCCCCATCCCATCCTTCTTCCCGGAACCCCCCACTCTGCCCAACGCTTCACACAGGCAATGCCCCCCAAAGAGGAGGGATAGGTTGTGATAGGCCCCTACCTATCAGAAATGTGCTATTTTCACCCAGGTTATGCATAAATCCAAAGAGTTGGAAGGCAGGTGCAACCCCAGTGTTCCTCTAAGGATTTGAGAGTATAAATATTGCCTCTGGAACAGTCACTGAAGGAACTCGAGTCTGAGACACTCTGCTACCCACAGCAATATTAAAAAATCAACAAGCGTGAAGATTCCTCACCAGCTGGCAGAGAAGGAGAATACAGGGGACACCCGGCTATAAAAAGGCTGGCTGCTTATGGCAAAGGTTCGGAGTGTCTGCATGGTAACCTCCACCAGACCGTTAACCAGCAGCAAAGGTGTTCTGGGGAAAAGTCCTTAGAATTCAACAGTGCACTGGCTCCCCTGCTGAGGAGCCACCGTTTGTGTGTGACAGCCTGGGCCCCACCTGCTAATTTGCCCCAGCTCATTGTAAAGGAAATGGTCTCTCAGAGAAGTGCTCAGTGGGACTGGATGGAAGGCCAGATGGGGGTACTGCCATTCCCCCCATGTTGGAGAGCTGGAAAAATGAGGAAAGTTTTAGGTGTCATTGAAGCAATGTTTGTGGTGTGACAGCAGGGACAGAGCCCAGCCGGGGGTCATTCTTCAGCTCTGCCGCTTTGACAGTGAAGCATTCCTAGGTGACAGAGCAAAGAATAGCCAGCCCAGGGAGTGTGGGAGCAGAGAGACGAGTGAATTGGCTTTTCAATGGCTGTGGCTATGGGGAAGCTGGGACGGCGGGGGTGGGGGGGCGACCCTCAGAGAAATGGCAGCACCCAAGGTGCATGAAGAAATTGTCCTGCATTCCTCATGCCCCTGGGCAGAGGGGAGGCAGGAGCCAATGTCCTGTCATGGCAGGGTTCTTGAGGGCCCCCCGTTTGCCCTACCCTAAATGGCACCTCTGCAACCACCCTCCGCCTCTGGGAACCCCTACCAGTGCCTGCAATGGAATAAGAACAGATGTGGGCTTCTCAGTGCTTCTTGCACCCCTGTAGGAAGGGGATGTGTTTCTGGCGGGTGGCTTTTGCAGGTATGTAAGGCCTTATGTTCTGGCCTGTGTTCTGCAAGATGTCCAATTAGATGGACAAGGCGATCCCTTCCCATCAATCCCCAGGCTGGCGCTGCTGGAGGACTCACTGGCGGCTCTAGAGATCAGGGGTTGTGAGTAACCTCAGGCTTCCTGGGGAGGGCTGGAGCCGTAAGAGAAGAGATCTACTCCCAACTTCCAGGTGGTTAAGGTACATGGGTGTCAACAAAACCAGAGCCTGAACCAACCAGTCTATATTGCCCACACTGGTGACTTTCTCTTGAGTCTCACCATCTTTGGGCATGGGGCAGGGGCGAGGCTGCGTGAGAACCTGACTTCCCCCAGGAAGTAAAGAAGTTTTCAGCTGTCCCGCTGGCCTGGAAATGCTGGAAATTGTGATGTGCGTACGTCATACAGGCCCCAAAGCTGAATGCAGAAGGGATCGGTTTTCAAAAACCTCGTGATGGGCAAGCCAGGCTCCTGACGCTGAGGCCTGACAGCTGACATGCGAACGCTTGGGGCTGGTGATGCTGCATCTGACCGAAAGCCTCTCCTTTTCTGGAGCAATCCGGTCACACCTCCCTGGCCATCGCAGTGTTACCACCCAGCGTCTTTTATTGAGGCTATGCCCACACGGCAGGGGTTTTCAGAGAGAGCTTTTAATGATGTTCTAACGTCTAAGTAATTTATTTCTGAAACGAGCGTTCACACTGCCAGAGCATTTCGAAATGGAGCGTTCACACTAGAAAGCCCAATTTCGAAATAAGAGCAAAGATGTGAGCCTTCCTGGAGGCCAACTAAGCTGTCGTTTCCTCTGCTTAGCACACATGGAGTCAGTTTTGAAACTGAAAGCTGGGCGGTGGGGGGGGGTGTTGGCAAAAGTCCTTCATTTTGGTGGAGTTACTATTCTGAGTGAAATGCCCTGTTATTCCAGAATAACCAGCTTCACAGTGTGGACGCACGGGGGTTGCTTCTGGGGAAAAGGGGTTATTCCGCAAAAACACCACCCAGTGTACACAAGCCCTTTCAGTCTTCCAGGAAAACCAGGCTCAGTAAGAGCTGAACTGCTGGTGGAGATGGCAAGCAGAAAACACCCCTCCCCCCAGCCCTAAAATCATCCCTTGCCTCGCATGCCCTCCTACCCCTTCTCCCCACCTCCCGAAGGAGCAGGACACAAGCAAGCCCCATATATTTCCCTCCGCAGGCTCGGGTTCATCCACACCCGTGAGCAGGAATGTGCCCCTCAGACGAGCCGAGGGAATGCCCTGTCAGGAGCATGCCTTCCGCCCGGTGCTGTTTGCCTCATGCCTGGCTGCACCCTTGCGCTGCTCCCCCGGGACAGGTGGAGGAAGACAAACACACAGATCTTCCTGCTTCAGCGCTAATTAGGGAACTGTGTCGCGGGCGCCCAAGCGGCCTGCCCTCACCGTCCTCCCGGAGCGCTCACGTACTTGCATGCCAGATGGGCGCCCGTCAGAGGGGTGTGCGCTTGGTGAGCGGGGGGGGGCAGTGGCTCTCACTGGCAAGGCAGGTAGGTGAATGGAAAGAAAAAGAAGCCATCCCGTCATGTCCCAGCTGTGAGCGTCTGAGAAGCCAAGCTCATCAGCACGTGCAGCTCTCCCAGCACACTCGTCTCTTTTGTGCAGCTGTGTCAGATTGTTTTAAAGGGCAAGCCACTCAGGCTGCTGTTTTCAAAGCAAGAGAGGGCAGTGAGGGGGTCTGCTTTCTATTGGAATCCAAAGGGGTTTGGGGACTCACGCACCCCGATGCACCTCTGCAAACTGCAGCCTTGAGCCTCCGATGTGAGCTGCTGTGTCAGGGAAAGGCAAGTGCAAACCCCAGCCCAGGCTGCAGATTGGGGTGCGTTGCCCTGGGCGCAGAGCTAGTGAAGGAGGGAGCCAGTGGGCAGGGCTGGTGGATGATGTCTTTCAGTGCCTTGGAAGGCAGGAAACCTTTTTGAGGGGAGGAGGTTTAGGGCTTGTATCCACCAGCCCTGCCCCTTGTGTCTCACACCAGTTCCCCAGAGTCGCAGGGCTCCAGCACGGTGCAGCCACTTCTGAGCGGAGGAGTTTGTAGTGCTGTGTTTCCCATGCTTCCGTGGAGCCCCTGCTTCAGAAGCTGAACTCAGCAGCACCCCCCCGCAGCCCTGCCAGGGGTCGTTAAAGGGGTGCCAGCTGTATGTGCCCTCCACACCCCCCACAGGAGAGGGGCCCCTTGTTAGCCATCGTAGCAAAGCCAGCAAGTGTTTCATGTTTTCCCTCCTGGGGGGCCTGCCTCTCCGTGTGGGGAAGGCTGGTGTGGCCCTTTGTGCCTGGCCCTTGCCTCCCTCCCACAGGCGTTGGGCAGTGATGCAATGGATGGGACAGTGCCCACCCTTCAGATCTATTGGTTCAGACGCTCTGCAGACTCAGGCAGATGGTGCTGGATGCTGGACACACACTTTGTGTTTCCAAAGCTGATCTTCCAGAGAACAGTTGCAAGGTCTGGCTGAGTTCCCAAAGCAGGTTCTTTGTGCTCCCCAAGAGAGGCCCTGGAGACAGGAACACAGCTGTAAAGAAATGCCTTGTTAATGCAAATGACTGATGAGGCTCAAGGGGTGTGCGTGCGTGCGTGCGTGCGTGCGCGCACGCACACTTCTGCCCTCTGCTGGATGGAAAGGGAAGGTAGAAGGGCTACATCTCTGAGCATTGCTTTAATTTGCCTTCTAGAAACTGAAACCCGCATAGGTTGGACCTACCAAATTCAAAGCGATAAAAATGTGTTGTGAACCATGGAATCTGGTCTCCCCCAAGAGATCAGATCTTTTGTGTGCCTTTACCCTTTACAGCTTTGGTGGGAGAGACCAGCGTTTCATCAACTGGGGGGCCTGAGCCAAAAGGGAGCTGCAAGAGGTCACAAGATTATTTTAGGGGGGTTGCAGTATTGCCAACTTTACTCTGCACTGCCTTCAGAGTTGGGCAGCCAGAGAGCAGTGACTGATGGCCAGACACCCAGCTCGGAAGGCAGCACCCTGCCAGCAGCAGTGCAGAAGTAAGTGGTACTACCATACTCATGTCGCCTTTACTTCTGTATTCATGCTGGCAATAGCGCTGCCTTCAGAGCTGGGCTCCCAGCTAGAAGCTGCTGCTCTCCAGCAGCCCAGCTCTGAAGGCAACGCCATTGCCAGCAGCAGCTCACAAGTAAGGGTAGCAGTGAGACCGTTTTATGTCAGGACCGCTCAATTATAACACCGACACATTTCAGTCTTAAATAGCTGCAACCACCAAATTTACAATTTGTGTAAATTGATCAAAATGGACTGTGACTTGGTAGAGCCCTGCATGGCCCAGGTACATCGCTCATGGCCTGGGTACATGGCCCATGCCCCTAGTATAAGGCTCAGTGCCTGGGTACATGACCGATGATGGTTCAGCTCAATGGTTCCAAAGCTGATAGGGACAGGGTAATAGGCTGGCTCAGTCTGTCTCCCCCAGTAACAAAGTAACAATGTCGGAGTTGGCCCAAGAGTGGCTAGAATTTAATGCCTTTTTGGGAGTGCTACCTGCAGGCCCTGGAGTTTACCTCTGCGGTCTGGATGGTAAGGCCTGGCATTGTCTGGCTTGTGGGGGACTTGCATGCTTCTCGGCGGTTGGTCCCTCCTGTTGGACATGTGTCTGTGTGTGGGTATGGATGTGATTGTTGCATCTCGCTGTGGATTCAGCACATCTCATAAGGGTAGATGCCCTTTGCTTGGGCAGGGAAGCTGGGACTTCGGGTGCTGTGCTGTGCTGTGCTGTGCTGGATGTGTTGTGGCATTCCTGGTCACGTTGCTGGGGACTGGTGCAGGGCAATGGCCAGTCAAAAGGAGGTGGGGGGAAGGAATCCTGGGTTAAAAGTGAGCCTCTTCCCGCGTTCACCAAATGATCCCATGCTGCCAGAAAGGGCAGAGCACAGCAGCACTGGAGAACGTGCCTGTGCGTGTCGTGCCGGGGCAGGGGTTCTGCTGAGAGCTCGGGTGCTTGGCAGCTCAGCTCCGGGAACAGGCTGCAGGGAAGGCGGCTGGGCCATAGTAGGAGGGCTGAGCTGACAGGTTAGTGGCAGAACAAACCATCCACTTGGTTGTGGCTGCAATGGCCTAAGGGGGAGGACTCGACAGCTGAGCTAGCAGCTGTGGAGGAAATGTTGCACTGGCCAGGCAGCTGGAGGTGATGCAGCAACGCCTGGGAGTCAGGGCTCTGGGTCGTTTCCTGCCAATGGGTGGGAGAGTGGGTAGTGGGGGGGAGGGGCTGGTAAGTCAGCACTCCTTGGGAATGGCCTCACTATTGGTAATCAGGGGGAGAGGGAGAGCCAGGAGTCCCGAGTCCTCTTCCTGGTTCTGCCATTGTATCGCTCGGAGCCCTGGGGCAAGTCCCCTCACTATTCTGTGTCTCCATTTCCCCATCGGTGGAATAAGGGGGATGACACTGACCTGTCCTGTTGCCCAGTTGATGGGCCAGAGCCTGTCCGCAGGAGGCTGTGCTGTGCCGGGGGGAGAGGCTAGTTCTGGGCACTGGTCTAGATGTGGCCCTGGGTGTCTGAGATGCCCTCAGACCAAAGAGGTAACAGCAGAGTGATGTGTGAATACCACAACAGCTGGAAGGGCCTTCTGGGGTCCCATGCACAAGCAGGACGCATGTCGTGCCTCTGGGCTGAAGGAAAACCTGGCAGAGGAACCCGGAGGGCCCGTGGGGTGTTGCAGGGGAGTGCGCTGAGTAGAGGAGCGGGGTCAGACCAGGGGCCGGATCTCACACTCCATTACCCTGGTGCAAATCTGAGTAAGGTCACTGAAATCTACATGACAGCCGCGCTGCAGCACAGCTTTTGCTCTGCTCTGGGGTTGCTGTAGCGTCCTGGTGCAGGCGCTGCCTCCAGTAACCAATGGGGTTTTCCAGAGAGGTCGTTAATCCATCCCCTGCGAAGCAGGAGCTTGATCTTTCCGCCAAGCTACGCTGACAGCAGGGAGGCAGGTGACCCCAGCTGCGTCACGTAAGCCAGGGCATTTTCCCCAGCCCTGAGCACTGGGGCTAACTTTTAGATAGGGTGACCATCCATCCCGTTCTGGATGGGGCAACTTCATATTTCAGGCACCATCCCAGCGTCCCGATTTATTTTGCCAAAGGGGCTAATTGCCCCATATTCCACTTTTTTACTAGCGCAGGTGGCCGTTGCCCCGCTTCCCCCATCTGCGGGGAGCCAGGAGCTTTGCTGGCAGGGTGGCAGCCTAGTTCCCAGTGCCCCAAGTCATGGGACAGCTACCAGTCGCAACTGTCCCCTGCACCCACCCGGCAGGGTAGCAGCCCCCACAGAGCAGCCACCACCCGACTCCCAGGAAGGGTGACCATCTGTCCCATTTTAGCCAGGAAGGCATCATTCCCCCGTGTCCCATATTTGGCAGGAGAAATATGGTCACCCTATGCAAGGGCATGATCCAGCAAAAGCTTCCCCCTGTGTCCCACCATCTGCTCCTGGTGGCCATGGCAGTACCTGGGCGGCAGGTAAACAGGAGGACAGCCAAATTGGGTCAGAACAATGGTGCATCCAGCCCAATAGTCCGGCTTCCAACAGCAGATGCTGCCAGATGCTTCAGAGGGAACGGACAGAACGGGGCAGCTACTGAGTGAGCCATCCTCTGTCATCCACTGCCTGCCTGTAGAAGAGCAGCACGCTGGCACAGGAGAGCTTTAAGGCGCTCCAGAGTTCCCTGTGCAGGTCTCCTCCCCAGCAGGAGAGCAGCTCACCTAGACTAGTCCCAGCCATCTGATGCTGGATTCCATCTAAGAACATAAGAACAGCCACACTGGGTCAGACCACAGGCCCATCAAGCCCAGCATCCTGTCTTCTGACTGTGGCCAATGCCAGGTGCCCCAGAGGGAATGAACAGAACAGGCAATCATCAAGTGATCAATCCCCTATCACCCATTTCCAGCCTCGGGCAAATAGAGGCCAGGGACACCCTCCATGCCAGCCTGACTAATAGCCATTGATGAACCTATCCCCCATAAATTTATCTAGTTTTTTTTTAAACTCTTCTATAGTCTTGGCCTTCACAACATTCTCCGGCAAGGAGTTCCACTGGTTAACTGTGCGTTGTGTGAAAAAATATTTCCTATTATTTGTTTTAAACCTGCTGCCTATTAATGCATTTGGTGACCCCCTAGCTCTCGTGTTATGAAAAGGAGTAAATAACGTATCCTTATTTACTTTCTCCACACTGGTCATGAATTTATACACCTCTGTCATAACCCTCCCTCAATTGTCTTTTTTCCAAGCTAAAAAGTCCCAGTCTTATTAATCTCTCCTGATATGGCAGATGGTCCATACCCTTAATCATTTCTGCTGCCCTTTTCTGAACCTTTTCCAATTCCAATATATCTTTTTTGAGATGGGGCGACCACATCTGTACATAGTATTCCAGATGTGGTTGTACCAAAGAAAGAAGTGATGAACAGAGGCATCTAAAGCAATCGGCTGATGAGCCTTCAAGACTACCGTCTTGTGTGCAGATTGGCTGGCAGGCTCCCAGCCAGAAGCCAGTGACCAGAAGCTTCAAGGTACCTCTTCGTGGAATGAAAACTGCAGCCGAGCATTGTCTGGGGCTTTTGTAGGGGTGTGAGTAGGACACACAGAGTGTCAGAGAGTTGAGCAGTCTGTGTGTCCTAGGCTCTTTTGACACTGCTGCTTCTGTGGCTCAGGTTTTGTAAGTCTCTTCTGTTAACAGCTGGGATCCATGGGACTTGGTGGTGGATGTTCAGCTGGGAGGTGCACCTCATCCCCCTTGTCTCAGAGGTGGCAGTCAGTCATTCTCCCTCTGGGCCTGGGTGGATTTCCCAGCTGTGCTTTACCTCCTCCTTCTGGTTGGTTGTGGTGTCATAAGGCTCAGTCAGATAACTCTCTTCTTTGCCTGTCTGTCTGACAGCCCTCATGCTTCAGGAAGCAAAACTGGCAACCAGCTGGGATCAGGCAGAAACACCAGCACCCCATGCTGGCTGTAACAAGCCACCTGGGCTGAATCAGGCCTGGAAGCAGACCGCTGAAATTATCAAGAGGGGGATGGTTTGTGCACAGACTCTTCGGACTTTTTCAGTTTTGTGAATGAAAATTTAACCTGTAATTCCTGGGGATGCCAGGGCAAGCCTGGAGGACAACCCTCCTGGCTAATCAAGGGTGGATTGTTGCAGACAGTCCTCCTGCCACTGACATGTGGAGGTGCCCTGCACAGCTGCCCCTTGCAAGGCACCAGCGCCATGTGCCTGGGCCACTCCAGCTGGTTTTGAGGTCTCTGAGGTGAGTCATTAGCAGAGACACCCGCCCCCGTTGTGTCCAGTCACGTGATAACCATGGGCAGGGCAGGGGACTCCGTCCAGTGCCACCGTGGTCTTGGGGCAACGCCAGCATCTGTACCAGCTTCAGTACGCACAGGGACATCACCGTGCAGCCCACACACCTGGGGAGGTTCACTGTGCCACAGAGCAGCACCTCGCCTTGAAAGGGAGGAGCAAGAAGGAGGCTCCTCTGCAGCTATAGCTGAGCGCCAGCTGGCTTGTAGTTCCAATGAGAGAGGCTCCCACGCTGAGCTCCAGAGGCCTGCTTGTAACCGCCCATGAGCTGGGGTAAGGGGGCCGCCCGCTCGGGGAGTTTCCCGGCTTGTGGCACAATTAACCAGCCCTTTCGCTGAGCCAGCTGGTACGGAGCAGCCACAGGTTTTCAGCGGCCGCGTATACCCAGCTAGAACCTCCTCAGCCCTCTGTGGAGGGTGTTTGGCTCCTCTGAGGTTCCCAGCGGCAAGATGATAAATGAAAAATAGCTCTGCCTGGACCGCCCTGGTGAAGTCGTACCCGGTGAACGGGAGTGCTGGCCGTGTGCATTGTAACATGCTGGTGCGGCGTTGCAATGCCCCCGCGCTGCTGCAGCGTGGGGTGTCGCTCCAGAGCCCCAGCTCAATCCAAGTGTGCTGCCCGAGAGCGTGGCAGGTTCCCAAGAGGTGCACGGGCAGGCCTGGGTTCCTGCCCTTCCCATCAGTGCTGTGGGTGGCTGTCTACCTGCGTGTGAGATGCCCCAGCCTGGGGCTGTGCCCAGTGGGCTGTCAGGGGGAAGTGTCCTCCCCATGTGCCCCGGCTGTGAATGACACAAGGTGTAAGATGGCCTCTGGCTCTAGGCAGTTGTATGGCCTGTGCCAGACGTCCACAAAGAGTTTGGGGTTACAGTTATCCCTGTTGTACAGATCGGCAAACTGAGGCCCAGACGGGGGCAGGAAATGCTCAATGGCTGCATCCATCCAACCCAAGAGCCCGGTAAGGGTCCCACAAAGAGGGCAGTGGGGCTGGCACCCAGTGTCCAAATCCTGAGGCTGCAGAGTGCTCTGGGCAGCTTGGACATAGGGGTCTCCTTGTGCTTGCTTAGTCCAGGCCAGCTGAGCCCGGGGCTGGCCTGGAGCAACTGAGAGCACCTTTCCAGGGACAGGTGAGGCAGCTGGGAAGAGCTGGCCAGGCCCTGTGCTGGCCCCACAGCAGCTACACTGCAGGAATCCTGGGGCAGAGCCGGGAAAGCCCCTTGAGGACCTTGCATGTCTGAAAGCTGAAATACAAAGTGGAGGTGCCTGAGCGATCCAGCCTGGTAGAAATGCCCTCTGCTAGCCCGTCTGAGCCCCTGCTTTGTACGCAATCGCCCTGAGCAGCGCGAAAGCTGCTGGGGTTTATAGTGTGTGTTCCTTTCCTGCAGCCGGCCGTAACAGAGACCTGTGCTGGGATTGGGTGAGTTAATCTCTTAAGCCCATGTGGAAGAGGAGTTTTATCCTGTATTTTAATGCTGAAAGTGGGATAAATGCTGGTGGGAACACGAGCACATAGTGGGGCTGGACTCACTGGTGCAGCGCAGCAGCTCAGTGCCCAGCGCTCGGTAGGAGGTTTGCAGAACCATGGGTGGTGGGGGGGCTTGGGGCAGCTGCTGGACTCTGCATGTTCCTGCTTCACAATTGCACACCCTGTGCTGGGAACACCTCAGACCAGTGACCGACTGACCACCGTCCGTGGCCTGGTCTATATGCAATAATTAGCTCAGCCCAGCCACGTCACTCAGGGCTGTGAAGGATTTTGCACCCCACGCACGGCAGCTAGATCAGGTTGGTTTCCAGTGCAGACACAGCTAGGGCAGTGGTAGGTTCCTGCAGTGACCTTGCTATGGCATCTCAGAGAGGTGGATTGACCACAGGCAGTGCTTTTTTTCGAGAGAGAAAGGTGGTGGAACTCTAGCCCCAAACTGTCGCCCTCTGCTCCAAGGCCCAGCCTCCCCAGCCCATTAACCCCTCACTTGCAGGGCCCAAGCTGCCCCGCCAAAGGCTTAACCACCCCCTGGGGGGGCCCAATCTGCCCCCCGACCACTTTGCCACCCACCATGCGAGGCTCTGCCAACCACCAGCAGGGCCCAAGCTGCCCCCAAGGCTTAACCACTCCCAGGGGGTGCAAACTGCCCTGCATGGGGTCCAAGCTGTCCCCGGTGGCTTACCCACCCCCCGGGGGCCAATCTGCTCCCTGCGTGGGGCCCAGCCAGCCCAATGGGATCTGAGCTTCCCTGTGTGGCCCCTGAGCCACCCTCCATCAGGTCCAGCCAGCCCTGATGAGGCCCGAGCTGCCTCCACGTGGGGCCCTACCAGCCCTCCATGTGTGGGGACCATTCCAGCCCCTCCACCAATGCCCAGGGTTTAACCCCCTCCCCCCCATGGCCTGAAAACTACCAACCCCAAGCCACTTACTGTCTTTCACAGGAACTCCACTGCAGATCCCTCTTCTTGGCCATTAAACCAATTAAATCGAGTGCTAGTCTTTCAGTACAGCAGGCAGGGCAGGGAGCCAGAAGCGTGGGGAGTAGGAGCCACATGCAGCTCAGAGCTGCATCTCCCAGCCAGCTTCCAAAACGGCGACGTCCAGAAAATGCCCTGACTACAGTGATGGAAAACCCACTTCTGTGGCTGGAGGGAGCATCTACACAGCAGTACTGCAGCCACAGAGCTGCATTGCCTTAGGTGTGATAGGCGTAGTAGGGACATGATCTGGGAGGGGATTTGGCCTTTGACATGTCTCTTGTGTGCAGTTACGGGATAGTGAGGGGAGATGCTCTATTCTGTTCAGGTTTCTCCCATGCCCACTGCTACAGTACCCAAGAGTCTGAGATCTATAACTTATTCCTGTGGTACCTGAGGGCCTGGTATCTATTGTCAACTGGAGCAGAGGGAAACAATCCCGTGCCTGGCACCGCCCCTTGCCCATGAGAGGGAACGCCGGGTATTAGGAAGGGACAGCTGTAGTTAAGGGGGATTCGATCATGAGCAGCATAGCTGGGTTTGCAATGACTGGGAGAACAGCATGGTGACTTGCCTGCTTAGTGTGAAGGTTGCAGATCTCTTGAGAGAGCTAGATAATGTGTAGTGCTGGGGAGAAGCTGGTGGTCATACCAATGACATAGGGAAGTACAGGAGAGAGGTTCTGGAGGCCAAATTTATGCTGCTAGTCCAGAACCTCCATGATAGTGTTCTCCAACTCCATGTGCAAGGCCTCAGAACTGCAGGTCTCAATCTGTGAAAGAAACGATGGTGTAGAACAGAAGAGTTCGGATTTATTATGAACTGGGGAAACTTTTGGGAAAGGGTGAGCCAATACAGGAAAGATGGGTTGCACCTAAACCAAAATGGAACCAGACTGCTGACCTTTAAAATTAAAAAGCTCTGTGATCGGGTGGACTAAGACCCAATGTCCCCTACAGGAGGCCAGAGGCTTTGCCACACCCCATTCCAGTGAGAGGAGCAGACAAGAGGTCCTCCAGGCAGGATGGAGCATCTGTCTCTGCTGAAGCCAATCAGAGCCCAGCAGGCCAATATAAAAGAAACTGCTGGGCTACAGCCTGGTAGTTCTTCAAAGGAGCTTGAGCTGGGCAGGTCTGTATACTGTCTGGGAGACTAGCAGCCCTATGGAAAGCTCTGAGTGTGAGCAGAACCTATAGCTGGGCAAGACCCAGGCCCTGTGGTTGGAGATTGGCCACAATAATATATGAACTGACAGCACCTTGGACAGGGCTAGTCAGATCCTATCCTCAGAACCCTGAAGACAACCAGACAAGACCTTACGTGGTACCCTTGGCCGTAGAGGGGTGCTCAGGAGTGGGTGGACCCTGTTACAAACTCACAGAGCAGTTCTTAAACTAAGAGCTGAGGGAAAGCTGACAGGTGCAGAAGTGCACATGATTTGGACAGAAATATCCCTAAGGGAGTCTCTATTAATGGAGATTAGCTATGTTTTAGTAAGGAGAAGAGGATGGAAGATGATAAAACACAGGCGGGAGCTAATCAGAAACAGTCAAATGAAAAGAAAAGAGCCCATTTCAATTACAGAAAGCAGCTAAAGATGTGGCAAGTTTTTAAAGTGCTTATATACCAATTCTGGAAGTCCAAAAATCATGTGGGTGAACTACAGTGCCTGGTATTGAGTGGGGATATTGATATAATAGGCATCATAGACACTTGTTGAAATAAGGATAATCAATTAGATGAAGTAATATTAAGGGAAAATGTGTTGGAAAAACAGAACAGTTCGTGTTGGTAGGAGAGTGCAACTGCACATGAAAGGAAGTGTGGAAACTCTTAAAAGCACTAAACTGCACCATGTTATTGCTGTGGATAATAATTCCATGTTCTAATAATAAGAATATAGCAGTAGGGATATATGACTGACCACCTGACCTGGATGGTGATGGTGACCATGAAATGCTTAGGGAAATTATGCTAATAAAATAAAAAATTCAGTAATAATGGTGGATTGACTGGGTACATATCACCTCAGGCTGGGATTCAGATATAAAGTTTCTTGACACCTTAAATGGCTGCTTCTAGGAGCAGCTGGTCCTGGAACCCATAAGAGGAGAGACAAGTTTTGATTTAGGGTAATGTCTACATAGCATACTAATTTTGAAATAAGCTATTCCAGAAGAGCTTATTTCAGAATAAGTCTGCTACACACATGGGCCGTGTCTACACTAGACCCCTTCTTCGAAGGGGGCATAGAAATGACACAGACCAGAGAATACCAATGAGGTGCTGCCATGCATATGCAGCACCTCATTAGCATAATGGTGGCTGCATGAATTTCAAAGCTGCTAACTTCAAAGTGCTGACAGGAAGTCAAGACATGGGTGCTTTGAAATATGTACCCAACTTCGAAAATCCCTTCCTCCCAATTAGTTTTGGGAAGAAGGGAATTTTGAAGTCGCGTTTATTTTGAAGCATCCACATCTATACAGCCAGTCTCCATTTCAAAAGCAGCACTTTCGATGCGCGGCTGGCTTCTGTTATGCTAATGAGGTTCTGAATATGCATATCCCAAAATGGAGGGGCATGTGTAGACACAGCAAGAATGAGTTTTACCAATTTTAAAATAAGCCAACTGCTAATTTGAAATTATTTTGAAATAGTGGTTGCATTGCTGAGACGCTAGGATAGTTATTTCAAAATAATGTCTGTTATTTCAAAATAACTTTGTTGTGTAGACCTACCTTAAGTCCTAAGTGGCATGCAGGATCTGGTGTAAGAGGTGAATATAGTTGGACAGCTTGGTAACAGTGACCGTAATAAAATTAAATGTAACATTCCTGAGACACTAAAAATACCGTAGCAGCCCAACACTGTAAGATTTAATTTCAGAAAGAGGAACAACACAAAAATGAGGTTAGATAAATAGAAATTAAAAGTTATAGTGCCAAAAATGAAATCTCTGCAAGTTGCATGGAAACTTTTAAAAGACACCATAATAGAGGCTCAGAATAAATGTATACCCCAAATTAAAAAATGCGGCTATCCAAGAAAGGACTGTTGTGGCTAAGCAACAAAGGAAAAGTAGCAGTGAGAGGCAAAAAGGCATCCTTTAAAACGTGTAAGTTAAATCCCTTGAGGAAAATAGAAAAAAACATAAACTCTAACAGATTAAGTGTAAATATATAATTAGGAATGCCAAAAAATCTGAAGAACAGCTAGCCAAAAATTCAGAGTAATAGGAAAAAAAAGTGAATATATCAGAAACAGAAGGCCTGCTAAACAACCAGTGGTGCCACTGGACAATCAAGATGCTGAAGGAGCACACAAGGATGATAAGGCCATTGTAGAGAAATTAAATTAATTCTTTGCATCAGTTATCACAGCTTAGGAGATTCCAAATGCAGAGCTATTCTTTTTAGGTGACAAATCTGAGGAACTGTCCCAGACTGAGGTGTCATTAAAGAAAGTTTTGGAACAAATTTGTAAATGAAACAGTAATAAGTCACCTAGGACAGATGAGATTTACCCAAGAGTTCTGAAGGAACTCAAATGTGAAAGTGCAGAACTTCTGTGGTTTGTAACCTATCATTTAAATCAGCTTCTATACCAAATGACTGGAAGATAGTAAATGTGACACCAGTTTTTAAAAAGGTCTAGAGAGGTGATCCTGGTAATTACAGGCCAATTACAGTTACTGACTTCAGTACTGGGCAAACTGGTTAAAACTATAGTAGAGAAGTGTACTGTCAGGCACATAGATGAACATGATTTATTGCGGGAAAGAGTCAACATAGTTTTGGTAAAGGAAAGTCATGCCTCACCAATCTACTAGAATTCTTTAAGTGGGAGGAGGTCAATAAGCATATGGACAAGGGGGATTCAATGGATATAGTATGCTTGGATTTTCAGAAAGCCTTTGACAGTGTTCTTCACCAAAGGCTCTTAAGCAAAGAAAGCGGGCATGGGTTGAAAATTGGTTGAAAGATAGGAAACAAAAGATAGGAATAAACAGTTCTCATAGTGGAGGGATGTATCAGGACTGTTCAAAATATTCATAAATTATCTGGAAAAAGGGTAAATAAAGAGATGGCGAATGAAACAAAACTTCTCAAGATAGTTAAGTCCCAGGGAGACAGCAAAGAGCTACAAAAGGGTTTCTCAAAACTGGGTAACTGGGCAACAAAATGGCAGAAGAAAATGTAATGTTGATAAATGCAAAGTAGTATATATTGGCAAACATAATCATAAGTATACATATAAAATGATGGGGTCTAAATTAGTTGTTAGCACTTAAGAAAGAGTTTTTGGAGCCATTGTGGTTAGTTTCTTATAACATCTGCTCAATGTTTAGCGGCAGTCAAAAAAGCAAACAGAATGTTTGGAATCATTAAAGAAGAAAGTAATATATAACATATAAACTATCACATTATCTCTATATAAATCTACCATATGCCCATATCTTGAATACTGCATGCAAATCTGGTTGACCCATCTCAAAAAAGAGATATTAGAAAAGGTTCGGAAAAGAGCAACTAAAATGTCGAGAGGTTTGGAATAGCTTCTGAATGAGAAGCGATTAATAAGACTGGGAAAAGAGATGACTAAGGGGAGATATGACTGAGGTCTATAAAATCATGACTGATGTAGAAACAGTAGATAAAGAAGTGCTATTTACTCCTTCTCTTAACACAAGAAGTAGGGATCATCAAGTGAAATTAATAGGCAATAAACAAAAGGAAGTATTTCTTCACACAATGTACAGTTAACCTGTGGAACTCCTGGCCAGAGGATGTTGTGAAGGCCAAGATGATAACAAGGTTACCTAGAGAGGTGGTGGAATCTCCATCCCTAGAGGTTTTTAAGTCCCTGCTTGATGAAGTCCTGGCTGGGATGATTTAGTTGGGGTTGATCCTGCTTTGGGCAGGGGGCTAGACTAGATCTCCTGAGGTCCCTTCCACCCCTAGGGTTCTATGATGGTACTACTTCCTCCATTTCCATCGAGCTCATTCCTCCTGAGTAAAACAAATATTTGCAGAGCCCCCCAGGCCAGGCTGGGATTCTCACTGCCAGTTGTGGCCCAGCAGCCCAGGTTGCACTGTCTCACAGCTCCTCGGCAAGGGAAGGTTGGGTTTAGGTTTTTGTTTTGTTTTGTTTTGTTTTTTTCCATTTCCCATTCTCATTAGCACCCTTGTTACTAGGCAGATTCCTCACCCAATTTTCTTTTCAGCCTTCTGATCATAGGAGGAGGGACTGCCAGTTTCCATAGCGATAAGGTTGCCTTTAATCAGTATTTCTTTCCTGGGAGAATTGATTGCAAAAGGTGTCACTAAATAAGTCAGTAAATTGGATTCCCTGCCCCCCGCCATCGGATTATATTAACGGTGGCTTTGACTCTGAGGTGCTGTTCAAGAGCGAGGAGAAATTACCTTGCGTGGCTTGCAGAGGTTGGACTAAGGAATTTAACCAGAAGAATTAGCATCAAAATTGTCTGCAGCTTAATCCTTGTCCAAAAGGCCCCTTTTATTACCAGCCAGAAGTGAGTGGGAAATCTCCCCCTTGCTATTCAGTGCTGGGCTCTGCAGGGCAGATGGCTCCCAGGGCTTTGAAACAGGCTCCCTTTCCAAATGGGTGGGGATCAGTGCACAGTTAATGGATTCCAGGCCAGGAGAATCCCTAATGCCCACAATCCAGAGATTGAATCTCACCTAAGATGAGCCAAAGCAGTCCACAGAGCCCAGCTCAACGGAGCCCCTTGAAATGTGACTAGCTGGTGAATGGGCTGGAATGAGGGTGAATGGGCTCATTGCCGTTCCCATGAGTCAAAGGTCATTCACAGCCACTTAGACTGGTCCAGGCAATAGGCAGGGGAGGCCTGATTGGAATCAACCCTGCCTGCCTCATCCTCCTGTGACCCTGGTTAGACCAGCTCTGGCAGCTGCAGGACTTTGTGTGGTGCTGGCCTGATAAAGACAGCCGGAAGCAGGGAATCAAGGGGCAGAGGGCAGCTGCAAACAACAGCTTCATTTCTTGGCACGCTTGGCTCAGTTGAGCTGCCCCTCAGCAGTCGCAGCAGGATGAATTCTCCAGCCATGTCCTGGCACTGCATCTTCTGAAGCTCCCTCCTGGGCCTTTGCCACATCCAACTAGCCTCACACTCAGCATCCTTCTGCCAGGCCTCGGCTTCATGTGGGACATTTTGGCCGTGTCTACACGTGCACACTACTTTGAAGTAGCGGCGCCAACTTCGAAATAGCACCCGTCACGGCTACACGTGTTGGGCGCTATTTCGAAGTTGAAATCGACGTTAGGCGGCAAGACGTCGAAGTCGCTAACCCCATGAGGGGATGGGAATAGCGCCCTACTTCGAAGCTGAACGTCGAAGTAGGGCACGTGTAGACGATCTGCGTCCTGCACCATCGAAATAGCGGGGTCCGCCATGGCGGCCATCAGCTGAGGGGTTGAGAGACGCTCTCTTTCCAGCCCCTGCGGGGCTCTATGGTCATCGTGTGCAGCAGCCCTTAGCCCAGGGCTTCTGGCTGCTGCTGCCGCAGCTGGGGATCCATGCTGCATGCACAGGGTCTGCAACCAGTTGTCGGCTCTGTGGATCTTATGTTGTTTAGTGCAACTGTGTCTGGGAGGGGCCCTTTAAGGGAGTGGCTTGCTGTTGAGTCCGCCCTGTGACCCTGTCTGCAGCTGTTCCTGGCACCCTTATTTCGATGTGTGCTACTTTGGCGTGTAGATGTTCCCTCACGGCGCCTATTTCAATATGGTGCTGCCCAAGGTCGAAGTTGAACGTCGACATTGCCAGCCCTGGAGGACGTGTAGACGTTATTCATTGAAATAGACTATTTTGATGTCGCTACATCGAAATAAGCTATTTCGATGTAGTGTGCACGTGTAGACGTAGCCTTTAAGACTTGTCTCTGGGCCATTGATGGTGGAAGCAGGGCTCAGACTAGCAGGACCAGGTTCTAAAGGTGTCAGCTCCAAGGCTGGTTAGGAATTTTATATCAGAAGCTTCTGACATTAGAAAATTCTGATTCATTGAGCCAGACATTCTTACGCACTGGTGTTGACTTGAATCAAATTTTCATGAAAATCTTTCAGAACAATTTGACAAAAGTATCAATCAGTTTATTGAGTTTTAACATCGATGCTTCGTTCTGGTTTAGAAGTTCACTCAACTTCCCCAATTCATTTGAACTTTCATGTTCTATGTCCTTTTTTCCTGGCGTACTCCACCCACTCCCCCCTCAGGTCTAGCCCTGAAGCAGCACAGTAAAATTAGACTTCCAAACTGGAACAAGTGGACTTCCAAGATCAGGTTTAAAATGTCCCTGAACATTTCAGTTGGATATTTCTGTCTCCAAATGTTTCAAAAGCAGCAAAACATTTTGGTTCCAAAATGTGCAACATTTTGAAGTATCTGAAACAAAATCTTCCTGGCATTTTTGTCCAATAAACCAGCAAAAATTGTCTTGCTAGTTTTAAATTTGAGAGAAATCACAAAAAAATCAAGAGATGGAGATTCCATTTTCCAGCCATGTCTGTTAGCAGCCCGAAGTCCCATTTAGGCCTGATTATAATCACAGGGTCTAACTGCAGATCATGTAGATAAACTCCAGTTAGCTCTAGCCCAGTCAGCTTAGGTACCAGAAGACTGAAATTGCAACAGCATGTGCTTCAGCATGGACTACGTTTGAGCACTTATACAGGGTTACAGGCAGTTTGGACAGCTCTCTGCTGTGGCTTCAGTACCCAACTACCCAAACTAACCTGAGCAAAGCTATGGGTGTGTTGCCATTACATGGACGATCGACCCGCTTAGGGTTTATCTTCCAGGGTTTGATTTCATGAGGCTGGTGGCAATTGTGTAGCTAGAATTGACTTATCTGAAATCGACTTCCTGGCCATCCTCACTGAGGAAGGTTGATGGGAGAGTTTCTCCCATCAACGCCCCTTACTGCTCATGATAGCGAGGAGTACAGGGGTCAATGGCTGACCCCTGATATGTTGATTTCCCACACCCCGTCAGACACGTGAAAATTGAACCCCAGAAGATAGGCCCTGAGCAGGTCGATCTTCCAGGTAATGTAGGTGTGGGCTTAGACTAAATATTAGTGACTGACTACAGGGAGACCCAAAGGGAGCCCTTCATGCAAGAGCTAGGATAGGGCACAGCCGCTGGAAATGAAAGCTGCCCCGTAGACTTTTCCGGGTTATCTCAATAGAGGGCAGATTGGCAGACACCCCGTGGGTGGGGAATTCCCCTTTCTCTGCAGCATGGGGCACAGGTCCCTTGCAGGTTTAAAGTGATGTAAATGGTGAATTCTCTGCACACTGACATCTTTAAATCAGTAGCTCAGCCAGACGTGCTGGGTCTATGGCGGGAGTGGGGGGTGAGGCTGTGTGGTCTGCAATGGGCAGGTCAGAGTACCTGATCCTGAATGGCCCTGTCTGCCTTTAAAGCCTGTGAGCTTTGACCCACTCTCCCAGCAGGCAGTGGTGGTGCACGCATGGGACTGAGTCTGATAAGGGAACTCAGGGCACCTTGGCAGCTGTAGTTGCTTGGCCAGCTCCCTGCCTAGAGAGCTGGCCCCGGTGCAGGGAAGGGACTACATTTCCCAGCATGCCCATGGCTGCTAGTAACAGGAAAGGGAGGAGGCTGAATATTTTGGGTTACTGCTTTTTTACTTATGACATTACAGAAGATCCCGGAAGGTAATTTCCATGAAACCTTTAGTATTGTATAAACTTTTAGTTTGTTATAACAAAATCATTTTACCAATCACAGTGTCCACTCTAATTTTTCATTCCCCTCCCTTATGCACATTCATTGCACGACTATTTTGAACTCCTTTAAACTTACAAAATCGTAGTCCACATTTGAAAAAAAAAGCACTCCCCTCCCCCAGCTGCAGAAATTCCTGCGTGCGGCCTGCAGCTGAAGGCGAAGCCTTTGCTGAATTGCTCTAGTGCCCTATGCACGGGGGGGGGGAAGAGATCTTTGAAGAGGGAAAGTGCCCAGAAGAGCATTTGGTCAAAGAACTAATTTCCAGCTCACAAAGGAAACTCTCACAGTGGCATGGGAGAGCCTGATTCTCATCTCTTACGCACTGGTCTGACTCCATTGCGGACGCCTCCGTGCCTCACCTTTGGGTCAGCACTTACACCTGTGCAGTGAAGGAGTGAAAGGCTGCCAAGCTAGGCCTCTCCACCCACTCTGGGGCTGCCATTTCATACCCACTTTGCTTGGTGCAAATCTCTTTCCTGGGGCAAGAGCCACTGGAATCAGAGCCAGGCACTTGCCATCCCCTGCTTGCAAAGAGAGGAAGCACAGAAGAGCTAAACAACTCCTGTGTTAGCAACTTTTAAAGGTTTTAGCTACTTCTTAATTAATTCCCAGCATCTGAGTGCTTGCGCTGTTAATGTGCTTTCCACTGTGAGTTTCTGCTTTCAGCATGTGCTGCAGCTCATCGTACTTAATTGAAGCCCTTGAATAGTCACAACCTTATTTACATGGAATCTCATTTGTCTGGCACTGGCTTTACCCTGGAGAGTGGAATCTCCGCCTAAGTTTCCTGCCTTGGGAGTGGAGCTGGTTCCACCAGCAGATAGATGCCTGTTTCACGTTGTGGATGTGTGATCGGTTCCCTGCCCCCTCAAATGCTTCTCCCCTGCCTTGCTCCCAACCACACAGTGGGCAGGAGGGAAGGTGGGCGTGCAGAAGAACAAGGAGCCTCCCATGCTGGTCCTGGAGCTCAAGTGGAGACAGCTCCCGTTTTGAGCTGCACCAGGGAGGATTAGCAAAGCCAAGCTGACTGCAGGTTCTGTCCATTCACTGTCTTCCTGGATGTGGTGTCTCTGCAGACTGACATGTTCACAAGTGACTAATGAGTCTGGGCGCCTCTGTTGTTAGGCACCGCAGGCGAGGGCCATTAGCAACGCCTGGATTCCAGACAGTGCTGACCACCCGTTCTCTAGCCTCATCAGTGTGCCTCACACTGGACAGCGAGACAACCTCAGCTGGCAGCCTCCCTGGTCCCCAGGCCAGCCGAAAACAGGCACTGGGCTGGCTGCAGAAAGAAAGTGACACATGCAGGGCCATGCTCATGCGGTCTGGGCAAGATTTAGCCCTTGGTCTGTCAGGCTAATAAAGTGGCTTTGTGGCCAGCTGAAGGGGTATGTGAGTGGGGTGTGAATGAGAGACTGGCTGCCGGGGTTCCTGGGTTCTAGTCCTGCCCCTGCAGTGGGCCTGCTGCCTCATGGCTGAGGTGGAGCTTGCAGGAGGGCTTCTGGGGCCTGTTCTTAGCTCTGCTCTAAGATATTGCAGGGGGATGGGCTCGCCTCACTTTCCCAGCAGCACAGTGTGGGTGATCATAGCAGTGACCTTCCTCCTGTTGGATGAAGCCGTGGGTAGGAGAGGGAAGTGAGGCTGCTTATTCCTGGGAGTCAGCTTGGCCAGCTCCTGCCACCTCTGCCATCACACTGAGTCAGAAGCTGCTTGTCACATCGCATGGTTAACACTGAGATAAGCCATGTCACTGGGATCAGCCATTAGTTCCCTTAGCAGAGAGGACAAGGGGAACATCTCAGACAAGCTCTCGCAATGGGCTAGTGACAAAGCCATGACTGGGACCCAGCAGCCCCGGTGTGCCATGCAGTGCCCCTCTCCACTAGGCCAGGCTACCCCCTGTGGGATAGGAGCGGCAGGTGGGGAAGTAAGCTGGCTCTGGAGCAGAGTCTGACTTGCTTCCCTTTCATGGCTACTCCAGGAAAGGAACAAGAGCTGGGAGCTGCACCTCTCACCACAGGTCCCAACCAGCTCCACTGCCTTTGCTTCTAAGCCACTGTGTGGTTCTCCCATCTGCAGCCCACCCCTGGTGATTCCCCTCCAGCCCATGTTCTGTGCCTCTGTGATGGTCGAGCCAGGGCAGCGCAGCTGTGCGTCAGAGGAGCGTGCTCACCCAACACGCAGTCTGTCTTATGTCCTAGGGTGCTGGTGTGACATTTCAGGGATCACCCAGGTAAATAAGAGGTTCTGTCACCACTTGCCTCAACACTTGGGGTGGCTGGATGCTGTGCCGCCATGGCTCTGTGCTCACAGACCAGCAGCCAGCCAACAAGTACAAGGTCCTGCCCTGGCTTCCTGCAGCTAGTTACGTCCTGCGGGGGGGGGGGGGGAGCAGCCTCAACAGTCCCCCTTCATCCCGAGCTCCCCAGAGTCACCACCTGGAGTTCTGAACTACCGAAGACTCGGCCCCCAAGGTGTGAGCTGCGCCCCCAGCTAACTGCTCCTTTGGGCACACCCACACTGTACAGTTTGCACAACCGGCTTGATGAGGAAAGAAACAGTTTATTTCCTATGAACAGAAAGACGCCATCTCAGACTCCCCACATCTGCTGTAGCTACAGTCCGTTGCCTCGGGATGGTTTCCCAGCCTGGCCTTTGTCGCAGAGGGGATCTAGCACCCTGCTCAGACGCTGGCCCTAAATAGCTTTCACTCCAAGCCCCTCCCCTCTTAACTGGGTTTGCAGCCCCTGCCCCTTTCCTCCAGCTGTGCTCATTCCTGGCTGTGTTGGCCAGGTGGGTTTTCCAGGCTAGGGTTTCACTTGCCTTTCACGCTGTTTCAGTGTTTTCCCTTTAATCTGAAGGCCCACCATTGTCTCCTCCTGACTGGTGAATGCTAGGAGTGTGGAGCTTGGCTGCATGTGATCACCTGACTGCCTCCCCACACCCAGTTACAATTACAATTTGCTACACCTCCACATAGGTGTGCATCCCTAGCCATAACCTGGATACAGACCTCCCAACGGCCATCAAGTTCAGGACATTACAATTTTCATAACAGGCCTTGTTTGTAGTATTGTATATACACAATCACAGTCTCCTCAACCAGTTGACTCATTTAGTTCTTGATGGGTTCTGTTCTTCTGTTGGGGTATCTGGACCCAGACTGTCCCAGGCTAGTAGAGCTTGGTCAGCCCCCTCTGTGCTTCCTCAGTTGATTTACAGGCAGCCCAAATTGGCTACCGCAGTTTGAACATCTCTCCTCACATCTGGCCTGGGAGTAGAGCCCAGCAGTGGGACGCCTGGGAGACCCTGCGTGCTCCGCAGCCCACTGCCTCACAGAGGGAGTAGGTAATGGGTACCTTGTTGCAAGAGGGACTGGGTGAGCCAAAAGAAATAAATAATCACACTGCAGGAATGTGCAGGGAAACAAAATGCAAATTTAGTGACACCAGCTGTTTCCAGTGACCTTACTATCGATCACTTAATCTGAACTGCTTTTTAAAATTAATTTCTGTCAAAAACCTAGTGCTGTGAGCAGTTTTTCCATCAAATCTCTTTCAAAAAGCAGTAATAATCCTTGCACATAAATAATGTCAATGTCAGGTTTCAAATTCTAAAATCGGTGCTTGAGCAGTTTAACAAATTCCAGGGCTTTTTAACAACTTACTTTTTCTAAGTATTAAAAAAATCCCTGCACCTTTTAAGGCAAAAACGTGGTGTACTGTGCTGGGACATTCCATCCCTAGTGGGATGCAGGGCCCAGGACAATCCCACGGCTCCACTCTAGGCCTCAGCTCTCCCTGCCCCTGCTATGCCCCCAGCCCGGCGCCCTCCTGCCCCACCCCTTCCACGAAGATCTGCCCAACCTTCTCCCCTGCCCCACCCCTTCTTGTGCTCTCCTCTCAGCAAAGCAGGGAGAGATAGCTCAGTGGGTTGTGCACTGGCCTGCTAAACCTAGGGCTTCGAGGCCAATCCTTGAGGGGACCATCTGGGACAAATTTGAAAAAGATGGAAAAAAAATGGTGGGGAAGGGGATGGTGCTTGGCCCTGCCAAGAGGGCACAGGCCTGAACTTGATGACTTCCCAAGGTCCTTCCAGTTCTATGAGATGTGTGTCTCTCAGAGGGGAAGGAATTTTTTTGTCTGAAAAAGCACCAACAAACTGTGTTTACTTGACTTTTAGCAGGGAGAGAACTTGCTTAGCCCTGCTGCACCACCCACCAGTAAGCACCGACTGGCTGGAGCCCACAGCCTGATCCCCCGCCCCAGTTGGACCTGCCTCCTACATCACCACCCTCTTCCCCAGCCCTGAGCCTCTTTCAGCACCCAAACTGCCCCCGGAGTCTGCATGTAACCCCCTGGTTGCACCACAACCCCTGCCCCAGCCCTAAGTCCTCACACAGTCCAAACCATTGGGCCCTGGACCCACCTCTCCTGCACCCCAAGCCCCTGCCACAGCCTGGAGCCCCCTCACACGCTGAACCACCCATGTCCAGCCCCACGCCAGAGCCCAGCCCCCCAGCTGAGTGTTCACCCCTCCTGCGTCCCAGCGCCTGGCCCTGCCCAGCGAGAGGCCATAAGGACGATGGAGGGAGGGGGCTGGAGTGAGAAGGGGCCAGGCTCAGAGAAGGTGCTGGACATGGGTGACAAGGGGGTTTGGGTTTGTGCAGTTAGAACGCTGGCCTCTGGGAGAGTCAGATCCTGTCCTACAGGGAGGCAGAGAAGGACCTTTGCAGAGAGAGAAAAGAGCCCAACGTGCTGGGGATTATCTGTCTCTGCACATGCCTCCATAGCTTCCCCCAACCGCAGCCGCAGCCGCAGCCTGCCTGCCTCAGACAAACCCAGGGCTGCGCAAAGTGGCAGGGCCTGTGCAGGGGTAGGCCCCAGGCCAGACAATACTGATTGGCAGCTGCCCTCCCACCCAGCATCCATCACCTGTGCCCTCAGCATGGTCCTGCCATGCCCCACCTGCCAAGGGCTCTGGGGTCTGTGTGATGGGAGATTGTTCTCACCCCATTTGCTGTGGGACCCTCATCACACCTGTTCTTCTTCCATTAGCCACAATCCCTGAGCTTAACCACAAGCAACAAGGAAGGGCAGGACCCTTGGTTTATGGAGACAGATGCTCAGAGCAGAAGAGGTGGATGCTCCTGCAATGGCTGGCTGCACCGCAGGTGGCCTTCTGAGTGCGTGCACCCAGGCCTAGGGATGCTTAGCATCTTTGCTGCGTGAGAGGGCAGGGCAGCGCCCCAGCTGAGGGAGAACCGCCTGTCCTTTCAGAGTGCACAGAGTCTTCTGACAGATTGGTCAGGGGACAGCTCAGCAGAGCCTGAGTCACTGATTCACTTCTGCCTGGCAGCATCTCCCCCCATGTCAGAGCCATTTCATGGCTATTCTCACGGAATAAGCTTGCTATGGAGAGGACAGAGCCTTCTAGGGAGGCAGAGAGCCTGCCCACACCTGTCACATTAAATCAGCACAGTGCCCTTGTGGGACAATTCCATCAGTTTGTGAGAGCTTTCAATTGATTTAGCTTAAGTTGATTCATCTCGGACTTCAACTCAATAGATAGAACTAGAGCTGCTGGAAAGATTTCCGGGGGAACAGTTTTTTGTCAGAAAACTGCAGTTTTGTTGAAATCAAAATGATTTACAAAATCTCTGCTAAATTTTAGATGATTAAATGAATCACTTTGACTTTCTCATTTAGATAAAAAGTTTAATCTTTTATATGAGGGACATTAAATTTAACATTGTGCCATGTATATATCAGATTTGGATTTAATACTGGATAATTCTAGTAACCTAAATTTTCTTCATCCAAAAATCCTAATCTTATGACTCCTGCATGGCCCATGTAGCCCTAGGCTAATTAATCACTGACTGTTATCTTAGCACCCAGTAGCCTGAACGTTTGGGATGCCTCCCGCACCATTTGAATAACTATAACAACACTGCAGTCTAGATTCTGTATTATCACGTTTGGACATCAAAACAAAAGGATTCAGCATTCTTCAACCAAAACATTTCAGTGCTTCTGAATAAATTATTTTTCTGAATTTTTATTCTGGGGTCAGCTCTGACATTTTGTCTTCCTCTTCCAATTCAAATAAAAGCAGATTTTGAAGCGTTGGCATCTCCAGGGGAGTGGAAATTCCAATTTCTGAGCTGCTCCAGCTCTGGCACCCTTACACAGACCCATGTACACCCAAGGGGACTGCTGCATACCAGCTGAGTTACGCTTACAGTTTGTGCCAGTGAGAAAGAACTTGGTGAGAGAGCAGTAGCAACCTAGCTGGCCTTATTTCTAGTTAACATTACAGTGCCATAGTTCCTGCAGAGCTCAGCCACATCTCTCCTGGAGGCACCGACATTGGGCAGGATCAGGCCCTATGGCCACTCTAGAGTGGGGGCTGTTTCCCTGCAGTCCCTGTAGCTTATTGTGGCAGGCATGCAGATACTACCTCTGGCCACAGCTTTCTCCCTGGCTGCACCAGGCTGTAGAGCCAGAACGGTTGTGCTAGGCGCTGTACAAACAGAACCAAGCTGTATAGCCAAAAACTTCCAACAGCAAGTCTTGGTGCCTGCGTCAACTGACTTGGGCCCCCAGGGCTCGAGGTATGGAGTGAGCTCCCCACTTGCCAGGTTGCAGCACTCAGGCACCAGCCCAAGCCTATACACTGCTATCTGAAGCCCGGCAGCGGGAGCCCTGCAGGCCCGTCAGTTGACCCAGGCTCTGAGACTGGCTGTCATGGGTCTTCTTTTACTGTGAGGACATTCCTAAATGGTAAATGAGATGGCTGTTTGGCTGCTAGCCCAGGAGAGCCCTCCTGGTGACTAGGCTCAGCTATGCAGCCCTGCGGGGTCACCCAGCAGGATTTAGGTGTGGTCTATACAATTACGAGTGCAGCGTTTCCTGTGGATTTAAGGAACCAAACGTAGGGGATGTATTCCCAAGAGCCAGGGCTGTTCTCCAGCACACACCTTAGGAGACAGTTTGACAAGAGTTGAGTCCTGCAGCGGGCTCTGGAGATGACAGTTTAGGCGGCTGGGGTCCCAGACACAGCTTTTCTCCATGGCCTTTCTAGAGCTGCGATATGATTTCAGGAATATAAGGACCTTTGCAAGAGGCAAGAACCCAGGGGAACCAGGGCCTGGATCTGACATTGAAAGAGCTTCATATGTGTACCTGCTTGGAAAACTGAGCAAATTTTCTATTCAAATGGTCACTGTGTCCTTACCTGATTTCCTTCTTTCCCTGGTTTGCTTTGTGAGTTTGGGAAATTATTTTCAATGCAAATTTTCTGCCCATGTAACTTGCGTGGGCCTGCTTCTGTTGACCAGCGCACCAGCAACAATCCCCATTGCTAGCAGTGCTGGTACACTGTGGTAGAGTGGACACGAGAGAAGAAACAAGCAGCTCCATCACACCTGGGTCTTGTGGCAGAGCAATCGTAGGTGGGTGCATGCCGGAGAGATGATGGCAGTGCTCTCCTCTTTTAAATTCAATTCTTCCTGCAAACACCGTTGTCTCTCAGCGGTTGCCTGGCTCCTTGGGGCTGTGCTCATTCGAGACTTTCTTGGCAGAGTTCAGCGAAGAACTCTACAGGAACAGTAGTGTCTAGAGAGGGGAAGATAGTTGATGGAAAGGTGTGTGGACAGTGCAGCTGCCTCATTTTCTTTCTAGTGGACTGTGTCCTTTTGCTCAAGTGTTTGTAAGGAGGGTCCAGATTGCCCAGAGAAACATCATCATCATCCACCCTCACTATTTCCTTCCACATTTCCCTGTCCAGTGTGGAGTGGCTTAGTTTCTGTAGACTAGCTCCGCACCAACCTACTATACCATCTACCCATTCTCTGTGGGGTCTGCCTCTCCTATTCAAACCATCCATTATGCTGAATACCAGGGTCTTGACTTTTTGCTCATTGTTCATTCTGCAGATATGCCTGAAAGGCTGTAACTTCCGTTGTATAATCTTCTTCAATAGGTTCTCTTTCGGCTGTATCTTCCTATATAATTCCTCATTGGTGACCTCCTGCATCCATCCTACTCTCAGGATCTCTCTATATCAACTCCTCTTGAATGCCAATATCCTTCTCTTCAAATCTTTATCACCCTGTCTCACAGCCATACAACATGCTGTTGAATACACACATTTTCAAGCTGATCGGCTTCATTCCTAAGCTAATCGCTTTTCCAGATCTTATCCATCACCTTCAAACTTGCTTTTTCTTTTGCTATTCTAGTCACTATTTCCTTCTTGCAGTCTGGATCATACATCGTGTTGCTCCACAGATATGTGAACTTCTCTATGTTTGAGCCTGTCTACACTCAGATTGTTAATTCTCATCCTGTGCACCAGTATCCTTTCTACCTCTTCCTTGATCTTGTCCATCGCTCTCTCTAGGTGTGTGATGAAGATACTCAGCAATATTGGATCTCCTTGTCTCGTACCTCTACTCGTTCTAAACCAACTTCCCAGCTCTCCCCATGTTCTCACCACTGTCTGTGCATTATCACTGATATCCTTCAACAACCATATCAGTCTGTTATCCACTCTGTACAATTCCAGCACTGCCAGAGTCACTTTCTGATCTATACTGTCAAATGCCTTCTGAAAATTGATGACATAAGTGTGGATGTTCTTGTTCTTCTGTTGAGCTTTCTCCACTATCAACCTTAGTGCCATTATCTGCTGTATGGTACTTGTATCTTTCCTGAACCCCGATTGCTCATCTGCTAGATGCTGTTCAATCTGCAGTCTCAGTCTCTCTGTCAGCATCAAGAGCAGCAGCACCTTGCCTAGATGGTGTATTAGGGTAATCGTTCTGTAGTTCTTGCACTCCAGTGCACTTCCTCTCTGGTTTATTGTCACTAGCACGGATCTTGTCCATTCGTTATGTGCCTTCTCTTCTTTCCATACTATATAACATAGTCAGTGTATTCCCTGAATCATACTTTTTCCACCATATTTGATCATCTCCCCAGTGATCTTATCATTTCCAGGGCTCTTGTTGTTCTTTAGTTGTTTCACCGTTCTTTCTACCTCCTCCTTCAAAATATCAGTCTTGCTCTTGATGCTCGGAGGAGATATCTCTTTCAATTCTTTGATTAGTCTCTCCAAGACACTCAGGTTCAATTGTGCTTTGTACAGATCGGTGCAATAACTCATCCATCGCTGCACAATCTTCTCCTTGTTCATGAGCACCTCATCATTCTTGTCTTTGATTGCCATCTGCTTTGGCTGCCACTTCCTATTAATATTCATGATCATCTTATACACCTCCCTGGTCTTACTCTCACTGTAATACCTGTCTATATCTTCACACTGCTCCTCTAACCACTTTGCCTTATCCATTCTGGCTGCTTTCCTTACCTCATTGAATTTCATCCTATATTGCTGTTCCACCATCTCGGAAACATCCCTTCTGATCTTCGATGTGCTCTTCGCTTGAACCGACTTCACTGTCTCCTATGTAAGCCACTTCTCATTGATCTTCTCTTCTTCCAGCACCATCTGCTCAATTGCCCCTTCTATCGCTGTGGCTGTCCCTTTGGCTCTCTTATCTAGATCTTTCTCTGTGCCTGCATTCCTCATCTTCCCTTTGAGTGCTGCTATGTACACATTCCTTTTTGATTCCTCACCTAGCCTCACAACGTCTCTTAGTTTCTTGAACTGTGTCTCATACTTTCTCTTGAGTTTCATTTTGATGTTCCCAATCACTAGACTGTGGTCTGAGTCCATATCTGTTCCTTGGAAAGTTCGGCACTGCTGTACTGATGTTACCAATCTTCCTATCAAAATCATGTTTGTCGTGTTCTTGGACTTGGACTTCCTGTTGTTCAATCACCATGTCCACTGCCTACAGTCCTTTTGTTGGAATCTCTTGTTGCAGCTCACCATCTCGTGCTCTGTAGCAAACTAACAGTTTCTTGCCTTGTTTGTTTCTTTCACTGTTTCCAAACCTTCCCACGACTGTCTCCCAATCTTCATTATCTGTTCCAACATTCGCATTCCAGTCTCCGCCGATGATCAACACATCTCTCTTCAGTATCTCCTCCGGTGTCTTTGTCAAGTCTTTATAGAATAGCTCAATCTCTTTCTCCATGCTTCCAATGTGGATGCATACAGCTGAACAACTGAGACATTGAATGGTTTCACTTCGAATCTTGCTACCATCATTCTCAGACTCACCAGTTTGTATCCTCACAATGCTCCTCTAACTCTTTTGCTAAGAAGGATGCCAACTCCTGCCTCATGTCGTTCCTTGACCCAATGACTTCACAACTGCATATCTCTCCCGATGCCATCCAACGCATCTCTGCCAGTCCAAATATATCACATCAGTATCTCTCCATCTCTTTTCAAAGCAGCCCTAACTTTCCAGTTGCCCACAGTTTTCAGATGTTCCACCTGATAGTATATGCATTAGTTGTAATTCTCCTTCAGTAGCCAACCTATCAACCCAATCCCGATCGGTATCGTAGACCTTGTTTGTCTGGGCAACGTCCAAACTGACATCTTTTATCGGTTAGTTTTACTGGCATCAGATTTCATTCATATTATTGTTTTATGATCAGCACAACCCTCCTCCTTTATCCAGGCTTGGGACTGGCATGGAACCCCTAGAGGCTTCATGGTGGAGTTCTTGGAGAAACCCCGCACAGTAATCCAGGTACAGCCAGGGCTCTGCAATAACTGTGTGGCGGCACATGTTGTCTGGGACAGCTAAACTATTCCCAGGACTGAAGTGCAGTTCACAGAGGCTGCTAGTGCTGGCCCAGAACAGCCAGGGGCAACTGAGTTTCAGAGATAGGAAATACAGAAGCAGCTTCCCCTCCCTTGGTGTTCACACCTCCAGATCAACTGCTGGTAGCAAGCCTCACCCTTGCTGACTGAGCTAACAACCTTGTTATCCCCACCCTTGCTCTGGCTTATTTATAGCTGGCCCTGCAGATTTCCAAGACCAGCATCTGATGAAGTGAGTCTGTGCTCACGAAAGCTCATGCTCAAAACTTTTCTGTTAGTCTATAAGGTGCCACAGGACCCTTCATTGCTGTTACAGATCCAGACTAACATGGCTACCCCTCCAATACACAGATGGGAAAGTTATTACTTGCATGTACAAATGCCCACAGGCAGGCTTGAACCTGGGACCTCTAGCACCTCTATAGTTCAGGCTACAAGCCAGCTTGCTCTCAGCTAGGGCTGCAGAGGAGACTCATTCTTGCTCTTTGTGCAGGTGGTCTGGGTGCCATTCCATGGGCCAGTGACCCACAGCTAATAGGTGTTGGGGTTACACATGAAAACTCCAAGAAATAGAAATTTCACTGATTAAGAGTCTGTGACTTGGATACTGAGTCCTTGGCCAGTGTGCAGGAAGTGGCCCTGGACTGGCAGTTCATAGTCTGGTATTTCATAAACGGTTAGGAGTTAAATGAATGCCTGATGCCCCTGAAAAGCTGGCAGTCTTGGCCTGCTGGTGCCATCAGCTCATGGGAATAAGGGGACTTCGAAGTAGGCGGGGTCCTTTCAAAAAGGAGCCCTGTGTGGACGAGCCGCGCGGCAGCGAGGCGCGTCAATTTCGAAGCGCCGCGGCCGCCCGCATGCTAATGAGGCGTTGAATATGCATTTCAGCGCTTCATTAGTAAACTTCGAAATGGCCATTTGCGTGGCCATTTCGAAGTTTGGGGCACGTGTAGACGTAGCCATAGTGAGGGGAAGGTAATGTTTTCCCAAACTACCTCACCCGGCCTATGCTCCACTGGCGCCCCCCAGACCCTTCCCTCAGCCTATTGTTGTGATGCCAGAGGCTGGGCTGGGCATGCTGGGCATTGCACTGCCTGTGCTCTGGTGGTGGGATGATGTGGGGCGGCTGCCCCAAGTCCTATGTTTTTGGGGGCCCCGTGGTGGCTGCCTCAGCTGTCCAATGGATGGGATAAGCAAGGATTACCTGGGGCAGGGAGCAGCCATGGGCAACAATAGCAGCAGCAAGGGGTTGCCTCCCTCCAAGGCCCCCTGAACTCACTCACTCACTGCACGCGCTCTGCCAAGCCACGGCCTCCCGGCCTGCTGAGCCCTGACTCTCTGCGGCAGTGGGAAGTGGCCCCCACTCCCTGCCAGCTGTGGAGAAGCAGGCCTCGGGGCCTGGGAGGGTGCAGTGCTGAGGGGTGAGGGGAGGCGACTTCCCACTGCGGTCACCACAGCTGCCGCATCCTGCCCCAGGTAATCCCCAGTCCCAGCAGATTGAGGGGAGTAAGGGGGCAGGGCCCCTGTCACGGGCGATTGCTTTGTTTTAACTTTGAGATGATGGCGCCAGGAGCCACTCAGAAGAGCTTTTGAAAACTCTTGACCAGGTGATTTGGGGCTCCAGCACAGGCGTTGGCTTTCACAAAGGGCTCGGCACCCCTCTTTGGAAAATCAGGGCACACGACACCTCGGCTACATCATTTCACCTCCCCTGCGTCGTGGGGAAAACACTGTCCTACGGCGGAGGACGTTCATGAGGAGGTTTGAGTCACTGCTTGCCTGGAATGTTGAGATCCCGCCTGCGGTGCTGCTGTGGAGGTGGAAGGTGCAATGCTGGGATTATCCCTGGGCTTGGCTTCTCAGAGCCCCTTCAGTAAACTGCCTTAGCAGTGAGGAGCTCCTAGCTGTGGAGATGGTCAAGGACATTGCAGGAGAGCAGCTGGAGCTATGGACAGTGTTCCTGCTAGGGAGGGACAGACTTACCCAGAGGCTATCAGACCTTTGCCTTCTGTTAGGAGAGGGGCAGATCTGGGGTAAGATTTTCAGTGTCATTTATGCCCTGATTTCAAAAGCAATTTAAGCATTCAGGAGCCTAATTCTCCCTGACCACCAGTGGGATTTAGGCTCATAAGCGTCTCCGTCACTTTTGAAAATAGATTTAGGTGCCTGGCTCCGTTAGGTGTGGCAGTGCTGTGCACTGCAAGGCCCAAACACCTTTAAACACCTGGGCCCAGGGTCCCTGTCTGCCTGTTCTGGACCTTTGCAAACCTGGCTGACCTGCCTATTGAAACTCTTCCCCCAGGGCTTCTTCTGTGTGTGCCTCTCGGCTAATGCAATTTGTCTTTGGAATAGCCCCTTGAGAGGGGCCTGTGTGTTTAGACAGCAACTGGTTAGATTTATGAGAACCCAGTATTTCTGCTCTTGGTGGATAGGTGTGTAACCCTTCTACTAATGGCAGGTGACTGCAAGAAGGGCCAGGTTCAGTTCCTAGGGGATTCCATCAATAATGCAACCAAACTGGCTCAAGTCCCCACCCAGTAACCTGGGACAATCTCACCTTACCTGCTGGGTGTCTGTGAAGGCGGTTCTTCCCCTCCCACAAGCACAGAGTCTGAGATAGAAAGTCGGTTTGATAACAGTAACCTAACCTAAATTTGCACAGCATTGCATGCAGTATTCCTAAACAAAGGAAAGGAAAAGTCCTGTGAAGCAAGGCACTGTCCCCAGAGTCTGCTGAGCCCAGTGCCTTGCTTAGAGCTCTTTATCTGCACACACCCACTTATGGAGCATACCTACGCTTCAATACCCCACTCACAGTGCAGTCTGGCTCCAGCCAACCCTGAGCTCACTGGTACGTCAGCACGCAGGCTCTTGCCATACGGGGCCACCGGCTGCTCTGCCAGTTACCCACCTGCTGCTTTGGGTGCTTGTAATTTCATCTCTCAGTAGGTTCAGCTCTGTACCCACCCCCAGAGACTCTCAATAGCCAAGCAGGTGGATTTTCACAGAATAATTAGACCCCAGAACTGATCGAGGGGTTAAGTCTGTTTTCAAACAGGAGCTGAAGGGGGGGGTAGATTTGCAACTGTAGCACCACTAAGCTCCTGTCCAACTAACTCAACCCCCTTCAACAGTGGTTTGCTGAAGGAAGGCTGTGCAGTAATGGTGACTGCCCTATATAATTTGTGACTTTACAACAAAGTTGGTTATAATAGGCAAAACACCACTGCTTCATTTGACTACCTGGCAGGTCTTGCAAACAAAGTAATTATTTGCATAGACACACCCTGAAACTCTTCCCACTTCCATGTAAATGATCTGTAAAGAATCCATTCCTTAAATTCCTTCAGCTCCTGCTTCCACATTCCTTACAGGCAGGGGTCTGCAACCTGCAGCTTCAGAGCTGCATGCAGATCTTTAAGGACTTCTTTGTGGCTCCTGATGCTATAATTTCAAAGTAAAAAAAAAAAAAAAAAAGCCCGCCTGATTAATTTACACAAGCAGCAAACTTCGAAAAGCCCAATGAACAACTCATATCTAAACAGCAAATGACATGTGATCTCAAAACGCTGGATAACTCCCCTTTTAATATGTGCAGTGCATTGTCCAATATGATACTGTATCCGTGTTTTGATTGTGTTGCTAATAAAGTCTTGATTTCAGAGAGGAAAAGGAAGCTGGAGGTATTCCTGCTGGGAAGGCAGCACACATTTTCTGGAAAAAAACTGAAATTGAATGTGAAGTAAAATTGTCAGCATTAAAATGGATTTGGGAATGAAAATCAGGAAGACAGTAACACAAACACACATATAAAGTGTGAGGAAATAGAATATGTAAAAAGTTTTGGAACATTCTACAGTAAACGTGTATCACAATACGAATCGTGTGTGTGCTGCTTTTAAAATAGAATTTACAAAAAGTATGGTCTGATATTATTTATTAAGGAGCATCTCATATTCACATGGATTGTGGCTCTTAAATTACTGATTTTTTTTTTACTGAATTTGAAAAAAAATGGTGCTTCTTGCTATTTTGGTTGTGGACACCTGCTTATAGATATATAGCTCCTCTGAAGAGCATTGTCTGCACAAGCACTGGAATGCACTACCTGCCTAATCACCAGCCCTGCATTAGATCCACTGACCTAGAGGTGAAAGGGCTCACAGCCTGTTAACTAGCCCCTAAGCCACCCATGCTCCCTGTAATTGGCCCACCACAGCAGATGCTCTCTGAGCCTGGCTGAAGAGTGCTTGGTGCCTCACTCAGAGCCTGAGCCAGGGCCAACGCCAGGGACAAGCTGAGTACCTGTATTTCGTATTGTCCCCAAAGGGTAGGGTGACCATATCTCCCCTGGCCAAATATGGGACACAGGGTAATGATGGCATACTGGCCAAAGTGGGACAGCTGGTCACCCCTTGAGAGTCAGGCGGTGGATGCCCTGTGCTGGGGGTGACTTGGGTCGGCGCAGCTCCTGGCTGGCCCCCAGCTGGGGGATGCCGGACAGCAGCCGCACCGCCGCACGGTTCCAGCTCTGGCTCCCACACAGCCGGTGGAAGCTGGCAGCAAATGTACCACTGTGCAGGTCCAGCTCCGGCTCCGGCTTCCTGTAGCCGAGAGCTAGTAAAATAGTGGAATATGGGGCAATTAGCCCCTTTGGCAAACGGAATCTGGACGCCGGGATGGGTCCCACCCAATATGGGGTGGATGGTCACCTTAACAAAGGGGTTCAGTGCTGCAGGGGTGGTCATGTGGCCTGTTGCTACCCTGTGTCTGGCAAGGGTGGCTAGTAGCTGTCACCATCCCCTCAGGCCTCCCTCTCTGCTGGCTTTCTCACAGCCTTTGCCTTGGAGTGGCCCCACTCCTGCTCTGGGATTCTACTTCCCCAGGCCCCAGCACTCCTGGAGTTGCCAGCAACAGGCTGCGCCCCTGCTTTGTAATTTTATGGACTCAACTCCTGCCTCAGGAGCACTGGGGGCTCAGGGAGGGGCTGGGCACTGGACCCCTTCCCTGCAGGAACCTGGCTCAAGTCCTGCCCAGGCAGGTGAGGGTTGGGAGCTGTTGAGTAGTCCCTGGTCAGTGTGTGTTACAGCTCCCCACCGTGCCAGTGCACAGAGCATCCCAGCCTGTTACAGCCCCCAGCTGTGGAATCGCAGTGCGTTAGGTCACACTGTAGCTACTTGTGGTTTGAGCTTTCTCGCCTGATCCTCAGTTTGCATATTAATTATATCGATTGCCCGTGTGTCCAGTTATTACTTTGAGAGTTGTTGGGCTCCTATCCCAGGATCAGGCCCAGCATTTAAATGATTCTGTGGCTAGGAACCCTCATGTGCACAGTCACAACACTCACACCACTGGAATGCTTGTATTTTTACAAATATAGTTTATTGATACTTTCAGCACAGTCAAAGCCAGCCCAACTTAAGCTAGACAGGGAAGTAGCTCTCCTCCGCCCTGCATTCTCACCATCCCTTGCGGAACAACCTGAAGTGTTATCTATCATCTTCCTCCTCATCATCAGTGGCCCTCCTTCTGGCCCCTCCCAAGGACTACATCTCCTTCTCCGACTGCCCTGAGACTGGGATGCCAGTTTTATCACACATTACATTGGTGGTGTTGCGTTTGATGCATATTCAGTAGGGATGTTTCCTTTTCTCCTCATTTGTCACCTTACTAGTGATTAAATGTCTTTTTTTTTCAATGGGTCAATATATTATTGATCTCCAGGTATTGTCACATACATCAATTCATTACCATGTCTCCTTTCACAGTTCTGTATTACAGTTATTATTTCTGTCCTAACTGGCTATTTGGTCTGGTCCTAACCAGTTATTTGGGGGTTTTCCAGGTTGTGGTGTACCTGTTACATTTGAGAGTATACTTGGGAGCCCTGATGCTATTAAAGGTTGCTTTATTTTATCACTTTCTATGTAGGTGAAGTACATAATATAGGCTCTTTGACTTTGCTATCTAGGTGAAAGGTCCCAGACATACATAAGCAATCTGTGTTACCTGGATAAACAGTCCCAGACAGAGATGCCAACTTTGCTTTAGCTCAGCAAACAGAATGTGGCCTTTACATCACTTGTGTTACCGCCAAACTACTTTAATATAAACCTATTAGAACCTGTTATAATAAACACATAATCAAACCATAAGGAAATAAGAAATCTATATCAAAATATATGTATGGGCAAGAAAGCTGGTTACTGCTAAAGGCTGCACGCCCCTTTGATGAGGTGATTTGTAAAGTGGGTCACATCACAGGGTTACAGAGGTAAATGGTCAGGCATTTGTAGGGATGGTTTCAACGCTATTTTCCCCCACACAGGGTAGAGGAAGAGTATCATAAAGATGATCCTCTGGGCCCTGATGAGTTTCTGGGATGTGCACTATATACGCGCATTCATTATCATCAGCTTTCAGTACCTGTCTGGGTCTCTGCTTGTACCTGTTAGGTTTAGACAATGAGTATCCTAGAATAATGAAACTAATTCCAATAGCAATTCCCTAGGCTATACCCTAGACTTTTAATCCAATGTCCATATGGGGGATCATTAAAGACATATCACCTTCCTTCATTAACTGGGGAATAGCTTGTTTGCCTTTATCCCCATCATTAACTTCTGAGAGGTGGCTCTCTTTGGCCGTGTCTATACGTGCCCCAAACTTCGAAATGGCCACGCAAATGGCCATTTCGAAGTTTACTAATGAAGCGCTGAAATGCATATTCAGCGCTTCATTAGCATGCGGGCGGCAGCGGCGCTTCGAAATTGACGCGCCTCGCCGCTGCGCGGCGCGTCCGGACAGGGCTCCTTTTCGAAAGGACGCCGCCTACTTCAAAGTCCCCTTATTCCCATGAGCTGATTTGCCCTATTCCCATGAGCTGATGGGCATAAGGGGCCTTCGAAGTAGGCGGGGCCCTTTCGAAAAGGAGCCCCGTCTGGACGCGCCACGCGGCGGCGAGGCGCGTCAATTTCGAAGTGCCGCGGCCGCCCGCATGCTAATGAAGCGCTGAATATGCATTTCAGCGCTTCATTAGTAAACTTCGAAATGGCCATTTGCGTGGCCATTTCGAAGTTTGGGGCACGTGTAGACGTAGCCTTTATGAGTTAACAATGACTTTAATTGTAATCCTAGCAGGGGAACATAAACAAGAAACATGGATGTACTTTAGATAATTAAACCCTGACAGTCTGGTTCTGACTGGATGGTGGTGATGTGTTCAAAAGTGGGAATAGGGCAAATTACGGGATTTCCTATCAAAGGCGGTTGTCTTGGAGTAAAACAAACTTGAGGACAGGACACTCCTAGGGATCTTACTTGTACCTTTTGGTAAGTTCCCATTCAAATGGCTCTTTTCTTCTTAGGTCACTCACTCCATTGAAGTGCCCCCCTTGGTCAGCCTCATCAGGAGTGACTTATTCCTTACTCCTCTCCTTGTAGTTCTCACATCACAGTGCCTGTCCCAGACATTACATTGACAGCTGTAGTTCCCCTCTTTTTTCAGCTCCCGAAATACAAAATACAGGGGTGTTTCTGGTGGGCTGTTAGTCAGTGCAAAGCTCATTTGTTTGAAGATTATAGGCCTGGCCAGAAGATTTATATGAACTGGCCAAAGCTAATGTCTTGCAGGGTTCGTGGTTATTTGCCTTCCTGCTGAATCGAATGCAAATCAAAGTACAATGTAGCAGTGAATGTAATGGAGCTGGGTTACAGTAGCAGTGAATACAACAAAGGGAAACTAGCCTACCCGGCTCCAAACCGGTCCTTCTCCTGCACGTTGGCTAAGATGGTGTCTGTCCCAGTGAGATCAGATAGCTATTGGAAGGGGCACGGCATGAAAGCAGCTGGTGGGATCTCAGTCCCAGCAGACAAAGGGGTTGACATTACCATGGGCCCAGTATTTAATTTGCACCAGGGTTTGCCAGGGCTGAGTCCCAGCACCTCTGGGCCCAGCAGTTCAGACCCCCAAACCTCTTGGCCTGGCACTTCATAGGCCTGGCACTTAACTCCTTGAGCACCACACTTCTTTCACTACAATCAAGCACCGGGTGTGTCTCTCCCCAGCACCTGCTGCTGGTGGCTTTCAGTGACGAGGCCGCAGAGACTTGGAAATGGGGCTGTGCCAGCCTGGCACACGATGCCGGTGGCTCCGTGTGGGCATTGCTGGCACTGCCACCCTCATGCTGCAGCTGAGTCTCTGGGGCTGCCATTGTGGCACTGGATTCCCAATGTAAGAAATGAAACCAGCAGCATCCCGAACACACGCTGATTGGACCAGGCTGATTTCTACGCTGTCTGGGAGACCCAGTGTCTCAGACCCTGTGCATGGGACATCAGGGGGGTAGCATGGATAACGGGAGGGTGGAGTGCTCCTGGTTGTGTGGTAGTGGTCATGGAGTAGGTGTTTAACTGGGGATAGCTGCGTCTGCCAGGACTCTGTCATGACTTCCATGAGATGAGTGACTAGGTATGGGTGTGTGGCATGGGCTGGCATGGGGCAGGGTGGTTGGGATGGCTGGCTTGGGGAGCTGGGGGGTTAGGATGGCCTGGCATGGGGCTGTGTGGCTGGGATGGACCGCTGTGGGGCAGGGTGGTGGGAATGGGCTGGTGTCGGGGCAGGGTGGTTGGGATGGCTGGTGTGAGGATAGGGTGGAGGGGCTGGGCTGGCGTGGGGACAGGATGGCGGGGCTGGGCTGGCGTCGGGGCAGGGTGGTGAGGATGGCCGGTGTGGGGGCAGGGTGGCAGGGATGGACCGGCATTGGGGGCAGGGATGGACCGGCATTGGGGCAGGGTGGTGGGGCTGGCCAGCCTGGGGGGCAGGGTGGTGGGGATGGCTGGCGTGGGATTAGGGTGGTGAGGATGGACCGGCAAGGGGGGGCCGGGTGGTGGGGATGGACCGGCATTGGGGCAGGGTGGTGGGGATGGCTGGTGTGGCGGCAGGGTGGTGGGCATGGCCGGTGTAGGGGCAGAGTGGTGGGGATGGCCAGTGTGGGGGCAGAGTGGTGGGGATGGCCGGTATGGGGGCAGGGTGGTGGGATGGCCGGCGTGGGGCTGGGCTGGGTGGTGGGGATGGCTGGTGTGGGGACAGGGTGGCAGGGCTGGACCGGCGTGGGTGCAGGGTGGTGGGGATGGCCGGTATGGGGGCAGGGTGGTGGGATGGCCGGCATGGGGCTGGGCAGGGTGGTGGGGATGGCCAGTGTGGGGGCAGGGTGGTGGGGATGGCCGGTGTCGGGGCAGGATGGTGGGATGGCCAGCGTGGGGCTGGGCTGGGCGGTGGGGATGGCTGGTGTGGGGACAGGGTGGCAGGGCTGGACCAGCGTGGGTGCAGGGTGGTGGGGATGGCCGGTATGGGGGCAGGGTGGTGGGATGGCCGGCATGGGGCTGGGCAGGGTGGTGGGGATGGCCGCTGTGGGGGCAGGGTGGTGGGGATGGCCAGTGTGGGGGCAGGGTGGTGGGATGGCCGGCGTGGGGCTGGGCGGTGGGGATGGCTGGTGTGGGGACAGGGTGGCAGGGCTGGACCGGCGTGGGTGCAGGGTGGTGGGGATGGCCGGTATGGGGGCAGGGTGGTGGGATGGCCGGCATGGGGCTGGGCAGGGTGGTGGGGATGGCCGCTGTGGGGGCAGGGTGGTGGGGATGGCCGGTGTCGGGGCAGGATGGTGGGATGGCCAGCGTGGGGCTGGGCGGTGGGGATGGCTGGTGTGGGAACAGGGTGGCAGGGCTGGACCGGCGTGGGTGCAGGGTGGTGGGGATGGCCGGTATGGGGGCAGGGTGGTGGGATGGCCGGCATGGGGTTGGGCAGCGTGGTGGGGATGGCTGCTGTGGGGGCAGGGTGGTGGGGATGGCCAGTGTGGGGGCAGGGTGGTGGGATGGCCAGCGTGGGGCTGGGCAGGGTGGTGGGGATGGCCGGTGTCGGGGCAGGATGGTGGGATGGCCGGCGTGGGGCTGGGCGGTGGGGATGGCTGGTGTGGGGACAGGGTGGCAGGGCTGGACCGGTGTGGGTGCAGGGTGGTGGGGATGGCCGGTATGGGGGCAGGGTGGTGGGATGGCCGGCATGGGGCTGGGCAGGGTGGTGGGGATGGCCGCTGTGGGGGCAGGGTGGTGGGGATGGCCAGTGTGGGGGCAGGGTGGTGGGATGGCCAGCGTGGGGCTGGGCAGGGTGGTGGGGATGGCCGGTGTGGGGGCAGGGTGGTGGGATGGCCGGCGTGGGGCTGGGCTGGGTGGTGGGGATGGCTGGTGTGGGGACAGGGTGGTGGGATGGCCGGCGTGGGTGCAGGGTGGTGGGATGGCCGGCATGGGGGCTGGGTGGTGGGATGGCCGGTGTGGGTGCAGGGTGGTGGGATGGCCGGCGTGGGGCTGGGCTGGGTGGTGGGGATGGCTGGTGTGGGGACAGGGTGGTGGGATGGCCGGCGTGGGTGCAGGGTGGTGGGATGGCCGGCATGGGGGCTGGGTGGTGGGATGGCCGGTGTGGGGACAGGGTGGCAGGGCTGGACCAGCGTGGGTGCAGGGTGGTGGGATGGCCGGCATGGGGGCAGGGTGGTGGGATGGCCGGTGTGGGGCTGGGCAGGGATGGGGCTGGTGATGGAATGGCTGGTATGGTTCTGAGCCCAGAGAGGAGACTGGCTTTGCGTGCACACGAGCAGCTGACATGCTTGCGAGTACTTGCAAACAGCAAGCCCAGGGCACCCAGGAGTAGCTGGCCCAGGGCACTGAGATCGGGGGCCCAGATCACACAGGTACAGCTGACACAAGGTGCTGGAGCCCTGGGAGCAGCTGTCCTGGTGGCACAGTAGCTGCCATGGGGCACTGAGCATGCAGAAATGGCTGGCAAAGGTCTCTGGATGACCCCAGCCAGCTGCTCCCTGAGCTAACCTGGGAGCCCTGGGAAGAGGGGAGGGGCTGCCTGGAGCATCAGGCCAAGTGGAGGAGCTGGTGGCAGGTCCACGGGGGCCTGGCTTGGCGGGGCCAGGAGGAGCTGGGGCGGCTCTGCGCCATGGCAGAATGCTCCCTGCTCCCACGGAGCCGCAATCTGCATAATTAATGTGAGCCCTACCCTGGCTCCTGGGGCTCAGCGTCTAGACAGACAGAGCATCCTACTGAGTGGGCCGCCTGGCTGGAGCTCCAGGCTGCTGTCATCCCCATGGCAACGGTCGGCAGACCAAGCAGCCAGTGAGAAAAAAAAATAGTAATACCAGAGGAGGAGGGGGCTGCTGGTGAAGAGCAGGAGGGACTGGGGATTACCCAGCAGGGCTCCAGAGCCGCCAAGCAGCTAATCCCACCAGCCCTAGAGCTCTGGCATGGGGCTCATGAGCCCTAGCGCAGTCCCTTGCCAGGAGAGGCAGTGTTTTGTCCCTCATGTGGCAGTGGGGCCCTTAGACATGCCGGGGATACAAGGGAGGGAGGGAGACAAAGAGCTGTCCAGTGATCAGACAGACAGACAGACAGATTTAGATATGGAGTGTGCGGGGCTAGGTAGACCAAATGGACCCACGATTCTACTGCTGCTGAAGGCTTCTTGCCCGCAGGCTTTGGTGGGGAGGCAGCAGTGAGGGGTCTGTCCAGCTCAAGCAGTGAAATTCAGTGGTGAGGTCTCATTTGTGGGCTTGCTGGGGCCATGGGTCCGAGTGGATGGCTCTCACTTGGGCTGCAGATGCTGGTGCAAGGAGAAGTGGGTCTGGCTCTGGGTGGCTGGGGTCTGTCCCTCTCTCTGCTGGACAGGCCTTGCCCATGGGGATGCCCATAGGCTGGGAAGGCAGGTGGCCTGCTTTCTAGTAGAGGGGCAGTGATACGTTTTCCATGGCCTTGGTGCTTGACCAGCCCTGGCGACAGACGAGATGTTCTCCTGACAAAGTCTGTGGGTGCAGAATGACCGAGTAAGGCCAGTCTGGGCTGCACTGGGCCAGGATCTCAGCTGGTGTCAGTCAGCTCAAAGCTAGAGACGTGCCAATTGATGCCAGCTGAGGATCTGGCCCTCCTCTGTGTTTACGTAGGGCCTTAATTCATGGAGCTCATAGAATTTTGCAAATAAACCTTCCCTTGTGCACGGCCACCCTCGGGCACGCGCGCGTGCACACACACACACACACATACGAGGTTGGCCAGTCTCCCTATTAATGCCAGAAAAAGCATGCCTCAAACACCAGGGCTGTGGCCACACTTGACCAAAACTTTAAAAATGGCCATGCTAATGGCCAAATCAGAGGATACTAGTGAGACACTGAAATTAATATTCAGCGCCTTATTAGCATGCTGCTGCTTGCAGCACTTTCAAAGTGCCACGTTTTGCTTGTGAGCGGCTTGGCTACACTGGGGTCCTTTTCTAAAGGACCCTGCAAACATTGAAATCCCCTTATTCCTATCAGCTGGCAGGAGTAAGGGGATTTCAAAGTCTGCGGAGTCCTTTCAAAAAGGACCTCCACATAGCCAAGCCACGCGCGGGCGAAACGTAGCAATTTCGAAGTGCTGCAACTGGCAGCATGCTAATGAAGTGCTGACTATTAATTTCAGCGCCTCATTAGTATCCTTTGATTTGGCCATTAGTATGGCCATTTTGAAGCTTTGGCCACGTGTGGCCACAGCCCAGGAGGAAAAAGGCCCTGCCCAGGAACAGGAACCAGCCCCCAGGAGACCTCACTTGGAAACCAGGATTTTAGGAAAACAAGGCTCCCCTGAGTGGTGTGGCTAAAGGTGCTGCTCCCGGCTGATGATGCTGCATCCTGATCTGAGAACCAGCCCTCAAGCAATGGGGAGAGGGCCTTGGGAAGAAATGCAGCACTCCTCTGTCGCCTGTCCTGAACATCAGACACTGGGCCCCGGAGCAGAGCTACAAATTTATCTTTGCTTGTTCACTCTGATGAGGCAGCTTACAGAGGTGGCTTGTGCCTTTGCAACTGAGGGGCTGAGACAGGCCCTGCTGTGGGAGTGCCTAGGAAGTCCACGCTCACGAGACAGCTCAGGCAGGAGGGTTTGGTTGCACTGAAGTTAACAGCACAGTGAACACCAGCAAGGGATGTAAGTTTGCACCAAACCCAGTGTGTATGACACACCCATTGCTAAAGGCCCGGCCCACTCTGCTGCAATGCCAGGGCGGGTGAACAGGGACGCGTGCAAGGAGCCTGTGCTGGGGACAGGGAGTAGGCTGAGCTGTCACCAGCTTTTGTGAATAAATGGCAAGGGCAGATGAAAGCCCTGCGAGCTCCTCTGCCCCAGGCTGTGGGGCTCAGTTACACTGTGACAGCTGAGGCGCAGGAAGAAGCGGGGACCCCGGCTCACCAGCTGTGGCATTCAGAGCGAATGGTGAGATTGGCTATTGTGCACACTGGTGTGGCAGTGCAGGCCCGCTGGCTCAGGACACAATCGCCCTCCAGACGGAGCTGGGTCCTGCCCCTGCGCTCAGCTCTGGGGTGTCACAGTCCAGTGGGCCACGCAGGGTATTGGCCTATCCCAGGACTTCACACCCTCACCTTCTTCCCTGCTCTCAGCGCCAGGGCTCTCTTGACCCCAGCCTCCCCCAGTACTCCCTCCTCAAACCCTCCTTCCCCCTCCCAGCACTCCACCCTCAGCCCCTGCCCCCCCAGGGGTATTCCTCACTCCCGCCCCAGCCCCCCCAGTAATGACTGCTAGGGCCAGTGCAGTTCTAGGCCTGCTGGTCCTGTGGCACCAGCCTAGAGAGGCGTCAGGCTGGCTGCAGCGCAGCCTTCTGGCACCAAGATGTCCTTCCGCAGCAGCAATAAAAGGAAAGATCATCCTGTCCTGGAGCACCGTGGCCTTTGTTCCCTCGCATCTCAGAGCCCAGCCCTTCCCCCAGCACAGCTGGCAACACAAGTGCAATGACCCCCGTGTGCCCTAACAGTGGGTTCAGCAGCTGTACCAGGCTGACAGCCGTATGCGTGGCCAATAGCAGGGCAAGCCTCGCCCAGAGCCACCGTCCATGGGACAGTCAGCCGCCAGGGTTCTTTGGGCCAAGCGGCAGGGAGCCTCTTGTCATATCTCCTGGGAGTCAGGCAGAAGCCAAATGTGTCACAGCGCCCCACCTCCTGCACTGCCAGCACCTAACAGCGAGCCTCAGCAGGGTCTGAGCCAGTGACACAGGGACACACAACGCAGGTGCCCACTCCTGAGCCTGGAAGGCGAAGCACCCTGCATCCAGCTAAGTAGCACAAAAACCCAGGCAAAGCCTTCTGATGACCAGCTCCATTGGACAATGGAATGGTCCCCTCAGAGGGCAGGGTCCAGGCCGAGGGCTGCTTCAGAGCAGATGCGGGAGAGCTCTACAGAATATGCTCCGGAGAACACGTTGGATCTGGCTCTGGTTGTAGCAGGATAATAGGGCCTGCCTCTGACTGTTTAGCTTCTTCACCAGTCAGGGCCAGAACCACCCCTGTCTTCTGGGTCGCAGCATGCTGCTGGGGGAACAATAGCGTGTTCCGTAGTTCCCAGTAACACCTGACCTGGGTGGCTGCTTTCCTGGTGGCTTCTCAGGAAACCCACCCTGTGCCGCCCGTTTGGGATTCTTTGCACAGGACAGAGGCTGACGTCCTTCTTTAGGTGAAACTCTCAGCTGGGCTTCAGTGTCTGAGCCTAGTGCTTCTCTGATGACTAGTGAGAAATCAGTGACAAGGTGCAGGAGTGAGGAAAAGGTTTGAAGGGTGATGTGGTTACCATGTGATTCTCCCATCCCTTCTGCTAGCCAGTTTCCCCAGCTTCACTCTAGTGCCTGGATGCCTGGAAATGGCTCACTCCTATTTTCCCTGTGAGCTCCTGGGCAGCTTCAGCTCTGGAGAATGGGAGCTTGTCCAGGAGGAAAGGGATCAGGGCACTGCAGAGGGTTAAGGCCTCACATGACATCTGCAGCTCAGCCTGCGAGGCCCACGAATTTGCTCCCCTTCCCAGATTGTTTCCAGGGTGGGTGATGTGTGGAATTAGCCCAGGTCTTGGGGAGATGGCTTGACACTGTGCCACACGGCAGATTGATTCCGAGCATCAGGCCACATGGCACAGAGTGAGTAAGCAGGGGCAGAGGATGCTCTCATGGCCAGAAGCCCCATGTCTGACAGCAGTACAGGAGGGAGCAGGCAAGTGGGGAGGGCCCTGCCAAGCCCCCATTTGTTCCCTTCATGCATCAGGAGGAGCCATCTCAGTGCCAGAGTGGCTGGCCTTGCTGCTGCAGCTTGTCAGAGGGTGTCATTGCAAAAAACTGGGCAAACACACCCACCTCACTTGATGTGTTACCAGTTATAGCACTCTGCACCTCAGAGATGCTAACAAATTCAGCATTGTAACATCCCTGGGCGCAGAGGGCAGCAGATCAGCCTAGGTTTACAGAAGGGGAGACTGAGGCACAGGGTGGTAAAAAGACTGAGCCAATGCCAGGCAGTGAATCAGTAGCAGCCAGCAGCCTTGACTCCCAGCCCCTGCTCTAATTAGCAAACACCCCTTCTCCTGGAGCCAGGACTAGAATCCCGCACTGATTGCTTGCATCCCCTTTGTGGGGAACCACACGTGGGAGGGGTCAGAGTGCCCAGTGAGGGAGAGGAAGGAGGGTGAGAGGAGTTCAGTGAGAGCATGTGTGGGCATGGCCAGCCTGCGTATCTCATCATGAAAGGCCCGATTCTGCTGGCCTCCCACCGCTGGCACTGCACGTAGTTCCAGGCATTGCAGCAGAGCCTTCCTGGGCGCAGGGGCAGCTGGTCCTCCTGCAGCGTGTGGGCCTGATTGTTCGTAATGGACAAGGTACCCAGCAGTTCCTGCCCAGAACACCCCAGGCTTATGCCCAGGGGAGGGACGCCGGAACAAGCAAGAGACAGGCACTCACTGCCCACATGCTGCCAGGGAGCTGGAGCCCTGGGAGGGGAATGTCAGACGCAATGGGAGAGATTAAGGAAAATGGTCGAGAGGCCAGACTGCTCGCAAGCCAGAGGCCGAGGTTAGCCCTGGAACCAGCCAAGCCCATCAAAGGCCAAGGCTCCCTCTGTGCCTCTTCTAAAAATCCGCCACCAGGGCCTAAGGGCAGCATCTTGCAGCCCCAGCCGGTGCCAGTGGAATCGCCTGGAAAACGAGCACAATGTATCATAGCTGCCAGGGCAGGTACAGATCAATAGCCCCAGTGCAAACCTGTCCATGAGCAGCAGCCACCAGCCCTATAACGGGAGAACCCCAACGGCTTGCTCTGTGTCACGTCCTATGTGTTTGCTTAGCTGGCACTATGGAGGCACACAGGACTGGCAGCCCTCTGGCTGTGCCCTGGGAGCCTGTGCCAGCTTGGTGTGCAGGGCTGCGGGGTAGCCAGCCTAGCCCTGGAGCAGGCGCTGCAGAGGTGGTCCTGTCCCATTCCTGGGCTACAGGCTTGGACTATGGAGCTGCAGGGTGAAGCTTTTAGTCATGTTCCATTCCTTGAGTGCGCTGGTGGTTATACTAGTGCATGGCACTGGAGAAGGGGCCCCCATCTTAGCCCCCTCCTCTAGTGTCTGGGGGGTGCCCCTCACCCCGCCCAAACCCTTTGGTGGCTGAGGAAGACAAAAGCCTTTACCAGCCTCATAAGCAGCAACCTTTAGTGGCCAGAAATGAGAACTGCAGTGGAGTTACTTCCCCAGACCCAGGGCAATCGCAGGGACCCCGTGTGCAGAGCAGAGGCTGTGTTGTGAGGTGAGCTCTGTCGGGGGGATGGGGGTGCTAGGGGGAGTGCAAGGAGCCCAACGCTGGCTGGGCAATGCAGCTCCTCGGAGGCACCATGTTATTTCAAGCAACGTGCAGAAGCAATGGCACAGCTGCCAGTTTCCAGTGGCTGCCCTGGGGCAGACTGAATCTGGGGCATCAGTCTCTGGAACTGGCCCTCCATTGACCTGACCTGGAGAGGGCTGGAGTGACAGGGCTATACCCAAGGAATCACAGCATTGCTGCTGTAACCTGTGTCTGCACTAAGAGCCCTTTGCTGGGCGTACAGAGTAGTCATGCACACCAGGTGTGGCCCTGGCCCTGATCGCAGGCTTAGTCCCCCCCTTGAAAGTCCCATTGGCAGAGCTGTGTTGGTCAGAGATGACAGACAGATGCTGACCCAGTGCCTGGCGCAGATGCAGCAACGGACGAATGCGTCCATCAGCAGAGCCTCCGTTGTGCAGGGAGACGGTGTCCCTACACTGCAGGGCTATGCTGGCTTAGCTGCACCACTGCAGCCAAGCAGGTATCGTCTCCAGGGTGCAAAACTGCAGGGTGCATCTAAAAGCAATAGCCTCAGCAAAGCATCCCCGTTATTGTCATTACAGCTCAGCATGGCCCCTCATTTCCCCACAGTCTGTGATGCGCAAGCACCCCCCCGCCCCCGTAGCTGGCCTGACTCACAGACCTGCAAGGCTTTCACACCCTCCTCCTCACCCTTTTGCTGCACAGTGACTGAGCAGCTAGAAAGCAATTTGCCTGCAACTGTGAAAGCAGGGCTGTTTCTCCTGCCCTCCCCACCCCTCTTGTCCTGGGGAGCTGGATGGGTGCTTCCTTTTAATTAGGCTGTGCAATTAAGGGTGACAGTCTGCAAATGCTTTTGCAAATTGGAAGTGGGTCAAGAATTTGTTTCCAAGTCATTAACTGAAGCCCCTGAGATGACAGCGCTGTTTTCGCCTTGTTAATAGCCAATTCTCTCACTCGCCATTCATTTAGATAGCAGTCAATTTCCCTTCATGGGGATGTGGCCATTCTGGGGAAGGCTGCTTGGGGCCCTGGTAGAAGAGTCCTTGGGAGGCTGGAATGTCTAACTCTCCCCACCTAGCAACCCCTGACTTGAGGCGGTTGCAGAGAAAGGCTCTCATGACCAAGGAGTGAAGGAAATTGAATTTGGTACATTCTCAGCCTTTCTGCTCTGCAGAGCACACTGGGTCTGTGAGCCCAGCCCCCAAACCCTGCTCCTTTTACCCTGGGGTGAGGCTCTTGATTCCTATTGAATGGGGCTCCCAGACTACATGGGCTCACACCCCCACGCACACCCCCACCATACTAGTGGCAGTGCTGTAGAGCTCCCGGGTCAAAAGAGGTCCGAAGAGCCTTTTATAATCAAAAGTGGTAGGCAGCCAAAATAGCCACTCCTAAGTGCTAGCCACTAGAGGAGAGGTTCTCCAGCTCTGGAGCAGGGCATGTGGGATGTATGGAGAGGGCTGCAACTCCTGTCTTTGTGTGCTGAAAGGGAGCACACAACTTCCGAACCCGCTCTGTATAAACCTGTTACGCAGCAGAAGATGGATTTCTCCGGGGCTCTGCTCCCACTGGGCTGTGCACCTGGGATCTGTGGCAAGTCCTTTTCATTGAGCCTTGCTAGAGCTGAGCTCAGTACCTGTGTGTTGCTTTGCTCTGGGCTGTGACCCCAACTCTGTGCCTTTGCTGGGGGAGACCAGAAGCTGTGGCTCAGCAAGGCAGGGTGGTGAGGCACCCCAGAGGGCAGGTATGAAGGGCTCAGTGTATGATTGGCCCATCAGGTGACAGCCTCCTGAGGATTTCTGTGACCAAACCTGTCCCAGCTGCATTGCTCTTTAACATTCAGCCCTCGTTCCTGGACTAAGGCTCAGGCCTCATTGTAGTGTAAGGTTGTTCTCTGCTGTGCTTTGAAATGTCTTAGCAATAAATGATGCTGTGTGCTGCTGGAGCATGATGGTCTTGGCACACCAGCCACCACATGTATGTGCATCTGTGTATGCATCCTGCCACTCAGCAGCATAAGAACGGCCATACTGGGTCAGACCGGAGGTCCATCAAACCTAGTATCCTGTCTTCTGACAGTAGCCAATGGCAGGTGCCCCAGAGGGAATGAACAGAACAGGCAATCATCAAGTGATCAATTCCCTGTCACCCATTTCCAGCCTGGCTAATAGCCATTGATGGACCTACCCTCCATGAATTTATCTAGTTCTTTTTTAAACTCCACTATAGTCGTGGCCTTCACAATATTCTCCGGCAAGGAGTTCCACAGGTTAACTGTGCATTGTGTGAAAAAATACTTCCTATTGTTTGTTTTAAACCTGCTGCCTTTTAATTTCATTTGGTGACCCCCTAGCTCTTGTGTTGTGAGAAGGAGTAAATAACATTTCCTTATTTATTTTCTGCACACCAGTCATGATTTTATAGACCTCTGTCATAGCCCCCCAGTTGTCTTTTTTCCAAGCTAAAGAGTCCCAGTCTTATTAATCTCTCCTCATGTGGCAGACGGTACATACCCTTAATCATTTCTGTTGCCGTTTTCTGAACCTTTTCCAATTTCAATATATCTTTTTTGATATGGGGCGACAATGTTCCTGGTGTGGATGTACGATGGATTTATATAGAGATAACATGACATTTTCTGGTTTATTATCTATTCCTGTCTTAATGACTCACAACTTTTGTTAGCTTTTTTGACTGCTGCTGCACATTGAGTGGATGTTTTCAGAGAACTATCCACGACTCCAAGATCTTTTTCTTGAGTGGTAACACCTAAATCAGATCCCATCATTTTATATGTATCTTTGGGATTATATTTCCCAATGTGCATTACTTTGCATTAATTATTTTGAGTAGTTTTGTGACATCTGCAAATTTTGCCACCTCACTGTTTATCCCTTTATCCAGATCATTTATAAATATGTTGAATAGGACTGGGCCCAGTACAGACCCCTGGGGGACACCCCTATTTACCTTTCTCCATTCTAAAGACTGACAGTTTATTCCTACCCGTTGTTGCTGATCTTTTAACCAACCACCAATCCAAGAGCGGGCATTCCCTCTTAGCCCATGACAGTTAACTTTGCTTAACAGCGTTTGGTGAAGGACCTTGTCAAAGGCTTTCTGAAAATCCAAGTACACTATTCCCCGTTGCCCACATGCTTGTTGACCCTTTCAAAAAATTCTACTCGATTGGTGAGGCACGACTTCCCCTTACAAAAGCCCTATTGACTCTTCCCCAACAAATTATGTTCATCAGCGTATCTGACAATTCTGTTCTTTACTAGGGTTTCAACCAGTTTGCCCAATACTGAAGTCAGGCTGACTGGCCTGTAGTTGCCAGAATCACCTCCGGAGCCCTTTTTAAAAATTGGTGTCACGTTAGCTATCTTTCAGTCACTTGGAATAGGCGCTGATTTAAACAACAGGTTACAAACTACAGTTAGTAGTTCTGCAATTTCACTTTTTGAATTCCATCTGGTCCTGGTGACATTACTATTTGTTCCAAACCTCTTCTAATAACACCTCAATTTGAGACAGTTCACCAGATTTGTTACCTGAAAAGAATTGCTCGGGTTTGGGAATCTTCCCTCACATTCTCAGCTGTGAAGACTGATGCAAGGAAATCATTTAGTTTCTCTGCAATGGCCTTATCATCCTTGAGTGCTCCTTTAGCATTTCGACCATCCAGTGGCCACACTGGTTGTTTAGCAGGCTTCCTGCTTCTGATGTACTTAATTTTTTTATTTTTTTTTGCTATTACTTTTTGACTCTCTGGCTAGCTGTTCTTCAAATTCTTTTTTGGCCTTCCTAATTATATTTTTGCACTTCACTTGGCAGAGTTTATGGTCCTTTCTATTTTCCACTCACCTGTGCCTCATAGGCCCTATACTGCTAAACAATCACAGCACTTCTTCTGTAGCTCAGTCCTGGGCTTCCAGCACACAAGAACCAGAGTTCTAGTCCCACTGCTGCTATGGAATTGTGGGGTGCAGCAGGGTGACAGCTGCAAAATCCGTGGCACGCATGGATTTTATTGGCCAACTGAAGCGAGCTCTTAATTTTACTGCCACAGGCGACAGCATTTCTCCAACTGCCTGGTACGCCCACCACGCCATAATGAGGCAGCTCAGCACCAATCCCCCCACAGCCAGGGCTGACCTCAGCTACTGCCTGTCCGTTCTGACAGCGAGCTAGTGAGCTCCATGTGAAGCCTCCTGGGCTGTGTGGTAGGGATGCAGCCTTTGGCTCGTGGTGTCGCTAGCTGAGCCAGGACTCCTGCCTTTGCCACTTGCTGTCTCAGCCAGAGGGCCAGGCAGCGTGGGAGAACAGCCTGGAGCCTGGCGGGAGATTTGCCTCTCTCAACAGCCCCTTCCTCCTCCCTCTGCATCCCGCCTCCCCTGTCCCTGGCCTCTGCAGCCAGCCACAAATGGCAGAGGGGCATGCATGCTCAGAGCCCATGGGCTGCCAGTCCTCTTCTCTCGGAGCTAAAGGGAGTCCCCAGGAGTCCCTTTGTGTGTCCTGCTTTGATCTCAGCAGCACTCCTGACAGCCAGAAGCTGGGACTTGGCTGGCACAGACTTGCTGCCCGCTGCAGAGCATGAGGTGAATCACAGGCACAGGCTGTGATCGGGGCACGGCACAGCAGGCAGGGGGCTTGGCAGGCTGGAGGGGTGACAGAAGAAAACACACTTTGCACCAGTGCCTCAGACCGTCTGCAGTGTTACCGTATTGTACACAATGACCAGCCCAGGGTTAGACTTGTGTGTTTTATTAAATGTCACTGTTGGGTTAAAGGAAAAGGGGACCGAGCTTTCAGGTACCCCACCTCCCACACTAATATCTTGCTGCTCTCTCACCGTAAACAGGTGAACTCATGCAAGTGAAGAGATGCATAGGGACAGCCAAGGAAGCCAATGCACAGCAGGTCAAGTGTGTCTGGCTACAGTCATGAATCCGGGGCAGTCAGCTGATTGTATGACCTCCTTGTCCAGGAGCAATCAGTACCATCTGTCCTGTGGATGAGCGGGGCCATAGCCAAGGCCCTGGGCCTCTATCTGCCTCCCCACCCAGCCAAGACTAACTCCTGCTAAGTGGTGATCACAAGAAGAACCCCCATACAGTATTGCACCTATCTTTTTTGGGTTTTTTTTTTTCAGTCCATAGCTCTTGTCCTGTCCCACTGATCCAGGGTGCTGTATGACCATAAGTCATCACCCCTGCTCCAGGAGGTTGTATGACCAAGAGCCGTCACCACTGGCCTAGGATGCAGTATGACCATGAGTCATCAGCTAACAGCAGATGGGCCTTTGATGTTCTCTTGATGGACCCTCTTTCTCTTTCGTGGGTGGATTCTTTTGCAAGGTTCAGCTCCTATTACTCTCTGGCCATCCAGGTACTGCTGGCAGCTGGCTGTCTGAACAGGCTGGCTTCAGGGACTTGTTCCGTTTTATGTCCCCACATTCAAACTTTCCTCGCTCCCACAAAGGAAAGCTCACTTCAGAGGAAGCAATTCCTTTTACAAAGGAACAGCCAGGATTTCTTCCAGACTTATGGTCACTGTAAACAATTTCTTGCTAACTTATAACAGTTAATATAGACCTAGCAGCTGCTACAAAACAAAGCTTACAGGAAGTTACAGGATTTTAACCCAGTGATGACTGGACGGATTAGAAGCTTTCTACAACAACAGGTAGCACAGCTCAGGGAGCAAAGTACAGGATTCCTCGATTCCATTTCTGACTCTGCCACTGACTCACTGAGTGGGCTTGGGCACATCACATTCATGTCCTGACTCCTTGCCTCAGTCTTGTCCTCTGTAAAACATGGTCAGTAAAGCTCACCCACTTTTCTGAAGCTCAAAGTATTATGCCACTGTAGAAAAACACTCTTGTCTTGCACTGTTTCAGTGAGGGGACCCGACCATGTTATCCAGCACGGCTTAGTGAATATTTCTAATATTCTCAGACACCCAGTGGCTCCTCTGCTGACACAGGGTTACACCACCAGGACAACCAACCCATAGACCTGTTCCCTGCTGCAGTGCAGAGGGGAAGGCAGGAGCGCCAGAGGCTGGGCTGTGTTTGGACCTGGAAGGTGATTGGAACATTGCTGTGCATCGGGGCCTTTGGCCCTAAGATTCTGGTTCTTGTAGCTCAACCAGGTCTTGGACTCTCCAGGGCTCAGGCCTGCTCAGCGCTGGACCCATGTCTAATGGGCAAAACTGCATGAGCCAGCTTCTCCTCTCCCAGACTGCGGGGTGGTGGGGAGGCTGGCTGGATTCTTGGGGCAGGCAGCAAGCCCCGAGGCAACAGCCTGTGCTGGGCTCATTCCAGCCACCAAAGGGGCTTTAACTCTGTCAGTGCCCCAGCCCAGCCTAAAGTGACATGACTCTTCCCAGCCACCTCCCCAGCTGCTGGGAGGGCACAGGCCCAGGGGCAGTGCTGGCAGTCAGTGGCACAGACCCAGCTCCGCTCAGGATGGCTGTGGAGCAGCGCTCACTTCATTAGCTCCACAGACACTCAGCCCCTGCCATCTGCTCTGTACACACAAATCCCCCTTCCTGTCTGCTCAGCAACAGAGGAGAGTCCTTGGCAGCTGGCCAGCCCCCTCTCCTGGCTGTGGCATGCCAAGCCAAGCTGCCAGATTTCAGCCTGCTTTGAAAGCCTCCGTGCTTTGGGCAGGGGAATTCCTGCTAGAGACCCACCTGGCCCACCAAGGACTTTCTCCCAGCCCCTGGCAGTTTGAGGGCTAACCCCAAAGGCGCCGCAGTCTGGAGCCTGAGAGAGCGCCACACATGGGCCCTTTCGTCTCTGTGGACAAACCTTGACGACCTCCTGAGGTCCCTTCCTGCCCTGGCTCCTAGAGTCTACGAAACCTCTATTCAGAAGCGGCTAAATGAAAGCAAGTCCCCAGTGAGCTCCAGGCATATGGTGCTGCAAATGAAATAGCCCAACTGAAGGATAATGGCCCATCGGGGGGCTATTAATCTGTGCGCTCTTCTTATGCCGTACGGCAGAGACAATGCGGAGGCGAACGAGCTGCTTGGATACAGATGGGCTCCCGTGAAGCTGCATCGTTCTGAGGGATTCGGGAGAGATCTGGGCAATTACCCCGCAGCCCCTGACAAGCACCCGGTGCCTCAGAGATCAAGGGCAGCATCACTGTAAGGTGGGAGACGCTTTGCCCAGGGGCTGCTCCCCTGCCTGTATCTACCCAGGCTTCCACCCTGGGGCCGGGCAGAGTCAGACCTGTCCTGTCCTGTCCTGGGAGGTGCCATTGTGGTTCTGGGCACAGTTTGCTCCACTCTTTGGCAGATCACCCACCTCTCTGACGTGTGATCTCCACAGGTCCCGTCAGTGGTCACTCCGGGCAGATTTTGCCAGGCGTGTGTGTGTGTCGGTACATCTGCGTGTGCCTGTGCCGCTGTGTGTGCGCCGGTTATGTATCCGTACACACATGCAGCTGGAAATGGGCCTTAAACTAGACCAGAGAGATTTCCCAGGCATCTGCGTTCCTGGGATTTGGGGGTGCAAAATCTGGACCCCACTATCGTGCACGTGTTCAGGGAGGGGTGCTCACACTTGTTCAGATGTGCACGTACACACGCACAGAGCTACACTCACACACAGGGCCACATACTCCCACACATTACACAGACACGCAAAGTGTAGATCCACCTGGGGACTCAGGTTTCAAACACGCCCAAGGCTGGGTTTTCACTCTGCCCACGAGTGGGGCCATTTGCACCTGGGCTGGTTGGGGTGACCCAGATTTGAGTTCAGGCTGAGAAGCTGCTTTGGGACTGGCTGTCTCCAGTACTGCCCTTGGATGAATGCGTGGCTGTAAGCTGAGCTGACTCACTCGTCTCTGGCCCACCAGTGCTCAGGAGACCAGGCCCCAGAGTCTAGGGAGCTGTTCTGCCACCCTGATGTGCAGACAAAGTCCAAGGCTCTTCTAGGCCTTCCAGGGCTTGGAGACCAGCCCCTCTGCCTCATTGCTCTGGACATTTCCTGTGTCGGTGCCTCAGTGCCCCTTGGCTGAGCTCAGGAGCCTGGGGCAGGAAGTGGGGGCTGGTTCAGTATGTGGGAGGTTTGTTTCTTGCCAGGGGACAATCCCCATCCCTGGTGATTCCGGAGGTGGGAGTTGGAGTGAGACTCCAATAATGGCCCTTTGGGACACCCAGGGCCACTCTCTGTCAGCCCCTGAGAGGTGCGAGGCTCTGGCTGTGCATGGCTGGAGGTCAAGATGTCAGTGCATGGTGCTGCACGCCGCAAGGGGTACTGGTGTGGGAAGCAGAGCCCAGGCCCATCCCAGGCGCTACTGTGTCTTGCTATTGACTCTGGGCTCTGGACCAGGCCGCAGGTGGGTTCTCTCATGAGCCTGGAGCAGAAAGCAGCAGCCCTGGCTGGGTGAGTGATAGACATGCCTGGGCCTAGGAATAGGGCTGCTCTGTGCCACTTGCCACCTCCAGAAAGACCATCCAGCCTGATTATGCAAAGCAGCCCCTGCCCCCACCCCAGCCAGCCTGGGTGGGCTGGAGGAGTCCTGGGAAGCAAAGGGGAGAAGGAGCCCCGTGGTTCTGAGGGGTGGCTCCTGGCTCACCCAGCTCTGACTGGAAGTCTGTCCTGGCTGGCAGCGGCTCAGCACTGCCCATTGGGCTGTCACAATCCCCTTTCTGAGGGGACAATGCCCAGGACACCCCAACTCCACTGCAGCCGAGGTTGATTGGCTCCCCTGTGGGCAGGCTCAGCAGAGGCTGGGGCCTGAATGTGCACTCACAGCTCTCCCTGCCATGCTGTCTGGACAGGGTCCCCCCATGTCTCAGAGGAGTGTATTGGTGGCTGCTTGGCTTGCCACTGCTCAGGGGAAAGCCCGTCCCTGGAGCCACCCCAACTCAGTGTGGATCCCCAAGGCAGGGAGCATCCAGACCCTCACCCTGGCTCAGGCTGGAATTACAGTGATAGTGGATAGTTCTCTGAAGACATCCACGCAGTGTGCAGCGGCAGTTAGTAAAGCAAATAGGATGTTAGGAATTATTAAAAAAGGGATAGAGAATAAGACAAAAGATATCATACTTCCCCTATATAAAACTATGGTACGCCCACATCTTGAGTACTGCGTGCAGATGAGGTCTCCTCACCTCAAAAAAGATATATTGGCATTAGAAAAGGTTCAGAAAAGGACGACTAAGATGATTAGGGGTTTGGAACGGATCCCATATGGGGAGAGGCTAGAGAGACTGGGACTTTTCGGTCTGGAAAAGAGGCGATTGAGGGGCGATATGATAGAGGTATATAAAATCATGAATGGTGTGGAGAAAGTGAATATAGAAAAATTATTTACCTTTTCCCATAATACACGAACTAGGGGACACCAAATGAAATTGATGGGTAGTAGGTTCAAAACTAATAAAAGGAAATTTTTCTTCACACAGCGCACAGTCTACCTGTGGAACTCCTTGCCGGAGGAGGCTGTGAAGGCCAGGACTCTATTAGGGTTTAAAAAAGAGCTTGATAAATTTTTGCAGGTTAGGTCCATAATGGCTATTAGCCAGGGGTAAAGTATGGCGCCCTAGCCTTCAGAACAAGGGCAGGAGATGGATGGCAGGAGATAAATCACTTGATCATTGTCTTCTGTTCTCCTTCTCTGGGGCACCTGGCATTGGCCACTGTCGGCAGACGGGATGCTGGGCTGGATGGACCTTCGGTCTGACCCAGTATGGCCATTCTTACATTCTTACCCAGGGGGGAGCACAGGAGATGTCCTGCCCAGCTCCTCCACAGAGCAGTTCAGTGCTGGTCCGAGGCAGCTGGTTATTCATCAGCAGCCCAAGCTGGGAGGGTGCAGCAGGACGCCTGCGTGTGTGGTGTCTGCCTGAGGATTGCTTTGTTGCCCTCTGCAATTTAATGAGCCTGCTGGCTCCTCGCAGCTGCTGCTTTGCTTTTGTCAGCAGGTTTCGCTGATATTTCTGGATCTTGCTTGACCAGCCTTTGATCCAAGCATTGCAGCTCCCGTAAATGGCCAGGAAACTGCTCTTCCCTCCCCCGCCATCCTGCTGTGGGATCCATTGCCTGCCTCCTGTGTGCCAATATTGCCGGAGCCGTGGGCTCTGGAGGGGTGCCCTGTGTGTGTGGCAGCAGCAGACGACTGTTTGATACAGAGGGAATCTCCAGCAGCGCGGGGGAGCACGGTGCAATGTGTGAACAGCTCGTTCCACTGACTTCTGACGAGCCGCAAGGCAGGGCTGGCACAGGGGCCAGGTGCTGCATGGGAGACCTGCATTCAGGCCCTGTGTGGCACGGGGCCGGTCTCAGCTGTGGGGCAATGGGGATAACATCACTGCCCTGCCTCCGGGGGGCTTCTGAAGAGCAGCACATTAAAGCTGGTGGGATGCTCAGATGCCGGAGTGCAGGGGCCAGACAAGACCCTACGATAGAATGGGGGGTGAAGAGGGACGGCAGGGCAGCCCAGTGAGGCTGAAGCACAACGCACTGAGGATGTGCCTATGGAACTGGATCTGCTCCCAGCTTTGGAATCCCATTGCCTCTCTCAGGTGGAAGCCAAAGTGCGCAGCTGCCGGACCCCGTAGCCTCACGGGCATTTAGGGATCATTGGGCCGGCTCTGAACATGAACATGGTTTTACTGCAGTAGGACATGGCCCAGGCCCCACAAAGCGAGGTGCTGGCTGGAGCCAAGGGCTGGTCCAGTGCCCAAACCTCGCCCCATGGGATGTTCCGAAGGACAATTGCATGTTTCTGGTTTCCCTGGGGGACACTGGAACTGACAAATCAAAAGGGAAAGGGAAACTTCTGGTTTGACTGCAGCTGCCGGGTCGGTGTAAAAAACCGAAGCAGCAATCTTCAGACCTGCCAGGGGAATTTCCCCTCTGATGAGAAAAATCACTGGCACTTTCCCGGGAAAAACGCCTGCTTTGCGGAAACAGTGTCTTCCCCAGGGAAACATCCCTTGTGACACATGGTGGTTGTCTGAGTTTGAATGTGACCTTCTGATCATGTGACCACAGGTCTGCCCAGATGTGGGAACCCTCCCAAAGCACAGCAGGAATGGGGGTACCCAGGCCTGCTCCTCCCTTGCCAACAACGGGTTCAATGATGCAGTTCACCTGCAGTCAGCCAGGTGGAGGCAGACTTACCGGTCCAGAAATATGAGTGGCACATGCCAGCAGCCACCTTTCTTGTCTCTCCTGAATGGGCCCGCTTGGGAGGAGACCAGACATCCGGGCTGTGGCATGGAATGGTCCTGGCTGCAGCATTACGAGAGCTCCTGGCCATGCTCAAATGCTAACAGAGCCGAGGGATTGTTCAGGCATAAAGCTCTTTAGTAGCTGGCCAATTAAGCACAAATGAGTGCACTCTGGGTTAGCCTGGAGAATACCAATGAAGCAGGAAGGTGCTGGGGGGCTGGCTCAGCAGGCTGGGAGGGCCCAGTGGAGAGGGGCAGGCTGCCACTCATGCTGCCCGTGTGGAAAACGCCAGCAGTGGGAGGTGACCCCCCTGTTGCCATCACCACCCATCGCTGTGCCCTACCACAGGTAATCCCCGGCCCGTCTGGTTGGGAGGGGATAAGCAGGCAGTGTGTGCGTGGAGCAGGGGAGGGGCCTGCAGCATGGGGGTTCGGCCCAGGCCTCACCTCTGGGGCGCTGTGCAAGAGGGGTTCCCCAGGCCACACCCCTCCTACTGGAGCAGTGTTCCCTCTAGTTTTTCCACCTGTGTGCCGAATGAGTGGAGTTCTGTGCACCCAGTCATGTGCAAATGTGCACCACCAATAGAAACACAGGCTGCTGAATGTGGGCGCTGCTCATCAGCTGGGCGGCATTTGACTCTCTCCTGGACAGCTGCCCAAGGGCTCAGCTTCCAGGGAGGGCAGGTTGCAGGAGGGGACAACTTGGTCTTCTCAGCAGGGACTGGAGCGCTGGCTGCAGTGGCTTGTCCTCAGCCACACCACAGTGCAACCCGCTCCTTTCGTCATCACCGCCCCGTGCAAAACTAGAGCCCCTAACGTCCCTCTCTTCTGCGTGGCTCACGTGACCGTGTGTGTTAGAGCAGGGCTGGCGTCAGCACTCCGGGATTCTCCCTTCGGCCCTGAACGGGAGCACTGTCTCGTAGCTGGAGCAGAGACCAGGTGCTCTGGGGCTGCAGCTGGACATTGTGGCATCTGTGCATTTACATTGAGGGAAGAGGTTTCTCCATTGTCATTAAACCATCTGCCTCCCACAGCTGCATGTACCCAGGGTTTGGCCAGTGCAGGCCAGGGAGTTTGAAGCAGGGAACTGTCGGTCGGCTTTCTTGCAGCCAGAGGTGCTGGTTTCTAATCTTTCTAGCTGCTAAGGGAAGTGGAAGCAGCATTGCCCAGCAGTTACAACAGAGGCCTGGGAGCCAGGACTCTTGGGTGCCCGTCCGTCTTGGGCACTGTGTCAGTAAGGTACCTGAGTGCCACAGGAGTGTGATTCACCTTGGTAGGGCTGAAGTTAGGCCCATGCTGAAGTGATTTGCTGGACCAGGGCCCCAGTTGCCGATTTGCTGGGTGACCGTTAGAAGGTCACTGCCTCTCTCCATGCCTCAGTTTCCACACCTGTAAAATGGAGATGCTCAGCACCCCAAAGGGGAGCTGCTTTGAGAGGCTGACAAGAATGGAGCCAGTCTGCCTTGCTCACTTCCTTCTGTGCTGCTTTCCAGCTCACTGTCCCATGGGCCACTGCTAGCCCGAGCTCCAGCCCATGTGCAGCTCTTCCAGCCAGCCACACCTTCTGTATGTCCCAGGCCCTTTCCTGGGTAAGCCAGGGCTGGGGAACACCACAGAGCTGGGAAGCAGCTGACCTAGAATTTACTCACTTAAGTGTCCCAAAGGGGCCATGCTGGGAAAAGGCCTAAATTATTCACTCCATTTAAATTCAATTGCATTTCGCTTATGTCAGCCAATGCTCAGCCCTTCAAGTCTGCTGGAGCCAGGGCAACCTGAGTATTTCCTGGCCGGGAGCTGGTGGGACCAGCCCTTCTGGACAGAGTCCTAAGGCCCCATCCCCAGCATCACAGGTTCAGAGGTTGGGGAGCTTTCCATGTGCTGACCCTTGGCGAGGCCAAGTACCTGATGGCACCACTGCAGCATGGGGTGCTCCAGGTTGGCCTTCCTCTGCTGTGTGGGCCACTCCAGTGGTTCTTTATGGAAACAAGCACCTTTCCACCACGGAGATCCTGAGAAACAACCGAAGAATAAGAGAAAAATGAGGGAGGTGGGCAAAAAAGGGAGCTTGGCAGGGCGGGGGCGGGGGGACATAGGGAGAAGAGCAAGGAAGAATGAAAACAGAGGACGGAGAATGGTGGCCAGGGGGGTAGGGGGGATGGCTCCTGTTCCCAGCTCTGATGGTGTTTCAGTGGGTGGTTGGGGCCAGACTCTTCCCCTCTTCCCGTGATAATGGTGCTGCACAGTTACCTGGCCAGAGCTGCACAAGAGCTGGGAGGGCCAGAAAATCTACTCCAAACCTGCTGCCTATTGGGAGATCACAACCATTTTGCTAATGTGGGTCACTGTCCCTAGGTTAATTCTACAAGTGGGGAAACTGAGGCAGACACTTGCCGTAGGCTGCTCTCAGTTGCCAAACCCAGGAGTCCTGCCTGCAAGTCCTAGGAGGTAGCCATGCAGCTAGCCCAGCTGCAAGAGCAATAAGGTTACCTGCGGGGATGGGAAGCATTAGACCCAATGTCCTGCACAAATTCCGCTCTGATCAATTACTTCCCAGGAGGGGAAGAGCTGGGTGAGCAGGGAGCACATCAGCGGGAAGGGGGCATGGCAGCTTCAGGCAGATGAGCAGAGCCAAGCAAGCTGGGATTTAACAGCCGTCAGACTGTGGCAGTTTGTTTGCTCCTTTATTTAAGAAGTACATAAATACAGAATTACACAACTTCAAAATTGTTGCTATTTTCTCTGTAGCTGCCATTTTCCTTGGAACTGGAATAAAGACAGGCAGGCAAATTTAAACCCATTGACTGCGGGTGGAGAAAGAACCAGCATGTTATTTATCTGGGTGAAGCATAGCGCCGCCTTCCCATGACTGGCACAGGCCGGTCAGCAATGAGTTACGTTGCTCAGGAGCAGAAGGGTCACAAAGAGCATCACGAATGACATGGACTCCTACGCCCCAGGGAAAGGCAGCCACTGCTGCAGTGAAACACAGCACCCCTCTAACAGCAGGTAATAATGCCAGTTAGGATGGGGGTGAAGGAGAATCGGGGTGGTAGATGAGCGGGCGGATGCTTGAGATCACAGGGCTGTAATTGTTCACAAGTGACATTTGTGTATTAGGGCAAAGTGGATTTTTTGCTCCCCAGGCTGAAGGTGTGCATCTCATCTGCACGGTGCAAGCAGTCCTGTAGCACCTTAAAGATTAACGCATTTATTTCGTTATTCAGGAATGAGCTTTGGTGGGTAAGACCCACTTCCAGGTATCATGCTGGGGCATTAAGCTCAGCTCAGGCTCACAGCATGGACTCACCCCCACCTTTCCTGCAGCAGCCAGCTGGTCTCTCAGCCAGGCCGGGAAGTGAGTCACCTGGGCAGTTTAACACAAGGGCAATAGGCAGGGAAGGTGAACACTCTGTCCCAGTTCAGGCCATAGCTGTGCAATGTCCCGACCACCGTGTGCCCCGGGTAGCCTGGGCTCTGTTGGGCCTCTGGAGAGCTGAGCAGCCCAGCCCTCTCCCAGGCAGCATTGCCGCCTTCACACACCACCCCGCAAAGCACCTGCTGACACCCTCCAGATTTGCACACACAAACAGACCTGTCTGCGCAAGAGTCCAGGACAGCTCAGACCTGGCTCAGACAATCCCCAGAGCAGAGCTGGCAGAAAAGCAGCCAGTTGGCACCACGGCCCCTGGGAAATTGTTCCAGTGGTGAGTTATGCTCATCATTAAAAATGTATGCAAATGAACACAACGGACGTGGGGACGATTGGCGCTCCCTGGTATGCTGATTACAGGAGACTGCTCCGTTTCCCGCCTCCCTTGTGGGCAACTGCTCAGATGCTTTGCCCCGGAAGGGAAAGTGCCCATCTCATGGCTGCTGGTTAATTATTGAGGCTCCCAGGCTGTGATCATATATTAATGTGTCTCTGCTGGCACCTGTGTCGTCTCAATCACAGCTCAGGCGAGATGGGAGCTCACTGGGGGCAGGGGCGGGTGTTGCCTCAGGGCAGGCGAGGGGTCCTGCTGCCCAACCACCCTCTTAGGAACGCAGCTTCTGAGGGGAGGGGGAGCAGTGTATTGCAGATGCATCTCTGCCAGAGGCAGGGCAGAAGTGTCTGTTGTGCAGCTGGCCGAAGCGAGGTCCTCCAGAACAGAGAGACACCCCCCGCAGAGGACAAGAGCACTAATACATAATGGATAATAATGCGCTTCATTTCCTGCCCCAGGGACTTCAGCGCACTTGGGGAATGGAGTCCATGGAAACCTGTGAGGTGGGTAGGTAGCAACTAGGCATCACATCCCAGCACAGAAATGCAGCCACCTCTGGGCTAGGACACAGCAGTGGTTTGTTAGCTGCAGAGCACCACTGGAAGTGTAGGGGAAATGCAAGGAGGCAGGAAGTGTCGCCACTTGAGCTGGAAGGCGTTTGGGATAAGTTCAGATCTCCTCCAAAATGTTCCCGGAGCACAGCAGGGCTGGGAACAATTGGCCCCTCCGTAACTGCTAATTTTTCTGAGCTGATTCGTTTCTGTGTGTGTGCGTGCGTGTGTGTGTGTGTGTGTGTGACCAACCCAAGGAGGTCAGGTGCTGATTAGCTCAAGGATAGATCCCTAGCACAGGAGCCTTGGGCATCCCACTGGGGCTTTGGTTCTGTATTCAGAGAGCTCCCCCCTTCTGACTCTCCGACAGCACCTGCAGTGGGATGCCAAGGGGACCAAGTGACCCCAGGTCTCTGCTGGGGCTTGTGGACAGCTCTCCAGAGAGCAGCTCCCCTTTCTAAGTCCTGATGCCAACAGGCACCTGAGTCAGGCTGCCAAGTGCTCAGTTTCACCTGGAACAGCTGGTCAGAAAGGGACTCGGCTGGTTCTGGCCAGCAGAACTGCTGACTGGGCCAGTAATGACCAGTTGGCGAGGCTGGCAGGCTCCCCACAGGCTGACCAGGGGGCTCTGTGCACTTCCCCTCCCCCATACATCAGCTCTGCAGCTCCCATTGGTTAGGAACCACAGCCAATAGGACCTAGTGGGGCAGTGCCTGGGCACTGAGGCAGCCCCATGCACAGCCTCCCGGCTGCAGCTATGCTCAGGAGCTGAGAGACGTGTCACTGGTCCCAGATAGCGCATCACCCCGCCCCACGCCAGCCAGGCAAGTGCTGCCTGGATCCTGCACGCTTACCCTCCTCCCTCACTCCCTGCCCCAGTGTGGGGCCCCTCCTATATCCAAACCTCCACCTGGACCCCCCCCCACCTGCTCCAGCCTGGAACCCCCCCCACACCTGCTCCAGCCTGGAACCCCCCACCACACCTGCTCCAGCCTGGAACCCTCCCCCACACCCCACATGCCTGCTCCAGCCTGGAACCCCCGCTCCACCCCACACACCTTCTCCAGCCTGGAACCCGCCCCCCACACCCCACATGCCTGCTCCAGCCTGGAGCCCCCCACCACACCCTGGAGGCTTCATTTCTTGCCCCACCCCAGACCCCCAGCTGGTGCCCTCATCTACTCCTGGATCCCAAATCCCTGCCCCACCCCCATTAAAAAGTTTGAGTGAGGGTGGAGGCAAGTGAGCAAGGGGGTGGCGTGAGCGGGGGATAGGGCCTTGGGGCTGCGCAGGGGCGGGGCAGGCCCAGGCTGTTCTATTATGTCCCGTTAGAAGGCTGGTCACCCTGTCATGATGTTGGATGACTGCCGCTCTGCTGGGGCGGCACCTGCATTTTCATGTCGCACCCAGACCTGTCGCATTCTTTCGCGCTGATTGAATCACAGGCCTCAGCAACTACTGTACACAGGGCTCACTAGAGAGCTCACAGACAGGTCACCAGGGAAAGGGGCTGGGAGCTGCTACAGGCCTAGCCAGGGGCTGGGTGAGGGCCCACCTGTAGCCACTCCTATTGGTTGTCTCTCAGCTCCCAGTTCAATCTCAGGTGCCCCAGGCAAAAAAAAGCAGCCCCTGAATGGTGGTGGATGGGCGTGAGAGGCAGCTGCTGTTGGGCAGTGCAAAGGCTGTGAGGAGGAGGGGTGGGACTTGTCCTCCCCTTATGGCGAGGTGGGAGGGGAGTCGTGAGCGCAGTGGGGCTGAAACAGACAAGGTTGCAAGGCTCTGGCCTTGGGGGTCATTCTGGGCCAACTGCTTGTCTAAGGTTACCAGATTTTTTTGAAAATTTATGCCTGACTGGCAGCCCCCACCACGGGGTCCCCAGCTGGGGAATTTCTAGGAAAAGTCCCATGTCCTGCATTTACGCACAAATGTCCCTCAGGGCTGCGGAGGTCCCCACTCCCCCGGGGACCTTCAGTAACAGGGGACCCAGGGTCAGGAGTCCTTGACAACTGGGTCCCCGGGGCAGGGACACCTCAGCAGCCCCGCGGGACATTTTTGTAGCAATGCAGGACGTGGAAATTCATGACTGTCCTGCAGATTGTGGGATGTCTGGCAGCTCTAATGGGCAGGGGCTCAAAAGCTGGGCCGTCCGTGGTGCGTTGTGCACGTACAAGAGAGGCTGTCCTCCAGTGTGCAGGCACAGATAGGCTAGCACCTCTCTGAGTTCTCCCTGTTAGCTCAAGAGCTGTGACCTGGCACTCCTGCAGCCCCATTGCTCAGCCTGGCAGTCAGAACAATGCAGAGCTCAAAGCCCCCTCTGCCTGGTCTGCCACTTTCCCTCAAGGCTGTGCTCACAGTGGGAGCGAGGGGCCAAAACAGAAGGTAGCACCTGGGTTCACTCTAATTTTTTCCATCCATGGGCAGAATCAATTTTGTTATTTGCACCGAGGCATGTGGGGATGTGCACCACCAATAGAAACACAGGCTGCCGGCTGGGGGCACTCTGCTAATCAGCTGGGCAGCACCTGAATCCCTCCTGGGCAGCCGCCCAAGTGCTCGGTTTACGGGGAACTCTGGTCAGTGCCTGTGATCTAGTCTGACCTCAGCTTGAGCTGGAGATGGCTGCAGAATTGTTCTCTAATTTTCCTGCCCCATTGAAATGATCTGGTTCTCCCTTTCCGTGGCATTTTGTGCTGGCAGGCACCACGGTGGCATTCGGCAGTCGGGAAGGATTCAATCCTTCCACGTTAGAATCTGCACCCCTGTAGTGAGATGTCTGTCTGGCGTGTTATTACCTAGCAGGCTGGTATTTTCATTTATCTCAAAAACAGAGGGTCAAAGCCAATAAAACAGCAACAATTGCAGCTGGTGGGCAAAATGAACTGGGGTTTAATGAAGTGGCTCCGTTGGGAGTAAAGGACGGGTGGTCCTGAAGAACCTATTCCCCTGCTGCAGTTACGTCTCAGCCTGGCTCTTTCCAAACCCATCTGCACTGGGAAGGCTCCAGGGAAAAGCCAGGAAGACGCAGCTTCTGTAGGTGGTGCCTTTCCCCTGAACAGGAGCAGGCAAATGCAGCTGGTGTGCGAAGAGCCAATGTCTGTGTTGTAAATTTAGGTTCTTGTTCTCTCATGAGTGAAATCCCCCTTGGGCAGAGGGGCAGCACGGGTCCTGTGCACCGCTGAAGTCCTTCTGCTGCCCTCTGCATGGGAAGGCTTTGCTACAGAGTGGGATTTGATCAGAAGCAATAGAGGGCTATCTCCAGGGTGCTGGTTACTGGATGGTGTTGGCCAAATGGTTCCTATGAACTAGGCTCAGTCTGTGCATTGAATGTGAGCTTCTCATTGCAAGTATTCACTGTTCAAGCTGCAGTGCTTAGTCTGGGTTGGATATGATGGTCACATGTCATGTTCCCACCCTCCACCCATCCCACAGGAAGAGCAGCATCTGGTTTCCAAGGGGAGCAGCACTGGCATTTATGAGATCAACCTGCGACTCCCCCAGCCTTTTCTCCAAGTTTATTGTTTCGACAAGGACCCTTGTCAGCAACCTCACTTATAGCAGCGCCCGGCATGGTAGCGTTAGTCCGTAGCTTCACAAATAGCAAGCAGTGCTGCAGAAGTGGGTCTTACCCATGAAAGCTCAGGACCTAAGACATTTGTTAGTCTATGGTGCTACAGGACTGCTTGTTCCTTAGCAGCATGTTCCCAGGAAGCAGAGACTAAAGGTGCCTGAGTCGGGGGCCTGGGATTTGTTTCAGGGGATATTTCCAACCGTGTTGTAGTCTCCTAGCTGCAGGGTCACTTATTCAAAGCCACTTTGAAAGCGAGTGAGACTTAGAACTCAGCTCCACACAGAGTCACACCAGGATAACGTCCGGTTACCAGTGGGATTCACACTGGATTTGCCAATGTAGTAAATTTCGCTGCTTTAACTAGATTCATACTGTTAACATAGTAAAACCCCATTGTGTCCCCATGGTTATGTGGGTATAAAGGTGGGTACTGCCCAGAGTGGTATTCTTGTTTGGGAAGGGGAATAGCTCGACTGGTTTAAGGAGGCCCCTTCATACCAGTATGGCTGGGTCCATGCCAGAGACAGTACAGCTGTCCTGGTAAAAATCAAACCTCTAATTCAGCAGTTCTCAAACATTGGTTCTGGGGCAGGACCCTTTCCACACTGCAGGACTCTGAGTGTCAGCCACCGTACAACTGAAAATGTTTAACACTATTATAAATTCTAGAGGCTTCAGGGTAGAGACTGACAGGTTCCCCCACCCCCCACCCCCCACCCGTTTATGAAATAACCTGTACATCCCCTGAGAGTCACAACCCCCAGTGTGAGACCCCTGCTGTAACTGAACTAGTGATGTCCATTTGACTTGCCTAGTGCAGCCCTGCCCCAGGTGTATTGTGTAACTGGTCCTGCACCAGGGCCCTATTGTGCAAGGATTTGTGCAGACACAGGACACAAGATGGTCTCTGCCTAAGGAGCTTACAGACCTTGTAGAAAAGACAAAGACTCACCAGGCAGAGACAGACAAACAGACTAAGGTGGAGCATAAGGAAACAGTGAGGCCGTGTTGGTTGGCATGACAGGCGCTGGTCTCAGAGCACTACTGGGCAAACTGTTCTCCAGCTTCCCGTTGCCCTTGCAGCAAAGGAAGGATTTAAGAAGAGATTTGAAGGACGATAATGTGGCCACTCTGCAGCTGGCTACAGGGTCCAGGCCTGCTGACAGGGTAAGAGGGAGAGGGACAGCTGCACAGAGGTCTGGTGTTTCAAAGGGGCCCTGAGCTCCTGGATGCTGCCATTTGAAATGCTGCAGGAGCATCAACGAGGGGATGGACCAGCGCTGTGCTCCCGTTGGTGCTAAGGGCTGGCTGCCACAGGCCCCGCCCCTTCCACCTGAGGCCCTGCCCCTTCTGGGCTGCACTCATCCCACACATGTGGACCAGCAAGGCACTTGTCTGAAAGTTTAGCGGGGGGAAAGGCGGCTGGCATCACTGGCCAGTCAGAGGCGCGAGCTACACTTCGCTAGTGAATGAGAGGCAAGAGAGGGGGCTGAGGAGAGGCCTTGAAAGTGAAGACAAGACGCTTATGTCTGACGTGCTGGAGAAGGAGGCCAGTGGAGCAAGGGAAAAGAGGAGTGAGAGTCAGAGCACAGGGCTGGGGAAATGATCCCTGCAGCAGGTCGCAGGATGGGGAGGAGCTTTGGTCAAGGCCACAGAAAATATTGCAGTGACTGAGCCTCACGATGATGACAGCATGGATAAGAGTTGTAGCTGGGTGATGGATAAGAAAGCTTTCTCTGAGAGATCTGAGGGAGACAGGGTCTGTGAGGCTGAGGCACAGCCTGGCTGGGAAGATCTAGAAAGAGATGCAAATGGCAGACAATGCCCAAGTTACCGGCCTTAGTGACAGGCAGGAGCCTGATGTTGTCTCTGATAAAGGAAAGTTATTAGCTGGGATGGCTTGCCAGAAAGATTGCAAGCTGTGTTTTAGCCAAGCTCTGCTTGAGCTGATGGCTTAACCCCCCTGAAGGAGCTGTCAGAGAGAAGGGCTGCAATTCTAGTTTGGAACAGGAGACGGGTCTGGAACAGAGAGGTAGAGCTGTGAGTCTGCAGCCTAGAAATGGGAGTTGAAATTGTGTTTGCAGATGGGGTTGTATTGCTCTTACTAGCAAAGGTCTTGGAGTTCCACATGCCTGGTCTCGTTTGAAAATAGGACTTCAGTGCTTTTAAAAATCCTGTCCCTAGTCTTGAATCTGTGGCTTAGGAGGACACTATACTCCCTCTGAGGAGGCTCTGTAAAACTGAAGGTCTGGCCACCTGTGGCCTTTAAACACTGCCTGACAGCCATGGCACTAGCAGGGTATTAATGGGAGAGTGTCAGCTGCAAATTTACTTATGTCTGTGACTTTTGTAACCTCCAATAGCTTTAACTGGAAGGGGTCAGAAAGAAGAGAAAATCTTTGTTCTCACCCCCTGTAGCTGACAAATTTTGCATAGAGTCAATTTCACTGTATTTCCTGTGTCATTAGTTTATAAGTGATATCTGTGCCCCAAGAAAGAGAAAAACATTCTCAATCATAGGCACATAGGAAGAAAAAACCACAACATTTGGTAGGGGATCTTGAGGGCAAGTGTCATTACAGGAACAGCTTTTGATTATATTTTGGCTTGAGCAGTCCTTTAAAACAAATATTCTGCTCAAGCTCAGGTTGGTTAATTTAATTCCAACTACCTAGAATTCCCTTTCCAGTTTGGATTGGGTGAAACACTAATTTCCTGGCCTTATCTAACTTTTCTGCAGAGTTGCCACATATTCTTAACAAGCTGCCATGTTCCATTTACATTCTGCATCCTAAGTTTTGACTCTCCTTGAACTGAGCCTGTAGACCTACAAATGGGCTGGATCTGTGCTTAGCTTCTGTGAATGCCAGTAGACAGGGCAGGTGCTTAGGGTTTTATCCTCTGTGATTAAACTTATCTTGTCCCTTTAAAGCCCAGCTATAACATTTACCAGCTGTCTAGGCCAGTGACAGAATCTGAGACACTGGTTGCTCATTGTGTTTTCTGCAGTTCCCTCAGTCCTGGTAATAGACAGCAGAGACTCCCAGCATGTGGGCTTTGTTCTTGTCTGATTCCATTTCTTGATTAAAATAAAATCATTGCAGCAAATGCATTTCAATTAGCATGACCTCAATGCACGTTGGTCCTGACTAATTGATATGATTTGCTGCAAGGAGAACTTTTGGGCCAATCGATACACTATGGAGCATTTAATTAAGAGGGAGCCCTAAAACTTACTGCATTGATCAACTGCAGGATTATCTTAATTAGCAACTGCCTGGCTGCTCTGGAGTCCTGTGTGGACCCGGGAGATCACCTTAACTGTCAGAGCTGCAGTAAAGGCAGAAGATGGACAGTGGGTCGTAACTTGGGGCTTTCATAAGGCGGGGGCAGTGCTGTGTGAATAGGCCATTAATAGCCTGTGAAGGGAAAATGGGTTTTTCAGTGGTGGATTTACCACTGGGCCAATTGTTCCCTGGCAGCAGAGCCAAGCTCAGATGGGCCCTGTCTGCAGTTCTCTAAGTTGTTGGTCAGCTCCCTGGGAAGAGAGCTGACTGTGGAGCAGGGAGAGGACTACATTTCCCAGCATTACCCTTGGCCACTAGCACCAGGAAAGGGAGGGCGAGTGAGTGGGGGAACGTGTGCGCAAGAGTAGGCGGCTTTGGCCCAGATGTCACACTCAGAGGCCTTCCCCAGACTGTGTTAGGGTTGCTAGTGGCCTTGGTTCCTGGCCTCCAAAGAAGGAATGGAGTGGACTGAGTGGACAGTGCACCTCAGGTGCAGCCTGGCAAGGGGCTATGTGGACCCCAGCGAGAGAGGTTAATATGATATGTAAGGTAGGGAAGGCTCTTGTGGGGGCCCTGGGCACTGTAGGTACAATGCCAGGCGTGCAGGAGGATCTGAGTCTGTTTCCACAGCCAAGGAAGCAGAAATGGTCCTTTCCTTCCCAGGGTTACCCAGTACTGAGAGAGCGACTGGAGCACCTGCCTTCTAGCTTTGAACAGAAGTGCTCAAATTGCATCATTTCTCCAAAATCCAGCACTGCGATTTGTTGTAGGAAAAAGTAGGTTAAAACTGAGCAACAAATGCCAGCCTCTTCCCAGGCCTAACTGGGACTGGAGGTGCTATTTTCAACCACCATTGTCAGGCTTTCTTCTTTTAAAAAACAGACAGTAATATTGCACAGGTGATTTCCCCACAGACACAGAGTGGAATAAAAGAACAACAAAGGCTCCTCAATGTTTCCTCATTCTGTTGGACAGTCTTCAAATACAGATCCCAATCTCCCATCTCCTCCCGTCACACCACCTGAAAAGGGTTCCACTTTAGTTAGGGCTGGTGTAGGGGTCATAGAATCATAGAACGATAGAGCTGGAAGAGACCTAAAAAAGCCATCACGTCCAGCCCCCTGCCCGAGGCAGGACCAAACCCATCAGATCAGCCCTGACAGGGATCTCTCAGAATGACCAGGTAGCTGCTGGCTGCGGGGCTTAACTGAGCTGAGACCAGGCCTACATCCAGTGACTGGTGAAACAGGGTCCTGGAGACATGGCTATAAAATGTCTGGATACAGAAGGAGACAAATCTGTGGGGAGTTTCCGCTGAAATTTCTGCTCACCGGGGACACTGGCAAGCCCACCTCGATGTACGGCTCAGTGAGATAAACTGGGGGCTGAGGAAGCTGCGTGTGGCCAGACACACAATCTTGCAGAAGTGTGATCAAAATGAAAAAATGCCTCTGAGACTCAGTGCCAGGGACACTATAGCACTGCCACACTCGGAGCGGGGGCAATGTTTGGGCCCACAAAATGTTAATCCAGCCCTGGGTTTGGTAGAAGATCCCCAGCTGCCTTTTCCAGACTCAGCATGTCCCACTCATGTGCAGAGCTCTGCGCAGCACAACCAGAGAGGCTGCCATTAGGTAGACAGGAAACTAGAGCAGGCAGGGGTGTCAAGTTACCCCTGAAGGGGGCCCTCCACCACAGGAACGAAATCTAGGCACCCCAGGTCCAAGCCCCTCCTGCCCAAGCTAGGAAACCTGGCACTGTCGGCCAGTGTAGCCCCAGGCCTACTGAGCTCCACTAGGGGATGAGGCAGGGCTCCCCAGTGTGCTGGGGGGTGGACATCAGGCGAACGTCTTGGTTACAACAACACCCAGAGGCTGGGTTACAACAGTCTTGCAGCCCATTGAGGTGAAGGAGGGCCTCTCCGACGGTCCACTCACTAGCCTAGGTTGCCCTTCACTGTCCCAGGTGCTCTGATCCATGAGGACCAAACCAAGCGGATGACTAGACACTAAGGCCAGAAGGGACCATTAAGGTCCTTTCATCTGACCTCCTGCAGAGCACAGTCTGGCGAATGCCACCCTCTGAGTCCTGCAGCCAGCCAAAAAGTGTGCTGCAGTCATTGACCATAGTCAAGTGTTCGCTCCAGCCAGATGTGGCAGGTCCCAGGCTCCCACCCTCTGCTTTCCCAGACTCACTGCTGGGATGGTTTTCTTGGGTTTTGGCCTGGATTTACCATTGCTGTATTCAAACCCATGGTGTCACTTCCCACCTCAGTCACCCTGAACAGAGCAATGAAGTTTATATGTGACTCTGCAATCACAGCCATGTCCAGTGAGAGCCTATCTGCTTAGCAAGTGCCCTCCTCTTCCTTAGCTGTTGCAAGGCAACACATTTTAGTAGCATGTGCTGTTGCTTAGCACACTGGCTTAGCCATCTGCAGCTGTGTAGTCTCTTCCCAACTCTTCCACTGAGTCCTGCTGCCTGTATTTTGCCATGATTAGCTCTGTGGGGCAGGGACTGCCAGCTACCTTGTATATCTTTACAGCATCCAGCATGATGAATTCTGCTCTCAGGAGGGATCTTTATGTGCTGCCATGATAACAATGGAATGCAGATGAAACCAAATCAGCCATTTTACTGCTGTGTTATGCCCCTAACCTGCAGCTCAGAACTTGGGTGGGCAAGACTTATTTTGCCACACTAGATAAACTTCAGTTGCTCTGCTGCACACTACAGCAGAGTGATCACTGAGCTGGGCAAGGAAGAATCTTAGGGTACATCTAAATTAGGAAATTAGGTCGACGTTGTTAAAGTTGATTTTGTAGCACCCAATTTTTGTAAAGTCAAGGGTGTGTGTCTATACTGGCACTTGCAGTTGATGGAATGCATCCGCATTAGGGTGAGCAGCTTTGACTTTATCAGCAGGGCATTGTGGGTACCTATCCCACAGTTCCTTCTGCCCCCTTGCATTGTGGGTTAAGATCCCAGCATCTGACAGGTAAAAAAATTGCCACTAGTGGTTCTGGCTCCATCAGCCTTCCATAGTGCAGTTCTCTCCACCTCCTCCCCTTTGGAAAGCAACAGCAAAAAGTGTTTTTGAGCCCTTTTTTCATATCTGTGCCAATAACATTGCAAGGCTTGCATGGACCCTGGCCAGCATCAAACTGTTGTGGCAAGTATTGTGAGCACCTCACACATAGTGCTGCAGTATGCGCAGAGCCTAAGTGACCTTCAGATGATGAAGACTTTGAGTAGGACACAGACATACAGGAATGTGAGATACTGGAGAGGAGGAACGGGGAGGTGCTGGCTCCACTCGGTGCTTTGGACACAGTGGAGCGCCGGTTCTGGTTCTGTGAAACAAGCTCAGAGTCGGAGGACCATATGGTTTGGCAGGTATGGGATGATCAGCAAAACTTCCACGTGCATAAGACCACTTTCATGGAACTTTGTGAATTGTTTTGCCCCACCCTGAAGCATAGCAACACTAAAATGAGACCTTCCTGATAATTCGGAAGAAAGTGGCAATAGTTCTGTGGAAATTTGCAATGCCAGACAGCTACTGCTCAGTGGGCAATCAATTCAGAATGGGCGAATCTACAGAGAGGGCTGCTGTGGTTCATATAGTGAAAGCAATCGATACCCTTTTGCTATGATGGACAATGGCTCTGGGAAATGTGCAGGACATAGTGGATGTTATTTCCACAGCTGGGCAGTAGGTGGAATGCACATCCCTGTTTTGGCACCGGACCACCTTGCCACAGAATACATAAACTTCAAAAGATACTTCTCTGTGGTGTTGCAGATGTTGGTGGATCATAAGGGTAATTTTACTGACATCCGTGTGGGATGGTCAGGCAAGGGGCATGACACGTGTGCACCTTTAGGAGCTCTGGCCTGTTCAGAAAGCTGCAGAATGGGACTTTCTTCCCAGACCAGAAAATCACCAGTGGAAAAATGGAGATGCCAGTAGTAATTCTGGGTGATCCAGCTTACCCCTTGCTCCCTTGGCTCGTGAAGGCAGCCTGGACCGCAGAAAGGAGCAGTTCAGCTACAGGCTGAGCAGGTGCAGAATTGTAGTAGAATGTGCTTTTGACCATTTAAAAGCCAGGTTCAGGAGCCTCCTGACTCAGTTAGACCTTAAAAGAGACAACATTCCCCTTGTGATGGAAACCTGCTGTGTGCTCCATATCTTATGTGAGAGCAAGAGGGAAATTCTCACGCCAGGCTGGAGGGTAGAGGCAGATCACACTGGGGCAATAAGGAGAGCACAGGAAGGGGCACTGCTAATCAGGGAGGCTTTGAAAAACAGCTTTATGAATGATCAGACAGTGATATGACAGTTATGTCTGTTGCTCTTAAGGCGATGCCCAATGCATGAGGTGTGCTGATCTGTAAACTTTTAAAGTGCCCCCCCCATGCAACACAAGCAATAAAGACACTGTTTGTGTGAGCTTAATTGTTTTTATCCAGGGGGCCGTAAAGGCCTTCATGGCAGAAGCTTCTGGGGATGGGTAAGCAAGGGCAGAGGCATTTTGCCATCACAGATAGGGGAATGTCAGCCTTCTGCTCTGAGAAGCATCCCTGGAAGTAGAATGCAAGGCTGCCTTTGACTTTCGCCCACCCTCACATACTTAAGATGGCATGAAGTTCATCATGGGCTGCAGTGGGGCTCTGTGCTCTTGTACCATGAATCTCAGGAGCTGTTTACTGCATCATCAGCAGCAATATCTCCTCCTGGGTCAGGACTAGGAGTCTTCAACCTGCAGTTCCAGAGCTGCAGCTCTTTAAAGACTTATTTGTGATTCCCAGTGCTATAATTGCAAAGTAAAAAATCCTCCTGATTATTTTTGATAAATGGTGACCATCTAAAACCCCTACAATGAACAGCTCATATCTAAATAGCAAGCAATATGTGGCCTTGAAACATTGAATAACTCCCTTAGCATCCTCCAGATAGAGAGAAGGTTTGGGAGTGAAAGCCAGGAAGACAGTGATAAAAACATACATGTAAAGTGTGAGGAAATAGAATATGTTAAAAGCTTGTGGCCGTCCTGCAGTAAATATGTATCACGTCACAAATCATGTGTGCGCTGTTCTTAAAATAGGGTTACAAAAAGTACGGTTTGACATTATTTATTAAGGACCGTCTCATATTCACATGCATTGCAGCTCTTGAATTACTGAGTTTTTTATTAAATTGGAAAAAAACAGCTCTTCTTGCTACTTCAGTTGCTGACCCCGGTCTGGACTTCATGCTCTCCAAGTGCACTCCAGCCATCCCAATCCACCTCCTGTCTTTCCAATCTTTCCTCCTCTCCTCCAACATAGTAACAGAGAGGAAGCCGTGCTAGTCTATACACTATCAAAACAAAAAGCAGTCAAGTAGCACGTTAAAGACTAGCAAAATAGTTTATTAGGTGATGAGCTTTCGTGGGACAGACCCACTTCTTCAGACCATAGCGAGACCAGAACAGACTCAATATTTAAGTTCACCTCCACTCATTTAACTGTGCCTGGTAGGTGGCAGTTGTGTGTGTGTGTGTGTGTGTGTGTGTGTGTGTGTGTGTGTGTGTGTGTGTGTGTGTGTGTGTGTGTGTGTGAGAGCCCCTCTCCCTGTGACTCACCAGGGGTACGAGGGACCAAAGGAAAGAAAGCTTCACAAGCCAGAGGCTAGTGACCAGCAGGAGAGTGACCAACTGGGAGCTGCAAACAGAGGCTGCTAACAGGGCAGTTTCCCTGGGAGTCAGACCTGGGGGGAGCTCCATATTATTACTTGATTTCTTTTTTCATAGTTTTGTTTCTTTTCTGCCCTTCAAATCAGCTCTAATATCTACTGAGCAAATTCTGTGAAGAAAGGGGGAAAATGGATAGTGACAATTCTATTGACAAGTCAGCTGTTGTGACCTGCACCGCATGTACTACGTTTGTTTTCCTCCTGGAAAATAGACAGGATTTCATATGTACCAAGTGCAAACTGGTCACCATCTTGGAAGAAAAGGTTAGAGAACTTGAGGCACAAATATCAACCCTTTGGTCCATCACAGAAGGTGAAGACTTCGTAGATAGAAGGCATCATTTAGTACTGCAGGCACAGCAGGTTGAGCAACCGATGAGGGCAGTAGAAACTGAGGAAGAAAACTGGAAGCATGTAACCTCCAGGAGACAAAAGCCAATCCAATTATCTCCAATTCTTGTAGAGGTAAGCAACCGCTTTCAAGCTCTCTGCATGGGTAATACAGTGGAGAATTCTGTGGCAGAGACTTCTGAGAGAAGGGATCAGAAGACGATCCTACTGGCTGAAAGGCGTAGGATGAGTAGTCCTAGGGATGGTAGTTCTACGACCACCACCACCAAGTGAAGAAGATGGGAATGAGGGAATGAGTCATCCATCTGCCATCCAGTCCTGGAATCTCGGGAAGTTTGCTGCTTACCAGGAGCTAGAATCAAGGATGTGACAGAAAGACTTCCAGAAATCATCAGACCTGTGGATTATTGCCCTTTCCTACTTCTCCATGTAGGAACCAACACACATCAAAGAACAACCCTGAGCGCGTCATTACAGATTATGTAACTCTGGGAAGGAAGATCAAAGATTATGGAACGCAAGTGGTATTCTTGTCCATCCTCCCTGTTGAAGGAAGGGGTCCAGGTAGAGATCGTCAAATCCTGGAAGTAAATGCAGGGTTGCACAGGTGGTGTCAGAGAGAGGGATTTGGTTTCTTCAGCCATGGGATTCTGTTTCAAGAGCAAGGATTTCTAGGAAGTAACGGGATCCACCTTACGAAGAAAGGAGAGAGAATCTTTGTGGGCAGGCTTGCAAACCTGTGAGGAGGGCTTTAAACTAGGTTCATCAGGGGATGGTGACCCAAGACCTGAGGTAAGTGGGGAAGGAGGAAGGTACAACAAAGGAGGACCACTCATTCGAAAGGAGAACGCAGCCAATCAGCTTATTATCTAAAGATCCTGGGAAACAAATAGGTGAAATTAGAGGCCCTGGCACAGTGAAAGGAGTATGAGGTGACTGGAATAATGGAGACTTGGTGGGATGACTCACATAACTGGAGCACTGTCATGGAAGGGTATAAACTGTTCAGAAAGGACAAGCAGAGGAGAAGAAGAGGAGTTGCGATTTATGTCAGACAGCAATATGATAGTTCTGAGCTCTAGTTTATGGAGGAAGAAGAGACAGTTGGGTTAAGCTTAGAGGCGGAAGCAGCAGAGGCAATGTAGTGTTTGGTGTCTGCTCTAGGCCACCAGATCAGGGAGATGAGGTAGACAAGAATTTCTTCAGACAACCAAGAGAAGCTTCCAAATCACAGGTGCTGGTCCTCATGGGAGACTTTATTCACCCACACACATTTGTTGGGAGACCAACACAGCAGCACACAAACAATCCAGGAAGTTTTTAGAGAATGTTGGGGATGACTTCATGGTACACGTGCTGAAAGACCCAACCAGGGGCCGCGCACAGCTTGACCTGCTGCTCATGAACAGGGAAGAAATAGAAGGAGAAATAGAAGTGAGTGGCAACCTGGGCTGCAGTGATCGTGAGATGGTAGATTTCAGGATTCTAACAAAAGGAAGAAAGGTGAGCAGTAATATACAGACCCTTGATTTCAAAAGAGCAGACTGACTCCCTGAGAGAACTGATGGGCAGGATCCCCTGGGAAGCTAATATGAAGGGGAAAGGAGTTGAGGAGAACTGGCAGTATTTTAAAGAGGTCTTATGGAAGGCACAGGAACAAACCATCCTGATGCGCAGTAAGAAATGCAAACATGGTAGGCAACCAGTTTGGCTTACAAGGGAAATCCTTTGTGAGCTTAAACTCAAAAAGGATGCACATAAGAATTGGAAACTTGGACAGATGAGTAAGGAGGAGTATACATATATGGCTGGAAAATGCCAGGGGGTAATTAGGAAAGCGAAAGCACAATTGGACCTGCTGATAGCAAGGGATGTGAAGGGTAACAAGAAGGGCTTCTGCAGGTATGTTAATAAAAAGAGGATTATCAGGGAGGGTGTGGGGCTGTTACTGGATGAGGGAGGTAACCTGGTGACAGATGATGTGGGAAGGCTGAAGTACTCAATGCTTTTTTTGTTTCAGTCTTCACAAACAAGGTCAGCTCCCCAACTACGACACTAGGCAATGACATATGGGAAGGATGTGGGGAAAGAACAGGTTTAGAGCTATTTACAAAAGCTAGACACACACAGATCCGTGGATCTGGATTTAATGCATCCAAGGGTGCTGAGGGAATTAGCAGATGTCATTGCAGAGCCTTTGGCTGTTATCTTTGAAAACTCTTGGACATCAGAAGAGGTGCTAGATGATTGAAAAATGGCAAATGTAGTGCCCATCTTTAAAAAAGGAAAGAAGGGCAATCGAGGGAACTATAGACCAGTCAGCATCACCTCAGTCCCCCAAAAAATCATGGAGGGAATCCTCAAGGAATCCATTTAGAGCACTTGAAAGAGGGGAAAGTGATCAAGAGTAGTCAACACGGATTCACTGAGGGCAAGTCATGCCTAACCAATCTGATTAGCTTCTATGATGAGGTAAGTGGCTCTGTGGCCATGGGGAAGTCAATGGATGTGATATACCTTGACTTTAGAAAAGCTTTTGATACAGTCTCCCACCTCATTCTTTTTCATAAGTTAAGGATGCGTGGATCGTATACATGGACTGTAAGATGGATAGACAACTGGCATGAGAGACAGGCCCAACGTGGTCAATGGCTCAGTGTCTGGTTGGCGGTGGGTTTCAAGTGGAGTGCCCCAAGGATCAGTTTTGGGGCCAGTACTATTCAACATCTTTATTAATGACCTGGATAAGGGGATGGATTGCACCCTCAGGAAATTTGCAGATGACATTAAGGTAGGGGATCAGGTAGATACATTGGAAGGTAGGGATCGGGTCCAGAGTGAACGAGACACATTGGAGGACTGGGCCAAAAGAAATATGATGAGGTTCAACAAGGAGACGTGTAGAGTCCTGTGCGTGGGATGGAAGAATCCCAAGCATTGTTACAGGCTGGGGACTGACTCGCTAAGTAGCAGTGCAGCAGAAAAGGATCTGGGGATTATAGTGGATGAGAGGCTGTATAAGAGTCAACAGTGTGTCCTTGTAGCCAAGAAGGCTAATAGCATATTAGGGTTCATTAAGAGAAGCATTTCCAGCAGATCTAGCTAAGTTATTATTCCCCTCTGCTCGGCTCTGGTGAGGCCTCATCTGGACCATTGCATGCAGTTCTCGCCCCACCCCACCCCCACTATAGAAAGGATGTGGACACATTGGAAACGGTTCAGTAGAGGGCAACGAAAATGATTAGGGGTCTGGAGCACATGACCTATGAGGTGAGGCTGAGGGATTTGGGCTTATTTAGTTTGCAGAAGAGAAGACTGAGGGGTGATTTGATAGCAGCCTTCAACTTCCTGAAAGGGGGCTCTAAAGAGGGTGGAGAGAGAATGTGACAGATGACAGAAAAAGGAGCAATGCTCTGAAGGTACACAGGGGGAGGTGTACATTGGATATTAGGAAAAACTATTTCCTCAGGATGGTGGTGAAGCACTGGAATGCATTACCCAGAGAGGGTGGTGGAATCTCCATCCCTAGAAGTTTTTAAGTCCTGGCTTGACATAGTCCTGGCTGGGATGATTTAGAGGAAGCTGATCCTACTTTAGGCAGGGGGCTGAACTACATGACCTCCTGAGGTCCCTTTCAACCCTAGAATTCTCTGATTCTATGATGTGTGGCAGCTAGCATGTGCTCCAGGAACATATATTCCCATGTTTGTTTTCTCCTTCAGATCTGTGCCAATCTAACAGGTTGGGCGGGGGTGGTGTATGGAGCAGAAGTCAATAAGCTCGCTGTTGAGCTAACTGCAACAAAACAGAAGTGAACGCTAGACATTAGGGAGATACATTTACAGTAGATTAGAAAAGTTTTACAACACGCAGAGGAATTCCATGAAAGAACCTCTGTGGAACACAATAGGGATGTGTTCTGTGCAAGGACAAATTTTGCCTTTTAAGCATCCTCTGTGTAGCAGGTACTACACAGAGATCTTAAGGGACCTGCTCGACTCAGTTCACTTCCCATCATGGTAAGGCACAGATTGGGGCAAGCTTCCAAGCCTGTGATTCCAAAAGCACTTTTTGCAGCTGTGCATGCTACATGCAGGTATGGAGGGAGGAAAGGGGTCAGGGCTGTGGTAGTGGTGGTCACTTTGTGCTTCTCCTCCCCACTTTACTGGATGTTGAGCGTTTCCCTTCTCCCAGGGGCCTGAGGAAAGGAAGGGAAGAGGGAGGGCAAGGAATGGCAGTGCAGCTTGCACTATAGGGGATGTGTGGCTCTTGTGGTCACCGCCTGCTTCTCCTCCCTGCTCTGCTGGGACAGTGAAAGTTTCCCTTCTCCCAGTCACACAGAGAGGTGGGAGGGAGACAGGGCATAGCCGTGTGGCTTGTGTTTTCCTCCTTGTGGCTAGGGGTATGCCTCTCAAGGCTGTCACGTGTCCCGCCCCTCCAGCTGGTGCATTGAAAGTTTCTCTTTTCCCTGGAGCCTAAGGAAGGGAAGGGAAGGGAAGGGAAGGGAGTGGTCTGGACCTGGCAGAACAGCCTGTGCTATCTTAACAGCTTAATGCTCCTTCCCCGCTTCTTCTAGTTGTATGTGCAATATCAGCCTGCTTAGGAGAACAAACATTGGAAGGAACAGATGTGGCTGACTGAATGTGGGCACAAGGCTGGTCTGTGTGCTTCACTGCTCTGTGGTGCAGTGACACCAGATCATTTACTGACGGCTTGGCGAGGAAAGGTGTCCTACCGAGGAGGTCGGAATAAGGCGCCTCCCCAGAAACCTTGTGGGAAGCATTAAAGAGCACCTATCTGAGAGCTCTATAGAGCCGCGCAAGAAGGACCAGCACTCCGTGCCCAGATACATTAACATGTTGTTCTTTTGGGCCTGGGCTGTGTAGCTACAGAGTCTGCTGCAGATCACACCTAATTGCCTTAACCTACTCGAGCATGATTAAAAATAGAGGCGCCCTCCCTGTGGTCAGGGTCCAGCTGAAAACGTCCGGTGAAGGGGATGAGACTGAAAGTTAAAAAAAGTTCCTGGCTATTTGTGAGATCAGATGCTCCCTTCACCTGCTGACCATTGTTTTCCTCCTCTAGCCAGTTTTCCCAGCTGTTGCCAGAGGCTGCCTGAGAAATCGCTTGGGAGGTATCAGTGGATTGTTTGGAGACAGCGGTTGGGTCTCCCACTAGAATCCCTTGCAGCTACTCATAGGAGCAGCATGTCTTCAGCGACGACCCAGAACACCCATTTGCTTCTTTCGTTTTATGATATGCCTGCCTGAGCATCTTTATTTTCACATGGCACTGCTGGGCATCCCTGCTGTATCCTTTTGCCACCATGCCCTGGAGATCGTGCTATAGATGTCTGCATTTCTTTTGCTGTTTCGTAGCTCTGCCAGAACAGCTTCATACCTCAACACAGCAATAAGGTCCTGGATCTCCTGCACACTCCATGCTGAAGCTCATCTGCGACCCTGGGTATTCATGGCCAGATGTGCTGCTGAGGTTTGCTGCCTGCTCCACTCACCATAGCCGTGTCTACACGTGCACGCTACTTCAAAGTAGCGGCACTAACTTCGAAATAGCGCCCGTCACGGCTACACGTGTTGGGCGCTATTTCAATGTTAACATCGACGTTAGGCGGCGAGACGTCGAAGCCGCTAACCCCATGAGGGGATGGGAATAGCGCCCTACTTCGAAGTTGAACATCGAAGTAGGGCACGTGTAGCCGATCCGCGTCCTGCAACTTCGAAATAGCAGGGTCCGCCATGGCGGCCATCAGCTGAGGGGTTGAGAGACGCTCTCTCTCCAGCCCCTGCGGGGCTCTATGGTCACTGTGTTCAGCAGCCCTTAGCCCAGGGCTTCTGGCTGCTGCTGCTGCAGCTGGGGATCCATGCTGCATGCACAGGGTCTGCAACCAGTTGTCGGCTCTGTGGATCTTGTGTTGTTTAGTGCAAGTGTGTCTGGGAGGGGCCCTTTAAGGGAGCAGCTTGCTGTTGAGTCCGCCCTGTGACCCTGTCTGCAGCTGTGCCTGGCACCCTTATTTCGATGTGTGCTACTTTGGCGTGTAGACGTTCCCTCGCAGCGCCTATTTCGATGTGGTGCTGCGCAACATCGATGTTGAACGTCGACGTTGCCAGCCCTGGAGGACGTGTAGACATTATTCATCGAAATAGCCTATTTCGATGTCGCTACATCGAAATAAGCTCCTTCGATGTAGGCTTCATGTGTAGACGTAGCCCATGCTGGCCAAAAAGGAAATGAAATTCAAATTTTCCCAGGACACCTCCAGGAGGCCAAGAAGGTCAAATTTCACAACACCCCATTTGTACTACTGTAAAGTCGACCACACAAGAGTACAAAAGTCGACATTAGGAGCCCTTAAAGTCAGCAGAATGGACCTGTAGTGTGGACGGATTGCTTAGAAAAGCGACCAAAGTCACCTAAATTTGATATAATCTCCTAGTGCAGACCATTCCTCCATGACTTTGTTGTGTATCCTTAGGCCAGATGGTGTTGTGTGCCTCTGGTTCCCTATTGGTTAAACAAAGATAATGATCCTTTCCCCACCTTTGGAGAGTACATTGAGATTTACCGAGGAAAAACATTTTGACCCTGATGCTCCATTGCCCCATGTCATCATTTACGCCAATGCAACACGCTCCTCTGGCAGACTGGAAATAGTTGATGTGCACTTTTCATGGATACCCGTGATGACACCCAGCACAAGGCAATGGAAAATCTAACCCTGTGGACGTGCAAAGTACAGGAACTCTACATTGTGCATTCAGTTATTAACCTCACCCATTTCTTCTCCGAAGACTCATCTCTCCAGGACTAGCAAAGGGAGCACAATGGAAAAACCGCACATTTCCCAAGTCTGCTGCAGTGGGGAGGTTTGCCCCCGAAGGCCCCTGGATGAGTTGCTCTTGATAGTAGCACAGGCAAGCACATCCCATCCAGCCAGACATGACATAGGGATGTGTTTTGCTTCCCACCCATGTGCCTCTGGTTTCTGCTGCAAGGAGAAAATGTTAGCACCCATTCCAGAAATTACAGGACATTGTCTCCAATGTACAGCATCACCCCAGCATCTGCCACCTCCATCTTTAAAATCCATAAACAGGGAGATGAGTTGAAGGCTGCCTGGGAGCATCAGTGCGTTTAGCCTGAGTGCATATATGTGTGAGGATGCAGGCTGTCACTAGGAAGAAGGGATCTCACGGGGAGATAGAGGGTAATTTACTAGTGGAAATCTCTGTTAAAGAACAAGGCTGTTCAAGATAAATGAGCTCAATTTTGGAAAAGAATGAGTTCTACTGACTGCCCAGCATTCAAGCCGGGAGGAGTGGGTGCGGAGGGAACTGCAGTCAAATGAAATGATACGTGTGCTAGCGATAGATTTGACACCCTGGGCCAGATTTCAAAAGCGCCGCCTAGTGGGAGAAGGTTGGGCCACAATCGGCAGGATGGGAGGTGCGTAGCGCTTAGAAATGTGGCTCACTGCATGTATCCCTCGAAAGGAGGAAGTACGCCACGAGTGGAACCTATGCAGAGAGTGCCAGGAGATGTGCCATTGAGGGCTGCTGAACTGTGATTGGAGAGTGACACTCACATGACACAGAAGTCCTAGGTGAAATCGGAGCTTTTGATTATGACGGTCGGGTTATGGCTTTGGCATCCGGTCTGCTCCGTCTGGCAGGAATTTTTCCCAGCCTAGCCTGCCTCGCAGTGGCGGGTATTGGCCCCTTGCAGCGTGGGGTCCTTGCAGTGTGGGGTATCGTGTGTATAGATACAAACTACTGGCTGCAAAAGTGACTCCTGGTTCTGGGGGCCTGGTTTCAGACACTCTAGAAGGGACTGATGATTTTCATGGGCCCCTTTAAGGTGTCTTAAACTGGGCACTCCAAAAAGTGGGAGAGAGTGATAAATGGTGAGGAGAGGGAGGGGGAAGGGACAGGGGACCCTGAGACTCATTAGTGCCTCAGTTGCTTAACTAGTCCAGCTTTGAAAACCCTGCACTGGATGCTCAGAAGGCTGCCGCCGTCTCCTGCCTGTCGGTGTTACCTGGGGCTTGTCCACACGGGGAAATTGCCCAGCACAATTACAAGCTGAATGATCACTCTGGCATGAAGTCACTTTTACTGGGAACTCGTGCTCCAGCACCCTGGAGCAGACTCACCCGATGCCCCATTAGCCAGCAATAGGGCAGTGCTGACTTGGCTCCAAGCCATTCCCAGGCTGGTGCTCACTGAGCGCTGGGTGTTCAAGCTTAGGGAAGCAGAAGAGTTCATTGCACAGCCTGAATTCCGTGGTCCTGGAGAGGCAGCCACACCCCAGCCCTGCAGAGCAGCACCCTGGGGCTCATGTCTGGCTAGGTGGGTGCTGAGGCTTACCCTTGCCCAGGCTGACATTTGGCAGTGGAGGACAGTCCCTGAGGCACGGCTTGTGCTGCAGAAGATCACCAGCTCCCTGCCACCACCTCTTCCCCCGCTGCAGCTGCTGCCCCTCCCTGACCCCAGATTTGGCTGTGTTCAGAGGCTGATTCAGCCAACTCCTGGGGCTTCCTGCCCCTCACTGCGTTCTTCCCCCCGCAGCAGGTTAGATTTCCATCTTTCCCCTGGCATCTTGGGGACATGGAGGGGACACCAATGTCTGATTCTGAGCCAGGTCGGCATCGGTTGGCAGGGCTGGAGAGCTGAGTGCTGCTGGGGAATGGGAGCTGGTCCCAGCCAGGCAGCAGCTGGGAGGTTCCTATCAGCACATGCTCCTGTGCTCAAGTCCCACGGCAGCACCAGCTTGTATGTGCTGGCCTGGACCAGGCCAGTGCTCGTGACCCACCCTGAACTGCAGATAGTCAGGGAAAGCAATAAGGGCAGGTGCCCCTGGCAGAGAGCCCCATCTCCCTTCTCTCTATTCCTGCATGGGCCCCTGCAGAGATCAGACCAGCCCCAGAGCACCTGAGCTGCAGGCAGCTGTTGGCTGGGCAGCTCCACTCTGCTCAGGGGTGAAATCCCACAGATTCTGCAGGGTAGGGGATTTCCAGCCAGGAAGCTCCTGTCTCTAGAGCATGGTGGAGCTAGCCACAGAACTGCCCTGCCTCTGATCGCTGTGAGCCAGGCCTGCACATTGCCAAGGGCTTGGCTGGGCCTGTGGCCATGTTTTATTTTGCTTCACCCTGTGCAGGATGCCATGGCAGCTGATGGATGGGAACGGGGCACTAGAATGCACCTCAGGGGGCCTCCCTCCATTGTATTCCCAGCCATGCTGCTGGCTTGTTGACTGGTGGTAGACAATTTGCTGTCTGTGTCTATGCCACAGTTTTGTCATCTGTAAAATGAGGGTGATGCTGCGCCCTCATCTTTGAAAAATGCTCGGAGACCTATGGGTGAAAAATGTCATAGAGGAGCTGATTACTCCTTTTGTTATGAAGCCTATTACGGAGCAACCCAGGCACAGTCTCTAATGAAGACTTTATATTTTTTTCTTCCTCTGTTAGTTTCCTTAATCTTAAACAGAATTTATCCAGCCTGAAAGACATATGATTTGCGCAATAACCCCAAGTAACTGCACTGCATACCACTCAGCATTTACCTGCCAGGCAGATACACTGGAAAAATTTGTAGATGCAATTAAGAGCCTTCACCCATCCACTGGGAGACGGTCTCATTAGCTGGTAATTTTGCCTCTCCCTGTAATGAAGAGGGATTTTTGCTGCAAGTTTCAATTAGATGCTTCCAATCTCCCTAGGAATCTCATTCTGCCTCCTTTGAACTATCTCAGCTTGACAGGCTGGAATTAAGCAGTTCTGCTGGAAAGGAGCCTGTACCAGCGCCATGTAAACATGCTCACCTAGCCTAGCTGATCATAGCGTGCTCCCTCGGAAGCACCTCCCAGCTCCATCCGCAGCCTTGGAGGCTGACATGCTCCCCAAAAGCTGGCAGCCTTTTGCTCTAGCTGCTTGTAAGCAGCACAGTCAGCAGCCCCCAGATGGATGGATGGCTATAAACCGGTGAGCGCCACACTCCTTGTATCATTTATTATTTACATTCCTCAATTGAAAAGATTTACAGCCCATTTGTAAGTGTATCCGACGGCCCCTTCTGCTGCAAGCTTAACCAGGGCAGATGTGAATTTGGTACAGCACAAACAGCCCAGGCAGAACAAGAACACTGGTTTGGGATGCTGCCTGCAAGCTGGCTCAGCAGCCATTTACTTGCAATCTCCGTCGCCCCTGCAAGGCAATACAGGCGCAATGCACAAGGCACGTGCCATACCTGGGAAGACTGGGCTGCCTGATAGCTAGGGAAGCCAGCACTCCTGCTTATGGAGCGGGTGGGGGGGCGGGGAGGCGGTGTAATGTTCCTTTCTCTGATATGGGCTTCCTCTTTGGCCTTGGGAAAGTCACCTCACTTCCCTGTTTCTCACTGTAAATGGGACTCCTACGCCCATGCCTCTGACCAGGACCTACTACACTTGGTCAAGAGCCGACTGTCTGGATAATGCTGAACAGGACTTAGCACCGAGCCAGGCCCTGTCCCATGGCTTGACAGTCTCAGATACCAATAAACTGAGGCATTTAGTAACTCTCAGGCAATAACAGTTACTCTGCCTTGCCCCGTGTGAGACAGGGAGAATTACCTTGTGTGGATGGGGAAGCTGCAGCCTGGAGAAGTGAAGTGGCCAGTGCAAGTCACAGGCAGGAGTAGGACGAGACCCCAGGAGTCCCCACTTCCTGCATCCTCCTCTAGCCGGTAGCAGTGATCCCCAGTGTGTTATGATAGGAACTGGCTTAGGGACAGCCGGGATAGAGGTGAGCTACTGGGGGAATTGCATTGTTCTCCCTACAGCCGGTCTGTGCCAGGCTGGCCCAGCTCCGGGACCCACGAGCACTGAGTCATTCCTAGCAAGAGCCTCAGTGACAGGTGCACTTTGACCATGAAAGGAAGAGTCATGAGCAGCAGCCTGGCACCCCGAGGAGATGCAAAGACCAGCGCTGGGCTGGTTTGCCAGGCTGGAGGAATCCTGTTGTCTCTGCACTAGCTGGATGCTTGTGGGGACAGCACTGAGCTGTCACCCTCTCTGAGAGCTGCTTGGCTGCACATGTGTGGCTCTCTGCTCCCCTGGCAGGTACCAACGCTCTGCCCCCTCCCTGCATGAGCCAGGCTGGGCAGGCAGCAGTATTAACCCCTCAGCTCACCTGGGTGTGAGATATGGAATCAGGGGACTCCTTCTCTGACCCGTTCTCCACTCCCCGTAAACATTGGACTCTCAGCGGGAGGGGCTTCCTGCAGCTGGGGCCTGGCCCCTCTTGGGGAGCTGCATACAGGGAAGGGAGCATGCCAGGAGCCTCTGGGGAAAGGGAGGGGCACCACAGCATGGGCAGGGGCAGGGCACGTGGATGTGTGTCCAGAGCCAAAGGACAGTGCCCTAGTGGACAAGATGAGAGAAGCTGAAGACAAGCGGGTCGCTGGCATGCTTGCTGACACGCTGCAAGGACAGGCAGAGCGGAGGATGCAGCTCAAGGATTTTACAAACAAGGTGAGAGACATGGCTGGAGACAGGCAGGGGAGCAGGGACTGGGAACAGGGCATAAGGCAGGGAGCCGGGTTTGGGGAGAGGGTAAAGGAGGGGAGCTGGATTTAGAGAGAGGGAGGGGACAAGGCAGGGGAGCTGGGGCAGGAGAGAGGGGACAAGGGAGGAGAGCCGGATTTGGGGAAAGGGGATGAGGCAGGGAAGCTGGTTTTGCGGTGAGGGGAGAACACAGGAGAGCTGTGGTGAGTGAAAGGGGAGAAGGCAGGGAAGCCGGGTTTGGTCAGAGGGGATAAACCCTCCTGGCTGAGCAAGGCAGCTGACACTTATTTTCTTATCTACTCCACGAGGGCCAGACACTCCCTGTGAGATCAGGCCCGTTGTGCCAGGGGCTGTGTGGGCACATAGTGAGAGACAGGTTCTGCCCTGAAGAGTTTGCAAAGGCCCTGATCCAAAGCCAGGTTAAGACAACTGAGTGAATATCTCTGACCAACCTTTCCATGGGCTCTGGATCACGCTCTGCACAGAACAGGCTGAACTATGGGCTGCTTGGAAGGGCAGGGACCAGCAGGGCCAGGCCAGGACCATGTGAGTGAGCAAGGGGATGATGGGAGGGAGGGAGCTGGGTAAGACTGGGAACAGAGCTGGGGTGTGGGAGGGATAGTTGCAGGCTGGGAAGGAGGTTGGAGAGCCAAGCATGGGGGGGTTGAGCTGGGCATGGGACTTCCTGGAGTTGTGGGGGGACAGAGGAGGAAGTAGGCTGGGGCAGCTGGGGAGAGCCAGGCTGGGCAGTGAAGTCTAAAAGAGAAGGGGACTGAAAATGACGGGTGAAACTGTGAAGTTTGGTTGCGTTATTTCTCTGTCCAGCAGTAAGCCAGCTAATCTCAGACGTAACAAAATAAACGAGAGCACGGCAGGGGCAATGGGAAGTCATGGGATCAAATAGGTTAACCACATACATGTTACTGAGGTTTTGGAATGATACAAACTTGTACGCATTTTTCTTTAAAACTTTTACGAAATGCAGTGCATGTGGTTTTATTATTTCCAATATTCTGCAGCCAGTATTTGCCCCATTCAAAGAAGAAAACTTTTCAAGGAAATGTTGATACAAAATTCTCCTTGTACTGTTGCTTGTATGTGTTTGGCTTTGGTGAAAGATGCCCTGCAGGCATAAGTTCCAGCACTTCATGCTTCAGTCTGGACCTGGGAGTAAGTGGGTAATTCCTCTTTTCTCTGCACTGGGGATTTGCCCAGGTTAGAGAACCCAGAGAGAACAAATAAAATGAGATAGATGTTAGTCCCAGCTGTTTACTGTGGTACTGGAAGATGCTCAGAAACTGGGGCAATGAGCTTGGTATAGAAACCTGTACAGAATAAATAGCAGTGGCCGGCCACGTGTGACTGTTTCAGAGCAAATGCCTCGCCTTGTTTCTCACAGACAACACAATATTTTTTCACTGCTTTTTAGCTGACCCCTGCTAATAAACACATTAATGAAATCTGGTGTGGTTTCAAAATGTGATAGCAGATTGGGTGAACCCAGGGAGCGCGCGCGCACGTGTGTGTGTGTGTGTATGTGGGGAAGAGGGAGATATAACCCAAAAAAGAGAGCAAGAGAGAAAGGCAGGGTGGTGAATTTGGGAATCAGAGAACTGGAAGAACCCTCTAGAGGCCACTAAGTCCAGTCCCTGGCACGCACAGCAGGTCCAAGCATTGTCTAGTCCGTGGTTTCCCAAACTGGGGGACATGCCCCCATGGGGGAGATGTGAAGCAATTCCGGGGGGGGGCATGAGGTGACCCGGCGCCCCCCCATCATTCCCTGCACTTGAGGAAAGGGCCGGCCTTTGCTTCTGACTCTCATCCCCTGCCATTTTACATGAGTGGCCTGGTGCAGCCGCTATAAAAAGCAGAGAGCCGGCAAAGACCCATGTGGAGTAGCTGCCTCTGCAAATAAGAGTGAATGTGGGTTGGGGGGGCAGGAGGGAGGAGGAGGAGGATGGGGTGAGATGGGAGGCTGGGGGTACCTGGCTTTGTAGGAAGGCAGGGGAGGGGCTTCGGTGGGAGGCTCACAGGGCTTGTGGGGCTCAGGCAGCCGGCCAGCTTGTGGGACTCATGGGGCTCAGGCAGCTGGCCCAGGCAGAACAGGGCTTGGGCAGCTCGGGCTGGTGGGCAGGTTGTTGTCCCTGGCAGCATGGGGCTCAGGTGACTTGGGATGGCATGTGGGCAGCTGGCCCTGGCAGCATGGGTCTTGGGCAGGCGGTTCAGGAAGCTGGCCTACAGCTGGGGTGGGTGGCTGGTCCCGGCAGCATGGGACTTGGGTGGTTGGCAGGCAGGTGGCCAGCTTGCCCTGGCAGCTGGCAGGTGAATGGGTGGCCCTGGCAGTGTGGGGCTCAGTCAGGCAGCTCTGGCAGCACAGGTCTCAGGTGGGCAGGCAGCTGACACGGGCAGCTCTGGAGGCTGGCATGGGGCTCAGGCAGCTGGCCAGCTGGGGCTGCACCAGGCAACCACAAAGGGCCAAGAAAAATTATGTGTGCTTATTTTTAATTTTAAATACTATTTTTATGTCAAGCTTTTGTGTTTATTTTAAATTATGAATTGAATTTTTTTGTTAAAGGGGGGTTGGATGATGGTAAAGAAGAGGTGGGGCACGAGGGTTTCTCAAAAATCAAAAGGGGGGCGTGATGCCGAAAAGTTTGGGAACCGCTGGTCTAGACCCCTCCTGACAGAGATTTTTAGTGCTGCTACAGACAAAATGCATTTTGAAGTAGCTCTCAGCTATTTTGAACTAGAGCATCTACTCAGAATAGAACTTATTTTGAAATAAAGCCATCGGACACGCTATGGCTTATTTTGAAATAGGCTCTACAGCACCACTTTTGAAACAGCAATTTTGAAAGAGGTGCTATTCCTTGTGCAATGAGGTTTACCTACTTTGAAATAAGCCAACCACTATGTCAAAATCATTTTGGAGTACTGGTTGCATTGCGTAGCTGTTAGCAAAGTTATTTCAAAATAACTTTGTGGTGTAGACCTACCCTCTGGGAACAACAGCAAGAAGTCCTGTGGCACCTTCTACGCTAACAGCTCTTTTGGAGCATAAGCTTTCATGAGCAAAGACCTGCTTCATCAGGTGCATATAGTGGAAATACCAGAGGCAGGTCTAATCATACAGGCTCATGAAAAGGAGGGAGTCCCAGTCAGGAGGAAGGCCATTGTTGACAAGGTCAGTTGAGTCAGGGAGGATGTGGCCCACTTCCAACCGCTAATGTGGAAGTTGCATCCTCCTTATAGCAGCCCCATCTTGATTGTATTTTCTTATTTTCTTAAGGAGAAAGCCATGCAACACTGTATCAAATACTTTACTAAAGTCTAGCTGTACCACATCTACCACTCCCCAATTAGCCTATCAAAGAAAGCTCTCAGGTCAGCTTGACATGATTTGTTCCTGACAAAGCCATGCTGGCTATTACTTATTACCTTATCATCTTCCAGATGTTTGCCAATGGATTCCTTAATTTTTCACTCCTGTATCTTTCCTAGTACAGAAGTTAAGCTGTCTGTAATTCCCTCAGTTGCCCTTATTTTTGTTTTATAGTTGGGCACCAGATTTGCCCTCTTCCAGTCTTCTGGACTCTCTTCCATCTTCCATAACTTTTCAAAGAGAATAGCTAATGGTTCATGTATCTCCTCAATCAGCTCCTTGGATATTCTAGGCTACTAGGAAGTCTCCAAGCTTGTTATTGTGGGGAAAAAGGAGAAACTGGCAGCAATGATTGGAGCCACAGCCAGGTGGGTGGGGCTGTGAAGGTACTGACCCTTTTAACTTAAGGAGCACATCAGCAAGTCAAGAATTAGTTCCTTTTAAACTGCACACCCAAAGCTCCTCTTTACTTACACCTTACTTCAGAGGGAAATGTTGTTTTAGGGTGAGTGGAAGACCATTTGGGAGGTGATGGCACAGACCTATGGCAGGACAGAGACTTCATGAGTGCTGGACTCACCTGGTATCTCCTATTTCTTTCTTTTGTAATGCTGATAGACCCAGGTTGCTGGCACCAGGGATAGAACCTGTGATCATAAGGTCTAAAGCTCTGCACTTTACCACATGAGCTAAAGACCAGGTTGCTTTCAGCCGAGGCTGTAGAGCAGAGAATTCACTCACCCCAGATGAGGTCTCAGTACCTCTGGGTACAGCAATTTTTTTTTTTTTGGTCATTCAAATGGATTTGGGGTCATGGCTAGCAGCCCAGCCATCATGTAAAAGCCTCCCCGTGACCTTTGCCACACACAGAGTATCTGAGGCTGTGGTTATAATACAGCACAGATTGACAGTCTGAGTTTGATTCACTGGTAGTTGAATTAGTTGGTCTAGTGAAGACCTGTCAAACTGACTGCAGATAACACTCCAGTCATCCCTGTTACTCTCACCCAGCTGAAAAGAGTGAGGGAAGTCAACAGGAGCGTTTCTCCCGTCATCCTGCCATGGTGCAGACCCCACAGTCACTCAGCTTAAGGCAGGGAGGAGGAGATGCATACGGTGTCGCCTTTCTGTTGTAGGGGAGATGTAGCCTCACTGCCAAGTCTTTGCTCTAGGAGGCAAGGGGAGGGGAAGGAGGCAGGGGATCTCCCATCTTCCTGCCAGAAGTGGCCTCTGCTTGCTGCTGCTGTACTAAAGCTTCTGCATTTCTGTGTTGACAAAATTGGCAGAATTTTGCAGAAGTTTAAAATACTGGCTGCACAAAGTTTCAGTGTTTGGTGTGGAATGGTCTCAAGAATATGGGGTGCTGGGCAGTTGGGGGGCTGGGAAGTGTGGGGCTGTGGTATGAGGGCACTGGTCATAAGCCCTGAAGTGGAGATCTCTGGACGAGGGGTTGCTGAGCATAAGGGGTGGGGTGGCACTGGAGGGGGCAGGGCATGCTGGCAGTGCAGGACTGCAGTTGCGGGCACAGCCGGGAAGGAACTGCAGGTGTTGGGGTGAAGGAGGCTCTATGCAGAGGTTGGGGCAAAGTGTAGGGAGCACAGTGTAGTGGTCAGTGGCCAAGGGGTGCAGGATGGGGTGCAGCGGTTGGGGAGCCCCTGGGGGGCAGGAGAGATAAGGGGGTAACATGCCCATGGGGGTCTGGGCGTCACAATACATGTTCACCCAGAGCACTGTTATCCCAAAGGCCAGCCCTGAATGGGAGCCTGTCCCTGCACCCAAGAGGACATCCTCTGAGGAGACAGAGACACAAGACTGTGATGTGCTTTGCCCAGGGTCACAGAACAGGCCAGCAAAGAGCCAGGAACAGAACCCAGCTGCTCAAAGTGCCAGGCTCCACCCACCAGGCTCTCTTCCCAGCTGGGAGTCACCATTACAGGCATGCGAGTTTCCTCCCCTACCTCAGGCGGGTTCCACCCGGACAGTCAGGGTTTGGCTCGTGTATCTGTGGGCCATTTGACAAGCCCACATGTCTTTTTTTATCGGTGGTGGGGGGAGAGGTGGCGAATGGGACAGAGCCCGGGGGTGGAGGGGCTGGAAAAGGGGCAAGACCTTGAGGGAGGAGGTGGAGAATGGGTAGAGGAGAGGGATGGGTCTGGAGGGTTCCTTTACCCACCCCTAGAAAGGTAGCAACCTCCCCCCGCACGCCAGGCAATCTTCCTTCCTCACCAATGACTGCAAATTAACGGGGGCCTCCCAGATGACTTTGTTTCCCACACACTCCAGTGGCTTGGATGGGTGTGCGCTGGCTGCTGGGGCCCAGGAGCAGGGCTACATCCCAGCAGCCGAGCAGATAAAGGTACCGCCAACCTGAGCATAAATAACTCTTGTTAGATGGTGACGTGCACATTTCACTCAGCCCCTTAACTGCAGCAATCCTGCTCCCCTCCAGCTCAGGAAACTGGCCAAGATTCTGAGGGGTGGGGTTGTCTGAGTTGTTCTAGTTTGCAATAAATTCTGCTCAGCAGCACCATCCCTGATCATTCCTCTGCTTAGCTTGACTGAGCTGGGAGCAATTGCAGTTAAATAAAGACATCCTGGTGGGGCCACTGAGAGGCTGATGGAGATTTGGCAGCCCATGGCCTACTGGGTTTTTCAGGATAAACTTGTTGTTTACTGCAAGGTTGTAATTCATGTATAGAAAATGCTCACTCCAGCCAAGCACGATCCAAGAGCTGGGGAGGTTGGAAGGGTTGGTTTGAGAAGTTACATGTGGTGCAGAGCAACAAGAATCCCTGGCTATTCATCGAGAGTGCTGCAAACACGTTGTAAAGGAGGTACATCTGATTTTACCATTGAGAAAACTGAGTCACAGAGCAAGGAAGTGATTTGTCCAAGACCGTCTATTGGAAATCGATCCCAAGAGTCCTAGGACAGTGTGCTGACCACCAGGCAGTACTGCCTCCATGCATAGCTTGCTATACAGATGTGATATAGCTCCATACTGAGACAGATCAAAGCTTGAGATACAGAGCAGGGTGAAATGAGCTGCAGTGAGATGTACTTGAGAAAGTGAAAAGATGGATACATAGAAATGTAGAGAGGATTTTTTAATGAGGCTGCTGGACATAGTTAGATCCTGTGGTTCTCCCTCACCTCACAGGGTGACCCACCCTTCTGGCCTGGACTCTCTGTGATGGGAACACTCTACCACAGGCAAGAGATGGATTTGGTATGAAGGAAAGTCACAGAGCAGCATCTAGTGACCCCAGGGTACTTTGTCTTTCCAAAGTGGCAGCAGAGAAAGGCAGAGGGAAATCCTTTGCTGTGTCGCCAGCTCCGGTCATACAGACATCAGGTCTGGCCCCAGACATCCCTGAAATTGGCTTAAAATCGTAAGATTAATATGTTTCTCTCTAAGTATGTGTATTTGCTTTTCAGTTTCTGAACCTTTAACATTCATAGTTGACAGTTTTACTCTGAAGCCACAAGGGCTAGAAACTTGGGGTCAGGTCCACAAAGGGGTATAGTCGAGCTAGACAGAAAATGGAATTGCTGTTTCAGGGGGAATTCTGCCGTTGCTAAATTTGTTTCCGATTCTGAGCAGAACAAACTACAAAGAATTTTGAAGCTCCTTGTAAAGTGAAATGGGGGGAAAAGAGCCTTTTAGGTCAATCAAGAAATTTTGTTTTTTGCCATGGCATGTTTAAAACAAAATGTCATTTTGAAATGAATAGTTGAAATGGGCCTTGTCAAAAATATCCAAATGGAATGTTTGAAATGCTTTAAAAAAATCAATTTTTTTTTGTTGAAATTGCCACATTCCTGCTGGTTGTTTTGATTTCTGTGAAACAGCCATGTCCGCCGGGAGCCTAGTGGGAGTTACAGATGTGCCTATATGAGTTAGGCACCTACTTTTAATCGACTTTCAATGAGAAATAAGTCCCCAACTGGTTTATACATTTGTAAATTTCACTAGGTGCCCTTCTGCAAATCTGACCAGGTGCCTGTCCTCAATGGACCATCTGCTTGATTACCTTTGCAATGAAACAGAACGTGTCTTACCAACAAAGCCCAAAGCCGGTTCTTGAAGAACAACTCCTAATACAACACTTGTGATAAAACAGTGAATGTTAGTGACAGTGTTAAGGAGGTTGGACTAGAGCTGGGCGGGGTCTCTAGCCAGCCGCTAGGGGGCGTGAGAGATCCTGGTAGTTTATTTAATCTGTCTGGTTGATTCTAAGCATCAAGCTCCAGTTAGTTCCTGGACACGGTAACAAAACCTGTCTGAACAGAGGCCCTGGGCAGAAGCCTTCCTGGTTCCATTTCCTGAGCAGACCTGGCAAGTGCCCTGCACAGCCGCATGCAGCTTGTTCACCGCAACAGGTTTTTGTAGTGGGACCATCTTCGCCCCCTGTTACTCCATCCCTGAGATGAGCACGTTGGTCGTGGCCCAGGGCCTAGCTGAGCTAAGACCCACACAAACGCAGAACCAGAAGAGCTGGGCTTGGAGAGTCAGCTCCCTGTGTGTCCCTGCTACCAGGTGCTATATGTCATTTATGGAACAAGGCAGGTCTCCAGTAAGTTCAGTGCAGCTCTGATGGAATCCAGGGCTGTGTCTGGGCAGGCGGGAGTGCCTCTGTGTGCATTTTACATTGTCTGTACACTTCACTCACCGTTAGATCCACAATTGCTAAGTCCACTTTATGTCTGAAGTGTATTTTCCAGAGGATGAATCCCTGCCCCCATGCTCAAAAATGGAGTGACAATCCCAACACGTTTTTCAAGAACATGAGGGGAGGTGTGTGTAACTTTCGCTTGTGACAACGTCCCTTTTTCTGAGGGGGAAACATCTTTGTCCACACAGTTTCAACCTGCTCTAAGCTCTCCTCATGCGAGAAAGCACCGGCCCTGCAGGGTGTGGGAAGTGGAGACGTCTTTCCAACTGGCTAGCAGAGCTTGTGCAGCATTGGGCCCTGTACACAGAGCTAGCTTCCCCACGGACAGTTGTAGATTAATGATAATAATCGCTAGCTCTTATCTGGCATGGTGCATCAGTAGATCTCACAGGGTTCCATAAAAGAGGCAGCCCCAGTGTCTCCATTTTACAGCTGGGGAAACTGAGGCACTGGTTGGTGCTGTGCAGCTGCGTCCCCAGGTGATGGGGTTGATCCAGGGTCTAGCATTTCAAAATCTCAGGATGGAGCTCAGGGAAACACATTTCCAAATGTCCTTTTCTCCATACCACAGTCGAGGTCGAGAGCATTGGCGCCCGATTCCTGCCCCACAGCTGAAGAATAAGGTCCCACTCCTGTCACTTTTTGCATGCAGGCACAGCGCTCCTCTAGGATGTAAGACATTGCAGGGTCAGGAGTTCCAGCATTGCTGCGAACATGTACAAGCTCCAGTGGGCACACTGGGAGCGAGAGATAGAGACACATACCCAACACCAAGCATCAGAAATCATTAAGCAAAAGACGTGAGACTGTCTTAAGATTAGCAAAGTGTGTATTTTTCTTGCCCGCTGGTATTTGATCTTTTAGGGACCATGTTTTCACATTTTTCTGTGCACCTATGTCTGTCTGTCTATGAAACGTGATTTGCTTCTAGTCCTATGACTCCAGATGCTGGTGCTTTAAGAACACACTAAATATCTTGTGAGGGAGTTGACAAAGCTTTCACATCTTTCTTAAACCTTTTCTAAAATGAATTCTGTAATTAAGGATAGTAGGCCTGAAGCCAATAACAACTACAGAGTGAAATAAAGAATGGGACTGCAGACAGAGAAACAAATACAGAAGTGGTCTTTAATTTTACGTGGATACAGGAATCACTGTGCACTATTTAAAACTTCACCAAAGCCTTATTTACAGATTGTGGAAGACAACTGCCTTTAAAAAGTCATGGCAGTAAACGAAGAGAATTTTGGACATAAGGGTAAAAGATTTATAAAAAATGGGTGCGGATCAAATCATATCCAGTCATGGATCCACAACGGATCTGATAACAGACTCATTTAGAGGTAAATGTGGCACAGCTTGAATTTCCCACACGTCTGTAAAAGACTCCAGGAAAGCCATTTGAAAAATATCATCTATTCTGCTGTATTGATTTCACAGAGTTTCTCTCAGTCTGGCCTAGGAAATTGTCCCTGAAGCAAATTAAACTCAGGGATGAATCTGGCCATGGCTGTTTTTTCAGGGGTCTGCCATTCCTTTGCGCCAAAAAGGTGAGTTCAGTGAGACACCCTAGTCCCGGTGCACTGGAGGATGCTGGGGAGAGCAGCTGCTCCGCCAGGGGTGTGGAGAGGTGTCAAATTGAAGGTTATTTAAATAGAAGAATTAACTGAGTTTACCGTGCCAAGTTTCATTCCTATTACTATCCCCTTGCTTGAGTCTCCAGTGCTGACCCAAAGCCCAGCCCTACTCCTGACTAATGTTCCCTTGAGTGTTTTACCCATGTGCAGAATAAATTTTGTTACGTTCACTGAGGCACGTGCAGATGCGCACCAGCAGTAGAAACACAGGCTGCTGCCTGTGGGCGCTCTGCAAATCGGCTGGGCAGCCTTTGAATCTAAGTGGTCAGCTTACAGGCAAAGTCACAGGCAAAGCCCAAACCTCTGTTCTCTGTCTATGCTGCTTTTTTGCTCCCTGAGCCCCTGCGGGCCCGGGCCTGCTCCCAAGGCAGCTTTGCCATTGGCACCCATAGGAGCAGGGATGTGTTGGCTCTGAGATGGAACGCAGATTCCAGGCCTCCTTACAAACCTCCGCCCCATGGAGAGTGAGCATCTTTCTTTGCAAGGACCCATTGCTGTTCAGTGCAATTCACTGCAGGCAAACTGCAGTCAGAACATTGGACCTGAGCCTCCCAGTGTTGGGCAAGTTTGGACCCAGGCATGCACGGCCAAGCTCCAGCCCATCCCTCTGCTCTCACTGGCTGGGGCAAGCTCCAGCTCCTCTCCAGGCAGACCAGAGGGCACTCTGGAGCATCCGTCTTTGCCGTCAGCTCAGTGTGGCTGTGCACCTGGCTTGTTGCCAGGGAGAATGACTCCCCAGGGAAGGTGCACAGACTCCCTGCAGTTTATTCGTATAGATTCCGAGACTCCAGGCCCAGAAGGGACCGTCGCAGTCATCTAGTCCAAGGATTCTCAGCCTGTGGGTTGGGGCCCTAAAGTGGGTCACAACTCCATTTTAAAGGGTTGTCAGGGCTGGGGTTAGACTTACTGGGTCCTGGGGCCAAGCCCAAGGCCATGGGCAGTGGCTCTGGGTAGCAGGGAGCAGGTTACAGACCCCACCTTGGGCTTGGGCTCTGGGTGGGGCGGTAGGACTCAAGCTCCTGACCTGGCATCATGTGGCAATTGTTATTGTCAGAAGGGGACTGCAGTGCAATGAAATTTGAGATCACTTCCCTAGCCCAACCACCTGTACAACATGGTCCAGAGAACTGCCCCAAGCCCCTGCTGGAGCTGAGCTTTCAGCAACTCTCGCAGTCCTGAGTTTAAATAGCCAGTGATGGAGCATTTGCCATGGCCCTGTGTAAATTAGTCCACTGGTTTTGCTGTTGCAGTTTTGCGAGGGAGGCCCTTGCTCAGGGTCTCCGTTAACAAAGTAGGTGCCTGAGACCTGCACTTCAGCATGGAGAGAGATCCCTATCTGCTGCCCCAGCAGCTGGCTCCCCACTCCCGGCTCAAGTCCCTCCTTCTCCAACTCCAGCTGGTGATTTTTCCTAATAAATCCTCCCTGCCGTGATGTATCTGCCTGATGCTGAACAATGAATCATGCAGACATTTCAGTCTATTGTAACTAATTGTCCATGGGATTTCCCATTAATTACACGACACACTTTGCCTGTAATGTCCCGCGAGCTGCCGTGCAATGACTCATTCTCTGCTCTCTCCCCTTTGTTCTTTTCCAGATAGCAGCGCTGGAGAGGCAGATCTTTGACTTCCTGGGCTATCAGTGGGTGCCCATCCTGGCCAATTTTTTACACATTATGGCCGTCATCCTGGGCATCTTTGGGACCATCCAGTACCGATCCAAATACCTCATAATGGTAGGTCCCAAGAGGCCCGTGCACCCTGCCTGCTAAAGCAGCTCTTTCACTTCCAGCACTGTGGACTCCGCCAGACTCCCTGCTAATACTGTAGTGAGCAGAGCGACGAAGGGCGTTACTGCTCAGGGGCTATTGGCTGGTACCAGATGGCACCAGCAGGAATGACGAGCAGGTTGTGCCAAGGAGATCCATGCCTGGAGAGTGTCCTGCGTGCCCCATGAGAAACAGGGAAGTCAGTCAGATTACTCTTTCCCCAGTTCCCTCCTCCTGGCCTCCCAACAAGGGTAGAGGGTGAAACGGGGGGACAGGCCAGGGAGCCTGCATGATCCTGGAGAGACTGGTCACAAGCCACAGGAAGATCTCCCTCACTGGGTCACAGAGGCAGCAAGAAGGGTCTCAGTCTAACGGTTTCCCCCAGGCCGGCCTCCTCTGGGATGAGGAAGAGCTGGGCCACGTCACCTGGCTCTGGTGTCCGCACTGGAGAGAGCAGAGCGGGCAGCAGAGATGGGCAGCCTGATTTGGAGTTTCACTGCACATTCAGGGCTCAGGCCAGGTCATTAGCAACCTCATTAAGACTTTCCAGTCCTTCCAGTGGCCATAGATGCAGTTCTGGGGGACTCCCAGATGATTTAATGAGAAGTTCTGAGTGACCATTGGCCACGGTACGAGGCCGCTTCCAGTAACTCCACACTGTGTTATGGTGCGGTTTCAGGTAACCACAGTGTGAGTTAGAGGCAGTTTCAGGTGGTTTCAGGCTGAGGTAGGGGGCAGTTTCCAGTGACTCCATGTCAAGTTAGGGTGTGGTTTCAAGTGACCCCAAGCTGAGTGATAGTGATGTTTCAAGTGAGCCACAGGCTCCAAGTGAGACCGCCTGTTTCATTTGCTATAGACAGAAAAGTGGGTGAAACCAGCTCATTGAATGGTCTTCTTCTGAGGTTTGGAGGCTCCTTTGAAACTCAGGGAGTGTGACCCCTTGTGAAGTGCCACAAAGAAAATGAGGAAAGAGAGAGGAGTGGGAGGGAGAGGTTTGGGACAGGCGACAGCCAGGGGAGGCTGGGTGAATGTGGAGCAGGGTGGGAATAAAATGGTGGGGGTGGGGTTTTCCTTCCTGCAACCCTCCTTGGGAGGGGGTGGCAGACACAGAGGCAGCTGAGGAAGCAGCCATGCAGCAGAGCTGATGGTTGAGAAGCTGCTGGCGGAATGTCTGATGCAACAAAATCAAAACCTTTCCCGGGCACTGGCTGAATTTGCTGAAATTTTTGACAAAAAATATATCGAAAGCTTTTTGTTTTGTTAAAGTCCCAGGGCTCCGGTTCCCCTGGATGGTTTGGGCTCCCGTACCCTATGACACTGACCCCCAAGCGGGCCACGGAGACGCATTCTGACTCTTTCATTTTAACATGCTCTTTTTGATGTTTGGTGGGAAATTTCAAAATGCCGATGTTTCCTTCCAGTCTGGAGGACTGGCCGGTTTGCACTTCTGCTGGCTCTGTGTGGCTGTCTTTGGCTTCTCCTGCCAGCGTGCTCGGTTCCTGGGGCAACTCCAGCTGCGGATCAATAGTGACAGGGACCTTAACGTGTTACTGACCCCCTTAGTGCTGTGCCCAGGCCCAGCCTCACCCCCAGCTGCTCAGCCTCTGATGGGTCCAGGGAGACAGGGATCTGGCCTGTGCTTATGAACCACTCCACCTCCTCCTTCCCCAGGAACCTCGTCGCCTCACCCGCCTAAGCCTGGGGGTTTGTTTGACATCTTCCCACCTCCCTTTGGCCAGAAACTGGGCAGAAGTTCGGGGCTGTGGGAGGAGGTGGTGGAGGCACTACAGACAGGAGGAAAGGGGATGAGGCAAAGAGAATGAGCTGTAAGGGCTTGTTGTTTCCTGAGCACCACTAGTGGCCTGGCTGCTCTCTGCATAGGAGCAGAGGTGTGTCATAATCTCAGGCCGGCCCAGATAACAGCACAGACCCATGCAGGTCACCTGTGTCCCTCTAGCTGTGCCTGCACTAAGCCTGCTGCTGTTACATGGGCAATCCAGGGCAGTTGTCAGCTTCTTCTGAGGGCAGGTGGGTTGGGGGCCTGGGTGGTCCAGGCCAGTCACCACCTTCCTCTGGGTCTACTGCTATTGCCCAGCACAGGAGCTCAGAGGATGTGTCTGCCTCCTTCAACGCCTGGGCTCCAACTGAGCCTCCTACTCCACCTGTCAGAGTCCCGGCCTCGCCCTTGGTTCCCAGGGACGGCTTGAGTGCGACCTGGCTCGGCCCACCAGGGTGCAACAATGTTCTTCTTTCTGTCTGGGCTGGGGGCAGCCAGCCCACTGCACCACAAGCCACTTTGCACACTGGTGCAGCACATCTCAGGCCCCTAGGCAGGCTGCGAGTGATCCTCCCCCCGGCCCCCAGGCCGTGCGTCCCCGGCTCTTAGCACTCAACCTCATCAATATTTAGATGCACAATCTGCGTATTCAGCTTTAGCCTTAAGTGCCGGGGCCTTCAGACGGCTTTTTTAAAATAACTCTTCAAATGCCACCCTGATCTACAATCAGTGGCCAAGTAAGATAACCCAGGCCCAGGTCATCCCCACCCCCACCCCACTGTACTCTAACCCCCACAGCCCTGCCTGCTAACCCCATCCCCACAGTGCCCTGACCTGAGCCCCTCATGAACACTGGTGTCTTGCTCTGGGCCCCTCCCACACCCCAACCCTTACTCCTGAACCCCGACATCCCCCGTATCCTACCCTAATTTCTGCATCCCGCGCGTTGCACCCCCTCCGCTGAGCCGCTCTTGAACTCCAACCCTGTTTCCTGCACCTCCGTGACCCCAGCACCCTGCCCTAACTTCTGCACCAATACACATTCCACACCCTGAGCTCCTCACATACCCCAACCCTGACTCCTGGACGCCCACATCCCCAGCCTGCTGCCCTGAGCCTCCCACACCCCAGCCCATAATCTCTGGAGTATTTCAAATTGACTCATAGATTTGTTTAGCGTCTTGAAGCTGAGCTACCTGTGGCATATGTGCATTTTGGTGTGTTCATTAGCTTGGGTTGTTATAAGGATGATTATACGGGTACTCCAAGAGCAGTGGTCATTTTCTTTTTATTTGATTTCACATTAAATAGCCATCATCAGCATTGCTCCTTGTTAATTGCCCTTATTTTAATATATTTTCTTCCCCACCTTCAGACTGTTTCCACTATGTATTTAAACTCAGTGTTTTGTCTGTACTGGGGGTGCACAGCTATGCACTCCCTTGGTACTGGTGTGGTGCGAAAGAAATTTTACCCCATCCAAAAGAAAATTCAACCCATCCAAGGATGGAAAACCGTAGCGGGAACACCCCTCCCCTGCCCTGCATGCTGTTAGGAGGGACCAGGGCATGCATGGCCTTGGGTTCTGCTAGCAGAGCACCAGATGTGCTGCAGCCAGGACGCTAGTGCGTGGGGCAGGTGGGGGGAGCGTGAGGGCAGCAGGGGCCCCTGCGTGCATAGGCATGGTGGCTGACAGCAGGGATTCTAAGGGAGAGGAGCAGGGCCGGACCAGCCGTAGGGACAGCGGGGGAGTTGGGGGGCGGAACAGAGTGAGCTGGACAGCTGGTGTGGGCAGGTGAAAGGCAGGGTCCGCTGTGGAGAGGAGTTGTCCACATTTGCAAGAAACATCACCACCACCACTCCCCCCGCAGGAATTCCTGCATATGGGCCTGCGTTTAGCCAAAGGATTTACACCAGTGCAGCTGCATAGGCAGAGCTACCTCAGGCCTGGTCTACACCTAATAATGATGATACCACAGCTAGGCTGGTCTGGGGTGTGATTTTTCATGCCCCTAACCGGTCCATTCCTTGTCATGGTGAGGTGGCTTGTGTGTCTCAATGACCCAGAGAGCTATGCCAATGGGAACTACAGCTCCTGGAAGGGTCACCCGAACCAGCCAGGTCAAATGGTAGAGCCCAGACCAATCTGGATCACCTCTTCCCGAGGCAAAAGGGGTTGGCTTAGGGTTAACAAGCCAATCCATGAAAAAAAACCCTGAAAGTTACAGGAACATCTACAAAGAAATCTACACAAGTCTTGGAAGGAGTTGGCAATCTGTACGGATTGAGTACGAAGCGCCATAGGGAAAGCCAAAAAGAAGCTGCCCCACAGATGACTCTTCTCTTACCCAGGACAACCACACAGTTCGGTAAGTGGGGAAGACAGCACAGATTGCAGTGGAGATGAAACACTACAAACTTGCAGTTTGGGGCTTGTATGACACAAGATGGACACAATCTGGGCAGCTACACCTGGCAATAAGTGAAACCCTCATCTATCAGGACATGGAGAAGAGGGCGCACCCCACACAGGAGGTGAGGGCTTGATGTTATCAAGGGAGACGCATCTCGTGTTTGAATGGAGTGGGCAGCAGTATCATCACAGGTCATCACAGCCAGATTCTGCACCAACCAGTGAAGCAGCTGAGGAATGTAACACAGATATCTATGAGCAACTACAAAGTGTGGTGAACCAGAAAGCAAAGGATATGTTGATTTTGATAGGCACCGTCAATGTGAAAATTGGAAGCATAAATACAGGCGGAGAACAGATCATGGGAAAAGAAGGCCTAGGCAAAATGAATGAAAATGGACAGTGTTTCAGTGACTTTTGTTCTTTCAACAGATTAGCGATGGGTAGTGTTTTTCCACACAAAAGAATTCATAAGATCGCTTGAGTTCCATCAGACCACCAGTCAGAAAACCAGACTGATCACATCAGTGTCAGCAGTTCTTTCAGATCAATGCAGGCCATGTGTGCTAGAAGAGGAGCAGATGTAGGTTCAGACCACCATCTGGTCATGATAAAACTCAAGTTCAAGCTCAAGAGGTACGCCACAGAAGTGACCAAGCCAGGACTGAGATTCGACAAGGAGCAGCTGAAATATACAGAGACAAGAGCCAGTTTCCAAGTGGAGCTGTCCAACAGATACGCACTTCTGACAAATCCTATCCCAGAAGATGCCACCATGGAACAAATTTGGGAAGATGCCAAAACAGCTTGGAACCTGTGATAAAACATTGGGAAAGAGAACAAGGCATCACAAAGAATGGATCACAGCAGAAACTCTGAGAAAAGTGAGGGAACGAAAGGACAGAAAAGCAGCAGTCAACAACAGCAAAACAAGAACATCCAAAGTGTAAGCTCAGAGACTGTATTCAGAAGCCAACAGAGACATTTAAAGGGCTGTAAAATGGGACAAGAAGAACTTTGTGGAAAGCTTTGCACAACAAGCTGATGGACAGAGAAACATGAAAGCGCTCTATGACATCACCCAGGAGCTAGCTGAGTTGTGGCATACAGTGGATCAGCCAGTACGGGATAAGGAGGGGTGTGTGCTAACAAGCCCAAGTGAGCAGCTCAGTAGATGGAAGGAACACTTTGAAGAGCTACTGAACCGCCCTGCCCACATGGAACCTCCCAAGTTAACACCTGCAAATGTACCGCTGCAAATTAACAGCAGCAGGTACAGAGAAAGAAATCAGAAAAGCTGTTGCCCATCTGAAAAGGGGAAAAGTACCTGGTCCAGACAGGTTCAGGGACATGATTTAAGCTAGGCCAGCACAACAATTCTTTTGCTGATGTAAATTGCATCTACCCTAGTGGGGTAACTGGCATCGCTGTACCAGCAAACTTTTTCGAGTGTAGGCAAGGCCCTGTATCCACAATCTCAGCTCTGACAAGCCCCCAGCCTTTCTCAGTGATGCTGTAAGTCCCAGCCAGTTATCTGGTGAAAAGACTATAGAAGGAGCTAAGTCATTCTGTATCTCCCATTTGTCTGTCCTCAGGGACAGGTCAACCACCATTATTATTCATTGTGTGAATGAATGACTTCGAGTTAGCTTTGAACCAGTCGTTTGTGTTTCTAGCTCTTCTTCCAAACACCGACAAGGCTGTGTTGTAAACTGTATCCCTCAGATGTTGCCATTTGGATGTCACATCGGCGCCCCCAGGGCCGCTGCGCAGATTTTCCTGGAGGGTCTCTCTGAACTTTTCAGCTTTCTCCTAGTTTGCCGTCTTTCTGGCGTCAATGCAGGGCCTTCCAGCGGGTTTAGAGCGGTGCAGCTTCTTGGGTCTCAGCTTGAGCTTGGAGCAAACTAGCGAGTGATCTGTATCACAGTCAGCACTATGATAGCTGTGTGTCAGAAGGACGTTTTTGAGGTTATTACGCCTAGTGATGACCATGTCTAGTTGATGCCAGTGCTTCGAGCGTGGGTGTCTCCACGACATTCTGTGCTGTGGCTTCGTTTGGAAGAATGTGTTTGTGATGCACAGATCGTGGTAGTTGCACAGTTCAAGGAGACGCTGTCCATTGTCATTCATTTTTCCCACACCGAAGTGTCCTAAGCGGGAAGGCCATGAGGCCCAATCAGCTCCAACTCTTGCACTGAAGTCACCCAAGATGTACAGTTGTTCACGAGCAGATATTTGTGCTACAGCAGCACTAAGCACGTCGTAGAACTTGTCTTTTACTTCTGGTGTGGCGTACAGGGTTGGAGCATAAGCGCTGATCAGGTGGACGGGACCGGCGCAAGTTTGAAGCGTGATCCGAAGAAGTCTTTCTGATCCGCCCATGACTAATTCCACCATTTGTAGAAGGGTGTTTCTGACAGCAAAGCCAACACCATGCTCTCTGGGTTCTTCTTGGGCTTTACCCTGCCAGAAAAAGGTGTAGTCCTTTTCCTTTAGAGATCCCGAATCTGCAAGTCCCGTCTCTTGCAGTGCAGCGATGTCAACTCTGAGCCTCTTCAGTTCCTCATTGATGACAGTGGTCTTTCGGATGTCACTGATGGTCTGAAGATCTTCAGTCAAGCCGGTCAGCATGGTCCGCACATTCCAGCAAGCATGCTTAAATTGTTAATGTTTCTCATTTCTTGTTGATTTTCTTATTGGTTTGCCTGATGCTCAAATTTCAGTCACTTGTCAGGTTCAGGAACCTTAAGCCTCACGCACCCAGCGAGGCAGGTGAACTGTGGAGGGACAGTACCCTATTGGCTGGGGGCTGCCCAGCTTGAGGCAGGCGGTGACTGTCCAGTGAGATGCAAGGGTCTCTCCCACAGTCGAAGGCAACCCCTGGTGTTCATTTTCTACGCCAATCGAGCAAGGCTTATAACCGGTATCTGTTGCCTCCTGTGTTGATGCAACACTGTTCAGCGATGCCGGAGTACCTCTCCGGGCGCGAGCCTGGGCACTTATTATGGAGACTCTGGGCTGCCCAGACACCAGTGTCCCCCTCTCGGCTTTACTGATATAGTCCAAAGGAGAGGATAACCTCCACGTCTGGCACCAGCTCAGCTGCAGGAGTTGCCGAAACAGTGCCAGAAGTTGACACCGAACCGCGTTCGGACTCCACTCCGGATTTTCTGTCAGGGTTTACTCCCTTAGCCTTTCTCCTTCCCAGGATAACCCACAAGGCAGTGGGGTGTGGAGAATGTGGTTAAGGATCCCACTACTTCATACCTCCCTGTCACCATGAGTCACCATAGCTCCCTGTGGAGCAATGACCTCATATCCCTGGGACCCTCCTCCCCACCTTTCGCCCCCCCCCAGCTACCTTCACCATAGGACCTTCCCCAGCCCACTACCCCCATCTGCTCCCATGTCCGCCCTCCTCACTGCACTGGCCCCTCTCCCCCCAGCTGCTCTCAGTGCCCCCAGGTCCACCTTCCCCCATCACTCTTCAGGCTCTTCTCTTCAGAGACTCCTTTTACTGATAGTGCTGCCTTGCAGGGCACAGGTGGAACACCATACCTGAAAAGGACAACAAACACGGGGCTCCTCCCTCGGCGAACTCCCAGAGGCAAACTCCCTTCCCTGTTAGCTGCTGCCCCTTGTTCGCTGCTCACAGTGTTCGCTGGGAGCTCCCTTCTTATAGAGAGAGCTGCTAGCTGGTTAGGCCTGGCTCAAAGCCTTGCCTCCAGTCTAATCAGCCCTTGAAGGCTCACCTGGCAGGGAACTCCCCCAGTTCACACCTTGCAAACTGCTCCTCTCTGCACAACACAAGCTCAGGCACACAGGCAGATGATCAAACTGCCCTTCTCTGCAAAGTAACCTCGCTGCACAGACAGACATTCACCCACCAGCTCACCACATAGCCCCCCAAATCCCACACTCACCCAACCTCCTCTAGGATGCTTTGGTTCGAAGCTAACTCCGATGAGATGATTCCAGTCATTGAAAAGAAGCGCGCTGCACTCCTGGAGTACAAATGCTCACCGAGCCAGAGTACCCAGCAAGCACTTACAGCGGCCAAAAGAACAGTACAGCAGACAGCCAGATGCTGTGCCAACAACCACTGGCTCCAGCTATGCAGCAGCATCCAGACCTGTGCTGACTTTGGTAATCTCAGAGGAATGTACGAGGGTATGAAGAAGGCATTAGGAGCCACCCAGAACAAGATGGCACCTCTGAAATCCAAATCTGGTGAAGTCAACGCTGACAAAGCCAAACAGATGGAGCGCTGGGTTGAGCACTACTCCGAGCTGTACTCACGCAAGAACGTTGTGGTTGACGCAGCCCTCGATGCTGTCGAGCTCCTACCAGTAATGGATGAACTGGATCAAGAACCGACTGTGGATGAACAGAAGAGAGCCATCGACAGCAGTGCAGCAGGAAAGGCCCCTGGCCAGGATGGTATACCACCAGAGGTAATCAAATGTGCCGCGGACACACTCCTGGAACCCCTACATGAGCTACTGTGCCTGTGCTGGAAAGAGTGTGAGGTTCCACAGGATATGCACAATGCTAACATTGTAACGTTGTATAAGAACAAAGGAGACAGAAGCGACTGCAACAACTACCGTGGAATCTCCCTCCTAAGCATCACTGGTAAACTGTTCGCTCACGTCATCCTTGGCAGACTCCAGAAGATTGCTGAGAGGGTGTACCCCGAATCGCAGTGCGGATTCCGCGCAGAGAGGTCTACTGTTGACATGGTCTTCTCTCTAAGGCAGCTGCAGGAGAAGTGCAGGGAGCAGAGGAAGCCACTCTACATAGCCTTCATCGACCTGACCAAGGCCTTTGACTTGGTCAGCAGGGATGGTCTGTTCAAACTGCTCCACAAGACAGGCTGTCCTCCACGGTTACTCAAGATGATCCAGTCGTTCCACGAAGACATGAGAGGAACCATCCAATATGACGGCGCATTATCGGATGCTTTCAGAATCAGGAGCGGCGTCAAACAAGGATGCGTGCTTGCTCCGACATTGTTCGGGATCTTCTTTGCACTCCTCCTGAAGCATGTCTTTGGATCTTCAACAGAGGGCATCTTGCTGCACACAAGATCTGATAGGAAACTGTTTACTCTTGCAAGGCTGAAAGCTAAGTCTAAGGTGCGGGAAGTCCTCATCAGAGACATGCTGTTCGCAGACGATGCTGCTGTAGTGTCTCACACAGAAGACCAGCTTCAAAAACTGCTGGATCAGTTCTCCAAAGCGTGCAAGGACTTTGGGCTTACCATCAGCCTAAAGAAGACAAATATACTTGGTCAGGATGTTGCTGAATCCCCATCAATCAGCATTGACAACTATACATTAGAGGTCGTCCACGAGTTCGTTTACCTTGGGTCCACCATGACTGACACCTGTCATTGGACACTGAGCAAAACAGGAGGATCAGAAAAGCAGCCACAAATCTGTCCAGACTCAGCAAGAGAGTGGAATAACAACAAGCTGTACACTCACACCAAAATGCAAGTCTACAGAGCCTGCATCCTCAGCACCCTCCTTTATGGCAGCGAGACTTGGACCCTGTGTGCCCGCCAGGAAAAGAGGTTGAATGTCTTCCACTTGCGCTGCCTCAGGCGCATCCTTGGAATATCGTGGAAGGACAGAGTGACCAACACTGCCGTCCTTGAGCAAGCTGGAATCCCAACCATGCACACCCTCCTCAGGCAAAACAAAAAGCAGTCAAGTAGCACTTTAAAGACTGTCCCACGAAAGCTCACCTAATAAACTACTTTGCTAGTCTTTAAAGTGCTACTTGACTGCTTTTTGTTTTGATAGTATATAGACTAGCACGGCTTACTCTCTCCTCCTCAGGCAGCGTCGGCTCTGCTGGCTTGGCCACGTCCACAGGATGAATGATGGAAGGATTCCAAAAGACATCCTGTATGGTGAGCTAGCCTCTGGCAAAAGACCTCCTGGACGCCCCCAGTTGCGTTACAAAGATGTCTGCAAGCGAGACCTCAGAGAGGTGGACATCGAGCTGGACAACTGGGAAGAACTAGCAGACGACTGCAGCAGATGGTGGCAGGGGTTACACAAGGGCCTTCAGAAGGGCGAGATGAGGATCAGACAGCTAGCAGAGGAGAAGCGAGCGCACAGAAAGCACAATAAGGACTTGCCAGACACCCACCACATCTGCAAGAGATGCAGCAAGGACTGTCACTCTCGTGTGGGTCTTCATAGTCACAGTAGATGCTGTAAATGAAGTCCTCAATTGAAACTATAAAGGGCGCGATCCATAGTCTTTGCAGACTGAAGGATGCTTACTACTGAATGAATGACTACACAGGGTGCAGGTGCTGGGATGGGGGACTCCTGGGTCAAGTTACAGCGCTACCCTGGCTTCCTGCATCATCTTGACAGACAATGCTCTGTGAATCTTTTCTCCATCTACAAGACAGGGAGAACTGTCCTGCTCTGATGCCCAGGGGGAAAAGTGAGGATCTTGCCAATGCTCTTGAAGTGCTCCAACATCATAAGCCGGCAGATGCTATAGACATGCAAGGAAGTTTTGTAGAACAAATTCTGTTCTCAGCTGCAATTGCTACTAGACGATTTCCTCTGGGGAAGCATTCAAGCACAGCTGGGAATAATAGCACGCTTAGGTCTCATAAGCTGTCAATCTCAACACACTTTATCAAGGGAGGTAGGATTTATTTTTCCGCTTTGCAGATGGGGAAACTGAAGCGACTCACCCAAGGTCCCAAAATCTGTAGCCCACCCTGATGAGAACAAAGCTGTCGATCTAGGCCATTTGTGGCACTGCCATCCTTTGCTGGTGGTCCAAATGACAGCACCATAAATGCTGTCATGTGGCACTGTGCTCTACAAGGGCAAGGTTGGCAAAAACCGGGCTTCAGCATCAACTTTACCCACTGGCATCACTTCGTCTTTTTGGGATTTTCTGCTTTAACCCATTTTAGACCCTGCCTGTGATCACCTCGCACCAGGGACGGAGGGACGGATGGAGGAGAGTGTTTGGTTTGACCTTGTCTGGTTTCCGTCCTTTCAGAAATGGGCTGAGCTTCTACATTCAGACCCCACTCAGGTTTTCCTGAAGTCTGGGCATGTTTAAATGGGACAGAGGCCAATGCTGGGGGAAAGAACTGTCCCAGAACTCTTCTCTGGTTGATTCCATCACAGTTTATTGGCATATAGCAAGTGGCTTAGTCTCGTGCAAAGGTTCCCAAATGGGGGGCCGTGGACCAATGGGGGTGTGTGAAGAAATTCTGGAGGTGGGGAGTGAGGCGACCCAGTTCCCCCCAGTCAATCCACCCCATCCCAAGAAAGCCCAGGCTGGCATGACCTCCTTCAAAAATGGAGGCAGCGCCGGCTTCCTGCAGCATCGGGGGGAGTCCCACAGCTACCCGCCAGAGCCGGCATCCCAGGAAGCACGTGTGCTGCATCCCCTCCCCAAACAGCCAGTGCGTTTCCTGAAAAGCCGGGTTTGTTACCTGCCAGCAACTTCCTTCCACCTGCTGCCTTCCTGCACGGGGGGGCGTGGGGGAGTGGGAGTCCCAGATCTGCGCCAGCTCCAGCTGCTCAGGCAGTGTGTGGCTGCTGTGGGAGCAAGGAGCAGGCTGCGCACTGCCTGAGCAGTTGGAGCGGGCGTGGACCTGGGACTCCCACCCCCCCCGCAGGAAAGCAGCCGGCAGGAGGAAGTCACTGGCAGGCAGCAGACCCGGCGTTCCAGGAACACACTGGCTGTCTGGGGAGGCGAAGCAGCGCACGCACTTCCTGACACCTGGACCTGGCACACAGCTGCGGGACCCCCAGGTACCGGCTGAGCTGTCCCCTTCCCTTGCCCAGACGCCCATGAGTACAGGTTCCCCGCCCTCCCGTAAATAAAGACAATGCTGAAACGTTTGTGTTGGACATACTTTATTTGAAAACGAAGCCTGCCCAACAAGCCTGATATTGGGGCCAAGCCCCCATCTGGCCACAGCATCGTAACACCCCTGCAACCCCACACACGCCTCAGTCCTGAGCCTGTCATACACCGGAACCCCCTGTCCTGAGCCTGTCACATCCCCACTGCACAATCCACACACTGCAACTCTGTGTCCTGAGCCCCTCATACACCCCAACCTGAACTCCTGCACCCCCACTTCCACAAGCCTGTGGTTTGCTCAGCACCCCCGTCCTAGCAGCCCCTTCTCCACCTCTTCCTGCACCCAAATTCCCTCCCAGAGCTGCACCTTTCACTCTTTGCCACACCCAGATCCCTCTTTCCCACGCAGAGCCCATACCGCCTGTCTCAACCCAGTGAGAGTGAGTAAGGGCTGGGGAAAGCAAATGATGGAGAGGAGGGGAACAGAGAGGGTGGGGCCTCAAGAACAGGATGGGGTCTTGGGGCTTGCCCTGACATTTTAAAAGTGATCTTGGGGGTAAAAAGATTGCAGACCACTGCTGTGTTAAATTTTTGAGCCAGAAAAAACTACTTGTGCTTATTTTTTAATTTTAAACAACATTTTTTTACCAAGTTTTTGTGTTTATTTTAAATTTTCAATTACAAATTAAAGTTTTTGTTAAAGGCGGGGTTGGATGCTAGTAAAGAAGAGGCAGGGGCATGAAGGTTTCTCAAAAATCAGAAAAGGGGTGTGATGGTGAAAAGTTTGGGAACCATTGGTCTAGCAGATTAGGGAACCAGTAAATGTGATGACTGATACCGGCTCATTGCATGGCCCTGATCAAGTCTCTGCTTTTGTGCCTCTCTTTCTCCATCTATAATATGAAGCTCTTAATTGCTGTGCACCCATCTCCTGGGAGTGTGTGTGGCATTATAGGGTTAATTAGCTCATATTTATAAGGTGCTGCAGGTATGTGATGAATGGGAAGAGATTTTCATTTCCAGAGCCCGTATGTTTTGGGGGCCAACAGATTACAAACACCGAGCCTGATCACTTTGTCCCTGTGGCTGGTTTAAATCAGGAGTAACCTCACTCAAGTGTGGCGTGATTCTGGTGTCCATGGAAGGAGAGCTGGGTCTGTTACTCATTAAACAATGCATTTGCTTGTGTGTGCTGGGTATCTGCATGGGAGCTCATGCACCTAGCCAGGTTCTGCATGTCCAAATGCATGCTGTCTCTTTCTGTGAGGCCAACATGTATAGGGCCTTATCCAAACCCCCTTGAAGTCATCAGACAGACTCCCATTGACCTGCATGAGATTTGGGTCAGTGGGTGCAGAAGGCATCTCAAATCTGCTACATTTTTTGAGCACTCTTCCTGAGTGCAGAGCCCTCCTGCAAATCCCTATGCCATCCCCCTGCTTCTCTATCCTGCTGCTAAAGGCATTTCTGAGCCTCTCTCTTTCTCTCCCCAGTACGCAGTGTGGCTAGTGCTGTGGGTTGGATGGAACGCGTTCATCATCTGCTTTTACCTGGAAGTTGGACACCTGTCACAGGTAATTACCTCTGTAATGACACTGAGCACCGCCTCCTCCAGAGCCATTCCTCAGCCTAGCATCCTTGCCTGACATCCGTCCCATCACTGCTCTCATTCTTCATGCAGATGGAGGTCACAGTGCCAGGAAGGAGCAGCACTGGCGTGAGAGATCACAGGGCATCTCCACTCCTGGTGCTTGTTTGCAACCCTTCCTTCCTTCCCGGGAGGTAGCGTGGCTTAGTGGTCTGCAGGCTTCCCCCAAATGCAGCTGTCATGCTGTTCAAAGGATGGTGCACAGGTTGAACCTCTCTCATCCGACACCATTGGGACCTGACTGGTTCTGAGTGATGGAATCTGCTGGACCATGGGAGGTTAATATTGTCTAGCACATTAACACTTCCCCTGCTTACTGGGCTCTTAGAAGACTTTTAGGGGTAAATTACAGCTCAATAACAGCACAAAACATAGGGAGCCAAGACTCGTGGATGTAAGCAAACTTTATGGGACCACAGGAAACTTGGCCACACCCAGTATAAACCATCATCTGGCTAACTAAAATCATGCTGGATTATGGATACTGTTGGACAAGAGAGTTCTGGGTTAGAGAGGTTCAACCTGTAATGAATTGGCCATTGAGACTGCAGACCTAGGCTCTTGCGTGAGCCACGCACTCCTGTGGGACCTAGGGGAAGTCACTGAATCTGCTCTGTCCCTCGGGTCCCAGTCTGTAGAGTGTGAGAGGACTTCCTTACCACACGCAGTGTTGGGAGGATAAAGGTCCGCTGACGGTGGGGATGTGTTCAGACTAGGTTGGGATGAGGTTTAGCTGAACCTCAGTTGTTCCCTACAACATCACCTGGCCTCCTCTCACACAGCTCTGCTGGTGTCCCTTGGTGCACTGCCAGCTGGCCCAGCCCTCCATTGCAACTGGTCAAAACATTTCCAGCAGAACGTATTTCTGCTGGAAAATGAGAAGGACATGGTGGGGGAGGAAATATCCTGAGACAAGCGTTCAAACTACACAGGACTCTTTTTCCAGTCTGGGAAACCTGAAGAACATCCTGGCACTCTTTCACCAGCCAATGTTGGCCCAATAAATGATACTTCTTCAGCCACTTCACTTCCCTCAGATCCTGGCCCTAGCACAGCTGCAACAATGCTGCAAATGGCAGTTGGCAAATGGGGAGTCAATTGATTTGAAACATTTGATGGGAATGAAGTGATTGTGTCAGAAATTTTGTGGGAACAAAATGTTTCATTTCAACATAAAATGTTTTGTTTCAATGTCATTTCATATCACATCAGGCACAACAATAAAGTCAAAACTGTTTAGATTTTGAGCAGGTCGGCACAAAATATTTCCTTTTGTAAAACAGTCAGGCTGTGGCCACACTTGGCCAAAACTTTGAAATGGCCGTGCATATGGCCATTTTGAAGATTACTAATGAGGTGAATTGAATATTCAGCGCCTCATTAGCATTAGGATGCTTCTGGCTGCGGCACTTCAAAAGTGCCGCTTTCAAAAGCGCGTGACTTGACTTCCTTTTTGAAAAGGACCCCCGTGTAGCCACGCCAAGCCACGCGCTTTCAAAAGTGGCACTTTTGAAGTGCCACAGCCAGAAGTGTCCTAATGCTAATGAGGTGCTGAATATTCAATTCAGCACCTCATTAGTAATCTTCGAAATGGCCATTTGCATGGCCATTTCGAAGTTTTGGCCAAGTGTGCCCACAGCCTCAGAGATTTCGTATTTTCTTTGGGGTGAATTTCATGCTCTTGGAATGTCCGGAGGGTTGGGAATTCTGGGTTTTGCCAGCTGTGTTCCGAGTCACTCTCAGCAGAGCTTTCTGGCTGTGAGGAGGTGGATGGGTGTTGTGCTGGGGGGAGGAGAGAATGTGCCAAGGCTCCACACTTGGTTTCTGCTGTTAACTTTGCCCGGATTTACAAAGGCTGGCTGAACTCCTCCCTCCACTGAAGTCAAAAGGAGTGTGGCCACTTACTTCAAAGGAGACCAGATTTCAATACAGTTCTTCAGAAATGAAGAGCTGGTGTGTTTCCCCTCCTTCCTCGCCTCTCATTTACACCCTTTTATCTTCAGTGCGCCCCGTCTTCTTATGGTGACCTGTGAAAATGGCAGACTTCAGAGCAATGGGCAAGTCTTGGGCAGATTGGCTAGAGTTTCCCATCACAGGGCTGGAAAGTCTCTGCCACTTGAAGGTTCAGTCTTTGTACAGGAATGCGTGCTAAGCCCTTGGCCCGCTATGCAGCAGAGGAGATTGCATACACTGGCTTGTTATTGCAGGGTTTCTCCTGAGCACAGAGCTGCATACACTAATTTTTGGGGTAGCTCATGTAGACTGGGTAGCACACGCTGGTTTGTGTTTGTTGAGCTGGCTGTAAGGGCTGGGCAGTGCCCTCTGATGTTATTATTAATGACAGGAAACTCTTTCCTATCCAGCATTCTATAATCCAGAACTCTCAAAGAATTGGCATTTTAACCCCAAGTAAAATTTAATTACATTTTCCGTAAGTACAGTATAGTGAAAGTAAATACAAATAAATACAGCAAATACAGTAACAGTGTACAGTGCGCAGTACTGCTGTTGTAGGCAACTAAAGTACTCTGCATACATTTTTGTTTGTCTCAATATCTGATCTTATTTTTCTTTAGTGCTACACATTGCTAGATACACTTCTGTATGATTCAGAATGTTGGAATATTTGGCAACCTCCTGGTCTCAGGGCTGCCGAATACGAAAGAGTTTACTGGATGGTTATTATTAGTGTAGATGCTGGGAGGCTTAGCTACAGACCAGCACTCCATTGTGCCAGGTGCTGTGCAAACAGAACAAAAAGCTGGTCTCCACTCCAAAGAGTTTTCACTCTAAGACAACAGATGACAGACGGGGAGTGCCTGGGAACAATGAGATGATAGTGGATGGTATGATAGGCAGTGGTCTTGGCTCAAGGATTGCTCATGGGTGTTGTTTTGGTCACCATTTTTCTCCTCAGAGGTTTGGGCATGATGTCTCTCCCTACGGTACGTTGATCTCCTGACATGCAGAGGACAATGATTTCTCCTCCCAGTGATTTGTATGCACTGTATTTTTCTCACAATGCCTGTTCCTTGTAACTCTTTCTCTTTGGAGTGTTCTGCTTATTATACCTTTTGTCTTGCAATAGTTTCTCCTCGGACCATCCATTCTGTGATTTTTTTAGGCCAGTGATGGCTTCTGCTCATGAGGATTCAGTCTACAGAATATAGAATCAAAGAATAGAATCACAGAATCCTAGGGTGGGAAGAGACCTCAGAAAGTCTTCGAGTCCAACCCCCTGCTGAAAGGAGGACCGAGACCAACTAAATCAACCCAGCCATGACTTTGTCAAGCCAGGATTTAAAAACCTCTAGAAATGGAGAGTCCACCACCTCTCTAGGCAATGCATTCCAGTGCTTCCCCATCCTCTTGGTGAAATAGTTTTTCCTAACATCCAAGCTACACCTCCCACATTGTAACTTGAGAGCATTGCTGTCATCTGTCACCACTGAGAACAGCCTCTCTCCATCTTCTTTAGAGCCCCCTTCAGGTAGTTGAAGGCTGCTATCAAATCCCACCTCACTCTTCTCTTCTGCAGACGAACTAAGCCCAAATCTCTCAGCCTCTCCTCCTCATTTTGCCACACACTGGCTATGTCTACACTAGGACACAACGTCGAAGTAGCCTATTTCGAAGTAAGAACTTCGAAATAGGCTACTTCGACGATTATCGTCTACACGTCCTCCAGGGCTGGCAAACGTCGACATCCAACGTCGAAGTAGCACTGGGGAACATCGAAAAGAGCCGCCCCACAGGGAAACGCGGCGCGTCCACACACATAAGCCCCCTATTTCGAAATAAGGGGCCAGGAAAGCCCACAAACCGGGTCACAGAGCACACTAGCCCTTCTGGGGCAGCTGCAAGCCGCTCCCTTAAAGGGCCCCTCCCAGACACACTCAGCCTGCACTGCACGAGCAGCCCTGCGTTGGTGAGACAAGCCTCGCAGACCTCGAGCCCGCAGACATGGACCTCCAGCAGCAGCTGGAAGCCCTACAAGCTGTCTCCTGCAGAGCAGGCACCCTTCTAGATGCTGCCTGGGCAGCCGCCCACCAGCTCCTGGAATGGGAGCCCTCCCCAGGAGCACCAGGAGATGCCCCCGACCATCGGGCCCTCATCGCCCTCCCCTGCCGGGTGCCCCGCCGACTCTGGAGCTACCCCTCCAGCACCGAGTGGTGGGAGCACCTGGTTATGGGGGAATGGAATGATGACCAGTGGCTGTGGAACTTCCGCATGAGCCGGTAGACCTTCATGGAGCTCTGCCAGTGGCTAACCCCTGCACTCAGGCACCACGACACCCAGATGCGGCACGCCCTCCCCGTCGAGAAGAGGGTCACAATAGCTGTCTGGAAGCTGGCCACTCCAGACAGCTACCGCTCTGTGGGACAGCAGTTTGGAGTGGGAAAGGCCACAGTCGGGGCTGTCCTCATGGAGGTAAGGAGGCCTGGGGCTGAACTCCCTGCTGGGGAGGGGGGCCTGGGTGAGCAGGGCCTGGGTGAGGAGGGCCTCAGGAGGGGGCTTGGGTGAGGGGGGCCTCAGGAGGGGGGCCTGGGTGAGGGGGTCACACTCTGCAAACCCTCACAGGCACCCGTGTTCCCTCTCCACAGGTGGTGCGTGCACTCAATGCCCTGCTGCTGAAGAGGGTCATCTGAGCTGGGGACCTGGACTTGGCCGTGGAGGGATTCGTCACCATGGGATTCCCCAACTGCTTCAGAGCTCTTGATGGGACCCATATCCCCATCCACACCCCAGACCACAGTGGTGGCCGCTATGTCAACAGGAAAGGCTACCACTCTGTGGTCCTGCAGGCCATGGTCAACAGCCGTGGCTGCTTCCAGGACATCTACGTGGCCTCTGGGGGATACCACCACCGTATCCCTCTGCCTTGTGGAGGATGCGGCATACCCACTCCAGCCCTGGCTTACGTGGCCCTATACAGGCCACCTCTCTGACAGCCAGGAGCGCTACAACACCCGCCTCAACCATGCCCGACAAGTGGTCGAGCGAGCCTTCGGGGGCCTGAAAGGCTGCTGGCGTTGCCTCCTGGCACGCCTAGATCTGGGTCTCCCAAACATCCCCCAGGTTGTGGGGGCCTGCTGCACACTCCACAACCTGGTGGAAAGCAAGGAGGAGGCCTTCGTGCAGGGCTGGGCACAGGAGGCTGCAACAGGCTACCCCCCAGCCAGCCGCCGCCCCGAGCCACCAGGCCCACCAGGACGGGGTCCAGGTCCGGGAGGCCCTAAGGGAGTACTTTCACCAGGGGGCCCAGTGAGCGACACCCCCGGCCATCCCTGCACCCTGCCGCAGTACCCACACCTCACCCTCACCAAAAGCACACGGGACACAGGTTTTGGGAAAAATAAAACTGTCATTATTTACAAGAGAAACAAAAATGTCACCTCTTTTTGGCAAATAAATAATAATATTAGCAAAAAGAACAGATTAATGAAAATAATGACTATGTACAAGTGGGGACATCTCTACAAACTATAATGGGGGGGGTCAACTATAAATAACTATATACAAGGGTGGGGACAACTATTTACAGGGGGGGAGATGTGGGCAGGCTACCCATCGGCCCATCATTCTGGGGTGGGGGTGGAAGGGCGCGACCCCCGCCGTGTTCAGCTGGCAGGTCCCCCTTTCAGCCGGGGTCCCTGGCGAGGCTGGCTGGGGGCCGGGAGCATGGGGAGGTATGGCCGACGTGGGTCCATGGCCCCGGGTGGCTCCTGCTCTGAGGAGCTGGTGGGTGGGGCAGCAGGCGGGACGACACCAGGTAAAACGACAGCGGGCAGGACGACAGCAGGGGGGACAACAGTGGGCGGGACATCAGCGGGTGGGGCAGCGGGGAGGGCAGGACGGAGGACATTGGGGGGAGGCAGACGGGACACCAGCTCCTCAGGGGTATCGGCCACCTGGTTAAAGGTGGCCATGAACTCGCACCAGGCCTCCCGGCGCCAGGCGGCCTCCCGCTCCTCGAATTGGAGCCTCCACTCCATGAGGTCCTCCTGGCGCCAGAGGGCGGCAGCCACCTCTGGGTCATAGGTGGTGGTGGTGCGGCGGTGTCATCTCCGGGAGTGGACCCGGACTGGAGCAGGCGGTGTTCCCGACAGCTGGTGCTCCGGTGGTCTGGGAGGGCTGTTGGGGACGACAGATGGTGCAGCTGCAGAAATAGGGGGAAAGGGGGAAGGGAGGCCATGAGTACCCAGCCTTGACCCGTGGCCCACCCCCCCATCCCCCCAAGGGCCTGTGTCTCCACCCCATCCATCCCCCATTGGTGCGTGCAGTGATCCTGTGGGTGGCCCCCTCCAGTGGTCCTCCCCTCTCCCCTCCCACCAGGGCTGGGGCACGGCACTGTCCATGGGTGGAGGTGCTGCTGGGCACTGGTGGCTGTGGCAGCATCCCCGTGCTGTGGATTGCCCGGGCCATGTCAGGCTGGGGTGTTGTGGGGATGTGGGGGGCCCCCCGGTCAAGTGGTGCCCCCACCCCATGCTCAGGGAGTCTGTGCCCTGTGGGGTACGTACGTGATGGTGCACTGCCAGGCTGCAGAGATGCCCATGAGGCACACACCCGGCTGGAGCTGCAGCACGGCATGTCCAGCACCAGCTCCCCCTCCTCACTGGACGACTCTGTGGCTGGGGTGGAGGGTCCCAGCTGTAGGCTTGGGGGGGCAGAGCTGCCCTCTGGTCCTGACCCTGTCTCCGAGGCCAGCTGGGGTTCATCAGCCGTGGTGTCAAGGGTGGCTGGGGCGGGAGGAGGTGCCCCGGGGGCCCAGGATAGCCCTGAGCTCCCGGTAATAGGGGCAAGCGGCAGGGGCAGCCCCAGACCGGCTGACCAATTCCCGGGCCTGGGCGTAACCCTGCCGCAACTCCTTGACCTTGCTCCTGACATGGTCAGGAGTGCGGGCAGGGTGACCCCGGGCAGCCAGGCCCTTGGCCAGCCAGGCGAACGCCTCCGCGTTCCGCCGCTTGCTCCCCATGACATGCAGCACCTCCTCCTCCCCCCAGAGCCCCAGCAGGTCTCGGAGTTCAGGGTCTGTCCAGGAGGGGCCCCGCTTCCTACCCCGCCGGCTGGAGGCCTGGGATCCCTGGGATGGCCCAGAGGGGGAGCTCTGAGGGCGTTCGTGAGGCTGGCTGGCTGCCATGATGTCCCTCTGGCAGTGCAGGGACACCACGTGGCAGGGCTGCTGCATGCACGCTGCCAGCTTCCTGCTATGGGGTTTCTGGGTCCCTGCGGCTTTAAGAGCCACTGAGTGCAGAGACCATAGAGCCCCGCAGGGGCTGGACAGAGCGTCTCAACCCCTCAGCTGATTGGTGCCATGGAGGACTCCGCTATTTCGAAGTAGCAGGACGCAGATCATCTACACACACCCTACTTCGACGTTGAACGTCCCATCTTCTGATGGGAATAGCAATTTCGATGTCTCGCCGCTTAACGTCGATTTCAACGTCGAAATAGCACCCGGCGCGTGTAGACGCGACGGGTGCTATTTCGACGTTGTGCCAGCTACTTTGAAGTAGCCAGCTAGTGTAGACGTAGCCACTGGTTATTTCCACCCCACACTGAGATGACCAAAGAGCTCACACCTCAGAAAGAGCAACTGGGACATGCTGTTCTTCAGTACTCATTGATGCCTTGTCTAATGACATCTGGAGAGCCACACCCAATGGGGTGACTCGCATGGTATTCTGTGGGCCCTCATTTCTGGGTCTCAGGGAAGCCTGGAGGCAACTCAGTAGATTTAGAAGGGCCCCAAGGAAACCTGCTTGCCACCAACACGGCAGCGTTGTGCTAGTCTGACAGCACAACACCTACACATTGGCTGGCAGCGTGCATGGAGGGAGGCAAAAAGAGAAATCTTCCATGTACACCTTGTACAGCCACTGTTGCTTCCTTATCTCTTCGGAACAACTGTGGCGCCCCCTTCTCAGCCTCTCCTGAAAGAAAGCGAGTGACACTTTCACTAAATCTGAAGGGATGTGCACATTTAGCGGCAATGGCAAAATCACCCTGTGAAACACCAGCTCCATTTACCCACCAGACAGAGATGGATGGTGCTGCTGGCTTTCCATTTGGCTACTCAGATCCATCAGCGTCCCGGGAAGGGCAGGGAGGTGAGAGCAAAGGAGTGGGTGGCTCGGAAGGGAATGAGACTGCTGATTCTAAAGTGGAGCGCAGGAGAGCAAAATTAATGGGACTGATTAATTGGGAATTGCAGGGTGCTCGTTAATCACATGCTCTCACTTAGTCTGCCTCTGTTTATGGACTGCAGAAATCAGACAACACAATTTCATGAGCTGAGGTTGAGGTTCTCATGACTGCTGTTTGCAGGGACACCAGTGCTGCTGCTGCAGGATTCAGCTGTGTGTTACAGCAGCAAGAAGCAGGCTTTTAAGCGGTTACCGCTAGAAAAGGGTCTGTCACTCTCCCGCCTTGTCACTCGGCAGAATGACTCCCTGGCCAGCTCTGAGGCCAGGGCTACTTCTAGCTCCTTATCTGGCACAGCTCCATCAGTGGGATGTGACCAGAGAGCTGGAGCTATGCCAGCATAACCTCTTAGTGTGGACACAACCTGCAGCGAGGGAAGTGGGTGGGGGGACACCACCACCCTGAATGGTGGTAGCTACATCCAGGGAATCAGTCATCTATTGACCCAGTTGTGCTACACTGGGAATTAGATCAGCACACCTATGTCCCTCGGGCGGTGGATTTTTCACACCCTGGACTGACCCAGCTACATCCATCAAAATTTGAAGTGTAGAGCGGACTTTGAGTGTGAAAAAAACTGCCACCAATCTTTATAGCTATGGCAGCAAAACCCCGGTGTAAACGCAGCTGTGCTGGCAACCAAAACCCTTTAGCTGCCTGGAAGAGCTTATTTCTTTGCAGATCTTGTCTAAACGATCCTGGCAAAATTGCCCTTTTGCTGATATAAACTCCTTCTCCCCTAGCTGGCTGTGCCAGTTTCACTATATTGGTAGAACCCGCTGTACAGTTATACCCACAAACCATTTCTAGGGTAGACAAACGCCTCTCATTTGACCAGTGTGGTCACAGTCTACGCCAAGTGGCATGGGAGTCTCTTGTGCCATGCACGCCAGCAGCCAGAGAATAGTACATGTAACAGAGGGGTCACTGTGTTAGTCTGGCTCTGCAAAAACAACAAGAAGTCCTGTTGCACCTTATAGAATAACAGATATATTTGTAGCATAAGCTTTCAGGGGCAAAGACCCACTTCATCATATATTTATTTGTTTAGAGCTAGTGACGGGTGCTGTCATTTCCTTAGAGCCCAGGGGAGGCCTCTGTTTGTAGGGAGAGGCCACCTTTAGATCTTATAAAAATACATCGGTTAGTCTAGACTGATCCATGCTGTTCAATGTGCCCAGACCCTGGGCTCAATTCTCCCTCACCCTGAGCTTTGTACCATCATTTACCTGAGGGCAGAGTGAGCTCAAGGGGGTGGGAATCCGTCAGAATGGCAGTGGTTTTGGTGTGAATGAGGTTGCAGTGCAGTGAAGATTGACCCCTTTGTCAGTGTTGATGCTGCCTCCAGAGGGGAAATGGCATGAACTGAGCTTGGAATTTCAGACCTCGGGCTGTGCCTCTTGTGCAAGCAGTGGGACAAAACCCTTTGGGATGTGGGATGGGTCTTAATTCCCCCTGCAATGTACCATGCATGCACCTAAGATGCTGTATGTACAACTTTTACTAAGGCTTGATCTTGATATAGCAGGTGTCAGTGTTTAGGACCATGCAAGGCCACTCAGCTGACTTATCCAGCAGTCAGAACAGGTGGTCTCACTAGCGTATGTGCAGGCAGGAATCAGAAGAGCTGTGATGAGACTCTTTGAGATGAGTGAGAGCTGGAGGGAGCACAGGAGAGCCCCCTGGGCAGGGACAGGCAAGAGATGGCTCACAAGCCGGGCAATCTGGCCCATGGCCAGACCCCATGGCTGCTGTGGAGTGGGGAGAGCTTTTGTGCTGCCCAACCCCCTGCAAAATCTCTCTGCTCCGATTGGCTATCTTCCCGTGCTGTCGCCGCCTCCAGCCAATAGGAACTGAGATTTTGCTGAGGACAGGGATAGCACAGGACAGTTTCTCAGTTCCCATTGGCCATTTTCCAGTCAACAAGAGCTGAGAGATTTTGCTGAGGGCTGGGCAGCGGGCAAAGCCCTCCCTCCCTCCCTCCCTCAGGGCAGAGAGCCTTTGGGCTGGGCTACCTGCCCAAGAGATACCTGTGCCTCCACGCCAGAGCCTGCATCTGGCACCGCATCCCACCCCGCTCCCAGAGCCTGCACCGATTCCTGTGCCCCTCCCCCGGGCCAGATTCCTCTCCTGAGCCCCTCCCCCAGGCCGGATTCCTCCTGAGCCCATCCCCCTCCCAAACCCTGCACCCCAATACTCTGCCGCAGACTGGCTGGTGGTGGGAGGGTGTGGCAAGGCAGGCAGTTGCACAGGGCCTGGCATTTCAAAGGGGCCTAGACCTCCTGGTCACCGCCCCTGCTCGTGCAGCAGCAGCTGGAGCTGGATACACAGGCCCCTTCGAAACAGACTGAAGTGCAGTTCACTGCTCTGTGGGCTGCGGAAGGGCCCAGCACTGTGCTCCACCGCAGGCTAAGGCCTCACCGCCCTCAGCCCCACCCACCCCTTCCACCTGAGGCGCCCCCCTTCTGGGGCACCAAGTGGGCCCCACACGCACACCTTATCCCCAGGCTCACGGTGGCTGTTGGCTCCAATCTCCTGCCCCAGATCACCAACCCCTTCCTCCCCAACACTCCCTCTCAGACCTCACAGCCTCTCCTGCAACCGAGTCCCTGCCCCGAGCTCCCTTCTGCACCCAGCCTCCGTCCCAGATCCTGCACCCCTCCATAGGACAGTGCAGCTCTTGGCCACTTGCCAGCAGCGTGGAGTGAGCGGCCACCTCCCAAAATCCTTGCCCAGCCCTGCCCCAGGGAGATCCTACGCATGCTGACATTTCCTGTGGGCCCAGAGGAGGTTTCTGTTTGCAGGGAGAGGCACCCTTAGATCTTGGTTACTTACACTGACCATCATAAAGAACCAGTTAATTAATACTCAGTAATTACCCAGTTTGTGCTGGTGCTGTAGAAGAGCAGCTGAGGGAATTGAGCACGTGGAGAGCTGAACATTCACAGCCCTCTGGTAGCACTGGTAGACACGACAAGGCAGCAGCCTGGAGAGTTGGCAGCATCAGCGGTACATTAATTTTGGGTATCTTAATGGGTTTGAGAAACCAGCAGCTAGTAGCTTGCCGGGCCCATTTCCAGCAGCCAGCTGCAGTCATTGCTGTGTGTTGGTGCCTGTCACAGATCTATGGCCAGCCTCCCCTGGCACGACAGCTCTCAGGCACACTGGGGCCAGATCCAGGCCATGGGCTTATGTGAAGCTTTGGAGTGCTGCTGCCTGGCTTGCAGCTGGGTGCATGTCAGACACATCCTGACAGGTGGAAAAGCTCAGGGATTCTGCAACCGCAAAGGAGACTGCTGGGAGCACAGAGCAGAGCAGCAGGGCAGAGCAGGGGTTCTCCAACAGAGGGCACTGTGCTTCTGGTGATGAAACTGGGGGACTGGGGAGCCTCCCCTTTTGGCCTCAACCAACCCCCAGCCTTGCCAAGCTCATCAGCTGAAGCAAGGTGCCCAGCGTGCACCCCAGCTCAAAGCAGCACCAGTCCCTGCCAGAAAAGCAGATGTAAAACTGGCCAACATGTTTCCATTGCCACAATGATCAACTCTCACTCCCCAATTCCGCGGTCAAGATCTCTGGTCCTACATTCAGTGCATCAGATCCCCGCAAAGTGCTGTGTGGATGAAACCAGTCACTGCACCCTTGGAGGGGCTCACCTAGGAAAATGATCACACAGAGCGCTCGCTCAGCCATGGGCCAGCACTTTTCTCACAGCGATCACTCTGTGTCTGACCTCATCCTCAAAGGGAACCTGCGTGACCCCTTCAAAGAACTCAGAGATTTTAAGGGCAGAAGGGACCATCGTGGTCATCTGACTTTCTGCTTATTGCAGGCCACAGACCCATCCCACTCCTGTGAAGCTGCAGACTAGCACAGCTGCCCCTCTGACACTATGTTCCTCTGGCTGAGTTACTGAAGTCGCAGGTCATGTTTTAAGGACTTCAGGTTACAGACACTCCACCATATACCACTAGTTTAAACTAGCAAGGGATCCATGATCTCCTGCACTATGCTGCAGAGGAAGGAAGGAAGGACCATCCTGCCACCTGCGCCCCCCCGACCCACACCTAGCCTCTCTGGCAAGCTGAACTATGAAAGTGTCTTCTCAACACAAAATAAGTGATTAGTTAGACCTCGAGCACCTGGGCAAGACTCACCCACCAGGCCCCTGGGGTAGAATTCCTGGTAGGAACTCACAGCACCCTCCCTCATCTGGAGTCCCATCTCTGGCTCTGACGATGTTTGTTCCAAGCAGTAGCAGACTGGCAAGATGCCATGGTAGGGAGTCTGATCATACCACCGACTCCATAAACCTGTCAAGCTCATGAAATCGGGGAGCTTTCCCCACTGCTCCCCTTGGAAGGCTGCTCTGACCTCCACGCCTCTCCTGGTTAGAAACCTTTGTCTAATCGTAAGCTGGAGCTTGCTGGTGGCCAGTTTACTTCGAGAGTGGGAATTTAAATTCAGAACTCTGGTAGACACTAATAGTCTTACTCTGAATTGGCTTGAGTCTGTCCAGCTCTCAAATGGAATCCTCAAGGAAACCGCAGAAGAGGAAACCTCAGACAACGTGGAGAAGATATACTGAGACTGAAGGACAACAAATGGGGTGCTCATGGAGCCAGCCGGAGGTTTTTTCCTGGACAGAGTGAAGTGGAGGGGACTTGTGGGTGACCTATGCTCCACTCGGAGTACAAGGGTTTAAGTAGAATTGGCTTTTGCCTCATTACAACAATTTGTAACCTGCTAATTGTCCTTTGTCCTGCAGCTGCAGAGGTGTTAATTGCACACTTCATTTGAAGTAGTTTCTTGTAGCATTTGTTAACCCTTTCTGCTGGAAATTGATCTGAAGAAGTGGGTCTGTCCCATGAAAGCTCATCACCAAATAAATCATTTTGTTAGTCATTAAAGTGCTACATTTCTGCTTCTTTCTGCTGGGACATTCTGTCACTGTTTCGTAGAATGATAGAATCCTAAGGCTGGAAGGGACCTCAGGAGGTCATCAAGTCCAGCCCCCTGCTACCTGAAGCAGAATCAACCCCAACTAAATCATCCTAGCCAGCCTTTGTCAAGCCAGGATTTAAAAACCTCTGGGGATGGAGATTCCACCACCTCTCTCGGTAACTCATTCCAGTGCTTCACCACCCTCCCGGTGAGGAAAAAAAAAAAAGGCCAGCAGTCAGGTAACATTTTGAAGATTAACAAAATGATTTATTAGGTGATGAGCTTTCGTGGGACAGACCCACTTTTTCAGATCAATAGCATTTCCAGTACAGACTGAAAATTACATAGTACAGAGGTCCAAAACCAATTTGCAATAAAAACTGACAAATCAAATACGTAGGACTGAAGGAGGCGGGTGAAGGGTGGTGCATGTTAAGTATCTTGTCTGAGATAATTGCAAACATCAAAGGAAGCAAAGCAGGCCTGGTAATGCATGAGACGTAACTCTCCTGGAGAAATAGTTTTTCCTAATATCCAACCTCCCCCTCTCTCTCCCCGCTGTAACTTCAGACCATTGCTTCTTGGTCTGCCATCTGGATCTGGACTCAGGCAAGCTGGGACCAGATCCAGCCCACGGGCTCTGCTTGGCAGCAGAGCGGAGAAGCAATTTTGCAGGCTGCTGCCGAGGTCCCTGCTGCTTCCATTCCCCATCACCAAGATGCTGCACCCCCAAAACATCCATGCACCCCCTTACATCCAGACCCAACTCACAGTCTGCTCTTGCACCCTCCCTCCTGCCCAAACCTCAAGTCTCAAGCCTGCTTCCTGGCAGGCCCCTCCCACACTGAACTCTTCAGTTTTTAGGTCCCGTCTTCACATAGTCCTGGCTGGGATGATTTAGCTGGGGTTGGTCCTGCTTTGGGCAGGGGGCTGGACTTGATGACCTCCTGAGGTCCCTTCCAGCCCTAGGATTCTGTGATTTAGCCTCATTCCAGAACCTAGGGGGCTCACAAAATCGCCTAGCTGTGGTCCCCCAGGCTCTGGGGCTAGTATGAGAGGGGAATGAAGGGAGTGTCTTTTTTATCTGTTTTTTCAGTTGGGGACCACCTCAAAGGGGAGGTTTGGAGGTTTTTCTTTTTTCTTTTTTTTTTTCTCAGTTGTGTGGCCTCTGACTGATTCCTCTGGGGGTCAGTGACCCCCCAACCCAGGAAAGGTTCCCCACCCCACTGTAATCTCAAAAGCCTGTCTCTGGCTCCTAACAAAAGTTGATCCAGTAAAAATATTTCCTCCCCCGCAGTGTTACCTAAATATCAGGAATCTCAAGTAAAATCTTCCTTGGTTTTTCATAGAGTCAAGACCTTGGGGATGTGATTCTAAGATTCTCCAGTCCTTATCAGAAATGGCAGTAGTACCGACACTTTAGCAAATCCTCCTCAGAGTTTCTTAGGCACTGGAATTAAGTATGCATTTACAGTCAAGGCCACTCTACTCCAAAGAGTTTTAAACAGACTGAACAAGAATAACTTGTCTTAGTTTATCCACTTGCATGGTATTTCTCATGCCCTGGTTCTACCAGATTTCCAGTTAGTCATACAGTCTTCCAGGGGTACCAGAGTCAAAACGAATTCCTTTCTGAGTGTGGATACACCAAGGGGCTCAGTTGAAAACGTGGCAAGTCAGAAATGGAGGCTGAGGTCAGAGGTTGATTGGAGACCAGCTAGTGACTGAGAGATGGGAGGACGGGTGGGGAAATGTCACAAAAAGAGCCTGTAGCTCGTGTTTGATGTACTGCAGAAAGGGAGGGCTACAAAGAGAGATGTGGTGTGGGACAAAGCAACAGGAGAATGATCTTTCAGAATCATTCTGAGTGGCTGTGAGCTGTGCAAGGTGGCCTTGGTCCAGCCTGGAGAGGAGGGAGCTGCCCTGAGACCGCGGATGACAAGAGTTTTATGTGTGGATAGCTAGGAGAGGACACATCTAGGTGTCATTAAGCAGCAAGAATTGGCAAGACTTAGGCATAGCTGGCTGGGAAGACCTAGCAAACTGACTGAGTGGAAGATGGTGCCCTGACTGTGGGCCTGAGTGAGAGGCAGATGATGGCATTGTCTGCAGTTTCCAAGGCAGGCAGGGATGGGAGATCTTGGTGGGGAGATTAGCAGTTCTGGTTTATCCGCTCAGCTCGAGCAGATGGCTGGACACATCGAGAGGAGCTATCGGGCCTAGACTTCAGGGTGGCCGTCAGGAGACAGGTCGGGGCAGAAAAGGGGAGTCAAGGCTGCAGGAGAGTAAGACCTGGATAAAATTGCCAGCCCTCGCAGTGGAAGAGAGAGGAGGGAAGAGAGGGCTGAACACAGGTGCTGAATCCGTTGGGGCTCCAACTGAAGATCCCCCGCTAGCCACAACGGGAGGGAGATGCAAGCGGAGGGCAGTGGGGGAACAAGGGTAGAGCTTTCAAGGAATGGGAGGAGGATTGGGGCCTCATGACACAATGGGGTGGAGCACTTACGCAGCCAGGAGGAGGTTGGCACCTGTGGAGCTGAGGGCAGGTTGGGGGGACTGGTGATCATGGAAGGGTCCGGTACCAGGAGCGAGGCCTGGAGCTGATGAGCAATGCTGGGAGGACAGTCAGAGGGGGGAGTGAGCAACGCAGAGAGCAGTGCTTAGTGAAAACCAGGCAAGCGAGCGGCCCTTTGAGTGACTGAAGAGATCAGACCAGGGCCACAACGGAATGGGGAGACGGAACCCAGGAAGCTCACAGCTGTAGGTCTGACAGAGGCAGAGTTAAGGCTGATGCAGTCTCGCGTTAAAATGACTTTGGTCTAAAAGTAGGAAAGGCACTTGTAGTGGGATGAGGGAGATTGGAACATTGTGAGCCTCCGGCTCCAAGGGCCTGATTCTCTAGTGTATTGACCCTACTGTCCTTATTCACATCAGTGCAAAGTGGGCGTGCAACCGGGTCACAATGGTAACATTTTGCTCTGCTTTAAATGACAGCACAAGGCACAAGGCAGAGGCGAATCAGGCCCTGGGAGCTCACAAAGAGGCAAAGGAGCAACATAAAAGCGCGTACTGTGCAAAGACATGGCCCTGCTGTTGTTCCCAAGAAGGCTCCCAGGGCTGGAGCAATAAATCTCAGCACAAACGTTATGAGAACATTAAATTACGAATAAAAGTTTGTTGTTCAAATTAATGGCAGCAGGGAGAGCTGTAAAGTGGTGAGCCGCCAAAGTGCTGCCAAAGTGCCGGAATGCAGCGAAATAGGCACGTGGCCAGGAAGGGAGTGTTCAGGGAAGCAGCTTTGCTCCCCTACCCCACAAGGGTGGGCACCGCTTGAGCCTTCCTCTCCTTTGGCAGTGGCTAGAAGATGCTGCCAAGCTCACATGTCGATGTTGTTACGCTCCAGGTGTTCCGTCCGTGCCCCTTAGAGAAAGGGAGGTGCGATTTTTCTCTGTGTGGGATAGCTTCTCTCCCTCAGGTGGACTGGCTGCCCATGAGCCTCTGGAAGTACACGGGCTTGTTTGTTCTTGTAGGGCTGCACTGGCGCGTGGACGTGGGAGGACGTGGACGTGGGAGGCTTGTTTGAAACTCTCTGAGCCTCTTGAGTCTGCACAGCTGGGCTGTTAACCCGTTCGGGTAAAGAGGTTTCTACTGTTTCCCCTTGTGCTTGGCTGGGGCACTCTCCCTCGTCTCTGTTGCCTTCTGGGCATAGTTCATCTCAGGGCCGCCCTTAAGATTTTTGGTGCCCTGTGCAGCCCATGAACCTGCACCCTCCATCCCCTGTGGGGTTGGGGAGGAGGGGCATCCACTCCATGGGGTGGGGCTGAGAGGGCAGGAGCTGTGGAGGTGGGGGAGTAGGACAGGGAGGCTGGTGGAGAACAGGCGGACTGAGTGGCACAGCCATCTGCTGCTGTGGGCCAGCAAGTGGAGGGGGGGCTGGGGGAGCAGAGAATCGGGGTGGGGTGGGTTGGGGTGGGGCAGGGCAGGGAGCCGGGTGCCAGGGGACTGGGTCCCACGGGGCTGGGAGGCAGAGCAGGCCCAGGGGGCTGGAGGATTGGGTCTGATGGGTCTGGGAGGCAGGAAGATTGGGGTTGACGGGGTCAGGTGGCTGAGCTGGTGGGGGGACAGCGGACTGGGGGCTGCCCGAGGGTGGGGGTGGCCCCAGGCATACGCAGCACAGGGCTTTACTAGCGTTGGAGCCCCAGTGCCCCAGATGTAGCAGTGCCCTACACACTGCGTATGCTTAAGGATGGCCTTGGTCCAGCCCTTGCAGCCTTTGTGGTGGATCAGTCAGGCTGTGCAGAAGCTCAGCAGAAATGGAAGCTAGGCTATAGGAAAGCTCCACATCAGGGTGGGGAACCTTCGTAGGGTGAGTGGCAACTGAGCCTGGGAAAAATCAACTGGGGGCACAAGTGCGATCCAATCCCCACAAAAAACCCCACGTTCCATGTGCCCGATTGCCCAGTGAGGAGACACTGGCCCTGCTGGCTGCTGGGCAGCCCTCTGCCCCTCCTGCCCACAGTGTCCAGGCAGGCATGTGCCCCGCGCTGCCCCCACCCCAAGTGCCAGCTCCGCAGCTCCCATTGGCCAGGGACGCGGCAGAACAGGGAGCCTACATGCCCCAGGGACATGCTGGCCGCTTCTGGGAGTGGCACGGACCAGAGCAGGCAGGGAGCCCACCTTAGCCCCTCCACATGACCTGCACTTTTAGTGGTCTAATTTCCTGGCGTGGCTTCAGTGGCCTCTGGGAGATAGAGCCTGATTCTGGGAGGCTTTTGGCCAAACTGGGTGGGTTGGCCTCCCTACAAGCTGGGGTCCCTGGCTCTCATTTCTGCTGTGCCCTGGTGTGTCTTGGGCAAGTCAGGGAACCCCTCTAGACCAGCTCTACTCTCATTAACATCTTTGTATGTGGAGTCACTCTGGGGTAGTAACTAGATTTTTGTTGATGGGACAGAGAGCAGAACATGGCCAGTTTCCTCATCTGACAGGGGTTACAAGGCTAAACTCCAGCCCCTCTCCAATGCTTTGAGATCTCTAATGCAATGCCACACTCTGGGAGTGTGTGTGTGTGTGTGTGTGTGTGTGAGACATCTCTGGGGTAGGAAAGTGAGATTTCTGATCTGAATGCTGAGGCATTATTGCCTGGCCTCAAAGGCCCCTGCCTGCAGGCTGACGCTGCTGCAGGCTTATCAGCCCATCTGAGTCCCAGCCACTGCAGGAGAGGACAGAGTGCTACACTGAGTGAATTACATGTCCCTTTCACTGTGAAGCCTGCTTGCTCTTGTTGCTGCCCTGTGGAGCAGACAACCTGGCTTTAAGAGGTCCTGAGCACCTGCAGCTCCCATGCACTTCACCAAGAGTTGGGAGGGTGCTACACCTCTGAAAATGGTTTGATTTGGATGACATGGTCTCCGTCTGGAGACAGGGGCTTGCATCCCACTGCTCACACCACTAGAGGTCACAGAGACCTGGGATCCAGGGTCAAGGCAAATGCTGGATTCTCATTATTTTCTGTTTTCAGAGACCCTTAATTCCTTGCTGTGTGTCTCCTAGTGGCCACCCTGAATAGTGGTTCTAAACATTCACAACGAACACTGCCATGTCCTGGGACTCAGGAACACCCTCTACTGGGGAACAGTTCCTACACACAGGCAATGCCTTATTCTGTGCTTGTGTTCCCCTGTTCCTCTCCCCTAGGACCGGGACTTCATCATGACCTTCAATACCTCACTGCACCGCTCATGGTGGATGGAGAATGGGCCTGGCTGCTTGGTGACGCCAGTGGTGAATTCCAACCTGGCCCCCGAGGACCACCACGTCATCACAGTCACGGGATGCCTGGTTGATTACCAGTACATTGAGGTGGTGAGCAGCGCCATGCAGATATTCCTTGCGGTAAGGGCAGCCCAGTTTGTCTTAGATTCCACGTCCCTCCATGGGACTTCTGAGGGTGCTGGGGTGGGGAATAGTGAAGATACTGGGCCTGATGTGCAAGCTTTGATGCCACAGGCTTCGCTCCTAGTTTCAAGTGAGAAGAGAATCCCAGAGCACACCAGCATAAGGGCTTGTCCTGGTGCAACTACAGCATGTGGGGCTCGGCCTGTGAGAGCTTTGATCTCACAAGCTCCGACCCCACTAGCAGTGAAGCTCTGGGTGCAGGAGTGGGCGAGGCTAGCCTGGGCCCATAGCTGCACTGCTGTTGTTACTCCAGCCAGCTGCTCAGAGCTAGCACAGGTCTGTGTACATGTGCTGCATTCTCACCTCTAACTGCAGTGTAGACGTGCCCCAAGTGGCCCGGCCCTTTGTTCCCCTGTGCTTGCACACTACTGCAAAGCGAACCCCGTCCCAGACTCCACACACAGGGAAATTCCTGTGTTCCTAGATTGCTACCTGCAGTGCAGGGCAAAGGGGAGACGGAGCCGCCGATTGAGAGCATCTTCCGGCCAGTGGCCTGTTACTGCCTGTCCTAGCCATTGTTGTGCACCATCACTAGCACCGAATGCCCATCACACGGCAGCCCGGAGCCAGCTGCATTTCCGGCGTTCCCTGTGGACGGGAGAGGGGCCCCTATGGAAACACAAGGTTAGTGTTAGTTATGAAGGTGGAGGAGGCTGAGATATGGGATTTGGGTCCAAATCCAAATTTTCCCCAAAGTTCTGGAGTGCTTGGATTCCATGGGTTGCAGTTCCGGTCTGTGCTGAAGCCAAGTCTGGATCAGACCTGAGGAGACCTTTTCCTCCAGCTTTGGGACTCTGTGCCTGTCTCTCTTGATCCCTACTCACATGTGCACCATGCAGCTGCGATTCCAGTCAATACAGACCAACCCAGCAAAGCTCAATGCCCCGGGATGGCCAAGAGGGGCTGCGCTCTTAATGGATGTCCAGTAAAATCAAGAGAAGCCTTGTGCATTCTTTCAAAACTCGTCTTTTTATTTAAAAAAATATAAACCCCCCATTTCCTCTCCGCTGCGACGTACCTTTGGGGCACTGGCTGTTGTAGATACCCTGGCATCTGTGGCACCCACAGAACCCACTCGAGGAGCTGAAAATGCTGCAGAGCCCTCAGTCCATAACCTCAGCTGTACTTAGGCGTCTCCCTCCCATGGGGATCAGGAGGAGCTCGGCACCCACCTACCTTTGAGGATCTGGGCTATAGGCGCTGACTTTCATTTTTCTCCAGGGCGCTCCGCCCCCACCCCAAGGCTCCGCCCTCACTCTACCTCTTCCTGGCCCCTATCCAGACCCGCCCCTGGCTGCCTGCTCTCTGCCCTCCCAAGAACCTGCCCTAACTCTCAAACAGCGGAGCAGCAGCCCTGCTGAACAGCTGTGGCCAGTGCATGCTGAGCGCCCACTATATTTTTTCCATGGATGCTGGAGGCTGGCAGCACCCAGCGTCAGTGCCTGTACTCCAGGCCAGCAGCACTGGACAAAGTTATTCCAATGACTTGCTGCTCCCCAAAGCCACTGATTAGAGGCTCTGAGAACCATGTTACTTTCAAAGGACAGATGGGGAGTTGTGGGGAAAGAGTAAAACACAAACCCGGGGAGTGTTGATCGGGTACATTGACCTCCAGTTTTTAAATCAATAACAGAATGATCAGTATTCGAGGGGTGGGGGAATCACTTGAAGATGTAGGGTGAAATTCACCGCCCGGTAGGCAACCATCACAAAGCGCATGGAAGTCCTCTGCACCCCGGGAATTTCACCCTGGCAGATGCCGGAGCCGTGAGCATTCAGCTTCAAGGGCTGTAAAACACCAGCTTGGCCCCTTTCCCATGGGTCTGAGCTGTGAAATGAGTGGAAGAAAAGGGGGCAGCTGAGGCACTAATATGTCTGGGGGAGTGAAGCTGGCACATTCCAGCCGCTGACTTCCCAGTGCCTTATCGTACATTAGCGCCTTGTGCTGCAGAGGAGGTGCTGCTAATAGAATGTGTCACATCAGCTCATCTCTGGGCTGGCGTTGCTGGAGGTGTGAACAGCTGAGGAGCAGAGCAGACAGACTCCGCTCCTGGAAGCGCCCCCCAGAGAGCAGCTGCTTCGTGTGTGTGAGATATTGACTCAGAAATCATGCTCACAATGTGAGCCAGCAAAAGAGCTGAGCCGTGTGGACTCACCTCCCTGTCTGGTAGCTATCTGCACCAGAGGCTGCTAGTGACTGTTGGCGGGCAGAAAGGTGTCCGGAGTTTAAGGAATTGGGACTGTGTCCTCGGCTGGGCTGAAAGCAGAAATAACTGCCAGTGTAACGCTCTCTGCTCAGGAGATGCTGGAGCAGGTAGGTTTTAACAGAGAGCTGCAAGGCAGGGTTTAAAATCCCAGGTGCACTTTTATTGAACGTGTGCATGCAGTTGTAACCCACACACCTGGGTGTGGGTCACTGTCCCATGGAGTGGCACCCAGGCTGCTTACAGAGAGAAAGAAAGAGCTTTTTTCCACAGCCTTAGCTGAGGGGCAGCTGGTTTTTAGCTCAAACTAGAGAGGCTCCTACACTAAGCTCCAGAGGTCCCAGGTTCTAGTCCACCTGTGAGCAGTTACAACTGGGGGCTTGTATGGGATTTCAGCTGGGTCACTGAAGCTTGGGAGGCCCTTGCTTAGCTACAGGAAGTGAGTAACCCACGCACCTATTACTGTTCTATGGAGTGGCACCAAGCCCACTCCCAGAAAGAGTGTCCTTTACAGCCTTTGCTGTGAGCCTGCTGGCTTTTGGCACAGACTGTAGAGGTGCCCGCACTTAGCTCCAGAGGTCCCAGGTTTAGGTCCGCCTGTGAGCGGTTACATTGTCACCCTGCGCATCCCAATAAATAACCCCAGTGCTCCCTGGGGCAGCCCCGGGACTGACTGACAACTCGATTAAAAAAAAGTTGAGGGCCTCAAGCACTGAATTAAGACGCCGCCTGGCAAAGGAGAGCCAATGGGCTCTGGCAACAGGGCTGACTCACGCTAAGTGGAACACTCAAGAGCCATCAAACATTACCTGGGATGGCTCCTCCCAGCCTTGACAGCAGCAGTGTTTGATTCAGGGTGGGGCCAGGATGGGGCAGGAATGGGAACCAGGCATGTGGGCTTTGAGAAGAACCTGCTTCCCACCAGCATCTGGAGTTTGATGTCTCTGGGATAACAGCAGTGGGAGCTTTCATAGCAGGCGTCCTGTTGGGTCAACTGGTCTCCCCTATGGAGGCAGGTGTGTGACCTGACCGGGTCTGCCAGGGGAGCAAGGACAGAGATAACTTCCCCTGCATAGTAACCTGGCGCTGCTTGAGAAAATCTACTCCTGCCTTCGTCAGGCCGTGGAGTAAAGCATGTCTGGGCTGCGAGCCACTGGGAAGACCCTGGGGTTAATGATGAGATGTGCAGAACCCTAGTGCTTGGTCCAGCCTAGGTGTCAGTGACTCAGGCAGTGGGGTCTCCTCCAGACAGAGCCTCGGACAAGTGAATATTGGAACTACAGAGAGTTCCACCCTTGTTCTCCAGTTCCATAGGACAAATGAGGGGTGTGTCCTTCAGAGCGAAGGGCAGGTGCAGAGCCCCTCCCGATCCAACAGAGCCCCACAATCGTTTCCCAGAAGAACACCCCCAAGGCTGCCACCACCAATGTGGACAGATGGCACGGAGCCCGGCTAGCCAAGGTCTAGGACAAGTCCTGGCCACTCACATGCTGTGGGTTTGTCTAAACGTGCAGCGTGTGCTGGTTTGTGTGGAATGGTTTCTGGACACCGGGCTGATGCTCTGTGACATAGGTCACCTGTTAGTCACCGTGAACAGAGCTGCAAACAGGCCAAAGAGTAAAACTTTCTCCCTTGCAAAGAACCTGCATCACTCCTGTGCACCACATGCACCTTAGTACAGTGCCTAGCACAGTGGGCGGGGCCGTCCTTGCCATATGCAGCATGCACAGCTGTGTAGGGCATCTGTAAGTCTGGGGATCTCAGTGTCCACTCATCTGCCTCTTCCTTTTCCTGTTCGGTGGCTCTGCTTCCTCAGGAGAGGATCTGGCTAACTTAAAACACCTGCCGGAGCTACTAGTAGAACACGGAACCTGTGAAATAGCCAGTCGAGTGATAATGAACCCACTTAACAGGCATTTACTGACCCCAGGTACATGCTGTTAGTTTCTGAATTTACTGTGTTGGGCTTCAGGACCTTTGTTTAAAATTTGCTTTATAAATATTCTATCGGTGTGTTGCTGAAGATTATAAAATCGCTGCTCTAAAAGTTAATTTAAAGTTTAATAATACTGCACAGGGCCCTATAAATCCTAAGGCTGTCCCTAGCAGTAGGGCACCATTTTCAGCTGGTCCCAGGCCATGGCTGTAATAAACACAGTTAATAATAGCTAATCTCACTTTAGCCCACAGTGTTAAGGAAGCATAGGTCTGTGAATTTCAGACAACACCAAGAGCTTCTGAAATTGAAATTTCCCAAGGAATTTGTAACCTTCTAGATCTGTTTGCAGGTGACTGGTGAGCAAGATAAGGAGATTAAATTGACTTGATAGATTGTTCACTCTGGATAGTCTGCCAGCCGCCACTGCTGCAACTCCCGACCCTGGCTTTCCTTCTGGTTTCACATTTCTCCAGTTCCAAATAACAGGCTTTTCTGTCTTTTTGTTTTGAAGCTCTTTGGATTCGTCTATGCCTGCTATGTCAGCAAAGTATTTCTGGAGGAAGAAGACAGCTGTAAGTGCTTTTGCTATTAGTCACAGGGCGGGGGTGGCAGCGTTTCACAATCATTGGGGCTAACATGGTACGCTGCTTTGCACAGCCAGCACTGGGCACAGCAAAGTGTCGGGAATTGTGAAGGGAAATTCACCATGCTCCTTGCTCCTCTGGGCTCCATTTCCCAGGAAGTCCCAGTGGCAGCACTGAAATCTAATCCATCCAAAGACAAAATCCAGGGTCCTTCCCATCCAGACCTTTCCCAGACCACTCCATTTTAATGGGTGACTGGCCCCTTTAAGGGGAGATGGGTTGGGCCCCACACTATGATTGATCAGCTGCCTCCTAGCCTAAGGGTACCTGATAGCCTGAAGAGATCCTGCCCCTATAGGGGCCAGCAAAACAGGACTAGTGGCCACTGGTTATCTGGAGCTGCAGGGGAAAGAGCCGAGCTGTTAGATGGCTGGAGTGTGAGAACTGCAGGGGACAGTAAGACTCCTGTGGTTAATCCTGGAAAACCCTCTGGGGCTGGGTCTACACTTACTTTGAATATCGACGGTTGCTGCACAATTTTAGGTACACCAATTGCATTATCAAAAATGGATTTTGCAGCCGTTGATATTGGTCCCTGTCCCTGCAGAATGCTGACGGGAATGCTCCTCCTGCCGGCATTCCTTAATCCTTGTGGCTCACAAGGGGTTCTGGGGTTAAACGTTGACCCCAGAATGTGCAATTTTACACATGCACGAAACAGCACCCCAGAAGATCAAACCTAAGCGTTTGATCTTCTGAGGCAAGTGTAGACCCAGCCCAGAATTAGCGGCCAGCGGCAGGCAGAGAGTCATAGAATCCTAGGGCTGGAAGGTACTTCAGGAGGTTATCGAGTCCAGCACTCTGCCCAAAGCAGGATCAACCCCAATTAAATCATCCCAGTCAGAACTTAAAAACCTCCAGGGATGGAGATGCCACCACCTCTCTAGGTAACACGTTCCAGAACTCTCCTGAAATAGTTTTTCCTAATATCCAACTTACACCTCCCACACTGCAACTTGAGACCATTGGTGCTTGTTCTGCCATCCTTCACTACTGAGAACAGCCTCTCTGCATCCTCTTTGGAGCCCCCTTCAGCAAGTTGAAGGCTGCTATCAAACCACCCCTCTGCAAACTATATAAACCCAAACCCCTCCTTGTAGATATCATGCATCGGAGCTGGAGACCTTTTGCTTGTTAGGCAAACGTCATAACCACTGCGCTACAGAAGCGCTCAAACACAACATTGCACTGGTGGGGAACGAAACCAGGTCAACTGCGGGGAAGGCAGCCATGCTCATCACTACCCCACCAATGCTACACTAGACCCCAGCAATGACTGTATTTCACTGAACAGTTTTTTAGCTAATAAATGATGCCAGAAGGCCAGGGCCTAGCCCACACCAGGGCCTGTGCCCAGTGAGGAAGTGGTTCCTTCTGTTTTGGTCACCTCTAAAAGCCCCAGCAAGGCTGGGAGTCTGCAGCGCTGAGTGCTTCCTACACATGGAATACAAGAGGTCTCTGCCTTGAAGACGACCGGCGGGGGGGTGGGTCTGGGGGCTGGAACAATGTGAAGAGTGGGGCACTGAGCGCCTTACGCCCTTGATATAATGGAAACCACTTTGGGCCAGAGGTGCAGCAGCACCTGCCCTGCCCTCACATCTACTTCCAGCATCTATGAAGAGGACAGACAGTCAGGGCCTGTCTACGTAGCAGAGTTATTCCGGAGTTATTACTCCAAAATCGGATATTCCAGGATAATGTGTCTGCATGACAGGGAAGCCCTGGAATAAGCAACCCTTATTCCATGGGCTGGATCTGGCCCAGCAAGCCTTTTCATACAGCCGGTGTCTGGCCCCTGGGGTTGTGGAGGAGGGGAGAGTGTTGGGCGCTCCCTGCAGCAAAATCCCCTAGCTCCCATTGGCTTGTTTCACCTGCTGCTCCTACCCACAGCAAAATCTCTCAGCTCCTATTGGCCAGAAACCAGCACTTGAAGCTGCATGGAACAGCCAGTGGGCTGGGGATGCTGGTTGGCTGGGAAGCCTGCCTGAGAGTGCTGCTGGTCAGGAGCTGCTTAGGTAAGCACCTTCCAGCCAGACCTAGCTTCTGACACCCCAATTCCTCCAGCACCCCAACTCCCCACCAGACCCTCCACCCCTACAGCATTCTTCCCCCAGGCCAGAATAATCTTGTGCACCCATATCCCCTCCTGGTCCCTGCACCCCAGTCCCCTGCCCTAGGTCACAGCCACCTCCTTCACCCAAACCCCCTCCTGGGCACTATACCCTCCTGCACCCCACCTCCATCCCAGAGCCCACACCTCCTCCATTAATACCATGGATGAGTGCAGCCCTTGACCACTTTCCAAATTCTTGGACTGGCCGCCTTCAGAATTTATTGTCCCCCCCAGCCTTAGACGCACTGTCCTGTCACTTACACCACTCCCAGTTCTCTAAGCATCAGCAAGGCCCCCATCTTTGACACATTCTCCCCATGTTAGAGGCGTGGCGTAAGATGATATGGCCGAGATGTTTATGGCGGAGCAAGAATTGAATGCAAGTCAGTGCTCTAACCACTGAGCAATCCTTCCTCTCTTCCAGCTTCCTCTGGAATGGGCTTTTTACCCTGCTTCTCCCTTCCAGGCAACACTCAGTTACAATATGAAATATTACCTCCTGCACTTGCTTTTGAAATGGTGGCAGCCGCACCAGCAGGCGGGATAACCTGGGGGTTGCAGTGTGCTGTGCAGAAAGACAGGTACCCACAGAGCCCTAATCACACGTGGTTACTGATCCAGCCTACTCCGTTTGTTGTAACCTGGCAGAGGAAAGGAAATGTAAGCGCAGCTCAGGGCGAATTTAAAACAATCAATGTCATTTATTTCCATTGAACAATGCTGCCGACAGCCACACGCAAGTGCTAAGTGCACAGCCACTAATTAACCGTATGGTCACACCGATAACCATCCAGCAGCATTTACTGCTCATCTGCAAATAATTAATAGCAGCAGCTGGCAGCACGGAGTAACCAAACGGAGCCCGGGGGCTACCATAGCCTGCCAGTAAAACAGCTAAAAAGCCCCAGCCAGGAACACCCACCCCCAGGCTGCACCAAATAAGGGACTTGGGTGGAGTGGCTGCTGAGCCACTAATAGCTCCCTTCTGTTTCACGAACTTGCAGAGCTCCCATTGCCACAAGGCCTCCCAGCTATTTGGCCTCACCCAGCTCTGGGAGGCAGGGCAGTGTCCTTGTCCCCATTATACCGATAGGCAGGGGAGCTGACAGGATGACTGGGCCCCTGGGCAATGTGTGGGCGGGGGCTTCATGCACTTGGAAGTGGGGGAGCCTCAGCCACAAGGGGTGGGGCTGGGGCAGCCAGCACGACCCTCAGGGTGCTCCGCAGTGCTTCCTCAGCAGTCCCAGGGGCCCTGCGGCTCCAGCCACGGCTGCTCTAGCTATGGCAGCAGCTGGGCTTTGGGGCAATTGTCCCCTTTGCGCTCCCCATCGATGGGCCCGCAGATGGGAAGTGGGGGCACGGAAAGGCCACGTGACTTGCAAAAGGCCCCAGGAGAAGAAAGAGAAGGAGCCGGGACATAAACCACAATTCGCACCCTGAAGCTGATGCACAGGCTTGGGGGCCAGCCTTCCCCCTGCTTTATCTACCTTCCTTTCCTCACCCACAGCTGCCACTGCAGCCAGACTCAGTCACTGGATTCTGAGCTCACCCCAGTTTGTAACCAGATTTTCTCTAGGGGATAAGTTCCTGTCTCTGCTCTCCAGAGTCTGGGCATGGTAAATGTCCCAGGTGCAGGCCTGCCTAGGGTGAATAAGCCAGGAAGAATCCTGGTGGGAATGCTTTTCCCCGGCACGACCGCCACGACAGCTGATGCCGCTAAATGGTTCAATCATTCACACCGTGGTGCACTCGTTTCACATTGTGTTTTGACATTGGCACTTTGTGTTTGGGCTTCCACACTTTAGCTGCTCCATTGCAGCATCCCCAAATGGTCCTGAGCCCCTGTCTGCAGCATGCTGGGCAGGAAAGCAATGGGGAAAGGAAGCACTTGGCACCTACGCAGGGGTAGGCACTGGTAACTAAGAGGTAGTCATACTGGGAGGACTCAGTCCTGGGTCCAGTACAATTCAATATTTCCATTGTTCCCCTCTATTTGGCTCTGGTGAGGCCACATCTCGAATACTGTGTCCAGTTTTGGGCCCCCCAGTATAAAAAGGATGTGGATGTGCTGGAGCAAGTTCAGCGGAGGGCAACAAAAATGATTAGGGGTCTGGAGCACAAGACCTATGAGGAGAGGCTGAGGGATTTGGGCTTGTTTAGTTTACAGAAGAGAAGACTGAGGGGTGATTTAGTAGCAGCCTTCAACTTCCTGAAGGGGAGCTCTAAAGAGGATGGTGAGAAACTGCTTTCAGTGGTGTCAGATAGCAGAACAAGGAGCAATGGTCTGAAGTTAAAGAGGGAGAGGTGTAGGTTAGATATTAGGAAAAACTACTTCACTAAGAGGGTTGTTACGCATTGGAATGCGTTGCCTAGCGAGGTGGTGGATTCTCCATCCCTCAAGTCCCGGCTTGACAAGGTCCTGGCTGGCATAACTTATTTGGGGTTGATCCTGCCTGAAGCAGGGGGCTGGACTAGATGATCTCCTGAGGTCCCTTCTAGCCTTAGGATTCCATGATTCTATGACTTAATAATGGAGTGTAGAGTAGGCTTATAAAGCTTGTAGATGACACCAAGAGGAGAGGGGTTGCAAACACTTTGGAGGACAGGGTTTGAATTTGAAATGACATTGCCAGATTTATGATTGGTCTGTAATCAAGTGGATGAAACACAATAAAGACAAATGCAAAAGGCAAATCAAAAGCACAACTACAAATGAGGGAAAAACTAGCAAGGCAGTAACATTGCTGAGACAGGTGTGGAGTTGTAGTGGGTCACAAACTGAATATGAGTCACCAGTGTGAGGAGGTTGTGAAAAAGTCTAATGTCATTCTGAGGTGTAATAGCAGGAGTGTCATATGTAAAAGTGTGGGAGGGAATTGTCCAGCTCTACTCATCCCAGGTGAGGTCTCAGCTGGAGTAATGGGTCTAATTCTAGGGGCTGCATGTCAGGAGGGAGTTGGATAAATTGGAATGAATCCAGTGGAATGCAGCAAAAATGATAAGTTGAGAAAACTTGACCTTATGAGAAAAGGTTAAAAAAATCTGGGCATGTTTAGTCTGGAGAAGAGCAGACCAACTGGAGACCTGACAAGAATCCTCAGATATATTAAGTGCTGTTGCAGAGAGGACGGTGATCAGTTGTTCTTCATGTCCAAGGAAGGCAGGACAAGAAGTAATGTGATTAATCTGCAGCAAGGGAGGTTAGATAATTGGAAACCTGCCTAACACCAAGGGTAGATAGCTCTGGAATAGGCTTCCAAGGGAGGTTGTGGCATTGCAATCCATGGCTGTTCCTAAGACCACTTGGACAAACACCTGTTAGGGATGGTCTAGGTTTTCTACACCCAACCTCAGCCCCCAAGGTTGCCACACTCATTGCACTGTAATGCCTTCTGACAAGGACAATTTCTGCATGACCCCAGCAGCAGGACCAAAGTTTGAGCCTGCCAGAGCCTTGCCATCCTGTGTCGGGGGGGAGGGCCAAAGCCAGAACACAAGGGCTTCCAGCCAAGGCAGGGGCTTGTAAATTGAGCCCAGCACCCATGCTGAAGCCTTGGACTTTGGCCCCAGGCATTGGAGCTCGGGCTTTGGCTCTGTGCCCCAGCATGTCTAACACCAGCCCTGGTGACCCCATCAAAATGGAGCTGCAGCCCCACTTTGGGATCCTGACCTAGATTTTGAGAATCACTGGTCTAGATGATTTCTTGAGATCCCTTCCAGACCCACATTTCTGTGGTTCTAAAATGGCCGCCTTGGGAGAGCCTGGGTTCCAAAATGGCTGCCCAGATGGCACATGCAATTCCCACATTTCCCAGGAAGTGTGCATGTCTCATGTGTGGTTTGGTGGTGGCTCTCTTTCCAGGCTAGTTATGTACCTGGGCATCAGTTACTAACAGTGGTGTCTAAGGCCTGGTGTACACTAGAAAATTAGGTTGGCTTAACTATGTTCCTCACCCCAAGCAATGTAGTCAAGTCCTAAGTCCCCATGCAGACAGCAGTAAGTTGACTGAAAAATTCTTCCAGTGACCTAGCTACCATACCCTACCTACTCCAATGAAATGGTCTTTCCCATTGGCATCAAGTGTCTGCCCTGAAGCACAACAGTGCTGTAGCATTTCAAGTCTAGCCTTGCCTAAATTAGATGTGCAGTACAAGGAGTGAGCTGGAACCCAGCAGTGCAGGATGAGCTGCCTCATCTGGCCTCTGACATCCGCTTTGGAGAGAAGTGTCTACACCAAGGCAAAGAGAGGCACACTGACGCCTTGCTGGGTGTCACTTACAAAAAGGGAGTAGACTGCAGCTGCCCTCCTTTTTCATTACAAAGTGGTGTCCAGAGGCAACTATGGGTCCCAGGAGGCAGTGTGCTGGCAAGCAGGCAGCCCGGTAGTCACAGAGGGTGACACCTGCATTGGGCAGCCACCAGCCACATCCCAGTGCAACTCGACCCTGACCCCCCCTTAGGCCACTTCTGCCTTAGTATCAGCCTGAGAGGGAATTGCTTCCTGGCTTTCCTTAGGGGAGGAAAGCCATCTACATGCCAGCTCCCGCTCTCCATTTCCCTTCTGCCAGCGTTCCAACCCACATAGCAGAAAATAAAAATCTCGGTGCGAAATTGGACACCGCCTGTTGCAATAAGTTGCTTATGGGTATTGGAATCTGGCAAGCAGCTTATCTGCCTCAGCTGTCTTTGAACTCTGTTTGCATTCCACAGAGCACACAGCATTCAAACAAACTGAAGCATTCAATACACTTTTAATATTAATGCCACTGTGGCTGAAATTCAAATGCTTCTTTCTAATGCAATATCTTATTAGACTAGGAAATGGATGATGCTGTAAAAACTGAGAGCTTGTTGAATATTAAGTTAGAAAGACAAATAGACCTGGTAGATGGCCCCCTGACTTCATGGGAATCAATGCTTCTGTGATTATATGTAACCCTAACCCTATATATATCCAGGAGACCAGAGAGTCTTGGAGACTCCTCTGTGCAGGTAAAGATGGGAGAGAATCTCATTTGGTTAAATAGTTTTCCTGTCCAAAATCTGCCTGGTGTCCCTGCAGAGAGTCACAGGCATCTCATCACTTATTTCTTGCCAGCGAAGTCTGTAGAAGGGCTTAGCCCTCACATGCAGAGAGGACAGTAGAGTACAATCCCTTCCCAGCATTTCAGTGGAAGAATTAAGTGGCAACGCTGAGAGCAATTAGAGAAGTGGCACAATGCAGCTTAGTTTGCTGCGGTGCCACCAGCAGGCGTCATCAGCTGGCAATTGGCCCTGGCAGACAATCGTGGACATGAGGGGAAAGGGAACTTGCCAAGGGAGATTTAGAGGGGTGAAGCAACTCAGTGGTTCAGAAGCAGCAGTGGGAAGGGAGCTCCAGAGGGCTGGAGCCCTGCCAGGGATGGAGCACCTGCCCCTTGGCCCAGCTGGGGGGAATCGCTGGAGCTGCAGTGAGCAGCTGGGGGAGCAGGTGGGAGGGAGTGGGGGCCGACGTCAGGAGGTGCAAGCTCCTGGGCTGTTCCGAAAACCCAGCAGGCGGTTTGCACTAGAGTCAGAGTGGGCCAGGAGGCACTGAGGGTGGAGGAGGAAGAAGGTGCCACTGAAAGGGTTGTTGGAGAGTGGGAGGGAGGAGGAGGCTGGCAGGAGAGAGGGACAGGAAAGCAGTGAAGGTTCCACAAGAGGGGACAAAGGGTGACAGGTGGCGAACTTGCTGGAAGATGAGGAGAATGGGTGGTGAGTCAATGCGAGGGGTGGAGGGAGGTCCCGCTAGCCCAGGTCCAGGGCAGAGAAGCAGGAAGAGCTAATCCTGGGACAAGACACCGCACAGAAGCTGCTTTTGCAAGCTCTGCAGAAAATGAGCCTTTTCTCCCTTTGCCTCAGAAGCCCAGGACAGATGGACAGAAAGGCTGCTGGCCCAGAGCAAAAAGCAGAAAGAGTCACCATAACCCATGATTTAACACCCTGCCTTCACCACCCACAGTGCTTTGCCCAGGGGGTAACACAGACAGGTGCACCATGGAGCAGGCAGTTTCATGGGTGGGAAATGCAAGTATTTGCCCTGCATGACATTTGTGAAATAGTCAGAGCCCCTTGTGAACGTGTCACTGTGGAGGTGAATCCTCGCCAGCCCAGATATGCTAGTATCCCTGGGCACCACTGGGGCTGCTGTAGTCAGTAGAGAACATTAACCGAGCTACCAAAACATATCCAGAGCTTTGCCAACCACAGAGGCACATGTCAGGCCTTCAGCTGTATGTATTTTGAGGTAAGACCTGTGAGGAGGGGATAGCTTGATGGTTAGTGTATTGGCCTGTTAAGTCCAGGATGGTGAGCTCAGACCTTGATGGGGCCACTTAAACGTCTGGGGCAAATGGGTTTTGGGGCTGGAGCACAAGACCTATGAGGAGACACTGAGGGATCTGGTCTTATTTAGTTTGCAGAAGAGTGAGGGGTGATTTGATAGCAGCCTTCAACTTCCTGAAGGGGGGGCTCTGAAGAGGATGGCGAGAGGCCGTGTTCAGTGGTGACAGATGGCAGAACAAGGAGCAATGGTCTGATGTTACAGAGTGGGAGAAGTAGGCTGGATATTAGGAAAAACTATTTCCCGAGGAGGGTGGTGAAGCACTGGAATGCGTTAGCCAGAGAGTGGGTGGGATATTCATCCCTAGAGGTTTTTAAGTGCAGGCTTGACACGGCCCTGTCTGGGATGAAGTAATTAGGGTTGATCCTGCTTTGGGCAGGGGGCTGGACTCAATGACCTCCTGAGGTTCCTTCCAACCCTGGATTCTATGAACTGCCTTTGTCGGGTGTTTACAAGTTGCCTAACACAAGGGTTGCCTGATTCGGGGCAGGGGTTCCCCACAGTGCTCCTGCTGTATAAATGGTAAATGGTAATCATCAACATCCCTGCCATCAGTGAGGTGGTGACAGGAGAAGGATGGGAGACAAGATTCCTGGCTGTCCTCATAACTTGCCTTATGAGCTTGGAGAAGATCCTTCCCCTCCCTGTGTAATATGGGCCTAGGATACCAGCCTGTATCTGGGGAGTGGGCATAGCTTCGTTAGGGACCATCTGGAGAGCACTTTCAGTTCCTGGATGTGGCTAGATAAACACTAATGGTCAGGAGCAGGAAAAAGGGCATGACCAAATAATGAGTTTTTGCTAGGATAGCACTTTGCCAGCCTGTTCTGCAGACCGAATCCACACACGCGCACACGTGCACACACACGCACCTCTGCAGACAGAACCCACACATGCACACACACACACCTCTGCAAACAGAATCCACATGCATGCACATGCACACACACACACCTCTGTAGACAGAATCCACGTGCGCGCACACACATACACGTGCACACGCACACGCACCCCCCCCGCAGACAGTATCCACATCCACGCAGCCCTAGGATTTGTCTTTTATTAATTTAGACAACAATCAGGTAAGAAAGTACAGTTCAAATTTCTCCCAGTCTTACCTGCTGCTAGGGACTCTTCCCTCCTGAGAGCTCAGCTTATACCCTGGATCAGCGGTTCCCAAACCTTTCCACATCACACCCCCACTTTTGATTTTTGAGAAACCCTCAGGCCCCACCATCTCTTCTTTACCATCATCCAACCCCCCTTTAACAAAAAATTCAATTCAATCTGAGACCCACACTGCCAGGGCCAGCTGCCTGCCCACCAGCTGCCTGCCCACCAGCTGCCCAACCACCAGCTGCCCAACCACCAGCCGCAAACCAGCTGCCTGAGCCCGACACTGCCGGGGCCAGCCACCTGCCCACCAGCTGCCCAACCACCAGCCGCAGACCAGCTTCCTGAGCCCGACACTGCCGGGGCCAGCCGCCTGCCCACCAGCTGCCCAACCACCAGCCGCAGACCAGCTTCCTGAGCCCGACACTGCCGGGGCCAGCCGCCTGCCCAGCAGCTGCCCAAGCCCTGCACTTCCAGGGGCCAGCCATCTGCCCACCAGCCTGAGCCACCCAAGCCTCGTGATGCCAGGGCCAGCCCCCCCAAGCCTCTTGAGCCCTGCAAGCCAGCTGCCCAAGCCCTGCGAGCTCCCCTGCCTGAGCCCCTCCCCTCCCCCAAAGCCAGGCACCACTAACCTCCCACTCTGACCCTATCGCCCTCCCCCGAGCCAGGCACCCCAGCCCCACATCTAACCCCATCCTCCTCTCCTTCCCCTCCCCTCCCCAACCCACACTCACTCCCCTTTGCAGGAGGCAGCTAGCTCCATGTGGGTCTTCGCCCCCGCCTGCTTTTTAGAGCAGCTGCCCCAGGTCACCCATGTAAAATGGCAGGGGCTGAGAGCCAGAAGAAAAGGCCGGCTCTTCCTTTGGGGGGAGGAAATGATGGGGGGTGGGTTGCCTCATGACCCCCTCCTGGAATTTCTTCACACCCTCAGGGTGGCACGCCCCCAAGTTTGGGAAACCATGCCTTCGATCCTCTTGCCCCAGAAAGCTCCTCCCCTGTATCGAGGTGGGATCAGAAGCCAACTGCCTTGGTAAATCAGCAGAACTCACTTGGCTCTTTCCCAGCTGGGGATTCACACCTTCCAGTAATCCCTATGTAGGAGTGAGAGAAAGAGACATGAGGGGAGGTATCTGGCTGCAGGCAGGCACGCACTGCTAGCCTGTAACCAACAATACTTGCAAGTAGTGGGCAGCGAAGAAAGATCTCAACTGCAACATTTTGCTGTCCTAGTAAGAGACACCCACATTGCAGGGGGACCAGAATAACCAAATCAAGTTCTGGGCACCACATTTCAAGAAAGATGTGGAGAAACTGGAGAAGGTCCAGAGAAGAGCAACAAGAATGAGTAAAGGTCTAGAGAACATGAGCTACGAGAGAAGACTGAAAGAACCGGGCTTGTTTAGTTTAGAAAAGAGAAGACGGAGGGGACATGTTAGTAGTTTTCAAGTACATAAAAGAGGGTTACAAGGAGGAGGGAGAAAAATTGTTCTACTGACCTCTGAGGACAGGATAAGGAGCAATGGGTTTATGTTGGACATTAAGAAAAACTTCCTGTCAGGGTGGTTAAACACTGGAATAAATTGCCTAGGGAGGTTGTAAAATCTCCACCTCTGGAGATATTTAAGAGCAGGTTGGCTCGGCATCCATCGGGGATGATCTCAACTGTGCCTGGTCCTGCCATGAGGTCAGGGGACAGGACTTGATGACCTCTCGAGGTCCCTTCCCATTCTAATGTTCTATGGTTGTAAGATCTGCTCTGTGGAGGAGGGAGTAGCTGTCTGCCCACTTAGCCAGCTGCAGCCTCTCCCCTGGGAACAGCCAACTTGCACTGCCTCTGGGCACTTGTGCTCTGCATGGCCTCTGGTCTGTGCTGGAGTATGTTTGCATTTCCTTTTTTCTCCAGAGCAGATGCGTGTATTCTGGGGCGGCCCCCAGGGCTCGTAGACCAGTAATGGACTCTTAAAACAATAACCGAGCTCCTTGTATTAATGCTGCTGAAAAGAGGATTAAGCTGTCGGATGGAAATCACAGCCATCACAGAAATGAAAACTGATCTATCAGTGTCTGTAATTCCCCTAAATTACACACTGTGAATGAGACTCAAGTCACCCATAATTCTCCTTAAATGCCTACTTTGGATACAACAAGAGGGTAATTCTACCCACTTGTCCAGCATGAAGCGCGAGCTCTGGTGTATTGAGTAGAAAAGAGCTGGAGGGATTTCTAAGGTCAGTCCGGCTCCTTTCCTGCATTTATCTTCCACCCAGGCAGTGGGAAGGTGGCTGGGATGCATGTGCTCAGCTCGCAAGCCATGTGCTCCCGTGCTGGGCTGGGTCCCCTTTCGCTTACCTGGACTCTACTGCTGGGACGTGGCACTGGCTTCCGAGGGGGTCACTGTGGATTTCCACCTCCTGCAGGCCCAAGGGGTCGTGCTTGGGTGCCAGCGCGCTGTCCTGCCTGTCATGTACTCACACAATCTGGCACACGGCTCAGCCACCCCCACACGGGCCCTGCTGCTCCCTACCACAGGAAGCACCCTGTTGCTGTAGCTTGGGCTGGTATCGTGGAGAGGGAGAGGGAAGGAGAGAGAAGAAGGAAGGAGCCTGAACTCCACAGCCCCATCCTGCTCCAGCCGCATCTCCTTGCAGCAGCTGCTGATCCCCCCCTCCTGGTCTTTTCTCTCCCCAGTTGACTTCATTGGAGGTTTTGATTCCTATGGCTACCAGGCCCCACAGAAGACATCACACTTACAGCTACAGCCTTTGTACACGTGAGTCTCGCCTGGTGGGAGCGGTGAGTGGGGGCCACTGTCCCATGAGGGGCAGGATGGCACTGGGGCTGCCACTTAGTGGGTATGCAATGGTGTGGAGCCTGGCTCCTAGCAGGCCACAAACCACCAGCACATCTGGCTTCCAGTGGCCCCCATAGCACAGAGTCCTGAACGGGCCTTTGGCAGCCCAGCTGCCTTCATGGCTGTACAGGGTCTCCCTACGAATCAGGGAGGGGCAGGGCAGGGAGCAGGGTGCCCTGGGCTGGCTGCTCCATAAACCCAGGATGCCTGTCTCCAGAGCAGCCCATGGAGACCTGGTCACTATGGTGACTGGGGATGCAGCTGTGGGCTCCCCCACACACACGAGCACGGCTCCCTTCCGTGCACACAATGCCGGCCTGTCTCACACCCCTAGCGGGGCTCGTACCAGCGGGGCCCAGTGGTTCCAGAAGCCCAGGCACGAGGAGGGACACGGGCTGCAGCCTAGCCTGCAATGATGCCACGGCAGCGCGGAACGGCTGGTGGGAGAGTTCATGTGTCATGCAGCCAAGCTCTGGGGGACCCATGCGGGACAATGGGTCCTCCTGCTTCCCTGTGAGATGGCTAATTGGTTGTCAGGGCTTCAGTGATGTCCCCGGGGGTCTAGTCCTTCAATGCAGACTGACTCCTCAGGGGATGGGAGCCTGTTGCAAATGAGAATCCTCTGGCCTAGCAGTAAACTAAGGAGCTGGGGGGAGGGTGTCAGACTCGGAACCAGGGAGTTGTGCTGTGTGAAGAGAGACACTGAGACCTCACTCCTAGGAGTGAGCATCAGCTGGTTGCTATGAATGGGGGACCACCTCCCTCTCGACCTCAGCTCCCTGCAGGAAGACCTCAGCTCTTCCTATCCTGAGTCCCCATGCAGCTGTCCCAGCGCAGTTCAAACCTGACCCATGACCCTCTTGTCCCGAGCACCCCCCACCCCACTGCCACACTTCCAGCTCATGCAATTTTAGCCTCCTCCCCAGCGGTGCTAACCATGGGTGCTTTCTGCCACCTGGAGACTGACAGTGGCATCGGGGCTGGGCAGGCCCTTTGATCAATAGAAACAAAAGCAGAATTGTCACCTTCATTTTCACCTGCCACCCAATTCCCTTCTGCACTGAGAGCCCCCAAGAGGAAGAGGATGGTGCAGAAAATCCCATTTCCTTCTCTGTGGCTTTCCAGTCTACCTTGGGCAGCCAATAGGCCTTCCAAATACTGATGATTTGCCAGTGGGAGCAGCATCTCTTCAGATAAGTGCAACCTCATTTTCTCCCTGCCCATTAAGCTTAACTAGATAAATGCTAAAATGAGATAACGATGCAAAATCTAAAGGGATTAGCCTCATTCAGGCTTTGCCGGCTGCCAATAATTAATTGTGTTTTAAGTCTTGTATGTAAATCCAAGGGCATGCAGTGCAATTACATATGCAGAGAGAAGGCAGCCCTAAGACAGATACATCCAGAAGGCTGCTGTATCCTTCCTCCACACTTTGTCCAAGACTCCTTCTCACCTTCAGAACTAAGGCCTCTTTTCTTCTGAGCCCCACTCTTGGCTAGAAAGGGAAACAGCCCATAGCAGATGACTAGGGACCTGGCTGTTACAAAGAGGGGGAAGGTATTGCGGTGCGGTGTGAAACCAGTGGTGCTATGCCAAGGATTGAGTTAGTCCACAGCTCCCAGTGGTGAGATGACAGAGAACCAGATAAGTGTTTTGTCGCGTAAGTTCCACATGAAGGCTGCTACCTGGCTTCTGCAATGACTCAGCTTTGCTCTCAATGTTATTTCAGACAAACTCGTTGGAGCAGGGCCCATTATTTACTTTATGACCATACAGTGGTAGCCCAGCAGGAGCCAGCTTGGCTGACCATAGGCACAGCTGCAGCAAAAATGTTAAATAACTTGGAGGCCTGCAGACTCGCCGCTCACCTGTCTCTTCCACCCCGTGTGCTGCAAGCTCTAGGGGCAGAGATCCACGATGTTTTGGTGTGGAGCAATGGTCCCGCTAATCTTCTCTGGCTATGTGCAGAATAAATTTTATGTGCACCAAGGCATATGTAAATGTGCACCACCAATAGGAACACAAAACCTGCCGTGGGCACTCTGCTAATCAGCTGAATATTTCCTGAGCAGCCACACAAGTACAGGTACAGGTGTGGAGTACATTGGCCTTAAAGCTGCCCAGCGTGGCACTAGAGGGTCCCATGCTGCCCTCCCTGCCTGCAGAGATGAGAGACCCTCTGCACAGGGGCACTGAATCTCAGCACTTGGCCGTGGTTTTGCTGGCTAAGTAATCCCACCAGCCTGGCTGTTGTAGAGGACAGGTCTCTGGGGTTACTGACCCAGCTCCATGTGGTGTTCTGCAGAGGTACATGACACTGGTAGAGCACATAGGATGGCAGAGGAGGCCAATGAGCTGTTGTGGCTGAGAGCAGATTCTGCCTTGGCTTTGGGGCAGTTAGTCAAACAGGCATCAGCTGACTGTGGAGTTCCGTATGTACTTCTTGGAATTGTAATGAGGATCAGATTTCTTTCCAAGCAGCTCAGATCACTGCCTGGCTCACAACTGGCGGGAGGATGGTATTGGAGAAGCACATGGGGTCCCTAAAGGGGGATCAAGACCTCAGGGTGGTAGGCACCAAACACATACCCCAGATTCACAGGGTACCTTGGGATTCTGCTTCCTTTAGCCTCCAGGGACCAGCTGAGCTGCTCAGGATCCAGTATGTTAGTAATGGCCCCCTCTTGTACTTTTACCTCGTGTATTACAGTGTTATTGGGCACAGCCTCTAAGTCCAGCCTAATGCACTGAATTCCGACTGGGAAGTCAACAGTGTAGAGTGGCTGGAACAGGCCCAGATTCCCCAGTGACACACAGTCAACAGAATGGGGCCTTACAGCAGCATGTGGTGAATGGAATTTGCCCAGATGCACTTGCAGCCGTCTAATGCCCTTCCCCTCTTGTGACAGCCTGTGGGAAGAACGGCAGTGCATGGAGCAGGGAGCTCAAGCGTGTCCCACTCTCTCAACATGGGATGATGCTAAAAGCCCGAGGGGGTTCTCCTTCGACAGGAGGCTGCACTGCCATCAAACAGGGAGCACTAGGGCTCTCCACAGCTCGTCGGAGTGGCTAAAGTCAGACGCCTGCATCCCCCTGTAGAGGATTGTTTTGGAGGTTGATTCTTTCTTGCTACACTTGCTCATTGATGGGTTGATTACTTAGCGATGACCCCAACCCAAAAGCAGCCTGCTGTAAGACTCCCCGAGATACCAGATCAGCAGTGTGCTGCAGTAATTGCCCAAAGTCGGCTGAATCAGAGCTGTGAGCTGCAGCGTTTGGAAACACTGCCAGAGATTTCCGCAGCAGCGTTTCATGAGAGTTATTGAAGCCATGAGAGATACAGGGCACTCTAGAGATGATTACAAGGGAACTCAGCACTTAGATGCTGTGGCGATAGGCACTGCAGAAAAACCTCAGCTAGATGGGAAGGCTTTAATTCTGTTTTACTATGGGTTCATTTCTGTGTGGTGGGTAAGCTGTGCCTGCTGGCACTGGGAGCAGGTCAGGTTTCACAAACTCAGCAGGGCTGAGCTAGGTAGGAGGCACCAATGAGCACTTAAAATATAGCACCATGTGGGGTTGGCAATGGGGCAGTTGGTGCTGCACCCTCTGAGGGATTGTGGAAGCAGCACCCCAACATGAAGGTTGGGTGTGCTGTGGGATGGTACAACCACATGGTAGAGGAAGTGCTAGAAAGGTTGACAGGGCATCACAGAGAGGCTAATGCTAGAGGTCTGAGCTGCAGGGCAGGTCCCTCATGTGCTCAGGAAAGGCTTCTACAGAGAGGAAAATGCCACAAGACACTGACATGTATCCCAGGAACAAGGACCAGGAGAGCTTCAGGAGCAGCGTGGCCTAGGGAGGGATAGCAGATAGGGACTGTCACAGTAAGTCACTCTTTGACGGCCATCGTCTTGAGACCTCAGCCTGCATTGCTACAACTTGAGCTGAAGATCCGACCCTCTGCAGCTGGTGACTGTTCCCATTATACCCTCGGTGGCCAGACATTCAGGGCGACATGTACTCTGCTACACCTGTACTCTGCTAACCGCGACGGGGGCCCTGGTTCTGGGAGCTGGGGGTTCTTCCTGGCACACCCACCACCTGCCTCAGTTTGTTCAAAACACGTGCATCCTCTCATGTCCCTTTGCAAACTGGAGGTCCTGACAGAGTCCCCCCCATGTCCCCCCGCCCGGCCAACCTTTAAGAAGCACCTGGAGAGCCAGGAAAGAAAAGCACCATGGAGAATCCACATGGATCCCCGTGTGGGCCCAGCTGAGTCCCTGCCAAGGATTAAGCTTGAACAAAGCCATGGGAGGCTAAGAAGCCCCATTAGCTCTTCCACACACCCAGGGATAGTAGAATCACCCAGGGGACACCAGGAATAGCTGAGGGTGGAGCCCAGTTCTCCTGTAGGGACAGGCTCATGCCTCAGCTGCAAAGCGTAGCTGTCCTACCAGCTGGGTGCTCGTGGTGCTGCCACGCCAAGCCTCACACTTCTTCTTTGCCCTTCTTATACCTCACCACTCCACTGGCCTCAGCAGCACAGCTCCTGACTCATGCTGGAGTCACCGAAACCAGAATCAGGCCCATTACTGCAAAGGATTTTGCTCTGTTTAGGGCCTGGAAATGAGGCATGTCAAGAGGATTCTCAGACCCCTCCATTTGGCCCATGTCAGTGGGGCTGGGTTTACTGTTCTGAGCCCTGGAACTGTGGCAGGGCATGCTGCACTGTCCCTCAATGGCCTGAGATGGCAGCGTTGGAAAAAAGGATTTACACTGCGCCTCTCATCCTGCAACTCCGCCGTGAAGCCTCTATGAGCTCCATGCCAGTCCCAAGCCTGGATGAAGGGGGAGGGTTGGTCAGATGTGTGTTGATGCACTGACCATCAAACAACAATACGAATGAAATCTGATGCCAGTACAACCAAATGATAAAAGATGCCGGCTCGGACGTCGCCCAGATAAACAAGGTCCGCGATACCAATCGAGCGGTCTGGGTTGGGTCGATAAATTGGCTACCACAAGAAAATTACAACTACCACATATGCTATCCATTGCAACATGGAACGTCCAAACACTGTGGACACCTGGAAAATTAGAGCTGCTTTGGAAGGAGATGGAGAGATACCAATGCAATATACTTGGACTGGCAGAGATGCGTTGGATGGGATTAGGAGACATTTGCAGTTGTGAAGTCATCTAGTCAGGAAACGAAATGAAGCATGAAGCAGGAGTCAGATTCCTTCATAGCAAAACAGCTAGAAGAGCATTATTAGGATACAAACTGGTGAGTGCAAAAATGATGGTAGTGAGATTCGAAGCAAAACCGTTCAACATCTCAGTCATTCAGGTGTATGCACCCAGTTGGACAGTACGGAGGAAGAGATTGGCCTATTGTATAAAGATTTGACAAAGACAGTGGAGGAGATACCAAAGAAAGTTGTGTTGATCATCGGAGGAGATTGGAATGCAAAGGTTGGAACGGATAACGAAGGTAGGGAGAAAGTCAAAGGAAAGTTTGGATATGGAGAAAGAAACAAACGAGGTGAGAAACTGCTAGAGTTTGCTGCAGAGTATGAGATGGTGATCTGCAACACGAGATTCCAACAAAAGGACTGTAGGAAATGGACGTGGTGATCGAATGATGGGAAGTCCAAGAATATGATAAATATGACTGTGATAAGAAGAAGATGAATAACATCAGTACAGCAGTGCCGAACTTTCCAAAGAGCAGATATATATTCAGACCACAGTCTAGTGATAGCAAACATCAAGATAAAACTCAAAAGAAAGTGTAAGACACAGTTTAAGAAAAGAAGAGATGTGGCGAGACTATGTGAGGAAGAAACAGGGAATGCATACAGAGCAGTGCTTGAAGAGAAGATTAAGAATATCGCCACAGAGAAAGACCTAGATAAGAGAGTCGGAGGGACAGCCATCGCTATAGAAGAGAAAATTGAGCAGACTGTTCCAGAAGAAGATCAATAAGAAGTGGATTACCCAGGAGACACTGAAGTTGGTTCAAGAGAAGAGAGTGTTGAAGATCAGAAGGCATGTTTCTGAGATGGCAGAACAGCAATATAGGGTGAAATGCGATGAGGTAAGGAAAGCAGCCAGAAAGGATAAGGAGAAATGGTTAGAGGAGCAGTGTGAAGATATACGTATTATGAAGATATAGGTAGAAGAGTTATTATGGCGAATGTAAGACCAGGGAGGTGTATAAGACAATTAGAAATATCAATGGGAAATGGCAACTGAAGCAGATGTCGATCAAAGATGAGAACAAAGAAGTGCTCATGAACAGGGAAAAGACTGTGCAGCGATGGATAAGATACTGCACTGACCTGTACAAAGCACAGTTGGACCCGAGTGTTTCAGAGGGACTGATTGAAGAACTGAAAGAGATATCTCCACCAAGCATCGAGAGCAAGACCAATATTTTGAAGGAGGAAGTAGAAAAAGCAGTGAAACGACTAAAGAACAAGAGCCCTGGAAATGATAAGATCACAGAAGAGATGATCAAATATGGCGGAGAAAGCATGATTCAAGAAATACACCGACTATATAAGATAGCATGGAAAGAAGGGAAGGCGCCTAAGGAATGGGCAAGATCTGTGCTAATGACAATACCCAAGAATGGAAGTACATTGAAGTGCAAGAACTACAGAACAATTGCCCTAACGAGTCGTCTAGGCAAGGTGCTGATGATGATACTGACTGAGAGACTAAGATCACAGATAGAGGAACATATAGCAGATGAGCAAGCAAGGTTTAGAAAAGATAGAAGTACCATACAGCAGATATTGGCACCAAAACTGATAGCGGAGAAAGCTCGATGAAAGAACAAGAACGTATACACTTGCTTCATCGATTTTCAAAAGGCATTTGACAGTATAGATCAGAAAGTGACTTGGGTGGTGTTGGAGTCATATGAAGTGGATAGCAGACTGATACGGTTGTTGAAGGATATCAATGACAATGCAGAGGCAGCGGTGAGAATATGTGGGGAGTTGGGAAGTTGGTTTAAAACAAGTAGAGGTACGAGACAAGGAGATCCAATATCGCCAAGTATCTTCATCGCACACCTGGACAGAGCGATGGACAAGATCAAGGAAGAGGTAGAAGGGGTATCTGTGCCTGGGAAAAGAATTAACAACTTGAGTGTTTGCAGATGATATAGTTATCATTGAGGAAGATGAGGAGAAGCTAGAGAAAACTGTGCAGGTATTAAACAAAGAAGGGAAGCAGAATGGACTGATTATGAACATCGATAAAACAAAAACAATGGTATTTGGAGATCAGTGTCGATGGTATTGAACTAGAAAACGTAGAGAAGTTCACATATCTGGGGAGCAACAAAACATAACAAAACATGATCTAGATAAATTAGAGAAATGGTCTGAAGTAAACAGGATGAAGTTTAATAAAGATAAATGTAAGGTGCTGCACTTAGGAAGGAATAATCTGTTTCACACATACAGGCTACATCTACACGTGAAGCCAACATCGAAATAGCTTATTTTGAAATAGGCTATTTCGATTAATAACGTCTACACATCCTCCAGGGCTGGCAACGTCGATGTTCAACTTCGACGTTGCGCGGCACCACATCGAAATAGGTGCTGCGAGGGTACGTCTACACGCCAAAGTAGCACACATCAAAATAAGGGTGCCAGGCACAGCTGCAGACAGGGTCATAGGGCGGACTCAACAGCAAGCCGCTCCCTTAAAGGGCCCCTCCCAGACACAGTTGCACTAAACAACACAAGATACACAGGGCCGACAACTGGTTGCAGACCCTGTGCCTGCAGCATGGATCCCCAGCTGCAGCAGCAGCAGCCAGAAGCCCTGGGCTAAGGGCTGCTGCCCACGGTGACCATAGAGCCCCGCAGGGGCTGGAGAGAGAGCATCTCTCAACCCCCCAGCTGATGGCCGCCATGGAGGACCCGGCAATTTCGACGTTGCGGGACGCGGATCATCTACACGGTCCCTACTTCGACGTTGAACGTCGAAGTAGGGCGCTATTCCGATCCCCTCATGAGGTTAGCGACTTCAACGTCTCGCCGCCTAACGTCGAAGTTAACTTCGAAATAGCGCCCGACGCGTGTAGCCGCGACGGGCGCTATTTCGAAGTTAGTGCCGCTACTTCGAAGTAGCGTGCACGTGTAGACACAGCTACAGAGTGGGAAAAGACTGTCTAGGAAGGAGTACAGCAGAAAGGGATCTAGGGGTTCTAGTAGATCACAAGTTAAATATGAGTCAACAGTGTGTTGCTGTTGCAAAAAAAAGCAAACATGATTCTGGGATGCATTAGCAAGTGTGTTGTGAACAAGACACGAGAAATCATTCTACCGCTCTACTCTGCGCTGGTTAGACCTCAGCTGGAATATTGTGTCCAGTTCTGGGCACCCCAATTCAAGAAAGATGTGGAGAAATTAGAGAAGGTCCAGAGAAGAGCAACTAGAATGATAAAAGGTCTGGAGAACATGACTTATGAAGAAAGGCTGAAAGAATTGGGCTTGTTTAGCTTGGAAAAAAGAAGATTGAGGGGGGACATGATAGCGGTTTTCAGATATCTTAAAGGGTGTCATAAGGAGGAGGGAGAAAACTTGTTCTTCTTGGCCTCTGAGGAGAGAACAAGAGGCAATGGACTTAAACTGCAGCAAGGGAAGTTTAGGTTGGACATTAGGAAAAAGTTCCTAACTGTCAGGGTGGTCAAGTACTGGAATAAGTTGCCAAGGGAGGTTGTGGAATCTCCCTCGCTGGAGATATTTAAGAACAGATTAGATAGATGTCTATCAGGGATGGTGTAGATGGTGGTCGGTCCTGCCGTCGGGGCAGGGGACCGGACTCGATGGCCTCTCGAGGCCCCTTCCGGTCCTAGTGTTCTATGATTCTATGATTCTATGATATGATCTAGACTGTAAGAAGGAAATAGCAACTAGAATAGCAAAAGCAAGAGTGAGTTTGAAGGCAATGGATAAGATCTGGAAAAGCAAAGTGATTAGCTTAAGAGCAAAGCTGAGTGTCTTGAAAACATGTGTATTCAGCAGCATGTTGTACAGATGTGAGACATGGATGAGAACAAAAGATACGAAGGGCGTTCGAAAGGAGTTGTTATAGAAAGATTCGGAGAATAGGATGGATGCAGAAGGTCACCAATGAGAAATTATACAGGAAGATACAGCCGAAAGAGAACCTGTTGCAGAAGTTTATAAAACGGAAGCTACAACTTTTTGGACATATTTGCAGAATGAACGATGAACGAAAAATCAAGACCCTGGTATTCGGCCTAATGGATGGCTCAGCTAGGAGAGGCAGACCCCACAGACACTGGATAGATGATACAGTAGATGGGTGCGGAGCTAGTCTACAGAAACTAAGCCACTCCGCACTGGATGGGGAAAGATGGAAGGAAATAGTGAGAGAGGCATCAGACACCAACGGGCGCTGAGCCCACGGTTATTGATGATGATGATTCTCATCCTGCACAGAGTCTCCAGGGGACTGTGCCTCCATCCTGCCCTGGCTCCTGCACACCTGCCCTTGTCTTGTAATTTCTTTGGGACAGGGAATGCACAGCAGCAAACCAAAGAATCCACGTGGGCGGGGGGGGCGTTTTGCCTGCCAACGAAATGGGGCTGTGTCTGGGGTGGAGATGGCAGCTGTGTAACAGCTCACAGTGCAGTGCTGGGCACAAAGAAGATTATTATTTGCAGATTCAAGGTAGGCTGTGAGGTCTGGCGGGTTGAGCCAGGGAGCAGCCGAGACCAGCCAAGACTAACACTTTGCCTTCCTCTAACACCTTGTATCTTTGAACCCCAAAGCGCTTGCAAAACGTTAATGACTCTAGCCTCAGGCAAAGGCCTTGTGGGGCAGCTAAACATTATCACTGTATTTCAGACGAGGAAACTGAGGAACAAAGAGATTAAATAAAAAACACCAGTCAGAACTGGGACTAAAAACCAGTTTGATGGCCAGTTTCTAGAGGCGAAGGTAGGCTGTGTGAACATGGTCTGTGCTCTGGCACTGACTTATGTGATGCTGGGCATGTCATGCCACTCTCTGTCCAATCGTTCCTCCTTTGGGCAAAGCAGGCAGGCTGGTGATTCGGGGTGGAATGCAGGAATGATTGTACAGCGCTGGAGGATAGCATCAGGCAGGATGTCATGTCCTGATGGGGTTTTAACCAGGACACAGAGTTTAACCAGATCATCCCTTCCCTTAAACAAAGTGCCATGGGATCTGTAATAATCAGGCCCTTGGTTGCACTGCCCTAACAAGGACACATGCCCCGAGGACCCTCCCATGGTGGGAAATGAGGGGCCATGCGCATTATCTGCTCTCTGCGCTAGAGAAGCAGCAGCTGGGTGCGATCTCGCTTTATCGGTGTGCAGACTCACTTAAATTTCTTCCTCCTTTCCATGAAGGTGAGAGGTTGCCTGAGCTGCATGTCCTGGGCTGGGCTATGTCCCTCCCTGCCTTCAGCAAGGCCTACCGAAGAATGAGCTCCACACGTTTGACTTCCTTAACTTTCTATCAGCCCCAGGCTGCATGTGGCCCTTGGTTAATTTCAGTTTTATCTCCCCCAGTGCACTGCAAAACTTTGGCTCCTGGTTCTAATCCCTGTTTTGAAGTCAAATTGTGTGTTACTGTGAATGGTTCTGCCCATTGTCATTGACACATCAGGTGCCTGGGTTGTGGGAAAGCCGGTGGGAGTTAGATAGAGATGATCCTTCGCTCTGTTTGTGACTCTCTTCTCCTCATCTGCACTGAGCTGCTTGAGAAGATTGTGGAGCCCGAGGGTTTTCCAGCCACACTGGTGGCTTTGTGCACTCAGGTGCCAACAGCACGAAGTGGGTATCCCCAGTGAGAGCAAACACTGTAGAGTGTCTGTCAGGGTCAGACCGAGGACTTGCTGCTCATCTGGTGATTCCAGGATTCCTCAGCTTTCCCTGCTTCTTGAGATCCCATCATTGGTGATGTACCTGAGCACCTCTCATGCACAAATGGCTTTAGCTCTTGGTGCCCTGGGACAGAGCAACTCGCTCCAGGTGCTGGTGAGCCTTTGCTTGCCTGAAGCTGAGCCTGGACGGTCAGGGATGGATCTCTCAACGATTACCCTGCTCTGCTGGTTGAAGCGTCTGGCAAAGGCCAGTGCTGGAAGACAGGATACCAGTGGTCTGACCCAGAATGGCCATTTCATTCTTACTGTGGCCACTGTATGGCTGGAGAATGGAGGCCCCAGAGGCAGGATTCATCCCTGGGCTGGTGTCTGCGCTGGCCTTGGTCGAAGATGGCTGAGGTCCCTAGCCCTGTAGCCCTTTCCTTCACTGCTCCTGCTACTCCCTCTTCCAGGACAACCTCTCTCGCCTTCCATTCTTCCCAGAGCTGCCCCTGCACCCCAGGCTGTGGGGGCCATCTCGGAGCAAGGGCAGGGTCTCGGGACTGCCCTGAAGCCCTCGGCACCAGCCTCGCTGCGCAAAGAGGCTGGGTCACACCTGCAGAGATTCAGAGACTTTTCGCCAGGCCATGCAGGAGCCCTGGAGCAGATCAGGGAACTGACAAACCCACAAAGGAAGTCTTCGTGCCTGGCCAAAGCTATTGTTTACTACAATCAGCAGGGACTGGCCATGGTATTAGGGCACGAGTCATCTGCATTAGTGATCGATCAGATTCCTAACCTTTCTCACCCAGATGAGCTGGCTGGGATTCTGCCCCAGGCTTCCTAAACAAACAAAGCCCAACCTCATGAAATGTTTTCCTAAAGTGCCCCTCAAACAAACACCGCCTCTCGCAAGTCTCCTGGGAGAAGATTCGTTCCTCACGCATTAATGGATCCATGTTGCACAAAACTGAAAGCTTGCGATCCTGCAAGTACAGTGGTAGGCCATGATAACTGCCTCCCTGGGCCTGCACTCTGCAGTACCTGCCCGTGGAAACTGACAAGCCCTTACTCGTGTGCTGTTTTCTCAGAGCCAGGACCATTCTGAGGTTTCAAGCAAATGACCGGGAGCAAGCTATATGCCCATGTGATTCTGCTGAGCAGGCCAGCTGCAAAGACCGTGCTTTTAAAATGGGCAACATTCTGATTTCTTCTGCTCTGTAAGCCCTGGGTTTGCTGTGCCCGGGGTCTCCTTCTGGCACTGCGTGCCCCCTCTCCCCCTTCAGCACCAGCCTGGACTCTGTAGGGATGGAACAGGCTGCTGCTTACTCTGGCAGCGGGAGAATGGCAGTCAATGCCGAACCCGTCCGTGAAAGATTTTGACCGTCTCCTCCCCATCTCTGAGAGCTTCCATGGAGATCTTTAACCCAGGCCCACCCAGAACCTGGACTGAACCAGGGATGCACTGAAAACTCACTTCCTCTCCAGGCATTCAGGCTGACTTGTCCTTGGTAGGAGCTGAATCTGGGACTCTCGAGGGAGCAGACAGGCTACGCCTGGGGATAGGCCGGTAAGTCTCACCCTCCTGAAGATTCTGACACCTTTTTCTCCCTGCTTCTTGCTGCTTTGCTGGCACCGTGCCAGGGCCGGAGGCTGCAGAGGGAGGGTTGCGCAGGTTGTCAAGCGACAGATGTCATGGACCAGTGAATTCTGGGATGTTGTTAGTGAATCAGGAAGGGAGAGGAGATCAGGAGTAGGGCAGAGAAACTTTATAAGCCCTTCAGTTCCCAAACACAGCCTCCCTTGCTACACCAGCCCTGGACTTCCACCCAGCTCTGCCATCCACCAACCTACAGCATCTCCCAGCCAGGCCAGCCCTGGGCCTCTCTTAAGTACAGGCTGCCCATCCTGGTGAATCCACTGATTGCTTTATGATGTTGGCAGCCATTCACCTGAATCTAGACTGAGAACGCCAAACTCATAACCTGCTACCTACAAATGGCCTAAGACCAGCGTTCCCTGTAAGCAGAGCACTTAGGTGACCACCCAGGAGAGATTCAAGTGCCGCCCTGCTGATTAGCAGAGTGCCCACAATGCCTGTAACTGCCAGCCTGTGTTTCTGTGGGTGGGGCACATATATGTGTGTCTCAGTGCATGGAACAAAATTTATTCCACACATGAATGGAAGAAATTAGAGGGCATGCCACCTAACAGCCTAACATACTCCAGAGGCGAGGGCAGTTTAAGAACCTGCCTAGAACAGACACACACGCTGTCATTGGGAAGCTCGCCCGTTGGACATACTGTCTTTCCAAAGCCATCACGGCCTCACCTGAAGCAGCATCTCAGAGCGTCCGGGGCTTTCCGAGACATCCCATCCAGGTGCATCATAAAGCAGCTGCCTGAGCATGCCTGCAAGTGTGGCCTGGGAAAGGGCCCTGCTTGCAGGTCACGGGACCATGTTGCTTTCATGTGCCCCTGCCAACCCAACACATTACTGCCCCGAGACCTAATTACTCCTTGTATTATTTACAGCACAGCCTGTCTGACTTCCATCATCCCGACACAAGCTGGTTCATGCTCATTGCATCCAAGTAGCCCTGTTCTGGATGGCCAGGCTGCCACGCACAGCTGCAGTCAGGTGGAGCTGGCCTCTGTCATCCAGACACCACCCCCACCAGCACCGTGGTGGGAGAAGCTCCTTCAGAAGCACAAAAGAGCTGAATCAGGCTCCATCTGCTTCAAGGCTGCCATGGCAACTTGCCTCTTCATCCCTCCCCCCGTGGCTGGTGCAGCCCTGCCGAAGGGCATTGGTCAGGGCAGAGTGCTCCCCCTGCCCTGAGCTGCCAGGGACTCCCAGCATGTCGGGACAAGGGCCAGTCACTGCAGTCCTTTGTCCTGGGGAGACAGGGTGACATAGCGGGCTGCACGCTGACTTGATACTCCGGGAAACCTGGGTTTTGTTTCTGTCACAGCCACTGGCCTGCTCAAGTCACAGCCCCCCCACCATGCCTCCGTTTCTTCACCTGTGAAACAGGGATCATGATTCTGCCCTCCTTTGTTATCCGACAGGTGGGGAAGCGAGCATAGACAGGGCCAGTGACTTGTCTGCAATCACACCTCAAGCCAGAGGTGCACAGTTGGCAGGGGAAACCTGGTCTCTTGAGGCCCAATCCTGGGCTTTCACCACAAGTCCATGTTCTCACACACCCACTGAGCACGTAGTTAGCAAACACGATTGATCAGAGCAGCCTGCAAACAATGCCAAGCCAAGAAAATCCATGGAGTTTACAAGGCGTCCACTACATGATATGAATTACATTAAACCGCCTTCCCGCTGCAGCCTGAAACAATCGGTGACAAAGTGAGGGCTCTGCAGGGACTTCCATCAGCTCTGATTAGTAACACACAGCCAATTTCTTCTCTCAGTGACACCGCTGGGAAAGCCAAGCAGCTCTGCTGCAATGCATGGGGTCTCTCTGCGTTTCTTAATGCTGTCTCTCAGGGCAGAAGCTGTGCCAGAGGCTTAAAAACTTGAAAACAACCCCAGAAGAACTGGCTGGAGTAGGTTCAGTGCCTTTTTTTGTTAAAAAAAGAGGAGCTGGTACTCATCTGGCTCTCCATCCTCCGCCCCTAGCCAATCCCCTGGATGGAGCTGCCAAGGTGTGATGGCACAAAGTAATGACACAAAAAAGGCACTGAGTAGATTTAACCCCTCAGCTGCTGGCATTTTCCAGACTCTGTGCCAATGTGCTTCCAGGCCCAGGCATGTGCAGGACAATCATATACAGTACCTTCTGCATGTGGTTGGGCACTGCTGTCTCCACAGGGCACAGAGAGTCTCGGAGGCTGCCCCTTAGCCCCAAACTATTCCCCAGAGCATGCTGGATCAGACCTGTGTTGTGCCAGCCGTAAGCAGCTGTGGCATGATTTGCCCCGGGAGAATTTTTGCTTCACCCTTACTAGGCAGCAAATGAAGCAGAAAATCCCTTCCAAGACCTGCTCTTAGGAACTCTTGGCATTGGAGTTCTGTCCAGAGAGCTGTGCAATGAGCCAATCCTTCAGCACATCATAGGCCACGGTCCTCCTTTCCCAAGCACACCCTGGTCACAAGTCCCTCTGATCAATCTTGCCCACAGCTCCCTGGCAGAATTCCCTTGGGCGTATGGACACTACACTCACGGAGCTATTGCAGACTGTGGGCTGCCATGCCACTGGCTGTCCTTCAAGCAGAGGAACTACCATGACCCTGATTTTCTCATCTCTTACTATAACCACTGACCACATGTGCCTCTTCCCAAATACAGGGCCAGCTGCAGCGACACAGGAGGGTATCTGTAAGTGAAGAGATGCTGTAGATACACATCTGAGGAGGTTCAACAATGACAAGTTCAGTCCTGCACTTAGGATGGAGGAATCTCAAGCACTACTACAGGCTGGGGACCGACTGGCTAAGTGGCAGTGCAGCAGGAAAGGACCTGGGGATTACAGTGGTTGAGAGGCTGGATTTGAGCCAACAGTGTACCCTTGTAGCTGAGGCTAACAACATACTGGGGTGCATTAGGAGGAACATTGCCAGCAGCTCTAGAGAAGTTATTATTCCCCTTTATTCGGCACTGGTGATGCCACACCTGGAGTATTGCATCCAGCTCTGGGCCCCCCATTGCAGAAAGGATGTGGCTGCACTGGAGAGAGTCCAGCAACAGGTGACAAAAATGATTAGGGGTCTGGAGCACATGACCTATGAGGAGAGGCTGAGGGATCCAGGCTTATTTAGTTTACACAAGAGAAGACTGAGGGGCGATTTGGTAGCAGCATTCAACTTCCTGAAGGGAAGCTGTAAAGATGGAGAGAAACTGTTCTCAGTGATGACAGATGGCAGAACAAGGAGTGATGGTCTGAAGTTACAGAGCGGGAGGTGTAGGTTGGATATTAGGAAAAACTATTTCCCCAGTAGTAACTGAGAAAAAGCCGTGCTAGTCTATAAACTATCTAAACAAAAAAGTAGTCAGGGAGGGTTTTTCCCCAGGAGGGTGGTGAAGCACGTTGCCTAGAGAGGTGGTGGAATCTCCATCCCTGGATGTTTTTAAGTCTTGGCTTGACAAAGCTCTGCTGGGATGATTTAGTTGGTGTTGGTCCTGCTTTCATTGGGGGCTGGACTCGATGACCTCCTGGGGTCTCTTCCAATCCCTTGTTTCTCTGATTCTCTGACATACGCATATAGAAGACAATAAGCTAAAGAGCACTGGTGACTTCACAGTTCAATCTCAATGGCTCTGGGTTTGCATTAACAACGTGTTGTGGGGACTGTACCCAGTCTCTAACCTCGAGGGAACACGAGAGTTATTGCCCATTTTTAAGCTGGTTAGCAGATAGAGCCACATACCCAGAATCTCCATAAATCACCTGCCCTGTGGGGAGAGAAGCTTCATTCTGATTTGGGGCTCTGGGAACAGCCTTAGCTGAGCTGAATTGCACAGGCAGAGCACTGGAGGAAGCAGCTTTCATTCGTCTTTGACTGTCTGCCAGCTGACATCCTCACCCCTCTGTGGGGCACCCAGGGTGTCAAAGAGCAGGTGGAGAGTATTTCAAGTGGCATCTTCAAAGCATGTGCTGAAAGAAGGAAGCTGCAGCTCTTGGCAGCTGTGAGCTCCAGGCTGCTCAGCACAGACGCAGACGCAGACACAGACAGCTTTTGCCTCTTGACTGGTCTCTGAAGCACCACTGAGTGGGATCTGGCTTGGGTGCTCTTAGTTGTGGGGCTAGTGCAGGGTGCCAGTCCTTGTCTGCCTGGATCAAGAGCAGAGGCTACATGTGGGACCCATAGATCTAAAGACAGGAACAGGTCATTGCTTCAGCTAAAGGATAAGCGCGGTCACCTGGAGCAGCAACAGCTTCATAAACCCCTTACATCGCGCTGCCACTGGAAAAAACTGCAACAAAAACTGGCGTGGCTTTGTGCAAGGAAATCATGGAATCACAGATACATGGGGCTGGAAGAGACACCAAAAGGTCACCTAGTCCAGCCCATGTGCCGAGGCTAGCACCCCTCCCATCCCACAGAGGTTCAGCCAGCTTTGTCTTTAAAACCTCTCATGACAAGGACTCCACAGCCTATCTTGGAAGCCAGTTCCAGAGCTTAACTCCCCGCATAGCTAAAGCATTTTCCCTGCTATCTAACCTAAATCTCCTCAGCTGCAGATCAGAGCCCAGTACTTCTTGTTCCACCTTCAGCGGACTTAGAGCAGGGGTGAGCAAACATTTTACGTTGGGCCCCACTTTTCATCCCTGCAGTTAGCTGCCCCTCCCCTCACCCGGCTAATGTCATCCAAGCCGATCGAAATTTTGGTTACGTTCATATGGGGAACCCTTTTGGCGTGCGTAAGAGAGGAAGTGCCTGGAGTGCAGAATCGCTCTGCATCGGTGTATACACGCGTAAGAGAGGAAGTGCCTGGAGTGCAGAATCGCTCTGCATCGGTGCATACACGCGTAAGAGAGGAAGTGCCTGGAGTGCAGAATCGCTCTGCATCGGTGCATACACGCGTAAGAGAGGAAGTGCCTGGAGTGCAGAATTGCTCTGCATCGGTGTATACATGCGTAAGAGAGGAAGTGCCTGGAGTGCAGAATCGCTCTGCATCGGTGTATACACGCGTAAGAGAGGAAGTGCCTGGAATGCAGAATCGCTCTGCATCGGTGTATACACGCGTAAGAGAAGAAGTGCCTGGAGTGCAGAATCGCTCTGCATCGGTGTATACACGCGTAAGAGAAGAAGTGCCTGGAGTGCAGAATCGCTCTGCATCGGTGTATACACGCGTAAGAGAGGAAGTGCCTGGAGTGCAGAATCGCTCTGCATCGGTGTATACACGCGTAAGAGAAGAAGTGCCTGGAGTGCAGAATCGCTCTGCATCGGTGCATACACGCGTAAGAGAGGAAGTGCCTGGAATGCAGAATCGCTCTGCATCGGTGTATACACGGGTAAGAGAAGAAGTGCCTGGAGTGCAGAATCTCTCTGCATCGGTGTATACATGCGTAAGAGAGGAAGTGCCTGGAATGCAGAATTGCTCTGCATCGGTGCATACACGTGTAAGAGAAGAAGTGCCTGGAGTGCAGAATCGCTCTGTGTCGGTGTATACGTGCGTAAGAGAGGAAGTGCCTGGAATGCAGAATCGCTCTGCATCAGTGTATACACGCATAAGAGAGGAAGTGCCTGGAGTGCAGAATCGCTCTGCATCGGTGTATACACGCGTAAGAGAGGAAGTGCCTGGAATGCAGAATCGCTCTGCATCGGTGTATACACGGGTAAGAGAAGAAGTGCCTGGAGTGCAGAATCTCTCTGCATCGGTGTATACATGCGTAAGAGAGGAAGTGCCTGGAATGCAGAATCGCTCTGCATCGGTGCATACACGTGTAAGAGAAGAAGTGCCTGGAGTGCAGAATCGCTCTGTGTCGGTGTATACGTGCATAAGAGAGGAAGTGCCTGGAATGCAGAATCGCTCTGCATCAGTGTATACACGCGTAAGAGAGGAAGTGCCTGGAGTGCAGAATCGCTCTGCATCGGTGTATACGTGCGTAAGAGAGGAAGTGCCTGGAGTGCAGAATCGCTCTGCATCGGTGTATACACGCGTAAGAGAAGAAGTGCCTGGAGTGCAGAATCGCTCTGCATCGGTGTATACACGCGTAAGAGAAGAAGTGCCTGGAGTGCAGAATCGCTCTGCATCGGTGTATACACGCGTAAGAGAGGAAGTGCCTGGAGTGCAGAATCGCTCTGCATCGGTGTATACACGCGTAAGAGAGGAAGTGCCTGGAATGCAGAATCGCTCTGCATCAGTGTATACACGCGTAAGAGAAGAAGTGCCTGGAGTGCAGAATCTCTCTGCATCGGTGTATACATGCATAAGAGAGGAAGTGCCTGGAGTGCAGAATCGCTCTGCATCGGTGTATACGTGCGACTACAAATTCATAAACCCAGTAGCATATTTCCACAGTTGTAGAGAGATGGATGAGCCTGAGACCAGCAGGGGGTCGTGCTGTGCCTCCCTTAGCAGCTTGCATGCCCCCAAGGGGCCCGCTCCCCTTTGCGCACCCCTGACTAGAGAACAGGTGGCCGCCATTCTCCCTCCGGCAGCCTTTAGCCTGTTTGAAGACTTATCAGGTCCACCTTCACTCTTCTGCTCTCCACACAAAACACGTCCTGGAGGGGTGGGGTCTTAACCCTTCCTCCCATGGCAGGTTTTCTAAACACATTTATCGTCTTTGCTGCTCTCTTCTGGACTCTGTCCTCTTAGGCTAGGTCTTTCCTAACCCACGGCTCCTCTGTAGCTGGGGAAAGGCCAGTGGCACAGAGGAGGCAGCAGCGTAACTGTCTAGAGGGGCTGATTCCAGGAGTGTTGCAGGCTGTTTGCCTGTTCGCCTGGGCCTCAGAGCACCCCAAGGCCCTGAATAAGATGAGGAATCAGTGTGGGGATCTCTCTGGTGGGCACTGCAGAGAAGCAGCCTCTCTCCGCAGTGAGGAAGGTCTCTCCTTTTCCACCCTGCAGCGACTTTTGACTCCTGGGGTCACAGGCTGCTTCCTCACATGAGCAGGGCTCTTAACCAACAGCCCCAGAGCCAGGAGGCTCTGACCAACCTAGAAGGATGTCTGGAAAGTGCAGGAGATGGGCCCAGCCAGTGATCCAAGCTGGAATCACACCTGCCACATGCTGTCCAATATCCGTCTTCCTGCCATGCAGGTCAGGCCAGCAGCACCCTGCCTCTTCCTGTGGTCAAACCTTGATGAGTCAAAGGAAGTTGTCACCCTGTTGGTCCCATTCCCCAACCCCCATTCATGCACCCAGCCAGTTCAGCAATGTCGCATCTGCAGGGGTGGTGGAGCATCCCTCCAGACCCTTCCAGGGACAAAGTTAATGCCCTGAAGCTTGAGGCTTGATAACTCTGAATGCTGGAAGCAGCATGTGCATGGCAGAGCAGGTTCTGTTCCTAGAGGGAATGCTCTCGCTACTGATCCACCTGGCAGTCTTTAGCAGCTTGCTGAGCATTAACGTTCATCTCCTCGCTAGCTAGTTAAGTGCACTACAGAGCACCCAGCCCAGAGACAGCTGTAATGAGTGAGCAGGGTGGTGCACAGCTACACAGACTTGCCAAGCGTATGCCCTGGAGAGAGGTTATGGCCCTGCTGTGTGAGGGTCTATAGCCTGATCACTGTGTCAGAGGGAGACCCGAGTTAGTCTGTATCTGAAGAGGGAGTCGTCAACTCTGGCCCTCCCCTTGACTGAGACTCCCTCTCTGAACCCCTCACCCACTCATGCATCTGATGAAGCAGGTCGTTGCCTATGAAAGCTGATCACTGTGTACGGCTGCAGCACCTGCTAGAGTCGGGCTCCCTGAGGCACCTCCAGCGGCACAGCAGGAAGTGGGGGTGAGAGGAAGGGCCGGGGTTATGAAGCTTCTGTCTTTTTAATGAGAGCATCTCAGCTCCCTTGACAGATGCAACACATGAAAGTTACAAAGCTGCTTAATTCACTTTCCACCCGCAGGGCTGGTAAATGGTGCCCCCAGGAATTATTAAGGCAAAATGAAGCCGGGGAGAGCCTGCAGGCAAACAGAGGCTGCCTTAATAGCCTGTGAAATTAAACCTTCTTTTGTAGTTCCCAATTAGTGTAGCTGGATTAAAGGCAGGAGTGTGGGAGCACTTCCCCGCAGAGCCTGAGAGTCCTACAGGCACTGGTGCCTCCCTGTCTTTCCTTCTCCCCCCACTGCAGGGCCACCCATCTGCAGGCCGTTCCCTGTGGTGGCTCATACCAGGGCACTGCTCCATCCCGATAGAAAGGAGCCACTGCTCCCAGTGAGCCCACCAGCTGCCATGCACAGCCTGGCTCTCCCGAGAATCTCCCCCTACTTGTCCATCCCTCCCGGGAATGCGGCTGCTACCCTGCTGTGCCAGAAGCACAGGGTCTCCTGGGGTGCCCCACAAGCACTCAGCTCACTGGGCATTCGGACCTGGCTCCATACACGCTGCATCCCCTGCCAGGGCACACAGAGCACACGCAGGCCTGATTTCCAGAGAGCTCCACACACTGAACCCTGGCTGTATGGATTGCCTGCTAGCAGCTGAGCCATCACCCACAGGCTAGCCAGGGGCTGCTGTGCTAGCAGTGAGAAGGGGCTGGTACCACTGGGCTGTGGGCAAGGTGCTGGCACCAGCAAAGTGTGGTGGCCGAGGCCCTGAGGAGTAGTCACCCAGCACTAGCTGGGCACTGGCGGAGCTCGGCCAAATGCAGCACTGGGAACGCCAGCTCTGCAGGCAGCACAGACCCAGCACAGGCTCTGCTGCGGCCTCAGCTTGCCAGCCCGCTCAGCAACTGGAGCTGCACAGCCCTCCCTGCTCTGTAGTGTGTCTAGGTGGCCACCAGAGACCCACCAAACAGCTGTGGCTGACCCGTCATCCGACTTGGGCTGCAGGGTTCAGGCTGAGGGGCAGCTCAAGCCTGAACACCACCCAGCAATTGGTACCTCCATAGCTTGAGTCCAAGTCAGATTACCCAGGTGCTGAGACGTGGGCTGCCTGGCTTTGACTGCAGTGTAGACAGGCCAGTGTGAACCTCACCAAGCAGCTCAGGTAGGCTAGGCCATGCACAGCCTCTGCTGCATAGATGTTGTCCCCCCCCACACACACACTATGATAGAAGTACACCCCACAGAAATACACATACACACACAGAGAAAGAGATACATCACACAGAAATGCACACAGTGACAACAGCTACACCACACAGAAACACTCACATGCACACGCCCCTTTATACTGACTTTGCTGATTGGTTAATTCACTCACTAATATCAGCTGAAAATGACAGGAGGAAATAAGTCACTGAGTATTTGGTGTACACCTGTGTGTGTATGCTGAGTGTGTTTGCGTGTGAACAGGAGTGTTTATTTGTGTGTCTGGCATGTGCCTCCAGTCCTGTGTGAGGGTCGTAGAGCTGACTTCTATTTATGGTCATCTGGGTGTAGGAGGTGGGGGGCTGTATTGGTCTCTGCCTGAGTGATTACATGTAAAGGGTGTGTTGTGTGCATTAGGTCTATGGTTCTGGTGGGAGGATGCCTATGTGTGTCTGTGTGTGTGTTGTGTGTCAGTGTGACTCCCTGCGATGTGCATCTACATGTGTGTCTCTGGGACAGTGTGTTCATCTGTTTCTGCCTGGGTTCCTGCAGTGGGCGTTTCTGTGAGTTGTGGATATGTGTGAGGTGAGAGCATCTCAGACCGTGTGTTTCTGTCTTCACGTGTCACGTAGCAGCAAATGGTTTGCATTTCACACACACAGAGACACACACATCCATCGCCCTCTTGCTGTAGGCGGCATCTGGATAGCTGCTGTGATTTATGGGGGAACTGGGCCGTAAGAAGTTACAAACCAACATTTCATGGTCAGACCCAGAGGCACTTCCAGAGAGAGAGTGAGACCAGATGACCCTTCACTCCATTTATCAAAGCGCCTGCAGTTCCTGTTTCCAGATAGGTGAAACAGTAATAAAAAACGGAGCAAAGAAAGTTGTTCAGTAGCTTGAGTGTTTTAAATAAGGTGGAAATAAGCTAACTGTGGCCAGCTGTGGCTAGCTGGCTTTGATGAACTCTCTCTGCTAGGAAGCTGCTTCCTCCTGTGAGACCTCCACACTGTGCATCACCTTTCACAAGGAGAATCGTTTCTACTTAACCTGGTCTACTCCACAGTGTTAGGGCAACATAGGCAGCCTTGTGTTAACTTATTCACACATATGTCTGTGCTCAAACTTGTCTCTGTCCAAGCATAAGTTACAGTGTGTAGTAAAACCATCTCCCTAATGCTGTAGACCCACAGTCAAGTGACTGTGGTTGGTGCTGCGTGAGTGTAGACACTACATAACCTATGTGAACCCTACTAGTCCTCAGAGGGACAGAAATGTTTATTGCTTTCTAACTTTAAAATTTCACCCCATTAAGCTTGTTAAAAATGTGTACCATTGTCTGTTGGTTTTTGTGCACATTGATTTTCTGCACTGTTGTTTCCCACTCAATAAAGTTCTATTTTTGGAGAATTAAATTATCTTTATTAGCTTACAACAAATATTGCCAAATACATAGTGATAGTCAAAGCAAATAGAACTAGTAAATCCACACCCAGCATCATAGAATTCATAGCTTTGGGTAAACACTCAATCATATTTATAGTTGTACTGCAAGCACTACACAATTCTTAGCAATGCTCAAAGGTCCTAGCGAAACCCCAGGAGAGAATGCTCCTGTGGCTGCCTCTTAATGTATTTATTCCTCAGTTGGCTACCTCCACACTGAGCTCGTCTAATGGCCCTTGTGTCTAGTTGTTCAAAGTCAGTGACATCTGCTTCACCTCCACCTTGGTGGCAGCTTTTCCACTTTGCCTCGCAGATATTATTCAGGATGCAACAGGCAGCTATTGCCATTGGGATGTTTTTCTCACTGAGATCCAAACAAGTGAGCGAACACTACCTGAGTCCCTTCAATCTACCAGGATCACATTCATGTGTCATCCTACAACTGCTGAGTCAGTAGCTGAATATTTCCATGGCACTGTCAAGGTGGTCAGTCTATGTCTCCAGAATCACTATTGGCATGTAAGTATTGCCAGAGATAATCTGCTGGTCATGAAAGAATGGCCACTCTTGCATCTTATTGAAGAAGTCCTGCGCTCTTAAAGATGAGAATATCTGGCCCTTTTTCTGGCTAGCCCCAGTGATGTCGACGCAGTGTCCCTGTTGATACACCAACATTTGCATAACCAGAGACAAGGAGCTCTTCCTTTTGATGTACTCTATGGCAAAGTGGACTGATGTCAAGATAGGGATATGCCTGCTGTCTATTGTTGTACCATAATTTGGGAACCTCATTGCTGCACATCCTTCCACTATGCCCTTCATACAGCAGAGAATTATAGTCTTGCACAGTAGGAGATGATTAAAGGCCCTATGCATTTGCAGTATAGACCCCACAGTGGATTTTTCAACTTAAAAATGATTTCTCACTGACAACTAGCAACCCAGCATTTCAGGGTTCCACATTGCAATCGCCAGTTGCTTCTCCACTGCCAATGCAATTTGAGCTTCAGCTTGGCAGACAGCTCTAGGAATGTGGTCTTTTCTCACCTGAAAGTTCTGCAGTCACTGCCCATCATCCCAAATGTGCATTCTGATGTGATCCCACTCTGTGTGCTTATTCCTCCATCTGTAAGTGCCCCATGAACACCGGACAAAAAATAGAATTGGTTTTCACTGTGTCCCTCAGCAAACTGTCCTTGGACATCCTCATGTCCCTGATTGTCGTGATGCTGCCATCGAAGCTTTAAACGCAGTGAGGAGAGATAGCTCAGTGGTGGGCACATTGGCCTGTTAACCCTGGGGCTGTGAGGTTGGCCCTTGAGGAGGCCATTTAGAGATCTGAGGCAAATCTTCTGTTTTTTAAAAAGTGAGCGGAGGTGCTTGATCCAGCCAAGAGGGCAGGGGGCTGGACTCAATGACCTCGTGAGCTCCCTTCCACTTCTATGAGACATGATGCGTAGAATTGTGCACCCCATGTTTGTCATGTTCATGAGAGCATGCAGAGCTGTGTGGGCTTCATGCTTCAGCCAGTGGATGCTAAAACTGCCTTGCAGGTTTGTAGGATTTTTTAAAAAAAAAGATTTGAAAATTATGGGATCTGAGTGGCTTTATGGAGGAAGTTGCATGCTGGAAACTCGACACCTTGCTCCCAGAGATCCCAGGATGAATCACTAATGTCCTACAAAACATTTTGCAAAAATCATTGCACCAGAAAGCGGCATGTGACACACCGGGATACCTCCCAGGGTGCACTGCACTTCGCAGCAACACAAGCACTCCTGGTGACTACGTGCAGTATGCCCACACCTAAGCAATATGTAAACCTCAGCAGCTACACGTGAACCACAGCTGGGAGTGTGGACATGGCCTTAGGCTGTGACTAGGTATTTAGCTCTGTAGAGCTGTTAACTAATCAACCTGCCTGATATCCTGCCCTTTTGGGAGGTGAGTATCACTGTCCTCCCCCTTGTACAGGTTGGGAAAGAGAGGCTAGGTGGTCCATTTAGACTGTAAGCTCTGTACAGCACCTGGTGCAATGGGGTCCCTCTTAATCACTGCTGCAATAAGCACGGTTATTATGAAGGGCACGTTTTAGTCACAGAGGTCACAGATTCTGCTATTGTAACAGCAGCAGGAGCTGGGGCAGCTTCTGCTGTACAACTTCCAGATTGGTTTTCCACAATGCATGCAGCTCGGTAACTGCTATGACTTGGCTGGTGGTGGCCCTGGCCATTCCTCTGCTGGGTGGCTCTGACGTTTTGTGGCCAGCAGCAGAATGTCCAGAGTAGGATGCACACACTGTGCTCTCTCAGGAAGATGTCACTTTCTCTCTTTCTTCTTCTCTTTAGTGAGATAACCCCTTTAAACAGACAGCGTCTGCTTGTTTGCTGTGTGTTGAAAAACTCACTTCTTTCAATTTCCCCTCACTATGTGTGCTCTTCCTGAAGCTGTTTGCATTAACCCAGGGGGCATCACTCCTCAGGAGCCTCTTCTGCCCTTGTGTCCTGTCCCCCAGAAACATGACTGGGCCAAACCTAGTGTGTAAGTGGCACATTCCATGGTCAGGAAATCGGTGTAAGTGATAAACTCAGGTAACTTGTATAACATACTTGAAATGTGTGCATTATGTCCCACCTGGTGGCTGTGCTGCAGAGAGGACAACAGCCTACTATTGCTATCACCTGACAGAGTTACTCCTTTCAGCCAAGTGGGACTTGAACTCGTACCAGCCCCAGATGCTGCTCAGAGGAGGCGACCCCAGTTGGGAGGAGAAATGTGCGTCATGTACCTCTGGTGGCTAGTCCCCATATCAAGCTAATGGCCCATGTCAACCACCAGCTAATAGTTATTTAGTTAATTTAAGCCAGGGTTTGTGCCCCCAGTGGGAGACAGGGAGTAGGAGCAGTGCATGGGACAATTGATGTGATCATGATGGCAATCCTATTTGCAGAAAATGTGGTCAGGTGAGACATGTGGAAAGGAGATGCATGTCTGAAAATACCCATGCTGGGGCTTTAAGCACGAAGTCTTGGGTCGAGGGTCAGAGCTCAGGGAGACAGAGAGCAGACCTGAGTTACATTAAATGGCAGCTGCTGCTGCGGAAGGTGCTGTTTCAGATTAATTGGATAGAAATGCAGGTGTTGTTAAACACAGGGTCTCAAGTCACCAGCTTGCAGAGATGACATTTGTGGAAATATTGGACTCACGAAGGGCTGTTGAGTTCCCAGACTAGGGTGAAAATGGTAGAAGGAAGAGGCCTGAGTGTTTCATGTGCTGGTTAGATAGAGCCTAGAACTCAGATTGGAGCTTCTAAGTATCCAGATCAGGGTATTTTTGTGCAATGTGAACAGTGATAATTTATCCCCAGTAGTCAGAGCTAGGAGACTACTACAGCGTAGTTACAAGGAGTTGTGCCTGGCACCAGGATCAGAACAGCACCTCTCTAATAAAGGAGAACTATGAAATCTTTGATAATCAATGCAGTGAGACTGGGAAAGTGGAAGTAATAGATCTGCACCCCATCAGTCTGCACCCAAGTACAGAACCGTTTCTAATTGGTAAAACAGAAATTGGTCTTCTGGATCAGGGTTATGTCATTTTACTGGAACCTTGATGACGCAAGGAAGGGAGATCCCACAATAGTGGCAAGAAGCGTTATCATCATGAAAAGGGATTAGTACCAATAGGATTCTGAATTATGTGCCCAGACTATATGGAGATCATGTGGTTGAGGGATGGCACACATAGTTTGGGAAGACAATTTAGTGCTCGATGAACAGTTTGGGAAAGTGGGACAGCTGCAGATAGTGATCCAGGATGATGAGATAGATCCGTATGGATGGACAAAGGAAGTAGACTTGCGAAAGGCTTCAGCCTTTGAGAAGCAGGTAGAGAGATTGGTACGATCAGTTAAGAAGCATGGAATAGATTGGCCATAGTACCGTTTGTATTTTGGGTGTGCCAGACAGAAACAGTATAGAGGGGTACAGCTGCCAGTTAGGGATGATTTCAACCAGTTGCTCTAGCTCTGTGTTGGCTGGTGCAGGAAATGATAAAAGAGGTCTTGGAAGCTGATGTAATGAAAGAGCATCATTGTCCAGGGACTGCACCCATTGTGCTAGTTAAGGCTAAAGATGGGAAACTGGGCTGTTGTGTGGATTATTGAATCAGGCTGCCCGTAAGGACTATACCTAGAACTGAAGATTCCTTAATGACATTAAGGTCAGCAAGTTTCTTCTTTGCTATCAGTCTAACAAGTACAACGAGAAGTCCTGTGGCACCTTATAGAGTAACAGATTTATTGGAACATAAGCTTTTGTGAGCAAAGACCCACTTTGTCAGAGGCATGTATGAAGTGGGTCTTTGCCCATGAAAGCTTGCGTTCCAATAACAGCATTTCCAGATGTGAAGAAGTGGGTCTGTTCCACAAAAGCTCGTCACCTAATGAATGATTTTGTTAGTCTTTAAAGTGCTACAGGACTCCCACGCCCGTCCACTCCCTCGGCCTCCAATAGGCTACAGGACTCCTTTGTTTTGTAAGGAAGAGACAACACAGATGTCCTTGCCAGGCAGAGTGCAAGGATGGCATTAGAAGCTTGTTGCAACAGCCATTGGGCAGACTTAAACCTGGGGTCCACTGGAGCTTAGTGCAGCTGGCTCTCAGCTAAGGCTGTAGAGGAAACTGACTCTCTTTCTCTGTGTGTAAGTGATCTAGGTGCTACTACATGGAACAGTGACCCACCCTCAGTAGATGTGTGGGTTATCACAAGGCATCCAGATGTTTTGGACATCAACTGAAAGAAATGAACCTGAGAAAGAGGTGCTGCTGGACTGGGATGAAGGAGGACCTTGTACAGGGGTGTCAGAAATGTGAAGCATGTAACTCAAAAAATAAAGCTGGTAGCTTTGATTAAGCCTCCTTGCATGCTGCTGATGACAGTGATCTGTGGTAATGGCGATGGTAAATCATTCACAATAGTGATACAATAGGGCTGGAATGGCCTATGTGCTTATCATAACTGATCATTCCACAAAATCAGTGGCGGTGATTCCTGTGAAGGATTTGTCTGTGCAGACTACAGATCAGGTCTTCTGGGCTTATTCTGTACTCAGAGAGCATGTTAACACACCAGGGAGCTGCTTTTGAATCCCGGTTGTTTGAAGAAGTTTGTACAACTTTATGGCAGTTATAAAGAGTGACACCATGTACCAATGCACAGCTTTAAATCTTTTATCACTCATCCATTCCTTATGCAACAACAGCAAATGAGCGAGTGAGACAGGGTGGATGAAATCTGTGCCTGAAGAGTCCAAAAGGCGAGGTCTGAGGGACAGAAAGGTCTAACTTGAGTTCCTCCTTGTTGATGTTCATTGCAAACCAGCAGGGTCTATTATCAACATATAGTTTTGGGGAGTGGGACACTCTGTCTAAAAGTGTGGAGAAGTTATCCAGAATCCTCCAAAGAGGAGCTCTAGGCCTTTGTTATGGAAACACAGTGGTCTGAGGTCATCTCTTTCATTGGACTAACTTCTACTGGTAAGAGAGACAAGCTTGTGCACGTACAGAGTGACCTGAAAAGAGCCATGTGTAAGTTTGAAAGCATCTTTCTTATCATCAGAAGTTGGTCCAATAAAAAACTTGACCTCGCTCTTTTTCCACTGATGAAAGAAGCAGTGTCATTGTGGGACCTTAACACGGTCTGTGTGGTGCTGATGGATCCACAGTTAGAGCTAATAGCAACTTGCTCATGAGCTCTCTTCTCTCAGAAGACAGACCTTTGTGTGACTATAACAACAGCAAGAGTTAGTGAGTTACTCTGGTGCAAAGTGGTATCTTAGTTTCATCATAATCAAGTTATTTATTTAACTCTATTTTTCCCAAACCACATTTAAGTGCAGAGGAGTAGCACCTAGAACAGGGGTGTCCAACATGTGGCCCATGGAGCCTTTTCTTCTGGCCCACTGAGCTGGCAGCGGCTTCATTTTAAAAGGTGGCTGGGCAGCTCCAAGCAGCCATTTGAAGCTCCTGCCCTTGCTGACTGACTGCTCCTCTGGCTTCCAAACAGCACAGCAGGGGCAGTTCCCAGCATCCTGCCATACTGAAAGAATAGCACTCTGACGTCGTCGGGGCTCTGTAGGTGGCCCAGGCACGTGGGGCTGTACTGGAGAGTGGGGCTCTGCCAGTGGCCCAGGAGCTCTGCCAGCAGCCCTGGGGTGCAGGGGAACTCCTCTGGGGAGCGGAGCTCCGGAGGGGCGAGGAGAATCCTGGCAGCTCGAGCCCCAGCATCTGGACAGGTTATCCCTAGCAGACCCAGAGCAGAAGCAGCCAGGGAGCTGGCAGGGGAGGGCAGCACACGGAGCTCCTGGGTAAGTTAATCCTGGGTTTGTGGGGGCAGTTTAGGGCTGTGAGAGGAGGTGGAAGAGGGTAATTTCGGACTGCAGGGGGTCTAACGCTGGGGTGGTTTGTAGCTGCAGGGGGTGTAAGGCTGGGGGCGGTTTGGGACTGCAGAGGGGTCTAAGGCTGGGGCAGTTTGTGGCTGCAGGGGGGTCTAAGGCTGGGGCAGTTTGTGGCTGCAGGGGGGTCTAAGGCTGGGGCAGTTTGTGGCTGCAGGGGGGTCTAAAGCTGGGGCGGTTTGTGGCTGCAGGGGGGTCTAAGGCTGGGGCGGTTTGTGGCTGCAGGGGGGGTCTAAGACTGGGGGTGGTTTGTGGCTGCAGGGGGTGTCTAAGGCTGGGGCAGTTTGTGGCTGCAGTGGGGGGTCTAAGGCTGGAGAAGTTTGTGGGTGCAGGTGGGTCTAAGCCTGGGGGCGGTTTGTGGCTGCAGGGGGGTCTAAGGCTGGGGCAGCTTGTGGCTGCAGGGGGGTCTAAGGCTGGGGCGGTTTGTGGCTGCAGGGGGGGTCTAAGACTGGGGGTGGTTTGTGGCTGCAGGGGGTGTCTAAGGCTGGGGCAGTTTGTGGCTGCAGTGGGGGGTCTAAGGCTGGAGAAGTTTGTGGCTGCAGTGGGGGGTCTAAGGCTGGAGAAGTTTGTGGCTGCAGGGGGGTCTAAGGCTGGAGAAGTTTGTGGGTGCAGGTGGGTCTAAGGCTGGGGTGGTTTGTGGCTGCAGGGGGTGTCTAAGGCTGGGGCAGTTTGTGGCAGAAGGTGGGTCTAAGGCTGGGGTGGTTTGTGGCTGCAGGGGGTGTCTAAGGCTGGAGCGGTTTGTGGCTGCAGGGGGGTCTAAGCCTGGGGGCGGTTTGTGGCTGCAGGGGGGTATAAGGCTGGGAGTGGTTTGTGGCTTCAGGGGGGGTCTAAGGCTGGGGGCGGTTTGTGGCTGCAGGTGGGTCTAAGGCTGGGGTGGTTTGTGGCTGCAGGGGGGGTCTAAGCCTGGGGGTAGTTTGTGGCTTCAGGGGGGGTCTAAGGCTGGGGGTGGTTTGTGGCTGCAGGGGGGGTCTAAGCCTGGGGGCAGTTTCTGACTGCAGGGGAGTCTAAGCCTGGGGGCGGTTTGTGGCTGCAGGGGGGTCTAAGGCTGGGGGTGGTTTGTGGCTGCAGGGGGTCTGAGGCCAGGGGCGGTTTGTGGCTGCAGGGGGTCTGAGGCCAGGGGCGGTTTGTGGCTGCAAGTGGGTCTAAGTCTGGGGGCAGTTTGTGGCTGCAGGGGGGTCTAGGGCTGGGGGCGGTTTTTGTCTACAGGGGGGTCTCAGGCTGTGGCGGTTTGTGTCTGCAGGGGGGTATAAGGCTCGGGCGATTTGTGGCTGCAGGGGGGTATAAGGCTCGGGCGGTTTGGGGTTGCAGGTGGGTCTAAGGCTGGGGCAGTTTGTGGCTGCAGGGGGGGGTCCATGTCTGGGGCGGTTTGTGGCTGCATGGGGGGTATACGGCTGGGGGCGGTTTGTGGCTGCAGGGGGGGTCTAAGCCTGGGGGCAGTTTCTGACTGCAGGGGAGTCTAAGCCTGGGGGCGGTTTGTGGCTGCAGGGGGGTCTAAGGCTGGGGGTGGTTTTTGGCTGCAGGGGGTTCTAAGGCTGGAGCGGTTTGTGGCTGCAGGGGGGGGTCTATGTCTGGGGCGGTTTGTGGCTGCATGGCGGGTATACGGCTGGGGGCGGTTTGTGGCTGCAGGGGGGTGTAAGGCTGGAGAGGTTTGTGGCTGCAGTGGGGTCTAAGGCTGGGGCGGTTTTTGGCTGGAGGGGGGTATAAGGCTGGGGGTGGTTTTTGGCTGCAGGGGGTTCTAAGGCTGGAGCGGTTTGTGGCTGCAGGGAGGTCTAAGCCTGGGGGCAGTTTGTGGCTGCAGGGGGTTCTAAGGCTGGAGCGGTTTGTGGCTGCAGGGGGGTCTAAGACTGGGGGTGGTTTGTGGCTGCAGGGGGGTCTAAGGCTGGGACGATTTGTGGCTGGAAGGGGGTATAAGGCTGGGGCGGTTTAGGGTTGCAGGGGGGTCTAAGGCTGGGTCAGTTTGTGGCTGGAGGGGGGTATAAGGCTGGGGCAGTTTTTGGCTGCAGTGGGGGTCTAAGGCTGGGGCGGTTTGTGGCTGCAGGGGGTCTAAAGCTGGGGCGGTTTGTAGCTGCAGGGGGAGTGTAAGTCTGGGTCGGTTTGTGGCTGCAGGGGTCTAAGGCCAGAGGTGGTTTGTGGCTGCAGAGGGCGGTATAAGGCTGGGGCAGTTTGTGGCTGCAGAGGGGGGTATAAGGCTGGGGCAGTTTGTGGCTGCAGTGGGGGTCTAAGGCTGGAGAAGTTTGTGGCTGCAGGGGGGTCTAAGGCTGGAGAAGTTTGTGGGTGCAGGTGGGTCTAAGGCTGGGGTGGTTTGTGGCTGCAGGGGGTGTCTAAGGCTGGGGCAGTTTGTGGCAGAAGGTGGGTCTAAGGCTGGGGTGGTTTGTGGCTGCAGTGGGTGTCTAAGGCTGGAGCGGTTTGTGGCTGCAGGGGGGTCTAAGCCTGGGGGCGGTTTGTGGCTGCAGGGGGGTATAAGGCTGGGAGTGGTTTGTGGCTTCAGGGGGGGTCTAAGGCTGGGGGCGGTTTGTGGCTGCAGGTGGGTCTAAGGCTGGGGTGGTTTGTGGCTGCAGGGGGTTCTAAGCCTGGGGGTAGTTTGTGGCTTCAGGGGGGGTCTAAGGCTGGGGGTGGTTTGTGGCTGCAGGGGGGGTCTAAGCCTGGGGGCAGTTTCTGACTGCAGGGGAGTCTAAGCCTGGGGGCGGTTTGTGGCTGCAGGGGGGTCTAAGGCTGGGGGTGGTTTGTGGCTGCAGGGGGTCTGAGGCCAGGGGCGGTTTGTGGCTGCAGGGGGTCTGAGGCCAGGGGCGGTTTGTGGCTGCAAGTGGGTCTAAGTCTGGGGGCAGTTTGTGGCTGCAGGGGGGTCTAGGGCTGGGGGCGGTTTTTGTCTACAGGGGGGTCTCAGGCTGTGGCGGTTTGTGTCTGCAGGGGGGTATAAGGCTCAGGCGATTTGTGGCTGCAGGGGGGTATAAGGCTCGGGCGGTTTGGGGTTGCAGGTGGGTCTAAGGCTGGGGCAGTTTGTGGCTGCAGGGGGGGGTCCATGTCTGGGGCGGTTTGTGGCTGCATGGGGGGTATACGGCTGGGGGCGGTTTGTGGCTGCAGGGGGGTGTAAGGCTGGAGAGGTTTGTGGCTGCAGTGGGGTCTAAGGCTGGGGCGGTTTTTGGCTGGAGGGGGGTATAAGGCTGGGGGTGGTTTTTGGCTGCAGGGGGTTCTAAGGCTGGAGCGGTTTGTGGCTGCAGGGGGGGGTCTATGTCTGGGGCGGTTTGTGGCTGCATGGCGGGTATACGGCTGGGGGCGGTTTGTGGCTGCAGGGGGGTGTAAGGCTGGAGAGGTTTGTGGCTGCAGTGGGGTCTAAGGCTGGGGCGGTTTTTGGCTGGAGGGGGGTATAAGGCTGGGGGTGGTTTTTGGCTGCAGGGGGTTCTAAGGCTGGAGCGGTTTGTGGCTGCAGGGAGGTCTAAGCCTGGGGGCAGTTTGTGGCTGCAGGGGGTTCTAAGGCTGGAGCGGTTTGTGGCTGCAGGGGGGTCTAAGACTGGGGGTGGTTTGTGGCTGCAGGGGGGTCTAAGGTTGGGACGATTTGTGGCTGGAAGGGGGTATAAGGCTGGGGCGGTTTAGGGTTGCAGGGGGGTCTAAGGCTGGGTCAGTTTGTGGCTGGAGGGGGGTATAAGGCTGGGGCAGTTTTTGGCTGCAGTGGGGGTCTAAGGCTGGGGCGGTTTGTGGCTGCAGGGGGTCTAAAGCTGGGGCGGTTTGTAGCTGCAGGGGGAGTGTAAGTCTGGGTCGGTTTGTGGCTGCAGGGGTCTAAGGCCAGAGGTGGTTTGTGGCTGCAGAGGGCGGTATAAGGCTGGGGCAGTTTGTGGCTGCAGAGGGGGGTATAAGGCTGGGGCAGTTTGTGGCTGCAGTGGGGGTCTAAGGCTGGGGCGGTTTGTGACTGCAGGTGGGTCTAAGGCTGGGGTGGTTTGTGGCGCAGGGGGTATAAGGCTGGGGGCAGTTTGTGGCTGCAGGGGGATCTAAGGTTGGGGCAGTTTGTGGCTGCAGTGGGGGTCTAAGGCTGGGGGCGGTTTGTGGCTGCAGGGGGGTCTAAGGCTGGGGTGGCTTGTGGCTGCAGGGGGTGTCTAAGGCTGGGGTGCTTTGTGGCTGCAGTGGGTGGTCTAAGGCTGGAGAAGTTTGTGGCTGCAGGGGGGTCTGAGGCTGGGAACAGTTGGTGGCTGGAGCGGGGTCTAAGGCTGGAGCACTTTGTGGCTACAGGGGGTCTAAGGCTGGAGCAGTTTGTGGCTGCAGGGGGGTATAAGGCTGGGGGTGGCTTGTGGCTGCAGGGGGGGGTCTAAGGCTGGGGGTGGTTTGTGGCTGCAGGTGGGTCTAAGGCTGGGGGCGGTTTTTGGCTGCAGGGGGATCTAAGGCTGGGGCGGTTTTTGGCTGCAGGGGGATCTAAGGCTGGAGCGATTTGTGGCTGCAGAGGGTCTGAGGCCAGGGGCGGTTTGTGGCTGCAGGTGGGTCTAAGCCTGGGGGCGGTTTGTGGCTGCAGGGGGGTCTAGGGCTGGGGGCGGTTTTTGTCTATGGGGGGGTCTGAGGCTGGGGCGATTTGTGGCTGCAGCGGGGTATAAGGCTGGGGCGGTTTGTGACTGCAGCGGGGTATGAGGCTGGGGGTGGTTTGTGGCTTCAGGGGGGGTCTAAGGCTGGGGCAGTTTGTGGCTGCAGTGGGGGTCTAAGGCTGGGGCGGTTTGTGACTGCAGGGGGTCTAAGGCTGGGGCGGTTTGTGGCTGCAGGTGGGTCTAAGGCTGGGGTGGTTTGTGGCTGCAGGGTTGTATAAGGCTGGGGGCGGTTTGTGGCTGCAGGGGGATCTAAGGCTGGGGTGGTTTGTGGCTACAGGGTTGTCTAAGGCTGGGGCGGTTTGTGGCTGCAGGCGGGTATAAGGCTGGAGCGATTTGTGGCTGCAGAGGGTCTGAGGCCAGGGGCGGTTTGTGGCTGCAGGGGGGGTCTAACGCTGGGGGCGGTTTGTGGCTGCAGGTGGGTCTAAGGCTGGGGTGGTTTGTGGCGCAGGGGGTATAAGGCTGGGGGCGGTTTGTGGCTGCAGGGGGATCTAAGGTTGGGGCAGTTTGTGGCTGCAGTGGGGGTCTAAGGCTGGGGGCGGTTTGTGGCTGCAGGGGGGTCTAAGGCTGGGGTGGCTTGTGGCTGCAGGGGGTGTCTAAGGCTGGGGTGCTTTGTGGCTGCAGTGGGTGGTCTAAGGCTGGAGAAGTTTGTGGCTGCAGGGGGGTCTGAGGCTGGGAACAGTTGGTGGCTGGAGCGGGGTCTAAGGCTGGAGCACTTTGTGGCTACAGGGGGTCTAAGGCTGGGGCGGTTTGTGGCTGCAGGGGTCTAAGTCTGGGGGTGTGGGGGGAGATTTGGAGCTATTTTGGGTTTGACCCCCAGAACATGTAAAAAATTGCCTTGTGGCTCCCAATGAAAAAGGGTTTGACACCCTGATCCACAACATAGATTAGATGTCAGGTGGAAGACAGCTCAGCACTCACTTGATGGCCATCCCCAAAGCCCAGTCCTGCTGGAGCTGTCTCAGGTGGGACCCACATCTGCAGCCACGTGGAGAAAAGGCAGTTACATGTGACGTGTCCGTATTGTGGCAGTTGTTTTTCAACATGTGGCTGTAGACACGTATTCCCCAACACCCCAACATTGTGCGCACCTCTCTGCATCAGAGTCTCCTGCTGGGGCTTTCGGTGCAAAGGAACTGAGAGGGTTAGTTTGCCACTGCCCTTATGGAGCCTTGGGATCAGGTCTGAGTGCTGCCCTGGCAGGTGCAGCTGCAAAAAATCCTCCAGCTGTGGTACTCTGGGCATCGGACTGGGCTGCTGTGCCCGTGTCTTGAAGAACAGCCAGTATGATGGTTGTTTCAGCATTGGCCCTGTGAATCCAGCACTGTGAGCTCAATCACTGAAGAGGCGACTTAAGGGTCTGGAGCAAATAGATTAAGAAATAAACCTGTCAGGGCTGGTGCTTGGTCCTGCCGAGGAGTCTGGGGACTGGACCTGATGACTTCTCGAGGTCCTTTCGGATCTATGAGACACAATAACTAAGTAACATCTCTCACCAGCAGGCGGCGGAAGTGATTTGTCTTCACTCCCAGAGGGTCAGTTTCCTGGTGCTGAGTCAGGAGCGGTTTGGTCTCAGTCCCAGGTTGTGTCTAGACAGCAGAGGGTCGGCCCTGTAGCAGTACTGCGGGGGGGCAAGCTGGGGGCGAGTGGCTCGTGCCCTCGGCTGGCAGAAAAAAGAAACCAGCCAGCTCCGCCAGGGGATTTGTACACTCCTCACTGACAGAGCCATGCCACTCCCCTGCTCAGTGCAAGCGGGCCCCACTCTCCTGTGGGGAGCTGCCACTCCCTGCAGAGCTCTGGCTCAGCAGTAGGCAGCTACTGGGAAGAAGGGAGGGAGTTTGTAGCAGCCCAAACCCCAGCAGCAGCAGCTTCCCCCAGGCTGTGATCAGGGGATGGGGAGTCGTGTGCGACACAGTTGCATGTCGGCGATATGCCCCAGGCTCAAAGGATGGGGAGCGCAGAGAGGCAGGGCACAATCACCGACCGTGGCTCCCATCACACCCCCAAGGAAAGGGCCTGGGAACAGACTGGTGCTGAGCACTGAGGTTCTCTCTTGCATTGCAAGGGTGACCAAACCCTGGGAATGGGGGCCGCCTTATGGGGAGAGCAGTGGCCTGGGACAGGGACTGTCTCTTACACTGCCTGTGCAGCACCCAGCACATCGGGCTCTGACATCTGTGAGTCCTTCAAGTATAACTAACTGTGGGGGGCTGTCCCACAGCGCGTGAGGGAGAGAAGGGCAAAACCACGTGCCCACTAAGCTCTTATGCTGCTCTCATTGGGATCATTGTCTCTTCCTGTCTGGTGAGCACAGAGCCCAGCTTGGGCCCTGCCCAAGCTCTTTCCCTGGGGCTAGGTTGGTTCAGGTCACGTATTGGATCCACTCCTAACTCCGTGCTTTGGTTTGTTTCCTTAGATCTGGGTAACTCTGACCCCGCTCGCAATCCGCCCCCTCCTGGATCTTCATGGGACGGCGAGCGGCAGGATGCCTGGAAAGATTACGAACTGTCCCAAAAGAAACAAGACAAGACGCTGAAGGCGAGGACTGTACAGCTCCAATGCCCTGGGGCCCTCTTGGGGTCCTTTTGTCGTTGTTCTGGTCAGCTGCACAGTTTTCAGGGACGTGCTGCAACACACACACACACACACACACACACACACACACACACACACACACACACACACACACACACACACACACACACACACACACACACACACACACACACACACACACGAGGACCAAAAGAGGTGCAATGGCTCCACCTGCTGGCTAATATTCAAAACACACCAGTAGTTGTACCTCCACCGCGCGTAAAGACCACAGTGGAAAACTAGTATTTTCATGGAGAACAGGGAGAAGATTCGTTCTATGAAACAGCTTTACTCAGCAACGCCTGGACTGGACTCCTGCTTCCCAGCCATGCCGGCAGTTCTGTGTTGAACCCCTGGTGCCATGGCCTGGCAAATCAGATGGTAGATTTCGGTAGCTAGTGATGCATCGGTGTTTTAGCCAGGGTGAATCTGACCAGAGGAGGGTAGGTAGGATCTCAACTGACTGTTTCCTTTTTTAATTTTACCCACATCTTTATTTGACTGCGTGTGACCCTTTCCAGTGTAGATTAGTGCCCACCCAAAAAGACATTTCATGGGGCATGAAGGCAAAATATTCTGCACATGGTGAATTCAGTGCTGGAGGGAGGAATGCACTGAGTCAGCAGGCTGGTTGGGAGAGCTGGCTGCCTCTCATCTCTGGCAAACAACTGCACACGATACACCCCACTGACCTTGGGGTGCAGTCAGGAACTGCAGTGTTGCCAGTTCTTACAATATCACAAGTCTCCTGACAACTGGCTAGTTTTCGTAGAGCTCCAGCTTCTGGAATCAAGAGACTGCAGGAAAATCTCAGCTCTCATGCCTAACAAAGGAAGTGTCTAGCTTTGCTGGCTTCAGAGAAAACATTCAGGGAGTTTATCCCACAGGCTCTGAAACCAGGTGACACAGACACAGAATCCCACCTGTATTATTAGTGGTTTTAAATCTTGGGATTTGTAAGCCAGTCTCATGAATTTGGGAGACTGCCTCTTGCTTTGTGAATGCGTGAGCCTGGTAATATTGTCACTGCTTCCAACTGGCTCCGCAGAGCTGATTTAAATACGATAATGAATGTTATTGTATAAGTGCCTGACTCTAAAGTGACCAAGCTCAGTCTATCCGTACAAGGATACCGTTGTTTTCCAAAGACCGGGGAAAGGCCAAACAAAGTGAAACCCCCAACCCTGCCTATGATACTGCATTATAGATCAGAGTCAAGGCAACTGAGGCCAGCATTGTGTCATCAGATCTGGGGCTTTCCCATGGGAGGGGGTGTGAGAGAGGCTTTTGGTGCTTAGGAAGGGAGCTGGAGGGGAAATTGTAAAGTCGCCCGGTATATCCTGTGGCTACGTGGTTGATGTTTCGTTCCCTTTACCCCAGCCCCTGCAACCCACTGCTGGAAGCACAGGTGCCTTCTCATGGGGAAAAGTGCCCCCCATCCCTCTCTGGCAGACCTGGCCCTCTGCTGAGGTTGCAAACGGTGGGTTTGTCTCCACATGGAGCGTCTCTGAATGAACTGCTCCTGATTAACTCCATCTATGGACACTCCTGGTCCAGGAGGAGCATGCCTTGGTTCAGTTTAAATGGTGAGGCCAGAAGCAAGGCGTGCTTTGTGTCGCACAAGGGAGGAACAAACCTGAAGAGTTTTCTGCTGACTTTTGTAACCATTGCTACGTCCTCATCGCCAAGTCTTCTTCGGCACCAGCAAACCTGGGAGCCAGAATTCCCCCCCCGGCAGTAGCACAAATGGGTGAGCAAACTCTTTACACTGGGCCCTAGTTTTCATCCCTGCAATTAGCCGGCGCCCCTGCCCTCTCCCCGGGAGCCCTGGAAGCAAGCAGCAGCCTCCTGGAAGTGACGCACTGTGTGCCCTTGGTGGTGGAGGCTGGAGAAAGCGCAGCGGGGAGAGGCAGAAACGTTGGTCTGGGTGAGATTTTAAAAGTCCCCGTGAAACACACAAGCCCAGTGCTGGGGAGCCAAGTTAACGGGGCTTCTTTCCGCCCTGCTGTGCACCCCAGCTCAGTGACGTGCTGGGGGCTCCCTTGAGGAGGCAGCAGCACGGGCAGGGGCAGGAGCACCGGGTACCTCCGTGTGGCCAGGTGGTGTGTGTGTCGGGGGGGCAGCGGCACTGCCCAGCAAATGGCAGCGCAAAGGCAGCTGGAGGACTTGCAGGGGCAGTCTGCCTGCCGGGCTTGGTCCATGCATGGTGCAGGAGCAGAGTCGGGGGCCAGGCTGGGGCTGGGGGCTGGTGTCAGTGGCGTACGTACTCCCCGGCACATGGCGGGAGTCTCCCATTGCGAGTGAGAGCAGAGGGGGAGCGTGCCTCGCCGTCACTCTTCCCCAGAGCCAGCTGTGTCCCGCTAATGGCACTGGCTGCGGGGAGCCAGACAGCTGTTGTTATGCCTCCCATAAAACATTTCACGCTGCCAAGGGGGCACGCCCCCCACTTTGCACACATCTGGGCATGGGCCGCGATCTGGAGTAAGAGTGTCTCCGCTCAGGCATAGTCAGGATTAGCTCTGTGTGTAGTCACGCCCTTAGTGCTAGCTACAGAGGTGGTGTCTCTGATGTCGCCTCTTGTGCGAGTGGGGCTGGCACTACCACTGTCCTCTGCAGTCCCCGTGAGGGTGAGGTGAGGATGGGCTCATGACCGTGTGCCCAGTGGTGGGCTGGAGATGCAGCTTTGCCATTGCTGAGACAGTCTGATGAGGGCCAGATCCTCAAAGGTGTGGAGATCACTGACTCCCTTGAGCAGCTGGGCCAAAGTTTCCAGGCCTGTCATGGGTTGTCTGGCTAACTCCGTCTCTGCATCAAGGGAGCTAGTGAACTGGGGTCTGACGGGCCAAGAGACTTCAAGGAGTGTTGCTGCCACTCAGACCATTGCGGGCTTTGGCTGCTTAAGGTTCCAGACTTTAGCCAGCAAGCATCATATCTGCTGTCAACATGGGCCAGGCTAACTCTCTTCATGGACTTGTGTCTGCATCACCAGGAAGCACGTTGCTGTCTCAGGACCCTGGAGACATTCCAGCCCAGGTCGGTAAAGTATGATGGTGGAATGAAAAAGCAGAATTGGAAAGCCTGGCCCAGCACAAACCACATTTTCTGCTGGACAGAGACAGGAGACCTGAGCTCTTTTCCCAGTGGGGCAGCTTCCTCTCTCGCTGGCTGAGCACCCTTGTACATACAAAGGGGATGGTACCACCACCTCGGCAAAGGGCATGGGTGAGCACCTCAAAGCAATGCTCTGGGATATGAAGTGCTGGCAGTGTGCTTGGAACAGGCAGGCTCATCTCAGTGGAGAGCAAAGTGGCTTCATAAAACCAGAGGCCATAAGCCAGAGCACCTAGCCCAGCCTGCTCAGTGCGGAATGGCTCCCGGCAATGGAAGCAGTGGCTGGTCCTCAGGAGCAGGGACTTTCTGAGGACATCAGAGTTGATGGAGCAGGACATTTCCAAAGGGGGCTTATGAGGATGATCTCTCCAGGAGATGGTCCTCCTCCCTTTGTCTGAATGGAGGAAAGGGTCTGAAGCAGCTCCTTGAACCACAGCCAGCTCCTCCACACAAAGGCTGCTTCTGCCTAAGAGAACTCAGGAGCTGCACCTCCAGGGAATTGTTCCCCTGGTGCTCTCAGGCCCACTGCCCCTTTTGAGAATTCTCCATCGCTGGCCATTTTTATATCAAGATGGGAGGTGTTTCTGAGAGATCTGCCTAGGAAGTACTATGCAGCAGGCCCCTGGCCTGAGCTGTTACACATCACACAAGGAGATCACAATGGGCCCCTTCTCTAGGGCTTCCCATACCCCATCACTCCACACCAGCACGTCTCCTCCCACCCCTGCCCCATGCCATGCCCAGCTCCTCTGCCACTCGTTTTCCAGGCAAAGAGCTACCAAGACCTTTAACTGCCTGAAGGGGGGCTCTGAAGAGGATGGAGAGAAACTGTTCTTTGTGGTGTCAGATGGCAGAACAAGGAGCAGTGGTTTGAAGTTACTGAAGGAAAGAAGTAGGTTGGATATTAGGAAAAACTACTTCCCCAGGCGGGTGGTGAAGCACTGGAATGCACTGCCTAGGGAGGTGGTGGATTCTTCATCTCTAGAGTCCTGTCCTGTCTTGGCATAGTCCTGGCTGGGATGACTTAGTTGGGGTTGATCCTGCTTGAAGAAGGGGACTGGATTCGGTGACCTCCTGAGGTCCCTTCCAGCCCTGTGATTCTATGACTCTGTGATTCTTTTCTCTCAGCGTCATGTGCCAGCAGCACAAAGTCACCAAGTCACCCTCTGTATCCTTAGGTCCATCAGCTGTACCCTGGCGTTCCCATGGCTCCTTTGCACACCGCCACTCACGCATCTGGTGCTGCCAGGGCAGGCGGCAGGACAGGGGCTTGTGGTTGGTTTTTAAAACCCTCTTTCTCTGGGACTGAGACCCTTTGGCATGCTATTCCCCTGGGACTGGTTCCAGTACACCAGCAAACCATGCAAGCCAAGGGCTGAGAAAGGAAAGGCTCATGGAACCTTACGTCCACCGGCCCTTGTGGAGAGGCTTGTGACAATATGGGATGCTGTGGATGCTACAAACATTCAAGCAGATCATGTGCTGCCTGCTTAAAGAGCTCCTGTCAATCAACCCACCTGCCTTAAATCCAGCAGAGCAATGGCTCTGCGTTCCGTTTTCTGCCAGGACCAAGTCACCAAGTCACTGGGGAGTGACCACAAAACCCAAACATCATCGTTTCTATCGGATCTGTTCTATGCACACTGCTGCTGCCGTGCAGCTGGCAATGTGTAAGGCAGCTAGCAAAGGCGGTGTCTGATTCTGCTCCGGGCTGTGTGGGGGCCTTTCCGCGAGCACCAGGGAAGGACTAGGGTGCAGCTCCACTGGCCCAGGCCTGCGACGGGAAGCGAATTGTGACTTAGATGGGTCCCTCATTAGTCTCAGGGTAAAATAATCTACACCCCTCCTTTAGGCAGCAAGCTGTCTCTCCCCACCCCCGCTCCCCTGGCAAGGGGCTTCTTCATGCCCCCGGGAGTCCCCCAGCTGAGGCAGGTGTGTAGCTGGGAGAGAAAGAAATGAGGGTGTCACATTTCTCAGTGACCCAGGACACAGACGAACCTCTTTGGAAATGTTTGAACAGGCGCTGGGCCATGTCCCTGGCTCCGGCTGCTGCTCTGAAGAGGTCCTGGAGAGGAGCAACTCACAGCTCAGCCATTCGGCTGTGTGGGGAGGTGGGGAGTGCTGTGCAGATAATACCTGCAGACGTTGGCCTCCTGGGACTCAGGAGCCTTCCCCAGGCCCAGAGCTACAACCAGCGGCCATTAGCCAAGGCATGAGCCATCCAGAAACCAAAGGAAGGGAGGGACACGTGCCTGACGGTATCCTTCTGGAAAGGGGCTCTGCAGCCCCTCGCATGTCCATCTCCCGCAGAGCCCTCTCCATCTGGGGAGGAATCCAGTGGGAGACGCAGCTTGTCTGAAACACTTCACATTCCTACATTTAAGGACAGTCCCGCAGAAAGCCCCACCGGTCCATGGGCCTGTAACTGCTCTACAGACAGCGCCCCAGGCAGGGCCCCCCGCCTGCCCTTCCGCCGGGCAGAAAGGAGAGGGGTCAGGGGCTATGCAGGTGGGCAAGAATGCATGCAGCTCCAAGGGAGGTGGCCGGAGACTCCCCGCCCTGAGAGGCTGCTCAGCGCATGCATCACACAATTCTGGGGCAGCAGCTGGGGTGTGGCAACCTGACTGAATTGCCTGCCCGCCCTGGGTGAAGACTCATGCCTAGGCCCGGCTGCTGCATCAGCCACGCTGGTCTGCCACAGAACTAGATCCTATTAAAACCTGCAGCAGACCCAAATCGCTGCCTGGTGAACCACTCTGGGCCCTGCTGCATCTCCTCTCCTGAGCTTCTGCTGCGAGAGACACCCTCCTGCACCACCTTGTCCCAGGAGAGCAATGAATGGGGCCAGGTGGCTCCCTGGGGGGTCACATCCGTCCCCTCCAGCAGGCGCTGATCACTGGGGCAGGGTTATTGCGCTGCAGAGGGTGGGGGCCCCTGAAGCTGGGCAGGAAGGGAGGGGCCTGCTTCCGAACTTCCCTTGATCTGGGAGGGTCTGGGCCGAGGCACAGGGAATGGGCCTGGTGGAAGCAGAAGGTCCTGCCGGGAGAGCAAGGCCATGGCTGTAACAAGCACGAAAGTTGCTGGACGCAGCCAGGTCCCCCTGTTCTCTCTGGCCTGTGCAGCCACGTGTCACCACACAGGGTCTGCCTAAGTCCCAGCCTGTGTCACAAGCCACTGAGACCAACCCCTTACATCCCCCAGCAGGGCAGGGAACCAGCCACTCCTGCCCAGGGAGGTCTGACCCTTTCAGGCACCAATTTTGAGTTAAAAGGGCTGTTTGCTCAAGGGAGCACTAGAAAAGCAGCAGTGACGGCTCCGTGGGTGAGATCCCATCACCTGGCGGACCCTGGGCAACTCGGCCAAGCCGGCGATGCTCAGAAGGCAGCGGGATCCTCTAGAGCAGCCTTCTCTGAACCAGCAGGCACGGCAACGGCCACCTCTGAGCCCCAATGGCCTTTTGATTTATTCCTTTCTGCATGCTCCCAGCCGGTCCTGAGCTACCTCTCAAGAGCAACCTCTTGAAGTCCTCAGAGGTCCTTAGGTGCCTAACTCCCATTGGCTCCCATGGGAATCAGGTGCCAAAAGATGTCTGATGCTCTGGTGCATATGCTCCTTTGAGGGCAGCACCTCCCCCCACCAGAGGAAACAGTGCTCATGAACCCACTTCCCTTTGTGCTTGCCCCACTGAAGTACATCATGAAGATTAAGCACGTGCTGAGGTGTGATCTGAGGCCAGGCCATCCTCGGGGTCCTATGCAGTACTATTAAACTGGTGCCCCTGGACACGCCCCCATCGCTGACACACACCCAGCCCAGTGAATATGGCTCCTGCCTAAGGAGATTGCCGTGCATGCTGGGTGGGCAGGAGCCAACCCACTCTTACCTGCTGTCACAGTGGTGCCCAAATTTTTGGGTGCCCTATGCAGCTGCATATGCTGCACACACCTAAGGGTGGCCCTGCTCCTAGCTCCTTCCTTAGCCTTACGCTCCATAGACCTCAACGAGGAAATAAACATACTCTGAGTTCAGCTTTAGTTCAACGTTTTGCTCAGCGGCTGCTCCCAATGTGGGCCTGAAATAGGGAGTGCACCTCTTCTCTCCACCCACCCCACCCTCCACCCTTCCTGCTGCGATGGGAGCTCCTTTGAGGACTGGCTGGGCCTTCTAGTGCAGAGGGGGTGCAAAGGGGCAGTAAATAAAGACCGAACCCAGACCTACCACAAAAAGCCCTGTAGACTTGAGTAAACTGCACAGACCAAACCCATGGCTCCATTCCCTGCTTAAGAAACAAACTAAATCCTGGATGACAGGCATCAGCGCAGAGCTATAAAAGAAAAGCACTCAACTTCCTACTAGATTGTCACCTGTGTGGGTATTTACATGAGATACAAATCAACCTGCTTTCATTTAAAATTTGGTAGAACGAAATCCCACTCCCCAATGCCCCTCACCTGCCATCCCCCAGCTTTTTAAACTTGAAGGATATAGGCACTGGTGCTTTGAGATCTTTTTTGAGTTAGGTTGTTTTTATAAGACCATATTTGTAATGTGAAATGGGAACTTTTTTTTCTATTCTGTAATTATAAAAGTTGGAAAAGTTTCAACCAATGGCTGTTTTGGTTTTGTGTACTTTCAGTTTTTGTGCAGTTGCATTGATTAAAAAGTGGTGGTTTTTTCGCTTTTATTTTTCCTTTCAGAAAATGCTGCAGTCTCGCTCTGCTGAATCTAAGATCTGACCAGTACTGAAAAACTAGTTTAACTACATTGTTGAAGTCTGTGAAAAATGTCACATTCCAAGTGGCAGTTGACCAAACTCACAGTAGTGACACGGTGAGGTTCATAGATGAATTTGTCCAGCGTCTTAGCTAGCGCCACTTAGAAAGTTGCATTGCCGACAACAATGAAGAAACACTGACTGCAGTTCCACACCTGAACTGCATTAGCAGTGGCAATGTAGACAAGGCCTTTTAACCAAGGTCTCATCCATATTTTTATCTCATGTAAGCAAGCGCTTCTTTTTACAGTGACCATAAAGAGGCTGGTAAGCACAGCCCAGAATGCCAGGCTGCCCTGGCCAGTCTGCAGCCTTTCCCTCTTAGAAGGCCAGCAAAGGTAATTTTCTCGCTTTACTATTCATATTTGAATCATCCCCCCTCATGAAATACAGACCATCTCCAGAAATCGGTGCTGGGTTAGGGTTAGGATTGTATTCACAACAAATTTGAAAAACAGTTTAAAGTACTATAAGGACATGGTCCCTATCTGCAAAGCACTTACTTTGAACACATTGAATAATCCCATGAAAACCAGCATGAAAACTAGCCCCATAAAATCAGATGCTTGAATGCTTTGCTGGATCAAGGCTTGGCTATGCAAGCATTTATCCAAGCTGGGAAACCTTTTTCAATGGAAACTTTTTTGATGAAAAATGAAGAATTTGGAAACTCAAAAACATTCTGTGAATTGGTCATGGCAGGAAAAAAGTGAAAAAAATTCATTTTAACATTTTCCTATCAAAATGTTTGGTGTTTTGGCTCAAAATGCTTTTTGTTTTGAAATGTCCTTAAATTTTGTTTTTAAACACTCAAAAATATTAAAAAATGCTCAAATTTTAAACAGTTTTTTTTAAAAAACCTTTGTGGTTTGGCCAAATTTTTTTTAAAAAATTGTATTCGGGCTGATCTGAAAAATTTTCCCCTAACCTTTCGGAGCTGTCAGTAATTCAAAAAATCATTAATTCAAATAGCTTATGAACAAACACGTAGGCTACATCTACAGTAGCAAGTTTTTTCGGAAAAGCTGGGCCTTTTTGGAAAGAACCTGCAGAGTGTCTATACACAAAATGCGCTCTTTTGATCTAAAATCAGAAGAACATGGCCCTTTTTCTGGTGGCCCTCTTCCTCTACCAGATGTGGAGGAGTGCCTTTTTCTGAAAGATTCTTTTGAAAAAAAAGTAAGTGTAGTTGCTGCATGGGCTCTTCTTTCGAAAGAGCAGTCCTCATGGCACTGGATTTTTCAATCCCTGGCCAGTTCTTCTGGAAGAGCAAGGGCTGTGTGGATGCTCTATTGAAAGGAAGGATTGATCTTTCAAGCCACTTTTTTGTGTGTGGACATGATCTTTCGAAAGAAGTTTTTTCAGATCTTCCAGAAGACCTTCTTTCGAAAGATTGCTGTAGTGTGGATGCACCCATAGATTCGTGAAGACTTTACACTAATTGCAGAGAGTTTCACTTTGCTTTCTCTCTCTTTTCTCTGAACTATTATTATTATTATTACTATTATTATAAATACCAATGTTCCAGCTTACATTTAAACCATTAAGTGCCAGGTTAAATATTCACTGTTAATTAAGAAATTAGTCGAAGCAAAAAGAAACCAGAATTAATGTTCCACAAGCAAAATGACAAAGACTATGTCTACGCAGCAAAGTTATTTTGAGAACAGAAGTTATTCTGAAATAACTTTGCTAGCATCTACACAACGCAACTGCTATTTCAAAATACATTGGAGATAGCAGGTGTGTTATTTTGAAATCAGTAAACCTCATTGCAGGAGGAATAGCACCTATTTTGAAATAGGTATTTTGAAATAGAGCTGTTAAGACAGGAAATAGTTCTTATTTCAAGATAAGCCATAGTGCAGCCTACGGCTCTGTTTTGAAATAGGCTCTGTGTATGTAGCCGCTGTATTTCAAAATAGCTATTTTGAAAGTGCTATTTTGAAAGAGCTATTTTGAAATGCATTTTTGTGTATAGCCTCCTTATTTCAAAATGAAACTGCTGTGTAGACGTAGCCAAAGGGTTTTCAGAAATGTGTGGTCTGTGTTTGCAATTTTAACTCTTCACAAAATACTGTGCACAGAAACTTTATCTTGCCAGTGTCCCTCTGTCTGACAAAATAACATAGCCACCTTGGGGGCTATTATTTGAAGTGTTCTGTAGTCCCAAGGTTCCAGGGGAGCTTCGTGAATGGACTTAAGCAGGATATGAAATTAATCGAGATGTTGAGGTGTGTTCCTGTGTGTTTGTACAGCGCCTAGCACAATGCTAATGGGCCCAGATCCTGGTCTTGTTTGTACTGTAGTAACAGTCTTGTAGTGCAGAGAAGAGACCAGCACCTGAAGGGCTGAAGCCTACTTGCACAATTGGTTTGCATGCTCTCATAGCCTGAGACATATGGGGCTATGTAATCCCATGGGTGAAAGACCCAACTGACATGTTATGTGCAGCTGGCATGTCAGGGTGGGTTCCTTTTCCTTCTGTGAATCTGTAATGAACCCATGTCCTTGTATAGTTCCAGGAGTGATACAGTCCTTCCAGAAGAGACACAAAATAAAGGTAATAAAATCTTAGGGCTGGAAGGGACCTTAGGAGGTCACAGAGTCCAGCTCCCTGCTTACCTGGGGTGGTTGTAGAACTGTCCTGGTGTAACTACCAACGGAGGTGGGGGGTGTTGAATCTGGGACCTTTGGGCAGGAGCCTCTATTGTTTGAGCTAAAAGCCAGCTAGCACGCAGCTAAGGCTGTACAGCATGGTTTCCCAAACTGGGGGTGGGGCATGCTGTCTGGGGGAGCATGAAGAAATTCCGGGGGGGGGGGGTGAGGTGACCTAGTCCCCCCCCACCCCTTTATTTCACGTACTCCAAGAAAGAGCCAGCCTTTGCGTCCAGCCCTCAGCCCCTGCTATTTTACATGGGCAAGCTGGTGCAGCTGCTATAAAAAGCAGGCTGCCGGCAAAGACCCATATGGAGCCTCCTGCAAAGGAGTGTGGGTTGGGAGGGAGAGGAGGAGGAGGATGGAGTTATATGGGAGGGCTGGGGGAGCCTGGCTCGGGGGAGGGGAGGGAAATGGGGTAAAATCGGGGGGGCTGGTGGTGCCTGTCTTTGGGGGGAGAGGAGAGGCTCAGGTGGGCGGCTTGTGGGGCTCAGGCGGCTGACCCATTGTTTGAGTGGTATTATTCTTCCGTTTTTGTCTATATACCCCTGTGAAAAAACTTTCCAAGTTTACTAACATTAAAGACAAAACAAAGAAATCGACTGCATGTCAAAAACGATTTGTGTTGCGCACTTTCATCTTCCAAACCTAGGATTTCCCAACTTGTGAAGAAAATGCAGTATCATCCTTCCCATCAAATTCACTTTGTTTCTGCTGTTTCTGATGCTAAATTACATTTTTATTAAAGTTTTGGGCCAAGAAAAACTGTTTCTGCTTATTTTTAATTTTAAATAACATTTTTATACCAAGTTTTTGTGTTTATTTTAAATTATGAATTAAATTTTTGGTTCAAAGGGGGCTGGGTGATGGTAAAGAAGAGGTGGGGGATGTGAAGATCTCCCAAAAATCAAAAGCAGGGCATGATTCTGAAAAGTTTGGGACCTACTGCTGTAGAGGCAACTCATTCTTCTCTGTGAAGTGGTCTAGGTGCCCCTGCACAGGGCAATGAACCACACCTAGGTGTGTGGGTTATACTGGCAAATTCCAGCTCCAGGAATGACACTCTGCCTCCCAGCATTCCCAGAGCAGTGGCTCCGGAATATGGTATTCTTCATTTCTGCTGTGTCTACACGTGCACAAAAAATTGAAATAAGTGGCCCTTTTTTGAAAGAGCAGGAGATGCGTCCACACGTGTAAACCCGTCTTTCGAAAGAAAATCGAAAGAACGGGGCACAGGCTTTGAAATCTGAACCCCGATCCCAGATGAAGAAAATCGCTCTCTTTTGAAATACTAAACCGAGAGAGAACACGTGTAGATGCTCCACAGTCCGCTTTTTCAAAATACAGGTCTGCCATGGCGCCGATCAGCTGGAGCGCAGGGTCGCTCCAGCCAGCAGAAGCGCAGGGTCGCTCCAGCCAGCAGAAGCGGGGCTCTATGGTCCCTGCATTCAGCTGCCTTAAAGCTGCACACACACAGGAAACCCATTGCAGGAAGCTGAGAGCGTACTCGGAGCAGCCTCTGCAAGTGCTCCAGCGCTGCCAGCATGGCCAGCAGCCAGCACCCCCCCACCCACAAGCCCCACGGCCCCGCCTCCGAGCCCCTGCTGGGCTCCCAGGGCTCCCAGGGCCTGGATGGAGTGGGAGCTGTGGGACCTCCTCGGCCACCCGAAGCATACCACAGAGCAGGTACACTCCAAGGTAAAAGAGCTGGCGGATGGGGGCCATGCCCAGCTGCTCATAGCTAGCCAGAGGGCTCCCCCAGGAACATAGGTGTCCCCCTTTCCCTCCACAACATTGTGGAGGACGCAACAGGCACCCACCACCTGGGGCATGTTGAGGACCCCGACCTCCAGTGGCGTGAGGAGGCACCTCCACCGCCCCTCTAGGCGCCCGAAGGCCCGTTCCACCCTGTTGCAGGCGTGGTTGAGGTACTGATTGAATGCCTACCAGGCAGGGTCGAGGTGTCCCGTGTGCGGCCTCATGAGCCACGGCTGCAGGGGGTAGGCTGCATCTGCCACCATGCAGCGCTTCATGGTGACATCCTCCGCCACCAGGATCTCCCGCTGGGGGACAAAGGTGCTGGCCCCCTGCGGCAGCAGAGGCTGGAGTTCTGGAAGATCCGGGCATTGTGGGTGCAGCCGGCCCAGCCCACGTAGAGGTCGGTGACCCGGCCCCTCTTGTCCACCAGGGCCTGCAGCACCACCGAACGGTGGCCCTTCCTGTTCACGTACTGGCCGGCGCTGTGTGGCGGGGCACAGGTGGGGATGTGGGCGCCATCCAAAGCGCCGATGCTGTTCAGAAAACCCAGGTCCTGGAAGCCGGAAATGGTGTTGTCCAGGTCCCTCAGGCAGACAACCCTATGGAGCAGCATTGCAGTGATGGCTCTGACAACCGGCAGGGAGGGAAGTGGGACACGTGCTCTAGTGCGGGTGTGGTGGCTGGCCTCACCCACCTCGGCACCATTCTGCCCCCCTCCCATCCAGCCCCTTGCAGCGGAGGTCCTCTTGCCTCAGGCCCCATGCCCACCCGGCCCCACCTTACCTCCATAGGTACCGCCCCAGTGGTGGCCTTGCCCACCCCGAACTGCTGTCCCACGGAGCGGTAGGAGTCCGGGGTGTCCAGCTTCCAGATGGCAGTCGCGACCCGTTTCTGCAGGGTGAGGGCTGGCCGCATGCCGGTGTCCTGGTGCCGGAGTGCGGGGGCGAGCCAGTGGCAGATCTCGTCGAAGGTCGGCCTCGACATGCGGAAGTTCTGCAGCCACCTTTCCTCGCCCCTCTCCCCTCGCAGCAGACACTCCCACCAGTCGGTGCTGCTGGGGTGGGTCCAGAGGTACCAGGGAACCCGGGGGGGTGCCTGGCGGTGCCCCAGGTGGAGGAGTCCCATGGCCCCAGCGGGACCACCAAGCCACCTGATGAGCTCGGGTGCAGCTGTGGCGATAGTGCGCAGCACTGCCAGCAGGGCGTCCATAGTGAGGACGTCCTCCTGCAGGAGCTGTTGCTGGGCCTCCATGGTGGGCACGAGTGGGCTCTGCCAGGCTGGGACAGGCTGGGCAGCACTCGGCTCGTGCAGAGGGGAGGGCGGAGGGAGGGGCCCTTTAAAGGAGGCGGCTGGCTGCAGCCCTGGAAGGGCTTGTTGGCCATGGGACCGCATCTGCGGTGTTTCCCGCCTCCCTTCTTTCGAAAGAGGGCTTGGAGCCGTGTGGACGCTCTCTTTCGAAAGACCTGCGGCAGCACTTCAAAAGAGCGGATCAGAACGCCGATCTGAAAAAGGCGGCAGGTGCTCCCTTTCGACAGCTGCAATTTCAACCACCGAACTTCAATTTTCGCCCTTTCGAAAGGGTGCTCACGTTGAGACCCAGCTTTCCTGTCCAACCACACTAGACCCAGGGTGTGTTAAAAACCTTTCAGTGGGACTTTGACATTTAATTAATTGCTGTTTGTAAAGGAATTCAGTCGCAAGGAAAGACTGCAGAGGCATGCTGAGTGCTGCTACAGAAAAAGCAGCTGCCATCAGTTGCTCAGCAGTAGTTCATAAATTGCCTGCAATACACTCAAAACCAATTCAGAGGAGAGAGGCTGTTTGGCAGGCTGGTTCTTTGTTCATCTGTCACCTACCTCAAGAGTTCCCAGTTCCATTTTCAGAGGCCAAGTATGGCACCAGGCTGCACTGTGGGGACATAGTGAAGGAGACAAGAACAGTTAACATGCATGGAAACATACAAGGATGTATTTCTAAACGTCATGGGCTTACGTTTACATGAAGCACTACTCATCTCATCAGAGACTTGAGGGCCGGACCCCAGGACTCTGTTCCTGCTGTATATCCCTTGCTATATTCGTATCACACACATGCAGAGAAGTTACATGAAACCACACACATACCTTCTGCAAGCCTGCAGTATAATTTGACTTTATTTCTGTAATTCACAACAATAACACACAAATACAAAACAGAGAAAGAAAAACCAGGCTGCTGCCTAAAAAACAGGCAGGCACAACTTCCCCCATCCTTCTCTAGGCTGACTGCCACTAGCCCCAGAGCACACACTTTCCAACAGAGCTCCCTAAGTGGGAAGCAGAAAAAACTACTGAAATGTAAAATTACTTTTTGAAATTGTAACACATTTTTTCAGCACACCACAATAACTAGCAAATTATTTCAACCTGATCATTCTGCTCTCGTGTACACAAATTAGAAATAATGCCACCAAAGTCAGCAGATTTAGTCTCAAACTGGGGTGAGACTAGAATCAAGGTCAATCTGTGCCTCAGTTTCCCTATCTTTAAAATGGGAATATTAGTGCTTACTTCCCTGGACTGTTGTAATACATGTTTATAAAGAGGTCTCAGAGCTTTAGAAGAAAATGGCATTAAAAGAAAAATATTCTTAATTTTGTCATGGCTGGCACAGCAGGGGAAGAGATAATCATTTTGGTTACATTATAAACTTTGCTTCCATCCCCAATACATTTAGAAGAAAAATAAATCTTCATTTTTACCTAAGTGTTTGTATCTTTATTGTTGATGTGGATTTTATTATTTTTAAGTACAAGATTTGAAGTAAATAGGCACTAATATGTCTGGTTAACAATTTTAATTTAATTTTTTTGACAATCATGGATCTTCATTCAAATTACAATATTTGTTTTAGCTAAAAAATTCTGCTTTTGCCAACCCCTCCTCTACAACTATTTTGAGTGTATTATTATTATTATTTCCCTCTATTGTTTCTTCCTTTCCTGACTGAAAAAAGAGCCTGTTTAAAAGGGGAAAGAATGGAAAAAAGTAAAAAAGTAAACTCTTTTGGTTTTGTTTAATTTGGGGAAAACAGCAAAAAAAAAAAAAGAAAAAGAAAATTTTCCATAGCTAATATAAAATGATTTGCCAGCAATCTCTGGAATCTATCATCAGCTGACAGTTACATACAAATAGCACTTTAACATATTTTAAAGGTAATTTTGAGACTAACATCTTGAAACCACTACTGTTTACCCAAGCAAAGCTGACCATAGAGTTTTCTTCCATCCTTCTTCACTGGCACAGTTACAAATGTTCAACTAAAAACTATGGGAGCTTTTTATAGCACTACCTTTGTTAATCACAATGACCTACGCCAGTGTTTCCTCAATGTAGACTGACAGATATTTTGGAAAACAGATCTGAAGAAGTGGGTCTGTCCCATGCAAGCTCATCACCTAATAAATTATTTTGTTAGTCTTTAAAGTGCTACTGGACTGCTTTTTTGTTTTGATAGTATGTAGACTAGCACGGCTACCTC